>NC_051063.1:36525709-41328209 GCF_004664715.2 Peromyscus leucopus
CATAATTCTATGTTATCATCATATATTATCATTACATAACAAAAGCATAATACATGATAAAATCACTAAGTGCACAAATACAGCCAAACACTTGTCATCTGGCCTTAAATCCCTGATATACAATGATCTGCTGTGCATAGATAGATGTGTGTATGTATGACTTATTAACTGTCTATCTACTGAATGGTAAATAATTTAGTGATCATTTCAAAATAATTCTAGCAAGTTAAAATTATTATCTTCATTTGAAGATTCATGAAATGATTGGTTCAAAACACACTCTTTAATTAGATATTCAGAGCACGTAGTATAAATCTTTGTCAGTGCAGTTGATAATAGACAGAAAATCTAGTTCATGGGAAAACTAGGTTGACACGAATTGTAGCAAACAACACAAATTACTATGCTTTATACACAAAACTGTAGATTACAATATTAACTAAATCACACAATTTCTGAGAAGAAAGTTTTTTTAGACATTTAAGTTGAATCGAGGTGCTTAAGTCCACCATGTGTTGCTGTAGAAGAATCATAGATGCTGCACATTCTACAAAGGAAGATGACTTTTCCTGACTCATGATTATTGTAGTGAAAAAGGTCAAAGCATAATGTCTAGGGAGGTCCCTTGGCTGCATCACTGCGTCCCATCAAATGCTTCGAACTATCTGAAATGTAACAGATTCTTATGACAAGACAGGAGGCAAGAGATCTCACATGGGGCTGGTTTTATTTTTTTAGTAGAAACTCACTCCTGTTGAAATTAATTTGGTCTCATGAGACACCAACAACTTGATAAGAAAAAATCCATTCATGAATGGGAGGCCTCAAGGACCTCCCATTAGACCTCACTTCTTAAAGGTTACATCACCTCTGTATCAGAACCCCAGGTACCAACCTTCCAACATATGGACTTCTAGAAACAAGTCATGTTCAAATCATAGCATGACGTCTGGGAGAGGCTTGACAGCAAGGACCACTACAAAAACATTCTGAGGTGGAGGGAAGTGTCCTGAAACCCAGCATATAATGATCCTCCTTGTATATCACATACTCATAGTCAGGAGAAATAATAAGATAAAAATCAGAAGGACTGAACTGAAGTTAATGTATAAAAAAGACTCTAGAAAACAGTGCACCAGGGATTTGTACTATTTTCTTTCCTCTTACCTTGTGAACTTTAGAATATCTCTTCCGTGGTCTACCATGAGCTGTAACAGTTTTTAGTCAGGAGTGTTCTACATTCCTATCTCTATGATGAAACAGATGGTTTAGTCAATCATAACCCTCAGGAAGATTGTCATGGCTCACAATCTCTGTACTTAGTAATGCTGAGGACCACTAAGGAATGAAGCTAATGGTAGTCAGGGTATTACCACCAGCCAGAGACCAGAATCAGGCTGTGAAAAAAATCTGAGTAGTCACTATAAAACCAAGAATCAGAGACAGATGATACAGGCTTTACCAAAGTATGAGTGTAATTATAGCTGTTCTATAGGAAAGAGGATTTGATAGTTTTGATTGCATGGGGTGGGGGAGGGGAGTCTTTGGGGTCTCTAAAATAGATAAATTCAAACATCCAAAATGAGTGTTGGTCTACTTTACCTTATTCATATACATAGTTAAGTATGATAGAAGCTTGGAAGAGATACATTTTCAGTAACAAAACATCATTTATTTGTCACGCATGACTTTTTTCTCCTTTATAGGAGTAATTTAACATATTAGTGCTTTCAAGAAGCACCTCCTTTTCTTTATTCCCCAACCTCTTCTGTCCTCTCACCAGCCAGTCACTGAGCCTGGCTGCCAGCTAGCTGCACTTTTTCCACCCCTAACTTTCTCATTACATTCGACTCACAAAGGGAATCTCCTGACTCTGAACTGGATAAATTAGAGTTTATCTATGAAATTATCTTCTGGAAGGTACTGAAGTATTTTCATATATTCACTCCATGGCATTTTTCAACTTCTCATCTCAAACCAAAACAAAAACAATAAGTGATGTACCTGCAGTTACATCTTACATACAAATAACTTTTGTTCATTAACTGCTTTTATTCTTGACCATAACTCATACTAATAAGAGTTAGTTTAACTGATAGGCAGAAAGGAAATTTCAGTTTATAAAAAGTATAATGTTATGTTGTTCCTCATAAATACTTCAACGTGTGTAAGCAGGAACTACACAAGTGTTTCAGAAATCATAAAACAAACTTTCTTATAAGGCATGTGTATTGAAGCTGAGTTGAAACAAAGTTCACAATACCTACACACAATTTCTTGTGAATAAGATGGTTCTGAAACAACCATGATTATTTGGGTGTGAACTGGGTCAGCATGGTGAGGTCCTAGCTTATGACCAGATCTGTTGTCAAGTTCTCAGAAATAGAGAATCTGGAAAAGTCATCACAAGAGTAAAGTTTCACAGTAAATATGAAGGACTCTTATGTAGAGTAAAATGTTCACCTACTCACCTCAATAAGTGCTGATGTTTAAAGAGAAAGGACTGAAATAGCAAGACACTCAGGAAAAAAACAGATTAGCTGGTAGCAAAGCTTTTTGATGACAGAGTTGAAAAAGATTAGGAATTAAGTCCATAAAATAAAATAATAAAATAAAAAGTAGTAACCAAAACCGTGTCTCTTCAGGGATTGACAGGAGAGATTGATTTGTGGTTAGTCCTAAGAATGTCCTCAATAGTTTATTGTTTATTACAGAAATAAGGAATGTCTCTCAGAAGAAAACATAACAAGGGATATGTTCTTCTACTTTTCTTTTGATATCAATTCATGAGAAAGAAGGAAGAGAAAGAAAGGAGGAGATAATGCGATTGATGCTGATGAGAATGAACAAATAAATATGTGACCAAGGAAGAGGAATGCCTAGAAAGAGTGAAGGAAGGCTTTGCAGGACGTGAGTCAGTCCTTCAGCTATCTGACTTGTATAAGCTTGAATAGAACACTAGTAACAGCAAAAATAAGAATGAAACACATGCTACAAGGTGACAGTTTGGAGCATAAGTGTGACAGTCAAATGATGGAGGGTATTACAATATCAATTAAAATAGTTACTTCTTCTCAGGGCTGGGAGATGGCTTATTCCTGATGGAGTCTTGTTTATTGCCCAAGATTGGGGATCCTTGGAGTATTATGCATTTAGACATAAAACATTAGCTTAATTATGAAGAAGAATGAGTTAATGAAACAAGACATACAAAAATATATATGTGCAGCTCATGCTCTTTTGTGACTTAAAATAGACAAATTAATGATGTGTGATCAGGGGAAAGAATAGTAGCCCCTGATTAGAGGGTGATTAACTCATTTGATTTGTTCTTTGAGGCTTTACGGAAATAATTTGTAAAAAGTGGATTCATATCTAAAGATAGATGGGGAAAAATACAAAACAAAATGGTCAGGGTTTAGAGTCTACAACTCTTACTACTTATATGCTATTGTCTTGCAAAAAAAGAGACAAAGAAATGAAAAAAGGAAATGAAGAAAGAAAGAAAGAAAGAAAGAAAGAAAGAAAGAAAGAAAGAAAGAAAGAAAGAAAGAAAGAAAGAAAGAAAGAAAAAGGAAGGAAGGAAGGAAGGAAGGAAGAAAGAAAGGAAGAAAAAGAAACAAAGAAGAGCTTTAAAAATGAAAGTGACAGACCACACCTCCCAGAAGATCAGGTAGTTTGCCAACAGACCTTCTCCATGTGTCCACATACCCTGTGGATCCCTCAAACTAAACCCCACAGCTTTCCCTCCCTTGCCTTATTGCTTTGTCACAGCCCATAGCTGTGGTAGACACCTAGTTTTCAACAACAGGCCAAGCCTCTCATGACCAGGTAAGCTGCCCATGAACTTTCCCCAACTCTCTGTTTCCCCAGATATGTAACAGGTTCCTTCCTTCTCAGGTTCCCCACTAGAGCCGTAACAGACAATCTTCCCCGTGCTCTATCATTTCTCCAGCCTCCATCACCAGCAAGTATTCCCCTGAACACACCAGTCAAACAGGTTAGTAAAACAAGCAGCACCCAGCTAACACACTCTGACAATCCAGAAAGGAAACATAAACCAAGTAACAAAACATCCATCCAACAAAGACAAACCCAGAAATCAGTACCTAAACCTATGATCACAGCAAACCCAGAAGCCTAGACTTCACCATAAGAACAAAATCAATAACCAGGGCAATGCGTCTCCACCAGAGACCATCTATACTATCACAACAGATCCTGAATATTGCAAGAGAGCTGAATCAGAAGAAAATCACCTTAAAAATATCTATATGGTGATGATAGAGGTCCTTAGAGAGGTAATGAATAAATCTTATAAATAAATACAGTAAAACACAAACAGACAACTGGAGGAAATAAATAAATCCTTTGAAGAAAATCAAGAAAAAAAAAAACATACCCAAACTTATGGGACACAATGAAAGTAGTACTAAGGGGATTTTCATATCACTAAGTGCCTACATTAAAAAAAAAAAAAAAAAACTGGAGAGGTCTCATACTAGCAACTTAACAATACACCTGAAAGTTTTAAACAAAAAGAAGCAAGCACACCCAAGAGGAGTACAGGGAAAACAAACAAGCAAACTGGGGGCTGAAATAAATACAACAGAAGCAAAAAGAGCAACACAAAGAATTAATGAAACAAGGAGTTAGTTCTTTGAGAAAGTCAACAAGATAGATAAACCCTTATCAAAACTAACTAAAAGACAGAGAGAGAATATACAAATTAACAAAATCAGAAACAAAAAGAGGGCCATAATAACAGACATGGAGAAAATCCAGGGAATCATAAAGACTTAAGTTTAAAAGTTATACTCCACAAAATAGAAAAACCTAAAATAAATGGACAGGTACCAATTACCAAAGCTAAATCAACATCAGATAAACAATTTAAATAGACATATAACCCCAATGAAATAGAAGGAGTCATTAAAAGTTTCCCAACAACAACAAAAATAAGGAGCCCAGGACCATCTAGTTTTAGCATACAATTTTACCAGACTTTCAAAGAGGAGTTAACCCCAATACTCCTCAAATTATTGCACAAAATAGAAACAGGAAGAACATTTCCCAATTCATTTTATGAGGCCACAATTACCCTGGAAACCAAACCACATAAAGACTCAACAAAGAAAGGGAATTACATACCAAATTACCCTCATGCACATAGGTGCAAAAATACTCAATAAAATACTTGCAGACTGAATCTAAGGACATGTCAAAGATTATCTACCATCATCAAGTAGGCTTCATCCCAGAGATGCAGAGATGGTTCAACATATGAAAATCAGTAAATGTAATCCACCATATAAATAAATCGTACTTGAAGTTTTAGCTAGAACAATAAGACAGCTGAAGGAGAACAAAAGCATAAAAATTTGAAAAGAAGAAGTTAAAATATCTTAATTGCAGATGATATGATAGTATGTACAAGTGACCCTAAAATTACATTAGAAAACTCCTACAAGCTGATAAATACTTTTAGCAACTTAACTGGATACAAGATTAACTTTACAAAATAGAATCAGTAGTTCTATTATATACAAGCCACAAATAGACTGAGAAAGAAATTAGGGAAACAAAACACTTTGCAATAATGTCAAATATTATAAAATAGCTTGGGGTAACTTGAATCAAAAGAAAGTGAAAGACTTGTATGAAAAATCTTCAAGTCTTTGAAGAAAAAAATTAAAGAAGATACCAGAAGGATCTCCAATGCTTATGGATTTTTAGGATTAACATAGTAAAAATGGCCAGTTTACCAAAAGCAATCTGCAGATTCAAAGTAATCCCCATCAAAAGCCCAACATAATTCTTTACAGAACTTGAAAGGACAATTCTCAACATCATGTGGAAGAACAGATAAACAAACAAAACCCCAGGATAGCTAAAACAATCTTGAACAATGAAAGAACTGCTGGAGGTATCACCATTCCTGATCTCAAGTTGTACTACAGAGCTATAGTTATGAAAGCCATGTGGTGTTGCCATAAAAAACAGACAGGTTGAAGACCCAGACATAAATTCGTATACCTACGGTCAACTTTTTTGGATAAAGAAGCCAAAAAGGCACACTGAGGGAACAAAAGGGATCTTCAACAAATGATGCTGATCAATTGGATATCTGTGTATGGAGGAATCCATTCCCATATATTCACATTTATCATCCTTCACAAAACAAAACTCAAGTTCAAGTGGATCAAAGACCTCAGCATCAAATTAAACACAATGAACCCGACAAAAGAGAAGTGAGGGAATTCTTTGAACACATTGTCACAGGAAACAACTTTCTGAACAGAACACTAATAGTGCAGGCACTAAGATCAACAATTAATAAATGAGATCTCATGAATCTGAAGTTTCTGTAAGCCAAAACAAAGAAGCAGCTTATAGGATGTAAAATAATTTCACAAACTCCATATCTGACAGAAGACTAATACCCAAAATATATAAAGAATTCAATAAATAAAATATCTAAAAAACAAATAATTCCATTAAAAATAGATTTCAGATCTAAACAGAGGATTACAGAGGAATTGCAAATGAGTGAGAAACACTTAGCAATGTTCATCCTCCTTAGCTATCAGACACATGCCAACCAAAACTACATTGAGATTCCATCTTATACTTGTCAGAGTGGCTAAGATTGATAATACAAGTGACAGCTCATGTTGGCAAAGATGTGGAGCAAGGAGAACACTCTTCTATTGCTAGTGGGAGTGAAAAATTTTACAGCTACTATGGAATCAGTATGATCATTCCTCAGAAAATTGGAAATCAATCTACCTCAAGATCTAGCTATGCCACTCTTGGGCAAATGCCCAAATGATGCTCAATAATACCACAGTGCCATTTGAACAACTATGTTCATAGCAGCTTCGTTTGTAGTAGCCAGGAGCTGGAAACAACCTAGATACCCTTCAACAGAAGAATGGATAAAAAAAAATGTGGTACATTTGCACAATGTAGTATTAATTAGGTGTTAAAAACAATGATATTTGAAAGTAAATGGATGGAACTAGAAAGAATCGCCCTGTATAAAGTAACCCAGATTCAAAAAAAAAAAAATATGGTATGTATTCACTTATAAGTGGACATTAGCTGTACTGTAAATGGTAATCAAGCTATAATCCACAGACCCAGAGAGGTTAGGTAAAGAGGAGGGCTCTAGGTGAGATGCATGGGCCTTCCTGGAAAGGGAAAATAGAATAAATTTTGCTGATGGACTGGAGATAGGTAGCTACTGGATTGGGAAGGATCAGGGTTGTGTGAAGAAGGGAAAGGATGGATGGAGAGAACATGGGGAGAGAAAGTTGTAATTAAGGAGTCCTGTGGGTAGTGGTGATGTGGAAGCCTAATACAGTGGAAACTTCCTAGAGTCTAGTTGGGTGACTGTAGTAAGAACTCCTAGAAACCCACAGAGACAGATGACCTGAGCTCATGGGAACATGTGGACTGTGGACCAACAGTTAGGGAGCCTGCATGTGTAGTTTTGTCTGTTTGTAAGACTCCTAGCAGTGAGATCAGGACCTGTGCCTGGCACCTAGCTGGCTTTTGGGGAACCTGTTACCCATGCTGGATTACCTCACCCACCCTTTTTACAATGTGTGTGTGGGTGTAAATGGAAGTTTTTCTCCCACCTGTCAGTTCCTGAATAATCATTCAGAGGCTTGGTTGGGATAGAGTGTAGGAGACAGTAACCAGGGGTGGTGAGGGAAGGAGGAGGCATGAATCACTTATAGGGAGGAGCTTGGTCCTACCACAATTTGATGTGCCATGCTTTGTTCAAGTCCATGGGAGGCCTGCCCCTTTCTCAATGGAGATGAGAAGGAGTGGATGGGGAGGGGGTAGATGGGAGGGGGTAGATGGGAGTCAAGGATGGGGGAACAGGAGAAGAGGAGGAAAGGGAAACTGTGGTGGTATGTAAAATAAATTAAAAAATGTTAATTAAATAAAATATTTTTTTATAAAAGAAAAGAAGAACTCCTAGTAATGAAGGATACAGGGTTTGAACTGCCATCTTTTGTAACCAGGCAAGGCTTCCAGAGGTGGGACTAGGTTGCTTTTGGTTGAATTGTTGGCCAGGGAGTCCTGTGGAGATCTCTAAGCAACCCTAATTGATGCTACCACAGAAGGTCACTCTCTGAAAACTCACAGCATGTCCCCATTTCTGAGGACAACATCCACAAAGCTCATTGAATGCTAAGAGGTCAAGCTGTTGCCAGTATGGTGCCTTCACCACTATGTTCTAGAGTCTTTGGTATTAGAAGGTACTCTGCAGGCTATGGAAAAAGAAACCTGGACACCAACCCAGCTCATAGAGACTGAAGTGGAAAGCAAGGGGTATTCTGGGGTCTGCACCAGGCAAATAACTTTCTTCATCCTTAACTCCTTTATATTCAACTGACCTGTCATTCAGATTAAATCTGCAACCAGAACTCCAAAGTTTGGAGGAAGCAGGCCCTGAATAATCAAAACTTTTCTGAAAACAAGATCTCTCTCTCTCTCTCTCTCTCTCTCTCTCTCTCTCTCTCTCTCTCTCTCTCTCTCTCTCTCTCTCTCTCTCAAGTCTACATACAAAACACCTAGAAGAGAAAATATAGACTTTGTTCAGCCATACCACATACAATGGATGCTGCAAACTGCTACATCATACTTTAGCTCAGGAAATCTATAGGGCATGCCACATGATACAAAATGTAAACAATCAAGGACTTTGTAAATGGATATAGTCTGAATAGATTTTTAATTGCCACTTTACAATGGAATTTAGTATGTATCTGATTTTTTTTCTTACTCTACTGTTTGGTTTTGTGGTAGTAAATTTAAAAAAAAAACTTGAAGAACTAGGCTAAGAGTAGGGAAAAGAAATTTTAATTAATGAATTTATCAACATTCAGAAAAATTAAGTGACACAGATTATTTAATCACTCTTCTTTTATTTTAGTTTCTCATCAGAGAACATTCATTTTTTCTATTGGGCTAAGAATTCTCTTGGAGAACCAACATGGCAAAGTTGTTTTCCCTTCACATCCTGTTCAAACCAAAGAATATAACTAGAGGCTACATATGAACTCCCATTCATTGTAGGCAAACCTTACATTACTCTGGTAATTGTTTGCATTGAGAGTTAATCAACCTTCTAATTAAGGTATGCATTTCATGCCATTTCCCAACTCATTAGTGAAAAACTGTGAACTGATATTCTCTGAATACTCCCTCCCTCCCACTCCATTTTACATTGATAAATTCTATTGTCATTTTATAGATGAGTCTATCTAAACATGAACTTGCAGTATTGTAGCATTTGTACTAATCAACTTAAAAATGAAATAACTTTAACATCTTATGAGTCACCATTCTGGCTTAATGAGTGTTAGTGATGGAGACTGAGCTCAACAGAAACTATAAGAAATATCAGTCAATCCTTGTTTTCTTTTGGGTAGTCTTCATCAAGTCGCAGGCTTTATTTATTTATTTGTTTGTTTGTTTACTTATTTATTATAGCTCCTTTTCTGAGCTACAATCAAGATTTTTGTTAGCATGAGCCAGGTAAAGCCTTCTCAGGTACTGAATGAGATTAAAATTCACTGTTAACATGTGTTGTAGGAATGATGCTGAGGTTTTGTTTAAGCTCAGTTTATAAAGAATGCAGAAGTTGATGTTATTGACTCCCATAAAATAGACAAATACCAATGTGCCTGTCATTCTTAACTACTATGACTCTATCAAAGGAAGCCAGGGACCTGGAAAGAGTCTGTTCCAGTGTCAGTGAAAATCATATGAGATATGATACTCTCTGGTCTTGGATTTAGTATAGTGGCTTCCTCTTAAGCAACTGCTATCCCAACCAGCAATTGCAAATCTGTAGCTATCAGCAACAGTTCAAGGGTCAGGCTGCAGCCAGGTGGGAATCTGATCACTCAGGCAACAGCTCTATCACAGCCACTAGAGGAAACTTTACCTAAATCTCTATCCTTCTATAGAATTCAGGACTCAAAGGTCGGGGTGAAATCCTGCTTGCTCAGAGAGGCTGAATAGCAATAGCTAACCTCTCCTTGCTTGTGTCTCCTGAAAAAGGAGGCATCCTTCTGCTCAGAACCAACTAAAGAACTCTCCTTATATTTAATTCCTCTCTACCACTTCTTGTCAGCTAGTTGGTGACTTAGCCTCCTGATCTCATGTTGCAGGAATTCCTAAATGGTCTTATTAATAAAAATAAAAATAAAAAAACCCCAGAGCCAGATATTGGAGTAAAAGCTGAAAGATCAGAGAGGCAAATGAACAAGCCACTGCCATGTCTTACCTCTAGGACTTCTCAGCCTGAAAATGCCTCAGTTTCTGTCTCCTCTTGACTTATATAACTTTCTCTGCCAAGCCATCACTTCCTTCCTAGTGCTGGGATTAATGGTGTGTGTGCTTCCCAAATACTGGAATTAAAGGTATGTGTCACAACTGCCTGGCTCTGTTTCTCTCCTAGACTGAGTCAATCTCATGTAGTCCAGGGTGGCTTTGAACTCACAGAGATCCAGACAGATCTTTGCCTCCTGAGTGTTAGAATTAAAGGTGTGTGCCACTACTGTCTGGCCTCTATGTTAATCTAAAGACTTGATCTGTCCTCTGATCTTCAGGCAAAGCTTATTAGGGTACACAAAATATCACCACATTTCCCTTTCTTTTGTCTAAAATAATAAAAGAAGGTTATAACTAATATAGGAAAAACTATATACAATAAGCATATACTATATATATATATATATATATAGTCAAGAATTACATTAACAATGTCTAGTCTATTAACATTTGACAGATTAAAAAATACTCCATTATTTATCCTATTTTGGTGAGTCCAAAGTGTTGTACCTAATTCACTTTCTATCCTAACTTGTATTACCAACCAAAAACTATCTTTTGACATCTTTGAAACAAACACCTTACACCTCTTTAGTGAGTTTCTTTTCTGAATTTGTTAATGGGAAAAAGTATAATTATCTAGTCTTCAATTCTGTCAGAGACCCAAGAAGGATATATTGTTACCTAAGTAAACAGAAATCACAGGCAAGCAACTTCCTAAAAATGTTAGAAGTGACAGAAACAGCTGGCTTTCTGGACAGTCACCCAGGGTTCCTCTGTAACGTTGAGGCTTCCATCTTCAGCCTATATGCCTAGCATACCTGACAGACTATAATGTGAAGCAGGATTTTCTGACGGGCTGTCCTACTTTGTCTTGTCAAAGTTCGGCAGTCCTTTCTTTTGTGTCGTACTTGTCCACTTTGGACAGCATACTGTCAGCAGTTGAGGCAAGGTCATTTTCTTGCCCAGTGGCTAACTTTTGCCACAATGAAAGTAAATTTTATATGGTATTTCTTCAGTGTCCATCATCTTCTCTGAAGTAGATTGGTGCTGCCAGGAGCAGACATGTCTCATAGTCATTAAAAACAACAACAACAACAACAAACAACAACAACAAAAAAAAAAACTATAATGTTCAAACATCTTACATGCCATATTCTGCAGATCTCTGAAGTGTTTGAAGATGACCTGCCCATCTAAAATATGTCTGTTTGAACTTGAAAACATACCTAATATTACTACAAGTTTGATTGTAATAACTACTTTCATTTCTTTATATCCTAATTAGTTGGTAATAATAACTTCCAAGGACCAACAATTTGCATTACAGTGTAGTTGGAGTTTTTCTATGTCCCACCCTGTCCACAGCCACTCATACCCAAGTAAACATGCAGAGGTTTACATTAATCAAAACTTCTTGGCCAGTAGCTCTGAACGACCACTGACTAGCTCTTATACTTAAACTCAGCCCATTTCCATTAATCTATATGTCACCATGTGTTCTGTGGCTTTACCTGTGTGCTGTTACATACTGCTCCCTGGGCAGTGGGCTGGCATCTCCTGACTCAGCCTTTCTCTTTGCAGAATTCTCCTTGTCTGCTTATCCCACCTATACTTTCTGTCTGACTACTGGCCAATCAGTGTTTTATTAAACCAGTGTACAAAAGCATTATCCCACATCATTTCCCCTTTTCTGTTTAATTAAAAAGGAAGGTTTTAACTTTAACAGAGTAAAGTTACATTTAACAGAAAGTTATCAAGCAAGAATTACAATTACAATATCTAGTCTATTTGTATTTGGCAAAATTAAAAAAAATTATATTCTATCTATCCTATATTTGTGAGTCTAAAGTTTTATATCTAATTTATCTTTTATCATAACCAAGGAAAATTGTAACTATCTAGTCTTCACCTACATCAAAGACCCCCAAAAGGATATAATATTACTTAAGAAAACAGGAAGAGCACTGTAAATAACTTCCAAAAATCTAGAATGACAGACAGCTGGCTACCTGGACAGTCACCCAAAGTTCTTCTGCAATGTTGAGTTATCCATCTTTAGCCCATAGACCTAGAGTCTTTCAGTCCTTTCTCTCTGTGTCCTTTAGAATGTCTGGCAGTTTCCTCTGTGAAGTAGGAACCTGAAGGACCATTTTGCCTTGCAAAGTTTAGTGGTTACCTTCCTATGGGTCCTGCATGTCCAGATGATACAACAATTTGTCAATCAGTCTAGGCAAGAACAGTTTCTTGCCCAAGTGGCTATATTTGCCAAGAAGAAGATAAACTCCATATGGAGTGTCTTAGATGCCCATCTTTCTCTTTGAAGTAAATTGATGCTACCAGGGACAGACGTGTCTCATTGTCCAGAAAGTTTAAGTTTTTAAAACATTTTAAATTTACAGTGAAATGAACAGTGTAGGTACAATACTCTGAACAAGATTAAAAGTATATGTACAGTATAACAAAATTAATCTCAAATTTGTATCAGTATACAAAATTTGTATACAATATACAAAAATTCAATCCAATGTTAATATTTAAAACTAGTAGTGGCTTCTTAAAAGTAGATTCAATAATCTACCTTTTTATCTTATATCCACATTCTCCTTTTTTTTCTTTTCAGAGTAGATTCAATAATCTATGCTTTTAGTCTATCAAACTCAGGTTAATTTTATTTAATCAAACAAATGTAACACATCTTTGCATCATTAACAAAAACAGCAGAAAGAAATGTAACACATCTTTACACAGTTAAAAGAATACTGTGGCGATATTGTGTTCCTCAAAATATTGTGCACCCTAATAAACTTATCTGGTGTCAGAGAACAGAAAAGCCACTAGATATAGAGGCCAGAAAATGGTGGCACACACGCCTTAAATCTATCACTTGGGCAGCAGAGATCCATCCGGATCTCTGTGCCTTTAAAGCCACACTGGAAACAGCCATGTATGGTGACTCACGCCTTTAATCCCAGGAAGTGAGCCTTTAATCTCAGGAAGTGAAGGCAGCAATCAGAAAGGTATATAAGCTGTGAGAACCAGGAACTAGCCTGGTTAAGGTTTTAGGCTTTTGAACAGCACAGTTTGACTGAGAGGCATCCAGTCTGAGGAAACAGGATCAGCTGAGGAATTAGCAAGGTGAGGTGGCTGTGGCTTGTTCTGCTTCTCTGATCTTCCAGCATTCACCCCAATAACTGGCCCTGGGTTTGCTTTTATTATTAAGACTCTTTAAGATTCATGCTACACTCTACAACAATACTCAACATATGTATAAACTAACTGTTTATTAGACATCTATCATGTGTCCGATCCGCACCTCTCTCTCTCTCTCTCTCTTCTCTCTCTCTCTCTCTCTCTCTCTCTCTCTCTCTCTCTCTCTCTCTCCCTCTCCTCCCTCTCCCCATCTTTATATAGTTATAAATATGTGACTTAATGAAACAAGGACACACTTTGAGTCCTAGAGCACTGGCCCCTGTCCTGTGCTGTACTGTGCAGTATAGGTACCTAACTTTAACTGAGACTTGGATGCAGGACAGTCACCATCATAGTCCCATTTTAGTCCTCTCACTCAACCTTACATGCAACTTAAGCCAGATCTTTTACTGTTCCTTTTGCTTCAAAAAATAAAATAAAAATGAAAATAGCAGCAATTAGTCTTAGATTTGTTACTTTAAAATTAGTTGAATGTAGTCAGTCTTATGATGATCACAAACTGAGTAGTCATAAGAAACCTCAGTATACTTGAGTTTATAGCTATGCTGTTTGGATTTGGTAAGAAAGCAATAGAAGTATGAAGAAATTTGCAAGTACCTATTAAGTCAATTGGTCTAAATAAATCAATAGCTCATATCAGTAAAAATTAAAAGAAATGAGTTTAAAAATAGAATGTTGGCTTCTGTGTTTTGTATTTGAGTGTATTAGTCATCTAATAATATCAAATCCACTTCTCTGTAGGTAAATATTGTATGAACTTATTTGTGATTATAATTCATTGTGAATATCATTTCCTTTCTTTCGGTTATTTTTGCTCTTTCTTAAATGAAAATGAATAAACAAGCTTTGCATATTAGCTGATTCTTGCATCAATCACTTTTCTTTCCCTCAAGTAATTTTTATCTATAGAAATAGTTCAGGTTGACTTGTTTTCATCTGATATATTTTGAAAAGTTCATTTTTTTTTGTTTATGGCCAGTGCATATGAATCTTACTCTATTTATTCCCAATTCAGCACTAGGAAAATCATACACAAATAGTCAACATTTCACATAAATAGGCACTATTCTGTTAAAAAAAAATCACCATATCATTATCATCACACTTGGTGATAAAGTCTCCCTTCTGTGTAAGAACAGGGTATGTGTTTATGTGAACCCTACATCAGTTCTCCTTGAAAGACCAGAGTCTGGTTCTGAAACATTTGCAAGTTCAAATACCATTGTATAGGTTTTGTCACACATTTAGTGGGTGTGATAGGAGTGAGCATTTCTGAGGACAAAAAAAATAAATGGCTCATTTTCAGCACCAATTTTTTTAGTCAGAAATAACAGCATGGAGATATGTTGGATTACCAAATGCAAAGCTGAGAATGTGCCAACAAATTAAAGAGAAGACATGAAAAACATCTCCTGTGGTGCATGGTAATAAGCCTGAGTCATCAAAAGCTCAAGGGTGGACCCAAGCTCAGTGCCTCTTCTGGCCATTCACTATCTGTAAAGCTCTAAGCAGGTTACTCACATTGAAAATACTGTTTTTTGTTTGTTTTTCCTCTCTAAACCTGAGATAAGGGCGATCTAGAATGCTGGGTTGGGAAACTAAGATACTGTCTCTCCAATCCTGTACTAGTTCCTGGATCAAAGCACTATTCATTTGTCCTTACCTGTACTCTATTTTACCTCTGAGCAGATACTAAGACTTCTGAAAATTTTCACATCCATCATTTCAGCAAATATGTTGTGTCATTGACAAATAAACAGCACTACAAGACAAGATGGGCCCTCCATTGTTTTTTTTTTTAATAATAATGATATCAGGGTTCCTATGCCCCATCTCTTTGTGTGTGTGTGTTAATTACACCTATCCAGTTATTTCAGCCACCATGACTTCAATCCATCAATTCTCCCTCTGGTTGTTTACCTTATTTTTCTAGGCAATTGTGTTCACTGTCTCTCATTTAATTGTGAGAAGTTATCCTTTTTACTGTATGTCTCTGTTTCTACACTTTAGCTAATTAGTTATAGGTGTATGCATACAACTCCAGTCTTAGTCAATGATATCTTGGACTTTTGTTTTTGTGAAAGCAATTTCTATTGAGCACAATTCCCTTTAGGGATGATATATCAGAGCTTGGAATATGAAGGATGATTCTTCTTAATACAGAAGAGTGAAAGATAGAAGACTGAGAGAAAGATAAAGAAAGAGGGAGGAGAAGGATGAGAAGAAGAGGAGGAGAAGGAAGAAGAAGAGGAGAAAGGAGAGAGAGAGTTTTAGCATTATGATTTGAACCCTAGATCCAGCTATGGCTGAAATGTGGACATTGTGAAATTCACACAGGTTGGTAAGGTATGAGAGACTCCTGATCTAGACTGGTTTCTGTACTGGCTGGTTTGTGTGTCATCATAGAGGAAGGCACCTCAGTTGAGGAAATGCCTCCATAAGACCCGAGTGTAAGGCATTTTCTCAATGAGTAATTAATGGGGGAGGGCTCAGCCCATGGTGGGTGGTAGCATCCCTGGGCTGGTGGTTCTGAGTTCTATAAGAAAGCAGGCTGAGCAAGCCAGGGGATTCAAGCCAGTAGACAGCATCCTCCATGATCTCTTCATCATCTCCTGCCTTCAGGATACTGTACTCTTTGAGTTCCTGTCCTGACTTCCTTTGATGAAGAATAGCAATGTGGAAGTGTGAGCCAAATAAACCTTTTCCTTCCCATCTTGCTTTTTGGTCATGGTGTTTCATCAAAGCAACAAGACAGTTTCAGAGATCCAGAAGTGTACTTCTAGAGAGAAACAAATATTTAGTCAAGGCGACCCAAGAAAGGGAGTCAGGCAATAGGAACCCTATAAAGGAAGTAAAAGTGTACTCCTCCACTGATGTGAATAAGGACCAACGTGTGGGCAATGGAAGAAAAGTGAGAGAGAGCTGCAATTTGCAAATGTATCTAGTAGACCTTTTTTTTCAATTGAATTTTCTTTCTTTCTCATTTGAACTCACTGTTCTTTGGCTAGAATGGGAAATTAAATCAGAGCCCCAAATAACTGGAGCATAACTATGAGTTATTTATGAAGAAAGAAGCATGAAGTGTATGACTAATAAAGAAGTTCAAATAAATATGGTAGAATAACATGTTTTTAAATCAAAACATTTAAAATTATTTATTTTTGATTACCCAGTCACTGGCAATATTTTTGGGCCATAGAGGTATTAATACTATCTCCATATACATCACAGGGGATGTGAGCATCCTTCACATGTGATTGCTCTTGAATGGTTTGTTCTGAGCCACATTTTACCTTTTATACTTGGTTGAAGGCAGGTTACACAATTCAGAAGATTCACATGTTTGGACCTGAAGCCAAAATTACCTTCAGTCGGTTAAAATAAGACTGTTTTCCTACCTTTGGAGTCATTTTTACCAAATTCATTTAAGCTCAGAATGACTTTTCAACAGGAGGCTGTTATTACTATTAATTATGAGACTACCAATTCCTTGATCATATTCACCAAAGGCCACAGCTCCATTTTTGTGTAGCTGTGGTAAATTCTGCAGTAGAGAACACTGGCATGAATTGAAATCCATTTCTATTTTTGAACATTCCTTATAAGCCTTCCTCTCAGGCTACCTCATACTTTAGAAGGAAGGTAGCCTTCCTCATCTGAAGCACAGGCATAGAGCAGCCGGAGACCTCTCTAAGCAAGGAAGGTGGAGTGTTTTTCTAGTACTCTCAGGAGGTGCTTTATCTTAACTGCATGGTCTGGACAGCTCAGTGTGGTGGTTCATGTGGGAGTTGCCAAGCTTTCTGTAAAGGACAAGTTTCTAGTAAATTCTACTCTAGACAATTTCTATATGAATAGATTTGGCTGTGGTTTACAAAAACAAGCAGCTCCAGAGCCAAAGCATGGTGTTCAAAGAAAAATTTGTCTTCAAATTTTTATAATCATATGATTCACAGGAGCCAAAAAGTAGAAATCATTCAAATTTCCATCAAGTGATAAATTAATAAATAGAATGTGGAGTGGGCTGGGGGAGGAGCTTAGCAGCAGAGTATCTGCTAACATGTGTGAAGACCTAGGTTCGGTTTCCAGTAGTACCCAAAAAAGAAAGGAAGGAAGAAAGGGAGGGAGGGAGGGAGTGGAAGTTGGAGGGAGGGACGGAGGGAGGAAAGAAGGAAGGAAGGAAGGAAGGAAGGAAGGAAGGAAGGAAGGAAGGAAGGAAGGAAGGAAGGAAGTTATTGGTTGAAGATTTTTAGGGAAGATGTATTTCTTTGGGGGATATGTGATCTACCATTCCCATAAAAATAGGTTTGTAAGTAAAACAAATATTTAAAATACAAAGTAAGGTATATCCATGCTATGCCATAAAATCAAGTTCAACATGTGAAAAGCCTGACTATAACATCTTAATGTAGAAACAAATGTAAAAAGGGTTTGCAACATCAAGATAGCTCACATCCTTTCTAGGTAAAAAGAGGCTTGTGTTTCTTTGTACAAAACTGGGCCTAAAGTGGCTTGTTCTGCATTATGGAGTTCAACCCCTCCTTCCATCCCATATGTGCCTCTCCTTAACCTGTTTCTATGTCTTCCAAAACATTGTGGTCAAGTTATCAAATATAAGTCTAGCCCGGAATGTAAACTCTGCCTTCTGCGATTACAGTTTCTTTATATCCACTTTAGCATAGTTCAATTCATATTTGTTGAATTAATGAATAAACATCAAATGTGTTTTGAATCATTTGTTCATTTATTCAATATGTACTTAGTTAACTCAATATACAGGGTACTAGGGCCTCAAAAAGAAGAAATTTGTTCTTTATCCCTAAAGGGCTCTGACATTGTTTACCATTGAACAGTGGCCTCTTCTATCATTTTTTATGTTCTCTCTTTCTCTCCACCCCCTACACACACACACACACACACACACACACACACACACACACTTGTGAACATTGTTATGTGCTTGTGTGTCTAGAACTCTGAAATACTGTACATAGATACTTATACAGAATGCCTATTCATCATGTCATTATGGTCCCTTTTCAAAGAGAGACTAGATAACTGGGAGGTAGATTCAGAACCTGGCTTCCCAACCTTTTCATGGTGGTATGACAGTATAACCTACTAATGTATGAGGTCAAACTCATAGCAATGCTGGGATGCATAAATCCCCCAGGCCACAAATTAATTGTTCCTGGCAGATTGTTTTTCTCAATTGTCCTTGATATCTGTTATCAAAATGAACTGAGGATATTATAGGGCCCTAAAATGTTTAGATTTCTTCAAAGCTGATCAGTTTCAACAAGTGTGGAATTAAGGAAATGTGTATATCTGATTTCCTGAGATTTGAAGATCTCTGAGAAGGCACTAAGGGATGACTCATACAGTGTGAAAAGATCACTTTTCCTCATAAGACAGTTCATTGTCCCTTCTGGCTGGAACAAAGAACAGTATAAAATCTGGAAGGAGGAAAGGTTTTTATTACCACTTTGTTTAGAAAGTAGAGATAACATATTTGGATCCTGTGAGCAACATGGTGAAATTAATCCTTAATTTTAAAGTTTTTAACTTTCTAGTTTTGCTGCAGTAATTTTGCCTTGTTAAAATTCACCAATAAAACTTGATCTGATTGTGGTATGCATTTTGTAAGTTTTTATATTTTTGTACTTTTTGAGAAAAATGTGAAATAAAGAAATAAGAAGCATATTATGGGATTTTTGACTTCTTTTACCAGTGAAGAGGATTTTTTTAAATAATAAATCACAAAGAAATGTATTTACAAAAAAGTCTGATATACAAATAACTTTACCACTTATTAAAGGCTTAATCAATCCTGTATGCTAATGAGATATTTTTGTTTCTTTAGGAAGTGATATTAACTTTTTTTTTTTTATAACTCTAGCACTTTCTCTAGAAAATGGAAATAACACGCTTGGATTCTGTGAGTGCTGAGGTGGTCGCTCCCTTTACAAAACCTAGCCCTGTGCTTCTTGCCTTACATATTGATCCCTGAGCTGCATTCCCACCACTTCCTTTTCTTATTATTTTACAGGCATTTGGGAACAAAGGTAAGGTTTATTTGTTATAATAAACAACACAGATCAAGTTCTCAGTGTGTGTCAGGGGTGAGGAATAGAATTAGGCTCTCACCCATTCAACACATTGATGTAAGAGAAAGTGCTTATAAATATCAGTCTCAATGATTGAGAGCCAATAGGCAGAACTGTGTTTTCAATTTCAGCCTTTCATATTCTTTTTCCTGTAGAATTCTGTATTCTCTTCTTTGGCTAAAAGAAGCCTCTCATCTCTAGCATTTTACAAAGTTATTAGAAAACATATAAAAAGTGAAACACATATAAGTAATCATCTGCTAAAACTGAAGAAAGCGTGTAGATCTGGGAATAAGAAGGGGAAAAATGGCTGCTCTGAAGTTGGTTGTGAACTTCTAGGTCTTTCTCTGAGTTGTAGTATTCACTAGGAAATATGGACAGGGTACTTCTGTGTCTAGGGTAGGATATACTCTCCTGCTTCTGACTAGCTTTCTCCATAGAACAAATGTTTGCTTTCCTGCATAGACACAAATCTACCAAATTCAGTCACTCAAAAGTCAATAATCTGATGTGAAGGGTTCTGGTCATTTCAAACTGTTATTACCATATATGGCTGTTGACCAGGGGGCCTCTCAGACTGTTTTCCTGGGCAGAGATGTTAAAGAGGAATGTGCTGCAGCAGAATGAGAACATTTATGTCCCTCAAGTGAAGTGATGTTTAGTTGGAATAAAACTCAATGTAACAAAAATATTTCTCTAATTATTCATGGAGTTCTGTTATTTCCCACTTAATTGTTTTATCAATCAATTGAAAATTTGTTGACATTTTGATATACTAAGACAATTCCACTGTTATTTAAAAATTTCTGCTTTTCCACCTCATTGTCTTTGCTAATTTTGGTCCATTCAAAAAAGAGATCCTTTCCTGACTAAGTCCTATAACAGTTGTCCTGTTCTCAACAAGGATTTTAAGTTTTCTCTCATTTGTGAAGACTTCCTTACACCCTGTCCTTTGCTGTTCCATATCACAGGAATACCATCATTTAACAAATACTTCCAGAGTTTTTCTTCTCTGTCACTCCTCATGTTAGGTATGAGAAACAGCAATTTGAGAGTCCAGCAACATGGCTATGTGGATAAAGTTGCCTGCGGCTGAGCCTGACGGCCTCAGTTCAATCCCCAGAGCCCATAGGATGCTCATCACACACACTGAGTCACACATAAGTACATGCATGCATACACATGGGTGCACATTCATAAAACAATTTTAAAAAGTAATCAAGAATTTAAAGAAATACAAGTCCAAAAACAAGTAAACAAATCTGAATAAGTTTTCCTATTGCAACCATTCTCTAATTTTATTAATATCCATTGCTGTGGGATGTCATGCTGTACACTGTAAATATGTGTTGCTCTGATTAGTTGATAAATAAAATGCTGATTGGCCAGTAGCCAGGCAGGAAGCATAGGTAAGGAAAAGAGAAGAATTCTCCTAAGAGGAAGAGCTAAGTCAGGAGTTGCCAGCCAGACATAGAGGAAGCAAAATGACAAGGCAGAACTAAGAAATGGTAACAAGCCACATGGCTAAACATAGATTAAAAATTATGGGTTAATTTAAATGTATGAGCTAGTCAGTAATAAGCCTGAGCAAATGACCGAGCAGTTATAATTAAAATAAGTCTCTGTGTGTTTATTTGGGTCTGAGCAGCTGCAGACTGGCAGGGACACAGGAAAACTTCTGACTAGATTTGGCACTCACCATTAGGTATTGATCTACATAGACTAAAAAAGCTTAAAGATTCTGAACACACAGAAATGGAACCACAAAAGGCTTCCTAGTCTCATAGTCTCATGCCAGAAGCAACATAGAGACTCCCACAGCTGCCTGTGAGATGAAGCTGGCCACCAGACACCATAAGCTAAGCAGCATTGCAGATTCCCACTGCTAGTACACAGTGACATCTCTAAGTTGTGCAGCGCACTGCGTGGTGAATTTAGTTTTTGCTAGCACAAAAGAAAAAAAAAGGTTTATGGGCTATATGCTGCTGGATGGAGGCATTGACCCACTGCCTCTAAAAGTCAGCAAAGAGCATGGCATCCAGGGTTGGCTATAAACATACCGCTGTCATATTGAGAAAGTTGAGGTGGGTGGAGCTGCAGCCAAAGCTGTCATTTCAATCCTAGTAATACTGCAGTTTAAAGCAATAGATTCACAATAAAACAGATTCAGATGAAATAAGCCTCTAAATGGTTATATATATATATTATATATACACACACACACACACACACACACACACACACACACACACACCATACATAGGCTTGGAAGAGAGAGGAAAAAAATATAGACAGTTATATAAGAAAATAGAAAGTTTTAAAAAAATAAAGTCTTTAAAGAGACAGTGAAAGTAATATAAATATAAGCCACATAAAATGGAAATCACACAGAGAGTCTGGATTATATTGTCTTTGGGATTTTTAACTGCAGAAAGACATTTGATTATAAAGGCTGCTGAGTTAAACCAATATGTATATTTTAAAGGTATCTTGACTTCAAAGTTTGGATCTAAGGATATGTTGCTTTGGAAAGGAAGCCTGTTTTTGTTTCCACAGGAAGCAAGGGCCTATGTACTTGTTCTAGGTTAAGAGGGATCAGATTTGATCAAGCCAGACCTCCTGAGTATTAACAGATGGTACCTGTTAACAAAGGTTATAGCTGGTCTTCTTAGGACTTGACCATTATCTTGAATTTTCTCAAGATCCCCATAAGACTACCAGTGTCCTCCATCAGTAGGAAGTAGCCTAGAACACTACGCCCACATTCCCAAAAAATGGATTATGGATATTTGTCTATGTTTAGAGATTGGTTACAAATTGTTATTGGTCATACTCAATATCTTTCTAAAGAAAAAAGGAGATCGAATATAGATATGACAGGATAAAAGGGTAAATTATTGAATCTACTTTTAAAGAGCAATAAGTTGTATAAAATGTTTTAAATTGCTATAGATTTTAGTTTATTACAAATTTAAAGTTAATTTTGTTGTACTATATGTATATTTTTACTCTTGTTTAAGGTATTATATTTATACAACTCATTTAAAATTATAATGTATCATTAAGAAGTACAGATTAATAGTTAATCATCTATGATAATCAAACTTATAGTCGTGTTAATTAAGTTTTCTAGATATACATAGATATAATTCAACTAGGTAGGTAATCTTCAAACACTTCAAAGACCTTACAGAATATGGCATTCAAAATGTATTAAGAACTTTGACTTTCTGGACATTGAGACATGTCTGCTCCTGGCAGCACCAATCTACTTTAAAGAAGATAATGGGCATTGAAGAAACTCACTATGGAGTTTTCTTTCTTTTTGGCAAAAGTTAGCCACTGTGCAAAATATTGCCCTTGCATCAACTGCTTGACCATATGTTGTATAAAGTAGACATGCAGGGCCCATAGGAAGGTGACCACTGAACTTTGTAAGGTGAGATGGTTCTTCAGTTTCCTGCTTCACAGAGGAGAGTGCCAAATGTTCTAAAGGACACAGGAAGAAGCAAGTGGAAAACTCTAGGTCAACTGGCTGAAGATGGATGCCATAATGTTACAGAGGAACTTTGGGTGACTGTCCAGACAGACAGCTGTCTCTGACATTCTAGATTTTTTGAAGTTGCTTACAATGCTCTTCCTGTTTACTTAGGTAGTATTATATACTTTTGCAGTCTTTGGTGTAGTTGAAGACCAGATAGTTATAGTTTTCCTTGGTTACAATAAAGATAAGTTAGATATAAAAACTTAGATTCACAAATATAGGATAAATTTTCTTTATTTTTCCAAATACAAATAGACTAGATATTATAACTGTAATTCTTACTTGATAACTGTTTTGTTATATGTAATTTCACTATGTTAAATTTAAACCCTTCCTTTTTGATTACACAGAAAAGGGGAAGTGCTGTGGGATGTTGTTCCATATGCTCTAAATATGTGTAGTACTGATTGGTTGATAAATAAAATACTGATTGGCCAGTAGCCAGGCAGGAAGTATGGGCAGGGTGAGGAAAAGAGGGGAATTCTTGGAAGAGGAAGAGCTGAGTCAAGAGTCATCATTCAGACACAGAGGAAGCAAGATGACAAGGCAGAACTAAGAAAAGGTAACAAGCCACATGGCTAAACATAGATAAGAATTATGGGTTAATTTAAGTGTAAGAGCTAGTCTGTAATAAGCCTGAGGTAATGGCCAAGCAGTTATAATTAATGTAAGCTTCATAGTGATTATTTTATAAGCAGTTGAGGGACCACGTGGCTGGGCAGGACACAGAAAAACTTCCAGCTACAAACCATCTTATATGTAGAGATAGCTAACTACATATTAATATGTGATATACAATATATAGCTATCTTTATATGCATATATGTAAATGTAAAATACATATACAAAGATGATATATTTTTGAAGTAGCAGAATGTAAATTCAGTTTACTTCTTTATCCTTGTTAATCTTTTGAAACTTCTTGAACATAAATTCTTAAATAAAAATCACAGTATAGGGGTTTGCTACCTTCATACAAATCACTGGTCAGAGAGGACTTTGAGGCTTCTAAAACAACACAGTCATTCACTATAGTTACCCACCAAAACTAAATGGTAAGACCTTATTTGCTGTGGTATATCGTTTTGTATTCTGTGAATATGTGTTGCTCTGATTGGTTGATAAATAAAATGCTGATTGGCCAGTAGCCAGACAGGAAGTATAGGTGGGGTAAGCAGAGAGGAGAATTCTGGGAAGAGGTAGGTGGAGACACAGAGGAAGCAAGATGACAAGGCAGAACTTAGAAAAGGTACCAAGCCATGTGACTAAACATAAATAAGAATTATGGGTTAATTTTAGTATAAGAGCTAGTAAGTAATAAACCTGAGCCAAGCAGTTAAAAATAATATTAAGCCTCTGTGTGATTGTTCTATAAGTAAGCTATGGGACTGCCAGGACTTGGCAGGACCAGAGAAAACCTCTGACTATAAATGGCATACCAATGCAGGGCTCTGAAATTTCCATAAGGCCTAAGAGAGCTTAAAAAGAACTCTAAACACACAACAATGGAACAAAATGCGGCTTTGCACTTCCTGTCTCATGTGGGACAAGATATACAGATGCCAAGGTACAAAGACGCTGTGACACATGGACTTGAGCTACAGTATGGCGGGTTCACTGCATATGGGCTTGAGTGCTGCATGGCAGATTCTTGCTACTACACACAGTGGGATCTGCAAGCCAGGCAGCATGGTGCATGGTGGATATAGCCCTGCTAGTGCAGCAAAAAAGGGCAGGTTTCTGGGCTACATGCTGCTGGATGGAGGCATGGACCTACTGCTACCCAGAGTCAGCAGTGAGCATGGTTCGCTCAGAGCTGGTGGTTAACTTAGTTCTGCCATGTTTGCAAGCTGAGGTGGACAGAGCCAGCAGCCAAAGCTGCCATTTCATTCCTAGTCATTCTGCAGTTTAAAGCAATGGATTCATAACAAGACAGATTCAGATAAAATAAAAGTCTAAACAGTTTACATTGTATGTAAAAATGTATGTAGACTTGGAAGACAGAGGAAAAAGAGTATATATGGTTTTATAAAAAATAGTTTTTAAAAAAAGTCTTTAAAGTGATAATAAGAATAATATAAAAGTTAAGTCACATAAAGATGGAAATCACACAGAGTCTGGATTATATTATCTTTGGGATTTTCAGCTGCAGAGAGACATTTAAGTATAAAAGCTGCTGAGTTAAACCATTATCTATATTTCAAAGGTGTCTTAATTTCAAAATATATGTCTAAGGATATGTTGCTTTGGAAAAGAGGTTCTGCTTTTGTTTCCACAGAAGATGGGAACCTGTGGATTGCTTCCAGGCTAATATGGTTTGCTCAAGGATGACCCCCTGAAAGTTCTCCAGATGTTCCAAAATACAGAACACTTTCAAGGCAACTGGCTCAGACAATGCAGCCTACTACCAGGCTACTCCAGTCAGGATTTGATTTTAATTCCTAATTTTCTTTAACTTTACCAGTGAATTTAAACTAGAGTTTGACAAATACAATAAATTGATGTCACTATGCTCAGCCCTGCACAGAGATATCAGAAAAAGACAAATTCCATTGGGTGCCATTTGTAGCTGGAAGCCTTTCTATGCCTATTCATACATATTTCCAACCTGCCCAGTCTGTATAGTGTTACTGTATATGGTTTTAGAGCTGACCCTCTGGTATTAGTTAACCAATTTGTGTGTTCTTCTCTGTGAAAGGCTACTTCCCCTTCTCTCAACACTTCCTGTAGTTCCTTACTTTCTCTTTGTCTGGGGTTGAGAGGGATTCTAGTTATGGAGTGTAAGAGGAATATAATTACAGAAGAGAAAGAGAAGAGGGTAAAATAATGGTAAGGCTCCTTGACAAAGTCATAAGGGATCATATTATTAAATATTTACCTTAAATACCTATAATTCACATAAGTCCATGCATGTATAGCTTAAATGAAATTTTCTCATCTTGACCAACAGTGATCTTGCAAGATCCATAGAGTATCTTACAAAAATTCCCAACACCAGGCATAAGAAAATGTCTTTTGAGTGTACGACAGGTGCAGCTAGAGTTTTCCTGCCTTGCCCACAGTCAGGACAAATCTTTGTCACCCGCCAGTCCCACAGCCGCTCAGACCCAACCAAGTAAACACAGAGACTTATATTGCATACAAACTGTATGGCCATGGCAGGCTTCTTGCTAACTGTTCTTATAGCTTAAATTAGTCCATTTCCATAAATCTATACCTTGCCACGTGGCTGGTGGCTTACCGGCGTCTTCACATACTGCTGGTCATGGAGGCAGCGGCTGGCAGTGTCTCTCCTCAGCCTTCTGATTCCCACAATTCTCCTCTATCCTTCTCCCACCTACTTCCTGCCTGGCCACTGGCCAATCAGTGTTTTATTTATTGACCAATCAGAGCAATTTGACATACAGACCGTCCCACAACAGACAGGTTTATTCAACATATTCCTAAAATATTATAGGCTCTTGCTATCGCCCTTAGTTGTCTCCCAGAGGTGGAAGACAAGTCTTGATTGCTGAAGATATCATATGCTTCAGACACAGGGTCCAGAAGCTCCCAGCTCAACCTGACCTAGAAGCCTCCTCCCCAAGGACTAGTTTTCATGATCCCAGAAAGAGGCATGTAGATGTTTTATGCCACATGAGATCCTTTCTGATAAACCAAACATTCCTTCACCACAGTCCTATTTGGCTAGGGTGTCAACCAAATTATTTTGTTCCTAATCCTGTCCGCAGAGCACACAGGACACTGTGTCAGTAAACACAGATCCAAAGTCCTATAAGTCTGTGATACTAACCTAGGTGAAAGAAAAATGAAAGACAAAATGTTATTTTTCTAATGTAACACGAGTATAAAAGAAAGAACAGGAATTTAATCTTCTATGAGGGTTTTCAAGAAATCTTGGGTTTAGCATGAGAAATATTAAATGCAGTCTGAAACTTTGAAAAAAAGCGATTTCGTGTTTTAGTCTTATTTAAAATGAATGAGGCTGCCAGCTCCCATTTCAGCAACTATATTTTATAAAGCAATGCATTGTAGGTTGATCCTGCTGCACACAGGGATTACCAGAGAGGTACTGTTCATCTTTCCGGAGCAGAGAAGTGGTCCCTCGAGACACAACTAAAGAGATGAGCAGAGACAGGTAAATCTCTGACTTTCAACATATTTTTATCTATTTCACTTGCTCTGCTCTTTGCATAGATTTTCACAATGTTACAAAAGCTTCTTCTGGCCTCTGTGTGCTTTGAACCTCCTTTTGCCCTAGGTGAAGTAAGTCCACATATTCCAGACAAAAGCCCTCAGAAGGGAGGCTTGGGGGAAGGTGGAAGGGGGTCTGTTAACAATGTCTGGTGTCACTGACAGTTCTGGAGAGACCAATATGTTCTGTCTACTGGATCAAGATATTATCTTTCCAACAAAACCTGGTGAAACACTTTGAGATTCTGTATCTCACACTCGCATTTTAATACTCTCAGGAGTACCAATCTGGATTTGTATAATCTTTTTTAATTTTCTCATAGGGAAGCAAGTATGCTAGTACTGAGCTACATTCCTCAATCTAAAATTTATAGTCGTTTAAAGCACCCTTCCAACTCTCCATTATCCTAAACCCTGTATTGATTATTATTATTATTTATTTTCCCTTCCTATGCTACTGAAAAACCTCTTTTCTCCTTCATTATCCATTAAATACAGAGCATCTTTTAAGAAGCACTTCATGTCATATCTCCTCCATCCCAAGCTATCAGAAGTCCATGTAGGTTCTTTGTCCACTACTGAAACCATGTAGCACTTCTCAGAAAAACCCATTGTTCTTTATCTTCTTTTCATTGTTTTACTATAACTATATTATTTGTTACATTGTTGTTGTTGTTGCCAACCTGTGCTTTCCTCCCAAACCTGCGTCTTTAGAGAGACATCCAGTGACTGATTCTAACCCTCCCTCTACTCTCACCTCACAGGCTGCGACATTTCTCACACAACTCATTTCTCCATCTTGCTTATTTCTGTATTATCCATATTACATGGGGAAAGAAAGAAGGAGAAAGAGGGAAAGGAAAGAAAATGCAGGCAAAGCAATGTAATCTCATTCAAATAAATGGCCTAGTACAAAGAAATAACAAAAAACCATTTAGTCTTCAAGGTTCTCTGATATCTTATGTATAAAATGGATCTAAGAGTAAGAAGTTAATTTATTAATAGGTTCAACTCTACAAAATATGAAAGTTTTTTTTTTTTAATGAAATGGGGATACCTTGTTTCTTCATTGTCTAAAGTTTGAGATGGGCTTTAAAAAGTAAGTGGTGCCCAGTGGCGGTGGCACACGACTTTAATCCCAGCACTTGGGAGGCAGAGCCAGGCAGATCTCTGTGAGTTCAAGGCCAGACTAGTCTACAGAGTGAGATCCAGGACAGGCACCAAAGCTACACAGAGAAACCCTGTCTCAAAAAAAACAAAAAACAAACAAACAAAAAAAAGTAAACTAAACTAAATGGTAACCAGGCTGGATTATCAAATTTGACACATGCAGGCATATCTACTGCAGGAGACTATCAGTTTGCTAAAACCAAGACACTTAAAGAGAAGCTGGAAGAACAAATGCTGTGACTGGGCTTGGTTTCAAGGGCCTGTAATCCCAGCTCATCTGGTATTCTGAGACAAGAGAATTTTAATTTTGAAGTCAGGCTGGGTTACATGGTAGTTTCAAAGCCAACCTGGTAAATTTTCCCCCTGATCAGACAAATAGGAGAAGGTTGTGGTGGAAGCTCATCAATAGAGAATGTTTCCTAGCACATGGCTCAATTCTTGGTACAGAGAAATAAATCACTGCTACGATTTAACAAAAGAGGAAATGGTATGGTATATCAACGTACACATCTTACAGCTCTCCAGAGTCAATTAATAGTATTTCTAAATTTGAAAATACTGGGATCTGAATCACTAAGACATTAGAAGAGGCTGAGAACTTGTTTTTGAGATTGATAACTTGAATTATTCTAGCACAGCATCGGGCCAGAAACATTAGTAGGTTTTGTTAAATGTCTCTTTATGTTTAAGAACCTCTCAAATGGTCTCTAAGGAACTGACCTTGAACTGTGATGAGCTATGCCATTACATTTCATTCATTCATGTTTTTTCACTCATCCCATGTGTCTGGTCCTCCTTTATAAATTAGGGGGAAATAGACTTGTTTAGGTTATTTAGTCATGAGGTAGAAAAGCTACTACCCTTTAGGCTTTGTACGCTGTGACTGAGAATGGCTAGTTACTCCTAGAAAAAGAAGGCCTGGGATTGAAAAAACAAAATAAAACTGGATGTCTCCAAGAAGACAGTAATCCTTGAGAGCTATGACTGCTACAGTTTTCTACTGCAACATAACATTTAATGGCAACATCCAACCAGAATATGAATACAAATAGCTCAGGAGATGGGGGGAGGGTAAAGTGGAAAAAAGAAACTCAAGTTAAAGGACATTCTTCAGATGGACTGATGTTCATCTGATTAATGCATTGGCCCCCTGCCCACATTTAATGCATAATGTCATTTAGAACTACAGGGAATTTTCTCAAAGGGAACTGTTTGAGCAAGAGAAGGTGATGACTATTTAAAGCAAGCCCATTAATACAACCAATGTAATTGGTTGCAGATGAGGTACAGAGCTTATGGTATTAGGAATTTCAATTTCTGGTATTCTATCAGGAGGGAAAGGCAGCACAAGAATTCATAATATCTAAGCAGATCAAAGCAACATTTTAGGTTATTTATCCCTCCAAGATTTCACAGTAGACATGAAAACTTAGGTTTTCAGTCTAAAGAACATCAGCTTTTGCTAAATTAAAATTATCTATGAACAAGTTAAGGTCAATTTTGTCTTGGATGACTTCATTAGAAACAAAGCAACACTTTGTGTTGTGACTTCCAGGTTTATTTCAAACAAATCTATGCCTGCAGAGAGAATAAGCAAGTCTGTGGGACATGCATTATATTACCAAAATCATACACAGCTGGAGCAAGTGCTAATTGTTGCTACATGTTTATATATATATAGATTTGTGTGTGTGTGTGTGTGTGTGAATATATAGAAAGATTACACAGTAGCATTATGACTTTGTTTCACTGTTTTGAATCAGTGCTACCAATACCAGAGATGAAGACCAATTCGACCCTTTTCACAATTATACCTACTTAGGAGTTTTGTATTCTACAGAAAAGACCAAAATAAGTCACTTTTTAAAAGATATTCTTTTGTAGACCTATTTATAGCTACTCCTTGAACAATGTTCACATACTCTTCATGGAGCTAAATATCTGTGAGATATCAAGAGAGAATGCCTCCTAAGCTTGCCAGTAAATATAATCAGAATGACTTAGAAAATTGTGAGATGAAAGAGCACATAATAGGCTCTTTATGCTTGGACATAGGAAATGTGCTGTTATATCTGTGAAACTTAGATCAAGACAAAATTATGTCTTCCTTCATGTTAAGTGAAGATCACATGGTAGCTGATGTAAATCCAGAATTTAATTTGGCATAGAAGTTGAAAATGATTTTCTAATATAGGGCTCACAATAAGAAATAGTCAAACTATTTCTAAGGAGTCTATACATGTTTTTTAAATAAATTTTTACTAGAACACAGCTATGTTCATATTTACACATATCATTGAAAGCTGCTTGGTGCTAAAACAACAGAGGTTGTGTTAACAGAGACTATGATTTGTGGGCCTACAATCCAGAGACACTGGCTCTCTAGGCCCTTGAAACTCCTTACTGTCTCTTGTTTTACATGATAAGGACTATGCAAATAGAAAACACAGGAGGAGGAGTCTACAAATACAAGGTGTGGAATTGGATTTGAAAAGCAGGCTTTGCCAAAGACAGCAAGAATAAAATAGAGGGCAGAAGGAAGAGGAGTTTGCTAAATGCTATCAATACTACATAAGAAGGATGTCTTTATATTTAAAAATTATAGAAGGCTGCAAATCCATATCTGTCACCGTGCACAAAACTTAAGTCCAAGTGGATCAAGGACCTCAACATAAATCCAGCTACTCTGAACCTGCTAGAAGAGAAAGTAGGAAGTAGTCTTGAACGCATTGGCATAGGAGATCACTTCCTAAATATAACACCAGTAGCACAGACACTGAGAGAAACAATCAATCAATGGGACCTCTTGAAACTGAGAAGTTTTGTAGAGCAAAGGATACGGTCAACAAGGCAAAGCGACAGCCTACAGAATGGGAAAAGGTCTTCACCAACCCCCCATCAGACAGAGGACTGATATCCAGAATATATAAGGAACTCAAGAAATTGGACATCAAAACGACCAGCAGTCCAATTAAGAAATGGGCTATAGAACTAAACAGAGAATTCTCAACAGAGGAAACTCAAATGGCTGTAAGACATTTAAGGAATTGCTCAACATCCCTAATCATCAGGAAAATGCAAATCAAAACAACTCTGAGATAGAAGATCTTAGTTTTTTATGCCAGATTCTATTTTCATGAAATATAATCTCAAAATACCACAATATAGTCTGGACATTAGGAATGAAGAACACCTAGAAATTATGAAAAAAAAAATGTGAGTAGTATTCGGTTTTCACATAACTGTTGAAAAGGTCCATTATTTATAGTTAGATACAAATGGGTTTGTTTTTATATCTAAATGCACTTAATATTTTTGGCATTTGTTCATATGTTTTGTGAGACTGTTTATGAGGTTAGTTTCTTCTGTCAGTGCTCAAGAATACTGTACAATGATGCACAGAAGAACATGGAGGCGATCAGGCATCTTTCTAAATTGGAGGGAGAAATTATCCAGTACTAACTCTTCAGTACACTGGCTGTAGACACTTTTCACAGCAATTTTTTTTTTTTTATTTTCTTGTGGAAATCTTTTAAGTTGGTGAAAGTTTTAACAGGAAAATGTTGATGTTTCAAGCATATTTGTGCAAGTATTAAAAAAGATTATAGGAATGTAGAAAATTCCAGAATATTTCTTGTCAGACATGGTGGAAATTGACTGTCTTAGGCTAGGTTCTTTTAAAACTTACCTTGATTTATTTTTGAAATTTACTTCTTACACAAGTTTACTTAGAGCAGTTTCCACTCCTTGCTTTTTCTCCTTTTCAATATTTTAAACAAGTGGCTTCTTTGTTTTTTCTTATGCTAAGTTCTGAAGGAGATATGTTATAATGGCTCCATATCTCCTTCTATATCTATTCTTTATTTTTGCTCTTGCTTTATTCAGGACTTTTCCTTTATGGTTCAATAGTTTGCCTATGAAGTACCTGCATATTACTTACTTTTCTTTATTCTTAATTTTTTTGTTCTTTATTTTTCTTTTGTTAATTCCTGGATCTGGAGAGCTTCTAAGCTGCTGATTCACTTACTAGTTTGTAAAGAATTTGGCTAACAGAATCTCAAACCTTTCCTCAAAAATGTGCTGCCCAAGAAGTTAATAACAAATGAATTGGAAATATAATGTTTAAATATTTTAGATGTCCCCCCCACCTCTCTCTCTCACACACAATATTTTATAGTAAGTCATCTGTTTTCAAATTTTCTAATGCTTTTTTATTGTGACAAGATAATTTAATGTTTCTTAAGAGTATTTTATAAATGATAAATTGATAAAAGTACAGGTGATAGATATAAGCTAGATAGCTATATAGGTAGAAGATAGATGGTACGTAGTTAGAAGAAAGATATAGCCTTTAACATCTCTATTTCACTCTTATTTCATTTAGTGATAAGAATAATGCTCCCTGTAAAATGTTTCCAATACTTTTACTCAAGGGCTACCATAAATGTTATATTTCTTGCAAAAAGTACTTTATAGGTATGATTCAACTTAAAGATTTGAGATTGGAAAGCTATCCTGGATCTTTTGAGTTAGGCCTAATATAATCACAGCATGTCACAAACAGTTTATTTCATCTGTTTGGAGGCAGAAGTGATGAGTCAGAGGGGAAGTCAGATGGAGTTCAAGGATCAAAAGAAACAGAAATATCAGTTGTGCAATTGCAGAGGATTGAATTCTGTCAAAAGCTCAAAGGTCCAAACGTATCATTTCCTTTATTAAATCTTGCTTTTTTTAGCACTCAGGTCCTGGAAAACATTTGCTGAATCACAATATTTATAATTAGTTATTATTATAAATCACATCTTAGAAAAATGAGACAAAATATTTTATAGAGGTTTGTTTAGTGTAAACACATAGTACATACTTAATTTACTGATTTTATAATGTATACTTTGTATTATTCTTGCTATTGTTTTCAAAGCTTTAAATTATATTTTAAATATTTTTAAACTATTAGGTTAAATCAGTATAAAAACAAGAAAAGAAGAAAAAATATTATTTTGTCTGGTCTTCATTTGTTCCAATGTCCATGTTCTTTCTTTCTTTTGTAAATCTAAATATTTCCTAATCCTTGAATTTTCAGAAAGAACTCCAGGGAGAGGAGACTCTCCAACCTATTAAGCTGCTTGCAAGTTGTGCAGGGAGGCCCAGGAATGCAACTTTTCTGACTCATCACTCACTTGAGGTGGACTTATGATCCATCTGCCTTTTAATCATCCATGTCTTATAAGTAACCCATTACTCATGCTCCTTTAAATATGGACTTCTTCACTTGTAAAATACTTTGTTTCTTATCTATGGAGAGCAGACTTTTCTTCACATCTCCCTGGGAAACAGCAGCTGTCTATGGGAGAATGTCTAGTTCTCTTTCATTTTTGAAGCATGTTTTCTCTAGATAAAGATTTCTGGTTTGACATAAAGTTTTGGTTTCTACTCTTTCCTATTCATCACTTTGAATATAATAGTTTTTATTTAGTTGATTGGTTTCATAAAAGAGTTTCTAAGTAGTTCTGAAATTCTTATGTTTGTTTCACTGAACCTTGAATGTTTTTCATTTTGCTATTGTGACTGTCTTTAGTATTTTCTCTTTTATTTTATTTTTTTTTTCTGTTTCTATGATCTAAAAGATAACTGTGTATGGTGGTCTTGGTTCTCTCATGTTCTGAAGTCTCCTGATCTTTCCTCTGAGGCCTATCAGAAACACTTTCAGTTATTATTCTTCAGATATCTCATTTTCCTCTTCTACTTTTATGATTCCAATTGCAGCTGTATTCTGCCATTTAATATTTCTGTTTTGCTTTGGTCACTTCTCTTCATAAGATATCAGCATCCCCATAAAGCATGGGTTCTTTATTCCCATGTCCAGTCTCCTGCTGACCCATCAAAAAGCTTTGCTCATTTTCTTTTGTTAGCATTCCTAATAGTTTCCTTTGAGTGTGTCTTACAGCTCTCACCCTTCTATTGATACTACCTATTATTCTATATTGCCATGTGCTACATGTTATCTCCTATGAGTATTCACTTATTTTAAATCAGCATGATAATTATTATCAGATAATCACAAATTCTATAATTTCTCTCTTGGTAGTATTGGTTTTTCATGACATTCTTTCTTTCCTTCTTTCTTTCTTTCCTTCCTTCCTTTCTTATTTATTTGAATGTTTTAATCTAATTTGTTCTTGGTAGTTGCAGTTCTTACCCAATACACTAAGATAGGTAAATAACTTTTATGTCTGAAAATGGAATTTCTTTTCTTGCCGCTGGCCTTTAGTGTTGGGTCATGATTTGAATAGTGTAATTTTCAATCTGACTGAAATTGAGATTTTTATTACTATGGTTACTGTCAATGCATTACATTTTCAGACCTATGTAGATCCTTTCCTATAGAAGGAGACTTGTTTCTGGGGTCTTTCATTGTTGCTTTGTTTTCATTAAGTGCTGTTCTCTCTCAACTCCATACTTTTGACTTACCAACACTGCAACTTGTTTCTTAGGGACTTGGTCATCAATGTTGTTTTGCTTCTATTTACAAAGTTTTACAAACAATCTATCCAAAAGAGCAAAAATATTTTGTTTTATTTATCCCTAGCATCGTAGCAGAGAGTAAATAAAGATAGACAATTAGAAATATAATAACCTTGAGGAAGAGTTATTGTAATTTTTGATCACATTTTATATACATTTTGAGAGAAATAAATTCAAGGTCAGTTAAAAGAAAAAGGAATCCACAAGTTATAGTTATTTATAGAAAATGGATATGAAAGACAATAAATATAATTGCATGTAATGTCCATGTAATATAGTGTATATGACTCTGATTTCATAGCTTGATTATTCTAGTTAATGAATAAGAGTATATGGAAAGTACTAGATATATGTACACATGTGTATTTCTGTGTTTACATTCCACTCATAATGTAAGCATTCAGCCATTTATACCACCTGCCTTCAGGGACCAAGTGTGACAGCAGGACAAGTCAGCAGCAGCAGCCGAGATGTCACACTATAGCTACTGGAAACACGAGCCTCGCACTCGCTCTATGCTCATGCTCCATATCCCCTTTGAAAAAAACAGGCACCTTCTCTCCCCACTCTATTTTTTTCCTTCCCCTCTTGCTCAGAGGCCACTTCTGCAACCCCTCCCCCATAAACCTCTCAGTGAGTTGTTGCACAGTGTGACTTTGTGGCACCCCATAGTTCCAATCCACCAAAAACATCTTCCACCATTAAATCATTACACATTGCATATTATACATATGAGTTTAAATCATAAATGTTGCCTTAAATTAATTTAATTCTTACTAATGTATGATAAAATTATGAGTCAAAACAATTGTTTACAGAGAAAATTTTTAAGCAAACATAATAGGAAAAAGCATGTTGAAATAACTTATAAAATATTTTTGTGGTAAATGCTTCATGTTTCATAATAAAATAATATATAGGTGCTCAAATTCAGGAAGCAATGTGTAGAGTAGATTGATATATTTAAACATCATACTCTGCCTCATTGTTCTTCAAGGAGAGAACACAAAATTTTCTGGTACATGGTGAAAATTTACTACCTTCCAGGAAAGGAAATGAACCACAGATTAGCTTGAAATCATTAAATATATATGTACACCATGTTCTTTGGAATAACAGCCAACAAAGAAAAATGAAGACTACGGCTTTTAATAGAAAAATAAGAATGTAACAAAAGATTTGATCTTGAAAAACAAACTGGATATTGGCAGATGTAAATTACGGATTATTCTCAAGCTTCAAATAATTACACTACTAATTGCCAGAAAATCCAGAGCAACCATGAAGAAAAGACATGGAAGAATTTGGAATCAATGGAAGGATTTAAGAAAACATGCTGAAGATTCTGCTATAAATGGTGGAAGTTGAATGTTTTGTAAAAATTCAAAGCCTATCTAATTTCCTAGTGGATTAGCAAGTTTAGGGGATTTGAATTTAAAAAGCAGATAAAGTAAAACAGTCTTCACGGACTTCAGATACCACCTCAAATGTAAGGAGCACATTCTCATGATGACAGAAACAGTGTTTTGTGTTTATTTGTTTGTCAGAAAGAACAATGTTGGGAAATTAATGAAGGCTTAGTGTGAAACCCTTCACATTGGTGTGTGAGATGGGTCGCATGTGAGTCTTGGTGGCTTTTGGTAATGTCGACATGAAATGCAGCCATCTCCTCTCTAGATGTTAGTACCGGTAACTTCTCAAAGTTTTGATTTCTCAATCTTAATACTTCTCATAGCAGGTGGACCTCTGCAGGATTCCTAATCTAACACTGACTTTGAGTTCAGTTCAATGGATTAGAATCAAAGACAGTTGTTCTTATCTTGAGCCAACACAATTGGCAGGATCACAAGTAGTTTCATCCAGTGTTTTTGACTCACTTATGGAGAGATGACTAAATTACAGCTTCTATGTTGGTCAGTTCCCAGCTTTCAGGAACATATCTGAAAATTAATTGAGTAAACAACCTCACCTGAGCCACACAATTTCAAATTTTTTAGCAACTGCCTCAATAAGGTCTATACATAATAATTTATGAAAAATCTGGGCCCTGAAAATATACAACTTCACAATGGAAATGAACATTAGCTGATAGACCATACAAAGATATAAAGATTGCTAAATTACAGAAGGCATAGACCTTACTATTTTTAAAATATAATTTTTAAATTTTTATGTGTACATATGTGTACCTAAGTTATATATATGTACTATATGCATGCAGAGCCTGCAAAGGTCAGAAAAGGTATCAGATTAACTGAAATGGACTTTTACCAAAATAGTCATGAAAGTATTATCTGTACCTTTATTCTCCAGTTCTACAATAACCACTATTCTCTAAATGATTCTGATAAAGTATCATTATGCTGGGACTTTCTATGGCTAGGATCCCATGACAGGTGAGTTATGGATAACAGTCCCTGCATAGTTTCCACATACCCTGTTTTAGATGCATTTGGAAACATAGGTTTATATCAAAAGAGGAGATTTGGGGTAAATTTTTTGCAGGTCCAAGTCATTTTTCCAACGCATTTAGTCTTAATCTAGTATGCTATTGCATGTCTTTAAAGTATATTAATCCTGCAGTATCACCGCCATCCCATAAGACTTGCACTGTTGCTAGGTATTAGATAGTTATTGGAGGATTTATTAAGGCAACTCCACGTAGTTAAAAAGGAGTTTTATTTTGAGGGGTAACTTACAGCCAGTAAAGGGGTTGGTTACAGGATTCGGGAGAGGTGAGGTGCAGACCAACTGGGTTTACTGGAGAACTCCACTTGGTCTACCATCCAGCATCCAGGATCACCAGGAACCAAGAGAGCCAGCACATCTGGATATCAGGTCTTAAGGACTCCTGTCTCTGCCCCACCTCAGGGGCAGGTCATAGGTAGATGTGACAGTTACTGGAAGCCTCACTGGGGTTAGTACTTCCAGGTCAAAGCTGGAATAGCTACCGACTACAGATAGCCAAAGGTTGGAGGCTGGATCACAGTTCTTTACATTCAAAGGACCTTCTGCCTCAGATCATCTTTGATGTGTTTCATCCTATTAGGGAGATGGACACTACCCTCTGCTCATATGGTACTGCTTCTTTCTCTTAATCTCCATGATTTCCCTGTTCCTTTGTTATATTGTTTGTTTACCATTTTCGTTCACAGTCTAATGTTTGACAAACATAATTCATAAAGGTAAGCAGAACTAAATCTGCCCTCTGCAGTCATGTATTTTCTTCTTGTTTATAAGGTAAAATCAACTTCCATGCATGACATTCAGTATGCCTCCAATGCCAGTCTTAAAGGAATGACTTTCACCAAGCAAACATGAGCACAAACTTAAAATAATATGACCATTTTATTTTCATGCTAAGAGTAGGCATAATTTATTAAGAAGAAATGCCATTGCATTCTTACTCTGCTGGGAAATGTATACTTGAATAATCATTTCTAAATGGTTTTGATGCCATTTATTATTTTTTAAATTATTTTTAAAGAGATAATAGCAATTATCAATGAATAATAGTTTAGAAACATTATACTGGATAGTGTGAACATGCAATGGCATAGCTTCTTCAGTAAACAACATGAACTTAGTGAATAACATGACCTTTCTTTAAATTCTTAAACATGGAGGGATTGCATAGTCTCAGAGCATATACTTCTGCTCAAGTATATACTCAAGAGAAAGAATATATTGTATTAGTCCTTACATAAAAGCCTATAAATGAATGTTCATAACATGATCCCTACCTTGAAGCAACCTATCATCTATCAACTAATGAAAGAATAAGTAAAATGTAGTATATTTATGCACTGTAATACTATTTGATAATAAAAACGCATGAATGCCAATGCATGCTAAACTGTGGATGAAACTTTCCATGTTGTGTTAAGTCGGAGAAGACAGATATAAGCCACTACATGTTTTAGCATTTTATTTAGGTAGGATAAACTAGATTAGAAAAGTTCATAGGCACAGAAATTATTATTGGAAAGCTTTGGGGAAAGTAGGAAGGTTTATTTGATGGTCAAAAATATAGCATATGTTTTTGGTACAATGGACATGTTCTAAAACTAACAGCAGTGATGGATGCTGAATTGTGTGAATAAATTGAAAGCTGCTGAGTTAAACATTTTAAAAGGTGAATTGTATAGTACATGAATTATGCCCTAATAAAACTGTTTAAAAATAAAGAAAACAAAAGAGGTCTTTAAATTTTCAGAATATTCACTGCAGGTTTCCCTCCAATATTGAATTGCCCCAGTGAATTACACTGATGGATATAATGAGATTAACTTTATATGGCCTATTACACTAGTACAAAGCAAGGCCCTGCAGTGTGAGAGTTGAGTGAACTAAATGGCCACCTGTGGTCTAGTGAGGGCTCTTTTCTAAGACAGAGGTTCCATAAAGCTGTCAGCCTTTTTTGTTCCCCATAGGACATTTTTGAGAGTGAGGCTAATATGTAGCCCCAGAAAGGTTTCTTACAATTACCTCCCTGGGAGTCAGCTTTTCATGGCTGCTGTTCTACCCTAAATGGCTTTTGACACAGGTGAAATTAGAGAACACAGCAAATACAATCCAAGGTGGCTCTGGGACCTACAAATCGCCAACTGACAACAATGCTGTGCTGTCTAAGGTTTTGAATATATTTGGAACTATACATATGTGTGTGTGTGTGTGTGTGTGTGTGTGTGTGTGTGTGTGTGTAAAATTAGCTTGTTACAATTTAAAGAATGGTAGCTCCTCCTCATCATGAAAAAAGAATTACACAGTCTTGAATCTCAGACATTCTTCTTTAGGAAGGATGATATGGCCATGATTAGAAGCCAGAGGGGGAACAGGTTTGAGTGAGGAGGTACTCTCACAATCCAGCTCACCTGCGGAGAGGGTTAAGCTTATGTATGCTACAACCAATCCGTCATTTGCTTCATGTAAGGGTAAAGGGATTTTTATGTATAAATGTTTCCAAGGAAAGTTTGGCTTCAGCTGATGCGTGTTTTAAATAGCATTTTTGGCTTTGATATTTTATTGGAAACATCTCCAATTACTCCAAATCATGTTTATTTTGGGCTGTCATACACTGGCACTACAGGGGAATACCTGAACATAGAGACCCTTAGTATTCCTGAAATCTCTGCCCTTATCACCATTACAGCTAAAACTGTGTCCCCTAGGTCAATCTCACTAGCTGTAAGACAACCACCTCCACCATAAAATTTGAGGTGATTTTGTCACTTTGGATAACTAGAGATTCTATTGGTGGTTTCTGCGGATATTAAGTACTTTTATACATCTTTCTTTCCAACCAAAGACCACTGGGTTTGTTCTGCTACCTAACCTCGAAGGTGAAAAAAAAAAATTGTTCATCAATGTTAGAAGCGTAATGACTAAACTCAGTAACTTTAGGGTCTGGAAACTGATCCCTTGTCAGTAGAGGAATGATATAAAACCATACGACTTGCTTCACATATTAGTTACTATTTGTTGCTGTAACAAAATACCTTACCAAAGCAACTGAAAGAAGGAAGGAGTTATTTTGGTGTATAGTTGAAATGAATATAGATAGTCCATTGTGGTGGGAAGGTATGGTGCTATGAGGGTGAAGTGGTGATCACACTGTGCTCACAAGTAGGGAATAGGGAATGATAAATGCTTGGGCTCAGTTCACTGTCTTCTCATCTTTTTTTCTCTTTCTGTTTGCTTTTCTAACTGAGATACTAACCCATTGGATGTTCCTACTCCCATTCAGAGTGGGTCTTCCTCTCATTTGACCAATCTGGAAAGGCCCTTAGAAATGCCCAGAGATATGTCGCCCAAGTGATTTCAATCCAGTCAAGTTGGCAAATGAAGATAAGCTATTACATTCCTTTAATTCTGAGTCTTCTAATCTGAAAAATGACTACAAAGACTGTACCAATTGCAATCTTTTCTTGAAGAATAGTAAAGGAAGCAAGAAATAATAAACTGTAGATATAGTTCTAAATAATAATCCATAATTGACATGCTCCTTACATAAGTTTGGTGTTTATACTAACATATTGATACCTTTATTCCTCACAAGGTGGCATATCTTCTGAAGGTTTCTGTGTGGTGGCATGTTTCCGTATAGCTCTTTTAAACCATAAAGCAACCAGAGCAGACGTTCAGAGTGAGAACCAGTCTTTCATTGGCTACCCTCGTCATTTTCAATGGGAATCTGGCAGCCAACCATCTCAAAACAGATTCCAACCAGTCAATTATGTAAAATATGCATTTTGGATCATGACTGACTGTCAATGGAAGGAATTTGAAAGATTAGATTGGTAAATTGGACAAAGGCCACTAATTGCTATCAATTTGTATTTTTCTAGCTTCAAAGACTACTGATTTAAGCATTAATACATAAATTTTAAAGATTCTGATTTCTTTGTGGTATCTATGCATACTACTTGGTAATATGCCTGACTTAATTTAAAAGAAAGAAATAAAACATATCCCACTGGGCAAGAAAAATATGGCATCCAAATAGAGGAAAGAGAGAAAGCTGCCAGACAAACGTTCCAGGAAGTGCTTACCTGGGCAACATGTAAAATATTCCCAAGTCCAGCATGGTGATGTCTGAACCCAACCTTAAAATGAAACTGCAGCTTTCTGCTAGAGACACTCCAATATGTTATAAAATCAGAAGATGGCATCTTCAGAAATCTTAGGCATAGTCATATCTTTCAGAATTGCTCTCCCTCAATACAGACAATGTTCTACCTATCAGTCAGAAAACAATTTCCTTTTTTGACCAGGATTTTTACTCTCAGTAAACTAACCTCCTCTCCCTCTCAAAATGACATTCTATTAACGAATGTAGCATAAACGTTTTCCTTTGACAGTATCATTCGATTAGGAAGGAACAGTCACTGAAAAACACATTAGGTTTACTGTGTCACTGCAAGTAGAGGACATCATTAAGAGGTCCTGATGCAGCAACTAGGCTAGAAGTGGTGTTACACAGAGAAATAGAAAACAGCAAGGAAGATGTAATAACCAATTATCAACAACTACTGTGTTATAATTGAAGCCAAGCTTGTACTTTAAGTGGGCTTTCTGCTGCTGCTTCATAAATCGGATGGTGAGAAATGCCTCCTGATTACTTGAAATGGGACATGGCAAGAGACTCTTCACAATCAATTTTAAAATAATTCTGCTTAAAGAAGGACCTTTCTTAGTCCCGACAATGTTATGAATCTTAGCACAAATTTTTCTCTTAGTGGGGAAAATTTACTGTATTTTCCTTGTCTTGCCCTATTTTTATTTATTTATTACTTTTTTGAAGCTGAAAGTTTTTCTGTGTTCTGCCTGGCCCACAGCTGCTCAGACCCAAGTAAATACACAGAGGTTTATATTAATTAAAACTGTAAAATTAAAAAAGTAAAAATTAATTAAAAATTAGCTTAGACCTACCACTGACTAGCTCTTACACTTAAACTCAGCCCATTTTCATTAATCTCTATGTAGCCACATGTTCCATGGCTTTACCTGTGTGCCATTATATGCTGCTCCCTGGATGGCAGGCTGGCATCTCCTGGCTCAGCCTTCCTCTTCCCAGAATTCTCCTTGTCTGCTTATCACGCCTATACTTTCTGTCTGGCTACTGACCAATCAGTGTTTTATTAAACCAGTGTACAAAAATAATATTCCACAGCACTTTTTTTTATTTAAAAATTTTGTTTATTCATTTTACATACCAATCACAGATCCCCTTCTCATCCTTCCTCCTTCCCACTTCCTCCCCCCTCATACCCCCCTTTAAAAGGATAAGTCCTCCCATGGGGGACCTCCCAGCCTGGTACATTCAGTTGAGACAGGACCAATCCCCTTCCTATTGCACTAGGGGTGAGCAAGGTGTCTGGCCATAGGTAATGTGATCCAGAAAGCCAGCTCATGCACCAGGGATAGGTCCTGAACACACTGCCAGGGGCCCCACAAACAGACCCAGCTACAGCTACACAGCTATCTCCTATATGCAGAGGGTCTAGTCCGGTCCCATGCATGCTCCATAACTGTTGGTCTAAAGTTTGTGAGTTCCTGTAATCTTGGTTCAATTGTCTCTGTAGATTTCCCCGTCATGATCTTGACACCCCCCCCCATGCCCCACTCTCTGCTTGCTCATGTAATTCCCCTTCCCTCTCTTCAACTGACTCTGTTGTGGATCTCTGCATTTCCTTCCCTCAGTTACTGGATGAAAGCTCTCTTGGTCCAATCGGAGCTGGCAGAGTCTGTGTCTCAGGGAGCAGCTGTGGTCTCGGGGACGGGTGGGTTTCAGGGGTGGAGTGGGGCTTGTAGGTTACAGGGTCTGATGTTGGGGGGTGGTAGTCAGGCCTGCCTGCAGGAGTCCTGCCTGCTGGCCTGTAACTGGGGATGCAATCATTGGGGGTATGGGGACACAGGTTGTGCACCTGGGACTGAAACCTAAAAGCTGGAGTGATTGAGTAGAACGATGATTCCCCTTTTGGTCCAGTCGGAGTTGGCAGTTTGTCTGTCTTGTCCTCTTATAAGAAAATTTCTACGTAGGTTCTGATGTAAGGAATATCTACTTAGGAGCGAGAGGAAGTTAATCAAAATGTTAACAGGAAACAGGACTCAACAGAAACTGCTTCCTGAAATACAATCCACAGAATTGATCTTCCTTTGTCTGTTTGGTTTGTCTGTCAATTACACTTACATGTCCTCATGCATTTGGTTTTTGACATTTCTTAATAATCATTCAAAGTATATTTATTTTTAATGATAGTATTTCTTAATCCATAATATATACTACAAGTTTCATAACTGTATTTTCAGTGGGCACTGTTGTAGCCATATGTTATTATTTTAATGTTAATCTTAGGTCAAGTTTATTAACATTATATAACGTTGTATCCAGATATCGTAAAGATTTCAGCTATTATGACTTTACTACCAATAAATAAAAGAGACAGTTGGGCCTCAGAGAGACTTGTCCAATATTAAGAAATACGTTTGTAGTGTGTGTGTGTGTGTGTGTGTGTGTGTGTGTGTGTGTGTGTGTGTGTGTTTATGTATGGGTAAGGAAGGTGGAGTGTGTTTGTTCATGAATATGCTACATATATAGATGATTAAGCTGATTCATTACAAAAGTATTATATATGTACTTACATTTAAACATATTAGGTTAGTTATTTATGGGAACACAATTGTAAGGATAATTGGAAATCTTTAATTTAATGAGCCTGTGCTTTGAGAAATGTATATAAAAGGTGATTATAAATGCTGGCCAGGTAAGACACAATGTAATTATTATTGACAAAGCAATAATACAAATGATTGACATTATCAGAAAGAAATATTCCTGAAATAATAATATAAAGTGATCTGGGATTAAAGTGAGTGGGCAATAAGAAGGAAGTGGCTGAGATGGAGATGACCAGAAAGAAGATTGTGCCCAAAAGAAAAACAGTTGACTATCATGGGGCATAAAGCAGACTGGAGCTCTTCACAATGAATGGAAGCCAGTCCTGAAATGTCAGTCCTATCCATAAAGAATTGGCTACTTGCCGGGCGGTGGTGGCGCACGCCTTTAATCCCAGCACTCGGGAGGCAGAGCCAGGCAGATCTCTGTGTGTTCGAGGCCAGCCTGGGCTACCAAGTGAGTCCCAAGAAAGGCGCAAAGCTACACAGAGAAACCCTGTCTCGAAAAACCAAAAAAAAAAAAAAAAAAAAAAAAAAAGAATTGGCTACTCGGTGTGGTTTTAAAGATGAAAAATTTAAATTACTGTATTACAGAGAAAAGAATGGTGTGATTTTATTGTTTTATAATCTTGCAGAAACATGTAGGACTTTTCTAGTGGGGACCAATTCAGAATCTCTTGCTGTAGACCTAGCTTTTATCCCTGTGGTCCTATAAATGCAGTTTTATTGTAAATCATTTTAGATTTCACATAGATATTTCCAAGCAAATTCTCTTTAACAACATTAACAACCCCAACTTCTTCCTGATAGTTGCTTACCTTCACCTAATCCCTTCAAATTTTGCGACATGTTTGTGTTCCTGAATGGTTATATGACCTATAAATCCTAGGACACAAAAATTAGAGAAAACATGAAATTTTGTTTCTGTGATTCTGACTTAATTTACTTAATGTGATGATTTCCAAGTGTGCCCATTTTACAATGTAGGCAATAATTTTATTCTATTTTATTGCTGATTAATATTCTAGTGTATGGTCACATTTTCTTTATCTATTCACCTGTTGAGAGACACTTAACTATTATAAATAATGCTGTGATAAATATAGTTCTGCTAAGATCTTTGTAATATGTTGCCTTAGAATCTTTAAGAATATACAAAAAAAAGAATATACCCAAACATGAATAGTCTTATGGAGGTCATATGGAGGTTCTTGTTCCAGTGTTTCTGAGCGACCTCTGTACATTTTTACATAGTAGTAAACTAATTCACATTCCCATGAACAATGCATGAGAGTTTCCTTTCACCCACATCTTCACCAGCATTTGTTATGTATTCTGCTCTTACTGATCAGGAGTCTTACTGAGGTGAGAAGAAACTCATGAAGTTGTAATTTGCATTCTCCTGTTGAATAAGAAGTATGAATAATTGCTCACATTTATTAATTAAGTTCTCACTAAATGATAATTAGGAATAGTTTAATTCGTAAGTTCATATTATATGCCAGTCTCTGTATTAGATGTGGAAATAAAGGGTTAGATGGATATGAAGAATATTTAAGAGGTAAAATGCCCAATATATGAACTGTAGCAGAGTTAAAGATATCACTCAAACTCTTTGTTTGTGGTCTTTGAAGAAGCCCAAGAACCAAGTAGGAACTCTGTCAATATTGGACATTTAAGAACTTGTGAATTTGAGATATCTCTTGGATACATGAAAAGTTCAACCACCAAGTAAGTCTAAGCTTCAATGAAATGTGTAAGTCAGGGACATGGAGCAATATGAGAACTGATTGTAAACATGTAGCATCAAAAGATGTAGGTGTGATATCTTCTAAAAATGGGAGGTGATTAGAGAGAAGAGCAAAGTTCATACTTACGCATGAGGGACCCCAGTATTTAATGACAGATTATAAAGGAAACTGCTGTGCAGAATAGAGAAAGAAAGTAGGATACTATGAGTCCTGGGGACTATCTGGCTACAGTTTTAAAGAATTGATACTCTAAAGCAACCACAATAGAGTAAGTGAGAAGAACAAAACTGTTGGTCAGCTTTAGTGATATGGAGTCCAGCACTAAGATCATGAAGATATTTGGGTAGAAGATGATATCTGTAACTAAATGGGGCATTCTGGGAGTGATGGAGAGGTAAGAGAGCATGCTACACTCTGAGGATATCTGAATACCAAGTAAATAGCAAGAAAATGAGTAACGTATCAGAAAACAGATGCAAGCTTGTCCTGGACTCAGTGTCTTCCTTCTCTACTTCGCCACTCCTTTGTTTCCTAAGAGCCTGTGCTTCCAATGCAGTACCTCAGCTGTCATGGCAGTAAAGTAAATTAATCCATTTGATTCTGGGAGATTCTGCACTAAGAACATCATCTTGGTGTGCCTAGTTTGCTATGGATGGTGTTCCCAGGATAGAAGAGAATATCTGATAGCCTTAATAAGGGTTTTATCTTTATTAAACAAAGTACAGGTCTGGAAATCATATCAACATGAACAAATGATATACTGTTAACACTTACTGCAAGATGTGTCAAGCAGCAATGCCAGGGATGTTTTCCTAAATAACTGCCTCAGCTGAAGCTGTTCCCCTTCTTAGCATTAGCTCACCTAAAACTACCACTCAAAACCACAAACGGGATAAAAGTACATGTTTTTTATGCTCTCTCAAAAACTGCTTCTCAACAACTGCTTTAGTATTTACTGAGTACTTTATTTTTGTTAGTCAAAAATGGAGGGTGCAAACTACAACTTGTTACTTGTATCAGTAATTTGGCATTTAATGAGCAAAACCCCACAGCTAGAAAGTGTAAATGGCCAAGTCTGAAGCCTGGGGCACAAATGGTTTTGCATTTTTAAAGGAGTTGAATGTGACTCAGACATGGAAACTAGGCTGAGAAAACCTCATCCAGTGCAAGTGGAAGAAGTAAATGAGAACACTGGCATCATATTGCTGACTAATGTTAAAGCTGCCGAAGATGGATGTGACATGTTGGTAATGATGATGACATAACAAGTTTGTCAAGTGTTGTAACCCTTCATATTACACACTATATTGAGTGGTTTGTACATCAAACATGTTCCATTACCATATGATTTGCACAAACATTAATTTTGTTTTGTATTGTTTTGTTTTGAAGACAAGGTTTCTCTGTGTAGCCTTGGCTGTCCTGGAACTCACTCTGTAGACCAGGCTGGCCTCAAACTCACAGAGATCCATCTGCCTCTGCCTCCCAAGTGCTGGGATTAAAGGCGTGCTCCACCACTGCCTGACAAACATCAATTTTTAAGCTAGGGCCCATTTACTGACCTCTTCACCATGATGTTTGCCCACCATTCCACTAGGAGTGAGTTTACTTCCACTGTGGCTCAAGACAAACTTGTGATTGTGCAAGAAATAATTTGAGAGATATACTTTTGAGTTCTCATATTTGCAAAATATCCATACTGGTCTAGACAATTGAGTCTATCCTGTTTCCAGTTAACATGTATTCTCTGATTGCTAAAGATTGCTTTAGAGAGGATCCTTCTTAAATCCTTGCTGCTACTTGAGTAGCCTTTTAGAGTTGAAAACCATGATGCAAGAATAAATGGTAAAATAGATGAGTTTCTGGGGTATATTGTACTATATCAAATGCTATAGATATAATAATTTATTAAATAACAATACTACATATCAGTCATAGACTCACTTAGGTGTTGAATGCACAATCTATCTCTGCTCCTACTCATGTCCAGGCTGTTCATGTAGATCTCATTCATTTCTCATGTTTTTTTTCTGTAGTGTGCTTAATTGGTTCTGATTCAAATTGCCTGACGTCAAAAATCTATAGCGTCTCTGCTCCTCTCGTGCAGCTGATCCAGAGACTGTGTAAGTCGGAGAACCGTTACTGCATTACACTTCCCGACTGCGTACCTTACTTAATTTGTGAGTTTCCATTATAAATTCCTTTTACTCTGGTGCATAATTTCTCCAATAGGGTCCCGTTGTCCAGGTAGCCTCACGGTCGAGGGAAAGAGAGTGGGAGATCCTAGCTGGATCAAGAAAAGAGAGGGAGAACAAGGAATAGGAGACCATGGTAAATGAAGACCACATGAGAAAAGGAAGAAACAAAGAGCTAAAGAGGCCCACAGAAATCCACAAAGATACCCCCACAAAAGACTGCTGGCAATGGTTGAGAGACAGCCGGGACTGACCTACTCTGGTGATGGGATGGCCAAACACCCTAATAGTTGTGCCAGAAACCTCATCCAAGGACTGAGGAATCTGGATGCAGACATCCACGGCTGTGCCCCTGGTAGAGCACTGGGAGTCTAATTAGTGAGAAAGAGGAGGGTTTATATGATCGAGAATTGTTGAAACCAAGGTTGGATAAAGCACAAGGACAAATAACCAAATGAATGGAAACACATGAACTTTGAACCAAAGGCTGAGGGGCCCCAACTGGATCAGGCCCTCTGAATAGGTGAGACAGTTGATTGGCTTGATCTGTTTGGGAGGCAGCTAGACAGTGGTATCAGATCCTGGGCTCGTTGCATGAGTTAGCTGTTTGAAACCTGGGACTTATGCAGGGACGCTTGGCTCAATCTGGGAGGAGGGGACTGGACCTGCCTGGACTGAGTTTATCAGGTCGATCCCAGTCCTGGGGGAGATCTTGATCTGGAGGAGGTGGGATGGGGGTGTGCTGGGGGGAAGGGGAGTGGGGCAGGAAGGGAGAGAACAAGGGAATCTGTGGCTATTATGTAGAACTGAATAGTATTGTAAAATAAATAAAAAAATAAAATAAAATAAAATTTTAAAAAATCTATCTCTGACATTCTTGGTACAGCTTCTTAATTTTTATTTTCCTTCCTCATTTAACAATAGCTATAGCATCTAAAATGCACATTATATTTTCCCATAAAGGATAAAAGGAGTCAGTTATACTGGTAAATTGTTGTTATGTGAACATTCATAAGCGTGAAGGGTTGATATATATATGTATATATACATATATATATGTATATATATATATCTTCTTTTATAAAATATATATATATATAGTGTGTGTGTGTGTGTGTGTGTGTGTGTGTGTGTGTGCAAATCAATCACAATTAGAGAAAAAGGCTGTGGGTTTGAGAGGGAGTAGTTTTCCCTGGAAAGAGTTGGAGGGAGAATAGGGAAGGGGGGAAATATGTAATTATGTTTTAACTAAAAATAAATATTTTAAAAATAAGCATTTAAATAGTGATTATTTATTTCAACTTTATTTCTTTTTTTTAATATTAAGTGATTGATCAAGTCCCATAAATGTTTGCTTTAATTTCTTTTATAGGGTTTGTTCCCCTTGGCTCATTTAATATTTATGTTTCTCTATTGATAACTTTTTCAATCTCTTCTAATAGTGATTTAGGACTTCCTATGTTGTGTAGGTCTGTGTTTGAATCTCAAAGGGGAATTTTAAGGCTATGCAATTTGATCTTCAGTAATGAGCATGTATGGTCCAAATGAAGTTAAGCATCGTTCAGTTCCTTTTCTTCACATCTTTTCATCTAAGCATTAGTGCAAGAATTAGATATCACAGTAGCTATCAAGATACAGATCACTCACCAGAAGATGAATATCAGAACTAAAATATCTAAGAATATTCATAGCTTAATATGTTTATTATTTTAGTTATTTCATATTTTAAACTATATATAAATTTATATTTTTTCTTTTTTATAAATACTTTTATTTTATAATTAATTTAATTTTACATATCAGCCTCAGATTCCCCCTCTCCTCCCACCTCCCATCCCCCAGCCTTCCCCCCAACCCACCCCCTCATCCCACATTCTCCAAGGCAAGGTCTTCCCTGGGGATTCAGTCCAGCCTGATAGATTCAGCTGAGGCAGGTCCAGTCCCCTCCTCCCTGCAGCAAGGCTGAGCAAAGTGTCTCAGCATAGGCATTAGGATCCAAAAAGCCAGCTCATGCACCAAGGACAGGTCTAGGCCCCACTGCCTGGGTGCCTCCCAAACAGTTCAAGTTAAACAACTGTCTCACTTATCCAGAGGGCCTGATCCAGCTCCATGGGGGCTCCTCAGCCATTGGTTCACTAGTATGACTATTTGTCCCTGTGCTTTTTCCAATCATGGTCTCAATATCTCTTGCTCATATAATCCCTCCTCTCTCTCACCTATTGGACTCCTGGAGCTCCACCTGGGGTTTGGCCATGGATCTCTGCATCTGCTTCCATCAGACACTGGATGAGAGTTCTATCATGACAGTTAGGGTGTTCAGTCATCCCATCACCAGAGTAGGTCAGCTCAGGCACTCTCTCGATCATTGTTGATCATCTATAGTGGAGGTATCTTTATGGATTTCTGGGGACCTCTCTAGCACTCTGCTTCTTTCTATTCCCATGGGGTCTTCATTTATCATGGTGTCTCTTTCCTTGTTCTCCCACTCTGTTCCTGATCCACCTGGGACCTCCCGCTGCCCTAAGTTCACTTTCTCCCGACCCTTGCCCTCAATTACCCCCGCTCACCCCCAATTTTCTCATGTAGATCTCATCCATTTCTCTATTGCTGTGCTATCCCTGTGTCTTTCTTAGGGTCCTCTTTACTAGGTAGCCTCACTGGAGTTATGAGTTGTAGTCTGGTTATCCTTTGCTTTACATCTAGTATCCACCTATGAGTGAGTACATACCATGTTTGTCTTTCTGAGTCTGGGTTACCTCACTCAGGATGATATTTTCTAGTTCCATCCATTTGCCTACAAACCTCATGATGTCATTGTTTTTCTCTGCTGAGTAGAACTCCATTGTGTATATGTACCACAATAAATTTATGCCATCAGTTATCTTAGAACAAGGTAATGAATAAAAATTAAAATAGTTAAAATTTTGATATATGTTTCACGTATTTTTTTATGAATTCAGTACACCTTCTGATTTTTTAGCAATATAATTAATTAACCCAGACTCAGAAGGACAAACATGGTATGTACTCACTCACTCATAAGTGGATACTAGATATAAAGCAAAGGATAACCAGACTGCAACCCACAGCTCCAGGAGGCTAGCAAGTAAGGAGGACCCTAAGAAGGATGCATGGATTGCCCAGTGATGGAAAAATGGATGAGAACTACATGAGCAAACTGGGGATGAAGGGAGACTAATGGAAGGCAAGGGACAGGGAATGAGAGCTTAGGGGAGCAGGAGGTTTGAGCTGGAATGGAAACAGAGTAAAAGAACAAAGAAAGAGATACCATGATAAATGAAGACACCATGGGAATAGGGAGAAACAGAATGCTGGCAGGGGGCGGGGGCACTCCCAGAATCCACAGGGATGATTCCACCATAGACTACTGGCATACTCTGATGATCTGATGGCTGAATACCCTGACAGTCATCATGGAACCCTCATCCAGTGACTGATGGAGACAGATACAGAGATACATGGCCAGGTCCCAGGGAGAACTCCAGGAGTCCAGTCGATGGGGGAGAGGAGGGATTCTGTGAACAATATAAACAATTTTAATCATATAATTAGAAGACTATACAAAGATATAATTATAAAAATATAAGTATGTTCATCCAAGCATTGCTTATAAAATGGGAGAATTTTCAATAACCATTAGTGTATGATAATAAATAATTGATTAAACATATTAAGACAGTAGTAAAAAGAATATAATAAAATTTATATGATGTAAAACATATCTAATGAAGTTGATGCATTGTTGTGGAATAAACTTTTTATACACTGTGAATATGTGTCTTTGCCAAGGTGCTTTTTGATTAATTTAATAAAGAGATGAATGGCCAATAGCTAAGCAAGAAGAGGTTAGGTGGGACTTCCGGTCAGAGAGAGAAGAGGAGATGAATCTAGGTGCAGGAAAGATACCAATGACACAGAGAGGAAACATAGATGCAAGATGGATGATAGGTAAAGAGCCACAAGGGAAATGTAGATTAATATAAATGGGCTGATTTAAGTTATAGAGATAGTGGGACAAGCCTAAGCTATAGGCTGATCTTTCATAGTTAATTATAATTCTTCATGTCATTTTTGTGAGCTGGTGGCCACAAAAAAATCTGCCTGCAATGCATGTTTATATTTAGGTTTTTTTTTTTTTAATGTTAAGGTACTGTTAGTCCATTGCAAATGAAGAAAGCTATCTGTTGTGAAAACATGTAGTTTGTGTGTGTGTGTGTGTGTGTGTGTGTGTGTGTGTGTGTGTGTGTGTAAATATAGAGAGATGTTCTTTTTCAAAAGATTTTATGAAAAAGATCATTTTTCTCATTCTTAACTTTTCCCAGTGTACATAATGATGAGCTGAAAGAATAAACCACATATAATGACTTTTCACACTCAAAATAGTTTTCTTAGTCCAGTTTTGCTGGCATTACTGCTTAAAATTGGCTAATACATATAAAACCTACAATTTCATAATTTTCTTTTGTTCAACCAGAAACAAGTTATGTCAAATTAAATTCAGTTTTTAAAAGTAAACTGTGATTATTTAAATAATTCACATTTTTCTGTATACATGTATTTGCCTGATAGGACCCTTCATGCATCCATGGGAAGATCAAATTCTGAAAGAAACAGTGTTTTCTTTTTGAATGGATTTCCAAACTCATTATCATCATGACTCATCCAGTGCCCATTCAAGCCTTTTCTTGATACAGTTTTAGAGATCCTTTTATGAGGTTATAATTATGACTTTTATATGTTTGCTCCTCTATCAAATATGATCTGCTAATATGGAGAAAAATAAGACTCTGAGTAACTAATTGACCAAGAACAATTTCTTGCTAAAATGGAGATGGTTTGCCACAGAACCTTGTGAATACCTGTTTCATACTGAGTCACTGTGAGTGAGGCTCCAACGGAAAGTCATAACTGAACTGATAGATATCAAAGATGTTAAATTCTAATGGTAAATGAATGCTGTATAGCATGCATTACTAAAAGTTAATTCATTAATATATAAAATCTTGTGTCTAATCATTTTGTACTGAATTATATTGTGTTGTGTTGTGTTGTGTTTAGTTGATCTAAGAAAGTCAAATTCCATAAATGAACCAATAGATTTACTATGGTGATATTGTGTTCCCCAAAATATTGTGCACCCTAATAAACTTATCTTGGGTCAGAGAACAGAACAGCCACTAGATACAGAGGCTAGAAAATGGTGGTACACACACCTTTAATCCTAACATTCCAGAGGCAGCGATCCATCTGGATCTCTGTGAGTTCAAAGCCACACTAGAAACAACCAGGCATGGTGACTCATGCCTTTAATCCCAAGAAGTGATGACAGAAAGCATAAAGGTATATAAGGCATGAAAACCAGGAACTAGAGTCTTGTTAAGCTTTTAGGCTTTTGAGCAGCAGTTCAGCTGAGATCCATTCAGATGAGGACTCAGAGGCTTCCAGTTTAAGGAAACAAGCTCAGTTGAGGAATTGGTGAGGTGAGGTTAGCTGTGGCTGGTTCTGTTTCTCTAATCTTTCAGCATTCATCCCAATACCTGGCTCTGGGTTTGTTTTTATTAATAAGACCTTTTAACAATTCATTCAACAAAAAATTTCAAAATATTAAGAATTTGATATCAATTGATTAAATGTAAGTTGATTCATTGCCATGACACATGCTCAACACTACTCATATGGTAATATTCTCATGGTGTCATGCAATGTTTCCCAGTGTCTTTATTGAACAGTAAATCAACTGAGGAAAACCTACATGTTGGGCACATTTGCACATAATTTAACTTTCACCCTCCACTTCTGTGCATAAAGATGCAGAATGAACATTATCTGCTCATTATATATTTTATTTACATATGAATAAATCTTAGAGTAACCATATAATTCAATATTCTATTTACTCATTTAGTCACTATTATTCTCATTTAGGAAAATTTCTCTTCATCACATATTAGTTTACTTATTGTGCCTCCAAGGAAATTACTCTAACACTATTCAAAGTCTCTCTCTCTCTTTGTCTCTGTTTGTCTGTCTGTCTGTCTGCCTCTCTCTCTGTCTCACTGTGTGTGTGTATGTGTGTGTCATGTTTATGTTTATGAGAGATGACAGATGATACTCTACTTTCTTAACATGATGATGAAAATTAATATGGACAGAGGGTATGTTTATAGCTGAGAGTCCAGCAACAGGGCATGGACTGCTCTGAATCTGGACCTACACTGTTAAGTACTGAGAACACACTCAGTTAAAGAAGTTCAGCCTGAAGATCTGGAAAAGTTAAAAAAAAAAAAAAAAAAAAAAAAAAAAAAAAAAAAAAAAAAAGGCCGTGTTTCAAATAGGTTAACTGGCAGTCCTCAGCACAGAAGGAACTTGGGCATTTTGTATGGTCAAAACCAGGGCTGTGATTGAGACTTCACTGTAAGGGGCCAGACAAAAAATGAGAAGGACTTAATAAATTAGCAAATGGTGGAGTTTTCATCACATAAAATTGCATTCATTTTATAAGATGAGCAGAAAAAAGAAATGGCTTCTTTGATGCCAATAATAAAAGCACGCTCTCTGTCAAGATTTATCAAAAAGAAAAAGAAAGAAAATGTCAATGTAAAGATTAAACAATGAACTATCACTTCAGATTTTTATAGATATTAAATATAAGAGAAAATATTCAGAACTATCACATCAATAGTGAAATATTAAAACATTTTCTGTTGAGTTGTGGGAAATGAAAAGAATGAGATCTGTAGATATAATCTTTTTTATTTTACCTGCTGGGGACTATAACTATTCAAATGGGATAAATAAAAACATATGAAAAGTTTGATTTGGAAAATCTTTAAAGTCTACCAAGTCTCTAAGATGCTAGCTCTACCCTAAAAGCAACTAAAAGAAACATAGAGAAAAGCATTAAATTAATATGTGGCTTTACTAAATCAATAAGTTTTATCTGTGATAATGAACAAAAAAGAAATATAGTGATAAGCTTTAAATATTTATGCCGTGTAAAATGTACCAAATAATCCCAAATGCATTGGAATAAATCTTTAAAATATCCAAATATACACATAAAATCACAAATGTTACAAATATAGAATGTTTAAGGACATATACATATATATACATATATATATGATATTATGTTTAAAGGTATATATAAATCTAGTTGTTTATCTTTTCAGAGATTGCAAAACTCTATTTTATTAAAATACTTGATTACTCTCAAATTTTCTATAGAATCTATGCAGTCACATTAAATATCTCTGAGTATTTTGAGACTCATAAGAGGAACATAAGATGTGAGCAAAAATTAAAGCTGCAAAGAATAACAACATATATGGAAATAATGAAGTTGGAAATCTAAGACTGTTGGGTAATAAGAATGTCCATTGCTTCTGTAACAGGTACAGAGTGATATTGTCACAAAGACTGAGTAATGTACCACCCAAACACAAAAGATCAATAAACACCATACCCACACTTAGGTCATCTTTTGTCATACAGAAGATAATGTTGTAGTATAATTTGGAAATATGATGTTAAAATCAGTAAGCTTCATATATTCCAGCAACAAACTTGAGAATTTGGAGTATAAGCACAATTACAATATCACTGACATTGGTACAGCCAAAATTAAATCCTTGGAAACAAAGAAATATATGAGAAAAAGATCACAGACTGAACATAAATAATGACCAACCAAATGAATAGTAACTTATGCTATATTCATGGACAGAAAATTCAGTAATGTCAAGATATCAGTTTTCTACCATTTGACAGAACCAGTTGAATATTAATCCAAATCCAAGTAAGTTGCCATGTGGTTATTGTCAATATTATTGTAAGCTTTATATAGAAAAGTAAAAGATCCCAGATAGCCACACAATACTGGATAAGAACAATGTTGGAGGACTAACACTGTCCAACTTCGAGACTTATTCTAAACCTAGAATAAGCAAAGACATACAGTCTTGACAAAGGAGAGAGGTTCAATGATAGTGTAGAAAGTAAATTCAGAAACAGACATCTATATGCATAATCAACTGACTTTGATAAGAAGCATAAAGAAAATGCAATAGAAAACAAATAGGCTTTACAATAGTGTAGCAACACCAAATGCGAAATTTGAATCCAGGCAAATTCTTACAACTGCCACAAAATTAACACAAAATGGTTTTCAGATCTAAATGTGAAATTAATAATTAATACTTGAGTAACATAAGAGCAAATATGAAAGCATATGTATAAATTATAGAATTAATGATTGATAGCAGGACATCATAATTAAAAATACACTGTGAATGATAATATTAAGGAAATAATAGGCTGAAACATGGATTTGGATGTAATATTTTTAAATAATATAATAGTCTATTATCCAAAATATGGAAATGACACTTAATCCCTAATATGAATAATATAATAAAGATTTTAACTGATATTTTATCAAACATGATACATAGATGGTGAATATGCACAGGAAAAGGTACTGTGTGTCACCAGAGAAATGTTCACTTAAGTAGAAACATACTAAAGCACATTGGCTTACATAGGAAGACTTAAGAATATGAAAGCACTTAAGGCTGGGGGATGTGTGGGGACAGGGGCTAGAACAACAGGAAGTCTCATTCTGTGCTATTGGGAATGTAATGATGATTTAGACATTTTGAGAAACACTTTAGCAGTTTCCCTTACAATACACTGAAGCAAGCATTGCTAGAGGACTGAGTCAGGCAGATGCCAGCCTACCACACAAGGAGCAACATGTCAACAGACTGGTAAGGACATGAAGCCACATGGCAAAACATAGTCTAATATAAGTGGGTTAATTCAAGATGAAAGAGCTAGCTAGCAAAAAGCCTGAACCATAGACCAAACAGTTTGTAATTAATATAAGCCTCTGTGTGTTTACTTGGGACCAAGTGGCTGTGGGACACAGGAAAACTTCCAGTATGATAGCTGAGGCTTTATTTGTAAATGGCAGAATTCATAAAGAGCTGAATGGATTTCAAGAAATGAATGGATAACCTGTATATTATGCTGTGGAATATTTTTCAGTGATGGTGATGGAGCTATCAATCTGTCAGAAAAAAATGGAAGACAAATATTACTAGATAAAATAAGCAAATATTGAATGTCTAAATGCTAAATGCTATGGTTAAATATTATTTCTAACTTATGAATATTAAGAATTGCCCAGAAGAAGAAAATCTCAGGGTATCAGTGTTTGTTTCTAAAGAGGATAAATTTAGGAGGGAAGGCTAGCTCTGAATGTGGGCATCCCTATCCTATGGGAAAGGGTACTATGGTGAATAAAAGGAAACAGGGCACTGAGTATGATCCATCTCTTATTGCTTCCCAATTATAGTTAGAATGGGACCAGCTTCTACCACCACATCTTCCCTTCCCTTATACTTTCACACTGTGAGCCTGGATAAATTCTTCATCTCTTAAGTTACTTTTGTCAGATATTTTGTCTCAATAGCAAGAAAATTAACTAATACACTAGATGAAGCAAGTCTACTCTGGAAGAAAAACAAAACTATGCAGACAATAAACCTATCAAGAGTTTCTAGGAATTAGAGAAAGGAGGAGGAATAAATATAAATATAAAGGATTTTTAAGGTTCTGGACATACTGTTTGAATCCACAATAACAGATATGTACCATTAAAGATTTGTCCAAATCTGTAGAAGAAATAAACCACAGACAGTGACAAATGATATATTCAAATAGAGTCAACAGTTTCAACAAATATGCCTGTCTGGTTGGAGAATTTTGGTAATGACACATAGGGTTTTTTTTGGAAAATCTCTTTACTTTCTTCTAAATTTTGCTGAATTTTCTTAAAAGAAAAATAGAAAGAGGGTCCCTGACTGTATTTAATGAACTCATTATCTACTATTTATGCATGTTGATATTCAATGACTCGACTTCTATCCAATAAATATTCTAAATCAACAAACGGTCTTTGCAAAATGTTCCCACATTATTTCTTGACATGTTATACATTCCTATCTTGAAATAATATTAATAGACTGTAAATGAATCCCAAAATTTTAAGCTAATAAAAACAAGCCAGACATCAGTAATTGCATATTATGTAATCTCATGACATTCAAGTTCATATGTGGAAACAGTGAATTGTGATTTTTGAAAGTTAATGGATAATTACTTTTTCTGGAGATGTGAATATGTAGTAAACACTGACACTGGATAAAGAAAATGAAGCTTATGTAACTTAAGAGATAGCTATGCAGTTATACTTTTTAATTTTTTTCTTTTTATAATGTTTTCACCTTCTTATATGAACATAAAGACTTTTATATTTTAAGCTTTTATTCTCAGAAGGATCAACTGTGGAAGACATAAAATAAAATTGATAACACTGGGAATATTATTAGTTTACTGAGTAATATGTAATGAAATGCTAGAAATGGGGTAGGTTAAAGAACAAAAATGCATGCCTGCACACTTCTAGGGGCTAGAAATCCAAGCTCAAGCTGTAAGCAAACTTGGGATCTTTGGAGAACTTCCTCCTGGATTTACAGCTGGCTACCTTCTTGCTGAATCCTTTTCTCATCTAATACTGGCCTCAAATTCTTGTGATTCTCCTGTTTACCTGGGATTGTAGGTATGCTACCCCATATCAGAGGAAAATCTCTTATATTTTGTTAATCAGTCATATTAGAGTCCACATTAATGATCTCTTATTAACATAATCAGTTGTTCAAATGTCCCATCTCCAATTTTTGTCACATTCTAGAGGAGGATTAAAAGTTTAAACTGTGTGGCAGAATATATATATATATACATATTCACTATGATGTAAGAGATAGCAAGATGAGGAATTTAAAGATTTCCAAACCATATCGGGTAAAGATGCAGGAAAGATGACATGAAGCTTCTCTCAAAAAAGCAGTCTTGTGTTATCCTAGTTTTAAATCTCTATACCTGAAGAGCAATGACTAAATAAAATTTCTCAGTGCTCCTGTGTAGCTAAAGTTATACAAAATTGGAACAATGATGTATATTTATATTTTTCATTTTTCCTTAAGTAAATGAGACAGTGCCTTCCCTTCTTTTCACTTGGTACTAGAGGATGTAACTATGAGCTACCTGAGGACAGGGCATGAAGACTAGGTAAAGCATTAGTGCTGTACAAGATCAAACAATATACCTAGGCCTCTGACACTCTGCACTTTTAAATACAACCCCTGAGTTGCTGAGATTGAAATGTTAAACAAATAGAAATCCATTATTCGTGAAATAATCATCATTTTTAAGCCACTTATAACAGAGAGACATATTACTCAACCAGAACAAAACCCAGTCTATTTGCTCATAGAAATTAGAAAATTAGTTACTGCCATTAGAGTAATGAATAATTTAATCCAGAAAAAGAGGAAGGAGAAGAATGGAGGCAAATATATTACAGGAATTTTCCAAACAAAGGAAACAGCCTCAATCCAAGGAAATGATATGAAGAGGATCATTCAGGCTGTTTCACACAAGATTATAGTTCTGTGGTCACTAAAGGATGAGGCAAAGACAGACTCACATGTGTCCACTGTAGAAAGGATAGGATTAAAAAAAAAGTCAGACTCGGGAGGCAGAGGCAGGCGGATCTCTGTGAGTTCGAGGCCAGCCTGGGCTACCAAGTGAGTTCCAGGAAAGGCGCAAAGCTACACAGAGAAACCCTGTCTCAAAAAAAAAAAAAACAAACAAACAAACAAAAAAAAAAAAAAAAAAAAAAAAAAAAAGTCAGGGAACTGAACTTTAGAATGGAGGATTTGACTAATACAACAGCTAAAATAACAGATGTATCATAACAACACTAACTGATTAATGAACTGTACTGTAGTGAATAGATGTTCTATGATCTTGAATCACAGCCCCTAGAGATCTAGCAGGTCTTAAGTTCCTGCCCCTGGGGAATGGCTCAGGGCTACCTTTAAGACTTGAGAGTCATGTAGGCTGGCTTTCTTCATTTCCTAGTGGGACTTGTGGATACTGGGATAGTCTCAGGTGGAAAAACAGCATGGGAGAGCACCTTACCTGTTCTAGGACCCTGTAATGATTCTTCTGTTCTGATGACTAAGGATGTTGAGCAACACCTTAAATGTCTTTCAGCCATTTGAGCTTCTTCTGTTGACTTTTCCTTTCTCAATAGTACAAAACAAAAAAAAAGAGGTTTCTGGCCTCACGCTGCTTCGATAGAAGCATAGACCCACTATTTCTAAGAGTTGATGGCTCCCAGAGCTGGGAGAAAATGTACCACAGCCATGTTGGGAAGCTGAAGTGGGTGGAGCCAGGAGCCACAGCACCAATTCAGTCTTGGAATGCTGCAGTTTAAAGCAATAGGCTCAAGGTAATATAAAAAATAAGCCATGTAAATATGGCTACCACACAGAGAATCTGGATTATGTTCTCTTTGATATTCGTAACTGAAGAAAATCATTTGATTGCAAAAGCTGTTGAGTTATGCCAAAACATATATTTTAAAGGTACCTTGACTTCAAAATTTGGATATAAGGATATGTTGCTTTGGATATGAGGCTCTGCTTTTGTTTCCACAGAAAGCCAGATGCTACGGATTTGTTCCAGATTAAGATACATCAGGTTTGATCAGCCAAGAACCCCTGAAAGGTCTCTGATGATACCAAGGCCCAGATGATCCAACATCCAGAACTGTTTCAAGGCAACTAACTGGCTCAGATGATACACCCTCATGGACTACTCCATAATCCTAAAATTTTCTTTGTGTCCCCATAAGATACAGTGCCCCCCTCCAGCAGGAAGTAGTAAGAGAAGCTATGCCCAAATTCCCAAATATACAAAGCTGGCTTTGGAGATGTGTAAAAGTTAAAACCTCCATTTAAAAAAAAAAAAAAAAAAAGAAAGAAAGAAAGAAGAGGGGAAGTGCTGTGGGATGGTCTGTATGTCAAATTTTTCTGATTGGTCAATATATAAAACACTGATTGGCCAGTGGCTAGGCAGGAAGTATAGGTGAGACTAACAGAGTGGAGAATTGACAGAACAGGAAGGCAGAAGGAGTCACTGCCAGCTGCTGCAATGACAAGCAACTTGTGAAGATCCAGTAAGCCGCGAGTTATGTGGCAAGGTATAGATTTATGGAAATGGATTAATTTAAGCTATAAGAACAGTTAGCAAGAAGCCTGCCACGACCATACAGTTTGTAAGCAATATAAGTCTCTGTGTTTACTTGGTTGGGTCTGAGCAGCTATGGGACTGGTGGGTGACAGATTTGTCCTGACTGTGGGCAAGGCAGGAAAACTCTAGCTACACCAAGTGGATCAAAGACCTCAACATAAATCCAGTTACTCTGAACCTGATAGAAGAGAAAGTAGGAAGTAGTCTTGAATGCTTTGTCACAGGAAATCACTTCCTAAATATAACACCAGTAGCACAGACACTGAGAGAAACAATTAATAAATATTCAGGATTTCAATGGGAGACTCTGATGAGTTCTGAAAAGGTTGATTCTGTAATTACATACCTATTAGAAGTTATGGCCATCATGGGAATACTTGAACAAATTTAGCCTGACAATGCTCCTACATATGTCTCAAATAAAATGAGAGAGATTTTTCGCTTGTTACAATATAAAATATATTACTGGTATACCACATAATCCCACAGGTCAAGTAGTCATAGAAAGATCTAATAGAATGTTAAAGGATATGCTAAATAAACAAAAAGAGGTAACAATGGCCCCTAGAAATAGATCATATAATGCTTTATTAACCTTCAATTTTCTCAATGCTGATGAGAAATAGACAACAGCTGTGGAGAGATATTGGACAACAGAAAAAACTCCTGAGCTAAACCAACTGTTTTACTTCAAAGATGTGTTGACCTCAGAATGGAAACAAGGATACATCCTATGTTGGGGAGGGGGTTTTGCTTTTGTTTCTGCAGAGGAAGAAAAGCTATGGATACCAACACAATTAATAAAAATTTGATTCAAATAGGAGAAACCCCTTGATAAGGAGAAGTAATAGCTCATCCACGAATGTGACCATTCTACAAGTTGTAAGGAAAACTTAACAAGCAAGGTCAGGGAAGGGTTCTGTTTTTTGTCTTTACAGGATAATAGAAATATCCATCTTCAAGAAATCAAAAGACCTTGGACACCTAGATATCTACAGTAGAAGGGAACAACCTATTGGTACCAATATACTCTACAGGATAATATCTCACTGTCTAACATCAATATTTCTTTAACTCTAGATAAGATGTGTCCCAATTTAATTATAAATCAAGCTGCGTTGGAGTTGGAATTTGGCTCTCTCCTCTAAACCCAAGCAAGTTGCTAAAAGAAAAAAATTAGGAGATTCTGCCTCATATCAGAAGAGTCCACTGGTGTGGGATAGAAGAAAACCAATAATCTAGAGACCATTGTTGTCAAGATTCTATTTCTCTCCATGCTTATTCTGGATTTCTGGGAATACTTCCTCATATGTCTCATCATCCTAAAATCCAAACTTTCCATTTGATATTAATAATGTTCAAGTTTTCCACAGTGAAAAATGAGTATTTCCAATATCAATCTCTGAAATATCCAGAAGGAATATGGGGCCCCACAATAACGACTCTTCCTGGTCCATAATGATGCCATTGAATCTAAAAACACCACACTCAATGATCAGATTTGAGCTACACACACTTCAGGACAGTTTCAGATGAGATGGCCCATCATATTACACTTCTAGCCAGAACCTCAGATAACCTTACCCATTACTGGCTACAACATTACAACTAGTTCTATTGAGACTTAACCATTTAGCTTTCTTACAGAATCCCACAGAGATACCTTCCCCCTCTAAATAGCAGGAAGCAATTTTTTTAAAAAAATAACGTTCCCTCTCCCAAAAGTTTTCATTTTCTCAGGGTTAATGGATAAGTTGTTATAGGGTTGGGGATAGAACAATAAAATTTAGACTCAGGATTCTTTTTTGGAAAAGAGAAAGCAGGGGAAGAGATAGGTATAGGATATTAAGATAAATTATTGTATCTACTAGTAAACTATTTATCAAACTATCAGCCATAATTTGCCCTAATATGGATTCTTGTATATTGATATAAATGTAAACTATTTTTATATTTGTATATTGATATAAATAATAAACTATTTAAGATGATTTGTATATTGATGCAAATTCAAAACTGTAAAAATCATATTGTACACGTGTTCCTACTACTATTTGAAATATTTTGTATATTGATACAAATGTAAAATTATATCTACTCCCTCACGGGACTTGGATTTTGGGACAGTCTCAGGTAGAAGAAGAGTGTGGGACTGTCCCCCACCTTTTCCAGGACCCTGTGACAACTCCTCTGTTTTATCAGTTTTCCTTTTTTAATAAATCCCTTTTCTCTTTAAGCAGACTCCATGGATTTCTCAATTCAGTATGCTAGAAATAATTAGATCACAACCCATCCCCAAATTTAGTACAGTTGTATTTAGGATGAGGAAAATGTACTATATATCTTAAATTTGAATTTCAGGTGTGCAATTTTTTGAAAGGTTTTAAATTTTGCAAGACAAATCAGATGATTGGAACCTTCCTTGCCAATCACTGCCTGGGCTTACAAGCCTCTGCTTCATGATGACATTTCATTTTTCCTTTCTTTTTCTTTTTTTACTAGAAATGATAAATTTTATTTGGCTTATCAAAACCACAGTCAAAATATTTCACATGAAACAACTATGCTTTATGACATTTTGTTTTTGTAATTTTTAAAATTAAAGTATAATTACATCATTCTCCCTTCCTTCACCTCCCTCAAACCCCTTTATCACTCTTTATCTACCTTCATGTACTCCTCCATCACTCCCTTTCAGATTCAATTCTTTAATTATTGTTGGTTTACACACACACACACACACACACACACCTGACACCAGCTGGTGTGCTCTTCCCTGGGGAAGACTAATTCTCCTTCTCTCAGTAGTTTTTACAGGCTTATAGTTCTTTGTCCAGGGATGGGACCCTGTGAGAGTTCCCCCCACCACATTAGCATGTTTATTGGTATAGTGCTTGTTTAGGTCTTGTTTAGGTAGATTTTCTGTAAAGGTATCATGAATAAAGCTTCCCTGTCATTTCTAGGAGGCACAGTTTCATTCATTTCTGAATCCTCTGGCTCTTACAATCTTTCCGTTACTTTTTCCAAAAAGTTTTCTAGAACAGATGTAGGGCTTTTTGTAGATGTATCAATTAGTACTGAGGACATCATGATCTAATCTCAGCATTTTGACCTGTTATGGTGTTCTGTAATACATTTCATCAGTTACAAAGAGAAGCTCATTTGACAGGGGTAAGAGCTACAATTTTATGTGGGTATAAGAAGTATTGAGAATGCAGCTGGGAATTGTACTATTTTAGGGAAGTAGGATGTCTTTGGGTTTCTATTGCAGTGAGGAGATGCCATAACACAGAGACACAGTGTCATACTTCTTTCAACAATGCCAAGCATATTCCAACAAAGGCACACCTCCTAATAGTGCCACTCTTTATGAGATTATGAGGGCCAGTTACATTCAAACTACCACATTCCACTCCGTGGCCCCATAAGCTTGTAATAATATCATAATGTAAAATGCATTTAGTCTAACTTCATAAGTCCCCACAATTTATCACAGTTTCAACAATGCTTTAAAGGTGAAAGTATCTTCTGAGATTCATGCATTCTCTTAAGTGTAATCATTTGTAAAAATCAAAATAGAAAAGCAGATCACATACTTCCAACATATAATGTCATAGGATATACATACATTAACATTCCAAAAGGGAGGAAAGAAAGCAGAGTGAGGAAATACTGGACCAAAGGAAGACTGAAAACCAGCTGAGCAAACTCCAAACTCTGCATCTCTATGTCTGATGTCAAACCACTCTTCACATCTCCAACTGCTTCCATCTTTGTTGACTGCCACACTTCTTTCAATTGGGATGGTTCCACATCCTAGTAACAGCTCTCCTTGGAAATTACCCAACAGCTCTAGGATCTCCAAGATTTTTGGTTTTCCAAGACAATCCAGGCTTCAACTTCACATCTTCATATAATGGACTCTCTAGGCCTCCATTCACAGACACCCCTGACATATGGCCTCAGCAGCTTTATTCCATAACTCCTTTCTTTTATCCTTAACTCTAAACCCAGAACCGCCTGGCCAAAGTGGCCAAGTTCTGCTGCTTTCTGGGGTTAGAACATGGCCATCTCCTTCAATTACAGATTCAGAAGCTTTCTGTCTTTCACTGCCTAAGCTTGGATGTCCCTACACTTGTTCTACTGATCAGGCTGTTCTCAAACTCAGAGATATGCCAGCATCTGCCTTCTGAGGGCTGGGATTTGAAGCATACAGCACCACACCCAGCTCTAAGCTTTACTTTAATTCCTATTCACAAGTTGGAAACTAAGTTGAGTGGGATCTTGCTTAGAGGTCACTACTCCCTTTATTCAATTTCTTAATTTGTTTATCTCCTTGAACACAGAATTTAGCTCTATTCCACTTCCAAGTACTATTTTTTTCCTCAAAATTTAAATTTTGTAAATTACCCTGCTCAGCTTGCTCCCTTTCATTATAAATCTTCACTAGAATTAGTTCTAATAACCACAGGACAGAGTCTATACTGGACTGTTTTGAAATTTTCTCAGCCAATGGAAACTCTTCAACACAAAGCTATTCACTTTAGCCTCAGGCAGGCTCTTTGAGCAAGGCAAAAAGCAGCCATTTCTCCAAAATGTCTCTAAGCAGCATATTAAAATTGTTCTTGGCCGGGCGTTGGTGGCGCACACCTTTAATCCCAGCACTCGGGAAGCAGAGCCAGGTGGATCTCTGTGAGTTCGAGGCCAGCCTGGGCTACCAAGTGAGCTCCAGGAAAGGCGCAAAGCTACACAGAGAAACCCTGTCTCGAAAAAACAAAAACAAAACAAAAAAAAATTTTTCTTGAAACCTCTTAAACCAGCCCAACTCCACAGTTCAAATAACTCTAGCACCCCGATCTTCCATGCTCCTACTAGTATGGCCCATTAAATAGTGCTTTAAACATTCCACTGCCTTTCTAATCCACTGTCCCAGGGTCCATATTCCTTCAAATAAAAGCATGGTCAGGCCTATCTCAACAATGCTCCACTCCCACTAACAACTTCTGTCTTAGCAGGGTTTCTATTGCTGTGAAGAGACATTATGACTATGGCAACTCTTAGGGAAAAAACATACATTTTGGGGGCAGTATCTTGAACATAGGAAACCTCAAAGCCCACCTCCACCATGATGCACTTCCTCCAACAAGGCCACACCCACTCCAACAAAGCCACACCTCCCAATAATGCCACTTCCTATGAGATTATGGGGGCCAATTACACTCAAACTACCACCTGGGAGCAGTAAGTTCTCCTATAAGATCTATAACCTCACTAGCCATAGTTTTTTGGCTAGGTTTCCAGTGCCAGACATCATTTCTTTCCTGTTGGGTGGGTCTTAAGTCCAATTAAACATCTATTGTTTGCAATCAAGGTATGAATGCTACTACTGAATCTTTAGGTGTATCTTGTCAGAATAGTCATTGTTGTGGTTCATAGGCTTCACCTGGGTTAGAACTATTATTACACCCCTCCCTCTTGGTAACTGACATAGCATTTTCTGGTACTATGGAAGCTAGTCCTCTTGGAGGATGGTTCAGGACAGATTCAGATCAATCTTTCAAGTCATTGTCCAAAGTTCATGGTTTCTTGAGCAATAGGACCTGCCTTCAACCTCTAAGAGACAACCAAGAGTAGCAATCGCCTTTACTATCCTGAAAGTCTCTTGGATTCCCCTGACTGATAACTTGAAAGGGGAATTTTCAAGTTTCTTGAAGGTAGTATCATCAGCCCAAATAGCATAGCTTTATTAACACCATATGTATAGTATGTATTATGTGTGTATTATGCATATGTATAGTTATATGTATGACATGTAGTTTTAGGTGAATATAAAACAATGTTTACTTATGGATTTTTCAAACATCCTTATTATTGGCATTCCTGTTCTTTCTCTTGGGTTTACAATAAAACTCCATTGCCCTTAGGCATGGTTCTTCTTGTATTCCAGTCCATAAACTCTGCTGTACATATTTTCTTTCTCAGCTAAACCTGGCCCATTGTTTTTTGTTGGGTGTCCTTTTTGATCTTCATGTCAGGCTTGTCTTTTGATTTTCAAAATCTTCTGATGGGTGGTCCCCTATAGTGTACCGATCTCATTCTTTGAAATATCTCTAAGGCTTTCCAGATTTGCTGATTCCTCACTCCCACCACCATCTTTCTCTCAGTCCTCTTCCTCCCCCTTCTTGTCTTTCCCTTCTCCTCATTACCCACCTACACCCTCAGAGTAATTCAAGTTTTATTTAGAATGAGTAAAAATGAATGTGCTTCAGGGCTTAGACCATGTAGGCCAAGCTTTGCCTCCAGACAATATTTACAGTTGAGTGATAAATTGGGATTGTTATCAAGGGGTTGACAGCCTGTTAAGTGGAACAGGGCTAGAAATATTGCCATAAAATTGCTGAACTCAGGGATGTGAATATTTAATAGGTCTTGCAGTAAAGACAAGTTGGTAAACAGAAACCAACAAAATAAGAGAGACTATGGTCAGTTTGAGGAGGAGTTATGGTAAGACTGGGCTTGGCAGAATTTAACCTTACTGTGGAGAAGATATTAAGTTATACTTTTGTTCTGAAGTACTAGAACTACAATGAAGCCTGAGGCTCAGACACAGAGAACAAATATAAAGCCTGTTTATTGACATAGAAATGAAAACAACAAAAAGAGGCCATTTAGTTACTTGCTCAGAGTTAAGTTGTATTTCTCAGTCTGTCTCAAAATTTTTTTCAACTACATGTCTCAGTTCTGACTCATGGAATGTAGGTAGAAGTGATGTATGCATTACAAGCTCATTATATAAGTTATTTTTTACATAAGCCAATCCTATATACCAGTCCATGATCTATGACCAGTTATAGAAAATCATGGGATGGACAATGTCAAGACAGAAGATCCATGATACCCTTATTTTCTCTGTGAAAGAATATCATAAAGGACATGAACAAGAAAGGATTTTCACAGACTCTCACTCCATCACAGGGAGTAGGGAAATTTTATTCATCATGCATGTTAAAACATAAGTATTTATTTCAGAAGAAACTAAATGATACAAAAAAAAAATTAAGTATGCATCTGGTTGGCCGAGATAGTTGTGTTCTCTAGCTTCTGCATCCTCTGTAGACTGGGTTGGCTGAACTTCACTGCTATTTGCCTGAAGAAGTCATCAGTCTATTCACTCCAAAGTCCATATTCTCTTTATATTCAGTCTTACAGCCAAAAGTAAACTAGCCAAATGAACATTCAGATGTTGCAAACAGTAAGAGATGTCTCCTCCCTAATGGAGGCATAGCTACTATATTTTCAGCCTGAATCCAGGCTGAAAATTCAAAATACATCCAACATAGAATGAAGCAACACTATGAAAGAGAAGCTTAGTCCTGAATGATATTACTTAATCCTTGGCTCCAACCATTTCTGTACTGTTCTTATTTTTATTAGCTCTTTGAGAATTTTGTACAATGTCTTGGTTCATATTCACCTACCCTCTTCTAACTTCTCCTTGGTCCACTCCCTTTCCCTACTAAATGAACTTTGTGTCTTCTTTATTTTTTCCTTCTTTAGCTTATCATGTCTAATTTGTGCTGGTCATATACTCTAGGGAGTATGGCCTTCTACTGGAACATAGTCTGCTGTGAGATGCTCTGTATGTCCTGTGGGAGCCTGTTCTTGGGTTCCTCATGGCTTTACCCAGCAGGTCCGCATAGAGGATGATTAGGTCCATGGGCCTGAGTGCAGGTGTCTGAGATGGTCTGCACTTGGCTGTGCTGGGGGATGGTCTGTATGTCAAGTTGCTCTGATTGGTCAATAAATAAAACCTGATTGGCCATGGCTAGGCAGGAAGTATAGGTGGGACTGCCAGAGAGGAGAAATAAAAGAACAGAAAGGCAGAAGGACTCACTGCCTGCCAGCTGCCCGCCAGGACAAGCAGCATGTAAAGATGCCGGTAAGCCACAAGCCACGTGGCAGGGTATAGATTTAAAGAAATGGACTAATTTAAGATATAAGAACAGTTAGCAAGAAGCCTGCCACGGCCATACAGTTTGTAAACAAAATAAGTCTCTGTGTTTACTTGATTGTGTCTGAGTGGCTGTGGGACTGGCAGGTGAGAGAGATTTGTCCTGACTGTGGGCAAGGCAGGAAAACCCTAGCTACAATAGTCAACTTATCAGGGGCCACACACATCCTTAAAGAAAATTGATTCTCTCACTCCCAGCAATTGCAAATATTTCCTCAAGTAGGGTTAGGTCTTCATGCCCACCTCCCCTCTCCATGCTAGCATTTTGTCTGGTATGAGCCTATCTGTACTGTCATAATCCCTATAAATTCATATGTGCAACTAACCTACTGTATCTCAAAAATACTCTTTTTTTGTAGTCATCCATGAATCTATGTCCAGACAGGTCATAGGCCCTATGGATAGTAGCTTACTGCTACTATTCTTCTAAATGGATTTAATATTAAATCAACTCCTAATAACTTAAAACCATAGATTACTGACTCTTTTAACCCTCATCAGAGAATGTTCTTTATGCAGTAGATAAGATTTAACATAAAGACATACTGTTGGTCAAGGTAGAGAAAATAAGAGACCAAGGAAAATCCCCAGAATGCTTCAAGTGGGGTGTCATTGAAGTTTTTCTTTATGCAGGCAAGGTACTCCTTTTCTCTTAAGTAAATGCAAGGTACTGTTTTGAGAATAAAATCAAAGGTTTGTTTTGAATTCACACCAGGTATCCTTTGACCTGCACCTTCAGGTTGGTTAAAATAGCTGCAGCTAAAAGACAAAAGGAGACAGATGAGGAGGTAGATGGGACTGGGTAGCTCCAGTCAGCTCAGTGATCTAATAAATAAATAGCACAGATTCCCGTAAATAGAGGACACACAGTAAATGTTTCTGATAGATCATCTGTATATCATGCTCTGTGTCAATAACAGTTCTGTATAACCCTTTCATTTCTCAGACAACCTTGGTTATAAGTCTTCCTTAAACTACCATGACAAGATGATTTATCATAAAAACTGAGATACTTTTGAGAGTAAATTAGGAAGGTATTAATAATTAAGCTGGAACTATAGGCATCAATTGGGATTTTGGTAGGTGAGGCTGGAAATACATTTTTCTTAAATATAAATAAATTTTTATAAATTATTTCATAAACCTATTTATTCAAATCCCAGGATGGATGTTCAATTCTGATTTATGTTCTAGAGAAAACAAACAAGAAATGAGGGAATGTGAGCATGTAAGAAAAAAATATAAACAAATATTACACAGTCATATTTTACTCTTCCTAAGATAAAACGACATAGGTGTCACACTGGATTTACATGAGGACAATGGCCCTAAGATCACCTTAAGTCAGGAGACCATCTGTTGGAAGCAATTATTTCTCAAAGCATAAACTCTTAAAACTTGCAAGTCTAATCTTCCTCACTCTCCTTCCCTCTCTTTCTCCATCATTCCTCTTGTCTTCCTTCTCTGTCTTTCTTCTATTCATTAGGAAAAAATATTGAAATTTTATTGATGAATTTCCTATTCCAAGATACAAATTAATGATAAGAATTTAAGGACAAAGGGGAGAGAAACACAAGAAAGAAATAACAAGCCACTCACACAGAGTTAAAAAGGTGGGGAAACCAGTGATTATATACTGATTAAAGAGCTAAAATATATTCATTGTGATTTATGGTGCATAAAGACATGGAGGATGTAAAATAATACAGTGAGTCCAGAGATGGAAGGACAAAAATATCTACAATTTGTATGTGTAGTGAATTCATAGGGAGGCATTCAAGTATGCTAAAAATGTGGTTCTGAAGTTCATATAGTTGCTTGGTGGCATATCTCTATGATGAATAGCAGACATGCTCTGGTATAGGGGACAATTAGACCATCAGTCATTTTTACCAAGCCAGCCTGAGTGGGAAGCCAGCCAGGACCATGACCCAGAGCATCTCCTAATTGAAATGATATTATGTCAGGGAAAACAGAAGTCATACACAGTGTTCAATAGTCCCAGTACACACTGTTCAATAGTCCCAGTTTGTCTAAGAATGCATTGAGTTTTAGATACTATTATGATATCTATGGATCCATTTTTCTAGAACGTATGAGAAGAGTTTAAAATAATGGTATAACATGAAATCACCAGTAAAAATTTCACTGTTAAGGAAAAATCAAATAAGCCTTTTAATATACTCAAATACCTGAGGGATTAATTTGGCCTTCTTTATCCTCTCCATATATTTTTTTTAGTTATCACAATGGCAAAGTCAAATATATTCTTTGGAAACATCATAGAATAATATCAGTTAATATTAGTAATTGACTCACTAGCTGGCAGATTTACAGTCTACATAAAAGAATGTATTATTTTCTGTGGAAAATCTCCCCAGATCATCTCATGCCCTTGAATCAATCCCTGAAGAACTTCCCATCTTAACTATTCATTAGCCCCCATGTGTATATCACCTTTGGCCACTTTTTTTTTTTTTACCTGTGCTTTATTAGTTTAAAAGCTAACAAGAGACAAGGATACTAAGTAAATTTCAGTGTATTCCCCATGGCTTCCAGCAATTTTTTCCCAGATCAGCATCAGTAAAGGCCTTCACTTGGATATCAGCAGAAAAAGCCATCACACATATATTACATTTATGTCCATATCCTCAAAAAAGAAATAAAATGTATGCCATACTTTTCATATTTAAACATTTATGCACACCTATCACAATACTCTCCTTATTATATATATTATCTTGTTGAGCAATATGTAATTACAACAAGCTAGAAAGGCTGGCATTATAGTATCCTTTTGATAGATGAGAAAGCTGAGAGATTTAGAGACTATTTCAATTGTTTATAAATATAAATATTCTGAATACTGAAGCTGTAATCTGTATCCCTGTAGTCCCAATTCTAGAAAACGCATTTACATACAATAGTAATGTATTTACCTTTCTCTTGCTATTTTTCTTTGCTTTAGGATAGACATGCCATTTATTGACCTAGACTTTCAAAGACAACCTATATCACTATAGATCAACAGGTTTTGAGATCATGGCTGCTGAACAAGCCTCTATTACAGACAAAAACAATTAAGGAAGGAATACAATGGGGTGAGGGGGCTTGATCCTGTTGCAAGTGGCCAACTCGCCACGCACAGCAAGATGTTTCTTCCTCTGCTCTGGCAACCATGAAGAGGCTGGGGCTGACAGAGGTCATCCCACTGATTCACCCCCCTGTTAAGAGTGTGAACAGTAGGGTCTGGTATAGTTAACTCTCCTATCAAAACAACATTTTTAGTAGAAGTAAACATTCTCCTGCCATCGGGACATCTCAACCCCCATCACTGGAAGAGAGTTTTCATCACAGGCTGTTGCCTTGCACTGTCACCCTGCTATAAAAGTAACATGTAGGTGTAATCCCTCCAGTTTTATATACAGCTTCATTGGAAACCTCTACTGGGGCCCTGGTAGGCTGAAATCCTTTCAAGAAATCACACTAATATCTAATATCTGTGTATATTTTTCAGCATTTTATAAATGCTTTGATTTGTACTATTACCGACCAATAAGCAATTATAATAAAAATTATAATGATTAATAAACATAATTAGAAACCCCCAATTAATGTTCATAAAACACCTTAAGAAACTATGAGCACAATTTTTAGACAGGAAAACTGAAACATAGAAGCCTTAAGAATGACACATAAATTCACTCTGAAAGCAAATGCTATCCTGTCAGATTAGTTGTTCATTTGACTTTTTCCAATGTTACTCCATAACAGTTTTTTTTTCTTTTTAAAATCAAATACTTTCTTTTCAACTGTGAAAATGCCAAATTTGGTACAAAACTATGACAGTTTAAACTGCATCCTCAAAATCCCCAAAACACTGACTTTCAAAGGATATTTAAAATTTAGGAAACATTTTTCCAAGGAAAATATTCATATAGTTAGGAAGGCCATAGTCATTAGGGACATAGAGTCCAGCTGCTATTTTCCACAACTACCACTGTACTCCCACACCCGCCCTGCTTTCTCACTTACCGCTACTGGCCTATCCATAACTTTCACATGATTCTTCGAAACTCAGTATGTGATTAATACTATAGAATGTAGATCTACCTTCCTATTAAACTTGTAAGACAATATTCAGCTTACAATTAACTATAGCCCACCTCCTGGCATAGTTGCTGCACAGCATGGATGCAGTGTGCTCGAGAGGGCTGTACTGTTGACAATGCATGTGTGTAACATGTTTCATGTCATATACACCCAGTGTTTCCAGGAAACAGAGTTACAGATGAAAATGTAAAGGAAGCACACTAAAAACACCACTCATAAGTACATGTCCGTGTCTTTCTATGATGATATTATACAGAGTGAGGAAGGCACAGGATAATTTTTTGTCTTCTGGTAGACCACTATTTAAATTTATATTGGTTAACCACTATTAAAATTTTCCATAACATTTTTCTTAAACTCATCTACTTATTTTACATCTCGGCCACAGCCTTCTGCCCATCCTCCCACCCCTATCCCCAGTCCCTCTCCCCGATTCCCCCCTCCCACCCCCCAATCCCCTCCTTTCTTCTCCATCCAGGAAAGAGCCAATCTCCTATAAGTATCAATAAAACATGGCATAGACTAATCATCTTCCCATGTATTAAGGCTGAGCAAGGTGACCCAGTATGAGAAGTAGGGTTCCAAAAGTCAGTAAGGGCGTCAGAGTATATCCCTTATTCACACTGTTAGGAGTCCCATAAGAAGACCAAGTTACACAACTGTAACATATATGCAGAGTGCCTAGGTCAGTCCCCTACAGGCTCCCTGGTTTTTGGTTCAGTCCCTGAGAGCCCCTATGAGCCTAAGTTAGTTGATTGTGTGATCCTTTCTGTGGTGTCCTTGACCCCTCTGGCTGCTACACTCCTTTTTCCTTCTCCTCTGCAAGATTTCCAAACTCTGCCTAATGTTTGGCTGTGGGTCTGCATCTGCTTCCATCAGTTGCTGATGATGCCCCTCTTATGACAATTGGGCCAGGCACCAATCTGGTCACAGGAAATGGCCAGGCCAGTTCAGGCTACTTATCCACTATTGTTGGGAGTCTAAGCTGGGTTCCTCCCCATAGACTCCTGGGAGATTTCCTTGCACCAGGCTTCTGCCTGATCCCAAAATGTCCCCAAGCAGTCCCCCTCATCACTCTCCCGCTCTGTACACCCCCAAACTGATTGCTCATGTTCTCATTCCCACCTGCCATTTGTCCTCTCATAGAATCTCTTCTATTTCCCCCTCTCAGGGAGATTTGGGTTCCCTGCTCCATGGACTCTCCTTGGTATCTAGTCTCTCTGTGAATTGTAGTGTATTTACCCTTTATTTCACAGCTAATATCCACTTATGATTGAGTACATACCATATTGTCTTTATTGGTCTGGGTTACCTCACACAGGGTGATTTTTTTTCTAATTACATCCATTTGCCTTCAAATTTCTTGATGTCCCTTTTTTAAAAATCTATACCTCATTTCTTTATTTTTAATTAACATTTTAACATTTTTTACATTTATTTTACATACTGACCACAGTTTCCCCTCCCAACTCTCCTCTTCTTCCCTTCCCTGTCTCCCTTCTTCCCCCTGCCCATCCACTCCTCTTCTGTCTCCATTCAGAAAGGGTAGGCTTCCCAAGGGCTTGAACAAAGCAGGGCACATCAAGATAAGTGAGGTAGGACCCAGCTCCTCCCTCTGCATAAAGGCTGGTCAAGGTAATCCAGCTTGGGAAAAAGGAAAAGCCAGCTAAGCATCAGGGGCATCGAACTAATCTAGGCCCTCTGAATGGGTGTCCTTGTTTTTTAGTAGCTGTATAATACTTCATTGTGTAAATTTATCACATTTTCTTTATCCATGTATATCCTAGATGTAGAGGGACATGTAGGTTGTTTCCAGGTTCTAGCTATTACAACTAAAGCTGCTAGAAATATTTGGAGCAAGTGTTCTTGTGGTATGGTTGAACATCATTTGGAAACAAGTTCAAGAGCAGTATGGCTAGGTCTTATGGTAAGTTGATTCCATTTTCTGAGGAACTGCCACACTGCCTTCCAAAGTAGCTGTGCAAGTTTGCACTCCCACCAAAAATGGAGAAGTATTCCCCTTGCTCCACATCTCTCCAGCATGAGCTGTCCCGTGTGTGTGTGTGTGTGTGTGTGTGTGTGTGTGTGTGTGTGTGTGTGTGTGTGTGTATCTTAGCCATTCTGACAGGTATAAGATGGAATCTCAAAGTTATTTTGATTTTCATTTCCCTGATGGCTAAGAATGTTGAATATCTCCTTAAGTGTTTCTCAGTCATTTGAGATTCTTCTGTTGAAAATTACGTTTAGATCTGTACCTCATTTTTAATTGGATTATTTAGTTCTTTGATATCTAGCTTCTTGAGTTCTTTATATGTTTTGAAAATCAGCCCTCTGTCAGATGTGGGCTTGGTAGAGATCTTTTCCCAATCTGTAGGCTGCTATTTTGTTCTATTGACAGCGTCCTTCACCTATAGAAACTTTTCAATTTTATGAGGTCTCATTTATTGTCTACATTAGTGCCTGGGCTATTGGTGTTCTGTTCAGGAAGTTGTCTCCTGTGTCAAAGTTTTTGAGATTAATTTTCACTTTCTCTTTTATCAGATTCATTTTAACTGGATTTATGTTGTGGTCTTTCATCCACTTGGACTAGAATTTTGTGCAGAGCAATAAATATGTATTGATTTGCATTCCTCTACATGCTGACTTCCATTTAGACTAGCACCATTTGTTGAAGATGTTGTCTTTTTTCAATTGTGTAATTTTGGTTTCTTTGTCAAAAAATCAGGTGTTGGTAGATGTGTGAGTTTACATCTGGGTCTTCCATTCAATCCACTGATTTATGTGTCTGTTTTTATGCCAATACAATGTGGTTTCTAATACTATACCTCTGTAGTAGAGCTTAAAATCGGGGATGGTGATACTTCCGGAAGTTTTTTTTCTTGTACAGGATTGTTTTAGCTATTGTTTGTTTTTCCATATGAAGTTAAGTCCTTCAAGACCTGTAAAGAATTGTGTTGAAATTTTCATGGGGATCACATTTAATATGTAGATTGATTTTAGTAAAATGGCCATTTTTACAGTGTTAATCCTACTGATCCATGATGGGAGATCTTCCCATCTTCTGATTGCTTCTTCAATTTCTTTCTTCATGGCCTTGAAGGTCTTGTCATACAGGTCTTTCAATTGCCTGGTTAGAGTTACATTACACCAAGGTATTTTATATTATTTGAGGCTATTGTAAATGATGTTGATTCTCTTATTTCTTTCTCGCCCAATTATTCTTTGTCTATAGGAGAGCTACTGATTTTTTTGAGTTAATCTTGTATCTAGCCATTTGCCTAAAGGTGTTCATCAACTGTAGGAGTTCCCTGGCAAAGTTTGTATATATTATTATATCATCTGTGAATAATGATACTTTGACTTCTTCCTTTCCAATTTGTATTCCCTTGATTTTCTTCAGTTGTCTTATTGATCTAATTAGAATTTCAAGTACTATATTGAATAGTCATGGAGAGAGTGGACAACCTTGTCTTGTTCCTGATTTTAGTGGAATTGCTTTAAGGTTCTCTCCATTTAATTTGATGTTGGCAATCAGCTTGGTGTATATTGCTTTTATTATATTTAGGTATTGCCCTTGTTTCCCTTATCTCTCTAATATTTTTATCAGGAAAAGATGTTGGATCTTGTCAAAGGCTTTTCAGCATCTAACTAGATGATTACGTGGGGTTTTTTTTCTTTCAGTTTGTTTATATGGTGGATTACATTGACCAATTTTCATATGTTGAGCCATCCCTGAATCTCTGGGATGAAGCCTACTTCATGGTTGATGATCTTTTTAATGTATTCTTGGATTCTGTTTGGAAGTATTTTATTGAGTATTTTTGCATCAATGTTCACAAGTGAAACTAATCGGTAACTCTCTTTCTTTGTTGAGTCTTTGTGTGGTTTGAATATCAGAGTGACTGTGGCCTCATGAAAAGAATTTGGCAATGTTCCTTCTGTTTCTATTTTGTGTTCATTTGACTTTTATTTAACAGTGATCAGTCTCTAAGAATCCAGCTCTATTTGTGTTGAGCTTTACCATGTAATGCTTTCTCTGGGCTCATTCTCCTAGCAGCCTTGATGAGTAGAAAAGCCAGGCAGTGTTCTCTTGTTCTGTAGTAGCTGAACTCCAAAGCTGTTGCTGTTCTAAGTAATCACAGGTATTGCTACAGAAATATTCAAGGTCCATTAAGGAAAAGCTGTTACCATGCAGCAAAACAGTGGAGTCTTCCCCTGTGTGGATGCATGCCACTGCCTCCTATCTAAAGAGTGAATCCAATCGAGCCAATCAAACTTCTGGCCAGGGGACCATCCCCCAGAAGGTTGGGTTCACTATACACCATGCTAAAGAGATAGGAGGAATAATTAGCTCTTTAATGAGATTATAAACTTTTCCTTCACAGAATCATCTCTACGTAGCCCAATCTCTCCAGATGTACTACGTTATTTGGTAGGATATACCATGTTATTTGGTAGGATGCACCCATTGTCCTATGCTTTCACTCTAAAAGGCAGAATTTTTCCTTTTTCTTCTCTTTCTTTTCTTTTGGATCTGACCAGGGTCTAATTATGCTTTCTTTGGTATGTTAGGCATATATATATATATATATATATATGTATGTATGTATATATATATATATATATATATATATATATATATATATTCTAGTGCTTCCCTCCCAACTACATGGCTACTTGTCTACCATGTGGCAGCACTCAATGGCTGCTAACAGCAAACAGCATGGCCTTTTCTTTCTCTTCTTTCTCTTACTTTTCCATGAAGCTCCCGAGATTTACAGCTTGCCTGTCCTACATTTTTCTTTCCAATGCTAATAAAATTATCCTTGAGCTACTGTTTGAGCCCATTTTAAATCATCTTATTAAGGAGAATAAAAACCCCAAGTGGAAAACTGATTTTCTGGTAATGATGTTCAGAAATGTTCCAGGTTTTTATGTCCCAGAACAAAGAATTGGGCAGGCACTAGAATAGGAGACGCAGCAGAGAAAGTTTTTTTTTTTTTTTTTTTAAGAGATTTAGGGTGGTAGCTGGCTAAAATAAGGAAGTTTAGAAGCTTCAAAGTCCTTGTTCTACCAAAAATTGATGTCTTTTTATGCTACATAGCATGAATTTTTAATGTCATTTAAATAATGTGAACTTTCTCTCCCGAGTAATGTTCTGTTACATGTAGTTCTACATGTAACTGCATAATTCATTAGCATCTTAAATTCCTGTTTAGGAGTGTACATTTTCCTATTATAGTGACTTCTGGGTTACCTTCAGTCGCTCTGTAGAATCTCTGTGCTGGAGCCAGTAGCAAGATTTAGCGGGTTTCTAGCTTTAATCTTTGCTGACTGGTTTCTTTCCCATGCTGATTTTGAAGACTTCAAAGTGTTTTCAGGACCTCAATCTCTTCACTACACTCCTGCCTCATCACTGTGGCTATTCTTTCCAGGAAATTATGCTTTATAGCTGTGTTTTATTTTCTTGTCAGTGATAAGATGTTATTTTGAAAATGACAAATGATTGGTTAGAAAGAGAATGAAAAGTGCATTTAATATACGCAGAGATAAACCTTCGGGAAGAGAGTTGCTGTGTGGATCTCTGGGACCCCTAAATCCCAAGTATCCTTTCAAGGATGAACAAGTAGATAGCTGTTCCCTATAGGTTCTGAAAATACTGTGTGTCTCTTCCATGGAGGTTCTAGACTAAAGCTTCGTCACCAAACTATAGCAAAATGCAATGGTCCACATCTTGTTGAAGAAAAAGTCAACATTGCTACAGACAAGTAAAAACCAAAACAAGCAAAAGATTAGAGAAAGATTTATCATATTCAGTTGGCAAATGAGAACGGGGTTATTGGCAGAGCAATAGCTTCCTCAAACAAAGGAAGTGTGGGGAGCCTGTACACATTTCTATAAGGGTTGACTCATTCCTGAGCTTTCTCATTTTAAGAGCATGAAACACATGATTAAAAGATTATAGTGACAGACAGGAATACTTCCAGGATGCACAGTTTGCATTATAGTTTCAGCTTACAATAAAGCACCCAAGACTTTATGGATACATTAACAGAGGGGTCTGACTCTGTAATTATCTACCTCAATTAGTATTTAGCCAAAATTTTGGTATCCAACAGTGATGGACAATAACTAAGTGTTTCCTCTGCTGAATAAGTTCATGTATGAATGGACTATGTATGTGTCTGGTTTAGCACCAATTTCTTTATATGTAATACGGGAAGCAATTGGATCAGTTTTTATGCACCTCATGCATGCATTCTAGACATACAATATTTTTTTAAAATAAAGACAAAGAAAATTATATGAAATACATATTATAATGCATGTAGTGAAGTAATTTTGCTCTGTAAAAGATGAACAAGGGAAATTGAAGTTCAATTATGATTTCTGCCTTCAGCCCACAGCTAACTAAGCTAAAAAATACCAGATTTATTTTACATTTTACACTCTCCCATTGCTGTGATGATTGCAAAGAATTTTCAAAGAAATCCATTCATTGAGTTGTCAGAGCACTGCAACAGTATGGTCAGGTATATACCCCTGTTATATAGGGACAGGGATGTGCCCATTGATATTTGGTGATAAGTGACAAATAGGTTCCAGGTGTAGCCTCATAAAGCCCACTTCTTCTGTAATGGCTTCTTTATACATGTACACAGAATAAGAACTTAAAATAAAACATCAGAAGTATCCTACTTCTGTTCCATTCACTTTGATTTTCCTATGATGAATTTTGTGTTGGGTGTCTCCCTGCAAGCTTAGATGTAACTTTTCTTTGAAGAGAAAGCTTTTAACCCTGCTTAAATTTGCCCCAAGGCATAATATCAAGAATTTAACCTAGGCCAGTGCTATTCCTTTCTCTATTCATCTAAACAAGAGACATTTGCTCCAGCTAACAGGATCTACTTACTGCCAGGTATATAACATACTTGAAAATGCTTCAACCTGCTTGCTTTATCTCTAGGCATGTGATGCCCTCTCCTTCATTGAGTCCAGGCAACTTGTATTTATCTTGTATGGTTTAACAAGCTTTTCCCTCATAAGTGACTCTTCGCTATATCATACTGCTCTCTTTCTCCTTATAAGTACATATTGAATACAATGTGTTGGATAGCTTTGTCATAAGCAGAGTATTTATATATAGTTAATATACATTTGCTCCTCACTGTTTATTGTTGCCTTCTGCTTAAGGAAGGGATGGGCTATTTCTACTTGTCCCCTACCTATATATGCTAAGTAGGTTTTAATCTGTAGTAATCAGTGGAGCATTATGAAAGCATGATATTTTGATGATACTTTCTACAGTATTCATGATGCCACATGGGTCATAATAAAAGGTTAGTGTTAATGATTTGTAACACGATGGCCTGAGAAAACTAAGAATAGAGAACTTCCATTTACTCCCACTGAAAAAACGATTATCAGCAGATATGAATTAGGAAGAAACATTAACATGTTAGTTTTGAGATTATTGAGTTTAAGATATCAATCATATACCTAAGGGGAGACCACCCTGGGTATCTGGTAATACACTAGTATTTACTATTAAATATTTTTATGCAACAAAATATTGAATGTACTCAAGACCCTCATACTACATTGTCTACTTCAGAACTTTCCAAACATAGCTACAAAGATACAGCAGAAGGAACTTTGATACTTTGCTGTCAACCATTTTTCATCATTATCACTTCTGACACAACCTGCTACAGCAGTCCAAAGTCTACTCACAAGTGCAGTGTTTGTGAAGGGCTCCAATGATGTAGTGTATGACTTTAATTGTAGGTGTAATTTCTCATTGGGACCACTCACTCACAAATAATGACACCAGCTCAGTTACCTCTCCTTTGTACAGTATGTCTGACATGTTTCACATCTTGCTGGCATCTACACACCTCTTTTCTTCCCAAAGTTCACTCTCTTTCCCCAAATTCCACCTGTTCTCTACTGCCTAGCTATTAACTGTAGCAGGAGTCTTAAAAGTTCTTATTAATAAAACAAACCCAGAGCCAAGTTTTGGAGTGAACACTGGAAGATCAGAGAGACAGAACAAGCCACAGCCAACCTCACCTGGTCAACTTCTCAGCTGATCTTGTTTCCTCAGACTGGAAGCCTCTGTGTCCTCATACCCGAATGGCTCTCAACTGAACTGTGCTGCTCAAAAGCCTGAAAGCTTAACCAGTGAAATGCTTAACCAGCCAAATGCTTCTAGTTTCTGATCCTCATGCCTTATATACCTTTCTGCTTTCTACCATCACTCCCTGGGATTAAAGGCTTGCTTTTTGGGATTAAAGGCGTGAGTCACCATGCTTGGCTATATCCTTGAACACATGGATTTCTGCCTCTGGAGTGATAGGATTAAAGGTGTGTGCTACCACTGCCTATCCTAAGTATCTAGTGGCTTTTCTGTTCTCTGACCACAGATAAGTTTATTAGGGTACACAATATTTTGGGGAACAAAATACCACCACATTTCCTCTCTTTTTGTCTAAAATTTAAAAAAGCTTATAACTAATACAAAAAAAAGATCCAATAAGTATATACAATATATACAGTCAAGAATTACATTAACGATGTTGAGTCCATTAACATTTGACAGATTCAGATAAAAAACTCCATTATATATATCAACAATGTCCAGTCCAGTAACATTTGATAAACTCAGACAAAATTTTTTTCATTACTTAGCCTATGTAAAACAAGTAGTTCCTTTTTAAAAGTATTTTTTCTTTCTATAATAGATTCAGTAATCTCCCTTTTGTCATTTTTATATCTTCCCCTTTTTCTCTTTAGAGTAGATTCAATCATCTACCCATTTATCCTATTATTTCTTTATCTTTTTTCTCAAAGTCAATGATCTACCTCATATCTATATTCTATATTATTCTATATTCTCTTCTTCCTTTTCCATTTTCTTTTTTTTGGAACAAAAACACTGAATCTAATCTCCTTGTTCAGCTTTTTTTCTGACCATTAACAATTAACAACTTGTAACCAACCATCATAAACAATGATAATATCCATAACTTATTAAACAACCAAAAACTACCCACCCCACTTCTTGGGAATGTGGGTGTCTTTTTCTTAAAATTACTTCCCGCTTTCTAGGGGTGAAGACATCTTTAAGGAATCCTGAAAAGAAAATTTTTGGGTTAATTGTCAAGTCCTGTATCATTTGTCCAGCTGCTGTATAATGAAAAAGTGCAGGGCTTGTTTCAAGTCCTTGTTCAAGTAGTCTGTCAGGCTGGATCATCTCAGCTAGCCATCTCAAAATTGTCCTGAGTAGTTTGTAGTCCAAAGTCGATATTTTGGTGGTGTTAATCAGCTTAATGGCTTTATCATAGTCCATGTGGAATCATCGTTGTGGGATCCCATGTCTTTGAAGATTTCAAAGTCACTGTGAGGTGTGGTCATGGTTCCCTGCAGAATTTTTTTTGTGACTCCTCTGTGGTTTGGAGCAATCACAGTCTGATAAATGTCTGTCCCTCATGACCATGAACATTCCTCCCTAAAAGAAAAAATCTTCACAGCAATTTCTCTCCACCATTTGTCTTGCCAAACTTTTCCAAACTGACCTTTGCGGATACTTTCTGGTAACACGATGGTCCTGGTAATTCTCTGAACAAGCGGCAGTAAACCTTTCATCCCAGGTAGCACCAACAGGATAGGAAGGAGCCAGCAACTCGGAGCAAGAGCTTTTGCCTCCATGGTCCCACCACTGTGGTTCATCCCGGGCTGAAGCTTCTCCCAAGCCTCCTAGCCAGCCTCAAACTCGGGATCCTCCTGTCTCTCCCTCCTTCAGTAAATCCTACCACTGTGCGCCACCATAACTGGCCAAGTGTAGCTTAGGCCTAAACTGGGGCCCACAAGGCCACAGGCAAGCAGAGTTTTCATGAATTCATACCACGAACATTGGGCACCAGATGTAGCAGGAGTCTTAAAAGTTCTTATTAATAAAACAAACCAGAGCAAGATTGAGTAACACTGAAGATAGAAAACAAACAACACAGCAAACCTCACCTGGCCAACTTCTCAGCTGGTCTTGTTTCCTCAGAATGGAAGCCTCTGTGTCCTCATATCTGAATGGCTCTCAGCTGCTCAGAATCCTGAAAGCTTAACCAGCCAAATGCTTAACCAGCCAAATGCTTCTAGTTTCTGATCCTCACGCCTTATATACCTTTCTGCTTTCTACCATCACTCCCTGGGATTAAAGGCGTTAGTCACCATGCTTGACTGTATTCTTGAACACATGGATTTCTGCCTCTGGAATGGTAGGATTAAAGGAGTGTGCTACCACTGCCCATCCTAAGCATCTAGTGGCTTTTCTGTTCTCTGACCATAGATAAGTTTATTAGGGTACACAATATTTTGGGCAACACAATTAACCATTCAGCTCTTTATTATACCAATTACAAAAATATGTCTTCACACAGTGTAGAAATATCCCACAACATTTAATCATGGCCAGGATTAATTGAAATAATATAAATAGAATACACAGTCAGGATTGAGAGAGAGAGAAAGAGAGAGAGAGAGACCAAGTCATATGATCATTTATGGCAGAGAACCACTAATTAGAATCATGTAGAACACATCATAGTCCAATTCACAGGAAAAAACAAACAAGGAAACAAAATCAAAACCAAAACAAATAAACAAGGCCCTTCATCAGTTCATTAGAACACCATGGAGAACCATGGTGATATCTTCCATCAGTAGTTAACCACATACCTAGCCACATAGTTGCTCTGTTCCTATATCTATAAAGGCATAGAAGCAATATTAGAGAATCTTCAATATTCCTTTCATCTCTAAAATTCTCTGCTCTATGCCAGAGAAAGAGGTATGAAGAGAAATGACATGGGACCTTGGTCAATGATTGTCTCCACTTCCACTCACACTTTTCTTAAAATCTACAATCAGAGCCCTTGTTCTCCCTTCTACAGCTGTGTGTGCCTTTGATGAGGCACAGTGGACAATTTAGACAAGCAAAGACCACCTTTAATTAATTTTCTCTGTATAAAAATGTCACATGTGACAATACATGAAGGAGGAGATGTACTTATTTTGAAAGAATAAAAGTGGGAGATTAAAACTTAAAGAGCCACGAGTGCCTTTGGAGGATGTTCAAGATAATTCTTCCCTAAGACAACTCTACTGAATTGCCTTAGGTTTCTTCATCTTATTTTCAATAGTTAATCTTCTATAACTGTATTTTACACAGTGAAAGTAACAAAGATAAAATAAGAAGCTAGAGCTCAAAGATCTCTCACAGGATGACAAGCAAGGTCTTAGTGCCAGGATCTCACATTAGAGGTAGTGCAGGGTTTGAGTGGGTCTAGGTCCCTTAGACACCAAATGGCAGGTCAAGAATTGCAATAATAATAATGCTTGACATATTTTAGATATCTGTTAATAGAGAATATCAGTTGCAATAGCAGTTTTTTTGAAAATTATCAATTTCTAAATGCTTCTGTCTCTGTTTTCCCTGCTCTCCTCTGATCCTCAAACTTTGTCTCATCTCCCATCTTTCTGACTAACACACAGCATGCCAATCACAGAGGAATTTCTCTGGGAGTCAATTTCATCACCAATCAACTTTTATTATTCTTTACAGTCAAATTCTTCACAAGATTTGCCTAATCCTGCTAAAAATCTAAAAAAAACTTCATGGATTTGACTTAGACCTACTTCAAAATGGAAGTTCTTTATAACTGTTCTTAAGAAAACATTTTCCATCAAGTGTAAATAACTCCATTCAGTACAAATTCTTCTCATTCCTCTACCTCAGCCACACCCACTATGGTTCTCTGTTTCTATCTCTAGTTTCTGAAAAATAATGTTCACACAATATTCCTTACTGCTCACTGACCATCCTACTTAGTTACATATTGTGCTTATTACCTTTCTGATCTCTCTGACAAAATATTTGCCAGAAACAACTTAGGATAGAATTATTTTGTCTCATGGTTTCTGAAAAATTATAATCTATCATAATGGAGAAGGCATGACATTGGAAATGGCTTTGCCATTGGCAGTGAAAGTGACATCCATTGGATATTCATGTGGTGTGAACCAGATGCAGAACACTCAGGCAAGAAACAAGGCTGAGCAATCAACCTAATTCTGCCAAACCATTCCCATATGCTAAAGGATGTGCAGCCTTCAAAATAACAACAGGAGTTGGAGACTGGACAGTTAGAAGACAAGCTTCTGGATAACATCTCAAATTCAACCATAATGCATATGTGTGTGCATATGCACCAATATAAAGACATTCTGTAAGGTGTAAGTGTGCTTGCATTTGCACACACCTGTATAACTGTCACCAAGATGAAGATAGAATATTTTCAGAAGGCTCTGTCATGTCACATCAAACCCAATACACTTCTGATCCAAGAAATAAGTTTTTGGCTTTTATAAGCAGATAGTGTAGGGCTCCCTAGAGCGCAGACTTAAGCAATGACAAGGCCCATTGTTTGCACATGAAGCATATTCCTGTTATCCAATTGGCCAAATAACACAGGTTTATATTTCAAGATTCTAGGAGGAGATGCAATTTCTGGATGAAGGAACTGCAAAGTCATGTTAAAGGAGGGCATTCCACTGGGATTCACATAAGTAAGTTGACAATTACCCCCAAATCTCTACAAGTTTCAGGCAAAGAAATTATCTGAATCCCCCTGTCCTCTTCAATCCCTGCTACTGTTTGGTTAGGTTTGCTTTTGTTTTCTGAGAATAAAAACTTTCTCATCTTTTCATGTATTGATTGCATTCAGCAATTATGATTAATAAACAGTTAATATTTAGCAAACGATTGTAATATATGAGGCACAATTCCAAACAGCTTTATTTCATTTCTTTTCTATATAATAATACCATTAGTATTCTTATTTCATATGCAAGAAACCAAGACTCTGAAAAGATTAAATAATCTTTTTCAAAATATGAAGAAAAAAATGTAGCAGAATTGAGACTCGAGTGAAGATACTGAGCTGGTGATTGTTTTTTTTTTTTCTTTCTCTTGCTTTCATATATTATATTCTGACAGCAGTTTCCCCTCCCTCCTCTCCTTTCAGTCCCTCCTCTCCACTTAGCTCTCCCCTAGATCCACTCCTGCTCTTTCTCTTCAGAAAAGAACAGTTCTCCAAGATATATCAACCAAACACGGCATAACTAGTTGCAATAAGACTAGGTACATGCCCTCATATCAAAGCTGGCCAAGCAAGCCATTAGGAGGTAAAGGGTCCCCAAAACAAGCAAAAGTGTCAGAGATAGGCCCTGTATTCACTGTTAGGAGTCCTACAAGAACACTAAGCTATACAATCATAACATATATGCAGAAGACCTAGCTCAGACCCATACAGGTTTCCTCAGTCTCTGTGAGCCCCCGTGAGCCCAGATTTGTTAATTCTGTGAGTCATTTTCTTGTGGTGTCCTTGACCTCTCTGATTCCTACAATCCTTCCTCCCCTTCTTGAGCAGGATTCCCCAAGTTCAGCCTAATGTTTGGCTGTGGTTCTCTGGATCTGCTACTATCAGTTGTTGGATGAAGCCTCTAGCTGATGATGAGTAAGCTAGGCTCTGGTCTATGAGTACAGCAGAATATTATTTCAATGACTTTTTTTTTGCCAGTCATATTTGGTTCTATCCTAGGTCTCTAAACTATCCAGCCTCTGGTTCCTGGCCCTCTAGTTCTCCAGAATCTTTAATGCTTTACCATCATGACTGTCATAAGTATATTTGCTTGATTTTTTTTCTTTCGTGTTATTTTCCTTTCCTATTTTTTTTTAATTTGTGTGTTTGTTTGCTTGTTTTGTTTTTCTTTTGTGATCCTGATGATTACACTGAGGGCTTCACACACACAAAGCAAATGCCCTGTAATTAAGTTACATTTCCAGCTCTTTGAAATGTTAGAGCTGAAAATGTTGTGGAATTCATTTACAGAATTATCTTTGGATGGCTCACAACTTTCATTGCCATCCAGCTGAGCATCTAAGTCTGAGACCTCTCCAGTACAGTTGGCAAGCACTCACCTAGTTACAGTTTAATCCTTCCAGTAATGAGGAGATAACAGCTATATGAGAAAGCCAAGACTTGCAGTTTCCAGGATGGAAGGAAGACATCATAATTGGCAGAGAGGAGAGAGAGGGAGAAAGAGAGGGGAAGAAAAAAAGTGGGGGAGAAAGGCACACAGACACAGAGAGAAAACCACTTCTTGTCTCTGAGCAGAGCGTCCTAGCCCTCCTGTTTGAGACAATGCAGTAGATATCATATAACTCTTACCAGACTAGCAATTGTTTACTCAGAAAGAGTAGAAAGTGATACAACTGCTAAAATGAACTAAAAGTGCTAGGTATCCACATGCACCTGAGTATGTCTGCATGGATAGGGGAGCTGAAGGGAAAATCATGAGTAATCAGGAAGTATGAGAGGCAGTGATCCTATCCTGAATTAGTGTACATACATTAGTTGTTGGATTCCCCTTTGTAAGAAAGCTAAGGTAAAAAGTAGTTTAAAAAATGAAGATTATGCATTTTAACTTTAGATGAGTATTGCCAAAATCTGTTTCTTAGATCATTTCCTTATATTTTGTTCCCAAAGACTTGATTTGATATTTGCCCCTAGGGCAAAGAAAACTGGAAAAGTACTCATAGGAAATCTATAAAATCCATTAGCCTGTTAGAAGATATGGCAATACAACAATAGAAATAAATAAGGCATTAGTTAAACATAACTATCAATGATCTGCTTCCCTATACAATACTTTGCTAATTGCCATTGGAACTAGTGGCTGAGAAATCATGGACCACTATTGACAATTGTTCAAGCTGTACTCTGGATAAACCCAAGGATTACTGTTTCCTTAGTTAGGCATAGCTGTTATTCCATTTTTCCAGCAGATGGCAACACAATTTCTTAAGGAATGGATGTTTCCTTCCCAATAATTCAGCCTTTGAGGATGATAGGAAAACTTCATCATGCATCTCAGAGGCCATGCCCTTCACTGACCACTTAGGGAAATATTAAATACCAAGCCATAGCTCTTTTGGGGTATAAGCCCAGTTGCATTCCTGCAGGGTTTTTGAAGAACATAAAATTGGTGTTCCAGGAAGCATTAAATTCAATTGCCCTTGGATGCATCAATACCTTGAACTAGAGGCACATTCTCCCCCCATGCCCCCATAGCTCAATATCTTCAACTGGAGGGACACCCCATTTCTTTGGAATGTTATAAAATCAGCCAGCAAACAAATGGGTTTTTATCTGTGACCTGGGCCAATGAACAGTGCCAAACATCATAGTTCTTTCCCCCAGTGCAGTTGGATGTGTGGACCTCATTCTTTTTAGGAGTGTAATTACGTGTAGATTTATAGAAGCATCTTGATGTAATGATTTCACAAAGGGATAGTAAACAGTGTCTGGTTGCAATCCTGACATTGAGATACTTGGGCCATTGATATATCAATGAAATTCTATCTACCAATGTAGACAATATAGACAATGTAGGAGACTGTATCTATCCTTCCTTCATACATAATTAAGATGCTTAAATGCACTAAGCTGACCCAAACTAATTGTGAAAGAATGTGTAGACCACATGTAATATAGAAACATAAAGTTTTCTCAAAACCATTTCAGTTTCATTGTTAGAGTCAAGATCACAAACTCTGGTCTGTAAACACCAGATCATACACTAGCTGTTTTTGTTTGTTTGTTTGTTTTTTGGACACCAACAACAGGAATTGGAGAACCCCATTTTTACTTAAGCAGTTACCGTAGGATCTTCCCATAGGGGACACTAGAGAGTGATTTGAAGGCTGGAGTAGAGGTAGGAGGAATTTCCTGGCTAATTTGCTTCTGGTTCCTGTTTGTTTGGATTCTGCTGTTGCCTCTAATGTAGTAGTGTCAGCATAGCAACCTCCCTCCATTTCAGTGTCAGCAGTATATCCTAAAATGTAGTTAGTGCACGTTTGCAGATTGTGCAGGTTGACAAAATAAACCTGCTCAACCCCACTTAAAGACATCCACACAGCCCTCATTCTCTTCTGTGACACTCCAGGCTGCACCTTCACTGGCGCTTTGGCAGAAACTGGTTTCACCTTTACCAGGTTATTTTCTAGTTTTCTTCTGGCCAAGAAGCGACAAGTGCATCCTTGTCTTGCTGTTTCCTTGCTATCTCAGTATATTTTTCCTGTGTCTACCTTCTCTACCCCACACAATTATCTTTTTGTTGTTGTTGTTTTGTAGTTTGTTTGTTTGTTTGAAACAAAGTTTCTGTGTATAGCCCTGCCTGTCCTGGAACTTGCTCTGTTCCAGGCTAGACTTGAACTCACAGAGATCAGCATGCCTTGGCTTTCAGAGTGCTGGGATTAATTGTCTGTTTGTAAATGACTGTTCAACTGTTTGTTCCTAAATGACTCTTAATTCAGGAATTTAAATTAGACTTGCAGCTGGCCAGTGGAGGCCCAGCTCTTAAATCCCTGCACAGCACTCCAAAGGGAGAATCAGGGAAATCTCTGAGTTCAAGGCCAGCATTATCTATAGAGTGAGTTTCAGAACAGCCAGGGCTATACACAGAGAAATCTTGTCTCCAAGACCATTAAAAAAAATCAGACTTGCTATTCCCTCACATATTTTTTCTTTCATATCTATATATTGATCCCTTTGTTTACATAGCATTTTATCTTACTTAGCCTATTTTTTCATACCCAACTGCATTTAACTTGCACAGTGAACATGATACCACTGTTGAAAATTCTTGTATCCTTCGCTTCCTGCATCTTTTTGTCTTAATTGAATTATGCTAATCTTTTGCTTGATTTGCTTGCTTCTACCTAAGCCTGTATCCAGAGAGTGTTTCACTTTCACTTCTGTCTTATGATAAGAAAATCTCAAATTGCAACAGCAACAGAAGAAAACATGGCTCTCTGTAGAGCTCAGAATTAAGAAGAAATAGGAAGAAGTTTTCCATGTGCCACTAGACCATGCAAAATCTGACTCAGTCATGTTTATGATTGCAAGGAATTCTTGTGAGCCCAGTGGTGGCAGGTTCCCAAAGTTTCACACGAAAACAGAAATCCAGATTCCTATGTATTGAATTCAAATGTTCATAGCTAATTGGAAGAGAATATTAAATATTGAGCTGGCAGATTCTGTGCCAACCAAACAGTATCTATCTGTGAGTCACATTTTACCAAGTGCCTGCCAAAGTTGTTTTTTGTCATCCAACTCCTGTTTTTATCAGCCAAATTTTTATGTATGATCTCCTTACAGCCTAAGGAGGGCAAATAACATTACCACTAAGGAGAAATTCCCAGTTACAGACAGAAGCCCTGGATCACATCTCAAATTGTGATATGAGAAAGCTATATTGAAGTGTATTCTCTATTACAAAAACCATTTAGGAAAGATGGCTCTTGAATGTTTTAGAGGAATAGAGACAGGATTCAAAGAAAATCCTTCAATTTATTATTCTAAAGCCACTTGAAAATAAAGAGCTTTTCTTCTGTATAAAAACTTCAGAATAGTAACAGCAAGTCCCAGACCCAGGAAAGGCAGAGCAGTCACCTGTGGAGACATACTGGGGTTTGCTGTAGGACTTCTACCAAATTCTGGAGTATCTGAAGCAGGACTACCATTTCCAAAAGTATATAATTTTGTGACATGTTATAGTCATAAATTGAAAACAATTGAGTAAAGGACATGCTTAGGTTTGATGATGCATAGTGCCCTGTGTCAGTATTGAAAGGGCTCTAGTTTTGTTTACAATCAAATAATTAATCATCTTATCATTCACACACAAGAAATTTAGCATCTCCATTAATAAGCTATAAAGACTCAGTTTTCTTCACTTCTCTTCATTTTTGTTTATATATCTTTTTAATAAAATAAAACATACTCAAATAAAAATTAATAAAATAAAATTTTCTAAAACTAACTTTGACATTAGAGAAAAAAAAGAAGAAGAAAGGAAAGAACCCAAGAGAAGGACTAAGAAACAGAGACATGCTCATTAGCACCCTTGGGAATCCCTTAAAAGCACTAAACTGGAATCTATAATATATATGCAAAGGACTTATAAGGTAAAAACAAGAAGAAATAAAATAAAATATTAAAAATAATAAGATAATTTTTTCTAAAGTAAAAGCCCTAAAGCAGTGGTTCTCAACCTTTCTAATGCTGTAACCCCTAAATGCAGTTTATTATGCTGTGGTAACCATATAATTATTTTGTTGCTACTTCATAACTGCAATTTTGCTACTTCTATGTATCACAATATGAATATTTGATATGCAGTATATCTGATATCCAACCACCAAAGTGTCACAACCCACAGGTTGAAAACTACTGTCCTATACAACATTTTGAAACAAGGAATCTCCAAGAATCTCATGGAGTTTGTGTTCTGTTGGCCATCAACTGCTGGGCATGCAGCCTATCTATCCTTAAGAGTAGTTTGTTTCCCCAGTGAATCTCTTTTGGAAGAAACTAAATTATCATTTGCAAATGATTATTGATTGGAGATTGCTTATCGGTTAGGGATTTGGGCATATATTCACTTCTACTTTCAGTTCTAAGGACCCCATTTAATGCAGACCAGTGCAGTCTCTGCATGCTGCTTCAGTTTCTTTGCCTTCATATCTGTGATATTGGGTTGATTTAGAGGGTCTTGGTTTTTTTTTTATTTTTTTTTAATTATTATTATTATTATTTGGTGTCCTCCATTATCTCTAGCTCTTACATTCTTTCCACCTCCTCACTCCCAGGTTTTCCTGATTCCTGAAGGAGGGATTTGATAGAAGCATCCTATTTAGGGTTCAGTGTTTCAGAGTCTCCCCTTCTCTGCATATTATCTGACTGTGAGTCTCTGTTTTTATTCCCTTCTGTTGCAGGAGAAATCTTCTCTGATGATGGTTGAACAAGAAATTGATCTATGACTATTGAACAGAGTCATTAGTAGTCATTGTATTGCTACTTTTTATTTTTTAAAAAGAGCAGCATTAGGTTTTACCATAGGTACTTTGGGTACCTGTATCAGATTCATGGTTACCCAAGCATGACAGGCATGGGTTCCATCGCATGGAGCGGGCCTTAAGTCAAGTCAGTTATTAGTTGTTTGCTGCTACAGCTCTGTGTCCCCATTGCACTACCATATCTTGGGACAGGGTACCATTGTAGATCAAAAGGTTTGTGGCTGGCTTAGTATTTACATTTCTTTGGTAGCATGAAGAGTACCTTCCTGTACCAAAGAAGCTAGCATGAAGAAGTGTAGGCACCAGCTCAGCTTTTTCATTTTAATGAGTTGTGTAGGTGCTATCTTCAGCAATAGGGTCTTATGAGCAGTGTGTGGGCTGCAGGCTGTAGTCTTGGAAACAGCCTAGGTTATTGGGGGCTTCCCATGGGACTCCTTTGGCCAACAACTCTATTAGATGTAACCCAATCCTGGTACTGAAATCTTGATTTGGTGACATGAGATGGCCAGCTAACACTCTGTCTCCACCATTATTCCGTGATTTGCTTTATATCACTTTAATATATGCATATATTTTAGGAAATATCTACTGTGTTAGGTTTCCATACTTGAATTGCCCCTAATTTTAGCTGTCTCTCCTCTTTGTTCCTACTATGTTCCCTTCTCAGATCCCTACTTGATCCTCCTGTTCAAACCCACACCCGCCAGCCATCCATATTATCTAGTCTATTTTTCTTTCCTTCAGAGAATTATCTGTTTCCCTCACTCCCTTACTCTCTACATAACCTTCATGGTTCTACAGATTATAGTTTGGTTATCATTGACTTAACAGCTAATATCCACATATAAACAAATACATACCATATTTGTCTTTCTGGGCCTGGGTCATTTCACTCAGTATGATTTTTCCTAGTTCCATACATTTACTTGAGAATTTCATGATTTCATTCTTAATGACTGAGTAATATTAGATTATATAAATATCCCACATTTTCTATACCCACTCATCTATTGAGGGACATATAAACTATTTCCAATGTTTAGCTATTATTTATAGAACAACAGTGAACAAGGCTGTGCAAGAGTATCTGTGGCAGGATGGAGGATCCTTTGGGTACATGCTCAAGAGTGGTACAGATGAATCTTGAGGTAGTATCAATTACCATCTTCATGAGAACCATCACATTGACTTCCATAGTGGCTATACCAGTTTGTACTCCCACCAATACTGAATGAGTGTTCCCCTTTCTCCGCATACTGATACTTGCTTTATTCATTGTAGCCATTCTGACTTCCATGAGTGAAATCTCAAAGTAGTTTGATTTGCATTTCCCTGATGACTGCGCATGTTGAATATTTAAGGGTTTGCCATCTATTTGAGTTTCCTATTTTGAGAATTCTCTTTTTAGATATGTACCATATTTTTAAAATTGGGTTATTTGTTTTCTTGATATATAGTTTTTGAGTTATTTATGTGTTTGGATATTAGCCCTCTATTAGATGTGTAGTTGGTAAAAAAAAAAAAAAATCTTTCCCCCATTTTGTAGGATGCTGCTTTGTACAAATAATGATGCCCTTTTCTGTGCAACAGGTTTTTAGTTCCATGAGGTCATTTATTAATTGTTGATCTTTGTGCCTGATCTATTGGTGTTCCATTCAGAAAGTCTTTTATTATGCCAATAAGTTTAAGGCTATCCAACTTTCTCCTCTATCAGGTTCAGTGTATGTGGTTTTATGTTGAGGTCTTTGATCCATTTCAAGTTGAGTTTTGTACAGGGTAATATGTATGGATTTATTTGCATTCTTTTACACGAAGAAGCCATCCATTTTGACTAGCACCATTTTTTGAAGATGCTTTATTTATTCTAGTGTGTATTTCGATCTTCTTCATAAAAACTTGGTTCCATGGATGTGTTGAATTATATCTGGATCTTAAATTCAATTCCCTTGATCAGTGTCTGTTTTTATGCCAGATCATGCAGTTATAGCTCTGTAGTAGAACTTGAAATTGGGGGTGGCAATACCTCCAATAGTTATTTTATTATTCATTGTTGTTTCAGCTATCCTGTGAGGGATTTTGTGTGTGTGTTTCCATATGAAGCTGAAAATTATACTTTTAGATATATGAAGAACAGTGTTGGAATTTTGATGATGATTATATTGAATCTGTAGATTGCTTTTGGTAGGATGTCCATTTTTACTATGTTAATCCTATGATCCATGAGTATAGGAGATCTTTCCATCCTCTGATATCTACTTGAATTTTTTTTCTTCAACCTCTTAAAGTTTTTATCATACAAGTCTTTCATTTACTTTGTTAAAGTTACCCCAAGGTATTTTATATTATTTGAACCTATGGTGAAAGGTGTTGCTTCCATGATTTGTCTCAGCAATTTGTCATTTATATATAGAAGAGCTACAGATTTTTGTGATATAATTTTGTATCCAACTACTTTTCTGAAAGTGTCTATCAACTGTAGGAGTTTCCTGGTGGAACTTTTAGGTTCACTTATGTATACTATTATATCATCTGCAAATAAAGATACTTCGACTTCTTCCTATACAATTTTTATTGCCTTTATCTCATTCAGTTGCCTTATTGCTGTAGCTAAGGCTCCAAATACTCAACTGAAAAAGTGTGGAGAGAGTGGACAAGATTGTCTTGTTTCTGATTTTAGTAGAAATCTTTGAGATTTTCCATTTAGGCTTTTGTTGGTTGTGTGCTTGCTATAAATTACCTTTATTAGAATGAGGATATCCCTTGTATCCCTAATCTCTCTAGTATTTTTATGAAGGGGTGTTGGATTTTGTGAAATCTTTTCTGCATTTAATGTGATGATCATGTGGTTTTTGTCATTTAATATGTTTGTATGGTGAATTACATTTTTTGATTTATGCATGTCAAATCATCCTGCATCTCTGGGATGAAGGCCACTTGGTCATGGTAGATGATCTTTTTGATGTGTTCTTGTATTTGGCTTGCAAGTATTTTTACTGAGTATTATTTTACTTATATGTTTGTAAAGAAAAGTTGGGTATTTATGTGGTTTGAGTATCAGGGTAACTATGGTCATGTAAAAAGAATTGACCAACAATATTTCTGTTTCTATGGGATAATTTGAGGAGTATTGGCCTTAACACTTTATTGAATTTTTGTTGGAATTCTGCTCTGAATCCTTCTGCTGTGGGCTTTCTATGATTGGGAGACTTAATGACTACTTCTATTTCACTAGGAGCTATAAGTCTGCATTTTCAAAGTTCAGCTTTCAGCCTATTTTCTTCTTTATTTTTCTATTTCCCTCTTCTCGTTATTGTAATCTAAGACTGCTGGAAGCTAAAGTTATAATTTAGATTCCATCTTTTGCAGCTTATTATTTTTTAAAAGTTAACACGGAGTGATGGATTTCATCTCTTTCTTTAACCTTAAATAAGGCATTCTCCCTGACTTCTGGGCATATTCATGTCTAGTAGACATTTTTCCATCATGTAATCTTAACAGTAGACCCGTTTGCCCTTACCAGAAAACCTCATTGTCCATTGATATCTATAATCTCTATTAAAGTTAAAACTTTTCAATTTGGGCACATACCTTGTCTCTCAGGAACAGGCAGTCAGAAGAGCTACTGTCTTCTTGTTGCTAAGCCTCTCTGACCCCTTCCCAATCTCAACACAGCTGTTATTTTAGTTGAGAACATAAATTTGCTCTAACCTAATATTCCCATTGCATTATCTGAATAGGTCTCCCAGCTCAAATCCTACTGTAAAGCAATCTGCTTAGATTGTGGCCTCATAAACTTTACTAAAGCACAGTTATGATCTACTCTTCATTACCAACTGTGCATCCACTTGGTTTATGAGTTTCTATATGATGTATAATTGGCTATATAACTTTTGTCTGTTTACCTGTATGTGCCCTTTATTCCTGTCTTCATATAGGTTTACCTTCATTCAGTTCAATTTGCCAGTATATTGAGTCTTACATAAGTCCTTGGAAAAAAAATTCTGATGGCTTTCTCTTTCTTCAGTACAGATTAATATTAATAACTTGATTATAGTCTTCCATTTAATTATTTGTGTTGATTTATTGGTTTGTTTCTTTTATGAAAAAATGACAGAATAAACATTATAAACTACAGGAACACTTGAATTTGTTGGTAGATTTATGAAGGTCTACATTGAGAAGATATCTGAAGTTTGATTGGGCCCCCTGAGAAAAATAATAATATTGATTATTAATGTCTAATCCAAACAAGAGATCAGCACATATAGTTTTTGGACTGTGGATTATTTTACTTCTGCAATATTATTCTAGTGAAATATAATCTAAATTTTTCCAATGAGAACAATAAGATATCTGAACTACATATTAAGTGAAGCACAATAACAATGATGTGAAATATAAATTTATTCCATAAACAATTCCTACACTTCATTTAATTTGTTAGAGCTGTGACTGACACACATCCATCTCCTTGCCAAAATTACATGAATAAAAAGCATTACCCCTATACTTAAGGATATCATGTCCCTGTGACACTAATATGAAGAAGTCCCCGAATCTAGTATGCATCCTTGATTGTTAGGGAAAAACCAATGAAGAGAAGAGGAGGAGACATTTAAAAATTGCAAGACTTTGATAATGGAAAGTAAGTGCAGATACTATGTATTCTCTTGTAGAGAACTAATTATTCTTCATTAAAATTAATCACATTCTCTTTTAAAAAAATAAATCACCTTATGTCCATTAGGCCTTGCTATTTCTAGTATATTCAGCTTTCTTTAGGAAACCCAGAGTGGACAATAACCTTGCCAATGAAACCACAATCAGATGGCAAAAATTAGCACATTTACCTCCAATGAAAGGTCATGAGAAATGATAGAAATAACCTTGATTCTATGTCATTAAAGAACAGATCAAATTCTTCATTATCATTTATAAGCTTTATGATTTTTATGTTAATACTTACTTTCTAGGGCTTTTTAAAAGATTAAAATTTAGAAGATTAAGCAAAATAATGCATTTTAAGTGCTCAGCCTGAGGTGTGTGATTATGGAGATCAAAGTAAAAAGTGTCAAGGTTAGAATAGTGATGATGATGATGATGATGATGATGATAAGTAACAAGAGGAAGACAGTGATGATGACAACAGCTTTAGTAAGGATGCCCTCCCTCTCAGGCACCACACAGTTACTGACTCACTAAGCAACTCTGATCTTCCTTTGCTCTACGTTTATCTTACATATTAAGCCTACACCACAAAATTCATTTTAGAAGATCACTTCATCTAAAATAGTTAAACTCTTCTTGATATATCATCTTTATATTTGGGGAAATGAGGTACTTTTTAAATTGTATAATATTTGTTAGTACATAGATATTTTCCCACTATATTCATGAAAAGAACATTCTCCGAAAAAGTGCTATATAAATACTACTGCTATGAACATTAATGTCATTGTCAATATTATTTGTTAGATCATTTAGTTCTTGTAAAATAACACTATCAAACAATACTCACCAATTCTTTTAAGGCTCAGATTAAAATACAAATTCTAGAATTTAACTCTGCACTTCCTGACAGAGTGTTTTAAATTTAGGATTGTTTCTCTCAGGATCCAGTAGTACAGGGTGTCTCACTCATCATCTGATAGGTCAAGATTAGAAAATGTTCATGAACCTGATTTAGAGGTTATAGAAACATTTTGATTCAGAGGCCCATTTGAGTCTAAGCCAAAAATAACAATCCATATTAATGTCAAAACTTAGAATTCATAACCTGCTTCAAGTCTTTATGAGCAAATAAAATAAATGATTAATTAAATAGAGATACTGTGTAAACTGCTTGAAAGTGATGCATGCTTTTTCAAGTTCTTGAGTATCTATAGACTCTTCAACTGTTTTAAATGATGTTGACTTACTTGCTTTTGATACTCTTAAAGGGATTCTGAAAGGATATGGATGGTAATCAGTATAACTCTTAGAAATTTAAACAAAAGAAGAAAATTTACAGGCTCATGATGCAACAGGAAGAATTGAGCAACTGTCTATGATGTCTCTTCATAAAGCCCACTTACTGCATTTTGTTGCAAGTTGTGATATAAAGAGGTAAATACTCAGAAAACATTACTATACTTCACACACACACACACACACACACACACACACACACACTCCAAAAGATGGGGTGCCCATTGTAGCCAGAAGGTTTTTCCCAGGTTCTGAGTTCCTCTGGTCCCACCAGGCGCCGAGGTCCCTCAGCTGCTTATAGAATAATCATTCAGAGGCTTAATATTATTTACAAACTGTATGGTCTATAGCAGGCCTCTTGCTAGCTAGCTCTTATATCTTAAATTAACCCATTTCTATTAATATATGTTTTGCCACATGTTCTGTGGCTTTATCTGTCTGCTGGCATGTTGTTCCTTGGACCACAGGCTGGTGACTCTCCAGATTTTGCCTTTTTCTTTCCTGTCTCTCTCTTTGGATTTCCCACCTGCCTCTAAGCTGGCATGCCATAGCCCAAAGCAGCTTATTTATTAACCAATGGGAATAACATATTTGCAGAGTACAGAAACACATCCCCTAGCAGCCCATTGTTTTCTTTGCACTGTATATGATGTGGGGAGTCTGCACTGGACAATAATTGACAAAATTTCTTTTTCTCTTCTTGTACAAGGTTCCTTGCTCAGTGTGGAACATCATTTTGATAAACATAGCATGGCAATTCAATTTAAGGTAATAACTGGAGATTAACTATGTAGGGAATTCTAATAGTTTCTCAACTCTTCTGCAATATAAAATTAATGGTTATTTTTAAATGTCTACTTTTCTATGATAGGATAGTATAAAGGTTCATAGACGTTGTGGAGAAATGTCTCAGTGATTCAGAATACTTATTCCAGAAGCATGGAGACCTATTCAGATAACAGTACTTCATGAAAAAGAAAAGCTTGGAGTAGTGATATGAACCTGTAATCCCAGTGCTGTGTCAATGGACATAGAATGGGTTAACTGGGGCTTTCTGGCCACTAACTGATCTCCAGAAAGTGGATTTCAAAGGAAAAAGTTAAAAAGACCAATACAGTACCTATGTTCATTTAAGTTACACACACACACACACACACACACACACACGCACGCACGCACGCACACACACACACACACACACTAAAAGATCCAAAAAAAGTGTAAAAATTGACTGAAAGAGACAGCGAATAATTTGAAATAAAAGATGATAACTACTTAAAAGTTTAGAATACATATCAAGGTAACTTAGGTTGGATAAAGAGTCTAGACCCACATGTTTTATAACATTTATGTGTATATATAACTGTCAATTACTAAAGATCTCCATTGTTTTTGTTGGTTTCATAATTACTGGAAAAAGTGTAGTGATGAAATTAATTATTTCATTTTTTAACATTTTAAGCATTAGCATTTTCCCTTTGCTCACCAAATACACAAGACACTTTCAATAATATTTTTACTTATATTTAAAGTATGTGTTTAGTTTTAATCCACTAACCTATAATCTTCCTAGGGACACAAAGCAGTGTTTATCTTGCTCACTCCTTAGTCCCCAGGATATAGTTGACATTCTGTAAAAGTTCACTGCCTAAATGAATAGGTAACAAACACATAAAAAGAAGAAACAGCAAGGAATATGGAAGACTTACAACCAGTCTTCTGAACTTGGAGTATTGTAGATTGTTGATAGGCAGAGAAAGAATCAAAGTGGTTAGTGCCCACTGCCAAATAATCAGCTGTTTGTTGGTTTTAGACTCATTATTTTTGTGCATTTTGACTGTAAACAAAATGAAGATATAATTCCTCAATCAAGGAGCTACTGAACTGGTGGCATCTACATTATAAGGGAATTCCCTTGGCCCTGCTTCCTAGGGACAGATAACTAAAGAAAACCCTTGATGTGCTTTAAGAAGGAACCTTTGAAAGGTCTTTGAATCAATGATCTTTTTGGAGAAGGAATCAGAGAAAGGTAATATTAGAAAGCAGAATCTCAGTTATAAGTTTCTTACACTAGAATAGGTGGGAATGAGTAGTGATTCTACTCAGTGTAAAAAAAACTGAGGAATGGTCAGAGGAGTCTCTGAGGTCACAAGGAGGTCTTGAAGAATATTTGTTTACACTGTAAAGAGGTGTTTCTGCCTAAGGTGGCTTCTGATTGTTTAATAAAGAGCTAAATGGCCAATAGCTAGGCAGGAGAGAATAGGTGGGACTTCTGGGGAGAGAAAGAAAAACTGGGAGGAGATATCTAGGTACACAATTCCACCAGCAGACTTGGAGCAAGTCACATGTGTTATACTAAGAAGAGGTAACCAAGCCACATGGAAGAATGAAAATTAAAAATTATGGGTTAATTAAGATATAATAGCTAGTTGGGAAAAAGCCTAAGATAAGGCCAAGCTTTCATGCTTATTAACTCTCTGGGTCATTATTTGTAGATTGGTAGTCCAAAGATAGTCCAACAAGAAAGCTTGCTACAAGGAGGTGACATGGAGGCAACTCTGAGAAGAGACTTCAAAGAAGTGTGAGGTATCCATCAGAAACTACCAATAGTGCTGCTCCATGACTGAGTGGACATGAAGGGCAGAAAGCACAGGCATGAAGTATGTTTCCATCACTGGATTGGAAGGGTTGCTACATATCAAGTGACATTATAAAAAGGAGAATACAAGGAGTTCAAACACATGATGGTAGAGTCAGCTGTAAGGTCTCTAGGTTAATATGCACAGGAAACAGTTGAGTACATTGGTCACTAAGGAAATAGTTCATTGCTAATGATATGCATCTCTGGTAGAACAGCTTGGGGGGAAATATGGCACACAAAGAGTTCCTTTGTAAATTAGATCATCTAATGAGCTAAATAGAGAAAGAAAGAAGGAAAGAAAGAGAGAAAGAAAGAAAGAGAAGAGAGAGAGAGAGAGAGAGAGAGAGAGGTGGGAGAAAGGAAGGAAGGAAGGAAGGAAGGAAGGAAGGAAAGAAAGAAAGAAAGAAAGAAAGAAAGAAAGAAAGAAAGAAAGAAAGAAAGAAAGAAAGAAAGAAAGAAAGAATGGGCTCCTAGTACCCATAAAAGAAAGAAAGAAAAAGAACATTTAATATTCAAGGTCAAAATGATAGGAGGTTAGCTGATGGAACAATTTAGGAAAGTCTTGAGGCTTGATAGAAGAAGGGGTCATCCTAAACTAAAAGGTGGAAATGAGGGGTCAATGATGAAGCCCCAATAGATGACAGGATTTTCAACTCATTTGCCATGCACAACTTAATTAAAGTAACACTGGTTTCTTTGCTCATTGTCTTACACAGATACTAACATTTTGTTTGTTAAATAGCTAATAAAGCAAATAATATAATCCTAATTTGACAGATGAGCAAGTAGTATCTTTACTGACACACAGACATGCAACTAGCTATTCATGAAGCCATTTGATCCAGACTTAGAAAAGCTGGTGATGAACACTGCAATCTGAAGAACTATGCTCTACTGTACCACCTGTGGACACATATAGTTGTTTTTTGTTTTGTTTTGTTTTAATCACTGCACTTAATAGTTTGGAGTTTGTCCTATAATATTTTTATAAATGTAAATGCTAATTCTCTAATACTATTCTAATGCCTCACAACATTGAGAAATACTACATGCTGCTGGGTGTCACCCCTAAATTTTTAGACAAAAAATGCACAATGTCCTCATGGATCTTACAAATTACATCCAGTGGTGTTGAACACAAATGGCCATTAAAGATGTTAAAATAGAGGCAGACTATCCAGGTTGTACTCCAGTGACAAAAGTAGCTTAGTAAAAGAACAATATGCCCATTGAGTATGTTCCCTGCTTCTGCCACTGTGCATCTCCTGTAATTTAAGTGAGAAATCTCCAAGGTTGTAAGACAGGCCACATGCTGACCTTGGTACTTCCATAATGAGTTAATAATGTATCCTCTATAGTTAATGCATGAGAAAGACAACCACAGAAATTGCACAAAGAGGTCAAACTTGTATCTCTTGTGGCCAGTTCCTCTGAGCTTAGAGTCTGGAACAAACTATTGTGAAATAAAAACACTTTTCATCTTCCTGTTAATAAATAAATCACTAGTTGTTTTATATTTTAAAACTTCTGAACAGTGCCCCAGGGGCTCTTTAGAGGCTCTATTCTCTGGCTCCCTCAGCCAAGCAAGTCATTGTTTGCTTGTGTCTGTAGTCATCTATTTGAGCTGTGCCATGGATTTTGTGTCCCCCTAATAGTGGGCATCATATACAGCTTTATATGAAACCCGCTGCTATGATGTAATTAGAGGTGAAATAAATCTCACCACCTTGATGACAACCTGAATAACTGAAACCAGGCAATATAGATAGCTTTGAGAATGGAATCTTGTGTTCTTTGACAGTGTAATTATTAGGCTCTGTCAGCTTATTCTACTTTTTTCATAAAAATCACTTAATGCTTCACAGAGATATTACTTTTGCCATCAAATATCTCCCTGCAAAACATTAATAATTTAGGAACTTCTATATTAAAAATTGTTAATTCACCAGCAAATGCATGAGATGTCATAACTTGCAGGCATTCCAATGCTAGGAGATTATTTTTTTCAAGTTCTACTGAGAATCAATATATAAAAAAGCTGCATGTCATGTACAAAATTTGTTGAGTGTGGTCACACATAGTACACTTGTGTTACTACTTCAACCATAAAGTCATTGCATATCTTCCTTTTCCTTTCCTTTAAAGTCAAACACTTCACAGTCTCAATATAGGACACCAAAGAGAAAAATGTGACTACATTAAAGAGCAAATTTCTGTCATTTGCAGGCCAAGTAAGTAACATCACAATTTCAGGTGATTTAGGAAGTCTGATGCTGATTTTAGAGTTCCTTAGTAAGATTAGACTGATATGTAATTATATGCTCTTTTTAAGCATATAACAAAATCTGAAGCCCTGTATTCCAAAGACTTCCTTTTGAGCTAAACTAAACACACAATGGGAAATGCATCTTAATTTGTTTTTGAAAGGTATTCATGAAAGAGTAAATTTTTGTCTTCTGCAGTGCACTGCTGAGGGCACAAATTCAGTCTCATATAGACTTCAATAATCCAAATAAAAACCTAGAACTCCTGCTGCCCCTTTATTGTAACTGTCCCTAGTTCTAGACCCATTGGCAAACAATGACCTGTTTTCTGTCCCTTTACTTGTCTCACCACTTTATTGTATATCTACATTCATTAACCTCTGTCTTCCATGTGCATGCACACACAAGTACACATAATCCTGCAAACATGTATGCATGTACACAGACATGTGAACCCACAAATACATGAATAAACACACAAAAGGGAGGCAATATCACTATACCATTTAGGAGAATAGAAAAAGCTGGAAAAATTTTTTAAATAATCTTGGTAGGATCTCATAATTTGTAAATAACTTAGACTGAATTTATAACTGGTAATCTGACTTCAGAACTCAGCAACATATCCACTGTCATCAACTGCTTCCAGCAACTGCTTCCAAGTGTGTCATTTGCCCTTGGGTTTCATAGTAAGAATTTCTTTAATTCATTTTCACATACACGAGGTACTTTGAAGAAAATAAACACTACACAGATTATGCAATTTGCCTGAAATCACTTATCTGCAATTAAATAATAAAAACTTGGTTTCATATTTTAAAGGAATTTAGTTTTAATCAGTCTTGCTTTCATTTATTTTTTATTATTTCCTTTAGTGACGTTTCATTTTTGATCCAAATCAGCATGCACACATTCTTTGGAGTTTGTCTAACTTGCTGGGCATTGGTACAATAATCAATTTAAGATTAGATAGTAAAATGCATTTGGTACAAAAGAGACCTCATCTCTAGCTTGATTTATCTTTGCCTGTGGAAAATTGAAGGGATGAAAATATCTGCTATTCTGAATCAAACTGCATTGAGTTGACATATGGAAAAAATTATAATCATCTTAACTCCAGCTTTTTCCTCAAGAGGTTAAATCATTGTTCCAGAATGAAGATAGAAATAAATTGTGATGCTACATTGTGCATGTTATCACCTGATCATAGCCTAGTGGAATTGGAAGCAATGATCTACAGGGAGAATGTGATTGTATTTTACAATAGCATTTGTAGGAATAACAGCACACTTGGTTCACAACTCTAAATTTTAAATACTTTACAAATTTTAATTAATCACCACTCTACTCGGGGCATGGTCAGTATATCTGTCTTATGCAGACAGGACATGGAAAAAGACTTTGAAGTCTTTGGGTAAACACACTAGACATTCTAATAATACATTTCATGGTGGAGGCAACCCTGTACAGATATTGGAAACAGCAGCAAAATCCTTATAGCTGACATTCCAAAACATTTACTTCTTGCATAGTCCATGGATTATAAAGTTTTCATAAAACAAATATCACAAATGTGAAGTATGGAGAAGTCATCTCTTTCATTGACAAGCCTAAATAATCAGCCCATTTTTTTTTATTTTTATTTTATTTATTTATTTATTTATTTATTTTTATTTTTTTATTTATTTATTTTTTTTTTTTTTTTTTGGTTTTTCGAGACAGGGTTTCTCTATGTAGCTTTGCGCCTTTTTTGGAACTCACTTGGTAGCCCAGGCTGGCCTCGAACTCACAGAGATCTGCCTGCCTCTGCCTCCCAAGTGCTAGTATTAAAGGCGTGCGCCACCACCGCCCGGCCATCCAGTCTAATTTTTAAGATAGTTCTTCATTGGCAATTAAAAACTTTCAGCGTCTTCTTCGCTAATACCTTCACAAAATCACAGAAGCTGAGCTAGAGCAAAAGGTGAGTTCTGAAGCAAAAGTAGAGAACCAGCCTTGATATTGGGTACAGTGTGATTAAAGTACTATTTTCACATCTTCTGATTAGAGGGACTTCTTAACTGTGAATTTTGGGAATTAGGAGTCAATAAAAAGGCCTTTTTCCCCTCAGGAAATTTTAGCAATCTAGAATGGAGAGTTTTGTCTCAAAATCTGTGAATGGAGAGTTTCCTGCATCCAGTGGGTGATTTGAGTACTTGTAAAGCAAAACTCTTTCCAGTCCTAACAAAGCAGCTAAAAACTTATTTAAATATTTCTGTAGTAGGTTTATTGAGGTACAGTCAACCCACTGTTATTTTTACATATCTAAAATACATACTTAAGGGTTATGTTTTTGTCTGAATAATTTCACATGTAGATTCTAAACATTAAGCAACTTTGTTGTACAAAGAATCTCATGAACATTTTTCATCATCGAAACTGAAACTCTGTAGTCATTAAGTGACACCAAAAATCTCACCAACATGACTGTCTAAACATGAGTTGAAGAAGGACAACAGTAGACATAGTGGATGGGGACAGTCCATAAGCATTCAATCCGAAATAAAGAATTACAGACAACTAAGAATGCTAAGAGTAGGGGCAAGAGTCTTCCCCAGTGGAGAACATACCAAGTGACTATCCAGTAACAAATTGTCAGTACTGAAAATATATATATGAGTAACATGATACAAACTGAACAGGCTACACATACACACACACACACGTGTGTGTGTGTGTGTGTGTGTGTGTGTGTGTGTGTGTGTGTGTGTATGTATGCATGTAATAACAATTAATGAAAAAAAGAGACCATGAAGCTGAAAGAGAACCAGGAGAGATATATGGGAGCATTAAAATAGAGGAAAGAGAAAGATGAAATAATGCAATTTTATTAAAATCTAAACAAAAAAAAAACCCACCTACTTGGGGATGGTGAGATGGATCAGCAGGTAAAGGTAAGGTACTTGAAAGATGGGATGATAAGCTTTGTTCAATATCCAGGACCTGCATTATGAAACTATAGAACTGACTGCTTCTAATTGTCCTCTGAACTCCAAATATGCCCCACAACATGTATCTCTTCATATACACACAATAAATGAATAAATAATTTTTAAACTAACAAAAAAAACTTTGATTTTGTTTCTACATAATTCCTGAAATCACCACTCTACTTTCTCTTCACTTGTACTTGTCTATGCAAGCTGTCTTACACAGGTGAGGTCACAATAATTGTCTGTGATTGACATTTTACTTAGCATATTGTCCTCAGGGTTCACTGTATTGTATAACAATTTCTTTGTTGTCAGTTTGTGGATGAGAAGTTGGGTTAATTTTCCTTTTGAATCTTGTAATGATGCTATGAACATTCCTGTGTACACATTTGAGACTGTACTCAGTTCTTCTGGATATATGTCCCAAAGTAGGACTATAACATTATAGAAGAATCCCATTTTCAATTTTTAATGGGCCATTTGTCTTAACTCTTCATTTCTGTGATAATAAGCTTTTCTGTGATAATAAAAGGAAATGTTTACTCTGGCTCAAAATTTTGGAGGGTTCAGTGTGTAATTTGTTGGATTTGTTACTTTTGAACCTGTGGCTAAATAGCACGTTGTGGGAAAAGGACATGCTGACCAACAAGCCATAGACTTCCAATGACCTAAAGCCTGTTTGAAGCAATCTCTTAAAGGTTTTCACACTTCCTAATCACATGAAGTAGAAATTAGCCCTTTAAAACATATGTTTTTGGAGATATTCCTGATCTAAATAATAACACAAATATACTTTCTTTTTCATACTACTTGTGCTGTTTCTTGGTTTATGTTATTTTTATTCTATTTTTAGTCATTAATTTTATCTTGTACTAGCAATTTTACATCTCTTGCAAACTTTCTAAAAAACAATAATAGTGCATACCCTAAAATCAAATAGATTTTAAATATATGGTATGTAAGTGTATATTATAATTGATACTTAACAAATTTCTATGAGGTACATACTAAGATGTTTAAATATACAGTCACAGTTACAGAGAGAATTACAGATATAAATTAGGATTATATATGTAAGAGTTGATTTAATGTGATTCATTTTCATATATAATACTAATAAAGCATACTAAGGAAGTCTACAGGGAACTCCCTGGGAGAATGTGGCTTCTTCTCTGGTTCATTATTTTACTAGGATCATTTTTCAATTCACTCTGACCCCTTATCTCAGGATGTTCTCCTGAGCAACCAGACTAGGGTAAATATATAATCACCTTTTCTCATTCAGATGTCACACTTAAAGTCTGAAACTAGGAAAGCACATATAATGGACCTAGTGTACACTCTGACAGCTATGTTTACTGCAGTTATGTTTTATTCTTACATCCATTGTACAGAGTGACAATGATTGGTATTCTTTTATCAGTACCTTAGATTCCCTGGAGGAAGAATCATAGCTGTATGGAGTGTCACACAAGCAGAGGTGGAGAGATGCAGGCCTGAGCAGCACTGATAGCAGTACAATGGTCATTTTCTCCACGTCTATTATCAAATATGAGGTCTGTGTTTGACAGTACCAATTTTTCCTCAGCATTTTCCCCTATAGTCATTAGAAAGTGGTCCATGATGAAAAATAACACCTCTAGAAGCTGAAATTAATGTTCAAATACTCCATGAAGAGGATTTGACCTTTGTAGAGCTGATTTCTGGAAAGGAAGAGGGAGGTAGATTTTTCTGTTGATGAGACCTGCTTTAAGCACCTGAGTCTCTTGATAACAGGTGGAAGATAAATGATGATGCGCTGAATGCACAATGGGTATGAATGTGCAGACTCTAATTTTCTTATGCAATCCTTCCCCCTATTGATTTCTGCCCATTGTAAATGATTGCCTGGATATTATGCCTGAATGATCAAAAATGAAAAAAGAAGAGAGAAGAGAGGAGGAAAGCAGGGAGGGAAAGAGAGAGAGAGATGGTGATAGGGAAAGAGAGAAGGAGATACAGACAGACAGACAGACAAGGAGATAGTCAATTTATGAGAGCCACCTTAAGCCTAACTCAAAGCTCCTTCCATTAAATACTTCCACAGCTCACACCTTGCAAGCTAAATTTGTTCTTCTAAGTTGCTTGTGTCCATTGCATTCCATGCTGGCACTTGACACAGTAACTCATAAGTCATATCACAGGGTAAAATCCATTTTCTGTCAGGTGGATTTGAACGGAGCTCCTAGAGGATAGGAATCAATCCCCCCCCTTTTTTTTTACTTCTCTGAGAAGGAAATACTTGAATACATCTTCGTGTTCTCCCTTTGCATTCCTCTTATGGAGATACATCAGAATCTCCATGGCTCAACTTGTAAGATGATAAATATCCTCACCAGGTGGAGTCTGTACTGTAGAAGGCATAAAGATACAACACACTTTTCCTATCTTCCTGTGGGTTCAGCTCACCAGGCAAGCAAGTGGTCAAACGCAGGATTTGTTCAAAGTTATAAATAGTTGCTTAATGAGTAATTCTTGGCAAGTTCTCTCTCTCTACTAAACTTACTTTTCTACTTGGCAAAGTGGAGTTATAAATGATTCTTAACACTCAAGAGTTTATAGTGAAAAAAAGACAATACACTTAGGTCTGAGACCTTTAAGCCTGACTTTCTGTACGGGTTTAATAATATATATTATTCTTATGTCATTGATGGTTTCTATTTCCAACATGTAAGTCAGAATATCACTATCCAAATACATTGGGGGCTACTTCAAACTGCCCATAGACAATACAACCCAACTTCCTTAGTTTAATAATGAAAAAAACTACAGAGTGGATTAAGCATTTTCTACTGGTTGAAAAGTTTATAAATAGAATAAGCAGAACACAGGATCTGCTAATCCCAGACTGTTCTACCTAAAACACCTCATATGTGACACAGAGAAGAACTAAGTATTGGTCATGTTCATGGTACCATACTTACAGAACATTACTAGTGATGACAGGAGACCTCAGGTGTCACCCAAACCTGTGAGTGACTTTCCATGTAGCCTCCATCAAGGTGTTAAATCTCACTGAGTCATGAGTTTTTTCTCCACAAAATGAAAGCATTTATTAACAGGCCCAAGAAAACTTACAACTGTTTGCAAATATGTACATTCATCCAACTTTATTAACATTTAATAAGGCATCTATTCCTATCATAGAACTATATTATAAAAGAATTAGGACTGCAAATAATTAATAACAGAAAGTCAAGAGTAATTGTATCTCTTACAGTATCTTCAAGAACCACATCAACTTCAGAGAGCAATTCATAGAAATTCATGTAAAATAAGATGAAAATAATATGAAAATTTTTATCATTCTTCTTAAAATTATATTCTGATGACTGATGACATGGCAAAAGGAAAGGAGTAATTTAATTGATAGTAAAGCCAGAAGAAATCCATACGCACAGTCATTATCTACTGACAAGCAGAACCTGGAATACAGGACATGTAAGAGTAAGAAATGGAGAAGGTTCTAACTATTAACTAAGTTGTAGCATACATCTAATATTGTTCATCAATACTTCAGGAAAATGAGAAAACAATAACAGAAAGCCATGCTTTTATTATTTACTATTTATTATTATGAAATATTAATATTTATTATTATGAAATAAACCAGATGGGGACCACTGCATGGAGCACGGGTTGAACCTTATTTCAGACATGCAAGATTCATAATCAAAAAGGAAAACTTGTATTATTATTCAGGGTTCTCTAAATTAACAAAACTGATAAAAATATAAATATATTATATATCAATTATATATTATATATTTATCTTATAAGATACTTTATATTTTGTTTAAATTATATATGAAAACATGTATAATAAATCCTACATTATATAGTATTTATTATATAACCATGTGCATACACACCCACCCACACACATATATACATGAAAGGACCTATCAAGAACTGGAAGTCAAAAGTCAAATTTGGTCAACATTTTTATATGTATGCCATTATCAGATTTCCTTTATCTTAAAAACCTTAACAAGAAACTGGATATCAACAAGCTAAAAAATCTAATTAAAAAATGGGGTACAGAGCAAAATTCTCTATAGGAGAATTTATAATGCCCGAGAAACATTAAAGAAATGGTGAGCATCCTTAGCCATCAGGGAAATACAAAGCAAAACTACTCTGAGATTCCATCTTACACCTGTCAGAATGGCTAAGATCAATAATACAAGTGACAGTTCATGCTGGAAAGGATGTTGAGCAAGGGGAACCATATTCCATTGCTATTGGGAATACAAACTTGTACAGCCACTATGGAAATCAATATGGCATTTCTTCAGAAAATTGGGAATAGGTCTATTTCAAGATCCAGCTATAACACTCTTTTCCATATACCCAAAAGATGTTCTATTCTACCACAAGGACACTTGCTCAACTTTGTCCTTGTAGCGTTATTCACAATAGTTAGAAACTGGAAACAATCTAGCTGAGCTGTCTCTCAACTAAAGAATGGATAAAGAAACTGTGCTACATTTACACAATAAAGTATTACTCCGCTATTAGAAAAAAAAATGACATCATAAAAGTTACAGGCAAATGGATGGAACCAAGAAAAAACTCATCTTGAGTGAGGTAACATAGAGACAGAAAGACAAGCATGATATGTACTCACTTACAGGTGGATATTAGCTGTTAAGTAAAGGAAAGTCACATTACAATCCACATACGCAGAGATTAAAGAGGAGGGCTCTAGGGTGGGGGGGATGCATGAATCTCCCTGGGAAGGGGAAATAGAATAGATTTTGTGTGTGAACTCGGGGCAGATGGGTGAGGGGTAGGAACAATCAGATTGGGTAGAGAGGAACAGAGGGGGAGAGTACAGGGAGAGATGACTGAAACAGAGGGGTACTTACTGGTGGTGGTGGTGGTGGTGGTGGTGGTGGTGGTGGTGGTGGTGGTGGTGGTGGAAATCTAGTAGAATGGAAACTTTCTGGAGCCTGTGCAGATCACTCTAGTGAGGACTCCCAGTAATGGAGCATATGGAACCTAAACTGGCCATCTTCTGTAACCAGGCAAGGCTCACAGTGATGGGACTCTGACAGGAACCCAGCTACAAAACCTTTGACCCACAGCTGCCTTGCCTACAAGATGTGCTGGGGCAATGGTGGCTCAGTGCTTGTCTGAGTGGTCAATCAGTGACTGGTCTAACTTGAGGCCCAAGTCACAAGATGGAGTCCATGCCTGATACTGCCTGGATGGTCAGGAACTGGAAGTTGGATGGCTCAGAGACCTAAGGTAGAACCAAGTACAACTAACAAAAAAAAATCAATTAAATTCCTAATGATATTCTATTATATTCATAGATCAGTGCCCAGACCAATCACCATCAGAGAGGCTTCCTCTGGCAGCTGATGGGAGCAGATGCAGAGACCCACAGCTAAACATCAGGTGGAGCTTGAGGAACCCTTTGGAAGAGGGAGAGGAGGATTGTAAGAGCCAGAAGGTGTCCAGAAGGACACCAGGAGAGCAGAGCCACAGAATCAAAAGCAGGGTTCACAGGGGTTCACACATACTGAAGCAGCAAAGAGCCAGCACAGGTTTGCAATAGGAACTTGGACTCAGGACCTTTACTTCTGTGCTAGTCTGGGAGCCACAGTGCAACCCTCTGAATTCACAGTACCCTAAGGTAGTTGGAAGACTTTGGCCCTGGCAGAAAAGTCTGGAGTCTGTTACCAAGCTTGACAGCATTTCTCAGGAGCCAGCACAGTCATATGCAAAGTGCCAACAGATTGTGATAGTGTAGGTAACATAGATAGGCCAGGGCTTCTTCCCTTTACCTGTGTAATCTCCATAATGTTCCTTAGTATCCTTCCCCTTCTTCTGCTCCTCCTTTTTCCCTCTCTTCCCCTCCACCGCTCCTCCCCTCCTCTCCTCCTCCCCTCCTTTGCTCCTGCTTCACCTGCTTCCCCTCCTTCTGCTCCTCTTCAGTAAGAATTGAACCCGGACTTCTTACAGGCTAAGCAAGTGTTTTTCCACTGAATTGTTATGCCAACCCTGTACTTACTGTTTTATCAGGAAACTTGGAATACTAATACCTCCTTCATGAACAAATAAATAAATAAATGTAATATTATAAATAACAAACCTTGTTAGTAAAACATCATGAAGTAGAGTATTGCAAACTGCTTTGAAAACTCGCTCAATATTCCCTTTTGGCTAATCTTCCGTCACTCTATTCTGCTACTTTCCCAACTTTTCACATGTGTCAATATTCCTTTCCTAGATGCATGGATGGATTTCTTTCAGAACTGTACAGATTTGAGACAACATCTGTACTGGATAGAACTAGCTATGTGACTCCTTAGCCCTTTCAATATACTTTCTGCCAGCCTTTTGTTAATTAGCTTTCACAACAAGGATTTATTTTGTAAATATTTTGTCAGTTACTTATGTCTGCCATTAGGTTTTAAGCCTCTTGAAAGTGGGAATATTTGTACATTATTTATACTGTTTCCAAGAGTCTTTGATTCAAAGCTAGTAATTAAAATATTATGTGAATAAATTCAAAAATGAACAAATAAATCTGAAAACAAATAGAGTGAAAACATAATATGAACTATTTCCATTAGAATTTTCAAGATGGAAAATACTCAATTATGCTTCACCAACACAAAAGTAATAATTGTAAGAAAGAATTTAATATGTATTAAAGGAGCTATGACTTCCTGTTTCTGTATCCCATCCCTCCCCAACCCTGCCATTTCATCCTGACATAAGAACTGTCTTGTGGTTATAATGAACTGGCTTTTGAACTGGGGAACCAATAATCTTCTCTGCTCTTCACAATAGGAAGAGTCAAAGCCTTTCCACAATTTTGAGCCCCAAATATTGCATAAATAAATATACAAATGTCTTTTATCTTTTTCTGGTCAGAAGGTGGATACTGTGAGTGAAAAAGTTTATGAGGGAATAGAGAGTGATTAAAGAGAAGAGGGTTCAGGCTAGAAGAGGATTAACTGAGATAAAGGGAGTATATAGACACCATTTGGAAAACAAGGTATGCCCATGTGTACAAGAGTGGTTTGACTGCTGTGTGGGTAACCTACTGTCTTCCATGGAAAACATGAGAAGGGGAGCTAGTCACTGCCTGCTCTTACAGGTCTGACTAACAACCCAAGTCTGGAGATATATTAGGCTCTAGTAAGGAGAATGTTTCTGATATCTTACTAAATTGACATAGTAGTAAGTTGCTTTTAAACATCTATGCTCATACCCATTGTGCTGGCTGGTTTTGTGTGTCAACTTGACACAAGCTAGAGTCATCAGAGGAAAGAGCCTCTCTCATGAATGAGAAAATGCTTCCATGAGATGCAGCCAAAAGGCACTTTCTCAATTAGTGATCCATGGGGGAGGGCCCAGCCCATGGTGGATGGTGCCATCACTGGGCTGGTGGTCCTGGATTCTACAAGAAAGCAGGCTGAGCAAGCCAGGGGAAGCAAGCTGGTAACCAGTACCCTTCCATGGCCTCTACATCAGCTCTTGACTCCAGGTTCCTGCCTTGTTTGAGTTCCTGTCCTAACTTCCTTCAATATTAACAGCAATATGGAAGTGTAAGCCAAATAAACCCTCTCCTCCCCAACTTGCTTTTTGGTCAAGGTGTTTTGTCACAGCAGTAGAAACCATAACTAAGACACCTGTAGACACAGAGTCTCCAGCCTTCATTGGAGAGGCCTCTCCTTACAAGGAACAGTAGTGAATATGAAAACTCATGGCTGCACAAAATGCAGAAAATAAGGGAAAGATGTGGTCACAGCCCTGAACATGTCACACATACAGCATCACCTGTGGTTTGGGGAACATTGTGGAATACAGGAGGTCTGTATTTAAGAGCCTGAAGAAAAGATGAAGGGGTAGGAAGCAACTACTGTAATCATTAACTACCGTCAAATGCAGTTACCTTCACTGGGCTCACATAAGACTAGCCCTATCAGTCAAAGCAGAGGGAGCAGCTCATAGATTACCTCTGAGATTATTGCAATTCAGACAAGAATTTATCTTTACTTTGGATTCTCTGAATAAACCCAAAGGGTATATGGATGTGAACGATTTACCGTTTACCTCTGAGCCATGCTAATCAGGAGATTCTGGGAGAAGAAGAAATCACTGTCTGGAGTTGCCAACTGCTGAATCCACCAGGCACCACCAGAGAGTTCCAAAGATGTAGTGACAAAGATGGCCCTCGTTAGTCTTTTTGGGTCACAAAACAAAACAAATAGATATGAACTTGAAAGATATTTAAGAGGATGGTAGACATCTTAGGAGAAAGTCTGTAGCTGGAGTTTTCTCCAGTCCTGCCTGGCCCACGGTCAGGACAAATTCTCTCTCACCCACCAGTTCCACTGCTGCTTAGACCCAACTGAGTAAACACAGAGAGACTTATATTACAAACTGTATGGCTGTGGAAGGCTTCTTGTTATCTAGTTCTTTTTTTGTTTTGTTTTGTTTTTTGTTTTTTGTTTTTCGAGACAGGGTTTCTCTGCGTAGCTTTGCGCCTTTCCTAGAGCTCACTTGGTAGCCCAGGCTGGCCTCGAACTCACAGAGATCCGCCTGGCTCTGCCTCCCGAGTGCTGGGATTAAAGGCGTGCGCCACCACCACCCGGCGTTATCTAGTTCTTATATTTTAAATTAACCCATATCTATTAGTCTATAAGTTGCCACATGGCTTGTGGCTTACTGGTACCTTACATCCCGCTTTTCTTGGCGGAGGCTGGCAGTGTCTCTCTGATTCAGCCTTCCTGTTCCCAGGATTCTCTTCTCTGCTTGTCCTGCCTATACTTCCTGCCTGGCTACTGGCCAATCAGCATTTTATTTATACAGAGTGATATTCACAGCAAAAGTCGACATAGGTTGTATGAAAGTGAGAGGTAGAAATGATCTGTGCATCTATGAAATTGGAAAAATAATAAAATTAAAATAATTTTATGAATTCTTTCAGAATTTGTACTTCCCTTTATCAGTATGGTGTACAAGAAAGATGAACCAAATGGATTTGTAGTTTAATCCTTGTCCTTTCCAATGTCAAAAGCCCCCAAATGCTTTCCCCCTGAATGATGCTACACCACCTCCTACAAGTAACTCTTTGAAGAATTATCACCATGGGCAGATATAAATTTGGCTTAAATTACCATCCCACAGAAAGCCAATATAACTGAATTCTCAGATTAGGGAAAAGAACTAGAGATGATTAAGGGGCATTACATTTAAAAGTCGGCTGGAATCTAACTAATGACGCACTTGCCTCTTGTTTCCCAAGGTGGGACATAAGAAGAGAGAGATGTACTGAATTTTTTCCCAGAAGATTTTTAGATAAAAGACCAGATTAAGGTGCCATGAATATTAAGTGACTTTAATCAGTACACCTTAGTGAGGTGCATCAGAGGAAGAAATCTGGGCCAGCCACACTAATGTGCACTCACTGGATCCTAGCCCCTTGGGTATATGCAGAGAAGCCAAAATAATGACAAATTCTTGTCAGAATTGAGGACTGGTAACAATTATAAAGTATGTTAAGTAGAATGTTAACTTGAAATGTGTATTTCAAGTTCAAAACTTTGAAAGTTTGTATCACCACAAGAAAATAGGAGCATATTAACTAAATAAACTACCACAAAACTGGAATATTTCATTCCAGTAGTTTCTAGAAACATCTTTGTATTGCAGCAAAAGACACATAATTTAATTCCCAGCTATAGGAAAATTTTGTATTATTAATGTTTATTTTGTTTTCTCTTCCTCCAAAAACTAGCCCCAGGTCCTTTCAGCTGATCCATCTTAGATAAAGGGGTAGGGAATTTCTAAGGGGATACATTCAACATTCAGAATGAAGGCATGAAAATCTACTGCTAGAGTATGGGATAGGGTGAGTCTGAAGATGATGTACTGTTTGAGTTGCAGAAATTATAATTTTAAGGATTTTATATCCAAGTAGAAACTTTCTGGTCCTGATTAGTTATCATTAATTTAATTAATTTTGTTCACCAATGTATAATTTAATATGTTATTATATACTCTTCCAAACAATCTGTATGTTTAACTCATAAACTTTATGTTATCTATATGGATTGGCAATGGTTTGCATACATTTTTCTCATGAGAAACCAGTGATGCCTAAAGGTTAAATAATTTGCCTGAGTAAAGAGCAAGCTAAACAGCTGAGATGAGATACAAACTCAAGCAGTCAAGCACCAGAGCTTGTGACTTTACAAGTGATATATTTCATACATGTGTGTGTGTATGTATGTATGTATGTATATATATATTTCTCTATGGCACATACATAATTGTCACAACTATGCATTCCCAATGTAATGAACTGTTAGACAGCTGTGGCTAAGAGAAATGAGATCAGGTGGTCAAATATGTCTTAGAGACAGGAGGATTCTATAAAAATCCCCATAAGATAAAGTAAACTAGACTTTTCACTTCTTGTTTATGATGGTGGATAAAATTTCAATAGTAAAAGGATAGGTGAAAAGGACAGACATGCTGGACAATTTTGCAACGCCTATGTGTGGAGGCTGAAGCAGAAGCTCAGTAAGTTCAAGACTGGCCTGTACTACACAGTTAGACCCGGCATAGAGGGGTGGAGGCGTGAAGGAAGGGAGGGAGTTGAGGCATAAAGGGCTGACCTAGCACTTGTGAGGGCCTTGGCTCCATCTCCAGCACCTCGCAAAGGAAGAAAATAATCATCCTTCATTCAAATCATCTGAACAAGATCATTATAGTGGATGAAATAACATAGTTGTACAAATTTTTTATTTTGCAACTTTAAATTATTGAACATTAGCCCTATGACAGATTCTTATATTATTATTGAAAATAGATTCTTCTCTTATATAATACATCCCAACCACATTTTGCCCTCCCTCTACTCCTCCTAGTTTTCCCCCTACCTCCCCTCTGCCCTAGATAAACTCCCTGTTCATTTCCTCTTCATAAAAGAGCAGGCCGCCAAGAGACAACAGCCAAACAGAACAAAACAAGACACAGCAAGTCAAGATGGAAGCCTTCATAAAGAAGCTGGAAACACAATCCAATAGGAGGAAAAGAGTCTTAAGAGATGGCAAAAGAGTCAGAGATACACCTGTTCCCACTGTTAGGAGTCCCACAAAAACACCAAGATAGAAGCCATAATATATACTCACTCATAATAGCCCTATGACAGATTCTGAAAGTGACATTTATCTTAACATTTTCACCTCTCAGACTTGAAACCCAACTTACAGTAATTATCATATCTCCAGTGCTCAAATTCACAATGGGAAACTTTACTGGGAAAGAACTTCACACAAGAAAAGATGACAAGAGAAAAAGCAGAGCCTTTGGTCAAGCACTGTGCAGCACCACCAGCCAAGCTAAGGAGCTGAGTCCTGATGCTTCACATCAACCCTTTCTCTGGTTTTTAAGACACTTAGAACATATGGGTATTGTTTGATCTAATAATAGTTAGTAGTTAACATTAAGCACTTATTTAGGATCACATTTTTCTAAACACATCAATTAATATTCACATGAAATAAATACATTCATAAAAGCAAAGCTGTTTTTTTCAAACAGTACATGTGACATGGCCACTCACATATTTACTAAAAGCTGATCAAATATCGAACAATGAGTTCCTCAGTACTGGAGTGCTCCTACTGTGATACAGATGATTATTTTCTGAGTACATTTTGAGTTATTTGAGTATATAAGATACTTTCTTTGTTACTCATTGCATCAGTGGTGTGTAGTTATGGTTACATAGGCAACCAAGAGTGGTTGGCTGAAATGAAACATTTAACAGCCACAGACCTGTTAGTAGGGTAAGGAATTTCACAGATGGGGCCACCTTTGGCAAGAGATGAACATGGCTCCATTTGTATATATTTAAATACCACAAATTTTGCAATGTTACATATGCCTGCTACATTAATATTTGTGAAATCACCACAGTTGTTTATACACATCTAGATTTATCATATTATTTACATTAAATGTGTAGCTACTTATCTATAAATTATGCCTCATTAAAATACTACTGCTAAGGTTTTATTTGAATAAATAACTAGAAGTAGGGTTAGTTGTGATGGTATTGTGTTCCCCAAAATATTGTACACCCTAATAAACTTATCTGGGGTCAGAGAACAGAACAGCCACAATATTAAACATAGGGGATAGGCAGTGGTAGCACACACCTTTAATCCTAGCATTCCAGAGGCAGAAATCCCTCTGGATCTCTGTGTGTTCAAGGATACAGTCAAGTACGATGACTCACATCTTTAATCCCAGAAAGTGAGCTTTTAATCCCAGGGAGTGATGGCAGAAAGCAGAAAGGTATATAAGGTATGAGTACCAGAAACTAGAAACTTTTAGCTGGTTAAGGTTTTAGGATTTTGAGCAGGAGTTCAGCCATTAACCTGGTTAAGCTTCAGACTTTCAAGAAGCAGTTCAGCTGAGACACATTCAGATGAGGACACAGAGGCTTCCAGTCTGAGGAAACAGGGTAAGCTGAGGAACTGGCGAGGTGAGGTAGCTGTGACTTGTTCTGCTTCTCTGATCTTCTAGCATTCACCCCAATAACTAGCCTCAGGTTTGACTTTATTAATAAGTACCTTTAAGATTCATGCTGCAGTTAGTATTTCTACTATCAAATTTTAGCAGGATTTTTATAATGTTCACTTATAGACTTCACCATGCTGTTCTCTTACTTCAATGTACACACATTAGAGAAATGCAAATCAGCCGGGCGGTGGTGGCGCACGCCTTTAATCCCAGCACTCGGGAGGCAGAGGCAGGCGAATCTCTGTGAGTTCGAGGCCAGCCTGGGCTACCAAGTGAGTTCCAGGAAAAGGCGCAAAGCTACACAGAGAAACCCTGTCTCGAAAAACCAAAAAAAAAAAAAAAAAAAAAAAAAGAGAGAGAGAGAAATGCAAATCAAAGGTACAGTGAGATGTCACTATGTACCTGCTAGGATGGCTAGTATCAAAAACACAATTATCAGTGAGGATATGGAGAAACACATTTTCCTTGTTTTTGTGTTGCATCATGAAATGTTTTATAATTTCATCGGCTTTGTATAGATATTCATTCTTTTAGCACAAATTTTGAAAACGTTACTTGTCACTCTAGCTCCCTACTTTTCTTTCATGCCACTGTAGGTCCATAGTGTCTGACTCTTTAAGCTATTATTTTTATTTTATATTTCAGTTTCATTTTATGTCATGAAATGTAGGACTCAATTGTCAGATTTCCTAGACATCAAAAAGAAGACATCTCATTTTGTTTTGTTCCTGAGAAAAATGTCAAAGATCATTCACAGTTTTATTCCCTGAAAAGTATTTTTTCATGGCTAATTTATGGCTTTTACATTTTATTTTTATTTACCTTGATGTAATCTATTTGCTTTTATGTGTTATTCAGATTTGTAGACTGATGTCATGTTTTACTTTGGGATGCTTTTGCCATCTTACGGTTAAAATATCTACATGCAGGATGTCATCTGAAGTATTTGATTTAGTCCTCCATAGATGTATCATATACTATATATTAGTTTAATTACTTATTTTCAGCCAAGATAATTTAGATTGAGGTATATGTGATGTCAACTGCCTTTTGTCTTCTGAGTCATTCAATTTCAGGAATTTTTTCCTATGCAAATATGACAGTATGTTTCTCTTTGAGACCTTTTCTGTTTGTTTGTTTGTTTGTTTGTTTGTTTTATTTTTGTCCTCAAACTCTTTATATGCATGCCCATCTCTACCTTATGTCTCGAAAACATGCTTAATAGATGTAGGGTCTTTGTTGATTTATTTGGATATATATGAGCCTGTTTACATTGATTTTTAAGGATCTGGCTATTGATTTTTGTCTTGTAGTTTTATGCCTCAATGTTTGTCTTATATCATTTTTAATATATGGCAGATGATGTGAAACAAAGACTTATCTAGAGGAGAGGCATGTTACTTTCTTCAGAGATGGTGTGACATGTCCTCTACAGGCTGCTGGTGAAACTTCATCATCCATTTCTAATTAAGTCACTGTCTAAGTAGGGACTCTTGGAACTTTAGTTGCTTTCAGTTATTCTCTAGTTTGAAAGTCTTAATGATAAGCTCCAGTTCTCTCTCCAGGGGCGATCTGAGGTTAAAGCACTAAAAATAAAAAGAATGGATGTTGATGTTTGAAGCTTCATTGTAATAACCCTCACCCACCCGCATGCCATTAAAAATTGTCTGATTTTTTTTCTATCTCATCAAAAACAAACTGTAGGCTCCTCTATATCTCATAACAAACTAGAAGACAGAGTTCAAGCTTAAAGCAGCCATTAGTCTTTGTTCACCTTGGAATGAATTGATCCTTTTTGAAATCTGATTTTTCTGAATTCCTCTGTGTATGAAGTTTCAAGGGCTTTATACAAAGGTTTTGGTTTGTCCTTATTTTCTATAATTTTATATTGTTAAAATAGGAATAATAATTTTCTAGGACTTTCTGTATTTTACCTGGAAGAATTAATACTTGTTTGTTATACTTAACATTGTGCTATTATTTTAATATAGATTGAAAAAAAGATGTAGGAAAATAAGATGACAAACACCATATATTGATTACTGACGGAAAAATCATAGACTTACATTCTATGAATGTAGTAAATACAAAAATACAGGTTAATATGAGCAAAAGCATTCTAAATATAGGGCTATTCCACAATAGTAAAGTTTTCTTTATAAGATATAAATATTATTAGTTACTACAGAGAGTCAAACAAATGTACAACTGTATTCTATATAGTAAAGGAAATTCAAGAACTTGGCTTAGGCTAGATGATTTCTTTTTTACTCTTATTTGTTTATTTATTTACTTATTTTTCTTCTTTGAAGCAGAGTTCCTTCTTATAGTCCTCACTGTCTGAAACTATCTCTGTAACCCTGGCTAGCCCAGAAATCAGAAATCTTCCTGTCTTTTCCTCACAAATTGCTGAGGCTAAAAGTGTGTTACTACATCTTCTAGACAGGGTAATTTTTATAATCATGGTGATTTCTATAATCATATAACATGGGAATTTTGTGACAAACAATGCAACTATATATGCTTTTTCTCTGTATTTCTATCCCTTAGAAAAGTCAAAACTCATTCGAATCAAAGTTTTACAAATAAGTAGAAACTATATTTCATGTTAAATGTGATCTTCCTAAAAAATATTACTCATTATTAAATATTGGCAAGCTACTAGTGAATCTAATATGACTCAGGGCCTATTTCAGTCAGAAAATATAGACCATTTCTAAACAGGTTTTAATTAATCCATTCTGGATTACCATTACATTATAATTGCCTATTAAAGTCTTACTTCCCAGACTGTGATTTTCGTAAGGATAATCAGTCAGATTTCTCTTTCATAATTAAAAGACTATAACTCTGACTAATTTGAACAAAAAAATAAATTTAGTAGGGATAATAAGTAAATCACTAAATTTCATAGAATTTTATGTATCACACAGCCATAAAAGTAAAAACATGTAGCTTAAGTCCTGTGTCATAATTCCACTATATTCATGCATTGGATGGGGAGTATGATGTTGCTTCTGAACACTTCATTTGTTACTGTCCCATCAAAAATGTTTTCTATGGGGTTCTGTTCATCTTTTGTATCCTACTGGTTTGTGACTCAAATTTTGCACAAAAGCAGTTGTTTAGAAGATTCTCAGTTACATCTACACCTTACCTCTAAAAAAGTCAGAAGAGTGACATTTTCCCCTTTTAGGAAGAAGCAAATTCCATCTTTTATAAGTACTCAGAAAGTAGAAGGTTAGTTCTCAAACACAAAAAGGTCATACATATGTGTGTTACACATGTACTTGAAAAGCATAAGTTAGATTCATGCACAGCAAATCAGACATAGCTACAGAGAATATAGAATTGCTTAAAGTGCATTTTCCTTATGAAGCTCTCAAGGATGAGGATCAGGAATTAAATCCGCCCTTATTCGTAAGAAGGCAATGAGAACACCAGTGTGATTCTCGTTACTTCCCATGACTCTTCATTAAATTTCTTTGCTGTGCCAGCTATTAGCCCATGGGTATCAATTGTGAAGAGAAAACCATGGACCAAAAGTAGTGGAGATTATGTGAAAAAGTGTTTAGCACTCTTTAAGTCAGCATTTGATATTCACAGTCATCCTGAATATTTAGACTCTAACTGAAATGATCCAAGTAGATTCAGTATCCCACCAATGGCAATGGTCAAGCTGGATTTTTCTGTCAAGATGAGCAACTTTTTCTACACCATCCATTTGCTATTTTCTTTCCCTGGTTATACCTTACTAGAGAGAAAGAACTGTGCTTTATTTACTCATTCCTGAATTCCTTAGTGTTTGTCTGAAGCAGAGATCTGGAAATGACTTACTGAAGAATGAATAAATGCCGCCAATACGCAAATTAGAATTTCATACACATCTGAAAATTGTCAGATGATATAACCATGGTAAATCCTTTGTCAGTAGCTCAATGTGAACATAAATCCTAATGGAAAAGGTCAGCTGAAGCAATGAGGTTAAAGGTGGCACAATATGTGTGGAAACCAAGAAAGATGACCAGCCCATGGAGAGTGATATGCATGTGAAGAAATATGAGACTTGGGAATATAAGAAAATCTTCATTGAAGAAACCTGTGTAAACAAGATTGACAGTGAAGAAGTTAATAAGGGGCTATCTATTTTTCTTGAGCAGAAGAGTGACATGATATTAATTTTGGCTTAAGACATGTATCTTGAATATCAGACATTTTATATTCGTAATCATTATTGATGAACAAGATTAGAAGTAGCTGTCTACCTATATTTCAACAATAAAAACTTCAGACTAGGAGAAACTGAGTCACTTCCCGGTGGCCATAGAGAAAGTGAAAGACAGAGCCAAGATCTAGCCCCATATCCTGAATCCAAGTCCAGTGCCCTTTAAAGGAAGACTAATCGGACAGTAATGTTTAAAGAGGCACAGTTTGACTGAAACAAATGCTTGAGCTCCCAGGCAACTCTGCTTTCTATGTAGCTGGGATGGTAGCTCAATTGAGGAAAAAGTCAAAGAAGTCGAAGACCCCGCAAAACAGATAGAAATATTCAGGATTTCAATCTGCCCTGAACTGAATGCCAGGATAAGGAGTCTGTGGAAGAGAGCAGTCTGGGTTCTCAAAATAGCCTCTTCCTTCCTGGTCTGTAAATTGTATCTCAGAGAAATCACAGCAGGGGCAGGCAAGGTGGAAAATGAGTATTTCATCCCCAGTGTGAGAAAAACACTGCCTTGTCACTCAAAAATCATTGTCCCTAATCATTTTTCTCTAAATTCTTGTCTGGTTTGGGGTCTGTTGGTTTCCTACTAAAACAAGAAGCCACAGGTGGAACCTAAAAGGCAACTGTGAAAGCTGACAAGGTCTAGACAAGGAAATGAAATCAGAAAAAAAAGAAGACCGTTATCAGATACAAAGCCCTGAGGGCAGGAAGTGACATGATCCTTGTGTTTGCATAACACACACACACACACAGAGAGAGAGAGAGAGAGAGAGAGAGAGAGAGAGAGAGAGAGAGAGAGAGAGAGAGAGAGAAACACACAGAGACAGAGAGACAGAGATACACACACACAAACACAAGTAGGGGGAATATTTTAAAGTTAAACATTTCATATCTCCACTTGGAAGTCTGTATCATTATAAAAAGGGAGTGCTTATATCTTAAGTCTACCTGTGACTTTAGAAAAGTAGAATCTACTAGAAAAAGGGAGATTGGACAGTGTATCCTCAAGTCCAGCGCTGGGTTTTATTGACAACTGCATGTCAGTGTTTCTGGAGTCTGCTCATTTCTTGTTTCTCATTTACATGGAATCCATCTTTCCTTTTTCAGCTGAATATACTTCCTGAAGCTGACAAATGGCTTTTCCACTAACACCATCTTTCGTGACTGAACATTAAAAATGGGAATTTCTGGCCCCAACCTGAGTTTGGAGAATGGGATTAGAGAATGCATAGGTATAATGGGAATGATTACCACCACATTATTAGCTTTAATTTTTTCACTTACTTGTAAATTTTCTTATGAGCCAAGAACAGCTACATTATTTTCCTATGTTATCTGGAATCCTAAGCCTGTAGTTTTGGTAAATGCTGTGTTTTCAAGTACAAAGAAAAACCCAATAATTTAAAAACAAGGGTAATTTCTCCAATTTCATTCACCATGCATATTTTATGCATGGTAAAACTGGGGCCAAATCTCTTATTAATCACTTTCTGAAATTTTAACTCAGTTTACCACATCAACCGTTATTAAAATATCAAGCAATAAGTTAATTTGGGTTGGTATCCAATAAGGCTTTTTTCTGTCAGGAAAATTGAGAAAACTATCTTTGCTCTGGGTCCTAGCCACATATTGCCAAAGGTTTTTAATATTTTTTATCTCTTTCTATAATTTATTTGTTCAACTATTTCTAATATAAAACACATATATACCATGATACTATATAAGTATCTCCAAAATATAAGTTCATGAAAATTGAGGACAGGATTTTTCTTTCTTTTTATTCCATGGAGTATTAAAAGCTATATTGGTTTATAAGCATTTATCTATTATGGCACAAAGATTGAAAACAGAGTCACAAAACCTCTGGTGAAGATAGATGCTAGGTGGAAAGGGGGCCTATGTAAATGAAATAAAAATTCTTGACCACCTCCATAGAGTATAGGTAAGCACACCTAATGTCATGGTATCACTTGCTTTGTGTCAAGAAAGAGTTCAGCAGGGTGACTGTCAGACAATAAACTGGAAACAAATAGGATATCAAGGAGGTTAGTGATTTAACCTATGCCTCTGTCTCCTTGAGTGAAGAGGGAAGTACCCCTTGCATCTCTCTAATGTCATTTATTTAAAAGTAGCTTGTTTAAGTGATATGTACTTGATTTAAATTACAAAAAACTTAAAGGCTTCTTTAAAAAAAAAAAGTCCAAAGTAAATAGTCAAAAGTCTAATGGAAACACAATACAATATTTTCCAAATACTCAATAAAGCCTTCTTTATTGGCAGGAACTATTGACTGATATAAAATTCTGAAGAAAAAATTGACTGTTAGTAAAGAAAGGAATATCAGGAAAAATGGCAGCTCTGATGCAGAAAAGGCAAGTTGAAGCAGTAAATCCTTAAATGGTCAGTTAACATAGAACATAGATTTCATTCAGAAGTACAGCATGACTACACCAAAGTTCAAATTGCTTTAATAAACTGTATCCTGAACATTCACAAATATCAAAGGATATTAACGAACTGATAAGTGTCACTAAGCCAAAACCTATTGTTGCATAGAGCAGAGAATAGTCACAATGAGGTTATTGTACTGTTCACCAGAATCCGCAGTACAATGTAACAGGATATTAAGGGTGTCAGAACACAGGAAGAAACAAGCATATGAATTGGATCCCAAAGGCCTGTTTACATTGATAGCATTCAGATAATGAGAGTCTTCATTTGATCTTAAAGGCAAAATTCAATTATGTTTGTGAACCAAAAGGAAAATGAGAGAGCTCTGAAGAGTTCAAGGTTAAGAGAAAGGCTACTGAGAATTGTAGTGACCTCAGGGCATTAAGCTGTAATTAAGGAACACCAGTACATCAAGGAAGGCAGGTGCCTGGACCTTTCATAGACACCAAGAGATTCTCAAGGCACAGTAGTCAGGAAAGTCTGACAAGACAGAAAATCCTTTGGTAGGAGCCAGTGAACCATGCACTGAGAGCTAGTGGCAGAAAGTTGCAGTTTATAATATGAACATTCGTGGAAATGCAAATTGAAAAATAATGGAAAGTTATCTCACACTCCATTATAAAGTTGGTGCTCTAGCTTATTTTCTGTTGCTGTGAAAGACAAAAATTATCCAAACATCATTGTGAAGAAAAGATTATTTAGTTTGTATCTATGTATATCCATCATCAGGGGAAGTCAGGAAGGAGCTCAAGCAGGATCTTAGAGGCAGGAACTGAAACAGAGACCATGAAGGAATGCTGCTTACTGGCTTACTTCCAGACTTAGGTTCATTTACCTTTCTTACACAACCTAGCATCCCTTGTGCAGTGTGAACACCCACAGGGGACTTGACTCTCTTCCATTAGTTAATAATAAAGAAAATATCACCACAGATATGCCCACAGGTCAATCTGATATCATCAGTTCCTCAAATGAGATTCTTCTTTGCAATTGACTCTAGTGTATATCAAGTTGTAAAAAAACTAACCAGTTCAATTGGTGTAAAATATACTATAACTCTACAATAGCAATTCTAGGGCTACCCAAGAGGAAAATTTTCATATGTGCACTATGATATATATCTAAAAGAATGTTCAATATTTTTAAATCATGTGAAGCAATCTCAATTCCCTTCAATAGTAGATTGCCCCTGGTTCTGGATTTGGAACAGAACTTAACTTAGCAGTGAAATAGCTAATGTAGAAAAAACTATCAATGGTTTCCTAGGAAACAGACTCTGACTCATTCATTCCACACAGGAAGTTTGTTTGGGATTACTCTTGGAATCAATACCTGTCAAGGAATAAATTAGGAAAGGCTTGGTAGAAGAGATGTTCTACTATGATGCAAACAGAAATAAGAGCTTGCCAAATCCCATATGGAGCTGCAAAAGAGCATTGCTTTCCAAAGTCATCTAAACTCCAGGCCTGGAATCCATACCTCTGTGCCTTCATCCAACAGTCATTACACAGTTACTTATAGGAAAGTCTAAGGGAAGACTCCCCAAAGTTCCTAATAAAGAAATAGCTACTGATGTCTCAGCAGAGTGGTTACCAGCCAGCAAGCCTATCTGATGAAGGAATAAGAAGAGGCAGGAATTGAAATTCTAAGAGACAGCAGCCCATGACAGCATCCAGAATAAGTACATGAGAGTTCATTTCCTAACATCACGATGAATCAAAAGGCAAGTCTTATCATAATATTAAAAAGTGCAAAATAGAAAAAATACAAAATTTAAAAGCTTGAAATGTTCTTTGTATGTAAACAAGTAGTAAACATAAGAATATATGTATAGCAATCAAAACACTGAGATCAGTGTATTAGTATTTCTGAGTGTGCAGGGAGACATAGGCAGGTGGTCCCTATCTAAAGCTCTCAGTTGGCCATTTGCCAAATTATAGAACTTGTTACAAACATTTAAATGATGTTTAATCTTGCATGTCAACTTGATTGGGCTGGAATATTTCTTAGAATCTGGTTAGACACTATTTCTGGGTATTATTTCTGACTTGGTATAGTAGGTAAGAAAGACTATTTTTGCCAGCACAGTAACAACTAAGTAATTTAAAATGGATAAATATATGCCTCTATATATTTGTCTCTCTCTGTCTCTCTCTCTGTATGCATCTGTCTCTCCCTCTTTCTCTCTCCCTTCTTCCCTCCCTCCATCCTCTCTCCCTCTCTTAATCTCTCATTGAGAACAACCATATTCTCTTGTCCTTAGCATTGAAGATCTTTAGCTCAAAACGAATAAGTCTTTCTGCTTGTAGGGCTTGTCAGTCTAAATAATAATATGAGTCAATTAGATATATAGATAAATTTTCTGGAAACACTGATGAATATAGTTTAGCATATTCCATATGAAAATATTAAGCATTTTATCTGAATGGAACATTAGGATTTTGTCATATGTTCATTTATAATTTATCTGTGCATTTATTCTATAGGATGTATAGAGAGATGCTACTATAGACATATGATATAGATATTTCTAACTGAACCTAGGCAAGGTGGCTGGCTCACTGAACCTGAATGTGGTAGTTCAATTCTATAATCCCAGTATTGAGAAGACTGAAGCAGGAAGATTGCCACAATATCAAGGCTACTTGTGATTAGGATACATAGTAAATTCTATGACAATCTGCTGTATTCATAAACACTTTTAAAAATGAATAATAATGACAATAACACTTTTAACTGAGTCCAGACTTTGAGATTAAACCTCTATTTTAAGTGCAAAATAGGATAAAAGTAAGTTCAAGGTCAACTCCTGATCTTCAAGGGATTTAGTAGAATTACATCTAGTGTGAGGCACCTAAGGAAATGAATCTGCAGAGTAGGGAGAAACAGGCACTTATAGGTGGTCTCTCCAGAGCTCAGCTCCAGCTGAGGGAGACTGTGAATGAAAGTGGGCAAGAAGAAAAGTAGGAAAATCATAGAATTTTCTTCCTCATCCTCTCTCTCTCTCTCTCTCTCTCTCTCTCTCTCTCTCTCTCTCTCTCTCTCTCTCTCTCTCATTTCTAGGACACAGAAATCAATTAATTTGACATGTGTTACCATTTGAATGTTAATCATTTCATGCAGTCTTCCAATCCAGTGTCAGAGTGAGTTCCCTTTAGAGATGTGTGTTGCTTTCAGCTATCACAACTCTCCTCTGGGAGGTGCAGGAGGAGTACAAACTGTGTCACACATGACAATGTCCTTGCTGGATAGGATTTACAGCTCTATTCTTCTTATTAAATCAAACTTTTCTGCAAGAATGTATAGAGGTCATGCAAGACTTCATTTTCCTCCAAAAGAATATCATATCCAAGTTGTTAGTTGTATGTCTATTCTCTAATATTGACCCCAACTTAAGCACTGTGTATATGGGATTAACTTAAAGGAGTGGGGAGAGCACTGGCCCAAATGGGGTTCTGAAATCTTTAGCTTCATCTCTTAGAACTAGAGGCTGTGTTCTAAATCTCAATGGTTCCTTTAAGGAATGCTGGCACTTCCTCGCCAGAACATCTCTAGACACCCCAAACTAGGATAGTTGTTTTGCTGATTATGGAGACATCAAACCAGAGAATAGAATTTATTTGTTTTCTGCCCTGAACCATTCTGATTTCAGATTAAAAGGAACCTTTCTAATAATATTTCAAAAAATCACCATGCATGGGTTATGTTCTTGCACGTGTCATAACATCAAATAGAGCTCTTCATTCTGCTTCATTTTCCACTTAAGAGCTTTGAATTCTCAGGTAAAGCGTATTTATTTCTCTGTTCTTATTCTACCCAGCAGCATCTTTACACAGTAAAGAAGTTTAACTGAAGAAAGACTCAGAGAAATTATTGTTTTCCCCTAGCCCACACAATGGTCACTGCAAACTGAATTCACAATCAGCATCACTGGCATCAAACCCACTTTCCATATTTTTAATATACCTAGAGACTGATATTCATTATTAACATTGAAATATGAATTTTAAAGGTCTTGGATAATAGGGGCTTTAGGTTATGCCCCCAAATGTAAATTAGACCATTTAATCTGAAGGTATTTACTAATGGTTGTTAGGCAAGGATGCAGGATTCCCACAAAAAAAAAAAATGACCAATGGTAAATTCAGTCACATGAACCAATCATGTTTCTATGCTTCTGAACTTGTAAAAGCCCTTAGAATACTCATGGGTATCCTCCATGTGTAGACATAGTAGATATAGACTAAAGGTTTTTCAGTTTTGTTCATTCACAGATTTTTTTGGTGGAATTCCTATATCAAACTGAACATATTTTGGAAAGTACTAACTTAAGGGAGATTTAAAAATATGCAAAACAAAAAAATAAAGCATAGAGAAATGGAGTGGTTATTCAAGATCACCTTACTAGTCAGTGAATGACCCCTGTAACAGAGAAACAGGATGGGGGATGGTCACTAGATAATGAAATGAATAACATCGCCAAAATATATCAGCCACTTTTATAGCCTTTGTTATGCTAATGAGAATAAAAGGAACTATTCCTAAAACTAAGAAATAATATGCAAAACATACATATTATATATATTTATATTATAAATATAATATGCATATATATATATATATTATATGACCTCATAACTGTAAAGACATCTATCACAATTAAGTGAAAGACAGAAACCCTATAAAAGATTATAACAGTATTTTTCCTGCATTTAGTATCTATTAGACATATGGAGCAGGGTTGAGTAGTTCAATATCATTAATGAGATTATCTTCTCACATGTATGTCATTTGAAAATAAACATATGGTTTTAAAAGAGGGATTCTTTTATTTAAGACTTTTCAAAAGAAGATGGGAAGTTCGGAGCCCCTTGCATCTGAATTGTTATCATTATTTATTACAGATATGAAATGCAAAACTCAGTTTGGATAAGTACCAAGGTCAAACTTCTGAAAGCATTGGATTAGGACCCGTTGTATTGGGGCTGAAAAGATGACTCTGTGATTTGGCCCGCAGCTGTCCTTGCAGAGGACCTGGATTAGGTTCCTAGTACCCTTGTTGGGAAGCTCACAGGAGTCTATGTCTCTCACTCCATGGAATAATAAACCTGTTTTTTACCCCCTGCAGGCACCACATGCACAAGCAGACACACACACACACACACATATATATAATTAAAAACAAAAATAAATATTTAAAAAAAAAACAGGTCTCTAAATTTCCACAACAGTGTTTCTCGGTGTGCATGAGTTTGTAGAACACCAATTTATGGAGTTAGAATCTAAGTTGATATGACTAACTGATTTATATGTTTATTTTCTCTTTCACAAGAGAGGACTCTAAGATTAAATGACTAGTCTTGCCATGACAACTAAGATCCCTGTTCAATTGAGCTAAAACAAAAGAGGTCAGTGTTTCTTCCTTTGCTTAGGGTGAGAGGTGAAGTGTGGCTGCTTACTGCCTGGAAGATTTGCCAGTCACGAATTCTTGTGCAAGAACCATTTTCATACAGATACTACTCAGCTCCTTCGAGGGGAATAATAGCCATTCTTCTGTCATTTGTAAGTGTCATCTATGTTGCAAAGTATAAATAAGAGCAGCAATCAGAAGAAATATGAGGATGATCTTGCTCAGAACAAGAGAACAGCAGATGGCAGATTCAGCTCCTGGGTATAATATATACTGTGGAGGGAAATACTGAGGGGCATTCTGTTATTATGATTTTTGACAAAAGGAGAAAGAAAGATCTAAGAGTGTTGCTCCTTGGCCACTAGAACATTTGTCTCTGGGCAGAGCTGATGTCATCATGAAGGCTCACACCATAAAAGTGAAACCCATATCCACTCAATCAGCCTCACAGTAACTGACTGCAGCTGCCTTGTCACAATGTGGTTTTACATTCAGGAAAAGCCAGGTAATAGGATAGAGCAAGCACTGGATTTATCTCACAAAAGATTGATTCCACGTTAGAGCTTAGCAGGCTGGTTCATTTTTTCTTAGATCCCTATACTCGGCGGCATATAAATTAGACATGTAATATAAGCACAGAACAAAACACAAAGTTTGTGAATTCCACAGTCCAGTTTGCCCACACAGGAAGCACACAAAGCAGACCATCTTTAGTGCCAGTGTCCTCTCCTCATGCAATCTATCCATCACTACACTAAAGCTATGTACCTTCCTACAGCTCTGCCCATGTCACTGAGTTAATGCTGACCACATTTGAATTACATGAACTTACAGTCTACAGTATGTGTTCTTTTGTACTTGACTTCATCTTGGATGCTAACCCCCTAGAATCTTAAGCCCAAATAAAGATTTCCTACTAGAAGTTCCTTTCGTCATGGTGTTTTATTATATCAATAGAAAGTAACTAATACTTAACATACAAAAATAAAAAAAAAAAGGAATACATTCATAACATTGACAAAAACTGAGGAGAAAACATCAGTCTCTATCTACCTTGCCCAAAGCAGCATCAGAACCTATAGAATGTGGGAGCCAGGTAGCAGGTGACTTAGTGAGTAGGACACCTTACTGTCGACCTAAGACCTGAGTGTATTCCTGGGACTTGCTTGCTAGAAAGAGAGAACCAATTCACATAATTGACCTCTGACCCCTCACATGAGTGCCATGACACATGCACATGAAATTAAAAAATAAAATAATAGTAAACCTTACAGAAATTTTGGGTGGTACTTGGATCCAGAGCCCAGCCTTCTATCCATGAGCTTGAGAAATGACATTTTTATCAGCACGTTCTATAGCTATCACTGTAACTGCAAAATGAAATAAAATTATAAAAAGAAAATACATTTTAAAAACTTTAGTTATACATGCATACATATATATGTGTATATATATTAGTATGTCAATTTTTATAAAACTATTTGTTGCATTTGGTGTAATACTTAAAAAATGAAAATGGAAAATAATATATAGCATAATATTTTAAACTATCTGTTTGTGTAATTTTATTTGTAACTTTAAAATAAATCTATACAGCTATTCTGTATCATGCCTAGAAAATGAGGGGGAAAACCCACTAAATCCTGATGACAATTTTTTCAGGGTAGCAGGTTATAAATAGTTTCTCTTTTTATTTCTTAAGTTTTTGCCAACAAGTGGATAGAGTTGGATAAACCCATAAATCATCTTGGGGAATAAATTTATGTAGAAGTCTAAAAAAAAATAAAGTCTTTACCAAACTGTTTACATGAAAAAAAAAAGAAAAGAACTAATACTACTTCTTTTTGGATTGAATATCCCTTCCCTCAGTACATTTTAAGACAGAGTATTTTGTCAATCTCATGCCCTCAAATCACATTTTTAAATTAAGTACAAACTGTGCTCCCTGATTAGCATATGTGTGCCTATATTGAGTTCATTTGTGCATTGTATTGTTTTCCTTTAAAAAGCCTAATGTTCATGGGTAGTTTGAAAAACTGGTAACAAATGCTTTTCCATTTATTCTTGTATCAATTGACTGCTACATCCTACATGGGTCTATACAATGGTTCTTGTTATCTGAAAGTCTAAATAAATCCCCTGACTTTCTTTGTCAATATTACCAGGTATATTCCTGGCCATATGCAGCTCCATGGATATTTTACAGTAAAAATGATGTAAAAAAATACACTTCTATACTTTTGATTAAAATTGAATTGAAATAAAGAGATTTCAAATCCACAAACAGGGCATATTTATTTAACAATGTGAAGTCACCTCTAGTCACTTTCAATGGAGATTTGTCAATTTCAGAGTAAAAATATTGCATCTATTTCATCCTTAGGTTTATTCCATTATTTTGTTTTAGTGTTACAAATGCATATATTATATTTTCTATTTCTTGAGAAACAATAAATATAAAATTGAATTTTAATGGCATTTTATATTCTAAAAACTTCTTAGAAATACCAAATAATCTTAAACTTGTGTGTAATTTATTTTGGAACAGGTAATTACATAATAATACATATAGTAATTACTTTAATTTTTTAAATCTTTTTTATTTTAGTTTGTATACCTTTTATCACTACAATACTGAATAGAATAAATGACATTAGACATCTCCATGCTTCCTGTTTTCAATTATAGGAGAGAAACAACAGTCATTTTATTATTTTATTATTATTCATGATGTTTGATATAGCTTTATCTTACTATGTAAAGAAATTCTCTAGTTCTTAGTTTGTTGAGTCTTGTAATTAATAACTTGTAATTAATTCTATTCTATTTGTCTCCATTCAGTGAACTTCAATCTTATTTGAACTTAATTATTGTGATTCGGGACTTAATATTGTGTATTGTTACACATACTCCCCCCACACATACACACATTCACAAATATGCATGAATAAGTAGAGGTTAATAGTTTCCTTTGTATCTTCTGAATCCATACCTTTTGAATAACTTAAATTTCTCTCCTAGTAATAGAATCAACACAAGTGGTATGAGCATAAAAAATAAGATAAGAGTTATGCTTAGGAGAGAATTTCGCAAAGTAGAAAAGGGATCACTAAAATCTTGTTGTATGTGGCCAGGTTCAAAAAGGCAAATACTCCTACCTAATAATATCAAATAACGAACAGAAAGTTTATGATCATGTCTGTGGAGAGCTCTGCACATATAAAAAGCAGTTACACCTTGATGGATCTACTCTCAACTATGCTGAATATCTGGGGCAACATTTAAAAAGCCAACAAAGGGGCCAAGCATGGTGGTACACACCATTGATCCCAAAACTTGGGAGACAGAGGCAGGCTGATCTCGATATGTTCAAGGCCAGCATGGACTACATAAGGAGGCATTTCTTCTTTTTAAAAAATCCAGCAAAGAATATTTCATCAAGTGAACTTAAATTAAGACAATGAGCACGATCATAGTCATGAATTTAACCTGAGGATAATAAATTCCATCTACAGTGTGGGAATAAATGAAGTGAAAGTTGAGAGAACTGAGAGTGAGGATGGAAAACTCCACAATTTTATGTGCAGCATTAACAAATCTCTCCTATAAGCTAATGGGCCATACCAAAGGAAAGCATATCAGTGCAATATAGTGAGCCATGACATCCAAGCTTGGAAAATAAATACATTTCCTTGAACCTCCTTCTCACCTTTATTTTGGTTAAAATGACCAACTTGGGAATTTGAAAGGCAAAAGTAAGACAATAAGAAAATTAGACATTTGGCTAGATGCTAAAGTAACACAGCAAAATGTAGAATGTTCTTGGTCTACTGTCTTCTAGTCACAGCTAGTCCATTAGCTTAGTCAGCAGTCTGACCTGCTATTTATAAATACAAACACACACATATACTTCATTGAGAATCTACAGTTACCTGACAATAATCAGACATGATAATAGACAGATAAAGAGATGCCCAAAATGTCCCAGAATCAAAAGAACTACATGGTACACTAGATGTCATTTCCTTAATAAAAGAAGTATATCTTTTGATAAATCCTCATAGAGTTTGAAAGTGATATATGATATATTTTTATGAATTAATTCCATTGAATAAAGTAAAGTTGGGCTTTTTATTATTGGTTATTCTAAATGTTTGCAAAGAAAAAGCATTAACTAGATAAATGAATGACTATTAAGTATTAATATCGATGTTGTTTTACTCCAGTGAGTCTACATCTGGAATTACCACCTAACTAGGTTCAATATTACTAAGATTCATCTGCCTGGTTAGCAAGGCAAACAAGACTTTAAAGAATGATTGATAGCTATCACTATTCCCTGAATCTCGCAAGCCTTTAATAGTGACTCTGGTCTCTAATTACACAAGGAATGAATAATCAGGTTTTTGATTGCTATATCGTAATAAATTGTGGACCTCCAGTCTTTTGCTTGTTTCTTCCCCCAGGAATCATGTGTTGCAACAATAGTGGATTACTGGTGAGTCGAGGACCATGTTCATTCAGCTTCTTTATGCCACTTTATTCTGCTCAAGGGTAATTCTCAATGAACCATTTTAATTCTATAATAGACTATTACTAGCCCTGTCTGATCATGTGATTTGAGATATGGGAGCTCTCCACTCTTGACGGGCAGTACATGTTATATATTCTTATACTATTCTGTGGTCAGTTACTCAGTCTTTACCATAGTCCACTAGTCCAGGATTGTTATTCAAATGATAAACAATTTCTTCTACAGAAGCCATGCTTATTCTTCAAGATGCTAAAATTCTGAATTTTTCTTTGTCTACCTTCCTACACAATGTCTTTATGTAACTGCCATACATAGTGTAGATAAACTACTACTGCTGTGGATATCATTCTATATAAATAAAACACTGATGGCCAGTGACCAGACAGGAAGTATAGGCGGGACAAGGAGAGGGAAGAATTGGGGAAACAGGAAGAAGGAGGGAGAGACATTGCAGCCACCACCAGGACAAGCAGCATGTAAAGACGCCGGTAAGCCACCAGCCACGTGTCAAGGTATAGATTTATAAAAATGGGTTAATTTAAGATATAAGAACAGTTAGCAAGAAGCCTGACATGGCCATACAGTTTATTAATATTATAAGCGTCTGAGTGATTATTTTATACGTGGATTGTGGGACTGTGGGGTTTTGTGGAACCTGGAGAAAAGCCCTCCAGCAACATACTACCATATCTACTAAGTAATATTATTGAAGAAAATAGGCTGATTTTATTTCAGCCTATACTTAATGCACAGCACTTTCTTCTTTTGGTATCAAGCAAAATTAAAATCTACTGCTTCACAAGCAAGACAGCAGTATTCCTCTGGGTAAAGTGTATGGCTCCCATTGCTATAACAAGATTTGTTTGTTCCTTTCTTTTTACTTATTAAAAAATGTAATAACTTATTGCATGCTTTCATAGGAAGTCTCCTTATATCCCAAACTCTTTGAGACTTGAAAACTTCTTTAATATGAAAGAACCCTTAATAATCCTATCTGGAGTACATATGTCCTAGCAGAGTACCAAGAGCACAGACACTTGAGCTGTTCAACAGGTCTATGATTTCTGAAACAGGTGGTCACCATAAGGGTATGTGGAATTTCCAGAGTAAGCAGATCCTTTCTGACTAGGCTGTAACAGAATAGAAAAAAAAGATCACATGTCTTAAAGTGAGTATTACTGTTTCCAAGCATGGGTGAATACGACCCTCTTCTGGTACCTTGACCTGGAAAATCAATAGCTAAATTTACAAACCCCTGATCACTCTGATCAATTCTTGGGGAGGGGGCCAGAAAGTAAAACTGCATCAGAGCTGTTAGTAAATTCTGAGGCAGTCTATTAAATTAACTATGATTAGCTTGGTTTTGAGAGGAGTTGAAGAGATTAATTAAAGTGAGAAGTATTGTGGACTACAAATTCCATCCTCTTTAGGTTTCTGAAGATGGCACAAATATCTAATCTTTTGATTGTGCTGGTTTTGATTTAATGTGGCCAAAACATGTAGGGTTTGAAGGTTCTTGTCTTTTCTGTAACAATGGCTCTTCCTATAAAATGTCAATCATGGCATGGTCTATGACAATTTTTAATGATTCCTGTTATGACTACATATTTAGGAAATAGGACTACTGTGTTAGATTTCAAATTAGAAATCTATTGCCCTTATGTAATCTTATCTCATCAGGGGTCCCAGAAAATGCTATGACTCTGCTAATCTCTGATCTTGTCTTACAATCTAAAGGAGGTGATGCAGCATCTTTAAAATGAATTCTGTATTCAGTTTCCCAGCATTGTAGACATTTATAAACCAGTAAAATGATTGGCACAGGCCTAAGCCAGGACTCTATTATTTGAACCCCGTGTCCTTCCTTTATTAGAAAAAGCTTTATCTGCCAGGATTCTTTAAAGAAATGAAATCAGCAGACATTCAATATCACATTTCCAAAATCTGCAGGGTGAGCCAGCAGACTGGGCTCAAGCTTGATTCTCAGGAAGAGTCAATGTCTTGGTTGATGTGTGAAAGCCTTCACTGGCAGAATTCTTCTTGTGATGGGGGACAAGTTATTTGTTTGATGGAGGTCTTAACTTCTGAGAAAAGCCTCCAGGCTGTGGAGGGCAATCTACTGCACTTCAGCTACCAATTTAAACATTGCTTCATGCAAAATTACCCTCACAGAAAGGTAAAGAACAATGGTAGACAACGTATTTGAGCTCTGGTCCCAGAAAAAAAAATGGCATAAAAAATAAGTCTCTGAGCTTTCTGCAACTTGTTTCAGTTTGTAATTCTTAGGCTGGCCATTCCATCTAATAACTCTTGAGAGATGTTTAATTCTATTGTTAAGAGATAAGCTTTTATGAACACACACATGGAACTCACTGTTTCATTGCACAAGTTGGTTTTGTCTCTGTTTGCAATGTTCTGTTCCATGATTCAGCTGTGGACTCTAGGCAAGGTGTTTAATTTTTTTTTATTGATGGACTGAGATTGGATGCAATCCTGGGTTCAGAAGAGTTGTGTAGCTGACAAGTTGTTACAATCTATACTATATCTAAAAGGAGAGATAAGGAATCAAACAGAAACAGACTGCTTCTCTATGTCTAAAGACTCCTAGATAATCAAAGAATGGATGTCCATTTTCATATTCAACCAACTATCCCCTTGCCATGTCAAGGCCTTGATTTTGAGAAGGCAGTAAATTCAGCCTCCACTCAGGTTCTACTCCTTTAATGATTAAGCAGTCAGTCATTGTGGTCACCATTTGTCCTCTGGCTGTTGGTAGAGAGAAGCTTAAATGATTCCATGTAAACCACTGGAATTTTCTCTATTATCTTAAATTGCTAGTTGTTCAAATTACTCCTTTTCTCAGCCACTTGACTATGTTGCCTTCGTAACAGCTAATTTCCCATAATGCCAGAGAAACTGTCCAGCTATTTCTACTCCACTTTAACAGGCATAAAAACCTCAATAACAGTAACATCACAGCATGCCATCATTCTAGACTTCACAAATAATAAGATTTGCTTTGCCAGCATTTCACTGAAGGGTCCAACTCCAAAATTCAATTTTTAGAAGCAACAAGACCACAGTTCCCAAAGGAGCCTCCGGTGTTGAGTACATGCCTAAGTGGTCTATTACAGAAATGCTCTAAGGTGAAACCAGTGTGGTGGGGATGAAAAATTTATTAATTAAAAGAAAAAATTAAACAAAGACTCGGTTTCAGTTGTTATCCTATTTTCTGTATGATAACTGGAGAATCTCTAGAGTGTGAATGCTTCAGAGTGTTGTATACTGACAAAAGAAATCTGGGCTTCTGTGCTCACTTCCTAGGGATTTCTTTATTAAGAATTACTATGGAAAAAGTGAGTGATGTAACCCCAAAGCATTTCTGGATCTTATTTAAAGCAAATGTGTCTGGGTAATATACTAAAGACAGTCACGAAGGAGACCCTTAAAAACAAACTTATAAAAACTAGAATATGGTTACAGAGAGCCAACAGAAGATAACCAAGTGACTCTATGAAAGAAACAGTCATCTGCTACACTTCCACAGTTCTCCCAAGGAGTATTATGATGATAGAGGACCAGATAAAATCTAATGCCTTGGAAGCTGTATGAAATTATACAGTTTGAAAACCCATTATACCTCTTCTATTCACAATAGCCAAGTAAGATACGAAGGAGAGACACTATGTCTTATGATTGATGATGAAACAAGGTTACCAAGTCTGTAAATTAATTACTGTAGATGGGACTAAAGCCCAGATTGCCTGATTCTTTATCCAAGGCTGGTTTTCTCATTAATCAGCGGCTTTTATTACAAACACGAGTATCCCTTAAAATTATTATCAATTTGTTCAAAGGAGATTTACAATCTATGTTAAACTGATATACACTTTCACTGCCACAAATCAATACTAAACAGAGTCAATATTGAATTAGCAAGATCCACAATATGAGATAAGACACAGGTGACTCAGCAGAGATCAAGGGTACATTCTTTCTCAGTAAGGTGCTGTGGTAGATTAAAAGCTGAGTTATATCTTCAAACATGTGCATTGGAGACTTAATCTCGAGTATCCATTACTGTGGCTTTAGTTGGGAAAAGGGACTGAATTTAACAAAGATGAAGTTAGGCTATCAGTCTAGGCCTTAATATAATACGGTTGATTTTTTTTTTTTTAAGAGTAAACAAAGACGAGCATGGAGAACATCAGGTGAGCCTAAAGTCAGATGCATCTCCAAGACAAGAAAAGTAGGATGGAGGTCCTCCACCAGGGTGTAGGAATAGGGAAGGGAGGGCTTACCAATACATTGATTTCAGAACTGTGAGATGACAGATGTTTGCTCTTTTAAGTCTATTAGGTTTGGGCACTTTACTGTGGCAATCCTTTGAAACTAAGGTACATTCTATATGTGAAGACATGAGTAACTCTCATGATGAGATTCAGCACATAATGATATCTGAACCCAGTTTACAGTAGAAACTTGGAGGATTCATTTCATAATCTTGAAGCCTCAAACTAAAGTTTTAACTTTGCTTTAATCATTTCTTCTTTGTAAATCTTAAGTTCTTCATGGAAACTACTTTGTTCATCTCTCAGAGTGAACTAAATCAGGTGAAAGAAGCAGTTTGTCAAGGGAAGGGGACCATTATTACACTCAGAACATTCATTTTAACTTGAGGAGAGATATTTTTCTTAACACCTTTTAATTCAAGTATAAGAATGAATTCAATTTTATGACTTCTTTTAAAATATTTTGAAATAAACCAAAGGTAGATCTAGCTCCTGTGAACTATATATATTGGAGTTCCATCTGCAAATTTTCATGGACTAACATTTGGTGGCTTAGATTTTTGTTTAACTGCTATATAAAAATGGACATGTGCCATATTGAAGAGAAGGCAGACTTAAAAATGAGAAGGAATTACAATATACATATATCTTATTTGTCTTTTCTTTCTTCCCTCCAAACCCTCCCACATAATCCCCTTGTTCCTTTTGCAAATTTATGGCCTTTTACTTCATTGTTGTTACATACATATATTTATATGTATCATTATATGTATATGTATAAAAATTATCCAGTAACATTGGACTATATGTACATTTCATTGATTTTACTGGATTTCTTTATTAAATATAACCAGACTTTTTGTGGTACTGACATATACATTAAAATATAGTCATAAAAGCTTGGTGGTGGTGACACATATCTTTAATCCCAGCACTTGGGAGGCAGAGGCAGGAAGATCTCTATGAGTTTGCGATCAGCCTGATCTACAAAGTGAGTACCATGACAGCCTGGATTGTTACACAGAGAAACCCTGTCTTGAAAACCAACACTACCCCCTGCAAAAAAAAAAAAAAGACATAAATACAATCAACTATATCGAGGTTGGATTTACATAATTTATATAATACAAGTCACTGTATGGGCTTATGCAATCAACTATATCAAATTTGTATTTATGTAGATAATTTATATAATACAAGTCACTGTATGTGGTTTATAGTTGTCTGAAGCCTTTGGGAATGAAGAAATGTAGGAACAAATTCTTCTCTAATATTTAAAAAAATGAGAAGGGAAAGAACATTGCTGAGATATTTGCATGATGGTTGCCCACTGGGCAAAAGCCAACCACATTAAGGAGATTGAACCTGGAGTAGGTTTGTTGTAGGTCGTTGCAAACGCTACTGAGTTTTTTACAATCAGAAGAGAGACATTTGGATCAAAGGAGCTACTATAGGGTAGAAAATTCTAAACACATCCAAAGCTGCTCCCAGGGTGTTTCTTGTACACCTAAGTTAGTCTGAGAGTCTTATTTCATATAGAAGATTTCACTTAATCTGTAAGAAATTGAAACACTGACAGGTAAACTCACTGAGAGAAACGTTTTTTCCAGCAATTGCTGATACACAATTCATTCATTCACATCTCTAACCTATTTAGAGAAAATTATCTGAGAGTCCTTTGTTTTTTTTCCAATCATCAATTTAAAAGCTATTGCTATCATTTGTCAATTCAATTTTAAAACTTGTTAAAGCATTAGTACAAAAAATATGACTAAAAAATATGTCTTTCTATGTTTATGAAATTGGGGTTACAGAGACAATTTTTTTCACCTTTAGCTGATTGGACAAACACCTTCAAGAGCAGTCAACCCTCTCCTATTTATGTAACATCACTTAGTTGTTCATTAATTCCCCTCTGATAACCGAAATGTCTGCTCTGGGTACAGTGGCAGAGTGAAAGCTATTCCACAACTGGAAACTAGAATATGTCATCCAGATTTCAAAGTTCAATAGGGACTTGGACAGCAGTTTCAAATTCTGTATGAAGTCTGTTTTGCAATAGGACCAAAACTAAAAAATGATATTTATAAAAAAAAAAAAACACCATCCCCTCCCATACACATACACACAAAATTTTATAATGTTATAAAATTTTATAATTTATAGACCAAACAATGAGTGTCACCTGTGTTTCTCTAAGGAAGGAACTTTAGCGTGAAGAAGGTGAAGAAGCGAGGAAAAGTTCTAAATAAATGAATAATTCAAAAAAGTCAATAAACAAATATTGAAAAAAGACTAGAGTGCCTTTGCTTTTGCTGGCCTTTGTTTAAATTTTAAACAAATTCATCTTCAAATCACACTGTTTTCCTGAAAAAACAAAAAAGTTATATTTATGATCCTATGTGAGGAAAACCAGGCCTGTTTCTTCCCTAATCTGTGGGAATACTTTTGAAACTGAACTACACTAACAACTGCTTTTGAAAAGTCTGAAAGTCTTTATCATTCACTTGGAATGAAACATCTAGCTACAATTAAATTATCAGTGATAGAATGAGTTTATATCTCCTGTCTTTTTCATGCATTATTTTAATAAAATTTGAGAGTATAAAGTAGTAATGTTAAATATAGACTATGGTCTTAGGCAGGTTGATAGGACTCATGTGTCTTGCCTTAGTGGAGTGTGTGTGTATGTGTGTGTGTGTGTGTGTGTGTGTGTGTGTGTGTTTCTGTGGGTGTGGGTGTGGGTGGGTGGGTGTGTGCATGTGAATGTGTGTGCATGTATGTGTGTGTGCCTATGTGCCTGCACATGTGTGTGTGTAAGAGAGAGAGAGAGAGAGAGAGAGAGAGAGAGACAGAGAGACAGAGAGACAGAGAGACAGAGACAGAGACAGAGACAGAGAGATTATGTCCCTTAAGTCATCTTTGCCTTAAAACTCCGGGCATAAACAATCATCCTGTCTGATGTTTCTATGAATTTCCCTATTACTTTAATTGACATTTTCTTTTTCTTTACTATTCTCTCATACACTACATCCCAATGACATCCTCCCCTCCCACCACTCTGTGCACTCCCACCTCTCCTCTGCCCCAGATCCACTGCTCCTGTTTTGTCTTTTTTTTCTTCTTTATATTTTATTTTATTTTACAATATAATTCAGTTCTACATATCAGCCACGGATTCCCTTGTTCTCCCCCCTCCCGCCCCCTCCCCTTTCCCCCATCCCACCCCCCATTTCCACCTCCTCTAGGGCAAAGCCTCCCCCAAGGACTGAGATCAACCTGGTAGACTCAGTCCAGGCAGGTCCAGTCTCCTCCTCCCAGACTGAGCCAAGCGAGCCTGCATAAGCCTGAGGTTTCAAAGAGCCAACTCATGCATTGAGCACAGGACACCGTCCCACTGCCTGCATGCCTCCCAAACAGATCAAGCCAATCAACTGTCTCACCTATTCAGAGGGCCTGATCCAGTTGGGGGTCCCTCAGCCATTGGTTCATAGTTCATGTGTTTCCATTCGTTTGGCTATTTGTCCCTGTGCCTTATCCAACCTTGGTTTCAACAATTCTCGCTCATACAAACCATCCTCTTTCTCGCTAATTAGACTCCTGGAGCTCCACCTGGGGCCTAGCTGTGGATCTCTGCATCCAGATTCCTCAGTCCTTGGATGGGGTTTCTAGCACCACAATTAGGGTGTTTGACCATTCCATCACCAGAGTAGGTCAGTCCCGGCTGTCTCTCCACCATTGCCAGCAGTCTATTGTGGGGGTATCTTTGTGGATTTCTGTGGGCCTCTCTAGCACTTTGCTTCTTCCTATTCTCATGTGGTCTTCATTTACCATGGTCTCTTATACCTTGTTCTCCCTCTCTGTTCTTGATCCAGCTGGGATCTCCCGCTCCCCCAAGCTCTCTTTCCCTTGACCCTCGCCCTTCATTACCCCTACTCATGTCCAGGCTTTTCATGTAGATCTCATCCATTTCTCTGTCTTTGGGCGATCCCCGTGTCTGTTTTCCAGGAGCCTCGCTGGTGACTATAGAGCTGTAGTAATAAAAACAGCTTGGTATTGGCATAAAAACCGACATGTGGACCAATGGAATCGAATTGAAGACCCTGACATTAATCCGCACACCTGTGAACATATAATTTTTGACAAAGAAGCCAAAAGTGTACAATGGAAAAAAGAAAGCATCTTCACCAATTGGTGCTGGCATAACTGGATATCAACATGTAGAAGGCTGCAAATAAATCCATATCTGTCACCGTGCACAAAACTTAAGTCCAAGTGGATCAAGGACCTCAACATAAATCCAGCTACTCTGAATCTGCTAGAAGAGAAAGTAGGAAGTAGTCTTGAACGCATTGGCATAGGAGATCACTTCCTAAATATAACACCAGTAGCACAGACACTGAGAGAAACAATCAATCAATGGGACCTCTTGAAACTGAGAAGCTTTTGTAGAGCAAAGGATCCGGTCAACAAGGCAAAGTGACAACCTACATAATGGGAAAAGGTTTTCACCAACCCCATATCTGACAGAGGACTGATATCCAGAATATATAAGGAACTCAAGAAATTAGACATCAAAATGCCCAACAGTCCAATTAAGAAATGGGCTATAGAACTAACAGAGAATTCTCAACAGAGAAAACTCAAATGGCTGAAAGACATTTAAGGAATTGCTCAACATCCCTAATCATCAGGGAAATGCAAATCAAAACAACTCTGAGATACCACCTTATGCCTGTCAGAATGGCTAAGATCAAAAATACTGATGACACCTTATGCTGGAGAAGATGTGGAGCTAGAGGAACTCTCCTCCACTGCTGGTGGGAATGCAAGCTTGTATAACCACTTTGGAAATCAATATGGCGCTTTCTTAGAAAATTGGGAGTCAATCTCCCCCAAGATCCAGCTATACAACTCTTGGGCATATACCCAAGGAATGCTGAATCATACCACAAAAGCACTTGCTCAGCTATGTTCATATCAGCATTGTTTGTAATAGCCAAAACCTGGAAACAACCTAGATGCCCTTCAACTGAAGAATGGATAAATAAAATGTGGTACATATACACAATGGAATACTACTCAGCAGAGAAAAACAATGACATCATGAGGTTTGCAGGCAAATGGATAGATCTAGAAAAAATCATCCTGAGTGAAGTAACCCAGACTCAGAAAGACAAACATGGTATGTACTCACTCATAGGAGAATACTAGATGTGGAACAAGGATGATTATTTTGCCTTTTTAACTGATACATTTGAAACATAAAATGTGTACATACTAATGGGATGCCATGCAATGTTTTATAGGGTGTATATATTATAGGACAGTTAAATCAGGCAAAAACAAATCTATGCCAAACAAACAGAAGCTCTATACAAGCAGGTGTAACTCTTCATATGTGTACCAGAGTAGATTACACCCAATCCAATCAAAAGAGATTAAAAGGAGCACTATATATTACTAAATGGAAAAAACCATCAAGAGATATAACAATCCTTAACATTGGTATATCAAATATATGAGTTCTCTATTTCATTTAAAAAGAAAACAGCTATGAAACATAAAAAGCCCAAAAGGTCCTGCCTAAATATTGGATACTTCGATACCTACCTTTCATATTTAAATAGGCCTGCTACACGAAAAACCTGTAAGAAACCTTAGAACCAAATTATATTGTCATCAAGTGGATTTAACAGATATACACAGAATATTCTAACCCAAAGATAGGGAATACACATTATTCTCAGTAGCACATGGAACTGTCTCTAAAATTCATTATATCATAAGCCAAAGAGAAAACCTTAACAAATACAAGAAAATTACTTGTATCTTATTGGACCACAGCAGAATAAACTAGAAATCAACAGTAAGAAAGACAGCAAATACTACAAGTATATGTAGAAAATGAACAGCACATTTTTGAAGGAACAGTGGATAATCAAAGAAACCAAAGAGAAAAAATTTAAATTACTTGGGTCAAATGAAAATGAGAAAATAACTTACCAGAATCTGTGGACACAAAGAAAGCAATCCTAAGAAGAAACTCCATACCAAAAGTGATCATACTGAAAAAAATAAAGAGGATCTCAAGTAAACAACCCTAAAGACCAGAAGAAAACAAGAAGCTAATACCAAGATAAGAAACAGATGGCAAGAAATAATAAGTGTCAGGGTAGAAATTAATTAAATAGAGATTAAAAGAACAACACACAGTATCAAAGAAGTGATTAGTTTATAAAGTCGATAAGTTTAACTAACCCTTATTCAAAAACAAATAAAAAGTAAGAAAGCAAAAAAAACCAATCCAAGTTAACAAAGCTACAGTGAAAGAGGAAGTTGTTAGAACAGACTCCAGTGAAATACAGGATGTCTGTTTGAAATATGGCTCAAAAAACCTAGATAAACTTGATAAAATTTTAAATGCATATGACCTACCAAAATGAAATCTATAAAATTAAACTACTTCAACACAGTCACAGAACAATACAATGATCTCAAATCTGCAATAAAAATGCTCCCCATAAAGCAAAGTCTGAAAGTACCTGGATTCAATCCTGAATTCTTTCAAACTTTTAAATAAGGCTCAATACCAATGTTTTATTTTTTCAAATTTTTGAAAAAAATAGAAAGGTAAGGAAAGCTTCTAAATTCATCGTATCAAGCCAAAACTGCTGTGGGATCTTTGTTTACACTCTGTGAAGATGTGTCCTTGTGATTTTTTAAAATAAAGAGCTTGTTGTCCAATAGGTAGGCAGGAGAGAATAGGTGAAATTTCCAGGGAGAAAGAGGAATTCTAGGAAGGAGAGAGCCTGAGAGGTACCAACGAGACTCAGATCAAGTTGGATGTAGAGAATTTGAGAGAGATAAAAGCCACATGACAAAACACAGATTAATAAAGCAGGTTAATTTAAGTTATAAGAGCTAGTTGGGATTAAGATTAAGCTAAAGGCCAAGCTTTCACAATTAATAGTAAGTCTCCATGTCATCATTTGGGGCTGGTGAATAAAAGAATGTCCGACTACACAAAATGCAATACCAAAACCAAATAATGACCTACAATAAAACAAAGTACAAACTAATTTTACTGAGGAAAATAGATACAAAAATGCCAAATGACATACTAACAAAGTTCAAAAACCCACATACTCTACACTATAGTCAAATATAATTTATCTCAGGAATATGTTTGCTTAAACATACATAAATTAATGAATGTAATATGCCATGTAAGTAAACTTAAGGGCATAAATCACATGATAAACACCATAGATATGGAAACAACAAAGTTCAACATATTTCCATAATAAAAGCCATGGAGAAATTAAGAACAGAAGGAATATCAAAATAATAAAGGTTGTTAGTCACAATATTATTGCTAACATTTTTCCAAAGGATGAACAAATGGGATCATTTACTCTAAAATCAAGAATGAGCAACAATGTGCACTCTCTTCGTTCTTACACAACTTAGTTGTCTAAGGCTTAGCTAGAACAACATTAAGTAAGAAAAATACATTAAAGTAGGAAATGAAGAAATCAAACTATAAGACTCTATAAGTGTTACTAAAAAAGTTTTAGATGTAACAAATTATTTCAGTGAAGTGGCAGAACTCAAAATAAACATGAAAATGCCATCGTTTTCAAATATAATAAAAATGAAGTCAGAGAGAAAGAAATTGGGAAAAATATCCATTAATAACAGCTCCAAAAATATCTGGAAAGAAATCCAAACTAAAATATCTCTATAATGTTAATTTAAGATATAGAAAAGGGAAGGGAAACCAAAGAAAAAGTAAATAACAGACACTTCCCATGTTTTTGGATTTGCAAAATTAATATTTTTAAGATGGCTACATTACTGAAAGCAATTTGCTGATTCAATATCACCCCCACCAAAGTTCCAATGTCATTCCTCACAGAACCACCAAAGTATACCAATAATACATATGGAAACACAAATGGCACAATAGGAAAATGAACCCTGATGAGAAAGTGCAACTTGAAGCCCTTATCCTGTCCTTTTAATCTCTTTATCCTTACATTTGCTATTCACAGAGTACCATTTGTTTTCTGTCTCAGACACTGTGGTTTCCATTCCTGGAAATTTGACTGGCATTTTCTATGTCCTTTATGAGTGCACTTAACAGTGAAATCTCTAGTTTCTTGAAATTGTAAAGTGTTCTTACAGTAATCAAATAGTTAGATAATAGTTATGTTCACTGTTCAATGCCTCTCAGTAAGACAGATTCATAAGTTTTGCCATTTGGGGTGTGTTCCTACTGACTGATTATCCTCCTCATTTTGAGGCATTTTAGTCCATCTTTCTATGCTAGCTTATTTTCAAGCTATGTGTAATATTATATAAATTTTACTTCTCTTAAGTGAGATACTTATAGGGATAAATAACACAAGCTAATAGATATCCTGCTGCAGTGTGTTGTTTGTGTGACAACATTCCATAAAACACAGGGCAAAATGTGGTGAGGGAACGTCTAGAAAATACTTTGTCCCATGATAAAATTAACACACACACACACACACACACACACACACACACACACACACACACACATAGCTTCTTGCTTTATGACTTGCAGCCTCTTACCTGGTAAGGCCGTGATGCTTGGAGCAAAGCATCATGTTGCAAATGTAAGACGTGATGTTCTCAGAACAGAGTGAAGGGTGAAAGTACTTAAGTTTGTATGATATTGTTGTTTTCAGCTTTGAAAATTTCAAATCTAACTATAATACATTATAGTTTTGGGTACTTTGGGCCCTTATATTCTGAAGTTCCTAAATGTTTTTGTATGAAACAGTTCACACATTTTTTTTCTCACTAATCTTTGAAATTGAAGGTAATTATTGAATGATCCTGGAAAGATCATTTGGTTGATGGCAAAAGGATCTTTAATGTACTGATTCTTGCAAATGGATTCTGTGAATTCTATTATAGATCCACATAATTGAAATGAGTTTGAAATTTTTTAATTATCCTTGCATAAGATTGGTGAGTCTTCTCTATCCTTAAAAAGCATCCCCATAGCAACCTACATCAGTAACTTCAACAGTGAAATTTGAAGATATTTCTGAGAGTTTAGAATATAATTTGAAATTGTTTTTAACATGTTGACATTGTTATAAACATAAACTGCAACTGTTATCTCACTTAGAAAAGCCCCCAGAAGACATCCCCTAACCTCATTGTTGATTTTATTCAACTTAAAATGGGATTACATTCTGTCAAGCACACTATATATTAAAAATACGTGTGATACTGTTGTGTCCTGGGCGTGAAACCCCAAAAAGAACACCAGAGACACGAACTCACTGAAATGCAAAAGCAAGGCCCCTAGAAGACATCCCCAGAACTCATGATTGATTTTATTCAACTTACAATGGGATTACATCCTGTCAAGCATACTATATATTAAAATTACTCATGATACAACAAATTTATGAAGCACTATGGCACAGTCTGATTTAAACAGTCTCAAGATACTTATGCTACTCTGTACTTGAGATGAACCATCTAAGAAAAAAGTCACTTATTAAGTAATGTAGCCTGTACCATAGTCTCTATTTAACAATGTACTTAGGATGAAAAGTCAAAGGTCACTTCACATCCTTGTAAAATCAAAAGCTCTTGTTAAACATCACATTAGGAACTATATTTTACACATGTTAGTCTCATGAACAGGTAGCATTCTTGGGGAAATCAAATCTGTCAAGTTTTGTGAAGTAAATCAGTAAAATATTTTATGTGAGATTCTTATCTCAAGAATGTTTGAGTCATAATATCAATTGTTTGGGAAACAATATCCATAAACACTGGGGAAAGAATGAAAATCTGTGTTACTCCTCTTGATGCTCTAAAATATGAAACAAGGAGGGAAGGTTTTATTTGGCTTGTGGTTTTAGAAAGGATATGGTCTCATGTTGGAGAAGACAAAGCCAGGCAACAGGAGAAAAAGGTGGCTGGCCACATTGCATCATGATCAGGAAGCAAGAAAGTTTAATTCTGCTGCTCATCTCTTTTTGTATTTTTTATTCAGTCAGTCTGGGACTGAGGCCTGTAGAAAGGTGCCACCAACACTCACATTGGTTCTTCCTTCCTCAGCTAAACAGTTCTGGAAACATCCTTATAGATACACCCAGAAGCTGCATTTCTCTAATAATTATAAATGGAATAAAGTTGAAAAACAAGATTACCCATCACTCCATCCTAATTGACTTTCCCCAGTTTATATTATATTCTAGTAAAACACACATGATATAAAATTTTAATAGTAACTGTTTGGGATGTATAGTTCAGTGGCATTGGGAACATTTTAAAACATAGCCACCATCCACCTCCAGGCTCATTTTATTCTTGTAAAATGGAAAAAAATGTATGCCCACTTCCTTCTTGCCTTAATCCCTTAAGACCATAACCACCATTCTATTTATACCTGTGATTTTGATGAAGTGCCTCAGTGGTATCATTTAGTACTTATCCCTTTGAATGTGGCTTTTCTCCCTTAGTACAGTGTCCTCAACACCCATTCATTTTACAAAATGAGTCATAATTTTCTATCTTTTTAAAGACAGAATGTCTTTAAATTCCACTGTGTAGATATGTCATGGCATTTTTATCATTCATCTGTTGGTAGACATGGTGTTTGTTCTACACCTTAGCTCCTTTGAATGTTGATTCTGAGCATAAATTTTGAAATATTTTAAAATCATATTTTCTTCCCTGCCCCTAATATCCTAGAAGATCATGACTAGATTAGGAAAAGAGCAACTTAAACAGATAAAACATAATCTTGGGGAAATTGTAGATAGAAAAGTGATTTTCTCCCTTCCCTGAATAGATGCAAATGCACAAGAACTCAGAGAGAGAGAGAGAGAGAGAGAGAGAGAGAGAGAGAGAGAGAGAGAGAGAGAGAGAGAGAGAGAGAGAGAGAGGAGAGACTCTGGACTCTTCTCCTCTCTCTGGATCATCACTCCTCTTCCAAGAAACATGATAATATGATAAAATAATTACCTTTGTTCCTTTCCCATGGGGGGCTCAGTCTTCATTTCCTACTGACCTACTTTACCTCAGTTCATTTTCCTTAAAGCATCAAGAGCTGTATGCATAACAAATTACCTTCTATCTCATCAGACAAAGGTCAAGTTCACAAATATTCTCATTTGAGTATAATTATTATAATTTTGATAGTTTTTTATTCCCTTTTAGCACATCATGTATTATCATAAGTCAAAGGGGATAGGTATGGCTCTTCATAACTACACCTATGTCATGTCATTAAATATGTCTTACCCTATTTTTTCCATCATCTTCTGAGCTCTAGAAAGCTAACTTCATTGTTTTATACTTTTCTTCCTCCATTTACTTACATATGCACATATACATATTTAGCATTATACTAAACATATACCTCATTTATGTTATATTAGTGTAGCCATTGTTTTTTTTAATCAACTGCACTTAACTTTATACACTTGAAATGTATGTACTAAAACTTCTATTATCACAACTCCTAGTTTTCATCACTCTTCATTAAAGCTCCACAAATACACCATAGATTATCTGACTTCTCTTGTCTCCTTAATCTGCATACATAAGAATCCAGTATTTGGCAATTATAAGTGATGTTGAAATGTTTGCACATGAATTTTGTATTGTTGGGAGTCTAACTTCAGTGTGAATTCCTCAAAGAGTCATTTCTGTGAGAAAATGAAAATTCATCTATAGTTTTGTAAGATATTGCCAAATCTCTTTCCCCAAGTTGCAATAACTTTTAAATTTTTGCCAATGTAGTGGGCGAGAAATGACATCTCAATTTAGTTTTAATTTGCATTTGAAAAATCTCATAAATTTTAAGTTCATTTTAATATATGCCTGCTAAACTGCTCATATCTAGTCCTTACTTTTTTGCATTATTGTCTAACTTTCTATAGTATTTGTGGCTTTTTTCATTTTCAAAATTCTTTTTATATTAAAAACATCAAACTTTCTCTTTGACACATTACAAACATTGTTACTTTTACATCTATCTTTAATCTTTATTAATAAAACTTTTGCAATGAAAGCAGTTTTTCTTCTAATTTTGCGTGGTAAAATGTATCAAACTCTAGTTTTATTGAATCAATACTCTAACTCATGTAGAGAGTTTGCCCCAAATGCAAGCTATAGAAAGTGGTTTCATTTTACTTCAGAATTTGGGGTTTTACATCTTGAGGTTGGTACAGGAAGAGGACCAGGTGTAATATTATGTAATTTGAAAAACTATGCAATTATTCACATTAAAAACTTTTGATTCATGAACTGGAATTTATGCATTAATTATATGTTAGATCTAAGGAATAGGCCTACCTATTTCCACACCATTCATCATAGCCAATTTTATCCCATTGTCTTCCCTATTCACTTGTGAGAAATAGGTTGTTTTCATACCAAAGCTTTCAGATCAGTTTAACTCTCTGTGGGTGGTAATTCTCATTCACAGATCTTCATTTTCTACATTTTTTTTTTTTTTACCAATTCTGGGTGCTTATTTTTCTATATGGATTTTATATCAACTCTATAACTTCATAAAAATGTTGTTGATATACTCTTTGGAACCACACAAAATTTATGAATTGTTTTTGAGATCATTTTTACTTGTAATGCCTAAATGTACTGAGCAAAATAAAATCAGTATCTTCTTTCATATTGTTTGTCTTTTAACCTACAGGCTGTGTGTGTGTGTGTGTGTGTGTGTGTGTGTGTGTGTGTGTGTGTGTGTTGTGACTAATCTTTGTATTGATTTTCAAAGAGAAAGCTAGAATTATCATAAAAAGTGATGCTTGACATTCTCACAGGACATTTCTGAGGAAATGCCTGGATAATTGTGGATATAGTAGGTGCCAAAGTAGTAACATATCATATTGAAAAGAGACGGCCTTATAAATAGATCTGATCTTGAATTCTTGGGAAGAATCCAGAACAAAGTCAATAGAAAGAGAGTTGACAGGCAGAGGACAAATGAGCCAGAAAGGTGATAAAAGTTGTAGAGGGCATGATGTCATCCCTGCCAGGTCCAGCTGGAACTCTAAAGTTTTCAAAGAGGCCAAGCAGAGTTGTGAGGAAACACTTGAGTTTCCTTTAAGTTGGCAGCTGTTAGGGACAAGCCCCATATACAGAACAGAAATGCTCAGAGATTTTATCAGTTCACTCAGGGGTTCAATCAGTTACTATAAATACAAATAACAATTATTTACTGCAGGTCAAAAGAGGCTAGGATTATAATATTTGAGAAGATAAATATGTTTAGACTGGCTTAAGCACCACACAATATATACATATATTAAAATGCCACGTGATACTCCATTAATATGTATAGTCTGTGCTTTTAGATATCGTTTAAAAATAAAAACCTTTTAACACTTCAAAGTGGTTACAATATTATTACATACTCAAAAATGAAACAAATATTTTTTAAGTAAAATAAATCAAAGCTCTGTAGACCAGGCAGGCCTCGAACTCAGAGATCTACCTGCCTCTGCCTCTTGAGTGTTGGGTTTAAAGGCATGTGACACTACTCAGTCTTCAGCCAGCAACTGATGGGAGCATAAGCAGAGAATGACAGCCAAACATTAGCCAGAGCTCAGGGAACCTGGCAAAAGAGAGGAGGAATTGTAGGACCCAGAGGGGTTGAAGACACCACAGGAACACACCCCTCAGAATCAACTAAGCCTGGCTCATAGGGGGCTCACAGAGACTGAAGTGGCATTCACACATCCTGCATGGGTCTGAGCTAGGTCCTCTGCACATGTTATGGTTGTGTAGTTGGGTGTTCTTGTGGGACTCCTAATATTGGGAGTAGGTTTTGTCTCTGACTATTTTGCCTGCACTTGGGACCCTTTTCCTTCTACTAGGTTGCCTCATCTAGGCTTGAGATGAGGATTTGTGCCTTGTCTTATTGTAGCTTGTTATTTCATGTTCTGTTGATATGCCTGGGAGGCCTGCCCTTTTCTGAAGGGAAACAGAGGACTGGATCTGGGCAGAGAGGGAAGGGAGGGGAGAAGGACTGGGAGGAGTGGAGGGAGGGAAAACTGTGGTTAGGATGTAATATATGAGGGAATAATAAATAAACAAATAACAGTAATAATAAAAAAGGAAAGCAAAAATGCAGTGAAACATAATGAAGAAGCAAATGTAATACCAATCCATAATCCCCAAGCATTTTAGTGAAATCTTGGAGAATACCTCATGCCCCTAACTGGTGTTAACAGGAGTAATGATGTTTTAATTACACATCATATTAACTTAACTTTGTTAACCTAAACATTTATCCTTTGTGGGTTCCTGGATTCTAACAACAAACTAGAAATACTCATAAGTAAACACCATTTGTGTCCTAACAAAAATGAACTCAAGGATGATGTTCATGGTGATGGAAAAGTGTTATATGGATTAAGAGATATTCATGTTGCTTCAAAACTCTGTATTGTACTGTTTTGACTTCTTTGTCAAAAATGTTCATGGGTATGTGGATTAATGTCAAGGTCTTCAATTTGATTCCATTGGTCCATGCCAGTACCAAGTTGTTTTTATTACTAAAGCTCTATAGTAGAGTTTGAGGTCAGGGATCATAATGCCTCCAGAGGTTGCAAGAGGTTCCAAGTTTTTATGCCAGTACCAAGTTGTTTTTATTACTAAAGCTCTAGAGTAGAGTTTGAGGTCAGGGATCATAATGCCTCCAGAGGTTGCTTTATTATACAGGATTCATTTAGCTATCCTAGGTTTTTTGTTTTTCCACATAAAGTTAAGTATTATTCTTTCCACGTCTGTGAAGAATTGTGTTGGGATTTTGATGGGGATTGCATTGAATCTGTAGATTGCTTTTGGTAAGATTGCCATTTTTACTATGTTAATCCTACCTATCTATGAGCATGGGAGATCTTTCCATTTTTTCATATCTTCTTCGATTTCTTTCTTCAGAGGCTTAAAGTTGTGCTGGGGAGGCTCTCAGTACTCCAAAGAGATGATTCCCACCCTGGACGGCTGGCAGTGGTCCAGAAGGTGCCTGAACTACTCTACTCTGGTGACCGGACTACCAAATACCCTAACTGTCATCATAGAGCCTTTGTCCAGTGACTGAAGGAGGCAGAGGCAGAGATCCACAGCCAGACACCAGGCTGAGCTCCGGGAATCCAATCTGTGAGAGAGAGGAGGGATTCTGCAGGTGGGGCACTTTGAGATCATGATGGGAAGACATGCAGAGATAGATGGCCACACTAGTGGAAGCCCATGAACTGTAGACTGGTGGCTGTGGAGCCCCCATGGGACTGGATTGGGCCCTCTGGATATGGAGGATGGTTGTTTTGCTTGAAGTATTTGGGGAGAACCCAGGCAGGGGGATCAGGATCCATCCTTGGTGCATAGGCAGACTTTTGGGAATCCGGTGCCTGTGGTGTAATGCCTTGTGCAGCCTTGGTGCTGTGTGGAGGGGCTTGGACCTGCCTAGGCTCAGTGTACTGGGCTCTGCTCTCTCCCCATGGGAGACCTTGATTTGGGAGATGTGGAGATGTGGGGTGGCTAGGAGAGAGGGCTGGGGGGGTGGGAAGAGGTGGAATCTGTGGGTAGTATGTAGAGTGAGTGGAAGATTTCTTAATAAAGAAAAATAAAAAAAATGGAACACCAGTAAGGCATGTTGCTATTTGATTAGTTTGTGTACAATCTGGAGAAAATACAAAAAAAAAATTAGCAAGATATGTCAGGCTTATAAGTCCTGCATTTAAAACCAAATACCAAAATATGTGTTTACTTATAAATTTATATTTTTCTTTAAAAACTTTTGCTTATTCTCTCAATAACAGAACAAAAATGATAACTTTTTTCTTCTAAAACTGTTCTTTTACAATTTGTGTTTAGAAAATTTGCAAATAAAAAATATATATCAGAAAAAAAACTCTGTATTGAGATTCTGTTAATGATAGGCCTCCTTGTAGAGACTGGCATTTGATTTATAGAGGCACAGATCTTAACTCATCTGAGGTAGGTGTCAGGTGCTACGCAGTGGGTGGAGGTGCAGATAGAGTAAGAAGTTAAAGACAAAGTCCTTGTCTCTCCCAATTCTCTTTTAAAATGAGTGTGTCATTTTCTTCTGTCCTCAACCCCAGAGTTGTATGTTTTACAAACTTCCGACTCTGGACCTCACAGCAGCAGCCCCACAGTTTCTTAGGTAAAACTAGCTCATAGCTACAGTGTTGACTTCCCTTGACTTCCCAACAGTTAGAACTGAACTGTCTTACTGGATTTCCTGCTTCTATAGCATTTGCACGTCCTATTGTGGTACTTCTTTGCCTATTGAATCACGGAAGAATGTTCATCTAATAAGGCCTGTGTAATGATATGTGCCTATATCACCTATTGTTTCAATATCAATGGATCTCTGTGGCCTATAAAGTCAATCGTCCTCTAAAGAACCAACTCTCTCATCATCAAGCAAGGTGTATAACTAAGGACATGTAAATGAATGTATGTGTGAGTGAGTAATTCTATCTAAATTGAGGAAGACTGAATTTATACTTTGCCTGTAAGGTTAATAATTATCATTAACACATGTAGATGTAATTCTGAACGGTCTTATTAAATAAGAAACACAGAGTCAGATGCAGAGTTAAAAGCCCAGAGATAGAGCAGCAGCCAAGAGCTAAGACCACCTTTTTACCCCTCGCTGGCGTCCTTTCCCTCAGAAAGAGACCTAATTCCTGTGTGTCTGTCTTTTTATTGACTTTCTATTCTGCCTTCTCAATGGCTGTAAACCCAACCACATGACCTTCTTGTCATTGCTTGTCTATACAGACCTCCAGGTCTCTATGGTTGGTATTGAAATTAAAGGTGTGTGTCTCCATGCTGGCTGTGTCCTTGAACACACAGATATTCTGCCTGTCATGTGATTGGGATAAAGGGTGTGTGCTACCACTGCCAGACTTCTGATAAATGGCTTGCTATTAGCTCTGATCCCTAGGCAACATTATTAACATACAAATAAAATCACATTTCAGCACAAATAAAATATCAACATAAACACATATTGCATATATATTAAAAATTACAATAACCATTTGGACTACTACCTAGTGTGAGATTACCTATCCATTTTACTAGTAATGATATTAAAGTTCTGAGAAACAAAATAACTTGAGTGAGACAAGACAGGAAGTAAATTCATTGTTAGCTATGTAACAAGTTACAGACCAACATGTACTCCATGAAACACTGTCACAAACCAATTACTGATTTCACAAACTTAGTCCAGTTTGATTCTAGAAGCCAAGTACCTAAACACAGTGTCTACCTCTCTCATTCTGTTATTTCATCTGGCTACACAGAAGCTCACAAATTTCAAAAGAAAATGCAAAACAAATGAAGACACCTGAAGAATGACAATACAGATTCCTTTTTGAATCAGAGGGAGAGTGAAAAAGATACTCAGTATTTCTCCTTCCTGCCAAAGGATGAAAGAGTATTACCAAACACTAAAATGCTGGTATCAGTGACAGCTGATGTTAGGAACCTTTTGAGAGGCTTCTCTGTTGTGGAAAAATATGACCAGAATGTCACTGGCTCCTGTCTTCTCTCTGCTATAAGACAAGACTCTATGTCATCAGAACTAAAGAAAATGCACAGAAAAAGAAGAGGGTGTGTGGAAGTCTTTACAACAAGTTTATAACTTGTTTAGTTTTGGGGACAGTTGATTTTTTTCCACAACTTGTCTAATCTTGTCATTCTTTTCTCCAAAGGCACCGCTAACAAGATCTCTTAATATTGAAGTAATTAATCCATGCTGTATAATGTCTTCTTTTTTCAATGAATGTTTGTTGTACATTGCCAAAATGCAATAAAAGACAATTAAAATTACTAAGGAGGCATAATTTATGGTCCTTTTTTCTAAAGAATGCTTTTAAATAACTTGCAATCAGGACAGTGTCATCTAAAGCATTTGGGAATTACACATTGATTTTTAATAAATGGTGTGGGTAAAATGGGTTTTGTTAGGACTGTGATATTGCATTATGTGAAGACATGGCTTCCTGGAGGAGCTAATGGAGCCTCTTTCAACCTTCACCTGTCACCACACAAATCCTGGTGAACTGTGAGAAAAGGCAATTGGTAATGACTCAGATTTGTGAAGGTGGGGAACTGAAATCACACCCACTCCCAAACTCATATGGAATTTGACTTAATAGAGAAGGATGGCTGCACCAAGTTTGGATAGCGTGTATAACCAACTATTGTAATATGGCCTTCCTTTTTGATTTGGAAGAATGCTCCTCTATTTTTCTCCAGGCATCATGGATTCATTGGGTACAAATCAATATATGTGCTGTATGCAAAATCTTATTCAACCAAAATAGAGCAGAATCTCTCTCTCTCTCTCTCTCTCTCTCTCTCTCTCTCTCTCTCTCTCTCTCTTTCTTCCTCCCCCTCCCTCCCTCTCCCCACTCTGTGTGTGTGAGAGAGAAAGAGAGAGAGAGAGAGAGAGAGAGAGAGAGAGAGAGAGAGAGAGCAGTCTTGTATAGATTAGACACAGAATGACAATAATTAAAGAGAATGCATTTTCTTTTAATAGCTGCAGAACTGAAAGATGGCTAAGGTATATAATATGTTGGAAAAAAATTTAGAGGCACATGATACAAGCCACCAGTATGTCAGAAAACAGAGAGTAAGTAGTTCTGGACTGGGAGACAGTTGATAGACTTAATGTGGCAGGAACAGAGGGTGAGCATGTAACTGTAAAATCGGTTCATCCAAAAGTGAAAACTTAGTGCGTGTATCTCAAAGTTTGACATGTGATTTTATTGCAGAGAACTACACAATTCATAAACATAAAGTGTGTTGAATTTTTACAAACTGAACCCAATCTATCAAGAAAAAGAAAATTGACAGCACCCAGAAACTGCTCAGGCTATCTTCTAGTCCCTCTCCCCCAAGGATGAGCTATTGTGGCTGTCTCTTTTCACTCAACATTATGTTTGCAAAACACAATTTGTCTTGATTACAACATAATTTGCAGATATTTAATCTCATTATAGTAGTAGGTGTTATTTTTTTAACACAACACTTGGGTTTTGTGGTAATATTTGAGGAGAAAAAGAATCACAAGTTCAAGTCTCCACAAAGGCTTTCTCCTCAGGATACTTTTCTTATTCTCCCAGTGCGTGACTGGAGGTTTCTTTCTAATGGTACTAATCTTTTTTTATCAATTACAACTGTTTGTTCAGCACCAGATTAAACATCCTCCTATCCCAAAGTTTATTTACTAAATAAACCATCACCTTCAAACTTAATCCTACCCAGTCTCTCAGGACATCCAGGACACAAGCACAGTGCAGTCAGATTACTGGTTAAAATATCACAAAAATAGCCTAATCCTGGCTCAAAAAATATAATCCTTGCCCCCCTCTAAAACCTCAGGAGCTGGGTCCTGTCCACCTATCTCTCAGAGGTCTTGTCTTCCAAGCTTCCAGAAGCAGGCCCATTAAGCTCTGTCAAAAACAATCAATAGCTTTTCAAACCTGAATTTCCAAACTCTTCCATATTCTTCATATAAAAGAGTTCCAGTGGCCTAGAAATCATCTGGTCAGGTTTATCACAGCAATGACTTGCTCCTAAGTCTCTGTCTTCCTTTAATTTCCTGGTATCATTATAAAATCCTCCTATGAAAACAACTTAGGAGAAAATGATTTTTTGACTCACAGTTCCAGGTTGCAGTGTACCACCACAGAACATTCGAGGAGGCAGAACCTTGTGTCACCTGACAAGCACAGTCAGGAGCAGAGAGAAATGAATTAATATGTGCAAGCTAATGCTCTTTCCACTCTCTCCGCTCTTGCAGCAGACAATCCCCTTCCTGAAGGATGTTTGAACCAAGAGTAGGTGAGTCTTTTCACATGAGCTAGGATAATAGAGACTATTTTCCTCAAACAAGCCCCAGACCAAGCGAATGGAAGCAATTGACACTTCCTTCACATGTGATTGTAAATTGTGTCAAGTTGAAAAATGAAATGAAACAACACACCAAACATAACCTTCAAAATTCCTTGCCAGTCACACAATTCTTCCATGTAGGCACCATCTCCCAAACTTTCCACCAGTTCCCAAACAGCACCACCAACTACATCCAACTGATCCACACAGGAACCTACAGGGGAACAAGTATACTCAAACCATAACACCTAGAATTTCTGGTCCATTTCCAGAAACTAACTCATTACCATTGTTTATCTTCTGCAAAATTATTTCTGAGATCATGCTATATTAATTATAAGCCTTTACATTTGCAGTGAAAATCTACTAGTGTCATTCTTGAAGGTTATCTTGGTTCTAGTTGGCCCTTTACATTTCAGCAAAAGTTTTTATAAGAACTAATCAATTTCTGGCAAAAACTACTGGGAATTTTATTTGAATTATGCTGAATTGATGGATTAATTTTGAAAGAGTTTGTATCTTTGTAACCTTTGGTTTGCCAATCTATATAGAAAGGACTTCCCATTACTTTGTTTACATTTTATATAATTTCTCCCAGTTATGTAATATAATTTTCATAATAGGGATCTTGTGTAAATATGCATAAGTTGTTCCTGGGTGACTCACTTTTCAGTATTAAAATGAAGTTAAGACCAAACACATTCCAAGTGCCATTCAGGAGGAAAATAAACTGTGTACATATATAAAATGAAATCTTATGAGTAATTATAATAAAGTTATAATTTCTAATATGACACATATACTGAGGTTACTCAGGTCCACACAAAATTGAGATATGCATATTTATTGGTGAAATTATTAAGGCCACTCCACATAGTTTAAAGGGAGGTTTGTTTAGTGGCGTAACTTACAAATGAAGAGATAGGTAGGTTGCAGGGTCTAGGAAAGGTGTGGTGAAGTCTGACAGTGATCTCTGGAGAACTCTGTTTGGTCTACTTCTAGGGTCCAGGCTCCAGGAACCAAGAGAGCTAGCCCATGCAAATCTCGGGTCTTCAGGGGTCCTCTCTTGGCTCTGCCTTGTAGGCGTGACAGTTGCTGACAGTTGCCTCAATAAGGATGGTACTTCTAGATCAAAGCTGAAATGGCTACCCACTACACTTATTGCTAGAAAAAAAAGTTCATTTTAAAATCTATATAGTGCAGCATAACACATAACATTATACAAAAGATAACACTATAGCTATGATAAAAAGGTCAATTAGTATTAGGTTGAAAAAGTTGATGGTGGTGGATTTACAGAGACAGTGATAGTTCTGATTAAAACCTTGTAATTTTGGATATGTAAGAATTAATTTCTTAAAAATACATATTTTTGTCACAGGAAAAGCAAATTTTGATATATCTATAATGACAAAATATGTGTAGGTAGAAGATCCTCACATGGAATAAATTTTTAATAATCTAATTTATACATCTATGAACCAATTTCCTAGATTATAGAATTATAGAGGAAGATGCTAACAAAGCAACATAAGACATTTTGCACTGAGTGTTATCTACACACAAACACTGAATACTACAATTGATAGAGTTGCTTCCTAGGAGCCTGGCTATCTATTCTGATAAGCAGTATTCAAAGTTTGTAAAAATTAGACCATTTAAGAGTAAATTATAGATATCAGACAGGATATTTCTCAATGTTTAACTTATGTATTATAATAAGAATGGGAAGAAGTCAGTGACTTACTAGGTTAGGGTTGGAAACATGAGCATATGGTCATGTTTATATTAATATCAATATACATGGTTACTTGAGGAAATATTTGTAGATATGATCATGTACTCATGTTATAGGCATACAAATATTTTCATACTTTATCAGCTAGAAGAAAACTATATTTAAACAACAGCAACAAAAACAGCTACTACATGGTCCTTAGTTTCTGATACCCTTCTCTGCTTAACAGACCGTGGATGCAAAGTGAAAAGGTTATTAAAGTATGGGGCTGTAAACACAAATATTAAGATTGACAATGATCACCTTCCTTGAGGTATCACAAAGTATAAATGTCTAAAAAGAAGCATTACAGTAGTCATTGTAAAACCATAACATTCAACCAGAAAACACCAATAGAGAAAGAAAAAACAATTTAGTCAATGAATAGTAAAATATTACTAGGCTATATTGGTGATATATCCTTTGCTTCATGCTTGGATAAAAGAAATGGTTGAATAAATTAAAAAATGAGAGAGAATGGATAAATCCACACATAAAAATTTCAAGTAATTTATGTATGTCCATTGTCATACAAGCAAAACATAACTCCACACTCTTCAAATGTGTCTTGCACAGCTATTTTCTTTTTTATTAATTAAATTTATTCATTTATTTTTACATTCTGACTGCAGTTTCACAGTTTCCCTTCCCTCTCCTCCTGTAATTCCCTCCCTCTACTTACCCACCCCACAGTCCACTCCTCTTCTGTTTCTGTTCAGGAAGGAGCAGGGCTCCCATGGGTATCAACAAAGCATGGCGTATCTGATTGTGGAAAGACCAAGCTCCTCCTCATATATTAAGGCTGGGCAAGGCAACCCAGTATAAGGAGTAGGATCCCAAAAGCCAGCCAAAACATTAGGGACAGCCCTTGCTCCCATTGTTAGGAGTACCACAAGTAGACCAAGCTACAGGACTGTCACACATACATAGGAGGGCCTAGATTGGTCCCATGCAGGCTCGCTGGTTGTCAGTCCAGACCCTGTGAGCTCCTCTGAGCCCAGATTTGTTGTTTCTATGGATTAACTTGTGTTGTCCTTGAGTCCCTGGTTTGTATCCTTCCTCCTTCTCTTGCATAGTTTCTTTCTGAAACAGAATAGAGTTTGAAAACACAGAGGGAGAAAAGGAAAGAAACTTTACTATAGGATCACTTGGCAGTCAGTGCCTGAATTCTGTTGTAATGAGTCATATGAATCAGCCATCCTTAGTGACACACCTCACAGCTTGGGAGCTACTACAGGAGTATTACAAGTTATAAACCAGAAAAAAAAAAATGGAAGAGGAAGGAAGGAAGTAAAGAGAGAAAGGTAGTTATATAACTCTTGGATATAACATAATAAAGGAAACATTTCATCTGTGTTGCAAGAATTCTTTCCTTTGGGTGACCAAAACAGATGTTGATCACTCCCATAAAGCACCAACAACAAACCAAAATACATTCCACAAAAGTTCACCCTGGGCAACTCTAGTTTCAGTTTTGTTGTCATGGCACATACCCGGACAAAAGCACATTAGGGAAGAAAGAGTTTATTTGGCTTGTAATTCAGGTTAGTCTTTTATCACAAGGAAGTTGTGGTAGGAAATGAAAGCAGTGTCTGCATAGTCAAGCACAAAGAAAGAATGAGTGCCTGGTTGCTTGCCCTCAGTTAGCATTCTTCTCTTTTATACCATTCAGAATGGCCTGCCACAGTGGAATGGGTCTTTCTACATCAATTCATGCTAAAGACAATCTCTTGCCGGGCGTGGTGGCGCACGCCTTTAATCCCAGCACTCGGAGCAGAGCCAGGCGATCTTTGTGAGTTCGAGCCAGCCTGGCTACCAAGTGAGCTCCAGGAAAGGCGCAAAGCTACACAGAGAAACCCTGTCTCGAAAAAAAAAAAAAAAAAAAAAAAACTCTTAAAGACAAGCCGTACCCAACCTGATCCAGACAATTCCTCATTAAGACTCTCTTCCAGGATGACAAAATTTTGTATCAAGAAGTAGTTAATGAAACTAACCATCACAGGACCCAATGTGTTTATTGGGCTTATTTAGAAAACATGTTTGGGAAGCTGTTTTGAGTCCACAGGCCAGCTAGTAATGGCTCCTTGAGAGCAGACACAAGTGATCTGAGAAAACAGCAGTTGCTTTGCTCAAATGATAGTGTTCTATGAAAATCTCTATGCTCTTTTTCTTCTTCAAGATTCATCACCATATACTGTGTCCAAGAAAACTAAGAAATAAGTCTCAATTGATGTTACACGGCTACTCAGGTAAGATTCTTCAAGTCTCAAAGAAGTTTAAGGAAAAAAAATCAACACTGAATATAATTCCATGTGGTACACTGGATAGGATTCTAAAACGGATAAGATAAAGGTTTAAGAAGGAGAGAAAAATGGCATAGGGCATGGCTTTAGGTAATATTATTGTCACTATGAGTAGAATTCTAGCAAGTAGATCACAATAAGATAAGAAGCTAATGTGTCAATAAGTATCCACTGTCACTTCCTGGAACACCTTGGCTCAAATTAGAAACTAGTGTATGTTATCAGTTGCATTGCTTTTGGTAAGTTATCTGCTCTTATAAAAACATAATGGTTTAATTATGAAAAACAAAATCCTTCAGTATTTTCCAATCATCATTCCTCAGCCTTTGTTAAATCAGTACATCTTTAAGTTGTAATGTGTTAAAATATTTGATTTTAAAACTTTCAGTTTTAAGTGGCCAACTGGAGTTTCATTAAGAATCATCAAATGAATTTTTTCTTTAGAACAGGATAGAATTTCCATCAATTTGTGCAACAGTTCTGGACATTATTCTGCCATTTTGTAATATATATTTATGGACATCACCATTCTCAGCATTAATAATTATGCAATCAAATTATTGATCAGCCCTAAAAATATTGAAGTTTTAGCCGGGCGTTGGTGGTGCACGCCTTTAATCCCAGCACTGGGGAGGCAGAGGCAGGCGGATCTCTGTGAGTTCGAGGCCAGCCTGGGCTACCAAGTGAGTTCCAGGAAAGGCGCAAAGCTACACAGAGAAACCCTGTCTCAAAAATATATATATATATATTGAAGATATCTACTTCTTGCAGTATAAAGTATTCCCTCAAGATTTAATTTTTCTATAAAAATAAGGAAACATAGCTATCTCATTACCATCATTTTTTCTTTTACCCTAAGAACAGTAGAATTATATATACTAAAAAATTATTTGAAAATAAATTCTTTATAAATCATTATAACTAAATGTGTGACTTATGTACCCATTTTATACACCTATATGCCTGGGGTTGTTTGTTTAAAAAAATTCTTCTGAGAAAATGAGTCACAAGTGGGAAAAATTCAAAACCTGACTGAATTCATTGTTATATGTAATTATTGCTAAAATTTGTCATTAGATTTAATTGAAATGAGAGTCAGATCATCAGAGAAAGGCATGTGCTTCCCCTCTCCTGGCGGATCAGCCTACCCAGGCACTTGTATGTCTTACGACAATGGTCGGTGCCGCTAGTCCAGTCAGAGGTGTCCACTAAAAACCTTTTTCAGATTTTGTGGTCATAATTATTCTTCTCTCAGAGACAAAATACACTTAGGTTTTCCACATTTTTAGTTTTCTTTAAAAGTTTTTGTTCAAGACTGACGACATCATTTTCTTTAGTTACCAGGAAAAAAAATCACCAGTGGATTTGAGGTTTTCATTGGCATAATACATCATTAAAAGCATCCTCACTTTCATTAACAGATATAAAGATTTTCCAACATTCTATTTATTTACAGAAAGGCTTGTCATTACTGTTCTGAATATTTTGTTAGTATTAATCACTTTATTTAAAATATTGCAATATTTTTCACAGCATACAGCTTCTTATTTTCTATTCATGCCTGTGGGTTTTATAAGTAAGTTTCCTTTCTTTTCAGCTCCAAGGTGATAACAGAACAGAAAAGAATGTAGCAATTAAGAAATACAAAGATAAATATATAAATATAAAATATTGAATATTTACAACAAAGAAAACAGCAAAGCCTTGAGGATAGTGTTTATAAAACATAGCCATAGCCATGAATAAAATATAATATAGCAATAGGAAAAAACTGGCCAGCAAGATTGCTCAGTGGTTAATGTCACTTAATTCCAAGCCTAATGACCTGCTGGAAGAATGAGAGAATGAACTAACATCCACAAGTTGTATTCTGGTCTACAGACACTTGGAAGAGAGAGAGAGAGAGAGAGAGAGAGAGAGAGAGAGAGAGAGAGAGAGAGAGAGAGAGAGAGAGAGAGATTTTAAAGTAAAAAAGTAAAAGAAAAGACATTAAATATATTTTTAATATTTTATAACTCTTAAAATATTTGAGACATAGTAAAAATCTTTTAAATTTAAAATTTGAATATACATTCAAGGCAAGTTTAAAGATAAAATCTACATAAAGGATAATAAGACCAATATCAATATTTAAACAAATTTCAAGTACTAACAAGGCCTGACCCAGCTTACTTTTCAAGATTAGAGGAGATCATGCATGTTCTATATTATTTCAACATTTTTTTCCATGATGGACAATGACTTCTTGCAACAACTGAAAATAAATGTAGGTTGGCTTAACAAAAATTGAATATTTTAATAAAATGTTCATAGCAAAGAAAGTACTCTTGAAGACAGGGATTGAAGGATTAAAAAAAAATCCATGTAATTTAGCTGGTTTTTTTCCCTTGTCTAGTATACTAAGACTTCACTGAAATTATTAAAGGTTAAGTTTATTAGTAATTTTATATATTATTTAATCACATATAACACTCTGGTTATTACACTGTGATCCCATTACTTTGTTGAAATATTTTATGTCAGGGCAAATCCCTTTTGTAATCCAACTGCATTGTGCTAGTGTGTGAAATATTCTGTGATTACATAACTATTTGCAATTAAATATAAGCAATAGGCTACAAGATACAATGATATAAAAATAGTTAAGAAATTACTGTGGACACAAGGAAATGAACATCTCTCTTCCTTCCCTATGCCTGCATCCAGAATTTATATTAATGAAAGTCAACATGAGAACATGTTGATTATCTTTTTACTAATTTGTAAATTATTTCACTGAAGATGATTAAAGTAACTTATTCTTCATCTGCAAAATAAATAATAAATAAATAAATTTCTGGATAGTTATCAGAGTGAAATAAACAATGATATCTGTAATCAATGAAAATGATGTTCCAAAATTAATAACAAAAGATTTTCTAAATGGTAAGGTGATGTCATGAGCTGTGCTAAATATATGAACATTTATCTTAAGTGTAAATAAAATAAAAATTACAAATTAAAAGAAAGATTATCAGACTGGAAGAAAAGCTATAATATTAATATGTACTTGAACTTAAATGAATAGACTGAAGTTTAAAACATGGAAAACTAAAAATAAGCACCAAGATGAATGCAGACATGAAAAGTAGAGAATAATAAAGGGAAATTTATAAGGAAAACAATCATCCTTATTGGAAAGTATCAAAATTTTAAGTGTTTGCTCATTATCAATGTCTTTCTGTATGTATCTATATTTATATCTATATTTACCATATTTATATCTTTATATATTGGCCTTAAGATTTCTGAGACTCTAAGAAAGTAGAAAATCGTAGGGGATACTGAGATTTTGAACTTGTAAATCTAAGGAAGGATCAGGAAGAGTAAGAAGCCATTCTGGAATACAGCAAGCTTGAGATCAACTTGGGTAACAGTAAAATCCTCCCAAAATTAATTAAATAAATGGACATGAGACTCTTTTTCAGGATAAAATCATACCTATAGTCCACTGAATCATTAAATGTCTTTATATAATTTTTGAAAATATTTTTAATTCGATAGTCTAATCATAGTTTCCCCACTGCAACTCCTACCAGGTTCTTTCAACCTCCCTACTCACTCAACCCATCCAACTCTCTCTCTCTTTAGAAAACAAACAGACATCTAAAAGATAAGAAACAAACCAGAATGAACAACAACAAAAACACCCACAAGAAACACACAAATACACACGTTTTTCACTAGTCACTAGTAAATTCACTAGTCACTAGTAAAATGCAAGTTATAAACATAATTCCATCTCATATTTACTACACTAGATGCTGAAAATTAAATAAATGTGTTAAATAATGTATGCACATCTACATTTATTTCAACATTATTCACAACATCTAATACGTGGAATCAACCTTGGTGTCCATCAACTGATAAACTGCAGTTGGAAGGTTTCTCAGGGCCGCTTATAAGATAATTACTCAGAGGCTTATATTAATTATCAATTGCATGGCATATGGCAGGCTTCTTCCTACCTAGCTCTTATAACTTAAATTAACCCATTTCTATTAATCTCTATTTTGCAATGTGTTCTGTGGCTTACCAGTCTGCTGGCATATTGTTCCTTGGGCAGCAGACTGGTGTCTTTCCTGCCTTTCCTTTCTTCTTCCTGTCTATCTACTTGTATTTCCTGCCTGCTATAACCTGACTTGCCATAGGCCAAACAGCTTTATTTATTTATCAGTTAATCAGAGCAACACATATTCACAGTGTATAGAAAAACATTACACAGCACTTCTGCTTTTCTGTCTAATCAAAAAGGAAGGTTTTGACTTTTACACAGTAAAATTACATATAATAGAACAGTTACCAAGCAAGAATTACAGTTAAAATATCTAGTCTATTTGTATTTGACAAAATTAAAGAAAATATTTTATCTATCCTATATTTGTGAGTATAAACTTTCATATCTAATTTATCATGACTACAAGAAAACTTCCAGCTACAATAAACAGATAAAGAAATGGTCACACATATATACATACAATAAATACCATGAAAAATACCATTGTAACAACAACATAGGTGAGCTTTGAAGGCATTGTGCTCTATAGAGTGAGTCAGGAATGGAGACAAACACCACATGATGTCATTCATATATAGGATTTTAGAAAGCCCCATAAAACATCAAAATACAATGGTAGGTTCCAGAGCATAAAGTGGTTTAAAAGGGTGATGTTCATCAATGACATGTAATTGCAAATATATAGAAAACTAAGTTCAACAGATAAAGTGCACAGCAGACTAATTGCTGTTAATGGTGATATACTGTACTACTGAAAAATACAAAAGTGTTCATGTTAATGTCCTCGACACAAACACAATAGCTATATGTGGTAATTCATCTGTAAATGTTGTCTTATAGAGCCATTCTGTAAGGTAGGTATGAACACTTTGAATTCTTTTTCATGCTGTAATTATATATAATTGATCCTACCTATTTTCAAGTAAATGATATAAGTAGAGCTCAGATACATTTGTAGGGGGAATGTAACATTGTATACACACTTTGGAAGGGTTCCATGGATTATTAAAAGTTAAATATGTATTTATCAAGCTATAACACTAACATACCTCTGCAAACTAACCAAGGGAAACAAAGATGATATTCTAAATATACTATCCACTTTACTTCTGCCTACAAAACTGAATATAAACCAAAATTTTAACAAAAGATGAATTGTACATTTTAAAAATCTGGTAAATCAGCTACATTTATGGAGGCAGAAATTGGAATATATTATATGATGTGTGTGTGTGTGTGTGTGTGTGTGTGTGTGTGTGTGTGTGTGTATGACAAACTGGTCTACAGAGTGAGTTCCATGACAGCCAGGGCTACACAGAGAAACCCTGTCTCAAAAAAAACCGCTCTCAAAAAAAATTTTTGAAAAAATTGCCCTGAAATTTTCATATGAATATATATAGATATATAGATATATTAGACAGAACCCATGTAATGATACCCAGTGATGAAAAAATTTATATGATCTATATTAAAGTCATATATAATTATCAAAATGTTAACTGAATAAATATAAAGCTGACTTCATCTCTCTAATAAAGGACTAAATCTTTATTATCATATTGTGAATAGACTCTAATGCCTTCCCCTATTGATTCTAATCATTACTATTCTGGAGATATTATACATTAGTAAAAGCAAACAAAAAAGAATAATAATTGGAAAGGAAGAGATACTTTTAGATGATAGATAGATAGATAGATAGATAGATAGATAGATAGACAGACAGATAGATAGATAGATATGGAGAGAGAAAGAACTTGATGGCTGAAAGAGTTTTAATGAATAAATAAAGTTATTTAGCAAGTTAGAATATGCTTGCACATAAAATCAGTATGTGTACATTTGGTTATGTAATTAGATACTAGAAACATAAAAAATAAAATTCAGTTCTGATAGTATATAAATAAAATTGCTTAAAAACAAATTTTAACACAAATTTGCCAAGATGTTTATACCTAAAACTAACATATTGCTGATTTAAATATATTGATATCATAATAAATGAAGTGATAGACCATGTTTATGGATTAACTCAATATTTTAGGTTTTATTCCTAAAATAAGCCAATAAAAAATAACAACTAAAATATGAAAAAAGTATTTGTGAAGAATTTGTGAGATTCATTTTACCCAGACTATGGAGACGAATCTAGACAAAGCAGAAAAGTCTTCAGTACTGCATACAAAACTAACATACACAAGATGTGCTGACCTGAGTATGGAAATCAACCACACATCAATAAGCTTATTGGCCAGGTATAAGCATGTACATAATAAATGTCTTTGATACTTTGTGAAGTCACTGATGAGAAATGGAAGAGAAAGCCATTTTAGAATTTGAAAATAGGTCTCGAGGCAAATATGAAAGAAATTCAATCTCAATCTCACATTTTATTTTAAAAAATCACTAAAATTAAATGCAAAAATAACATCACAAAGCATTTAGAGCAACATAAATAACAACAACAATGTACTTGTGGCTTAGAATTCATTCTAGTTACTCCTAGAACATAATGGAAATAATTTTGGAAGTAAAATTATTCATCATTTGCAGTTAAAATATTTATTGCCATTAAAATACAAGTTCAAGAAAATAAAGAAGCAACATACACAAATATAGTAAATGACAAGTTTTCACTACTCAAATCCTGCATACACAAGCATGTGTGAGCACGTGCACACACACACACATACACACACTGCACATACTCATAAAATAACCCAATGTTGCATTAAAATTAATCCATCAAATTCACTAAAGAATTGACCAAATGTTTAAAAAATAAGGCAAATAATGAGCTTAATAAGCACATTGAAATGTGGCCAAAACCACCAGTAATTCAGAAATAATAAAAGTCAAAATTTGAAATCATTATACCCTAATATTTTTTACAGATATTCAATAGACAGAGAAATAGAGCCAAAGCTTTAAAGCAATAAAAAATCACCATAACTCCTGGCCAAGAAGAAACAAGGAAGAAGAGAAAAAAGAGGGACAGAAAGTGGGTTCATAGAAAAAGGTAGATGCATAAACCAATTTCTTAATAGTTTACACAGCCAAGGGTTTGTCTCTTTCTTTAGGACTCTCCTGTTAAGCAATAACTCCCCAGACACAAATGTACAACTGCCCTTTGTACCTGTTGTCCTGTAACTGATGACTTCACAGGCTCAGACACTGATCTGGTCCATGCCAGACTTTGGGACTTTAATATAGCCTGTCTGCTATGAATATCTGGTTATCAAGATGAATTCTTAAGAAAGCTAAAAACACATATCATAGGGCTAGAAAATAAATTTGACAGCAGAATATGTCTAGACAATACCTATATTTGGAATAGATTGTCTTTACATTTCAGTAATTTAAAATATCCCTAATTAAAACAAATGAATGGGATGACAATTACCTGTTCTCAGAAAATCTTAATCAAATGGCTAATAAGCATTTATCAATTTTTCCAACATGTCTTCTCACTTTAAAAGTGTAGATATCAGCAGACTACAAGGCCACCACATACCAGTAGATGACAAAAAGCCAAAACAAAAACTTAACAATAATACTGTTGGAAATGTAAATGATGGAGAATTTGGAACATTGTTGGAATTACAAATTGGTAAAACTAACTGTAAAGATGATATTACATCTAAACATACACTTCTCTTACATATTGGAATTTCCATTCAGAACATGCCTAAGGAAACTGAGAGCTTAAGCCTAACAAGATGTGAATGTCAGTTTATACACACTGACTAAATACTAGAAATATAATAAGGGGCCATTCACGTTGGAGTGGGAATCACGTTTATAAAAATAAAAGGCACTAACACATAGGGAAACGTGGGCAAAGACTCAAATGTTATGTTTTATAAAAACACTACAAACATAAAGCATATCAATCAGTTCTTTTGAGTGACCTTCAGGAACAAGTGAGAGTAACCTGTTGTTAGAAGATTTACTCAACATGGCTGTGCTAGCACACATTTGTGTTCCAGAAATTAGGAGGGTGGGACAGAAGGATCAGTAGTCCAAGGTCAGCCTGGCTACATAGCAAGATCTCAAACAAACAAACAACAACAAACTCTAAGCACTGGCAAGATGGCTCCCTGGTTACAAGCAGTGATTGCTCTTATTGGGGACCTAAGGTTTGAATCCCAGCACTCAAATAGTGGCTCACAACTGTATTTAACTCTGGTCCCAAGGGATCTGGCCTCAGCCGGCACCAGAAACACATGTTGTACACAGACATATATGCGAGCAAAATATTCATACATATAAAATAAGTAAATAAATAAGCAATTAAAAACTAAAAGTAAAATTTTAAAAACATGAGGATTTACTCAGGATTACAACTGTGAAGATATGAACTATAAGTGAATGTTAGTATCTGGGAACCATAGTGGGTAGCTCTTCCAGCTTTGACCTGGAAGTACTACCCACATTGAGGTTTCTGGTAACTGTCATGCCTATGAGGCAGGCCAAGACAGGAGCCCATAAGACCTGAGATCTATATATGCCAGCTCTCTTGGTTCCTGGATCCTGGACGCTGGAGATAGAGCAGAGTTCTCCAGAGAACACCCCTGGACTGCACTTCACCTTCCCAGACCCGGTAACCTATCCCTTTACTTGTAAGTTACACCACAAAATAAACCTCCCTTTAAACTATGTGGAGTTGCCTTAATACTTCCACCAATAGGAACTTACTTCATTTCTATAAATAATGAATAGCTTGATGTTTTGATGTTTACCCAGGTGGTCACATATGAATAATCCACCTATCTATGTGCACAAGATTAGTCTACTGTGAAAGTTAGACTTAATCAGGTAGATGAGTGAATAAATTCATGAGTGAATGAAGCAATGTCCACTGCTACCTAGTCTTGCTTATGTTAAGCATCTGCATATAACTAGAGCATGTCTATTGCATACATGACTATAACTATCAATTATATGCTGCTGTGGGATGGTCTGTATGTCAAATTGCTCTGATTGGTCAATAAATAAAACACTGATTTACCAGTGGCCAGGCAGGAAGTATAGGCAGGACTAACAGAGAGGAGAATTGAAAGAATTCTGGGAAGTGGAAGGCTAAAGAGGGAGACACTGCCATCTGCCACCATGACAAGCAGCATGTAAAGATGCCGGTAAGCCAGGAGCTGTGTGGCAAGGTATAGATTTATGGAAATTGATTAATTTAAGCTATAAGAACAGTTAGCAAGAAGCCTGGCATGGCCATACAGTTTGTAAGCAATGTAAGTCTCTGTGTTTACTTGGTTGGGTCTGAGCGGCTGTGGGACTGGCGGGTAACAAAGATTTGTCCTGACTGTGGGCCAGGCAGGAAAACTCTAGCTACAATATGCTGAGTATCATCACACTCATAACCCTGTGCAGGATGCAAGACAAAATGCAGGTGAGTACCGACTCAACTCCACAGTTAGTACCACATACCACATCTCTCATGCATCATTGCTTCATGCAATAAAGAAATGCATGCCTCAGGCACCAGATGACAATGACCTGAGAGGGGTTAATGTGGCACTTTACAAAATTTGTTATATACCTAATAAGTAATTTCCCTACCAGGGAAAAACATGTAGATGAGAAACCAAAAGTAGCATAAGTAATCACCCAAGTCTTACATTTATGGCTTTGTTCTCTGTTTCATTAAGCCTGATTCACCAAGGTAAGTGTATGTCTGCTAAAGGACAAAAAAAAAAAAAGTTCATTAATCGAAAGAGATGGTCCGATAAGTAATGTGATCTTCCCTGTATTTGTACGAGCAAGCAAAGAGAGCTGCTATTCGTAAGTGATTCTTTTCCTGAGTATTAGGAGATTGTACTGCTGTTACAAGGCAGAGGAAACACCTTTAATTTCAAGGGTGTGTGTGTGTGTGTGTGTGTGTGTGTGTGTGTGTGTGTGTGTGTGTGTACCTGTGTACTTGTTCAGTAATAATGGTGATTGGGCAGTTAAAACAACAGAGGCAAATAGAGATTTAAAAAACAGATCACAACCTGGATGATCCTAGATCTGATTTAGTCTTGAGTCAATCTAGAATAGCCAATGTGTGGCAAGAGTTTGCACAGACTTCTCAGTGGTAGTAGAGGAGAGAGATCTTGTCATCTTGTCTAGCCGGACCACTGCAGCTTCATTTCTTGGTCTTTTTGAATAAAATGGAGTATAAAAATTATAATCTCAATCTCCTGCTTCCTCCCTCCCTCTCTCCCTCTTTAGTCACCAAAGGTATCTTAGAATCACCTCCCAAATAAAGCCTCCTTGTCTGAGTTGGCCTTTGCAAGAACACTAAAAAGGGTATAATCTGCATGTTGCAAAAAATATTTTTGACATCAATAGAATTACTATGTGTCATCAAATTAGCTTCTCTTGAATTTTGTGGCAAATGTTTACTTTTTTTAAGTTTTGGATTAAGGAGATGGATACCAAAGCCCAAGCTTTCATTACTGAGTGCCCGAGAAGAGTCACAAATCCTATCTGGATCTAATTTCCACTACTACACAACAAATTCTTAATGATTCAGCACTATCATCCTAAAATTCTGTTATTTGCATTATCTCATAAAACACTGAAATTTTATAGTTATCAATTCCCTCTCTCTTTCCTCTCTTCCTCCCAGGCATGGCCTCTGTACCACATCATTTTCAAATGTATTATACAAATTAGAATTTCATCTAGTTACTATGGTGATCAGTACAGCTCAAATCCTTAGATAGGAATGCTAAATTTTGTTCTCATCAAAAATAATACTTATTGTTCCAGCTGCATCCTGTGGGGACTAGTGAAACCTTACCTTAGCTGGTGGGTGAGAATCTGCAAGTACCCTGGAATCCACAGCAACAGAGAAAGTGGAGGCATCAGAAGAGGAGTCAGAACAGAAGTCTTAATTAATAGGAATTAATATTGTACAAAGGGTCAGTGATGCTGACCAGAGAGAAACATACCTACTTAAGCAGTGGATCAATCTAAGAGGTAAATTTTGATACCAGAGGCAGGATGCAAAGGTTGACAGCTGCATGAAATCTCAGCTACTTCCTCCTTTTTAAGCCAAGTGTTTATTTCTTTTAATGCCAAAAAAACAGGTAGAAATGACATTGACACAGTCAGTCTCTCTACTTCCACCCTGAACCCCTTTTTCCAAGATTCCAGAACAGAAATGGAATCTCTTACACTTTCATAAAGAGAGGAGCTTTGTTCTACTTAAGCTATGAGGCAACATATATCAGAGTTTTAGTTGTAAAACTAGAAGAGTCTCCAAAGGACAATGACTTGTTTCTTCTGGATTTTCATTTTTTTTCCATTAAATTATATGGTACTTAAAAATATTTTGAGTCAAAATTCCACATTTTAAAAAAAATGGCAATACTACCTACTTCAGGATATTAATTCCCTTGACAAAAATCTTACCTGACAACATTGGTTTTCAAAAACTACAGTGCAGTGAGGACTCACTCCTGGATGTTTGCTTTGTCTAGATCTGAGCTTATCATGTTGTTGTCACAACCCCCTCCTTCTCTGTGGGCTACCAATGAGAGGACCAGCTGTATCAGGCTTTTTCTTGTGGGTCACCTACCAGCTCCCAAATCATGACATGGAGACTTAGTTTTGAGTGCTTGGCCTTAGCTTAGCTTTTATTTTAATCTGTTTCTCTTTGTCTACATTTTGCCTTGGGGCTTTTTACCTTTCTTTCTGTACATCTTACTTCCTTTCCTGCTGTCTCCATGTCTGGCTAGCAGCTCTTCCTGGCTTCTGGCACCAGATGTGTCCCTCTCTTTCTCCCTCATTCTCTTCTTCTTCTCTCTCATTCCTCTTGAGCCTAGATTCTTCCTCCTATTTATTCTCTCTACCAGCCAGCTCTACCTATCCCTCTTTCATGCCTCGCTATTGACCATTAGCTTTTTATTAGATCACTCAAGTGCCTTAGGCAGGCAAGTGAAACAAATGCAATACATCTTTACATAATTAAATACACATCCTCACATCATTAAACAAATGCAGCATGAACAAATGGAACACACCTTTACACAGTTAAAGTAGTATTGCCCACCATAAACAAATGTAAGCACATCTTCACATAGTTAAAATAATATTCCACAACAACCAGCACTTTGACATTTCTCTTTTGCTGATTTTATTTTACCAAATGAAATTTGCCAATTTATAAGATTTGCCTGGTCCTTGGAATTTTTTGAGATCACAACACCTATTTTAAAATATCTTCTTTTATTCACATATTTTAAGGAAATGTTATCTTCCTGCTATACTCAATAGATGATTTCTTAACTCTTACAAAAAAATTTAAACATCTTTTGACACACTCTGAAAGTAGAACTGATTGTTCTCTACTTTTTCCTCTCTGCTTATCCATAAAACATTCATCACACGATGACTCAACCATCATTTGTTAATATTTTGCTATCCCGTGTGACAGAGAAAGAAAAGGAGAGGATTTGCTCTTTGCTACATCTACCTGAGAGAAACACACTTATGACAGCATCCTCAATGATGCCTATTTTAGAGTTTATTCAATTTACAAAGATTTGGAAACAAATTGAATGACAAATCGAACAGAGCACTTAAATAATTTGCAATGAAATATTTCATGGTTTCAAAAGAGTAAGGCAAATCTTTAACACCCCTGTAAAGATATCTGTAACTTAACAATTCGAAAGACAAAACAGTCAAACAAAACATGCACACAAATGCAGATGACATGAGGCTGTGTATAGAATGTGAGGCTCAGCACAAAACATGATATTCTGCAAAGGAAACACTGGAAACTAGTAACAAGAAGCATGTCTGAAATAGAAATAAGAACTCAGGCATCAAAAAAATGAATTTTAACTATATGTCATCTTGTGGAGGAAGGAGAAGAATCAATAGTAAGCATCAGCATTGTTGGCTTATTAACCACAATTAATTATTGTGTTTTACTTTTAAGTTATTATAAAAACACCACACTTATTACAAAGATTTTCATATTCCATACCAAATAGAAATAAAAGTAAGACCCTGCATCATACCAAGTAATTATATTAGGTGAAAATAAGTGCAGAAAATATGGATGGATGGATACACAAGAATTATTGTCTAATTATGACTTCATAAGTTATAGATATGATTTTTAAACACTATGTGTGATTTTTGAATTTTCAATTTTATCTAAATTGTCAGAGATTAAAGTTCTTGAATTTAAAGTGGTTGATGTATCACCATAAAGATGTTATTCCCTAAATTACAGCTTAAAGTCTAAGAAAAGATTCAGACAGAACCATGAGCTGTTTCTTTAACCTCTTGTTTCCCTGCCATGTCTAATGCACTCACTTGTGCTGTGGGATGTTCTGTATGGCAAATGTGTTGCTCTGATTGGTCAATAAATAAAACACTGATTGGCCAGTGGCCAGGCAGGAAGTATAGGTGGGGCTAACAGAGAGGAGAAAAGAAAGAACAGGAAGGCAGAAGGAGTCACTGCCAGCCGCTGCCATGATAAGCCGCATGTGAAAATGCCGGTAAGCCACAAGCCACGTGGCAAGGTATAGATTTATGGAAATGGATTAATTTAAGCTATAAGAGCAGTTAGTAAGAAGCCTGCCACGGCCATACAGTTTGTAAGCAATATAAGTCTCTGTGTTTACTTGGTTGGGTCTGAGCGGCTGTGGGACTGGTGGGTGACAAAGATTTGTCCTGACTGTGGGCAAGGCAGGAAAACTCTAGCTACACACTGCTACAGAAAAAATGGCATATGGTGGACTACTCACACCTTCCCCTTCCCCTTCTCTCCTCCCTCTTGCTGCTTCTAGTTCCATGGTTATTTTACACTGTCAACTTCCTGTAATAATCTGTTATGTAACCAAATTTTGATGTAGTTTATATGTAAATTTATTAACTACCCACCATCCCTTCATTTGACAGAGCATAGCTATCCCTTAGGGCTCTTTTTAATCATATCTTAAAGTACAGGTTTTCATTATTACAACTTTTCATCAGAAGAATTCAGGAAGAGACAAGCAACACTCAAAGCCTTTTGAAAAAGTCATATGGTAATCTACTCTTATCAAGATGTACACACAGGAACAGACAGACAGACAAACAGAGACATAGAGAGACAGACAGAGAGGGTTAAAATAGAATTATACTATGACACAACTGTGTCCCTACTAAACACCATAGTTTAACACATAAAAAGCCCAGTGCCAATAGTAGATTAGCTCTTTTGGAGCTGTTGGCTAGTGATATCCCATAGAATCCCATACACTGTGGTCTATTGATAATATGATGTTACTCTCTAAAACCTGAATCATAGAACACAGATCTTCATCCCTACTAGTAGCTTTCATAGTGCTAGAAGGGGCTATGCATGCTACTAGAAGATAAAAGTATTCATTAATCTTACCCAGTTGTGAGTCCTGTTAGCTGATATCACACCTGGGATGATAGAGGCATGAACATCATGGAAATAACCATTCACAACAAACCCCTTTCTGACTGAATTTAAATCTGCTCCACAAGGTGAAACCATACCTGGCACACTTAATGTGCCATTTCAATTTATCTAACAAAATGCAAAGTAAATGGACATGTCTTTACTTTTATGGCCAAGCCTTTCCATGCACTGAGGCATGGCTATGTACTTTTGAGAGACATAACCCTTGTCTTTAAATAAGAGGTAGAACATTAAGACATCAGGTTAATATAAATGTCACAGTATTTTACAGAGAATCTGTAGGAATAGTATGCCCTCTCATCTGCCTGTATCACATGTACTATGGAGAGGGAAGCCAGGGAAGATTTTTTTCTACCTTTTGTCCCAGTGAGCGTGGCAGATGAAATCTGGTTGACCAAATCCACAATGTCCAATGCTCACATCTTGTCATAAGACAAGAGTTCAGTTCATCCCTGTAGGTGATAATAATTTTTTAAAGACCTTCTTTGCTTCTCTTGTCTCAGCTCAATTCTAGACTCTAGGCTCACTGTTAATGGTACATTATTCCATATTTCTCATTGATTTTTAACCCAGAGAAAAGGAGAGCTACTCAGAGCTATTCAATATGCACAGAAAGCTTTGCAGCGCTTGTATTGAAATAATACATAACATCTTATTTATTACAATGGAATGCATCCCTTGCAACATTTCATTTATCATTGATGGCTAAATGTAAAATGCCTTAGAGGCTAGCTGACTTAGTTAATGCCCCATAGAGACAATAAAACAATTGTCTGCTGTGCCACTACCTCCATGATAAAAATTTAAGGCTGGTCAAGTCATTACAGTTATGTCAGACATTATAGTTATGCCATTTTGCTTCAAAAGCACAAGGCCTGAATACAGCACATATGAATTCTAATTCTTGCTTACCTCCTGTACAGGTCAAGCAAGCCACATAAATTTTCTGTCTCAGATTCTTTTATTTAATTATTTGTATTATATAAATAGCTATCTTAGTTATTTTTCTATGGCTGTGATAAAACACCATGACTGAGGCAACTTGCAAAGGAAAATCACCACACTAGCATAGAAAGTATTAGATTTCATTGTGGCATTTTCGAGCATACTTTCTTCTTGGTCCTCCTCTCCATCTGTTTTTCCTATGCCCTGTTTACCATGAACATTTGCATTCTCAGTAGCTTCCTTTACCACTTCACAGGTTACTCCCTACAATTTTCTAAAATCCTCTTTTTGATATCCGCATTCTAGTTGCAAGAGTGTGTGGGACGTGTGTGTGTGTGTGTGTGTGTGTGTGTGTGTGTGTGTGTGTGTGTGTACAAAATGAGAGAGGAAGTGAGATAGAGACAGAGAGACAGAAAGAGAAACAGGAGTGGGGGCATTAAATATTAACATGCAAGTGTTGTGTCTTAATTGTTCTGTGGCAGGATATAGAGTCCTCCATATGTCAGGAGCAGTTAAGTGGGGTCATAAGTTAGTTATTTCTTTTTATAACCTTCCATACTTATTTGTAGAATGACTACAGCAGTTTATGCTCCAGTCCTTAGTGAATAAGTGTTCTGTCCCCAAATCTTTGCTAAGCATTTGTCATCACTTGCTTTCTTGATGATGAAGACACTTTGACTGGGGTGAGAGACAATTCAAAGTTGTTTAATTTAAAATTTTCTGATGGTTAAATACACTGAACACTTTTGAAAATGATTCATATTTCTTCTCCTAAAAGCTCCCTGTTCATCAGCCCCTTTCTTGTCTTAGGGTTTGTGTGTGTGTGTGTTTGTGTATTTGTTGTGTGTGTATTTATTTATTTATTTATTTATTTATTTATTTATTTGATTGATTGATTGATTGATTGGCACTGCTACAAGTCCCCTGTCTGAGCCATAGCTAGGAAGGACTTTGCCTGTGCTAAGGCTGTCTGTTTACTCTGCTGATTCTTTCCTTTGCTAGCATGTCTTTTTAATTTCCTGTAATGATGTTTGTCAATATCTTGGACCATTTCTATGTGTTGAAGAGTTTTTCAAAAAATTCTTGCCTATGCCTATGTGGTGGAGTATTTACCCTATATTTTGCGCTTTAAATTCCAATGAATTGGATTTTAATTAAGGTATTTAGTCCATTGTTATTGATTTTTGTATACTGTGGTGACAATGGGTCCATCCTTCTGTAAGTAGAAAACCCACTCTACCTATACTATTTTTAAATACATTTTTCCAGTGTATGCTTTTGACAATCTTGCCAATCAAATATTAGTTGGTTATGTATGTGTAAGCTTATTTCTTGGTCTTCTAATCTATTCCATTGATTTACCTTTGTCACTGTGACTCTGCAGTGTAATTTGAAGTCAGATAGGATGAATCAATAATGCTTTTGTTTTTTTGTTTGTTTAGCTTAGGATTGTTTTAGATATCCATTCTGTTTTGTGTTTGCATGTGAATTTCCTGTTTTAACATATGCAAATTAAAGATAGTACCAATCTCATTGGATTGTTTAGTGATTGAAATAGCACTTACAAATTTGTAGAATCAGATATAAAGCATAAAAAGCATTCCAAATGCAGTATGTGTTTGCTAAGAGATGATTGTGCTTTAATTACACTGATTATGTTTATTCCTTTTTAGCTATCTCATTTTATTAACATGTTTTTCCTCTCTCTACTCTTTTTCCTTTCTATCATCATGAATTTCTCTTCTTTTTCAATATACAATATATCAGTTATTTGTTTCATTCTCCTTACACTGTGTTATGTTCTGGAGCTTGAAAAAGGTTGACTTTCACAGTCCATTGTCAGTATTGACCTACAAATTAGATGGACACTTGGAGTATACTATACAACTTAAAGTGTTGGAGACATTTGAAGGCATTAAAGCTAATTGATCTAGCTGGAATTTGTCCAGAACAGCAATGGAAAATGCATTGTGAAGATTTTATTGACTATTAGTGGTAAAGCCCTTGATTTTATATGTCCTCTAAATGGCAACACCTCTTTTCTCTTAGTTGTCTGCCAGAAGTAGAACCAAATTCAAGTTCCTTAAGATTTATCTTCAGTCATTGCTTAGACATAAAATGTCACAGACTAATTTGTTTCAGCAGAGGTCATCTGGGAGAAACTGGAAGAATGTTAGTTATGAAGCTTGGGCACATAACTTAGTACTTCTAATTCCCAGTTTTCTCATCTGAAAAAAGAGAACATAAACAGCTACATATTAAGATTGCTGTAAGAATTTAACCAGGTGACATTACAACTGTCCTTTGCAGAGGACCTGGAAAAGAGGAAGCAATCTGTGTATGTTAATTTCCACATAAGTTCAAAACTTTCAATTATTCTTCTCATACTTCCCTTTAGCTGAAATCTGAATGAATAATTATCCTTTTTTTGTACATCAGTCCTCAGCCACAGAAAAAAGACACTATATTCTAAAATCTGAACTAATGTTCAAAAGAATTTCTTTTCGGGTATTTATAGATTCTACTGTCTATTATATTCTTAAAATACTAGTCAATAATAAGGATGTTGATTTATGTATTATTTATTCATTTATTCAAGACTCTAAATAAAGAATTTTTAATGCTTAGAGGTGAGTCACAATTCTAAGTGCTGAGTCATACAACTATTTTCTGTTCTTAAAGGATTTAGGTTCTAATGATGAGAAATCTAAGTGAATAAGCAATAAGAGCACCATGAATAAACAGAAGCATGAACATGGAGGGATAATGTCTGATGGGAGTTGTCATTTTGCTAATGGATCCCACAGATGAACATCTAAACTATTTCAAAATGTTGGAATACATGTGCTTTGTGTCAGTCTTTGGGATTGTACTCTAGGCAAAGGGTAGAACAAGAACGAAGGCCTTCAGATGCAAAGAATTTAGAGTGTTAAGAGAGAAAAGATGGAGAGGAAGTGGGAGAGGGAGATAGAGAACAGCTGGAGCAGGAATACTTCAGGAGAGAATATCAGAACAGAACAGCATGGGCCAGGTCAGGGTGTACTCAGGTCTATTCCTGAGGAACCAGGGTCTCCACTAAAGTTTTGAAGGGGATAAGTGTATCCTGTAGCATTAAGGAGGTGATTCTTTTCCAGCTTGATGTTGTTTTCTCTTTACTGGACTGTGGCTACCACCACTATAGACTCAGACTCCAAGTTGCCCCAGTTAGAATCTTCTCTTTGTCTCCCTTAATCACTGTCCTATTAGGGACCAAAACAACCTCAGTTCTTGAACAAGGTTGTGCATCCTTTTTTTACTGCATTCTCCTACTCTTTCTTCATCTCTGATATTTCTCCATACTCACTAATCAAATGAAACCCTAACAAGACAAAACCTTTGTATTTCTCTTTCTGCAACTGAGTACCAATAAAAATATTTTAAGTAGCCCAACCCTTGACCTTCTTCCAAATTCCCAAGTAAACTTGATTTTCAGAAAAGTGTTACTTCAGATGTATTTCTCTATCACATAAGCAATACCATTACTGCCCAAAGAATGGTGAAAGAAAAGAAGAAAAGATTTACTGACTGAAAGACTTCTTAATAAGTCATTGCCCTCAGCCACGGTGATCCTTAATTTATAGAGGAAGTGATCAATCAACAGAAGACAAGTCCTTCCCATTGCCCTGAGCCTTTGGCCTCCTGCCAACTCACCCTGCTGAACTTGAGAGACTGGTACAAGGACACATGGACTAACTTCTTTCTTCCATGGCTTTTCAGGACACAATTGTAGGTTTCACGCTTGCATCTGAAGCTGTACATCCTAAGAATCAGAGTTTTAGGAAACATGAGTTTGGAGTGTTGACAAACTGACAGAATGTTGTGTTTTCTTTCTTTTTTTTTTTCTATTTTTTTTATTTTAATTTTTTTTTATGTTCCAGCCACAGTTCCGCTTCCTCCTCTCCTCCCAGTCCCTCCCTGCCACTTGCCTCTGCATCCCTCCATCCACTCCTCCTCTATTTATATTCAGAAAAGGGCAGGCCTCCCATGGATATCAACAAAATATGGCATACCAAATTGCAATAAAACTAAGCATCTCCCTGTAGCAGGAATCTTAAAGGTTCTTATTAATAAAATCAAACCGAGGCAGTTATTGGGTCCATGCTGGTAGATCAGAGAGACAGAACAAGCCACAGCTATCTCACCTCGCCAGATCCTCAGCTGGTCTTGTCTCCTCAGACTGGAGGCCTCTGAGTCCTCATCCAGAATGAATCTCAGCTGAACTGTGTTGTTCCAAAGCCTGAAAGCTTCAGCCAATTGCTTAACCAGCCTAATGCTTCTAGTTTCTGGTCCTCACGCTTATATTTTTTTGCTTTTACACCACTCTGGATTAAAGGCTGCTTTCTGGGATTAAAGGCGTGTCACATGCTTGGCTATTTCCATGTGGCCTTGAACTCACAGAGATCAGAGGGATTTCTATCTATGGAATGCTAGATTAAAGTGTGAGTGCACCATTTTCTAGCCTTTGTATCTAGTGGCTGTCTGTTCTCTGACCCCAGATAAATTTATTAGAGTACACAATATTTTGGGGAACACAATATCACCACACCTCCCCTTGTATTAAGGCTGGGCAAGGCAACCCAATTAGCCAGTAAAAGTCAGAGACAGCCCCTGTTCCCACTGTTAGGAATCCCACAAGAAGACCAAGCCACATGATTGTCACATACATGCAGAGGGTGTAGGTCAGTCCCACACAGGCTCCTGGTTGCTGGTTCAGACTCTGTGAGTCCCTGTGAGTCGGGTTAGTAGATTCTGTGGGTTTTCTTATGGTGTTCTTGAACCCTCTGCCTCCTCCATTCCTTTCTTCCCTTCTACTGAAGGATTCCGCTAGCTCTGTCTAGTGTTTGGCTGTGGGTCTCTGCATCTGCTTCCATCAGCTGGTGGGTGATGCCTCTCTGATGACAATTGAACCAATCTGGTCACAGGAGATGGCTGGTTAGCCAGGTTTTTCCTGTCCCGCCCAGCCCTGCAGTTTTGCGTTCACTTAAAAAGTAATCACTCAGAGGCTTATATTAATTAACAACTGTGTGGTCTATGGCAGGCTTCTTGCTAGCTAGCTTTTATAGTTTAACTCAACCCATAATTATTAATCTACGTATTGCCATGTGTTCTGTGGCTTTACCTGAATCCCATTACATATTGCTCCTAGGATGGCAGTCTGGTGTCTCTCAGACTCTACCTTTCCCTTTCCCATCTCTCTCCTTGAATTTCCTGCCTACCTCTAAGCTGCCTTGCCATAGACCAAAGCAGCTTATTTGTTAACCAATGGAAACAACATGTATTCACAGTGTACAGAAAGACATCCCATAGCACTTCTCCTTTTCTGTCTAATCAAAAAAGAAATTTTTAGCTTAAACATAGTAAAATTACATATAATAGAACAGTTATCAATCCGGAATTACAGTCACAATATCTAGTCTATTTGTATTTGGCAAAATTAAAGAAAATATTTTATCATCTAGCCTATATTTGTGAGTCTAAATTTTTATATCTAATTTATCTTTTATCACAACCAATGAAAATTATAATTGTAACTATTTAGTCTTCAACTACATCAAAGACCCCAGAAGAATATATTACCTAAGTAAACAGGAAGAGCATTGTAAGCAACTTCCAAAAATCTAGAATGACAGAGACAGCTGGTTGCCTGGGCAGTCATTCAAAGTTCCTCTGTAATACTGGAGCATCCATCTTCAGCCTATAGGCCTAGAGTTTCTCAGTTACTTCTCCCTGTGTCCTGCAGAATGTCTGGGAGTCTCCTCTGTGAAGCAGGAAACTGAAGGACCATCTCACCTTATTTTGGCAAAATTTAGTGGTCATTTTTCCATGAGTCCTAAATGTCCACTCGATACAACATTTTGTCAAGCAGTCCAGACAAGAACAGTTTCTTGCACAAATGGCTAACTTTTGCCATAAGGAAAGCAAATTCCATATGGAATATATATATATGGGTTTAAGTCATCAACCTTTACAATCAAATGTCTTTCTGCAGTTAAAAATCCCAAAGACAATATAATCCAGATTCTCTGTGTGATTTCCATCTTTCTTGGCTTATTTTTAACATTACTTTTACTGTCTCTTTAAAGACTATTTTTAAAAAGTGTTTCTTTATATAACTGTCTATCCTCCTTTTCCTGTCTTCCAAGCCTACATATATTTTCATGCATAATGTAAGCCATTTAGAGGTTTATTCCATATGAATCTGCCTTTTGTACATCTATAATCCTTTTCTGATTATTGCAAACTGCAGCATGGCTAAGAATGAAGTGGCAGCCCTGGCTGCTGACTCTCCCACTTTAGCTTCCCAACATGGCAGAGGTACCCAGGACAGTCACGCTTACCCCACTGACTCTGGGGTCCATGCTGCCTTCAGGTAGAGTGTAGCTGGCCTATAAACCCTTACTGTCTGTATGAGTAAAAGCTAAATCTGCCATGCAGCGTGCAATTCAGGAATCCACTATGCTGGGCTCAAACCCAAATGCTGCAGCATTTCTGTACCATGGTGTCTTTTGTCCCACAACCCACATGAGACATGAAGTAGGAAGCTGTTTTTGGCTCTGTTTTCGAATCTCTTATTAAGTTTTCTCATGTTTTAGGTGGAAACTTGAGCCAACACGTTGGGCAGCCAAATGTAGCTGGAAGTTTTCTCTGGTCCCACCTGATCCTGCAGTCCCACAGACACTTATAAAATAATCACTCAGAGGCTTAACATTATTTACAAGCTGTTTGGCCTATGGCAGGCTTCTTGCCAGGTAGCTCTTTCATCTTAAATAAACCCATTTCTATTAATCTAAGTTTTGCCACATCACGTGGCATTACCAGTCTGCTGGCTTCTTGCTTATCCTTTGGCACTGTCTGGCATCTTTCTCCTCTTCTTTCTTCTCTATAGTTTGCCTTGTTAAGAAATTCAGAAAAGAAACTTACTTAAGAGGTATAAATTGTATGAGTTTGAAAGACATCAGAAGATAGTTTTTGGTTAGTAATGCAAATTAGGATAGAAGGTGAATTAGATGCAATCATTTGGATGCACAAAGACAGGATTGTCAAATGCAAATGGACTAGACATTGTATTTATTGCCTGTATATATTGTATATAGTTATTGTACTTATTGTATATAGTTTTACTTATATTAGTTATATTTTTATTTTAGACAAAAAAGGGGAAATGTGGTGATATTTTATTTGTGCTCTAACAAATAAAGCTTGCCTGAAAATCTGAAGGAGGAGCTAGCCAATAGTTAACCATAGAGGTCTGGAGGTCTGTACAGACAGACAGGAAGCAATAAAGCTTGGCAGAGAGAGAAAGTGATAAGGTAGGGTAGAGAGAAAAGCAATGCTCTCTTTCAGCAGAGGATTTCATAGGGGTAAGAACTAATGGCTTGCTGCTCTGCCTCTCTGGTCTTTTAGCTTTTACCTCAATATCTGGCTCTGAGATTTTTATTAATAAGACCTTTTAGCAATTCATGTTACACTTATCCACTTCTACAAGGAGTCTTAGCTGGGGTCATCCTTGTAGATTCCTGGAAGTTTCCCTTGCACCAGGTTTTTACCTGACCTGAAAATATCCACCCTTTCCAGTAAACTATATAACAACAAACCAAATAATCCAACTAAAAAATGGGATACAGGTCTACACAGAGAATTCTCAAGAGAAGAATATCGAATGGCTGAGAAATAATTGACATGTTCAAAATCCTTAACCACCAGGAAAATGCAAATCATAATGACTCTGAGATTCCATCTTACCCCTGCCAGATGACTATGATCAAAACACAAGGAACAGTTCATGCTGGAGAGCATGTGGAGCAAGGGGAAACTTTTCCAATACTGGTGGAAGTATAAACTTCTACAACCACTTTCTAAGTCAGTGTGGCAGTTTCTCAGAAAACTGGGAATCAGACAACAAGACCCATCTATACCACTCCTGGGCATATACCCAAAGGATGTTCAATCATACTACAAGGGCACTTGCGCAACTATGTTTATAGCAGATTTATTTGTAATAGCCAGAACCTGGAAACAACCTAGATGTCCCACAACTAAGTAATGGATAAAGAAAATGTGGTAAATTTATACAATGGAGTGTTACACATCTATTAAAAACATGGACACCAGGAAATTTGCAGGCAAATGGATGGAACTAGAAAAACAATCATCCTGAATGAGGTCTTCCCAGATATAGGAAGACAAACATGGTATTTACTGACTCATAAGTGGATATTAACTGTAATACAGGAACATGAGCATCAGGTTGGGGAGGGAGACGAAGCGGAAAAGTCCTGAAGGCATTTGTATTTTCAAGAAATAACTGAAGAAACAAGCTTCTTTTGGAGAAGAAACAAGTGGTCATCATACTTAAGGTCACAGTCCAGTTAGACACTATGAAGAAGCAGCAGAATCAGTAAAAATGTCACCTCTGCCTTTGAACTTGCAAAAATCAAAGGAAAGTGAAAGAGGGAGACTAGAGGAAAGAAGAAAGAGGAAGTATGAGAGGAATTAAAGAAAAAGTAAACTGTGGCTTCTTACTAATGTATCAAAAATACAAAGAAAGTTTTTATCTAGAATGATACTGTGTCTACACAGTACTTGAGTTAATTTGTACCAAATCTATTGTCTTTTTTTAAATTTTCAGTTACCTAGGTTCTCTAAAGTAATAGCTGTCTGCTGTATCCTGCAACTTATAGGAATAGAAAACCCAGTCACCACTTCAGCTTAACAGACATTTCCCATAATACTCTGACTGATTTTTCTGAAATGCTCCAAAGCCCCAGGGTCCTATCTGTAAGCTCCTCATGCTCCCAAGAGAAGGAAGTCTTTGGCCAAGAGGAACAGTTGTAGGCATTCTGCATTCAGGTGCCACAGAATCACTGTTGTAAGAGCCTCCACAGGTTACTATGAGAAGGAGGCCTCATCACTTTGTTTAGTTTATTTCATGTTCTTGTAAAATTCTGCTCACACAGCCCCCAATATGAACTGCTTTCATATAGACCATTGGAACCAAATTGCTGCAATTTTTTCATCTATGTTTCAATCATATTGATAAAAATTAATTGCTAATACGAATTTTAGCAAGTGACTGACTTTATCAGGAAGAGTCTACAAATGTCTGGATCCCAGCCAAACCATCCTTAATGTAATCTCTAAAATCTTAAATAATCTGAATAATCTGACCTGTAACCAGGCCCCTAAGTTACGTCCCAATATGTGATCATTTTGGAAAACATTCCAAGAGCTTCCGAGAAGATATATTCTTTTGTGTTTAGATGAAATATTTCATAAATATCTGGAAAGTCCATTTGATTTATGAAATTATTTAAATCCAGAATTTCTCTGTTTAGTTGAAGTCTTTCTTGAGATAGATAAATGTTGCTGGAGGGCTTCTCTCCAGGTTCCCCAAGCCCCGCAGTCCCACAATCCACTTATAAAATAATCACTCAGACGCTTATATCACTTATAAACTGTATGGCCGTGGCAGGCTTCTTGCTAACTGTCCTTATAGCTTAAATTAATCCATTTCCATAAATCTATGCCTTGCCATGTGGCTGGTGGCTTACCGGCATCTTCACATGCTGCTGGTCATGGCGGTGGCTGCAGTATCTCTCCGCCCCAGCCTTCTGCTTTCCTGTTCTTTTATTTCTCCTCTCTGTTAGTCCCTCCTATACATCCTGCCTAGCCACGACCAATCAGGTTTTATTTATTGACCAATCAGAGCAACTTGACATACAGACCATCCCCCAGCACAGCCAAGTGCAGACCATCTCAGACACCTGCACTCAGGCCATGGTCCTAATCATCCTCCATGCGGACCTGCTGGCAAAGCCACGAGGAACCAAGAAGGGCTCCCACAGGACATACAGAACATCCCACAGCAGATAACTGGTCCATCTTTGTTGATGGTATTCCATCCTTTGTTTGCCATTGTCAGCTTTGTACCATGGCAAGTGTGGTGGATGTGTGGTCCCTGTTAGAGAGGGTTTCTGAAGGCCAGTGGGTGATACATAGCAATGGAGACTGACTAGTAGGAATGGATAAGAGGGGCAGCAGGAATGAGAGGAGACAGTGGGTCTGCACCAAGTGAAGTACCCTGGAAATAGAGGTGAGGTGGGAGGAGGGTTTCCTGCAGGCAGCCTGCAGCAGGACTAAGGGTAACTCTGGAGAGACCTGAATAGAGGACAAGAAGAATAGTGAAAAATCACCTAACTTATTCTCAGCCTAGTGTGGCCACTGGGATACTTTGGCAGAAAGTGTTTCTGCTGGTGGGTAGTTTAAACAAAGGGATGGAGATAGGCTATAAAGTCAGGTTGAAAGAGTTCATCTTTGCTATTTTCATATACAATGTTCACATTTTATTTTTGGTTAAAATGCAGGTTTCTGAACAGGAATGTAGGGAGCACTCTCAAAGGCTTGCTTCCTGTGAGCCAGGAAACAAAGAAAGTGAGTTGTAAAGGGAAAGACTGAAAGCATCAGAGCTCAGAGAGGCAGGGCTGGCATGAATTTGTGGGACTGGTGGGTAAGAGAGATTTGTCCTGACCTCGGGCCAGGTGGGACACAGGAAAACTTTCAGTTACAATTAATAATTAAAAATTTTACATTGAGCAATTGGATAGCAACCATTGGCTGTTTATGAACATGGAGAAGATGAGGGAAGAAGAATTTATGAAGGAAAGTGATTGCTTGTTGGGTATTTTTAAGGGTTCAGTACTCTTTACTAGAGTGAATATGCTGAGAAGACAGCTGAAATTGCTAGAAAATGTCAGAGCTAGACAGGGAGATTTAACAGACAATGGTGTGTAAAGAGGTTAAGCCAGATTCGAATCTTCTCTATGAAGTATAATGAAAGAAAGAAGGATTAGGTAAGTCCTGGTGTTTACCAGGGGAGACTGTGATGCAGTGAAGTCATGAACAGGGTAAAAGGAATGAGCAGCACATTAGAGGAGTAAAATCAGGAAAGGAGAGGGGGTAAGGAAGTAGAAAAGACAACAAGATAGTAGATGGTAGTCGCAGTATGTATGACTTGGAAGTGGAACACAGGGAATATGGAAATTCATAAGTGACGCCCATAGACCTCAATCCAGAAGTCAGGAAGCTCTGCATCAGAAGCACATTTCCTTCTGCATTTCCAGTTGCAACTCTTGACTGATGTAGGGCTATAGTCATGATGTAGGACACTGTGGTGTGTGTGTGTGTGTGTGTGTGTGTGTGTGTGTGTGTGTGTGCGCTTGCCTAGTTTTTGGTCCCCAGACACTTAGTTCAACATTATCTACATATATATGTCTTTGGATATGAATAGTACTTTTGTTAGCAGAGATGAAATCAGTGGTCTTTACTACAGCAAATTACCTGGGCATCATTGTGGATGGCTCTGATCAGACAGGAGGACTTCCAGCAGCTGATGACCTTCAGGCAAAGGCTGCAACTTTCCTCTATGCTGCAGATATTGAATTTCCAGCTTAAACAATCTCATATGCCAAATCCTTAAAATAAATTCCCATCTGTTTATACACATTCTATTGGCCTTGACACTCTGAAGGTCCATAATACAGATGCTTTCTCCTCTTTTTAGGGAGCAATCAATCAATAAGTGAACACCAGTTCAGAAACTTTAGAACAGCTTGCTACCCTCTGAGCTACACACACAACCATAGGGAGAGGGGAGTTCAGCATTTTAAAGCCACAAGGAAGCTCTTACCAGATCATGTCTTATTTTCTGTTTTCTCAGTAAATGCTCCATACCTTGTTGATCATTGCTTTAGCCATTTTTCATTAATAATTTGTGTTCTTGGATCCAGTTTTATACATTTCTTATCTATCAGCCATTGAGATCTCTATACAATATAGGGAAGGGAATACTTTCACTATTACTGTTAGTGCTTGCTCCTCCGCAAAGCTTGGGAGCACTGTCCTTCCAGGCTGCTCTCACTATCTTATCACCCCTGCCTGCTCTTTTCCTTTCCAAATTCATGCCAGCCCTCCCTCTCTGAGCTCTGATGCTTTCAGTCTTTCCCTTTACAACTCACTTTCTTTGTTTCTTTGCTCACAGGAAGCAAGCCTTTGAGAGTGCTCCCTACATTCCTGTTCAGAAACCTGCATTTTAACCAAAAATAAAATGTGGACATTGTATATGAAAATAGCAAAGATGAACTCTTTCAACCTGACTTTATAGCCTATCTCCATCCCTTTGTTTAAACTACCCACCAGCAGAAACACTTTCTGCCAAAGTATCCCAGTGGCCACACTAGGCTGAGAATAAGTTAGGTGATTTTTCACTATTCTTCTTGTCCTCTATTCAGGTCTCTCCAGAGTTACCCTTAGTCCTGCTGCAGGCTGCCTGCAGGAACCCCTCCTCCCACCTCACCTCTATTTCCAGGGTACTTCACTTGGTGCAGACCCACTGTCTCCTCTCATTCCTGCTGCCCCTCTCATCCATTCCTACTAGTCAGTCTCCATTGCTATGTATCACCCACTGGCCTTCAGAAACCCTCTCTATCAGGGACCACACATCCACCACACTTGCCATGGTACAAAGCTGACAATGGCAAACAAAGGATGGAATACCCATCAACAAAGATGGGACCAGTTATCTATCTCAAGAAAGACTTCAACTAAACAGAGAAATTCTGGATTTAAATAATTTCATAAATCAAATGGACTTTCCAGATATTTATGAAATATTTCATCTAAACACAAAAGAATATATCTTCTCAGAAGCTCTTGGAATGTTCTCCAAAATGATCACATATTAGGATGTAATGCAACTCTCAATGGATAAAATAAAATTGGAGAAACACCCTGCACTTTACCCAACCTTCATGTATTAAAGCTGTACATCAACAACAACAGAAACATCAGAAAGTATACAAAATACAAATTCATGGAATCTGAAAAATCCAATATTCAGTGAAAAGACATAAAGACAGAAGTCAAGAAGGAAATCAAAAATTGAAATGTATTGAAAATTAAACAAAGTATACCCACACCTATGGGACAGAGTGAATGCAGTTCTATGAGACAAATTTATAGCACTAAGTGACTAGTTAAAAATAATCTTGAGAGATTTCAAATTAGTAACTTAGTGGCATACCTAAAAACTCCAGAACAACAAGAAAAAACCCATACCCAAAAAGAATAAATTGGGAGATATACTCAAACTTCGGCTGAAATCAACAAAATAGAAACAACAGCAAACAGCACAAAGCATCAATGAAAGAAAGATTTGGTTCTATAAGAAAATCAACAAGATTCACAAGGCCAAAAGATGGAGGGAGAAGATCCAAATTAATATAATTAAAGATGAGAAGGGAGACATTACAAGAGACACTAACAAAATTCTCAGAATAACAAGAATATATTTAAAAACCCATACTCCACCCAACGAGAAAGCCTAAAAGAAATGAATAACCTTATTAATATATATCAAGATCAAATAAACAATTTAAATAGGCCTATAATTCCTAGTAAAATAGAAGCAGTAAATAAAATTCACCCAACCAAAATAAAACAAAACAAACAAACAAAAAATGCCTAGAGCAAGATGGATTCAGTGTAGAATTTAACCAGAATTTCAAATACGAATGAATGCCCACACTCCTCAAATAATTCTGAAAAGTAGAAACTGAAGGAATATCTCCTAATTCTCTTTTAGGAGACCGCTATTACTTAATAACAAAACTATACAAAGACCCAACAAAGCACAAAAATTATAAATCAAATATATTTTACAATATAGATGCAAAAAAACTATTTAAAATACTTGCAAAATACTTCAAAGAACACATCAAAATTATTACCTGCCATAATCAAATGGTTTTTATCCCAGAGATGTTGGACGGTTCAACATATATAAATGAATAAATGTAACCTACTACATAAACAAATTAAAAGACAAAAAAGAAACCCATATGATCATCCCATTCAATCCAGAAATGGCCTTTGACAAAACCCCAGCCTCTCTTTATGATAAGTCCTGGAAAGATGAGGAAGGCAGGGGATATACCTCAACGTAATAAAGGCAATTTACAGCAAACCCATAGCCAATATCAACTTAAAATGAGAGAACTCAAAGCATTTCCACAAAAATCAGGAACAAAACAATAATCTCTTGTGGTGGTAATCTAATTGTACTGAAATGTGATTTTGATTGTATGTTAATAAATAAAGTGCCGGGTCAGAGCTATTAGAGCCATGCAAGAGTGTGCGTGGTGGCACACGCCTTAATCCATAGATATCTGTGTGTTCAGGATATAGCCAACATTGAGACATATGCTTTAAGACTAGGGGCTGTACATTCAGACAGTGACGAGGCAGTCACGTGTTTGGGTTTACAACCAATGAGAAGGCAGAACAAAATACTTTAAATAGACGAACAGACAGGAATAGAGCCCTGATTCGGGAAGCTGGGACACCGCAGGTGGAAGGGTGAGATTTTAGCTCTGAGCTCTGACCTCTCGGCTTTCTCTTTTGCATTGTTTCTGTGTTTCTTATTTAATAAGACGGTTGGTTACATCAATAATCTCTACTTTATCCATAGCTATTCAATATAGTACTTGAAGTTTTAGCCATATCAATAAGACAACTGAAGAAGATCAAAGGCATACAAATAGGAAAAAAGATACAAAAGTGTTTTCCTCTGGAGATGATATGATTTTGTACACAAAAGGACATAAACAAATCCCACCAGGAAAATTCTCTAGGTAGTAAGCACTTTCAACAAAGTAGAATTACACCAAATTAACAGGCAACAATCAGTGTTATATACAAATGACAAACAACTGAAAAGGAGATCTGGGAAATAGAACCATTCATGATAGCATGAAAAACATATCCTTTGGATAAGTCTAACCATGCAAATAAGAAACTTGTATCATAAATATTTAATGTTAAAATATTTAAGAAAGAAAATCAAGAGATGAAAAAAACAGAAAAACCAGAGATGGAAAGATCTCCCATGCCCATGCATCAATAGTATTAATACTGTGAAAATGGCCATCCTACCAAGTGCAATCTATAGATTCAATGCAATCGCCATCAAATATTGAATATAATTCTTCACAGATTTTTTTTCCTTTTTCATTAGTCTTCTCCCATATATTACATTCGAACTGTAGTTTTCTCTCCCTCCTCTCCTCCCAGTCCCTCCCCCAACCTCCCCTATCTCCCAGATCCACTCCTCATCTTCTCCCTTAAAAAAAAAAAAAAAAAAAAAAGGCAGGCCTCCCAGGGATATCAACCAAACATGGCATATCAAGTTATAGGAAGACTGAGTATATCCCCTCATATTAAGGCTGGATGAGGCAACACAGTAAGAAGCAAGGGATCCCAAAAGTAGGTAAAACAGTCAGAGACAGCCCCTGCTCCCACTGTTAGTAGTCCTAAGAGAACACCAATCTATACAACCATAGCATATGCAGAGGGCCTAGGTCAGAGCCAGATAGACTCCCTGGTTGCCTGTTCAGTCTCTTTGAGCCCCTATGAGCCCAGCTAAGCTGATTTTGTGAGTATTCTTTTGGTGTCCTTGACCTCTCTGGCTCCTACAAGACTTCTTCTCCTTTTTCTGCAGGATTTCCAACTTCTGTCTAATGTTTGGCTGTAGGTCTCTGAATCTGCTCTCATCAGTTGCTGGATGAAGTCTCACTGATGACAGTTATGCTAGGCTCCAGTCTACAAGTGTAACAGATTATCATTAGGAATCATCTCATTTACTTTTTTAATAGTAATTTTATTTTATAATTAAGTTAATTTCACATATCAGCAACGGATTCCCCCATCCTCCCTCCTCCCACCCCCCAGCCCTCCTCCCCAACCCACCCCCCACTCCCACCTCCTCATTTACTTTTTTTTTTAGGTCATGTTTGGTTCCATCCTTGGTCTCTGGGCAATCCAGACTCTGGTTCCTGGGCCTCCAGGCAGTGTCAGGCATGGGCTCCCTCTTGTGGCATGGGTCTCAAACTGGAGCAGTCATTGGTTGGGCACTCCTGCAAGTTCTGTGCCACCTTTACCCTAGCATATCTTGCAAGCAGGACAAATTATAGGCCAAAGGTGTTGTGGCTGGATTGGTATCCCAAACTCTCCACTAAAAGCCTTACCTGTTTCCAGAAGATAGCCAGTTCAGGTGTCGTATTCCCCATTACTAGGAGTCTTTGCTAGGGTCATCATCGTGGATTCCTGGGAGTTTCCATTGCACTAAGGTTCTACCTCTCCCCCTAAATGATCCCCAGTTCCAATTGTGTCTCCCAGTGCTCTTTCCCTTCACTCCAAGTCCACTTGTGAAATCTATTCTATTTACCCTTCCCAGGGAGATTTATGCATTCCTCCCTTGAGCCATCCTTGTTACTTAGCCTTTCTGGGTTTTCCACAGACATTTTAAAAAATCTTCAACTTCATATGGAAACATACACATGACAAAAACAAAAACAGGATAGCTAAAACAACCCTAAATAGTAAAGAATTACTATAGCTACCACGACCTTAGATTTCAAGTTGTATTTGACAGAGATAAAGTAATCAAAAAGTATAGTGTTGGAATAAAAACAGACACATTGTTCAGCAGAATGTAACTGAAGGCCCAAGTACACACCCTTATGGACACATGATTGTAAAAAAGTCAGAAATATAAACTGAAAAAAAGATAGAATTTTCAACCAATGGTGCTGTTCAAACTGGGTGGCTGCATGTAAAAGGACACATCTCTCACCCTGCAAAAACTCAACTGCAAATGGATCTAAGACTTCAACATAAGACCAGATGCCATAAGCCTGATTTAGAAGAAAAAGTGGAGAATTGCATTGAGCTCATTGGCACATGAAAGGACTTTTTGAACAGGATAAAAACCAAACAGAGATTAAGACTAAAAAATAATAAATGGGACCACAGGAAACTGAAAATCTTCTGTACCACAAAGGACATCATCATTTGGGAAAAGTGGTAGTGTACAGAATGGAATAAGAGCTTTACCAGTTATGAATCTGATAGGAGTTAGGATCTAGAATATATTTAAAAACAGCAACAACAAAAGACAAATTTGAAGACCAAGAAAATACCCGAATAAAACAATTTGACAAATGGAGTAGAGAACTAAGTAGTGTTCTCAAAATATGAAACACAAATGGCTGAGATCCACATTTCTCTCTTAGGGTTCTCATTTCCTAGCTTCTCTGGAGTTGTGGGTTGTAGTCTGATTAGCCTCTGCTTTACATCTAGTATCCACTTATGAATGAGTACATACCATGTTTGTCTTTCTGAGTCTAGGTTACCTCACTCAGGATGATATTTTCTAGTTCCATCCATTTGCCTGAAAAATCTCATAATGTTGTTGTTGTTTTTTTTACAGCTGAGTAATACTCCATTGTGTATATGTACCACATTTTCCTTACCTATTCTTCAGCTGAGGAGCATCTAGGCTGTTCCTAGGTTCTGGCTATTACACATAATGCTGCTATGAACATAGTGGAGCAAGTGTCTTTGTGGTAGAGTTGAGAATCCCTTGCGTATATGCCCAAGAGTGGTATCACTGGGTCTTGAGGTAGTTTCATTCCCAATTTTCTGAGAAGTCACCATACTGATTTTCAAAGTGGCTAGCTATACAAGTTTGCAGTACCACCAACAGTGGAAAAGTGTTCCCCTTTCTCTACATCCTCCCCAGCATAAGCTGTCATCTGTTGTTTTTGATCTTAGCCATTCTGACAGGTGTAAAATGGTGTCTCAGAGTCATTTTGATTTGCATTTCTCTGATGATTAAAAATATTGAGCAATCCCTTAAATGTCTTTTGGCCATTTGGGATTCTTCTGTTGAGAATTCTCTGTTTAGATCTGTAGCCCATTTTTTAATTGGATTGCTTGGTATTTTGCTGTCTAGTTTCTTGAGTTCTTTATATATTTTTGAGATCACCCCTCTGTCAGATGGGGGATTGATGAAGATATTTTCCCATTCTGTAGGCTGTCATGTTGTCTTATTTACTGTGTCCTTTGCCTTATAGAAGCTTCTCAGTTTCAGAAGGTCCCATTTATTAATTGTTGCTCTCAGTGTGTGTGCTACTAGTGTTATATTTAAGAAGTAGTTTCCTGTGCCAATGCATTCTAGGCTACTTTATACTTTCTCCTCTATCAAGTTCAGTGTAGTTGGATTTATGTTGAGGTCTTTGATCTACTTGGATTTGAGTTTTGTGCATGGTGATAGATACAGATCTATTTACAATAAATTCAGGGACCCACAATTGGACAAAGTGCAGAGAAAGACAGACTTTGAAGCACTCATGGCTTTCATGAAATCCATACCTTCAAAGGAGGAGACAACACGATTGTAAAAGCCAGTAGTGATAGATAACTTCAAAGAAACTGCTTCTAGACACAACATGACTGATACATATATGAAGTCATTTTTGCTGAAACCACTAAGTCCCCATGCCTAGGATTAGTTGGCCATCACAAAGTGAACTCAAGTGGACTTTTTTATCATTTTGCTTTATTTTCACATTTTTGTCTTATTGTTACTTTGCTTCTTTGTTTTTATTTTCATTTTGTGGGTTTTATATGTTTGGTTTTTTCTTAGTTATTTATTTTGAGAAGAGAGAGAACATAAAGTTGGGAGTGTAGGGAAACATGGAGTATCCAGAAGAAGTTGGGAAGTGGAAACAATAAAAATTTATTTTATTTAAACATTTTCAATAGAAACTAACAATAAAAATAAAATAAACAAATATATCTCTTTCTATATTTATATTTTCAATGCTCTGACGCTTTTTCAAATAGAAGTCTCTAAACTTTTTCGATGGGAACATAGTCTTGTTTATAATCTGTAAGTAACTGTCTTCTATATTTATACTTAAAAGTTCATCTGGCTTCATGTTAAATCCTTGGATCCCACTATTTTAAGTACATTCATTTAATGTGTGTATGTGTTTGTGACATAGCATGCTGCAGTTCAGATGTAGAGATCAAAGTACAGCCTGTGCCTCAGTTCTCTCCACCAGGCATGAGGAGCCAGGAAATCAAACTGAGATTGTCAGGCTTGGCAGAACGTACACCTGGCAAGCCATCTTTCTGGCTGGATCCCACTTTCCAGGCTTGGGAATACTGAAAGCATGGCTACATTTTCTTGTTGAACAGTCTTGTTCTTCAGAATGACATTCTTAAACAGATTTTTCTTCCATTACAGGTATGTATGATGACACCATTGCTGGAGTACTCAAGGAATCTGCCTATTTTTCCTTTAAAGTTTGAAATTTTAGTAAGTATGACCTAGAGTTGTGATCTTGGGATTCATCCTCTGGCTCTTAAATTCCGTCTGTGTTCTCTTCTAAGATGTTCTCTAAGTTTTAAATGGAGTGATATTGCTGTCACATTTAGGGCTGAGCACTCTGCCATCACTTATTCTCAGTTCTTGTTCAATAATGAGTTTTTGTTTTAACAGCTACCCACTTCAATGCTTTGCTCACATTCATATCTTCACCCTTGTCTCTCATACCCTCATCTTCACAAATATCATTGCTTTTCATTTTATATTGATATATAGTCTAGACATAAATGGATGGATAGATGGATGGATGATAGATAGATAGATAGATAGATAGATAGATAGATAGATAGATAGATGATATTTTCTTTAATTTCCATAAGAAGGGGAAAGTCAGCCGGGCGGTGGTGGTGCATGCCTTTAATCCCAGCACTTGGGAGGCAGAGCCAGGTGGATCTCTGTGAGTTCGAGGCCAGCCTGGGCTACCAAGTGAGTTCCAGGAGAGGCGCAAAGCTACACAGAGAAACGCTGTCTCAAAAAACCAAAAAAAAAAAAAAAAAAAAAAAAAATCAGATGTTAGTAATTGTGGAAGGGGGATAATTCATTGTAAGCCAAAAATGTATATAGGGCATTCATAGATAAGTAGTTTCTTGACCACAGCTTAAAGTAATACCCATTACATAGAGAAGCCACAGAAAGTGAGGCCTGACAATATCTTGCTGAAGAAATAAAGAGAACAATGGCTTCACATCACATCAACTGCTTCTGTGTAAAGTTTTTACATCACCCATAAATCCATGTAGCATAATTGGAAAAGAAATATAAATGTATTTTACTTATAAATTGGAAGGTACACTTTCAGAAAGGGATAACAAAGGCTTGTAATATACATGTGTGAAGATATTTGACAGGAATGAGTTACTTTCTTGCTTTATATCAGCTATTTTAATATAGCTCCTGAGTCTTTATGAGTTGGCTTTGTGATCTCTCTTAAAATATTGTAAGTTAGAATATTTCCCATTCTTATTCAACAACTCAAAGGTAATGGAGAAAACAACTAGAAAGGAAAACACTGCTAGTTCACAGGGTTTTTTTTTCTTTTTTTACATGCATTCCAGTGAGTGAAGACATTGAAATGCATCTCTCCGTTCATAAAAGATTTTAACATGCAAAATCTTTGAAACATAAATTTGAAGTGTGTAAATAAAAATTACAGTGTCACACTTCACTAACCTTTTAGTGTAAACAGAAGCCTGAACTTTTTATTTAAATTCTGGCAGCTGCTTCTAAGTTTGAATGGTTGACAAGCATTTGTATAAAAACATTGGATAATGGAACACAGACCAAAGGACATTCTTACCTTCAAATAGACTATTAATGATATTTTTAAGGACCTATTTTTAGACAAAGTACATTGTTCTGAATTATGAGTCATCTCACCATCTGCAGCTGGTTGAATGATTCTGCTTTATTCACCTTTTGAAGATTTATTTTTATAGCATATATTTGAAATGTACAACATGGAACTTTGGCTATATATTTACATTGTGAAAATATGGCTACAATAAACAAAGGTATTTATCATCTTTTACAGTAATCCTTTTACTGGTGACAAGAATGTATTACTAATTATTTTTAAGTGGAATTTTACTTTATAATCTATATGTAATGTATCACTTTTGTCATTATGTGACATATTTCTGTGTCTAGATATATATTTTGGCCTAGTATTCACTATTTGCACCTTTTTCTCCTCTCCTACTCTCCTCTAACACTCCTGTCCTTTACAGTAACTACTGTTCTACTTTTTGTTCCTACTTACTTGACTTTTGAAAGAACTGCATGTGTAAGTAAGAACATATGAATATGTTTTCTTCCAAATCCAACTTATTTCACTTAGATATTCTTAGGTTTCAGCTATGCTTTTTCTATAGGTTGAGTTATGCTCTGTTGCCTACATCTATATGCCACAATATTGATATTTAATCATCTGTCAATGGAAATTTAGACTATCCCTGTCTCTTACTAATGGAGGATAATGCTAAAGTAAACATGGCTGTGCAGGTGGCCCTACAAAATACTGACTTTATTTCTGTTGGCTCTCTACTCAGTAAAGGGTTTTCTGGGTTATATGGTTACCCTGTATTTAATTTGTTGAGAAGTATTTGTATTATTTTCCATGAGTACTACTTAAAATTTTACTTTTCTCCACAAACTGGACAGTATTTATTTATTTTTTGTAATATTCAAGTCAACGGTATAAAATAATATCCCATTGTGGTTTTAACCTTCCTTTCTTTGATATTATTGATATTGAGCATATTTTTATATACACATTGTACATTTGCATGTCTTTTTTGAAAATTATCTATTCAGGTTTTTTTGCCCAACATTTAATGAGATTGTTTCTTCATTAGTTTATTCAAGTCCCATGGCTCTTGTATAGACTTGGATCCTAACTCCTTCTCAGATGTGAGTCTCATAACTATTTTCTTCCAATCCAAAGTCTGCCTTTTCTCATTTAACTATTTATTTTTCTCCACATGCAAAGCTACCTTTCACATTTTGTTTAATATGTTAAAAATCATTTCATTTCAGAGATCCATAGGAAGGAAGCTTACTCCTATATCTTCTTCTGGGAGTTTCATAGTTTCAGATTTTCTGTTTATGACTTTAATCAATGGAATAGCAATAGAAACATCAGCAAGAACATAGGAACGTCCCTAAGTACATAAACACCATGCACCACAACCCTGAAAAATCAAGGTCAAACAAGAAAGCAGACAAGAATTTCTTAAAATACAGAGAGAAAACGTAAACACAACATAGAAAAACTATGAGGTGTGGCAAAAGCATCATTGGTGAGACCGTTTATAGGAATAAACACTGACATATGAAAAGAAGCTCAAACATAAACAACTTCACTTTACACCTCCATGAACTAGAAAAAAATGATTTATTCAAAAACAAGTCGACTCCAAGTTGTCAGAAAGTAAGAAATACTAAAGATCAGAACAGAACTACGCAAAATAGATAAAACGAAGCTTACGGGAAATATTATTGAGGTTTAGTTACTTGAAATTTTTGACAAACTCTTAGCTAAAATAACAATAAAAAGAGAGAAGATTTAAATTTAAAGGCAGATATAAAAGACAAGTAACAGTGTGTACTTCATTCATAAAATGGATGGTAAGGCACAGTTTTGTGTAAGTATATTTAGCAGATTGGATAACTAAGCCAATGGATGAATTAGTGGAATCTAATCCCTTCCTTGTGGGCTTAAGAGGAAATAGGAAAACTGCACAGGTCAACAGCAAATGATTAAATCACTGCTCCCAGAAACTCCCAACAAAGAAAAGCCAGGACTGGGTATCTTCACGGCTAACTGTCACTAAACATTTAGAATACCGGCACTGATCTTCATAAACTCTCCCAAAGAACATAAATACAGGGACATTTTCCTGCTTGCTTTATGTTGCCAGCATAACTCTAACAGCTGGACACTGTGCATAGAAATAGAATTAGCTCTCCCACAGTGCTAAATCATAGATGTAACTGGACATCTATGCTGTGCTGAGCAGCATTCCTCATGTGTAGGGCAATAAAGACACTGGCGGTGACAATACTGAAGTAATGCTACTGGATACACAGATTTTTATACTCTAATGCCTGTATGGTAAGCAGTCATAGATTAAATAAGTAACTATACCTGTTTGAAGTGTTTCTCCCTTAGTTAAATCCCTTTAGCTCAAACTTTGATAGCTACATTGGTTGACTCCTAATAAGCTCTGCCTCTTTCAGAAGTACCAGAAACTTAAATTGCTAAAAATGGATTTTTAAAATATCAAAATGTCAAAACTATATCTAGGCAACAAAATAATTTGTAAATAATCACAAATATTTATTCTCTTTGAATTCCACTTTTAAAGAACATATAAGCAATAGGATTAATAGTTTATTCTCTAATGTATTTAGTAAACTTGTGAAAAGTGAAAAAGGCAAGCATTGATAAATCTCTAGAGCATTTAAAAGAAATATGCAAACACACAGAAAAATAATGTCTCTGCACAAAGGAAGGTCAGTGTATGGGTGCCTCTTTCTTCAGATGTTTTGCTTACTATCTTCAGGAAGCAAGAACATCTGTCTGGTGTTTAATTAAGAAAAGTAATTTGGAGAGATAGACAAGAGAATGAAACAGCAGAATAAAAGTTTGTTTGCTTCCAATGTTTTTGTATTATGAAGCAGCCACATTACTTGGCCCATTGTACACTGTAAAAAGACCAAACCAGTTAACAATTAAAACATCTTACTGGGAATCTGATAATCACTCCTTTAACTGTATACTTTCACTTAAAATGGATAGTTTTTCTCTTTTTTAATTGGATTTAAGGCCTAATCCATTGGAAGGAGTCCCTACTTGACATGACTCAAGTGACCAAAAACCTGACAGTACATAGGTCATAGGCCTTGTAGAAAAACCTACTACTATTATTTCGCTAAAGGGATATAACAATAAAATTATTCCTAATGACATACTGCTATACACATAGATGAGCCCCTCACATAACACCCATATGAAAAACTTTTCCTCAAATCAGATGGTAAACGCAGAGACCCACAACTGGATGAGGTGCAGATAGTGAGCTACTTTGGAGCACTCAACTTTGAATGGGAGACCTTTATCAAACTCCACCCACAAAGGTTCAGGAATCTACATGGAAGAAGAGGTGGAAAGATCGTAAGAACCAGAGGTATGGAACGACTCCAAGGAAGCAATGCTGTCTAGATACTACAGGGCTGATATACATGTGAGCTCACAGAGACTGTGACAAAGCACACAGGCCTGCACATGTTCAAAGCAAACTCCCAGCACTGAGAAGGGAACATAGACATACATTCCCACTGGTAAACAAGAAGGTGTTTGTACCTGATACCTGCTGGGAAAGTAAATCATCAGTTTTCTCCAGTGGAACATAACTGGGTATTATATCAACTGCACTCAGGGCAGGCCACATGCCAAGGAGTAGTTGGCAACACAAATTTGACTTCATGGTTTTTCTGTGGGCTTCTTGTTTTGTTGTCTTGTTTTTTTTTTTTTATTTGTTTTGATTTTCGTTTTTTGTTGTTTCTTGAGATAGAAGATAGATTAAAAAAATCATGAATTTAGGTGTGTAGGGAGGTGGGACTAATCTGAGAGGAGTTGGGGGAAGTTAAAGAATGTAATGAATATATATTGCATGGAAAATTAAATAAATTGAAAAAATGATACCACATGAACTGCAGAAAAACATGATAGTTTTTGTCTTTGTATTTCTCAGAGTAGCTGGTGGTTTTAAACATTTTGTTAGTTCTTTCCTAGGAAGCACATTCTTTCTTTGAAGTATATAAAAACTATCACTTAGTTTGGAATAACTTCTAGGAGAGACAAGACCAATAATTTAGATGTTTCATTCTGCTTTACTGCCCACTTAAAATGTGTCCATTGACCCTACACAGTGTCCCTATGTAGTAAATTACCCGTTTTCTTTTCTATGGATCTTAGTAATTCTCTGTCGAGTAATTTCTATAACTCCCACCATATATTTAAGGTCTAATAGCGCTATTTTATTTCCCATAAGCTCCAAAATTATCCCCTTCATCCAGAATTTTGCCTCTGTGCCTCTAGTTTGTTCTCACTTCCAACAACACCCATGGCCTCAGTATTCTACTTCTCTTCCTCTCTTCTGTTTTCCTCCAGTTTTGCCTCAGGAATGATGTGCACAGCCTGAACACAGAGAAGACAAAAAGGATATATCTTCATTGGTGGATTGTCCAGGCTTCTATTCAACTACTATAGAAATAAATGTTGAAAGAGGCCACAGGTGAATTTGTGTATGCTAGAGCCTAAAATGACAAATAAATCTTTTGAGTTCTTTTTAAATAACCAGTTCTAAAGTACTAATCATAGTTATAAAATCAATCATTTATTAGAATAAGAAATTAGAAGATTTTGCTTTGATGGAAGTTCATTATGGCCTTTTGCTGCGAAGTGAAATATAATATGATGGAGAACATGTTATTCACTAGCAATTTTTTTAGGGCTGTAAAGATGGCTCAGTGGTTAAGAGCACCTGATGCTCTTCCAGAGGACCAGGGCTCAGTTTCCAGTATCCATGTGAGATAGCTCACAACCATCTGTAATTCCAGTTCCAGGGAACCCAGCACCTCTAGTGTCCACAGGCAAATACTTATATGAAGACACATAAATAAATACCTATATGTATTTTAAAATAAAAATAATTTTAATAAAATAATTTTGTTAGATGGCAAGACCTGAACCACAAAGTCAAATTACCAAATATAGCGACTGTAAGAAATTCTTATGGTTGACAAGAAATAAGACCCTAAAGAGAATAGGCAGGAATGAAAGACCATGCTAGAATATGTTCCTGTGCCCTTTGGATTCATGATATAATCACTAGCAATTATTTTCAGTGCTAAGACTGAGACCAAGGGCATGATGAATGCTCACAAGCACTCTGCTCCTAATTATATCATCTACCGATACATGTGACATTGACTTCACTATTGGAATAAGTGTGAGGAAGTCATGATGGGAACAAAGTAACAAAGGAGGAGGAAACAGGTCTGCATCGCCTCAAGGCAGAAGGTATTGTTCATTATGTTCCATTTTACGTGTGGAAAGACAAAACAAAAATCTACAAATGCGTTACCCAGAATAGATGATATTCATCCTGGAGTACAAAATTTTGACTCCACGCCTCGAAGTCTGTAAATCAGTCACATCACTGACTCGCTGAGCTATCATCTTTCTTTTCATAAATGAAGGGAATGTCCATATGTACTGTAATATCTGAACCTTGACATCCACCAGTTCTATGTATTCAGAGGCAGCAGAAAATTCCAGCCACACTCAGTGTCTCACTGCACATATGGAGGTTGATGGAAAGACTGCTACCTGTCCTCTGTATTCAACCTCCTTGGGGTTGCAACTATGACTTTATCAAGTAGAAAACTGACCTAAAATAGTGATAAAAATCCTTCTCAGTAAGGCTATGTATTTATTTTTAAACAAAATCTATTATTTGGTCTTTTCTCTGGGTGTTACAATTCATTTCTCTCAGGAACACATAAAATTGTGAAACATTTTTGTTTCTTCTTTTGTATCACTCACCTTGTTGGCACCTTGTAAGTGACTAAACTCAGATGCTCTTGTCCTCTCAATGTGTCACATACTCAGATCTCAGATGAGTATTCTGGCAAAGTTGGAGACTCGGCACAAATAACAGCTATGTCTGCCAGATATCCTGGGTCACAGAAATCCAGGTCAGAATTTATAGAAACATGGTGTGCAGGAAATGGCAGTCTGACAGCTTCTACACATGATATGAAATTATTTGGTCATCACAAATTGCATACTAAACACTCAAGATCTACAATGACTTTAAATGTGCAAAGTTGAGTTCATAAGCACATAGAAGCTAACATCTCACCCCAGTTTTTGTCTGACTCTTTAGAGTCCAGACATAAATAAGGAAATTGAGATTATAAGGTTCAATGGAGTCAAACAACCCCCATTAAATAACTAAGATCAAAGCTTGCTTAGCTTCTGAGATCATGAGATTTGACACATCCATATGGTAATCATATATAAATATTATATATCATATATATTATATATTATATATATATGATATATAATATTTATGAAGCTTCTTTTTCACACCCTAACTGATAGATTTGTAGCAGCTCATTTAATGAAGATTAGGAAAATAATATCCTGGGCTTGCTTTCTCCATAAGTTGCATCTTTACAACTGTGCACAGAACATGAGCTTTATCCTAAAATATTGTTTTAATGGCTAAGTATGTAAATAATTGAAAACATTTCTTTTTCAACTTTGTATATGTTGAAATGCACAAGCAATGTGTTCACGCGTGCACATGCGCGCGCACACACACACATATACATATATATATAGATACATACAGAGAGAGAGAGCTGTTCACAAATCTTTTGTTCTGAGCTCACTGTTTTCTGATAATAACTCTGCAAATGGATATTATAAACCACCAGCTTACATTTCCAGTTTTCTGCATCCAATCCCCCTAGGCAAGTTTAGTAAGAAATAATTTCTGTCTTCTAATTTAACATAAGTAAGGATTGTATGGACCAAACATTTTGCCACTATGTAAGATGTGTTTCATTTGTCCAGCTTCCTACAAGCATTTTCTCACACTTGACTCAAGAGATTTTAGCACTCTTTTATGCTCTCCGCTTCTGGTATCTATTTCTATGTGGACTAATTATAGTTCAACAAATCGTGTACTAAAATAACCCACAATTTTTATAACTTATAATATATACTCATTGTTTTGTATTGTGAGTCTGCATATAGGATCAAGTTTGATTTAATGATACAAATTCACATTTATGGTGCAGATTTACAGTATGTCTCTTTCATATATACTGAGGTTCAGACAGGGGGAGCAGTAGCTATCTATAGCATAAGCTTCTAGTAGCACATTACTGAAATATAAACCAACCATCTTCTGATTCTTGTATAACCTTCTGCTAAAGTCAAAACAATAGTATACATTTACCCTAAGGCCATGATAAGCAGTACCAGTGTTATTATTTTGCTATGGGTAATGGAAAAATAAGGACCAATAATTTAATCTGCCAATATACGATGAACCAGTAAAAACAATGAATTAGTACTGAACAACTACTGTTAATGTAAACAGCGAGCATGTGGTCCTTTCTACAGTGTAACTAAGTGTGAGATAGGAAACACCACAGGGCATAGGATAACCACATATCCCACAAATGAGGGAGGCACAGGCACCTTTTCAGATTCCTAATATTTTTCCTATTTTCTGTTCTTCCTTAAGACTCAATCTGTCCACCACTGTTTGATACCTTCCTTTATCCTTTATATGTTTCAATCATATTCTGCAAACAGTTAAAAGGGGTTTCCCATTATTTAAAAATTCATATTACCAATAAACATATAAGGATGTTACCATGGTCAATGACCTCTATTAATTGTAACTGGATTCAATACCAACCAAGGAGAAACTCTGAAATAGTTTCCCTTGGGAGTTGTAGCCATAGTGAACCATCTATGCCTTCAGCAAATTAGCAAGCATTACTAATGCCAGTGGAAACCCCCCAAAGTGGGCAGATCACTCTGCAGCCTCCAATGCTTCATACACAACTCAACACGCATATGCTTGTCCTGTAGATTGTAGAGGTTACCAAAACACTCTTTGGGCATCTTCTTTTGGGGTTTTCAGGAAGCATTTCAACTCTGTAATTATTGTCTTTTTTAATGTGTATGTGTGTGAACAAAAGAGGCAAGCCAAAGAACAAACAAGAGGCAAAAAACATGCAACTGTAGATAAGAATCTGCAGATAACAAGGAGTTGTGCACCCATGGCTTGAAAGAGAAATTGTTTTTCTGTGTGGGTATAGGAGTGTTAAACCAATCAACTAGACCATCCTTTCCCTTCTTAGGAAATTGGATTACAACTTCAGGGCTTGTGCTGCTGCAGATGGACATGGCAGAATGCCATCTCCCGCATAAGGACAAGTTACAGTACTTTGACACTGAATCTCTCCCTCCCTCCCTCCCTCCCTCCCTCCTCCCTCTCTCTCTCTCTCTCTCTCTCTCTCTCTCTCTCTCTCTCTCTCTCTCCCTCTCTGTTACATAAGAGTGTAAGCACACACAAACCACAGAACACATATGGAGGTCAGAGGACAAACCTTCTACCATTGTGAGACAGGATCTCTTGTTTAATTACTCTTCACACCAAGGCAAGGTGGCTTATGAGTTTCAGAAATTCTCCTGTCTCTGCTGCCACAGTAGCACTGGGAGTCCAGGTACAAGATACCAAGATATGTCATCTGGCCTCATGGGCACTTTTGGAATCTGAACCAAAGTCCTCACACTTTCTCTAAGTACTCTACTCCCTGACCCATCATCCCACTATTCTCTCTTACTCATGATTACACTATTGCTACAGATATATAAGGCCCATATTGTTTTCACTTTCACAAAAAAAATTTAAACTACCCTATAGACTTTCATAAGAAAACTGAGCTATGAAGTTTTCTCTACATTATCTGCTAAAATTAAAAAAAAAGAATAAAGAAATAATGCATCCTCAAGTAAACATCAAGTTCTTCCTTGCAAGTTTCCAATTAAGAAAAATTTGGGTTGAAACACAATATGGATAATTGTTGCTACTGACCTGACATTAAGCTATTCAGCCTTTTGAAAGCAAAGAGTCTTTCTTTTATTTACATTGCTGTGGTGTCATTGCTTTCCCCTGAAAGTTAATGTATAGTCAGTACTTTCCTAAACATTTGGTTTCCTATTCCTGGGCCTGAGTATAGGAAATGATCTTCAGAAATCCAAACTTACTACAGCAATTGTTTCTCTTTACATAATTTTCAAGCACTTGATCTTCATAAAGATAATTATAAGATACAATTTAACACCTTACATTTTTAAGTACCCATGCCTTTTTACTCCAGTAATATAAATAGAGTGATCTTCCCAGATTTATTTATATTGTTTCCATCCTACATTGGTCCTTAAAATTCTGGATTAGAATATACCAGCTTCCTATATTCATATATTTGAATTGTTCAACTTCTGAATGGTAAGAAGTTTTGCCTCTCTCTCGGGAAATTTTATTAGTCTTCTAATCCTGCCTGTATTTCTACACAAAATTGATTATCTCTTAGCTATGTTACAGTTAACGTTGTCCTTTCTTTTTTTTTAAATTGTTGCTGCCTTTTAAGCCACACTGTCCAAATCGGCAAGCAACTCTGCTGCTACCAGCAGTAGTTAAGCTGCAAGAGCAGCCCTGGGGGAATTCTGCTCCCTCAGACACCAAATCTTTCAAAGCTACAAAGAAACTTAACTAAATCTCTGTACCTCTAAAGAACTCAGAATCAGAGATTGAGGTGGAATTCTGCTCCTTCAAGAGGCTGAATAGCAAGTAGCTCATCCCCTCTCCTTACTAACATTCTCCAAAAAACCCCATGCTTCTCCTTGCCCCTACTTAAAAACCCTTCTCCACCTGGCTCCTCCCTACCACTTCATGTCTGCTAGTTGCTGACTCAGCCTCCTGACCTCAGGTGAATTTTATTAATCAAACATATCTTTGCATCATTAATCAAATGTTCCAGAGTGTAAACAAAAGTAACACATCTTAAAATAATATTCTACAACATATTAGCTATATTATAATTAGTCCAATAACTGAACCATTCTGAGGACTTCAGTTTTTCAAGATACAATTATTATTATCCTTACTTAGTAGTATTTCCAGATTTCTATAGTTAAATATTTTAAAAATAGAATATCTTGTAGAAACAGTCTAATTTCTTCTAATGGCCAATTTTCTTGATGTAAATTATGAAATAAAAATTTTACTTTAAATGATAGAATAGGGAAAGCAGAATTAGGAGGGCATGGGGTCTTCAAGGCCAAAATGTCTAGCTGAATCACTGAACTTCAGATTAAGTGAAAAACCCTGTCTCCAAAACTAAGGTGGAGAATTATTGAAAGACAAACATAACATAGACCTTATTCTCTCACATGCATGTGTACACATGTGCATACACATCAGCACACACAAGAACACACACAAATATGTATACACAAGTGCACATAGACAATAATAATAAATAATTCATTTAATCTGTGAAAGTAACAATATAATTTTACACCTAACATACTGAATCAGAAAAGTTTATACCTGAAAAGAAACACACATAATTTAAGAAGATAGAGAAGGATGGGGAAAGTTTTAAGAATCTGTAGTAGAAAGTCAATTGTGAGTATGGTTATCTTATGCATATGGAGAACAGTGCATCTGTTGTCATGAAACAAAGGTCAGAAAAGACAGGGCTTGATGGTTGCTGTTAAGAATTTTGAACTTTATGCTAAGCACCAGGCTGGGAAGAAGGGGACTGAGGGAGGTTTCATGGCTGACTTTCATACATAGAAAACTCCAAACAGTGGCATCAAATGTGTAAGATGGAGTTGTCTTGATAACCTTTGAAGTATTCTTGTTTTTGTATAATACAAATGCATTGAATTTCACCCATGTTTCTAGGTATATTTTTACAAAGAAATCATAATAGTTCTCCAGAAGCCTTTATCTGTATGGCAGCCATCTGGAAACTGCCCTCTGTTTATGGGAAAGTTAGGGTGAGAGAATCATGCTTTTATCTCTCATGATAATAGAACTGTGAGTGCCACTTGCCAGCTTCTTGTCAGTTACATAAATTGAGGAGCTGGAGAACCCAGAGTTCACAAACTTATCAACATGGGATGTCTTCTGAAACAGAAATAGAAAGAGAAGGGGCTATTGTTATCAAAAGATATAAGTATAGCAAAACTTCACATTTTGAAGGAGATTTAAGTTACATACCTCCCTCATTGAGATTCTCTAGTTGCTCTAGTGCTTATGTTCAACTTTTGTTCTGCAGGTTAACATAATAGAAATGGATGTTTAAATGGTTAAAAATCAATTTGAAGTTAACAACCTGAGACTTGACCAAATCCATAGAAATTACTGAAATCAGCACCTTGAGGTTCATTTCACACAGAAAGTGTAAAGAATTAGACAGGGAATTCATTATTGATTCTTGTCTGCCACTGTCTCTTCAGATCTATTCTGAGAGACATGCTTTATCAACTCAACTCATCCTTTCTTTTGGTGAACCCTGTCTCTCCCTGGCTCTTATACTTAACCACTTCATAGAAATAAACAAAATAAATATTAACAAAAGAAAAAAATCCACTACAATCCGCTGTATTTGACCATCTGATTTTCTTTCATTTTAAAAATGTTATTAATCTCATTTCTAAAGAACTGCATTTGTGAATAGAGCCTCCTGAACTTCCTAGTAGCCATCACCACTGAAGAGTGGGATAAGATCCCAGGAGAAAGTATAGAGCGCACTCATCTGTATTATTTAAAACTCAAATGGATGAAGTCGTGAAGATTGTACTACCAAGGGTGCAGTAGCTTGTGACAAATGGGAATGGAGAGAAAATAAACTTAAAAGACTTATTTTCTATCCTCACTTCAGTTTTTGTTAGGACTGAAATCTATAACCCCTGTTAAAAGCTGCTGTATCTGGACATAAAAAGGTTCCTAAGTTCATAGCTACAGCATTCCCTAGGCTAGTTGGAGAAAGAGAGATTCTTCTAATAGTTATCAAGAGTCACCCAAAATTTTCATGAAAAAAATTTTATTTGGTGATAGTAACTCTACATGTGTAGATCAGTGCAGTTCTCAGACATCAAATGGTATGAAAAAGAAGTAGGGTTAATTGAGAGGTCCATTTTAGGTAGAAAAAGTAACTAACAGTAAAGATGTCTGAGAAAACAAGGAAAAATCTAATATTTCCTAAACTTCATATATATGTATGTATGTATGTAAGCATGTAATTATATATGTTTGTGTGTGTATGCTTCATATATATGTACACACACACACACACACACACACACACACACACACACACACATATTGTAATCCACTCAGAAACTATAGGCTACCATACAAAGTCAGCTACAATGTATGAGATACTTACCCTGAAGTTTTTGGTCAGAGTATTTCAGAGACCTCCAAGAACACCTGCCTCAGGAACTCATAGGCCCTGTGGTGGTTTGAAAGAAAAAGATCCCCACCGGGAGTGACACTATTGGAAGGTGTGGCCTTGTTGGAGTAGGGGTGGTCTTATTGGATGAAGAGTGTCACTGTAGGGTTGGGCTTTGAGGTCTCCCATGCTCAAGCTCCTCCTAGTAAGACAATTTACTTCCTGTTGTCTACATATCAAAATGGAAGGACTCTCAGCTCCAGCACCATGCCTGTTGCATGCCACCATGTCCCACCATGAGGATAATGGACTAAATTTCTGAAACTGTAAGCAAGCCACCATAATTAAATGTTTTCCTTTATAAAAGTTGCATAACTAATAGCATAACTAAGTCAGAAGTTGGTGCCAGGGCAGCAGTATTGCTGTGAAAGGTCAGACTATGCTTTTGTTTGGAGGAATTTGTACTCTGTTACTTTTTGTTAGGAAGACAGTAGAATGCTTTAAGTGCTACTTAATGGGCCTTCGCAGGAGAAGCATGGAAAACAGTGGTGCTAAGAGTGATTTGAACTGCAAGGGACTTAGTCAAGAGGTTTCAAAAGAGAAGAATTTTAGCGTGTTGCCTAGAAATCATTCTCATGATATTTTGGTGAAGAATGTGACTGCATTTGACCTTGTCCAAAGAGTCTGCCAGAGGCTAAAGTGAAGAGTTTTGGATTAATTCTGTTGGCAGACGAAATCTCAAACAGCCTAGTATAGGCTCTGTTGTGTGGTTACTAGTGTTAACTGTAATGAATATATATAATGAAAAGGAGTAAGCTGAGCAAGGAAAAATATTTGAGGAGAAAAACACCAGAAAGTGGAATGGAGCTAAGTCCTGTATTCAAGGGGATAAAATGATTAAGATATGCAATAAAGGGAGTGGTGACCTCATGACAAGATCCCATCCCATGAACTTTCCAACACGTGAAAAGGAATTAAAGAAAAACATAGAGCCAAGTGTAGTGGTGCATGTCTTTAATCACAATACCCAGAAGGCAGAGGCTGGTAGATAACTGAGTTTGAGGCCAGCCTGGTCTACAGAGCAAGTAACAGGACAGCCAAGCTTAGGTAGTAAAGGAAAACAGAGAGCTGCTAAAGATATAATTGATCAAAGGGGGCATGTTCCAGCCCCAGCAGGCATCAGATCTTGGCAGCTTTGGCCATGTGGTGCTGGAGTTAAGGTTATAAGAAAGGGGCTATGGAATTTTCTCCCATGACTAAAGAAAGTTGATAAGGCCAGACACATAAGAGAGGTGTCCTATGGTGATATTTTATTTGTACTGAAATGTGATTTTATTTGTATGTTTGCTGTGGGAGCCCGTTCTCGGGTTCAGGTTTACACAGCAGGTCTGCATAGAGGATGATTAGGACTAAAGGCCTGAGTGCAGGTGTCTGAGATTGATTGCACTTGGCTGTGCTGTGGGATGGTCTGTATGTCAAGTAGCTCTGATTGGTCAATAAACAAAACACTGATTGACCCATGGCTAGGCAAGAAGTATAGGCGGGACTAACAGAGAGGAGAAATAAAAGAACAGGAAGGCAGAAGGAGTCACTGCCAGCTGCCACCCTGACAAGCAGCATGAAAAGATGCCGGTAAGCCATGAGCCGCGTGGCAGGGTATAGATTTGTGGAAATGGATTAATTTAAGCTGTAAGAACAGTTAGAAAGAAGCCTGCCACGGCCATACAGTTTGTAAGCAATATAAGTCTCCGTGTTTACTTGGTTGGGTCTGAGCAGCTGTGGGACTGGCAGGTGACAAAGATTTGGCCTGACTGTGGGCAGGGCAGGAAAACTCTAGCTACATATGTTAATAAATAAAGTTTCCTGGGGGTCAGAGCTAATAGCAAGCCATAGCAGAGCTGGGCATTTGTGGCACACACCTTTAATCCCAGCACTTGGTAGGCAGAGCTACGTAGATCTCTGTGTGTTCAAGGATACAGCCAGCATTGGAGACACAGGCCTTTAATCTCAATACCAACCATAGAAGATCTGGAGGTCGGTACAAACAGGCAGTGACGAGGCAGTCATGTGGTTGGGTTTACAACCAATGAGAAGGCAGAACAGAAAGTCTATATAAAGAAAAACAGACAGGAAGTAGCTCTTTTCAGAGAGATCTCTTGGCTGAAGAGGCTAGCTGCAGCAGGCAGGTAAGGCTCTTAGCTCTGATCTCTTGGCTTTCTTCTTTGCATTGGTTCTGCATTTCTTATTTAATAAGATGGTTGGTTATATCTACAAATGGCACCCAATGTGTTGCAAAGAGTTTCCACCTAAAACCTGAGTAAAAAGATTCTAAAACAGAGCTTAAAACAGTTCCTAGTTGTCTCTTTCAAGCTAGCAGCAGCCTGCATGTTTGAGCCACTAGCTACTATGGTGGGTTCCTGGCCTGTGCACTAGACCTGCAGTATGGCGGGAATTAGGCCTCTGTAAGTGGCACATTAAGTTTCATCATGGATTTAGCCTTTGCTAGTACAAAACAAAAAAAGAGGTTTCTGGGCTACACGCTGCTTTGACAGAAGCATAGACCCACTGAGTTGATGGCTCCCAGAGCTGGCAGAAAATGTACCACCGCCATATTGGGAAGCTGAGTGGGTGGAGCCAGCACCACAGAGCCTCCGTTTCAGTCTTAGAATGCTGCTGCTTAAAGCAATAGGTTCAAGGTAATATAAAGAATAAGCCACATAAAGATGGCTATCACACAGAGAATCTGGATTATGCTCTCTTTGATATTCATAACTAAAGAAAAACATTTGATTGCAAAAGCTGTTGAGTTATGCCAAAATGTATATTTTAAAGGTACCTTGACTTCAAAATTTGGATGTAAGGATATGTTGCTTTGGAGAGGAGGCTCGGCTTTTGTTTCTACAGAAAGCCAGAGGCTATGGATTTGTTCCAGATTAAGATACATCAGATTTGACCAGCCAAGACCCCCTGAAAGGTCTCCAATGATATCAAGGCTCATATGATCCAAAATCCAGAACCGTTTTAAGGCAACTGGCTCAGATGATACACCCTCACAGACTACTCCATAATCCCAAAATTTTCTTTGTGTCCCCATAAGATACAGCGCCCACCTCCAGCAGGAAGTAGTAAGAGAAGCTACACCCAAATTCCCAAATATACCAAGCTGGCTTTGGAGATGTGTAAATGTTAAAACCTTCCTCTTTAAAAAGAAAGAAAAAAAAAAAGAAAGAAAGAAAGAAAGAAAGAAAGAAAAGGGGAAGTGCTGTGGGATAGTCTGTATGTCAAATTACTCTGATTGGTCAATAAATAAAACACTGATTGGCCAGTGGCCAGGCAGGAAGTATATGCAGGACTAACAGAGAGGTGAATTGAGAGAACAGGAAGGCGGAGGGAGTGACTGCCAGCCACCACCATGACAAGCCGCATGTGAAGATGTCAGTAAGGCACGAGCCACGTGGCAAGGAATAGATTCATGGAAATGGATTAATTTAAGCTATAAGAACAGTAAGCAAGAAGTCTGCCACGGACATACAGTTTGTAAGCAATGTAAGTCTCTGTGTTTCCTTGTTTGGGTCTGAGCAGCTATGGGACTGGTGGGTGACAGAGATTTGTCCTGACCATAAACAAGGCAGGAAAACTCTAGCTACAGTGTCCCTGAATGGGAGACCCTGACAAAGTCCACTGTGTGAGCTGTGAAGTTAAAGGCTGAAATTGCTTTAGAGAACCCAAGGTATTAGAGATGTCAGAGTTATAGGATACCTACTGAGGAAAACTGCTACAGGGAGTGGAACCAGCCCAACAGAAAGAAGTACATTGTAGTCTTATTGCTTGGCTAGAATTTCAAGTACTATATTGAATAAAAAAATGGGGAGAGTGAACAGCCTTGTCTTATTCCTGATTTTAGTGGAATCGCTTTGAGTTTCTCTCCATTTGCTTTGATGTTGGCTGTTGGCTTGCTGTAAATTGCCTTTATTATGTTTAGGTATGTTCCCTGTATTCCTGATCTCCCCCAGACCTTTATCATAAAGGGGTGTTGGATTTTGTCAAAGGCCTTTTCAGCATCTAGTGAGATGATCATGTGGTTTTTTTCTTGCAGTTTGTTTATATGGCGTATTACATTGACAGACTTTTGTATGTTGAACCACCCTTGCATCCCTAGGAAGAAGCCTACTTGATCATGGTGAATAATTGTTTTGATGTGTTCTTGGAGTCAGTTTGCCAATATTTTATTGAGTATTTTTGCATCAATATTGATGAGGAAGATTGGTCTGTATTTCTCTTTCTTTGTTTCATCTTTGTTTGGCTTGGGAATCAGGGTAGTTGTAATCTCATAGAAGGAGTTTGGTAGCGTTCCTTCTGTTTCTATTGTGTAGAACAATTTAAAGAGTATTGGTATTATCACTTCTTAAGGAGATCAAGGGGACACAAATTTGAAAGGAAGAAGTCAAGCTTTCACTATTTGCAGATAACATGATAGTATACATAAGTGACCCCAAAAATTCGACCAAGGAACTCATACAGCTTAAAAACACCTTCAGTAATGTAGCAGGATACAAGATTAACTAAAAAAAAAATCAGTAGCCCTCCCATATATCCAAATGACAAATTGACTAAGAAAGAAATCAGAGAAACATCACCCTTTAAAATAGCCACAAATTATATAAAATTCCTTGGGGTAACCCTAACTAAGTGAAGGACTTGTATGACAAGAACTTTAAGTCCCTGAAGAAAGAAATTGAAGAAAATGTCCGAAAATGGAAATATCTCCGATGCTCATGGATAGGAAGGATTAACATAGTAAAAATGACAATCTTACCAAAAGCAATCTACAGATTCAATGCAATCCCCATCAAAATCCCAACATAATTCTTCACAGACCTGGAAAGAACAATACTCAACTTCATATGGAAAAACAAAAATACCAGGATAGCCAAAAGAATCCTGTACAATAAAACAACCTCTGGAGGCATTAGAATCCCTGACTTCAAGCTCTACTATAGAGCTCCAGTAATAAAGACAGCTGGGTACTGGCATAAAAACCAACATGTGGACCAATGGAACCAAACTGAAGACCCTGACTTTAATCTGCACACCTATGAACATATGATTTTCAACAAAGAAGCCAAAACTCTACAATGGAAAAAAGAAAGCATCTTCAACAAATGGTACTGCCATAACTGGATGTCAACATGTAGAAGACTGCAAATAGATCCATATCTGTCACCACGCACAAAACTTAAGTGCAAGTGGATCAAAGACCTCAATATAAAACCAGTTACACTGAACCTGGTAGAAGAGAAAGTAGTAAGTAGTCTTGAATGCACTGGCACTGGAGATCACTTCCTAAATATAACACCAGCAGCACAGATACTGAGAGAAACAAATGATAATTGGGACCTCTTGAACTGAGATGCTTTTGTAGGGCAAAGGACACAATCAATAAGACAAAATGACAGCCTACAGAATGGGAAAAGATCTTCACCAACCCCACAGAGGGCTGATGTCCAGAATATATAGAGAACTCAGGAAATTAGACATCAAAATACCCAACTGTCCACTTAAAAATGGATTATAGAGCTAAACAGAATTCTCACTGAAAAAGCTCAAATGGCTGAAAGACATTTAAGGAATTGCTCAACATTCCTAATCATCAGGGAAATGCAAATAAAAACAATTCTGAGATATCATCTTACACCCCTCAGAATAGGTAAGATCAAAACACTGAAGACAGCTTATGTTGGAGAAGATGTGGAGAAAGGGGAACACTCCTACACTGCTGGTAGGAATGCAAGCTTGTACAGCCACTTTGGAAATCAATATGGCGGCACTTTCTTAGAAAATTGGGAGAAACAACGTCCCTCAAGACCTAGCTATACCACTATTGGGCATATACCCAAGGAATACTCAAACATACCACACGGACACATGCTCAATTATGTTCATAGCAGCATTATTTGTAATAGCCAGAACCTGGAAACAACCTAGATGCCCTTCAACTGAAGAATGGATAAATAAAATGTGATACATATACACAATGGAGTATTACTCAGCAGAGAAAAACAATGACATCATGAGGTTTGCAGGCAAATGGATGGATCTAGAAAAAAATCATCTTGAGTGAGGTAACCCAGACTCAGAAAGACAAACATGGTATGTACTCATTCATAAGTGGATACTAGATGTAAAGCAAAGGATAACCAGACTGCAACCCACAACTTCAGAGAGGCTACCTAGTAAAGAGGACCCTAAGAAAGACACATGGATCACCCAGTGACAGAGAAATGGATAAAATCTACATGAACAAACTGGGGGTAATGGTGGGGGGTAACGGAAGGCAAGGGTCAGGGGAAAGAGAGTTTAGGGGAGCGGGAGGTACCAGCTGGATCAGGAACAGAGTGAGAGAGCAAGGAAAGAGATATCATGCTAAATGAAGATCCCATGAGAATGGAAGAAGCAGAATGCTAGAGAGGTCCCCAGAAATCCAAAATGATATCTACACTATAGACTACTGGCAATGGTCGAGAGAGTGCCTGGACTGACCTACTCTGGTGATCAGATGGCCAAACACCCTAATTGTCATGATAGAACTCTTATCCAGTGACTGATAGAGGCAGATGCAGAGATCCATAGCCAAACCCCAGGTGGAGTTCCAGGGGTCCAATCGGTGAGAGAGAAGAGGGATTATATGAGCAAGAAATATTGAGACTATGATTGGAAAAAGCACAGGGTCAAATAGCCAGACTAGTGGTAATACATGAACTATGGACCAATAGCTGAGGAGCCCCCAAGGAACTGGACCAGGCCCTCTGGATAGATGAGACAGTTGATTGGCTTGAACTGTTTGGGAGGCCCCCAGGCAGTGGGACTGGGACCTGTCCTTGGTGCATGAGCTGGTTCTTTAGAGCCTAGGGCCTATGCTGAGACACTTAGCCTTGCTTCAGAGAGGAGGGGACTGGACCTGCCTCAACTGAGTCTACCGGGCTGGGCTGACTCCCCAGGGGAGACCTTTCCTTGGAGGAGCTGGGAATGAGGGGTCTACTAGGGCTGGGGGTAGGAGGAGGGAGGACAGGGGAATCCATGGCTGATATGTAAAATTAAATTAATTATAAAATAAAAATATTTACTAAAGAAAGAAGTGCATTATAGTCAACAAAGCTGAAAGGAGTGGGAGATCTGAAGAGCGTTTTGACATAAGACATTTGTTGTAGAATAATCTTTTTGTACACTGTGAAGATGTCACTCTAATTGGTTTACTAAAAAGCTGAATAGCCAAGTAACTAGACAGGATTTACAGGGATAGGGAGGCTAGAAGAAGAAGGGAGGATTTGCCAGCCAGAGGGAGAAGAAGCACAATAAAGAGTACAGTGCTGTGGATATCGCTCTATATAAATAAAACACTGATGGCCAGTGACCAGACAGGAAGTATAGGCGGGACAAGGAGAGAGGAGAATTGGGGAAACAGGAAGAAGGAGGAAGAGACACTGCAGCCACCGCCAGGACAAGCAACATGTAAAGACGCCGGTAAGCCACAAGCGACGTGGCAAGGTATAGATTTATAGAAATGGGTTAATTTAAGATATAAGAACAGTTAGCAAGAAGCCTGCCACGGCCATACAGTTTATAAGCATCTGAGTGATTATTTTATATGTGGATTGTGGGACTGCAGGGCTTGGTGGAACCTGGAGGGAAGCCCTCCAGCAACAGTACAGGGTAAAGGTAAACAAGCCACACAAAAGAATGTAGATTAAAATATATGAGCTAATTTAAGTTATAATAAATAATTAGAAAAATGCCTAATCTATTGGACAAGCTTTCAAAATTCATAAATTCTCTGCATCATGATTTGAGAGCTGGTAGGTAAGACAGAAATTTACCTACAAATGGTGTCCAACATGGAGACATGTATTTTCATATAAGACCCAAGAAAGCTTAAAAAAAGAAAGATTCCAAACACAGAAAACTAGAGCCAAATTCAGCTTCCTAGTTCCATAGTCTCTCCTGCATGCTGTGGTACAGAGATACATTTCTCAATCCTGCCTGCGGGCTTGAACCACCAGCCAGTGTGCCATGAACTAAGCTGCATGGCAAATTACATTTTGCTCATGCTGACAGAAAAGGTTACAGATAGGTAGTAAAGCAGGTAAAAATGGGAGAATAAAACTCTAAACAGATTATGGTGTGTTTAGCAAAAGAAAATGGATATAAACAGCCATAGAAAAATAGTTTGTAATAATAAGGTAAATCTTTAGAGAAAAGAATTATTTAATTTTTATTTAATATAAAAATGATAAGCCATGTAAAGATGAAAAATACACAGAGCATCTGGATCCTGTATGGTATTGTATTGACTTTATATTTTTTGATTACTGATGAACAATAACGGCTGTTGAGAGACACTGGATTATAAAGCCACTAAATTAAACCAACCTATATATTTTTAAAATGTCTTAACTTCAAAATGGAAGTAAAAAATATGTTATATTGGAGAACAGCTTATGCTTTTGTTTCCACAGAAAATGAAAGGCTGTGGACTCATTGAAAGTTGATAGAGATCAGATTTTATTGGGGAAGACCCTCTAAAAATCCTGGCTACAGACATAAAGAAAAAATCTAGGCCGGGCGGTGGTGGCGCACACCTTTAATCCCAGCACTCGGGAGGTAGAGCCAGGCGGATCTCTGTGAGCGCCAGCCTGGGCTACCAAGTGAGTCCCAGGAAAGGCACAAAGCTACACAGAGAAATCCTGTCTCGAAAAACAAAAAAAAAAAAAAAAAAAAAAAAAAAAAAAAAAAAAAAAAAACTACAAGACATGTATTTTTTGCTTGTTTCTTTCTTTCTTTTTTCCCCCCGGAGCTGGGGACCAAACCCAGGGCCTTGTGTTTTCGAGGCAAGCACTCTACTACTGAGCTAAATCTTCAACCTAAGTGACATGTATTTTATCTGCTCAAACATAAGATGTAAAATTATCTTTGAATGCCTTTGTTACAGTTTCCTCAAAGTTCTGCATCCAAAACAGCTTCAAGTCTGCTGGCTGAGATGAGTAAACCTCACAGACTACTCCAGCCAAACTTTAGATAAGCCTTGCTTTATCCCATCACACAAAGACTGAACAGCTAGCTTCCCCAGGACTTGACCTTTATCTCAATTTTTTTCAAGGGCCATTAAAGATATCACACCAGACAACATGAAGCATTCTATAGAACATGATGCCCACATTCTCTCCAGATGGGGTGGATGATTTTTGGGTTGGTAGGTTATTGATGTTTGTGATTATTTAGGAGAGCTGGTTACAAATTATTATTAGTCATGGTCAGGGAAAAAAGCTAAAAAAGATTAGATCTAAGAATCTTTTTCTGAAGATAAAAAGAGGGGATATAGTATAGAAATGATGAAATAAAAGGGTGATTGTTAAGTCTACTTTTGAACAACTACTAGTCTCAAATATTTTGCATTGGTATGTATTTTGTATATTGATAAAAACAAGGTTATTTTTGTTAGGACATACTGTACGTATGTTTCTACTCTTGTTCAAGGTACTGTACTTATGCAGCTCATTTAACAATATAATGCAAATTTCTAGTCCTTAAAAGTTATTATTATAAACTATTTAAGATCATAAAGAAATACAGGTTAGTAGTCATGTATGATAGTCAAACTTGTAGTCATATTAGGTATGTTTTCAAGGTCAAACGAATATACTTTAGATAGAGAGATGGTGTTCAAACATTTCAAAGACCCACAGAACATGTCATTTGAAATGTTTTGTTAACATAGGGCTTTTCATGACAATGAGATATGTCTGCTCTTGGCAGCACCAATTTACTTCAGAGATGATGGGCATCAAGAAAATTCCATACATTTGAAGTTTCCTTTCAATGTGGCAAAACTAACCATTTGGGAAAGAAATTGCTCTTGTCTTGACTGCTGAGACAGTATTCTATACAAACTGGACAAGCAAGACACAAAAAAAAGACTATTGACCTTTGCCAAGATAAGGTGGGACAGTCCTTCAAAATTCCTGCTTCATAGAAAAGTCTGTCAGATATTCTAGGCTTTTAGGCCAAAGAAGGATGCAGGATATACAGGGAAGTGACTACAGAAATTTTCATAAACAAGGTGGGACATTCCTTTAAAATTCCTGCTTTACAAAAATGTCTGACAGATATTCTAGGCCACTAGTCTGAAGATGGATGTCCTGGCATTACAGAGAAACTATGGGATGACTGTCCACATTGCTAAGTGTCTCTGTCATTTCATAGTTTTAGAAGTTGCTTGCTCTGCATTTCCTGTTTGCTCAGGTAATATTTTATCCTTCTTGGGTCTCTGATGGGGGTCAAAGACTAGGTAGTTATAGTTTTACAGTTTTCCTTGTTACCAAATTAAAAAAAATTTACATATGTAAAGTTTATAAAGTTGAGAAACATAAGAACTTAAAATTCCTTATTTAAAAAATGTTTTGAGGTCTAAATAGATAGTTTTAAGATGGTGATACAAGTTATACTAAAAATTGTTTAGGTATAAAACTTTAAATTTATGAAGAGAAGATAAATAGTAGAGTGATTTATCCAAATTTGCCAAATATAAATGCACTGGACATTATGAATATAATTCTTGATAATTTTTCTCATTGTATATAATTTAAATGTATTTGAGTTAAAATTTTTCCTTTTCATTTACACAAAAAGGGGGAAATATTGTGGAATAATCTTTTGTACATGTCACTCTGGTTGGTTTAATAAAAAGCTGAATGACCAATATCTAAGCAGGATTTCCAGGCACAGGGGATGCTGGGAAGAAGAAGGGAGGAGTCACCAGCCAGTCAGAGACAAAACAGGATGGAGAGTACAGTAAGGGTAACCAAGCCACATAACAGAATGTAAATTAAAAGAGGTGGGTTAATTTAAGTTACAAGAACTAGGTAGGAACAAGCCTAAGCTATCAACTGAGATTTCATAATTAATAACAAGTCTGTATCATGATTTGGGAGCTTGTAGCTAGAGAGTTTTCTTTCCGGGTCCCACCAAGCCCTGACAGTCTGACAGCCCACTTATAAAATAAACACACAGGACCCTGCCCCTGACTTCCCTTCTGGACCAGAGGTGAGTATCCGGGCCCAACCCGGACCCCATCCCTGGGCACCAGCCACTCCAGGAAGACCTGCCCAACTTGGCCCCAGGTTCTGGCCACCGGGCAGGTCCCCTTCTAGCCCCACCAGGAGGGATCCCCTTTTCCAAGCCCCCCCGGCAGCCCCTGCAATCTCCGTGCCCTGCCCCCACGCCCATCTGCCTGAGACCCCAGCCACCTCCTGAGACTTACAGGCCAGCCCCCAGCTCCCCTCCTGCTCCCCCCCCCCCCCGACTTCCCTTCTGTACCAGAGACTTCCGGTCCAGATAAGAGCTTCCAACCTGCCCCGGAGTTCCCATTTGGACAAGAGAACTCCCATCTGGACAGGTGAGAGAGACTTCCTGAATCTGTCAGCTCTTTCTGAACCAAGTACACTGATAAGACCAAGAAGGAACCACAAGGAGATGGGCAGACGTCAAGGCAGAAGTACATACAACAAAATGAAGAGCAATACAGCATCACCAGAACCTAGCCCACCTCCAACATCTAGACCTGAACATCAAAAATTGGAAGAAGCAGAAGAAAGTAGCCTTATGAGTAACATCATGAAGAAGGTAGAGGCCTGTGTAGAGGAAAAGACAAGAAAATTGGAAGAACGCTGTAAACAACTAGAGGAAAGGGCAAACAAATTAGAAGAAAACAATAAAGTCCTGCAAGAAAACAATAAAGTCCTGGAAGAAAACAATAAAGTCCTACAAGAAAACAATAAAGTACAGGAAGAAAACAATAAAGTACTGAAAGAAAATCATGAAAAAGCAATGAAACAAATAAAGGAAACAGTCCAAGACCTGAAAAGGGAAATTGAAAAAATAAAGAAGACACAAACAGAGGGAATGCTGGAAATAGAAAACCTGAATAAAAGATCGGGAACTTCAGATGCAAGTATAACCAACAGAATGCAAGAGATGGAAGAGAGGATCTCTGGCATTGAAGATACAGTAGAAGAAATAGTTTCATCAGTCAAGGAAACACTAAAGCCAACAAAGACATGAACCAAAATGTCCAAGAAATTTGGGACACCATGAAAAGACCAAACCTACGAATTATAGGGATAGAAGAAGGTGAAGAATACCAACTCAAAGGCACAGAAAATATATTCAACAAAATTATAGAAAAAACTTTCCCAACTTAAAGAAGGAAATGCCTATGAAGATACAAGAAGCCTATAGAACACCAAACAGAATAGACCCCCAAAAAAAGTCCCCTCGACACATAATAATTAAACAACTAAATGTACAGAATAAAGAAAGAATATTAAGAACAGCAAAGGAAAAAGGCCAAGTGACCTATAAAGGTAAACCCATCAGAATAACACCCGATTTCTCAATGGAGACTTTGAAAGCCAGAAGGACCTGGACAGATGTAATGCAGACACTAAGAGACCATGGATGTCATCCCAGACTAATATACCCAGCAAAACTTTCAATCATCATAGACGGAAGGAACAAGACATTCGAAGACAAAGCCAGATTTAAACAATACCTATCCACAAACCCAGCCCTACAGAAAGCACTAGAAGGAAAATTCCAACCGAAGGAAGTCAGATACACACTTGAAAACACAGGCAATAGATAAAGCCACAACAGTAAACCCCAAAGAAGAGAAGTACACACACACTACCACCAAAAATAACAGGGATGAACAATCACTGGTCGTTAATATCCCTTAATATCAACGGACTTAATTCACCTATAAAAAGACATAGACTTACAGAATGGATACGAAAGCAGGACCCATCTTTCTGCTGCATACAAGAAACAAACACATCTCAAATTCAAAGACAGACACTAAGAAGAAAAGGCTGGGAAAAGACTTTCCAATCTAATGGCCTTAAGAAACAAGCGGGTGTAGCCATCCTGATATCCAACAAAATAGACTTCAAACTAAAATCAATCAAAAGAGACCAAGAAGGGCATTACATCCTCATCACAGGAATGATCCACCAAGATGAAGTTTCAATTCTGTACATTTATGCCCCAAACACAAGGGCACCCACATATGTAAAAGAAACATTATTAAAGCTTAAACCACATATAAAACCCCACACATTAATAGTGGGAGATCTCAAAACCCCACTTTCACCACTGGACAGATCTCCCAAATCGAAACTTAGCAGAGAAATAAAGGACTTAACTGATGTCATGACCCAATTGGACCTAATAGATATCTACAGAACATTCCATCCTAACAAGAAAGAATATACCTTCTTCTCAGCACCCCATGGAACTTTCTCTAAAATCGACCACATACTTGGCCACAAAGCAAATCTCAACAGATACAAAACAATTGGAATAACCTCCTGTGTTCTATCAGACCACCATGGTTTAAAGTTAGATTTCAACAACAACAAAAACTACAGAAAACCTACAATCTCATGGAAACTGAATAATGCTCACCTGAATCACCAATGGGTTAAGGAAGAAAGAAAGAAAGAAATTAAAGACTTTCTAGAGATCAATGAAAATGAAGACACCACATACCCAAACTTATGGGACACTATGAAAGCAGTGCTAAGAGGGAAATTCATAGCACTAAATGCCCACATAAAGAAGTTGGAGAAATCCCACACTAGTGACTTAACAGCACACCTGAAAGCTCTAGAACAAGAAGAAGCAAAGTCTCCCAGGAAGAATATATGCCAGGAAATTATCAAAGAGATAGGTGAAATTAATAAATTAGAAACTAAGAGAACAATACAAAAAATTAATTAAACAAAGAGTTGGTTCTTTGAGAAAATCAACAAGATAGACAAGCCCTTATCCAAACTAACCAAAAGACAGAGAGAGAGAATCCAAATCAACAAAATCAGAAATGAAGAGGGGGACATAACAATAGACATTGAGGAAATCCAGAGAATTATAAGGTCATATTTCAAAAACCTCTATTCCACAAAATTGGAAAACCTAAAAGAAATGGACATTTTTCTGGATAGGTACCACATACCTAAGTTAAACCAAGACCAGATGAACTATTTAAATAGCCCAATAACCCCTAAGGAAATAGAAACAGTCATTAAAAGTCTCCCAAGCAAAAAAAGCCCAGGACCAGATGGTTTCAACACAGAATTCTACCAGATCTTCAAAGAAGAGTTAATACCAATACTCTCTAAATTGTTCCACATAATAGAAACAGAAGGAACATTACCAAACTCCTTCTATGAGGCTACAATGACCCTGATTCCTAAACCAAACAAGGATGCAACAAAGAAAGAGAACTACAGACCGATCTCCCTCATGAACATTGATGCAAAAATACTCAATAAAATACTGGCAAACAGACTCCAAGAACACATCAGAACAATTATCCACCATGATCAAGTAGGCTTCATCCCAGGGATGCAAGGGTGGTTCAACATACGAAAGTCCATCAATGTAATACACCATATAAACAAACTCAAAGAAAAAAAACCACATGATCATCTCACTAGATGCAGAAAAGGCATTTGACAAAATCCAACACACCTTCATGATAAAAGTCTTGGAGCGATCACGAATACGGGGAACATACCTAAACACAATAAAGGCAATTTACAGCAAGCCAACAGCCAACATCAAATTAAATGGAGAGAAACTCAAAGCAATTCCATTAAAATCAGGAACGAGGCAAGGCTGTCCACTCTCCCCATACTTATTCAATATAGTACTTGAAGTTCTAGCCAGAGCAATAAGACAACATAAGGAGATTAAGGGGATACAAATTGGAAAGGAAGAAGTCAAGCTTTCCCTATTTGCAGACGACATGATAGTATACTTGAATGACCCCAAAGATTCTACCCAGGAACTGATAAAGCTTATAAACACCTTCAGCAACATAGCAGGATACAAGATCAACTCAAAAAAATCAGTAGTCCTCCTATATACAATGGACAAAGAAGCTGAGAAGGCAATTAGAGATACATCACCCTTTACAATAGCCACAAATGACATAAAATACCTTGGGGTAACACTAACCAAGCAAGTGAAGGACCTACATGACAAGAACTTTAAGTCCCTGATTAAAGAAATTGAAGAAGATGTCAGAAAATGGAAAGATCTCCCAGGCTCATGGATAGGCAGGGTGAGCATAGTAAAAATGGCAATCTTACCAAAAGCAATCTACAGATTCAATGCAATCCCCATCAAAATACCAACACAATTCTTCACAGACCTGGAAAGAATAATATTCAACTTCATATGGAAAAACAAAAAAGCAAGAATAGCCAAAAGAATCCTGTACAATAAAGCAACCTCTGGAGGCATCACAATCCCTGATTTCAAGCTCTACTATAGAGGTACAGTAATAAAAACAGCTTGGTATTGGCATAAAAACCGACATGTGGACCAATGGAATCGAATTGAAGACCCTGACATTAACCCACACACTTATGAACATATAATTTTTGACAAAGAAGCCAAAAGTGTACAATGGAAAAAAGAAAACATCTTCAACAAATGGTGCTGGCATAACTGGATATCAACGTGTAGAAGGCTGCAAATAGATCCATATCTGTCACCGTGCACAAAACTTAAGTCCAAGTGGATCAAGGACCTCAACATAAATCCAGCTACTCTGAACCTGCTAGAAGAGAAAGTAGGAAGTAGTCTTGAACGCATTGGCATAGGAGATCACTTCCTAAATATAACACCAGTAGCACAGACACTGAGACAAACAATCAATCAATGGGACCTCTTGAAACTGAGAAGCTTTTGTAGAGCAAAGGATATGGTCAACAAGGCAAAGCGACAGCCTACAGAATGGGAAAAGATCTTCACCAACCCCACATGTGACAGAGGACTGATATCCAGAATATATAAGGAACTCAAGAAATTAGACATCAAAACGACCAACAGTCCAATTGAGAAATGGGCTTTAGAACTAAACAGAGAATTCTCAACAGAGGAAACTCAAATGGCTGAAAGACATTTAAGGAATTGCTCAACATCCCTAATCATCAGGGAAATGCAAATCAAAACAACTCTGAGATACCACCTTATGCCTGTCAGAATGGCTAAGATCAAAAACACTGAAGACACTTTATGCTGGAGAGGATGTGGAACTCGGGGAACTCTCCTCCACTGCTGGTGGGAATGCAAGCTTGTACAACCACTTTGGAAATCAATATGGCGCTTTCTTAGAAAATTGGGAATCAATCACCCCCAAGATCCAGCTATACCACTCCTGGGCATATACCCAAGAAATGCTCAATCATACCACAAGAGTACTTGCTCAGCTATGTTCATATCAGCATTGTTTGTAATAGCCAAAACCTGGAAATAACCTAGATGCCCTTCAACTGAAGAATGGATAAATAAATTGTGGAACATAGACACAATGGAATACTACTCAGCAGAGAAAAACAATGACATCATGAGGTTTGTAGGCAAATGGATGGATCTAGAAAAAATCATCCTGAGTGAGGTAACCCAGACTCAGAAAGACAAATATGGTATGTACTCACTCATAGGAAGATGCTCGATGTGGAACAAGGATGACTGAACTGCTACTCACATCACCAGTGAGGCTACCTGGAAAACGGGACCCCAAGAAAGACATGGAGAAATGGATGAGATCTACATGAACAGCCTGGACATGAGTCGGAGCAATGAATGGCGAGGGTCGAGGGAAAGAGAGCAGGAGATCCTAGCTGGATCAAGAAAATAGAGGGAGAACAAGGAATAGGAGACCATGGTAAATGAAGACCACATGAGAAAAGGAAGAAACAAAGAGCTAAAGAGGCCCACAGAAATCCACAAAGATACCCCCACAAAAGACTGCTGGCAATGGTCAAGAGACAACTGGGACTGACCTACTCTGGTGATGGGATGGCCAAACACCCTAATAGTTGTTCCATAAACCCCATCCAAGGACTGAGGGATCTGGATGCAGACATCCACGGCTAGGCCCCTGGTGGAGCGCTCGGAGTCTAATTAGTGAGAAAGAGGAGGGTCTATATGAGTGAGAATTGTTGAAACCAAGGTTGGATAAAGCACAGGGACAAATAACCAAATGAATGGAAACACATGAACTATGAACCAAAGGCTGAGGGCCCCCAACTGGATCAGGCCCTCTGAATAGGTGAGACAGTTGATTGGCTTGATCTGTTTGGGAGGCATCTAGGCAGTGGTACCAGGTCATGGGCTCATTGCATGAGTTAGCTGTTTGAAACCTGGGACTTATGCAGGGACGCTTGGTTCAATCTGGGAGGAGGGGACTGGACCTGCCTGGACTGAGTCTATCAGGTCAATCCCAGTCCTCGGGGGAGACCTTGATCTGGAGGTGGTGGGAATGGGGATGGGCTGGGGGAAGGAAGGAGGGAGGAAGGGAGAGAACAAGGGAATCTGTGGCTATTATGTAGAACTGAATAGTATTGTAAAATAAATAAATTTAAAAAATAAATAAATAAATAAAATAAACACACAGACACTTATATTATTTAAACTCTTTGGCTTAATGACTCAGGCTTTTTGCTAACCTTTCTTATATCTTAAATTAACCCATTTCTATTAATCTATACTTTGCCATGTGGCTCATGGCTTATCAGTACCTTACATCTCCCTTGTCATGGCGGTGGCTAGCAGTGTCTCTCTGACTCAGTCTTCCACTTCCCAGAATTCTCTTCTCTGCTTGTCCTGCCTATACTTCCTACCTGGCTACTGGCCAATCAGAATTTTATTTATACAAAGCAATATCCACAGCAGGAGCTGGCTGATGAGAAGGATAAAGACATACAGATGCACAGTTTGAAGTTTGTCCAGCTTGTTTTTGGTCTTGCTTTGATCCAGTATTCCTTACTATTTACTTCCTCTTGTGTTTTGGAATGGTAATATATATTTTGTGCCACTATATGTTAGAAGTATGTGGTCTGCTTTTTTATTTTTATTTTATGGGGGATTTCAATTAAGATACTGTATGAATCTCAAAAGATACTTTGAACTTTCTGTTGCCTGCATAAGAGAATTCTCAACAGAGGAAGCCCAAATGGCTGAAAGACATTTAAGGAATTGCTCAACATCCCTAATCCTCAGGGAAATGCAAATCAAAATGACTCTTGAGATACCACCTTATGCCTGTCAGAATGGCTAAGATCAAAAACACTGAAGACAGCTTATGCTGGAGAGAATATGGAGCAAGGGGAACTCTCCTCCACTCTTGGCAGGAATGCAAGCTTGTACAGCCACTTTGGAAATCAATATGGTGCTTTCTTAGAAAATTGGGAATCAATCTCCCCCCAAGACCCAGCTGTGGTGATATTGTGTTCCCCAAAATATTGTGCACCCTAATAAACTTATCTGGGGTTAGAGAACAGAATAGCCACTAGATATAGAGGCCAGAAAATGGAGACAAAAACACACCTTTAATCCTATCACTTGGGAGGCAGAGATCCATCCAGATCTCTGTGAGTTTAAAGCCACACTAGAAACAGCCAGGAATGTTGACTCACACCTTTAATCCCACGAAGTGAGCTTTTAATCCCAGGAAGTGATGGCAGAAAACAGAAAGGTATATAAGGCGTGAAAACCAGGAACTAGCTGGTTAAGCTTTTAGGATTTTGAGTAGCAGTTCAGATGAGATTCATTCTGGATGAGGACTCAGAGGCTTTCAGACTGAGGAAATAAGACCAGCTGAGGAATTGGCAAGGTGAGATAGCTGTGGTTTGTTCTGGTTCTCTGGTCTTCCAGCATCCACCCCAATATCTGGCTTCAGATTTGATTTTATTAATAAGAACTTTTAAGATTCGTGCTACACCCAGCTATACCACTCTTGAGCATATTCCCAAGGAATGCTCAATCATACCACAAGAACACTTGCTCAGCTATGTTCATAGCAGCATTGTTTGTAACAGCCAGAACCTGGAAACAACCTATATGCTCTTCAACTGAAGAATGGATAAATAAAATGTGGTACATATACACAATGGAATACTACTCAGCAGAGAAAAACAATGACATCATGAGGTTTGCAGGCAAATGGATGGATCTAGAAAAAAATCATCTTGAGTGAGGTAACCCAGACTCAGAAAGACAAATATTGTTTGTACTCACTCATAGGTGGATACTAGATGTAAAGTAAAGGATGACTAGATTGCTACTCACAACTCCAGGGAGGCTACCTAGTAAAGAGGACCCTAAGAAAGAAACATGGATCACCCAGTGACAGAGAAATGGATGAGATCTGCATGAGCAAACTGGATGTGAGGGGGGGGTGGTAAAGGGCAAGAGTCAGGGGAAAGAGAGCTTAGGGGAACAGGAGATCCCAGCTAGATCAAGAACAGAGAGGGAGAACAAGGAAAGAGAGACCATGATAAATGAAGATGGGGAATAGGAAGAAGCAGAGTGATAGAGAGGTCCCCAGACATCCACAAAGATACCTCCACAATAGACTACTGGCAATGGTCGAAAGGGTGCCTGAGCTGACCTACTCTGGTGATCGGATGGCCAAACACCCTAATTGTCCTGGTAGAAATCTCATCCAAAGACTGATGGAAGCAGATGCAGAGAGATCCACAGCCAGGCCCCAGGTGGAACTCCAGGAGTCCAATCAGTGAGAATGAGGAGGGATTGTATGAGTGAGAGATATAAGACCATGATTGGAAAAAGCACAGGGACAAATAGCCAAACTAGTGGAAACACATGAACTATGAACCAATAGCTGAGGAGCCCCCAACTGGATCAGGCCCTCTGGATAAGTGAGACAGTCGATTAGCTTGAACTGATTGGGAGGCCCTCAGGGAGTGGGACTGGGTGGGACCTGTCCTTAGTGCATGAGCTGGCTGTTTGGAGCCTAGGGCCTATGCAGGGACACTTTGCTCAGCCTGGGTGAAGAGAGGAGTGGACTGGACCTGCCTGGACTGAATCTACCAGGCTGAGCTGAATCCCCAGGGGGTCCTTGCCCTGGAGGAGATGGGAATGGGGGGTGGATTGGAGGCAGGGCGCAGGGGGCTATGGGAGGAGGGAGGACAGGGGGATCGTGGCTGATATGTAAAAATAATTTAAAGTATAAAATTTAAAAAAAAATTTTAAAAAAGATGTATGAGCTCTCAGCTCTAGCACCATGTCTGCCTGCATGTTGCCATGTCCCACCATGATGATAATGGATTAAACCTCTGAAAGTGTAAGTTACCCACTGCAATTAAATGTTTTCCTTTGTAAGTGTAGCTGTGGTCATGGTGTCTCTTCAAAGCAATAGAAACCCTAAGACAGACTCCCAGGATGAACCTACTACTATTATTTTGCTAAATAGGTATAGTATCATACTTCTTCCTAAATTCTTACCTCTATACCTATAGGTTAGTGCATCTCTCAGAACTCATCAGAGAAGTTTCTCTGTACAGTGGAAAACATTTAATGAAGAAATTGATAATTAGTCACAGGGTAGACAATATATATGTAAAGTATTAAGCTATAAATGAAAGACACATGATTCAGAGGTCAGAGAAGACCATGGTAAAATGGTGTATTATGAACATGGCAGGACCATTGCAATCATGAATTCATAACAACAGTGATTGTCTGCATAAGACTTGTATAAGTTAGTTAACATTCCAGTATAGAGCAGAGAATGAGGGGATCATAAGTCACCACTCCTAGCTGTGGGTCTGTTGATATTTGATTTCTTCTGTTTTCTGTGAGTATGTAGATCCTAGTATGAGGACCCTGCTCCGCCAAATATTCCCACATCAATGAAAACATGAACAGCATAAATTGGACTCAGTGGATTATAAAAAAATAAAAGATGAAGAAGACATAAAGTTGGGGGCATCTGTGAATAGTTATTTAGGGTGTGATAATTATCACAAAGTATAGTATATGTGTATGAAATTTTCTTAGAATTAATAAAATTGTTGTATTTTTAAAAATCTTCATTTGTATTTTAGGACTTGCATTCTATTTCAAGTTCTTCTCCTTATTCTCTTACAGTTATGTGCAAATTACCTAGAGAAGGTCATTCTAATCTTTCCTAGCAAACACATTTTCTTATACATCACTTCCAACTACTCCAAATGTCTTTGCTAAATGTCTTTGCTAGCAACAAATGAGTAATACTTTCTTCCAACAAGCAAGTACCTATCTTCTGACTGCAAGGTGTTATGGCAATTATTGTGGCATCTATTTATACACTGCATATATAAAAAAAAATAATATATAAATATATATATATATATATATATATATATATATATATATGAAAGTATGTCTTACTCCAAGCCATCACCCCAAGTAATCTTTCATGCTTGATCATAGACAATTACAGGATTATGCCTAATAGTTCTTATAGGAAATAAAAAATAAAAAAAACACCCCCCTGCAAACCAGACATAGTCAGGAAGAAACTGCAGTTAAGTACTGTGGGCTGTTATTTGTAGTACGATTCTCTAAAGGAACATGAAGTGACAGAATGAACATGTATATTAAAAGATTTATTCCTTTTGCTCAGAGGATATGGTTCGTGTATTCCAACAATGGTTGTTTGGCACTGGACAGGACAAGAATCTGGCAATTGTTTACTCCAAAAACCTGGGTGTGTTAGCTTTCCCAACCTGGCACTGAAGTATTCAATCCTTGGGAGCTGCTGATCTTAAGTTTACATTGGAATCCTGAAGAAGCTGGTGTAATATCAGTGAAGAGATGCCAAAGCTACAAGGTAGGCGAGTGGGAAGGAATGCAAGCAGGCGAAACATTCATCTGTGTCCTTTAACCAGGGCTGCCACCGGAAGATGCCACCTTCCAATAATCTGGTCAAAAAGATCCCTCACAGGAGTTCCCAGTTGCTTGTGTTTTAGTTGATTCAAGGTGCAGCCAAGTTGGAAACCATAAATAGACATCACAGTGTACAAAGGAATGGTATTCTGCCTTCAAAACACAATTCTACCAATTTCCACAAACTGGATGAATCTGAACATAATGCTGAAGAAGGTATTAAAGACACTAATATCACTGGGTCACATCTAGCTGTAATTGAGCATGTTAAATTCTTAAAGGTAGGGCATTTGCCAGAGGCTGGGAATAAGAGTTGGGCCCAAAAAGGTAAGAAAAGAGAATGGCCAAAGCCCAGAAAGTTTCTATTAGAGGATGATTAGGTCAGACGGTGGTGGTGTACACCTGTAATCCCATCACTCAGGAGGCAGAGGCAGGTGGATCTCTAAGTTTGAGGCCAGCCTGGTCTAGAGACAGCTCCAGGACAGCCAGGGCTACTCAGAGAAACCCTGTCTTGAAAAACAAAAGAGAAAGATTAATTCTAGTAATCGACTGAACATCATTTTGATTATAGATCATGCCAATGCATATTTTAAAATAGATGAAAGTATAGATTTATGTGTTTTCATCACAAGAAAGTAAGACTATTATATGATAACTATACTAATTAGCATGATTTGATCACTCCACGTTAAAGCATTTAGTTGTTCACCATAAAGCACACAATTCTGATTTTTCCATTAAAATGAAAATTCATTTCATTCCTAGCTCTCCCCTCACTCCCTAGGTCTACAAGAACCCTAAAGTGTTTTTTCTGGGTTCCTCTCTGCCCTGTGCATCACCCAGTACCAGCCTGTGCCATCTGAAAAAGTGGAGCACTGGAAAGTTGGCAGTATTTCCTTTGCTTCATGCCTATTACTGTCTCAATGAAGAAAGGGCAGTTTGGTTGCTAAAGCTCAGTTCAATTCATTGTCTCCAGACTTGGAGACTTAACACCAACCTTGCAGAATGTTACAGAAAACTTTTCTAACCCAATTTTTTTTAAATAAGCACATTAAGGGGTTGAGTTACATTGACTATCCTATCACCTGTTACCTAGGCATGAGAAATGGTTTTTAAATGATTTCCTATGACAAAAGGGAAAGGTGAAATAAATATAGCACTTATAATTATTGAATTTTCTATTAAGGAAATACCATATTCCAGGACACCAATCATTCCATAGGCATACTTCCTAGAATCATGGGGTACTGAGGAAGAAAGAATAATGCCCTCCCCCCAAACATTCACTTTTAAAGTTTCCTAGCATTGCCAAAGGCTCTCAGATGAGTGTGATGAAGTCAAAGACTCTGAGATATGGGAAGTTCTTCTAGATTATCCGTGTGGGACCAATGTCATCATATGTAGTGTTTATTTTTATATTTAAGATTTATTCTGGGGTTTTGTTGGGAAGGCATGCACATTTGCATCCATAAGAGAACCACCCAGCCCTCAAGCTGTAGCTTCATATAATTGTGATATGCCGACAACTGAACTTGAGTCCACTGCAGGAGCAGTGTGCACACGACCACAGAGACATCTCTCCATCTTTATAACAAGGGCTTTCAAATGTGGATAGAAGAAACAGAAGACACATGACCACAGAGACATCTCTCCAACTTCATAACAAGGGCTTTCAAATGTGGAAGGGAGAAGCAGAGGAGAGAGGAATATAACAGGAAGGATTTGACCCATAATTTGTAGTTTTGAAATTAGAAGAGAGCATGCCCTCAGGAAGGTAAATGACCTATGGGAGATGGAGAGGGCCAGAAGCTTTAGAAAGAAATATGGTTATTCTAATATTTCCCTCCATCCCCAGAAATATGCAACAGCCTTCAGTAATGAGTTTTTCTTTGTCCCTCCAGGCAGGTCCCAAATGATGACATGGAGATGTCTTACTAATAATAAAAGCTCAGCCTAAAGCTTAGGCTTGTTCCTAACTAGGTCTTATAACTTAAATTAACCCATTTCCATCAATCTGCATGCTTCCTTGTGGCTTATGGCTATCACCTCTTCTGCATGTCCTGCTTCCTCTGCATCTGGCTTGTTACCCCCTCCTTTCTTCCTCCCAGAGTTCTCTCTCTGCCTGGAAGTCCTGTCTGTACCTCCTGCCTAGTATTGGCCATTCAGCATTTTATTATATCAATCACAGCAGTGCATCTTCATACAGTGTACAAATATCCCACCACAGCCTTCTATTCTACAGCATTGTGAGATGATACATTTAAATATGTACCCACCCTGCTGGTGTTTTATAGCAGCAATATTAAATTCATGTAGGCTTTTTATATGTGTATGCATTTACATATGTATTTATTATTTATTTGATTCTCAAAAATATCTAAAAACTTGGTACTATTATTAACTATGTTTGTGAAATTATTTATATAATGTCCAGAAAGGATAAATAATTCACTCTATGTTCTATATCTCATAAGAGGCACAAGCTTGCTATTGAATTACAACAGCCAAGACATGGAATCAGCTGAGGTGACTATCAGTGTTTGAATGCATTCTAACATGTAGTACAAAACCAAGAACAGATACATAAATTCAAAGCCATGTCTTCTCTCTGCTCTATCCTCTGACCTTTTCAAGTCTTTCTGATGCTCAGCCTCCCGAAAAACTCCTGATTTTTAATGATAAATACTCACTATGCATTCCCATTGTTATTGATTCAATATCCTTTTAGACCCACAACCTAACTTGCATATTTAAATCCAACCTCAGTGGGATAATATTTGGAGATGGAACCTTGAAAATTAATTGGTCTATAATGACAGAAGTATCTAGAATAGGTATCATTGCTCTTATAAAACAGATTCCATTCTTTATCCTTTTCTGCCCTATGAGACTACCATAGCAAGATGACAGTTTATGAACTAGAAGATCAGGTCTCTCCAAATAGTAAATCTTCCTGAACTTTGTCTTTGCCCTCTCCAGTCTCTATAACTTTTGTGTGTAAGCCATCATTTAAGGACTAACACAACTGGCCTCAAAACCACATGCATTCAGTCAGTAACTCAAAAATCATAATTTCTTGAAAGCAATTTTCATTTGCAAGAAACTTTTCATGAAAATTACCTTTGATTATATGCTACTGGGACAGAGAAATGGCTATGGTTGTGTTGAAGCATTATATTCCCTGGCTTCCTGACTTCTCAGCCTTTACCATGGTAAGGCCATGACGTTTAAAGTCTTACCCATGTGCTTGGAAAAAGAAACATCTGAGGATATCAGAACATTATCATAGAGTAAAATAAACAGTGATTCCAAACAATATTTACCACCCTACTATCAAACACTAGATCTTGTCATCTGCTGTGTCTAATTTGTTCTTTTCTCCAATTGGATATAATAATCCAAATACTCAGAACTCTGGTATAAATAATGATAAGGACAATAAATACTCTGACTGCTGTTCATAGTGCTCAGGAGGAAAATACGCCTTAGTAGAATAGTTATTGAAACCTTTACTCAGTTGCCCTTCAAGGATGAATGACTCTAGTTCCTCTCCATATTTTTCCCCACAGGAAAGGCTGTGCCATTGTTACCTGCCTACAAAGCTCTTGGGTCTCTAATGTACTATAGAGATCTTTTTTGTTCTGGTAGCAATTTCTGCATTATTGCACTTTGCCTTCTGATTTTTTAGCAAATACTCATTTCAAGAGATTAAAAAAGAATTTATTCTCTCAATTTTTCTTGTGTTTAGCTGAGAAAAAAATGTGCCTTCATAGGAAAAGCTGCCTCCACAGAAAGTCAACAGAGCAGATTCCCAAATACTGGAATAGAGTGAGTCAGCAGACAGCTCTCCCTATATTCTCTGATACAGCTAAGAATTAAGGCTTTGGGAAGTGGTCCAGTGGCCTACCTATTATAAACATCATTAGTGAAATAGCAATGAGCATGATGACATCAAAGTATTAAATTATTATGCAGTTTAATATATGTATCCTGGTAGGCATCATACAAAGACTTAATTCATACTTTTATTAGTCATCACATAACCAGAACAGATATGTATCAACATCCATTTTGTTTTCTAGAAATGAAAATTGAGACTTCAAGATGTTTACTCTATCAGAAGACCGCAGGTGGACGAAGGCTTGATTCATGAGAAAGTGTGTTTCCAAGGATATTAGGAAGACATGAACTGCATGACAAGCTTTCATACTGACTTCCTTGAGTTATCCTTGTCTGATTTTATCTGAGTCCATAACCATTACTGTGATTTTCAAGAAAGGGACTATGGGGGATACAAGGACATTCATGAACAAAGTGCAGAGGAGCCTAATAAAATGACAAACATATCCTAAACATACTCCTCTGAATAAAGTCTCAGCTATGCTGACATGTAGGACTAGACTGGAAGAGAGAGGAATGGAGAGGAGAGTATAGTGAGGGGAACCAGAAGAGGGCATTGGATTCACTGGAACTGGAATTAAAAGGTTGTGAGCCTCTATGCCACTGATGGAAACTGAACCTGAGTCCTTCAAAAGAGTGCCCAGTGCTCTTAACCACTGATCCATCTCTCAGGCTCAAGAGATGATTTTTGAAAGTAGGATAAGGATTTCTTGGGAAGAAGAGGAGGTAGAAGGGGATAAGAGAAGATTATGGGAGGAGGCAGGGTGATCAAAAAATGTTATATGTGTCTGAAATTGTGGAAGGATAATTTTAAAAGGACCTAAACACTCCCAGACCAGTGGTTTTCTAATTCAGGAGCTCTGGCGTGAGCTGCCCTCACTCCCATCTACACAGTTCTTTGCAGTCTTGGCTCATATATTAACTTAGCAATGAAGCAAGTACTGCATACCATCCAATCCTGATACAACTATTGCTCCTACTAGGTCCCCATATATTTTGGGACTCACCATTCTTAGACATACTAACAATTACTTGGTTATTTATCCTCTGAGATAAAGAAATTAAAAAGTACTGTTTTCTTAGAACTCAGGAAAAGGTACAATTTAAGTTATATTAACTTTATATTTGGGATAGAGCTAAGTGTATATGGGAAAGTAGATGATATAAAATAGAGGAAAGGTAATTGAAAGGCATAATGAAAGGAGTTAATATCAACATAAGGAAGTATCATTAAGTAATTAAACTGATGCTAAAGCACTCAGAAATTTGATAAGTAAAGTTAATTAGCATTCATAATGATATTGTTTTAAGTTAAGAAAATACTTTGTTAAGCAACACAATGACAGTGATCCCAACCAAGAAATACAGATGATTAACAATTAATCTGACAATGCTTCTGCAATAGCTCTATTAACTCACTAATGGACTAGTTCTTTCATCTTCAAAAAATACATCTAAATTAGAGAGAGGACAAAACCCGTAGAAAATAAATGAAAAAAATTAAATGAATCAGAGAAAGACCAATGGTATCTTTGGAGATAGGAGGTGGCTCAGGGAGAGTGGAGTGGCTGGGATGCTTTGTTATGAGAAAAGGGGACAGGCAAGTGCTCAGGAGACACTTGGAATTTGCCCTAAATGTGATCCTGTATCCAAGTGATTCAAACAACTCAGACCTGAGAGTAGTGCCTGTAGGTTACTGCAAGACTCCCTGGAGTGAGTGTTTCAAATGAAAACTTCATAAGCCAGGAACTCTTTTTCTTTATAGATAATGTGGATCAAATAGCCCTTCCTAGGCTCAGTAAAGAAGCTGTAATGGTATAAATATCATTTATATATTCACAAATGATATAAACATATTCACTTAGTGCTGGGTTTAAATCAGAGGTTCACTACTTGTTAGATATGTAAAATGCCCTTTGTTTTATCTACAACACACAGACACACACACATACCTTGAAAAACAGACTAAAGAATGACCTAGCCCAAGCTGGGTGTCAGGCCTCACAAGTAACCTTAAATTTTACAGAATTAAGATGCTTTTAATAAAACAGGAAATCAGAAGTCTCATTCCACAGCTCTGTAGCAGAAAAACTGCTGTGCTTTCTTTTTCCTCTATGACCTCATCCCCAGAGAATCACAAAGATCTTCTCCCCAAATTCACTTCCCCCAACACATCCATCATTCCACTCTCCAACATCAGCAGGCATTCACTAGGAACACACTAGCTGAATAGGACAAGGAAACAGGTAAGTCAACTGAAGACCTTCACCACTCCCTCCATACAAATTCAACCCAATCACAAAGACCTTGTCATTCAAACTTTCTTCCCCAAACTCATCCCAGCATCTCAGCCTCCAATATCAGCAGATACTACCTTTGAACACTCAAATGATCATGCCAGAACAACAGGTAACACACAGCCATCACACTCTCCAAAAAGCTAGAGAAGAAACAGAGATCAAGCAATAGAACACCAACCCAACAAAGACAAATCCAGAAATCAGCACCTTGACTTGTAATCATCCCAAATCCAGATGCCAAGATACCAGCATAAATACAGAACCAATAACAGAACAATATGTCTCTATATCCTACCACAGCAGGCCCTGAATATTCCAACATAGTTGAAGCACAAGAAAACAACCTTCAAATCAGCTATGTGAGGATGATAAAGGTCCTTAAAGAGAAAATGTACAAATCCCTTAAAGAAATTCATGAAAACAATTAAAGGAAATGAATAAATCCCGTAAAGAAAGCCAAAAACAAATAAGTTTGAAGGAAATAGATAAAACTGTTCAAGACCTGAAAGTAGAACTAGAATTAATAAAGAAAATACAAACCGAAGGAATTCTGGAAACGAAAAATTAGGAATTCAAACAAGAAACACAGAGGAAAGCTTCACCAACAGAAAATAAGAAATGGAAGACAGAATCTCAGGCACTGCAAATATTATAAAAGAAGTGGATACATCAATCAAAGAAAATATTAAATTTCAAAAATTTTTGACACAGAACATCCAGGAAATCTGGGACACTATGAATAGACCAAACCTAAGAATAATATGAATAGAGGAAAGAGAAGTATCGCAGCTCAGAGGCCCAGGAAATATTTTCAACAAAATCAAAGAAGAAAATTTTCCTAACATAAAGAAGGAGATGCCTATCAAAGTACAAGAAGCATACAGAACACCAAATAGAGTAGTCTAGAAAAAGAAAGTCCCCTCATCACATAGTAATCAGAAGACTAAATATACAGAACAAAGAAAGAATATTAAAAGCTGCAAGGGCAAAAGACCAAGTAACATATAAAGGCAGACCTATCTGAATTACACATGACTTCTCCATGGAGACTGTAAAAGCCGGAAGAGATGTGTTGTAGACTCCAAGAGACCACAGATACCAGCTCAGACAAATATACCCAGCAATGCCTTCAATCACCACTGATAAAGAAAATAAGATATTCTGTGATAAAGTCAAATTAAAAAATATCTGTCAACAAATCTAGCCATACAGAAGGTGCTAAAAGAAAAAGTCCAACGTAAAGAGGTTAATACAGATGAAAACAGAGGAAATAAATAATCTCACATCAGCAAAATCAAAAATCTTTAAAAAATAAATAAATAAAAACAAAAGCTGGAGAGATCTCATACTAGCAACTTAACTGCATACCTAAAAGTACTAGAACAAGTAGAATTAACCACACCCAAGAAGAGTAGATGGCAAGAAATAATCAAACAATCAAACTCAAAATCAATAAACTAGAAACAGAGAATAATACATAGAATCAATGAAACAAAGAGTTGGGTCTTTGAGAAAGTCAACAAAATAGACAAACCCATATGCAAATTAACTAAAAGATGGAGAGATAATATCCAAATTAACAAAAGGCAAAATGAAAAGGACATAACAAAAGTCAAGAAGGAAATCCAGGGAATCATAAGGAAATACTTTAAAAACCTGTATTGCACTAAATTATAAAATTTTTAAAAAAAATGGATATTGTCTTGATAGGTACCACTTTAAAAAGATAAATCAAAATCAGATAAACAATGTAAACAAGTTTAGAACCCAGAGTGAAATAAAAGTGGTCATTAAAAGTCTCCTAATCAAAAAAAGCCCAGGGACAGATAGTTTTATTTCAGAATTCTACGAGACTCTCAAAGAAGAGTTAATGTCAATACTCCTCAAATTATTTTACTAAATAGAAACAGAAGGAGCTAGCCCAATTCATTCATGAGGTCACCCTGATACCCAAACCATGTAAAGATCCAATTGTAGCATGAATTTTAAAGAGTCTTTATTAATAAAACAAACCCAGAGCCAAGAATTGGGGTGAACACTGGAAGATCAGAGAAGTAGAACAAGCCGCAGCTAACCTCACCTGGCCAACTTCTCAGCTGATCTTGTTTCCTCAGACTGGAAGGCCCTGTGTCCTCACATCCAAGTGGCTCTCAGCTGAACTGTGCTGCTCAAATCCTAAAAGCTTAACCAGCCAAATGCTTAACCAGGCCAAATGCTTCTAGTCCCTGGTTTTCACACCTTATATACCTTCCTACTTTCTGACATCACTTCCTGGGATTAAAGGTGTGAGTCATCATGCTTGGCTATTTCCAGTGTGGCCTTAAACTCACAGAAATCCAGATGGATCTATGCCTCCCAAGTGATAGGATTAAACGTGTGTGTGCCACCATTTTCTGGCCTCTATGTGTATCTAGTGGCTGTTCTGTTCTCTGACCGCAGATAAGTTTATTAGGATTCACAATATTTTGGGGAACACAATACCACACACCCAATAAGGAAAGAGAATCAAAGACTAATTTCCCTCATGAACATAGATGCAAAAAATACTCAATAAAATATTTGTAAAAGGAATCTAAGAACACACCAAAGTGATCATTCACCATGATCAAATAGGTTTCATCCCAGAGACAGGTGGGTGGTTCAACATATGAAAATTAGTAAATATAATCTACCATATAAAGAAACTGAAAGACAAAACCACTTGATTATCTCATTAGATGCAGAAAAGAAGTTTGGCAAAATCTAACACACCTTCATGATAAAAATCCTAATAGATTAGGGATATAAGGGATGTACCTAAACATAATAAAGGCAATGTACATTAAACCCAGAGCCAACATCCACTTAAATGGAGAGAAACTCAAGACAACTCAACTAACATCAGAAACAAGACAATGTTGTCCACTCTCTCCATATCTATTCAATATAGTACTTTAAGTCTTAGCTAGATCGATAAGATAACTGAAGGAAAGGGAAGAAGTCAAAGTATCATAATTTGCAGATGATATGATAGTATATATAAGTGACCCTAAAAAGTCCACTGGAGAACTCTTACAGCTGATAAAGAATTTCAGCAAAGTAGCTGGATACAAAATTTACTCATGAAATCAGAGTTCCTCCTATATACAAAGGACAAGTGGACTCAGCAAGATCAGGGGAAACAACATCTTTCACAATAGCTTCAATAATATAAATTATCTTGGGATAACTCAAATCAAGCAAGTGGAATACTTGTGTGATGAAAACTTCAAGTCCTTGAAGTAAGACACTGAAGAAGATATCAGAAGATGAAAAGATCTCCTATGTTCATGGATGGATTAAATTATCATTGTAAAAATGGCCATCCTACCAAAATCAATCTACAGGATCAATGCCTATCAAAATTCCAACACAATTCTTCACATACCTTGAAAGGACAATTCTCAACTTCTTATGAAAAAAATGAAAACAAAAACAAGCAAGCAAAACAGGATAGCTAAAACCATCCTGAATAATAAAGAAACTTCTGGAGGTTATAACAAGAGCCCCAATTTTATATAATATAATTTATATATATATGTATAAATTTATTAAGAGGTTCTAAGGGGAAAACAGACTCACTGATACAAATCAATGCCATTACCACTTCATCTCCCAGGGAAAGATGGGGAAAGCTCCAGACCAGGTGCTGAACCATGTGCCAGGAAGCTTTTCCTATCTAAGAGAGAGCTCTTGACACACACACCCCCTTCTCTTTTAAGAGGTCATGTAGGCAGGCAAGAAGCACCACGTCTGTCAGGCCAGATAGCCCAAGGTCATGAGTGAGGTAAATTCCCACTACAAGAGGTATTACCACTCCTGATTTCAAGTTATACTACAGAGCTATTGTAAAAATCTCCACAGTTTGGCATAAAAACAGACACATTGACCAATGGTATCAAATTGAAGACCCAAACATAAATCCACATACCTATGGACACCTGCTTTTTGATAAAGAAGTCAGAAATACATGCTTGAAAACAGAAAGCATTTCTACAAATTGTGCTGGCCAAACAGGATGTCTGCCTATAGAAGAATGCAAATAGATCTATACTTATCACCCTGAACAAAACTCAAGTACAAGTGGATCAAAGACCTCAATAGAAAACCAGATACATTGAACCAGATAGAGGATAAAGTGGGGGAGTAATATTTAACTCATTGGCATAAGAAAAGACTTTCTGAACAGCACATCAATAGCATAGGAACAAATAACAGCAATTAATAAATGGGACCTCATGAAACCAAGAAGCTTCTGTAAGACAGAGGACTCAATCATTCAGACAGGGTGGTAGACTATAGATGGGGAAAAGATTTTCACTAACTCCAGGTCTGATAGAGGACTAATATCCAAAGTATATAAAAGAACTCAAGAAGCTAGATATCAAAAAGCCAATAATCCAATTAAAAATGGAATATAAATCTATTTTTTTGGCAAAATGGAATATAAATCTAAATAGAGAATTTCAAAAGACAAAACTCAAATAGCTGATAAACACCTAAAGAAATGTTCAACATCCTTATCTATCAGGGAAATGCAAATCAAAACTACTTTGAGATTCCATCTTACACCCATTAGAATAAGTAAGATCAATAACGCAAGTAATATCTCATGCCAGCATGGATGTGAACCAAGGGGAACACTATTCCATTGCCAGTAGAAGTGCAAACTTTGTAGAAACTATGTAAGTCAGTATGTTGGTTCCTTAGAAGTTGTGAATCAATCTAGCTCAAGATCCAGCTATACCAACTGGTCTTATATCCAAAGGATGCTTCATCCTACCATAATGACACTCATTTAACCATGTTCACTGATGCTCTGTTCAGAATAGCCAGTAATTGGAAACAACCTAGATGTTGCATATCAGAAGAATGAATAAAGAAAATGTGGTACATTTATACAATGACGTATTCAGGAGGTAAAAAAAAAAAAATTACATAATGAAATTTGCAGGCAAAGGAGTGGAGCCAGAAAAATTCTTCCTAAGTAAGGTAACCCAGACCCACAAAGATAAATATGGTATCTATTTGATTATATATGCATATTAGCTATTAAATATATGATAACCAAACTACAATTCCTGAGAGACTGGGTATAGAGTAATGGTCTAGAGTGGATAAATGAATCTCCCTGGAAAGGAGAAATAGAATGATTTTATTAGTGAACTGGGGCCAGGTGGGGATGGGGATAAGAGAATCAGATGGGGAGAGGAAGGGGAGATAGAGTAGAGGGAGAGAATGCAGAGAGAGACAGCTAGAATTGGGCATTTGAGGGATGATATGGAAACATAGTGCAATGCCAACTTCTTGCAATATATGAAGGTACTCCTAATGAAGTCTCCTAATAATGGGGGATAGGGAGTATTGCTTCTAGGCTAATATGGTTTGATCATCCAAGAACCCCTGAAAGGTCTCTGATGACACCATGGCCCAGATGATCCAACATCCAAAATCAGGTTCAAAGCAACTGGATGAGATGATTCATCCTCACAGACTACAAATGCCAAGATTTAACTATAATTCTTAATTTTCTCAGGATCCCATAAGATTACCAATGTCCACAATCAGCAGGAAGTAGAAAAAGCTATGCCCAAATTCCCAAAATATTGTTTATAAGTGTTTTCTTTTATTTAAAGGGGGTTGATTCTAAATGCAATCTCTTTCTAAAGAAGAAAAGGGATTGTTATAGATATGATAGGATGAAAGGGTAGATTATTGAATCTACTTTTAAAGAGCAACAACTTGTTTAAAGTGTTTTACATTGCTATAGATTTTAGTTTGTTACAAATTTAAAGTTAATTTTGTTATACTGTATGTATATTTCTACTCTTGTTTAAGTTATTATGTTTATGCAGCTCATTTAAAATTGTAATATATAATTAAGAAATACAGGATAATCAAACTTATATCAGTTAAGTTTTTTAGGTATATAAAAGCATATTTCAATTAGGTAGGTAATCTTCAAACACTTCAAAGACTTACAGAATATGGCACTTAAAATGTTTTAAAAACTTTGATTTTCTGGACAATGAGACATGTCTGCTCCTGGCAGCACTGATTCACTTCAAAGAAGAAAATGGACATCAAAGACACTTCATAGGGAGTTTATCGGCACAAAATGGTCTGTTGGGCAAAGAACTGCTCTTGCCTGGACTTCTTGGCAGTATGTTATATATACTGAACATGCAGGGCCCCCAGAAAAGTGACCACTAAATTTTGCCAAAACAAGGCAAGATGGTCCTTCAGGTTCACACTTCACAGAGGAGGCTGCCAGACTTTCTGCAGGACATAAAGAGAAGCAGCTGAGAAATTCTAGGCCTATGGGCTGAAGATAAATGCCCCAATGTTGCAGAGAAACTTTGGATGACTGTCCAGGCAACCAGCTCTCTCTGTCATTCTAGATTTTTAGAAGTTGCTTATAATGATCTTCCTATTTACTTAGGTAATATTATATCATTCTGGGGTCTTTGATGAAGTTGAAGACTAAATATTTACAATCATTTTCCTTGGTTATGATAAAAAATAAATTAGATATGAAACTTTAGACTCACACATATAGGATAGATGATAAAAATATTTTCTTTAATTTTGCCAAATACAAATAGAATAGATATTATAACTATAATTCTTGCTTGATAATTGTTCATTATATATAATTTTACTATATTAAAGCTAAAACCTTCCTCTTTAATTAAACAGAAAAGAGGATATCTGGAGGATATCTTTCTGTATGCTGTGAATATATGTTGCTCCCATTGGTTAATAAATAAGCTGCTTTGTCTTAGGGAAAGGCAGCTTAGAGGCAGGCAGGAAATGAAAGGAGAGAGACAGGAAAGAGAAAGGTAGAGTGGGGGAGACTCCAGACTGCCATCCTAGGAGCAACATGTAATGGGATGCAGATAAAGTCATGGAGCATGTGGTGATACATAGATTAATAGTTATAGGTTGAGTTAAACTATAAAACCTAGCTAGCAAGAGGCCTACCATAGGCAATGCAATTTGTAAATAATATTAAGCCTCTGAGTGATTATTTTATAAGCAGCTGGGAGACTACAGGGCCAGGCAGGACCAGAGAAATGCAGGACTTGAAAAAACTTATGGCTACATGGAATATTAACTGGCCATTTTTTGTTACTAAACAATGCTTCCAGTCATGGGACTGGGTTTCATTCATTTGAGTTGTTTACCAAGGAGGGGGTCACATGAAAACCCCCAACAATCCAAGCTGTTTCTAAGACATTGGTTTGCTCTCTGCAAACTGACTGTGGGGTACCTCATTGCTGAGCACAACACCAATATAACTCATTAAACATGGAGAAGTTAAGCTGATGCCTACATGGAGCCTTCACTATATTCTAGTGTCTTTGATATTGGAGTTACTCTGCAAGCTACCAAAAGAGAAATGTAAACACCAACCCAGCCACAAAAGTTTTGACCTGCAATCTGTCTTACCTGCAAGATATGGTAGGGCAACAATGGCACAGAAGTTGTAGGGGTAGCCAATCAGTGTCTGTTTTGACTTAAGGTCCACCCTATAAGATGTAACCCATACACTACACTGCTTGAGTGACCAAGAACTAGAGACTAGATAGCACAGAGACCTAGTTTAAAACTAAATACTACTCCTCTAAAAAAAAAAAGTATCAATAAAATGACCCCTAATGATATTCTACTGTACTTATCAATCAGTGCCTCATTCAGTCATCATCAGATAGGTTTCCTCTGGCAGGAGATGGGAGCACATGCAGAGACCTCCATGTAGAAATTATGTATAGGGAGTCTAAATGAGATGTATCCATCAAATCCACTCCCTCGGAGCTCAGTGAACCCTGCAGCAATGAAAGAGTCTAAGAGTCAGAGGAAATGGAGGACACCAGGAGAACAAGGCCCTGAGTCAACTAAACAAGGCATTGGAACTCACAGAGACTGAAGCAGCAAGCACAAGTTCTACCCGGGATTCTACCAGGTCCTCTGTGTTTGTATTATAGCTTTCATCTTACCATTTTCATGGGACTTCTGGGTGTGAGAAGAAGTGGGTCTCTGATTCTTGTACCTGCTCTTAGGACACTTTTCTCTCTATTGGATTGTCTTTTCCAATTTCAAAATGATGTTTTTTTTTCTTTATCTTACTATATTTTATTTTGTCATGTTTGGTTGTTTTCTCTTCTAAAACGTTTCTTCTTTTTATTTTTTTGAGACAGGGTTTCTAAAACTGTTCATTTCTAATGGGAGACATAAAAGGAGTTAGTGAGGAGGGGAGGAGAGGTGGGGAAGAACTGGAAAGAGTAGAGGCAGGGAAATTATAATCAGGATATATTGTATGAGGAAAGAATATATTTTCAATAAAATGGGAAAAGCAAGGAAGGAAGGAAAGAAAGAAAGAAAGAAAGAAAGAGAGAGAGAGAGAGAGAGAGAGAGAGAGAGAAAGAGAGAAAGAGAGAAAGAGAGAAAGAGAGAAAGAAGGAAAAAGCAAAACAATCCAAAATCATACATTTAGAAATAGATAACTGAATCATACATTTAGAAATAGATAACTGAAAGACAAAAATAGACAAACCCCCGATTTTAATCTATAAGTCTTCTTGGAAGCAGTATTTAGAGGCAGAATTTAAAGGTTTCTTGTGGAAAAATCCATCAATTTTTCCAGACAGGTTAAAAAAAAAAAAGTAAGTAAAGATGGCTAAGTGTTGCGCAATATTAGTTGAAGATGTGTTACATTTTTTTCTGCTGTGGAACATTTGTTTAATGATCAAAAAATGTGCTGCATTCTTTTATGTTGCATTTGTTTAACATTGTGAAACTATATTACTTTGCCTGTCTAAAACACCTGATTGGTCTAAGAAAAGAGCTGAATGGCCAAAAGCTAAACAGGAGAAAGGATAAGCAGGGCTGGCAGCCACAGATAATAAATAAGAGGAGAAACCTTCCCTTAGGCGGGATACCTTACACAGCCTTGATGCAAGGAGGAGGGGCTTGGTCCTGCCTAGCCTTAGTATGCCAGACTTTGTTGACTCCCTAAGACAGGCATACCCCCTCTAGGAGTGGCTGCGGTTGGGGTAAAAGGAAGTGAGGGAAGCAGGAGAAGGAAAGGGAGGGGGAACTGTGGTTTGAAGGTAAAATGAAAAACATTTAAATTAAAAAATAGAGGATAAATCTGGGGAAAGAGATTGAGGAGTGAGAACGGGAGGAGACAGGACACCAGGGGCCAGTCATCCTACAGCTACACAACTACACAGCAAGCCACAGAGTAAGACGTAAAGAAAGGCATATAGAATAGAAAAAGATAAAAGCCCAGAGGCAGACGGTAGATGGGATAATTTAAGTTAAAAAAAGCTGGGTAGAAACAAGCCAAGTTAGTCCAGGATTTCATAAGAAAGAATAAGCCTCTGTGTATTTATTTGGGAGGTGGGTGGCAGGCCCCCTAAAGAGCAAAGAGTAAAAACAACCAAATACAACTAAGGACTAACTGAAAGAACAAGCAGTCTTCACAATATGCATGTGATCTTGTAAACCTAATGAGAAAAGAGAGAATGCTGTGTGTGAAAACAGAGGTGTGAGGAAGAGCTGCATCAGTGAATAATCAGTATTTCAGGACACTCAAGTACAGGCTTCAGGGAAATAGACAATGGAGGGATGGGGTTAGCAGCAAGGTCAGATATCAAGCTCACAAAGCTATGTACTTGGTACTATTCCACAGTGAATATTTACAAACACACACACACACACACACACTTATTAGCACAGACACAGAGACACCTATATCTCTACAGAATCCATATGCTTACATATTTTCATTAAAAAATGACCAATTAAACATGTAGCTAGAGTTTTCCTGCCTTGCCCACAGTCAGGACAAGTCCTTGTCACCCACCAGTCCCATAGCCGCTCAGACCCAACCAAGTAAACACAGAGACTTATATTGGTTACAAGCTGTATGGCCATGGCAGGCTTCTTGCTAACTGTTCTTATAGCTTAAATTAATCCATTTCCATAAATCTATACCTTGCCACATGGCTCATGGCTTACCAGCATCTTCACATGCTACTTGTCATGGTGGTGGCTGGCAGTGACTCCTTCTGCCTTCCTGTTCTTTCTTCTCTCCTCTCTGTTAATCACGCCTATACTTTCTGCCTAGCCACTGGCCAATCAGTGTTTTATTTATTGACCAATCAGAATAATTTGATATACAGACCATCCCACAGCATAAACAATGCCAGGAAATAAGGAAAATACACAAGATGAGTGACACATTAATTTTGCCTCTTTTTTGAGTAAATGTATCTATTTTCAATATAAAAAATAGATCTCCCCTTTTTTTTAGTAACCATTAATTGCTTTTTATCTCTTCAGCTAGAGGAGGGGCCTTGTGAGATTCTTCATATCTATGTTGGGTGTCAACTGGTATTATCACTGTGCAGGCTTGTTTATTCTTTATTCTTATAACAGATAGAGTCATAGAGAAACAACTCTCTGCCCAAACTTGAATGCAAAATTATCAAAAAGTGAACTAATTGCCACATGTTTTTAAAGTTGAGAAACCATGGAATCCATCACAAATTATAAGAGAAGCAATGAAAACTCAAATCGCTGCTATTAGCAATCACTTAATACTGAAGAGACAATAGCTGGAGTTCTAGTATTGCCAAGACAGGTGGCATACACTCCCTGAGGTTTCAGCTGATATGATAGAGGGGCTTGTCCTCTTAACTGAGGGGCATTAAGTGAAATGGATCTACAGAAGATGAAGTTGATCCAGAGAGGATAAAACTTATCTGCTGCAATATGACCCACCTGACCAGCAAATGCAAGCATCTCTGAAGGAAGAAAACATCACCAAGGTCTCTGACTTGTGGTTTATAACTCGAGCAGAAATGGATATATATTGCTATATGAGAAAACCGGGTACCAGTGAATAGTAGATGGGAACATGAGAAGAAAGTAGACTTTTCAGATAGTAGCTTCAAATTAACAGAATGAGTACATTTAAGAAAGTAAGAAGGGAAAAAGTTTTAGAAAATACTGAATAAATGAAAATGTGTTAAATTAAAATTTATACAAATAAAATAATAATGTCTAAGGTTAAACATTATGGATGAAAGAAAATTAGACTATAAAACATGAGTTGTATTTACAAGATTTACTAAGTAGATTCAGCAAAAGAAAAATATTAAAAATTAGCTATCTTTCTTTTTCTAATATGCAAGATGCATTAAATAGAAAAGCCTCAAACAGTTTTAAAAAATCTCCATCTAGTTAAATTATATATAAATGATCAAAAATCAAAGAACATGATAGTAAGCTAAGAGCATCCAGAAGTAGTGTGCTATGGTTTGTAGGGAGTCCATTACCTTCAGGAAAATAACAACAAGCCCATGCCTAATCTAATTGTGTAAATGATTAAAAAGACAGGCCAATTTAACCACATATTTAAAATATGGAGAAGGAAAAGATTATAATATGCCATCCTAGAATTTAATTCCAAGGAAAACATAATCTCCAATCCACAGAAAATCATAGGTATTTCAGATTAAGATTTCAGCAGGTCTTCCAGGTTTTTCTTTCAATCGTAGGGGAAATTCCTGCTGGGCATAGGTTTAGATAAGAGGGCTCCCTTCAGCTGGTGTGAAGGCTGTGAAGAGAAACCAAATTTCAAGGTGCTGGCTGTTGGTACTCCCAGCATCTGAGAAAACAAGTGTAGCATCCCTAAAGCAATTGGATCTGGGCAATGTAGCAGTGTCTCTGGTAATCCACCTTCGGGCTATTGGATCCACTGGTAATTTATTGGTCCTCAAACGACTTATAATGGCTTATAAGCTTGAACAAAGGTTTAAGGAGATTTTGAGATATTAATTCTCCTTTACAGTTGCAGCTGGTTCCTAGCCATAAACTATCTTGTGGTCATCCGCTGCAGGTTTGAGAGTTCCTGGTGGTATACAGGTATTTTCTGGGAGAGCAGGTGATTCTGAAACAAATTCTATTCATTGGGCCTTTCTCTGCGTGGAGTCTGAGTATTTAGGAGGCAAACAACTCTTCTGCCATCATTTTATCCCAGCATCCTTAACTTCCCCTGGTCATAATAGGCCCTGACACTACTCCTTGCCTGATAATTTCAGGTGATCCAAGTTTTGGACAGAAGGTTTAGTTTGTTCTTTCCTGGCTATTTTGATGTTTAGAAGTTAAGACTCCTGAACTTACACACATACATGGACTTTCTCAGAAGGTTCTGAGCATTGTGAAGTGGTCATGAAGGAAGCCAGTTTTCTAGAAACTCCAGCAGCCTACGCTTATACCACATGATCATGGAAACACTTGCTACAGCCTCCTCCCAGGAAGAAAATGTCCTGGCTTTCTCTCTTCTCTGACTTTGAGCATTAGAAACTACAGGCAGGAAGCTGCAGTGTTTGCAATTCTTCCCAGAATGCCAGAGCCAGTTACTTTCTCTCATCTAACAAGCTACACACAAGGGACTCAGAGACGTGAGATGTTTGCCACACGATTCGGCCTTCCCTGCAAGTCCTTGCCTCTTCTTGATGTTTCTGGGTTCCAGCTTGGCTCCCAAGACATGAGCTGCTATTTACCAACGTGCATCATTGAGACTAAAGTGAAAAGAAAATCAATAAGCTGTCCATGAAACATCTCATGCTAATGATATTTGTCTCCTGGTTCACCCACCTCCTCTTACTGCAGGCTCTGTAGAATTGTTTCCACTCCTGTTACCTCCTCAGTGCTCTCAGTATGTGGTAAAGAAAGCCACCAAACTTGCCTGTTCTGACTCACTGTGTATTTCCTCATCCTCGCTGCTGTGCATTATATGAAGCATGGCATTGACAGCCACAGGAATACTCCAAGGAGATAGAATTTAGAAAGTGGTAACATAATCCTTTTATCTTCCAGTGTAGCTTTTGGCAAGACTTCAGAACATCATTTCTACCAGGAAGGAGTTAAATTAAAATATATTCAATTTCCCTTCCAGCTAACTAATTTTGTTATACTGTGATCAAAGATATTTCAGGGATTTTAATTTGCTTGAGATGTTTCAAAGAGAAATAGATTTCTTATCTAACCTTGAAGCATTCTAAGAGTAAGTGACTCTGGTTTCATTGTATCACTTCTGTCTCATCATGTGCGTGGATCAGGTTTAACTGCTGATGTATGAATGAATTTGGGTAAGTTTAGTCAGCTCATTTTCCCAACCTTATATGATGAAAAAACATTGAATCAGGTCAATTTTGGATCAAATACAAAGTGAGAGGTATAACAGGTAAGTGATCCTGGTTAAAACTTACTTCAGTACCTATAAGTTAAGGAATTCATCTACCTTGTAAGATTTTCATAAGGATTATATGAGATAATGTGAATAAATTACATGGCACAGTGTCTAAGCAAATTATATTTTAAACATTACTGGATGCCCTCCTGACATTTTAAACATTGCCGCAATTGCAAGGTCAGTAATTATATGAAAACAAAACAATACCCATGTTTGCCAAGCTTAGCAAGATTTACATGTTCCTGCTCTCTTTCGGTAACCAACCATCATAAACAGGACTATCACAACACCAATTTCTGTGTTTCCCCACATGTGGTAAGATAAATGAACTTTTAATGTTCAGTTCTATCATCACTGTAAGAGTATTGTGAAGAACTGGAATTCAATGAGTTTTAATATTTTATGAACTGTTCTTTGGAACATTGGGACCAATAAAAGCATCATAGAAGCCTCTACCTTTTGTTCCTTATGGAAAAACATACATCTTCAGTGTATCACTGATCTTTGCTCCAGGAGGAAGGTTTTGGCGACCATTTGACATCTTATAGAATATGTGAAGCATGTTTGTTCTTGTCTCCTTTGCAGTTCTTGTTGCTTAGGACCTGTCCACTGACTATGATTCCCTGGAGATTTTTCTCCAGTATTTTGTTAAAATTGTGTAATTCTACTTTAGTTACCTGATCCAGCTTGAGAAAATTATTGAACATCATATAAGGATCAAAGATGCAAATTTCACTTAAACATACACACACAATCTGGTGATGTTGTTCTATTAAATTAATGTATATATCTATTTTAAAATAATTTTTATTTCCTCTGTGTATGTGTGTGTGCACTTGGATGCACATTATTTGCATGCATGGGTACAAGTTTGTGAGTACCACTGCTGGCAATCAGATTACACCTCCAAATGTGGGACTGAGGAACCAAACTCAGGTATTCAACCTTTCAAAGTGAGTGTCTTTACCTCCTAAGTCATCTGTCCAGTCCTGTAGATGTATTTTAATGTAAATTACTAACTTCTTTACTAGTGTATGTTTATAGGAATATTGAAATCAGGCAGTGCATGTTCTCCAAAATGTTCTTTTAAAAATTATTTTTATGCATCTAAAATCCTTCATACTTCTATAAAATATATTATCAGGTTGCATTTGTTTTATTCTCAAATGTTGCTCAGATATTTTCGAGAGCTTATACTGACCCTATGCAAAGGTTTTAACAGACTGATCATTTTTAGAATGAAGTCTTCCAATTCATGAGTATTTCATGGAACTCCATTTATTTCAGGATTTTTTGATGTGTCACAAGAACTGCAATTTTAGCTTTTAGTTTTATGCCTATGGTACATGCAGTATTTTCTATTTACTCTATTTGTATCCAAGTATTTTGTGTTCTGATGTTCTTATAAATGTTATTGTTTTGATAATTTTATTTCTAAATGTTCGTTATCACATGTGGAAATCAATTAACTAGCACTTACCTTTACTATATCAAATGGAAGAGTTCAGAATATATAAGCTTGTACTATTCCCACTTAAAGGCAGATGGTATTCACTCTTTTTGTGAAGTATGAGGTTAGATTTGAGGTATTACTATGTATGTGTTTGTTTGGGGCAGTCATGCAGTTGGAACCAAGTATCTTCGACATGCTAGGCAAGCACCTTTCCACTCAATGCCTCCCCAGCCCACCTGTATTATTCACACTTGCTTTTTTATCCACCTAAGGAAGATGATTTCTATTCCTTGTTTGTTTTGTTTGTATACTGAATGAATATGATTTTATCAAATACTATGTCATCATTTACTGAATTAATCATATGACTTTTCTCCTTATTTTGTCAACATAGTCAATTAAATTGATTTTATTCAAATGTTAAAGTAATCCAATGTTTGATATAAATTTTAGTCATCATACATTATTAATTTTACATGTTTTCTGTTTGATTTTCTAATATTATCTTAAAGATATTTTGTTCAAATTCATAAATAAAATGATTGGAAATTTTTATTCCTCTGACTAATTTGCTTTGCAGGAAAATTTGGCCTCATACAAAGCATTTGAGAATATGTACTTGTACATTGTGATGAGTTAGCATAGGGTTCATGCTATTTTATCCAGATGTACTGGACACCAATAATTAATAAAGCCATCTTCACCTACAGGAGCTCCTAAAGTAAATAATTAATTCTGTATATTTATTATATACTGGACTAGCTAGAATTTATTATATCTCCCCTTAGTTTTCTTGCATGTAAATTAACTTCTTATCCAAACATTTGCTCTATTATGTTGGTGCTAAGGTGAATACTTCCAACAGAATGTACCCTAAACAATGAAAACTCACAGAAAGTTGGACCAAAAGGCAAAAACAAATACCTATCATAGAAATATCAGAACTAGAATTTTCTTACCCACTTTGTTAGGTCTATGGTGATCAGAGAATACTTTTGAATTATTCTAAAATTATCATTCCTGAAGCTGGAGAAATGGTTCATCAATTAAGAGTTGCTGTGGGATGTCTTTCTGTACTCTGAATATGTATTGCTCTGATTGACTGATAAATAAAGCTTCATTGGCCTATGACAGGGCAGGATGGAGCCAGGTGAGAAAATCCAAGAGAGATAGTGAGAGAAGAAAGGAGAGTGTGGCAGACACTGCTAGCCACTGCCAGGAGAAGCAAGATGTAAAAGTACTGGTAAGCCACAAGCCATGTTGCAAATTATAGAAATGGATTAATTAAGATGTAAGAACTAGCAAACAGGAAGCCTGAGCCATTAGGCCATATAGTTTGAAAATAATATAAGCCTCTGTGTGTGTATTTGGGACCAAGAGGCTGTGGGACAGGAGTGGGAGAGATTCGTCCTGACAGCAGGGCCCGGGCAGGACCACAGAAACCTTCCAACTACAAATAATGCATATTGCTCTTGCAGAAATCTAGAGTTTAGTCCACAGAAACCACACCAGACAGCTTACAACTGCCTGTAATCGCAGCTCCAGGGGATTCATGTCTTCTTCTGGTCTGGTCCCCAAAAACACCTGTATTCACATACACACAGAAATACACAGATACATGTAATTAATTTTTTAATTTAAAATTGTTTTTTTCATTTTACATACCAATCACAGATCCCCCCCCCTTCTCCCCTCCTCCTGCTCTACCCCACCACCTTCTTCCTACCCCAACACCTATCAACTCCTCAGAGAGTTGTTAGGCCTCCCATGGGGAGTCAACAAAGTCTGGCATATCAAGCTGAGCCAGAACAAAGCCCCTCCGCTGCATCAAGGCTGAACAAGGGGAATGGGCTCCAAAAATGCCAATTCATGCACTAGGGATAAATCCTGGTCCTGCTGCCAGGGGCCCCACACAGCTATCACCCACATTCAGAGGGCCTAGTTGGACCCCATGCAGGTTTCCCAGCTGTCAGTCCAGAGTCCATGAGTTTCTACTAGTTTGGGTCAGTGCTGAGCTGTGGATCTCTGCATCTGTTTCTATCAGTTACTAAATGAAGGTTCTAAGACGAGGTGCCTCATTAGTGCAGTGGGTAGCATGTCAGTCTCATAATTAATTTTTAAATTTTTTTTTAGATTTAGCTGTTTTTATTTTATGTGCATATGGGTGTTTTACCTACATGTGTGTCTGTGAACCATATAAGTGCCTGGTGCCCATGGAGGCAAAAAGAAGTCATAGGAGCCACTAAACCTAGATCGATTAAACCATTAAAGATGGTTGTAAACCCTCATATGGATGCTAGAAATCTACTGGGGTCATCTGGGAGAGTAAAAAGTACTTTCAACTGTTGAATAACTCTCCAGTCCCTTAAAATAAATCTTAAAATTAAATTAAAGTATCATTTCTTTCACTTTTTTTTGAGAATCTACATGATCAGTTTTACATAGTCTTCTCTGCACTAAAAAAAGACTATATAAATGGCCCATTTTCAAATATCTACTATTAAATTAATGTTAGTTTTAAAATGTCTGCCAGGAAATTTTTTAAATATTGTGAGGAAAAAAACATATGTAATACAGATTTTTGTCCTCAAGTTCCATAGACTAAAATGCCATTAATCAGACATGTGTTATATATACTCAAATCTATAGAAGACAAAGACTATGCTGTTGCTGGAGGGCTTCTCTCCAGGTTCCCCAAGCCCCGCAGTCCCACAATCCACATATAAAATAATCACTCAGACGCTTATATCACTTATAAACTGTATGGCCGTGGCAGGCTTCTTGCTAACTGTTCTTATATCTTAAATTAACCCATTTCTATAAATCTATACCTTGCCACATGGCTGGTGGCTTACCGGCGTCTTCACATGCTGCTTCTCCTGGCAACTGTCATGCCTACAAGGCGGGGCAAGGGATGTGCTGGAAACCCGAGAGCTGGATGGGTGTGTGCTCTCTCTGGCGCTCTCTGCGCTTTTGACCATCTGGACGTGTAGATATTGATCTGTGCAGAGCTCCAGAGAACACCGCTGGATTGCGATACAGCTTCCCCAGACCCCCGCCACCTATCCATTCCTTCATTGTAAGTCATCCACTAAATAAGATCTTCCTGTTAGACTACGTGGAGTGTCCTTTATAATTTCTCAAATATGCATCCCTGCATAAGTCCCAGGTTTCAAACAGCTAACTCTTGCAGCCAGCCCAGGACCTGGTACCACTGCCTAGATGCCTCCCAAACAGATCAAGCCAATCGACTGTCTCACCTATTCAGAGGGCCTGATCCAGTTGGGGGCCCCTCAGCCTTTGGTCCATAGTTCATGTGTTTCCATTCGTTTGGCTATTTGTCCCTGTGCTTTATCCAACCTTGGTTTCAATCAATTCTCGCTCATATAAACCCTCCTCTTTCTCGATAATTAGACTCCCAGCGCTCCACCAGGGGCCTAGCCGTGGATGTCTGCATCCAGATTCCTCTGTCCTTGGATGGGGTTTCTGGCACGACAATTAGGGTGTTTGGCCATCCCATCACCAGAGTAGGTCAGTCCCGGCTGTCTCTCGGCCATTGCCAGCAGTCTTTTGTGGGGGTATCTTTGTGCATTTCTGTGGGCCTCTTTAGCACTTTGTTTCTTCCTTTTCTCATGTGGTCTTCATTTACCATGGTCCTGAGTGAGGTAACCCAGACTCAGAAAGACAAATATGGTATGTACTCACTCGTAGGAGGATACTAGATGTGGAACAAGGATGACTGGACTGCTACTCACATCATCAGTGAGGCTACCTGGAAAACAAGACCCCAAGAAAGACACGGGGATCACCCAATGATGGAGAAATGGATGAGATCTACATGAACAGCCTGGACATGAGTGGGAGCAATGAAGGGCGAGGGTTGAGGGAAAGAGAGCGGGAGATCCCACCTGGATGAAGAACAGAGAGGAAGAACAAGGAATAGGAGACCATGGTATCTTCTCTTATAAAATCAAATTTCCTCAAAATATTGTTTGAATTTCTGCTTGGTTAAATGACTGGTGCTCACTATTTTTTTTTTTTTTTTTTTTTCGACACAGGGTTTCTCTGTGTACTTTGCGCTTTCCTGGACTCACTTGGTAGCTCAGACTGGCTCGAACTCACAGAGATCCGCTGGCTCTGCTCCGAGTGCTGGGATTAAAGGCATGCGCCACCACCGCCCGGCTAGTGCTCACTTTTTATGAGTCGGCACTGTCCCACTTGTCAAAGTTCCCGCTTGATCTACTTTGCTCTTTTAGAATATTTGCCATTTTATAGGCTTTTGAATTTGCATTTACTGTTTGTTTTGCTTTGTCTTATTTTTTTATTTTTGGTTTTGTTTTATGATAGTGCCTCATGTCGCCCATGCTGTCCTGAACTTACTATGTAGCAGAGAATGGCCTTAATATCTGATCCTCATGCCTCCATGTCCTGAGCTCTGGAATCACACACAGCAGTGTGCACCACACTGTGTGGATGCAGTGCTGAGAATGAAACTCAGGACTTCCTGAATGCCAGACAAGCGCTCCACCAACTGAGCTGTATCTGGAGCTCACATTTCAGAATTTTAGTTTGTCTTTCAAATATCATCAGTTCTATGATAATTATTTTCTACGTGCCTATTTTCACATACAGGCATTCTTTCATGAAGCTCCCTTTTGGGGCATTACATTTGATTCAAGACTCTAAGAAGAGCTTAAACACAGATTCACATTTGATAAATTATTTTAACCCAAGTCATTTCTAACTTTCTCCTCAGAAAAACAAAACAGACAAAAAAAAAAAAACTCTCTGAGTGTGTTTCTGAAAACAATTTCAGTCTTCCAGAACACATCGTAAATAAGCTCATGATGTTATAAAGGGCAAAGAAGTTATCTGTGCCATGTATTTCTAATATCAGCATTCTTAAAACAGTTTGAAAATGAAACTGGTAAACAAGCTAAAGTAAAGGATGAGGATGTTGAAGGATAGGCAATAAAGCAATTTGCTTGATCTTATGAGAAGTAGAGGTTATGAGAAATCCATCCAAGAACCTTTTAGCATTATTCTTCAAGATCAAACATCTCCATGGTAATTAAAGAGCGTTTTCCTGTAACTCTGGTTCTGAGCTATTGCGTCTTTATGTGTTTTTCCTTTTCTCCTTATTTTACAGTATGATGATCACTTAGTTAACATTAAAACATGCTTCCATCAGCACATTACATTTTACTATGTGTATTGGAAAGGAGTGGAGGATTTAGTGGTAATGATTTGCTTTTCTTCTCTGAACACAGGGTGATCAGTAAAATTTCACTTAGGACTCTGTCTGATGGTTTCATTTAGTCTAGTTCCCTTGTATGCATGTTACTCAAGCATTGTGATTTTACTCTGCAGTGATGGCTTTACATGATAAAATTTCAAATGCTATTAGATGTCAACAATCCATAATGAGACTGATAGGACATCCCTCAGATATAGAAGAAAATCCTTGAAGTGTAGCATAGAATAAAAGCAGGGAAGAAAACCAACCAGTGATTTGAGGGTGTAATCTGGCTGTATTTTAAGACATGTTCTGTCACTACAGTCACTTCAGCTTTTCTTCAGCTTCACAAAACTTTATGCAGCTTTTTTTGCCCTCTCTGCTCCTACTTGCTTTATAAAACTTGATTATAATTTCTCTCTCTGCCCTTTTGATAAAGAAATATCCTGCTAACCTTTTGCTGGTTTTACAGTCACAAACTTAGTTAAGGAACTCAAAGTTTTATCTTTGTAATGTAACCATGAAGAAAGAAAGATAGAGCCTCTGACTGCCTGAATCCATGAGAAAGTAGGTACCTAACTTCAATTAAAAAAAAAAAAACATATACAGATGGCCTGATCACATAGATAAAAGACCAACCTCTTCCAGTGTTCTGCGTCAGTTAGATGTATGTTGTTATCATAAAGCCCCATGAGCAAGGCAACTCAAAGAAAAAATAGTTTAATTTGGCTACATTTCCAGAAAATTAGGGTCCATAGCAGGACAGCAAGGCATAGCAACAGGAACAGGAAACTGAGAGCTCACATCTTGAGCCACAAGAATGAAGCAGAGAGAGTAAACTGACTGTGGTGAAGACCTAAATCTCAAAGTAGGCACCAGTGATGTCCTTCCTCCATGTAGGCTGTATCCCAACCTCCCCAGACAGCAGTACCAACTGGAGACCAAGTATTCCAATGCCCAAGATTATGGAGGACATTTCTTATTAGAACCACCAGACCCTCCAACAAGTTTCCACTTGCTCACTACAGGGTTTAGAGTCTTACCTGTCTTATATCAGTGAAATTGATTTTCATGTCTTATTTATGCACATTTAGTTTAAAGGTATTATCTTATTTACAGTTTTACACACATATATGTATCTGTAAATAAGATACAGTTTGCAAGTTTGCATACTGACTACTCTTGCCTCCCAACTCCCTACCAATCCATCCAGTATTCTCTCTACCCACAGATTTCTCCTATCTATTCATTTTATTTTGTGACCCATAGGATTAGCTGGTGTCAAGAGTATGATTGTGGGTTTGGAGCTGTTAGAATCCAGTGAGATTATCAGAGCATACAAAAATAGAAAAACTGAGCCTTCCTCTCCCAGAATCTACTGATAGTCAATAGTTGAAAGGTAAGTGATAGGATCTCATGAGCTGTTCTACCTTCCTTTACTGGTCATAGCTAAATCCAGTCTTATGAGAGCCAAGTGAAAGTAATTACAGTTGATGTGAGTTCATGATCCCAACTGTTGTATGAAATCTGGGGATTCCAGACATTTTAGTTCATCTTCCCAATCTATATACTTGCTCATTCCCTTAACCTTAGAGGGTGTGGTAGAACTGACTTGTTTAGAGCTGGATACATACCCATCAGTTAGCATCTGCATGTCAGTCAGAGATGGATCTTTGCATTCACCATTATCCATTGTAAGAAGAGGCTTCTCGATTAAAGCTGGGAACTGCTTGTGCCTGCTGGTATAAGCGCAGATGTTTAGAAGGCTGTTTGATTCTATGTCAGTTTGGTTAATCATCAGAAAGAAGTATGTTCCCACACTTAGGTTGTTAGATACCCTTACAGGACTGGGCACCGATCTCCTGTGACCTACAATGTGGGTCCTGAGTCCATTAAGAGAGTAGTTGGCTACCACACAGCAGTGACACTTCTACTGCAGCAGTGGGCATCCAAATACTGTTTTATATTCCTTTTACCCCAGTTAAACTTCCTCCTCTCATACTCTCACTCTACAGTCTCCCCTCCCTTCCCTTACCACCTGACCTTTCCACCCACAGTACTCTCCTTTTTCAGGTTTTTTTTTGTTGTTGTTGTTGTTGTTGTTTGTTTTTTGGGGTCTTTTTTTGTTTTTTGTTTTTTGTTTTTTTTTTAACTATGCTACTAGCTCCTTCCCTTAAGATAACTCTCTCCCCTGTTTTCTGGTTTGCACAGGTCTCCATGTTAGACACCATTGTAACGAGCTGACATCAGGATCTTCATATGAGAGAGAACATGTGGTGTTTGTCCATTGATTCCTGGTGTACCTCACTTGGAGTAATTTTTCCATCAATTTCACTACTAACATATCTCTGTACAATTGAGTATCCATTCATTGTTTATGTGTTCCACATGTTCATTATCCATTCAATGACTCTTAGGTATCTAAGCTGCTTCCATTTCCTATTTATTGTGAATGGAGAAACAATGAAAACAAATATATAAGTATCCTTGTAGTAGAATATAGAATCCTTTGGGTATATGTCCAGGAGTGATATAGTTGAGTCATATGGTAGTTGTATTTTCAGATTTTTGAGAACCCTCCAAACTGATTTCCTAAGTGACCACAGTATAGAAAGTTGGCCAAAAACAGTGTATAAAGGTTCCTCTTTTCTCTATTTCTGTGCTAGTATTTGTTGTTGGTGGTATTCTTGATAATAGCCATTCTGCTTATAGTAGTGAGGTGGAATCTTCAAGTGGTTTTAATCTGCATTTTCCTAACAGCTAAGGGTGTTTAACACTTTTTAAAGCATTTCCTAGCCATTTGAGTTTCTTCTTTGGATAATTCTATGTATCATTTTATACATAGTCATTATTATATAACTATATAACGATGTTATGTTGCTGGAGAATTTCTCTCCAGCTCCTGTCGCCAAGTTCCGCCAGTCCCAGCACCCACTTATAAAATAAACACACAGACTCTTACATTATTTAAACTGTTTGGCCATTAGATCAGGCCTATCATTGTCTAGCTCTTACACTTATATTTAGCCCATTTCTATTAATCTTTACTTTGCCGCATGGCTTGTGGCTTACCGGTACTTTACATCTTCCTTGTCCTGGCGGCGGCTCCAGGTGGTCCCTTCTTTCCTTCCTCCTTCCTCAATTCTCCTCTCTCCTTGCCCCACCTATACTTCCTGTCTGGTCACTGGCCAATCAGTACTTTATTTATATAGAGCAATATCCACAGCAACGTTAGTCATTTATTTTCTTGACGTTTCATTCTTTGAGTTCTTTGTAGGTTCTGGAGTTGGGAAAGAAATGTTCTTCCATTGTGGGTTGCCTGTTTGTGTAATTTATTTCTTTGTTGTAGGGAAGCTTTTTAATTTCACGAGATCTCATTTGTTGATTTTAGGTCTTTCTTTTCTTATTCTGTTGGTTTACTCTCTAATATTTTCTCTAGAAGTTTTATAGTATCAGATCTTATGTTGATGATTTGATCCATTTACAATTGAATTTTTACAAGTAATGAGAAGGTGATCTAGCTCCATTCTTCTGTGTGATAATGTTCATTATTTGCACTGTCACTTGTTGAAGATTCTATGTATGTTTTTGTTTATCTCTTTTATTTCCCGAGGGGGTTGTTTGCTTGTAGACACAAAGTCTTCTATTGTAGCCCATGCTAGCCTTGTAACTCATTACAGTCATTCTACTTTTGTTTGCTAAGTGATGTCATTACAGGCATAATTTACTATGCCTAGTATGATACAATTTTTCATCAACACATTAGTTCAGTCTTTCCTAAAATTGGGGTTTAACTTATTATTTTTGCCACATAATAATGCATTAAAGCAGTATTTATAATGAACAAAAAAATTTTCAAATGACAATGAACAATAGAAATGAATTATATACTTGCAAAATTAATATTATAGACAATTAAACTATAACTGTATGAAGAAGCTTGGTGGAATCTCATAAACATAATTTTAAGAGAATATAAGCAGAGGAAAGCATTAGAATATAACCAGAAGACAGCATTCTAGAGTTCATTCACTAACAGAGAACATAAACCTAAGGGTGGCCTTGGAGTAGTAACAATGGAGGGAATTTCTGGTAGGATTTTGGTGTGGTCCAGATCTGAGCTTTGTTTGAGACACTAACCTGTATGTTTCAGACATAAACCAACTTTCCCTCATGTAACTGTTGAGAAGACAATCCAAGTTCACTGGTTCTCAGAATGGCTGAATCTAGTGATACAGAATACTCATGAACACCATCAACATGACATGAAATTATGACATGAACATCAACATGACATGAACAACAGAAGATGAGGACTAATCACCAGCCAGTTCCTAAGGTCTCAGAGCACTCAGGACACAGTAAAATATCTCTATCTTCTTGTACTCTATTTGAAAGACTGTGGTGATATTTTATTTGTGCTGAAATGTGATTTTATTTGCATGTTAATAAATAAAGTTTGCCTGGAGATCAGAGGTCATAGCTAGCCATAAACAGAAGTCAGGTGGTGGTAGCACAAGCCCTTAATCTGAACACATGGCAGGCAGAGTCTCTGTGTGATCAAGGACACAGCCAAGCATGGTGACACACACCTTTAATCCCAGTACCAACCATAGAGACCTGGAGGTCTGTATAGACAGGCAGTGATGAGGAAGTGATGTTGCTGGGCTTAGATCCAATGAGAAGGCAATAAAAGTGCAGGTTAGACAAGAAGAAGCTCTCTCTTATGGTGGTAAGCTAAGGTTAGTCAGTGGCTCTTGGCTATTTCTTTCATCTCTTCGGCTATCACCCCTGTATTTGGCTCTGTGTTTCTTATTTAATAAGAATGTTTAGAAGTTCATCTACAAAGGACAGCTGCAGTTGACACATCCTTAAAGTCATCTCTCATGAATCTTACACGTGGCCTTAAATGATATCCAGTTTCTAAAAGAGACAGGAATAAAGTGTAGGCTGTTGAAATCAGTTCCTTATTATCTTATTATAAGATTTATTCTAAATACAACTTGTAAACTGTTATTGTAACTGTGAGTAAGAGATGGAAAGGCTAGATCAATCCAAGAGCACGTCTCCTACATATACATATACATATACATATACATATACATATACATATACATATACAGGCAGATGTGTTGCAACTATAGGTACATCCTACAGATCAATATAGCATACATACCTCATTATGAATTGTATAAATAAAAGGATAAGGAAGTAGTTCAGTTAGTAGAGTATTTGGCTAGTGTGAAAAAAGACCTGGCTTTGTTCTCTCACCAAAGAAATCACGAGTAACAGTGCATGCCTTTAATACTAGCAATTGGGTGGTGGGGATGAGGGGATCAAAAGTACAATGCCATCCTCAGATGCAGTTCACAGCCATATTGGGCTACATTAGATTCTGCCTTCTGCCTAAAAAAAATAAAATACAGAGAGAGAGACAGACATACAAAGACAGAGACAGAGAGACATTTTCTGTATGTCTACCTGCAGATTATGGGAAATTTTGCTTTGTAAACTCAGAACAGTGTTAAATTAGTCTCTCTCCCTCTTCCTCTCCATCTCCCTCCTCCTGATGCTGCTACTGACATTTTCTTCTCCCTCTTCTTCCAAATTGTTTCAACAATTATCATAAAATACTGACTATTATTGCCTTTTTAAGGTTTTTTTTGTATACTGGTAACATTTGAAAAGTCAGTATTAGTACGTATGCTATACTTACTCTGTTACATGTATATAAAATGTACAAAATGTTGTGGAATATTATTTTAAGATGTGTTATTTTTGTTAATGTTGTGTAACATTTGTTTAATTGTGCAAAGATATGCTGCATTCTTTTATGTTGCATTTGTTTAACTCTGTGAACCTGTGTTACTGTGCCTGTCTAAAACACCTGATGGGTCTAATAAAGAACTGAATGGCTAATAATGAGGCATGAGAAATGATAGGCAGGGCTGGCAAGCAGAGAATAAATATAAGGAGCAATCTGGGAAGAGAGATCAAAGAATGAGAAAAGGAGGAAGAAAGGAGGATATTGGGGGCCAGCCACCTAGCTACATACACAACCAGCAAGCTACAGAGTAAGAAGTGCAGAAGATATACAGAAGAAGGGAAAAGTAAAAGCCCAGAGGCAAAAGAGAGGATAATTAAAGTTAAGAAAAGCTGGTTAGAAACAAAACAAACAAAGACTGGGCATTTACAAATGAGAATAAATCTCTGTGTGTATTTATTTGGGAGCTGAGTGGCAGGACCCCCAAAGAGCCAAAGAGTAAAAAAATTAAAACAACCAACTACAACAAAATAGATATATGCGTGCATAACATGCAATATTTTAAGTAAGATCCTTACTATAGTCAGAAGCAAGTGATTTCCTTCTTGAAGATGAGTTCACTCTTCTCGTTTATCAATTTCTGATTCAAATCTGTAAGTGAAATTAAAGTGCTTATGTTATGAAAGGCACTATAACTAAAACGATGTCTCCACTTTCCACAGATTCATTTCTAGATGTGATTTTCAAGTGTTTTAGTGAAAGATAACTGATAATCATCTCATGTCTTTACTTTCCTTTAACTTGAGCAAATAATGAATTATGCTTCAAAGATAATTTGAAGATATTGTTCAGTTCAGCAGTGGAGTCTTTTCATGTAGGTGCAATGGGAAGGCAACTAACGACAGAGCAACTATTGTCACAGGAGAAACCAACTGGTTTTAGTAGTCTCTTTCAATGTGTATAATTATGGGATGCACTCTGAAATGCAAATGTAGAATCATTTAAAAGTCAACACTACATTTTCCCATTTCATATGTGGAATTGTTTCTCTAAAAAAAATTAAAAAGCAGCATACTGATAGCATGTCCTTCTGAAGTTGAAAAATTACTTTCCTGTAACTACAGTTATCATCTACAGTGTCGGAGAGATGTGCCCTTGAGATGGTCTTTCAAACTGGAGGTGTGTCCTTATTATTAATAAATTTTAGAAAATTCACTTGCTTGGTCCTGGGGATCCTCCTTGCCTGTCAAAATTAGAGATAGCACTTGATTTAATGATTTTGTAACCTCTTCCTATCATTATAAAATATTTTCTCAAGGACTGAAAACTAGAGAGAGTTTCTCTTTTGCCAGCAGTAAGATTCTTCTGAGGGCGAGCTGGCAGGGGGAGTAAGTTGGCAGAGTACTCCAGCTACTTTAAGATTAGGATGTATTATTTTGCAACTTAATCCTGGCACTTATCATCATCGATTAATCCTTGGGAACACAGACATTTTTTTTAAATGGAAAACATAGTTGTTTACCACTGCTGAAGCAAGTCTTGCAATTATAAATTGAATTACTAAGGAAAAAATAATGAGTAAAAACTACAAATGAAGTTCTTCAACAGCTTATTGTCAGTAAGCATTTGGACTGTCATAAATACTAATGCATGCTCATGACATTATATTTTAAATACTAGTAGTAAAACATTTCATGAAATGATATCCTCCAGGTAATTTTTATATTTAAGCATCATAAAGGTATGACTTTAATCAATTAAACAAAGATGTTTCTATAATTTAAGAATACAATGAGGAAACCTACATGTTTGCTCGACGATAAATTACTAATAAAAATTATTTCTATCAGTTTTTTCCTATTTGTTTGTTTTATGAAAAAAAATATAGTCTTGTCCTACTTAAGTAATTTGTCTACTTTGAGGATAACTGGCCCTTAATATCTGATGTTAATTCTAAGGGACATTGCTCATAGGTTAAGCAGTTTCTTAGAGTGGTATCTATTACTTTTCAAAGCTTTGTAAATAAAATTTATTTTATATTAAATATATCCATGTACTATAAATCCAGCTGAGACATCAGAAATGCAGATCATTTTGAAAAATAAATTTTGGTATTGTGATTTTACTGGTTAGCATAAGCCTCACCCCCAGATCCTTTATGTCCTTATCATTTGCCATTAGAAAATTCAAAGAATTCAATTTCAGAAGCTAAGTTAGCTCAAGTTTTTTTCATCTTAATGTTGAGAGATATGCTCAAGGGTTTCAGTGTGCATCATAACTAAAACAAAGTTTTAAATAATGACAGGTTTAGGTTAAGATGTTTTTGTTAATGGCTTTGAGGTAGAAAATCTTGGAAAACAAGCCAAGCAGTTTTTAATGGATTCTTGTCACGTTGGGCGCCAGATATAGATGTAACCAACTGTCTTATTAAATAAGAAACACAGAAACAATGTAAAAGAGAAAGCCGAGAGGTCAGAGCTCAGAGCTAAAATCTCACCCTTCCTCCTGCTGTCCCAGCTTCACGAAAAGAGACCTACTTCCTGTCGGTTCGTTTTTTTATAGTATGTTGTTCTGCCTTCTCATTGGTTGTAAACCCAAACACATGACTGCCTCGTCACTGTCTGAATGTACAGCCCCCTAGGTCTTAAAGGCATATGTCTCCAATGCTGGCTGTATCCCTGAACACACAGAGATCTTATGGGATTAAAGGCGTGTGCCACCACCGCCACACTCTTGCTATGGCTCTAATAGCTCTGACCCCCGGACAACTTTATTTATTAACATACAATCAAAATAATATTTCAGTACAATTAGATTACCACCACAAAATACATACTAGTATTCGTCAGTCCTGAAGAGGGAGTTCGGGTTTTTGAATCCTGTTGCTAGTTAGAAAAAGGAAGAGATGGAGGGGTAAAAGGAAGAGGGAATTTTTTAAATTTTATTTATTTATTTACTTTACACCCAGCCACAGTTTTCCCTCCCTCCTCTTCTCCAAGTCCTGCCTCTCCAACTCCCCTTTGTTCCCACCCTCCAATCTACTCCTTATCTGTTTCTGTTTAAGAAAGGACAGGTCTCCTGTGAATATCAACAAAACATGGCATATCAAGTTACAGTAATACCAAGCACCTCCCCTTGTATTAGTGCTGGGCAAGGTGACCCAGAAAGAGGAGTAGGGTCCCAAAGGCCCATAAAGAGTCAGAGATAGCCCTCTTCCCACTGTTAAGAGTTTCACAAGAGGACTAAGCTACACAACTGTCCCATATATGCAAATGGCCTAGGTCAGTCCCATTCAGGCTCCCTGGTTATCACTTTAGTCTCTGTGAGCTCTTATGAGCCCAGGTTAGTTGATTCTGTGAGTTTTCTTGTGGTACCCTTGACTTCTCTGGTTCCTCCAATCCTTTATCCCTGTCTTCTGCACGATTCTCCAAGCTCCATCTAATATTTGGGTGTAGGTCTGGATCTTTTTCCATCAGTTGCTGGATGAAGTCTCTCTGGTGACAATTGGGCTAGGTGCCAGTCCATAAGTATAGCAGAATTAGAATTCATTACACTGACATTTTTTCCCCTTCAGTCCTGTTAGGTTATATCCTAATCCTCTGGGTCATCCAGCCTGTGGGTGCTAGTGCTTCAGGCAGTGTCAAGGGTGAGATTACTCTCCTGGCATGGGTTTTAGGAAAGAGTGGTCATTGGTTGACCATTCCTTCAGACAGGTAATGAGATTAAATTGAAAACCCAGCATAAATCCATGTACGTATGGACACCTGGTTTTTTGACAAAGAAGCCAAAATTTTGCAATAAAAAATGAAAGCATCTTCAACAAATGGTGCTGTTCTAACTAGATGTCAGCATGTAGAAGAATACCCAAAACTGAAGTCCAAGTGGATCAAAGATTTCAACCTAAATCCAGATCCACTAAACCTGGTAGAAGAGACAGTGGGAAATACCCTGAAACACGTTGACACAGGAGATAACTTTCTTAACAGGACATCAATAGTGCAGATACAAAGATTAACACTTAGTAAAAGGGACCTCTTGAAACAGAGAATTCTATAAGCCATAAGACAACGTCAATAGGACAAAACAACAGCCTAGAGAATGGGAAAAGATCTTCACCAACCCCATATCCAAAAGAGGGATGATCTCCAAAATATATAAAGAACTAAAGAAACTAGATATCAACAAACCAAGTAATCCAATTGTAAAACAGTGTACAGATCTAAACAGAGAATTCTCAACAGAAGAATCTCAAATGGCAGAGAAACACTTAAGGAGAGGTTTAACATCCTTAGCCATCAGGGAAATGCAAATCAAAATGACTCTGAGATTCTATTTTACACCTGTCAGAATGGCTAAGATAAAAAAACACACGTGACAGCTCATGTTGGAGAGGATGTGGATGAGGGCAACACTCCTCCGTTGCTGGTGGGAGTGTAAATTTTTTCAGCCACTTTGGAAATCAGTGTGGTGGTTTCTCAGAAAATTGGGAATAATCTACCAAAAGACTCATCTATATCAGTCTTGGGCATATACCTAAAGGATGCAAAATCATACCACAAAGACAGTTGCTCGACTATGTTCATAGCAGCTTTATTTATAATATCCAGAACCTGTAAACAACCTAGATGTCCCTCAACCGAGGAATGGGTAAAGAAAGTATGGTGCATTTACACAATGAAATATTAGCCAAGTGTTAAAATAATGATATCAGAAAGTTTGAAGGCAAGTGGATGGGACTAGAAAAATAATCATCCTGAATAAGGTAACTCAGACCCAGAAAGACAAACATGATATGCATTCACTCATAAGAGGATATTATCTGTAAAATAAAATATAACTGCTACAATCCACAGACCCAGAGAGACCAGGCAACAAGTAGGGTTCAAGGGGGGATGCTAGTATCTCACTGGGAAGAAGAAATAGGAGAGATTTAATGAGTGGACTGCAGTCATCTGGGAATTGGAACATGACTAAGTTTTGGGGAGGGATGGAGGAGGAGAGTACTGAAAAAGACTACTGGGAAGGGGATGCATTTCAGGATAAGAACAAGACACAAGGGAATCTCTCAGGAACCTATGAGGATGATCCCAGCTAAGACTCCTAGCAATAGCAGATATGTGGCCTGAATAGGCCATCTCCTGTGACCAGGCAAGATTTCAAGTGTAGGGAGTGGGAAATCAAGCTAGCCACATAACCTTCAATACACAGTTTGTCCGCCTATGGGATGTGTTGGGTGAGGGAGGAGTTAGGAAGAGGGGCTTTGAAATGAAAAGTTCAGTTGCCTAACTTGATTAGCACACATTGCACACATGTAATTATTACAGGTACCATATACATTTGTACAAATATAATGTCAATTAAAAAGAAAAGTAACATTTTTTCAAAGAGTACCATTTCATTCTGTCTTCATATCCTCACAGGCTGTCTAAAAGATTATTTATTATATTTATTTCCTCTTATATTTCATTTCAACTAGTCATTAATATATGATTTGTGGCATACATTTTTCTTCTGCTTAGTACATATCCAAGAAAAGTAACCATGTAAGACCATAAGAGATGCATAAATTATGTTCACAGCAGCTTTATTCAGATGAGAATGGTGACAACCAGAGTGCTGTGGATGTAGACAGCAGCCTTATTCATATCAACTCTATTGACAGCGTTTAAGAATATACTTCTATCAAAGAATGAACACTGTGATAGAGACATGGAGCTAAGTATGCAGCCACTATATCTCTCTCCTAGAGGCATCCAGGATATGATAAGAGAATGGAGTCAACCTACCTTCATATTTCACACATTTTTTTCTATTAACACATGTCCCTCCACAGGAGTTTTCCCCGCTTTATTTTGTTGAATGTTTTCCTGAGGAAGTGCACAAATGAGGAATTTAAAATGGATAGACCAATAATTACTTAAATCTATACACATTTCCAGTTTTTACGTCCCTTTTTTTGCTAAGACTCACTCATAATTAGCCATCACTCTATTTCCTGTCAGAAGTATTGCTTTTGCTTATTCTTTAACTTTGTTTGTGTGGAGTCACAAGACACTAATTTCTTGCTTATTATTATGTCTGTGTGAATTAAGTTGTATCACCGGTGAGCTTTGATTTTCATTGCTGAATAGTGAGCAGTTTCACATACATACTGAAAGCTGGTTGTTACTCACAGCAGGAAGCATTTAGGATAGTCTGCATTGTGGTTTTGGTGTCAGTACCATGAAGCATTTTCTTCTTCAGCTTGCTCCTTCAGAAAATAAGATGACCCTGTGTTTCAGAAGCAGACCTAGTCAGATAGATAGATAGATGATAGATAGATAGATAGATAGATAGATAGATAGATAGATAGATAGAGATATATATTAGAATATTGTATCCAAAACATTACCTATCTACATACCACACCATTCCACACAATGTAATGCACTTATAAAAACTCAAAAATGCACAGGTACAAATAACCAAATGAATGGAAACACATGAACTATGAACCAAAGACTGAGGGGCCCCCAACTGGATCAGGCCTTATGAATAGGTGAGACAGTCGATTGGCTTGATCTGTTTGGGAGGCATCTAGGCAGTGATACCAGGTCATGTGCTCATTGCATGAGTTAGCTGTTGGAAACCTGGGACTTATGCAGGGACGCTTGGTTCAATCTGGGAGGAGGGGACTGGATCTGCCTGGACTGAGTCTATCAGGTCGATCCAGTCCTCAGTGGAGACCTTGATCTGGAGGAGGTGGGAATGGGGGTTGGGCTGGGGGAAAGGGGAGGAGGCAGGAAGGGAGAGAACAAGGGAATCTGTGGCTGTTATGTAGAACTGAATAGTATTGTAAAATAAAATTAAAAAAAAAACAAAAAAAGAAAATGAAAAAAAAAGAAAAACCAAAAAAAGTTTAAAAAAAAAAAAAAGAATTTCCTATGTGATGCTTAGACAATTGAGTAACTATTTGAATGGAGATATAGTTCCAAAGAATTAAATATTAATAAAGCCATTATAGCAGCATTTAAAAAAAAAACTCAAAAACATACCTCTTCCTCTTTCTCAGACAGAATGTTTGTATCTTTCTCCTTATTGAGCAGCTAAGGAAAGAAACTGTTTTCACCACATCTAGCGCCCAGCTGTATCAACAAGCAAAATCATCATTTGTCCACTTTAAAGTTAGTTCCACATGACTTATATACACATAGGGTACACAATAGTTGGCACCAAGTATTCATACATATTATTTAACTTGGTTCTTAGAAAAGCCCCAAAGCAGAAGCACTATTATGCCCATTTCTGTGCAAAATACTGCAAAGGTAAAGTTGAGCAAAGCACATTCTTCTGAGAGAGAAATTAATAGTCTCTTGCTAAGTGTACATTATAAACATAAAAATTAAATTCAAAGCATTATAAGAACCTTAATAGCACTATACAATTTTATATGCAGGAGAATAATAAGTGTTAAAAAAAGATAATTATTATTCATAGATTTTTTATAAGCAACTTTACATAGGTTATCGAAAGGACTGTACATCAAAAGTAAATCTTGAAGGGAGAAGAATTTATCAAGGAGAACTCGGGAGAGTGGAGGCCTTTTCAACAGAAGACGATACCACAGGATGATGATAACTGTGAAACACTGCAATATACAAAGTTCCATGTCATAAATCATCCCACAGACATGTGACTATTTAAGAACAAAGCTTGGGCCCACAAGATAACTCAGTGGGTAAAGAGGCCTACTGTCAAGCCTAAATTCTATGTCTGGGGCCTACATGGTAGAAGGAGACAGCTGACTCCCTCAAGTGGTCCTCTGACCTCCATGTACATTCCACATATGTGCACATATAGATATATGCATGCAAATAAATAAAATGTAAAGAGAAATCTTAGGGTAAACTTCAGTGCTCTTAATGCAGAATCTTTCTACCCTGCTAAGTGATCAAGCACTGATGAAAGTGCATTGATCTTCCCAAATGAAATAATATCTAACAAATTGCCAGAGGAAGCCATTGATAGCGTTCTTAATTTTAAGCCATACTAATTTTAAGAAGAAATATTTCTGAACTGAAAATTCACAGCAGTTATAAATACAGCAATAACAAACCAAATAATAAAATGAATTTAAAATGGAAGTGCCTTAATTCAAGCCAGATTTCATTCAAGTTTAATGGCCTTCATGACTTTTCTGGAAGCTGCGATAGCCTAGCATATACAATTTTTCTTTGGTTGGCAATTGATGTTTTCAACATTATTTATCTGCTGATTACAAAAGGAAACCCAGTTTCCATATTGTTGTGTGGTAAGCTAGAAGACGATGGTGAAGGTTGAACAATTCGTAATTATGTTCATTATATTAACATAAGACTCAATCTGAATTATTGTAAGTTTGTATATATAAGTAATCTTTGAGAAGAAGTCTGTTCAGTGGCTGGGTTCCTTTGTTACTTTCCTCAGAATGGCGAGAGATTATTGAATCTTTGCTAGTGTCAATGATTCCATTCTGGTTGTTAGAGCCATGTTTATATTTTTAGTTGGTAACACCTTCTGTCATATTTTGGGCCATGTTGATATTTTTAGTTGGTAACCCTTTCTGTTATATTTTTAAAGAAAGAATGTAGTTGAAAACAGAGAGTACCAGACAGATTTTAACAAAAGTACTCATGTGGTGTTACCCTTTAAGGAGGCAACAATGCCTCTACCAGACACCAGAGGCTGACAAAAAGCTCAATAATAATAAACTGTTGCTTGGGGGGCGGGTAGCTGTCCAATAAAAGCCCATAGACATTGTATGTCATTGTTCTGGTTAAGGCCCTGTTGCTTAAAACATCACATATTTGAGTCATAGAATATGACTGGTACTGATCTAGAAGCTTCATTCCTACTTGCTAGGTTTCACAGTGATTTAAGGTGTTTTGCAAACTATTGGAGAAGAAAGACAATCATCAATCACACACAGCTATGAACTGTGCAACATTTAATAATGACTGGACTAGAAAGACACGCCCACTGGTACAATAGTGGCATAAGCATCATGGGAGTAACCAACCATTTCATGATTATTTTTAACATCTGTTCTAAAAGATTAAAAACTTATACCAGTATTGGGATAAGAATCTCTCCCTAGATGGGTCATGGGCTGTAGAGAAAAAGCTATTATTATTATTCTGCTAAATGAACACAGTATTAAACTGAGTTCTAATGATTTCTTGTTATAGCCATGGGTGTATGAGAAACTTCTACTTACAGTAGATGGTGATTAACACAGAGATCCATAACTGGCTAAGGAGCACAGAAAGATTGCAGAATGCTCAGCCTTAAGGAAACCATATATACCACACATCTCCTTCCAAGGCTAAGGTATCATTGGGGAAAAGGGAAGTGGAAAGAATATAAGAGCCAGAAGAAGTGGATGACTACAAGGAAACAATGTCTTCTGGACACAGCATAGCAGCTGACATACAAACTAATAGAAATTTTGTAACAGAATGCACAATATCTGTGGAAACTCAAGACAGACTCAATCCCATCACAGAGATGAGTGGGGGGACACAAAATCTCACCATTAGTCATAGAGACATTGGGAATTATTAGCTGCTGGGAGAGGAAGGGAGCGTTTTCTCTAAGAGAGTAGGTCCTAGCAAATTAAGGCTCCAGTGTAAGATCACACATCCAAATATATCTGGCAAGCACTCACTTGTTTTGATGGGATAAAAAACAAAAGGACACAAATTTGAGTGAAAAGGAAAATGGGAGTACATATGAATCTCCAGTTAAGTATCACCACTGTCTGGATCCAGGTTTCTGTGTCTTAAACTGTGAGTGGAACCAACTTGTCCAGTAGCTGACTTGTGGCATAATAACTATGGACACATTCTATAAATAACCCCATGGAGGAAGATGTTGTAGCTGAAGAAAATGATGGCATTCCCTTCCGTAGCTTCTCTTTCATTATTTGTGTGCATAAAAATAGCAGTAAATTCCTTTTCTCCTTTCTTTTGAAGATCCAATGCATCCCAGCCAAAAGACTGCTACTGGAACTGAGTTTCTAACCCACTGTTTTTTTTTCCATTGTTGTTTGTTTGTTTGTTTGTTGCTGACAAAGAAACAAATGTGAAAACACTAGATTGGCAAATTGCAGTTAGTTGTTGGACCCTTTTAATCTGGCTAAAGTTCTTGGGGGCCTTTGAAATTTATGACTCATTAACCTTTGTATCAAGGATGTATTTTTTGATGTATAACTAAGTCACTATTGTGGAAGGAATGGTCAGGTCTCTCTAGAGACCTATCTATCATTGCTTGATGGATATAATAATGAATCTATCATGACTCATCCAGTCTACTGTGGCTAAATGCTAATAATACCCTAAGAAACAAATCCATCCAAGCATCTGGACAAGAAGGAATAGATCCTATAGGGTGTGTGTGTGTGTGTGTTGACATTTTACGCTTCCATCAAGCAAGAATGCATAGTTTACTATAAGATAGTGTGTCACAGATGATAGCTGAAACACAAGTCTCTGAAAAGCATTCAAATGAGACATTCATTAATGGTGAATCTCACTAACACAGTCTTCTCTTGTTTCAACTCATACAGTTCACTTTCTGGTTTGAAATAAAATTGTTCTGGAGTAGAGTCAATGACAGAGTGAAAAGTTATGACATATGACACCTATGATCATCAATACCATAAATACTGTCTGATCCTTTACCCCTATGTCCCTCAAAAAATTGGCTCCATCTTCATTCTAGTAAGATTCCTGGACAATAATTTCATTCCCTTGAGTTGTTTATAGAACAAACTGATAATAGGAGCTAAACTATTAGATATTATATTTTTCTTGCATTTCTAAGGAACCAGAGAAGTGATTTAGGATGAATCCACTAACCTAATCCTAAACTCACAGTCCTGAGAGAGCAAAAAAGATAATGAGCCTTTCTGGTTTCACTGTTATTAACAGTGTTGATATGGTAATTACACACATACTTGTAAGTTATTCTGAATTACTTATCAGCTAGATAGTGAAATTACATCCATTTTACAAATGAGGACATTTAAATTCATATGTGTTCTATAAGTTTCTCAAAAGGAATATACACCTAACTATTCACTAGCCCAAAACAGGGGATCTTATAAGCATTGGGCCCATGACTTATCACTCAAAATACAAAAATAAGGCACAAAGTGAAGTATATCTCATGGAGTGACATTTCATAACTTTAAACTCATTTGATTGCATTTAATCAGAACTTTACTTGAATTTTCACCTATTCAAGGCCCTACAGTAAATACTGGGGAATACAGAAACTTTAATAAGAAAGAGTTACGTCTTTAGAGAGCTCAGCATTGGTTATACTTACATTCCTATAAAAAGTAAATATTTCATAACTAGTAAAGCTTCATTCTTTCCTCCAGCTGATTCTCCTTCACTAGTTTTCTTTCATCTTAGAGATAAAGTCCTTCCTGTAGACATACAGTTGGGAGATAGCAATAGCACTTTCTGAAGACATTTAGAGAATATTAATCTGGTTACTATGACACAGGGGACGTGGATGAAAGACACAGTACTAGAAGAAAAGATGTGATTCTGGGTTATAGAAAGCAGCTTGAATGCCCCGGAGATCTATGCAAATGGATAAGTGAGAAATAAGAAATGGCCAAGACGTGGTCTGGGTAGTCTTTGGCAGCAAACTTGCTAACTAGCTGTTGTAGTACAGATCAAGCTGGCTGGGTGTCTTGGAGTGGGATGAGTGAGTGCTATGTCAGCTTCAATGTTTCAATACTCCTAGTATATTGGAAAAGTTTAAAGCTTCACAAGCCCAGGTAATATTCAGATTTCATGAAACATCCTCTGATCTAGGTTAGGGCACTAAAATATGATGAGTGACAAGATGCTACCTTCAGAGATGCCACTGGTAGAGCAGATTTGTAGAGTTCATCACTTGAGTAATTGAATACTCACCTTGCCTAGTATATTTGATAGGAAAGACTTTCCTCCTTTTTGATTTGTTTGAGACTATTGTGAATGTAGCTCAGAGGTCTACTCCACATTTGTAGACCCCTCACCCTATCTCAGTAATAATGAAACAATCCATGGACATGGCACTCATCCAAGATTTGTACTTAGAGAATTTCAACAGTGATGGACAAAATTCTTTCTTTTTCTGTTACGCTGTCAGGCTTCATTTACACTGATGTCTGCCTCCAGTATCTTGTGTCTCATCTCAAGATGTCAATCTGAAAATAAAGGCTATGAATCCACCAAGTCCTTCTTTAAAATTAATGAAAAGAAAGGGGGAAAGCCTCTTAGTTAGAAATGGGTACTGTACTGAAGCCATCAGGAAAAATGAAGACTGACAGTTTAATTTTGCTAAATACTATAAGAGAAAGGATGTCAGCTGGGATGACTGGTAGCCCTGCCCTAGGTGACAGTAATAGAGTATGCTGGAGAACATCATAGTCATTTCCTTTAAAAGTATTTTCAAAAATTTACATGAAAAGAGCTGGGAGTAATCCTTCTAAATGGGGGCTAAAGGCTAAATGTCATACTTCATCTTTTCTCCCCTATATTTCTCAAAGAAGCTGGAGTGGGCTTATTTATTTAAAATTCATAATTCCAAAATGCCTCTTCATGTTCATTTCACTTGATGGGAAGCTCTCTGTGCATCCTCAACTCATACAGTCTTTGGGAATGATGTCTCAGCAGTGACAGCTACATTTACCTGGCTCAAGTCTTCTCCACTCAGATGCTTCTCAATTTAGAAACTGTCAAACACATCAGGTGCAAGAGAGTTGGCACTATTGAAATAGGCAGCTGTATGTACTGTGTTCTTAACTTTACTTGGACACAGGGACTGTAACCTTAGAATTAATTGCAAAGGGTAAGTTTACTAAACTGGCTAAAAAAGAAAAGCATCTCAGACAGAAAACCTACCTTCAAGTGGTGAAGGTCAGTTTAAAAATTAGCAATTACACACAAGACAATCTGCATGCAAGCATATTAGAGAAATGGAAGACAAAGTTTTGAGGTAGGAATGATGTAATTTTTGTAAGAACAGTTTTCAAATGTAAAAATAGCTCACCTCAGGAGGGCACCCAAGAAAGAGACTCCAAATAATCTTTTTGAAAAAGAGTCTAAAGTTCCAGCATATAAGGAAGAAGGAAAGGAAACAGCATTGTTGGCGGAAATACAGTTCGAAGACAGTCATAATCAAAAGCTCAGTTTCTTTGGAACCCTTAGGACTGTAATGACTATAGAAATCTTCCAAACTGGGATGAGAGCTAAGCCTTTTTATCTCCCACACTTACCACCAGGGTAAAGTGGGTGCTTTGGACAAGATGCTTCTAAGCAGTCAAAAGATGCAGAGGATATGTGGCCAAAAAAATCTTAGCTTCCAAAACTATAATCAACTATAGGGATGAGGGACTGGCTTTTGCAGTGGGAGAATCACAGGTGTCAATGCAGCAGACATCAGCATTGCTGTTAATCCCTCAGATTCACTTGCATAAAAGTTCTATAAGCCACTTTTAAGATTCTGGGGTTTTCTTTATTAAAGTATATTATAAAAAAACTACAGTAGCCGGGCGTTGGTGGCGCACGCCTTTAATCCCAGCACTCGGGAGGCAGAGCCAGGTGGATCTCTGTGAGTTCGAGGCCAGCCTGGACTACCAAGTGAGTCCCAGGAAAGGCGCAAAACTACACAGAGAAACCCTGTCTCGAAAAACCAAAAAAAAAAAAAAAAAAAAAAAAAAAAAAAAAAAAAAAAAAAAAAAAAACTACAGTATGTTCAGTTTGTATACACCACGCATACCAACTGTCTAAAAACTAAGCTTGGATTTCAGGCTCCTTTAGCAGATTATCATGGAAGACCCACCATGTTGACACAAAGGGTACTTACAACAGGCATTGATGAAATGACTGTGGATGGTCTGAGAGACTGTTACACTTGCTCATTAATATTATTTAATCCTCTAACCTGTTCATGTCCAAGTTCATATAATCCACTTTAATCTTTTAATGCATTGTTGTTGTCTTTCCTGTTTCTTGGTGAAGCTGACTTCACTTCGTTAATGATGAGCATTCCTACCTAAAATGACTTAAAGATCCAATAAAATACAAAATCTCAGTAAAATCCAAGCATCCTTCCTAGGGTTGTTTTTTAAAGTTTGTTATATTGCTGTGGATTAGATGGTTTTGCTCCTTAGAGTTACTAGAAATTCCTCATGTATTTTTCCCCACTATGTTATTTCTGATGCATAGAGTTATTTGCATCAGTGCCCAAGACGATTACAGAACCCTTTCCTAATGCTATTAATATGGCTCAATTCATGTGTCTGCTCAGTAATCCCAAGTAGAGAGCATTGGAAAGAGATAAGACAGGCATTATGCTTCCTTCTTCATGGCAGTCATTGTGAGATGCAATAGTGTCCTTCACTTTGGAGGTGATGTTCTGACATGGCTCATTGAATTCCTAAATAATTTACTTCTATTGTAATTTCTTGAATATTCATAGATTTTTTTTGTCCTTGACTCTGAAGTTCATGTCCTTTACTAAATCCTCTAGTAAAGTTGTCACTTCTCTTTTACCAGTCTGATTAGCATGATGTCACAAGAAAGTTCAATACCGCAATGTTGTGTTGGACATCCAGATGTTCAGTCTCTTCAGACTATATAATTGTAGAGGTTAGGAGAGCACAGTGGCCTCAGAACTTGTCAGGGAGGCAGATCTCCAACCCTCTAGTACATTTTTTGCCTGTTTGATTAGTGGATGGTCATTCAAGTTTTCCTATGGAAAAATACTCCCTGGCTGGACTTTTAAGGTTTTTATGGTGTAACATTCTAACAAGTCCACTTATTTTGACATTATTTTTTTTTACTTAGTTACTCCCATAAAATGTTTGTTATTTCTTCTTCATTGACTTAGATATTGTTGCCTTTTTGACTCCAAGCAGAGTATTCCATATCAATAAAGTTCTCAAAACCCATCTCTGTCTTGCCACCCTGTGTCCAGAATCTCAATTTAGTTCATATATACTCTTTAAAACCCTGTATGTATATGCTTATTAAGGCCTTCAACTCACTTAAACAGTGTGATGACTGCTCTTGATTGTCACTTTGAGAGGATTTGGGATTATCTAGGACACATGTCTCTGGGCACTTTTGTGACTGTATTTGAGAATGAGTGACAGCTTCACATAGACTGAGATCCAAGACTGAATATAAAGGGAAAGAGAAGAAGTTAGCTACCCAGCAGCATTTATCTCCCTCTGCTTCCTGACTGCTAAAATGTGGCAAGCATGCTGGCACAACCTTCTTGCTATGATGGACCCTCAAACTGGGAGGCAAGGCAAAACAAATCCTTCCTCATTTGTTTTATCAGGCACTTCTCACAGCACCGAGAAAACTAGTACAACCAGACCATTCCATAATCACAGAGTTTTCAGTGTGAGTCACCAAACTAGATATTGATCAATAGAGAGAAAGGGAGGAGAGAGTTTGGGGAGGGATAGAAAGAGGGCATACTATATAGAATTGTAAAGATCTCTATATTAATTTTAAGAAAAACAATAAGTGAACTTTGTAGGCATAGAAATTCATGGGTATCTAAGCAGTTAATGATTTTAAATTAATAGACCAAATCCTATGTCTGAGCATCCCATTCCTTCCCAAATAGGATGTTGATCATTGGCTTTGCTGACCTATAAGATGTGAGAAACCCTAAACCCTCTGAAATTCAGTGGGTCTTAGGAGTAATTCATGAGGATCAACCTCTCCCACTTCTCCCTTTTGCTCCTCCCTCCCCCCACTCTTTCAATGAAAAAAGTGAATCTCCTAAATGCCTAGAAGGAAGTCCTCTGCTAAAATGTGGCAAGCATGCTGGCACAACCTTCTTGCTATGATGGACCCTCACACTGGGAGGCAAGGAAAAACAAACCCTTCCTCTTTTCTCCTTTCTTTCCTTCCTTCCTTCCATCCCTCTTTTCTTCCCTTTGTTTGTAGCTAGAGTTTTCCTGCCTTGCCCACAGTCAGCACAAATCTTTGTCCCACAGCTGCTCAGACCCAACCAAGTAAACACAGAGACTTATATTGCTTACAAACTGTATGGCTGTGGCAGGCTTCTTGCTAACTGTTCTTATAGCTTAAATTAATCCATTTCCATAAATCTATACCTTGCCACGTGGCTCATGGTTTACCAGCATCTTCACATGTGGCTTGTCATGGTGGCGGCTGGCAGTGTCTCTGACTCAGCCTTCCACTTCCCAGAATTCTTCTCCTCCTTGTCCCACCTATACTTCCTCCTGCCTGACTACTGGCCAATCAGTGTTTTATTTACTAACCAATCAGAGCAACACATTTGCCATACAGAACATCCCACAGCACTTGGGTTTTTTGTTTGTTTGATTGATTGATTGATTGATTGATTGATTGATTTTTACATCCCAAACAGTTTCCCATCCCTCCTCTCTTCCTAGTTCCTCCCCACCCCACCCCATCCACTCTTTTTCTGTTTCTATTTAGATACAGGTAGGCCTCCCATGGATATCAGCCAGCCATGGTGTATTAAGTTGCAGTGAGACTAGACATTTCCTCTTCTATTAAGGCTGCATGAGGCAATACAGTAGGAGGAGTAGATCCCAGAAGCAGGCAACACAATCAGAGACAGCCCCTGCTCTCACTGTTGGGAGTCTCAAAAGAAGACCAAGTTATGCAATTGTAACATAAATGCAGAGGGCCTAAGTCAGTCACATGAAGGCTCCTGGTTGTTGGTTCAATCTCTGAGAGCCCATATGAGCCCAGTTTAGTTGATTCAGTGGATTTTCTTGTGGTGTCCTTAACACCTCTGGCTCCTACAATCCTTCCTCCTCCTCTTCCTCAGGATTACCCAAGCTTCACCTAAAGTTTGGGTATGGTTCTCCCCATCTGTTTCTATCAGATGCTGGGTGAAGTTTCTTAGATAAGAGTTGGGCTAAATACAAATCTATGAGTACAGTAGAATATTGTTAGGAATCATTTCATTGACTTTTTTGCCATTCATATCCAGTTCTATCATAGATCTCTGGGGTGTCCCAGCTGTGGGTCCTGGCCCTCAGGGTGAGCTCCCTCTCAGGGTATGAGTCTCCAGATGTCCCAGTCATTGGTTGTTCACTCCCACAATCTCTGCACCATCATTTCCTCAGCACATCTTGTCAGCAGGACAAACTGTAAGTCAAAGGGTTTGTGTCTGGATTGGTACCCCAGTCTCTCCACTAGGAGTCTTTCCAGCTTACAGGAGATGGCCTTCTCATATCCTCTATAGCTAGGAGTCTTATATAAGTTCACCCTTATAGATTCCTGGGAATCTCATTCCGAACTGAAGACCCAGAAATAAATCCATATACCTATGGACACTTGATTATTGGCAAAGAAGCCAAAATTATACAGTGGTAAACAGACAGCATCTTCAACAAATGTTGCTAGCCTGACTGGGTGTTGGCTGGTAGAAGAATGCAAACAGATCCCTATCACCCCGCACAAAACTCATATCCAAGTGGATCAAAAGCCTCAACATGAAACCAGTTACACTAAATCTGATAGAAGAGAAAGTTGTAAATAGCCTTGAACTCATTGGCACCAGAGGCAACTTCATGAACAGAACACCAATATAACACAGGCACTAAGATCGATAATCAACAAATAGAACTTCATGAAACTGAAAAGCTTCTGTAAGGCAAAGGACACTGCCAAAATTTTGGACAAAACAGCAGCCTACAGAATGGGAAGAGATCTTCAGTGAACCTACATTTGACAGAGGACTGATTCCCAAAATATATAAAGAAGTCAAGAAACTAGGCAACAAAAACCCAAATAATCCAATTTAAACATGATACAAACCAAAACAGAGAATTCTCAACAAAGAAATCTCCAATGTTCAAGAATCATTTGAAGAAATGTTCAACATCCTTAGACATCAGGGAAATACAAATCACATAGATATTCCATCTTATACCTATCAGAATGGCTAACATAAAAAGCACAAGTCCTCTGGCTTTCATACACAGATTTATTAGAAGATTAAGTAGCCTTCAGCTTATTATCTATTGTTCAAAGTTACTGTGTCCAGTAACAACTTTCTCCCATTTCCTGTCTCTCCTTATTTTGCTTAAATAATTGATATTGGTCCTTGCTAATGAATTTCCTTTCATAATACACCTGAGATCTCTACCTTAAACTTAAAGTTGCTCTGTTGTCTGAGACAGGCTCTCAATGCTCAAACAGGACCAGTGATTAGTCCTCATGGCCAGCCTGCTGGTGGGTGCTTCAGCTACAAAACCAATCTTAGCATTTGCCCTGCTCAAAGAACTGAAGAGCACTGAAGTCTCCAATTTTGTCTCTGGAAATCAGATTCTAGAAACGATTTGGGGTGCAGGAAAAATGTCATGAGCTATTGTTAGAATCAACTCTTCTGGGGAAGTGAAGGACATAAGAAAGAGAACTAGCTGAGAGGTTGTCATAGCAAAGCGTAAGACACTTCTCCAGCCTTTCCACATTTCCTAAAATTAGAGCTGAAGGACTGAAACTTTTATTTATTTATTTATTTGTTTGTTTGTTTGTTTGTTTGTTTGTTTTCAAGTAAAAGAATTCCTTTACTTGAAGGGAAAGCATGGTGTTGGTAAAAACTGGAATGATCAGAACAGAATGCTGTCATACTCATCCAATAAATACACAGCTAGTCTGACCTCCAAGCAGTTCCTCTACAGTATGTGGAGCTTTTCCTTAGCTACAGAAACAACTTGTCTTAAATTTTTTAAATGTATTTATTTATTTTACATCCTGACCACATTGTGCCCTCTCTCCTCTCTTCTCATTCCCTTACCCACCTCCTGTCTGCTCCCCAATCCATTCTTTCTCTGTTTCTGTTCAGAAAGGGACAGGCCTCCCATGGGTATCAGTGAAGTATGGCATATAAGTAAAACTAAGCACCTCATCTTGTGTTGAGGCTAGGCAACGCAATCCAGTACTAGGAACAGGCTTCTAAGAGCCAGCCAAAGCCTTAGGGACAGCCCCTGCTCCCATTGTTAGGAGTTCCACAAGTAGACTAAGATACACAACTGTCATATATATGTAGAGGGCCTAGGTCAGTCTAATGCAGGCTCCCTAGTTGTTGGTTCAGACTATATAAGTTCCAATGAGTCACTAATCTGATCGCAGGCTACAGATCCACTATTGTTAGGAGTCTTAGCTGGGGTCATCCCTGTTGATTTGTTAGAATTTCCCTTGCATCAGATTTCTACCTGACCCTGAAATGCACCCTTTTACTGGTCATCTATTTCAGTACTTTTCCCCTACATCCACCCCCTAAACCATTCCCACAATTTCCCATCCTTACCCACCCCCAGTCCATCCGGATCTCTTCTATTTCCCCTTACCAGGGAGATCCATACACCCGCTTTGTGCCTACTTGCTACCTATTCTCTCTTGGTCTGTGGATTGTAGCATGGTTATCCTTTACTTTACAGCTAATATCCACTTATGAATGAATACATACCATGTTTATCTTTCGGGGTCTGGGTTACCTCACTCAGGATAATTTTTTCTAGTTATATCCACTTCAAATTTCCTGATGTCATTATTTTTAATGGCTGAGTAATATTCCATTGTTCAACCATACCACATTTTCTTTTTTTCTTTTGGAGAGGGAGGTGGAGTTTGAGACAGGGTTTCTCTGTGTAGCTTTGGAGCCTGTCCTGAAACTCGCTCAGTAGACCAGACTGGCCTTGAACTCACAGAGATACACCTGCCTCTGCCTCTCTAGTGCTGGGATTAAAGGCATGTTCCACCACCACCTGGCTTACCACATTTTCTTATCCATTCTTCAGCCAAGGGGAATACAGGTTGTTTCCAGGTTCTGGCTATTATGAGTAAAGCTTCTATGAACATAGTTGATCAAGTGTCCTTGTGGTATGATTGAGCATCGTTTGGGTATATGCCCAAGAGTGGTATAGCTATGTCATGAGGTAGATTGATTCCCAGTTTTCTGAGATACTTCCATATTGATTTCCAAACACACCTTCATGATAAAAGTCATGGAGAGATCAGGGAAAGAGCACCCCTCACAATAGCCATAGATAATATAAAATATATTTGAGTAACTCTAACCAAGCCAGTGAAGGACCTTTATGACAGTAATTTCAAGTCTTTGAAGAAAAAAAAATTGGAGAAGATATCAGAAGATGAAAAGATCTCTCATGCTCATGGATAAATAGGACTAACATTGTAAAAATGGCCATCTTACCAAAAGCAATTTACAGATTCAATGCCATCCCCATCAAAATCCCAACACAATTCTTTACAGACATTAAAAAATAATATTCAAGTTCATATGGAAACACAAAAAACTCAAGACAGCTAAAATAATCCTGTACAATGAAAGAAGTTTCAGAGGTATCATCATCCCTGATTTTAAACTTTACTACAGAGCTATAGTAATGAAAACCAAATGGTATTGGCATAAAAACCGACAGGTGGATCAATGAAATTGACTCAAAATACCAGACATAAATCCACACATATATAGACACCTGATTTTTCTAACAAAGAAGCCAAAATTATACAATGGAAAAAGAAAGCATCTTCTACAAATGGTGCTGATCTAACTGGAAAATGGCATGCAGAAGAATGCAAATAGATCTATATCTGTCACTCTGCACAAAACTCAAGTCCAAGTGGACCAAAGACCTCAACATAAAACTAGTTACACTGAACTTGATAGGAAAAAAAGTGGGAAATAGCCTTGAACTCATTGGCACAGAAGGCAGCTTTCTGAACAGAACACCAATAGCACAGGCCCTAAGGTAGACAACAAATGGGACATCATGAAACTAAAAAGCTTCTATAAGGCAAAGAACACTGTCAATAGGACAAAATGGTATCTTACAGATTGGGAAAAGATCGTCATCAACCCCATATCTGACAGGGGTCTAATCTCCAAAATATATAAAGAACTCAAGAAACTAGACATCAGAAAGCCAAATAATTCAATTTAAAAATGGGTTACAGACCTAAAGAGAGAATTCTCAACAGACGACTCTCTAATGGCAGAGAAACACTTAAAGAAATGTTCAATATCCTTAGCCATCAGGGAAATACAAATCAAAGTGACATTGACATTCCATCTTATATCTGTCAGAATAGCTAAGAAAAAAAATGACATCTCATGCTGGAAAGGATGTGTAGCAAGATGAACATTCCTCTGTTTTTGGTGGGAGTACGAACTTGTACAGCCAGTTTGGAAATCAATGTGGTGGTTTCTTCCTTTTTTTTGGAGGGTGGGGGTGGGGCCAGGTTTCTTTGTGTAACGGCCCTAGCTGTCCTGGAACTTGCTTTGTAGACCAGGCTGGCCTCAAACTCACAGAGACCTACCTGCCTCTGCCTCGTGAGTGCTGGGATTAAAAGTGTGTGCTACCACACCTAGCTTATATGGCAGTTTCTTAAAAAGTTATGTTCATGTCCGTGGAGGTCAGAGGTCATGTCCAAAGTCTTCTACTATCACTTTCTACCTTTGAGACATGGTTTATGATTGACAGATTTGGCAAGACTAATAAGACTAATAGGTCAGTAAGCTCTAGAGATACTCCATTCTCAGTTTCAACAGTGGTACAGTTCCAGGTCCATTGTACCATACCTAGATAATCTAGATGCTGGAGAACCAAATTCAGGTCCTCATGCTTCCACAGCAAGCACTTTACTGGCTGAGCCAACTACATCTCTAAAACTGAGATATGTATAGCACTTCTATCAGTTATGAGATAGGGCTATACCTAGGAAGGACAAAGCAATCTAGACAAATGCTTTGCATTAATCAAGGATGGTCTCTGTAGGACACTTGGGAATAAGCTACTTGAAGCTCTCAGCCTCTAAGGAAATGGTTGCTACAACCCTTAGAAGGAAGTTCTAGGCATAAGAGCACAATACCCAAAATAAGAATAGAAATATAGGTAAGATAGCATGACTATGTTCTGTTCTGCAACTAACATGAGGTAGAGCAAGGCATTTGACTGAATAGAAAAATTATACCTTAATCCAGTCTTAAAAGTAACATTAATGCAAGCACAGTCTATGGTAGGGGTTTTATCAAAATTTTAAATAAATACTGGCATTGTTGTTTTTATTTTGTCTGAGACTCTTATGTAGCTTAGTATAGTACTGATGTACATGACTGGTTTTGTTTTATTTGTAGATAATTCTTTCTTAAAATACACCTAACTATTCATTAACCCTGGAAATGGTGCAAATAATAATGAAAATACAATAAAATTTTACTGAGGACATTTTTATGCAGGGGTTTTTAAGCAAAGCACAATCTTGAAATTCTCAAAGTAGTATTATAGTCCCCATTTTACAAAGAAGGCAAGGACAATTCATGATTCACAGATTCTTATTCACAATAAGTACCCCCATTTTACAGGAATTATACCATAATATTTAATAAATCAATATCATTACTTCATAGTCACTTTCTAAGTGACTCAAAAACCTTGATCAAACTTTGCACCAGCTATGGAAAATACTGCAAATAAGAGCTCAGCAAAAGATTTTTTTTTCTTGACATGTGATGCATTTAAATCCACAGCTATTGAGTTGTTTTATGTGTTTCCTGCTAGAATTATGCTTTGAGGTTCAAGGTCTATATCACATTGCAAATTCCCAGGGGGCTTTCATAAAACAAACAACCCCAATTTCTCCATCACCTCCAGCAATGAAGATGGAACTTTCATCTTCACCCCAGCACTCCTCATGGAGGGCCCTGTATGCAAATTACTAAAGGTCAGATCTTGAGTTTTCAAAAAGTACATATAGTGACTTATTCACCATCACCCCACAGATACATCAGATTGACAGTGGACATATATTGATATGTATTAAATAATTATCTATGCCCTCTGTGTTTCTATGTATATATGGATATTTGGACAGAAATAAAATCTTACATGACATTCCTTCAGAAGCATATTTTAATCAAGCATATTTTAATCAATTCCAAACATTCTATCTACACAAGCTATCTGCATGTGTTTTGTTCAAAATAAAGAACAAAAGAATATCTATCTTCAAAGGATTGTGTCTCTAAGTTACTTTTTAAAATTTTTAAGACCTATCTTGGATTGTAAATCATAGAATATACATATTTCACAGGTAGCCTAAACTAAAGACAAATGAAAAATTGAAAATAGGCATTGCACATATGTTGGCCTGTGCTACATTCTGTTCCCAGTAGTCCATGGAATGAAGATTCATGCCTATGTCTATTAAGGATATGTTCTCAAAAGAAATGGAACAGGGGTGAAGCATAACAGCAAAATAGGAAAGAAAAGAAAGTCAGGAAAGATTGTGATTATAGACCAAATAAATAAATAAATAAATAAATAAATAAATAAATAAATAAATACTAAAACAAATCCCAATCTCAGTCTAATGCCGTAGGAGAAGCTAGAACATAAATACATGATTCAGAACGTGTTCTACTTCCAGGCAGGAAAGTTTGCATTCCTACACCTGTCAACCAGAGACTAAAGGCTGCTCATCACATAAAACTCTTTGGGTCAGAGCCTGCAGGTGATGAGGCTCCAAAGGCCCAAAGCAGACCCTCTGAAGAAAGACACAAGGTGGGCCATTATGAAGCAAAACACATAAAAGCTTGGAATGGGTTCAGAGAATCAGGAACCTGCCTCTGAGGCAGCTGGATCAGCTTTTGCTAAGTTCACCATTGCCATGGCTAAAATGTACTTGAGTCTCATGTAGGTTTCATTGCATCTTGTGACAGGTTTTCAAAATTTTCTTTGGAAACAGTTTCTGAGAAAAAATTTCAAGGGGAAATTTAGCAAGATGGAGGATAACCCCAGTTCTAGAAGTTAATCGAGGTTGTACCTAATACTCACATTCCCCTCCCCCAAATAGTAGACTCACATTGCACTGTCTCTGTGCATATACTTCTGTAGATGACATCTGAATCCTAGGTGAAAAGCCGCCTTTTGGGAAGTGTCTAAATTAATACTCAATCTCCTGAGTTGTAAATTCCACCCTACCCTCTGATGTAGCAGCAACATCAATACCTCACAATGAGAAGCAGATTCTTTCACCAGCATGCTACTCCTCAGTTGACATTCTGGCCTGTCTTGAGGAGACTAAACAGAATGGGCAGCAGCAACAGTCTTAAGTTCATTGATACTCATAATGTATATTCTGGTTCAACTATTCCATAGACATGGAATCAGGACCTAGATTGCATTATCCAATATGGTTACCCTTAGCCACCTGTGCCTTCTCAGTACCTGAGATGCAGTTAATGTAATTGATGAGCAAATTTTAATTAGAATTAATTTAAATTGAATGACAAATTTAAAAGATAAAACAAAGTAATTTCATGAATTTAGATATTTACTTACTTTTGTTGTTTTTTTTTTTTTTTTTTTTTTTTTTTTTTGGTTTTTCGAGACAGGGTTTCTCTGTGTAGCTTTGCGCCTTTCCTGGAACTCACTTGGTAGCCCAGGATGGCCTCGAACTCACAAAGATCCGCCTGGCTCTGCCTCCCGAGTGCTGGGATTAAAGGCGTGCGCCACCACCGCCCGGCTAACTTTTGTTGTTCTTAAATACAATCAGATTATTTTAGATGGTTCAATTCCAATTTTGTACTATACTAGGATATTTTGTTGTTACTTTCTTTTGTGTTAATGCTCATTTAAGGCATGCATATAATGCTCATTTAAGGCATGCATATATTTGCATGTACATTGCCACTCTAGGCAGCATCAACAAGTTGTTTCATATAGGACCATTTCTCTATACTGATGTAAGTTTGTGATGTGCTTACTTGACGATTTTATGCAGATATTTTGAATTATAGGAATGCCTACATGAAAGAAAATCAGTACTTAAATTAAAATACTAGTTTTAAGAGGAAATTTTAATTAGTTTTCAAGTATAGAAAAAATCTGAAAGTATTTTGCATTTTAAATGTAAACATATAACTGTTGCATAATATAATGGGAAAACATAGAACTACAATCAGTATTTACTACAAAAGTATTTACAAGTTTTTATAGAAAAAAAAGACTGGAAGAAAGTGTGCCATAAATTTTATATTGAACTGCTATTGCATTTTTCCTTAATTAATTAATTTATTTTATATCCTGACCACAGTTTCCCCTCTCTCCTCTCCTCCCATTCCCTCCCCTCAGCTCCTGTCCCCCGTGTCGCTACTCCTCTGTTTCCATTCAGAAAGGGGCAAGCCTCCCATGGATGTCAGCGAAGCATGACATATAGAGTTGCAGTAAGACTATGCACTTACCCATGTATTCAAGCTGGACAAGGCAATCCAGTATGAGGAATAGGTTCCCAAGAACCAGCCAAACATTAGGAACAGCTCCTGCTTCTATTGTTATATGAGTCGCACAAATAGACCAAGATATACAACTGTCACATATTATTGAGATGAAGCAAAATGATTTTTGTTCCTTGGGTAAATACTAACATAATAAAGTAAGCATGAAAAATAGCAGAAATGTAGTGTATCTGCTGCATGATATAGTGTATCACAGAACCAGTCCAGCCCATGGCCACTGCCTACAATACACTTTCCTCACCATAAAAAGAGTAGGTAATGGTATTCAGTGTATGGTGTTGTTAATTCAAATACTGCAAGAACTCTGAGAATGGTATGAGATATCACAACCAGAAAAGCACATCCATTCTCACAGTGGATATGAATCCTATGTAGCATAAGCTTTCACTTCTTCCATCACAAGTTTTTGTGGTGTTGGCTGGAAATATTGTAAGATGCTATCATTTCAGTTGCTAGAGATTTGCCTTTTATTCTAACAGGTCGAATTTCCACCAACAGCAGTGCAACTCAGCTTCAGGAAGGTAGCCTAGCATGGGAGGTCGGCAATTGGAAGTAGATGCTAAACACAGGGGTGGTATTCCAAACCATCTTGTGATGAAGATTCTCACTTCCACCAAGAAGGAAGCAATGGTTTAAATGACCTCATCAAAATCCATGTTGAAAGTTAGTCTCCATTGTGAGATATTTAAAAAAAAAAAAGAGTCAGATAAGGTCTTTAAGATAAAAGAAGCATAAGGGCCCTGAACTCATGATGAGTTAATCTCTTCATGGACCTAAAGGCTAATGATTAGAAGGATTATCTTGAAAATGATTTTTATTTTTTTATAAAAGCCAAATTGGATACACTCCTTACTTGTAGGGATGTCCTCCATCGCCTTAGAAATGTTCATGGAGTTTTCATGAGAAAGAAAGCCCTTATCATCTATGGCCCTTAACTTTGGTCTTTCAAGACCTTGAAATAAACAAATCTCAATTCTTTATTTCTATTAGTTTAATTAATTCAGTTTATTTTCATTTATGTGTAGTGTGCATGTATGTGTGTGTGTTTTTATCTGCCTGTGTGCAAGTACCTTTGAAGTCTAGAAAAGGGTGTTTGATGCCCTTGAACTAAAATTACAAAAATTATAGGATGTGGGTGTTGAGAATTAAACTCAGGATCTCTACAAATGCAATATGCACTCAACACTGAGCCATATAACCCCCACAGACCTTTATTCTTTATAAATACTTAGTCTTTAGTATTTGGTTATAGTAAAAGAATAGCAGCTAAAATAAGGGAATTGGCCTGTTTTGCATATGATTCACATTCCTGGAGATTTAGCAGTCCAAGATTCCAAGTGCATATACTTTTACATCTTTATCTCAGATTTCATTTTTACAACCCTGTTTTATAATGGACCCAACTTTAAAAGTGCATATTGTAGATAATGAAAATTCACCTTCTCTTAGAATATCCTTGCAATTAAGCTCTGGGCATGACCTTCAACACAAAAGGCCCTTCAGCTGAAGAGATAAATGCCTGCTATGTGAATTTCAAATCCAAGCGAAACAAGATGTTCTAACACAGAGACAAAATTTGAAAGGCAAATACACATGGAACTAGGATTCTGATGACCCTCATTCATGCTAATATGCAACTGATAATTCAATAACTCAATTCTTTTTTAGGATGTGTTTTAAACACACCTCTGGGGAAATTCTCATATGATTGGAAATTAGATTTTTCTGAAGAAAAAAAAATAACTTTCATAGAATAAAAACTGTGACCCAATCTTTACTCTAATGGCTCAGACTCTTGTGGAGAGATTTTTGGTAGACTCTGTGGCCATGGCCCATCTACTAGCAGTTCTCTCTGACCAGACTATCAACTGGGAAACTTCAGTATTACATTTGTGATGTTAATCTTGACTGTCAACTTGATGTGATTTATAATCACCATGGAAACAAATTTCCATCCCTGTCTGTGAAGTGAAAAGACTCACCTTAAATGTGGATAGGACCATGACATTGGCTGGAACCTCTGAGGGACTAAAATGGAGATAATGAACTTTAAGCATTTACATGACCAAAGAGTTCCTACTCTTGACATTATATCCCCATCCCCATGATGGCCTATGCCCCTTGGAACTGTAAGCTAAAAGAAACTCTTCCTTTCTAATGTTCCTTTTGTCGGGTAGTTTGCTTAAAAAAAAAAAAAAAAAAAAAAAGTAATCAGTAATCAATCCATTTTATTACCTGTCCACAAAGGTTGTTTTGATATATTGTGCACCCCAATCAAACTTATCTGGGGATCAGAGGACAGAGTCAGCCACTAGATTAGACATAGAGGTCAGGCAGTGGTAGCACACACCTTTAATCCTATAACTAGGGAGGCAGAGATCCATCTGGATCTCTGTGAGTTCAAGGCCACACTGGGAACAGAGCCAGGTGTAGTGGCACACACCTTAATCCCAGCATTTGAGATCTCATGCCTTTGTGTAGAAAAAACACACACCTTTAGTCCAGGAAGTAAGATGGCAGGGCAGAAAAAGTTATATAACGAGTGAGGAAACAGGAAGTCTCTCTCTTGAGGCTGCTGGATTTCGTAGAGGTAAGAACGTAGCTGACTTGTTATATTTCTCTGATCATTCAGCTTTCACCCCAATATCTGGCTCCGTTTTTTTTGTTTAAAACAAACATAACATTTTGTTTTGTTTTTTAATAAGACCTTTTAAGATTCGTGTTATAAAAGGTAACAAGGCTCTCTTTCTCTGCAAGTGTTGTATTTTCTCCCTTAGTCATTGTGAACCGCTAGTTCAGTCTACTTTCTGTTCTGAGTCTCATTTTGTCCTATGTTCACACCAGCATCTCCTTGTGAACAAAGACTCTCATTTTTGCAGAAGCTCTATGCTGTATATATTACAATATTAGGCCACGTATGTTTCCCCTGCTACAAAATAAAAATGCCTCTGTGGTGGTTTGAAAGAAAATGGTCTCCAAAGGGAGTGGCACTATTAGGAGGTTTGGCCTTGCTGGAGTAGGTATGGCCTTGCTGGAGGAAGTTTGTCACTGTGGGGATGGGCTTTGAGGTCTCCTATGCTGAAGCTACACCCAGTGTCACAGTCCACTTTCTCTTGCCTGTGGATCAAGGTGTAGTACTCTCAGCTCCTTCTCTAGCACCATGTCTGCCTACACACCAGTGTATCCCACCATGATAATGGACTAAACCTCTTAACTGTAAGCCACCCTAATTATATTTTTTCCTTTATAAGAGTTGCTGTGGTCATGATGTCTCTTCATAGCAGTAGAAATCCTAAATAAGACAGTCTCTTAACTTCTCTTCATCCAAATTATCCATAAACTTTCTGATTTTAGAATGTCACATTCTATTTTAAAGGCAGAAAAAAATGGAAATAATGTTTTTCCCTTGGTAAAGGTTAAATTTTTTTAATAAAGTTAATACTAGCTACTTTACTTAATATGATTTGAGTCCTATTGAATCGTTCTGTCTAATGAAAGAAATTACCTGCTGAGAAAGCATAACTCCACAGTATTCTGACATAGAATTTATATCATAATTGTTCTGTGAACAACTATATACAAACACAGAATAAGGAACCATTTATTTATTAAGGGAGAAGGTGATGCTATTATTGTAAGATGGAAATAGGATATACCACAACAGCAGTAGTGTAACTGGCTGTGGATGTATTTTGGCTTAGAAGATACTAAGAAGTTTGGTCAACTGAAGGCAATACCTGACTCTTGTGGGAGGGAAAAATTCTCTAAAGCATATTTTTCAGATAAACTGACAAAATTGGAAAGTAAACATTATTGGAAAAAAATATTGAGCTACTATTAAATTTGCTGAAATGGGTAGCTTTTGTGGTTGTTAAAAATAATTAAAATCATTATTGCATGCATCATTATTATTCTTAGCATGATCACTGCTATTTATTGAACACCACATTGTGCTAAAAGATTTTTATGTTATTTCCCTCAATCCATGCAAATCCCAAGAGAAAGACAACCCAGTGGAGACTTGTCTTTGTAAAGATTTTCCAATGTAGATGTCCCTGGGATGGCAGCCAGCTGATTATCGAATCCGGACAAGTGGAAGTGTTTCTGTTGTAATGTGTAGTTTAATTCTGCGTAAAAACAAATCCTGCCCCTCATCAAACCCAACTGCCTCAGAGCAGACTTAATGAAACCTCCATGGGAAACACTGGAAGATGTATTTTGCTCTCATGTGAAGTGGAAGTCTGAGAGGGGTCTAATGATCACAAGAAGATGGTGCCACTTAGTACCATAGGGGCAAAAGAAAAATAAGGTAGCCATGGTTAAAATGCTTCTGCACAAACAAAAAAACTCTATAGGGGTCAGAATCAGCTTGGTTGTTAATCACATTTTACTCCTTTCCTATGTCCTTTGACTCTCAAAGCTAATTTTTCTGTAATAACTGATATAATGGGCTGGGGAGATGGCTCAATGGTTAAGATCACTTGTTCATGCAGAGAACCTGGATTCTATTGCCCGGCCCCACATGGTAGTACATAATTTTCCATGATTACAGATCTAGGGAAACTACCAGCCTCCACAGGCTCTAGGCATGGACCAAGGCACATATATACACATATACATAAAACACCCACATATCTTAAATAAAAAAACAGATAGATAGATAGATAGATAGATAGATAGATAGATAGATAGATAGATATAGCAATTCATGAAACATGTGACTCAACTCTGGGTGCAGACTTCCCTCAATCCGGGGTTCTTTCCAGTGTTATATAGCACCCAGGCCTGAAGAAGAACAATTCAGATATTCGCTGAATAATAAAGACTAAGGATACTTACATATAGCAAATGTAATATCCCTTAGATAATTTTGTATATAATTTATTTGATTATATAGCTTATGAAGAGTCCTGATGTGATTTTTTTTTTAGTTCTACTAAGTCAAAACATACATACGATAACATGGACAAATCTTAGGGCTTCAGTACAAAGACATTTTATCATGTGTACACTTGTGTGACTACATTGTAGGTGAAAATATAGTAGATTAATCCCATTATTCTAGAACAGTCTCAGCTTGGATCCCAGTCTATACTCCCCACATTAAATGAGTCACAGGATGGTTTCCAATACTGTGCTTGCTTTAACTTCATTAAACTGTAAGTTTATGTTGTGTGGTAATACTTTTACCAATTATTAAATATACACAATTTAACTAACATATTTTGTGTAGTTCATTCATTTATAACCAATGATCATATTCCATTATACAAAGGTAATATAATTTTAAATCCATATTATTGATGATAGATATTTTGTTTCTTTTCAAATTTTCCATTATTATAAAAGGAAGTACTTCCTCCCTCCCCCCAAGCAGATGCAGTGATCCATGTCTAAGCACTGGGCCAACCTCCTGGTGTTGGAGGAGAGGAAGGAAGGATTATATGAGCAAGGGGGGTCAAGATCATGATGGGGAAACCCTCTGGACTAACAGCTGGGGAACTTGCATGGGACCAAACTAGGCCCTCTGAATGTGAGTGACAGTTGTGTGGCTTGGGCAGTTTGTGGAGCCCCTGGCAGCAGGATCAGGATTTATCCCTAGTGCATGACCTGGCTTTTTGGAGCCCATTCCCTGTGAAGGGATACCTTGCTCAGCCTTGATGAGGGGGCGAAGAGCTTGGTCCTGCCTCAACTTGATATGCCAGACTTCATTGACTCCCCATCTGGAGGCTTTACCATCTCTGAGGAGTGGATGGGGGTTGGGATGAGGGGGTGTAGAGGGAGTAGGAGAAGGGGAGGGAGGGGGAACTGTGGTTGATATATAAAATGAAAATAGAACTTTAAATATAAACAAATAAATAATAAACAAATAAATAAATGGTAGTACTACAAATAATCTCATCAACATTATTTGGAAGGTAAACATAGTTTAATTTGAGCTATACCTCCTGTGGTGTGGGTGAGAGGGAAAGATGTATAATTACCATTAGTAGACAATACAAACTTTCCAAAACAGTAAAACAACTTTCCCCTAATCAGCAATATGTAAGTAATTCCAGATGCCCCGTATCATTGCTGATACTTTTCAATGCCAACTACTATGATTTTAGGTTTTATACTAAAGGAATGGTGTCATCACCTTGTTTCATTCTTATTTGTTGATTTGTAATTCACTGAGGAGTAGATAATAGACTATGATGGTATGTATATGTCTGTCCTATCTAAATTAAGTTAGTTCTCAATTTTGAATTGGTTGATCATAAATCTGTTGACTTTCCTTATTCTAGATGCAGAACCATTTCCAGATCTCTCTCTTGGAAAAAAATTCTTCCACATAATATTTGCATTTTGCTCTCTTCCTCTATTGATGAACACACTTTGAATTTGAATGATCTCTGAATAGTTCGGGCTTTTCAGACAAGAGACTAGAGTTTAGTGTTTGTGATGTCTATAAATGTCCATGGATAGGAACAGAATAAATAAGTAGAAAAATAAGAAAATAGTGCAAGCCAAGCCATCCAAGGAAGGTTCTGGGACACACACACACACACACACACACACACACACACACACACACAGGCAAAGAGTTGTCCAGTTGGATCCTGTATTGCATAATGCAGAATGTTATTGAATTTTCCCCTCCTTTCTTTAAAAGTTTTAAATTAATCTTTCATATACAGATCTTATAATATGTTTAACTTTTGTGTACAGTTAAAGAAAAAGTCAAAATTTCTTCATTTTTTGGTATCTAATTAAAACAGCACTGCTAAATAAAAGACCATTGTTTGCTTGAGGTATTTCAATGTTACTTTCAATATTTTAACATACCAACAATGATTTTACGTACAAAATAACAAGCATTTAGATATAGGTAAAGAGAAGTTATTAGCTTAACATGTGGTCAGTGGTAAAGACATGTAACACATAGATGCTATACCAACCTACAATATTTATGGAAATGTGAAATTTTTTCCAACCCAGTAACATGCTGAGTGTGAATGTGCAACACTGAATTAATAACAGAAAATTCATTCACTGAGTGCAAGTTTCAAAGTACAGAAAAACAAAAAGAAGATGTGGACACTACTCATATCATCCTTCTGTGCTACTTGGACAAATGTCCATTTGCAATAGAACCTTACTAATATTTTCCTTTGGATAGTAGGAAACAGTTTTTCAAGTAGACACTATTTTAATAAATAATCAGGAAAGAATTCATGAAAATTTCAGTTGTGAAGAATTAAGACTCTTGAGATAGAAGGAACTCCAGCAGTTTTATCCTCCACCAGGCAGAACTGGTCTCTCCATACTCTGAACAAATACTTTAAAATCAACCCTTTCTTTAAAAATTGTCTCCTATGTGGAGATTATTGTTTCGCCTGCTCTCAGCATTCCTCAGTTACCGATAGTTCTTTGTCTAGGGTTGAAGCTTCCTAAGCTTCCCCTATTCACATTACATGTCTATCACTGTCATCCTTGTGTAGGTGATGTTTAGGTAGCGTCTGACATTTCTAGGAGACACGGTTTTACAGGAAACTCCCTGGCTTTTACAGTTTTTTCTCATGGCTACTGCCTCTGGGAAACCATTTCTTCTCAGTCTATCTTCAAACCCAACTCTATCAGTTACTCTTCTATTGCTATGATAAAATACAATGAACAAGGTAACTTACAGAAAAGGAGTTTATTTAATCTTATAGTTCCTGAAGGATAGGAGTCCATATTTGTTGAGTAAGGGCACAGCTAGAAGCTGAGAACTTACATTTAGATCTGTTTTAGAAGCAAAGTGCTTGAATGCAATGACATGAGTCTTTAGACTCTCAACAGCACCTCTACTAACGCACTTCTTCCAACAAGAAAATACCTCCTGAGCTCCCCAAAATAGCAAAATCAACTGGGGAAGAAGTGTTCAAAAGACTGATGCTGTGGGATGTTCTGTATGTCCTGTGGGAGCCCTTCTTGGGTTCTTTGTGGCGTTACCCAGCAGGTCTGCATAGAGGATGATTAGGACCATGGGCCTGAGTGCAGGTGTCTGAGATGGTCTGCACTTGGCTGTGCTGGGGGATGGTCTGTATGTCAAGTTGTTCTGATTGATCAATAAATAAAACCTGATCGGCTGTGGCTAGGCAGGAAGGATAGGCGGGACTAACAGAGAGGAGAAATAAAAGGACAGGAAGGCAGAAGGACTGACTGCCAGATGCCGCCAGCACAAGAAGCATGTGAAGATGCTGGTAAGCCACGAGCCACGTGGCAAGGTATAGATTTCTAGAAATGGGTTACTTTAAGATATAAGAAAAGTTAGCAAGAAGCCTGCCACAGCCATACAGTTTGTATGCAATATAAGTCTCTGTGTTTGCTTGGTTGGGTCTGAGCAGCTGTGGGACTGGCGGGTGACAAAGATTTGTCCTGACTGTGGGCAAGGCAGGAAGACCCTGGCAACAGACTGAGACTATGGGGAAATAAGTGTGTGGAAAATGACAACTCATACAATTTGATTAATTTTATGTGCTTGTGAATTACAAAAACAAGGTAAATGGCCAAATTTGTGTGTTACCAAATCGTAGAGGAAGAATCTATCCTTAAATACCAAATGGCTATAGTTGCTACTGGGATTTTGTATTTCTACGAAAAAATTGTACATACATACATACACACACACATACATGCACATATATAAAAGATATAAGAATATAAGATAGATTCTTATAAAGTTTAAGAACTGTCTTATTTTTTCCAGAAATTTTTATTTTAGAAGAAAGTCGGGTCTTCTTCAAAACCCTTTATAAACAAAAATTAGTTAGCTGTGGCTAGGCATTTTAGCTATCAAAGTCTCAAATACACAAATAAGTGAGAAGAATTTGTTTATCCAAAAGCAACATACTCAAAAGCTTTCACTTTCTACAAAAGATAAAATGTCTGGGCATGGTGGTGCTCATCTGTAATTCCACTCTAGTGGGTAAGGTAAGAGAATTAAGTTTTGCTACACAGCAAAACAATGTGTGTGTGTGTGTGTGTGTGTGTGTGTGTGTGTGTTTATACAACACACAACATATTCCAACAGACACTGATTATAAAACATCTTAGAATTAAAGTCATAGAAATATATAGAAGATTTCTTTCCCTGACTTTTATGAAGTTGCTATCATTCTTTATAAACTTCAAGCAGGTTATTTTCCTAGATTTAGGCCCTGGCGCATTAAAGTCTCCTTGCCAGGAACACAAATCGGGGACTTCCCAGCAACACTCTCTGGTGGAGCTGGGGGAGGACTGACTCGGCAGGGAAGGCAGCAAAACAGCCGGACATAGAGATTTGTCTGAGTTCAGCCAACTCAATGAGTGACTCAGATATAAAACGTTGGTAATTCTTGTTTGCCATTAAGAGGAGAAAGAACGAGGGTTTAAAGTGAGCCTCAAAATCTGAGCAGTTGAAATGCCAAGGCCTGAAATCAAGAGATCTAGATCATCTTTCTTATCCAACTCCTGAGACTCATGAGACACTGAGTGAGTCAGTTGTTTGAATCCCTGGGCTTCAGAAGCACTTTATTTTGTTGTTTGGGAAAGGTAGATTTTAATTTTGTTATACAAATCAATGTTTCTGCCTCATAGTGATCCAACATCATGGTTTTGCTCACACTGTTTGCTTTGTCTATAACAGTATGCACCTGTGCATGTCAAAAATTACAGTCTTGGGTTAGCAAGATGGCTCAGTGCACATGCTGTGAAATTCTGGAGACCCGACTTTAGTCCCCATAACCAATGTAAAAGTGGATGGAGAGGACCACGTCCAAAAGCATGCCACAGCACATACAACCACACATATATGTCACACAGACACACTCATTCACAATAATAATAACCTGATAGTTTGAATGAGAATGGTTCCCATAGACTCATACATTTAAGTGATTAGTCATCAGAGAATGGAACTGTTTGGGAAGGATTGAGCAGTGTGGCCTTGTTGGAGTAGGCCTGGTCTTGTTGGAGGGGATATATCACTGGGAATGAACTTTGAGGTTTCAAAATCTTATGCCAGTCTCAATCTCTTGCTTTCTACCTGCTGCCTGCAGATAAAGATATAGCTCTCAGATACTCCTCCAGCAACACGCTTGCCTTCTGCCATGCTCCCTGACAACAATGGACTAACCCTCTGAAGCTGTAAGCAAGCTCTCAAATGTTTTATTCCATAAGTTACCTTTGCCATTGTATCCCTTCACAGCAATAGAACAGTAACCTAAACTAATAGTAATAATGATGATGATGTGATGATGATTATTATAACAATAATAATAGTAATAAATTTAAATTATAGTACATCTAAAAACTAATTCCTGATTCATGGTCTTTTCTGTCATGTCACCATAATTACTAAATTTCCATTATCACCAAATTATATTTCATGTTTCTTCATAGATCAAGAGGCTTGGATGTCTACATGACAGGGAATTAGAGATAAAAGCTAACTAGATTTCCAAGATTCAGGTAAGATGCTGATTAGTAAGGTTTGACAAGTAAAAATAGAGAATAGAGAATGATAACGAGTGCTCATACACTGTTGAGTTTATTTAGATGGTTGATTAACATTTGAGGACACTTTGAACTCTTTTAATAATTATTAATGATTAAAATAAAATTCTCAGTATAAAATATGTATCATTTGATACTTGTATATATTTCAAATTTCTATTGTCAACAATTACCATAAACTTAGAGGGTTATATAAAAACAAAATTGGGTTGGCAGAATGACTCAGTGGATGAAGGTGCTTTGCCATCAAGCCATAAAGCTTGATGACCTAAATTTAATCCCTGGGACCCACATGGTGGAAGAAGAGAATCAAGTATACAAGTTGTCCTCTGGCCTTCATTTGTTCAAGTAGTATATTTATGCAAACATATACACATACACACAAATAAACAAACAAATAAAAGATGCTACAAGTCTGAAATGGGTTTTTCTGATTTAAAACCAAGTGGTTAGCAGAACTGCATTCCTTCTTTAGGTTCCAGAATAGCCCGATCCTTGAATAGGTGAGCTTCTGGAACTTGTCTGCATTGTTAGCATGGCTTCTGCTTCTGCTTTTGAGCAAGTTGTATGTCCTATCTCATCTGACCAGCTGAGTATGATCCAGGGCCTACTATCATCACATCCCATGCCATGATCTTTAATTTAATCACACATGAAACTATTTTTATGATATAAATAACATAGTCACAGATCTAGAGATTGAAAAATGGATACCTTTGGGGGCTATTACACTGGATACCTCAGATATCAAAACAAATGTGTCATTTAGGAGATAATTTGTGGTCAAAATTTTTACAAAGGTAGAAATTATAATTTTTAATCCTGAATGGGGAGAATTATAGATCAAGATTTGGGACTCTTGGGGCTGGCAAGATGACTCAGTATATAAAGGGACTTTCTGGAAAAGCTTGGCTGGCATCTATTCCTGAAACCCACATAAAGGGAAAATGAAAGATGTGACTCCATTAAATTGTCATTGGATCTTTGACCATGGCCAAGATGATTAGTGTTTTAGAAATAATTCTGGATACCTGAGTGCTGTGGGACAATGTTTTTGTACAGTGGTTTAATAAAACACTGAATGGCCAGTAGCCAGGCAAGAAGTATAGGCCGGATAAGCAGACAAGGAGAATTCTGGGAAGAGGAAGGCTGAGTCAAGAGTTGCCAGCCCACTATCTAAGGAACAGCATGTAATGGCACACAGGTGAAGCCGCAGAACACATGGCATCATATAGATTAACAGAAATAGGCTTAGTTTAGGTGTAGGAGCTAGTCAGTGGTAGGCCTGAACTAATGGCCAAGCAGTTTTAGTTAATATAAGCCTCTGTGTGTTTACTTGGGTCTGAGCAGCTGCGGAACTGGTGGGTGAGAGAGATTTGTCCTGACTGCAGGCAAGGTGGGACACATGAAAACTTCAGCTACAAATGGCACCAAAACGTGGGACCTAAAACCCGAGAAAGCTTAAAAAATAAATAAATAAAAAGAATGTAAAATGTAGGTAAAAACAGCTTCCTAGTTGTGTCTCTCAGGCCAACCATGAGCTACAGTATGGGGGATTTCAACCGAGGTACAAAGTGGCATCTCCAGGCTGCACAGTGCACTGCGTCTTGACAGATTTAGCTTTTGCTAGTACTAAAAAAAAAAAAAAAAAAAAAAAAAAAAAAAAAAAAAAAAAAAAAACAGAGGTTTCTGGGCTACATGCTGCTGGATGGAAGAATAGACCCCACTGCTTCCCATAGGTTCCCAAAGCTTGCTGTAAAAGTAGTTCTGCCTTGTTGGGAAGCTGAGGTAGGCAGAGCCAGCAGCCAAAGTTGCCATTTCAATCCTAGTAGTGCTGCAGTTTAAAACAAAAGATTCGCAATAAGGCAGATTCAAATGGAACAAGACTTTAAATGGTTTACAATGTGTGTAAAAATGTATGTAGCCTTGGAAGAGAGAAGAAAATGAATATAGACAGTTATATAAAGAAATAGTTTTAAAAAATAAAGTCTTTAAAGAGACAGTAAAAGTTGTATTAAAAAAAAGCCACGTAAAGATGGATATTACACAGAGAATCTGGATTGTGCTGCCTTTGATATTTTTCACTGCAGAAAGACATTTTATTGTAAAGGCTGCTAAATTAAGTATATATATATATATATGGTATCTTGACTTCAAAATTTGGATCTAAGGACATGTTGCTTTGGAAAGGAGACTCTGCTTTTGTTTCCACAGGAAGAAAGAGGCTATGGATTTGTTACAGATTAAGATATATCAGGTTTGACCAGCTAAGACTCCCTGAAAAGTCTCTGATGACACCATGGCCCATTTGATCCAACATCTAGAGTGGTTTCAAGGCAGCTGGCTCAGACAATGCAGCCTCACAGACTATGTCAGTTAGGACTTGACCATAATTCTTAATTTTCTAAGGATCCCCATTAGATGGCTAGTGCCCTCATACAGCAGGAAGTAGTATGAGAAACCACTCCCAAATTCCCAAAATATTGTGTATGAATGTTTATTTTTATTTAAAGCAGGTTTATTATAAATACAATCTCTTTCTAAAGAAAAAAAGGGGATATTGTAGATATGATAGGATGAAAGGGTCAATTAATGAACCTACTTTTAAAGAGCAATAACTTGTTTAAAATGTTTTACATTGGTATAGATTTTAGTTTATTGCTACAAATGTAAAGTTATTTTTTTATACTGTATGTATATTTCTACTCTTGTTTAAGGTATTATATTTGTGCAGCTCATTTAAATTGTAATGAATAATTTAAAAGTACAGATCTTCTATGATAGTCAAACTTATAGTCATGTTAAGTTTTCTAGGTATACATTGATATAATTCAATTAAGTAGGTAATCTTCAAGCACTTCAAAGACCTACAGAATATGGCACCTAAAATGTTTTAAAAACTTAGACTTTTCTGGACACTGAGATCTGTCTGCTCCTGGCAGCATCCATTTACTTCAAAGAGAAAGATGGGCATCAAAGACACTCTATATGGAGTTTATCTTCTTCTTGGCAAGAATAGCTTTGGGCAAGAAACTGTTCTTACCTGGACTGCTTGACAAAATCTTGTATTGATAGGACATGCAGGGCCCACAGGAAGGTAACCACTGAACTTAGTAAGGGGAGATGGTACTTCAGGTTCCTGCTTTGCAGAAGATAATGCCAGACATTCTACAGGACAAGAAGATGCGATTGAGAGGCTCTAGGCCTGTGGGCTGAAGATGGATGCCCCAACATTGCAGAGGAACTTGGGGTGACTGTCCAGTCAGACAGCTGTCTGTCATCTAGATTTTTGGAAGTTGCTTACAATGTTCTTCCTATTTACTTAGATAATATTGTATCCTTCTGAGGACTTTGATGTAGTTGAAGCCTAGATAGTTACAATTTTCCTTAGTTATGATCAAAGATAAGTTAGATATGAAACCTTAGACTCACAAATATAGGATAAATAGAACATTTTCTTTGAATTTGCCAAATATAAATAGACTAGATATTGTAACTGTAGTACTTGCTTAATAACTGTTTTGTTATATATAATTTTACTCTGTTAAAGTTAAATTTTTCCTTTTAAATTAAACAGAAAAGGAGAAATGCTGTCAGATAATTATTTTGTGCACTGGGTTAATAAAATGCTGATTGGCCAGTAGCCAAGCAGGAAGTATAGGTGGGATAAGCAGACAAGGAGAATTCTTAGAAGAGGAAGGCTGAGTCAGGAGACACCAGCCCACCATCGAGGAAGCAGCATGTAATAGCACAGGTAAAGCCATGGAACATGTAGCAATATATAGATGAACAGAAATGGGCTGAGTTTAAGTGTAGGAGCTAGTCAGTGGTAGGCCTGAAATAATGACCAAGCAGTTTCAATTAATATAAGCCTCTGTGTGTTTACTTGGGTCTGAGCAGCTGAGGGACTAGTAGGTGAGTGAGATTTGTCCTGAATGCAGACCAGGTGGGACACAGGAAAACTTGAGCTGTACCTGAATACCTATATAATGTTGGATACCTTAATACCTATATAGTGCTTGGGTTAGTGAATGTCATTGCCAATAGATACACACTGGAGGGAAAAATCATTCTGTAAATTAAACAGAGTCCAACTGAGAATGCAGAAAAACTACATGACTGATTATGATTTCAATGTCAGTGTGGGAAGTCTTAGTTTATTTGCTGTAATTGATATATGCATATTTATAGGATATGGTCTTATAATTAAAGAAATTATGAAATGTTTAATAAGTAAAAGTAATTAGCATTTCTACTTTCTCAAATATTATCATTTCTCTGTGTTGAGAGGTAGAATTACTTATTTCAGACTAAAGTTGTCTCATTGTGCCATATAACATTCGAAATATTCACTCAACAACTGTGTTTGGTTACCCCCACTATCTCCCTCTCACTGTTTTCCCTCCACTTTCTAGACTCTAGCAACCTCAAGTCCACTTCCATGTCTACATGGTCAATGTTTCTGGCTTGCACAATGAATGAGAGACAATGTGAGCTTCTTGCTTTTCTCTACAAAAATAATTGCACATATATACTTACATTCATGTAGTCTTAAATACTTAGTTGCTTGTCGTCACAAATCTTAAGAATTCTTCATTGTTATGGTTGCATAGTACTCAGACTCTGTGTGTGTGTGTGTGTGTGTGTGTGTGTGTGTGTGTGTAATCTTTTCTATATGTGATGTATAAAAAATGAATACCATGATACAAAATGAGGAAGGTGGCAAAACTACCTAATCAGGAAAAGGAGACATTAATTGAAGTATGTTATCAATGTATTAATTACTTTTCTTGTGGCAGTGACAAAATACTGAAGAAGCAGTTTGGAAGAGGAAAGTGTCTTTTGAATTAGTGAGTGTACAGTCTCTCATGAGGAAGAAAGCTTGGTGGCAGTGATGGCTCATGACTGTGATTTTGGAAACATGGCAGCTAGACTGCTACTGGGCAAATCAGGAAGCAAGGATGACATATGTAGGGAGTCAGATTAGAAACCTCAAGGTCCATCCTACAATAACCTACTTCCTCTATCTAGACACCATTTATCTGAGGGTCCACAACCTCCCAAAACAGTACCACCAGCTGTGGACCAAGTAAGCTCCAGGCTCCAACACATAAACCTGTAGGAGACATTTAATTCCCAAGTTACAACTTCCTCCATCTGTCTTCCATGGGCTTCTGGCCACCCTATGATGTAAAATGCATTCAGTCCAACTTCAAAGCCCCCACAATCTTAACTGACTTGACCTTGTTTAAAAGTTCAGAGTCTTTTCTGAGAATCAAGGCTATCATTTAACAGTGAGCAAAACTGTCTTAGTTAGGGTTTCTATCACTGTGAAGAAACATCATGACCAGTTAATAGAAGTAGCAGCTCACAATTTCAGGGGTTTTGTCTATTATCATCATGGTGGGGAGCATGGTGGCATGCAGGAAGACATGGCGCTGAAGAAGGTGTTGCTCCATGTTGACATTCAGGCAACAGGAAATAGACTGAGACACTAGCTGGTATCCTGAGCCTATGAGACCTCAAAGCCTGTTTTCACAGTGACACACTTCCTCCAACAAGACCGCAGCTACTCCAACAAAGCCCTATCTCCTAATAATGCTACTCTCTATGACCCTATGTGGACCAATTACATTCAAACTGCCACAACAAAATAAAAAATAGAAGTTGCACACTTCCTCTATTCAGTAACAGAGTAGCCATACCCATTCTGAGAATGGGGAATAGGATGGCAAGAAAAAATCAGACCAAATCCTGGATCTCTACGTTCACCAACCAGGGTTCAAAGGGACATCATCAGGACTCCTACAGACTTGGGGTCTCACTTTTCTAATCCTGTGGCTTGTAGCACACATGCTTTCTCTCTTGAACTGCCTCTCCTTGGTGCTTATAGATTTCCTTGGGAGACTAAGTTTCTGACATCTGCAGTGTCCTGGGGTCTACAGTACAGCTCATGTTTCATCTTTTCTTTCACCCAGAGCCCACCAGAAGCTTCATGCCAGGATTCTGATCTTCCTTCAAGTTACCTAGGCTCTGCAACTTAATGGAGCCTTGATGCAAACCTCCATGGTCCCATAATCCTTCATTGTACATGCCTGCCTGCAAAACTAGTGCCATACGGAGCATGCCCAACCCTGTAATCAGCTCAAGATACAGCTTGACTCTCTTGGAACACAATCGCAGCTGCCTAGGTGTACGTTCACTGCTGAAAATGAGAAAACACTTCCTTGGGCAGCAATTTCCAAGAAGGGAATCCAGTAGGCTCTAGTGAACCTATTCTCTGTGATGGTGTTCTGAGGATTTGAACTCAGGTCCTCCTATTTGAACAGCAAGCACTCTTACTCACTGAACCAACTCCCAAGCCAGATACCTTTCTTTTCAGTGAATGTCATATAGAATATCATGTAGTATTAATATTGGTTCTACTGTGCAGTAAAATGTGTATACAAATATTCAAATTGATGCTTTGAAGCATGATAGTGAAAATAAACTTTTACATCAAAATCATTTTTATTTGAAAGTTTTTATTTTTCCTTCTGCAGCATGCTATTTTCCAGATGTTCCTAAATGACATCAATAACTTAGCCCATATAGACTCTCCTTTTAGATAGTCAGCCTTTGGGCTACAGCATTTCCATGCAACCCAGGTAGTTGTTGTTGGTTGTTTTTACTCTTTTGCTCTTTGGTCTTTGGTGTTTTGGGGCCCACCACCCAGCTCCCAAATTAATCACACACGAAGGCTTATTCTTAATTAAAAATGCCCAGCCTTAGCTTGGCTTGTTTCTTGACAGCTTTTCTTTAAATGATCTCATCTACCATTTGCCTCTGGGCCTTTTCCTTTCCTTACTTCTTTGTATCTTACTGTCACTCATACTCTGTGGCTGGCTGGGTGGCTGGTCCCAGGTGTCTTCCTCACCTTGTTCTCTTCTTTTTTCTCCTTCTTCCTGCTCCTCCGAGACTTCTTCTATTTATTCTCTCTGCCTGCCAGCCCAGTCTATCCTTTCTCCTGCCTCACTACTGGCCATGCAGTTCTTTAGTAGACCATCAGGTGGTTTAGACAGACAAAGTAACACAGCTTTGCAGAGTTGAACAAATGCAACACATCTTTATGTCATTAAACAAATGTTCCACAGTATCAACAAATTTAACACATCTTAAAATAATATTCTACAATTCCATGTAATTACTATACCCAAATTTCTTGATGGATAGAATCATGCCTATTTCTCAGATCAAAGTCCCAGGTTTCTTCTTAATGACATTATTCTCCTTAACAATTACAGCCAATTTGGTTGAACCTATTTGCTCTCAATTTCAAACAGATTCAATTTCCTTCCCCCTCAAACTACACATTTCTATATACAACTTTAACTAAGACCATAATTCTTTCTTTCCTAACATTGTTTGAATCTTTCTGCTTCACTCTTTCTTTTCCTTCACTTCCAATCTAGATAAAGAGGCTAAATAGAAACTATGCCATAGCCTGGATGCTATATAATCTTAAAACTTCTTTCACCAAGTAATTTCTTTATTTTTACTTTTTAATATTATTTATTTCATTTTTTTATATAAGAGTGTTTTGCTTGCGTGTATATCTGTGTACCATGTGTATATCTGTATACCTCTTACCCTTGGAGGTTACAAAATAATTTAATCCACTACTTTTTAATTCAGTCCTACTCAAGTTGTCAGGACAAAAGCAAAAACAGATACTTTGCTAGAATATGACATTGATTACCTTTGGTTAGTTCCTAGTAGAGTCCTTGTTCCCCTTTGAAACTTCATGCTCTCAGTGGTTACTAGCTGCGTTTCCACTGGCTTTCTGTTCTTCAGAACTCCCATCGCAGTGGCCCAGTAAACTCTATTTACAGCATTATAGGGGCTTTTTAGTCTGCAACTGTTAACTCTTTTACATTTCTCTTGTAAATCAGCACCAAAGCCTTTTAGACTACACTGTTAGGTTTATCACAGAATTGGCACTACTGATCAGTAGCTATTTTCTATACTCATGATTGGTGGCTATGACAGAACAAACGATGAGAAACAACTTGAGGCAGGAGGAGTTTTCCTTGAATGATTATTTGAGGATAAAACTTATCAGGATGGGAATGCCAGGGCGCAAGAGTGGCTTGTATGTGTGATATATAATAAATACTAGTATTTTTCTGCCCAATACTATAGATGTTTTCTTTGTGACAAAACTTTTTATATCTCATACCTTCTAAAACTTTCATGCAGATGTTTTAATCCCCTCCACACACCTGCTACAACTTTTGTTTAAAAATTGCACCCACCAGCTATCATCCCTGCCTTCCTAGAACTTGATGGTCTGCAGTGTTGACCTCTTTCCTCTTTTCTTCATTTTTTCTGTGCCAATTCTTTCCAAAACTATCCACCTGCAAAAGACTGTGAGAACAGACCAACCCCTGACAACAGGAAAAGACACAATTAGCACCCATGTTAGAATAAAAAACAAATACATTTCCCTCCTAGGTGTACCTTCTCTTCAGCTTTTGTGCATAGCACATCTTCTTAATTGAGAGTAAAGTTTTTCCTTGTCAAGATATTTTAATTGGACTAGTGGTCTCTTTTGTTGCAACTCCAAATTTATTTCTAACTAGCCTGCATGGCAAGTGCTTGAGGCTATTTATTCAGTTTGGTCAGATCATGTAGCAGAAAAGGGGCAAGAAGTAGATGTGAACTATAAACCCTAAGACTAACCATGAAGGTCTTATAAGAGGGGTGTTTGTATTATTTAGTTATCAGTTCTCTCTATGTACTGAAGGTGTACTGGTTGAATATGTGTGCCTACTACTCTTAATTTCTGTATTTCTAATTTGGACAGATTTACTTCTGAAGGATGAGTTTCCTTGTTTTCCAGCTCTAAAATATTCACATATTGAAACTTGGTTCATCAACCTCTTCTCACCCCTTTCCTCAGTTGAAACCCTAAACTCAAGATCCCACCTCCTGCAGCACCTCATCTTCTGTGGTGCTGTAAACACCTCATGTGGCTGCGATGGCTGTCTCTTTTGGATCTTCAATCTTTTCTATGGATTATGCCATAGATGTTCTCTATGACAATCATCCACATGTTTTTCATGGCAGGTTAATAAAGGCAGAGATTTCAGTTCCACAAATACTTAGCACAACATCCTCTACATTCCTTATGCAGTAAATTTAGCCAATTTCAGGAGACTTTTAAGTTTTAAGCAGGGTGCTGTGGGATGGTCTGTATGTCAAATGTGTTGCTCTGATTGGTCAATAAATAAAACACTGATTGGCCAGTGGCCAGGCAGGAAGTATAGGCAGGACTAACAGAGAGGAGAACTGAGAGAACAGGAGGGTGGGGGGAGACACTGCCAGCCTGCCAGCTGCCACCATGACAGGCAGCATGTGAAGATGCCGGTAAGCCACAAGCCACATGGCAAAGTATAGATTAATAGAAATAGATTAATTTAAGATATAAGAACAGAGAAGCCTGAGCCATTAGGCCAAACAGTTTAAATAATATAAGCGTCTGTGTGTTTATTTTATAGTGGGCTCCAGGACTGGCGGGGTTGGCGGGAGCTGGAGAGAAAACTCTCAAGCTACAGCAGGGTCCTCCCACACTGACTTGCCTTTATGAGAAGGCACACCTCTCTTGTTAAAACTCAGCCAGGTCCCCTTTCTGCTCAGTTTAGAATTAACTTGAACTCCAACCTTTTAATTTAGAAACTATATTTAGTAGAAAAGATTTGAATCCATGTATTTGTATGTAAAATAGCTCACAATAACAAACAATACAAATTATTGTGTATAAGAGATTTATTTTCTATTTTATTTTTAATATGCATCCTTTATGGAGTTTATCTTGTTTCATTCTAAGAACATGACAGGAGAGGCAGTGGGAAGATTTAAGCAACAGATATCTGCTTAGAGATAGCAATGACGTAAGATAGTGAAGTTGCACCCAAGAAATTTCAACAATACAGTTGCCTAAACAAACTAGCATGATGACAAGACCAGCTGACATGCCAACACAGACAGAAAAAAAAATTCTTTCTTCCTTTTTTAAGAGTGGCAAGGCAATTGCCTACCTAGGGTATAAACAGGACTGAACACATAAACATACAGTCATGGATGGAGAAAGGGCTCAAGGGGCACAGATCTATTCAAGAAATCTATTAGCAAAAGTAGTTGAGAGTTTCTGGGAGAGGGGAAGTCACAGTCTTTTATATAAAATAAAAAAATAAAAATTGTTTATAAACAATTGCCTTGCTACTCTTAAATAAAACCCTAGGAAAGCAGGAGGGCTTGCTCTTGATTGTTGTTTGGCAGATGGATTGTTTGTTTCACTACTTTATTTATTTTTGGTTTTTTGAGACAGGGTTTCTCTGTGTAGTTTTGGGGCCTTTCCTGGATCTTGCTCTGTAGACCAGGCTGGCCTCGAACTCACAAAGATCTACCTGCCTCTGCCTCCTGAGTGCTGGTGCCACTGCCACCCCACTTGTTTCACTACTTTAATATTAAAATGCTTAATTCTTTAGTAAAATAGTCATGATTGAAAGCTTATATAAAAAGATTATGATGTACAATTTAATATTCATCAATATAGAGAAAAAATAAAATGATCTTCACCAACCAATCAAAAGGTATATAATGGACATTTCTTTCCTGCATCAATATGGGATGGCTTAAAGTACAAGTAATTCCATAGAGTTACTATATGGCACTGTTCTAAGTCCTTTAATATCTATTTGCCTCCTACATCCTGTTTAATCATCCAACAATACTGTGAGTCCTGGTCAATCTTTACCCCATTTTTAAAGATGTTTTTTAATGTGTATAAGTGCATTGCCTGCTGGGTTTAACCAAGGCCACAGCACAGACATAGGTATAAAGCTCTCTGATGGACCTGAATAACTAACTCATTAGTGACTACTCAACTGAAGACAGCGACTTCCCCTCTCCCAGAAGCTCTCAGCTACACCTGCTAATAGATTTCATGAATAGATCTGTGCCTCTCGAGCGTCTTCTCCATCCATGACTGTATGTTTTTGTATTCAGTCTTATTCATACCCTAGGTAGACAATTGCAGATCTGTGAGTTCATGAGTGCCATGGCAATGTTTTGCCCATAGGCAGTATTTCACAGCTTTCTCCTCATTGTCTTGCTCTTCCTCTGTGCTATTCTCAGAGTACTGAAGGAGCAATATGGTTGTCCTGTTTCAGATAAAGCACTCAGCAGTCACTTGTTCTCAGCTCTTTGATTAGTCATGAGTCTCTACATTAACTACTATTCTTTTGATGCATGAAGTATAGAATATAACACTGGTGATCTATAGTAGATTATTGGAAATGCCCCTTAGCTAGCCTCAGTAATATATAAACAAATTTGGCTTTGAAAACAAGTATTTGAATCACCAAAAGAAAGAAGGAATTCGCTGAAGGTTAAAAAAGGCAGAAGAAAGGGGGGGAATCCATTGCAGGTTTAAAGGGGGAGGGGCGGGGGATTACAAAACAGTGTCCAGGAAAGTAGCTATTGAAGACTACTTTTACTACAGGCAGAATACAGAGGAGACCTGCCAATGTAAACAGTGGGAGATTAGTAAATTACACCATAACAGACACTATGATCACAAACTTATTTTGATACAACTTTAAACATTGAAAACATGCAAATACATATTATATGTAACACACACACACGCACACACAGTACAAATACATTTGTCAACTTAACTTATTTCTGCATGCCTTCATTTGCTCTATTCTATTCTCTATCTTTATCTATCAATCGTCTATCTATTCACCTGTCATTATTAAACATCTGTCATCTAGTGAATGTGAGTACCCACATGTAAGTGTTCCAGATCTACTTCAGCAGAAATGGATTATTGGGGTGATATCCCCATTTAACATAAGGTAGCTGTGTGCTGTTATTTGTCTTTTTATTCCTTCTTGAATCTTGTCATAGCTTTGAAGTTAGGTTGTTTCCCATCATCATGCCTAGCCCAGATAGAAACCATGAGGAAGAGCTTACCAGGGATCCTAGTGCTGACATTACATACAGTATAGCTCTCAATGCTTTCATAAACCAACTATCTTCTGATAATGTCCAGCAAATGAAAACTGGAAAGTGCTGGCTACACAAGTATTAGCCAGGAATCCTACTACACATCTCCATCTCACTGAAATGATGATGTTTTTCCTTCAAACTTTCTGGGCATTTCATTATGAAATGAAATCAACATTTCATAAATGCAAGAAAATGTTAAGTCCACATTTTGTTTATCCAACAGAACAACCATAAATTCATTTTGCTTGAAGACAAAATAATTTCTACAAATTCAGCCACATTAAAATCATTTACCTGATCAAGATTACATTGTGTTTTAGTCAATTAAGACAACAATAACAAAAAAAAAAATGAGAATAAATACCTTTCATAAACAACCATTTCTCCCTAACTTCTGGAATCTGGGAAGTCCAAAGGCAAATGTCTGATGAAAGCTTTCCAGTGGTTTCTCACTGTGTCCTCACACGGTCTAGAGAAAGAAGTCAATTCTTTCTCTTACAAGGGCATTGATTCAATTGTGAGAGCTCCACACATGAAATAATTACCTCCTAAAGATGCTATCTAAAGATAATATCACAGGGGATAAAATTTCAGCATGTGAGTGAGCAGGGCCATAAATGCAAAGTTTAACATTTTTTCTAATGTTTAACTATTTTATGTTTATATAGTGAATTTTAGTCACTAGCAGCTACCAGTCTCCTTGCATCCCTTTTCCTCTCTCAGTGAAATCCTTTTCAACAAATGCCTTTTCTACTTTCCAGTTTTCTTTTTATGTGTGACCTACTGAGTTTAATTAGACTATCTTTCCTGAACATAGGTGGGAGGTTATTTCCTGGAGCAAGGCTAAGTTATCAGTAGCTACACCACTGGAGAAAATGATACCTCTTCCCCTAACAGCCATTACTTGTCAGTAGTCCATCATCAATGAGGTAGGTACATAGTCTCCTCTTCTATCCATTGTGAACTATGGATGGGTCCATTCATATGTAAGTCTTCTATAGATACGCTTAACTGCAGTGAGTTCATGAGTGCAAAGACCAAGTTATATCCAGAAGATGCCTTTTCACTTCAGATGCCCCCGTATTCTGGTTTATACAGTCTGTCTACACTCTATTCTGTGATGTTTCCTGAGCCTTAGGAAGTGGTATTGCTATCCCATTTAGGATAAACATACTCAAGCACTCCACCAGCACAACTGTGTTATCTTTACGGGTATACCATTTAGGATAAACATACTCAAGCACTCCACCAGCACAACTGTATTATCTTTACGGGTATACCATGGAAATTGCTGAATCCCATTTTCCTATATATCTCCCAGGTGTCTTCAGGTGGTTAGCAAAATTGTGAAAAATTGTTAGAGTATTAACCATTTTTCTTCTCCTGTGAATTTTCAGTTATTTTTCTCCCAGGTGATCATAAGATATATCCATTGGATTCTGAATTATAACTACATTGAAGGAAGAATAGGTATAAGTTGGGAAATCAGGATAGGCATTCTCCTTCATGAAGTCTTCTCAAGATAAAGTTATTATAAGACTTGTCTTTTCTTTCAAGCAAGAGCCATCTAGATTTTGGTGTCTCTATAATCAAGAGGGATATACTGTTTCCCTCAGTAAAATGTATTAAAAATAACTTCAGAATCTATGGCTCTGTCTCATCTAATATCCACCCAGCTATTTCTACTCCTAAATCAAAGGATCAATACTTTTCTCAAAATGTATTATATTTCTTCTGAGACACTAGGTAATGATGTGAATTCAATACAAATTGTAATTCTCTAACTATCACAATTAGTGAGTGTGTATAGATTGAGTGTAATTCTGTGATATGAGTAACAAAATGTTTCTGCTACAACAGTTTCTTAGTTGTGATGGGAACTTATCATTTGCCTGGGACTGCAGCTATTCAGACCCAAATAAACACACAGAGGCTTATATTAATTACAAACTGTATGGCCTAATGGCTCAGGCTTCTTGCTAGCTAGATCTTACATCTTAAATTAACTCATTTCTATAAATCTATACCTTGCCATGTGGCTTGTGGCTTATCAGTATCTTTACATCTTGCTTCTCATGGCTGCGGCTGGCAGCATCTCCTGACAGCTTTCTTGTTCCCAGAATTCTCCTCTCTGCTTGTCCTGCCTATACTGTACTTCCTGCCTGGCTACTGGCCAATCAGTATTTTATTTATCAACCAAATCAGAACAACACACATTCACAGCATACAGAAGGACATCCCCAGCAATCATTTCTTCCTGGAAGCTTTCTGCAGCACCCAGGAGCAATTACTTCACATAAAATCTTTGCCATCAACTCTATTAATGTCATGACCAACTACAAGCATTTCCACTCCCCAAAGGCCTTGACTAACCACAAACCACCATTGGACACAAAAGCTCAGTATCATTCTCTAAATGCCATGGAGAACATTGCACCTTCATCCCAATAAATATAGTAATATAAAACCTTAGCCTTACAAGTGCTAAATCATTTCTCTACTGCACATGTTGCTTCCCATAGTGCATCTGATTGAGATTATATGAACCCACAATATATGCACATAAGATGATATATAAGGGGTTCTCCCTGAAAGGCTACTATAGGACACATTATTGTGCATGTAACCCTAACCAATTCAGATCAGACTGACCATTCCATTACTCATAACTAAATATGTTGGGAATATACTTCAATAGAAGCTATCTAAATTTGATTGTAGCGAGCGAGGAGTAGAGAAATTCATACTGTTGGTCAAGAATGGGAATTCATGTAGCTTGATGCAGGTGAGGGTTCAAGTTGTTCAAAGAATTCTAGGCATATTGTTTGGAGATGGATTTGTATGCATATAAGATACACCATTTTAACAAAGCAACTTGAATGTAACACATTTTTCCACAATACATGACAAGGCAGCGGTCATTTCTAATTCAGTCGTCTCAGCAAGTAGCTGCAACCCCAAGGGCTGTGATAATAAAGAAAGAAAATGGAAGAGCAGAGGACCTCAGAGTAAAGACTACCCGGAGGTGGGTGCAAACAAACTGATGTTCTTGAATGACTCTGCGAAGATGTAACTCAAGTCTCCAAGGACAAATATGTCTATAGTGTTCATATTTCTGACAGACACAAGGGTGCTATCAATAGCAAGTTGAGCCCCAAGGTATTGAAGCTCACATCTATAATCCTAACACAGTATTGAGTAAAGGAAATACCTGCAAGCTGAAGGCTAATTTGGGCTACATTGTGAGCTCAAGGCCCACCTGGGATACATGGCTGCACTATGACTCAAAATGTCAAAGAAAGAGTGGGATGGGTGAAGAAGAACTAAGAGAAGAAAAGAGGAAAAGAAGAAATAAAAGACCAGATCCAGAATTAACCACTGTCACAGAACTAACCACAGATCAATCACCATAACCAGGAGCAATTTCTGCAGTAGCACATAGTAACAACAAGTCTGCCTGTCATTCTTACCCATTTCCAGAGTCCATTTTACTTTCATTATAAGTTGAATCCAACAAAAAGCCAGGCAGCTATGGATAAATAAAATTTACATCACTATTGACTGTAGGTGGACTTTCTATGAACCACCAGCTCCTGAATAATGAAGTGGAGACTTTTTTCTTTTTTTTATTTTAAAGAAATTTTCTATTCATTTTATATACCATCCACAAATCCCCCTCCCCTGCTCCTACCCCCCAGCCTCCCAAAGCCCCACAACCCACACCCCATTTCTACCTCCTCCAAGGCAAGGCCTCCCATGGGTAGTTAGCAGAGCCTGATACACTCAGTTGAGGCAGGTCCAAGCCCCTCCCCCTGCACCAAGGTTGTTTAAACTTTTCTTCCACAGGCCGTGGGCTCCAAAAAGCCCACTCCTGTACCAGGGATTGATCCTGATCCCACTGTCAGGGGGCCCCTTAAGCAGATCAAACTACATAACTGTCTTGCCTATGCAGAGGGCCTAGTCCAGGCTCATGGAGGCCCCCCAGCTATTGGTCCATAGTTCATGAGTTCCCACTAGTTTGGTTTGATTGTCTCCGTATGTTTCCCCATCATGATCTTGATGATCCTTGCTCATAGAATCCTTCTTCACTGTCTTCGACTGGACTCCTAGAAATGAAGACTTTTTATTAATTTTTCTGGACTTAGCTTAGGCTTGTTCCCAACTAGCTCTTAAAACTAAATTAACCTGTTTACATTAATCTATGTCCTGCCATTATTTCTCTTCAGTACCATATGTCCAACTTCCTCTGAGTCTACCTGGTTAACTCCCCACCTCATATTCTTTCTCTGAGTTTCTCTCTAGAAATCCCGCCTATCATCTCCTGCCTAGTTACTGACAATTCAGCTCTTTATTAAACTAATCAGAAGATGCTTTAAAGCAGGTGAGGTAAAACAGACACATCTTCACACATCATGTTCAAATATCCCACATTTAACTGAGCATCACAGAGCAGAGTACAAAGATGTATAGCTGTGATCTCTTTTTTCCTTTTTCTTCTCTCTTCTTTTCTCTTTCTTTTTTTCCTTCCTTCTTTTTTCTTTCTTTCTTTTTTCTGTCTCTTTCCCTTCTTTTCTTTCCTTCTTATGCTATTTGAATTTGTATTAAAGTTACTGTTCACTAATGCATAAAAACAAAAACATTTGCATTTATATACACATAAGATGATATATAAGGGGTTCTATAGTGCCCCACGCATTGTTTTGTTACAGGTTTACATTATATAAAGCTTAATTAGGTTAAACTTCCCAATCTCCTCCAATATTCTTGGAACACAGTTAAAAGAATGATGCCTGGGGAAGGGTACCGTGAGGAACTGTAAGAGAGGCTACAGGAAAAAAGGCAGAGGCCCTTTTGCCTCAAGTGTATTTTGTTTCCTGGATTATTCTTGGACATGATTTCGTACCTCCTGTGACAAACACTTGCACTGAATTTATAAGATATGCTTATTTTTGTTGGATGTCAGAACATAACTATAGAGCCAATCTGGTCAGTGTACCCCAAATCTGGATATGGCCTTCTGTCTTGTTTTCATGCTTTTCCAGATAAAATCTATAGTATGTGTCAGGCAATTGCTCTGTCCTGAGAAAGTTCTGGGAAAAGACTGCTCTGTTAGTACTTATTATGCACTTACTGATGTTTTTCTGAACTCAAATAATCTTTCATGGATCATTGCTTTCACTGTTACATCTGTGTATAAATACACTAAAACTGAAGTTAGGTTGTTTACAGCATTAGACTGTAGTCTGCTCCATTCATTCAGTTTCTCAGATCCCAGATCTTGCAGACCCAGATCTGCATGGGTTGGCAAAAGTCAACAAACATGTATCATTTAGAAATATAAAGACATTCAGAAACCTTTTCTCTAACTTTTTATTATTTTGATATTACATATAGTTGCCCTACTGTGGAACAGTGTACCAATTCTTCTTATTCCTAATTGTAACTTAGTAAGGAGGTTGGATTTTAAGAGAGGCATCACCTTAATAGTCACCACAAAGTAAATAATCTAAATGTACATATACACAAACAAATTTTGGGAGTTATTAGTTAACATGTTATTTAATGTGGGAAAAGTTGTCCATATAAATGCTTAGACAAGATCTTTTCTGCTTAGTAACACATCTATGAATAAATAATTATGTATTTGTTTTTTTTAACTGTAGTAGTGAAATAAATTTTCTGTAGTAGAATTGTACTATTTCAGAATTGGTGACTAAGACTATTTGAAGGATTTATGTGCATGAAGCGTTGAGGAAAAGAATGTACCATCAGAATAAGAAGAGTGAGACCTGGAGGAAGGAACAATTTCTCTAGACAACCTTTGGAATTTCTTTCTATTCTCGGTAACATTCTGGCATGCATTCCTTTAAAAAAAATCAATGTTCTATTTGTATCATTTGAAGATATCTGTCTTAAACCCCAGGGAAGCCTGCATCTATATGGAATTCACCAGATGTATCAGCTTCCTTTGTCTGTCATTATAAATTAGCACACAGAGACTTAGGCATTATACATTTATTATCAGTCAGATGGCTGGGCTAACCTCACTATACAAAAATCAAGGCATTAAAGAGCAGTGCTCTGTTCTTCGAGACTCTAGGGAAATTTCTTTTATCACATTTTCTTTCCCTAGAGGGTATATGTTGTTTGTCCCATGTGGATCTTCTCCTCTGTTTCTCTATCTTTAAAAGCATCATCTTGACATCTCTCTGACCATCTCCCTGCACAGAAGAGTTACTTTAATTCAAGAGAATGTGTAATTAAATTAGACCCAAGTAGATAATCTAGGGTACTACACTACTCTCTAGGTACTTAATCAGTGAGAAAAAACTCTCATTCTATGTATAGCAATGTATTAATAACTTTCAAGTACTGTAGCGTGAACTTTGGGTCTATCATTATGACTATAAAAACACTATCTATTTTAGCTTTTTTGAGTATCTTGTAGAAAAGCAAGGCAAGTTTTATGAGTAAGGCAATTGCAGCATAAGTTTATGACTTACATATAAAATGCCCCTCTGAAGGCTTAACAACTGAAGTCCCGGCCACAGCTAGTCACTGAGAGATGATTTGATCTTGAAGGCTCTCAATTCAGTATTGGATGGTTTTACTGAGAGGTTTTGTGTGAAATGAACATCTGTGCTTCACCATGCTAATGTATCTCTTTCATGATTCTCTGCCTCAGAATAGGCTCAGAACAATACAGCCAGAAAGCATGGATGGAACCCTTAATATTCTATGCCCAAACAAATCCTTCTACTTTTAAAACTGTTTGAAGGCATTTGCTGAAGCAATGAAAACAGAACTATGTACATGGAGAAATTAGAAAGGTAATGAAAGACAACAATACAAGTTAGTGGCAAGGATCCCAATCAAATGCATGCTCATAAATGAACATTACTAAGCCCAAACCTTTGTCACATAGCTTGGAAATGAAGGTTTTAAAATCTGTGCATTGCTCTAGATCACATGTCTGTGAGGTGTAAAGCTAACACTTCAAGAAAGACTCAGTAACAAGAACATTTAAATGTATCGTATCACTTTGCCTCTGCAAAATTGATTCATACCTATATGAATTAGTTAAATGTATAATTCATGGTTTACCCTCCTCTGGGCACCTTGGCAGGTGTCTACCTATGGAATTGCTATAGGATGTGTTTCATAAGAACACAACCAACTCAGCTCTGGCTTTTGTAAATTTTGGGATTCAAATCAAATTGTTTCAAGTCCAAGGTGTGTACAACCACTGTGTTGAACAAGCACAACCTCTGGCATAATCAAAAGACAAATTTATTTTTGATTCCCACCATTTTTCTCAAATGTGTTTAGCTCTAATTATATTTCTCTGGTCTTGAAGAACAAAACTACACCAAGAAAACGCTGTCTTAAAAAACAAAAACAAAAACAAACAAACAAAAAATCAAGCTTATGATATTTTGATAACTAAATAGCCTAAAGTCATTTTAAGTAGCTATGTTGTCCCAATTTGGAAATTAGAATGTCTAGCTCAAGCCATTAGTGCCAATTTTGGCTTTAATTTACCATTAAAGTACGCTTCTCTCCACGTCCTATAGAAAAGTGCTGATCCTGGAAGCCAAGGGTAGAAAAGTGTTTTCACTTCGTTAACCCTCCTTTGACTTTATAACGGAAGCAAAGGAAGCATAGAGTACAAAACAAAACTGTGATTTTATTTAGTTATGTTTGTCATAGTGAGGGAGTGAGCTAGGGCTTCTCATACCATGCAGCTGCTACACCACCGAGCCACACCCTCTGCTCTCTAATGTTTTATTTAGATGGTAATTTCAGCCAGTTTTCTGCTCTCTGAGCTGGGCAATTGCTGGCACCAGATTTGTTTTCTTTGGATACAGGCAGCAACTATCTGGAATTGTTTTCCTGGTGATGTCTGTCTGTAGAGATCATTCCCTGGGTATTATGCCATAGACAGTGGTTTGCCCTGATTGCAGAAACATCTATTTATCCAGGGATGCACATTCCTTCTAAATGGTAAAACCTAACACTCTTGATTTTGAAATCTCTTAGTTCCTGAACTAGAATAATTAGATATTCTCCCTCGTGATCCACTTCTAGTCCAAGGGAAAGACCCAGAATTCTTTGTAGTAACCGATTCTCATACTGTGGGTTTATTGCAAGATGAGAACAAATCTTCCAGAATTCTTTCTTTCATGAGGGTAAGACTGCAACAGTTAATCACAACAGTCATGTTTTCTTTCTTTGCTTGTCTCAGAACAGCTTAATTAACAAAGATTGGTGCAAAAAATGAGAAACCCTATATTCCAGAGTTTTTAGATCTTTCTTACAAAATCCTCATTTGATACAGTTATACCAATATGAAAAAAATACATTCAAAGAAAACAGATATACACTTACTCAAAAATACACATGCATATACAGATAGAGAAAGAGTGTATGTGTGTAAGATCTAGATGAACTATTCAAGTTTGATAAAACTAACTTAAACAGTTTCATTTGAAATTTAATTTTTGTTTAATCTGGAAAGTGAGCATTTCAGACCCTCATACCTTGGCAGCTCTTGGTGTACCACCTTTAGCTAGCTTTGTCATGGGAAACACTGCCAACTTACTAAAATACATTAGCTAAGATGGCTCTGAAATGGACATTTCTATGTGTGTAAGACTCCCTGGAAAGTCTATGTTTTCTGACTCAATGTGCTTAGATGAATACAGATAGTTTTCATTCCTGATATGTGGGCAGAGATCCTATTGCCTGTTGAGAAGACCACTGACCAACACTGCTCCATGGCAACATAATGGAAGGACAAGTCTTCTAGAGTACAATTTTGGAGTTGTTCAGTATTGGAAACTAGAGAACACTTGTATACATGAAGTTATGCAAGACTTAATAAAATAATCCATCATCCCATTATTTGTGCTAAAAGTACTTACTATATTTAGAGATAGGAATCTAGCTTCCAAATGAGGAACAATTATAAATAAAAGCAGAAATAATTTTGTTAATTGCTCATATCTATCTACTGTTCAGTAAACACTAGCTCAACATTTACTGCATGGCTGGTGTTGTCTCTCTTGGACAGTGTTTCTCAAAGGTGGACTCTGGAGTAGCAGCATGAGCACGTGTTTCTCAGTCTTCTGCCATCATCAGCACCAAATGCAAGAGTGTAAAGCACTGATGCTTGACTCAGTCCTGTGAGACTCTTATCCAGCAAGTACTCCATGGGTTTTAACAGTTTCTACCCCTAAATGATACATGGTTGTTGCTGAACAAATATACTTCTAAAGATTCTTACTGTAATATAAATTTGTGTCTGCTCTTTCTAGGTTGTAAAAGAACTAACACTATTTTTATTTAAAATAAAAATTTCCAAATGAATTGTTTTGAAATCATTGGAAAATTGGAGAAAAAGTAGGATCTCTTGTAGGTGCAAACCAGATCACCTTTAGTGATAAGATACTTCAAGGAGAGTTTATAAATAAGGACATGCTCTGTGGCAAGCCACAGGAATATGTTATGAGGAGTCTAGCTGTATATTAAAGCTATACCTTGACCGGGCCAAGGATCAGTCAAGTGGTAAGCCATCTAGCATGGACTATTTGGTATTACACAGCTTAATATTCAGCTGTGCCTTGTTATGAATTTCTTGTGCTCACAATTCCCATAGAATGTGTGTGTGTGTGTGTGTGTGTGTGTGTGTGTGTGTGTGTGTGTGTGAACTTCTTTGCTCCAGCCAGTACTTGGATAAGGTCACGTAGGCAAAGACAAGCTGGCTGGAGACATAGCTTTGTTTCTTGTGCAAATGAAGCTCAGACTATCCCCTTGCCTTGAGGCCTAGTGACTCTCCAGAGCAAGTGACTGAGAACAAAAGAGGTTTTTACATATCAAGGTGGGAGGTAGGGTAGAGCAACATTCCTGAGGAGGCAAAGAATGGGAATGCATGGCCTGGGGAATAAGGAACAGGCATTTTCTGTAGAGGTCGACAGAATGGCATGACCAGGGAGAAGGGAAGAACACAGAGGTTTTTGTAGATGGTAAGGCAGAACTGTTAGTTATTTAGCTGCGTTGTGTTCTTACCCTGCAAGGAAGTGTCACGAAACACGACAGAATCCGCTTATAAGAGTTTATTAGAGATAAAGGGATAGAGAGTGCAGGCCTGTGGGAGAGACACGTGCATGGAGAAGAGGAAGAGGAGAAGAGAGCCAGGAATATGGCGCTCCGCTTTAAAAACCGGCTGGGGGCGTGGCCAGGTCACGTCACTACCCCACGCATGTGCGTAGATCACATGGTCACGTTGGACGCTTACGTAGCCATGTAACATCACGGATTCTGGTCACGCGAGATGCCTTGGCCGGAACTTGCTAGGCGGAGGTGTCCGGCCTGACCGGAATTGGCTAGGCGGAAGTGTCCGCCTGGTAAATGCGACCGTTGGTGGGGGGGGGCGTGTTGTGAACCCTTCATTCCGACTCTTTTATTTTTTAAAAAAAGAAAAAATTGTGGTTGACTGGGTACGGGGGCGACGTTTCTCTCAAAGACTGCTTCCAGCTGAATAGTGGGCGTTGGTTGGCTCTTGGGGGGGTGAGGGGTATCTTGTGAAGTCCGGGGATGATGGTGGAGGTCCTGGAACGACGTTCTGCCGTCTCCTCGTTCTGCGGCTGTCCATCCGTGCTGCTGCTGGGGACCTCCCATTTAACAAGATACTGTTGACATAGAGAGAGCTTAGAGAGAAAGAATCGTTATTATTTTATTTTGAAGTTGGCATTTGTCTGAGGTAGATTTGGCCTGTCCAGATAGAGGCATGTGACATTTACCTGAGGTAGATCTGGTCTTAGTACCCTGCTTAATTTCTATCTGAGACAAGCCTCATTAGAAGTAGTTCATTTAAGGCACCTGTTTTCCTTAGGCAAGCCTTGCTGGAGGCAGTTTATTTAAGATACCTGTTTCCCTTACTAGGTTAACACTTGGAACACAGGTGATCAGTTGCTGAGTATTGAACAATGATAAATTACTGTATTACATTATTCCTTACCGCCTGGATATTTTTGATGGTCCTTTTTGCCTCCGGCTCTGTGTGGCCCTGGTTGGGAAAGGGAGGGGTGATACCTTATTCCTCTGGAATTGGTGACAAGGCAGTGGATCCTGATGTCCTCTGGAGCTTGAGAATGAAAGGCCCTGTTTGTTTCACTGTATATGAAGAGAGATTTTCTGGGATGGAGGTGAGATAAAAGGTTTTAGGTGGACAGGTGGACCCAGTGAGGAAAGCCCTCGAGTTTAGCAGCTGTGGGGGTTACAAGAATTACCTTGAAGGGTCCCTGCCACTTAGGGGAAAGAGGTAAAGGGCGCTGGCCTGGAGGAAAGAGAAGAACCTGATCCCAATGTGTATTGGAGATGGGCAAGGATTGTCACACGGCTGAGGCAGTGGACAGTCCGCATAGCTTCATAGAATAGACCTTAGGTGACATAAAAGAGGAGTTAACAGTCTATCTGGAACAGTTGGAGGCTTGGAAAAAAGACCTGGTGTTAGAACTGGTCTGAGGAGATGGCATATGGGTAAGATCGAGCTGTAGCCCTGGTGAGGTGGGAAGCCTCCAGCATGGCCATTATATGGCCTGAGTTAGACACGGATCCTCCTTTTGCTGTGAGAAGTCCACGCTCCCTCCAAATAGCAGCATGGGACAGGAGGATATGAAAAGCATATTTGGAGTCTGTAGAGTTAGTGGCTAGGAGAAGAAGTAAGAGAGCTGCTGGCGTGTCTGGGAGGAGGCAAATGTGTGGAGTGAAAAGAAATGGATGCTCCTACCTTAGCTAGGAGATCCTTCCCCATTAAAGGTACAGGGCAACTTAGCACCACTAAGAATGTATGTGTGAGAGGGATGCCTCTGAAAATACAATTAAATGGCGGTGTCTGCTGAGGTAGATAAGGCTGTCCCCTGTACCCGACAATAAAGGAGAGGTGGCATCCCAAGACTCCCAGGACTGAGTCAATGGCTCTGGTGTCCAGAAGGAAAGAAACGGATCGCTTCCCTGCTGCGTTCTGGGTTCCCTGTCATGTCTGTAGCCAAGCCTAGGTCTGTTGGAGGTCTTAGCTTGATGTACCCATGCATCTTGGTGCCTGGGGGCAGTCAGCTGACTCTGTCTTTCTAGGCGGCACTTTTAACAAGGCTGTTGATGCCTAGCAGAGCATTCGGTAGCCCGTGGCCTTTTCCTCATTTAAAACAGGGACCCAACAGCTTTTGGAAGTCAGCGAGTGCCAGCACTTGGCAATTTTGTTTTCGGGCTTTTATCTCTTCCCTGGCACACCTTAAATGCCACAAGTGACTCTTTTGCCTGTGGGGTCAGGAGCCTCGCTCTCCAGATGCTTAAGTTTTAGTCAGGTAGGTCTGGGGAACAAGAGACAGATTCGTCCTTATCCTGAATTATTTACTGGTTTTAGGGCAGCCTTACGGAGGCCTGTCAGGAGACAGGTAATAAACTTATCTCTGGCTAGACAGCCACTCTGGGTGTTGTAGTCCCAGTGTGGCTCTCGATCAGGAACCGCTTCGGCTCCTGGGGGGTGTGAAAGGTTAGTTTGATGAATTTCGTCTGCATGAGTCCTAGCCTGCTCCCATACCTGCCTGAGCTTCTCCGGGAGTAAATTATTAGAAAGTATCATGTATATATATATATATCATGAAAGGTAAGACTATAAAATTGAGTTATATATTGAAATTGTTTAATAAAGGAAGCAGAATTAGACGTATAAGAACCCAGCTTACTTTCTATCTGAGAGAGTTCTGCTAGAGAGAATGGAACATGAACTTTAACCAGTCCATCCACACCCGCCACCTCTCGCAAAGGGAGAACAGTGGAAGGTTCTGGATGGCTGGAATCAGCCAGTTTAGCAGCTCGAGAGTGGGTGGTAAGGGGAGTGAAGTTTGGAGCCAGGGCAGGGCTTTTGGAAGCAGCCGCTGCGAGGAAGAAACAGCTTTAGAAGAGGAAGAGTCTGGAGCGGAAGGAACGGTTGTTCTAGGAGTTGGAGCCAGAGGTCGGATAGGTGGAGGTTCATTAGCAGGGTCTAAAGTTAGAGATTCCGGAGTCAGAGAATCCTCCAGTTTAGGCATAGCTAACATCATATGAGCAGGAGAAAAAGAATCTCAAAGAGACGGTTTAGCACTGAGAAAGAAGAAAGCAACTCTTTCCATTTGCCTGAACGCCGACAGTGATTGGATAGCTCCCGTAAATATCGGATCTAAGGAGCCGCTTAGTGGCCCTTTGTTATTTTTTTAAAGCATACTTTGGCCATCTCCTTTTTTTTTTTTTTAACATAAACGAGTTAGCTTAGAAATCTTTATGTGAGGCATTAAACTGAGAGGTTTTAAAGCTTCAACAAGACAGCCTAACGGAGAGGAAGGACTAACAGGGTTGGAAGCCTTGTTTCCATGTCTGCAGCGGAGGCAGAAAATAAACGTGGTCCGGAGCCAAGGCCCCAGGCGTCCCAAGGCAAGGGCGGATACCGGGCACAGGCTGCTCCTTGACTCGTCAGCCACAGAAGCAGGGGCCCCTCCACGGTGAGGAAAGGATTCCCCGGGAATCCAGACAGCGTTTGCCCCTTCGTCAAGGAGATGAACGTGCCGGCCTCACGTGGCTCCAGGACGCACCAACCGTGGTGGCCCTAACAATAATAAAAAATAAACGTGATCCGGAGCCAAGGCCCCAGGCGTCCCCAAGGCCAAGGGCGGATACCGGGCGCAGGCTGCTCCTTGACTCGTCAGCCACAGAAGCAGGGGCCCCTCCACGGTGAGGAAAGGATTCCCCGGGAATCCAGACAGCGTTTACCCCTTCGTCAAGGAGATGGACGTGCCGGCCTCACGTGGCTCCCAGAACGCACCAACGGTGGTGGCCTAACTCAAGAAATATCTCAGGCTGCAGACGTGGGAGACGGCTAGAAGAGTTAGGCCTGCGATAGGGGCCGACCGTAGCCAATGAAGACTGTGGTCGGGGGTTCCCCCGGTCTCAAGAACACGTGTGAGGCGCCGGACAATCAACGGTCGTTCTCACAGATTCAGGAAACCGTTTACGCTGGCCGAAAATGGGGAACTCACCAATCGAAGAAAGCGGTGTTGGATGCAATTTGGATGCGATTCAGGCGAATGGAGAGCGGTCTGTTGCGTACGGAGCAGATCCCCGGTTCGCGGGTTTCCAGGCGCAAAGCACCCGGGAGCGCCCGCTCGGTTTCGGCACCAAAAATGTTAGTTTTTTGGCTGCGTTGTGTTCTTACCCTGCAAGGAAGTGTCACGAAACACGACAGAATCCGCTTATAAGAGTTTATTAGAGATAAAGGGATAGAGAGTGCAGGCCTGTGGGAGAGACACGTGCGTGGAGAAGAGGAAGAGGAGAAGAGGGCCGGGAATATGGCGCTCCGCTTTAAAACCGGCTGGGGGCGTGGCCAGGTCACGTCACTACTTCACGCATGTGCGTTGATCACATGGTCACGTTGCACACTTACATAGCCATGTAACGTCACGGATTCTGGTCACGCGAGATGCCTTGGCCGGAACTTGCTAGGCGGAGGTGTCCGGCCTGACCGGAATTGGCTAGGCGGAAGTGTCCGCCTGGTAAATGCGACCGTTGGGGGGGGGGAGGCGTGTTGTGAACCCTTCAAGAACTCTTGTAGAATTCATCAGAGCCAGGAGTAGAGAGCAAGTAGAGATGGAGGGCGAAGAAACAGAGGATGAAGATGAGGCTGGAAGCATAGCAGTTTAGTTGTTAGCAGGACTATGAGAGGGCAATGAATGAGGGGACAAAGAAGAACTGAATGTCAGAATAGAACAGAAGCTTTGTAGACAGGATTTCATCCCAGAGAAATAAAGTAGACAGACAAAGAGCTTGGTGTATCTAGATTTATTCCTGCCCTGAATGCCTGACAGAGCTGAGCTGTAAAGACAGAATTTTGTCTTAGGAGAATTAAGTTAACAGACATAAGACCATAGTGTATGCAGATTTTTTTCCCCTCAGATATCCCACGCCAGTCGTAGCGTCTTCCCCAAACTCTGGGCAATCCAAAATACTCAGTCTCCTTTTCTTCATTATTTTCTTTACTTCAATTAGTTATTTCAAAATCAAGTCAAGGGTTATAGGTGACAGTGACAGAAAAGCATTTCCACTACTTTGTTAGTATAAATAAATCATACTACTGTTGGCATTGACTAAACTCCAGTGAAGTACTTAGAAGGGTCAGTGGAGACATAAAAACTAGAGAGCATTACAATAGTTTGGACTTCTGGTTATAACCAAGAAGTAATAACTTGAATCAGAATAATCCCCATGTTGAAAACAACTATAAAACTTAGGTAATAACATAAAATAACTGCTTAAAAGGCCTTGGAAGTAAACTATGCATAGAAAACTCCAAGGGTTACAATTCACACAATGAATTGAGCTCCATATTCCCAGGGTTTTTATTCTTGTGTCCATTTGTCAATTCTTTCTTAGAGGAATATTTTCATAACAAAAAATAGCAGTCACATTGGGCAAAAAAAAAAAAAAAAAAAAACAGGAGGTGGGTATAGGTAAAAGCAGCTAGGGCTTTTAGGGCATGTAGCACCAATAATAAAGAAAACATAAACGTGAAATGAAATAAAATAAGTATTCATAAAATTTCCCCTTGGGTTGTTTGCACCTCTAGATTTGCACAGAGCAGGGTAAAAATTCAAAGAAGCAACCGAAAGAAACAGCTTCTGGAATTAAAGACCTGGGCTATGTCAGGACACCAGATACCACCCAGTAACAAGGAAGAAAACAATTGGAATTCAAACCCACCAAGGTACAGCACTGCTTTCTAGGGTTAGAAAGCAGACCCTCAGAGTCACTGTGTCCTATTTGTAAAAGCCAAGGTGACACAGAGTAGATCAAACCAATGCTAAGGCCAAATATCACCCAGTTAAGGGTCATATATTCTATTATCCAAGCCAAAGATACGTGTGGTGTGTGTATTTATGGCATCATCTAAAGGGGTGTCACAGTTGTGTTTTTGTGAGATTCAGATGAAAGAAGGTAGCATGTAACAAATTAAGCCAAAAAGTGAGAGATAATAGAAACAGACCAATGAGTCATATTTAATAGACAAGCACTGTAAAATAATTATAATTGATTTGTACTATGAACAGTGGAAAGGGTAAATAATGTCAGACAAATCCTCTAAACCATTATAGTCTATTGCAACTTCTACAAGCACAAGAATGTAATTTTGAACCTCACAATTCAATAAAAAGTTGTAATAGAAGAAAATGATGCTGTTTAACTAGAAATTGTGTTAGAATAATGTTATCCAATTAATAGTCTGAGAGAATAATGATGAAAATAAAAGAGGGAAGCACAATGGTTTTAACATTCTTTTCATAATAAGCAGCGAAAGCTAGCAAAGTATGAAATGAGACATCAAGAACAATTTAAGATCTGGTGACCAGTAGCTTCAAGAGAGATGGCTCAGCTGTTAAAAGCACTTGTTCTTGCAGGGGCTCTGCATTCAATTGCCAGCATCCATGTGTTAGTTCACAACTACCCTTAATTACAGTTTCCAGCAATCTGATGCCCTCTTCTGACCCCTGAAAGCACCAGGTATGTACATAGTACAGATAAACGCATGCAGACAGAACACAAACACATGTACACACACTCATGCACACACACACACACACACACACACACACACACACACACACGCCCCTTCATGGCATCATTACTAAATTAAAATGTGTGAGTGTTAGGTTAGCTATGTGAGTTCCTTTGATTCATTCAAGACAGAGGAATCCTTCTTCGTCCTCTATTAGGACTCAGTCATGCAACTTGCTTAGTTGTATGAGAAGATAACATACAGAGCACAGAAACTTGAAATGTAATTTCACAGTTGGATTTACTTGCTGATTCTTCTGACATAAACATAAGAACAGAATTATGAAAGCCTAAAAGCCCAAAAGATACAATGTGCATGTGTCTACCTGGTGTAATAAAAAAAAATGCTTCTTTTATTCATTCAGCCACCCTCAATCTACCAATTATGATTATGAACAAGAAAGACTGGTCTTAGGGTTTTAAATTTTGGTTAATGATTTGAAGGATTTATTACACAGCACTTATGTATTAGAAAATGTTATAAAATATTGACTATGAGAGTCATGATTAAAAGACAGACTAAGCTTGGTTTTAAAGAGGATAGAGTAGGTATACCTTTTTCTATTCCTGTTAGTAATGCATTTAAAAGTCCAGGTTGCTATACACTGATTATTCAAGCAGAAAATGCATCCACAGGTAAAACAATGAAGGTGGTTAAGTTGACAAGCTTGGAAACCAATTTATGTTTTGAATCCTGGCTTCATTTTTTTTTTTTTTGCTTCACACTTTAATAATATGCAGATGAAAATGCTGAAAATCTAGAAATTCCCACAAACATGAACCAAATAAAAACAAATGATACCAAAAGTCAAGTTCTCTCACAAAGAATTAGAAAATATGCAGATCAACCTAAATACAAATCCTTCACTCAAGAGCAACAGAACTTGAAGCCAAAATTGTGGTCCTTATTTTGTCCATAGCAGAAAAAAAGAGAAGATGGCAACACCTTTGTCAGGCTATATGGAGCTGCCAAGACTCATACTAGAGAAGACAGTAAGGACAGGATGAAAGCTTATCACTGTTATGAAAGATAGTGAATGGAGCCAGGAATTTAATCTCCGGCATTTAGTGTTTCAGAGACCACATGGGCATCCAGGACTAGAAAAGTCTAGAGCTTTTGGACTGCTATCATCTTCCAGTGTGATCAGGCTATTCTCACCAGGGAGTAACATAAAGCAGTGAAAGGAGTATAACAAAGAATATCTCCCCTCCCAGTCGAAAAGGGCACTCACATGGAAGTGTAAGGACACAGGGATACCATCGACCACTAATAAGGCAGCACCCGCCTCTTAAAAGGATGAAGTAGGTAAAACAATGTTAAATACAATTCAGAAACTCAGGATTTTGACATTCCAATCAAGAATCTGTCATCACTCCAAGGGACTGTATGATCACAGTCCCAAAGAGGAAAAGACAAGCAGAAGATGCTCACATCAACATGACATAACCATTAGAAATTTCTGATGGTCCATAGGAGACATCAACATGTATTTCCATGAGCAATTATGAACAAACCTGAAACAAATGTCACAAGCAGAATGCCTCAATAAAAAATAGAAAGAGCAAAGAAGTAAAAGATACAAAGAACAAACACATGTTGTAGCTGAAATAACCAAAATTTAATTAAAAGATTCAGGCGGAGTGAGTTTGAGGCCAACTTGGTCTACAGAATGAGATCCAGGAAAGGCACAAAGCTACACAGAGAAACCCTGTCTCAAAAAACCAAAAAAAAAAAAAAAAAAAAAAAAAAAAAACAACAAAAAACAAAACAAAACAAACAAACAAACAAAAAACCAGATTCAATCAAGGAATTCTGGGAGTGGGATGAAAGGGCAGTAGCTAAAGAGAAGCAGGGGAAGTGATGCATCTGAATAGAATAAAAAGAGAAAATGCACTGGTTACATCCATAGTGCCTTGGAGTCTGAAACTAAAACATTGAGGAACTGAATTCAGAAACAGAATGAGAGGAAGATTGGGAAAGGACTAAAAATCACCAAAAAAAAAAAAAAAATGATCATAAATTACATATCCAAGAACTGAAGAAATTGGAGAACAATGAATAAGAAATGCACTCAATCTTCTTCAAATAAATATGCTCAACTATCTATCCTTACATTTTCTTCTCTTATTTTTTTTAATAATAAGAATACAATGTGGGATCTATAGTAGATATACTTTAAATGTATGGTACAGCATGACTGACAATGGGCATAATATTTACACCACATGATAGAATTTACTCATTCATGTATCTGAAATTTTTTACCCACTGAATAGTAATTAAGGCCCCACCTTTGTCTTTCCTCAGCCCCTGTGAACCACCACCCTACTCTCAGCTACTTTGAGTTTAACTATTGTAAATATGTCCTATGTGTGAGTTAATACAGTATTTGTCCTTCTGTGATAGGCTGATTGCACTCTGAAAAATGTCTTCAAGGGGGAACAGTTTTGAGTTACAAGTAACAAGATTCCCTTGTTTCAAAGTTGAGTAATGCTCTATTTCATGTTCATTTTCATTGGAGACATTTATATTCAAGTCTTTTGTCCATTTACAAACTAGGTTACTTTATTTTGCTAGTGATATGCATGATAAACGTATGTCTTTAGTATTTACCTGTTATCACATATATAGTTTGCAAACATTTTATCAAATGTTTTACATTTTCTTTTCCCTTTGTTATCATTATGTCTGCAATCAGTGCTGTTTAGTTTGTGTAGTTCTACTTATCTATTTCTTGTCTGGATTTTTGGTGCCAATTCTAAGTATTTACGATATTTTAATAAACTTTTCTTCTATGATTATTACATGTTAAAATCTCCTGTTTAATTCTTTTATCCATTTTTAAATTTATTGTATAGGGTATGAATCCTCTTTAATTCTGCCATAGCTCTTACTTTTCCCCACACAATTTATTAATTTATAAGTTGATATTAAGCTAAAACCCACAGACCCAGACAAGTTAGGTAAAGAGGAGGGCTCTAGGATGGATGCATGGATCTCACTGGGAAGGGGAAATAGAATAAATTTTGCAGGTGGACTGGGGTAGATGGGGCCTGGAGTCGGAAGTATTTTTAGAAATTAAGAATGGTATGAGTGTTTACTAAAGGTAACATGGGATACCAATAAAATAGTCAAGGCAGGCCAATTAGCATTACCTAGCACTTCGGATGCTTATGCTTTTTTAGGAGTAAGACCATCACCAAGCAATTAACATCTTAAAAATTAACAGTGTACTGTTTTTAACGTAGTTACCATGCTGTAAAGTTGATACCATTCACATAATCACTAATTAATTTAAATTGAAATCCATCAAAACTATACTAATAGGTGGCACACATGTGTAATCATAGCACTTAACAGGCTAAGGCAGATGAGTCAAGAGTTTGAGGCCAGGCTGAACTAAATAAATGGTGTTTGACAGATAAGAATCTCTGTGCTGGTCACACATACAGTACTTTGATCTTACCAACTATATCCTTATTGTAATGGTGTATTATAATTAAATAGATCAATGCCATTAGGACAAATTGACCAGGGTACATGGGAATTCTTTTATAAATATATTTTATAAGTGCTTTTTTTTTTTTTAACTTAACAGAATCTAGAATTACCAGGGAGATATGATAGGCCTGTAGAAGGTTACCATGATTGACTTAATAGATGCGAGAAGACTTGGGTATTATATGTGAGACTATTCTCTGGCTGGGACCCTTAGCTGAATAAATGAAGGGAGCTGAGCAGCAAGCATCATCCATCACTCTCTGTCCCTGGGTATGGTTGTGATGCGGCCACTAGCTTCCAGTTTCTACCACGGTGACTTCCTTGTCATGAAGAACCATATGTTTGACTTGTAAAACCAGAACAAATCCTTTCTTCCTTAATTTTGACACAGAATTCCATCATAGAAAAGGGAAAATACTTAGTGAATCTACACTTATCTCAAAATAAAAGGCTTAATTTCCAAAAACAAATGGCAGGCAGAATACAAAATGTTGCTTTAAAAGTCAGGTCATCTGTGTATGGTTAGCTTAGTATTTTTGTGGAGCAGAAATAGTTCTAACAGTAGGAGCAGGTGTTTCTCTGACTCTTTTGCCTGCTGAAACTATTTTCCTTCCATTGGGTTGCACTGTCCAACCTCGATAGGAGGACTTTTGCCTGGTCTTATTGTTTCTTTTGTCCTGTTTGGCTGTCATCTCTTGGAAGCCTGCTCTTTTCTAAATAAATAAATAAATAAATAAATAAAGGCAGACTTTAAGATAGTAAAAACAAAAAAGGTGGAAATGTAGTAAATTTACCCAAAGACACATTGTTAAGCTAACACACAAATTTAATTTTAAGGCAAGAAATAATCTTGGAGACTGAGGTAATTATTTTATAATGATAAAATATGAACATTAGAAAATATGACAATTTAAAAGTATTCTTAATAATACATCTTAAGAATATCCAGAATATATTGATTTTTAAAGTTAAAGAGTAACATGCAATCATAACTATTTTATTCACTTTTAACAATTAAAACTTAAGCAAAAAATTAATAAAACCATGAAGTATTTGAACAGCTTGATTAGTAAACTTAGCCCAATGAATATAAATACAATACAAACTATAAATATGGTGCAATACAACTTTTTTTTTTTTTTTTTTTTTTGGTTTTTCGAGACAGGGTTTCTCTGTGTAGCTTTGCGCCTCTCCTGGAACTCACTTGGTAGCCCAGGCTGGTCTCGAACTCACAGAGAACCACCTGGCTCTGCCTCCCGAGTGCTGGGATTAAAGGCGTGTGCCACCACCGCCCGGCGCAATACAACTTTTATGTTAAGTTTATTAGAGCATTTATGTCTATTGATCACATAATAGATCACCAAACACATTTCAAAATAATTTCAAAGATGAATTGAAATGATCCAATAATTTTTCTGATTGCAATTAAATTAAAGCATATTAGCAATTATTTTTAAAAGTACCTAGTTAAAATACTTGACAATTAAATAGAATGCTTTTAAATGAGTTCACAAATCAAAGAAAAATTTATAAAGGGCATTTAAAATTTCAATTAAATGATAATCAATAAACTGTATTAAAATTTATAGTAAACAGCTGAGCAGTGACTAAACAGGAACAAAAAATTGCAAAGATATGCATATTTATAAATATGCACAGCAAACAGTTTTAAATTGAAGCAAAGTATGCAAAACCAGAGTAACTAAAGATCACATTTAACAATTAATAAAATTTGTAAACTTCTGGTAAGACTTATGAATACAAATGAAAGAAAAAAAATGACCAATATCAATGATCTAAAGATGACATGAGTCTAGGTTTAATATATGCCAAAATGAAAATAAAGGTAGTGTGAAAGGATTATTAAACAAACATACATCAATAGACTTGAAGGTTCGGCTTAAATGGATAAGTCATTTCATGAACATTTTATCAAATGAATATAACAGTAAGTGAGGAGCCTAAACAGAGATGATATTGATTGATGTGACTGTGTATATGAGTAATATTTCCCACAAATTCCAGTGGAAAATTACTTGAATGTTTTGTTGCTGTTTGTTTGTTCGTCTGTTTGTTTTTCAGAAGAATAAAGAAGAGTTAATACTGGTTTTACAAGAACCCTTTCAGAACATAAAGAAAGTGTGACTCTTTACAAAATTCTTTATGAAGCCTACATAACCTTGAGTTTAAAATCTGGCAAAAACAGCAAATGAAAGAGATATTGGGCCTGGCATCTGGTAACCCAAACCTTTAATCTCGACACTTAGCAGGCAGAGGCTTAGTGTATGTAGTGAGTTCCAGGCCAATCAAGGCTACATACAGAGACTCTTATCTCAAAAAAAAAAAAAAAAAAAAAAAAAAAAAATTGAAGACAGAGCATCTCATGGCTATGCCTGCATAAGCCTCAAAGAAAATGTAAGCCAATCAGACTCTCTAATTTCAAATAGTTTTCTCCAGGAATGCAAGAGTAGCTTAATATTTAATAATCAATATTTACAAAACAATAGAATATATGAAAAGATGCACGACAAGCATAAAATAAACTCACAACTCTTCATACTTTTTAAAAGTCAGCAAGTTAACAATAAAGGAAAACTAAGGATTATGATTTATTCTTTTTCAAAAGAATTCCCAGCAAGCACCATATTCATACTTCATAGTGAAATAATGAAATATTTCTCCCACATGAGGGGTGGTGCTGCCACCACATAAGCTTGATCATTGCCACAATTCCTATAAAATATACTTTCTTTTCCTAGGTGAACTCAAGGCAATTTATCAAGCAATAATAGATAGACAAATTTGAAAGAAATGGAAGTTTAATTTACAGAGGCTAGGATTAGATATATAGAAATTCTTTTAAAATGAAAATTTTTGTAATTAATATGTATATTTATTTTTAAAAGTAACTATATTTAAAATCAAAGTAAAGTAATTTTGATTTTACATACTAAAAAAGTCATTGGAAAGTAAGATAAAGTGACAATAGTCACAATGCCATCATAAATATCAAATCCCTGGGATTCGCTGAATGATTGAGAACTAATAAATACAGTTGAAAGAACCCGAAGATTAAATAAGTGCAGAAAACAGCACATCCCTCAATAGTAGGGTGAAATAATGTCAGATGTTATTTTCTCCCTAATTGATCTATAGGCACAGTGCAATTCTATCTTAAAGTCCAGGTGATTTTAGAAATTGACAAAATAATGCAAAACAAAGCAGGAAAACTAAGTAGAAACACCATGCCAGATTTCATGATTTTCTGTAATACTGCCATACTTAGAACCTATCTGGGACTGGGGCTGTAGCTCAGTGGAAGAAAGTTGCTTAGAATATGTGAGATCCCAGGTTCAATCCCTAGAGTTGCAAGAGACATCAACAATAACAGCATGGATATTTCACAATCAAAATATTTGACAACTCTTCCAACAATGAAGAAAATTCAGAAATAAAACACAAATTGTCAGTGATTTATAATAAACATGCCAGGGCATGTAAAGAAAGAAAGAGAGCCTTCTCAATGAAAGGTGTGTCCATAGGATACAATTTTCACCTTCAATTTCATATACACATAAGGCAATTACAGATGCACTGCAGACATCACTATAAGACAAGGGTTATTAAGAAAAAGTACATTTATGATTGTAGTTTAGGAAAAAAATTATTGGAACTGAAAATAAAAAGTACATATCCATAGAAAAGAGTTTTGAAGTTATTGGCAAATTCTATTATTTAATGATATATTATTAAGAGCTTCATATTTAAGATAAACAGGATAGCGCTTTGATATACATAAATGTTTATTACGGCCAAACAAATAAATATTTCTTACTTTACATACATATATATATACATACATACACACACACACACGTGTGTGTGTGTATGTGTGTGTTGGTAAAGCACCTAAAATCTATTTTCCTCAAAAGTCTTGATAATATAATGTATTATTATTATTATTATTATTATTATTATTATTTTAGTAAATTTATTTTACAACATCATTTAGTTCAACATAATAGCCACAGATTCCCCTGTTCTCCCACTCTCGCCCCCCTCCCCCTCCCCCACCCCACCCCCATTCCCACCTCCTCCAGATCAAGGTCTCCCCCGAGGACCGGGATCGACCTGGTAGACTCAGTCCAGCTAGGTCCAGTCCCCCCCTCCCAGACCGAGCCAAGCGTCCCTGCATAGGTCCCAGGATTCAAACAGCCAACTCATGCAACGAGCCCAGGACCCGGCACCAACACACAGCTGCCTCCCAAACAGATCAAGCCAAATGACTGTCTCACCCGTTCAGGGGCCTGATCCAGTTGGGGGCCCCTCAGCCTTTGGTTCATAGATCCTGTGCTTCCATTCATTTGGTTATTTGTCCCTGTGCTTTATCCAACCCTGGCTTCAACAATTCTCGCTCATATAAACCCTCTTCTTTCTCACTAATTAGACTCCCAGTGCTCACCCAGGGGCCCAGCCGTGGATGTCTGCATCCAGATTCCTCAGACCTTCCTTGGATGGGGTTTATGGCACAACTAACAGGGTGTCTGGCCATCCCATCACCAGAGTAGGTCAGTTCCTGCCGTCTCTCGACCATTGCCAGCAGTCTTTTGTGGGGGTATCTTTGTGGATCTCCGTGGGCCTCCCTAGCTCTCTGCTTCCTCCCCTTCTCATGTGGTCTTCATTTATCATGGTCTCCTATTCGTTGTTCTCCCTCTCTTTTCTTGATCCAGCTAGGATCTCCCACTCTCTTTCCCTCGACCGTCGCTCTTCATTGTTCCCACTCATGACCAGGCTGTTCATGTAGATCTCATCCATCTCTCCGTGTCTTTTTTGGGGTCCCGTTTTCCAGGTAGCCTCACTGGTGATGTGAGTAGCAGTCCAGTCATCCTTGTTCCACATCTAGCATCTTCCTATGAGTGAGTACATACCATATTTGCTAAGATCAAAAACACTGAAGACACTTTATGCTGGAGAGGTTGTGGAACTAGAGGAACTCTTCTCCACTGCTGGTGGGAATGCAAGCTTGTACAACCACTTTGGAAATCAATATGGCGCTTTCTTAGAAAATTGGGAATCAATCTCCCCCAAGATCCAGCTATACCACTTCTGGGCATATACCCAAGAAATGCTCAATCATACCACAAGAGCACTTGCTCAGCTATGTTCATATCAGCATTGTTTGTAATAGCCAAATCCTGGAAATAACCTAGATGTCCTTCAACTGAAGAATGGATAAATAAATTGTGGCACATATACACAATGGAATACTACTCAGCAGAGAAAAACAATGACATCATACGGTTTGCAGACAAATGGATCGATCTAGAAAAAATCATCCTGAGTGAGGTGACCCAGACTCAGAAAGACAAATATAATGTATTATTGATAAGTATCATGTAGTATTTGGTATCTCTGAACTTACTTCTCTTACTTAAAGTTTATTCTTCTAGGCTACATTTCCCAATTAACACCTTTGTTACTACTAGACATGTGTGTAAATTGTTGATTGTATTCCAATAAAATTTCAGTTATTGTTATAAAAATCCCAGTCAGGACTGTTTTTGTGGGCCAGAATGGGTGAATACTGTCAGGAAGTTATGTTCTGGGGACTGGAGATTTATGTTTGTGTGTGAAACACAGTGAATAAGCAAATCTATAAGAATTTGAATACTTTATTAGACAAAATTAAATTTCAATGTAATTTTACAATATTAAAAAAATTAAAATTATGAACAAGCGTCATCTATGTGATTGAGCAGGGTTCCCTAGAAAAGCTCCATGTAATGACAATAGATTTGAGCAGGTGAGTATTTTCAATTAATGACAGTTTGCATTAAATTGCTTTATTCATTAATTCAGCTTTTCTTGTAGGTATAAATTTAGTTTTTCATGACATCCCTGGTGGGTGTTTTTAATTCATCCTAATGCTGAATATCTGACCATATAAAGAAACACAATCAAAGATGTAAGAGCATTAGTTGTGTCATTCACTTGATCAACAAACACTTATTGAATGTCATCATGTGCCTTACCTGGATTATGAACTGAGTCCAAGTGACATTTATATGACAGATCCCCTAACCTACAGGAGTTCCTATTCTAATGAACAAGATAAGTAAGTAAAGACAAATGATTGGAATAATAGAAGGGCACTATCTAAGTAGTTGCAGAGAGCTAAGAGAATGTAGCAAATAGAAAAGGCTTACCTATTTAGCACTTATGATGAAAACCTGTTAAATTATATGAATGAATTAAAATGTCCCTTCATATCACACCAGGATGTAGGATATGATGTCATAAGACATGACAGGTAAGGACCAAGAATTACGTTTCAGGGAACAGAGGTGGATAGGTATCAGATGTCTGGGATCTTAGGATTGGAGTCATGCGGAAGGTACCAAGGAATTGAAAATTGATAATGTCAGATTAAATGGCAGCATGAAAACTTAGAACCATCAGGGAGGTTTATGAAACATGGAAATGGATGAAGACTGTGACTTAAGGCTTCTATGAAGACTAACGTTTAGGCATCAAGGACAAGGTCTCAACTTACAATAAACTCTTACTTTTTAGACAGGCATGCTGTTGAAGATATCTGCACAGGAGAGCTAGGGAGCATCCACTCTGTCCAGATCAAATAGAGACTCATGATACAGCAGAGCTCTGAATGCCCATCCTTCCAGTTGCTTCTTTGCAAGATCCACCGTGTACCATGAATGAACAGTCCCTAAAATCATGATATTTAATGGCGGCTGTGCATTTAATACAGTAGAATATACTGGTTTTTTTTTTTGTTGTTGTTGTTTGTTTTTTGTTTTTGTTTTGTTTTGTTTTTAATTTACTGTGCCCCAGAAACCTACTGAATTTGGTGCCAGAACTAAGCCCACTTGTCTTGGGATCAATTCTTTGTAAAACAGACCTCCATCTTCTTGTGAGATGGAAACATTGGTTAATCTATCACTGGCTCTGAATGAATCCATGGTACCACCTTCCTGTTCTTTTGCATCATCCTCTAGTCCAGAGGTTCTCAAATTTCCTAATGCTTCAATACTTTAATAGAGTTCCTCCTGTTGTGGTGATGCCAGCCATAAAATTATTTTCACTGCTACATCATAGCTGTAATTTTGCTACTGTCATGAATAGTAATATAAATATTTTTGGAGATAGCAGTTTTTGAAATGGGCCATGAACCATAGGTTGAGAACTACTGTTCTAGTCAGTATTCCTGAAGAAACCAAAGGAATATAGTTACAACTTTTGATACCTACATTTATTTATTGTTATTTGTAGTTTTAAGGAAATTGGACTAAGAGAAGGGTACAATGTTGATTTTGTAACATAAGATATCAAAGCCTTTATTATGCATTGGATTTATAAGCGAGAGGATTTCAGAAAAGAGAGACCTTAAACATTACTTGTGAAGGTTTCAGAGCATTTGAAGATTAAAAACAAGTTATATTAGTGCATTTTTATGCTTTTGGTAAAGTTATACTTTTTTAAACTAATGATATCACTTCTAAATAAACTCACCTTGTCATATGTTCTTTTATTTATTTTATATTAAGCCTGAATATTTAAATAGGTTAATGTATGCTTACATGAGTTCACAAAATGACAGTGATGTTATTTCATGCTTCTCTTTTCCTAAATAATTATACAAATCAGTCTTCAAAGCTTGAAATGATTGTGTAAGCTATGCCTGATAGCCAAATAAAAATAATGTGAGATTTTAATTCATGTATGCACCAACTGGATGTGACAAAATAGGACTGAGTTGGGAAGCTGATAATAAGATTCTCTGTTAAGTTTGTTTCTAACTCCATGACCTTGGATAAATGTATATTTATTCTGTAAGATGCAGGCAGAACCTGCCCCCTACCTATCTTCTGGAGCTGCTGCAAGATTTATTGAACTACAAGAAAAAAGTGGTTTATAGTTCTAGAGAGACTGAAGTCACATAAATGCAAAGCAGTAGGATTTATTCCATGAGTTATACAAAGATAAGCTGGCTTTCATAACATCCCTTTGTGTCAGGTAGATAATCTTAGCCCTCCTTTGCAAATATGAGGGTTTAAGTACTTCTGCTAAAACACTAGATTGGGTGTCTGAGAAGAGACACGATGACTGGACTAAGACTGTGCCCAGTATTTATCTGATACCTGAAAGTGCTTTAAAGGGCACCTTAAACTGTCCCCAACATTCTCAGGATATGGAAACAGTCTGTATATTTTTCTACCTGGTTTTCCTCTGCAGTTCTTCATAACATTCATCTGAAATGAAATATGCCTTGTCTCAACAGTATTCCAGGTGAACCAAGTGTTTGGGAGCTATTAAGAGACATTGTTCCAGTGATGAAGCATATAATATGATTTAATGCAAGCCAAAGTCAAGGTATCTAACAGAAAAGGAGCAATGGAAGACAGATGAAAGAATGTAAGAATTGACCTGAAGCTGGGAGTAGTGGCACTGTTTATAATCCCATATCTGGTAGGCTGAAGAAGGGAGACCACAAGGTTGAGGCCAGCTTGGTCTGTATAGTGAGACCTTGTCTTGAAAAACCAAAACAAAGAAGAGTTAGTTAATGGTGGCTCTTGCAGTGCAGTTGTGGCAGTGATGAATATTCCACCCTGCTTAGCATCACCTCCTCATGCATAGCAAATAAAGACAAGCAAATATGGACTACTGATACACTTGCCTCCTCTCCTTCCACAAAATAGCCCCTTGCTCACTTTTTACAGCATTGCTTGTCAATGTTACTGAAACAGACTAAGCTTGAACTGAGTGCCTAATCCATAGAAAGTCCCCACCAAGTGTGGTTTGCCAGCTGAATTTAGAGTGGAGAGTACTCCAAGAGGAATGGTATGCAGAAGGCTTGCCTTGGGCACTAACTGGCATGGTGACCCTGGGTGGCAGTTGTTTAACATCAGCTGCAGAGTGGAGAAAATGGTAATATTTAGCTGAGAGAAAGTTCACAGAGGAACCGTGTAAGCTGGTACATTTAAAGACTGGAGTAGAGGTTCTCACAGAGAGGATACATCTGATTTACAGTGTTCCCTGTCAGCTGAGATGTGGGTAGCGTTTCTACAGATCTAGGCAGTTGTTCTTTATTGAGCTCTTAATGAGCCAGGCACTGAGGGAGACACTGAGGAAAGAGCAGATTAATAAGGCTGCTATCATCTTTATCCTCACATAACTTTTTGAGGGGTGTTACTAACAAAGAAAACAACCACAGGTTTAAATAACATTGAGAAGTCACTGCTAAGAGACTGACACAGGACAGAGGCCAGGGTGCTATTCTTAATGAAACATTTGATGGTGACCTAGACAGCAGTGGCATATTTTTCATGTGCAAATTAAAAAATCCCCTCATAGGAATCATCAATGTATACTCTCTTCAGGCTGTGACATTAGTTTTCTAGTAACATTTTCACAGTACAATAATAACAACACCTACCATGAGATGGATCAGGATACAGGCAATAGCTGGTTTGGTAACCTGAGGAGACGAATTTCATCTCCCAAATTTGACATGGTGGAAGGAAAGAATCCATTACTCACATTGGTTCACACTCACACCATGGCAGGTATACCCACACACGTATACACACAAAAATGCTAAAATAAATGTAAAAATGTAATAACTCATATCATATTGATGAACTAAACATAACGTGAAACAGAGTTCCCTGTGATTCACCTGTTGCTGTGGACTTTTAACAATAAGGAATGCATGGTTTAGGGGACTCTGCTGCTTTTTCCTACTGTTTGTTGAGAAAAGTCATTTGGGAAATAAAATGAACATACACATACATACATACATATATACATACATGCATAATTACCTGGGGCCAATTTTATCCACATTTGTGCAATTTTATCTTCACCAAAGGATAATGAAAATTGGGGCTTAAAATTTTTACTTGTTCACAATGAAGTTTCAGTGAGTGAACTATAGTCACTTTAGAGTAATTATTCTTGAGATTTTTTCTTTTGTTTTTATTGTTGAGATATTTTATTATTTTTTTCTGAGACAAGATTTTATTCTGTATCCCAGACTGCCCTAGAACCTATTATATAGCACAGGCTGGCTTCAAACTCGGGGCAGTCCTCATCTTCCTCGTAGATAGAATTACAGACATAAGTCCCACAATTGGGATCATCATTTTTTTCTTATTAAGAAATTTTTTATTCATTTTACATACTAACCACAGAATCCCCTTTCTTCCCTCCTCCCGTCCCCCAGCCTTCCCTCCCATTTCTCCCCCATCTCGTCTTCAGACAAGGTAAGGCCTCCCATGGGGAATCAACAAAACCTGGTACATTCAGCTGAGGCAGGTCAAAGCCCCTCCTCCTGCATCAAGGCTATGCAAGATTTCCCTCTATAGGTAGTGGGCTCCAAAAAGCAGCTCATGCACCAGGGATGGATCCTGATCCTACTGCCAGGGGGGCTCTTAAGCAGGTCAAGCTACACAACTGTCTCAATTGTGCAGAGGGCCTAGTCCAGTCCCATGGAGACTCCACAGTTGTTGGTTCACACACAGTTCATGAGTTCCCACTAGTTTGGTTTGGTTGTCTCTGTAGGTTTCCCCATCATGATATTGATGCCCCTTGCACATAGAATCCCTCTTCTCTCTCTTTGACTGGACTCCTGGACTTGGCCTGGTGCTTGGCTGTGGATCTCTGCATCTTCTTCCATCAGTTACTGCATGAAGGCTCTGTGATGACAGTTAGGGGATCATCTTAACACATGCTTGTGGAAAAGATGGAATGTGTATGTTCTAGGAAGAAAATTCCACTCCCTTTGTACAATTTTTAATTCTTTTAGGAAGAGATCTATTTTAAAACTAAAATTTTAGTGAAACAATATCTAAGGCCAGGAAACTCTAGCTAATTTTTGTTTCCCCATTTTGCTTTTTTTTTTTTTTTTTTTTTTTTTTTTTTTTTTTTTTTTTTTCCAATCCTCTTTTTTGGATGGGAATTTATTCGGTTCTGATTCTTTACTCTGTGTTTTTGCTTTCCTGGAGGAACTCCTACTCATTTATGCAGATTGCAAAGGAGGTTAGCAGAGTATAGAAACAAAGCATTAAGCAAAGAGTAGCCCTGTTTTGCTCTAAAATTCTTTCTAGGGGAGGAACAAGGCCATCTAGGGCTTTGGAAGAGTGGACTGGAAGCCTAGGGAGGGGAGAGGATTTCTGACTCTATCCTCTCTGTAGAGGTTACAACCTGCCAGAATGTGTTTCTCTTTCAGCTGGGTCTGTATTTGTATAATGATGGTATTTTTCAAAGAGTCCTTGTCTTTTAAGAGCAAGAGGACATGTGTAGGTACTCACTTTTGATTTCTGATATAAGTGGTCCCTGTGAACTTACTCTCGTGCTGCTTTGGTTTTTAAGAACAATTTAGACCCGTTATTTTGTTTGTTTATTTATTTATTTATTTATTTATTTATTTATTTATTTATTTATTTATTGGCTCAAGGTCCCACTCGGTAGCCTAGGCACATCTGTAGTTCTGCTGGGTCCTATCCTAGGCTTGAATCAGCAGAGATCATCCTGGCTCAGTATCCCAGGTGTTGGGATTACAGGCTCGAGTTGTAGGAGCCATCACTATGTGACATCTCTCTGGAATACATTTTTATCATAAAAGTTGTCCTCTGGAGCATCATTAGAAAAGTTTCATTAACTGAAGAATAATTATCATTGTGTATCACTTTCAAGTGGGGTTCATTACAAACTTAGAATTCTATAGAGTAATATGATGATTCTAAGCGTGAAACAACAAAAATCAAATTGAAACTGAAATTAGCACTGTTTTAGAGCATGTATATCCAATCCATAAATATTCATTCAATAATCTCATAACTCTCGTGTGCTTAAGAGGATATCATCTGGTACATGAGAACTGTAAAGAGATTCGAAGGCATTTCAAACCTTAGAAATAACTATCAGTTTGTAAAGGGCTTGGTTTTTGAGTAACTCTTTGTAATTTTCAAGCCCTCTCACCTACTATAAATCCTGATCTGAACTTCTGAACAGTATCAGGGGACTTGGGGTAGGTTGATATTACCATCATAGAATTTCAGATTTTTAGGATCAGAAAGGATTTTAAAGGTCAACTAATGAACCACTTAATTTAACATGTAGGAAGCTCAATTGCCCGACGTCCACAACAAACACCATTAAGCACTGACTTGCTCAGGGGGATCCGAATGTGTGTGTGTTAGCAACCCTGGGCCAGACACCGGTGACACCAGGTACATACAAATCCTTTCCTGTATTTGTTGGACATACAGATCTATAACGAACTCACACTCGCTAAGTCAATCATCTACAGCTCCTACCATTCAGTGCACTGTTGCCAAGCACCGAGAATAAAATAGCAAACAGGTCCCTTCTTCCAACTTTAGTCTTCCTCTATAGCTACAAAATACTTGGGGAACCTTAACTTTAAAAATGTGTTGTTAAGTGCAACTATTTTCAATGACTGGGAATGCTAAAGAAGGCCAGGAAAGGAACCTTAGGAGGGATCACAGAGGGGGGAAAATCTTCCCGACTATAGACACATGCTTAGACTGAGGAGGACACACACACACACACACACACACACACACACACACACACACACACACACACACACACACACACACACACACACTCAGTTAATTACATCGCTCTCCGCTGCCTTCTGGGATCTTCCGCACGCCAGAACACAGGAGCTCTGCTCAGATTAAGGACCAGATGCCAACTCACCCACCCAGTTTAAGAGGGGGGAAGAGCAAGAGCTCACACATCCCTATCTCCTAAACTGGAAAAGACTAGAAAAAAGAGAGAGCGCGAGAGAAAGAGGGGAAACAGCCAGAGAAGAGAAAAAGAAAACGGGAATAGGAAACCCGTTACAGCGCCCGATCCCGGACTCTGGGGCTGGCCGCCCCCAGGGGACGGGTGCGCGGCTGCTTGCCGGACTCCGCGCACCTAGGGGAGGGTCGTTGTCTGCCTAGCCGGTTCCCGCAGCTCTTTGCGCAGAGCAGCCTGGCGACGGGACGCAGCGCCCGGAGCCCCGGCAGCGCCCGCCCTCCCTCCCGCGTCGCCAGCCAGCGCGCGGCGCCCGCTCCGCCCGTGACTTCAGTTCGGCTCCACCCCCGCGCGGCGGAGGCTCGCAGCTCGGTCCCAGCCCGCGCGCTCCACACGAGCCCAGCCTGGGCGAGCGGCAGCCACCTGCCCGGCGCCGCCTCAGCGCGCCCCGCCGCGGCCCAACTTGGATGGAGTTGGGGTCCTGAGCGCACACCCTTCCGCCGTCAGTCCGGAGCCCCGCGCCGCCGCCTGCCTTCGGTTCGGGATCCCCGCTCCGCTTCTTTCCGCTCCCGCGATGGGAAAAGTTGGCGCCGGCGGTGGCTCCCCGGTCCGGCTGAGCGCGCTCCTAGCCGGCGCGGGGCTTCTGGTGCTCTTAGCCCCCGGAGTCTGCAGCAGCCGCTCCTGCTGCCCCTCGCAGCACCCCGGCTCGACCCCACGCTGGACCCTGACGCCAAGAGGTCTTCCTCACCCGGGACCGCTAGGTCGGGCTCCTGCCACGCCCCCGCCCCTTGTCATGAGACCCCTGTTCATAGTGGCCCCCGGGGACCGGGCGCTGTCTCTGGAGCGAGCTGGGGGCAGCAGGGTGTCCGTGGCGACCGCTGCACGCTCTGGCCGAAGGAGACGGAGTGGAGCGGATCCTGAGAAGACTGAACCCGGAGAGGGTGCGAGTCGGAGCCGCCGGGGCATGCTAAAGGATGGAGGGCAGCAGGGGCCTGGGACTGGAGCGCGGGACCCGGACAAAGCCACCCGCTTCCGGATGGAGGAGCTGAGACTGACCAGCACCACGTTTGCGCTGACTGGAGACTCAGCACACAACCAAGCTATGGTCCACTGGTCTGGCCACAACAGCAGCGTGAGTAGAATGGAACTGTGGGGAAAGGGGTGAGAGAAGGAAAGGGTTACTGTCCACTAGGAGATCTGATGGAGAATTCGGGGAAAAGAGGTTTCTGGACTTGGGAGATGCTGCACTGTGAAGTCTTCCCAGCGGGCCTCCCTGAGGAGTTAATGGTGCCTACTAGGGAGCCCTCCTGCCCCCACCATCAGAGTCTTCTCCAAATCACAAGGTTCATACTGGAACTGAACAGGCAGATTTTTTTTTTTTTTTTTTCTTCAGTGGCACTGGAAGGTGGAACTGAAGACCAAGAACGGGAGTGGGGGAGTGCTAAAGTAGTTTTAATGCAGATCTCAAAGGGTTAATATCCAAGCCCACAGAAATTCCCTTCAGGGACTTTTCCTTACCTGGATAGACTTATGGAGTGCACGGAGAAGTCGTGTGTGGGCTTTTTGTTTTATTTTTATACAGAACGCATAGCCCCTTGTTCCGCCCAAGAGAGGCGATCTGCAGTGCGATATAAGGTGCCCTTAGTATTATTATCTTTTTGTGGACCAAATGGATGCAAGTTTCAGTGCAGAGCCTCCCCAGCATCTTCCGACAGCATTAGCAAGTGCGTTTTGAGAGCCAGGGCTTTTCTAGCCCATGAAAGGGCAGTTGTTCTCCGGCATGGTCAGCCTGGGGACGATCAGATAGATAGATCTCAGTGACAACAACTCCCTGTTTTCCCACAACTGACCTCCTCTAGAGAGGAGCTCAAATAAAGATTTGAATTTCCCTTAGGAAGCCAGGGAAGAGATTTCAGTCCCTGAGAGATTTAGGGTGAAAGTCACTGATTCTATCAGGAGCTTCAGACTTTCAGAAAACCCTGGGTGTTTGAAATCTGAGGAAACTGTACAGTTTAACCCAAATGTAGAAACTTCAATACTCTGAAACAGTAAAGACCTAGCTTTGACGGTGATAATTGAAGACGATTTAAAAGTGTGTAAAGTTCTCTAGGCTGCTGTGAAGCCCACACGAAAAGTTAAAGATTTGTGCAAGGGGGAGGGTCTCAGTTGCAGCTTCCATTGGATGATAGAGATCGTGTCTACAATGTGCAGTCTATGCAACCTGGTACCTTTGAAAATGTTTCCTGTTTGTGGTGCGCATGCCAGGAACCGTGCCAACAAGTGCCACTTCACTGAGCTGTGTTCTTCGTTGGGTTTTTAATGAGAGCTGAGAAGGTTTTGAAATATATGGTGTCGTGTCATGCATTTGGCGATCTAGCCTATCCTGTACTGAGGACCGCAGCTGGGGTTCTTTCCAATGCAGCCTTCGTGACAGAGTGACAGAGGCTGCTGTTCCAAGTGGTTCTCAGCAGTGGTTTAAAAAAAAAAATAAAAAAAAAAAACCCTAAAGCTAAAATTCTTTCTACTCAAGTTCTGGACACTCTTATCCTGGTGCATTGCCTTAACTACCTCCTCTTTTTGTATCATAGCTACTAAAATTGATCCTTTAATTTTAACTAGAATCTTCCTATGCTGGCTGATTAACTCAGGCTCCCTTAAGTGATTAACTCAAAGCTCTGGCTTTAGGAGGAGATTTTGTATACAACAAATGCATGAGCTCTTGTTGTATTAAGAAGAAAAAAGAAAGATAAAACTTTGGACTCAAAATATTTCTGGCTTTCAGTGTAATTCAAGCTGTAAAATATCACTTACCCATTAGACCTCTACTTTAGTTCATCTCTTAAAAGATCTTGGAGAGTACATCTTTGGCAAATTATAACCTCCATATAAGAAATGGCGCCAAGCATTGCCAGCTTTTCACTTTTTTTTTTTTTTTTTTTTTTTTTTTTTTAGATGTATATGAGTTGAGTTGGGCTTACTAGGGTTAGGACTTAGGAATCTAAGAAAATGTAGGAAATAATGAAGAGGGTGAGTGTTAAAGGATTGAACACTCAAATTATGTTAACCAAAGGGTGAGATTTTGACCCTCTGAAGTCTCATATTCCAGTCACCTCCACTCCCCTCCCAGGTCCTGCTCTGAGTATCTCACAAGGAATTTTTCTGTCATATCAAGTATTTGTGTAGATGATGAAGAAAGAGAAACAGTGTTTATCCAGGTTCATTAAATAAAGACAGTCCTGCTTATCTGGATCAGACTCCTCAGAGACAGAAAGATTAAAATATTTTGTAAGAGGAAGGATTTAGAAAGATACTTTTGGACAACATTGTGCAATAGAAGTAGAGGAAGACCTGAATTCCAGATCAACTCACTAGTGTTTTACCATAGCATGTTGTTCATGCTGTGGGTGTGGAATCCATCTAAGGTGGGGGATACTTCTCAATTACTTTCCAAGACTTATGTCAAGTTACTCATAAATAGGTACTATGACTTGAAATCTTTTGGACCTATTCTCAATTTTATCATATTTCTCCAGAGTGAGAAATCTACTTATTTAAACCTGAGGGCAATATTAGGGAATTCCCATGTTTTCACAATTAGATATCCCCACTGTCCCGTGAGTCTTCTTTCCAGTTCTCAGGGATACACAGCCTCTAAGGCTATGCCACAGTTGATAAAATCTTGTGCTAAACGGAGCCTTTGATTACAATAGCACCTGAGTTCAAGGTGCAAATGCAGGATAATTATGGGCTGCCTGTCAAACTGCTGAGAAACTCTGGATTGGTCTCTCATCTCCTTCCCTTCTTTTTCCTGCCCTGTTAGCTGTTGGATTTGTGCAGTTGTGTAGAGACATGACTGTTGTGCCTCATCCGTGGGTGTGATGTACTTCCTCCACACTGTAGTCTTCTCCCTTGATGGAAACGGTTGCTAGAGTTGGTGGAACACCTGGGGGGATCTTCTGGCATGAAAGGTGCTGGGTATGAATCATTTGTCATAAGCTTAGTGTCATAAGCAAGAACATATTGTCCCTATCCTACTCATTCCAGGCATGCTGTGCCCTGATCTAAATTTATATAGTAATCCTTGGAGTGTTACAAAATGTATTTGTCTATATATGTGTTCATGGTGCTGTATGTGTTGATACTTTCATCCCAAGGGATTTTTAAAGTGCTATACTCACTAATCTATAAAATCACTCGTAGGTGGTAAGTAGGTGACAAGTGTTAATATCTCCCTTTCATATTTTTATGCTGAAGTGATTTTGAATATTTCAATTCATCACCCAGGCTCTTTCTCACTGGCAATAGTGTTAAGTGATTTGTTAACAGAACTTTTTACTTAGATTTTCCACCATGAGAACTTTGATGTTGTACTCATCAGAGAATATGATGGCCTGATCAGCCTTCCTGTATCGCTTTGTGTGGTGATAATATTGTGTACCCTAATAAAGCTTGCCTTGAGGATCAGAGAAGCAGAACAGCCAGCCACTAGCTTACCTCTATGAAATCCTCAGTCTCAAGCGAGGGTGTTCCTCTTTCCTCACCTTATATACCTTTCTGTGTCCTGCCATATTACTTCCTGGGATTAAAGGGTGTGACCTTTAATCACTACCTGACCTCTATGTTTAATTTAGTGGCTGGCTCTGTCCTCTGATCCTCAAGGCAAGCTTTATTGGGGTACACAATATATCACCACATCTTTGCCTTTAATGGTTGCTAGAGTTAACATTTATACCCAACCTTACTGAATAAATTGAGTTCCCACTGGGGCATGGCAGGTGCCTTACATTTACCATCCCACCTAATCATCTTGAGTAGAAGTTCTTACATAGATGAGGAAACTAAGGCTCCAAAAGAGCAAAGGTTGCCAAGAGAAATTCGTTCATGAAGGCACAGAGCAGGAATGGAGTGTCTGTAGTCACCTGCTCTGACACCCCCAAAACAGCTTGCCTTAGGAGATGTTAGGTAGACAGAATACTCAAGCCTTTGGACTCTGTATAATTCATAATTCCATTTTGAGCTCGTGTCTGCTGGTGATAGGAAGGCATCTTCTGGGTTGAAGGCTTCCTCCCCTCGAGGAAAAGCAAGTGCTTTACTGTATGCCTATCATCACATAAGTCACTGTGAGTAGGGAGTTGGTTGTTCTCTCATCCACCCACCTCTTCATCTTTTGTGAGAGGTGGAATCTGCACCTGGTGATTCAAGAAGGGTAACCTAAGATCATTCAGTTCTGTGCTTATCTTTGGGAATAGATTCTTTCTTTTGTCTTATTTAATGACACATCAGATCTTATAAAGGGGTAGGGTGTCAGTAATTTGGAAAAATGTTTTGATAAGATGCCCCCCTTCTTTCTTTTTTGACCTGACTCATTTTTATTTTTAAATAAAGTGAAAAAAGACTTTTAGCTTTTCTTCAGAAGCCCACATTCTTACTTCTCCAGTGGGTCCTTTATGCTTTTAACGAACACTGATTTGACATAATGTGGTGGTGCTTAGAAGGCAGCAGTATTAGAAGTAGTCGGATCTCAGTTCCTGTCTTAACTCTCCTGATTTCGACCACATTGCCTTGAGAAGTCATGTGAGCTCTTTGGGGCTTCGGTGGCTCATCTGAGACACTGGAGTGATATGTCTTCTTAATTTTTCCTTGAAGATTTAATGTCAAGTATATTAAGTACTTTGTGTTGGCAAGTACTCAATGAGCAATGCTTTTTTAGGTGAAAAGAAAACTTTTCTGCTGGTATTTAAGAATAACAAAATAGAGAGTTAGTTACTTGTATGCAGTTACATCTTGCTGTAATTTCATATCCTCAATTTCATCCTCTGTGATGATTTGAATAAATTAGAACATGACCATATTCCTTATGGTGAACTCCATACGTCATTCAACATGCAGACCTCTGACACGCACCACATTTAAATAAAGTGAAGTCAGAGAGGCTGAGATTTGGACCTGACACAATGACCTACATCTCTCACCAATGAAACAAACAGAGTTCTTATTTCACATGGTTCTCTTTTCCCCCCAACACCCATGTACAAATTTGTTTCTGAGGTATCACATACTTTTTGAGCTCTACAGAAACATTCATTACAATCTGTGCTTATGGATTCACAGTAGCATATGGTTTACTGGATTTGTTTTAATCATGCCTTTGTGTTAATAAATGTGCTATTTTTGTATTGAAGGCCAGAAAACATGGTAAAATTGGAAAGTAAAATCCTCTTAGATGTTTGATGGGCATTTTCTAGAGGAAATTAACTCTAGGGAGTCCATCCACATTCTTTTAAAGCAGATCCTTAGACATCCATAGGCTGGGCTGAAAAGACAGGTGAAAATAAATGAATTTACTGAAGAGAAGAATAACTACTCACGTGCTAGGACTGATTGACACATATCAACATTATGATGAGAGGCTCATACGAATTTTATTTACTTTTAATTCTACAAATACTTACTGAACTCCAAGTACTCATCATTCACTGGCATGGGGATGTCTGTGAAGTGGAACACAAAAATAAAAAGAAGAAATCCTTACCCTCACAGAGCTTTCAGTCTTGTACTTAGAGTTCATACAAGAGACTAAAGCAGATCCGTGGTCCTTGGAGCAGAGTAGCTTACAGTAGGATTTTAAAGGTGGACTCAATATCATCAAGCTTTATGATAGGGCAAATGCTCCAATGGACCTTCCCATAAATGGAAAATTCAAGTAATTAGAGAGTATAATAAAGGCATTTTGAGTTGAACAGATTGCATAAATAACAGTTGAGAAGAGACAGGCACATTATTACTCTTATCTAGGAAATCTACCTAACTTTATTAAATCCTGTGTTGGAAATTTAAATCCTAACAATAGTCTCAAAAGAATCATGGAAGAAAAGAGTATTCATATCAATCTTGCAGTGAGTTTGGGTGTATTCCATGGCTAGAAAGTGAACAGAAACTGTCATGGCCACTGAAAGCCACAACTCTTACTTGTACATTAAATCTCAGCTGGAGTCATCACTCTTTCATTTTTATTTTGACATATTTTTCTATATATACTCCCACTGCCACCACAAAGTGATTTGCCATTGTTTAGGTTTTTAGTCAAATATATCCTCAGCTCTGCCACCTGGAAAATTAATTTGCCCCTTACCACCAACCAGCTTATGTGAGTCACTAAATGTATGTTAAAAGATTTGCCTTGTCTAAGTGTATATCTCAATATACACCCTGTAGTTCTTCATGGAGAGTGTGGATACTGCACCTCCTAGTCCTGATAGCAAAAACTGTCCAAATCATCTCTCTGCTGTGTCTGCAGTCAATGCAAGAGAAGAGATGTGATCAGGGTGAGGCAAGGCCAAGTTCCATGAAAACTTAAAGATTGTTCTTGTGGAGCTCAAACTCTGCTCAGATGGGATTCTTGGTATAGTCAAATAACTGATGGCACAAAAGTGGGACCTTATTGTACAACAGTGATAGTAGGAAAGCAGCCTGTTCTAAGATGTAGGTGTGGAACAAAGAAAGGATGTGAATATTCCTATTTCTTCCTGCTATTCTACATGTATCTAAAGATATTGTATCTGTTTCTGTAGCACATCTGAATGTTGCTTTAACACTTTAGATGAGTTACAGCCCATTTTTTCCTTTTACAAAATGCTTCAGTTCTCAAAGACTGGAACATTACTTATGTTACCCTACTTTTATTCTAAGCACAATCCTGTGAGGTGGGAGAGACTAATTTAATCTACATTTCTGAGAGAGGGAAACCACGTCCTTGCTGTTAAACAGGTCATTTTTGTATGCTAAGAAATCCAGAAACATTTGGCTACACTGTATAACTACACTGCTTGCAGCCACTTGCCAGACAGGTGTTAGAATATAGTTACATCCTAGCCTCAGGGGTAGGTAAAGACTGTGCACCTGGAGCCATTGTGTTGAGAAGTGCGTGTGGTGGCCATGGGACTCCAAATTCTATGCTCTCCAACTTTCGCTGAGCTCAGCTGTTCAGGTTATTTGCTTTTGGCTTCAGAGAATGAGGCTTCATTTAAGTCATGCTCTTTGTATGCTTTAAACCTTGAAATAGTGATTTTAAAGAGAGATGAAGGGACATTCTGGCAGCGAGCTTCCTGCCCGTTCCCCATGTGAAATCTTCATTCCACTGTTAATGTACTGGGTGAAGCCATTATGTAGGACTGGGGTTACAGTAGCTGGGTGGGAGAGTGAGGAGTAGAATACCACTACTTCTCTCCGTAACTGTTTTACACAATTGAGTTCTAATTAAAAAGAATACTAAAGGTTGCCTCAGTTAAGGGAACCTAGGGTGTCAATGTGAAGGAATGAGGATTGATACTAATGGATTTTACTGGAGTCACCAATTATTACTTTTTTTTTTTTTTTTTTTTTTTTTTTTTTACTTTGCACAACTTATAGGGGAGAAGAATCGAGGTGAGTTTGCTGACTATTGGGGGCAGTGGTCTATATCCAGTGAAGACAAATTAATGGACAGCCCAGAGACCTCTCTGGATACTGTAAATAGCCATCAAGTTAGTGAGCAGCTGCTCACTGAGGGAACATGGTATGGGCCATCAGTTTGTGTCATGCAGTCCTCATGGTGCCTTTGCAAACTAGTTGCCACTGTTTTGACTCTAAATCTGTGACTATCCCAGCCTAAAGAACTCACACAAGGTTGCCCAGCTGAAAAATATCCAAGAAAAGATTTACCTTTTGCCATATTTGAATTCAAAGCTTTAATTGCTAGATCACGCTGCCCCTTTTAGGGGTTTATTTTTTATATTTGAAAGTGAGAACTCCAGAAGTCAAGGAAAATGACTTAAAAGGAAACTCCTGGTACAAATGACACATTTTGGGGCACCCTCTTTGGCCTTACTCCATTCTCAGGTCCCCGATGTATGATGCTTTGCTGAGAAGTCAGTTGCTTCAGGGCACAGCTTGATCAAATCCCTAACCTCTGCAAAAGCCCACCACAGCCTCCCTGGTTTCAGCTATGCCTCATCGTGCTCTTGAGAGAAGATGTGTAGGATGTGTGCTGTGCTTACTTTCTGCTGGCTAATGACCCTAGGGTGGCAGTGTGGACAACTGTATCTTTCTTTTTCTTCAAGAAATACTAATAAGAATCATGCTATCAGACAACCAGCTAATCATGTTATACCCTGGAGCAGATGGATTGATTCCTTTAGTCATCCCTCCCTAATAGAGTCACGTGGGCTATCGAGGCACCGGACCCTGTACCATCAGTCCTGCTTCAGGACGTACATGTGTGTGTGTGGGTGGCGTGTGGGGTATTCAAGAGAGAGTGTTGTTGGGCATGAAAAGCCTGTCTTCTCTTAGCAGTTCCACCACAGACTCTCCATTAGCATCTTTAAGGGGCTTTAAAAGACTATTCTAGACATGCCCAGCACTCTGGTTTAGAAATGCCTCTGCAGCCTGCTTGCTCTACCTTGCATTTTGCTAAAATGATGGAGAGACTCTGGGTGAGCACATACTCACTTACAGGTGCCTCCATCAACATTTCCCAAAGGGCTGTCCACCTGTGATTCATTCTTGAATTCCCAGGTGAGAACTAGATGCTGGAATCTTTGCATTTGGAAAAATCTCTTGGAAACTGATGGGATCATTCAATTTGAGCATTGTTTACGTTAGATACACAGGGGTGAGCTTTAGGGTCCCTGAAGCTCTTCCCCGTTTACACGATTGTAGTTTTTGTTAACATGCTATGTTTTCCCATGAAGAGCTGAGGCACATAGAGTTTGCCAGCTTCTTAGAGGAAACTCCCAGTGCTTGAGACATGGTAGAAGGTCTTATCGATTACATGGGACAGCACATTCTCCTCAAGCAGTGTTTCTGTCCTCCAGTATATACTAGAAAATTATCTTCCCTTCTGGACAGAACCTGGGTCAAAATGTATTGGAAGTGGCAAAAGCATATATAGTATAACACTTAGAGACTGCTTCAGTTTCCTTCTTCGTTATCTGGTGCATATGTAAATTTGGCCAACTGTGCAGTCCATGCCTCAATTTCCCTTTTAAAATGTGGATAATGATGTATTTGTTACATTTTTAAATAATCGTTTTGGTTTTGTGAGAATAATATACTTGCATTATTTCCTCCTTTATAGGTAGGTGATTAAAAGTGATGATAAATATTAAAATGTGTAAAGCAGCCCCTAGTATACATTAAGCAACCAATAAGGGTTTCTATTGCTGCTGTAATTATCATTGTTGTTCTGGTAATATTACTTCTGATATTAATAGTACCTAAGTATAGCCTACTTGAAGATGTTTATAATATGTTGCTTACAACATTGCCTCTCTCTACATTAATCATTTAATTACATTTGAGTGTCCATGAACACACATATAAGTATGTGTAGGTCAGAGGACAACTTAAAGAAGTCAGTTTTCTCTTTCTACCACTGAACTCAGGAACTGAATTGGGTTATTGATAGTTCCTGTTTTATTTGTTGTTACTTAGCAAAAAAAAAAAAAAAAAAAAAAAAAAAAAGAAAAAAAATAAACACCAAAAAAAACCCAAAACATCCCCCCAAACCCAACCAAACAAACTAGCTTTCTGTGTAGAATAGTGGTTCTCAACCTATGGGTTGCAACCCCCACAGGGGTCACATATTAGATATCCTGCATATCAGATATTTACATTGGCATTCACAACAGCAGCAAAATTACAGTTATGAAGTAGCAACAAAATAATTTTATGGTTGAGGGTCACCACAACATGAGGAACTGTATTAGGAAGATTAAGAACCACTGTTGTAGAACAAATAACCTATGACCTTGTACACATATTATTATTAAAGCCGTGAAAAGACTGGTTTCGTAGGCGCATATTTTGAATTGTGATATCTCATAGAAGACAAGAAAGAGAGAGAAACAGATTATAAAACAGTACCAAGGAAGTCAAGGGAATCTTGGGCTTTATTGTTCCCACATGTATACCAAGTTCTATAAATGTACTTGTATGCAGTAAGGGTTTGAAACCCTTTCAACTACTGTATACACAACATGACTGTGTTTTTATTAAAAAACCTATGACTCAAAATGTTTGCTGTGGTTATGATGAACATTGGGATTATATGTGATTTTTTTTTGGTCTGTTTTTTGCTGTTTCTCAACAAACATGAATTTCTTGAGTTCTTTTTAAAAGTTACTTTAAAAAGAAAAATAAAACAAAAAAGGGCAAGCATGCTTGTGAACTTGGCCTCATTAGAACTGACTTCAAGCACTGAGCTGGACAAAGCACTCACATCCTGTTGCTTGTTTGTGTTCTAATCACTGCTGTCAGGAGACAGTTCAGTGCCCACAATTTTTTCAACAACAAGAAGACTCCTTGTCTCTCTCCTGACAATACAGCAGCTGGTATGACTGGGCCCCTTTCCTGCCGTACCCATTCTGATTCAAAGGAAAATGAATCCAGAGGTAGCTTGTCATCTGACAACAATTCCCAGAAAGTTTGGAGATCTCAGTTTTCTCAATAAGTCACCACATATTTTAATTGATATATCATTGTCTATCTGGATCTTGGTTTCTACCTCACAGCATAGTTAGACACATAAATACATTCGTAATCAATGTGTACAACTGTGTCTGTGTATGTGCACACGTACCTGCATGGGTGTGTGTATGTGAGATTCACAGTAGCATACATATTACTCGACAATATTAAGGTCTCTTTTCTTAAAGGTGAAATAGGAAGACTTGTATGTCAATGGAATAGATTTTTAGAGACTGCTGGTCAGAACTCAGTATGGTGGTCTTTAGAAAAAGGAGAGGGGAAAAGAAACAAACCGAAAGAGAGGGGGTAATGAAAACAGAAAATGGAGAATGAAGGTCCACACAACAGAGAGAGAGAGAGAGAGAGAGAGAGAGAGAGAGAGAGAGAGAGAGAGAGACAGAGACAGAGACAGAGACAGAGACACAGAGAGACACACACAGAGAGAGTTTACCAACATATTTGTTCTCCTGTTTTATGTTTCATTTTCAAGTAACCTAAAAATAACTCAAGCACTCAATGGATGTGTGTTTATTAAGAAGCAGATAAAAGTCACATATCATCCTGATTGATATTCATCATAGCCATAGGCAAGCATTTTTAGTCATAAATATTCTTTGTACAGAAACATAATGATTTTGTAGTATATAATAGGTGAAAATGTTTTAAGCAAGAGAGAGAAAAGAGGGCAGGGAAAACAAGTGAAAAAGAGACAGAGGTATAGACTGACAAAACAGGGAGATTGGAAAAGAGAAGGAAAAGAAGTGAGAAAGAGACACAGAAAGGCCATAGATTAGGAAAGGCATTTTGAGAGCTGAGTTATAGTAGGGTCATGTAGACACATGGAGAGTAGGAGATAAAAATTAAGAAAAAGGGAAGTGCCACTGAGTGGCGAAGACTTGGAATATAATCAAACCATCAAACGTGCATAGCATCCCTGGTTCCCGGGAAAACTGCACTCTTCATTCTCTGCAGAGCTTCTCCAGCCTCTTGTTTGACAGTATTTAGCACCCAGCCCTGCGAAGTAGCTAATCCAGGTCTGGAAGCCCTGCGTGTGTGTGTGTGTGTGTGTGTGTGTGTGTGTGTGTGTGTGTGTGTGTGTGTGTGTGTGTGTGTTGTAGCCTTGAGAGCCAGATGTGTGCTGAGCTCTCTGTGATTGAAGCGGTGTGTGCAGTATTTATGCACAGCTAAGAATCTCTCAAGAGTGTTTGTTTGGAGAAGTGGGCCTGATCAGTTGGTGTAGAGACAGCATTTTAACCTTTTCTGTTGTAACTAGTCTGTGTTACTTTGGACACTTAACATGGATATGCATTTTATAATACTGAAAACAGTAAAGCACTTTTTAAGTGGCTGTTATGTCAGTGCTGAGTGCTAGAAAATACGAATACCTGATCTTTGGCCCAAGGGTGCACATCCTGGTAGAAACAGACAGACATGTAACAGGATGGAATACAGTTTAGTGTGGTAAGTGCATAATGGCTTAATAGAGCTTTATGCAAAGTGCTCTTAGAGCAAAGAGGGCAGGGACTGTGATTTTGCCTGAGAGTAGGAGGCTGTGTTTTAAAGGGAAGTGACATTTATCTGGGATTTTATTCAAAGTTAAAAGAACTATAGGCAGAATATATTGTGATGGGAGAAAAGGCTGTTTGAGCCCATTCTTAACCCCCTGTATCTTAGATCTTGGGTTCACCATATGTTGTTAGCAGTCAACAAGCTGTCATTGGTTTGACACCTCATTCTTTATTATTTGCCATTTTAATGTTTGAAATACTTGAGACAAAGGATAATAGAGCTTTACAATAACAAATTAGATTCCATGTTTTGTAGTTTTCCATTAGATTATTGACCACAAACCAGACAAAAGAATTTGATTTTCCAAAGGAAACAAACTCTTAAAATTTCCCCGACCTTTAATGTGCATATACGTCTTCTCATCACCACACCTGCAGACACAAAAAAGTCTCCAGAATATAATTTGATTAGCTGAGCAATGATGGTTAGTTGTTTCTGGTTATTCTGTGTTTCTGGTTTTAAGAGTTTAAGGTGGGGGTTTGTGTCATCTTACTGCCTACCCTATCAATGTGGGGGGTGAAATACATCAGGGCTAGTTGTGCATACTTTCTTAGCATCAACTCTTATAACAAGAGTGTGATTTTAAAGATAATGAGAGTACACAGAGAGTTATGCACCAGTGTTACCCACTCTTAATTGGTTATTCCTTGGAAAGAGGAGGCAGCATATATAAATTAAATTCATAAAAAAGTCCCAGAAAGCAAACTTAGCTTTTTTTCGTCTTGTTGACTTTCTAGGTAATGGGGAAAAATATAAGCCCACAGGATGGAACTGATGAGGAAAGAACAGCTGGTGGTGGGGTGGGGTACCTCTGGGGTGAAAGTGGGCTCACAGACTGTGAGAAGTTGATGCCCAAGTGAATTTGCATGTAACTCCCAGACTAGGTGTTACTTGAGAGGATGTTGCAAAGTCCAGATCTGTATGGTGGGTGACTTGGGAAATTTTGCCTGATACTTTGTACTTCTGCATTCAAAGACTGAATGCTAGGTTTGCATCATTAAAAAACAAAAATGGCTTGGGCAGAGGTTTTCCAAGTGATGTCAGATATGCCCTAAATTTCTTCTGCTTAAGCTTTGACTTCATTTCATATATGAGACTCTTTTTTTTTTTAAATATGCATTTAAGTTATACTAAAAATCCTAGGGAAAGAAAGAGAAAGATGACTTTAAAGCTCACTAGGCTTACAAGCAAGCACCCTATTATCTCTTATTCAGCTTAATTTGGGTCTGTAAAGAATATGAAGGGAGACTGATGTGATGGCCCAGTGGGTAAAGAGTCTTGCTGCCAAGCCTGATGACCTAAGTTCAATTCCCAGGACTGCATGCTGTAACAAAAGATTCAACGCTCCCAAGTTGTTTTCTGACACACACAAGTACCTGTCCACAAGTATCCAAACACACATACATACACACAAGCACACACATTTGCATCCTAAATAATGTTTTAAAGAATATGTAGGAAACTATTTGTCTGTTGATGAAGAAATTTTAGAAACAGTAGGACAAACTTGCTGTTTCCTCATCTCTTTATATAACTACAAGTTACTAATGGTTTCTGTATTTTAAAATGACTTGAGAAGAATACTTTGTGACATATGACTGCTTCTTGATACATTCTTGAATGTGGGCAATTCATTCACCTGATGTCTGTGCAGTGTTGGAGGACAACCACAAAGCTGAGTAGTTGTGACAGTGACTGTAAGTCCATCAACCCCAAATATTTACTCTCTGACCCTCTATAGAGGAAAATTTGCTAACTCCTCATTTGAGGGCTTGGGGAGAACATAAATGGTCAAGCACAGTTGAGAGCCAGATGTCAGCTGGATGGCACGTTTTGAGAGTGGTTGTTTGATCTTGCTTTTCATTCTTAAAAGGCCTGTGTGCTCCCATCCATTGCAAATTCTAATTCACAAGTGTACCATCTCTGTCCAGTCTGTCTGCTCAGCTCCTTCTTCTTTCTGGAAACTTTGTCTGCATGTTAAATCCTTTGCATTCGGAAATCATCTCTTTGGTGACAACTTCCCCAATACTCCAGGAAGAAGGAATACATGACCCTTATGAACTAAAGGTCTGATATTGTGTGCTGGTTCAGTCTGCCTCCATTTAAGCAAGCACAGCTGCTTTGTGAGAGCTCCTGGAGGGAAAAGCTCCATTTTCTTCATTTTTATATACTTCTCTGTGGCATATAGGAGATTCCTAATAAGCACATACTTATATATGACACAGGATTGTTTCATTTATCTTTTATTATATCACCAGCATTTAGATGCCATAAACATAGACCACTTGGATATTTTCACTGTATTGATTCAAGCAGTGTAGGATACCTGATGTGTCTCATTGAAATGGGCAAAAAGTGACCCAAGACAAAACAAAAGGGAAGAGGGAAAAGGAGAAAGAAAGGGAGGGAGAAAAGCCTAGATTTGAACCAAATCAAATTGCTTTTGAAGCCACAGCTTTCCTGTAGCAGGAGTGGGTAGGACATATTCTAGCCGCCAGGACAAGTGGCTGGCTGACAGGGGCTAGCATTGCCATGGGCCCAAGAGAGAAAGTAATAGCTCACCTAAGGAGCTAAGCTGAGAACCAGCCCCCATGGAACAAAGTCTCAACCAGGCAAAAATATTTGAGAAGAGATGAGAATGTGTTGCATTTTGTGAGAGAGAAAATTCCATTTGTGATAATGGAGTGACAATGAGGAAGCAATTATGGGTTTAACCTGCATTTTCTTCCTGGCAATATACCAGAAGGGATAAATCGAGAATTTCTGTGAGTTTCTCAAGTGATTTGGGCAGGGTAGAACTTCAAATAAAGGTGGGGAATGACTACTTTTTTGAGAACTCAGCAATAATCTATAACAACAAATATTTACTGACTGCTTAGTATCTTCCAGACATTATTAAAATTGATTTATATACCTTCAACAATAGGAAATAGGTAATACTGTTCTCCATAAATTACTACTATGAATTGTACTACTGTTAGTATAACAAAAGGTAGGCATGGCCATTATTCTCTATAAAAATCTAAATGTAGTTGACCTACAATGAGAAATTAAGTAGCTTGCACCCAAGGTCACATGAATAGCAGGTGTTAGAAATTAGAAGTAGGAAGCTGGGTTTTAAAACTGCAGACAGTTGGGGGTCTACAAGCTTATTTTTAGATCACTGTATTTTACTATGTTTCAACATTATAGCTTTATCTTCAAATGGCCACAAGGTTTTCCTGCATTTAAAAGTATTAATTGACTGCTTAACATAGAGGAGACATAGGCAGGAACTGAGAATGTATTAAGTATCAAAGCCAATAGTTGCCTGTAGCCCTGACTCTCTCTGACTGTGATCCTTCCACTGACTGTCTGTGGGATTTGGGAAGTTGTGATATATGTCTCCTTTCATGATGTAAGATTCTTTCAGAATCCAAAAGATTATTTGTTCTTCAGAAGACGCAAACATATATGTCAGCAAAAAACAATGTACATAAAATACAAATAAACAAATTATTTTTAAAAAATTATTAATAGAAACCCACATTCAAAGAAATAAATGATTTGATTTTTGTTTACAGTGGAGATTAGTGAATTAGTGTTTGTGGGTGTGGAGATGTATGATATTATATGTATCTCTGTTTTGCCTTCATGTTGGTACCATCACCTGTAATTGAAGAGTTGCATTCAGTGTTTCTATTTTGTGTTTGTATCTGAGGGTATTTCTACTTTCATGTGAAAATGAGGATGCTTGCCTGCTGAATGACTAAGGAAACATTTTATATGTACACGAAAGCATTATAAAACTAACATCCAGCAGTAGTTTATGCACCAAATTAAAAATAGGAACTAAAGTTTTAATTATCTGGAGAAAAAATCAGGGTCTTCATTTTTTGCAACACCTTTACCTTGTCCTTGGAAACTGTCCACTTCTAAAGAGGGTTTGTTTTGTGTATTTTAAACTAGAGACTATTTAGCTTAGACTGCGTGTGTGTAATCTGCTATATTTCACCTTGAGAGCTAAGTTGCCTCAATTTAATCGCAATAAACTTGAAAAGTTTGACCTTGATTTATTATTTAAACTGCCCTGTAGCCAATTTGTTTGTATTTTTAATGGACTTTTTCTTATTTTTAGGCCTCTTTAAAATGTATTTATGGTAGATCATTTGAAAAATCATGGGTATATAATTAAGACCTATTCTTTTTCTTCATTTAAACACTTCATGCCCGCAGGTGAATTTTCCTGCACAGTGATTTAGTGTAGGATGCAGTTTCTTAAAATGTAATAGTTGGCCCAATGTCAAGACATAAAGACTGTTTAAAAAATGGCTTTGAATCCTTTAGACAAGACTATTTCTGTGATCTGCCATTCTGGGATGACATGAAATATTTCTTTCCCAGAAGTCTCTGGGCTCTGGCCCTTCTCCACATGCCACAATTTCTTCAGCAGCAGTTACTTTTTCCTGTATTCCTGGTAGTTTACATAACTGGTACCATTAAGAAATTTCTGATACGTCTGTTGAGACTTGATTAACATGCCATTGTTATACTATTAATAGGTCATCAGATGCCATTTACATTGATTTAATGTTTATTTCACTGGTAGATACAAAGAGAAATCTGAGTGCTTCCACAACCCTTCCTGTGTTGGTGTCCAGCCCCAATCTGTAGAAGGGTTCTTGGAGGGAGGAGTGAGGAACTGAGAAATAATAGGAAGAAATATAGATGTAGACAAAAAGACAGAGACACAGGATAGCTTCGGGAGGGCCCTGGGTCAATACCCAGTAGGCACAAGTTTGTTCGTGATGGGCTTTTTATACGTCAGCAAGGGGAGGGGCAAAAGACCCCCCCCCTTGAAAAGTCAAGGTGTAAAGTACCAACAAGTGTAGACCCTTCAAAACACCTGGTAATCACGCCTTTGGCCAAATTATCTTATTATGCAGCCCTGCTAGGGAAGGCAAGCTCAGACTTTCTGACCTTATTAGGGAGCCTCTGTGGGCCCCCACATTCCTGAAAGGGGAAGATGGGCAAGAGTGAAACTTTACTAAAGATGGAGACAGATTAAACAGAACCACATATACTGATGACTTAAATCTTCAAAGGAGGCACTGCAGAAATCTGTGGCATATTGACAAAACTATTCTTTTCTTTTTCTTTTTGGAAATATGGTGTGAAATTTGTTACTCACATTCCTTACAGCCCTGCATGAAAAGCAGGCAACGGAATGAGAAACCCTTTCCTATCCCCACAGTCATCCTGCTGTTTCTAAGTGATTATAACCGCTTCTGTGTAGGATAGAAGAAAAGTCATGAAGGAATGTCAAGGAAGTCACCAGGTGGAGCTGTTTCCTGTGTGATGGTGCCGAACCAGGCTCTCCAACTGAGTTTCAACAGCTCACTGTAGAGTAAGGACTAAGACAAAGCCAAGCGCTCTTGCTTATTTGTGGGACTTTTAAGTGCAGAATCATGCTTTGGTTGGAAAGCCAAGTGATTTTCCATGAGCATACTTGAGATGGAGTGACAGTGTGCCCACCTCTGTGGCAGCATCACCTCTCATGAGCAGCGAAGCCCTAATGGTGTTTTAAGTGCTGTTTCCTAAACCTGCATCTCTTGCTAGTAATTGTACTGCCATCATGCTCTTAACTTTTGTTAGGAGTTAGGATACAGAAATATTCCTCTTCTTAACTGGCTCACAGATTAAAGGGGGAGGGGCAAATAGAGGGAATATAACTTGATAAGTGCGGTAAATATATTCTTATAGAGGACGAATATCTTGCCAGAGGGGTGAGATAAAGTATTAACAAAGATTTGTAGAAGAAGTTGTGCATGAAGTTGCTAAAGAATCAGTCGTAGCAAGAATTTTTCCTATGAAGAGTTGAAGTGGAGAGAATGCCATGGGTAAGAACATAGCAGGTATGACAGCCCACGAAAGGAAGGATGCAATAGGGTGGACATGAGGGATAGAGAACAGGCCTGAGAGAAATGGGCTTCTGGCATAAAGGGCCTTGCAGTACAGACTGAAGAGTTTGGACTTCATCATGAAGGTGTGGAGACTGACGTGATCAGCATGGCAACAATGAACTAGATGGAAAGGCAGTGAATTGTGAAAGACACAAGCTAGGAAACTGCTTATAAAGTCCATTCATCTATTGAGCCCACTGTCTGTGTGACCAGCTGAATGACAGACCATGGATGCTGACACTGCCTTTGATTCCCAGACATGTTCTTTCAAGATAACACAAGAGAGGGCAGGGCCAATGCAGTTTGACACAAAACGTGTACATTCAGTTCTGATAACTTTGGTGTGTTAAATATACCATCTTTTCCTTTTATCAATTTCTGAATACCTCAGTGTTACCTGAAGCTACTAGAAGGAGACTTGGCCAGAGGTCTGAGCACTTGGGGTTTTACCTCCAGGTCTTCAGTGACTCTTGTTTAGTGATTTCAGTTTTCTTCATTTCAAAATGAAAATGCTATAATTGACTACAGCTAAGATGTTGCCCATTCTAAATCCTTTAATGGTGATCCCGTTTATCATCTGGTGATGAGTGGGATATGAAATGGCATTTAAGAGAATCTGGGAGGAAAACTTCATAAGAAATTGGACATTAGACTGAGCTAAGAATCGTTTGTGAGATAGTACAGATCATCCTGAAAATTTTAATGTAGACCAGTGCACAAATAAGTTATATAAATAGGGTTTAGGTTATGTGAGAAATCTGTTGAGTATACCTGAGGTACTTAATAAATCCTTGACCTGACATTAAGCAGCTGTTAGGAGCAGGTAACATCTGTTTTCTTGTACTAACCATGCCTAACAAAGTGCCCTTCTCACACTGGTGTTTGAGAGGTATCAGTTAATGAGAGAGATTTAAATATCTTTTGAGCATAGTGAACATTTGTGCAAGAACAGAACCTGTGGTTTTAGCTTCATTTTGCAGCCCAGGTTTTTGTTCTGCAAAATCCAAGCTCCCACCCCAAAGTGACACTCACAAAAATCAGTCACTGGTAGGAATTCTGCTAGAATCCATATCTGCAGGGCTCACATTTTAATATCTTTCCTGTTCTAAGCCTCTGCCAAAGGCTTCACTTGGAAGCCACGAAAAAATGGAGAATGGCCCATGGGAGACAGCAAATGAGAGTACTAACCCGCGTTCCATTTTGCTAGAATTGAATAGGAAAGCAATAGGAGATTGAAGTGGTTAAAGTGCTGGGGTAGGGTAAAAAAAGGTGATCCATCTTGTTTCCTCCCACATCATGTGTTCCCTCTCTAAAGTATGCTGGGGTTCTGAGGACTTCGGGTTGAGTACTATTTCACATAGTATTCCTTTTTTTGGGGGAATAGCGGGGCTATTTTACATGAAGGTGAAAACTGCAGCTTCGGTGGAATAAGTAGGAACTGTGAGGGATGGTGTTGCAGAGAGAGAATGGCGCTGCTGTCTCAGCATGACTCTGAGTGCAGGACTCGGCCTCTGGGACTGTGTTGGGGAGGCTCTGTGTTCAGCATGAGGCCAAGCATCTGGGGAGTTGTGATCAAAGGCAAAACTCCTCTCTGCAACAACCAGTCTTTAAAATAGATCCAATTAGCCCTTAACTAGGAACCCAAGGGATTCCTCTGCCCCCTGCCTGTCACTATTCCACACCATCCAGGACGTCTGAATGCACAAAGCGAAGCGACAGTAATAATAACTTCTTTGTATTATAAGATAGAGTCAGGAATGATTTTTAATCACCATGCTGAGTTCCTCCCCAGCATGTCTGTGTTACGTAACTCCCACCCCCTTTGAAAATAGTCCTATAATTCCTCCTGGTCACATCTCATGCTTCCAGTTTAGAGGAGATTCAGTGTTAACAGCTGGGTCTAAAAGGAAATGTCAATGTTTATGTTAAGCTGGAGGAAAGAGTAATATATTATAATTTTCCAGCTTGAATATTGTGTTCGTATTGCAGCATTTTACAATTTCCATCTCTGGAAAAGTGACCAAAGTTTAGCTTCATCCAGGGGTTCTCAGTGCAAATTCTTAGTTTTACAATTTGAGTGAACATGGGATTTTGTTGGAGTCTTTAGCACTTTAGCTGTCTGCTTTTGATCATTGTACATGGTTGGCTACTGTTTGTCTCATGAAGCAGGAAGATTTCTGAGGTCATTCCCTCCAGTGCCCTCACTTTTCAGATGGGGAACCCAAGAACTACAGATATAAAACTAAAGGACTTGCAGCGCAGATACCCTGGTTTTTCACAAAGGGCATAAAACCCTGGTGGTGTAATATAGTGGTTAAAGACTGAGTTTGAGTTCCTAGCTGGGAAATATAATAAATGTCTCAGAATTTCTGCAGCATAGATTCTTATTGCAGGAAATGAAAACTAATACTGTATCTGTCTAGAACAGTTAACTTGAGTATGAGAAGGGGCTTGAGTGTGAAGCATTTTGGCCTAATGTACAACACAAGTTAACTAGTAGGGATCATTTGATCTGTCTATTAATTGATCTCTCTCTCTCTCTTTCTCTCTCTCTCTCTCTCTCTCTCTCTCTCTCTCTCTCTCTATATATATATATATATATATATATATATATATATCTGTATCTTCTAACATCTATCACCTATCTATATCTCTTTTGCTGGCTTTGTAACACAGGAATTTTCTACCAGATGCAGATTAAAGAATACATTTGACTTAAGAAAAAAAAAAACATTATAGACATTCACTGAAAACATTCAGAGTCTTAGTGCAGTCTGTGACAAAATGTTCCAATATAAAAGAATGTTTGCTCATTTATTTGAAAACTCAACACTTACAAGCCAGCAAAGAATCAGAGTACAAAGTTGACAGTGTGAACCACGCCTGTCATGACATTAGAAGTTTCAGTTTTACCAACACACTTTGAAGCACAGAATTGCTAGAATCATTATATTGGAAGTAAAATTTTGATGGAGAATGCTTCAGATAATGTAAATAAAGTTTGTTTGTCCAAGTTCGAAATGCTTATTACATTTTCATATATATATATATATACACACACATTCTTCTTAAATGATAGGCACCAAAAGTATGAAACAACATAAGATTTTTTTTTTGAGACAATGCCTCTCTGTATAATTCAGGCTGCCATGGAAATCACTACATACTTTGGGTAGGCCTAAAGCTCTTGATTATCATCCTGCTTCAGCCTCTTCAGTACAGAAATTACAGACATGGACTACCTTGCTTGGCTGAGAATGTTTAATTACTCCATTTGACAATATTGATCCTTCATTGTTGCTCAGGTGGAGGACCACAGCCTGACATGTATAACTGTTTGATATCACATCAGATCTTGCCATTAGCTTGAGAACAACACAATCAAGTTACTGAAAATACCTCATATGTTTTAAGTAGTTTACAATTTCGTATTGGTCAACATTCATACAGCTATCTTTGGCTGTATGTGGCTGTGTGTGGCTGTGTGTGGCTCACAGGCCACTGGATGAACATGTCTGTCCCTCTACATTTTAACAAACAGATGATCTTGGAAATTTTACTTAAATAAATTGGATGCCTCATGTATGTAGTCTTCACTCAACTGTATGTTTGTGTGTGTGTGTATATGTGTGTAGGGGGTGACTGAGACTATACTTTATGAATCTTTAAAAATCTAAATCTTTAAAAATCTACTCATCACTTTGCCCCCACGATCATTGATTTGTTTTGTTTTTCTTCCTTCTCTCTCCTCAAAATCTTTTGGTACCTCTTTGCCCAGAATTCAAGGCTAACTAGCCAGCTAATTTCAGACCAGACACTGGGCTAAGGAAGTAGCAACCTTATTTCATTTGGAGAGATTTTTAGCATCTGAGCAATAATAAAAATTGCATTTTATTTAGCCTTTATTCTTCCTTCTGATTTCCTAAATAGACTGGATATTCAGTCAACAAAGCTGAATCCAAGGGTGTGCCCTAGCCTCTTACTCGCTTGGTGATTTTAAAACTTGTGATTATGTCTCTGAAAACTGGGTACTTAAATATCCTATTTCCATCTGGAATTGCATTATGAAGAAAGAACCAACATGCAGATGATTTAAGCAAATAGGAATTTAATTCATCAGATTTAATCTTATTTCTGTGCTTAGATTCATAGCTTTAATCTGTAAACAAGCTCATCACTAGGGAGATAGGTAATTACACAAATTAGACTGGAGAATCTTTGTTAGGGGAGATGGATTTTGTTTACTCTCATGTGTTTGGCAGTACAGGAATTTCCCTCATGCACAGGCTTCCATTTTGTGTGACAGTGGGAGCACATGCTGGGAAAGGAACTTCTTTGTCCCTGCATCTGTCTTCCAACCAACACTGTACTATCCTGTTTAAGGGTCATATTATAGAGAAGGACAACAGAGGTGTGTAACTCACTAAAGCATTAAGGGTCTCCCTTCCCAGGAAGTTGCGATACTTTTCTTGCTCATGGTTCTCTGGCTTAACTGGAAAATCTGAAACTTTAAGTTGTGTTCTGCGAATATGAGCACTCACTTTTGAACAGCCAAGAAAATTGCCTGAGAGTCTTTACTTTTAAAAGCCATTTCCAAGTTAAGAGAAGATGTGATGACCTCAGAATCACATGAAAAATAAAATGTAAATGTGAACTGATGTCTCTGTCTTAAAAGTAGGACTGGTAAAAGATTGATGAATGGTGTAGACTGTCAGCAGTTGAAAAAGTTTACAAGATGTGAGGATTACTGAGCATTGGGGCTGACAGAAAGAATAGGAATAGCAAAAACGTGTAAAAAGGGCATAGTGAAGAAAGGCGTGGACAGATGGAGAGTTACAAAAAATTAGTAGGAAGCATGCAAAAATAGTTCTGATCCTGGGCAGATCTCTTATAGGTCTCTTATGGGCTTATATCAAGGAGTTAGTAAGTATATCTTTCAGTTATGATCCAAAGAAAATCATTTTCTCATGAGAATGGCCAGGCTGAAAGATTGGAAAGAATTTGGTGGTTTTATTTAAAACACTTACTTGAATATCTACCATGGGCTAAGCAACATACCAGAAATGTAGACTTAGCGGTAATATAAGATATGAAATTTTCTCTCAAGAAATTTATATTCATGAAAAGAAAGGCCTGAGCGGAAGGAAAATAAGCAAGCAGCTGGACAATGAGCCTTAAATATCTTATTGCCTCAGTCGCTGCAGCCCTGGGGCAATGGGTACATGTTATTGTGCCTGGCTTTTATGCTTGGGAGCTTGGATCTGAAACTAGGTCCACATGCTTGTGCAGCAGGCACTTGACTGATTGAGCCATCTTCGCAGCCTCCCAAACTATGTGAGTTAATGTAATCCAGCCAGAAGGAATGACATGTACTGAAATCTAGGATCGGAGGGGTTTGTGTTACAATCTTCCTTTAGAGCAATGGTTCTTATCCTGTGAGTTGCAACCTTTTGGGGTCAAATGACTCTTTCACAGAGGTTGTCAGCTATGAAATGACAATGAACATACTTCTATGGTTGAGCAGTCTTCATAACATGAGGAACTGTATTAAAGGGCTGCATTATTCAGAAGGTTGAGAACCACTGCTTTAGAGCAAGAATGGCTGGAACTGAGAGGGACAGTTGGCCCCTGTATAGGTTCAGAACCTGTATAGTCTGCTCCTGACATAAAGCCCAGCATCTGCACCATCCTTCCTGCCATTCCTGCTGCCTCCTGCCCATACTTCTCCTCCTGCACCTGTTCCTGGACTGGAGGAATGACTGTTCTCTATGCTGATGAGGAGGGTATGGAAACCCATGACCAGGAAGCACCAAGTACTTCTGTTAGCAAAGCACTTTCCTTTCCAAACACAACAGTGATCCTTATTATGGCAGAGTTAGACCATGGTCTTGGATTGTTAATGTGGAGAGATATGAAGAGAATTTGTTCTGCAATGAAGTTAGTTGGAGTTTATTTCCCCCCAAGTGATTTTATAAGGTGATAAAAGGGAAGGAGAGTCATACTACACCTCAATATACCAAATGAGGTATAGTATGACTGTTATTGTGTACTAGGTGAGCTGAGAGTGAGTCCAGAAGTCAAGTGGCCTGATTCTGAAATTTCTTACACTTTTGCTCACTGGCTGAAGAATCATGGATATAGTATTTACTTCTTCCATTCTGCATTTACTGATATTTAACTTTGATGTAATAGTCAAGTGGTTGTGAGTATCAACCAAACCATGAGGCATTTAGAACATTTGTCATAGCTAAGCATCTTGCAAATGGTGGATATTGTTATTAATTGGACATTGTAACACAGCTGTTATTGTGGACAAGTCATTTCCCCTGTCAGAGTCTCCATTTCAAGCTCCTATACTCCTCCATCTGTGTAACTTATGATTCTTCAAAGGAAAGTGAAGAAACAATCTGGAACAGAAATCCTTTTTAAAAATTATTCACACATTTAAATTCTAATTTTTATCGTTTGAGAATTTCATATATTTATATAATGTACTTTGATCAAATCCATCCTCATTGCATCCCCTTCAAATCCTCCCCAACACCTCATGTTTTCCTTTTAAACATCATGTGTTGTTTTTTTTTTTTTTTTTTTTTAAAGCCATGTAGTCCAACTAGTGCCACCTCCAGGTAATGTATCTCTGGAAAAAAAATGACTCTGATTCTCCTAGAAGCTATTAGTTGCCAGTAGTTCCTCAGATAGAGGTGGAACTTCATGCCCCTCTCTTTTCGTACTGGAATTTTATATGGCTTCACCTTGTGCAGGTCTTACCCATGCAGTCATAGCTGCTGTGAGTCCCTGTGTTTAACGTCATTGTCATGTTCAGCAAATACTTTTCATTGCAGACATCTGTTTCCTTGGCTCTGGCCATCTTTCTATCTTCTCTTCCATGATGATACCTGAGCCTTTTGCAAGGGGGTTGATAACAGATGTCCTCTTTAGGGTTCAAGACGCCATAGTTTCTTATTCACGGAACCCTGACCAGTTGTGGGTCTCTGTGTTCATTGCCACTGCAAAAGAAGCTTCTCTGATGAGGACTGAGAGATACACTAATCTGTGGGTGTATAAAGATAAGAGCTTGGGGGCAGTTTAATATATGTCCCATTTAGTAGAATATGGTTATCAGGTTCACCCCTAGTGCTTATAACCTAGCCAGCTGTGGAGTGTTGGCCTAGATGATGGTACTGGGCATAAGTTTTGTCATATGGAGTGGCCTTTAAATTCAAGCAGAGAGAGATTGGTTATTCTCATGATGTTTACTATTCTATCAGTGAGCACAGAATGCTATGCCAGATGTTGTTGATGCTTTTATGGTTCAGCACTAGGTAATATTGTTAATTATTTTCTTCCTGGTAGTATAAATAGCACCTCTTAGCACTATACAATTTAGCTAGTAGGGATAAAGCTTCTAGTTTAATATCAGCTTGATTTTCCCATGTTCTAGGCTCAACTATGTACTGTCCTAGGCAACAGGGTCTTACCATCAAGTTTGTAAGGGTAACCAAGAGCAATGGCAATAGTCTATAATGTTTAGAGATCTGTAGAAACCCACTGACAAATGACTGGAAAAGAAGTAGCCCATCTCTGGCACTGGTCTTTTGATTTGACAGCCTATGGTTCCTGGGAGAGTCACTATTACTCTGTTTAAGGTAACTCCAGTTAAACTTCTTTTATATATGTAGATTGTGTTAGTTAGTTTTATGTCAGTTTGGAACTAGCTATAGTCATCTGAGAGGAGGGAACCTCAATTGAGTAATTACCTTCATATAATTTAGGTGTAGGCAAGCCTATAGAGCATTTTCTTAATTGGTGATTGATGGGGGAAGGGACCAGCCCATTGTGAGTGGTTCTACTGCTGGGCTGGTGGTCCTGAGGTCTGTAAGAAAGCAAGGTAAGAAAGCTGTGGTGAGCAGGCCAGTTAGCAGCATTCCCCCATGGCCTCTGCATCAGCTGCTGCCTCCAGGTTCCTGCTCTCTTTGAGTTCCTGTCCTCACTTCCTTCAATGTTGAATATATGGAAACATAAACCAAATAAACCTTTTCCTCCTCAAGTTGCTTTTGGTTATCATGTTTTATTGCAGCAGTGGAAACCCTAACTAAGACAGCTATTAATATGTTTAAGAAGCTTATACAGTAGGAACTTTCCATATGACATGTTCTTTAGTGTTAGTTATCCTTCACTGTCCTCTGTTCTTTACTCTGACCTCCCTTCCTTGAGAAGTGCATTTTGTATGATACATTGCTAGGAATTACTGCCCCAAGTTTGTCTAGCAAACTGAACTGTTTCCAAACTTAGATAACATGTAATCTGTATGTCATCCTTTTCTTTCTCTTTCTAATTTTTTTGTCACGGGCTGTGTAGAACCCTAGCATGGCTCAGAAAACAAGCATTTGTTGTTTCTGTATCATTCTCTTGTTCCCACTGAATCTTTAAGATTTCTATAGAAAACATTGTAAAAGGGGTTATGATCCCCCACTTAGTGTGTGTCTTTTTGTTGTGTGTGTGTGTGTGTGTGTGTTTGTGTGTCTGTCTGTCTGTGTCAGTCTGTCTTTCTGACGTGCCTTTGAAACTCACTACTGTGAAGAATTTTTCATGAAAATACTCCCATTACTTTTGCATAAATGATTGCTTGATGTCCTTTTGATTTCAAGTCATCTTCTTTTATTTTCAGCCCACTTAAAAACATACTACTTCCCTGGTGACTACAGTTTTCACTACTAAGGAAGAATCACCATTTTCTTTCATCTTGATGAATAAATTAAAGGATTGCCAGAGGTTATTAATTTAAAAACATGATAATAGTGAAAGTTGGGAAAGAATGAGAGGGAGATCTGGACATGCATTTGGTTGCTATAACAACCATACATAATGTCTGTATTTTCTTTCCTCTTTGCTTTTAGCAGCTTCTCTAATCTATCTTCTGCTTTCTGATTCTAAAAATCACCTGGGATCATCTGTGAAAAGCGGTGTAATTTTAACAATACTTGAAAAGAAGACATAAATGCAGCAGGGGCTATCAGAAAAGCTGGGTCTCATATCTGCCAAGCTCTTCATTCTCCAGGAGATATTTAATATGTGTCATTTCTTTGCTACTTTGTCTTTCTTCTGTTGCAAATATTGCTAGCACATAATTGTTTTCTAGATAACACTGTGTAAACTGGAAACTAGTGAGTAGCTGGAACCACTGGGAAGTTACTACAGTTGTTCTGCATCAGAATTTGTTATACACATATGAGTTTTTTTTTTTTTTCTCTTGTTCTGCTTACACTGACAGTGAGAGTATGGCAGGGCCTTTGCCAGTAAAACCCTTCAGCCTTTGCATACTATTATCAATAGCAACAATAACAGTAGCAACAATGGTATAAGAAGGAGAATTATGGTGACTCACAGCAATGTTTGCAATTGTAGTAGAGGCTGTTGAAACCTACAATGCAGAATTCTTTTCCTTCTTTCAGCAACCCCTTGGTGCTCAGCTTAAGTGTTTCTTAAGTCAGATACTTGTGTTTGCCAGAGAGACAGAAGATTGTTGAACTGAAATATAAAGCTGCGGATCCCTTAAAAATCATGTTATTTTTCAAGAATGTGTCTGGATCCTAATTCAATGTGCAGGTTTTGGATTTCTGATACTTTAAAAAATGTTACAGGTTTTTGCCAATACTAGGAACTACCCAGGTCAATGTAAAGAAAATAAAAAAATAAGGTCTTTGAGAACAGTGGTGCTGAACTGAATGGTTTCTCCTACAGTATCCTTCCTGCAGTCAAACTGCCATGATTCATTTAGGACAAGAGGGGTAAAACCAAAACTCCCCCAACTGTGGATATTGGTTTAAGGCAAAAAGCAAAGCTTAAGTGTATGATGAGGTGAGATGTTTAAGGACTTATTTATTGTGACTTGATTGTTAAAATACTTACATAAAGTAATATCAGAAATGTCGCTGGAATCATAGACCATCCACATGGCTTTCGAGGATGCTAATCCTAGTGACTCTTATTAATGCTCTAACAAGCACACAATGTTCACAGTCAACCTCTGTCTTCCAGTAGAGGCAGGTACAGAAATACTGTTTTGATTTTCACATTAAAGTGGACCAGACTCGCTTTGTTTGCAGTATTAATTTGCTTAGCCAGCCATTTATGTTATGGACAGTACAGAGATAAGGTTCAACTCAGCTATGTCTGAATTATCAGTCAAACAATAACTATTTGTGGCTTACTGTCTGCAAAAGATTGCAAGATATTAGGACAGATATAGAATGTAAATAACATATAACAACCTTAGTTTTCTTCATTCTTAAAGATTTACTTTTGTTTTTAAACATTCTGTATGTGTATATGACTCTGTATGATTATATGCATATGATTGCAGTTGCCAATGGAGGCCAGAAGAGGGCATTGAATCCCCTAGTGATAGAATTGCCAGTGGTTGTGAGCTGCTTGCTGTGGGTGTTGTGAACCTACATTTGGTCTCCTGTAAGAGCAATACATGAGCTTAACTGCTGAGCCATCTTTTCTACCCCATAGCTAGTCTTCAGGGATCTTGATTGTACAACTAAGGAGACCATGTTAATTAATTTTAAAAATAAGTGCTACATTGTTTAAATGAGCACATACCACAAGAATGGAGGGTCAAAAGTGTGGCATAGTACTTTCAAGAACTAGGGGAGTTCTCCCTGGATGCCTAAGGATGCTAGCTTTTGCTAAAGACAAGAAATATAAAGTTCTAGAGTGAGAATAGGAATTAGCAAAGGCATTGCTTAGGAAGTTTGGAAATTTGACTCTGTTGAGGAGATAAATTGAGGATGACTGTCATGAGAAAGAGATGGGAGAGAGAGGATAGGGAAGAGTCAAAGAATGACTAAAACTGAGAGCCTTTATGTTAGGCAAAAGAGAATTGTCACAAATTCTAACTCAACTGAGTTGAAGAGATTTTAGGTTTTATTTGAGAACATCTCTTGCATAGCATAGGATGCTGAGAAGGATCTCAATGGAAAAACTAAGAAGTCTTGCCTACAAATGCCATAGTTCCTAAAAAAGGCCACATCAGAGAAGCAACAGCTTTTAGAAAGGAGCTGTTCAGTAATTAGATCACTTATAAGAGAGAAGAATAAGCAGAGGAGAGTGGAAGCTGCCAGAGAATAAGGCAGAAAACTGACCCAAAAGCTTAGTAAGAGACTGAGGTAGGAGATGCTGATAGTGTTATTGGCTGGGACAACACTCAAACATAGGAGCATATGTGTTGTCAGCTGTTTTTTATTTTTACAGTGGCTGCTCCTTAAGCAACTGCTCTCCTAATCAGAGACTAAACTCCATCCTACCAGCAGCAGTTCACTGCAAGGGCCACAGCCCGAGGGAATTCTGTTCCCTCAGGCACCAACTCTTTCAAAGCTATCAAGGGAAACTTTATCTAGATCTCTATCCCTCTGAAGAACTCAGGATTCAAAGGCTGAGGTGGAATTCTGCTTGCTCACATGGGGCTCAATAGCAAGTAGTTAACCTTCTTTCCTTCTTTGCTGGTGTCTTCCAAAAAACCCAACCATTCTGCTTAGTCTCCACTGAAGAACCCTTGCTATACATGGTTCCTCGCTACCACTTCCAGTCAGCTACTTACTGACTCATCCTCTGTCTCTCAAGTTAATTTTATTTAATCAAACAAATGTAACACATCGTTGCATCGTTAACAAAAGCAGTAGGAAAAAAATGCAACAGAGTTTAAAATAGTATCCCACAACACATATTTCCATCTGTATGTATGTGAAGGGCAGAAAGTGTGAGTGAAAACTGGTCTTAGTAGGCTCTGTGCCTTCTTGCTCTCAGGGGCAGCATGGAAGCCCGGTCAGTACTGCACTGTCATCATTTAGTATTGAATTATTCTTGGGACTCTGATCTGCAACAGTAAATCAAGATACAGCTGTATCTTGAGATACAGAAAATTTTCTTCTGAGAAAATTTTGTTAACTTTTGAGTTCAACATTAATACATGATTTGAGTCTCAAAAATTGTGTGATTTTGTGTAATGCTTTGAAAATAATTATTTTTTTAAATTTAATTATGAGTATGTGTGAGATTGTGTTCTGTAACTGCCCGCCAGTGTCGTATCCAGGGAGAAGAGGAGAAAGGATTGAATCTTGGAGCTGAAGTTACAGACAGTTGGGAGCTGTCAAAGTGAGTGCTGAGAATTAAACGTGGGTCCTCTGGAAGCACAGTGCCTGTTCTTTACTGCAGATCCGTCTCTCTAGCCCCATAATTTTCATTTTAGAGATATAAATATCAAGCTTGACTTCAAGAAATACAAATGCCATGGATACTACCCACTCTCTAAAACTAGCTAGGCTAAGGGCTTGTTTTGTAAATAAAATCACTCATTAAATGATAGCTTAATTCTTTTGATAAATGTCCTCTACCTGCAAAGGCCTCCACCGGTTGGTATTGACGATCTGTTCACTAGTTTTGTATCTTATTTGAGTTCTCCTAACTTGCAACAAAATTTTAATGTTAGAATTACAAATCAGCACTTCAAGTTGGACAGTCCTTTATTTTTTATTTTATTACTACTACTACTATTATTATTATTATTATTATTTGTGTGAAACTTGAACTTCCTTTCCTGAGAATCTGGTCTTTTTTCTAGAATACATAGGAATCTTCAATGTTTAACGATTAAGTCTACATTCATTTCTGGTATAGAGCCTCTTCTATAATGCAGAATCGCATAATTCCCTCCTCTGGTAAATAGGCTTATATTGGCACACTCAGAAAGTCCTAATTGAACAAGACAAAGCTTTTGTGAAGTTAAGAAAATGATCAATGATTTCTCACATAGACTTCATTGATAGCATTGGTGAGTGATGGGGAAACTAAGATCATTCAATAAAAGAGGTTTGGGCCAAACCATCAAAGAGGTTGTCAGTTCTACAAGAAAGGAGTATTAAAAAGAGCATGTGGAAAGGGAGTTATAGATTTTTCCCTTTGAAGGCCTGTTTTCAGAGACAAGAACACACTCCCATTTTCCAACTAAATGGAAAGTTGGGAAGAATGGGTAAAATCTGAAAATCAAACCAAGATCACATGAATCATTTTACTAACTAATAAGTTAAATTCTCCCACCTGCCTTTTGACCAATGAACAAAGACACTCCTATTGTTCTTCAGGCTTGTGGAACCTTTGATTACAACAGAATTATTTGTAGATTGTTTTTTATCATCCTTTCTTTTTATGTCAGTGAGAAATTGAGTCCAAGTCATTGCATTTCTCTTAACTGGCAATCTTACTTGAGCCTGACTGATTTATTTCATGTTCCTTCATCCCATGGCAACTAAACTAAAAGTTAAATTTATTTTTGAGCAAAGATAGTCAGCCTCTGAGAGATCTTCTTTTAAATGAATGACAGGAGATGGTTCTAAGACCATTAATTTGCTTATATCTCTTTGCTGTATCTAGACAGCTATTATCATGCCTGTGGTACTTTAGAAGATTTCAGTGATCTGCTCTCAGGAGCAACCAACTGAAGCACCTTGACTCACATACTGAATCTGCACCAAAACTTTCAAAATTACCTTGATAGTTATATCCAGAGACTACTATTGTGAGGATTTTTATTTGCAAAATAATATATTAGTTGAAAGGGACTGAGTGTGTGTGTGTGTATGTGTGTGTGTGTGTGTGTGTGTGTGTGTGTGTGTGTGTGTGTGTGTGTGTGTGTGAGAGAGAGAGAGAGAGAGAGAGAGAGAGAGAGAGAGAGAGAGAGAGAGAGAGTGTTTGGGATAACTCTCTTATGGAGAAATAGGCAAAATTGAAATGTGTTTCTTATAAAGGATTTAATACTGAAATAGTGACATTTTTAGAGTAAAACTCAGGTCTTGAGTGAGAGAGCTCAATTTTTATAGTACTTGCCTTGCAAATATGAGTATCTGAGTTCCATCTCCAAAATCCAGGGAAAGAAGTCAGCCTTGGTGGCATGCACTTGGAATCCTAGGGCTGGGAAGGTGGAGATAGGTAGATCATGGAGATGGCTAGCTAGCCAGCCTAGCATAATTGGTGAGATCCAGACCAGTGAGAGATCCTGTGGCAAAAGAGGTAGATAGTGTTCCAGGGATGATACCTGAGGATGTCCTCTGGTCTCTACACACATGTACCGACATACACACACACATGCACACGCACATGCATGCACACACACAGACACAGACACACACACACACACACACACACACACAGAGCACAGAGAGACAGAGACAGAGACAGAGACAGAGAGACAGAAAGAGAAAGAGAGAGAGAGAGACAGATAGACTCAGGGATCCTTATGGAATAGTGAAATGATGTTGCTAATGGGCAATGAGAGAAAGTTCCAGAAGGCTAATGCTATTGCACTGCCTGCATCAGCATTACAAAGCAAGGTCAAATAGAGGAAATGTTCCATCTGCAAATGAGCTGGGTAATAGAATTAATGAAGTCCCAGCCAGGAAAATGTCTCTTGGGGGAACAGTGTTGGCAGTCATTCAGCAATTATCTCTGGCTATGGCTAGGGATTTTTTCATTGTTTGGTTTTTGAAGCACATCACTTTGGTTTGTTCACTAGATTTACCCATCACAAAATACTCTTGCTATTTCCATTCTACAGATGAGAAAACTGTGTCTCAACATGCTTCAGAAATGGTTCAAAAGTCAAATACTTATGGATCTGTTGAATCTAAAATTAGACTTCACAGTCCATTCTACCGTCCTTTCTGTGTAATGCCACGGGGAAGTCTACCCTTGATTTTGGCAGGTTTCCTTGGCTGGAGCAGGAGAGAAGAGTGGCACACAGTATCTACGCTATGTGTAGTTTTTCTAGAGGACAGATTACCTTGTTGCTTTTGTATAAATATCCTTCTACAGAGTGTCATTTTGACTTATGGCTCTGTACCCAGAAAAAAAATACAGTGCTCTACTCGTCAACACAACTAGAATTATCATGCAAATAATTCTATACCTACGAAGCTTTGTTAAGATTTTATGCTTTCCTGGGAGGACCATAATCTATTGAGTCAATGGAAGGAAGAGCAAATGTTGGTGAACTCCTAAGTTGCAGACATTTTCATAGCTGTGTGGCAGAAGGACATTTCATTCAACACATGAAACAGCCAAGGTCCTTTTTAATGTCTTCAATTTACAGTGAAGAGTCTTCAAGTCTTCAAGATGGTACTCAACTGGCTCAAGGCCACACAGGTAGTAAAATACAGGTGTGCTTGATTCCAAAGCTAGTCTTCATTGACATACTTACTCAAAGCCTTCTTTTAAATGGCCACCAAAATCAGAATTCAAAATGGGTCTTACCTGACAGGAGAAATTAAGAAATGGCTGCATGGCTTCCAATGGACCCATTATGGAAAGGCAGAATCTGAGCATGAAACAGAGGGTGAAAGGTCTGTGCAGGAGGTGAACACAAGTGACAAATTAAGCAGAGCACTCTAAAGGTTGTGCCATGTGAGAAAGATATGAAAAGAAGAATCAAAACAAGACTAGTCGAAAGATTTCTTAATGGCATATAAACTTTTCACATCATTTCCAGGGAAACTGAAATAATAGTGGAGTTATAGGTGGTGTATATCTAACAAGATACATCCTGGAAAAGGAAATTTTACACATGGTGCTAGGAGAAAGAGAGCTATACTTAGATGAGAATGTCTTCATTGATCCAAGAAATGCCCTAAATAGCAAGATTGTATCCCGAATCAGTGAATTTCATTCCAGAATATCTCTTATACTTAGCGGCAAGGTTTGCTTATTATTATCCACCTTTTTAAAAAAGCCAACACATCATGGACCAGTGCATTTATTTTTAAAATATCCATCTCCTTCAGTCTGCCAGACAGTGAAGCAGGCATCTCACTTTTTGTGAAAGCCACCAAAGCCTTGTAAATCATATTATCACTGATGAGCTCAAATGAGCAGAAAGGGGAGGAAAAATCCACTTGCCCACAGTGCTGTGTTGTGCCCTGTTCCCTCCCTGTTGCTGTTTATGCCAAGCCAAGAGCTTACAAGTGTTCTCCCAATTTGCTCATTAGTTCCTAACAAATCCTTGAGATTCTTTTTTCTGTCATGGATAGACCATGTCCTTGATGCTTGGAATTGATTCATTAGTACAATTATATTGAGGTCACAGAGCCTCCCTCATAACTGGGATGCAGGGAACTTCCCACAATTAGAGGAGACATAATGCACATCCATCAAAAGAAGTGCTTTGGCCATCAGCAACAGCATTGCATCCTTTCTCTTTGGTGTTTCCTAATGAGCTGGGGACACAGAGACAGGCTGTCCCCAGACCTCAGGGAAGGCTCCTAAAGATGATTTCTAACTTTATCCCAGAAGCTGAAAGTGGTTTAGCTCAGATCATTGGAATGCAGGCTGTCATGAGGATCTTTTCTTGTAGAGGTCAACAGGAAGTCAGATTAATTTTATCATTAAAGTTTGATTATAATCTAGAATTAAAGAATTTTAATATACTAGATATTTATCTAGATTTCATTTTGCTTCTGAACCACAGAATTCAAATAGTGATACAGGAATACTTTACAATTCAGATAACATATCAAAGAAGTCTTAGAACATCATTATTTCCTTTAGATTTATTTATTTACTATTAGTGTGTATGCGTGTGTGTGTGTGTGTGTGTGTGTGTGTGTGTGTGTGTGTGTGTGTGTGTGTGTTCAGGTGCTCATGGAAGCCAAAAGGAGTTATAGGCAGTTGTGAGGGGCTTGATACTGATCCTCTTTATCACTGAGACATCTCTCCATCCCCAGGATGTCACATTTTTCAGGCAGCTCATCTACATTATATTCCTTTATTTAATTGTAATATTGAAATTTAGGAGTATAAATTGAGAAATTGGAGGGTGCTTTATATTCCTTTCCCATTTTTTTTGATTGTTCATTTCCTCATAGGGGGTCAGGTGAAATGAAGAAGGTTATTGTCACTCAAGGCAGTCTTCCAGAGAAAAGTCACATTAAGACAGGAAAGGAGAGGGACATGTAGGTCAAAACAGAGATAATGAAGTCAAGCAAAGATAAATGTGACTTAAATAGGCATTTAATAAGACCGAATCATGTTTAACCATGTGTTCTGGACATGTACCCAACGTGTCAGTTCACTGGCAAATCACCTTAGGGATAAGAGGAGGAAGGAGCATTCTGATTTAGAATCATTGACATTTCTTTTGGGACTAAAGCCTCTCCCATAATGATGGTTTAATATAATCTTGGTCAATTACATCTTCTGAGAGAGCTGGGGTGGGGGTGGGGTGCCACCTTGCTGGAAATGTTCAAATCCCATTACACTTCTGTTATTTGTAGCAGAGGAAAAGGTAAAGATCCAAGTGATCCAATTAGGACACAAATGACCAGGTGTCTGTGGTGCTGAATCAGTTTTCCTGTTATGACCAAGAAAACCCAATTTTCATGTTGGCTATAAGCCTATTTTAGCCTTCACTCACCTTTGTTGTTAGCCTCCTGGCCACATTTCAGAGATTCAGCCCACCTCTGAACACTCTTAATACTTTCCTCTGTATTCAAAGAGAATGAGCCCCCACTAGGGAGGAGGTGGAATAACTAGAGAACCTATTCATCCCTCCTTTTGTTGCTTTGTCTCCAGAGAGGAGTAGAAAGAAACTGCCGGGATGTGAAATACATTCCCTCTTGGGAATGAGGAAGTTAATGCAGCCACCTGAATTATGTGTGTGGCACATTTGCATATTGCTCACTGGCAGTTCCTCAGGAAACAACAAATTTTGTATATTTCTAATCTTTTTGCAAAATAAGGGAAAGAAGGATGCTACTTCCAATTCTTATCTCTAGAGAAAGCTGAATTTTAGGATCAAAGTTGCTAACATTTAGTGGTGGGCCAAATACTAAAATATATGGGTGCACCTTTAAAAAAAAATTGTGTGTGGTGTAGTGTGAATGTCCTGTGCATGTGTGTGTGTGTGTGTGTGTGTGTGTGTGTACACATATGTACATGTATGCAGAGGACAGGGCTCAATGTCAGGTTTCATTCTCTATCATTAGTAATGATAATTTACATGTTGAATATCTTGAATGTGTATAATTATATCTGTGTTTCCCTAACTTTTATGTTGATTTTGGAGGGTATCTAACATGAATTTAATATTACTGTAGTAATCATGGAATTTAGGAGATGCAGTCACTCTAATTCATTGTCACTTTATAATCAAGCTGATGTAGTAAGCTCAGATGAAGACCAATTATTAGTGTCTATGTAGTTCATAAAATTGATAACCAGAGAGGTGGATCCTTCTAAGGAAAATTCTAGGCAGGCAGAATGCTTAAAGTTGGTATAAACTTCTCTTTGTGAAGCTTAAGCAATTTTCATGTTGCGATAGGGAAGTTTCACTGTAATTCGTGAGACTTCTAGCTGAGCAAATTGGTGAGGCTTGCAAGCCTTTCTGAAATAAAGAAAATTGGCATATTTTAAAAAGAAAGTTGGCAGATTTCTTAACAACTGCTTTTTACTGAACAAAAGGCTGATATTTTCCTTGATCAAGTTGCAGAAATGCTGTCTGCTCTGTGAGGTTTTTTTTAGAGAGAAAAATTACACATTTCATCAACCTGGTTTGGCTGGTTTTCTGTTTTGATTTTGCTTTCTGATTCTGCTCTGATAAGACCTGGCTAACGAACTTGATGGATCATTGACCCATGGTCTCCGATTCTGCTCTTTGTCTTTCTCACACCCCATCCTGCAATCACTGTGCTAATGTTAATGCCCAGATGATTTTGATCACAAGTTCCTAAGCAGAAGCACATAGGGTGGAGCTGACATTATTAATAGTTCACTTCCTTCTCTTCCTTTTCAGTTTTCTTATTAGATACACAATGCTGGTGTTGAACTCGGAGTTCCCGAAGAAACAAGACTTGAGGGTATTACAGATACTACATCAGAGTTGGGGGACTAGATTTGGAACATGCCAAGGATTTTGGATCTAGACACACGCCTCTTTTCTCTTCTTGAAGATGCTGTGCTCAGCAAGAATTGTGATAAAACATGTGCCATGGAGTCAGTAGCACTGAAGCATGGCATAAAGTAGGCTTCATACATTATTTAATTGTTATTCTGACCTTCAAACTAGAACTCTGGAGCCTCAGCATGGATAATGTATTTAAATAAGCCAGCTGGTCCAAAGTAAAGCATGGACTGACCACAGATTCCTATCTTCTGAGACCAGAAGTTTAATCAGGAAGGTAACTCATGTCGACCAAAGAAAAATTATGCTTTAAGTTAAATTAAGTGGTCTAAAAATTATCTAGTAATCTCATCTTCACTTTTCAACACATGTCAAATTTGTGTTGGTACTCTCAAAATTAATTTGCCACATGTGTCTATCCCTTGTGCTAGACACTGGAGCAACTGTTAGAGTTTAAGAAACAAATTTTGACATATTTCATACTCTCATGGAGTTCTGCCTTTGATTCAATCTCCCTACTTCAAGTTTCTCAACTTGAACTTCTTTTCAAGAATTAATTAAATCATCTCACTCCATCTTATCATCTGCCTGCTTTTAGATTAGTATGGTGCTCCATTTTATCTTTACTTCATTATATGCATTTAGAGTTTTCTACTCAAAATGTTTGACATCAGTTGTGGACCACACTACAGAAACAAGCACACATCCTTGCTTAATGTACAACACACGTTGCTTCAGAATACTTGCTATGCACTCCTTACAAATTTGGAACTCTTTTCATTCATCAAAACTCTGGGACTCATTCAATTCTCATTTTATTTTATTGTTCCCACGATATCTCTGCCCCATATTTTTTATATGTTAGAAGAAAGGGAAAAAGAGAATGGAAGCAGTGAGTGGGTAGTAGGTGTTTCTTATCTCAAAGTGAAAGAAGCTGTTGCTAGGGAAAAAATAAGAGCAAAATGACTGACACTCTAACACCGTCTGTGAGTACATAGTCAGCAGCACTGGACAGCTACTTAACACTACTCCTCTTGGAATTTTCTTTCTCCTTTGCGTCCAATTCACAAATAATCCCTAGCAAAGAACTCAGACTATAGAAGAAGGGCTAAATAGATAATTTGTTTTGAATTAAGAAACAAAATATATTTAAATTTTACTCACTTATAGTCCCATGGAGTAGTATGGGTCATGACCCCTTGGGGTCAAGTGCCCCTTTCACAGAGACCTAAGACCTTTGGAAAATACAGAGATTTACATTATGATTCATGACAGCAGCAATGACAGTTATGAAGTAGCAATGACAATTATTTTATGGCTGGTAGTCACCACAACATGAGGAACTGTATTAAAGCATTGAAGTATTAGGAGGATTGAGAACCCCTGCCCTAGACACTAGGAAACAGCACGGATATGTTGCTTGAATGCTGTTGTGGCATTAATATCGATCTAAAGAAATTCAATAAAAATGTTTTATCCATAAAACTAGCAAATGCTTTAGCGATTCATTATGTATCATTTAAAACGGCAATCTTATGCTTTGTTCAGTCAGACAGAAACACACACACACACACACACACACACACACACACACACACACTCAAATGCTGCACTATTTTTACCTGTAACTAATCTGGTAGTGTCTGTCCACCCTCCATGGTTCAACCATCGGAAAGGAGCCAGAAGAGTGGAACCTGATGTTAGAGTGGACCTTATATGACTCTCTGCTCAGCATTTCTTTCTTTCTACTGCAAGAAAGAGAAAAAAAACAGTGAAAGGAATGAAAGTTTTGATGATTTTACTTGAAGAAAAGAAAATGTAGAAAAAATATCAAGGTTGTATAGGGCCAGAAAGGTCAGGCACATTGGTTGTCTGGGGTCAAGGGGTGAGAACAGAAAGATGGAAATAAGATGTCATTTGGAAGGGTATTTTCTCTGGTGAGGTAACCTCTCTGTGGCCTATAGAAGAGATGATGCCAGAATCAGGAGCCACAGCACTTCTTGGGTCAGGCAAGAAACATAGACAGGCACATCTTACATTCACAGGGTCAGTGCTTGCCCTTTCCCTGGATGAATGCCATGCCCACCAGTTATTTGAATCTTAGATGGTCTTTTAATAAAAACCCAGAGCCAGATATCAGGGTGAAAGCTGAAAGATCAAAGAAACAGATCAGCCAGCCACTAGTTCTTAACTCTACGAAATCCTCATCCTAAAGAGAGTGAGTTCCTGCTTTCTTACGCCTTATATACCTTTCTCTGTCCTGCCATATTACTTTCTGGGATTAAAGGCATGTGTGCTTCCCAAACAAAGGCAAGAGATCTCAAGTGCTAGGATTAAAGGTGTGTGCCACCACTGCCCTACCTCTATGTCTAATCTAGTGGCTGGCTCTGTCCTCTGATCCTCAGGCAAGCTTATTAGGGTACAAAATATATCATTATTCCCACCCACCAGTCTTTGATGTAGACTTCATTTTCTTTTATTATTTACTTAATATAGGGGTACATTTTGTAGTATTCAAAAATAATGAATAAAAACTTCTTTCAGGTGATGATCCTCCCCTATATTCCAAACATGGTCCTTATGCGCTGGTGTTGTTTTTATTTTTTGTTCATGTTGGTATGTATATATTTAAGACCATACATTTTCATATCTGTCTCCAAACTGTCCATATCACTAGGTAGTCTTTTTTTTCTCTGAGTGATATTTTCTTGGCAATTGCTGTGATTTCACCTGAATGAATAGCCCTGTGGCTTTCCCTCTAAACTGGTGTTTTATAATGCTATTAAATTACAGTTAGCTGCTTAACTTTTAATGTCTTTCTCTCCAATCTTACAATAATGTGATAACAAGCACCTTCCAACTTTCTCTGTTGTACTTTTCTTTAAATAACTTAAAAGCTACATGGAATAGCCTCAAATATGCCTTTGAATGGATTTTATGTTTGAAAGCCTAAGTCCCTGATTAAGAGCAGGGAGGGTATTTACATCTTTATGTCATTTTTGGGTGCTTCTGCTTTGCCAGTATTGGGGTAACTTTTATGTTTTTTTTTTTTACAACATTTTATGTATTTTTCTTTTATGGAAAGTGGGTCTTAGGATAAAGATAAAGTGATTTTATTTTGCTGAGTGCCTACTGTGCCACACACACATGTACATGTCATCTCATGTCCTCTGAGAAGCAGGGGATACTACATTCAGTTTATAAGTGAAAGTGAAGCTCAGAGATACGAAATAAACTGCTTGAGATTACATGGTAAGTAAGCAGTGCATTGAAATTTAAATTTCTGGCTCTAAAGACGCTTGCAATCTTTACTCTACCTTGTTACCGTCTAAATCGAATTCTGTCTTCAGTGTTGTTTATTTTTTTCTCCATCCTCTTCATTTTGACACATATGCCATAAACAAAACCAGTAATTCCCATCTCCCCCGTTCTCCTGCATAGAGCAAAGCCTCCTACTTTTTGTACTTAAGATGTGAAATATGGAGACTAAGAATTTCTTTGCTGTGGCCTACCCTACAAGAAGTGTTCTATGAAAAATTAAATGAGTTTGCTTGAATGTGGTTAGCCTGCTTCCCGCATTTTCAGTTGTATCAATTTGATACCAGTGATGCATGGCTGGTTTGGGTGTCCGTGCTTTGCCTCCCAAATCAGCAATCTCTGTTTTCACAGAAAGAATCATCTCTGAGAGAAAAGCAGGTGGGAAGGGCCTGTTAGTCTACCCTGTGCATTATTAGATACTTGCTAGGTCTTTGTTTGATCCCAATTCTGAATGTCTTATGTTATGAGCTTTGGCCTCTTGTGATAAACTAAATAAGTATTATTCCTGTGGTTTGCTGAGCCTGAATATCTTTTTGCTTATTTTGAATCTGCTAGCCTAAATTACATTCGCACCATCAGATAATAGAATTGTATTATATAGTCATTTCTTCCAGGTACTTACTTATAGCCACTGATTTTTTTTTTATTAGTTTCTTTCTTTGTTCATGTGTTTATTCATTCAACAAATAGAAGCTCCCTGTGTGTTCTATCCACAGCACTGCAGAGGATGTGTTCAGATGCATCAATGCATGATGTATGGTGACACAAGATACTTTCTCTTTACTACCTACTCTATAAAACCATGATGACTAATTGTATCAGACCTTGGATGTATTCATCTGCAAAGAGAGCCTCAAATTAAATAGTAAACATGATAGTAACACAGATATACAACAAGTCAGACTATGATAAGATAACAGTGTGATAATCACCTTCGACGACGTGCATTTTTGCTCTGAAAAGAGTTTCCAGAGGCTTTGCTGTGTGAGAACAGAATTCACTTAACCCTGATTACTATTGTCTCCACACACAGAGACACTGTCCTCTTTTATTTTCTGTCTCTTTATGTGTATGTGTGTGTGTGTGTGTGTGTGTGTGTGCGTGCGCGCATACACTTGCAGGAGTGCAGGTGTGGGTCAGAGCCCAACATAGGATGACTTCCTGTACCATCTCTACCTTATTTTTGAGACAGGCTCCTACTTTACATGGGTGGCTGGCAAGCCCCTTGTATCTGCTTGCTTATGCCCCCATCAGCATTAAGGTTACAGGCATGTGATGCCACACAAGGTTTTATCTATGGGTATTGGGCTTGCACTGTAAGGATTTTATACATGGAGCCATCTCCCCATTGCCCACCACTATATTTTATTAATAATTAATATAATAATTCTTTAATGCAACTTAACCTACTTTGACTTAATTTTTTTGCAAATCTACTCCTCTGGTTATCAAGTAATGTGTACTATAACAAACTCCTGTAGGTAATTAGAACACTTTCTTTGGAATTTTGCATGTTGTCCCAAGCATTAAGGATCTGCGGTAGCTTCTTCTTATAACACATTCCATGTGTAGATGGGATTACTCTGGAAGATAAATGCTTCTTATTGGGATAAATAAATGTTGGTTAATAAGCATCTTTCAAATTTGTCTTTATCCAAAATGAAATGGATTTTGTGTTCATCTCTCCAGAGAATCTATTCAACAAAAATATTATATGACAGGCATTGTGCTATGTCCGGGAAATCGCAGAATTAGAAAGTTCAAATGAAGCTGGATTGGTTGACCTACTACATGATTACTGTTGGAAAAATGTTTTGTTCTTATAAATAGTGAGATGTTCAAGTTTGTCCAGTGCAATGCTATCTTTATGATTATGATTATGATTATTATTGAAAATAGATTCTTCTCTCATACAATATACAGTTTCCCTTCCCTCTATTCCTTCCAGATCCCCCACCTCTGCTCTTCCCCAGATTTATTTCCCCTTAGTTTCTCTTCAGAAAAGAGCAGGCCTCCAAGAGACAACAACCAAACACAACAAAACAAGATATAAGACAAGGCATAGCCCTCATATCGACGCTGGACAAGGGAACCCAATAAGAGGAAGAGTCCTAAGAGCAGACAAAAGTTTCAGAGACACACCTGCTCCCACTGTTAGGAATCCCACAGAAACACCAAGCTAACAGCCATAACATACATGCAGAGGACCAGGTATAGACCCATGCAGGCCCATGCTTGCTGCTTCAGTCTCTGTGAGCCGTCATGAGCCCCACTTGATTGATTGAGTGGAACTTGTTCTTGTATCCTCCATCCGCTCTGACTTCTACAATCTCTCCTCCCTAACTTCTGCAGAATTTCCCAATCTCTGAGGGGCAGGGTGGGCTACCCAATGTATACCTCCAATTTAGACTCTCTCTGCATAATGTCTGCCTGTGGGTCTCTGCATCCCTCCCATCTGCTGCTAGAGAAAGCCTATCTGATGACAACTGGACCAGGCACTGTTCTGTAGCAAAATATCATTAGGAACCATTCTCTCTCTCTCTCTCTCTCTCTCTCTCTCTCTCTCTCTCTCTCTCTCTCTCTCTCTCTCTCTCTTACCAATTATGTTTGGTCTACCTTAGGTCTCTGCAAGGATATCTTCAATAAACTAGTATTTGTGTCATCTGAATGTATTTAGAAATACAAGGGAGTATTGATATGAAGCTCCGGATCTTGATATCATTTGTGTTCCATAGCAGATGCATAACTATTCGTGGTTTCTTTTCATTTCTCTCTTTTTTTTTCTGTTTCTTCAACTCTGCTCTTTTTTTGCTTTTCTCTTTCCTCTTCTTCCCTATGCTTTTCAGTTGTTTTCTAATATTCTCTCTTCCTTCCTTGCTAGTTTGACATAGTGCCTCAGTATTACAAGTGATGGGATTGTAGGTATGCCACCATGCTTAAGTCTGCATGTTGATTTCATTGGCCCTAAGCTAAGAAAATCTAAGTTCAGTACAGTGTTCTCTCTCTTCCTCCTCTCCCCTTTTCACTCTCTCTTCCTGAGTGTGTGTATGTGTGTGTGTGTGTGTGTGTGTGTGTGTGTGTGTGTGTGTGTGTGTATGCAGGTGCACAAGACTATATATATAAGCAGTAAGTCAACAGAAGTCTATTTAATGTTGTGTCCACTTCAAAGAATGATAGTAGTACATTCTTGCCTGGCTGCATGACCTGTCTAACTGCGGGTTTGGGAGCTGGTTGACAGAATCAGTTATGGTTCCATCTCATGGAGTAAGCATTAAATCCAATCACAAAGTAGTTGGTTACCCCCATCACATCAGTGGAAATGTCTTTTCAGGCAAGTTATTATTGTAGCTCACAGGATTCATAGCTGGATGAGATAAATGATGGCTCCTCCAGTAGTATGCATAGCACCTTCCATTATAAAAGCTAGCTGGTAGGGATGGTATGTTCAGGTCAGTCAGTACCAGATGGATTTCTCCATGTTGTATGATACAAGTATGTAATATCTTCAGCTGTAGGATCTTGCTAGGAGTTCTCTGGAGTGTAGCCAATAGCATTAGCAATAACCAACCCACCCCCATTCCCACCTCCTGTAGGGTTAGTTGTCACTTTTCATATTCCCCAATTTTTAAATGCTTTTCTAATCTTTGTTTTAAAGTTTTCTTACTCCCTATTTTGACTATCACATGTGATGTTTCAGCCACCAGGAATTCCACTTTCTTCCAAGACCACTGTGTACTGAAAACCTACCATAAGGTCTCTGGATGGATGTCCTACGGTTTCTTGCCATATCATTTTCTACACATACTATGGTTCATGTTCTCTATACCTCAACTGAGCTATCCCCTATTTAATGCTTTCTTGAAGCTTTATAATGGAGCCAGCCTTAAATTTACCCCCAGAACTCAGTTCTACATTTAGATATGATAGGTGCTCAACATGTAGGGGTTTCTCAGTGACTGATAACTGACTGTTAAATTGTTATTTTGAGTGTTTTCAAAATATGTGTTAATTGTTGATGAATAAAGGTGGGTTTTCTGGCCAGTGCTTGTTTTTCCTTTTGAATCTTTTGGATAACACAATTGCTGTTCAAGTCATCCTTGGCTCTTTCAGGTCTGTCTTTCTGGAGCATATCTCCCTCACACCGAGGTTAGATCACACTTGGAAGATCATTATTGATTATCTCTGGTACAAACCCTGGGTCTTCTCTTTACTATGACCTACATGCTTATATGTCTCCTTAGTATGGGAAGCAGTCCCTAAAGATGAAGATGCAACATGGTCACTCAGTGAAATTGGCAAAGTATGGCTTAACAAAGGATAGAGAGTGTTCATTCTGGGATCATATAAGAATAGGTCTTTTTCCCCAATGCACGATTACAGGAGCTCCACTAGCCTTCCTCTCAGGAGTAGACACCTCTGGATGTGTTCTGTGAAACATGCTTTTCTTCTGGGAACATCACACTGGCTTGTCTCCATCCTCTCCTTCTGTTCTTAGTAGAGCAGTCCTCATGCTTCAGAGCCTGCAGGACTGTGCTGTGAATGTGCAGCATCTGCCCTGATCAGAAGCTCTTTCTGGGAAACAAGACCTTTCAGGCCAACAGTATTCAATTTCTAAATATTTGCTAAAAACCCACATATAATTGAGAATTCTAACCAATTATGACTGCCAAGCCAGTAAGATATAGACCTCATGCAAGATGCTGAAGACTCCTGAGAATTTATTTGGTTATAGCAAGGAAAACTGAGCAAGATTGGGCAACATCAAATCTGAACAGCATCACTTAGCACTCCAAAAGAGTCATACTTGTGTATTCACTTCTTCAACTTCACAAATATACAAACGAACATGTCTCCATGTTGTTTAAGTTTTCTAGAATTTGGCTTCTGTCATTTGTGTCTGAAAGGTTTCTGATTCATCCATCAAGGCAGAGAAAGACCTTGTCTGTAATCTTTTGTCCAAATAGAAAAGTAGCTTTCGAGTTGATTTTCAGTGAAAAGATCACCAGCTGTACTTGGAGATTGCATTCTTTTGAGAGAGGGCCCATGGCAATGGCCACAGGTGGTTGCAAGAATTTGGCCTTTGAGTCATGCATGAAGTTGCACAATGAGGCATTATAATGACCGACTCTCTGGGATTTCCTTTTTGCCTCCTACCAAAATGCAAAAGCCTACATACACAGATGGCATATTTCATTAATACAAACAGAAGTCCAGGCAACAGATGCTTCAGGGACCAGGGGAAAGGAGATCTCTATATTTCTCCAACAGCAACAACTTCAGTGACAAATTTTTCCTACTGAGCATATTGAACCAAGAGCAGAGAACCATGTAGTTTTCAAGCCTTAGGCACTCCATGGTATTTAAAAAATGGAAGATCAGAGTCATTATTTTTGTACAAAGAATGCTAATGGATAAGAAGCTCTCGTTGAAGAAAAGAAAAAAAAAGAGAGAGAGAGAAGAACGCCCCATAGAAGTTGAAATATGCTCTGTGGATTACATAGACCGCTACTGCTGGAGTTCAGTGATTGTCAAGAGTGCATACATTAATAAAAGCTTGTCAGGGATATTGACCTCTGCAGTAGCAAAAACACAGCCAGGCCAGTTGTTTGCACATCGAGAGCAGTGTTAGGATGACTGTGTTTCTTTCTTTCTCATGTTATCTTCTGCAAAATACACCAATAATTACTAGCAAGCAAGAACTGATTCTCTGTCTACCTGTGATTACTTTACATCAAAATTCTCTTCTAAACCTCCAAGCTAGTTCAAGGAATAGCACTAAATCATAAAAATCACACAAGGCTTTCTGATCATACTCTCCTAAGATCAGCTTGGCTTTGGACAAGCACCTGGGCGGGAGTGTGGACAGGAGACATGACTGAAAACAGAAAAAGCAGACAATGGCTTTGTACCATTTTGATGCTTTGCTGAAAGATTCAGAGCCAGCCATAGTAGGCAATATTAAGTGAAATTTCTATGACTTCTCAGTAGAGGAAGCCTCATCCTAATAATATATTTTCAGTAGTGGTTACAGAGTATTTTTCTGTTCACAGACATGAAAAATTTGCATTACTTTTCATACTTTTTCACTTGCTCACTTTGGTAGTGTGCGCATTTGCTGCTGATTCAGTTGTCAGCATTGAAAGGTCTGAGTTAGGCTGAAGAACCACAGTTCTTTTGCATATAATAGGCAGCTGCCTGGATTCCACTGGCTTTGCAAAGCTTTTCCTTTCTTTCCTTTTTCTTTTTATGCTGAAGGAAAACGCTAATGAAATGTCCACTGTGCTGTAGGAAGCAAAACAACAGAACCTTTAACAAATCCTGCTTAGGTTTCCTTTTCTTGTGTAATCCAAAGACTGATATATTAGAAGCTCTAAGCCCTAGTTATCTAAGACTAGTCCTCCATCTGGAAAGTGGTCTCAGTGCATGAAACTTGCTTGTCCCATATATCCTGACCCAGATCATCAGCTATTATTCCAAATTTCCTACAGTTAGAGGTCCCCTTAAATGCAGCTCTGGGAAGGTTAGGCATGCAGTTGAGTTTGCATGAGATGGGCCACAGTTATTTTTTTTTCCTCTCTGTCTTTTAAATCTCCTTATAGAAACAAATCCATGATCTCATTGAATAGATTAAGATAATAAGCTGTCAACAATTATAAGTGTCAAAACTGCAATCATGTCTTACCAACTAGACATTCATTCATTCTTCCTTTATGATTAAATAAACATAAGTTGTACTACGCTTCTTTTTGAGAAAAAATAGGGAGCAACCAAGAGTCCCTTAAGGTGCTCTAGACCTAAGCATTCTACTTAATGCTTTCTAATTTGAAGTTACAGCTTTCAGTTAAGAAAATTTTATTTCTCAACCTGGGAGAGAGGGAAGTACATTCTTAATAGAGGGTTTTGAAGTCATGGTAAGAATTTTGGCAAATAAACTTTTGATCTTATATGCTATTTCTTTGTTCTTTCTCCCAGTGTTTCTGTCGGAATCAGATCTTAAAATAATGTCAGGAGAGAGTAATAGGGATACAGTCCACTAACTGCTGAAGTCCTGGGTTAGGCTGGCGCTCACTGCTTTGTGCAGTGTTCAGCTTGAATAGCTCAAGATCAGAACTGCTCACCCACCAAGGAGGGTGACTTTTAAATCAACCTAACCAAAGGCTAATTTTAGAGCTCTTGCTTGAGAGTTGTGCTAAATGATGCTTTTTCTGGTATTTCTAGATATAGGATAGCTTTGACTCTAGCATAAAGATCACCTAAGACATTATTTACCTGTGTACAATTGCATTCATGAAACATAGCTCAGTTTGAAAAATTAATATTAGACACTATTTGAGATTAAAAACAAAACAAAACAAAATCCAAAACATTTAAATATATTGGCCTTACGTTCACATTCCCCCAAACCCACAGATTTCTTAAGGGAAACCTCATATTTATCCTATTGGCTTGTAAGTCATTGAATGCTGTGGCTGCTGAGGTAACAGAAAGTTCTGTTCTCTTTGCATATACAAATGTGAAGACTTGTCTCATACTATGGTTGCAAGGAAGCTAATTGAAGGAGTAGACTACCAACCCCCTTCTCTGAAGTTGTCAGTGTGTTATGTGTGCCCTATCTAAATTTTATGATGGATGAGGTAAGAAACCATTTCTGTTTTGCTTGTATGTCTCCTTCTTCAAGTCGATGCCTAGAACATAAAAGGCACTCAATACACATTTGTTAAATTCATCTAAAACAAAGAATAGATCTCAGTCATTTCAACTCTACTACTATGTGTCTTCAAGACTTCACTCTGAGTGCATGGTTCCTTTAGTAGAGAAATGTAGAGTTTGCAGATTTCAGTAGAGTGGCATAGCACATCAGTGGCTGATTGACAGGCAGGACTGAGAGAGGGTGTAGGATGAGTGTGAAGTATTTGCTTTTTCAGCACTTGCTATCCTCAAAACATGTGCCTGTTCCTCCTATGACCATAACCTGTGGCCTTGTGGACTGTGTTTTCAGTCTCAGTGTCTGCATTTTAAGACACAGGTTATAGGCTAGGAAGGTGGGAAAGGATCTGGAGGGGAAAATGGAAATGACCCTTGGTTTTATGACATTGTTCTGCAGACATGAAATTGGAACTAGAATAAATGAATGATTTGCTCAAAGGCATGCAAGAGAGGAATTGTAAAAAGATTTCTAATTTAAAAAATTGAATTTGTGACTCCTTTCTGTTTGTTTTCCTTCTTAAAATAAAGAAAAAGTTGGGCATGACAAGTGTGCACAAAGATATTTCTGTGTCTTATGAAAAGATACTACTGAAGAATGGGGAGTATTTTTAAAGTACATTAATTGTTGTGTAATAGAGTATGAAGGCATGGGGGGTTGTGGTTGTGATGCAATAAAAAGTGAAAACGGGAAAATTATATGAGATATCTACATGAGAAGTGGGAAAAACGTTAAGGGCAGTCGGGTTGAAATGAGTTTATAGCTGATGATATTAGGAGTTTGACTTTTAGGGACAGTTTTCCAAACCTTTACGGAGTGCACATTATCTGACGAGCTGTTTTGTTAAAGCCAGATCCTTTTGGAAAAAGAGGACACATCAGTAATGTATGAAGAAAGACAGAACTTGAAGTTGGCTGCATGGCTTACCACAAAGCATATCTCATCTACATTTGTTTAAGCAAAATGCAGTACCTTCAAGGCATCGTTCTCCATTCCATAAATGCAGATACAATGTAACTATCTGCTTATTGTATTTAGGATGACTGCGGTACTGGGACAGATGAAGTTAGTTGCAAAGCATGTCAATTTAGTAAAGTTTGTGGAGGATATGGTTGTTTCTAGTTGGATGGGAATGGAAATGAGCCATCAAGGGTTCCATAAACGGAAAAGGAAAATTCCTGGGCAAGTTGTGAAGTATCTTTATCCTTGAGCCTTTATGTTGAAAACCACACACAATTTGAAAATAACTGTTGGAGTTATATGTTTCATTATAAGAAGAACATGGAATATTTTCATATTTGGCTTTATAATGTTTTAGCTGAATCACTTTAGCATGCTTCTTCTTGGTAGAGAGGCTAGCATTTTATTCAACTTTTGAATAAAACTCCTGTACTTAGCAATTTGGTAACTTTAAAATGTTTTATTCTACTGTAAAACTCAGCACTGATAAATCACTGGCCTTACATGGAGAGTGGATTTAAAATTTATACCCCGCGGCTTAGGTAGGTAGAAATATAACTTTATTTCCTTATAACTAAATACTGCTTGCTCACCAGCACCCATTTCTGTTTGAAGGGGAGACACTCAGGACATTTGAATTTATCTTACTCACTCCCAGTTAAAATATATTACTTTTAACTTAAATTCCACTCTATAGAACAGACAATCTATCAAGATTATTTCCTGACATCTTCTTTTCTCCCATGCTTGAGTTTGGGAGGACTGTGAAGTTAGGGGCAACATATGGCAGGATGAAGTGGGGACATGGCCTTGGGTCAATATATGCCCTCTGGCTCTTGGAGGACTACATTTGACAGTGTTTCTTCTTGTTCATACTGACTGGTCACTGCATCAATCACAAGTGAGGCCAGTTGTGTTTTGTTTCTTGGTGTTACACATTGAAGTTATTCTGCTGGGATGCAGAGCCCCCCATCATAATGCTTGCTGGTGCTACATTTTATTTATTTATCTATTTTCCCCTAAAACCTGGCGTGTTTGCATTTAATCCCTAGCTGGATTCTCTCTTCCCCTAGCACTCCACCTGATCTCGGTGATATCAGTACCACATATTGGTAACTGCCCAGGTGGGGAGAGACACTGAAATACTGACTTCCTCCCTGTTCCAGAAGGAATCAGGTAAAGGAGTCTTTCCTGCTCACTTTCTGTGAAGCTCCCATTGCACCCAGGACTGAAAGTTTTCAGCTCACAGATGGCAGTGTTAACCATTCTCAGGTCACCAAAAATTTCTTAGAACCATTTGCCTTCAAGGTTCTTCCTCTTCCCACCTCTTCTAATGCTGTTTGGTCATTTGTCAGCTGGTGATCTGTGCCATTTTCTGCACAGAACTCCTTATGCTCTCTGATTCTACCAAACACTGGTAAGTGAAATCAAAACAAAAACCACTTCTATATTTTATGTATCCAATCATTGATAACCAAAATATTTTTATTTCTAAATTTCTTTTGTAGCTAGTCATTTTAAAAAAATAAGAGAAATAATTCTGGAAATCATATCTAGATGATACCTCTCTTCCACCTTGTGCTCTATTATCTGTTGTGCCCTCTTTTGAGACTATCTGCCTCATTCCCAGGTTTTTTTTCATGTGTGTATGTGGGGGGGCACACATGTGTGCACACTTGTTTGTATTTGTGTGCATATTCATGTGATGGTCAAAATCAACATTATGTGTCTCCCTCTGTAATTCTTCATCTTTGTTCTTGAGACAGGGTCTCTCACTGAGCCTATAGCTCATCCATTCTGATATGCTGCTGGTCAATGAACTCCACTAATCCACGTGTGTCCACCTGCCCTATGCTGGGATTTCAGATGTGTTCCACTGTACCTGGCTAATGGGTGAAAGAGAACCAAACTCAATTCCTCATGCTTGGGAGGCAAGCCATCTTCCCACCTTTTCCTTTTCCCATTCCCCATGACACTATGAGGACCAAGTCTTCTTAAGGGGAAGACAGCATATTTCTACTAAGAAAGAACATAACTTAGGCAATATGAAAACAACACCTGGAGTAATAGATTGACCTGATTAATGTTAATTTGAACGAAAAGTTCTTTGAAAGGATTTTTAGACAGTTTGGGTTTTGTGTAATTGAAAGCTATTCCTTAAAATACTAAAACTATGTATTTTGCACCCATACAGTCAATATTTACTGTGTGTTACTGTGAATGTGGTACTGGGATGTAACAAGAATGAGAGAAATAAAAAGATTTTTTTAAATGATACCGCTTATATCCTAGTGGTAAACAGAGTATACACACACACACACACACACACACACAGACACACACACACACACACACAGAGCATGTATTACATCTATCTAAAGAACTAACTTAAGATTATATATGTATGTATGTATGCAACACATGAAAGATTATATAGTCATCACTGTTGTGGAAAAATAAAGTAAGGAACAATGATGGATAGTTTGGGAGAAGCAGGATTTTGCAGTTGTATAAAGGATGAATAGAACTAACACTTTTTTTTTCAGATGCAAAATAGTTAGCCATCTGTACTGCCTGGTAGAGAGTAGAGCAGTGGGTGAAAATTTCTGGGGCTGGAAAGTACATACTTTTTTCAAAAAGAAGCACAGAGGTATGGAGATTGCCACCGAAGAAGAACTAGTAAGGAAGAAAAGAGGAAGGATGAATATGTAAATGCCATGATGACATATCATGGCTAGGCAGACTGTGTAAGACCTTGTTGCCATCACTGACTGTGGCTTTTTGTCTGAGTGAGATGAGGATGTATTGGAAGATTTTAATTTTGTAGGAACATGCACACAAAAATTTCTTTAACAGAGTGACTATGGTTGATTAAGGAGTGAAGGGGAAGGGGTAGGAGGGTGCGATGCTGTTCCAGAGGCTGTTTCAGAGATGGAAACAGTTGATATTCATAGCTTTTCAGCCCGTAGATGCTCCAGACAAAATAGAGGAAGTGCATAGATGCTGGATGTGTGTGTGTGTGTGTGTGTGTGTGTGTGTGTGTGTGTGTGTGTGTGTGTGTCACATATACATGTGGAACCAGTAGAAAAATGTATCTCCATTTGGGTTCATGTTTTAGTTCCCGCACTTAGTAGCTATGAACCTTGGAGAATTCAATGAAAGCCTAACCCATATGAGGTTTGTAAGAATTAAATGAGGACTGAAAAGCATCAATGACAGCTTCTAAAACTGAAGTCATGGGTGGGCATTATTCAAAATAATTGTCATTTTGTTTCTTTTCTTGTCTTCTTTTGTTGTTGTTGTTCTTAAACTGCAGAAATGAAAGTTTGAATCAGATAGTATTCAGTGGTTTTTTGTTGTATTTGGGGAAAGAGGGTTAGTTTGTTGATTTTATTATTGCCTTGTTTCAGCCTGTGAATCTGGGGATTCATTCCAACAAGATAAAAGTGCCTTCAAGAGTTGTCTGCCATAGGTGCTTAGAAGTAAAATATAGGACCACTTGTTTCTCATATCCTATTTTTGGCTTTCCAGTCAAAATCCAAGAAAAGATTCTCTTGGCACTGTGTGGTATTGAGAAAGGAGGTGTAAAAACAAAGCTGTGATAGCTCTCTTATCTCAAGTTGCTTAGCTCCTCAGCCTGGGTACTTGTATGTATTTATCACTTGATCAGTTTCTGAGGGGAAGCTCAGTGAGAAACAAGGTGTATTGGACTGCAACTTTCTTATGTCCAAGATGTGTAGCTGAAGTTGTTTTTGGTCCTACCCAGCTCCTGAGGTCCTGTAGTCCTTCAGTCCTGCAGCGGCTCAGACCCAAATGAACACACAGACGCTTATATTAATTAAACTGCTCAGCTATTAGCCCAGACCTACCACCAACTAGCTTTTACACTTAAACTCAGCCCATTTTTTGTTAATCTATATGTTGTCACATGTTTTGTGGCTTTACCTATGTGCCATTACATGCTGCTCCCTGGACGGCAGGCTGGCATCTCCTGACTCAGCCTTCCTCTTTCCAGAATTTTCCTTGTCTGCTATCCCCACCTCTACTTCCTGCCCGGCTACTGGCCAATCTGCACTTTATTTATCTACCAATCAGAGCAACACATTCACAGCATACAGAATGACATTTCCTCATCAAAGATGGGAGAACAGTACTACTGTAAACAGATCAGAAGCAGTTGCCCTGTGTTCAGAACTGAATATGTATCAAGACTTTGCTATTCCATCATCTTTCATACTGTAATACAGGTGCTGTATCTGTTTTCCAGATAACAGAGGCTCAACATCTCCCATTTTTCACAGTGTTGTCATTCTGATAAACTTTTGCCTCACATTCTGGCTTTTACTGCAGAGATAACCCACTTTAACATTGGGGAAAGTCACTTTCTGGAATGTCTTTGTCATTGTACAACATGGCAGAGGATGTATTTGACAGTCAGTCAGTCTGTTTTCTAACCTCAGATATTTCCATTTACATGTAATATAGCTACTAATCTTCCTACTCGAGTATGTACAGACCAGAAATATGCACATGCTGGCTTTGCCACAGTTCTACAGTTGGCTTAAGTAAGAGACATTTTGATCTTCCTTCATCAATCAACTTTCAATATTCTTAAATCACCTTTGCAGCTCTTCTCGGAACTGTCTTGAATTTACTGGCATCTTTTCGTCCTGCATGAGCTCCAAGATGTTCTGATGTACAGAACGTGGTGCACTCTGATGGCATTACTTAAAGGTCCACTCACACACAAAGACAGAATCTTCAGACAGTGAGTGATGGGTCATGAGACCATATGTTAGCTACTTATAATTAGGGGATGCTAAGATTTTCCTTTTTCACCATCTGAAGAGGGAGATGAGTTGAAGTAAAGGAAATGTAGTTATATGAAGCATTTAGGATTTCACAGAAGAACATCCAGCTGCTGGAGACAGGTAGGTCTCTGGTGGTTATTATATCTGCTGCATTCAGAAGCTTTTAGGCAAAAGCCTCTCAGGTAGGCATTACTGTGGAAGGCAATTGAATCCCAGTGACTTATTCTCCACCTGGCTCCTTTAATGTAGCAGCAAATGAACTCAGTCAGTCTCTAGAATTTCAAGTCGATGCCCACGCATAAACTGTTTTAGATGACTTTAAAACCGACACTCCATTCATCTTCCTGAGTTTATGGGACTGTCAGGAGGTCAGAAGCACAGGCTTAGAAACAGCAGAAGAATTATCCTCCAGGAACTAGAAGTTGGTATTTTATCTTAATCTCACCATTCTAGTATGGATCATATAACCCCATCAAATGATAGAACAAGGAGAGGTTAGCATCAGATGACTGATTTCATAAACAAGGGAGTGAAGACAGTAGCATTCACTCAAGCCAAAGGTGTTGGTTATCTTTGATACCAGGACCTCACAAGCAGATACTGAGGACAGTCCTGTTTATCAGGGAATGTTCAGATACAAAGCTCCCCAGCTCCCCTTCTCTGACAGCATGGGTTATAAAAGAATTCATGCCACCAGTAGCTAAAGGGAAAGATTTATGTTAAATTGCAGCAAAGCAGAGTTGAAGTAACTAATCTCATTGTTCCCCCACTGCACCTTGAGAAGGCTTGAATCTCCTTTGCTTTACTCTTTAGGAACCTCACAGAGAATATTTGTCATGTGAATATTCTCTTTTAGGTAGCCAAGTCTTGTTTCTTTTTTTATACTTACTAGATTGCTGTTTTAGGGAAACTGTTTGTTTGTTATACAACATACAAGAGTCTGACAATGTAATTTGGGCCTGTGAGAGTAGACCCAGCATTTCTGCTGCTGATGTCTTTCCTTCTATTACTTCAATCATGAAATCCCTGTGTGGCAAGGAAAAAGAACACTGAACCAAAAAACTTGGCTGTTGTGTCCTACAGACCTGGATTCTGCATGCTATTCCAGCTCCTCCCTGTCTGACCTTTCCACAATCATATTCATTAATATGATAGAACTGGTTCATGTCGTAAGTGCAGTTAATGTACCTAACATTCGCTATCATTTTTATCACCTTTCTCATGTCAAGAATTTTCCAGCCCCAGCTAAACATCTAGGCTTAGTGTTGGAAAGTTCCTCACAGTGAAAAAAATAATATCTGCCTACAGCTTTAAATTTTATAAAATAATTGCCTTCTCTCATTTAGTATTTCTAAAACAATGGAAAGTAGAAATTATTATTGTTCTCGGTCATTATTACCATCATTAGTATGACCATTTATGCATGAGAAAGAAGAGTCTATGGTAAGTGATGATCCAAGCCAGATTACAAATGCAAGCCATTCTGCTCTATTCCTATGTGACAGTACTGAAAAGATTAGTCACACTAGGTAATGAATCTGCCCCCCCCCCCCCGCCAGCCTACTGAAGAATTCAGGGTGGTACCTCTCCATGTACTCCCCTCCTGTACTTCTTTCCCCATGGGCCATTGGGCCCACTCTCTTACGGCAGACCAGGTACTGGCCAGCCACTGTGGGGTAATGTATTCCCTGCTCTCCTAACATGAGGCATAGAATCTTGAATGGGTGGGAGGAGATCAAAGAGGCCTCTTCATCTCAAAAAAAGGAGAGCGGTGGGGGTGGGTAAGCCTCTGTGTGCAGCCAGTTTAGCTCCACACTGCCTTTGCTCTGTTAGTCCTCTGTGCCACTGTCCCTTCAGTAATGAAGTAAAATAAACCCAGTTTTAAGGGATTGGAAGGGTCTACAGATAATTCTTTTCCTGTCTAGCTTCTGCTTTTAGGTCTGAAAGGAGCTTTAGCAATCTTAACGCCCCTTTAAAAAGCTGTAAAGATAGATGGGATGAGTATTGCTAGGCTTTGGTGGGTTTACTTTAAGACCATAAATAACTTACAGAAACTTGAATCTAGGGTGGGTTTGTGGGTTTTTTTTTTTCTTTTGCCATTTTTCTTGAGTTCAGTGCTTTATGTGAACAGAGATAGGATTTTGAATGTTATGAGAGATGACAGAAAGCTGTGATGCCAGTTGTATCCTCAGGTAAACTGAGTTTCCTTCACCTCAGAGCATCACAGTGAAACTCTGCTGCCTTTTGAAATAGGATTTACCTTTCCCTCTCACACATTTATTCACCTCTCTATTCCTCTTTTCTTTCCTTCCTTCCTTCCATCCATTCCTCTCTCTCCTTCCCTCCTTTTCTTTCTTCCTCCCTCCCTCCTTCCCTCCCTCCCTCCCTCCTCCTCCCTCCCTCCCTCCCTCCCTCCCTCCCTCCCTTCCTTCCTTCCTTCCTTCCTTCCTTCCTTCCTTCCTTCCTTCCTTCCTTCTTTCCTTCCATCCCTCTTTCCTTCCCTCCATTCTTTGTATAAGAAAACTAATTTGTTTTATTTCTAGAAGGTATTTTAAATAAGATCAGTTCTTATGTATTCATGATAGTTTTAGCACTGGTGCTGAAGGTCCAAAGAAAAAAATTTATTCCACTTGAGTAGAGGGGGATAAAAACTAATGTCTCTACTACTTTTTATTTACCCCAGTAAATCTTCATAGTTTGTGTCAAGTAAGATCTGCTTTCCTATTAGCTACTTCTGTGAAACATTGGCGTTGTTGGTTTTTTTGTTTTTGTTTTTGTTTTTTTGCTTCAGGAAAGTTGTTAACAAAACAAAGTTATCAAATTAAAAGACTACAAATTTTATCATATACTTCAATAAAAATTATAGAATTTGATTTTAGAAAAATCATGCTTATTGGTGTTTTATAGTTTAGTTGTTGGTTGGTTTCACATGCTTTTCAGGAGTAACTTTTGCCTATTACAAGAGTCCAAGACTGTAAATGCAACTTGAGGAAAATCAATAGTCAGAACAGCAATTAAGAATAAAATAATACTAGTACTAATTGGTAGTAATTTATTCTAATTAACTTATATAAATGAATACTATTTGAAAAGATCACATCTCTAATCCTAAACAACCCTAATTACAAAGTTTCCAGAGAAACTAAAACTATGATAATGTCAAGCAGTTCAGTAGAAATCATCATTGTAATTTTATTCAATGGCTCTACCATTGGTGTAGCCAAAACCGCATCCATATCCCAAATGGATATGTGTGATTGGTTGCGCCAGCTGATTTCAGGTGTCTCTCATCTGTGCTCAGAGGGGCAGAGAAAACACTTGAATGAATACTCAGCTGTGGATATAAGAGTTGACCTGAGAACAGGTGGATTGGACAGTCGACCAGAAGGCCTATTTTATTATTCCTCAGGTCTCACCATAACCAAGGCTACCACATTTCACATGCATTAAATACACTCTAATTTTCCATAAACCTGAAAGCAAATAGCAGCCAGGATGTACTACCAGGTACTTGTCTAGGTGCTGAGCAATGAGCAAAAGTTGCTCTTTGGGCTCTGGTGTTTCTAAAGCATCTATTTGCCCCTCTCATGTTTATCTTAATTGAGCCTTTCAGTTCTGAGTTTTATAGGTAAAATCGTGACTGTAACTACCACTATTGCAACCAGAACACAGTATTTTGGAGAATCAAGTAGAAAACAACAATAAAAACTCAAATCATTTAGAAAAAAAAAGGAATTCCTTTGGTCAGACAATGACGTAATTTGCATCAAGTGAGAAACTGTAGCATCTGAAAGGGAAACTGGCTGAGGCTGGAGGAAGGTGTCTATAGACAAGTAGGAGGTCTTATTTAATATTTCTTTTCCTCCTCACCCCTTCTTTTTATTTTGATTTTGCCATATCTTCAAAAGAAATGACACCATTATCCCGTGGTTGAATCTTTGATGGCCATCCATTAAAGAAGGGTCCTGTAATCTTCCATTTAAACTCATTGTCTGTCATTTTATAACCATTATTTCTAAGTGTTGAGTGTCCAGAGGCTTTGAGTTGAGATTGGAGTGTTGTATGTGTGTCCTTATATATACACTCATGGGTGATCAGTTCTGTTTGGAAAGGAGTTAGTAGGTATTGAAGGATGTCAAATGCCCAGTAGTGTTATTTAAGAAGTGATGGGCTTAAGCTACATAGATCTGTTAAGGTCTTTGCATTACACTACATTGCCTTTTTGCTTAATTAAATCATCTTTCTCTAGAAAAATTGCTCATAGGGTTCAAAGATGAAGCTACTTTAATAATTCCAGACTGGCTACTGTCTATATGAGATGGCATATTTTTTTTAGAAAAATTATGGGCTGTCAGAAACTTCTGATACACTTTTGTACTTGAGGGGCTAGCCACCCACATCGTAGCAGGTTAAATGTACTGGCCTTTTTCCTTTTTGTGGTGAATAGTTATTTGTTTTCATGAACTTTCAGGCTAAGACTCACTTAAAGTACAAAAGATTAAACCATGGGAAAAATAAAAATAGCTTGCAAATTTTATAACCCTCCTGCTGATGTTTTATTTTTCCTTGTTTTCCTTTATCTAGTAATGTTTTCTAAGTAGAATTGAGTACTGCAAAGGATTGCTACAATCCAAGCCAGGTGGAGAGACCACCTCACCACCCAGTTTTAATTCTGATTGTATTATTTCACTGCCCTCCCCCTTTTTAAATGTGCTGGATATAGAACTTGCAGCCTCTATAAACTTGGGTGTGTGCTGTGTCCAGCAAGCCACACTCCCGGGTAAGTCATTTTTTTTTTTTAAAAGCTGGTCTAAAAGCACATCAGTATCATGGCAAAGACAGATACTGAATATGATGAGTGCACACTTATCTGAATCCTTATTCATGCTTTTGACTTTCCAATGCTTTCTGTGGTTTGGTAACTTAGCTGTTTGAAGAGCTAAAGCATCTAAAATAAGAATTCCAAAATATTCCCACATTTTAAGCTTCTCTATATAAATGTCTCAGCTATTAAAAACTAATATCGTAGTGGGTTTGGATATGCCAATGCCACCCTCTCAAATAACCCATCTGTGGCATGATCTGCATCATCTGCTCACACCGGAGGTCTGAGAAGTGCATTAACTTGGGGTCACACCTGGGAGCCTTTGTGGCTATAGCCGGGTTTTCCAGTGTTTCACAGTGGATTAGGACTTCTGTGTGAATTGTGAGACTATGAAATGACTTGTCTCTGCAAAGCAGTGAGCCCGGCAGGTATTGTGCTTAGCTGAGCTTATGCAGATGCTTCTCCACTTCCTGAATCCTCTTTCCAGTGAACACAGGCTTTGCAAATCCTTATTTTGACAGCATTTGTGAGAATGCTTTGGCTCTAAGTCACTTCCAGCCTTTGGACTTCTTTATTCAGCCACATTCTTCTTCCAAACAATAGGGCTTAGAAATCTGTTTGGTAGTAGGGAGAAGGCCTTGGTTTGTTTTATTGTCAAATTCCAATTGCTTTGTGAGTGATTGTAAAATATAGAGCTAGTGTCTGTGCTGTTTCTGAGGCATAATACAAAATGCTCATTGTCGACGCCTCTTGAGAACAGCCTTGCATAGCTGTAAGAAGATTCTGTTTATACTTCCACAGTGTTCAGCCAAGTAGGATCTTCAAAGACTCATCTTAATTGTATGACATACTTTTGGGTGCCACTGAACTTCCGTATTTCCCAGGTTGGGAAATGGAGAAAATGCTCTTGGGAACTTGTTTTTGTTGTCCTATTTCTCTTCAAAAGAGCCCTTAGCATTTTTCTCACCCACAGTTCCCTGTGGTCATGTTGTTTGTCCCTTACTGTAACCGCTAATGAAGGTGGCATTTGATAAGAAATGAATTATTTAAGAGCTTGATAAAAATGAAATGCTGTTTAAGTTGTCCAGAAAAGACAAGTTACCAAGTGTGCTTTAATCAGGTTCTAGTGCTTTGCAAACAAACTCCATTTTGTTTGCAGAATGATCATTTAAGTTTCCATGATGCCACTTTGATAGAGACCCATGTTCAGTCAGCCCAGATGCTGTATGCTGATTCTACAGCATGTTGTTAAAGGTTCCTTGAGCTTTCTTAAATTTGGAGTACAGTTTCAGAGTTCCTTTAGATCTAATAGGTTTTTTTTTTTAAGCCTAAGAGCAGAAAGGTTGTTAAACTTTAATCTCCACTGCCCCCCTCCCGTGTGTGTGTGTGTGTGTGTGTGTGTGTGTGTGTGTGTGTGTGTGTGTTTGCATCTGTCTGTCTGTCTGTCTCTCTCTCTGTGTCTCTATCTCCCTCTCTTGTCTTTCTGTGTCTTTATGTCTTTGTCCCGACCGCTCCCCCAAGTCTGAATAGATTTGGGCATTTGCTGCTAGACTTTTGTGGACTTGGATCTCTTCAATAAAGCAAAGCTTTTGAGGGCTTCATACCATCCAAACTCTCAGCATGATCCAACATTAATCCAGAAGCTGAGCTTCTGAAATTGAACATTCCCTGGCATTTATATGTGGTAGATAGCTAATGTTTTAATAAGCTTGGAATCAAGAGTCTCATAAACCATTGATTCTAGAACTCCCCAGGAAGTGGAATAGATTTTGAAAGTGTTAGTCCCGTTCAGAAAAATCCCAGTTTTTGAAAAAAAGTGTTAATGTTTTTATAGCATTTATTTTCTATCACTCAAGCAGGAAGTAATTTGATAAATACATCAAATTCTTGCATTACTGTACTTATATTTGCAATAAGTGAATTTACATGTAAAATTTCCAGATCCTTTACACTGAAAAAATTCAGTTTCTTCTGCCTCTGTCTCTCTCTAATTCCACATGCATACTTCTTTCCTCTCTTCTCTTTCCATGTATATACATACACACACATTCGAATATTTGTGGCCATTATATACATTGTGGCTTAATGGTTTGGCTTTAGATTAACAAACAGTATTGCACTTATTCCTTTTAGAACAATTTTCCCACTACATTGATCATTGAGTTTATTTTAGATAAGATTTCTTATAGTTTTAACTGTGTTTACTTTAAGTTTCTCTTACTTGGATTATAGGACAGTTTACCAAAATCACCCAGTCCTAGATGGACATTCAACATTTTTCTTTTTTTTTTTATTAACATTTTATTTTATTTAAAAATTCTTTTTCATTTTACATACCAACTACAGTTCCCCTTCCCTTCCCTTCTCCTGCCCCTTGCCTCTCCTGTCCCCACTCTCCTCCACTCTTCATAGGGAATAAGGCCTCCCTTGGGTAGTCAACACAGGCTGGCATACTAAGTTAGAAGGAAGGGGAAATTGCTAAGTCCTCCTGAGTAAACTGGGAGAGGGGTAGAAGGGTAGATGGGGTTGGGAACATGAGGGGTTGAGATGGCCAAGTTGGGAAACAGGTGGAGATGGAGAGCAATGAAAGAGTTATCTTGACAGAGGGAGCCATTAGGGTGTTAGGAGGAACGTGGTGCTAGGGAAAGCCCCAGGAATCCACAAGGATGATGACACCAGCCAAGACTCCTAGCAATGGTATAGAGAGTGCCTGAACTAGCCTTCCCTGTAGTCCAATTGGTGACTACCCTAATTATCATCATAGAACCTACAACCAGTGACTGATGCAGAGACCCACAGCTAAGCACTTGGCCATCCTCCTGGAGTTCATTTGAAGAGAGGGAGGAGAAATAGGAGCAAGGATGGTGGACATCTTTCTTAAGTTATGCCCTGAAAGCCAAGCCAAGAAGCCACATGCAAGGCTCTTCAAGTCATGCCCATGAGGCCTTTTTAATCAGAATGTAGATTGGATGACAAAAGTCCATTATTCCACTCAAAGGTTTCATGTTGGAATGCTTATTTATAATTTTAATAGTTCTTAAGAGGCTTTAGCATTCCTCTGACAAGAGAAAGAAAACAGTGCATATTACATCTAACATTCCTGTACTTTAGGAGTTCGTATCTTAGTTTTAAAGGATATTAATTAAAAATATACTAATCAAAATGAGATTTAGTATACCAATTAAAAGAAAAAATTTTTAGAAATGAAAGGAAAGTAAAATCACTTGAAAATGTAGCTGAACAGAAAAATACTAAAGAAAAGTCAATCTCCTTTGAAATGTGTTACAAGATTGACAACCTTCTGAGATCCAAAAGGTGTTGTTTGGATTTACCTTTTCCTGTTGTCATACTCTCCCATTCCTAGCTCCCCTTGGTGATGGTGGCCATCAGCCCAAGAGCATCTACCTTCACTTTTAGTGTAAGCCAAGGCATCTTTGGCTCTTGTCTCTGCTTTTGCAATCAGTGCTCATCCTTTCAGGTGTAAAAGCCACTGGATACCTTAGAGCCCATCTCACATCTGGAAGTACAGCTCTTACATTTTGGCCTTCAAGATTCCTGCTTGAAAGGACAAATGACTCTTGTAGTAAAACTAAACAAGCCATAGACCAAAACACCCACTGTTCTTCACCTCTGGATAGGACTTCTCTAAGAATAAAATGTTAATAAAAGAGAGAAACCCAACAGAATTGTTTAAAAGTTTTTTTTAAAAAGACTTTGTTTTAAAGCTTACCTCATTGAGGCTGTTTCTTTTTTTGCCACAAAGCTCCAGAGGGCCAAAGAGACTCTCTTCGGACAGGGACAGCTGTGACACCAAGCTTTGAGGACAGGCAGCTATTTGCTCGGAGAGTTTCTGTAGTGCAGATGATATTTATTAAAACACAAAGCGACCCTGAAATTAAAATGAAGGAAAACGGTGCAGTTCCACAACTAATTGGGTGATTTAGAAATGGCACCACTGCTTCTAACATGACAAACAGGAAAGAGCTCTTGTGGGATGCTTTTCTCAGCTTTAAAGGGATTTTCTTTCCTTGCAAACACAGAATTACAATGTGTTGCATGTGATCTTTTGTGAGTGGAGAAGCATTTCAGGAAATTTTTTTTAGCATTTTCCTCCTAGTATGTGTAGCTCATGGAAATGTTTTGTTTTGTGATTTTTTTTCTTTTTCTCTGTGGCATTTCGCATCTTATTAATAGCCTATGATGCAGCCAGCCACAGAAAGGCCAATGATTGTTGGGCAGATCTTGTTCGATGTTATTGATATGATTCTTTTATTTAAAAATTTTGGCTTGTCATATGTCAGCTCTTTTCCTGTTTCTTTTGTCCCTTGCATATCTGTATTTACACCCACAAGCACAGTAAGTGATGGCTGTGCACAGGCACTACATGAAATACAATTCAAGGTGAGACTCAATTGGTCTACTCTACAAAGGGAGAAAGCAGCTTTGAAGGGCTTGTACTCAGGTCTTCTACCACAAGATGAAAACTTGAGCTAAAAGTATTTGATAACTGTCCTCCAGATGGAGAATCTTGTGAATTAATCTAACAGTGCTTACTTCAATATAGTGATCAGGTTATTTGCTTCACACATAATAACTATAACTATAACTATAATATATATATATATAATACATATATAGTTGCATGTATATGTGTGTGAAATATATATATATATATATATATATATATATATATATATATATATATATATATATACACCTTATTTATAAATGATAATCAGGTCAACCTTCAATGAAAGTTCCACTGGAAAGATATTCACAATGAATTTCTCCTACATAAGTCAATTGTATTTACTTTCTGTGACTTGGTGACTTGTAATATTTTTCAGAAAAAAAAATTCCAGATATTTTCTTTTATTTCACTGAATTACAGAGCTGCTGGGAGAGATTCTTATAGGAGAGATGGGTAAAGCTAAGCAGGATGCTTATCTCTGCAGCTTTTACATTTGAACTTAAATAGTAGCTGTGATTCCAGCTTTGTATTCAAGATTATTGACTTCTAAATCTCCATTGATTTATTGATCAGATGGAAATATCAGTGATAACTCTTAATAGAGTTGTTTGACTAAACAGTATGGTAAATGTGATCTATTTAATATGTTATTGTTTAAGAATAGGTAGCTGCAATCATGGAAGAAAAATTTATCAAAATAAGAGGCATTGAATGATACCTAACTTAGTGAGGACCAAAGGGATTTTCTGAATTTCCTGTATGAATGCATTTGAAAGGCAACATTTAAAAGCCTTTGAGATCAACCAGCATCTGCAGGTTAAAACTGAAAAGAGATTGGGTGTTATATCTCATGTGCTGATAATAAAGTTTCATGCATGGATAAAGACAGGAATTTGGTACTGTTTACTTTTCTAAGTATCATAGCAGTGGAACAATGTTAGCTCCTTTGTGCGAATGCTTCTGGTGGAAATGCTCAATTCTCTCCGTTTTTCTCTTGCAGAATCTCTGAAGGCCTTTCACATGCAAAGCATCTTATAAAATGATGCACTATTAAGTATGTAATACTCAAACCCTTAAGCTCTTACCAATTCATATGTTGTTAACAGACCACACAGGAACTTGGGTAAGGAAGTTGCTCAAAGAATACAACATCTTCTGATCTGAGGAAGCAAGAAGGCTTTAAATCACAGGCATTGATTGGTAGTCAAAAATCCCTCTGGCTAATGCTGCCGTGATTTGGGGTCTAGAGTCATAATCTCATTTTACTTGTTATCCTATAGATAGAAGAAGAAAAGGAGAGATATAGTACAGGGGAACCTCATAGGAAGCTCTTGCTTGGCAATGATAAGACTCCACACTGAAAAACAACATTATGTTTAATGTTAGCTGCTTAGACAAAGCACTGGGGGTTTCCTCATTCATAGGAAGACTTTGAAGGAGCTCATAAAATACATTAGAAGCAGGTTGTTCAAAATGATTCTAAAAATGGAAAAGAACTCAAATGTTTATTGCAGCAATTTCATTGCCAAGAAACATGGGCTTTACGACCAGAGGGGTGGTAATATATTCACTCGGGTCTCTGAGGAATTTCAGACCAGTGAGAATTATTTGGATTGCATGAGCATAATTATCTTAGAATTTGAGAGCTGAATCTCTTTGTTGTTGTTGTTTTTACCATACATTTTATTTTTATTAATCTTTTAGATGTGAGTGACTCAGGAGGAAAGTTGTAAGCCTGCCAAAGGCAAGAGCTGGGGTCTGTCCAGGATGCCTTCATTGTTGGTGGGTAAATCCAACTTCCTGAATATTCAAAGAGCTGCTGTTGGTGGTTGTTTGTGCGGTGTCCCTTCTGACTTCCATGGAGCCATCTTTCTCCAGTGGTCTTAGTTAGATGGTCAGGTTGAAAGAATTTTTGAAGAATGGCCTTTCACCCTGCTTCTGAAGAATCTTATCACTCAAACCTTTCATTATTCATATTCTAGAATTGCAGAAAATTTCTTCAGCAGGCTAGTTAACAGGTATATGAGGATCTAGCCAGCTTTTTCTGTCCTGGATCCTTGTTTTATCCTGGCAAGATGGAACAAATAGTACACGTCAGATGTGATAAGTACAGTAATAGGTGATTGTTCACTTCTTCGCTGTTTATTTTTCAAGAATAAGAACTCAGTTTGGAAGAAGCATCAATGTCCAACCTACAGTACATCAGTCTTGTACAGCACAATTATTTAAAAGGTGAGGTTTTGGTGGCTTAACATTAATGACTCAGTTCCAGATAAAATCTTTAGTGAAAAGCTCAAGCAGCTTTTCAAAAACAAAAACAAACAAACAAACATAAAGATCCTATATTCAGTGAGAGGTTTGTCCTTTAGAATATTTTCTCATGATCTTATTATTTTAAATAGATTAATAGCTGGAGTACATTTTGTGTTATGTGTGAGGTTACAGTGGATAAAATACAGCAGTTACCTTCACTGGGTTTCAAATAGTTATAGAGTGCACTCCACAAATACAACCACAATGAACATATTGATATTTTCACTGTTAATTTCTTAGCTTATTGTTAAATGCTCAATTATGAAATATGGGGTGTAGTGGCCTTAAAAACTTACGAAAAAGAGATTTCAGTTGCTTAGTCTCATTGATGGTCCCCAAAGACAGCCAAGTACAAGAATTCCTAGGTACAGATGTGGGGGGTGGGGTGAAGAAAGCAACTTCAGCATGAGGATATGGTGCTGAAGGGATGCTTAGGAACTGCGATGAATGGAACATGTGTTTAGACTAGAAAGTGTTTGTCATTATGAGACTTTTTGTCATTGGAGAATGATTTAGTCTAGACAGAGCTGCTATGCAGGAAGAGCTCACATGTGATGTCCCTATCCCATAATTCAATGTTGAAGACAGTCTCTTTTCTCTTCTTGATAAATTAACTTTGTGCGTGTAGTCTTGTGAATTATTTGCAAGTTGAGCTAGAACTGGCTAGATTGAATGTCTTCTTAATTTTCCTTTGAAAAAAATTGTAAACATGTCTTACCCAAGGTGGAATCCCCTTTCATTAGTTGCAGGTTATTTCATACCATGGTCTCCTCAGAAATCTGGCATAGTTACATTGAAGGATTTTGTTGGAGATTGAATGAAGAGTTAATCCTAAATCCTTTACAATAGTATTTAATGTCATGTACCACATAGGAAAGACATTTGAAAATTAATATTGGATATTAATTGCTCTAATTTCTCTTTGCGCCATTTATAATTTATATTGATTATAAGTGACTGAAGAACAGTAGCTCCACTGGACAGATGCAGCCGTGAGTTTCTTAGACCTTAAATGATTGCTTAGAACTTCAGGATCAATGAAGAGAGGTTTTTCTAAATTTCTCAATTTGTGCCCTAATGCCCTTCTTTAAAATTTACTTAACTTTCTCAAACAATAATTGCTTCTTCTATGGTTACTATAGCTCATAAAAATCTTTGTTTTTTCCTATGAGGAGGGCATGTGGACTGGAGTGTTATTTTCTGGAATCAGTAAAGCATAGCAGTGAAGAGGGAAAGCTCTGGACCCAGAGAGACCCAGTGTGCAGACATAGTCTTATATTCTGCATAGCCTTGGCCCTGTTCTTCATTTCTTCTCTGGTCCAACTCTCCCTTTCTTGACTTTTGAAAGCACATTTATTCATTTATGTGTATGTGTGTGTATGAGTCTGGGCATAAGGAGGTCAGAGGAAAACTTATGGGAGTAAATTTTTCCACCATATGTGGTTGAGGATCAAACTCAGGTCATCAGGTTGGCAGTGTGTACATTTACCTCTTGAGCTATCTCTCCATCCCTTTTTCAATTCTCTTATCTGTAAATTAGTTATAGTAATGGCACTTATATAAGCATGGATTGAGATTTGTTCTGTGAAATGCTTAATGTGATGCTTACTATGAAATGTGCTGAATAAACATTACCAATTAGCAATAACTGACTGTATGAAGCTCTCTATATAGTAAACATTCAGTTAGATTATAAATTTGACAATTGGTAGTAGGTAGATAGTTGCAGTTTGTAATAACTGTATGATTTAATAGTATTTCTTAAACATTGCTGAGACTGAATTTACAGTGCATACTCTAAGTAGGCATAAATATGCCACCTAATTGAACTAAAATATTAATATGAATGGTGCTCAATGTTGGAAATTTGATTACTCAAATACTTGCTATAAAAATAAGTAAATCATATACAGGATCTCAAAGACAATGAAAACAGTAACAAAACTAGAAGAGAAGATAAAAGAACATAGGACGCTCTGGGTCAGGAGATAGTCGAAGAAGCGAGTGAATGAAATAGAACAAAATGAGTCTTTCAGAGTTACACTGCAAGCTATGGATCAGCTGCTTCCATCCTGAAAATATGCACCAGGTGAAGGACATACATCACATATGAGCTCTGCAGCATATGCTTTGCACACAAGGGCCAGGTATACTAAATAAAGACGCTGTTCTCATGATGAAATAGTTTCATTCCTTTCCATTCCATGATACCTACAGAGCTGTGAAAATTGACTTCAGGGATATGGTGGAATAATATCACCAACACAACAATCAGTACACAAACCTGAGGAAGGGCTTGAGGGATTTATCACACTGTGATGGTCATCTCAGTGAGAGACAGATGATGGGCCTTGCAGCAATACTGGTCTGTGGCTGCAGTCCCAGCCACTTAGAAGCAGGTGATCATAGGAGGCCAGGAGTTTGAATCCAGCCTGGATAACTTAGAAAGCCATTCTCTGAAACAACGTTTACCTCACATATTGTGCTCCAAAAATCTCCATCTGTAGATCTGAGGACTGGAGAGTAAGTTGTGTATAGACGTAGTCATGTGAGTGAGCAACTTACCCTTATGTATGAGGAGTGCATTAAAGTTTGTTCAGACATAATGTGTTAGTCTGTGTCCAGACTGTTGAATGTGATCCTTGGTATGAAGAGCTTATTGTTCAGGAGACTGCAGTGAGGAAAATTCCCATAATATATTAGTAAGTGTTATTAACAATGTTAAAAAGTCTTCCTTAATCGGGTAGGTTTGGAAGATTCTGCCTCAGGAAATATTAAGTTGATCCCTTGATCTCAGAGACTTTAATGTGCTGCTGTGCTCTATGACTCAACAAAAAGAGTATATTGCTAATTAATTTTACAATGGCATAAATATTTAGGGGACATCTCATGGTCTTGAAATTCCACCAAACATGATGCTGAAAACCTAGCAACAGGCTGGTATTTTCAATGTCCCTGGTTATCAGCAGATTCTGGAGGGACATGATCTGAGACAGTTTGTAATTTTGTCAAGTTAGTGTTTAAATTTCAGGAACTCTGAAGAATGAAACTAATTAGGGGCAGCTATTCCTCACAACCTCCATATTTCTTCCCAGTGGTGTCACCCATTGGAAATAATGAAGCTTTTGTATAATTCTCTTTTCTGACCAAAGGGGCATCAGAAGAAATTCAGTTGATGTGGTTTGTGAAAATAATAAGTCTCCCTAAGAAATCTTAGCCATACAATAAAACTGTAGAGCTACTGAAGAGGGGAATTCAATTCGGCTGTGGCTTTTCTCGATAAGATCACACGCACCATCTGATCAGTGGGGAAACAAGTAAGAATGATTCAAGGATAGATTTCACTAAGTAATCTATCGGGTGAAAATAAACAAACAAAACCTGGCTCCTTACTTAAAACAATAACTACTGAAGGCACAAAGATAAGTAAGTGTGTTTTGTTTTGTTTGTTTGTTTGCTAATCAGAGCATAGAAGCTCATAATGTTAGAGAGAGAGATGGACCAGGAAATTTATCATACTGGCACAGTGCCTGCGAACTGTGAATTCAAGGATTCCTGACAGCCTAATATCCTGTTTAGGAATTAATATCTGTTGTCCGTGGGCATACTAGCCTGACTCATCTGATCTCATCTGCTTCTTGAAGCTGAGAGGGATACAGTTGATACTTAGTGGGAGAGCATATACAGTCCTACTTTCATAGAGGAACACTTATTGAAGACTTCTTGTCATCTTCTATGTCAAGATATTTAGTTCTAAAGAAAGTACTGGTGTCCAGAAATTGAGATCCAGAGAGGTTGATACACTTAACCACTTGCTGAGACCCAGGAATTTAAAGCCAAATCTGCCACTTTCTCATGTTGTCATCTGCACCATCCTGCTCTTTAGTACATAATGACTTTCTAAATTGAGATTAATGTCAGAACCCAGGTTTCTGGCTTGTGGAATCAATACTTCCATTATTCTATTTTAACATAAAAAAATTAAGCATGTTCTTATTCCTGATAAATGGAATTGTCTAGTTTGCAAAATTCCCAATGATTATCCTGAGCATTTTTTCCATGTCAATGTACTTAATGAAACAAATCAATGGGGATGAATTGTATAGAGGTAGGATATTTCATTTGCTATGAGATGCTTTGAACATCTACAGAGAACACTCAGTGGAGATGAAGAACTGGTATCCATGAAAGCTGTTATACATACCTCTCACTTAAAGGTATACTAACAGCATTATGACAATAACAATAGTCTTTTTCAAAATAGTATAAATAATTGAAGAGAAAGTAGGGAATAGCTTTGAACTCATTGGCACAGAAAAAGATTTCTGAACAGAACACTTTTTGCACAGGCACTAAGATCAACAATTATTTATGAAACTGAGAAGCTTCTGCATGGCAAAGGACACTGTCATCCAGACAAAGGGACAGCCTACAGAATGGGAAAATTTTTTAGCAACTAAATATCCCAAAGAGGGCAAATTTCTAAAATATATAAAGAACTAAAAAACTAGACATCAATAGAACAAATACTCAATTAAAAAAAAGGGGTACAGAATTCTCAAAAGAAGAAATTCAAATGTCTGAGAAAACAGTTTAAGAAATGTTTAACATCTTAGCCATCAGGGAAATGCAAATCAAAACTACTTTGAGATTTTTTTTTACACCCATCAGAATGGATAAGATAAATAAAACAAGTGGCGCCTCATGCTGGGAAAGATGTGAGTAAGGAGAAGCCTCACCCATTACTAGTGGACCTTCAAACTTGTAGAGCCACTATAGAAATCAGTGTGTGGCAGTTCCTTGGGAAGATGAGAATAAAACTATCTCAACATCCAGATGTAAGCCCAAAAGATGGGCATATATGCAAAAGATGCTTCATCTTACCAAGGAAACACTTACTCAACTGTATTCATTGTTGCTCAATTCATAAAACCAGAAAATGGAAACAACCTAGATGTTCTTCAGCAGGTAAATGGATAAGGAAAATGTGGTACATTTACACAGTGGAATATTACTCAGCCACTAACAAATGAAATCGTGAAATTTTCAGATAAATGGATGGAACTAGAAAACAATTATCCTGAGGCATCCCAGATCCAGAAATACACATACTATATGTATTCACTTTTATGTGGACATTAATTTTTAATCAGTGATAACCAAGCTACAATTTGTAGAACCACAGAGGCTAGGTATAGGGTAAGGAAGGGACTTGGGGGAACAGATAGATCTCATTAAGAAATGGGAATAGAATAGATAGTTGTGGATGGATGATAGGGGTGTAGCACAGGAGAGTTAAATGAAGAGAGGGAGAAAAGGGGGATGATGGAGGGAATATAGGAAGAAACAGCTAAATTTAAGGGCCATTTGAAGGATGGTATAGAAACTTAATACAATAGAGGCTTCCTAAAATATGAAGCATATATAAATGAAATCACAAAATAATGGGGGGGGGCAGAACTATAACTGGCATCTATTGTCATCTAATAAAGCTTCCAGTACTGGGAATGAGTGCATCTAATTGAGTTGTTGGCCAAATGGATCCCATGGAAACCCCCAAACTAGTCAGGATTTTGCCAAGACTGTAGGTTGCTTTCCATATACTAACAGCAAGGCCCTATTCCTGACAACATCACCTACACAACTCATTGAACATGGAGAAACCAGGTTAGTGCCTACATAGAGCTTTCACCCCTATGTGCTAGTGTCTGGTATAGGAGGATACTCTGCATGCTAACAAGAGAGAAGTGTAAACAGCAACCCAGTCACCAAATCTTGATATAGAATGGTGTGCTAGTGCAATGGTGGCACAAAGCTTATGGGAGTAACTAACCAGTATGTTGTTTGACTTAAGGCCGACTCTAAGAGATGGAACTCATATCCAGCATTGATTGGGTGACCTATAATCTGACACTAAATAGCTGAGGGACCTAGAATAAAATGAAATAATACTGTTCAACTAAAGGAGCACAGCAATAAAATGATTTGTAATGACACTATGTTATACTCATAGATCAGTGCCTTGCTCAACCATCATTAAAGACATTTCTGCTCTTTCCGTATTCCCTCTGTACTTCCCCTCTGCGTGGTCTCTCTGTCTTTCTGTCTCTCTCTCTCTCCCCTTCCTCCTCATAAAGCTCTAAAAAGGTTTAAAAAAAAAAGAAGTTTCCTCCTGTAGAAGACAGGAAAAAATATACTGAAACTCACAGCCAGACAGTGATGGACTTTGGGTAGCTAAAGAGGCTAACTACAACAGACGGTAAGGCTCTTAGTTCTGATCTCTTGGCTTTCTTCTTTACATTGGTTCTGTGTTTCTTATTTAATAAGACGGTTGGTTACATCTACACTTTGGAACATACCCCTAAATGAGATGTCTCCATCAAATTCCTTCCTTCAGGACACAGAGAACCCTGGGAGAGAGGAGCTAAGAAGAGTTAAGAGCCAGAGAGGGTAAATGGCACCAAGGAAACAAGGCCCTCTAAGTCGACAGGACTGACAGACATGTAAACTCACAGTGACTGGGGCTCATAGTGACATGGATAGGACCTATACAGGTCTGTAAAGGTCTGCAGTTTAGCTCCTAGAGCTGAATGGAGAACTGGACACGTCCCCGTCCATGGTCCAGAGGCAATCTCAATTGATAATCACTTGCAAATGAAAATTTGGTTTTCTCAAAGGGAATCACACTGGGAAAACAAACTACTCTTAAGGGTAGGCTGCATGCCCATCAGAAGATGGTTAACAGAAAAAAATCAAGTGCATCTTTAGAGGTTCCTTGTCTTATGTCTTATAATGGCTTCTCAGGGATTTGTTTGAATTTTTAAAATTTATTTTGGTGTATGTGTGTGTATTCTTTTTCTTTTTATCCTACAGATTGTTTGCATATATATTAATGACTTCCAGTTTAGTATTTTTATGGGATTCCCAAGTATATGAACTCATATCTCTGCAACTATATCTGTTTCTTTCACCTTTTCTTGGGCTCTTCATCTTCTGTTAGTTCTTTGTCCTTTTTGATGTGTGAGTTTTTGTTCTATCTCATTTTATTTTACTATTTTCTCTTAGAAGCTTGTTAGTTTTCTAATGAGAGACAGAAATGTGATGGAGCTGGATGGGAGGAGAGTCAGGGAGGAACTGGGAGAAGTAGAGGGAGGAGAAACAGTAATCATCAGGAGATATATACATGTGTATGCACGTTTGTGTGTGTGTGTGTGTGTGTGTGTGTGTGTGTGTGTGTGTGAAATACTATGTTCAATAAAAGGAAAAATGTTGGTTAATAATTGCACCAGAGATGTTAATGAATTCCTTACCACAGATGAAATATAGAGGGCAAGTGAGCACATGACAAGAAATCTTCTGCCTAAGGAAAATTGAAATTAAAGCAGAATATATGTAAGTACATATCTGAATAGCTAGAATCTGTAACCCAAATAGCCCAAATTCTATCAAAAGTGTAAAGTGATAGGAGTTCATACTCATTGTTGGTGAGAATGAAACACAGTATAGCTAGTTCAAAATCAGTTTGGTGGTTTCTTACAAAACTAAACCACACTCATCACCTGATTCATGAATTATGTTCCCTGGGATCTATATAAAGAGTTGAAATTCATATATGCACTAAAACTTGCACATGGATGCTTATAGATCAGATTTTAGATTGGCAATTATTAGAAGCACTGAAGCAGTTGTATGCTAAGCTAATGAACAACTAGAGCACTGTCCAGTGGAGAACTGTGCAGTACTGAACAGAAACAAACTATCATGTCAAAGAAATACAGGAAATTGAAAGGCATTTTAAAGAAAATATCTGTAAAGGCTGCATAGTGTTTCAGGCTAAGTACATATAATGCTCTTGGAAGGGAAAAATTACAGAGGTATTAAAAACAACTAGCCAGAGTTTGGGAGTGTGAATGGTGTGTACAACATAGTGCTGCTATCCTATAGGAGTCTCATACAGAAACATGATGCTAGGAACTTTTCCAGAAGTATAGACTGTGAAATAGCAAGAGTGAACATTAGCATTGGCTATGTTTTGGGGGTAATAATGATGTGTCAACGTGGACTTGTTCATTGTAGCAAGGTTGTCATTCCCATGGGGAGACTGATAATGAGGGAAGCTGTAACTATGTGGGACAGACATTTTGTGGATTACCATATTACCTACTTCTCAATTTTACTGTTAACTTCAAATGAATGTAAAAGATAAAGTGTGTCTATGTGAGTTATCCAAGACTTTTTAATCTTACTGTCTCTCTTTTCTTATCTTACACGTTATCTCTTAGAACTCTAATAAATGAAAGTGCATACAGCTATTTGCATGTAGCATTTCTTGCTATTACTGTAAGAGGCAATGTGAGCTAGGTGAGTCCATGGGATTGGAAATCAGAATGCCTAGATTTAAATCTGTAGTACCTTGTGACTTAAGCAGAGTAGCTTAAATTCTGTGTGCCTCAGTTTCCCTTTCTACAGAACAGGAATGCTAAGAATGTCTGTCCCTCAGGTTGTTGTGTTTATTGATTTAGTTCATGTTATGATTGGTCATTGACAGTGTTTATCACATGGTAGATATTATTGAACCAATATTTTTACCCCTAGGTGGACTGGAGGCTCTGTGAGGTCAGGGATTCTGTCTCATTTCTGTTTAGTAAAATGTAGCCACCAATAAATATATTGTTAATAAAATACATTGAACAGATGTCTAGTTATATTTTTCTCACAGAGTTTTACTGTATTTTTCTAATCTTCTTAAAGTAATGTAAAAGTCATGTGAACGCTTCTTAGAAAATTGCTTGCGTGTCTCTTTACCCTTTTATTAATGGCCTTTGCACCTTGGCTGATGCTATCTCTTCAAAGATTTCCCTCTGTAAAAGTGCTGTCCTTGGGGAAGAATTATATGAGAATATCTGTGTTATATGCAATTGAAGCAATAGCTCACTGTAATTAAATGTAATTGAAACCAGGTAGTGTACTGATTGTAGTGAGAGTATGGTAGGTAAGCAGCTAGGCAGAGTGTCTGAATACATTCTTAGCCCAGTGAATTCCAGTGACACCAGCATTACCGTACAAAGAGCTCTTATTTTTTGTCATCCTGCCTTTTAGATGAGATCTAGTGCCTCTCACTTGATAAACAGAATATAGAGAATTTAAGGGGAAAAGGCTTGAGGTATTGTCTAAATGTGGATGCTGGGCAATTTATTCAAATTATTCCTTTTGAAAAAAGATTCTCCCCTCCTATTTTCCTTTTTTTTTTTTTCACAAATAAGTAGTCCACTTTGTCTACAAAATTGATGCAAGTAGTGGTAGTGACTATGACATTATTCTCTATCTATCTATCTATCTATCTATCTATCTATCTATCTATCTATCTGTCTGTCTGTCTGTCTGTCTGTTTATCTATCTACTTATCTATCTGTATCATCTGTCAATTAATAATCTACATATCTCTATATATGTACACTGTTTTTGTGTACATGTAGGTATATGCATAGATAAACATTTATGGCATTTATCTGTGTGTATGGATTCACCTAAATGAGGTTAAATTTAGTAGAGATTATATTAACTATGTCATCACAATGTTTAGCACACAGCAAGTGTCCAGTGCATACATAAGTGCTATTGGACATTCTAAGACAATTGCATGGACTATACAGATGGGAAGTTTTTCAACTGTTGATTTCAGAGTTCTCTTCTTATAGCAAGAATCTGGGGTACAGTTATTATTCTCTCCAAATCAATCCTTCTGCACTCTGCATTGAGAGCAGGGGGTGGTATTCTGCTGCCTGTCTGCTGGTCAGGTTGATTCAGTGTTGAATTTTGCCAATAAAGGGTGCTAGTGGGAGGCTGCCAAGGTTGGGGGAGGTAGGGATGACTGGTCATTCCTTCACTATCTGTCTTTTCTTCCTGTTACCCTAAACATCTCCCCAGAAATGCTTCTTCACTAGGTCTGTAGGAGTTCTTGACTATCATTCTAGCTGAATTCTATCTGCCCTCCGAGGCTCAGCCTCATCGTGCTCTATTAAGGATCCTACAGGGACTGTGTATCACCTCCTTTATGGAAGTTTAGGTTTTACCATCTTGGGATGCTCTTCCAGCTTACATTTTGACTGTTCCCAGTTTATTTCCACTTTTCCATTAGCCCTTAGATAGTAGCTTTCTGTAGTACTTTTGCAGTTGTCTAGCAATTTCATAAGAGTTTATTCTATTTAAATTCTCTGTTTGTGTAGGTGATGTGATTTCTGTCTGAGAACTAGACTGACTGATGGTAGTCCTAGGCCCAGGCTTTGTTAACCATGCCAGATTGCTCACTAGTTGGCAAGATGTCATTTGGCTGGTAGTTTGCTAATTATAGGTCTTAGGTCTAAGGAAGTGGATTAACCTACAGGGACATTCTTCCAGATTTGTGTCATTCTCGGTGGTACTAAGCAAAGAAATGACAGAATTTCTCGTCTGAACAATTGTTAGGAGGCATTCTTTTTCACAGAGCAGGTACTCCAGGGGTGAAATCACTTCTTACAAAGCAGATGATTGTCCTTGAAGAGATTCATAGGCTGATTTCAGAGGCTGATAAGCTGAGTGACAACAGGAGTGTGCCAAAAGTAGAGTGCACAGAAAGTTTTTGTAGGAGAAGTAGATCTTCAGTGGAGCCTTGATCCATTAAAGGGGGCACTCTTGTAGTGGAACTCACTGGAAAGGAAATAAAGCTGGATTGCAAAATGAGCTAGGGAATTTGTGGGGGAACGAATAAAAATAAAAATAAGCACTTAAAATATCAATGCTTTTCTTTGCTCTGGAGGCTGATGTTAGAAAGGATGGCTAGCTACTTACCCTGCCAAGGCCTAGCTCCTCTTTTGGCAACATGGTTTTGAGGCAGATGGGCTGTGTCCTGTGGACGTTCCAGTGTGCCCAGCCTCAGGCTGGAGACAGCCAAAGCAAATGTTTGTGTTTTGCATCTTTGTGTTATTCAGTGTTAAGTTCCCCAGTAGATGGGAAATGAGAACTTCCTGGTTATTGGAATATAGTCAATTTTAACTCAGGGGCTGTTAGCTTGTGTTTGGGCATTTTCTGTTGCTGTGTGTGTGTGTGTGTGTGTGTGTGTGTGTGTGTGTGTGTGTGTGTATGTGTGTGTTTGTGTGTCCGTGTTTTGATTGGTTGGTGCTTTTTGATATCTTTCTGTTTTATTTTAGTTATGTGCATGTGTGTATGTCTCTGTGGTTTGTGCACAAAAGTGAAGGTTCCAACAGCTGGCCGAAGAAGGCATTTGCTCTGGTGCTAGAGTTAAGGCAATTATGACCTGCCTGATATCAGTATTGGGAACTAACTTTGAGTCTTCTGTAAGAGGAATAGGTACTCTTTGAACCAATTAGCCATTTCTCCAGCTACTTACTTTCTATTCTTTATATAACATGTGTATAACATATAAAATGATGTTTATTTGTGTATCTATAAAGTAATTATTCACAAACATTCAGTAACATTAATTAGTGATTTTTATTTTGAATTGTTTGCTTCAGCCATATGCAGTCCTTATATACAATGTATTTTTTTTTTTTTGTATTATCCTTTATGTGAAACCCAGAAGAGTGGGTTAAAATGGCTTGGTAAAAAATGAGGAGAAAAAAGTAAATTATTTGTCTTCCTTGAAACTCTGCTTTTTGTCATTGGCAAAATGTGACCACAGTAGGAAGCTTGGAGAAAGTGCTCTAAGTGAGGCATAAGTGCTTGAAATTGGGGTTTGGGATTCTGCAGTTCTGCTCTTATTTCTCATTAACTCTTATTTCCCAGAGTCAGGAAAAGTCAGGTGAGAGAGTAGAAAATTGTTTCTCTGTTTCCCAAGATTTGAACATAGAGTTAACCTGTGACCCAGCTATCCTCTCCCATGCATGTACCAGAAAGACTTGGAAACGTATCTATGTACAATGCCGTATAAGAATAATATCCACAGCATTATTCCTACCAGGGAACTTGTAAGAATTGACTCAAATACAACTATCTGATGAACAGGTAAACAGACTATGCCCTATACATAGATAGGATATTATTTAAGCTTAGAAAGGCATGGAATACTGTTGAATATTCAAACTAGTAGATCTTGTGCACAAAAGTCAGCAAGGTCCCATTATTCCAGTCATAGAAAATACCCAGAATAGATGACTCTACAGAGAATGTGTATAGAAGGTAGATGACTGATTTCCAGGGCTGCCGCTGGGTAAAACAATGAATGACTGTTAAAGGGAATAGCTTTCTTAAAGGTGAAAATTTTCTGTAATGTTGGCTTATGAGGACAGTATCTGTCAGTATACTAAAAGTCACTGACTTATATATTTTTTAAAAATGGTGAATTTTAGTTTGTGTGAATTCTCTCATTTTATTTAAAAGTTAAAGATGTAATTGACAAAATTAGTGTTTAGCCTTGAAGGGAATGCTTAGTATACAAACATTGTTTGGGTTCTACATTCTTTTCAAAGGAACTTAAATTTGCTTAACTCAAAAGCAATGTTATGAATAGGCCCAGGTGCTCAAAATCTAATCTGCAATATGGTTTTAAAAACATGAAAAGAATAGAGATGTGCATTGGTTAAGCATGGCTGTTGTATACTCTCTTTACCACATCCCCTTCCCCAGGTCATAGATCTCTGTGCACAGCCTGGAGGTTCACTTTACCTGGAGAAAGCAGAACAACTGTGTCGGTCCCCATTCAAGTAATAGCTACTTCTATAATGGAAAGTAAAATTCAGGATACTATTTGGATTAAGGACTCAGTAATAGCCACAGAGACAAATGAAATTACTATCTGCAGCCACAAAATAGCAAGGGTGCTCCTTAGAGCTGAAGAAGGTATCAACCGTGAGCTTGCTCTGCAGCTGGGTTTTGAATGTCATTGCTTGTCAGGTGATGGTGCTGCCATTTCTCTTTAAGGAGATTCCTAAGTTGGAAGTAACCCATGGGATTAAGGTTCAGGCAACTTCTTTGTTGGAACTAATACTTTTACTAAACACAGTAGTAGTTGATTCCTTTTACTGTTGCCAGATCTAACTGGTATAGCAAATGGGTGGGTTTATAATATTCAGGTGGGAATATTCTCTGTTGATCCTCTGTGTTACCATTCACTGAGCCAACAAATCCAAACAAGAACTGTGCCTTTTGTTTTTGTGAATTTTTAGGTTGTTTGAGTTTCCTAGTTATTAAGTAACTATGGTTAATGTGGGTACAAGAACTTCTCTGTTAGCTTCTCTTCCAGTCTTAGGTGAGGCAAACTTCTGCTACAGAAAGTCCAGCTATAGCCACAAAAAACACTTTTTGTCAGTATGGTGACGAGTTAGCGCCTGTCAGCTCTCCTTTCCCTCCACTGAGATGGTTGAGAACACACTATTTATTCTCCCTCTTTTTATATCTCAGCCTCTTTTTAGAGGACACAGTCCTGTTTTAAATTTCTTCCCTAGAGAGATTTGAACAATGTTCAAAAACCATAATAGAAGTGATTGAATTATTACAACATACCAAGTATTTGACATTAATGTTGTATAGGTCAAGACTTACTCAGGATCAACTAAATGCCTCTTGATGGTTGCACTTGGTTTCTTTCTAGTTCTGGGTCTCCAGTGTTTAGTGCAATAGATTCATTTGTGGAGCCTTGTAGCAGATGGCTGGCTTTTCACTTCCAGACAGACATTATCTTTGAAAAGGAATACTAAAGATACTAAGTAATACTTCCAGATTTCCTTTCAGTTTGCATAACACATTCTCATTTCCCTCAAAAACATTTTTATTTGGTAAAGAAACTGAAGGATAATGAGCATGGTTGCAGCTCACAGGGTGGTTTTTCTGCCTGGAGGGATGCGAGGCTCTTAAATCATAGCAGAGCCCAGGACTCCAGAATGCTGGGTGGAGACTGCTTCATGGTTAACTGGCAATGGAGAATACTTTTGGTGTCTGGGACTTGAGGAGTAGATTGAGGTTACAAATCTCTCCTCACTCCATAACAAAGGAGCAATGAAGTCATCTAGACTGACTTGCTACAACCTTAGAACCTGAAAAATATCAAAAGCCATTGATAAGAATTAGAGTTCTTACTTCTCTTAAATATTCAGCCCCTGACTAGGAACTGAAGTCTTCTTTGATGAAAACTGAAAAAGATGTTTAATTTTTTTATTTGATTTTTTGTGTATGTGTGTATATGATATGTGTATATGTATGTGTGTTGGTCTATGTGTTGGTCCGGGGCTCTGCTATGATTCAAGAACCTCAAATATATCTAAGGAGAAAACTACCATGTGAGCCACCACCATATTCATTGTCCGTCTCTCCACATTCTACAACATAAGTGGAGGTCAGAAGATAATCTTGAGTGTCACTTACTGCCTTCTGCCTTGCTTGAGATAGGGTCCTTGTTTGCCAATGCATATGGCAGGCTAGCTGCCCCACAATCTTTTGGTTCCTAGAACTAAACACTTTGGTTTTGATTTCTATGTTTTGCATTACTAAGCTGGTGGCCCTTAGGCATCGGGTTTTAATTTCAACCAATATTAAGGGGAATAATACTAATCAATAACATTCTGACATTGAATGAGATCATGATAAGCTTTGAAATACACACTGAATGTTGACATTGACTCAAAGTGTCCTTTGCCACATTCATATGACAATGTTGGAGAATATACTGAAGAATGCTGACTATGTGAGAGCTCTCCTCAGACCTGAGAAGTAACTAGGGATAGAACACTCATTGAAATTACATACACTTCTCAAATAATAAAGGAGGTCACATTACCTTTGTCTAGAATCTGTCCTCTGTCAATATGGAGGTGGTGTCCTTCAGACAAGAACCATGAGTTCAGTTTCATTTTTTTCCTCTGTAAAATGGGAAGCACATTTATTGATCCATTGAGGGTATTGTGCAAATGGATGGGGCTCATTGGGATGAAAGCCATTTGTAAAAGTAACACTATAAAAACACTACTGTCTTTCATTTTAACTATGTTGAAGTGTATAATAAAATCTGTAGACAGAGCTTAGGGATGCTATAAAAAGCAGAAAGTGCCAATGCACCTCTGAAACAGGTTGCTATGAACAGAAGAAGAGAAAACCATTGGTGTTTGCTAAAGTTGAGTGGGACTAGGAAAGTTGATCCACCTCTAGATAGATTTTCAGTAGACACAATTTTAGAGGTTTAGGTATGAATCAAATTCCAACATATATTGGAATTGGATGGCAGCTAAGCTGGAGAGAACGTTCAGAGAACAGTCTCTGAGAGTCAGTTCTTTCCCCAAGGCTGTTTCCTTAGTAACTTGTTGCTTTCACTGTTTTCCTAGTGTAGGGAAAGTGCATTTTTTAACATATAATAGTAACACATTTAGGATTAATCAAAGCAAATGTATTGACTGATTATTAGGGATATGACATATAAAGTTAAATTATTTCCCAGTATCTCTCCCAGAGTGGAATTTAACTTCCTTAAGTGGCAGGATCCAGCTGCTGGTACCAGAGTCAATCTTTTTTTCTATTCTTAGCTAATTTTTGATTGTTAAAACAGAAATGGCTTTAACTCTACAGGAAAGGAGAATTTAAAACCATAGTTTTCTGTCTAAAAGTATTTTAAACATTTGTGAACACAAACTCAGTAAAGGGATTGAGGATGGGGGATGGGTATCAATCATGAAGTCAGTGGGTGTGGATGTCTTTCAAACCCAGTGAAGTTTATCAAATGTTGAACTCTACTGAATATTTTAAGCATGATATCTTTATTGCTCTCTACATTCTATATTCATTTTAACTTACTTTAACATTCACCCAGATTTCATTCTAACCAGAGAGTTACTGTCATGAACTTGTAGTATATGCCAGTGAGTTTCCATCTTTCAGTTGGGAATGTTAGGCGTGAAGAAGTTACAAATTCATTGAGCTATTGAACTGTAGTGGGATAAAGCAAAGTGATAATAGATATCAAAATGTTATTATCTGTACATATATACCCTCACATAAACTACAAGCTAACAAACATACAAAGCCAAGTCTTTTTTAATAGGGAATAAAAAATGAAAGCAAAAACACTCAAGCATACTGTGTACTCGTGATCACTGGGGATTTATGCTTATTATTATGACCATGAGGAACCATAATACTTTGAATTGCCTTTCAAATAATCAAAAGGGTATTAAATCATCTTAAACATCTTTTAGTGCCACATAGGATAGTGTTTGAGAACTGATTTTCTAGATATGGTACACATGGCTACTTTTTATTACCCAGAATTGGAAAACCTGCTAGCTTTTAAGTGGTTTTATATGATTTGTTCTGCAGAATTTTGTCATTGAAGTATAAGTCTGGAACTATCTTGTCTCAGAAAAATAATAATATAGAAATGTTTGCAATTCTGATTTCCTGAAAAAGCTCTTCTAAAACATATATACAGTGAAAATATCTATTTATTTTGTAAAATAAGAGACCAGAGAATCAAATAGAAAAGAAGAAATAAATAATTTACTTCCATGAATGAAAATGAGAAATAGCTTGCATGTAAATTCATTCCTTACATATTCAGTGTTACCTTGGCATTTATGATAAATTGATTGCTGATTTGCATATGTGTATGTGTGTGGTACAACCATGCATGATTACAGACTCGCAGGCCCACTCCCTATGCTAACTGATTGTTCTCTGTCCAGCAGTCATTCCTCTAGTAATAACCTCTTTTTATAGGAAATGATTTTATGTATGTGTGGTGTTCCTGTGTGTGAGATGTGTGTATTTGTGCAGGTGCACAGAATCCTAAAAAGGGTATTAGGTATCCTGTTCTATTGTAATCTGCTTGTTCTTTTGAGTCAGGGTCTCTTACAGAATCTGGAGCTCAAGTGTTTTCTTGGGATGTTGGTTGGCAGCTACAAAGCCTCAGAATCCTCTAGTCTCCTCCCCTTTGGTGCTGCAGTTATAGGTGTATACAGAACTGTGGTAGACTTTCATGTGGCTGCTGGGATCTGATCTCCCAACTCTAGTAAGGATCCAGTTACTTTCACTGTCTGATTATTTGGCTTTGTGGGAAATAGTTTTTACTGGGTCATGTGAGACAGGCATTGTAGGTGCTTTCTCCATGGTGCAGATAACTTTGAGAAAAAAATCAAGAACAAAGCTACTATAAAAAAAAAAAAAAACCCACAACAACCCTGTTTCATCCACATCTTTACCTTTGAATTAACATGTCAGCATGCAATATCTCTGACTTTGTTGAGTCTAAGAAAAAAGTGATTTTTAGTGGAAGGAGGAAGGAAACCTTAAATGCACAGCAAAATCCAGGTGCTCTGCTAATCTGCCACAATGGAATGGTCCATAGTCTTTGTGGTAAACCCCCCTGATATGCTAATGAGTGACTTCTACTTTCTTGGCTCTGAAAGCATGAACTCATAACCCAGCTAGGTTGTATTAATTATATTTAGCTATACCAGTTAGGTTATCAGTAGCTTTAGTTTCATGTAGTGCTTGAACATTATATCTCCTGTTTTTCAGGAATATTTTGATGACAATTGTGGCTTTTGGTAACTCTGAGTACAATCTAAATGTAATTTAACCAGCTTAATTCACCCAACCTCATTCATATGCACAGTTGTAGCTGATGTAATAAAAAGGACTAAAGAAGTATTAATAAATTTTACAATATTGATGTTAATAAAAATGTGCTTAGTTGAAAGGAATGGCTTTTGATTTTTCCATTGACTTTAGAAAAAAACTTAGAATCAATGTTTCTTCCTCTTAAAATAAAATATTGATGTCAATGGAAGCTCTCTTAGGTTAAGTAAATAACTGCATATTAAATTATAAGCATGTTGCTTGCTAATCATTTGGGTTTTGGTAGGTGACCTCTTTATGTTCTACTTAGCTTTAACTGTCAAGTTGACCCAACTTGGAGTTATCTGAGAATGAGATGATTACTGTTTGTTTGTTTTCAACTTGATACAAACCAGGGTCATCTGGTAAGAGGGAACCTCAATGGAGAAAATGCATCCACAAGATTAGTTCAGGGGAGAGTCTGTGGGGCACTTTATTGATTGATGATCAATGTGGACACTGTGGGTGGTGCCACTCCTGGGCAGGTGGCAGTGTTTTGTATAAGAAAACAGGCTGAGCAAGCCACAGAAAGCCAGTAAGCAGTATTCCTCCATGGCCTCTGCTTTGGTTCCTAATTCCAGGTTCCTGCCCTGACTTGCTTGGTGATGGACTGTGAACCTGGACTTATAAGCCAAATAAACCAATTTTCCTTACAAGGGGCTTTTAGTCCAAAGGCTGTCCTACAGTAACAGATGAAACAAAAACACTATGCCTCATCTAAAGATGATTAATTTGATGCCTAGTCTTGGTTGTCAACTGGATCAGGAATTGAGTAAAATGTGGAAGATCAAAAGTTAAGTTAAAGACCAGCCTAGGCTGCACCTTTTAGATGATTCCCAGCCCAAATCAAGCTGACATGCAGGAATGCTGACGCATTAAAGGGCTTGTGTGAGGTTTCATTGTCTTAAATGTGAAGTACATTTAATCATGCCTGGTACAGGGTGAAAGTTTCAGTCAAGGTGAGCTACTGATCTTATCATTCATTCAATCAACACCTGATGTTTGCTTTCCTTAGGTTATTCTTTTAAATGTACTCAGGTATATCTCTGTTACGATTATTTCTCTACTACAATCAGCACATTCATAGGTTTAACGCTTCATTGATGTATCTGTTATGCTTTACTTATTTTCAAAAATAAATTTGAGACATTTTAACACATATAAAATAAAGTAGAAGTTATATGAGTGATACTTACTAAGTAAATAATTAAAAGGGCAAAAGAATAATTTTACTGGGACCTTCATTGAGAAAGCTTTGAATTTGTTCTGATTGGTCCACAGAAAAGGAACAAAAAATATAAGGAATTATACAGATTTACATTTTTAAGGAACATGTTGATATTTGAACATATTTTTCTTTTGTATTGGTGTCTAAAAGAGATGTCTTGCCATTGCACAAGGCTAGTAAAATCCCTAAGAGATAGTGTCTTCATTATTAACTATACAAAATACAGTGAAGGTTTTAAGTTTGTAAATTTCACCAAAAGGTAGGTTCCTTTCATTGGTTCTTATAAACTGAAAGTAATTTTAATTTGATGGACACTGATATTTTTTGCAAAATTATTCATTTCATTGTTACTTTTATAAGCATTAATTATGGTCATTTTTTGAACAAATTATCATTTCCTTTGTCCTTTGATCTATTATTTGAGTATGATCTTCCCTAAGATAGATTAGTAATACTAGACTACTTGGCCGACAGTTTGAACTGGTTCATTTTTATGTCTAATATTCTTTAAAGTTGTCTTTCCTTTCTCTTGATGGAACATATCACTGGAACAGCTCTTACACTTATCAAGCAAAATTACTGTTATTTTTTACTCATAGGTGTATCTGGCAGGAATGGAGGCAGAAGATAAATTTTTCTTGATTTAACTTAGAGGAAAGAGCTATTTGGAAATGTGGGGACTTCATAAACTGCATTTATTGAGAAGTTTAAAGACATTAGTTTAGACGTTGATGATTCTATAAAAATATTGAAAACTTGATTTTTAAGATATTTATTTTTATTTTTAGCTGCCTTCAACTTTAAAAAATGATTTGCATATGTATGTGTCTGTGTAGGGGACCATGCATGTGACTGTAGTTGCCAGTGGAGGCAAGATGTTTTGGATCTTCCGGGAGCTAGAATTATAGGTGGTCCTCAGCTATAGGATGTGGGTGCTGGAAATTGAAGTTTGCATCCTTTGCAAGAGTAATATGTGCTGTTCTTTAAGTGAGCCATGTCTTCAACACCAAAATTTGTTTTTTTTTTTTTTTTAAATTCTTCTCATATAATACATCTCAACTGCAGCCTCCACTCCTGCTAGTCCCCAGTCCCATTCCTCTTGTTTCCCTTCAGAAAAGAGCAGGCTTCCCAGTGATATCAACCGAACACAGCATAACAAGGTGCAATAAGACTAGTACAAACCCTCACTCAATATCAAGGTTGGATGAGGCACCCCAGTAGGAGTAAAAGAATCCCAAGAGCAAAAGAGTCAGAGTTACACCTACTCCCACTGTTAGGAGTATCATAAACAACCTAAGCTAACCAACTACAGCATGAATGTGGAGGATCAAGCGCAAACCCATGCAGGTTCCATGATTACTACTTCAGTCTCTGTGAGCCCCTATGAACCCTGCTTACTTGATTCTGTGAGCTGTGTTCTTGTGGTACCCTCAATCTCTCTAGCTCGTACAATCCTTTCCCCTCTCTGGCAGGGTTTCCCGAACTCCACTTACTCTACATCTGTTCTTATCAGCTGCTGGAGGAAGCCTCTCTGATGACCATTGGGCTAGGCACTGATCTATGAGTATAGCAGAATATGAAATTCAATTTCTTAATCTTAAAAACTATGATAGAAAAGAAAAACAACATAATACAGGCCAATAAAGAAATTAGGAAATGGCAGTGAATTTGGTGTTATTCCATGTAAATGGTATTAATTGTTAAAATAATGAGATTGCCAGTATTAAAAAAAAAATGAGAAAATTGTGAGCTGGGGACTCATGGATGCAAGTACATGACAAAGAAGAGTTCTTGGGAAAAATACAGAGTGGACAGCTCCTCCATATAACAGGAACTACTATCAGTCAAACAGGGGTGTTGGAAGGCTAGGGGCAAGTTTGGAACATTAGAACTGACCATTATTTTCCAAGCTGAGGGCAGAAAGATCTAATGATCTCAATTTTGGGGTTTACTACATCTGAGACCTCACTAAGCACAGAGCAATAAAAACGATGGCAGAGGAACTTGCTTCACTGTAAATTTGCCATCTTCAAAGGTTTTCCCCATCTATTAATTAATTTTAATTTCACTAGAGCCCAACTCATTACTGTTATCCCACTTTTATGGATGAGGAAAGTGTGATGGTTGGATGGGCTGTAAATTATTAGGAATACAATAGATTAAATGTGCAGGAGATGTATAGAATGCAGACTTAAATTTTATTGCCTTTTTCATTCTCTACATTTTAATATTCCGGTGTGTATGTGTGTGTGTGTGTGTGTAATGATTTCTGGCAGATTTGTTAATACACAGGAACTGGTACCAGGAAGATATCTGTAATGAGGACACATGACAGTGTCTGTCAGAACTGTACTTCGATCTTCATAATAATCAAGCCTCTGGCATGCCGATGCACTTAACAATTGAATTTTATTTCATTTGGTAGAGCATTAGGTCTTGAGTATGTTGCTGTTTTGTAAATTACTATTTTTGAGCATCCAAAAGACATAAAATAGAATAATTGATCTGTTATCTGTATAATGGAATGTAGTCCCTCTTAGGCCAGATGTTTTGTCTCCCATTGCTCCAAAGTTCCCTCAAAGCTCAATGCTGAGGTACTAAGCAGGCCCATTTTCCATGCATTTATTCCCCTGAGTTCTGTAGAGCATTACAATGGCAGTCCTCCTTTCTGACATTGCTAGTTATGTACTCAAAGCAAATCTGAACTTCTTGTTATACTAAATTTTATACATCTCTTCAGTTATCTGAGCAGTTACAAGGTAGTACCATAGCCCACAGATAATGCCCCTAAGTAACATTAAACATATCAAAGTAATTGCTTTTGTTTTAAGGTCATTATCTAAAATAGAGCACATTACAAAACAAGATTGTATGGGACACTGTAGCCATATCATATCAGCTTTAGCAAAACTGGTCTGTTGGAGTTTGTCCTGTTTTCTGAAAGAGTGTCTACAATATGTGCATGGCATTTGCTTTTGACCTCATTGTAAGAGCCAGTTCTGTGCAGAGAAGTTCCTTGTTGTGAACTTATGGCTGGTCTGCCTGTCTCCCTATGTTCCAAGTGGAAGACCACAAACCCAAGCTTTATATTCCATATTAGAAATGAGTTATATTATGATAAGAGATTTTTTTTATATAGACACTGATCATAGAAAACAAATGCAGATCAATGAAAATATAAACAGCATATTGATTTTCCATTACGGGATATATTATAGGGAAGAGTTTTAGTCCATGATAAAAACCCAGCTCAGTGCCATTAGCAAGGCTCTTTTATACTTGGTAATTTTTCTAGTTCTAAGAAGTTGCAACTATCCTTTTTTGTCTCATTACATTTGACATTAAACAGATATAAATTTTAAATTGTGTTAAATTTAAATTTAAACAGATACAAATTTAAATTGTGTTGTAAGTAATTTCCTAGACAATTGTAACTATCAACCCAAACTCCCAACCAGTGCCTTATATAATGGTATATTTGCTAGTGTAAATTTTCTGGGTGCAGACACAGTTCTATATATACTAACTAACTCCTCATGCAATGAGGCTAGTTTTATTACTGTAATCTTAATGAAAAGGAAACTGAAGAAAAGAAGTGCTGAGTAACTTGCCTAAGACCACACTGGTAAGTAGCAGGATAGGATTCACACTCAGGTAGTTTGAACTGGTTGATCTTACTTCCTGAAACAATACAGCCTGGTGTGCCTTCTGATTCATCAAGACACAATTACAGTCAAAGTAACTCCATTTTTCAATGATACTCTAAGACATTGTAATTTCTGAATGACAAGCACATTAACTATCTCTTAATTCTCTATTAAAATACATATTTATTAGTCAGAAATCTCCTTGTCTTTGTTGTATTGAATGAAAGTTGACTTTATATCTCAGATATGCTCTTAAAATTGGGCCAATAGATGCATTTGCACTGCAGCAAAGTTGTTCTTGTCTCACTTGAAGATCTAATATTTCTTTTGTGGGTGTGGAGTCAAGACAAGATCTCACATAGCTGAGGTGGGCCAGCAACTGACATAGAGCAAGGTGACTTTGAAGCCTGATCCTCCCATTGGATTGACAGGCCTATTTAGGAGGTATGAAGATATCAAACCTAGGTCCTTTGGTGTGCTGTGTTAGCAATGAGCCCACAGAGCTATATCTTGTCTTATGATTGTCACATTGTAGAAGGATATATGTGTTTTTTTTTCCCCTAACAAGAACAAGAACAAGAGCTCTGTCAATAGAACAAGTTTCCTTTTTTTTTTTTTTTTTTTTTTTTTTTTTCGAGACAGGGTTTCTCTGTGTAGCTTTGCGCCTTTCCTGGGACTCACTTGGTAGCCCAGGCTGGCCTCGAACTCACAGAGATCTGCCTGACTCTGCCTTCCGAGTGCTGGGATTAAAGGCATGCGCCACTACCGCCCGGCTAACAAGTTTCTTTTAATGTAAGTTGAAGTGAGGAGACTCTGGGTTAGGGGAGATCTGTTAGGTGGATTCAGCTTTGGAAATAAGTGCTACAAGGAACTCAAGGAATTCAGTGAAATTAGTGAAGGAATAAACTATGAAATCTGCTATTTCAGCCCATTACAAAATTTCCTCACTTTGCATTGCACCCTTAATTTAGAGAGAAGAATTATTATTGATATGTTGATTGCAATATATTGCTGCTTTCATGCCTCAGGTAAGTGTGGCACTTAGAAGCTGACTGACTATACTGAGTGTGTTGATCAGTTTTTTGTCAACATGACACAAACTAGAGTCACCTGAGAAAAGGGAACCTCATATGAAGAATTGCTTCCATCAGATTGGGTAATGAGTCTGTCTGTGAGAAGTTTTCTTGAATAATGATTGGTATGGGTCTAGTCCACTGTGGACAGTGCCAGCCTTGGGCAGGGGCTCCTAGGCTGTATAAGAAAGGAAGGCTAATCTATGGAAAGTGAGCCAACGGGCAGCTTTGTTTCATGGTCTCTGCTCAGTTTCTGCCTTGGCTTGCCTTGATAGTGGACAATGAACTTTAGGCTGAAATAAACCCTTTCCTCCCTAAGTTGCTTTTGACTGTTGTTTATCACAGCAGTGGAAAACAAATGGGGACACTGGGCTTGGCATTTCCAAATTCAAATAAAAGTTTGGTCATACTTCAGCATTACCCCCATTATTGCTTTTTTTTTTTTTTTTTTTAAAAAAGGCAGAATCTATTGATAAATAAGACAGTACAGTTCAGTTTCATTATACACTGTAGGAACTGGCTTGAGATTGAATAGGAAAAGAAAGTAGGGAAAGGACTGAAGAACAATTGAAGAGAGAGTAGAGACATGTATAGCAACTCTGTACCTGACTCTAGTTTAACATAAAGAAGTACTTTGCTCACACATGAGTCAGACTCTTGATGGTTGAGATACAAAACAGGAAAGGTAAGCCCTTGATTTGAGAATATGACCTCTAAAAAGCAGACTGAGAATTATACATATATATACACACACACACATATGTGTGTGTGTATTATTGAATCAAATTTTCTATAGGAACTAATACTATTTATGGGCTTATGTGTCTGTGTGTATATAGGAAATAATATAGTTGCTGAGTTTATTGATGAAGATTGCTTACAAAGAATATTTTATTTTCAATAATTAGTTATTTTCAATAGATACTCTCTCAGAATTATTGGCTATTCACTTATGTTTAACAATACATAATGCAGTCTTTACACTTTTCTTGCATTTTCTTATTGGAGGTTGCTCAATTAGTGATGATAATTCAGAAAGTACTTAAGGCAGTGGAGACTTTAGTTAAGGGAAATCGATTGCTAGAGTGATAAGGAAAATCTTAATGTGTGTGATGACAAGGGCACCAGCCAGTCCTGCAGTTGATAGAATAAAAGTAGAAGGTAAAGACAAACACAGCTTCAGAGATCTTATTTGAGGGGACATCTACAACATCTACCTTCTTGGTACTATGGACCTTCCCACATTCTCAAAGTGAGGACATTAACTATAAAACTACAGTAACATCAGAAACAGAATGCTAATCTCACCCATTCACTGGGAGTATTTTTGCATCATCAGAGAGTAAATGTTATTACTGCATCTGCTAATAGTTTAATTTTATTTCTTGTCCTTGCCCTTTGTCACCTACAAATGATCTGGTATAAAAGATAATCCTTACTCTGTTCCAAACCTTAAAATTAGCTGTCAGTGGTAATATGGTACTTATATAACAAAGGAGCACCTTCTCTTGTTTGTTCTACAAAACAATGTTTTGGTACATTAAAATATATGGCACATTGTTCACTTTCCTAGAAATCTGCCAAAAAACAGTTAAAATGGAAACAAAGACAGTGGAAACGAACTCTGTTATACATGAAGACTGAAAGCCATAGTTCTACTTGTGTACCACCCTGTGAGGGGGGCAGTGGTCATGCCCGTGCTTCACCGATGGGGCAAGAAAGCAGAGTGCAAGAAATGACTTGTTCTCTGAGGACACGATTGTGGTTTGAAATCTCTTGAGTCCTGGCTCATTGGTGGGCTCACTGAAGCAAACAAGCACTTTACTTCATCGAGGATGCTTTATTAGGTCCTCTTTCATTCCTGGCACATCTTCTATAATGTTAGCTACAGTGTTCACCCTGATTAAAGCCCCCTGGACATCCGTTCTCTGTAACAACCAATGTGTCTCTGCAAGGAGCTCACTCTACAACTTTTCACATTCTCTTTTGGCCAAATTCTGTAAAGAAACTACTGGGTCCTGAAACTAAATAGCTTTGCTTCTCCGTTGCTAGAGTGAAGATTGTTAAAGGAAGGTAACCTTTCTAGAATATTCCCCTCAGATGACTAGTTTTCAGAGCAGAGAGGTTGTTGTGCACTGGGTCTGAGTCAAAGCAATTCTCTTGAACAGCATCGTTCCCTTTGTTTCTGTCCTGACATGGCCTGTGGAGAAGTAGGCCATTCTCTTGGCACACTGGTCCCTACTATGTCCTGAAAGCACCTGCATTTCTGAAGCACCCACAAATATTTCTAATTAAAACCCACAATTTCTGGGGTTTAATTAGAAATATTTACCTGTGTTCTCTTTCTGGTATCTTAGTACCCGATGAGTGTCTCTTACCTTTGGTGTAAACTGCTGTTGCCTCTGTTGGTATCTAGAAAGCATTGAACTAACTCTGTGTACTTAGAGACAATTCTCTCACTTGTTCAGACCACCCTGCAAAGCCTACTCCCAGGATGTTCTTATACCCAGAACAATCTTCCCTGCTCCCATGAATGAAAATGTACCAATCAAATTGTTTTATTTATTTATTTATTTATTTATTCATTTATTTATTTATTTATTTTTACAAATATTTGTTGATAAATCGTGAAAATTTGCTACAGTCATCTCTGTCACAAGTACTAGATGACAGCTTTGGAGTGCTTGAAGGTATAATCATGCCTGTGTGATTTTATTTTAGTGAGCTATTCCCTTATATTGTATCTCCATCCTGTGTTTGCTTAGTAAGCCATGGTAGAAGAGTCCACTATTTATCTCCATTTACAGATTAACCGAAGAGATGGTAGATAAGTCCCTCACCTCAGACAGGGACTAGGAGCTGGCACTGCATTTGAAAACTCAGAACTCACTCTGGCCAGCAACTAGCATAGCTCAAGCCATGAAGTTACAGCTTGGCTATTGATTAATAAATGTCCTGGGGAGCAGGGTTCTCAGCAGTTAGCCAACCCATTTCACTTTCTGCCCCTAGCCATCAAGTTAGCCTCTCAGTAATGGTCTGAATGTGACATTTCCTGGATTACCCTTAGCTCCCACTTAAAATCCCTCTGATTGCACTCAGCCCTAGCTAGATTCTTTTTCTTCCATCTGCAGCACACGCATGACACTTTTCTACCACACAGGTAATGTACACATCTGATTTCTGTGCCTCATTCTAATTTCTTTACCTCGCTCATTTCTTCTCATTTTCCATAGGTTCACTGATTCTCCCTCAGGAAACCCCCAGCAAAGCTCTCAATTACATGCTGTCTTTCTCTTGAAAATGTTACCACAGCAGGAAATTTTAATTGTTCATAGTCCATGGCTATTTTTGCTAATTGCTGAATCCTTACTGCCTCTCAGAGTGAAAATATTAAAGCCAAAGTATCCATGCTGTTGGTCACATTTCCACTTTGCATCTGAATTCTCTGAAGATTTTTGCTTTGCCTCCTATCTTATACCATGTTGTACCGAAGCCATTTATTGGGGAGGCATCTCAAAAAATGATAATAATCATCAAATACTATGTCTTTAATATTTATTGCCAATTAGATTATTTTAAGGCATCTCTAACAATTTTTGGTATTTGGGCCTTACTTTTTGAGCAATTAATTCTGAATCTGTTTGAGATGGATCCCCTGTATCTGCATATTTTATATTCTGAGATCAAATGTGCAGCTAACATTGAGAACTAGTTACTTCAGTGGTGAGCGTAACAAGGAAGGATTCTGTGTAAGTGCTCTTTGCCAAACAGATATGTGCGTTTCAGAAATGCAAGCACAGTGTGCATGTCCACAGGTGACATTGGACTAAAGAACCTCTTTGGAGGTTGAAAACATTTTCATTGAAGTCTTTTGGAAAAATCTTCATGCTGCTATCCTTATGTGAGTCTCAAATATTGTGGTTTTCAAAGTTACAGGTCAACTTTCTTTTCTATGTATATAGTCAGTTTTTCAATTGACTAAACAAGTCTTTTCCGACTCAGGGAACATCCATAGATTGTAAGAAATCCGCATTCACATTTGGTTTACTCTGCAGTTGATGCTCCAGGAGTTACCTAACCTTACTCTGCCTAACCTCATTTACCTGTGGCTAATGTGACTGGGAATTGTAAAAATAAAGATTTGTAAAGGCTTCTGGTAATGGGCAAAGCCCACTAAAAGCTGTTCTTATTTCAATGTAATAAATCATGAGTGTGTAAAGTGGATTTCTCTGGGAGTATGCTTTCTAAAATCTCTAAGTGGGGGCTAGATATTTAGAGAGGCTAATGTATCAGAACTCTACTATTGAAAACCCCAATTAGAGTTTAAATAAGAGAATTTAGCTTGGGTGTTGTGAATGGCTGAGTGATGATTGAGTGGATTTAAGTGAGGAAAAAGCAATGGTTTTGCCTGAAGGCTTTTAATTTACGTATTGAAAGTGTGCTCTGTAGTCAGATGTACCATTGACCCATAGTTCGTATCCAGGAAATAGGTGATACTTGCTTGTCACAAATTTGTCTTTGACAGTGAAGCACATGACTATCAGTAAATTGCTAAGAGGTGGGTGAGTAGGCTTTTTCTCCTTGGTATGAGTTTTCTTAGACAAGAAAATAAGGTCACCTCTTTCAATTATTGATTTCAAGCTTTTCCCATCATTGATGATCTGATCAGAGCCCATTTTACTAGACTGTAACATAACTTCCAATTCCCGTTAGAGAAGTTGACAGGCAACTGAGGATGAGTTCATGGAAACAAGTGAGAGGAACATAGTAATAAATGCCTGAGAGTCAGGGAACAGTTTTAAGGCTTCTGTCATGCTGCTGCTCTGACAGAATTCCATAACCAGAATGACCAGAGTTTAACTTGTGTCTTTATGTTCATTCTCCTTTCAAGAAGTGGTGACATAAGTAACCTGCAAGCCAGGTGCTCAGTTAAGCAGTATTCAAATCAGAGCAGCCATTTACTGGTGTGTTCTGTGGGTTTTCCGTGTACATCTGTACACAGGGTTTTTCATAGTGCTCTTTTGGTTGTCAAAACCATCCTTGTAACTTGGTAATTTGTGTGGTTACTTTTCTGGGAAGAAATACATCATCCTCTTAATGTTCTGCGATGTAGCTATTTGGACAAGTTGTGGCTCATGAATGGGCTTCTTGATTTGGACTGGAGTATCATCTCTATGCCTGGGTATCCAGCAGTTCCCACTGGTGAGAAATGATGTATAAGTCTCTCCTTTGTAAGCAGTATGCTTTCTTTTGGAGGTCCAGAATGAGACCTGGAAGAACTGTATCATCAGCTTGCCAGTTAAATCTGGAAATGTCTATAAATTCTAAGTTCTTTGGAAACCATAAGTTCTAGAATGTGTAACATATGACCTGGGGCAAAGCAGAACTGTCACACAATCCATTTAGGGAGACTTCATGAATCAGTTATGTGATGCCTAATCCACAAGATAAAGGTGAGTGAGCAGTGTGTAACAATGATATATACCATTTAAAATTTTGTTGCAATAATACCCTAGCATCTAAATCAAGGAAAGAATGAAGGGTAAGACAGGATTAGCATCAATTTTTATGGTATTACATTCTTTGTCATGATTTAGCATGTCTTGAGCAATCCACTGAATCTCGGAGATTCTGTTTCTTTTTGTAATTATTGGATTAGTAATATACCTAAAACGTTTGCCACAACACGCATTTCTATGTGAATTCCTCCAATCTGCTATTAAGAACAGCATCATGATACCAAAATTCAGTCTATTTTCCACTTTAACCAAGGTACCATCAATCTTCAGTTAATATACAAATGAGTTTCAAGAGACCCTCTGAGAAACCAAGTATTAGTTGTATTCTTAGCATCAGCATTAGATGTTTCTCTTGGGAAAGTGTCAACTTTCAGAGTATATCCAACAATATTGACACTTATGTGTACATTTATAGTCTCTACACCAGACTGTGATTGTTTTCCACTTTTCTACTCTGTACTTCAGGCTGACAGTTAGCTTCCTGTGCATTCAAGATCCCAGATAGGACTGAGCTCAGGGCCCACCATCATTGGCTAGCTATTTTTATGGCCTGTGGCATTACACAACTCTTAGGTCATTTACCTCACAGGGCCTTTACTGTTATCTTCATTAAAATATGAAGATCAGAAATGTGAAATTTTCTGACTCCCTCCCCCTCCCCGTTTATGTATTATCATCAAACATGTAACTTTCCTGAACATAGTATTCTAGCATTTCTTTCCTGTTGCTCTGTTTAATATCTAAAGCAATTTCTGGTGCCTATTAGGTAGTGTTGAGGTTTTATTTGTGAAAGGAAAGAAAAATAGGGACTGAAGATTAAGTGGAGGAAAGGAGTGGAAGGAATGATGAGGTAAAAAGGAGCTGTATTGCCTTTGTAACCTGGTAAATGATTTGGAGAATCAAACACTGAAAGGAAGTATAAACAAGTAAGATTCAGCTAGATGTTCTAAAGACTTAGAAGAATGAGTGCTGGTTGAACACTGGGAGAAGTCTCTGAATTATCTCCTGGGACCACAGAGCCTCACTCTGTGCCCTGCAATGCCTTTGCTAGTGTGTACTTCTGAGTAGTTCTGGGACTTAGATATTGGCTCCAGACTATTTTCTCTGTGCGGGAAGAATGGACAGAGCTGTCTACCAGCCTATTTCTTGGAAATTTGTCCAACCAAGGCTTTGGCTCCACTGTGGACGTGTTTTACTCCTGTCCAGGGTTCAGTTTTGAGGAAAGACTCCACTAAAACCATTTTTGCCTACTTTTAGTATGACTGGAAGGTTCCAGAAATAAAGCCTTAAATGGAGTGGCGTTCTTGTCACTGGGGTTTCTATTCAATTGCTCTACAATCAAAATACATTTTCCAAAATCAAAAAGCAGTATTGTAGATTCTTCTCTCAGAAATCAGGCTCTTCTGATTGTAGAAAAAGGGAATTTACCTTATGGTGGAGTCCCACCCTCCTGTTCTTATTTGATTGACTCATTTCTCACACTTGAATTTCTCTGTAAAGTGTTCAAAATTGACAATTTTCTGTGAATGCCTGTCAGCTGTAGAGAGCGGCAGAAGAAAAGTGAAGGAAGAAACAAGGGAGAGATGGATGGAGGGAAGAAGGGAAGGGAGGAAGGAGAGAGGAGGCAGATAAGGAAGGAGAGCAGAAAGAAGGAAGGGAGCCAGAGAAAGGAAAGGAAACAGGAAGGAAAAGAGAGAGTGGGAGGGAAGAAATGAAGCAAATAGAAAAAAAGGAAGGGAGGGAAGATGGAAAGAAGGAAATAAGAACAAAGGAAGGGTGGAAGGAACTTATCATTTATACATAAGCATCAGTGCTGAGTCAAATCTGCCAATATCAAGGCCATAGAAAGATTAACAAATGTATTTGTTTTGGCTGAATCTCTCCTTCAGGCTAGTTTTTTAAATTACATTTTCTGGTTGATTAGATGTCTTACTGCAGGATCAGGTGTCAGTGGGCCAGGTTCCTTGAAACACTTGGGATCTGCATATGTACTCGTGGAACAACAAGTCAATTTAATATAGCGATATCCCTTATTAAAGCCTGAAGCCAAAACTCTGAGCTGAGGCATATTGCATTTGTTTATTGCTTACTCCCCTCTTCACGTGAGACATTGGCCATCACTAGAATTGTACCAACATTGTGTGTGCCCGAGGGACTGGAAACTTTTCCATTGCTCAAAAATCTATATTCATTTCTTTTAGACTCTTGTAATTTTACTGCATAATTAACAATGATTCTCGACACTGTCATCCTCTTGACGGAATCTAACTTGGAGCATCTGGTGTTATTTAGCCGAGAGCCTAGTTCTATTCTCCCAGTACAAAAGGGTTCTGATTAATTCATCAGACCTCAACCTGAATAATACATTAAAGATAAACTTCAATGCTTAGTTAAAAACAAAGAGAAAGGTTTTCTTGATTTTAGAATATGGAGTTTCCGAGTAATAGAAATGTTAAAAACAAGAAAGTTTCACTATCTACCGTGAGTCAAGGAGGTTCAATATGTAGACTAGCCTATTAAAAGGCTGTAATTCAGGTTTAAGTTACAGAGCCTTATTTCACACCTTGTGGACCTCCTCCCTTTTCCTCTGTCAGACATCCCCTCTTGCACTGATTGACTTTGTGCTGTCCTGTTCCATCCCCTGGTCATTTGCTCTATGTGATAGCAAAGACTCAAGGAAACAACAGGCCAGTGAGAATTTGGATTGTAAATTCTGTGTGAAGCTCAAATGTTGCTTTCTCTGTCATACACATATTTCTAGATGGAGTCCCTGATGCTACTTGAAACTTGCTAGTATTTGTTCAGAGGCTTAGGAAGAGGGACCAGTCCTATACAGAGAGCTGGACAATAGCAGCTGCCCAGAACAAGGGTGTGAGCCCAGGTGCAGATGGCACTCTAATCTCAGGGGAGAACATGAGAAAGGACAAGGTGAACGAAAGACAGTGTAAGTATGCTGAATTAACAAAATGCCCACATTGACTGAAGTGTGTGGAGGAACAGGATACTATTGAGTGAGATGAATGCAGAGGGAGCCTGAGGCAAAATGTTGCAGGTTTTAAGTGTCAAAGGACAAATGTGAATATAAGAGCAAGATCAACTACTTTTCATTTTAAAAATGTATGTGTTGGTATGTGTGCACTTGTGCTCACACACGTGTGCATGAGTGTAGGGGTTTATACAACCATAAGTCCATATGCAGAGGACTAAGAAGGAATTCAGATGTCTTCCTCTGTTACTTTCTCCTTTATTCTTGAGAAGCAAGGTTTCTCACGAGCAGAAACTCAATGTTTTGGCTAGGCTGGCTGACAATCAAGTCTGCAGACTCTTGCTATCTCCACTTTTTAGTGCATGGTTACAGGTGCCCACAGCTATGTTATGCTCAGCTTTTTACATGGTTGCCAGGGTTTTGAACTCTGATCTTCATGCCCACAAAGCAAGTGTTCTTTCTCACTGAGCCATCTCCCAAGCTCTATGAGCAATTTGTGTAAAACTGTATGAAGCATAATTTTCTAATTATTAAAAGAATGCATTGTCGTTGTATGAAGTTAATACAATTTCAGGTGGAAAGGTACAAGTAAATTAAGGCCACATTCTAACCTATAAGGCATATATAGACAGTCTTCCATTGAAAGAGTTACACTACATGATAAAAGCTTCTTGACATCACCTACAGAAGTTTTATTTTGCTTTTAATTACTTCTTCTTCTCACTTCTGGAGTCTTCATAATACAGAACCAGATGGCCTTGTCTCTGAAACCTTATAAAATCCAAATGTGGAGTCACCATCATAATTTAGGGATCATTTGAGAGAGATCACATCTTCTTTCTTTTATGATCTTTCTTACATTTTTTCCTAATAGTAGACCCAGAGTGTTGTAGATCCTCAAGGGAATCTGATCCTAATTAGTGATTGCATTTCCTGACAGGTTCATAAACCCCAACAGTTAATACAGGAATTCAGAAACCCAAATGACCTCTTCCCTGGAATCAAAGTCCTTTCTCTCTTCTAGTCCTTTGCTTCCTATTGCTGTGATGTATGTTTCTCCCTTCACACACTCTGACATGCATAGAACAGATAGCAGTGTCCATTATAAAACATTTCAGTCATTTGTATTTTTCACCAATCCCTTCTGAATTGCAGGTTGACTTCTTTAGACCATTGTCCCTTTGGCTGTTGAATTTTTTTTTTTTTTTTTTTTAACCAGGAAAGTACAATGAAAATACATTTGTGAATGCATTGCTACTGGAATAAATACATAAATAATGTGACTTATTTAAACATTTTCTTCACTATTAATTTTTTTCTGGTTTTGAAATAAATCAAAAAGATTGCTATGGCTTCTCAGACTGTTGACCCTCAGGAACTCAGAATAATGTGTCTGGTGAGTTATGTTGGCTCTTTTCCCTCCCTGTGGAGAATTGAGGATCAGCTGAATTGAAAACTAGAATGCATGGCTAGGTCCAAAGTTGGTCATGCCTTGTAAGATTCTACAGATACTGACTTCAAGTCAGATATTATAGACTTTGAAATTACCTCCCAGTTGTATAGTAAGAATATTGGGAAAGGTCAGATCCATTTAACTGACCTTTTTATTCTGCTTAGTGGTGGCAGCTAGAATTTCCTACTTGTAGTGAATATAAGTGGGGAGAGGGGAGGAGTAAAAACTTCAGTCTTCTTATGAGAACTACAGCGATCAATTACATTCAGTTTCCCAGGACCTTTCTAATGACATCAGGTGTTTTGAATCAGAATCTCAGTGTTTGAGCCATGCACATCTTATACACATTTATGCTTGTAGCTATTCTCAAACAAATGTGATTAATTCGTTTCTTCCAGTAGTTGTCATTGTAGGATAAAGTCCAGTGCTTTCGACTAGTATCAACTGTCCATGATGTGGTCCTGCCCCTTTTCAAAGCCCAACATCCATTCCTCATCCAGCTTCGGGAGCTGAAGCTCTTTTAACACACATGTGTCTCTCACTACCCTGAACACATTCTTTCATGGTGTATCAGCTTTACATGCATTGCTAGGACCCAATGCCATTTCTGTGTCTGTATGGGCCCCTCCATGCAAACTGGTTCCTCTTTCTTTGAGGTCAGTCAGTCTATGTGTTATCTCACCTGTAGGACATGGCTATACTCATGTTTAGTTGCTGTGTTTCCCTTAAAAATAAGAATGACCATTTCTTTAATGCAGGGTCTGACACATTTATTTATTTGAAAAATTATCATGGTAATTTCTTTTTTTTTGAAAGGACCAATTACTTTATTACTTAATTTGAAAGATAATTTTACAAGAAATCACAAACATAAACCTTTATATATGAAAAATAATCAGTCAACTCTACTTTAAATCTTTAGGGTGCATACACACTCAATAGTTTTTTTTTTTTTTAAAGTATTAGGAAAAGATTTATTTTAGAATGGATCAAATACAGCACTATTGTGACCTGGAGTTGCCAGGTTTAATTCAGAAGGTTGAGTTGGAGGTTCCAGGCCAGTCTATGATACATAGCAAAACATTGCTTCAGAACCAGACAAAACAAAACAGGACAATAAGAGTAACAAAAACAATTCAGCAATGAAAGTGCTTTTCCATATATTATTCAAATGAATTATTAAAGTGTTAGCATATATCCATATAAGCATATTCTTTTTTAATTCTGATCTTAAGAGAAGGAGGGGCTGTTCAGCAGAAATCTTGACAAACTCCAAACCCTATGAAGTTTCTCAATTTGGAAATAATCTCACTTTCATTTATAGGATGTAGGACGAGCAGATAATATGAAAGAAGCCATGGTCAGTGCTCATTGTGAATCTAGAATGCAGAGTCACATCTTGAAAGAAAAAAAAAAAAAACGTATTCCCTGTGTGTTCTCATAAAAGGACAAAACAAGTCCTTAGCATTCTTTAACCTAACACTAGGAATAAGGTAAAGAATTCAATAGTCCGTCCTCATTCCCAAATACTCTTCTATGAAACTGTTATACAAACAATATGCCTACACAGTAAGAAATCACTCTCAGAAATTAACAAAGGAAAAGCTCTGTACAAAAACCAAAACCATGAGGTAATTTCTTAAAAGCAGCATACATTTCACACCTATATCCATATCATATATTGATCTGTATCATGTCTTTCTTTCTACTCACCTTCATTTGTGGGTGGACTGAATGCAGAAATGCTTATCTGCTTCCCCAACTTAGGGCCAAATGTTGAAGTGAGCTGATATCATTCACGCTTTTTACTTTGAGTCCCTCTTCTCTCCACTTGTTTCCTTCTCTTTTCTGTTTTCTCCATAATGGCTGATGACTAAGCCAGCATTGAGTTATATAAGATTGAAGTTGAGAGACACTTCGTAAAGCACTGGGAAAATACTGAAAACAAAGGGTCAAATATGAAAGATTGAATAATTTCAGTATGTATAGTTTTCCATGTCAGATATCTCCTCCTCCTCCTGCTCCTCCTCCCCTTCTCTTGCTCTCTTTTTTATTTAGTGAGATGGGAAAAAGAAAAAGATTAGAAAAGGGTCAATGGTTATCCACTGCAGGTGACCTACTGGTGTTGGTGACCTACTGGTGTCAATGTCTGAAGTTGACACTGGAAAGAGAATATGGAAATGGCCAACCTGTGGAATCCCTACACTTTTGGAATATTTGTGGTCAAATGAAAGATACTATTACTAAAAACCCAAACACAAAGAGGATTACACTTTTGGAAAAACAATTTAGTTCCTTTCAATGAATATTTATTGGCCAAAGACATGTCCTTGTCTTTCGTCATTAGGATTTTTAATCTAGAGAATCATTGTGAGGACTTTTACTGTACTAGGCGAGACATAGGTTGAATATAAAATATCATTGCTGAGCCCAGAGTTGTAAAGCACAGCAAGAATTATCGGCACTTTTCCTATGGAAGTTATAGGATAGAAGTGCCTAATGGGAATGGTGATCAGCTAGTACTGGGTTAGGACACAAGGGAGTCTCAAAGGATGTGATAACTAGAAAGATTGGAGGCCAAAGAGAAAATAAACACCTCTTACGTTTTTGAACCATGAATGGAAAGGGTGAAACTCAGCATAGTGACTTCTAGGAAAGATGTGTTAGGTAGTTTAACAAAAATTAGAAACACTGTATTGTTTTGTGTTTTGCACAGTTCTTACCATCGCAGTGACATATTTTCTATTTCCCTCAAGCCTCTGTGAAAAGAGCATCATTTTCTCCCATAAGACAAATGAATCATTTAATGGCAAAACCAACATAGAAATCTTCCAAAAGAAAACTAGCACAGTGGTTGAAAATTGTATCAGGGAACACCTGTTAAAATACCATGTCTAATTCCTCCTTCCAGACGACATAGTAACCATTCCCAATTCCTCCTTCCTGAGGACCTGGTGATTTTTTTTTCTCCTTCCCCTTGATGCTTTTTCTGCCTGGCCTAGATTTTAATGACTGAGTGCTAGAAATATTTTCTTGGTATCAAATTGGCTTGTCTCAAAGGATTTTCCTCTTTTTTTTTTCTTTTCTTTTTCTCTCCTGACAAGGATTTCTTTGCTTGATTTAATTCTATATTTAAAGGATGACAGAAGATGAAGAGGACCAAATTAGAAGAGTAGATTCTTTGAGATAAGTTCTGAAATCTAGTTCAAATATTTTAACAAGTTTTATGTTAGAATAACCACAGAATCTATAACATCAGAGTTCTTGTCCAGGCTAGTTGCACCAGTGTTTAATAGTCTGTCATCATTGCCCCATGGGAAAATGGAAATCTGAGCTAATGTGGGGATTTGTTGTTGTTGTTTATTTAGAGACAGGGTTTCTGAGTGTAGCCCTGGCTGTCCTGGAACTAGCTCTGTAGACCAGACTGGCCTCCAACTCATAGAGATCCATCTGCTTCTGCCTCCCAAGTGCTGGGATTAAAGAAATTAAAGTGGTGCACTTGATATGGACAACTCTGCTTTCCTTTGCTGCAGAAAAACATCACTGTGCCTCAGGACCCACACAAGTGGAACTAGGGTGACCTCAAAAACCTCTTTAACAGAAGACCCAAATTAGCATAAGAGAGGAAACTTCCTGGGTCTGAAGAGATGGCTCATTCAGTCAAGTGTTCAAAATGAAAACCTCATTTCAGTCCCCTGAGGACATATAATAAAAAGAGCCTTGTATGGTGGCATGTGATTGCAATCCCAGTGTTAAAGAGGCTGGAATATGTAGGTCCCTGATGCTTGGGTTTACTGGTCAGTTAGTTTAGGGGATAGGGGAATGAGTGAGCACCAGATATAAGTGGAAGAGCATATCTGAAAAAAAATTCAAGTACAAAGTTACTGAAGAAAATACCTAAGGTTCATCTCTGGTGTCCACAAGGGCACATACATACACTCTCACACACTCACTCATGCATGCTCTTGCGCACACACGGTAAGAGGGGCAATGGAGGAGGAGGAAGACAGAGAAGAAGCTTGCTAACCTGGTCCTAGATGTTAGCTGTTCCTCAGTGTTCTTTCGACTTTGGAGCGCTCTTGTTTAAGAATTTATTAAATGCTTTGTCTTGTTCGGGTAGAGCAACATATCATTATTTTTCACACTTCTAGGATTTGTGGCGATATGGATGGTTTTTCCCAGGACCAGGCTAGAAATAATTTCACCACATCACAGATATAGTAAATGTTATGAGTAGAGGTTTAAAAACATAACAGGAGGTCCATAAACTGCCTGGTTTGTCTGAAACTTTCACTTTCTTTGCTCATTCCAAGCATAATTTTAGCGGATGTGCTTAAGAGTTCACTATAGTTTTGGCTTGATGGGATGGGAGTTGTGGAGACTGTTTTTCACTTTGTTTGAGATGGTGTGTTTTAGGGTTATGCATCATTATTATGGACTCAAATTTGAAACTAGAGCAAAGAATTTTAATTTAGAAAGCTTTATATTTTCCCAAATGCCTTAAGAGCTATGCTTTTCTGTTTTAGCAAAGTCTAGAAGATAGAAAGGGAAGATAAAGACACCAAGGAGCTGAGGGGGTGAGTGATTTGTCTAGAGAGAATCAAATCCATACTGTGGAAACTTTTACCCCTCCCTCTCCCCAAGGCTGTTTGGTGTGATCTTGTCCTCCTTACTTTGTACAGCTGGATTTACATACCTGGCTTCTACAGAAAATCCTATTTGCAGGTAGAGCTGAAAGTATTTAAAAACCATATGTGTAATGGAAGGAGAATTGAACTGAGTTAAGTGCATCTCATTTGCAAGTGAAAAATCCCAAGTCAAGTGGAATTGACTCCTTAAACAGCCAGGATTCTTTGCTTTGCAACTAAAAGTCAAAGGATAGGGCTGGGTTGTTGCTCTTGTGGAGGATCACTTACAGGGCACCTGTAAGGTCCTAAGTTTCATCCCCAGAAACACAAAAAGATGCATAAGAGGAAGAAGCCAGAGGAGAAGGAGGAGAAGGGATGGAGCGAGGAACACACCAGTGATAGGCATGAAGATGTAGACCCTGTCTTTAGATGCCTTTTGACATGGGTCTTAAGTCGTCAGAAATACTCTGTGCCAGCTTCATCTTTGTTTCTATGCTTGTGTTTCATTTTGTCCTGGATGCTTCAGAAAGGTGACAGAGATACCTAAAAGTGATGGAGCACCTGATCTAAACAGCAGAATGGAAGACCCTCTTTCCTGTGACTTTAGTCTCAAGTCTCTGAGTGCATTAATTAAGGCCACATCCTAGGTAAATCTATCTGTGGGAATATGCTCAATTGACTATATTGTATTTCTTTTTCCTAAGTGTAAATTATTTCATCTCACACATTTGTTCTGAGTTTGTGTTTTCTTTCCTCTTAACAATGACCAAATGTGTGTGTGTTCTTTCCAAATATTAGAAAGTCTTGCATTAAATAAATATAATATTATTTGATTTTTTTCAATAACATATTTTAAGTTGATTTATTAGCATATTATACCAAACCAGACACTTTATTGAAAAATTTTTACATACTTCCTGGGTTTTTATGAGACCATTTCTCCAGAACAGGTTGATAGAAAATAGACATTCTGGAATAAATACCATAGGCATTTTTGACTTTTGTGAATACCACTTGACCTCCAAAGAGACTTACTAGTGTCTTTAGTTTTTCAGAGTACAAAGCTGCTGCTTTTCACAAAGGCTTATTCTCTTTACCCATGGTTAGAAGCTATGCTCCATGTTCCATAGACCAGATCTCATGTAATCCTTTACCACTCACATGCCCTTACCTTGTAATGCTTCTATATTAGAAGTTACTGAGATCTTAATAGTGTTAGTTACTTATCTAAATTTTGAAAGGATTTGTCTTGCCTTTTCTAAAGATGGGTTTCCTATACTCAAGTGAAAAGATAATTTTTTTTTTTTTTTAGACCATCTCAGCTGCTCAAGCATGGAGTTTGTCCTTGAGTCTTAGGTCAAATTTGATAAGGGGACTATGTTATGTCCCTGTCTTCTTGCTGTCTGGCTTGGATTCAATGCAGCTTTCTGCACTTATTATTTAGGATAATTAAGTGTGCCATAAAAACTCAAGTCAATAAAAGAAAATTACTTCTGAGCTTCTTACTGATCTGAGTGTAACCACCCAGAGAAAAATAACATGGCAAGAAGAAAAGTAACACTCTGAATATTGGTTAAAAGTAGAACACATATCTTATGAAAATGGGCACGTCTCTCTCACTGGAGTTATTAATTCTTGCATCAAAATGATCCTTGTGAAGTCCGTGACTTGGGAACTCTATAAGGGTGTCAGCATTACCATTCTGTCTTGGGCTTACCAGATTTATCTGGTGATAAGGAATCTTACTTTATTTAACCCTGTGAAGAATTATGTTTGTCTAGCTTTCAATCCTTGTGGTCAGATGTTTAGCTCTATTTAATTTAGATTATAGTGGTGGAAGTTTGATCCTTTTAAAACATAGGTCAGCTGTTGGGCTCTTAGGAGGTGCTTAATCCCTAGATACTGAAGTAGGAAAGAGCCCATTCCTTCCTGATGAAGCTAGGGGTCATCCAGAAAGATTGCTTCCAGTCCTTCCAGAAAGAATGGGGCTCAATCAATTGGAGAGACAGGAAAGGACCAAACCAGTTAAGTCATGATTAAAAACTATGAATATATTTTTGGCTCATTTGAAATTGTGAAATTTGAAATTGTGGAATTGGACCACAATTTCCAGTCAGCTTGAGATGTTTATACAAGTTTGGCATTTTAAAACAATTTACACTTTCAGCATCACCTTCACACTGCTTCACTGTATTGTGCTTCGTAGTTTATCTATATCTAACTTTATGTAGATCCCTTCAATGTTTTGCATACATTCATAAGTCATTTCCTTGGCATCTTTTCTAGTGTGTCAGTTTCTATATTGAATGTCTAGAGAGCTTTCACTTTCATGTCTTTTCTGCTATCCAAAAAAGAAAAAGAAGGAGAAGAACAGATTATTGCTGACCTGTTATCAGAGATTAGAAGACAAGACATTAATTAGAGTCTTCATTCAGTGCAAAGCTGGTTTTTCCTCTCACGTATGCTTCAGGTTTAGTGGGACCATGCTTGTCAGGAGCTTTCATGCAAGTGTTCACCCATATTTAATGAGTACTAGCATTAATAATCATTGTCATACTTAAAATTGTGCTGTGCACAGAATGATGTTGTGTGTGCTTTATTCCATTTTATAATCACTTTCTCTAACAGGGAGACTCCATCATTCTTTTACCTTTCCTACCTGTGGAAAACAAAGAGAAACGAAGCCATTTGCCTGAGAGTCTTTGTTGTAAGGAAGTCAATTCGGACCCAAGAGACACTTCAAATAACACAAGAGACTATATGTCATATAGTACTCGGTCTTTGCCCATGTCATTCTTTCTCTGAGTTATATTTTTATCTAGAAAATTTTATAAAGTCCCAAGTTCAATATTTTTTGATGACTCCTCTGTTTCCTTCTCTAGCTTTGGTAATAATTTAAAAGAAGAATTTGGAAAGGAAAAAAGTCTTCAAGTTGAAACAAATATACAAGTTCTTTCAAGTTCTGTTTGGGACACATTTCTTTTAACTTCTCTAGCTAAAGCAATTAGAACTAATTATCGTTTGGGGATATTTATCTCAAAGGAATTTCTATAAGCATTGGATGAATCACTGACAAAAAAGATACAATGTTCAATATTTGCAGCATTGTACATTTTTCCTAGATTTTTGCCTCAGATTTCATCTGAAAGACACTTGGTTTCACAACTCCCATAGCTCATTTATAAAACATGCCAATATTTATTCATGCCTTTGTAAGCCTGGGAGCCAGATTGCAATGCAAACAGATTATAGTCGTTTAATACTTCTAGTCCTACCATCAAGTTTGTATATAGTCTTGAAATGAGCAGTAGCCCTATCCCTCTTCCTTCTGAGTTTATATATTAATGGAACATCATTTACTATATAATTGCTTATATAACTCACAACACGTGGGACCATGCTATACACATTCAGCATTTTGAAAGACTAGCTTAGTATCTTTGGGTTCCAATTTTAAACATAAATGACCAGATAGAGAACAGCAAGAATCAGCCTTCTTTATAAATAGAACCTTCCTGATTAAGAGCAGATGTGCCAGAACTTGAAATGCTCTTAACCAGTAATTTCCTTGACCAAAATGAGACATGAGTCTGTGTCCAGATATTTTACCTGGGAACATTCAGGACATGTAGAAAGGGGAAGTCCATTACCTAAGGAGTTCATTTTCACTTTGAATTGGAAGTTATAGCTGATTCTAGCAGCAGTATTTCCTTCTTAAAATTATTTATTCTTTTGAGATTATATATTTACACCATTTCCCCCTTCCCTTTCCTTCCTTCAAGCATTACCATATACCCTTCCTTAGTCTTTTTCAAATACATTCATTGCCTCTTTTTTTCATTGTCAACGTTATCAGTGTGTGTGTGTGTGTGTGTGTGTGTGTGTGTGTGTGTGTGTGTGTGTATTCTTACATAACTATAACATATCAACCCATATAATATTATTTGTATGTATGTGTGTTTTCAGGACTGACCATTCTGTATTGGATAATCAACTGGCATACTCTTGTTTGGGGAAGACTATTTATCCCACCCTCAGCATTCCTTTGCTGCCTGTGGTGGTTTGTGTGGGACTGAGGTCTCATGAACTTTCCCTTCCCTGCAGCCCACTTTAGCATGTCTACTGTCTTTGTTTAGCACCTGTTCAGGAAGTCACATTGGTCAGACTTTAAGGGCGTAGCTTCTGAAATTCCTGGAAACACAATCAAATTCCCTGATTCTCTGGCTCTTACAATCTTTCTACCCACCTCTTCGGAAATGTTCTCTTAGACTTAAGTGTAGGAGTTATTTTGTAGGTGTATCTACTTGGACTGGGTTCCATGACTGCATTTTGATTGTTTGTGAATCTCTGTAATGGTGTCTGTCTGTTTTGAAGAGAAGTAAGTTTCCTTGATGAGAAGTGAAAATTATCTCATTGTTTGTGGGTATAAGGATAATTGTTTATAGAATGTTGTTAGAGATTATGCTAGTCTAGTAAAATAGTGGTTCTCCAATCACAATGACTACACTAGCAGTGAGTAGTTATCCAGGTTTCCCGTTGATCTAGTCTTAAGTCCAGTTAGAGAGCTTACCACTAAAGTATGCATGTCACTACTGCATCCTTAGGGTTATCATGCCGTGCTGGCCATTGTCATGGTTCATAGGTGTCATATTTCTGGAGGACTGTGGGTTGCTTCTCTTCAATAGTAGGTATTTGCATGGCACCTTCTGTTGCCATGGAAGCTACTTCACAAAGAGAAGGATGCCAGATTAGTTCCAGCTCAGGGGCCTCTGTAGCTACATATCTTACAGCTATTGAGATATCCTTTGAGAACAAATCATGCAGATGAAGTTTTATAAGCAATGAATCTCTGTGCCAGATGCCAAAAATCTCAAAAATGTTACCTCCCAACATTTTGGGGCAAAGTATTTAAATTCGCTTATTTGGATTCAAGTGCGCTTTCATCACTTCACCCACTGTGGTGCTTTGAATAAAATGGTCCCCGTAGGCCCATAGGGAATGGCACTATTAGGAGGTATAACCTTCTTGTTGTAGGTGTGGCTTTGTTGGAGGAGGTGTGTCACTAGGGGTGGTCTTCAAGGTCTCAGTAGTTCAAACCAGGCTTAGTGGCTCACAGTCTCTTCCTGCTGCCTGAGGATCAAGATGTAGATCAGTTCCCTCTCTAGCACCATGTCTGCCTGCATGTCACCATGTTTCCGACCATGATGATAATGGGCTAAACCTCTGAACTGTAAGCCAACCCCAAATAAGAGTTTTCCTTTATAAGAGTCGCCATGGTAACAGGGTCTCTTTACATCAATAAAACCCTAAGACATGTTTGTTTTTGATGTGTGTGTGTGTGTGTGTGTGTGTGTGTGTGTGTGTGTTTGTGTATAAGAAGGATATTGCCATTTGTTCAAAGTTCCTCATTTTATGTCTGATTTTGTGTGTGTGTATGTATATGTGTGTGTGTGTGTGTGTGTGTGTGTGTGTGTGTACAAGAGAGATATTGGCATTTATTCAAAGTTCCTCATTTTACTTCAAAATTATACCTTTCATAACAAGACCTTCCCAGTAAAGCACCTAGCTTGTCAATGTTCTTGAAGTGCTATTCTTTTTACCTATTTATCTGTTCTATTCCTCTACCTATTTGTGTATTCTAAAACACATTAGAGGTTTAATGATCCTCAAATGTGAAATAGCTATATAAGAGAGATGAGTTTTTCCATTGACAAGGAAAACAAAGTAGAGGAGTGAGGGCCAAAATTGCAAGTGACTCTCACAATCAATTAATGAATGCTTTCTTTGCATATAGAAACCTTCTGGACCCTGGAACTCCAAATGATGTAACACTATAGGGAGTGTCCCTATTAAATTTTAATCTGTTAAAATGGCTCATATGATGGTTTTCTTTTCATCTGCTAAATCTTAGTTGTGCTGGCATGGTGGTTGCTGAATGGTGCAACTGTTTGTCTGAGCTACTGGGTCCATGTTAAAGTACTCCCTCTTAATTAGGAGGACATAACACATTGCTTTTTCCTTCCGAGTAACTCCATCTTGTTATGTGGAAAGATTTATATTCAAGCTTCACCAAAACATGGATACCTAAGATACTTTTAAATAGAGAATGAGATTCAATATGTACATCTGGAAAGAACATAGAGATGGTTTGCATTCTTGTCTTCTGTTCAGTATGCAGATTAGCTCAGATGAAACTCAGTTGCAGTAACCACCCTGACCTTTTCCAGATATTCTGTTGGTGTTCAATGGGAGCTGTGCATGCATCTTAGTTTTTGGCTGTATAGAATACCTAAGTCACAGCATTTTACCTATACATTCTTTCAACTCAATGATAATTGCACTGATTATGTCAAGATGATCTGGTGATCATTTTTTTTTCAGATTACATTGAAATATAAAATGGGTAGATAGATCAAATCACTCTTATATTTGAGTTTTCAAGTAAAATATGATATCTACTTGAGAAATCATAAAAGAAATTTTAGTAGAAAGAAAGCTGGGATTCATTGCCTGAGTAACTCTTGTATCGGGTTTTGGCTGAAACTGCCAAGCACTCTTATTTTTTAGAATTTAGACAATGCTCGATTGATCAAACATTGTTCGACTTCAATTGTCACTCTTATAGTGGGGGCAGTGGCATGTATACCATACAAATCATGCTTTGATTTTTGAATTTTAAAGATTTATTTTAACTGCGTGTCAATGGGCGGGGTGTGTGAGGGTGAGTGCAGGTCTTATGGAGACCAGATGTGTAGGGTCCCTTGGAATTGGAGTTACAGGTGGTTGTAAGCTAACTACAGAGGGTGGCTGGGAACTGAACATGGGTCCTCTACAAGAGCAGTGCACATTCTTAACAGTTGAGTAATCTTTCCAACTTCATGGATATAGAATTTATCCTTTCCCAGCTAATAGTACAATGCAGCATGCTTTCCTGCAGTGCTAGAAGGAGGCAGTTCAGCCAGGTGTTCATGAGGATGTCCAGCCAGTACAGTATCCTCCAGAGCTTAGCTGTATTTGAAGCATTTTTAATCTAGGATATTTTCAATGTACTGTAGGTTTCTCATGGCATAGTCACATATGCCATGATAAATATCTATAGTGTGTTGGATGTTCATTGAATATGACAGAGGAGAGGTATCAAGTTCACTAAAGATGTTTACTCCCCACTCCTTTCCTCTAACAGTCTGTTTTCCCCACTCTCAGCTCTTATAGTGGCACATGAATGACCACCAGTATTGACTCAGCAGTCCTGACCTCTCCACCTTCATCTTTACTATTTCTGTTCATGAGGTCCTCTTTACTACTCAGTCTAATTAGGACATAACCTGGGTACTTCTAGATGTGACAAATAAGAGAATTTCTTGCCAAATTGATTTGCCCATATTTGTTCCCCCATGCTCTGTACTGGAAACCTCTTTCCAAATGTGTTTACAATTCCAATTAACCATCTCTCCACCTCAGTACCAATGAAACAGAGAATGAACTGATTTATAATTTTATCTCACTTCTCCCAGGATATTGAGGTAGTTTATATGTCTCATGAAGCTATTTCCCTCACTCTGTATTTCGTTGTCAGAAGCCCCACTCCCTCCTTTCATGGCTGGAATGATCCCCTCCATTCAGTAACCTACTTATAAACTATAGACAACACAAATCTGAAAATGTGGGAATGGGAATTAAGATTTCAGGAGAAGTGAAAGGGCTTTGTAACCTCAAAAGAGGCAGAAATAACCCAACAGGCTAATCCCCAACAGCTTTGGGTTTATTCTCTTTGAGCTGTAGTTTCATCTTCAGCATGAAGAATTTTTTGATTTGTAGAATTTTTATATGGACTTTTGTCAATGTAATTGGAATAAGAGCTGAGCATAGTTCCTAGCATATAAAAATGGGTGTTTTGTTCAAGGTTTTCATCATCACCTTTTTACTATAGAGTCAGAACCTTTGCAGACCCCATATGATGACCCTGACAAGAATTGTTGAATGGCCTTTGAACTTTTGATACTGATGCTCATTGGAAAATAAGAGCTGGGAAGGTATGGTGTACTGTAGTAGTTCGTAGAAGCATGTATTCCTTTAAAAGGGCAGATAGTAAGCTTGTTATGCACACAGACTTTGGTACTGGCAGATTTTATTATGCTTGGGGCAAGATTTGTCCCATTAGCCATCTCTTTATTTCCAGAGCAATGAGTATGGTGGTGATTGGTAGAGATTTCATAGTCTGAGGTGAGCTGAGTGGCTAAGTGGTGGTAGGTGGAGTTATGGTGCATCCTTTCAGCAGAAACAGCTCTCTTCTTTCTTTTATCAGTAGACATTGTTAAATATATCCAGTTGACAACAGGTCACTGTTCTGGCTGGATGTCAACATACAGGTGGGACAACCAGGGAAGGTTCCTAGCAAGCTTCTTTAAAAGGGAGTGCTTCCCCTCTCCTAACTCATTATTGATTGAGGTCAGTCTGGTTTCTAGGTGCTGGAAAGTTGAATTGCAATATAAGGGAAGTGGATGTGTTTTTATCTAAAGGTAATTCAAGGAAGACCACTATCTACCAACATGTGGGCTGAAAGCAGAAGAGAAAAATGCAGATACAAAAGAAAAACCAAGGAAAGACACAAATGAGTGCTACTCTTCGGACTTGTTTGTGTTTTTGTCCTGATTTCAGTTGACCAGTCATTTAATTTATGCATGCCCCTTTAGGTAAACAACAACTTGCCTTTATTTTTTTCCTTTCTTGCTTGAACTATTCTCAGCTTTTTGATTACTGCAACCACAAGAGTCCTTAGCAGTAAACATACTACCCCATGTGTCTGATGTTATTTTATGTATCTGGAATGTAGTTTATGACAAAAAAATACTGTTTAAATGGGATCCCTCAGATTACTGTAGGCTCTTTTTCCCCAAGGCATCATTAGACTATACAGATACATGACAGTCTCAAAAGAGATAGAATGTCATGTAGGGAAGAAGTTCAGATTTCTGATTGGGAGCAGAAGAAACATTGGTTTCTGATAGATAGGAGCTAGGAAAGGGGAACAGAGGATTGACTAGGCTTAGGACTGAACAAAAATAAGGTTTGGAATAGCCAAAGGAAGCTCAGTAAGGATGACAGATAAGTAGTCAAGAATAATGATCAAGGAAAGTAGAGTGCAGCTGTAGACTTGGTGTCACTCATGCTTTAAGGCTGCCTCTGATTCTTTTCTCTGCAAATATCACAGAAACCATCAAGAAAACTCAGCCATTTCAATGAGAATAGAAATAAAGACATTCCAGGCAATTTGCCAAATGATGGTATTCTGTGTCTACAAGCACTGGGCATTGAGTCCTAAAATGATTATAGATATGATCAACTGCTTTCAGATTGCTAATTTGATGGATGTTATGGGATAAGCTTAAAATGATGTCTTAGAAATGAAAAAAAAAAAAACTGGGAGAGTTTGGAAAGGGTCATTGAAAAGTTGCTTTTTGTTGAAACAAAATGAAGCAGAAGGAAGTATGGACCCATGATCACTCTTATGATTTCCAGGTATTACAAGAGGAAGGAGAGGGAGAGGGAGAGATCATTTTCTGTGTATAAATGGGCATGCATGAACTTGTGGTGTGTGTGTTCAAGTATGTTCATTTTACTATCCTCCAAGCATACCTTCAGAGACTTTATAGCCCTATTGTTCTCTCTGCATCAGAGATGTCCCGAATGCTGTCCTTCTAGCCTAGACTATGGCTCACATTTGCAATATCAGTAAATATCTAGTACAGAAGAGACAAAAAGCAAACTATTGTCCTAGAACTTATGTAAGTGGGAGATAGAAGCAGAATAATTTTTAGGTATATGTGTACATATCAATGAGTGTGCATGATATTAATTACTGTCTGATTTTCACTCTTAATTATAACATTGGGAAAACCAGTGACCTAATTCTTTACCTCCTCCAGTCTTTAGAGAACTTAGTTCGGGCTGACATATAGAGTAAGGTTTCAGCACATAATTCATGGGTTGAGTAATCTGTTGAGAATTTACATGTTCATTTGAAAGGAGCCTCTCCACCCACTTTGGAATTTGGCTAGAATTTGTGGTACTATTTGTTATATGTTTCCTATATACCGTGGTTTCAGAGAATTCAGCAAGAAAAACAACAGGCAGGTCTAAGTTCTGCTGCTAACCCCTTGAGTGTACAGGATATAGAGTGTGAAAGATGTGAGCCTATCTGTAGGGAGGTGTAGTGGAATTTTTGAAACTAATATGCTCCCAATTTTTGAGCTTATTGGGCTGACTCAAGATAGAAAATATTTACAGTAATACAAGTATCCCTATGGGTCTTCTAAGTATTACAGAAAGTTATCAATTTCTCAGTAATGACCCAGTGTCCTCTTTTAACAACAAGCAAAAAGTCAAGCTTGCCTGAGGGACTTGATTTAATGGTGTATAACCATTGATTGAAGCCACATAGGAGTTTATACATATATTGCAGTGCAAGAACGTCCTATGGGTTTAGTAGATATTAATCTTCTCATTAGAGCAAAGTTAAGAAAATCATAGCACTTCGTTTAGCTTAGTAGCTTCAGCTGAGTTGACTTCTTGACTTGGTATCCAGAAACTAGAATATTTTTTTTCTAGAATCACAGACCATCGATCTGAAAAGACTTCACAGGTTGTTTTGTTCAACCAATTCAATATTTTAATCATAAGCAAATAGATGCAGAGAGAGGCAAAATGATTTGCAAAGGTCTCATGTCAGGCAGCTTTCTTGATTCAGAAGTGTTTTATTATGAACTTGGTGAAAGGAGAATAGGAAGAGAGTTTATTAGTTATTCTTCTTATTGCTGAGACTTATTGCCCGACAAGGAACTTAACTTAAGGGAGGAAGGGCATATTTTGGCTCACAGTTAGAGGGTACACAACCAGTCACGCTGACAGGAAGCAGGAAACTGCTGGACACATTGCATATGCAGTCAGGAAATAGCCAGTGAATGGGAAATATGGTTAGACTCTAAAACTTTAGGCTCCCTCTCATTGACCCACTTCTTTCATCATAGCTCCACTTCTGGAATTTTCCATAGCCTTCCCAAACAAGTACAACCAACTGGATCCAAGTATTTAAACAAATGAAACTACAGGGGACATTTTACACAAGCCAAATATGTGTTCTTGAGAATTTCGGCAGTATAGCCAACTAGTTGCACAAGAGAAATCTTGTTGTTCTGTCAAGAAAATGGGATGATAAGCAATATCATCTTCTACATAATAGGGATATAATAAGTCCTAGGCAATATTTTAAAAACTTTAAACTTAGCATTTAATCCACGGTATATAGCAGTAATTCCTGTTGCCTTTGATCTGCATTAGTGCTGTGACTTTCTCAACCTCCCTAATGCTGTGACACTTTCATATGTTTCCTCATGTTGTGGTGACCCCCAGCCATAAAATTATCTTCATCACTGCTTCATAACTGTAATTTTCTGACTGTTATGAATTGTAATATAAATACATGTTTTCATTTGGTCCTGGGTGACCACTGTGAAAGAGTCATTCAGCCCTCCTCAAAGGGGCTGCAACCCACATGTTGAGAACCTTGGTTTTATTGCCTCCTTCCAGGATTTGTTCCTGAGAACTCTGGGTTTGCTTTTGAACCATCAAAGATACAGCATATAGCAATCTACTGTCAGTGCATCTCTAACACATTTCCTTTCCATGAAATCATGTTAACTTTTTTCAGTTATGAGGATAAAATAAGAAAAGGAGAGAAGAAAATTCAGCTCTAAAGTTCTGCCTTTACTGGCAAACAGCCATTATCATATCTATCAAATTCATATAGCTGTTTCTCTTCCACTTAACAAACATCTCTTAAGGATAACCTTTGCGGGGGAGGGGGGGGAAGAAAGAGAAAAAAGCCCAGCAGGTAGAAGATTTAGGACACAAATGAAAGGTCTTTGTTCTTTTGATCAGGGGTTGCCATTTTCCTGGGGGTGGCAGGCAGGCTCCCAAGTGACAGGTCTTTACAGAAATCCTTTGGCCAAAGATTATTGTGAGTGGGGAAGTTCTGCATAGAACACCTGCAAGAGAGGACAAGATCTTTCCCTGCAGCACCTGCTGATTGAAACACCTGCGGTGCCTTTGCAGATCACATTCATAAGTCTCAGGCTAGATCCACAGTGTGGCTTTCCCTGCCTGTCCTTGAGGAAAAGTGTCACACAGCTGTTGGAGGATGAGGGTAATGGTTTATGACTTCCGCACCTGAAGTTCTATCACATGCGAGTTCCCCGGAGATGGCGATCATACAGAACAAATATTGCTTAGCTAGTGATAATGTCATGCTGCCATGCTGAGTTACACGGCTTGCCTCGTACCTGCAGCTGAAAAAAAAAAGAAAAAGAAAAAGAAAAAAAAAAAAAACAACCCTCCTGGCTGATTAATTCCAGTGCCATGTAAATAGAGCCTGTGTCAAGGAGATCATAAATGAGAAAACGGATGCTCCAATGGGGACATTAGTAAGGAAGAGAGTCACCATTCCCTCACTCATCCCCCAGTCAGTCTCTGACAACATCATTATCCAGGTGAAGGAAGTACATCACTCAGCAGGATTCTGGAAGGCTTCCCATACCTTCCTTTCCACCCATGCCCCAGCCCTGTTCAAACCGTGAACATCTTCCAGATTGTGTCACTGGGCTTCCTTTTTCCATTCATGCCTTCAGGAAGTGGTTATAGGACATTACTAATATGAGAACCCATAGTTGAACTCCTTAATTATCAACTAGATAGATTGGGGCATGATTTATTAATATTGCCAAGGAACTCAGGAGAGAATCTAAGAAATGATCTGGTTGACTTATAGAAATTTAATTGCATGCAAAAGCCAGATTTGAAGTTTGCTGACACTCAGTTCTTTAATTGGATTTTACCCAGAGACACAAAAGTGCATGTCAGTTATCTCATAAGTATGGTAATTAATTGCACTGCCTGTTTGAAGGGTCCTAGTGCAGCTTCACCTCACACGTGGCTTGGCCTCCTGTCATCACATTTGCTCACCTCCTTTTGCTTTCACGGTTCTTTTGTTCTTTCCCCTTTTCCACAACTGTCACCCCTCGATTCTTTGTGTCTAGTCCCGCCCCCCCACCTCTCTCCCCTCTGTCCTCTCCCTCTTTCGTCCCATCCAGTCCCATCTTTACTCTCCCCTCCACTTCCTTCCTCTCTTTATGCTGCTTCTCTGACATGAGTGATCAAGGCATCCCTTCAATATTCATCTATTGCTTTCTCTCACGAACTTTTGTTCTCTCTTCAGAAATTGAGATGAGTAACACTTCAGTAATATCCTAGCATTGAACTTAATTTTGTTTTGCAAAATGTGGAGATCTAGAATCATGTCTTCCTTCTCATGATGCCTGAGATTTCCTCTTTGTGTGGGTTGTCTCTTTCCTTTAGCAGATGGCGATTTTTCAGGTTGACAACCATGGGGTCCTGATGCAGGAGAGAGACACACTTTGAGAGGGATGTTATGACTCTCAAGATTGACATTCACTTGACCTTCTTCAGGCATTCCAGGGCTTATCTCTTCGGGCCAGGATTATTTCAGCATCTCTTCCCTGGTCCTTCCACTTGTGAGCTCTCCTGCTGACTGCTGTTGTCACAGGTACCTTCCTAAAGGGCTGTTTTTATCTCATAAAAGACTGGGTGGATTTCTCCTGCCTGTGGAGTTACCTTCTTGCTCCATAGACTGACATCTGGGGCCGTCCAGAAATTAACCTTCACCTGACTACCTGACTTTGTCTTCCTGAAACTGCTACAGTCTTTAGATCCCACATTTAGTATCCTTTCCATTCAGAAATTGACCATTTCACTAATACTCCATTTTCAGCTGATTTAGTTTTGAGCTGTGTGCCTTGTGTAGCCAGGAGTCTTCATTTTCTCTATATCCAAATGCACTGAACATTATAAACTTAATGCCACTATATTTTTTTTTTACCTCACTGTCTGAAATAGCTTCTGATACATTATTTCAGGCTTACACAGTAATTTTGGCCATCTGACTCATGACAAGGGGACTCCCTTGATAGTGCCTGGGGTTAGAAGTTTTCCCCGGGGCTTCTTAATCCTTCAATAACTATTTAAACCCAGCTTTCTCTTTCTTAGCTCTGATCTTTTCTTTTGCTATGACATTAATTCTAAATTTCTAGTTTGTAACCGTATTTTCTTCAGGGGGGGGTTATAAAATTCATCTTTGCAGACCATTCCCCATTTTTTTTGTTGTGTGTTTGTGCTTTATCTTCCAGTAACTTATCTGGAAAACCATTTATATAAATGAACTCATTGCTTTATAGAAGGATTTGGCTGTGTCCTTCTCACATAATGCCTAAAATAGTTATTTGACACAATGCTTTATATTAGGAAATGTTGTGGTTCTAAATTCCCTCCTGCTAAGAGGACTTTCATTGCTATGTTGGGTGTAGATCTCTACTGATTCTCTCCCAAACACAATATACTTCTCCTTTACCTGTGCAAGTCAGTGCAGACCCACTTAGTCAGGAATTGTATTTTTAGATGTGGTAAATGTCTTGCAGCTATTTTAAAGTGACTATTATCTTTTAAAGATGCGCTCTGTGAAAAATTACCATTTACATGACTGAGTCTGTGGGGTTTACTTTAAAATAAGTTATAAAGAAGAGGTGGAATTGGGGAGTATTACAAATTAAGCAAGGTTTTACCATGTGTTGAAAGCTGTTAAACTGGGTGTTAGGTCTTCTGTTCATAATGTTCTTCATTGTCTCAAATGCAGTCCCCCAAGGTGGGCTGGGCATGAAATTCTGCCCTTTTGAAAGCTTGCAGATGGCATTGTTTTGGCTGAACTTATAACTTATTTTTTTTTTTAAATTTTTTGGGTATCCTTGTTTGTGTATGTGTATGTATGTGAACTTTGGGTATGCTTGATGCCTGTGGAGGTCAGAAGAGGATGTTGGATGCCCTGGACCTGGAGTTGCAGATGATTATAAGCTCCCATGTGAGTGCTGGGAAATGAACCTGGTTCCTCTGCAATAGCAGCAAGTGCTCTCAATCACAGAGGCATCTCCATAGCTCCCTTATCGCTTTGAAAACTTTAGACATCATATTATTTTAATCAACCTTTTTCATTTTTTTTTTTTTTTTTTTTTTTTTTTTTTTTTTTTTGGTTTTTCGAGACAGGGTTTCTCTGTGGAGCTTTGCATTTTTCCTGGATCTCTCTCTGTAGACCAGGCTGGCCTTGAACTCACAAAGATCCACCTGCCTCTGCCTCCCAAGTGCTGGGATTAAAGGCGTGCGCCACCATCGCCCGGCAACCTTTTTCATTTGTAAATGCTTGGAATTTCCTCAAGTGACCATGGATTCTTTCATTCTTCTTAACAAATACAGTCTCTATGGCCTTTCTCAAAACTTTCCTTCCATTCCTAGACAGATTGCATGTGGAACTGTTTTTTTCCTTTTATCACTGCTGTTGTTTCAAGCTTCACTAGAGTCCCTGATCTTTACTACATAATGATATATTAACAGTAGACTGGCTTGAATTGGTAGTTTAACTTTATACATTTTGTTTCTGAGACTACAACAATTCTCATGTCACAAGCTACATCTCATGTTTTTTATATGCTTATCTATGGTGGCACATGTTTATGGGTTCAGATTTGACTCATGAAAAAAAAAAATAAGGGTAGATATGTCCTAAATTTTGTTGCTAAAATAGAATCCGGCCAATTTAAACTTGGAGGTTGTTTGAGGACACAGATGACAGGAAATGTAAGAAAACTTCTTGTTAAGATGAGCAGAAGGCACTTGGCCATTTCAGTTTGATGTAGGTATATCAAAATTTCTGGGAACCGCTATGTGAGGAGAAATGAGCAGTGTAAGGGGAATTGGGATACCTGAGGGTGAGGTCCTTCTTCAGGATAATGAATGATGTCTTCAGAAGCTGATTGCAAAGCTTAATAGATGGTGCTAACATTACCTACCAGGCCCTGGCCTCAGCCCCATGCGTGGGTTATCCAGTAAAACTCTCACAGCAGCACTCATACAGTTATGATGACTTGCTTTCTTCTGAATGCACACCTCACTGTAGATTTGTCCAGGCAAAATTAACCTCTCCAATATGTGTCCCAGTAGAATCCAGATGTAGCTCTCCCATTCTGTATCCCAAGCCTTTCATTACTTGGGTCTCAGTGGTAACACTTAACTGATGTATGGTAAACTGTACTAAAAGAATGGCAAACTGAATTAAATAGCTTCCATATTCTCTGAATATGAGTTCGACCCAGAAATCTTCATTTTGGTTTATTCAGGTGGATATGATACAATTAAATATGAGACATGGCTTTGTTGTTCTTACAATTTAATTTGCTATGTGTTGCTATAGGCCTCTGATATCCTGTTAGCAAAGCAAATGTGATGTTGAGTTATTTAATTAACAAGGTCTAACTTGCACTATTCCAGGTGTATTAATTTTCTTCCTGCCATAATGATAAAATACCAGAACCAAAAGCAACTTAAGTGGTAAAGTGTTTATTTGGGATTATGGTTCCAGAGTCCATCATAGCAGGGGTGGTGTGGCACAACAGGAGGAGCAGAGAGCAGAGATATCACATTTCAGTTAAAAACAAAACAAAACAAAACAGAGAAAAGGACCAAAAAGTGGAATAAGGCAGTGAGTTCTAAAATGCTACACTCAGTGATGTAATTTCTTCAGGAAGACTCTACCTCCTAAAGGTGTGGTAACCTCCCTAACAGTGCCACCTAAAGAAGAGCAAATGTTCAAGTGTCGGAACATGTGGAGCCTATTTTCTCATTTAAAATACCACGTTAGGCAAGTTAAGTAAGCCATTCTAATTCCCTGAAGCTATGAGACCTGTATGTTAAGTAGGTGATCTGTGAGCTCGCTGGGTGGGGAATGACTTTCATGCAAGGATACCACCCTTACAGAGCTCCAGAAGCTCTGCACCTGTGACCTGAAGCCTAAGGAACTGTGATGAATCCAAATCCCAACTTCTTCTTCAAGCTAGCATTTGGGAATGCTGGTGATTCACCTCTCACTTGTCCTTCACAGCTGCAGCTGGGACTCAGGCATGGTATATTCTAAAGTCCTGGCCACCCCTTGATCCATGATGGAAGAAAGAGTATCATCATTTGTAGTGTTATTTATGAAAACTCTTCAGTGGGAAAACTGAAGCGTTCTTAAAACCCACCTGCTTTGTAGTCTAAAAGGATCTACTCCTTCCCTTCTGTTTTTTTTTTTTTTTTGTTGTTGTTGTTGTTTTGTTTCTCCTTCAAGAAAACAGAGAGAGAGAGAGAGAGAGAGATATCAAAAGTTCCTGCACCTTCAAGTGATAACTGGACAAATATTGGAGATCAGTGTTATTTCCATAAAGTGGTCTGGTAGAGCTGTTGCCCTTCCTTCCCATGAAAATGCCACTCTTTTAAATAACTACATCTCATGAAGTCTTCTTATAAAACATTTTTTAAAAAATTATTCCTGGATCACATAAAATGCATTGTTTTTTTCTTAAGCCAAAGGGAAAAGTGGTTAACATGGATCTTGAGGAAGCCATGTAAATAACTTCATGAGGCTAACAAAGGAGTTTGAAATTTCATTCCTAAACACTTTTTTCAACTTTTAGGTAAGATACTACCACACTTGATCGATTATCTATCACAAGGTTGATGGGGGAAAATTGGGTGTCAAGACTAAACCTACCTCTCTGACACTTTCGCTTTCAACCAATTTTTTAGATAAAAAAGAAAAATGAAATTTCTAAACTCCAACATCTTTTGCAGAGGAATTGTGCTTAAAAAATTATCTTTAAATCCACAGAGTTCTCCTGCAGAGGGTGCATTCTGTAGCACCATGGGGCTACACAGAAAATTTACATTTATATCTTCCTCCAAAACACAAGGCTGTTGGTTCATGGTGTATAATCTGTGAGCACATAAAGAGCATTCTTTCCTCCCCCATGCTCCATAAAACATACACACACACACACACACACACACACACACACACACACATCCCTCAGCATTAATTTATAATCCAATCCTGAGAGCCTTAAGCATGCCCTCTATATCTGTTTCCTTATTTCACTTCCCTGTATATATTTCATATATATATATATATATATATATATATATATATATGTATAATTTTAATCAAGGTTTTGTATGAAAAATATCTGTCACAGAACGGGCACTCAATAAATACTAAAATTGCCTATTTTTTCACTTTTAATGAATTTGTGTAGAGATAGTTGAATTGGGAAAACTTCAGTTGAGAATTTCGTTGTAGGGGGAAATGTATATATGGAAGTTTAGGAATTGCTGTGATATGATGTCTAAAATTCTTTAAAGTGGCTTTTCTAGTGAAATTGTGCATACCCTCCAAATACATAGAAAAAAATCTGCCCTTGACATGGGGGAAAAGGTTATAATTGAAAGAGAAACAAGATACAAAAATTTAGTGCAAATTCCAAACAATCTGATGGTTTAGGTTCAAAACATACATCCCAGAAGAGAATTACCTTCAAGTACATTGTGAGGGATTTTTGATTTGATAAGTGTTGATATATTATGTTAATAAAAAAGCATCCTGGTATGTTAAGCGGGTTTCTTCATTGAAGGATATCACTGTTCCTTTTTCTATTTTCTTTCTTTCTTTTTTTAAAAATATGCTAACAGCTATTCTATAGCAACAGAAGTTAAATTCCCAAAGCATATGCTGTCCAGACATCCCCCTCCCAGCTTCTAAAAGGATCTCAAAAAATAGATATTCCAGAAAACACTTTCAAGTATCACTTTGGAACCAAATTCTATGGGCCAAAGCATCTTGAGATTATTCTGATTCAGTACTACAGTCCATTTACTACATGCAAGTCTAAAGAAAGTAGTACTGTTTTTTTCCCCCAAAGCCCATTAGTACAGTTCTGAGATTAGAGACTGTACATTTAGTTAGCATAAAAGGTAAAGGCTTTTGTCCGAGCCCTGTCTTCTTTCCTCCATTCTGTCTGAGTAAAGTGACTTGGATAATTTGAAGTAAAAGCCCTTGTCCCGAACTGACTTCAATTCATTGGTCATCACCATAAGGGACCTGAGATGCCTTTGCCTAGGAAGAAGCAACAGGATATCCTTGGCTCACTGAGTTTTAGGTCAATATCTCCAATGATTTGATTACTTTTAAAAAGCCTTCTCAGATTTTCTGTAGTATAGTGATTGTTCCTTTCTGGGAACCCCAGAATATTTGTTTTGTTGGCGACTCTCATGCTGGCCTTTGCTTCTCTTGTCTGCCCAACAGAATCTTGTACTGAAGCTGTGTCCCTAAGTATACTGAAAGTTCCCAAAAGGTAGAGATAGACATGCTGTAGAGGACTCAGCATAGTACCACACACAGTGCACATCTGACAGATAGCTGCTATTGGCATGGAAAGCTCAGCCCATCTATACTTGCCTTTGATATTTGCAAAGTTCCTGCAACACATTTGATAGAACAATACTCTCTAGCTAGGCAGTTTGTTAGAGCCTTCCAGGGTGCTCTGCTAAAGGGACATGCAGAAACTCATGGGAAGGGGAGTAAATGGCTCCCTCCTTTCCTTCCTCCCTGAACTGAGGATTCAGTCAATTGCTCTAGTGTGTGTGTGTGTGTGTGTGTGTGTGTGTGTGTGTGTGTGTGTGTGTGTATTTTAATCTTAGAAATAATATTCATTAATCCCTAGCTCTTATTGATATCATAACTATTCTGTTAATAAAATGAATGGCGAGGAAGAGATTCTGGGGGAAGAACAGGGCTGACAGGATTGGTAGTGAGATAGGAGAAGATGTGTGTGTGGGAGAATAATCAGAATATAATATATACATGTTTGAAATTGTTAAAAAATGAATTTAATTTTATAAGGGCCAAAAAGAAATGAATGTTGTGGGCAGTGATGAGACAAAGAACATATGTTCCCATGAAAAGGGAACAGTTAACATTCAATGTTATTTCATTGTTCCTATCAGGAACTGCTACCAAAGATTGCAAGATCTTAAATATTAGAAGGTAAACAATATGTATATATGATGACAAATATTCTTATTTTTTAAAAAGTGTTTACTTTAAAAGTACAGGCCATGAATAATGCCCACAGCTAATACCTGAAGTACACGTCTGTAATTTACTTGACTTCATCATCTAGTTACATGATATTTGGGAGAATTATATTCAGATAGTAATTGAAGCTGCCATGTGAAATGGACTGAGATTTCCTTCAATGCTGAGATGCCTATCACAAAAGTCAGACTACTGAGTGAAAAGCATGGAAATTCATTTAATATTTGTTTCATGAGGGAACATTCAGAAATGAAGAGACAGGAAACCTGGAATGCTGCTTGCCTAGGCATGATGACAATGGATAGTTACAGAGAAGGAGAGTTAGATAAACTAGATAAATGGAGGTATAATCTGACAGTAATAACTGAAGAGGGTAATGAGCAAGGCCTGTTTTCTAGATTCTTCTCTGTACCCACAACTTCAGAGATAAGTGCATTCATGATTTTTGCCATATGTTTGCATGTCTCACTGAGGATCTTGTGATGAACTACACAGATTAAAGTCTGCAGATTGCTTTATGTAACTTTTCAGAGAAGGGTGACAGAAGATCAGAAAGTGAGCACCCCACTTCTGGTGTTTCCTTGGGTGCCAAGCTCCTTGCCATATTATGGGATAGAATACCACACAACCTATTGCTGTTTTTGTTTTCACAGATGATCTAACGCCAACTCAATATATTGATTTTGCCTTTTTTTTTTTTTTTGAGACAGGGTTTCTCTGCGTAGCTTTGCGCCTTTCCTGGGACTCACTTGGTAGCCCAGGCTGGCCTTGAACTCACAGAGATCCACCTGGCTTTGCCTCCTGAGTGCTGGGATTAAAGGCGTGCACCACCACCGCCCGGCTTTGATTTTGCCTATTTTATTCAAATAAAATATTACATATAAAATTATTTTCTGTCTTTGTATTTACCCAGAATTGTGATTCTGAGATTTATTCACATTGATTACTCCTTGTAACAGAATGAGGCTCATTTCATGCCTTTGTAATTTTCTTTCATGCAAATATTCCACAGTTCATTTATCAGTTTTACTATTTACTGTTATATGAAATGTTACAGGTGATACTGACCCTGGCATTCCTGTACATATATTCTAGGACATTTTTACTGCACACACATGAAAGTGGAATTCATGGTTTACAAGGGATGTTTCCTTTTGCTCAGTACTGCCACTTTGTCAGTTTCGTCATCATCATTGTTGTCCTCCTTTTCCTCCTCCTCTTCTTCCTTGTTTGGGATTTATTGTGTCTCTCTGGCTATCCTGGAACTTGCTTCATAGTTAAGGATGGCATTGTAATCTCCAAGATCCACCTTCTTGCTGGTATTAAAGTCATTTTTTTTAGATTAAAATATAATTACATTATTTCTCTGCTGTGGGATGTCTTTCTGTATGCTGTGAATATGTGTTGCTCCCACTGGCTAGTAAATAAAGTTGCATTAGTCTATGGCAGGGCAGGATGGAGCCAGGCAGGAAAATCTGAGAGAGATAGTGAGAGGAGAAAGGAGAGTAGGGGGAGCCAACCCATTGTCCAAGGAGCAACATATAATGAGATGTAGATAAAGCCATAGAACAAACGCTAATACACAGATTAATACTTATGGGTTGAACTAAGTTATAAGAACTAGCTAGTAAGAAGCCTGAGCCATAAGCCATATAATTTGCAATTAATATTAAGCCTCTGAATGATTATTTTATAAGCACCTGTGGGGCTGAGGGGACAATGGGGCTGGGCGAGACCAGAGAAACATGAGACCATGGGGCTGGGTGGGGTAGGAGAAACTTCCCGCTACATTTCTCCCTCACTTTCTTTCCTAGAAAATCTCATATGTATACCACTTTGCTTGCTTTTTCATGACCTCTTTCACTTTAATTATTAATATATATGTATTATATTGGCATCTATATAATGGCAAATAGACAGACAGACAGATAGATATGGCAGCTTGGCGCCTGATGAAACACCAGAAGTGAGGTATTCACTTTCTGATCTTCTGCCACTCTTCTCTGAAAACCTACATAAAAGAATCTGCAGACATTTCTATGCAGTTCATCGCAAGATCCTCAGTGAGACACGCAAACATATGGCAAAAATCATGAATGTACTTATCTCTGAAGTTGTAGGTACAGTGAAGAATCTAGAAAACAAGTCTTGCTCAGTACCCCCTTCAGTTATTACTGTCAGACTATACCTCCATTTATCCAACTCTCCTATAATATAATACAATATAATATAATATAATATTATGTATCCCAAATACTTAAATACAACCTGCTTAGTCTATATAAAGCTATCCGAATATGCATATTTTCAGAATTGACCATTTGTTATTAGATAACCAATTGTATTTTCTTTTTGGGAAGACTATTCCTCCCATTCTCACTGTTCCTTAGATATTGTAATTCTTAGTCTAGGGCTGAGGCCTCTTGAGCATTCCCCCTTCCACATTAGCATGTATATTGATCTAATCCTTGTTGAGGCCATGTTTAGGCAGCCATGTTGATGAGAATTCATGAGCATAGCTTCTGACACTTTTAGGAGAGATAAGCTCCTTGTGCATCTGGCTCTTACAGTCTTTCTTCTTTTTCTGAAATGACCCCTAAGTGTTAGGTGCAGGAATTTTGTTGTAGATGTTTCAGTTACAACTGAGCTCTACAACCCCGTGTTTTATTTGGTTGTGGTTTTTGTTATGGTCTCCTGTAGGGAAACTTTGTCTGTCCTGACAACTAACTCCCCAATAACAACATGGAGACTTCTTTTTTTTGGCCTGGACCTGGCTTTACTAAGTGCTCATCATGTTCTCTGAATGCTAGGTGATGGCTAGAGCCTCCTTTGCTTGACTCTGGCAGCTGCCTCCACATCCTTCCATTCCCTGAGAGCCTAGCCTCATGCTGGCAGGTACTGGCAGGAGCCATGTATCAACCCAGCTCTGGGAAGTTGCTGAGCCCATTTTTCAGAGTCCCTCTATGTAGCACGAATCTTAAAAGGTCTTATTAATATGGAGCCAGGTATTGGGGTGAACACTGGAAGATCAGAGAGACAGAACAGGCCACAGCTACCTCACCTCAGCTGATCCTGTTTCCTCAAACTGGAAACCTCTGAGTCCTCATCCAGAATGAATCTCAGCTGAACTGCTGCTAAAAGCCTAAAAGCTTAACCAGCTCTAGTTCCTGGTTTTCACACCTAATATACCTTTCTGCTTTCTGCCATCACTTTCTGGTATTAAGGGTGTGAGTCACCATGTCTGACTGTTTCCAGTGTGATTTTGAACTCACAGAGATCCAGATGGATCTCTGCTTCCCAGGTGATAGGACTAAAGGTGTGTGTGCCACCATTTTCTGGCCTCTATGTCTGTGGCTGTTCTGTCCTCTGACCCCAGATAAGTTTTTTAGGATGCACATATTGGGGGACACAATATCACCACACCCCTATCTTTTTCCCAGAGATCTCTCTGGCCAGAAGTCCCACCTATATTTCCTGTCTAGCTACTGGTTGGTTAGCTTTTTATTAAACTAATTTAGTGACATATCTTTACACAGTATAATCAAGTATCTCACAACAGCCTTCCTCCTTCTTTTGCAAAGAAAAGTTTCCTTGCTGAGGGGTGAGAACTGCACATATCTGTGGCCATAAGGACAGAAATTTAGAATGCAATGAGGGATTATGCTTGTTTAGTAAAGTGTAGTTGTGGGTTTTCCTCAAAGATTTATGATTTCCTCAAATATCTATGATTTTCCTCTAAGATCTATGATTTCACTAGCCCTATATGTTTGAATACTCCTTTCAAGGCTGTTGAGCCAACAAACCAGGAATAAAGAATACCAGTGATTCCACATTTCATCCACTTGATATTTCTATGTATTTCTATTTTTTATTTTTATTGGATCAGTATAAACATTTTACTACAGATTTCACTGGCATTTCCTTAAAAAAAATTATGAAATTAAAATGTATCATTACCCATTTAGCTTCTTCTGTTGCCATACTCCTTTCTTTCTTTTCCCATTCATCTTTTCTTTCAATTGAGAAGTTATCCCTTAGTGGCCTTTTAGATAGTCTTTTTCTATAGCATTGGATGGCATTGAACTCATGGCCATCTTCCTGCCTCAGTCCCCAAGTGCCATGACTTCCCAAAGCATTCTTTATGTCTTTGAATTTGAGTACTCTTATCAGTTATATGTATTACGGTTATCGCCTCCATTTGATGTTATAAGAAAAGGCTTGACAAAATTAATTTACCTCTTTTCCTTCATGCTTAGTTCTGTTTGTGTGCCATTTAAAAACATTTGTCTCCAAGGTCACAGTCATGCTGTGTTACAGAAAAAAATTATTGTTTTTCACATTTAGATCTATAATCCATGTAAAATTGATTTTTGTGTATAGTGTAAGTTAAGGATGAGGATTCATTTTTCCCTATGGATATCTGTAGTTGATTCAGAGCCTTTTATTGAAAAGGCCATTATTTATCCACTATTCTGTTGCACACATTTTTTTTCCTGTAAATCATAAATTTTTGTCTGGTGAACCTTCTTCTGGATTGTCTGTTACTTTATTATTTCATGTTAGTCTGTTTTTGTATCCTTTCATGCTGTCATAGCCATTAGATTTACAAGATATCAGTTTCATAATGGACAGTACAATTTATTTAAACTTTGTTTATGTGTGATTCTTTTAGATATTCTTAGATTCTTAGAAAGATATCTTTCATATTAATTTTTATTTGGTGCTATTAGTATTTTTTGATATATGTGTTTTATAGTTTTCAGATGCTTTTTTTGATTTGAGAACATAGTTCAGTGGTAAAATGTTTGTACAGTATGTGCAAGGAACTGGCTAAATCCATAACATCACACACACACACACACACACACACACACACACACACACACACACTCTCACACTATAAATAAACATTTATTAATATTTATATCTTGAATCAGAAATTATAGAAATTAAATCTTTACTCTTAACTCAGGAAAATAGTCTCTCTCAATTAAATTATCACAGCTACTCTTTGCAAAAACATCTTTCTTTATTCGTTAAAACCATGGCTCATTTGGATAGCTAAGAATCCATTAACTTTATGTTACTGTATTATTTTTAGATGCTTTTAGGAAATTTTGTCTAAATATTGTTTTCAAACATAACGCATCTATTCACTATCTATGATTTCAGGATTGACTCTTTGTCCTCAGCTTCAAGTGCTGTTCCCCCAAATATGGGCATTACTAAGTCTCCATCTTGTCAGTAGCTTGATCAAATAGCACCTTCTCAATTAAACCTCTAGAGGTAACTTCACACTTCATTGTCTTGCTCTACTTTGGGGTGTATAATCACATTTTCATGCTTTGCTTTGGAGTGTATAATCACAAATTGTTCATACATCCCCCATATATGTATGTGTGTGTTTGTATATATATACACACACATAAATATATATATGTATGTATATATATTTAATGTATTTATATATGTATAGTTCTCTTCGGTGACAGAGATCTTTGTGATCAATATATTTTCATTGAAGGACAGTTCTTTGCATATGGTGGATGTTCAACAAATATTTGTAGAATGGATTTAGTTATGGCAAGATTCCCTTCATGGAATCACAAGATTGAGCACAGTCCACTTCTGCATGCGTTCTTAGAAACACGGGACATATTTTGTTAAAAGGGTTTGAATGTTCTATAGGAATCAGTTGATAGACATAGGGGCTATGGAGCCTTGTAGAAAGAACTAATCCTCTTCTTAAGTACGAGACCATGATTCAATTATTTATTGTCCTATTGCCTGCAGTGTGTAGCTAGAGTTTTCCTGCCTTGCCCACAGTCAGGACAAATCTCTGTCACCTGCCAGTCCCACAGCCACTCAGACCTAACCAAGTAAACACAGAGACTTATATTGCTTACAAACTGTATGGCTGTGGCAGGCTTCTTGATAACTGTTCTAATATCTTAAATTAATCCATTTCCATAAATCTATACCTTGCCACGTGGCTCGTGGCATATCGGTATCTTTACATGCTGCTTGTCATGGCAGCGGCTGGCAGTGTCTCCTCCAGCCTTCCTGTTCTTTCTTTTCTCCTCTCTGTTAGTCCCGGTTGTACTTCCTGCCTAGCCACTGGCCAATCAGTGTTTTATTTATTGAACAATCAGAGTAATTTGACATGCAGACCATCCCACAGCAGCAGTGGAAGGAGATTCTGGTAGCATTTTGTTGCTGACTATTATTTCTGTCAGGATTCATATGGATATGCTCCTGTAAGAGGAGAATACAGATTAAATCTACATGTACCTTACTTACAAAATTATATATATAATAAGTATGTGTGTGGTTAAAAATAGCGATCCTTAGTTTTAATTGTGTATTTGAATCATTTGGTGCAGCCTATGAAATATACACTGAAGAGAATAACCCGAAATATATTTGCTTTTTTTTATACAGGACAATAGTCATCTGCATTTCTCCCAAGTTCCAAGGGCATACAGGCATTACTCTTCCTGAGCCACACTAAGATCAATGATGTAAAATAACTCAAAGCATGGGAGTTATGCTTCAGTGTTCCTTTGGATGTGACCTCTAAGAGGCAAGAAAAAAAATTGCATTTCCTCCTTATTTTCGCACTTTGGCACAGAAAACATAACACAAGTTGATACTTTTAAATGTTCTATGAGTTTGGAGGTATCCACAGAAATGGACAGTGATGCCCTCAAGAGGTGCAGTGCTCTATAGCTCTAAGCAAAGGGCATAGAAGGGAGGAAGTGTCTCCTTAACCTCCTTTATTCTACCATAATTTATACATTCATAGCCTCTCCCTCCCTGTCTCCCCCTGCCCTCCTCTCTCCTCTTTTCACTCTCCTTCCTCTCCCCTCCATTCTTCTCATTGACAGTAATAAGGTGAGTAGTTTGGATATCTTCTTTGCTCTTTCTGAATATCCTAATGTCATGAGTGAACAGAAGCGAGAGTCCTGGCTAATTCACACAAGTTATTTGTTTTTACCCACCGTTCCCCTTGACAAACATGTTGGAAACAAATCTTCAGCAAGCTGGACCTGCATCTTTGAAGCATGAGGCATTCAGACTCACTGGCAGGAGGCCTGGAGGGAATTTATAGTGTCATTGTGCTGCCAAAGTTTTATTTAATTCTGTTTTCAATGATTGTCCAGAGGTATCCTGTAAGTTGAGGTGGCTCTGCATGCTAATAAATATCCCAAAGGAGCTCTTAAGGTTTCACCTAAGCTTAATTACAATGTGTAAATATGAAGACAGCCCTGTTATTGATGTTAATCATACTGCTAATGCAGGAGGGGAAAGGCTAGCAATAAAATAAAATTTGGTCAAGGAATGGCCTATTAGCCTATCCAGAGTGAAAGAGTCTCCTGCTGGCTACACATGATTCCAGATTACCTCAGATCTAATTAGTGTCTTCTTCATGCCACATTCCATCCCAGTGCTCTGTGATGTTCTGGGCCAGGTTTGAAACCTTTTCATGCCATTTATTTTAAATTCTGTAAAGTATTTTATGAATTTCAAAGAGGCCTTGGCTTAGATGAAGTGTGATCTAAGTTATTCAATGTTTTTTAGTGACTACATTCCTTGTACTCCATCGTTCAAACCTACTTTGGGTAGATATGCAGTAGTTCTGTGCAGAAAGCATGTTGGAACCTGCCGGACAACTTAGGTGTTTTTCTTTTTTCTTTTTTTCTTTTTGTTTGTTTGTTTGTTTTGAGACAGGGTTTCTCTGTGTTGTTGTCCTGGAACTTTCTCTACAGACCAGGCTGGCCTCCACTCCCGAGTGCTGAGATTAAAGGTGTATACCACCATGTCTATGTCCAGCCTTAGATTTCTCTATGGTCATCCATTCAGCATCCATTATCTACCTACTTTGTTACATACTCTGTGAGAGTAACAGTACATTTTGTTAAAGGAACTCAATCAGAGGAGGCAATTACATGCTCAGGGGAAGAAGCTGGGGGCTTGGAAGAGGTGATAGGATGATGTGCTACTGACAGAGGCATGAAGGAGTATTAGGAAATATAGAAGAGTAACAACCTATTCAACATAGAAAGGATAGAGAACAGAATTCTTAATGGACATGATAACCCAGATATAGCACCCATATTTAGGATGGCTTAGAGAATTGGTTAGAAGAGGTTATCAGGTACAAAAAGGATGACACAGCTGGAGGCACAAAGGTAATCCCCACCCGGTGTCTGTGGAGACTATTGGGAAAGTAAACATTAGGTTCTGTGCATGACATGGTGGTGTTACACAGAGAAGAGGCAGATTACATGGGTTCAAATCCTGGTCCTTCTATGAACTTGTTCTCAGACTCTAGACAGGTAATTTAACTCTTCAGTTTTATGTGGCTTAACCTTTCTGTGTTTCCTTGTCACGTGAGAAATGGGAATGATGTTAATTTTCTCAGAGCCATTTCCAAGCAAAAATAATTGATTATGAATAATGTGTTTCATATAAATGAATACTATCAGCTACTTTCATTTTATCACTAAATCCTTAACCATCATTTCCGTTAATCTTGCCTACAATCATCAGCTATAAATATGTCTTCCTAGATGTTTTCATATCACTTCCAAATCTATCCAACTCTAGGACTTGGGTCTTCACAATTGTGGTACATTTCTCTTCTGCAAAGCATATCTCAGTCTAGTGAAAAAGTGGGACAGGGTACAAGAGGAGTAATTGGATTCAAACTCAATGATGTTCCTTGGGGAAGGCAGGTAGGAAATTGTAGGCAACCAAGTTTCCCCATTTCTGCCTTAGACATGGCTTTATAAGAACTCATGAAACCAAAGACTGTTGCAAGCTGCACAGTGAATATGCTATCTTCATACAATTGCTTCTCATGTTAAGCTTTATCATAGAGGATGACACAGTGGGCATATTTACAGTTGTGTTTGTGCTTCTCTTTAGAAGTCAATAATGAAGATCTCATCACTTTGATCCATATAAACATAAAATCACTGTAACTTAATGTTTGAACACTCAAGTTTTCAATCCAATGTCTTCCAGCTGTTATCGAGGTCATTATTTTAGAACACTGTGGGATAGGATGAATGAGTCAGAAGAGAAAAGTCAAGGACTCGGTGTTTGGGAAAGTAAATAAATATCCCAGTAGCAGTTGATGGAATTTTGTAAAGACTTGTGGGTTACAAAGCAAACCTCTGGGAATGAATTTGCACGAGCATCCACACAGTATCTGAGATATGGATTACCAGGTGGCTTGCAGGACAGAGATAATGAAGGCAGCATTCAGAGGAGCAGGGGGTTCTTGGAAATGAGCATGGATTTGTAGAAAGAATACAAAACTACACATTCCACTATTTCACACAAAAAGCACCATTTATCATAATTTGCTGCTGCAAGTTTATCCTTCTCATTCCCTGGAAGACATCTTCCTCTAAGAGGCAGCATTGGAATGTGGGGAAAATTGCTTGAGAAATAGGAACCAGCAATTTTTCCTCGCACTGTGAATGATGCGCTATGAGGTGACAGTGCCACTAAAACAGGCCTAAGAAGGTTTTTATTTTGTTCACGACTGAAGACATTGCAAAGTCAATAACTGGGGCTACTGCTGTTCACTAGGCAGCTGTCATGAAATGCCAATTCAGGCAGTATTATTATTTGTTCTTTTGCCCCAGAGTTCCTGTCCCTTTCCTTAGCCCAGCATGTGGGAATCACCCTTGTCAGTCTAGGCAGACCTTATAATGTTTTGAAGAATAGCAGGCTCAGCTCCATATGGCTCATTTTATCCATTTTCTGGTAGTGTGTGTGTGTGTGTGTGTGTGTGTGTGTGTGTGTGTGTGTGTGTGTGTGTGAAAAATCATTGTGTTTCTATCTCTGTTGGGGATATCTGATTAGAAAGCTCCAATATGAGAGCAGCTAAAATTATCTGCAAGATATGTTTGATAAAGTGGGGGAAAAACTCCTATGCAAGACATTTCTGCCAATAAATACTGTCATGGCCAGTTATCTCCATCTGAAGCCTCTATGAGCTCTGCCTTGGGGAACGAAACGGGCAGTGGACTCTGTCACTGATGTGCCAACTCCTTAAGTGATGATGTCTCCAAGGTTAACTCAGTTATTCTGCCCCCTCCCATTCCACTTTCTCTAACAGAGGCCTGGTTTTCCAAGCTTCAAGCTCTGTGTTTCACAGAGAAAACAGGTTGGAGATAATTCCTGTCTTCTTGACATCGAGGGCTGTGGATAAACACATCCGTAGGAGAGACGAGTGGAATGAGGAATGTTCACTGAAGCATGGTATTTAACTGAATGCCATTTTCTTAGAACTACTCAGAGAGTATAAAGGAAAGAATTTCTCTGCCTTGTGAGCAAGTAAGAATGTCTCGGATCACTGGAGCAGGAGCAAGCATGGCTGGAGCTTCCGCTCAGACACGCTTCTGCAGAGTAACTGTGGGAACGTTTTTCTGGCCCAGTGAATTTTTAAACTTAGTTAGTAGAGAATTAATTTGATAAGTGGAAACTCTTGTGAAACCATCCTTACACCACACCAAGGAAAACATTAAAAGATAATCTCATTTAACAAATTGTAAGTTCAGATGTACAGATACTTATAAAACCTTTAATTACAGACATTTTGCTTAAAAAATATTGGAAAACTGATGTGATAAATAGGTATTAGTGATGTGTGAAATATGTTGGATCTGTATTTTAGGTTACTTTTTTTCCAGAATTGAGAAAAACTGGCTCATATTCCTGTCATACACCATAAGGTCTTCAACTGTGTAAATCTCAATATCAATATCTACTGATAATTTGTATTTATCCTTCCAAATTAAGTCACTAAAACATTTAATATTTATTTGTGGGTTGGGGAAGTGATTCATAGTGGGTAAAGTTCTTGCAGAACTAAGCATGAGGATCTGGGTTCAGATCCCCCATACCTACTAAAATATTACTCATGGTGGAGCACAGCTATAATTCCTGCCATAGAGAAGGAAGCCTGGAGGAGTCCTATTGCCTACTGGTCACTTATTCTAGCAAAATTAGTAAGATTTTTAGTTGTTTCAGTTAAAGCCTTTCTAGAAAAATGTATAGGGAGAGCAACAGAAAAAGACACCAATGTCAGTCTCTGACCTTGTTGTATAGTACACACATCCACACCTATAAGAATAAGATTACATGTTCAAGTGATCTTTGCATCCTTAGTAGGGGAAAACTAATTAATAGAAGCCAGAGAACAGGTTTGTCTGCAAGTTTAAAGCTTAGAGAACATTTCTGGTGTATTATGAAGTTATATTATTCAGTCTTATATATTTTATTAATTTTTATTTTTAAATTTCTTCATACTATATATTTTGATCCTATTAATTTCCCTTTCTAAGTCCTCCTTGATCATCTCCACATCCCTGTCCTCCCAGCTGCATGTTATTTCTCTCTCTCAAAAAAACAAAAACAAAAACAAAAACATTCAAACAAAAAAAAGACAAAAAGACAAAAAAAAAAGGAAAGAAAAACAAAAACCCAACCCAAACTAAACCAACCAACTAACCAACCAAACAAACAAACCAAAAACAAACTACAGGCCATAGTCAAAGAAAGCACATGAAAGTGTAGTCTGGGGGCTGGAGAGATGGCTCAGAGGTTAAGAGCACTGGCTACTCTTCCAGAGGTCCTGAGTTCAATTCCCAGCAACCACATGGTGGCTCACAACCATCTGTAATGAGGTCTGGTGCCCTCTTCTGGCCTGCAGGCAAAATACTGTATACATAGTAAATGAATAAGTAAACCTTTAAAAAAAATAAAGAAATAAAAAATCTTGGTTTCAGAAAGTGTAGTCTGTTTTATATTAGCCCACTTCTCCTGAACTGAGGCCTGTCATGAAGTATGTTTGGTATACTCAGTGTCAATCCTTGGGGAATACTGATTTTCCATTTCCCAACCAGTATCAATTGTAAATAATTTCATTTAAATTTTTTATTAAAAATTTTAATATAGATATTCTGTTCACCATTTCCCTTCTTCAAACTGCTCCCAGATCCTCCCCAACTCTCCACCCATCCAACTCCACCCAAGTTCTTTTTATTTCTTTAGAAATCAAACAGGCAAACAAACACACAAAAATAAAGAAAAAACACAAAGAAACACACACATAAAACAAACAAACAAAACCTTAAAAACAAAAGATCAAAAACGATTGTATACACGCAGAAAGATGGGCGGGGACGGAGGACAATGACGGGACACACACACATACACACACACACACACACACACACACACAAAATATGACCAAATAAAGCAAAATGAACCAAAACATTTACACAAGTACCATTGAGTTCCTTTTGTGTTGATCATCTACTCCTGGGCATGAGGCCTAACCTAGAGTGTGGTTTAATATACCCATTGAGACTCTATTAGAGAAAACTGACTTTTCCTTTGCAATCAGATGTGTCAGTTGCAGCTGGTTTTTTAGTTAAGAGTGGGAGCTCCGTCTCTGCTTCTCGGCAGTAGGACCCCATCTACATTGAGCCTGTGCAGGTCTTGTGCATGGTGGCACCGACTCAGTGGGTTCCCATGTGCATCAGTCTTGTGTCTTGAAGATCATGTTTCACTGGAGTCACTCATCTCCCCTGGATCTTACGAACTTCCTGCCCTCTCTTTCTTAGAGTTCCCTGAACATTGAGGGGAGGGATTTGATGAAGACAGCTCATTTAGAACTGAGTGTTCCAAAATCTCTCACTCTCTGTGTATCTCCAGTTGTGGGGCTCTGTGTTAGTTCCATCTACTGCAAGAGGAAGCTTCTCTGACGGTGACTGAGTGAATGCATAGTGACATCGTCTGAGCAGCTGTGACAGATTTTTGTCATATAGAATTATTTTTATTATAGAAATGCTGGGAATGTTGACAAACCCCTTTAAACCTGGCATTCTGAAGGTTGATACAGGAGGATGGTGAGTTTGAGCCCAGCCTTGGCTACATTGTGAGACCTTGTTTGAAAACATAGAGAAACACAAAGAAACTGAAAAGAGGATTTATTGTTATATAAATGTAAGATGATTTATTCAAATAAATCTTATCTTTTATATGACTATGTTTTTCCCAAGCAAAAGTATGGACTCACAGTAACCACTCTGTAGCTAGAGTTTTCCTGCTTTGCCCACAGTCAGGACAAATCTTTGTCATCTGCCAGTCCCACAGCCGCTCAGACCCAACCAAGTAAACACAGAGACTTATATTGCTTACAAACTGTATGGCCATGGCAGGCTTCTTGCTAACTGTTCTAATATCTTAAATTAATCCATTTCCACAAATTTATACCTTGCCACGTGGCTCGTGGCTTACTGGCATCTTTACATGATGCTTGTCCTGGTGGTGGCTGGCAGTGACTCCTCTGCCTTCCTGTTCTTTCTTTTCTCCTCTCTGTTAGTCTCGCCTATACTTCCTGCCTAGCCACTGGCCAGTGTTTTATTTATTGACCAATCAGAGCAACTTGACATACAGACCATCCCCCAGCACAGCCAAGTGCAGACCATCTCAGACACCTGCACTCAGGCCCATGGTCCTAATCATCCTCAATGCGGACCAGACCTGCTGGGTAAAGCCACGAGGAACCCAAGAACGGGCTCCCACAGGACATACAGAACATCCCACAGCACCCTCCCTTTTTTTTTCCCAAAAAGGAAGGTTCTGATCTTAACAAAGTAAAATTACATATAATTTGGGAATTTGGGCGTAGCTTCTCTTACTACTTCCTGCTGGAGGGAGGAGCTGTATCTTATGGGGATACAAAGAAAATTTTAGGATTATGGAATAGTCCATGAGGCTGTATTGTCTGAGCCAGTTGCCTTGAATCCGATCTGGACATTGAATCATCTGGGCCATGGTGTCATCGGAGACCTTTCAGAGGGTCTTGGCTAGTCAAACCTGATGTATCTTAATCTGGAACAAATCCATAGCCTCTGGCTTTCTGTGGAAACAAAAGCAGAGTCTCCTTTCCAAAGCAACACATCCTTAGACATAAATTTCAAAATTGAAATACCTTAAAATATACACATTGATTTAACTGAGCAGTCTTTACAATCAAATGTCTTTCTGCAGTTAAAAATTCCAAAGACAATATAATCCAGACTCTCTGTGTGATATCCATCTTTACATGGCTTATTTTTTATATGACTTTTACTTTCTCTTTAAAGACTTTATTTTTTTTAACTTTCTATTTCTTTATATAACTATGTTCCTCTTCCTTTCTCTTCCAAGCCTACGTACATTTTTACACACATTGTAAAGCATTTAAAGTCTTGTTCCATCTGAATCTGTCTTATTGTGAATCTATTGCTTTAAACTGCACATTTGTAAGACTGAAACAGTGCTATGGCTGCTGGCTCCACCCACCTCAGCTTCCCAACATGGCGGTGGTACTTTACCACCAGCTCTGGGAGCTATCGTGGGTCTATGCTTTTATCCAAGCAGCGTGTAACCCAGAAACCTCTTTTTTTGTTTTGTACTAGCAAAGGCTAAATCCACCACACAGCTTAATGTGCCACTTGCAGAGGCCTCATTCCCACCATACTGCAGGTCAAGCACACATGCTAGGAATGCACCAGTAGCTCAAACCAGCAAGCTGCCGCTTATTTGAGAGAGACAATTAGGAAGCTGTTTTTAGCTCCGTTTTAGAATCTCTTCTCAGGTTTTAGGTAGAAACTCTTGCCAACACATTGGACGCCATTTGTAGATGTAACCAACTGTCTTATTAAATAAGAAACACAGAACCAATGCAAAGAAGAAAGCCAAGAGCTAAGAGCTAAAATCTTACCCTACCTCCTGCAGTGGTCCTACCTCTCCGAACCAGAAGCACTTCCCGTGTATCTGTCTTTTTATAGTGTTTCTGTTCTGCCTTCTCATTGGTTGTAAACCCAACCACATGACCTCCTCATCACGGCCTCTGTATAGACCTCCAGGTTTTCTTTTTATTGGTATTGAGATTAAAGGTATGTGTATCCAATACTGGCTGTATCCCTGAACACACAGAGACTTACCTAGCTCTGCCTACCAAGTGCTGGGATTACAAGCATACGCCACCACTGTCCTGCTTTCCTATGTCTTGCTAATAGCTCTGACCCCTAGGCAACTTTATTTATTAACATACAAATAACATTTGAATACAAATAAAATATCACCATACCACTCTTATGTTCAGTTTTCACAGAATGCAAGCTCTGGCAGATGTCGTCAGTGTGTGTAATTCACTGTGTCAGTTCATCTTTGCACTGGACCACCAACATTATTTCTAGTCAAACTTTTTAAGCCAGCCTATTCACCAGTCCATTCTTTATGATGGCAATAGAAGCATGAACCCTTTGCTGTGGTTTTGGCTTCCTTTCTTATAAGGAAGCAATTTCCCTTGAACAAAGCCTTGCTTGTGTTATCTCCAGCATATTTGAATTAACTTTGTTTGCATCTTTCTATAACATTTCCGTGGTTAATTGCACCAGAGAAAATCTGGGTTGTGTATTTGTATTTTATAGAAAAATGATCTTGTGAATTGGCTGGAACATGATTTTGCAAAATTGTATGTACACCCTCTTGAGGGCTTCTGTTATCTTAAGGAAATGAAATTAATGACTAATACATACTGTGCTATCTCTTTTGAGTGATTTTAGGAGAAATAGAAGGATGCACCTCTTCATGTTTTAAATGCCAGTGAAGTAGCCATCTGTATTGTTGAAAAACTGCAATGCCCACATAGTGTAATTTCCTGTACAGGTTTGAAGCTGGTGAATGACATCATACTCATTTTTATTATTTTAATTCTCAATAAAAACCCGGGGGTCATTTCTAATATGATTATTTAACCTTCAATGAATTATAGCTGAGTTAACAGAAGAGTTATTGCTACTCACTTATGCTCAAAACTCCTAATATAATATGTTGCATGCTTTCATCTGGTGTTGTAGCTGCTGTAACATTCCCTTGGTCCTATAAATAATCCCTTACCCCTGATCCTATACCAACCCTCATTAAATTCAGTGGAAATAAAAATTCACTAAAGGAGATAAAGACTTGAAAGAGAAAGGAGAGCTAGCTGCCTAGAAGTGTATCAGCTAGAGCGAGAAGGGGACATGAATGAATAATGACAGGTGGACATGATAAAATATGCTATGCACATGTCATAGTGAAATCTTAATCATATATAGTTATATAGGCTAATGAACACAGGGAGAAAAAGAATGTGTTCTGTGTGTGTTACTGAACAGTTACCAAGTGACCATGCAACAGGTCTGATACAACATCAGCTGGCTGTAGCATAGAGGGCTTTAGGGGAAAAAAAGTATATTTACTGTGAACATTGGACACATTGGGTTCAGAAGGATTTGTATTTTTAAAATATGTTAAAACATTCCTCGGACTACACCCTATCTGTCTTATGTGAGCAAGCACTGAAAATCCTTATGCCTACCACACTAGTTCTTTCTTTCCATTTCCTTTTTAGTCATGACCTGTAATTTGTGCAAGGCTCATTAGCAATGGTTTTCATAAGGTGTTAGTTTTTGGTTTCATGAGGTGTTAGTGAGACTTCCTGGGGCTGGATGATGCATCTTAAATTTGCTTCTCTTACCTGACCGGTGCTGTTACCTGGTCTAGAAACTCTGCCAAAGTTTGAAACTGGCAGGCTTCTTCCTTTGTCCTGAGGGCTTCTGCACAGGGTTTCTTGGGCTTCCTCGCAGCATGGAGGTTCTTTCACAAAGACAGAAGATGAATACTGACAGTTTGTCAATGCCCCTTACTGAATATGATACAGTATCTTTTCTGTCACATTCCATTTGTCAGAGCAAAGAAAGCTTCCACCAATCCACAACAGAAAACACCTTGGGAGGATAGTGAAAGACTCTGAATCATTCTTAGTCATTACCACAGATTCATGACCTCAGGGGGCAGTGCAACAGGAAAATACTTTCCAAGTTCCAAGGAGTTGTGGGGAAATGAGTTCAAGGTTAACAAAAACTAGCCACCACAAACTGACCTAATGTGCATAGGGGTAGGTTGGGTGCAGAGCCATAGGGAAACAGCTGAGCCTACTAGGAAAAGTGACATGTTAATTATCCCAGGAATGCTAATATTTGCTACAGAACACATTTCTGTATATAAGGGGCCGGGATTGGGTGTTGAATACAAATCATTAAAAAGAAATAGTATAGGGGAAGAATCTAGAATTCTGTAGAACATAATTTTAAAGTTAGTTTCCATATAGCCCTTCTGGGGTACCTTCATTTTTCATGACTTATGATTCATCTAGTCCATTCCACCTTCCCCTCTCTTCTTTCTTTCCTTCCTTCCTATTTCCTTTTCCCTCCCTCCTGTTTCTCCCTCTCTCCCTCCGTCCTTCCTACCTTTCCTTCCTCGTTTCTTATCTCCCTCCCTCCTTTCCTACCTTCATCCCTCCTTGCCTCTTTCCCTTCCCCCTTCACTCCCCCCTTTATCCTTCTTCCCTTCCTTTATCCCTCAGTCTTTTTCTTCATCCTTGCTTCTTCTCTCCCTCTTTCCCTTCTCTCCTTTCTTTATTATTTCCTTCCTTAGTTCCCTTCACCTTTCCTCATTTAACAAATGCTTATTTAGTACCTACTACTTTTCCAGCATACAGTTTGCTGGTATACGGTCTGTTTACTCTCATTGATGCTATCTAGATATAAAACATGTCAGGCCTTACATTCACTGATTCTCCTGGCTCTGCTTCTTGAATAATAGATGACAGCCTGTGCCACTGCCTCCACATTACCTTATGGACTGCTGTTGAATTGTGGTTTTTACAGTGATAGTTTTCACTCCTTCTCTGTCCACACTGATTTGGGGCTGTGGTAATGATATAACAATAAGCAAGATGGCATTTATCCAAAGGTCAGATCTGTGAGGTAGTCTCTGTCCATAATAGCCTTCTTCACAAGATGCAGGAGACTCCTTGTGGGACCACAGAAATACTGTTGTACTTTCTTATGTCAATTAATTAAAAATATTAAGAAGACATTGGATTGAATATTCTCCTTTAGGCAACAACTTAAATAATTGATATCAACTATTGCTATTCAAATAATTGATATCGTTTTATGACATGGTTTATACAAGCAGTGACTACTCAGATTATTATCATCATTCTCTCTTTCTCTACCTCTCTCATTCTTTCTCACACACACAGACAGTTCACAATGAACACATGTATATTATTATTTTATTTGGAAATGTAAATATAAGGTGAAAATCTTTTATTTGTACATTAAAGTAGGTTTTATAGAACATTTTTATAATAGTGAGGGGCTGAGTGCTACAACCCACCTATGATTTCTGTTCATATGTCAGTCCTCTAGTGGAACCTTTGCAGAAAAGCCCACTCTCATGCATGTCTGCATTATAAGGGCAGAAGGAACATGGCACCTTTGCCCTGCCTGTGCTGTCTCCTACAGGAGTAAAGAGTCCAACATTCTGAGGAGCCAGCAGTGGAACCTACTGGCTGAGCTCTTGATGGAAAGAGATAAGATTCTCTGGACAGAATGAAGCCTGGGTTTGCTAGACATAATGATCTTTGTTTGTGAGAAGGCATTTCCCCTTTACATATAATCTGTACAATATGTATTATTTGGGGTTACTGTGCTGTGTTTTCTTAAACTCTCCCGGGTTTTTCTCAGCTATAGAAATGAAAGCTCATTAGCTCTAGTTTGTGCTTCACTGTGCTGTGTGGTTGCCTGAAGCTGCACACCATGAGAGAGAGGAGGCTTCTAATGGTCCCCACAGTGAATTCATCTCAGGGTTTCCCAAATGAGTCTCTAGTAGGAGTAACTTAGGCTCCTAGTCTGACACAGTAATTAAAGGAAACTGGGGAGATTCATTCAATTCATAATTATTTTTAGGTCCAATATAGCTTGACCTTACTAATTCAGAATTATGGAGAAAGATATTAGTTTGGTTTAATGAGAAGCATGAAAAATGTAACATTTTAAATTGAAACAGAGCTTTATTACTTGAGGCCATATTCAAAAACCACAGACTAATAGCTTAACACCTTTTGTGGATGCTCCTGGGCCTGCTTTAATGATGAGATAAGAATGAGTCTTAATTTGCTCCCAGCCATTCTTCTCCTTGGCATGCAAACTCAGTGGTCTTCATTGTGTTGATTTGCAATGGAACAAATTATTTTAAATTTATATATTCATGAATCTTTTCCCCTTTAAAATCATAAAAGTGACATATCACCACCACAAGAAACTGAAGCAAAAAAGTCCATGAAGAAAAAGGATAATAAATTTCTCCTTTCTTCTAACTTGGATCTCCTCTATATCTGGTGGTAACAGCTTGTTGTGAATCTGTTCGGAGCCAGTTTAGCTGCCTTAGTGAGAATATGCAGTAAATGGTCAACAAGCATCTGTCAAGTTGACTTGGAGCAAACCCCAGCTCATAAACAGCTAGATTTTATCTCTCACAATGACTGACTTCTTTTCATTACTACTTCCTCGTACATTTGATTGTACCTTTGTGGCTTTGCTTCTAAGGAACTGTGATATTGGCTTCTATAAGACTTGTCCATCAGCAGATTCCTCATCTCTTTTTTCACAAATGGTGTGGAGTTATCAGCCTAAATTATGCTTCATTTTGTATTTCCTCAATGAGAATTATCCCACTGTGTTTTTCATGGCCTAAAACAGATGATGAAAATCTATTTTATAAAACTTTGGTACTATATATGTGGCTCCACTGTATAGTGCTTGCTTAGAACACACACACCTTCAGTTCAGTCTCTAGTATTGCACAAACAAAGTGTTGTGTCCTATGCCTGTAATCCTAGCATTTTGGGGGAGGCAGTAAGGTCATTCTCAGATACTTAGAGAGTTGGAGGTCAGTCAGCCCTGAGAGAGACTCTGGCTTAAAACAAAAACAAAACAAAAACAAAACAAAACAAAACAAAACCACCAAAAACTAACAAACAAAAAGAGATCCTTCCATGTGGCTCTAGTCCAACATAACTATTAATAATCAGATGACCTGGGTCCTTTACCTCTATAGAAATAGAAATCATGGGTAAGCAAAGGGAAGTGCTGGTCCTTGGCAGTGTTTCTAACTCCTACATGCTGAGGACAATGCATGGCAACAGTAGATATTGAGAGCACAGGAAGTGGCACCATGTAGTGTCAGCAGCTCTTGATTGGGCCTTGGGTGCTGAGATGTTCAGCTCTGCAGCGACAAACTGTATCATTTTGCCATAAGTCTAAGAAGTCAGGTTTCCCCAGGACCTGAGAGGAGCTAATGTCATAGCCTGTGCATTTGTCTAGGGTCCTTGGTCCTCAAAGCTGCTGCTGCTCCCTTCACTGTTGTGCTGATGGCACAGCCACTGCTGCTGTCTTTGCTACTGCTCTGCTGCTGCCTTCTGCCACCATTGACATTGCTGCTTCTCTTCAATGTCACTGCTCTCCTGTGTATCTTCAGCTGTACCTGCACTGATATCAAGACTGCCGGCTGCTCATGTGGGTCTACCACTTCTAAAGCTCTGCCTCAGGCATACAATTTTACCATGTCACCTGGCACTCCGTGACCACCATACTGCAGCTTTTTTCCTTCTGGTACCGGTTGACTTAACTTTACTAAAGACAGATGTCAAAAGTAGACAAGAAAAGGCTCCATAAAAGAAGCCTTTTGGGGGGTTAATGTTGCAGCACTACGGGCTGTATTGCAGGAAGTGTCTCATGGTTGGCTCACAAAATAAGGAAAACAGTCTACTTAGATAGCCAGAGAACGGATATTGACACCAGTCATAGGATACCTTCATGCACATGAAGGGTTGTAGTTACACTGATTAAAGCACTGTTGCTTTTATACCAATCACAGCTGTCCCTCTATTAGGCCACTAGGGAAGTGCTACCTTCTGGTCTTAGTGGAAAGGGCTAGAATGCCACTGAGAGTTCATCAGTGTTACTGATAGCGAAAAAGTGAAGTCTCTACATAAACTCTAAGGTAGCTACGACTGGGCTAACACCTTTAGTACGTGCAGCTGTGTTTCAGCAGCGAGCAGCTGTGACTGTCATGTAACTTCAGGATTCCTATGGAGTGTTCACAATGGCGAGTCTCGGCATCAATTCAGTCTGCCTATTTTCTTGATTGGTAGTCTTTCTCAAGGGAATCAAGGCACCGGAAAAGAGTCTAACAGCTTTTAGTTATGGAATCAAATATCTTATCCTCCAAGGTATTCACTTATTTTACACAGAAAACAAACATCACAAGTAGTGAATGGAGCAACATGGATGATGAATATTAACAACGATTAGTAATGCTTTAGCAGTGCATAACATCTACCCCACACCACAGAGAGTATTAGGTTCCCCAAATTTGCATCATAGCCACATTTTACTTGTAGTTTCTGCCTTCACAAATTTAATACTCCAAGTAAGTTAGCCTATTTGAAATGCCAGGTTTGCTTTCATACTCATTTTGCCTCTCTGTTTATATTCGTCCTAGTATCATCTTAGGATTCAATTAAACAATAATTTCAAGAAACTCCTTTTCTTGGGACATTGAATTTGACATTCTAGAGACCTGGCTAGCAGAGATTAAGAAAGTATTCTTATTATACTTGCAGCTAAGATGGAAGATATCAAGTTCATACAAAGAATTCTAATAAAATTATTTCTGTCCTACCTCCCACTGTTTGCATCCACAAATAAATAGATCTTCCATCCTCATCTCAAAATGGTTATTGACATCTTCTTTCCCTAACCCATCCTTTCTCCCTTTCTATGTCTCAAGTCCCACACTTCATATTATACAAGGCATTATAGTATATCTAGCTTACTTAATATTCTCTCTTCTACATAATATTGTATTTTCCCCAGTAGGTTGTAATTTCCTCAAGGACAAGAACTATGTGGTCTTTGCTTAAAGCCTCTGAAACACAGTGCTGGGAAGAACTTTAAAATACAAGCATAGTTTATACACTCTGTTTAATTGTGTACATACAAACTTTTAGAAACTTTTACTTTGGATGAGCTGGGTGTTAGCTTGAATCTTCTGCAAATTGAAATTTGAGGTAAAAATGTCCATTGCAGTTAAATATGGTCTTTCTTTCAATTTTCTGAGGAGCTGTGGGCATCATCTTACATCTGTGACCACAATTAGATGACCAGTATAGTAGCTCATGAGATAAAACACAATATAGAAACCTAGTTTCTCCAGGAACAATTTTTAAAAAAGTCACTCTCCAGCCTTTGTAGTTTTTACTCACAAGTAGATTCATTGTTCTCTCTTTCATTCCTCCTCATTCTTCCATTTTCTTCCTTTCTCTTTTCTTCTTTCTGAACAGCCAAGATACTCCAACTTTTCTTCTCATAATGTCTGATTCAGTTCTTGCCTGCTAAATCTTATCCTTGCTAACAGAGCACTGTGTTCCAGGTGCATTTCACTCAAAGCCAGTTGTTTTCTGAGGAGGAATTCTGATGTCAGCTGTTGACATAAAAATGTTCCTATCTTGTCACACTTGAACAATCCCATTTTCATCTTGCAGAAGTAAATATGAGCTTGGCTCCTGGCTGAGTTTGTAAGACCTAAATGAATGAGGTGTAATCTCAAAGCTATAGCCTGATTTGAAGAAAAAAAAAAAAGAATGGTTCAGAAGTCCCTGAAGCTAAGTTATTGTTTGTAACAGCCAAGCATCTGCTGGTGCAAATGGAAACAGTTCATCTTGTAAGTAGTCTCAGAGTGATTTCTCTCTGACAAAGTGAAGAGATGGGAAAGGAAATATGAACTCTAGAGTCTTGTTCTTGCTGTGTAATTTAAGGTCATGGGCTAAGCACATTTTCTTAAATGAAACAAATAGTGCAATAAATGGTAATGGAAACAATACATCTTCACTTTTTGATGTGGATCTGATGTGATGCTATTAATGACAAGGGAAACAACTGATGCAAAATTGCTACAAGTAGAAGATGGGAGATGGGATGCTACATGAAATACAGACTCTAGTTCCTGGATGTCTGTGTGATAGAAAAGAAATACCTCTGAATCTCAAGGTTTTGTTTTTTCCAATCACCCTCCTTCTCTCCATCCCTTTTTCTACCTTCCCTTCCTTCCCTGTATGTGTATGTTTGAAGTACATGTTTTGTAGTTTATGTGTATACATTTCTTCATACGTATATTATTTAAAGATGCTGAGCATCACCTAAGCATGACTGTTGAAGCTCAACTCTGTAAATATGCAGCTGTACCTTGACAAAGCCTCTTGAGAAAGTATTTTTATACCTTTGTTTATTTGACCAAATACATTGCTTCAGCTGTGTTTTGTTGGTGTAGAAATACTTGTTTTTATATGTGTGAATGTATCACTGCTTGTATATATGTGCACCCCACATATGACCAGTGTCTTTGACAGGCCTGAAGAGTGGATCCCCTAGAACTGAAGTCACACAGATGGTTGTGAGCACCATGTGGTTCTGGGAACTAGGCAGCAAGTGTTCTTAATTGCTGATCCATCTCCCTGGCACCATACTTTGGGAGTTTTATTATTAGTTATCATTACAGACTTTACTTAGTTTCATCCCTTGCTAACTTGACATCCCAAGAGTTATTTAGTACTAAAATTCTACAGTCAGTGACAAATGGGAGGAATGAAAAACAGTGCAAGTAGATGCCTTTTAATTGCTTATTTATTGTCTTTGCAGTCTGATTCTAATCCAGAGATTGTTAGTTTTCTAACCACAGAAATTAATTTTTGCAAATTTTAAAGTTTTAGAAGCTCAGTGTTTCAGAGAGGTTATTTTTAGAAGAGACAAAACCAATCCTTGTTTAAGATGAGGTAATGGTGTGTGGGGAGAGGGGCCGTTTGGAAACATTCAGTGCTAATGAATAATGCAATTTGATTTACTGGAGAAATGAAAGGGGATGGCATTCTGCCCTCTGTTAATGTACAAAAGATAATGGCTTTAACAGTGTATCTGCAAGTATCTAATGCAGCTTTTTTTTTTTTTTTTTTAAATTCCAGGTCAAGTTGTCATCCTTTAAAACTCATTTAAGACTAGCTGTCATATTAAAGTGCATTTTTGAAAATAAAGAAAATCTAAGATGAAATTGTGCTCAGTTGCTCCTTCTCCTCATTCCTACACCAAAGTCAAATGTGTTTCTTCAGTGAATGTTTAAGACATTAACAATTGAGGATCCTGGTGACAAGAAGATCCAAGATTAATGACCCTAGTAGTTCAGGCGACTGTGCTATCCTACCACTGCTGTTAGGTTGATGCTACAATGACATGGGTTTTCACAAGTTGCATTTATATTTGAAAACTCTTACTCTGTACATATCGCTATATTATTCCCTGGCTCAGGTATGTTTCAATAAAAGAATCACAAATTATGTGAAATTGAGAGATATGAAATATGCATGAGTGTTAATGTATGAGAAGAAGCATATGAAAGTGTGAAGCCTGAAGTCTTCATAAAAGAGGTTTCTTGCATTAAACTTCAGGTCTTCTGTCTGTAAGAGTGTGCATCTGTCGTATTGAACAGAGGTCTTCTTAAGTAGGAATAGACAGTAAAAGTATTCGTTAGAGTTCTGAAAAGCAACCTGAATAACTTGTTTGCAATGCAAATGCCTCCCTCTGCTGCTATGGGATAATGCTCTTGTACACTAGTTTAATAAAATGCTGATTGGCCAATAGCCAGGCAGGAAGTATGGGCAGTACGAACAGACTAGGAGAATGCTGGGAAGAGGAAAAGGCGGGGTCTAGAGAGTCACCAACCAGACACAGAGGAAGCAAGCTGACAAGACAGAACTGAGAAAAGGTACCAAGTCACGTAGCCAAGTATAGATAAGAATTAGGGATTAATTTAAGTGTAAGAGCTAGTCAATAATAAGCCTGAGCTAATTGCCAAGCAAAACAGTTATAATTAATATATGATTCTGAGTGATTATTTCATAAGCAGCTGTAGGACCACAGGGCCGGGTGGGGACTGGAGAAATCTGACTACACTCTGTCTTCTCCATATATGTGTAGTTGTGAGTACTGCAGTTGGGATGGGAAAGGATCTTTCAAGAAAGTGGAAGAGAAGCTTGACCACAGTGGGAAGAATGTTGTTTAGCATTATGGAGAAAAAGAGGCAGGTCACCAATCAGAAGCATACTTGTGACTTCACTCCCAGTTTCTTTATCTGTAAAGTGGCCAGTTAGACTCTCACGTGTTAACCCACAGTTTATATTGTAGACTTTGGGAAAGTCATTAACAGGGTAGCACACATTTATCTTCTCATTTTTGAGGGTTTTGGGGAGGTTTATTGAGTAAGGGGAATCTCTCAGTTATAACTTTTCTTCAGATGACCTAGAACACAGTTCCTCTTTGCATGAGTGTAGAGTGCTTAGATATGAGAAAAACTGAGAGCTGATGGCTTGAGAGCTGAGTTGGAGAATTGTTTTGTGATAGCAGAAACAAGGCAGTACAGTTTATTTTCAGTCAAAAAAAAGGGGTAGGTCAAAGTCAAAGAATGCATAGCCAGCTAGCCAGCTGTGGAGTTTTGTGAATGAACCAAAGCTGCAGGTATGGAAATGTGAGGTGCAAGATTAGGAGCACAGGCAAGTCAAGGGCAAGTAGAGGAATGGCTTAGCCCAAGTTCAATGACCATGATAGCACATCTGCCTTGTACCAGGCACAGTACTGAGGGTGAAGATAACACCCAGAGCTTATACTTAGGCAAGAGAAGTTCCTGGGAGAAAAAGTAATGGAGGATAATTTTACATGAAACCAGCTTTGTGGTTTCATGTAATGTTCAGCGGATGAAAAGAAACAGCCTATTCTGGTACAGTCTTATAAAGAAAAAAAAAAAAGGATGTAAGAAGAACATTATTCATTCCTCCCACCTCTTTCCTTTTCCCTAAATGAGACAAAAAATCCAAGAAAAAAATAGCAATGGAAATTGAGTCCCATATGTTTCTCTTGTGATTTTAAACATATTTTCTTTCATTTTTAGAAAACATTATGGACATTCCTTTATACTTCCATACAGGCTCTAGGCAAGCTTCCTTGGGTGTTAGAACCAAGACTGACTGCCTTACAAACAAGGTTCATCATTTCGCCAGCAAGTATAGGTGCTAATCAGATTATCTTGCTGACACACTAGGGTTGAATCATCCAGAATGATCAGCACATGCCTGCTGTTATATCATTTTGATGCATCATTTGCAAATGGGAAGATTCTACCTCCACTCTGATTTCTGATTTAAAAAAAGGACAACTGGTGGCCAGGGTAATGCCTGAGACAAGATGTACAAGTGAGTTCATTTTGTAATTCACACAGATCCTAAGGAAATCAAGGGTACAGATTGGGTTCAATAATTGACTGATGTAGAGGGGAAATTGTGTGTCATAGAAAGATTATGTATTGTCTATAATTTCAGTAGTTACCTGATTCTGTATTTTTGATAGTTACCTGATTCTCATTTAAAGGGAGTTATTTTGTAACTTTATATTATGGGCAAATGATAGTGTAGAAAAATAATTCTTGTCTGTGGACTGGCAAATTTCACCCAATGTTGTAGAGTCCTGGCTGACTCCCTTCCAATTCTCCCATCCCAAGATAGATGTGCCTTTATTTCCACATTCATATTCACTTTTTCTTTCTGTCTTCTTTTGAGATGGGTTCTCTCATTGTCTTGGAACTCACAAAGTAGGCTTAATTGGCTAGCAAGTGAGTGCCAATGATTTGCATGTCTCCATCTGCCCAGTGCACGTCACAGTGCCCAGCTTTTATTATAAGGGTTCTAGGATTAAACTCTGGTCCTCAAGCTTGTAAGACAAATAATTTACAGACTGGGCTATCTCCTCATCCCCCATTTTCACAGTTTAAAAACTCTGTATGAAGTGAAGCCTTTTGGAATATTCTCTTGACTGCTCAAGTCATCTGCCAGGTTTCCTGTGTTATAAGTAAAATAAAATATTTGGCCCATTCCTTTTTACGCCCACCTGAGACTCATAACTGAGCCTTTGCTTGAAGATGATCTTTAAAGCCTTGTGCTACCTACGGTTGCTACAGTTGTGGGTGTCACTGCCACTGTGACTGCATTCCACTTCTAGCATGACTCATGTTTTCGTACCTTGTCAGTGTCCAACTTAGCCTTAAAGTAAGAAGAAAAGAGCAATGCGATACCTAGAAGAGCAATACGTTAAGTGACTTTGATTAACATACTCCACCTGGTGAAGCAAAGGCAAAAAATCCCATGCCCATACGGCCCTTTTCTCCCAATCCCTTTTAGGACAACCAGGAGTTAGATTCACTTTGATACTCCACAGCAGAACACAGTAGAAAAATGTTTCTTATGCAACACATCCCATTAATTTTCCAGCCTACCCAGGCAGATGTGATATTTGAAGAAGCAGTGCATTTGATTCAAATTCTTCCTTCATTTCTAAAGCTTTTTCACAGGCTGTGGTTTTGCTTTTTAACCACTAATACCTATTCCTCCTGCATGCATGCCCCCTCTTGTGTTAGCTGTCACTAATAGCCACTCTGCTGGTGAGATTTTTCAGATAATTTTTGCAAGAAAAGCTTGTGGGTTCACTGTTTTCCTGGAGAAGAGAAAACAAAACACATTTTAGTGTTTGCTAATAAGATATCTGCCAACTTTTAGGCAGATTGTGATCAAGGAGTTATTGCTTCTTTTTTTTCCCTTTCTCTTTAGAAAATATTCAGCAGTTTTAGAATATTATGCCCTGAGTTTTTAAGCCATCACCAGTATTTTCACATTGAAATGATGCTAAATAGCATGTTTGCCAGGAAATTTTAAATTTAGTCTGAGCCATTACTTTTACTTCAAGGTAAAACCAGCCCAGTGGCATATACTTATGACTGAAATCATTTTAATCAGCTGCTAAAATCAAAATCACTCCCTTAATTGATAGCATTTTTAATGATTTCAGCATCTATTACCCTGCTGTCTGCTGGCTTTCCTAAGAATCAGTTGCTGTCTTTGTGTTCCTGCCATGTTCATTCACCACTTCTATGGGTGTTCTCAGTCTTTTAACTTCCTGGTTACTTATAACAGAGTCATGTAGTGAATACAAATATATTCAGGAGAAAACAATCCAAATTATATTATTTTTTCTCATGACTTCTAAAGTTAAGTCATTCAGAATATTCCCAAACTCTTTCTAGTATGCTGTGGTCCTTCACATAAAGAGCTGACTTCCAGAGTTGTAGGTTTTATAAGTAAAACAACAACAAAACTCAGTACCATCCTGGTACCAGAAAATCCTTGGGATTTTATTTAATCAGTTATTTAAAAGATTTTATTAGTTCTTTGGGACAGCTTCATACAACCTGTTCAATCATATTTACTCCCACCCCCTCAGTGTTCCTAGATCACTAACATTACCCACCCAACCCTGTGTCTTTTTTTTTAATGTACAAAGGCTAATTTATGCTGCCCAAATATTCTTGGATATGTGGTCTTCCACTGGGGCATGATGGACTTACCAGAGGCTACAAGCTTAGAGAAAATTGGCTAAGTTCAAAACACACTTTTTGTTTGTATTTATTCACTGCCTCTGGTTCTTACACTTTTTCTCACTGCTCTTCCATAATGATCCCTGAGCTTTGGGAGGATGCAGTGCAGTATATATGTTTTATTTAGTTTAGGCCTGAGTATTCTATACCTTGGTCAGTTGTAGGTCTCTGTGTTAATCATCATCAACTACAAATAAAACCTTCTCAGATGAGGGTTGAAAGAAACATTGATTTATGAGTAAGTTTATATCATATTAGGAGTAGGAGTAGGTTTAGTATTCAGTCCCATTTGGGAGAATAATAGTAGTAGGTTTTTCTCAGAGCCTATGACAGTTCTAGCTATAACTTCTTGGCTCAATAATAGTGTAAGGTATGGATTTCATATTGTGGAGCAGGACTTAAATCCAATCAGAAAGTGCTTGGTTACTTCCATGATGTTTGCACCAGTATTGTACAAGTTTGCTTTGCTTGCAAGGCAGGTCACCATTGTAGTTTACAGGCATTGTAGGTAGGTCAAATTGGTATCTCCTCAGGTAGCATACATAGTGCCCTCTAGCAATATGAAAGTGAGCTAGTAATAGCAGAAAATGCTTTATTCTCCTTCTAATGACTATGAACAAGAAGACTATTTCTCAGTTTCCTTTCTACATATGAAAATCCCCAACCTCTCCTCCTTTTTAGGCAGTATTTCTCTGTGTAGTCTTGGATGTCCTAGAACTTGCTGTGTAGATCAGGCTGGCCTGGAACTCAGAGATCTGCCTGCCTTGCCTTCAGAGTACTGGGATTAAAGGTATGAACCACCACACCTGGCATAATTTCCTGTCTTTATAACACATCCTTAAAGACACTAACATTCTTTTATCTGGCTGATTCTTAGGCTGTAAAACATTGTTTATTCTCTCTCTCTCTCTCTCTCTCTCTCTCTCTCTCTCTCTCTCTCTCTCTCTCTCACACACACACACACACACACACACACATTCAAATAAAATGCTGATTGTTTCAACTGTGGATACAGGGACATGGTGCCATTAAGACTTGAGCATGTTTTATTACAGAAAGAGATGAGAATGCTCTCCAGTGTTCAAATTTTTAAAACTGTTTGTTTAAAATAGAAATTCATCTATACTCCTCCCTTAGGTAAAAAATTTTCTTCAGGATGGGCATCCACCATTCCCCTTGGGCCTTTGATGGGTAGTTACATAATATTTCTTTGTTAGCTTCAATGTTTTCATCTGTAAAATGAGAATGACAAACAGCAACAGGGCTGCTTTAAAGATTAAATTGACTGGGGAATGTGTTCACACTATAATGTACCTTCATTGGCATTTCTGGTAACATGAGTGTCACACACAGAAGCATGTGAAAGTTTATTGTCACCATCAATGTAGGAAGACACCCCCCACCTGTGCAAGAAGAAATACACGGATTATTTGTCTGAGCCCCTGGACATATGAAAAATAGTATAGAGTTAAGGCCTGAGATATAGCATCTACATCTGACATAAAAGTCCTAAAATAAATGGATTGTGTTTTGAGCTTGAGAAAGAAGCATAGTAAGGGGGTTTGCAATATAGGTTTCCCATGGTGGCTAAAGTTACTGTAAATGCATGCTATTTTCACTCTTTTATACTCTATTGATATTAAGTCCAAAATTGGCTACCGTTTTCCTAGTTTGAGTCTATACAGAAGTCCACTACAGTTCCTTGTTATCATGTCAAGGAAAGGAAGTTTGAGTGTCCTGCATGTAGGGGAAGCACGTACGGAAGCTGGGACATCTTTGTCACTGCTGCTGCCTTTAAGCCTTTTGCAGACTCCAGCTCTTGAGAGACAAACGGAGTGGCCCATCACAAACAGGCATCCAGCAGTCAGGCATTGTGCTGATTGCTGAGCTGCTGAATCTGTTGTTCACACCAAGACACATAGTAACATACAATGCTTAATTGCATGAAATATTTCATCTCTTTCAGTTCTGTCACTGGTAGAAATGCGTATAAAAGACCCAAAAGAGTAATTTACTTTTGCACTCAGAATCAGATTCTAAATGTAGAAATTAATGAGACATTTGCTTAGTTCTGAGATGAAGCTGCAAAGGGGAAGTGAAAAAATGACTTCATACTACATCAACCTTCTGCTCTTTCTTCCTCTTTCCCCTTCTCTCCTGTTTTCCCACTTATTATTTCCCTCTCTCCCCTATGTTGTCTTTTTTTATGTCACATTTGGGAATTAAAACCCATCTCTGCTTCAGAGGTAATGATTTTTTAATCAAAGACAGCTAATTATTAGTGATGTTCACATCTGAAAACTGTGCATTCATCCTCTGCTTCTGTTGCATCTTTTCTAAAACCAATAAATGCTTTTGTCAGTGAGGCTGACAGGCATATGTTGAAGAATCAAGCAGAGAGGCTCTGCTCAGAGAAAATCAATTTTTAAGTAAGAATTGCCCACTACAATTGAAATCAGTGTCCCTTCAAACACCTCAACCTAGCTCACAGTGAAATCCAAAGAAAAGTTTTCTCACTGTTTCAGGTTTTAATTTCATACATGTGAGGAATGGAAAGGCCAGGATGTGGGTGTCATCCCTGTCTTCAGCTTGTCAAGCATATCACTATGGAATGAACGATTGAGCCATTTGGCTTCTGCAACCAAGAAACATGAGAACTGAAATGTTCTCAATCCTAGAACGCGTGCTGAATAGGCATTGGTTAAGGCAGCAAGCTCTCGCACATCCCCAGGGCTTACATGTCAAGTATGAAATGTAAGTCAGAGGCAATGGGACATAAAGTTCTGTGCTGTACCTGGTACTTGACAAATGGCTGAACATAAGCATAAGTCAGATTAGCTAGTCTCAGGGAATACTGATCAGGTGACCGAGTGGCAGCTTGCTTTTTGTTATGAGGTAGAACTGAGCTGCAGCAGTCCTGGCTGTGGATGACATGCCTTGAAGCAAAATCATCTTAGTAACAATTGTAACTTTGAAAAACATGTTTTTGCAAAGAAGCTGATATTTTAATTGTGAACATATTACAGTGTCATAGTTTACGCATTACTGAGTACTACAATTACAATTATAGAGTTCAGTAATTTTTCTTTATATTTTTTAAAATTTTTAGTGGAAAGTAAGTTTATTATTTTCCCATATGTAGAAATTCCTATGTAATAATTTTTTTCTTTGAGAATTCCACACAACATATTTTGATCATATTCAACCCATTAGTAACCCCCCATCTCCTCCTCCTACCTCCAGCTTCACATCCTCTTTTGTTTTCCTTTTTAATGATATGTAAAGTCCAATTTATATGAAATATACATTTAAAAATTCATTATGTGCACTGGGGGAAATGGTTCAGCGAGTAAAGTACTTGTCCCACAAGTGTGAGGACCCAAACTCAGATCCCTAGAATGCATTTAAGAGCTGAGTGAATCTGGAGGCCTGACTGTAACCTGAGAACAGGAAGTAGAGAAAGAATTCCCAGAATAAGTTTGCTGGCTAGACAAGCCCAACAAGTGAGAGACCCTCTTCCAATAGGCAAAAGAGAGCAATTAGAAAGACACCTGTCATCAACCTCTTACCCCACATGTGCACATGTGCACTACATACAAAGGTGAGCACACACATGGACACAGGTGCCCACATGATATACACATGTACATATGCAAAAATGTCCATCATTCATTCTCTAACAGTTTTTTACCATAAACTTCTTTTAATTTTAAACTTGTTACAAATATTCCTTCTTTCATTTTACTAATGCTTGTTTCTGACTACTGAATATCAGATGTGTACCTCACATTTTAAGCAAGTGCAAGTATGTAAAGTGGACAGGATGAAAGTAGAAATGGGAATAGACAGATGGGGACTTAAGCTCTCTTGAGTTTTCTTAAAGGCTGCCATTCCTAATCACATCCCTTTGATCCCTGATTGCCCTTGGAATTTGTCTTACACACTTTTATACATGTAGTAGCATTCATTTTGAATAATGGACTACACTCCCAAAGCTGTGCAGGCTGTGAGGAAGAATCTGTTTTTAGGATAGGATGAGCATTTGCTTCAGTGAGGCTGAGGCTTGACAGATGTGATCTTTGGAAAGACCTGGCAAGATTTTTTCTTTCCGAACTTTCTACTAGGTTCTTTTTTCCCTGCTTTGGTTTTTCAAGACAGGATTTTTCCATGAAGTTTTGCTGCCTGTCATGGATCTCACTCTGTAGACCAGGCTGGCCTCGAACTCATAGAGATTTACCTGGCTCTGCCTCCTGAGTGCTGGGATTAAAGGTGTGTGCCACAGCTGCTGCCCAGCTCAAATAGGTTCTTTAAAAGATGGGACCAGGAGTGGGGCTTTACACTGTTTCAAAGGATGTCTTCATCACAAGAGAAATTTTGCAAGGCCACCCCTTTTACACCTGTCTAAGAAATGACAGAATCTTGATGAGGTTTGAATAAGGAAAACATGGGCTCATGAGGAGGAAACTTGCCTTAGAATGGTTATATAAATGAAGAACTACTTAGGACCAGTGCTCCAGCCAGGAAGCCTTATTCAGTACAGAAAAGAAGATGGTGATGGTGGATAATTAGAAGCTCTGCTGGGGAAAATTGCACCATGGGTGAACCTGCAAGTGCCAGGGATGTCCTCCTGGATGGAAGCAAGGAACAGACCATGCTTCAAGAAGGGCAGTAGGGAAAAGGAGAGAGAGCATTAACTTCCCATATGTCAAGGTTACTGCTGACTATCAGTAAACTTGACAGAATGAGGGTACCACCGAGGGAGATCGACAGCCTCGAGGAGGGTGTTTGGGAACTCACTTGAGATAGTCTAGCATCGTTTCAATTAGAGGAAAAAGCCCCTCCTGGGGAAGTTTGAGCCTTGTCTCATCAGTGCAGCTTGTGTTTTATAGAATACTTCTCGGCACTCTGCTTTGTATGCTGCTGTTTTAAGTGATGGGACTTTGGGCTGTTTCCCTGGGGAGGTTATTACAAGTTGTAAGGATATTTTTATGTGACAATTGTCTTAAATAGGAACATTTTGAGACTTGATTTTATTTACTGTAGAGCACTGCAACCATTTGTAGTGCTGTAGGAATGTTAAATATTAATGATGTTTCCGGCTCTGCTGAAGCCCCAACATCATGTGAGTGTTTAATTACAGAAAAGTAGTCCAAAAATGCCGCTGCTCTACTACACCCTTAAAACATTATCCTCTTGCAAATATTTCTCATCAAAAGAATTATCTTGGTTTGGGAGAAGGCTCAGTTGGTAATGTTTCCTGTGCAAGCATGCGGACACATGTTTGTATCCTCAGCATCCATGTAAAAAGTCACATGTGGCAGTGCATACACTGGGAAAGAAGGAAAAGGAATATCCCTTGGGCTTGTGGGCTTGCCAAATCAGAGGCTTGATCTCTTGGAGGCAGCTGTGCGTGTGCGGTCTGGCTCATGCATGAGTCGGCTGTTTGAATCCTGGACTTGTGCAGGACGCTTGCTCGGTCTGGAGGGGGGACTGGACCTGCCTGACTGAGTCTATCAGGTCGATCCGGTCTCCAGGAGACCTTGATCTGGAGAGGTGGGAATGGGGGTGGCTGGGAGAGGGGAGGGGGCGAGAGGGAGAACAGGGAATCTGTGGCTATTATGTGGAACTGAATGGTGTTGTAAAACAAACAAACAAACAAACAAAAAAAAAAAAAAGCAATGGTGAAATTGACCTCTAGCTTCTGTAAGCCTACCCACACAAGTGCTCATTCATTTGTATATACATAGAAACATGTACACATGCATATGTAATGCACAAGAAAACAACAGCAATTATCTACCTGCTTTTATATACAGTGACACCATGCAATTTCCTTCTAAAAATTAGATTGTGTTGGATACTAGAATTGGAGGTAGTTGGGCAAATATACTTTTCCACCCTCTATTTTCAAATTAACCAGTTGTACCCTAGCCTATAACATCCAGAGATAGTATTTTTTTATCCATTGCCATTCTTATTAGGCAATATACAATGACCTCTCTCTCATTCATCTCTACTACAAATTATAATTTTGAACACACTCCATTTTAAAACTTCAGAGCAGGTAAGTAGATCCCTTTGCCCTAAGAGAAAATGTATACAGTGAACTCTGATTTTAGGTGAATTTCAACATTGATGAGTAATAAAATCAATTTCTGCTTTTCCCATTACTTCTTTTTAAATTTTCATTATTTTGAAATTAAAATACAGTTATGCCATTTTTCCTTCCCTTTTCTCCCTCTAACCACTTTTATGTACTCAGTTCTTCTACTCTCAAATTCATGATTTCTTTAATTTATTTGTTACATTATATATTTCTAAATATACAAACAAAACCTGCTTAGTCTGTATAATGTTGATTTTATATATAACTTTTCAGGACCAACCACTTGGTATTGGATAACCAACTAGGAAACTCTTTGTTGGGGAAAATTATTTCTCTTGTTCTCAATATTCCTTGGTTGTCTGCGGTTCTTTGTCTATGGTTGGATTCTCATGAAATTGCCTTAATCAGACACAATCCAGTAATCCTATGGGGCACGGAAAAATGTGACAGAGGAGAGAAGGATGAGCCTAGTGAGTTGATCTTTTTCCATCAGTAACATTATATTTTTCCCTTAATCATTTTCTATGGACATTGATTTAGAAAGAAGTCATGTTGGATAACATCAGAAAAAAATTAAGAGAAATTTTAAGAAAAAAATACATTTTTTAATATAGTAATGGAAAAGATGATAATAATTATCTTCAAAACGTAATTTAAAATTGAGTTAAGAATATAGATTACACTTTGGAAAGGAGTTATTATGGTCTGAAAGGGGAAATGAAGTTGATAGCAGATCACTGATAGGCTAGCCTTCCTATAGATGATAAATATAAGTTCTGAAGAAAAAAATACTGGAGGAACAGGAGATGAATCAACTATAGGAAGACATGAAAGGAGACTCAAACCATGAAAAGAGAATTATACTGAAATGTGTATTTCCACAAGCACACTGTATTCCATTGGTCTGTGTCTGTAACACAGATTGTGTTACCATAGCTCTGTAGCTTAATTCAAACTCAAGCTTTGCTCTTTCTGTTTGAAACTGCTTACACTACCCAGAGTCTTTAGTGCTTCCATTTGAATTTTGAAAATTTTTGAAAATTTTTGCCTAGATTTGTGACTAATACCTCTGGAATACCTGTGGGGTTTCACATCTCCCTTTTCATATATGACACTAAGAATGTGTGTTTCTTGAACTCCCTGCTTCTTGAGATGTTTTGATTAATTTTTTTCTGTTTACATGGTATGAACTGACTCTTCTTACTCACCACCATCTCCAGTCTCCTTATCTCTGTCTACTCTCCTCTTCTCTACAAATCTCTTTCTTACCTTCAGAACTCTTTATGTTGTTTCAGGACTTGAGTTTAACCAGGGCTATCTGTGTGACTGTGAGCTTAGAACTATCTATCCATTGCAGCCTGACGGGTTCCACAGAGGAATCTCAACTGAAGACATGATTCTTCCTTCCCTAGAATCTATTGCATCAAGAGGTTAATAATAAGGGGTAGAGACTAGTAGTTGGCAGGGCCAGTCTCCCATGGGCCCTGTGCTGCCGATTGCAGATATAAGTTCATGACTGAAATGGTGTTATCAAGACCAGAAAATGATATTTTGCAATCCTTCAGCTTATTGCCTTCCTCTTACTATGTCTATCTTTCAAAATGTAGACTTTGCTTTACTATGCCTAAAAGGTTCTGGTACTTTCATTTGATTCCAAGATTAAAAGCCTTTTTACTCCCTGATTTTTTTCAATGATATACTTTTCATTCTCAGGTGTATTGTTCTATCTCCCAACATTAGTGTAGATTCTTTAATTTTGGTTACTATTGATTTCCAGTCTTATTCTGCTGTGATTTTTTTAAAACATAAAAAATAATTTGATTGTTTTGAATTTGTGAAGACTTGTTTTGTAACCTAGACTGTGATATATTTTAGAGAATGTTCCAAGGGCTGATGAGAAGAATGAATATTCCATATTTGTTGATGGATTATACCATATGAATCTGTTAAATCCATGTCACCTGTGTAGTAGTTTAATTCTGAAGTTTATTTGTTGGTTTTTAGTTAGGATTTATCTAAATAGGAAATTACGGCACTAATACCACCTAGTGTCATTGGTTCAGTATTTATGTCATCTAGTATGTCCACTAGTGTCTGTTTTATGAAATTTGGAGCCCTACCATTTGATTTACATCTGTTACAGCTTCAGAAATTTGTTTCATTTCTTGTGCCCCCTTGATCGAGACTGTCTTTCTCACTCCTTTGTGTATAATATTCCTCTGAGTATCTTCTGCAGTTCTGGCTTTCGTAGTCATGAACTGTCTTAGTCTGTGCTTGCTTGAATTTTCCTCATATTTTTTCAATTGACAGAGAAATAATCTTGGTTGGTAGTTATTTATTTTCAGGGCTTAAAATATCATTCCATCCATTCCTGGCTTTGGGGTTTGCTAATGAAAGAGCTAGTGTTATTCTGATACGTCTGCCTTTGCAGAAGAACTGGTGTTATTCTCTTTCAGGTTTCAATATGATATTGCTCTGTAGTTTTGATGTCTTGACTACAATATGCTGTGGAGAGGTTCTTTTCTATCATTTCTATTTGGACTTCTAAAAGCCTCTGTGTTTGAATGTCCATTTCTTTCTCTAAGTATGTATAATGTCCTGATAGTATCTCATTGAAAGTTTGTTCCAACTTAAAGCATTAACTCCTCTTTTCTGTGCCATATGTTCTTATACTTAATCTGTTGATTATATCTGAGTTCTTTGACATTATGGTCGGGCTTGTTTAAAAATTTTATTTTTTTATTTTATTTTTATTGAAAATAATTTTTTCTCTTATACAATACATCCCAACTACAGTTTCCCCTCCTGTCACCACCAGCTCCTCCCCACCTCCCCTATCCTCCAGATCCCTCTCTTTTCTTTCAGAAAGGAACAGGTCTCCAGAAAGCAACAACTAAACCTGACAAGACAAGATATAATAAGACAAAGCAAAAGCCCACATATTGAAGCTGGACAAGGTAACCAAATAGGAGGGAAAGAGTCCCAAGAGCAGCCAAAGATTCAGAAATACACTTGCTCCCACTGTTAGGATTCCCACAAATACACCCAGCTAACAGCTATCACTTTTATGCAGAAGACCTGGTGAATATTTTTCTTTTTGTAGTATTTGAATTTGGCATTTACTCAAGCTTCTCCTGTATCCTTAGTCTTTCTTCTGCCTCTGTGAGTCTAATGGTGATTGTTTCTACTGTGATTTATTTTGTCATCTTTTTATTTTTTTTCAAGCACTCCATTTACTTGCCTAAATTTTCTTTTATGTTGCTGACTTTTTTTAATCCATATTGTTGAATTTTCTGATGCCATATTCTACTATTTTTTCTATGTTACTGACTTCCAACTTTGCTTTATGGATTGAAATTCTGCACTTGTTTGTATCTTACTTGAGTAATTGATCACTTTTGCTAATAAACTTTTGAAATCTTTGACCAACATTTTATCTATTGCTGTATTTTTTGAATTCAGTACGTGGTGAGCTGTGATCTTACAGAAGAATCATTGTCTTGCTTCTTCACATTTCTCTTGTGATTTTTATATCTATTCATTTTAATGTCCCTTCTAGTTTTATTTCTGGATCTTTTTATTGAACAATCTACTCTTGAGTACTCAATCCTCAGTATTACTCAGAAAGGAGAAATAAAAATTTTGTAATAGCAAGACCAATACACATCAGATATAAAAGCCACTTAAAAAGAATTCAAGACAACTAATACATCACCAGTGACCATAAAACAGAAAGTTCAAGTGCAGTATGAAGCTAAAATCTATTTATGACCAATATGGATGCAGTAAGTGAATTGGGTAAAGGAAGGAGAGAGAGAGAAAGACGAAAAATAGAAGAGATTCAGGGCTAAGTAAAGAAAGGACAAAAACGTAATGAAGAATATTATGGAGAGGACGAGAATAAAGCAAAAGATAAAATAGAATTATAAAGGGATACAAAATGATTACTCAATAGTGAAAAGCTCAAAATTAAAATTAGTTCAATGTAAAAAGAGGATAAAAACAAAAATAAGAATTTTTTTAATTTAAAATAATAGTTAAAGTAAGGATACTAGGAAAAATATTACTGAGAGGAAAGAAGCATGAACACAAGGTGCTAAAGCAAAGTAAAAGCAAATAAAAATGAAGGGCAAAAGTAGAAGGGTTGGAGCAGCTGCTTCACCCTCTGCTGACCAGACCTTGGCTTTGCAAGTCTTTGATGTTAGCAGATTCTTCTACTCTTAAGAGACTCCTCACATCATCCCCTCCCCTACAAGAAGGGTAAGATGTGTGGTGGAGAAACAATCACAGCGATGAGCTCTTTGCAGGATCTTCCTAGATCACAAAACTGAGCATGAAGTTCCCTTCTAGAAGAATGCAGTGTTGGGTGTCAAGAATGCCAGGGTTCCTAAGCTCTGTAGCAGTGATTGCTCCGCTTGAAGGCCTGTGGTTCAGAGCTGTCAGATTCCAGAGTGATACCTAGTTGGACGAGGCATGATGCCAGCTCTTGAACTTGGAGCAACCTTTCCCCGACTTCCTGCACTGAGCCTCCTGCCTGCTGCCTGTGCTTCCCAGCATTATCAGCATCTGCCTCCTCATTCACCATGATGCCATAAGACAGGCTGTCTTTACCTGGGACTCGTGACAGTGCGTTCAGGCTTCCTGATTTGAAGTTTGTTTCCTGATTTCAGGTAAATGGGGCAGTTCAGTTTTAAGAAGTAGAATTCTCTCTAGATGGCAACCAGTACTTACCCTCTGAGTTATTTAGAGTAACAAAATGGGAGTGTACTCTACTGCTTCCCTCTCCAGAAGAGGACCGCCTGCCTCATGACAACCTGTAACTGGAATCGAGGCCTGTGATGGCTGTGGGCTTGTCCTGAACCTAGTATTGCTGGTTCCTTTGAGCACTGCTCTACCTTTTAGAGAAGAATTCCAGTTTCTCTGCAACACCCAACCTCCACCATTCCAGCCCCCCAGAGCTGCATGGCTGGAGCTCCCTTTGGCGTGGCTTCACTAATCCTCGGTTAGATGTTTGTCTTTTCAGCTGTACTATCACAAGAATACCAGAGTTCTTCTTATTCTGGATTTCCAGAGCTCTTCCTCCTTGGTTTGGGATAGACTGCATTCTTTCCCATACTGATTCTTTTTCATTTTTTATTAGAAATTTTCATCATATACTATAATTTGATCACACCCCCTAGAACTTCTCCCAGACCCTACCCACCTTCCCATCCACACTGCTTCTTAACCAGACCACAGGAAATCAACTTCTATTCCACCATTTTACCCAGAAGTCCTAAATTATGGCTTGTGTGCTCAATAAATAAGCCCTCGGAATGGAACACTGTGTGTGACATTTTCATCACTTATGAGACTATCAATAGCCAAAAACTGTTGTGAAGCTTATGTGAGGTAATGCAAACATGTTCAACATAATATCTAACATAGAGGGAGTGCTCTGTAATGCTTCCTTTTCTGTCTTCTTTCTTGGGCATTTAGAACATTTGAATATAAATGATCCTTAACATAGAACAGAAGGGAATATTTTATGAGAGTAAAAAGAATCTAGTTTCTGATTTTTAAGTCAAAGGCCTCTGGCAATTTCAATTCAGAGTTTAATATGTTTTACATAATACTTCAAAGTTCAAGCCTGTGCAAGCCATGTGTAGGAAGCACTGGTCACTGAGGATATAGTTATATATTTCTATGTTCTTATACAAATGGTAAGAAGGGGAGTTATGCTTAAAAGTGTTTTTAAGTCATTCAGGTTGTCTAAAGGATTGTAAGATTGAAAGCATCTGTCACAAAATTATAAATATTTGTTGCTAGAGATAAAATTCACATTGAGATGTTTTCATGTAAATGATAGTTCTATGTCTCACTAATTTGAGGCTATACAAGTCCAGATCAAAAACTCTGAAGATTTAATGTCTGATACAGTTTGGCTCCTCCCAGACCTTGCGTTTCTGAGGCAATTTCACAAGGTCCCTCCCAGATGTTTGTTAACAGTTCTCTTACTACTACATGGAGAACAGGAATTCTTATGAATAAGAATGGCTAATACTGGGGCTGGACAGATGGTTCCAAAGCCTGTAGTACTTGCTTTGGAAGTACTTGTAAAAGACCGGATTAGGTACCTAGATCCCACATAATGGCTTACATCCCTCCATAAATCCAGTGTGAGAATTCTTGCACCCTTTTCTAACCTTCCTCTGCACCAGGCACCCACACAGTGTGCATGCAGACATGGAGGGAAAACACTCATTATACATGAAATAAAAATAATAAGCAAGTCGTTTTAAATATTAAGAATGGTAAATACTATTTAATATGTATTTATGTGGCCATGTCTGAAGCTTTGCATTGCAATCTAAGGAACACTTCAATCATTGCTTAGGCAGTTGCCATGTTAGTGAATAAGCTTGTGCCGCTGTAAATATGCTTGTTGCACTTCAAATGTTTCTAATTGGTCGGTAAGATAAATGAATTGGGTTTCATCAATCAACTGTCACTCTACTCTCTTGGAATCTCAATTTTCTAGAAAAAGGAAATTATTGAAATCACATATCCTTAAGACTCCCTTATCTTTATGGCTCTCTTTTCTAATTGAATAAAATATCTCAACCTGCTTAAATTAAGTGGTCTGGGTTGTGGGTTAGAGTGACAATTTCCATTAACCTAGGAATTGGTGAAAGCCATTAAATCCTGCATTTGTAATTTCTTAATAACCATCCTTTTTAAAAGGTACAGGCTTTCTTATTAATTATCACTCCACTGTGAACTCCCAGTTAGATGTGGCCTCTAGAAATCGCCTTTAGAGCCCTGGATACCTTAAAACACTTCAAGGCATCTACTCTCCTTGATGGACAATACACACGATGCCCCCTGTTTAGGTGACACAGCCTTCCTTCTCTCTGTTGCTGTTGCTCTTTTGTACTGAGTTCTTCAATTCAGCATTTTTAGTAGAACCAGATACAGAGATGGTGATATGCTGCATGAACTTCAATGCTTATCAGAGTAAACTCTTCCTAAGAACTGCTACTGAACCGAGCGGAGTCTTCTTTTGCAGACCATGGGCACGGTTGCCGTGGGGCTCGAAGTGGGTGACAAAAAGGCAAGCAGACCCTTCAGAGCAGAGAATCACTTGTCCTTCCCACTCCATCAGTTTTGTGTCACAGAAAGAAACCCAGTATTTTGGTTTGGTCTCCATTGCTACATAGAAAGAGAAGAAATGCTGCTTCTCATTTTTTTTTTTAAGAATTCTATTAATGAGGCTTTCTTTTGCTATCTACAGTGCAGATAATACAAGAAGAGCATATCAGAATGCAACTTCACATACCATTTTGATGAAATGAGACAATAACTTGCATACTGATGCCAAAATAAGTATTTGAGTATCAGCAATGATCTGCTGGTCTAATAGTATCTTTTTATATTTCACTCATTTGAATGAGTTATATTCAGTTCATCCTGTATCTGATGATATAGGGTGGATATTACGTGATCTTTGGTATTAGAGTCTTGTTGATCTGTCTTTGGGAACAATCAAATGTTCTTCTTTTCATTATTTCCACTAACACTAAGTAGAAATCATAGAAATGGGTGAATTTTAACCAAACTCTGATGCAGTTAAAATATAGGAACATAGTTCTGTTGAACTTAATCTAGCACTCAGAGCCTTATCTTTGGTAGAATATTTGTTAACTGTTCTTCTCTGGATCTTTTCCAAGTGTTATTGACCTCATGAAGAATCAGAGACCAAATCAACCCATCAGATGATGACAAAACACAGTGTTTGTTCTAACCCAGACAGGAAGTTTTTCTCTTAAATGTTGAGTTCAGATGGATTTCTGGAAGTGGCAATAGTTTTATGAAAGATGTGTGTCTCGCCACCCTTGAAATCTAAACAAGTTTGCTCATCCATAGAACTGGGCACAGTTCTCTGTTTACATTTCCACATTCCATGGACTAACTTACTGTGAAATCTCAAGCTAAGCTGTCTTGGATAATAAATATACAATACATTGAAAAAGGATCATCCTTACCTTAGGAGGAAGAAACACAATTCCGTTAGTAATTTCTCTGTCAGTATTTATTTACCTCTATGTATATATGCATGTTGGAACTTTTTTCTAAGTCAACACAGTGATAACCAGAGACATTATGCCCTGATTGAATCGAAATATTGTATTTTCCTTGACTATATTTTAGTAATAGCCTTTTTGTGCTTTAAAAATCCAATCCAAGCTCTTATATACAATGCAATACAAGAATATGCTGCAACTTTTAGTTAAATGTGACCACTTCCAGTTACCTAAAGCCTTATAGAAATGAATTCTGTATCTTGGCTTATGTACTGATATTTACTTCTTGGTAACGTGAGTTTTGGAACTCTACAGAAATGTTGGGGCTAGTATGTTTCTGTGAGTCTTGGGATAAAAATTGCTTTGGGTGGTTAGATTTTAGCATGTTTTTTTTTTCAAGACATCATAAAACCTTTAAACCTTAAAGTCTTCAGAAGAATTCAGTTGTCGGGGAGGGGGTAATTTATGTGGAGGAAGAGACAGTCAGAACAAATAAACATTAAAACACATTGTGAGTTACAAACTTCCTGGTACAATAATGAGTAGTCATGGGCCACAGTTATTCTGGTAGTTTTGCCATTTCCCTGAGCACTGGCATTTTTATATGGCTCAGTCCAGTGTTAGGAATAAGGATTTAATTCTCCAAGATGAAAATGTGAGCTAGTCTTTCTAAATTGCCTAAGATCCTAAGTACACAAGTGGAGTGATTTTGTCCATCTTCTCTCTCTTATATCTTTTTTGAACATGCATTGCTTGTGTTAGAAAATCACCTGCATCTCTGAATTAACATAATTCTCTTAACTAAAAATTAAATACATTGGAATGTCACTCTGGGTTTTATTTATACTTATTCACTAATTGTGATATAGCTAGCATCCATAATGGTCATTAAGTATTCAAATAAGTTCATAATTTCCCCCAAAGACTTAAGTGCAACAAACTCAGTAGCTAGAATTGTATTCAAATTTCTATTTAATTGTTTTTCTGAATAAAAAAAATTTGGGACAACTGTAGGCATTGCTGAGTAGTCACAAATCCATACTTGTTTATAGAAAAGAACTCCTTTCATTTCCAGTATTCAGGGCTTCTCAGAAACTTCTCCACCTTGTTTATTTATGTTTGGGAGTAAAGGTAGCTCTTAAGCCTTCAAATACTGAAAATATATGCTTTTCCTAGAACACTGGACTCCAGGAAAGCAGGATTTTTGAGTCGTCCCTATCTAAATTGTGGCATTATGATTGATGCCACCCCTTGACACTTGTTAAGGAATTACTTATATTTTTATCACCATGGACTTCCACCCCTTCTCATAAACAAATGAAACCTTTAGCTCAAAGTTCAATGAATCAAGTTTAAATGAAATAAATTAGAACTCTTAGGGGAATGAGTGTTAAGAAGAATGAAGCATTGATGACCTCTTAGCAGTTGTAATTCTCCACATTGAATTATTGACAGCATGTGACACCATAACCTCACAAATTGCAATCTATAAACAGCTTAGAGAATATGACCTTTGGATTACTGTGGATCTTGGGAGGGCTTAAGCTTATTATAAGCAGCTGCCCACAGTGTATTTCCTTGTAGGTTGCAGAAGGAGAGAATGCATTTACCTAGAGCACTGGATACTATTTACACAGAGCTCAGCAATGTCATATCCAGGCAGAAGTGATAGATAGCGAATGTCAGAAATCTTCTCAGCTGGGGTGGAAGTGTTGCAAGTTTCCTCATCATTGATTTGCAGTCACTTAGTACAAAGAACTAATTAGTTGAAGTTTCTGACTTAGGCACTTTTCTCCACTTTTGCAAGAGTGGAAACAGAGAATTCATAAATAGGATGTAGAAGCTTTGCCACATTTTTGCTGGCCTTTCTGCCTTTCATTATTTTCCAATAAGCTACAGCTAAAAGTCTCAAATCTCAGGTCTTGCACTCTATTACCAATGATAAATCATCTTTAGTGTTACTTTACATTATTTTGACAACAAAATAAGCAGATATAAGATCTTTACATATTTATTCTTGTGTGCTGAATTTGGGTGACATTCATGGAAATGGTTCAGTCTATTAGTCCGTCATTATTTCTGACTTGTTTCTTCCACATCCTCCTCCTAGTTTAGTCATACTTTTATTAGGTTTCCAACATTGTATTTGTAGTGAAACACATCCAAAATGTTGAAAATAAGCCTGGAGTCTTGAGAAAAGTTATTTTACTGGTTCTTCTGTGAATGGGCAATGTGGATTTGGGAAATTCATCTAATGTTTCTGGGTTCCAACCTCCCTTCATGGTAATTATCACATCAAAAAAGTGAGGCAATACTATGGGCAGAAATTTAAATACACTATCTCACTTTATCCTCAGGATAATCCTATTAAATAAGACCAGGCAATATTCTAAACTTCAGCTTGAGGTTACTAAAGGTTGCAGAGGTTATGTCCTGTAAAAGTGGCAGAGTTAGGACGCCAGGTTGGGAAAGTTTGGTTTCAAAGTCAGAATGTTAAAAACAGGGTATACAAATGCAACTGCTGACAGAACCTTGCAAGAGATACCAGTGAGTTTGCTGGAGTAAATGGAGGTGCTATCTCTAAGTGGAGATAACTTGCTGCAGCCCTTCAGCTGACTGTGTGACTTCAGGCAGGGGGGAGCCCTACAATGTTTGAGTTTTAATATAGTTTATTATGAGAAATAAATTTTTCTCAGTATATTTAATTGATGGCAATTGATCTACTTTGTTTTGAAAACATGTCAAGAATCTAGAGTGTGTAGGATAAACAAAACATTTGGGTTATTGTGGTTTTCTTCTCATAGCATCTGCTTCCTGATCTCTTGCTCAAATCTTAAAAGTTAGCATACACTCTTCCTCAGTTTTCCCTGTGCTATCCAACTGGCCATCTTTTCTGTCATATTTTGGTATTTTCTCTCCATTTATACTCTGATCACTCTGTAAAGAAAGTTCAAACTTCCACTACAAATAAATAGATTGCTGAATGTCTGTTTTGCTTGTTTGCTTTCACTGTCAGAAACTTAATATGCTAATAGTTGGCAAACTACAGCAAGACGTCCAAACACAGACAATATGCTGTTTTTGAAAATGAAGTTTTATTGAAATAAATGTGAGCTAATTGTCTATATGTTGCTTTTGCAACAGAACTGAAGAAATAAAATAGTTATCACAAATATTTGGTAGCCCACAAACCTAAAATGTTTACTATCCGATCTTTTAAGGAAGAAGTTTTATAACACTTGTTAATTCCTTACTTTTAGAACTATAAAATTAATCTCTGTATTGCCAGTTATCACATCCCTAACTCAAAACTCACTAATTGTGTTTATTTACCGTATAAATCCATACAAAGACTTCTAAGGCTTCCTCAGCCTGGCATTAGAGAACATTGAAACTAATCTTGCTCAGTCTTCCTATTCATTTTTTTTTTTTTGAAATGACAATACATTCTCTAGACTGGATTAAATGACAAAACAACTGTACCATGCCAACACCAACTGTGACATTTGAGAATACAGCACCATTGTACAATAAAATTTCGTACTCATCACTATATGACCTAAACAATTCAGTGGGCATTTATAATTCTGATTAAACTTATTACTAAAGAAAGAATTATCACATGATAAGGTTGATGATAAAATTGTACAAATAAACTCATTTTTCTCATATGCATTCATATTTTAAAGCATGGATGTCTTTTTGTGTTATCATTCATTTATTAACAATATCCTGGCAATTTCTTTAATTAGATTTTGAGCTAACTGGCAAAGGCTTTTTTTTTTGTTTGTTTTTAATTTAACAGCAGACAAATTTACAATTGAAAGAATTACACAAGAAACACTTAATGAAAATAATGTGCCCTAGACTTAACAGAAGCATCTGCTAAATTTAAGATAGGGAAGGAACCTAATCCAGGGAAGTAAGGAAGGCTTCCCAGAGGAGCTGACACTTGAGCAGGGTATTTAAATTTTACAAGACCCCATGGTTCAAAAACTTCATAATAGTTCTGCAGCACGATTTGCTAAATGGTCCTATTAACAAAAAACCCAGAGCCAGATATTGGGATGAAGAGATCAGAGGAATAGGATGAACCACAGCCAACCTCAACTCACCAACTCCTCAGCCTCTAGAGAGAGCTTCTTCCTGTATACTCATGCCTATATGCGTTTCTGTCCCTGCCCTCTTACTTCCTCTCTCTGACCAGCTACATCACTTCCTCTTTCTGCCCAGCTCTATCACTTCCTGTCTGTCTGTACAGACCTCTAGACCTCTATGGTTAACTAGTACTGGGAATTAAAGAGATGTGCCACCACGCCTGGCTCTGTTCCCAGTATGGCCTTGAATTCATAGAAATCTGAATGAATCTCTGCCTCTTGGATGCTAGAATTAAAGGCATGTGCTACCACTGCCTGACCTCTATGTTTAATATGGTGGCTGGCTTTTTTCTCTGATCCCCAGATAAGCTTTATTGGGATTCACAAGTAAAATATCATCACCTTTCCCTTTTTTGTCTAAAATAAAAGTTATAACTAATATAAAAAAACTATATACAATAAGTACAATAACTATATACAATGTGTACAGGAAATAAATACATTAACAATGTCTAGTCCATTTTCATTTACAAATTAAATGAAAATATTGCAAATCTATCCTAGTTTGGTGAGTCCAAAATGTACCTAATTCGCTTTCTATCCTAAACTGTGATGTCTTTCAAATTAACACACTTTACACCTCTTAGTGAGTTTCTTTTCTGAATTTCTTAACAAGGAAAACTATAACTATCTAATCTTCAATTCCCTCAGACACCAAGAAGGAAATAATATTACCTAGTAAAACAGGAAGTGCAAATAAGAAACTTCCCCCCCAAAAAAAGTGATTTATGACAGAAACAGCCAGCTTCCTGCACAGTCACCCAAGGTTCCTCTGTAACAATGGGGCATCCATTCTTTGGCCTACAGGCTTAGCATATCTGACAGACTCATATGTGAAGCAAGATTTTCTAAAGCGCCTTCCTACCTTGTCTTGGCAAGGATTGGCAGTCCTTTCTTTTGTGTCCTGCTTGTTCATTTTGGACAGACAGCATACTGTCAGCAGTCAAGATAAGGGCATTTTTTTTTTGCCCAGTGGCTAACTTTTGCCACAATGAAAGTAAACTCTATATGAGGTTTCTTCAATGTCCATATTTTTTTCTGAAGTTGATTGGTGCTTCCAGGAGCAGACATGTCTCATTGTCATAAAAATAGAAAAAAAAAATATGCTTTTAAAACATCTTAAATGCCATATTCTGCAGATCTCTGAAGTGTTTGAAGATGACCTGTCTATCTAAAACATATTTCTACTTGACCTTGAAAACATATCTAATATGACTACAAGTTTGATTGCAATGACAACTACTAATTTACATTTCTTTATATCCTAATTAGTTGGTGATAATAACTTTCAAGGACTAGCAATTTGCATTGCATTGTTAAATGAACTGTATAGGTACAATACCTTGAATAAGATTAGAAACATGTACAGTATTTTCTAACAAAATCAATCTCAAATTTGTAGCCATACACACAATTTGTATACAATATACAAAAATCCAATCCAATGTAAAATATTTAAAACTAGTAGTTGCCTTTTAAAAGTAGATCCAATAATACACTCTTTATCCATCATAGTTCTAAAATTAGGAAGTTGAAATTGCAGGATTCAGGACTATAAGAAATGCGAACAGCTAAAACTGGGGAGGAGAACTTTGTTATTAAAAAAGAAAGAAAGAAGAACCCTGGAATCCTGGCTTCCATATTGAATGGGAAGATAATCCTGCACTGTTTCTATGGAGGAGAGTAACAATTAGATTATACCTACATTGTAAATTCCAAAGGGTCAGAAATGACATTGCATGCATCTGTTTTCCTCCCACAGGGATTGCTAGCTCACCCTTGAACATAGTAAGCATTCAATAGATAGTTGTTCCTTGATTAATTTCTGCATGGGGATGAAACATTTCTTCTTGACTGGTAGCCAACAGAAACTTGAGTTTTTTCTTTGAGCTTGAAAAAATGCTTATGCCATGAGAATTTAAAAAATAAGTGCATGTAACATCAAAGTGATGTAAAGTACAAAACTCATGGTACTTCTAAGTCTGTGTCCTCTTCATTCTATGAGCTAAAAGTTTTGTTTTCAGCTTCAAGCATGAGTTTGGCAAGTTCAAAACTACCCAACATAGAAATGTTATTCTTAATGTAAACCCTCTAAGGTAACATTGGAAAATGCTGATTCTTTAAACTCCGTGAGGGTGATATACTCCTGTTGCTATTGTTTGGACCAATGGGAAATGGAATGATCTTTCATCTTTCCAATGTTGTCAATAGAATGGGTGCTGTGGGATGTTCTGTATGGCAAATCTGTTGCTCTGATTGGTCAATAAATAAAATACTGATTGGCCAGTGGCTAGGCAGGAAGTATAGGTGGGACTAACAGAGAGGAGAAAAGAAAGAACAGGAAGGCAGAAGGAGTCACTGCCAGCCATCACCAGGACAAGCAGCATGTAAAGATGCTGGTAAGCTACGAGCCACGTGGCAAAGTATAGATTTGTAGAAATGGGTTAATTTAAGATATAAAAACAGTTAGCAAAAAGCCTGCCACAGCCATACAGTTTGTAAGCAATATAAGTCTCTGTGTTTACTTGTTTGGGTCTGAGTGGCTGTGGGACTGGTGGGTGACAGAGATTTGTCCTGACTGTTGGCAAGGCAGGAAAACTCTAGCTACAAATGGGATATTTTGCTCTTACTCCTGAGTTTGAAACCAAGAAATGAACAGCTCACCAGCTTGCAATAATTGTTTGTCATCATCAAGAGTGATGGCATAAGATCTCAAATTATATGTGTGTCATTGGAGCATAAAAAAAAGCATTTTAGAATTTGTGCTCTGTAGACATTTGTTCCTATGGGAACTGTTTTGTTTCTTCTTTGAGGAGACCTAATAAGGAATTTCACCTTAGGAATTTTTCATACCTATTTCCCTGTTTTACATTATTATTATAATAAGAGAGTCAAGGTCATTCCCTCTTTGACATGATTCAGTTTTCCTCACTATTGTTTTGATGCAGATGTATTTAGTTATTAGCAATGTCTACAAGTAGCAGTTTCAACAGTCTTATTTTGGAGACCGACTACTACTACTTTGGATTCTGGAGTCTGGGGCTTATCCAGTTCACAGTGTCTGGGGCCCATGGGAGTCATGCTGGATCTCTGCTAATCCTCTTTAAGTGTCTCCTGCCATTCTTCTCTCACTTCATGTCCGACTTCACTGATTTGTCCAGTATCAACATAGTTACTCTATGCCCACCATTAATATGGTTCTGCTGTGTAGCCATTTCTTCAGAACTGAACCGGTCCTTAACAGGGAAGCTCCTGAAACAAGATTTACAAGGCCCTTTCCCAGGTTAACATCAGCAGTGATAGTGGCTAGGAAGAGAGACTTGCCCACCAGTAGCGTTGCTTGAAAGCAAGTTGTACGAGGAGTTTCAGGGATACAGTTTTGTGGCTTTTACCCATGTTTGAGTGAGCTTTTTTGGTAAATATATGTGTGTTTAAGTTGTCCATGCTCCTGTAAGTTCCTCTTTACACAAACTCCAGTAAGTAACCTCAATAAACTCATTCTTTTAGTAAGTTAGAATGGGTGGAGTAATTTCTTTGGCCTACCGTTGTTGCCTCTCTGTGGTCAATAGACATCCATTCATGTCTTCCCAGGAAAAGATCATGACAGCTTCACATTTGTAGTCTCCCATGCATACTTCTATGGGCAATCTTTCCTCTTCTTTCCTAGCCCCTTGACTGAGTAACATTGGGTACAATGATACCATCCGAGTGAAACCTTTTCATATACCCACTAAGCAAATATTACATCATTTTCTATACATTGACCTTATACTATGCTCATCAAAATACCAGGTATGATGTCACAAGTGTTAGTGTTTATGCAGCAAAATACCTTGGCAGATGAAGGCCAAGGTATTTCCTAGAGTTCACAACACACAACAAAATTTCACTCAAGACATTTATTGCAGTTGAGGTGGGCTGAAAGGCCATCTTGAAACAAGGACTAGATAGATAGATAGATAGATAGATAGATAGATAGATAGATAAGTAGATAGATAAGTAGATAGATGAGACAGGCAAGCAGACAGACGGACAAGACAGACAGAGCAAGAGTGAGCCCTGATGATGGAACCTTTTAAAGGGTATATGAGTTGCATTTGCTGCTGGTTATGACACTTAGTCCTTGAAGGCAGGCTGGGAGAACACCTGGTTTCTCCAAGTAATAGTTGCTCACTTAGCCCTTTAGAGTAAAGGAAATGGTTTCACACTCTATAGCCTATCTTCCTCCTCCACATACAAGTGAAATCTGTCACATAAGTTCTTAACCTTTATCTATATTGTACCTGCCACTCTGCCAGGCACTGTCATTCAATAATTCTGCCAACTGTTATCTTTTCTTCATGACAGTGTGCTAAACAGTGATTTATTGCTTGAATACACATTGCCTTCATGGAAGTGATTTGTTTAAAACAACAGTAAAGAGCTAAATAAATTATTCATTCCATGCTAATTCTTTACTTTTATGTGCTGTAGTAAGCGTCAAAATAAGCAGCCTGTAGGGCATTTTATTTTTGCCACATTAATCTTGGACAGTTTAAAAGAAGGGCGGGGAGGGAAGGTGGTAACATAAAAAGTCCCATTTTCAAGAAAATAGATTTCTTTTTCCCCTACAACCTCCTGCGGAGGTAGATGGTTCTAGCAGATCTGCCTGCTTCCTCTGCCCATAGTCACTTTGTGAGCCACTTACTGGTGCCCTCCAACTGAGGACAAGGACCCCTTGGTGCACCTGTTCAACATGAAGAATCCTACTGCTCCTCTTCTCAATTTTCTTTCACTATGGCAAAGTCCCTGTCACAGGCCCAGGAAGCAATGAGATCTTTCCTGGGAGATTTGCATTTCCAGGAACAGACAGAATGTTGGGTTTGTAAATTTCACTGATGTTGATTTAGAATTGAAGGCTTACAAAGTATGAGAAGCAGTGGTGACATAGTTCTCTTCTGCAGCTGATTTCCAGGGCAGCATGGAGGTGCTCCCTTGACTCTCCTTCCGGAAGCATTGTCCTCTGTGTTTGAGCCAGAGACCAGGGGTGATATTCAATGCATGAAATCTCCTGTTAGCAGAGGAGCAAATGGATGGTTGGGTTGTGGATTCTCAGCAGATTTTACACTGTTTTTTTCTAAGTAGGACTCCTCCATAGATTGTGCTTGCTGATGGGCACTGCAGGAGGTGGGATGTTCCCTGTCACATCTACAGAGGTCACAAAGAATGCAATGCAGAGATATACCCCTATCAAGGTCTTTGAACTCATAACACAGCCCATTGTCTGCTTCCACATCAGAAGTCAAGAAAATCTAGGTTTAAATATGTACCACCTGAGCCCCAAACCCATGCACACAGATTCATAGCTTGTGGAATGGATCTAAAGATACATTGTGAGTAAAGTTCCAAGATTGTTACAAGAGCTGAGCTTGAAAGAGCTCTACCCACATTTACCTGGGGACTGTTCCTTTGTCTTTATTTCCTTGGTTCTGAAGACTTGCACAGTCTCTAAATCATTCATGTTAAAACTGTATGTGGTACATATACACAATGGAATACTACTCAGCAGAGAAAAACAATGACATCATGAGGTTTTCAGGCAAATGGATGGATCTAGAAAAAAATCATCCTGAGTGAGGTAACCTAGACTCAGAAAGACAAACATGGTATGTACTCACTCATAGGAAGATACTAGATGTGGAACAAGGATGACTGGACTGCTACTCACATCACCAGGGAGCTACCTGGAAAACAGGACCCCAAGAAAGACATGGGGATCGCCCAATGACCAAGAAATGGATGAGATCTACATGAACAGCCTGGACATGAGTGGGGGTAATGAAGGGCAAGAGTCGAGGGAAAGAGAGCTTGGGGGAGCGGGATCTCCCAGCTGGATCAAAAACAGAGAGGGAGAATAAGGAATAGGAGACCATGGTAAATGAAGACCACATGAGAATAGGAAGAAGCAAAGTGCTAAAGAGGCCCACAGAAATCCACAAAGATACCCCCACAATAGACTGCTGGCAATGGTCGAGAGACAGCCCGAACTGACCTACTCTGGTGATGGGATGGCCAAACACCCTAATAGTTGTGCTAGAAACCCCATCCAGCGACTGAGGGATCTGGATGCAGAGATCCACAGCTAGGCCCCAGGTGGAACTCCGGGGGTCTAATTAGCGAGAAAGAGGAGGGTTTATATGAGCGAGAATTGTTGAAACCAAGGTTGGATAAAGCACAGGGACAAATAGCCAAACGAATGGAAACTCATGAACTATGAACCAATGACTGAGGGGCCCCCAATTGGATCAGGCCCTCTGAAATGGGTGAGACAGTTGATTGCCTTGATCTGTTTGGGAGGCATCCAGGCAGTGGGACCGGGTCCTGTGCTTATTGCATGAGTTGGCTGTTTGAAACCTTGGGCTTATGGAGGGTCACTAGGCTCGGCCTGGGAGGAGGGGACTGGACCTGCCTGGACTGAGTCTACCAGGTTGATCTCAGTCCTTGGGGAGGCTTTGCCTTGGAGGAGGTGGGAATGGGGGTGGGCTGGGGGAAGGGGAGGGGAGAGAACAAGGGAATCCGTGGCTGATATGTAGAAATGAATTGTATTGTAAAATAAAATTAAAAAAAAAAAAGAAAAAGAAAACAGAAGAAAAAAAAAACAAAACAAAAAAACTGTGCCCTGGGGTTCCACCTGGCTAGAATGTGTTAGGAGAACAGGTATTTATTTCATTTGCATTCCTGATAGCACTTAGCAGAACAAAGAGTATGGTGTGGTCAGTGCACCTAAGAAGTTAGATCAACATTAGAGGGCCAGGGTTTAAGTTGAATCAAAAAGGAAAGAACAAAAGACCAGAACAGAAAGAACAGAGAGACACAGAGAGAGACAGAGTCCAGCATTTTGCTGTTTGAAAACAAGTATACTTTGAAATTTTTAAGCTCTTGCCTTTCTCTCCTCAAAAAGACGAACATAGTTTGACTGATACACATTTGAAGTTAGTCTGATTGTGGAAGTTCAAATCCCACTTCTGCTATGTTCTACTTAGCAAATCTAGGTGAAGGAAGGAGGGAGTAAGAAACAAAGTCTTGAGTAGCTGAGGAATAACAATACAGATTCTTACTCAAAAGTTTTAAGATACAAAAATACTGAATGAATTAGTGATACAGTTCAGATAGTAAAGGGGACTGTAATGTCATCAATGAGTATTTAATAAGAAGTGATGAAGGTTAAGTGAATTAACTAAGGTCTTAGCTGGATACCAAGGTTTATTCTGTTACCAATTGAGTTCTGTCAACCACTGAAAAGCACCACCTGGGCACTGTGCACATACTTTGGCCTTCTCCCCATTACACAGAGCAGGAGACTTTGAGGATTTCATAGAAAAAAGATGAAAGACTCCGGATTGAAATTTAATTCCACATCTGTACCCTGATGTGTTTTTATTCATCCAGGGCTGTCCTTTCCTACATAGAAGAAACTCACTGAATGATTACAGTTCTCGGCAGTGTCCCTGCCAACCTTCAGGAACCTTGCAGATTTGTGCATGAAAGCTAATACTCTTGAATTAAAGGACAGAGAAATCAATAAACCTTTGGATGGGATCATAGACATGTTTTACAACCACTTGTCCCTCACAAAAGAGATATGTGGCATTGAATTATCTTTGGCATTTAATCTTTTAATCAGTCTCAGCTTTCAAGAGGAAATCCTAGGCGTTTGGAGTACCATTCCTGAAGGTGGAATTTGATGAAACAGCAATGGTCTTGTCATGCAGTTACCGGATGTTTCCTAATTCCACTCAACTCTAGAGGTTGGCTGCAGCAATTGCTATGTAATTGGAACATGTTGTGAATTCCTCGAAAAGTTCAGCCCTGATAGAAAAGCCTTCGGCCTGTCAGATCATTGACAAACACTGACACTCAAGGGCAGGAGGGAGATATTTTAAGTTCACCTGTAATAGAGACAGTAAAGAGAATTTGGCATGATGCTGACTTAAACATGAGGGTAAGATCCAGATTGTGTCTGAGTCAGCTGTTTTCTAAAATTTGAAACATAGCATTAGTGTAAAGCCCCAATCATTTGAAAAGATGGAGAAATGTGGTAATGTTTCATTTTTTTTTTTAAAACTGGTGGCAGCGGCATAAAGGATGACATGAGAGAAGCAAGTAGAGCTGTGGGCACTGTCCCCAGAGCATCCTGAAAACTGGTATTTCTAAAGCTTGAATGAAGTTGGATCATCATGGAACTTAAGGATTGGTGATATTTGGAGGGGACAAGGGGATTATAGAGTTAAGGAAGACACAGAGTGTTCAGCAGGATGAATACTAAGAACTCTGAAGATTAGAGCAAGTCAAAGGCATTTAGCACTGACTGCTTTTCCAGGAGGAAGAGGTCCCAGTGAGCACAATGTAACCATGGAGAAAATGCAAGCCTGAAAAGGCATATTGACTTCGTCAGTGCCATGGTGTTTACAGCCGAGTCTGGGCTCAAGTCCATGTTGCCTGATTCATAGCGTAGGACTGCAAAAGGCTTAATGAGCATCGAATGGGAAATCCTGTCTGAAGGTGAATTTACAGTAGAGCTAATGAAGTTTAAGATTCAGAGTCTCCATGGGCAAAGGGTTTTGTGAATGCTGGAGTTTGGGAACTGTAGATTGTTCCAGGTGGGACAGGGAAGCTGCCTGCCAGCAGAATATTTCTATTTACTCACTTCTGCTATTCCTCCTGAAGGCTTTTCAGAAGAGAAAATATGAATTATTAAAGAACTATAATCACTTCTGGTCTAACTATTGTTGAAGTAAACATTCATTCTGGGAATTCATTTTATTCTTCATTTTGTATCATTTTCTTTGGAGTCCTAAAACACTATCACTGTGTCCCCAGAAAATCTCTTGTCTATGAGTGATGCTATATAGTGCTGTTATAGACCTATCTGTTTCTCCCAATGTCACAAATCAAATCTGTCCCCATTCTTATACATACAACCTCCTCATTTATGTACCAAATCAGCACATAGCATATGAAGATTATCCTTTAGATATCCCTCATTCAGTAGCTGGATCTTCCTAAAATATGACTTACATCATTTGCCAAATGTCATACTCAGGTAGTCTTTCCAATCTTTTAAAAAAAATTGGTTTGTGTCTTTTAAAAGAATAAAAACATGCCAATTTTTATATCAATCATTACCCATGCCATTATAAAAATTTAGAATTAGAATCGTATATATTTTGGTTCTGTGACTAAAGGATGAAGAATATGTTAGAATTGCTTCACTTCTATGAGTTTTTTTTTAATATATTTTACTTGACATGTCAAGCTATTATTTAAGGAGCTGAAGAGATAGCTCCTCAATGAAAAGCAGAGGACTCAGTATTGCTTCCCAGTATCCACACGGTAGCTCACAATCATCTTTTTTTTTAAAGACAGGAATTGAGAAATGTGTTTAATATATAAATGTCCATAAAATAAAAGAGGAGTTAAAATTACTTAAAAATTTATGTCAAAATTAAAATACAAAAATAAGGTTTCCTTTCTTATTTTCATTTATATTTTTAGCAATCACAGACCCCCCTCTTCCCTCCTCCCACCCTCCAGCCTCCCCCCCCCCCCATCAACCCACCCCTCATTTCCTCTTACAAGAAGTTAAAACCTCCCATGGGGAGTCAGCAAAGCCTGGTACATTCAATAGAGACCAGTCCAAGCCCCTCCCTGTGTCTCAAGCCTATGTGACGTGTCCCACCATAGGCAGTGGGTTTCAGAAAGCCAGGTGATGCATCAGAGGTGGATCCTGATCCTACTGCCAGGGCCCCTTAAGCAGATCAAGCTACACAACTGTCTCACTTATGCAGAGGTCCTAGTCCAGCCCTGTGGAGGCTTCATAGGTATTGTTCTAAATTTCATGAGTTCCCACTAGTTTGATTTCAACCATCTTTAACTCCAGTTCCAGGGGATCCTGTGCCCTCTTTGGCCTCTGGAAACTGCATGGACCTAGTACACATACATACACTCTTGCCAACACTCATATAGATAAAGCGATTTTGTTTAAATTTCAGTTTCATGCCAGATATTTTAATCTAGGAATTTTCTTTTAGACCAGCTGTGCCCCACAATACCTTATGTACTCAGAAAAAGCAAACAAAACATCTAGTGAACAAATCAGTTGCTATTGTATTGAGTATTGTTTACAAGTGCCTGCAGTATTTTCTACCTTTCTCACCTTCAGTTTTTCCCGTATGAAAGGGAATGTTGGGACTTCATCTGATTTGACTAATCTCTGATGTTTTATTCTTGATGCTTTTCTTTTCTTACTCTGTAGCAAATAGAAGTACATATAAAAGTACAATAGAAGTATGGCATTATGTGTGTATGTATATATACATATATATGATGCATATTCACATATACATATGATCTAGTATTATTTTCAATATCCTCATGCCATTCATATTCTGATACTTGGATCATCATAATATGCATGTTTTTATTTACTTCCTGTACTATTTTTGGAAAATTGTATCTTTTAGAATTGACTCCTTAGAACTATGAATGACAGTGTAAAACCAAGATGGGGAGGAGAGAAGGAAAGCTTGCTGCATCCCATGGTGTTAAATGTTAGTAACAGGAAGCAAAGGAACAGAGTGCCCCTTCATCATTAACATGCAGTTTGCTGCCTAATGGCCTGTTTGCTTTGTGTATGAGCTACACAAGAGGAGGCTTAATATTTAGAGTATGATTCTTTTGGAGAATGATTTAAGAACCAGGAAATCTGTCTTTCTCAGACCGTTGCATCAGGAAGTTGGGAGGATACGCTCATCGCTCACATCTCTTCTGTCTTCTCCTATTAAGTCCAGTGTATACCCCTCTGACTTAAGCAATTGGCCTTTCTCTCTCCCTATGTCTCTGTCTCTCTTTACTTCTTAGAGAGAAAGGATTCAAGAATATTCTCTTATTGTCTTGGGTATAAAATGACCTGTATTCTCTGGTTTGCGCCGATGTGCCAAGTGACTCGAGTTTTATAAAATTTACTCATTTCTTAAAGTTTCATAAAAATGCATGTTGTATATTGAGTATCATCTTCCCCTCACCCCAAGAGCAGGAACTGACATAACGGAGGATACTTTGAGTATGATGTCTCTTCCCTCTAAGCAGTAAGGGAACAGAGGAACAAGGACATGATGTGTAATTTGTAGTTTGGGGCAGACTAGTCCACACAGCTTTCAGGAAATACAGTCCCCAAACAGTACATTAACTTACCTATGTTTATCTTTCTTCTTTAGACCAAATTATCTTTATGTCTTCAAGATTTGGCTTTAGATATCTTTGGCTTTTAATTATTTTCCATATTATTATCCATGTGTAGAGAAACCTTGTTATAAAAATACATTTTCTTTGTATTCGGTGTAATTGCTTCGTTTTACCACTTTTCTTTTTTACTTGTTCTTGTGGAAATATTTGGTTCTTTTTTAAGGCAAATATCATCTGTTTTAGCATCTCCTTTATCTTGGCTCAAGGCAGAGAATGCTATATAGAATATCATTTGGGTAGAATGAGTCACAAAGAGAAGAAAGGAGAACATAAGGCAGTTAACATTATTGTAGAACAAATCTTAAAAGATCTTATTAATAAAAACAAACCCAGAGACAGGTATTGGTGTGATAGCTGAAAGATCAGGGAAACAGAACAAGCCACAGCCACCTCACCTTGCCAATTCCTCAGCTGATCTTGTTTCCTTAAACTGAAAGCTTCTGAGTCCTCACCCGAGCTGATCTCAGTTGAACTGCTACTAAAAGCTAAAAACTTAAAAGGATCTAGTTCCTGGTCCTCACTCCTTATATATACCTTTCTGCTTCCTGCCATAACTTACTAGGATTAGAGGTGTGTGTCACCATACCTCACTTTTCCCAGTGTGGCTTTGAACTCACAGAGATCCAGACCGATCTCTGCCTCCTGAATGCTAGGTTAAAGCCATGTGCTACCACTGCCTAAACCAATGTTGAATGTAGTGGCTGTTCTGTTCTCTGACCCCCACGTAAGTTTATTAGGGTGCACAATATATCAACCACACATTGTTCTCTTGACATGTACATATGGTTTTGACATTATGTCTCATTCTTCAATAGCACAAGAGGAGGAGGGAGAAATGCAGTGCTTAGGTACCACCAGATTACCTTGCTTGGTACTGTAACATCAATAGATTTTGGAGGGAAAGTATGCTTTTCAGTCGTTCCTCAATGTGGGGAACATCATTAATGTTCTGTTTTGAAAGATTTCTTTGAAAAAGCAACATAGGTCAAACAGATTTGATAAGCTTGGGTTTGTTTGCTAAATATAAAGATCTTGTTTTAGGAGTAGGTTCTAATTGTCAGTTATTAAAAATCTTCTCCTGCTAGTCAGCAGGCTGGAAGGGGTGTGTATGACCTGAGCAAGGGCTGATTTTTCTCATGTGATACCATCTGGGATACCTCTATAGCTGTTGGGGGTGGGACTATTGCCTTAAGTCTTAGCAACAGATGACCTCTAGTTCAGCAGGGGAACAAATTCATATAAAGAACACAGAAAATTTACTGACAAAGTTTCTGCACTTCCCCCCATGGGCTATTCACACGCTGTGGCTTGCTCTGTGTCTTGTGTTCATTCAGCTAGCTACACAATCCTGTCTCCACAGTATCACTGTGGGTTGTCTTGTCTTTTGAGTTCCCTAGAGGAGATGTAGTAGTGGTTTGACTTGCTTAATTTCAGAGTCATGCAGAGGATATTACATAGATAAACATTACACTAAATTGTGTGGGCCTGCCACAAAACATGAAGGTCATTTGAGGATTAAATAATTTCCAGAGGCAAAAAAAAAAAAAAAAAGTTAAGTGCTTGTTGCATTCAGTTCATTCTTTGTACTATTTTTAGTTCTCTAACTGTGCTTGTATATACTAGATTACTTTTGACCGAGTCCTTTAAGTGTGTGTGTGTGTGTGTGTGTGTGTGTGTGTGTGTGTGTGACAACCGTTATGTCCCCTTTGGGGCACCTTAATGCTATTTAACCATTATTGATCCTTATTCCTTTTGATGAGTCAAACGATGTGTAATTACACCTTCACTTACATCTTCCAAGATAATGATAGCATAAAATAATCTCTTGGAATCTGCAAAAGAGACTATATTCATTCACCATTGGGAGTCCTTGATCTGCTGTCAGCCAAGTTCTCCAGGAAGTTAAATGGAAAGATCAACTCCTGAGGGGACTTAATTAGGGTTCCAAAAGTTTAAAGATAAAATTATGTTTAAAATGACTCAAAGCATTGGGGTTGTAGTTAAGTAATATGATATGTGCAAGATCCTGTCATTGATCCTCATGGTCAAAAACACACAGACACACACACAACAGTAATAAAATAAAACAAAACCTTAACATACCATTATCTTGAAGTCAATAAAGATATAATCTTATACCATTCTATTAAAGAAATACATTTTCTAGAATTGAGTAAAGGAAAGCACATGCAAATTAGATGGAAATTATGACTGCCACCATGTGTGACAATGTACGGTGTTAGATAAATTATCTTGACAAAGCAGACAGTGAGGGCACATCAGTGATTACCGCTTAGCTCCACCAGTGGTCATACTCAGTGGACAGTTGCACACAATGGTTAGGACCATGAATATCATCTTAAACCTGTTCCCCAATTACCAGTTTAGATTAAGGATACTTAGCTTTTCTGGGCCTCAGTTTCCTCATCAAGAAGAAGTGAGATCATAACTTAAAATATCACTGATATTGAAATTTGTTTGCACATAGAATAAACATTCAATATTGATGATATTGATAAGAGAGTTGTGTTTGGCATTCAAGTGGTTCACCAAAGATTGCATCCTAGTGTTACTCAGAAAGTGACTACTCCTGTTCATTTCTTTGTTGGCAGAATCCACTTCATACCACAGAACTATAAACTAAAATTACCTGGTGCTCAATTTCCATCACCCTAGATGTTACTTAGAAAGTGGCTATTCCTGTTAATTTCTTTTTTGGCAGAATCCACATAAACTAAAGCTACCTGGTGCTCAATTTCCATCACAGCCATGCTTTGGGCTTGCAGTTTTATCTTCACCAGTGAAGGTAAAAGAAATTTGCTAGGAGGAAGTTGGGTAAAAGCGGTTTCCTTTCTCTAATGGCTTGGATCCTCAAAGGCATATATATGACAGGTTTGGCCTCAGCCCTTTTTGCTGCAGAAGGTGGTATAGCCTTTAAGAGATGGGGCTTAGTTGGAAGGATGGCAGATCAAGGTTCTTGTCTCTGAAGGGAGTATTGAGATGCGGGCCCCTTTGCTCTTTTTACTTCTGGTTACCATGAGGTAAACAGCTTTGTTCCACCATGAATTCACTGTCATGATAGTAGAGATAGTGAGACCAACTGACCATGGAATGAAACCTCGGAACCTATGAGCAGAACCAAATTTGTCTGCATTATAGTAATCACATTGGGCATTTTGTCAGAGTAGTGGAAATCTAGTCAGCTCTGTAACTAAAAACCAATAAAACAACAAAATGAAAATGTATTATAGAATACTAAAGGCCCTGTTTTAATCTGTTGGGTGTGGTGAAATCTAAGAGTGAGGAAGTGTTGTGGCAGCCTGCAGATATGAAAATAAAGAGGTACAGAGGGTTGGTCTTGTTGCAGAGGACAAGTGGTCATCACTTGGGTCTGATGTCACTGACATGCTCAGTTACTTCTGGAATTGCACCAACTCTGGGCCTCCTTCTATAAGAAATAACAAAATCTCCTTTAGGTGGATTGTAGGGATATGGCTTTTGTGCTAAAGGCGATCTCTTGGGTATTGTGGCTAGCTCAGAACTCCAAAGCTGGTGTACTCTTTCCCTTTCCAGTAAAGAGCACATCCAAGCTAATGCTTAAGGATCCCCAAGAGGAGCCAAAGCCTGTCTCCCAGTTCTGGCTGGTATTCTGTGCACTCCTACTAGGTAAACCTGCATTTTCTGCCAAAGCTTTCTTGAATTCAAAGCTGCTATATTCAGGCACTCAGACACTCAGGGAAGGTCTCCTCTTCTATAAGTTCATCACTGATGACACCTCTCTTGCTTGCTTTCTGAAAGGTAGGGGTGTGTTTTGCTGCATTTTCAACTTTTTTTCTCTTCTGGCTTCCAGGTTGTGAGTCTCTAGGGATTGGTAACAACCCTCTTTCCCCTCCTGCTTCTTCACAGTACATTTTTTTTTTTGTTCCTGGCTTTTAGCAAGCCTCACGGAATGTTGATTAAGTTAAATGTGCAAAATTTTCAAGCTGAATGTTCTTTCTTCTGAACAAAGATCTTATGTTCCTGAAATTACATAAGTTCTCATTCTTGAATTTCTTACCCCCTTAGGATTCAGGAAAGATCAATGACATCATTAAACTTCTATTCATTATTTTATGCCCATAGATTTTTATCAGGTCAGATTCTCAAAGGATTCACAACTCCCCCAATGAATAAAAATGTCTAAGTTGAAAAGTTGGATAAATACTTGCTGAACCAAAGACACAATCTGGAACATGCATATTTCAAAGGAAGGCAGTATGGTTAGTTTGCTTCTTTTTGCTAAATTTGGAGTACAAAGAAAGTAATCCAAACCAGAACACCTATTTTTTATCTAGCCGTTCAAACTCCAGATCTCTTGAGACTCTGTATAGCTCTTGGTCCCTGTATTGGCTTCAGTCTTGCATCCATCCAAATGTTCTGTAGCAAGCTGTTAGAGTAAGCAGATAGAGAGCCTTTTTAGCTAGATGGCGAAGAAGCCTCTAGGCCTACTAGAAGCTGATGAGGGAGAGGGAGCTCACTAACTTCAATCTCATCCCAGCCTGCAGTCATCTTAAGTTAGGCCTGTTCTGGCTCACTAGAGGCAGACAAAGGCCCACCTCAGGAGACAAAGATTATGAGCATTAGCTTGGTTGAGTTCTGTAAGTTCTCCTCAGGTACCACAATTACATAAACACCTGCCTATCCAAGCCTGAATTATGTTACTTTATAAACTAAGATCCTGCCATCATCTGCATTATTCAGATATTGAGCTACTGAACATTGGGAAAGAGACTTCAGGATCTTGTGGCTCAGATTGCTCACTCTTTAGGAGCCTGAGACACAGTTCATTTCCCTTGAGATTAGTTTCCATAGTTGGATCCATAGAGAAAGAGAGAGAAAAAAAGAATACAGATTATTGGCAATTGAAAAAAATAAATAGATATATCCCCATTTTCTTTTCTGATGTTTTTATTTTTTTATTAATTTTTAATAAATATTATACTAGTTCTTTCAGAATTTAATACAACTCATTTTGATCGTATTTGCCATTCTATCCCCAACTCTTCCAAGATCCACCCCTGTTTTTCTACCCCTCCAACTTTGTCATCTTTCCCCTCCACCTCCACCATCATGGCAAATATATGCTTCCCAACTTTTTATAAATATATGGCCTTCCACTGGCATGTAGTTGGCTTATCATGGGCTTTACTTTTAAAGAAAACTGCCCTTCTACCAGCAGCCCATGACTATCAATAGCTTCTTTCCTAGGGGTGAAACTTTATGCTTATCTCTCCTCTCCATGTTGAGATTTTGGTCTTGCTTAGGTTTGGACACATTTTGTGCATGCTGTTCCAGCTGCTGGGAATTCACATGTGCAAGGGTCCTGTGTTGTTGGTTTTTCTTTACTCTTTACTCTTTGGGGCCTACCTTCTAACTCCCAAATAAATACACTGAGTCTTGTTTTTAGCCAGCTTTTCTTAACTTAAATAATCCCATCTACTTTTTGCCTCTGGGTTTTTACTTTCTGTATTCTGTATACCTTTCTTTACTTCTTACTTTGTGGCTTGCTATGTAGCTGGGTGGCTGGCCCCTGATTTCTTCCTCTCCTTCTTCTTTTCTTGCTCCTCAATCTTCTCTTCCCAGATTTCTCCTGTTTCTCACTCCTCAATCTTCACTTCCCAGGTTTCTCCTATTTATTCTCTCTGCCTGCCATCTCTGCCTACCCTTTCTCCTGCCTTGCTATTGGGTGTTCAACTCTTTATTAGACAAATCAAGTGTTTTATACAGGCAAAGTGACAAAGCTTCACAGAGTTAAACAAAGACAACATAAAAGAATGCAACACATCTTTGCATCATTAAATAAATGTTCCACAGCAGAAAAACAATGTAACACATCTTCAACTAGTATTCCACAACAGTTCTGCTATGTTCAATAGACACTGTTGCCTTATAGCTAAGACCACCTCTGACTACTACACTGTTTCTACCCAGTCTTCCACAATGGTCCCAGAGAAGTTACAGGAGAGGGTGTAGGACATATGCTCCATTTAGTGTTGAGCATTGCACAGTGCGTGCAGGGGCAGAAAGTAAGAGATGGTAGTGTGTCCCCATTTTCTAAGATTTTCCCCCAGATGAAGGCATGTCAAGGTTAGTGGCCAAGCCAAATGTCATGATAAATGCATGACATACTCATAACATTTTATTTTCCTTCCAGTAGGGTTAAATTGCTTAATTTATGCTTAGGGAAATCTATTTCTTTCCTTGATAAAAAGAAGCAGAAAATTCCAGTGCTGCTGTTTAGACAGTGAACAATGAATTTTCATCCTCTGCTCTCTAGCACTTAGATGTTTCCAACACATGCCAGACAGAATTGCTTTCCCAGGAAATTGATCTGAGGGCTCCATAAATGCTCAGAGTTTTGTTTCTAAATTATGTTTTATGGTAACAATGAAAAATACTGTCATATTCAAAATTGTTATGTGGCTAATAATTTGCCTAATGGAGAATATCTGTGTATTAACCAACAATGTTTCCAAATTAATTAATTTTAAGCAAACTCAGAAAGAACACTTGTCCAGCTATATTGGTACAAAAGGTATTTTACTGGCTTTTACTAATTTACAGTGGACCTGTCTGTATAGTCATGCATATACTAGTGTCTCTATTTATATCTACAAAAGCTTTGTTTTGTAATACAAAGCAGAAAAGGGTTGGAGCTTTGAGGGAGTGAAATGATATTTTTCTGTCACAAAGTCCTCAGTGATAATTTCTCATCTTTATGGAAAAGAATGAGTGGTCAGTGTTGATGGAATTATTCAATAAGGAGTATGGAAGGCTCTGGACAAAGGGCTGCACTGGAGTCCCGGTCTGACTTTATCTCTACACTAAGCAGAAAACCTTTGCTCATTTCCTTAAACACATGACCCTTTCCCATACAGCCTACTAAGGAATGGATGACTGCCACACAATGGCTCAGTAGGTGGGTGCTACATTTTCTTTAAGTATGAACAAAGTAGGGTTTTGTAAGGCAAGAATGTGACCAAAAAAAAAAAAAAAAAAAAAAAAAAAAGAAAAGAAAAAGAAAGAAAGATAAAAAAGAGTCACAGCAAGAGACAGATTTCTCCGGGCTGGTGGTGGCGCATGCCTTTAATCCCAGCACTCAGGAGGCAGAGGCAGGCGGATCTCTGTGAGTTCGAGGCCAGCCTGGTCTCCAAAGTGAGTTCCAGGAAAGGTGCAAAGCTACACAGAGAAACCCTGTCTAGAAAAACCAAAAAAAAAAAAAAAAAAAGACAGATTGACAGATTTCATGTGGTAACAGTTCTGAGACTGGTTAGGAAGACACTTCTGATTTGCTACTGTGGAAAGTTCCAGATATGACTTCATGCTGAGAGTGTAGATATTTTGTTAAGTGGAGGTTATCAGCCCGCAATTTGGATTATTATTATTATTATATAGTTTGAATAGCCATAGATACTCGAAAATATCCTGTTATTCTGAGTGGAATATAAGAAAGTTGTCATCTGGATTAGTATTTACTGTTTTAATCAGGAGTATTTGGGTAACTATACAGTGAAATCAAGATATAGTAATAAATAGGAAGCGTACAGACATTATTTCATATAGTTGTGTGTTTGTCAAAATAGCCTTCATAGAGGCTAGGGAGATGGTCCCATCAGTAATGTTCCAGTTGTTTAAGCATGAGGACCTGAGTTTTGATTCCCAACACCCAGGACAAAACAAGGTGTAGTAGCTTGCATCTGTAACCTCAGCACATGGAAGCAGACATAAGCACATCACTGGAGGTCACTGTCCAGTCAATCCAGCAGAATCAGTGAGTTCCAGCTTTAGTGAGAAATCCTATCTCAAAACATTAGGTGGAAAATGATAGAGCAAGAAACTTGATATTGCATATTTGCAGGTAAAAACCTCCTCTCTCATATACACACATCTACATGGGAACATGCATATAACACACACAGACACACACATAACTGACAATATTCTTGCTTCCACTGAATTTGTAGTTGAATATCATATACTTGAACTAATAAAATCTATACATGAAAATTATTTATGGAGTGAAAATAAATGATCAGTCATATATTATTTAAATAAGTTTTACCACAGTTTTGTTGATTTCTTTAACATTTGAAAATATAAAAGCTGTAAGATGATATAGTACCAGGATAGGCAGACAATTAGGTTTTCAACTTATCCTTACTTTGGAGCAGTGATTTGGGCTGTGACCCCTTTAACATGTGAGAGTGTTATTAAATAGCACTACTAATCAGAAGAGAGCAATAACTCACCAATAAACAATTTAACAGCTCCTACATAGTATCTCATCAGTTAACTGTCTAGCAGTGAGGTAATGAGTAATGCATACACCCAAAAGTGAGAATGAAGGGAAGAGAGACCTCAGATAATCGATTGAACACATCACTGAACGCTGGAAGTTCACCTTTTCTTCTCGCTCTGGTTCTAAAAACAAAAAGGTTAGATTGGTTTGAATAGCTATGCTGAGAAACATTAGAAAGGACGCCTCTCCTGTGCAGTGTTGATAAACTGCTGGACCGTATCACTGGCGTTTTCAGTTTTCCTACCCCAGCAAGAGGAAGCAGAGAATAGATTTCCACTTTGGTGCCCTCCTGCCCTGGGAAACTCTTAAACAATCACTGTGTATGTGGGCTGGCTGGCTCACACCATTTCACACTGGGTTAAAGAGCTCCTACTCCTGAGCACCTCTGAAGTCCCTTGTCACATGAATGGGAGATATGGCCCCTAGCCATCAGAACTTCATTATTTAGTTTATTGCTACATTGTGTCATAAGAGTAACTACCTAGAAATACGTTCTGCCCATACCCCCATTTTCTTGGTAGGGAATTTATGGACCTATTTGGCAAAATCACAGTGAGGTGGAGTTGCAACATCATTCTCTGTCTTCAAACAAACAGCCACCCTGCTGCCACTGATCAGCATTCCTGGGTTGGCTGTGATTGAAATTTAGCACTTAGAGTGACTTAATTGGCACAAGGATCTGTTAAGCATATGCCCCACCACAGGCATGCCATCTGATGTACCCATAGGGTGCCCCACACCTCACACATGCTCATGTCTTGCTGAAGAAGGGAGTTTTGAAGAGATCATTGATGGCAGCTCATACTGTGGGTTGGGAGATAGCAGCCTTAGAGGACAGGTCTGCAGGGATCTCTGTTGGTCTTCTGGGTAATATAGCTCTCCATTTCCTAGAAAAGAGTCCTACTTGGCTTTCTGTGAAATGTTAAGGATCATTGATGCTCCTGTCTTCTAAATGAGGCACTGTGCAAGTAACCTGGAATTTGGAAGGATTTAGCACGCTTGGGCAGCCACTGCCTCGGAATTCAAGGTTAGAACTTTGTGTGCTTGCTGTGGCTATAATTGATCCCAAGGCCTTCAGAGAACATCCAGGACATTGATGTGGATGGATTTTTGCTGAGTTGAAACACTGTAGCAGGGACTATAAAGTTCGAGGACTAGGCCATGCACACCACCCTGAACAGAACAATGAATAGCCCCGAGCATTCCTCCCTCTTGTCCAAAGAGTGAACAGGCAGAGGAAGAGCAGTGGTTGGGAGCAGGTGCCCTGGGGCTTGGGTACTCCATGAAATCAGGTGGAGCCTATTCATGGTTACAGGTACCAGTGATGCTCGCTCTCATCTCCATGTGCTGTGATGAACAAGCCTGCCAGGAGCACTGAAAAGCAAGGCTCGGGTCTCTGAAACTCCCCTTTTCTTTTTGAGTTTTTGTTTTGTTTTGTTTTAGTACTGATTGGATCACAGACCCCCAAGCTTCACTGTCCTGTTTGGGTTCTTTTCTGGCATGAAGGGAAATTCTGGATGATCAATTAATGTTTCCTGCATTCTGAACAAATGAACTAAATAGTTCCATTTTCTCTAAGTGAGGCTGGAAACAGGTAACAAACCAAAGGGGCTTTTGCTGTGAAGCTAAGGGGAATTTGTTTGGGGTACATTCTTTCCCAGAACCTGTTCCTAGTTTGGAGGCCTCTCCATACCTAACTTTATAAATCTCAGGGATCATGTGTTCCAGAACTGCTCCATTACAGTTACAATGTCATTGCCTTGCTCATCTGTGGTGTAGTAGCTCCTATCTGACTGTGAAGTCAAAAGAAATAATTAATCAAACTCACAAAGAAGGGCATGGAGCTAATGCTGAGGATACCCATGCTAATTTATATGAAATTTGTACTCATGATCCATTTTCACTCTTCATAGTAATGGTTCCCAGGAGTTAGCATCTTGTTCTCTACTGTCGCTATCACATGGGCATACTGAGGTTCAGGAATCAAGGATGGTGGACCATGTGGCCCAGCTATGGGAGGTGGGAACTTTACCACTGACATTTCCTGAATATACTCAGGGAATAACTTGAAGTGTACATATGTGACAGTTTTGTAAGCTTCCTGGAAAACATTAAGTCCACCAGGGCAAGGCATACATGGACAAAACAGGCATGTATGGGACAAAACTGGCTGTGGGGTGTCACTGAGAAAGGTGGACAGGGAAGCTGGCCGAAGAAAATCAGTACCAGGCTGCTAGCCCTTTGCAACAGAAAAGCAGTAACAATTTATTCAATTATGTTAAGCGCCCATTAAAGGAATCCTAAGCCCTCCCTTGGGCCATTTTAGTTCTAAGAGATTGTAATTGTTTGAGACTAACCATGATTTCTTCTTCTGCCTTCAGGTGATTCTCATTTTGACAAAGCTGTATGACTATAACCTTGGGAGCATCACTGAGAGCTCACTTTGGAGGTACGTAGATAAATTAGGCCATAATTACTATGTTGTTTAAGCCTGGTGTCTGCCAGTGCTGTATCTTGAAGTCTCATTTCCTGGTGGGAAGGTTTCTGGTTATATGCATGCTTTTCTTTCATTTCGTTCTGTTTCCTTTAGAGATGCAATGGACTTTGTCTATTGGCAGGCAGGAGAAATGCCTTCTTTCCCTGGTCAATGAGACTGTTGTGTTCTGCTCTTCCTGAGGTGCTAATGTATTTTGAATTCCATAGTTCTCACTGATCTGGGAACTAATGAAAAGAAAGGGATTGGGCTTTGTGTTGTAGAAGGCCTTACCCCAGTCTCTAAATGTGCAGGAGCCAGCCTCCCCTCAGGTGCAAGGATTTCACAGTTTGCTGTCCATGGTCCTGCAGCTCCCTAGCAGCGCATAAGTGGGCACACAGACATTTGTTATGCATATACACCTTTATCTCAGGGCTGCATGCTGTACTTTATACACATACAAATTGTGTGAAAAAAATACTGTGTCAAATGAATGTATACAAATCATTTAGGGGGAGAATATCTCATGAACAAATATATATATATATATATTTATATTGGTGCTATTGGTCTGAATTAAAAAAAATCCTCAGTAAACCAATACAGTCTATTTATTTACTGTTTATTTGGTTTTTTTTAAAATAGTGCCTGATTCTTGTTAATCTAAATTCTGCCCTTCCCACCAGCCTATTTCAGACGGTCATGCCCCCACCAGCCTCTGGAATCCAGGACAGCACTGTCTCTGAATGGTTATTGCCATCTCATCTGGTAATCCCAGAGACGATGGATGGAACTTTGTCTAGATGCAGTCGAGGGGTAGGTCAGGGCTAGTGCTCAGCAGTGCACCGAAAGCATGGGCGTTTGGGTTGGTGACTTGATAATCATGAAGTTCTTTAGCACATTAAGTGCCCAGTGCCTAGTGCGTTATTTAAACTCAGTAAACCTTGATCAGAATGTTCATGACTCAGTAAGTTTATATCTCCTGACAGTTTTTTTTTCTAGTGTATGTGCATTCACAAGAATAAAAGTCCATACCATGCATCTGTCATAAACAGTGCAGACTGTACATTAGACAAGAGACATGCAGCTTTTTCTCAGAGACGCAGAGGGCATTAGCAGAGAAAGGTCTATCTACACTGTGGGAAATACACAGAACTACACAGGAGAAGGTGGTGATAGACCACTAAAACCCAATGTCAGCATGCTTCTTTTTCTCTGATGAGACATATTAAGAGTGTGTTTTCCAATCTGAGGGAAAGAGGTTAAGGAAATAAAAATGACACCCACCATCACAGTGCTGGAGAGGCAGAGACAGGGGCATTACTGGAGCTTGGTAGCCACCCAGACTAGCCAAATAAGTCAGCTCCAGGTACAGTGAAAAACTATTTTAAAAAATAAGGTGGAGAGCGATCAAGGATGCATCCAGTAAGTTGATCTCTGTTGTCCACACAGCACAGGGATACATGTGCATGTTCATCCCCTTCTACACACAGAATCAAACACATACACACACATAAACTAATAATTAGTATATATATATGTATATATATATATTATATAAACGAGTAGTATTTTTTTAAGTACTGAGATACTTATCAGCATATTTTTCTACTTCAAAAAAACTAAGCAATTGAGAAATGTCCAACAACCAGATCCAAACTGTCAGTTGAGGCTTATTGTTTGAAGGTTCTACCAGCTGAATGATCAAAAGAGTCAAGTGTCAGATGCCCTCTGGGTATTGGAGTAAGTGGGGGCCAAGAGGCAGTTGACCTTGTACTGATGTCCTTAGGACTTACAGCTCTTTGGATCTATGAGACAGGGATGACAAGCTACTATTGTACCCAATTAATGAGATTTACTCCCTGTTTGGGCTGCTATCGATTGCTCCTTAATCCTACAGCAACTTGCTGATTTTGTTTTGTGTTGTGTTGCTGTTCACTCTGGGAGTCAAACTGAGAGGGACTGGGTGATCTGACACAGAACAATTAACTGCTCCTGAATACCAACTCTAACTGATAGTGGATTAAGCTTTGAGACTTGTGGGGAGAGCTGGTTTTACCATTTGAAGCAAGATAAGCTTAAAGGTTTAGATAAATAAAAATGTCAAATCAAGATACAGTATCTCCAAGAAGAAATGTATTCATCTTTCCCCTCTCTTGTCCAGGGTAATCAGCACTCAGCTGAGAGAGGCTTAGCTGGTGAGGAAGCCCTAGGCAGTTCTGAAGGAGACACAGGCATGTGCTTTTAAAGGCACACACACCAGCAGTGCCTTTGTCTGTAACATGAATTTCTAAGTGGTCTTATTAAATAAAAACTCAGGGGAGCCAGATATGGGGGTGAATTCTGAAAGATCAGAGAAGCAGAACAAGCCATAGCCAACCTCACCTCGACAACTCCTCAGCTGATCTTGTTTCCTCAAACTGGAAGCCTCTGAGTCCTCATACAGAATGTATCTCAGCTGAACTGGTCAAAATCATTGTGTCCCAAATGCCACCACTTGGATGGCAAGATCTTTCCTCTTCCCACTACAGAAGCTCCAGAGAACAGCAAAGAGTGCCTTGGGTCAGATTGTTAACTTGTTGTGTTGAAGAATATTTTCCTACAAAACCCAGTTTATACTCAGATGTAAATAAAAGGCTATGAAATGGAAGTACATATTCTAATAATGATGTGTGAAAATGGGAATTTCCCATAGTATCACACACCCAATGATATAGTTTATTTCTGTGTTTGCTGCCATGTACCATTGCTGCCCTGAAGGCAGGCTGCCATCGCACACATGTTCTCTATCATTATCCATTGCATTCAGGATTCATCTGAGTTTTCTAACTTCTACTTTTCAGGCCGTGTCTATATCACTTGGCAGTAGTTTTGGTTCCCAGACTTCCATATTTACTTTATTAAGATTAAATTGCTAATTTTCTAAATCAAGGAAGTAGTATGTGTTTGTTATAATGAGCCAGACAATGCAGCAATGTCTGAAAACAACTTTCAGTACTTGTTCACTTTCCACACAGGTCTAGGTTTCTTGAGGTTGGTGTTATTAACAGTTACTGATGATTTTGTTCAATGTTTAGGGCCCAATTTAAGTGTTAATCTATATACTCAACAAGGAATAATTTCGTGTGTGCTTGCTTGTTTAAAATGCAGGAGTACTCTATTTACTCAACTCTGGCAGCCAATTTTGTTTAACTTGAGAGTGAATCAGGGGTATGTATCCAAAGTAATGCATTTAAAAATAATTCTCAGTTATATGTACCCCAATATGTGCAATACACATATTGAATTAAACTAACTCAAGATGTGTCTTCCAAAGAGCAGGAAATGTTCTCTTTATTTATTCTTGAACCAGCCCTATAAAATCAGCCCTCTTAGTATCTTCAGTTTCCACAGGAGAGAAGTGAAACATAGGGAAATTAAAGAGCTTGTTCAGTGACTGTGTGATTGTACAGAGATGGTACTCCTCAGTCTGTTTTCTTAATGTGCATGCACCTGGCCCTTGTTTACCTTTCTGATGTCTCTTTAGTGTCATTAGTCAATATTAGATATGATGTATAGTACTTTAGAAACATATTTGTACACTTGTCCTTATATTTTAATAGCTTGATCCCTGTAAAGTGCCAAGGAGTTCTAAAAATGCCATCACTATTTTAAAACCTGCATTATAATGCAAGTAAGTATCTGAACTACATTCCAATTAACCATGCTCTAGTAGATGACCCCTAATTTATGTGGAGCTGGGATCCACAAATTGAAGTGGGATTTTAAAAGTAAAAAGGGCGTGGGAATTGGGATGGGAGGAGGATCTGGGAAGAGTTATAGGAAGTATTGGGGGCGGGATAAGTATGCTCAAGTGTATTATATGTGGAATGTGTACATATGAGCTCACAGAGACAGTGACAGTAGCCACAAGGACCTACACAGGTTTAAACCACATACAATCACAGAACTGAGCAGGGGAAGTGAACACAAAATTCTAACCCTAACAAATAAGCGATTTGCAGTAGATACCTGCTGGGACAGTAAAACTACGTTTTTTCCAACTGAGTGACACTAGGTATGTCAGCCATTCTCCAGGACAGTTACCAACACAAAACTCTGTATTCCTCTTGTGTGCATTTTGTCTTGTCTCGTCTCGTCTCGGTGTTTTTTTTTTTTGTTTTTTTTTTTTTTTTGTTTTTTTTTTTTTTTTGTATCATTGATTTTTTTCTCCAGACAAGGTTTCTCTGTGTATCATCCCTGGCTATCCTGGAACTCACTTTGTAGACTAGGCTGGCCTTGAACTCACAGAAATCCTTCTGCCTCTGCCTCCTGAGGGCTGGGATTAAAGGTGTGCTGCTATCAGCCTGGCTCATTGATTTTTTTTTTTTTTTAATTTGTGTTGATTTTTTTTTTTTTTGAGGGAAGAGGTGAGGGAGACAGAGAGAGAGAGAGAGAGAGAGAAGAGAGAGAGAGAGAGAGAGAGAGAGAGTGTGAAGGAGAGAGAGAGAGGAGAGAGAGAGAGAGAGAGAGAGAGAGAGAGGAGAGAGAGAGAGAGAGAGAGAGAGAGAGAGAGAGAGAGAGAGAGAGAGAACATAAAGTTGGGTGGATAGGGAAATAGGGAGGATCTGGAAAGAGTTGAATAAATGTAAAGAATATGCTGAAAATGTATTTATTTACTTTTTCTTTCTTTTCTTTTTGATATAGGATCTCTCTATGTAGCCTTGGGTGTCTTCAACTCACTGTTTAGATCAGGTTGGCCTCTAACTCGAAGAGATCGCTTGCCTCTGCCTCCTAGGTGCTGGGATTAAAGTGTGTGCTACACACCCATAACATTTATTTTTGTTTTTGTTTTTTAAATAAAAAAATTAAAATATACAAGTGCGTAAAATTCTCAAAAAGTTTGTAAAAATATATTGAAGAAAATAGAAGGAACAGTTTAGGATTATTAAAATCCAGGTTTGTATTTTAGAATTATTTACATCCTAAAATTTTTTATATTCTAAAATTTTTACATTCTAAAATTTAAAGTAATGTCTTGTATATAAGAAAAGCAGTTTTGAAGACAATGCAACATGATCTTGTGAAATTCAAACACGTTTCACTCCAAGAAGAAAAACATACTCAGATCTAAGTGTGAAGATCCCAGGTTCATGTAGAGGATATGGTCACATGTAGCTTCATAGCCCTTAGGGCTCAGAGAACTGTAACATGAATCTTAAAACGTCTTAATAGAAAACACTCAGAAGCCAGGTATTGGGGTGAATTCTGAAAGATCAGAGAAGCAGAACAAGCTACAGCAACCTCACCTTGACAACTCCTCAGCCAATTCTGTTTCCACGAATCCTCAGACTGAAAGCTTCTGAGTCCTCACACAAATAGATCTCAGCTGAATTGCTGCTAAAAGCCTAAAGACTTAAAAGCCTCTAGTTCCTGATCCTCATTCCTTATATACCTTTTTGCTTTCTGCCATCACTTCCTGGGATTAAAGGCATGTGTCTTTTCCAAGCAAGATATGAGATTTCAAGTGCTAGGATTAAAGGCGTGTGCTACCACTGCCTAACCTCTATGTTTAATATAGTGGCTGTTCTGTCCTCTGACCCTCAGATAAGTTTATTTGGGTCCACAATATATCAACCACAGATGACTTATTACACACCCCATTTAGGTGATTTTGGTGATGCTCTGGCTGTGTTCTACTGAGTGATATTTTAAATCTTTCTGAGCTCTGAGAGACTGAGGGTCTGGAGTCAGTATATAGCCTATACTCTTCAGTGATTGGCACTGTGCTGAGTTCTCCATTTATCCTTTTAGCAAGTAGTAGATAAGATACACAGCCAGGCAAACAGCATCCTGATGAGATAATAACTTTATCAATGGAAGCCAAGGAAGCCTGTGCAGAACATTCTGATACAGGAAGCAAAGCAACTGGCATTCTGATGTCAAACATAGCTATAGACTCAGGAAATGTGCAGGGGATTAATTCTCCTTTGCTTACATAGTCCCCATGCAAGAGTGTTCACACTGTGTGGTTAAATCTTAAGTCCATGGAGTCCTTGAGATATAGATTACCACCTTCCATCCCTTCGTAGACAAATGGGCATGCATCCTCCTAGGCTCTCAGAGGCTTTTCTCCTCGTGGCATGACTCCTTTGTCTGATTATGTCAAATCTTGAACTTACTATGAATTGGAAATCAAACATGGAAATGAATATATATAATATATATAATATATGTTATATAATGAATATATGTATATAAGATTGAGGCACAAAAGATATCAAGAGTACTGGGACATGATTTATTAACTTGTAGGAAAATTGAGTCTAATTATTTGTCAAAAATAATCAGAAGCCTATTTTTTCTCAGATTTTAACATGAATACCAGCTTATTGTTAAAAGGCCATTATTGTCTGCAGCTAAGAGTGAGTCCTCGATTCTACCATAGCCTTTTGCTGCTTTCATCTACTATACACCACCGTTTGTAATGATCTTATCATTTTCTGTTGTCTGATAACACCATTAAAATATTTCCTGGTATAAGAAATGTTGTTCATCTCTTCTGGGAGCCAAGAAACGTGTTTAACAAATGGAATTTCAAGTGTGATTTAGCAAATTAATTGAATTTACAAATAAATGCATATTTAGATCCATGTTAAATGGTGTTACCCAGATGTGAATATCCTGACGATTTCCTGTAAGCTTTTCACAATCTGATGGGGGAGAGTGGCAGCTAATGAGAAGTTCTTTCAATATCAATAACAATGACTAATAATAATAATGATGATAATTAACATTGATTGATGTATCCTGGTGTTCTGGCAGAGGAAGGAAAACTTCCAGAGGACATGTGAACTGAATCATACAGAGGGAGTAGGGATAGCCTGAGAAAGATATCTGTAAAATTCTTGAGTACATGCTGAGTTCTAGACACCTTCACATGTTGTTAGCATAGTAGGTGGAGAAAACTATACTGTATTCATATTTTAGTTCTGCAAAATTGGTTTGTTCAAATTCTTCTCTAGTATGTACCCTGAAATGTAACCCTGAGATAAAAAGCATTTTTTAAAAGTTGAGACAATGGGAAGAGTGGATGAAACAAATTTCAAGGAAAGACAGTGATGGTGTATATATTCAGAAACATAAAAGTACAATAAACAAAATAATGGTAGTCAGTGAAATGAGGAATAAAAAAGGCTGAATTTTTAAGGCAAGAAAGAATGGACTGTGGAAGTTGGAAAAGGCATTATTTAAATGTTTAATGTTTGTGTTTATTTTGTATGTGTAGATGTAGGCATGGGTGCCATAGTGCATTTATGGATGTTAAAGGATAACTTGTGGGAGTTGTTTCTCTCTTCCACTGGTTAGGTTCTGGTGACTTGAACTCAGATAATCAGTCTTAGCAGCAAGAACCTTTACCCAATGAGCTATCCCCAGGCCATTAGCATGCTCTATATTATGAATTAGAAATGACAGATCCTATTAGAAGAGTGAGAATTTGGTAGAAAGGGAAAGCAATAAAAAGTGACTTTCTCATTTTTTGTCTTGGGATGATGGGTGGGTTGAGTTGAGGAGGCTATGATTTCTTTTCTTACACGTTGAAGCTGTGACTTTTTTTTTTTTTTAATTTTACTTTATTTTACAATACTATTCAGTTACATATCAGCACGATTCCCTTTCTCCCCCTCCCCCCCCCCCCCCCCCCCCCCCCCCATCTCCCAGCGCTCCCTGAGATGAGTTCCCTGTATTCATCAGCAGTCCAGTCCCTCCTCCCAGGCTAAGCAAAGTTCCCAGATAAGCCCAGTTCAAACAGCCACTCATGCCCTGATACAGACCCCCACTGCCTGGACCTCCCAACAGATCAAGTCAATCAACTGTCTCACCTATCAGAGGCCTGATCCAGCTGGAGCCCTCAGCTTTGTTCATAGTTCATGCGTTTCCATTCATTTGGCTATTGTCCTGTGCTTTATCACCTTGGTTTCAACAATTCTTGCTCATATAAACCTCCTCTTTCTCACTAATTAGACTCCATCGCTCCACCCGGGCCTAGCTGTGATGTCTGCTCCAGATTCTCAGTCTTGATGGGTTCTGCAAACTATTAGGTGTTTGACCATCATCACCAGAGTAGGTCAGTCACGGCTGTCTCTCGCATTGCCAGCAGTCTTTTGTGGGGGTATCTTTGTGGATTTCTGTGGGCCTCTTTCGAGGGAAAGAGAGCAGAGATCCAGTGATAAAACAGAAGAGAACAAAAAAGAACATAAATGAAAAAAAAAAAAAAAACAAAGCTAAAAAGTGATAACAATCGAAAAACTTCAATGGGTCATGGTATATATGTCTTTGGAGCATAGGCAGAGGACTAGTGTAAATACATATATTTGGAGGACTCCTGTATAAATGTTTGAAGTTTCATTAATAGGTAAAAGGCATGTGTAGAAAGTGAAAGGAAGAATGGAAGAGATCAGTGCTGAGCCATAGTTGAGAGCCTGAGGGTTTGAAACAATTGAACTTGTAAGTCAGAATAAAAATGATCCTGATACACTCACATTGAAAACCACAGAACAGGAATTGGAGAGAGGGCTCAGTGGCCAAGAGTAGGTACTGCTCTTGGAAAGGATCAAAATTCAGTTCCAAGTATCCACATTGGGTGGCTCACAATCTCCACAGGTCTAGCTGCAGGGAATCCACCACCCTGTTCTAGTCTGCTCAGACGACTGTACTCATGGGCATAGACTCACATTCACACACCCACATACATATACACACAATTCCCATAATTTTAAAATGAAAAATGGTAAGATTTGAACACACACACACACACACATATACACACAAAGTATTTGTAGAATTAGCACTAGATTGTTCAATGTGGAAGACAATGGCCCAACAGAAGTAGTGGAGGGAAAGATATTTCACTGGGCTGAGAATGTGCACATGACTGTGAATGTCAAGTGAATTCTACTGTTGATGAATAAGTAGTAAGTTAATGAGAAAGATTATGGGGACAACTATTTCAAGGAAGAAGTTGTCTAGAAAATAAAATGAAGAGATGATCAATTGTTTCACTTTATTGTATGTATAAACCTAAACATGTCTATATTTTTAATTGATAAAACCAGCAGGGAGAGATTGAAATCATGGCACTACTGGGACTTGAGTTGTCAAGAGGGGTCTGAAATATGATTGGCCAGCCATGATCTGGAATTATGAGAGAGGGAAGTAGATCTTTAACCAGGCAGGGAAGACTGAGTACAAGCACACATTGGAGCAGTGTATATTAGACATTCCCTGCTGTTGGGTACATACCATCGGGAAAGCTGCTGGAGAGTCATGGAGAGAAACTTCCTAGGGGCAGGCAAGTATTGAGATGAGTTCCTTTGTCCCAGCTGGGCTTCTGCATGGGTAGGTTGGACTGAGCTTTTCTTCATTGATTTCCATGAACCAAACAAGATGGCAGTTGGCTTTATAGCCCTGGGATGTTTAGAGAAAAAGAATGATGTGTGCTGTCCAGGCTGAGGGGTTTGGGGTAAATGATTTGTGGTAGAAACAGGAGGAGAAAAACAGTGGAACAATGAGACCACCACCCAGAATCAAGCATTTTTAAAAGCCAGAGAAAACTTACAGAGTAAAATCCAAATGATCTTTTTTTTTTTTTCCCTTTTTAAAAACTTAGAACAGATCTTAGCTCCCTAGGGACTATGGGGAAAGGAAATGGATAGAGTGAGTAGAATTATTTACAAAAGCTTTGCTTGGAGATGCTGCACAAATCTGCTGTTCTATGGAGGAAGGTGCTGCTGTTTTTTCCATATCTGTATCTGAGCAGCAGCATCTGCTTGTCAGATGCCTCCAGACTCCTGAGATGACAGTGAGGGACAGCCAGTCTCTTCATCAGTCAGAGACTATAGTGCTTTTCTAATTCTGGTTAAAGTACTTTTTGTCAGTTACCTCTCAGCTTAAGACATAAGACTTGCCTATTGCCCACAGTTCTGTCACATTAACACCATTTAAAAATGGAACTTCTGGCCTAGATGCCATGCTGACATACCATCAGACTCCCTCTGTCACTAAATTTTCTCTGGCCCAAGACAAACACTTGCTCAATTCCCCCCCCCCCCCCCCCCGTGTGTGTGTGTGTGTGTGTGTGTGTGTGTGTGTGTGTGTGTGTGTGTGTGTTACTCAGTTTACTTTACTGGAGTCTCAGATGACCTCAGATGATTTTGATTGGTTTGATTGCCCTTCTATTACATGCCTACCTTTCTTGACCACCATTACCCCATTTACTAAAACTCTCCAGAAAGGAAGACCAATGTGTATTCCATCTTATAGCAATAAGGTTGTAGGTTGTACCAAAATGACCGGTGATCTTGGAAGCCCATTCCATGTATGGAGCCTGTCCTTGGGTTTTAGTCTTAAACAGGATGAATGTAAATCGAAGCCCTGTTGACTTACTTGTTTTAAGGACATGAGAAATTTATTTAAATCCCCTTTCATTTTTTTCTCATCCAAAAATGTGTTTTTGTCTCATAGGATTCTGGTTGCACTGTGATGAGCACATATATCTTACTCAACACATAACAAATAATGGAAAAAAATCAGACAAGAAGAGGGCTTTTACACTTATTTCATAATTTCTTGAAATAGTCCTCCCCCTATAGAATTTCCCTAATAAATGGTACTAATAGCCATGTATGGAATGAGAATGGCACTATCAGTTCATATATTTGAATGCTTGTTTCAAAGTTGGTGGAACTTTTTGGGAAGGATTAAGAAGTTTTGCCTTGTTAGAGGAGGTGTGTCACTGGGCATGGGCTTTGAGGTTTCAAAAGTCCATTGCATTCTCAGTTATCCCCTGCTTTCTCTGCCTTGTGACTGCAGAACAGAATGTAATCTTTCAGCAATCACTCCACTTCTCTGCCTGCTTGCTTGTTGCCATTTTCCTTGCCATGGTGATCATGGACTCTAACCTCTAGAGTTATGATCCCCAATAAATGTTTTTTGTTTATTGTTTTTTTAATGTTCCCTTGGTCCTAGTGTCTTATTATGGCACTAAAATAACTAAAACACTGTGTTTTGTTAATTCAAACTCTCCTGAAAGAGTTATCAGTGTATGCATGTTACTCATCCTCAAAAGAACTCAGAAGATTGGCTATAGCCTTATGCTATTCCCATATTTGAGTAAACTGATGCACAGAGAATTAGCCAGCATCAGGTCATCAGGTCAAGCAATAGAGCAGATATCTGACTCAGGCATGCTAGCTCCCGAGCCCAGACTCAATGCACAGGAACCATCACTTGTCATAGCTCTCCCCTAACAACAGACAATGAAGTACTGGTTATATGAGAACTCATTCTTGTTCCACATCTAATTTCATTTAGAACATTATTTTCTGAACATTTCTTAGCCTTACTGGGAGTTGGGAGGTTACATATTACCTCATTCACTATTGTATCCTTGCACCAAGTACTATTCTTGTTTTATAGCAGATAATCGGCATTTTTGATGAATTTATTGGGAAGATTTTTCATTGAAAAATTATTTTTGTCATGTGTGGATTTAATTAACTGATATAAACCTTGCTTCATCCTACATATCATTGGAAATCAAAGGTTTACAGAAGTTTGTTTATTCAAATGTCAGGTTGTTTTAATTTGTTGTCAGTGCACATGTGTGAGCTGACAGATATTCATTTAATCTTGGCATGTAATTGACACTGTCATGCTGTGTGGCTGCACCTATACCCCCATGGGTACTAGAAGCTAATGCAATGTGAAGGGAAGGCATGTATACTCAACTAACATTCAAGGGTTGTCTAAGCACAAATGTAACAAATGTCCATTGGTTTCTTATTCTGACCCCACCATACTATACTGCCACCTGAGAATTACCCCACCATCCCCAGGAAGGAGATCATAGAATACAGCTGTAGACAATGTTCATCTGTGAACAGTCAGGCCAGCAATGGAGCCTGCATGCAGGGGGGCTGGGTTGGGCTGTATGTATCACAGGACATCAGGGATGAAGACCGAGCTATTGGAAAACTTTAGAAAACCTTTCTTATTTCAGGTGAAGTTTCTGATATAGTGTTCAACCATAAATCATGCAGAGCCCTTTTAGCTCTGTTCTTCTCTTTCCAGAGAGAAATGTTGCGCTGAAGAGTTATTCCTCAGCACGACTTTCTTTCTTTCTCCTGCTGGGATGTGTTAGCAAGGTCATCACCTTTGGTTTATTGGCTTCAAACAATCTGTGATTGCATGGGATTATGACTTCTTAGCTTGCAGAATCAGGAGATGCAATCAATTCATGAAAGGCACAGGGCTTTTTTTTTTTTTTTTTTCTTTAAAAATGTGTATTTATTTTTGCCAGCATTTCTAGGGACCAAGACTTAAAAAATGGCTTTTGATAAGAATTTATCTTTGAATGTCTGTTTCATCACACTTTCACATGCGAAAGCTGAAGTGGACCAGTGTGAGCTCTGCTCTAATTCTTTGAGTTACCAAAAAGTAAGATGACATCACTAAAGTCTGTCTTTGCATCATTCAACCCTTATCCAGAGCAACTGAGAAGTTTATACTCAGTATATATCCAAGCATATATCTCTTGAAATGACCACACACTTGTATTAGCCATGATTTGGGGTAGAGAATAAAGTTGTTTTCATTGGAACAAGGAATATTTTGTCGGGTAACCTTTGGAAAGTCCCTAGTATTTATTGCAATATAAATTTTCTTACTCAATTTTGCATCATTTCACAATTTCCTGCCCATCCCTGCTCACTTTGTTACCGCTCTCCTCCAGTTGGAAATCTGTCACTTCTGACCTCAAAAAAAAAAAAAAAAAATTCAAACTACCTTCTTCTTTCTAAATTTCATGGGGCATTTTCTATTTAGGGTTGCAGAAAGCATAGACGTGCCACACCTTCTGTCAGGCAGCAGTGGGCCATGGCCCACAGTACAGCCTTGTCAATTGTAATTTTGCTGACCCAGGGTACCTGTGGTGGCTGCTGCTGGCCTCTGCTGGCTGCTTTTTGTCAGCTCTCCGAAGATTACAGGCTGGTGCTGTGGGTCTGAGGTTACATATGAACCCATGGACTCTGCTTGTCCTTGTGGCGTTGTTTGTTTGCATTAGCTTTACAGTATTTGCAGAGCTGGCAGAGTCTTACCCCGAATCAGTTCCCTAGTTTTTCCTTCATGGAGCAGTTGAAGCATAGGATAAAATTCTTCAGTCAGTCACCAGGAAGCATGTAGGATTGGGGCTGGGGTGGAGAAGTCAGCTCCTTCCTGAACTCCAGGCAGTAAGGAGCATCTGAGGCAGCTGCTTTTATAACAGTGCTGATTGACTCATCTGTCCTCACCAACGTGAGGGTCCCAGGTCTTTGTGGCTAGATTAATTATTATGCAGGTGCCACATGTCCTCTAGATACAACTCTGTGGGAAAAGATCAGATTGAAAATTGGGGACATTTCTCTTATTAAACCCACTGTAGTGTGGTAAGGGATCAAGGTACAGTTAGCAAAGTAGCTGTAAATGTCACGTTTTGGGTTAGATCTGGAATAGACCTTTGTAGACCAGAGCAGAAAAAGCCTGGTCCTCATCTCTAACATGTGGTGGTATTGTGTTCCCCAAAATATTGTGTACTTTAATAAACTTATTTAGGTTCAGAGAACAGAAAAGCCACTAGTTAGGCAGTGATAGCACATGCCTTTAATACTAGCATTCCAGAGGCAGAAATCCATCTGGGATCTCTGAGTTCAAGGCCACATTGGAAACAGCCAGGCATGGTGACTCACGCCTTTAATCCCAGGAAGCAAGCTTTTAATCCTAGGGAATGATGGTAGAAAGCAGAAAGGTATATAAGGCGTGAGGACCAGAAACTAGAAGCATTTGGCCTGTTAAGCATTTGGCTGGTTAAGCATTTGACTGGTTAAGCATCCAGGCTTCTAGCAGCAGTTCAGCTGAGAGCCATTGGGATGAGGACACAGAAGCTTCCAGTCTGAGGAAACAAGACCAGCTGAGAAGTTGACCAGGTGAGGTTAGCTGTGGCTTGTTCTGTCTCTCTGATCTACCAGCATGGACTCCAATAACTCGCCTCAGATTTGATTTTATTAATAAGAACTTTTAAGATTTCTGCTACATCAACACTCTAAGCCTACTTTTTTTTTTTTTTATTGATTTGATGTTATCTGTCACCTCCTAGTCTCTAGGCATACAAGAAACAGTGCTGCCCAGAGGAATCCATATGGAGTCTTTTTTCTTTCTTTCTTTTAGAACATTAAGTTTGAATGCAGAACTTTGTATATTCTATTATAGGTACTCTACCCCTGAACTGTCTCCCTAGCTCTTTCTGTTGCTATTTTCACTGTTTCTTTTTTATTTATTTAACATTAATCATTCAAAAATCTATTTGAAATACTTTCTTGCTAAATTGACAAGAGTAGTCTTGAAATCATTCCATAGCCTAACAAACTTTATCGCCATACCTCTGTCTCCTAAGCTATTGAAACTCTAGGCCTTCACCATCCGACATGATTTCCTTATGGATTCTTTGTCAGTATGACAAAAATAGTTTGAGATACTAATTAAATTTAGTCAAACCTTGGTTAATATTTCCATTCCTGAGCATCTTTTTCCTTGTCTAGCAAATGGGTTTGTTGATAATTCAGCTTATTCAGTTAGTGATATACAGTGTGCTCATTTAAGATTTGATGGAACTTCTGTATATTAAGCCAGGTGGTTAATTTATCAGAACTGTTGTGGTCACAAAGAATAGTTGGTGAATTATTTTGTGATCAGTAGTTTCCTGCTGAATCTGAGAAGTCCATTTTAGGTTCCTCTGGTGTTTTGGGCATTGAGTCTTACATCATAGTCAATGACCATTTTACTGTTGGTGCTTCTTCCCAACAGAATGGAGGTGCAGCTGTCCTCTGGGGCTTATGTTTAAATTCCATCACAGAGGCATATCTGATACGTGAAGGGAATCAGTGTAGCTGGAGGGCTTCTCTCCAGGTTCCCCCAAGCCCCGCAGTCCCACAATCCACTTATAAAATAATCACTCAGACGCTTATATTACTTATAAACTGTATGGCCGTGGCAGGCTTCTTGCTAACTGCTCTTTTATCTTAAATTAACCCATTTCTATAAATCTATAGCTTGCCACGTGGCTGGTGGCTTACCGGCATCTCTACATGCTCTTCTCCTGGCGGTGGCTGCAGTCTCTCTCTCAGCCTTCCGCTTCCCAGAATTCTCCTCTCTCCTTGTCCCACCTACCTCCTGCCTGGTCATTGGCCATCAGTGTTTTATTTACATAGAGTGATATCCACAGCACTTCCCCTTTCTTCTTTTTTTTAAAAAGGAAGGTTTTAACTTTAACATGGTAAAATTACATATAACAAAACAATTACCGAGCAAGAATTATAGTTACAATATTAAAGAAGATGTCCTATCTATCTTATATTTGTGAGTTTAAGGTTTTATATCTAACTTATCTTTTATCATAACTGAGGAAATTACGACTATCTAGCCTTCAACCACATCAAAGACCTGAGAAGGAACATAATGGTACCTGAGAAATGGTAGACGGATGCAAGCAACTTCGGGAATCTTGCAAGAGTAGACCAAGACAGCTGGCAGCCTGGACAGTCACCTGATGTTTTTCAGCATTGTTGGTGCATTCAAATTGGCTACAGGCCTAGAGTATCTGACAGACCATTTTTAGAAGCAGGAATTCTGAGAGACCATCTTACCCTGTCTTGGCAGAGTACAGTGGTCGCTTTCCTTGTGTCCCGCTTGTCCAGAAAGGACAGCATTGCATTTGTACTGTCAGCCGTCAAGGCAAGGGCAGTTCTTTGCCCAGTAGGCCATTTTGTGCCAAAAAGACAAACTTCCAAATGGAAATGTCTTAGAAGCCCAACATTCTCTCGGGATCAATTGGTGCAGCCAGGAGCAATTGTGTCTCACGTCAACAGAATTCTAAGTTATTTAAATGCCATATTCTCTAGGTCTATGAAGTGTTTGAAGATTACCTATCTATCTGAAATATATCTATGTATACCTAGAAGACTTAACTAACATGGCTACAAATATGATTATCATAGATGACTGATTATTAATCTATTTTAATCATCCATTACAATTTTAAATGAGTTAAACATAATACCTCAAACAAGAATAGAAATATATATATATACAGTATAACAAAATTAACTTCAAGTTTGTATTAATAAACTAAAATTTATACCAATGTAAAATATTTTAAACATAAACTAAAATCTATACCAATGTAAAACATTTTAAACAAGTTGTTCTTTAAAAGTAGGTTCATTAATCTACCCTTTTATCTTATCATCTCCATATCCTCCTATATATCTATATTAAATCAGTGTTTAGGAAATCCCTAAATGAGACCTATGCTTTCAGCTTCCTTTTGCTCATGCAGACATTTCCCCAGCATATAGGTTTGCTCCACAAGAAAAAAATACTCCAAGCTCCAGATGAACAGCAGGAGCTCATTAAATGTGACCATTCTCCATTTCTAGTATGCTCCACAGGTTCTTCTTTTCATGACCACGGTATTAGTTACTTGCGTCATTGCTATGACACAATACCCACAAAAGGAACATGATAAGAGCAGAGTGATTTTATGGCTCACGATTCCAGAGTCTAGTCCATAGGTGCAAGAAAGTCATGGTAGTAAGAGATTGGGGTCATACTGCATCTGCAGTCAAGTAGTGGAGAGCGATTATTGCTGAGCTCATTCCCTTCTACTTTGTATTTAATCTGGTACCCCAACTCATGAATTGGTACTGCACATTTAGATTCTATCTCCACATTTCAGTTAATCTGAATTAGAAAACCCGTCACAGGTGTACCCATGGGCTTGTTTCCGTGACAATTCTAAATTCTGTCAAATTTAGAATCAGGTTTAATCTTCACAGTGCCTGAAGACATGTGTGCCAACCCATTGTGAAACTGTCTGAGTTAAAGAAAAAAGTTGCCCTGTGACTTTCTAAGAAATCCAAGCTCCTGTCTTGACTCAAGTGTCTCTTTCCCATGTTTCAGCTCAGATTTCTACTCTTTATTGGATATACAAATCTAGTGAAATGAGTGAGCAACCACTCTGTTGCTTTGCCTTAGAAAATCACATAACTGAACACCCATGAGATTCCTATTGGGACCCAGGTGGAAACAAGAAGGCAAAATCTCTGTGAAGAGCTATGTGCCAAATGCAAAACACAGTGTCGGCTTGAGGCCAAGTCAAAGATTGGAGCGGGAGCAAGTGTGATTTTCAGCATTGAATCAATATTCAAGAGTAGTTATCTCTCTATACCCTATTGCAAAGATCACTTTGCAGCTTTTCAGATGGTAAGACATAATGGCTGGCATTCAGATACACTCCAGTCTGATGGCAATAAGGACGTTTATTCAAAAGAATTGAGTTTACAGGCTGCTAGTTCTTCAGTTTAATTTTTACATTTCAAAGTATGTTGCAGAGAGGTTAGAAATTGGAAATGGAAATTGCTTTACCTACTTGAATTTCCTGCATACTCTTGCAAATAAAATCTAAACAGTAAACCTCCTGAAATGATCACTACACTGATGAGTCCTTTGAAATGGCATAATCTGTGCATACTGAGGCTGTGTGAATAGAACTAGAGATCCAATTTTAATACTACCCCTACTTGTCCAACCTCAGGAAAGTTGTCTTACACTTAGAACCTTGGGTTCCTCATTTACAAGAAAAATATTGTACTAGATCAGTGGTCCTCAGCCTTCTTATGCTGTGACCCTTTAATATAGTTCCTCATGTTGTAGTGACCTCCCAACCATGAAATTACTTTTATTGCAACATCATAACTGTAATTTTGCTACTGTTATGAATCATAATATAAATATGCAGCATATATGATATGTGAACTCAAAAAGGGTTGAGACTCACAGGTTGAGAACTACTGTACTAGATGAACTTGGATTAGATAAATTGATTTTCAACCTAACTCCAACATTCCAAATTTGTAATTGTTACCCAAAGGTATGCCTTCTTCACAACACATGCCCTGTTATATTTTGCAGTGTCAATGGAAAAAGCATGAGTATTCCTACTTCTTTGGAATTTTCACATTATGTGCATCAAATATGATATGTTAAGAGATGATTGAAGGATACTGAGGCAGGTAAACTGACCCTCTGTGGCTTTGTAGGTCAAAGCACAGCATTTCAGAGCCAGCTGACTGATAAACAAGAGTTTTCTCCACTAAATTAGCTTATCTCTTCGAACCATGAATTCAAAATAATATACTGGAAATAATAATTTCACTACTCAGATTATAGCTGTTAAAATGTGTCAGAAACATGATAATTTATTCAAGATAGAAACAACCAAATGTGAGACCTCTGATTGTAGAGTTAAAGAGAAGTAAACACCAGCTGCCATCCTTTGAAAAGCCTATGCAAGCCTCAGTTTCACTTGTAAATAGACATTACAGAAAATTTTTCCTCACTTCGAGCTGTTACAGATCTCTGGTATGTGTGTAGGTTCAACATGCTGTAAGTTGTAAAGACAGCCTCAGATATTAGTTGTCATTAGAAGGACAGGGAATATATATGCTTGGTAGTTTATTCTATTGTAGCTACAGTGGGGCCTATCAATGTCTTTTTCAGTGTCTCTGTAAATCACTGGAATTTAGGATCCCTGAGAATGTTTAGCTTGCAATTTCTTTGCTAAGTATAATCAGAGCAAAGAATAGTGCCGATCATATAATGGTACTCAATAACTCACTTTAATGAATCAACACATTAATAACCAGTTTTTACCTTATCTGCTCATCTATTGATCATATACCTGACAGTAGGCTAAGGAAATTTTTATACTCAGGGCATTCCATCCTGGATACAATCAAATCACCTGAGTATCATTTTAAAACAGTATGTGTATGTGACCCTACCCAAAGATAACCAACTCAGATCTTTTAGACTAAACCAAGTGATATAGCTAGTTTACAAGCAACATGTGATTTTAATACGCAAAAGACACAGAAAACCAATGAACATTTGTTCACTGTTTTCGTGGAGTTTGTTCACTTTAGCTGCTCACTAATATGGCTGATAATTTGCATTTGGGCATCTGAATTCCCATGAACATATTCTACTATCTTGCCATTTGCCATGACTAGGACAGTCTACATTAACAAGGCTGTCAATTTACACACAATAAGAGTCTAATTTCTTTTGTATCTACTCCTAAAACACAAGTGTGCTGTCCATGTAAATCATAAACTTAGATTCCTTTGTGGTGATAGAATCAAGATAGATAAAAATTACTAATGAAAAAGATTTTAGAAGCTCCAGTTTAGACTGTTTCAGTCACAACTCTCTGTACTCAGGCTATGGCATCTGGGGTGTAGAAGTAGTGTCTAAATAGTAGCTTGAATTGGTGACTAATAATAATGAATTTCCTTTGTGATACTATTGTAACAAACCTGTTAAAATGCCACTACTATTAGGAGAGAGCTCATCTTGAAAAGGGACTTATGATCTACAGAGAATGTGGAAAACAGGCTCATTTTTGTCTGTCTGTTGAGAGTGGCCTTAGACGAAAGTATTGGCTGGATCCCTTGAAACGGTGCTGCTTTATTTTTCTTGAATTGTTATATTTTCAATCCTCTCTAGTCCCTGAGTCTCACTAAGGTGACGCTTTTTCAAAGGAAGCAGCCCATGTGGTAGGGAGTAGACATACACACAAATAGTGGGAACTGGGGCAAAGGTGACTATCAGTCTAAAGCAAGAGCATGCCACTCAAGACTCTGGAATTTATGCTGGGGTAGCAGTAGTGCTGCAAAGTACTAAAGGTGAGGGGTTTAGGTGCCAAATGCATGGCATCAGGAGAGCTATCAGCAGACAGAAATGAATCTGCTTCAATCAACACAGTGCTTTCTCAGTCAGTCTGTCATATATCATCATATCATATCATATCTATCATATCATATCTATCATCTATCTATCTGTCTATCTATCTATCTATATCTATTATCTATCTGTCTATCTCTTCCTTTCTTCCCATTCTTCTCTACTCTATTTCTTTCTCCTCATCCTTAAATCTTAGGGGATTCTCTCCAGATATTTCAAAGAACATCATACAGTTTTAAAAACAATAATAAACTTTTAGAATATAGTAATATGATACTATGTCTTTATCAATGAAGATAAAGGTAGATGAAATTTCTTGCTCTATAAATCATGGACCTAATGGCTGCTGATCTGTTTGACACATCATTTCAGTGTGAGATTACTCCCAGTGTATAACTGTCAGATAGCCAGCCCTGTGCTTTTTAGAGACTGCTGGAAACAGATCTTGTGAGCATTCCTGTGACTTGGGAAGAATCTGACCCCTCCCCATTCTTTCCTATCTTACTGGCAAATAGGACCAGAATTTGTAGTGTGTTTATCTTCCATCAACTGTCTCTTTGTCTTCTTGCTCTTACCTTAGGTTGTAGAGCTGTTTTTAAAGTAATTGATGTTAGTTAATAAATAGGATGGCAAACAGGAGAAAACTATCAGTTAGGAGTCCATTTTGATGAACTGTGCTGTCTTACAAAAATTTTACTGGGGCAGAGTGTGACATACACAGCTCCAAAAAAAAAAAATGCCTTATCCTTATTCTTTAGCCAAAATCATTCTTGAAGGTTTCCATTATTCATAATGTACTATCCATGAAAACAGCAGGAGACTGTCTCATGATAATGCTTCTGAACTAGTGACTATTCAGTTCAGGAGTTAAAAACAAGCAAACATCTGTATTTATGTACTTGGGAAGACCCCCAGCTTTCAGAGAAAGAACTTTACACTGGAGGCCAGCATGGTGAAGCAGAGTTTTCAGCCCTCATTCTCCATCCTTCCACATTCTTCTTGGTGCATTCTGAGTCCTTGCTCTTGCAGCTGCTTTCCGATCCATCAAATTGAATATATTTCATTACTTGCTTGTCTTGTTGTTCCTGTAAACCCCATGATGGTAAGACAAGGTTGCTTTGTATGTCCCTAGCCTTGTGGAGTGCCTGGCACATTAAGCAGGCTCATTAAAATTAATTAAAGGAATGAAGGAATCAGTGAGTAAATAAGGAGCTAAAGAGATATTTCTAGAATTTTCTAAATGGGATCTAAATAAAACACTTCAATATTATTGACTCAGGAAGTTCTACTAAGGGAATAAAGGAAGAGTATGAACTTTCACACTTATTTTCAACATTAAGGAAGGAGGCATCCTTGGTCTATGACCCAGGATCTCATTCCACAGCATGTGTGTTTTCTAGATTCATATGCACATTGTATTTATGCAATTTCTGCATCAACACAGCTCAGTCCTGGTTTTACAACAGTTTTACCTTAGAAAATTCTAATTGAAAATGGCATTGAGGTCTGTTGAAATGATCTTATATCTGAGTGGCAGACTCCTTCCCTTCTTGCTTGCGGAAGGCTTTTGAGCAAATGTGGCTTCAGCAGAACACTATGCTTCCTGAACTTTTGATGGAAATTTTACTAGAAGACTTGCTTGACAAGCTGCATGATTAAAAAATAACTGTTCCTGATTCCTAAGTGCCACAGCGCCTTCCCAGATTCTAGTAAGGAAGAAATAAAGCAAAACATGAAACACGGTGCACCCAGTTCAAACACATGAATCTGTAAAATGCTTTATGTAATGAAAAACAATAAGTTATGATGAGATACACACACACACACACACACACACACACACACACACACACACACATCAGCTTCTGTGTGTCCCTTGTAGCAGAAGGAGATGAGGCTAGCAGAAGCCTCAGCACAGAATTTGTATTCAGATATACAGCGGCTCTGCCACTTATCTGCAGGGTAAGCAGATGACTGTTTGCTCTATGCATAATGACTCTGTGAGGAGTGACCTTTCCTGGTGATTTTCTAACCAATTAGTCTGAACCCTTTAATTAATTAATTTCCTTAAGCAGAAGAGTTCCTCCCACCCCGTCTCCCTTAGCAATCATTCATTTTACACTATCCTCAAAATTATTAGCTTGGGAATTTTAATGACCCTGCACCATTTATTTTCATCTTCCTTGCTGCCATCTCAGCAAGTGACTACTAAGATCTACTCTCTCTCTCTCTCTCTCTCTCTCTCTCTCTCTCTCTCTCTCTCTCTCTCTCTCTGTGTGTGTGTGTGTCTGTCTGTCTGTCTGTCTGTCTTTCTGTGACACAGGCACACACAGGCATGGATGCACATGTCCTCAGAACTCTGTGTGGCCATTTATTTGTTATAGGGACCTTGCTGACTACTCTAAAATTCAGACAAGAACAGCAGTCTAAGTGACAAAGTTTGATTTTCAACCAGGCTACGAAAGCAAATGATGGCAGATGGACCAGAAAGTCTGTGGTCTAGACTTTTTTGGGGTGGGGGTGATCTGCTTTTCCTCAAGCTGACTTGGACTCTATTGTGTCTCAGTGTGACTTCATTAATAGGGAGCAGGGGATGGGATGAGACTATGTGATTTTCTTTTATATAGCAAGCCCATTTAATGGGGGGCTATAAGCATAAGCCTTATTTCTGTCTGTCTGTCTTCCCCATTGTTCCTCTTCCTATTTGTTTCTGTTCTCAAACTCTAGGGCTCAATTTACTTCCTTTTCATATCTTTCATCCTGTGATTTGAAATTCTCTACTAACTCTACAGGGAGACACTGTAATATATAATGGCAAAGAGAGGAGAATGAGCAATGCAAGTTTCTAAGGATTTCAGAAATCATTTGTTCTGGAAAAATTCATTTTCTTCAGACCTCCTAGTATAATCCCTACGAATTCCCTCCTGCGAGGCTCAAACACCCTTTTACATGAACAGTTCTTAATCTGGGAAGCATATTATGGAGACAAAGTGACACAGACGGAGCCGTTGACTTACTTAAGAGACTGTGCCTTTCTTATGTGATCAATTATTAACATGTATCCTTATCAGTATATTTTCCTGTCATGCTTTAATGAATGCAACTCAATTTAAAAAAATAATAGGGGTGCGGAGAGATGTGTAAGTACCCTTGCCATCATTTCTAAGGACCTGTGTTCCATCCCCAGGACTCATAGAAGAAGGAAAGAAACAAATCCATCATGTTGTCCTCAATCTTCCACAATGCACCTTGGCATATACAACCCCCTTCCACATGGAAATAAATACAATAAAATACTAAAAGAATCTTAGAAAAAACTTTCTTCTTTATGTATATATGGTTTTGAAATTATATAAAAATTCTAACAATTTGTAGTGTATATTGTTTATATATTCATATAGAAGGTAGTATAAAATAAGTTTAAAATTTCATCAATGTATATTAATATATGCATATACAAATATAATTCTGAGGAAAGAGAATTAATGGATTTCTATGCACCAGCTCTAATGTGTGGGAAATCAGTTACTGTCTGGACAGGATCATGTGCCTGACCAGTATTTCCTATCTAGGCACCTGGTTCCAGAGAACTCTGGCTACAACTTAAGGCATTTGTTTTTTTCTCTTTATGCTTCTCTTATAATAGCTAGGAGGGTAGAATATGTCATGATTGAAATAAGCAACTGTCATTGTCTCTCATATATATGTATAATATATATGTATATGTTGTATGTATATATATATGTATGTGTGTGTGTGTGTAAGTTAGTGTAATCCTTTAGAAATTTAGGAGGAAAAACTGCTGTGATTTGATACTCTCCATCTAATAACATCATAATATTGAAATCCATTAACAATTCTCTTTTTGTAGTTTTAACACCATTGTATCTATGCCCATGTGTCTCTCTGAAATGAGATTTTGTACTTTATTTTCTGTTCTGATTTTTTTCTTAATGTTTTACTATATTAACATTTACCATATGAGATTTTAAGATGTTGACTATTTTTAACTAGAAAAATAGTTTCATGTGGCATTGTCTACTAGTGAGAAATGTTATTTCCAAGGAAATTTTAAGACTAGAGTGATGGTTCAGAGCAATGGCTGCTTCCCAAAGGACCTGAGTTTGATTTCCAGCATTCTCCTGGTGGCTCACAACCCTTTTATAACTCCAGTTCTAGTAGACTGAATGCCCTCTTCTGGCCTCGGAGGGCACTAGGCATGCCCACTGTATACAAACATACATGCAGGGAAAATATCTATACACAAAAAATAAAATAAAATAAAATAAAATAAAATAAAATAAATCTTTTTGCCTGGTGATGTTATCACTCACCTTTAATCCCAGCACTCAGGAAGTAGCAACAGGCAGATCTTTGTGGGTTCCAGGACAGCCTGGTCTACAGAGCAAGTTCCAGGACAGCCAGGGCTACAAAGATAAACCCTGTCTCAGAAAACAAACAAACAAACAAAAATCTTTAAAAAAAAAATAGTAAAATATATCATTTTTGTCAGTTTCCTTCTCAAAAGACATCTTATTTAATTTTTATAGTTACCCACTCATGAAATTGCTTTGCATAATCCTATTTTTTCAGATGAGACACTTGAGGCTCAGGGATTTAAGATGTTTATCTCAGTATTTAATTTATCTGGGAAGGAAATGAAGAGACAATCTAGTATTGGAACTTGCTCTCCCTTGCTCAGGAATGTTATTTTTCAAGAACATACACAGAATCACTTAAACCACAAATATTATTAATATCTTCATAATAACTTATTTTATAGATTTATTTTATTTTTATGCGAATAATATTAACCAAATGCCTAAAACCTGTGTTATTTCTATGTTCCATTAACTTTAGGGATATTGTGATGAGCATGACCTTGAAGAAACAAATTCTTGATCTTTTTGAGCTTAGACAACGTATATGCTGTGTCTTCATCTACTCATGTTTTGCAATGATAGTCTTACCCAATATAAGTCTTGTATTTTAGCCGATAGAACATTATCTTTTCAAGTATTTCTTTAATTTCAAAGTGCTTTTTTCTATTTTGGAGCAATTTAAATAGAAGATCCATTGCAAGGTATTTGTATAATGCAATTTTTTGTGTTTTGATATATTGAACATGCATAATTTTTCAGGATAGACCTGTGTTCAAGTGTCTGATAAACCTACTTCTCCTTTCTATAAAGAAAATTTAAACAAAATCACTGGCTTCAATTCTTCATGAAATTAACCTTCCCTCTAGTGTTGCCTGCAGACATAGAGGGCAATTGTTTTTTTCTTTTATGTTGTTTTGTTCACAAGGGATAATTTCATCATGAAAATGCAGAAATAGACTTCCAGCAATTATATATGAAATATTCCATGAAAAAAAATTCAACTTCTATTATTTATCTAAAAGTAAAGGAAAAAGCTAATTATCTGAGCTGCACCATTCTCACTTCTTTCAGGTGACTTGCTGAGTGGAAAGGACAAGGAGGGGTGAAGCATTTCCTTAGGGTTCGAGAGACCCTTTCTTTGTTCTGAGATCTACAGGGGTTGTATACCAGTAAGCATTCTGAAAACTGTCCTTAAGGGGCACTTATACCCTCCATATTTTAGCTACTGTCAGAGTAAGTAGCAACCAGTGAAATCTGTGTTACAGTAAGTAGGAGCCAGAGAAAACTGAGTGCAAAGTATCTACTGCAAAGATGACTAAAGAAGGGTATCATTTATCTCATCCATGATGCCCAACATCTAGAACAGGGGCTTTCCGTTTTGGACTGTGCTCAGACACTGGCGTTGTTATGAGGCAGAGCCTAGAGTTTTTCTAGGAATGACATTCTAAAACTGCTCTGGCCCAATGCAAGGGTGAGATGCTGTATGGGAAGGGTCCATTATGTTCTGCAGACAATATACACAATATAGAATGTACTATGTACCCAGAATTGTAGGTACCCACCTCCTCCAAATAAGCATTATCACCAGATTTTGATATTTCAATCTGTAAGGATTAAATTACAAAATTATGTTTCAGTTTATATTTTGTGGTAAATAAGGTAGATTATAAGGAAAATATAGTCTAAAATAATTTCAAAATGAGTGTGTTCTATAAAATAAGTGTGTTTCTTTAGTATAAACTCATTTTGAGTGAGAAAAATTGATTTTAACTTTGTGTGTAAGAAAATATATGAGGCTTATTAAAAACAGAACAAAAGTATAAGAAAATTTGCCTAGTTACTAAAATTGTGCAAAATGAAAGAAAATCTACATTTTTAAAATATAAAAGCCAATAAATAAATATCTACAAAGAAGATAGAAGTCAATTCCTGTGTTTCTCATACTTCTAGTTGTATCCTTAACATCTGCAAAAATACACTGAAAAGATGTTGGGCAATGATTTTGACAGTGTCTTTCCTTGTATTCTGTCTATCCCTGGTGCTTTCATATTTCTAGTAGTATCTTTGACATCTGCAAAAATACACTGAAAAGATGTTGGGCAATGATTTTGACAATGTCTTTCCTTGTATTTTGTCTATCCCTGGTGCTTTCCCTCCATATCTTTAGGGATAATCCCTGCCAAAAGTATGTTAGATAAATAGGTAAAGATATAGGGTCTTTATAATATGGTCAAATGTCAATTTTTCATTTCTTTCCCTTTCATTGTTTCCATCTTTTGTTGTTTTATCATAGCCAATAGACTCAGACATGTCTTTCCATCATTGAGCATTTCATCAGACTCTTATTTCTCACTAAGGAAAATTATCTTTGTGATACCTAATTGTTAACTTGACATCTAGCAGGCAAACTTCCTGGCATGCCTGTGAGGAATTGTGTAGATTTAGATTGTTCTCCAAAATTTTTCTATGAGGGACCTTCTTAACTGCATTAGTTGATATGGAAAGGCCTGTCTTAACTGTGGTCTGGACCATTCCCTTAGTGGGAGATTCTGGACTCCATGAAATGGGGAAGGGAAGCTGAGAACCAGTGTGTGGACATTAGTTCATGGCTCTCTGCTCTTTACTCTGGATGTCACAGGACACATTCTTCCAAACTCCTGATGCTGAAAGTTCCCTCCATGAAGCACTATAGCCTAGAATTGTGAGTCAAGTGAATGCCTTTTCCCATAATTTGCTTCTGTCATGATATTGCCTCACAGCAACAGAAAAAGAAACCATAACCTTAATGAAAAGGTAGATGTTGGTGCTGTAAGTCTTTGTCTCCACACAGAGTAGACAAGCAAAAGATGAAAGTACTGCATCAGAGACATACCTGACAAATGACTCTCATCCAAAACACAAAAAAGCTGTTAGAACTCAGTAATAGGAAAGCAGATCTCCTGAAATAAGGGTGGGGGCAAGAAAAGATAATTTTTCTAAGAGGATGAATATATGGCAAATCAGAATATGAAAAATGTTCAGGATCATATTCCATGAAGGTATTATAATTAAGCAATAATGATATACAACTAATATTCGCCATACCAGCTAGTCTCTAAAATGCAACTAATACCAAATGCTGGCAAGACAGTGGAGCAGTGATAGATTGTGTTCATCTTTGATGGTGATGCAGAATGGTACAGCAAATTGCAAGGCATTTTGGCAGTTTCTTCAAAGTTAAACATACCCTTATGATAAGATATAGCAGTCATGCTGCCTGGAATTTACCTAGTGAATTCAGAATGTATGCCCACAGTAAAACCTGCTCAAGAATGTGAGTAGCAGTGTTATTTATAGTTGCGAAATTTGGATGCAATCAAGATATCCTTTAGTAGATAAGAGGATAAACAAACTTTAGCATATCCATACAGTGGGATAGTGTTCAACTAAAAAGCATTGAACTATGAAGCCAGAACAGACCTGGAGAAGGTTTAAGTGCATGTTACTAAGCAAGGGACACCAACCAACGTGAAAGTACTGTATAATTCATGATATGACATGTAACACACAACAAATCGGAGAGAGAGCCGCTATTATCATGGGCAGAAGGAACAAAGGAATGTACATTACACAGAGTCTTTCTAAGAGTGAAACAATTCTGTAAGATACCAACACAGTGTGCATACACCTCACTAGACATTTGAAGAAACCTCTACAACATATAACACCAAGAGATAGAAACATACTCTTTAGGTATGGATAGTGGTATGTCAATGTATGTTCCCCAGTTCGAAAACTACTCCAGGGCAGATGTTGACAGTAGTGAGGTTGAGAGGAGCTACGGGAAATAGATGGGAACTCTGACCCTCTGTTTAGTCTTGCTGTGATCCTATAGATGTACTAAAAAATAATAAAGCCTTTGAATAATTATATTTGACGTTCGTAGTGATTTGACTCTGATCAACCATTGGTTTGTTGTTGCTGCTTATTATGTTCCGTTCTGATTGTAAACTTTGCAGAGGAGGATGAAGGATGTATGCAGAGTACAAAGCCTGCCATGTTGAAGCTAAACAGTCTTATATTTTACATTCTTAATGAGGCAATACTATACTTTCCTACTCTGTTGAACTTCTGAATTAGGACTCATTGGTGGTCATATGTTTAGCACATGTCATCAAGTCGTAACTTGGTCCTTGGCCCAAAATTAAAGTGTCCAAAGGAACTTACCCATTTCATTCTTTCTTAAGCTTTAATGTAAGCTTTGTTTGCTGCCTCAGAAAATTGTGTCTACCCAATAAGACTGTCCATTTACAAGTGGCATTTTCAGATTCTTGACCTTTTAATATATTTCTTAGTGTTTCCTCCTTCAGGGATTTGGAAAGTTCAGCAGATCTGAGGGGATTTCTCAACTCAGTATGAGACATAACACGCAGGAAAGCAATTTCTTAGATTTCCCTTGTGGGAGTAAGGTGCTCAAATTGTATGAGAAGGGACCCTAGAGATACCTTTCTGGAAACCCAGGTAAAGCAAGAAAGAAATAAGCATTGCATGGGTTGAATTTGTAATGGATAAGGAATGGGTCTCATCTGACTTACCTGGAAACCAGGACATAGTAACATTATTATTCACAGAAGGTTCCTGGTTTCTTAGAGTTTCCACTAAGTCCTTATAGATTATTTTTATTGAGGCCTCTGCTGTGGTTGAATAGGAGATATCCCCAAAGGCTCAGGTGTTGAAGGTTTAATACTATACTGGTTTTCATAGATAGTTGGGTCACAAACGAGCTCATTTCATAAATCCACTGGTATGTTCAGGGTTGAATGAACTATTAGGGGCACAGACTAAACCTATGAAAGAACAGTTAAAATAAATAATTACTCCCTTCAAGTTATCTTTGTTGTTTTAATGTGGCAATGGAAAACTAACTAATATGTCTGCCTGCCAATGCAGCAGAACAGGGAGACAGATGCTTGCTATAGGGCTTGTACATTGGAGCTCAAAGAAGATCATTGTTAGTTTTTCTTACTCTCAGTGCTGACTGACTCAAGGAAGGCAGGGAAGGGAAGAGGGCAAGGAGTCAAGGCTGTTTCCTTTCTTCATCATATGGAGCTTTGAAGAAATCTTCCTGTTACATTGATCCAAGTGAGAAGTTGGATATCAACCCTGTATTCCCTCAAATTTAGATATATAATGTCCAGAATTTAACTCTTGGCTGAGGCAAGTGAAGTGATTTACACCTCAGGGTCTTATTCTTGTAGGAAATCTAACAGAAGAAGCAAACACTGAGTTACCTTCTAGGTAACAGGTCAGCAAGGAAACTGGGGCTGTTGTGTTGCAGCTGGGGAAATGAGAGCATGGAATACATTCTGCTGGGGTTTTCTCTGGTCTGATACTCAAGATGTCTCAAGACCCCCTGAAAGAGGGTATGACCAGGTGCTAGGAACAGAGTGCTAAAAATCACCCACTTCATAGAAAGGGTACTCAGCCCCTACCCTCTTCTCTCCCTCCTGCCTCCCTGGAGCCAGACAGCATGGGAATGTGAGAAACTCATTAGAATCAAGACCTTACACTCTGTTCATAATGCCTGTGTCAGCCTAACTAGGTTGGGGAATTCAGGAACAGAGAAGGTAGAGTTAAGAAGCAAGTCTGATGAATTTAATACAGTCAAATACAGGCTGTTTGTTATTATCTTCAATGGAGCATTTATTTCCTGAATTAAGACAGTCCATGTGATTTAAAGTGACTGTGGGACTATCTATTACATAAGATTAAACAGAAAGTCAGAGACCTGCCAGAAATTATACACAGAAGCAAGGGAAGATTGCTCCCAAAGAACACACTTTTAAGGAAGACAGAAACAAAGACCATGTTTCAAGCTACCACTCATGCTTGTCCATCACAGTGGTTACAGATGTGGGTGTGAATGCACTGTGGCTTCCTGTAGCTAAGGCTCCCTGTCTGCTTCTGACTTCCAGTGGTCATTGTTCTTTTTCATAACAGGGTCACTGGGGGTAATTATAAGTTAAGAGTAAAGCTCTTTGGGGGAAAGCAATCATGTAGCCTTGAAAGAGGGAGGAGAATTTGCTAACTACTCAGAAAACCTTTCTAATATAATGAAAAGTATGTAGGGTGGGAATGTAAAACCATGATAGACACAATTACACCTGAATGCTATATCTTTTAAATCAAATGTCTTTGAGAGTGTGCCATGTGAATAGTCTCATAGACATAACAAGACAGAGGAGTTGAGATTGGCTTAAATAAACCAGGGAACCAGGGTGGTCAGTCTCCCTTTCCATGGTCGGCAATTCCTGATCTGTTCAAGAAATGTGTCTTTGTGTTTGTGCTCAAGTGTATGTGTGTGCGTGTGTGTGTGTGTGTGTGTGTGTGTGTGTGTGTGTGTGTGTATGTGTGTTTGTGTTGGCTTAGTATGCATGCAGGTGCTTGTGCACACATAGGTACACACTCACACACACATACACATACACACACACAGAGTTCCTGATCAAATGTCACTGTAGACCCTATAGACCATACTGAAAGTTAAGAGAGAAAAGTGGACCACCAGTGGCAGCTAAGGGAACAAGGGATGCAGTATTAGGTGTGATTTTTGTTAGCAGTTGGTAAAATGTAGGGAGGGGTGAGGTATAAAAATTTTAAATTCGAAAACTTGAATCTAAATATGTCATACCTACTAAATGAGGTTTCGTAAATATTTTATTTTTCTCCATTGAAAAAGACAAAATATCCCATCAATATCTCTTTGTAAAGACTGTCTAAGTCTCCATCTCCAGATAATGACCCTTCTGCTGAATTACATCATTTGTTTTGTACTTCATTGACTCCTGTGCTCTTTTACTGACCCCTGAGTGCTCTCTCTCTCTCTCTCTCTCTCTCTCTCTCTCTCTCTCTCTCTCTCTCTCTCTCTCTTCGTGTGTGTGTGTGTGTGTGTGTGTGTGTGTGTGTGTGTGTATGTACCTTTCTTGGATCAGTGCACACATACACACTGATTAATGAGATAATACATGTATATGTATGTAGCAAATGCCCAGGTTTGACCAGGGTTATTCATCTGCCCAGTTTACCCAGTTCTCCAAGGATGTTCAGAAGGAATTGTGGCTATTGATAAAAGTTACCAAGGAAGAAGTTAGCACTGGGTACTGGCCATTTTGGCTGCAATTCCTAACAGTTGAAGTAAGTACCACTCATAAGAGCTGTCAAGTATTTTTAGATGTTTATTCTGCACATTGGCTGGAAAAATTCCTCTACGAGATTTTGGGACACTTGAGAACATGGTCAAGGCCACCTGCAATCCATTAATCAGCATCAATTAGATTAAGACATTAAATCCATTGGTTTGTAACAGACTGTTGGAAGAGGGACAGATTTGGATTATAGAAATTATTTTGAATGGCTGGAGACATTTTGTGTTATCATAGTGGGGTGTACTGTACACACTTAGCATGTGGCAACCCAGAAATTCATAGAGTAGTACACAGGGTAGCTATACATGAGAAAAACTCTCTGGCCTCTTGATTTAAGAAGCCCCCGTCTTTTCTAACTCTAGTGTTAATACTCTGGGGTGTATGCCAAACCGACAAGATATATGATCTCTGTCTTTAGAAGTTATAGAGCCTCGATGTTGAAGAAGACCAGAATAATATGGTCATTAGCTGAAATAATCCCTCTGACATTTATTTATTAAGGGACTACTATATGTCAGGGGCTAGGGAGATGGCTCAGCAGTCAAGAGCACTAACTGTTCTTCCAGAAGACCGGGTTCAGTTCCCGGCACCCACATGGAAGCCCAAAATTGTCTGTAACTCCAGTTCTAGGGAATCTGGCACCCTTACACAGACATATGTGCATGCAAAGCAGCATTGCACATAAAATAAAAATAAATAGATCTTTTTAAAAAAGACAAAAAGGACCTACTTTATGTTAAATGCTCTGCAAGGCCTGATGTTGATCATAACTATGACACAATAGATGAGCTCCTTTCCCCAGTCAGCTTAGAGTCTGCTGAGGAGACATTTTAAAGAGGTAAACAAAGACAAAATTCACCTTGTGTTGGAATAATGACATTTGAAGGCAGGAGTCAGAATTGGCTTGATGTAGAATGATGGAAGTCTTTCATGAGATTCTGTGGGAAAAGAACCATCTTTGAAAACAGGACATTTTAGTTGAGAAATAACTAAGTGAATATTTTGCTTTTTTCTTTCTTCAAAGTATTATTATGTGAAATTTTATGGGAAAGACATCTCAAATGCAGAACATAATCATGTGTTACAAACAGAACTGGATCTTGAATGATGCAGGATGCCAGGAAAAACGATAATACTGAAATCAACAACTGTCAACCCATTCACTCCATAATTATGCCTGAGTGTCTTCTGCCTGAACACATTTTAGTGAGCAAAACTGGAAATGGTTTCAGGTCTAAATATGTTTATATTTTACTAGAAGAGAGTCCACATAAACAAGAAAAATGAGAAATAATGCAAACGTAAGTACTCAAAGGAACAGATCTGTTTTGTGAGCCTATGTTGAGAGAATTCTACCTATACAGATATGACGGGGAAGACTTTCAATAAAGCAGTGCCAAAGTGTATTGTTTGATGTTGTGAAGTAGGGCATACAGAAAAGTGTGAGTTGGACAGTAGCTCAGTAGTAGAGCCCTTACCTAGTGTGTACAAGACCCTGGGTGTGATCCCCAACACAAAAATACACACAGAGACACTTCCCCAAAAAAGCACCCAGAAATGAAGGTACAAGGACAGTTCTAGAAAAAGGATTGGCATGTGAGCTAAGAAGCATGACAAGATAGAGAAACTGAAATGACTCTGCCATGACTAGAGTGGACACAAGGAAGAGTATGTGCAATGAAGCCACATGTGTAGGGAGAAGAGATAGACCCAACTGTAGGTGCAGGAGTATGCTGGGAAGAGGAAATAGGGGACAAATATTCATGTTGAAAAGTCTAAGGAGAAATATTTTTAAATTAGAGGAGTAAATAAAGAAGCATGAGAGGGACAATGAATATATTAGAGTGGTGTTATGGACTAAAATATTTATTTGACTATGTAAAGATGTGATGCATTTGTTTATTTGGCATTTGTTTAACTATGTAAAGAAGTGTTGCTGTTTTACCTTGCCTGCCTAAGGTACCTGATTGGGCTAATAAAAAGCTTAACTAATAAATAGTCAGAAGAAGGTTAGACAGGGCGGGCTTGTGGGCAGAGAGAAAAAGTGACCCAGTCAGCCATCTGGAGGCCAGCCAGCCAGACACGGAGGAAGCAGGAGAGCAGTATGGACAGTATGATATGAGATAAATGAGCCTCAGGGCAGCACATAGATGAATAGAAATGGGTTCATTTTAGTTAAAAAAGAGCTAATTATAAACAAGCCTAAGCTAACCCAAGCATTCATAATTAATAATAAATCTCTGTGTTATGTTTTGGGGGCTGGAATCCTAAGAAATGTCCACTACATATGGATCACAATCATCCAGTTCTAGGACACCCAGTTTCCTCTTCTGAACTCCTCAGGCTCCAGGCATGAATATGGTACATAATCATGCATGTAAGCAAAATACTCATGCATATAAAATAAATAAGTTTAATAATTAAAAAATAGAAGTTTTTTGAGAAAGATATTCCTGAGAATGAGAGTAGGCTAGTGAGCTGGGAAAATGTGTTTACTCAAAAGCAGTGGGCCAGGCAGCTCAAGATCCTTTACGGTTGTTTACACAGTTTCCTGTCTGGATAGTGTGGGTTTGTTGTACATGCTGTTTGTTATATGTAGCCCAGATGTGCAAGGGTTTCCAGTCTGTTTTTGTCATACATTTATTCTGGTGCTGTTCTCTCTTCCTCCCCACTCCTTTGTGACAGGGTCTCTCACTACTCATCCATATACATGCTGAGATAAATGGTTAATATTGTGCTGGCCAATTGATAAGCCTGTGGCAGAGAAAGAGACCCTTAATATTACCTAGATTGGTCATTTTTTTGTCTTACATCAAGACTTTTTATTTGTTGATAAAAAAGCAAAATAAAGGAGAACAGTCACTTTCTTCTCCTGGATCAGAACTGAAATATAATGTAAGAATCTGGAATCATGGTGTTTTCCACTTAGATTCGACATCATTTTTGCCTCCTTGTCTACTGAACACAATTCTTCTCAACAGTAACCACAGTGGAAGGAATCAGATAGCCATGATACAGAAATGTGAAGCTGATTTGTAAATACTTCCAACTGTCTTTAATTAATGCTCATCCTTCACCTTGAAGTCTCCCATGAGACTATCATGGGTTTTTTAAGTGATCATTTGAGATTACAATATAATTATATTATCATTTTCCCCTTTCCTCCCTCCAAATCCTCCTGTGTACCCTGTCTCCCTTGATCTCTTTAAAATTCATGGCCTCTTGCGCGCGCACCACACACAGGAGCCCACTTGGGTATTTCTAGATATATAAATGCAACTTTCTCGGTCCATATAATGTTACCTCTATGTATATGTTTTCAGGGCTGACTGGAGACCATTAAAGCCATAATCTATCAAAACGCTGAGCTGTGGAACCTAGTCCCAACTGATACACCTACAACACAACTCCTTCACCTAAAACTCAGGGTTTGAAGTAGAAGAGAGTCCAGTAGTATTAAAAGTGCCAGAGGAGCAAGGAGTTTGCCATGAGGCTGGGTTTCCTGGAAATGCCATCCCATGTATTTTACAGTTGAAGCCACAGTCTGGACATTATAAAGGACTTATCCAAGGTCATCCTAGATAATGACAGAGCTTGACTGCCATGTGCCCCACTTTATTTCACTGTCCTATTTGGCTCTCTCCTACAGCATTTCAAATGTGAAGGCAGTGGTGTGCGGTTTTATTTTACTGCTGGCATCCCAAGTATATCTATTGGTCAAATAGCCTCAGGCCCCTTTACTTAAAGGGGAAAGTTTTTCCTGAGTTTTCACTAGCACATCCTTATAAATCACTCCACTGAAATCTAGAATAGCTTGGATAACGATATGAAACTTAACTAGGAGCTTAGCAGTGCATCACGGCATCCAGCAGTTTTAGTTTATCACTTCCCAGGGGAAGAAAAAAAAAAACAGCATAAGAAACAAGCTAATAAATTCATTTTTAAACCTAGCACCCTCCTCCCTCTCCCTGGTAAATGTTGTAAATTCTAGCCCTTTATGGTTTGCTTGAGGAAGCAAGCTCAATGTCAGACTGTTTTAATAGCCTTTGATTTACTTTTTAAGTGCTTATTAGAGTGATGAATGACAGTGTTTTAAAGCCAATCACAGTCTTGAGACAGGTGGGAGCTTCATGGCCTTTCTCTCAGGGACTGGGGGTTGTTTAGGTTTGGGGCAGACACACATGCTGAGCAGAAACACACTCTGCATTTCCTTCCTTCTGTGAGTGGCAGGTGGCTCTTTATTTCCCCCTCCTGTCACTTAAAAGAATATGGTGACACAGGACATTTTATAGTCTCCTCTCCTCCAATGCAAGTTCTAGTAGCCACCAGGTGAGTGGGAAATAGAGTGACTGTTCTGGGAGTCTCTCCCACCCTACTTTCAACACATACAGGGAGAGAAATCCTCCAGTGTTAAGTCGGGGCCTCAAATAAGTATGCAGAGTTCTTTTAGCATGTCTCTAAGTTCTGCTAAAAAGCAAACCAGGTGGTTGCGGTGGTAATTGGCTTGCGTTTGCATTTGTTCACATAATAACTGCCTCACCATGCACAGCACCCAGCAGGGTGAACTCGGAAACCTCTCTCCTCAACAGACAGAATTAAGTTGCATTTCATCCTGTGCTCATTCAGGAATCCTCAATAGTCAGGCTCACTGAGAGGGATGCAGAGTGGCCTTTTGAGATGTAAATACTATTGCCTGCACAGGAAAATCCATGAAGTCAGTTCCTGGGTCTTTACTTACAAGAGTTTTCAATGAAGAATCAGTGGATTTCAGTTCCAGCAGCATTTTTCTTGCCTTTAAATCCAGCCTCAGTGTTCATCAATTTGTTTAATAATGCCTGGGGAGCCTTTGGTCCCTGAACTGAATAAAGAACATTTAGAGTGCCCACTGCCTCAAATACTTTCTCAATGTGTGCTCCCTTCTGTGTGCAAAAGAGAAACTGACAGGGAAAGGCTCCTCTTTCTTCATTGACATGAAGAATTTGTTTAGGAAATGATGCTTGGCCAAAGCAAATATTCTTTAGCACTTTGGTTCTTGAATCTTTATCACCATTATTATTTTTACAGCCCAGTAACAGCACCAGCCCTCCATGTGATTGGTTTTAGAATCCCATATGAAGCTTTTCAAAAACTTAGCAAGGTGGCTACTGCAATCAAAGGCCTGGATTGCAACCTCAGAAAGGATAGCTTATATCTCTTTGTTGTGCAACCAGGTGGAGAACTCCAAGCATATTATATTGCCAAAAGAAAATGATTTTGCCGTTCTCTAATTAATGCAATCTCTTAGAAAGCTGTGGTGCCACACTTTTGTGTTCTTATATGCTCTGGGGGAGCCTGTTGAAATGCAAATTCTCTGGTCAATAGGAGCTCTGATTCCCGAGGTTGGGGTAAAGATCAGGAAGCTACATTTTAACCAGATCTTCCTGTGCAAAAAATAGAAGGGCCATCTCATAAGAAAGAGCTGTGCGGGCAGCCTGTCAGGGGGTGCTGCCATTGCTTTGTTTCTTGTTGAGTTGCTCTGATTTAAGCGAATTGGTCAAATTAAGCGTACTGATTGTATTTTATTCTCAAGTCTCTCTGTGTTCAGGAGGTGTAGTCTGCCTGTCAGGCAGGGTTCACCTAAAACAGGCGGAAAACTCCCAAGGCATTATTATATTTCCAAAAGGATTCCATGAGGTCTCAAACAAGCTCTGCATTTGAGAAGCTTTTAATGTAACTTGACACCCCCACCTTACCACCACCAGGAGATCTAATTAAATTGGCTTGAGATGACCCCAGATTGGCACCTTTTAACATTTCTCCATGTGAGTGTGATACACAACAAGGGTTGAGAGCCACTGGGATAAGAATTGTGCAAAGCCACAGGATTCTCAGTCTGGCTGTGAAATGTCAAGTAATGTGCTGGGTTGAAACCACAGGGACTGGAAGAGCTGAGTCTCTCAGGTGTTCTGTCTGCTGTGACCACACAGCCCCAAACTGATCTCAGGAGTGCAGTTTCCTAGCACTGATGGTAGGAGAGGAAATCGAGGTTTTATGGTCATCCTGACTTAGTTAGAGTTCCTATTGTTCTACTGTCTATTGCTGTTATAAAATACTAAAATACCCTGACCAAAAGCAACTTGGCAGGGTAAGAATTTATTTAATCTTTCTCATTCATATCAAAAAAGGAGCAGTCAGGACAGGTACTCAAGGCAAGAACTTCTAGGCATGCACTGAAGCAGAGGCCATGTTGGGACTCTTCTTTTTCTTTTTTTAGTTTCTCAAGACAGGGTCACTCTCTATGTAACTGCCATGGCTGTCCTGAAACTCGCTTTGAGGGACTCTTCTTAATGGCTTTGCTCTGTCTGCTTTCTTCCAACTCACCTGCCCTGGATTGGTATCACCCAACAGTTGTTCCTCTTTACAGTAAAAACACAGTTCTCACTTTAAAGGGATTAAAAGTTTATCCTGGGGCAATTTTGAGTGCATATGTAGACTAGGGAGAGAGATTTGGTTTACCCCAAATTCCGAGTTCTGATGTAGAAGCAGATTTGTGAAGTCTTAGAGTTTATAGAACAAAGAAAGTCGTAAATCACGGCAAATTTAAAGTACACTGGTGAAAACATCGGGGAGGAATATACAGTATGATGGAGAAAGCACTCTTATAGGCCTCCAGTGGCATGCCATGGCATTCATAGCATTTAGGCTTGAGGAAGCTAGTGGTCTGCTAGGTTAATAGATTACAAAAGTTTTTTGTTTTTTTTTTTTTTTAATCTTACAGGATGTTAGCTCACACACAGAAGTGGGCAAGGAATGATTATTCTAGGGACTAAATCTAGCCCTAGGTAAGGTTATTAGCCTCTGGACCTGCAACATTCCAACCTCCCTACACCTCTGCAATTCTAATCCATCTACAGCTTCTTTCTAGGAATTCTCATCCACATTATTGTGATCTGTGTAAAAGCTATGCACCACACCAAATGAATGTAAGTGATTTTACCTATTGAAAAACATCAAGAATATATATATATATATATATACACACACACACACACAGAACTGGAGCAATATTTCCAAGTTGTCTCTCCAAAACTAGTTCATTTTTTTGTATTATAAATATCAAAATACGTATTTTTAAAAGTTACTGCTACTTTCTAATGCACATTAAACAATTTTGTCATATCAACACATTAACCACATATTAATACTAAGAGGTCAAGGTTATTATCTTAAAGTCAAACAAAGAAAACCACAGTACATAATTGATTTAAAGAGGAAAAGAGATAGCACATGCTATGGTCCAGAGTCATGTTGTGGACCCTGGTGGTGACACACAATGGCCAGAGCTGGGAGAGTGCAGCTCCAGTCAGATATGTATGCCTGTGTGTGTATGCATGTGTGTGCACGTGCATGCTTTTATCCGAGATGTAATAGTTTGATAATAGTAATAGTTTATATTAATGGAAAAAAACTGAACTCCAGCTAGTTTGACCTTCCAAAGCAGACAATTACATTATCAGATATCATTGGTGGTATTTTGTCTAGTACACATTTCTTAGCTTCTGATGAGATAGATCTTCTGTGTGACCCTGTTTATCTCAGGGGAACACTTAAGGGGGTTGAGTCTGTACCAGTTAAAGGTGAGTACCTTCCCTGTGTCTTCTTTTAAGCTTCCCCATAATTTACTACTGTTGTTACCCATATTATCTATTCTAGCCATGTGTTATCTATCTGGAGTCTGTATATTTCTATCATCTATCTATTGTCTATCTACCATCTATCTAGCTTCATTATCTATCATATGTCACCTGTGTAAATGAAGACACCAAGACAAAGATGTGTTGAATTGTTTACCTGAATTTCACAGTATAAGAAAATTGTGTTTCATGTATCCAGAGCTCAATTCTCTATTTCTTACCTTAAGCTCAACCACATTAGAAGCTGTTTACATTTGCATACATGCCAGAGTGAGATATGGGCTTAGAGATAGGAGCCGCAGAACACAAAATTTTTCTGATTTATATGTATGTGTGTGTGTGTGTGTGTGTGTGTGTGTGTGTGTGTAGAAGTTGTTCTGCTCTGCTAAAGCAAAGAGGTATTGCTGAAAAAAAGATACCCTAGGAAGGAGTAATTAAAAATTGCTAGAGAACTTTAACAGTCACTATTCCTGCAATGATTGACAACCTCAACTCCTCTTCAGTGTGATGCCTTCTAGAGACTCAGCCCTCTCCCCATGTCAGTAACTACATGCAAAATACCTAGAAAAAAATTGTGTCAATATGTTTTATTTGGTATTGTATAGGCATATACCCTGTGGTTTTATTTATGTACACACACATGTATATAATATATATTATATATGTATATATATGGTACATACACATATGCAGATATGTGGGTGTATAGAGATATATCAAGGACTCGATAGAAGATGATAGCTAAGGGAAGTGGTTTGTAAAGAACTTTAGATAAATCACATTGGAGATGGAAGTAATTTTTAGGATTAAGATATTCTGATAATACACAAAAAACTTCAGAAGCACATGGGCTAAAGAAAATTTAAAGTTATCAACTTGGATAAAAGCACACATTACCACTCCACACAGTAATTCATAGTAACCAAAAAGAACATATGCAAATGCTATTTGTCAGAGGTAAAGTGGGAGAATGACTATATGGATTTCAGAAAGGAATCACTCTCTATCTATCATCTATCTATCTATCTATCTATCTATCTATCTATCTATCTATATCTATCTATCTATCTATCTCACTGTTTCTCACTCTCATACACATATATGCACACACACAAACACACAAACACACATACTATGAACATTTCTCTGTTGTACTTTCTGTTTCGGGGAATATTGCCTTGATTTCATTTGTAGTCCCCTTGTGCCCTATGGCTACAGCCAATTTGCAAGGGGAGGTCTGTGACTTGTCAAAAGGAAATGCATCCTTTTCAGACCAGTGAAATCAGAAAGGCTCCTCAGCAAGAGAGAGATGGATTGAGGGCAAGTGAGGCATATAGTCAGCCAGCATAAAATTACATGAGGTCCTTAAGGAATATGGATTCTGCAGCCTTCCAAGAAGCTGTACCACAACCTTCTTCTCATTGACCAAGGGGCTAAAACACTGCTGTCAGGAAGGAGGGTGGTGCAAAGCTCAAGCCACTGCCTCCCTGCTGACTGTTGCATAGGTAGCAGGAATGCACATCTTGAGGAAATTGTGATTACAAAAATAGCGGTGCATTTCTTCTAGAGTATCTAAAGGAGTGAAGAAACAGGACAACACAAAACCATGAAGATCTAAATTAGAATAAGTGGTATTTAAAGACAGTTGGGGGAACTGAAATTGAGAGCAGAGTTACACTTCCCAGGGAAGATTTTAGTGCTGTCCCTAGAACTGGATAGTTTTTGAAGTCATAAATGGACACAGATCCGTAGGCAAAGCAGACCAGTGCAGCCCACACACCTAAGATTGCTTCCACTGCCAAGAAAAGCAGATCTCTTATGAAATCCTTTTGCACCCCTGTTCTGGGGAGCTATGTTTAAGGGCTCAGGAGAAATAAACAATGTGGACAGAAGACTCTGTTGCAAATGCATCCAGCTTAGACCTTGAAGGGACACATTCTTACAATTAGTGGACTTCCTTAGCTATGCAATCAAGACAGAGACACTCTAGGAGTCTAAATCCATAGAGGAGACACAACTAACCATTGGAATGAAAGATGGTATGGCATAAGATTCTAGGAAACCCTCAGTGTTTATAGTCAAGTCAAAGTACACTAGCTGAAGGTTGGGCATCTATATTTTTACAAGTGTATATTCATGACACTATTAATGTGACTGGTAATGCAAACACCTACCTAATATTTAAGACATATTCCAGACTAGTGGGAATTAGGAAAAAAAATCCCTGCGTGTACTCACAAATCATAATTCATGGAGCCATCTGACAACATTAGGGTAAAATGAAAATACTTAGGTGTGGAGTATATGAGCTCCAACATAGACACGGTGTGAATATGGAGATACAAATATATATAAGGAGACATATAAGGCATATTCTATCAGTATCATATATTCCTTATCTCTACCAGAAGACCTTTTCCCAGAGTAAATATTTAAGAGTATTCAAGGTAACGTATGATGGATGTATACTCATGAGGAATACTCTTAAGTCTTCAAAAGAGACAGTGGTATTTGGCTATTCATGATACTTTCCTAGGATATTTAGAATTATAGTTATGCTTTCAATAGTATTAGAGTCTCTGTTTGTGTGACATCATTTTTATTTAAATCTTGCGCATGAATACTCATTGTGTTATGAAAATAAGATACTATTATTTTACTGGTGATTGCCTAACATTCAGTTTGTAAATATTAGTAAATGAAAGTCTATAAAATCTACTATAATCCTATTACAGTAATATGATAACCATTGATACACATACAGACACACACAACCATATTTACACACCACACTCTGAATACACACACACAGAGACACCCCACACATGATTCTCACACACACACACACACTCCCATTCACACCACATACATACACACACACACACACACACACACAGAGAGAGAGAGAGAGAGAGAGAGAGAGAGAGAGAGAGAGAGAGAGAGAGAGAGAGAGAGAATATGAGTGTAGGTGTATGGGCATCTAGAGACCAGAGGAAAACCTCAAGGGTCATTTTTTAGGGAGTACCATCAATCTTGTCTTTGGAAGCAGAGTCTCTCATAGGTTTGGAGCTTACCCCAGTGGGCTAGGATTACAGGCCAGCAAGCTCTAGGGATCCTCATGTCTCTGCCTCCCCAGGGCTGCACTTGTAACCATATTTCACCAATGCTAAACTTTTTATGTGACTACTGAGGATCAAACCCAGGTCCTCATAGGACTACAGCAAGCAATTATAGACTAAGCTGTCACCTGAGCCTCTATGGCTGCATATTTTTCTTATTTTCTACATGTGTCCATGAATAGATATCTATTTTTGATAATGTATTTGAGCAGTAATATGTAATACTTAGGTTTGCATGTTAATCAAAATCAATTTACATCATTATTTTAACATGGTGTTGGTCACTTAGTGTAAATGTCATGCAATAGTAGTGGATTCCTTCACTATTGAGCATTACATGAATGTTGGTGTTATGCAATGCTGTGAAAGGAGGGTAAAACAGCAGTAAGAATGTCTTAAAAAGTCACAAGAAATCATACTAATAACTACTTACCTCAAAACAAGAGCCTAAAACATCTATAAGTCTGTGTATAACTATACATGTATGCTTTAAATGAAAATGTCATATCTAGGTGGACAATGCTCCTTCCAAGAACCAAAGACTGCTCAACCAAAGCCCTAATGCCTGGTGTGAGAAGCCCTCTTCTGAGTTGATGGTTAGGGTTATCTATGAGCTAGATTATTGCTATAGCCCTTGATTACTCGCCCCCTCCCCACCCCCTGCCTGCCCGAGGTAAATCCCTACTGCTTAAGACACCATCCACATTAAACATAGGGCCTAGAGTCCCTTGCGCTCAAACTGACCTGAATGCCTCCTCCATGAGGACTACCTTTTATGTTACCAGAACGTATGATGTATGCTTCCAAAGTGGGGAATCAACTAACAGTTCTACCCAGCTGTGAAACATGTGAACAACTATCCAACCAGCATTTCTCAATAACCCTAAGGGTTCGATAATGGAACAAATATTAACTAAACTCTCTGATGGGACTTAAGACCTACTTATCAAGAGGGAAATTACGGCTGGTGCTGGAAATCTTTCAGCTATCCAGGGCTAATGAAGTCATGGATCTTGGAGAAGAACTTACAACTGCCACTTTATTAAATCAGCACAATCCCTAACTACATTCTAAATATTTGCCCTTATACCCAAAGATGAGTGCATTTCTCACCCCTCATCAAATAAACTTATCTTTTCAGTAGTTGGAGATGATTACAGAACATTACAACCAATCAAAATTGAGAGTTGTGAAGCACAATACCAAAAAGCACATCTATAAAACACCTCTGCACCTAACGCTCAGGTAACATTGCTGAAGAGGGGGTAGAAAGAACCTCTTCCTTGTTAAGAGTCAGAGTATCAGGGAGTTTACTGAGAGTATGTGTCTCTTAGTAATGTCAGAAGCTGCACCCATACAGTCTTAGCAATACAACTGCCTAAGGAACAAGGGCCAGGACAATGGACTTGGCAAAATGGATGGAGGTAGCAACTCTACACCAAGTTCCACAAGGAACTAAAGAATACTGAGAGTGGGATCAATAGTCTCCCCCAAAGAAGAGCATACCAATTGGCTCTCTGATACCAAATGATCAGCCCAGAAAAAATACATACATGTAACATACAGAGTGAGAAGGTTATATATTCCTAAATATAAATGCATGCAACAATAATCCATGAAAGAAGAGGCCATTAATTTGAACAAGAACAAGGAAGGGTAAATGGGAGGGTTTGGAGGGAGGAAAGGGAAGGGAGAAATGATGTAATAATATTAAAACTCTAAAATAAAACAAAAAAATTCTATTAAAAAAAAAAAAACAAGGCCACTGCTGGGAAATATTGAAAACATTTTGTAAAGATTCAAACTGAATTTTCTGCATGGATGTGCTCCAGATAGTTGGTCTACACACAAATGTGGCAAGATACTCAAATGCCTGTTGCCACACACTTCACAGCTTCTGTTGATATCATGCATTTTATTCTTGTCAGTCTCTTAGCTTGGAGAAATAAGGTAATGATCTGTTGTGATTATTTAAGAGACAATGAAATGACTTTTAAGTGGGTCTGACTGGCAGAATTTTAAGGTGTTCTTCTGAAGACCAATCCTTTCATATTATGTAAAGGTAGTCCAGTGGCATACCCTCAACTGCCCACTCAGCCTCGTCCCCAGTTGTCTGACATCGATACTCCTATTACATATACATTAGAGATATTTTAGGATCCAAGGAGTCTTGTGTTTGTATTTTAACCAATAGTCACCTGTTACTGTAACATACAGATGTTGTATGAGCTAGATAGGGCTTCCCTCATAAGGGGATAGAGATTGAGTTAGTTATTATCTCAAACATAATACAAAGAATTGATCATTGGTCTTAGGAGAGCCTGACAGTAAATTGTGAGATTGTTTTTTAAAGCATTTTAGAGCCTTCTAGCGAAAATACATAGTCTTTCAGTGGTTGATAGTAGAGTTAGCAGACATCTGATATAATTCATCCTTCTAGAGGACATACACGTGCACACATATTTCCAACAAATGTGTTACAGAGGAAGAAAGAAACTCAGAGAAGTCAGACTACCACCACCTTGTCTGTATATGTACTCCTCTCTCTCAGAGAAATGGCCTTTTTAATGTAGCATGAACTGGGATGAAAACGTCACATTACATTCCTGTGCATCTGTTTGTTCTTTTAAAAACCATTTAAGTGACTAACCAAATACATGATAACCTTATAGCTTTTTATCAGGGAAGAAATAAGAAGAAAGGAAATAATTTTGTTATATTTTATAATCTGGCTCTATAATTTTGATAAAATTTAATGTTTCTTCCTTTAAATATGGACCAATTATTTTTTTTCATTTTGATATCTATTTGATTAGGACAGTATTTATTTCCCCTAGATTGTAAAATGTGTTAACATTAAAGAATGTAATTTATTTTTATTTTAAAGTTATATATTTATATTTTAGTTATTGTTTTATTAATAAATTTCTCAGAACCACATTATAATTCTTATTGCTAATTACTAATTGTACTTCTCTTAGAAATAATTCAGGTTTACTGAGCATTTTAATGTTTCTCTATTTCTTCTCAACGTACATTTTTTTTCTGCCTCTGTTGTCATTTACTTCTTTCTGGTTTTGTTAGGACTATAATTATCTTTCTACTTTTCAAAATTTATAAATTTATAAACTTGAATTTTACTTAGGAAAGTTTTTGAATTTAAATATTTGTTTTATCTACAGAGTGGATTTGTGGTGCCTTCTATGTTTAGGTGAAGAGGATCCTGTTTTCATTATTTTCAAATTAATCTGTGATTATAGTTTTTATTTCTCATGTAGTCAATGCTGTTCTTCGGAGAGTGGTTTTGCCTTATCATCTTTAAAAACTCATCTAGTTGTTTAATTCTGCTTCTTGAAGCCAGTGTTAGTCCCACCAGTTGAGAATAAGACTACTACCACAGTTTAAAGACAATTTTGAAGCAAGCTGTGATTAAATACTGGCCAAGTCTGGCCAAACAGACTCTGGCCAGGTCTATACCCAGGTTCCCGGGAAATGGTTCAGAATCAAGTATAGCAAGGGCTTAAGGAGGGAAACCCATAATTCATTGTACTTACCATCAGGTCCAATCAGGGGCAAGCATATATTCTGACATATGTTCTGCCTAAGTACCTCCAGCCCACGTGTGATCAATCATATCCAGTGCAGATGGGTCAAGCAAATTTGTTTAGGGGACTGAAAAAAATGTGGCTTGTTATCTTCCATAAACAATAGCCTCCAGCATTTCAGAAACCATCTGTTCTTGAGCAAGAGACTTGCAGATCAGAGACATTTTGTGTCATGGATCTCTGTGGCATTGTAATGAAAACTTAAAGTGTAACATTGCCTCTCACATTAGCAAGCCTAGTTCTTGAAAGAGAGGGTTCAGCCCCTTCCCTTGTTCTGGTAGCAGATGTCTCAACCCAGATTGTTCAGCAGAAGCCAGTTAACCAGGCCCTTCTTATGGAACAGGGAGGTAGGAATTTTCCAAACTTGACATAGTTGAACTAGAATCCTATCCATGACTGTGGGCCATCCCATGGTTCATAAACTGTCCTTGGAAGAATGTGCTATATTTTAAGTTCTTGTTTAAGTGACAAGCTACCTCTGCCCAAGGCTCATGAGCCTCGTTCTACTCTTTGTCATCTCCAGAGGAATTTGGGCAGATTCCTCTTACTTGTCATTTTACCTTTTCCTTGTACTGATGCATTAATATGTTAATGTGTTCTTTGTTATTGTAGAATAAAAAAAAAACCTTGTACATTTTTATGTATTTTTGTATGGAACTGGCCATATACCATTGAAGTATTAAGTACTAATGAGACTGCTGAGAAAATGTTAAAATCAAGCATATATTTAAAAAATTTGACAAACTCTTTGCCTAATTATGAGACTGGTGAGCGTATTGAAAATTGTGTCTTTATTGGATGAAGGATTTCGCTGGCAGGAAAAAAAAAATAAAACAAAAACCAAACCAAACCAACCAACCAAACAAACAAAACAAAACAAACAAACAAACAAACAAAAAAAACCACTGAAAGTACTCTGGAGAGAAATGTGAAGAAAGCTGGATTGACCCATGATTCCAGTAGCAATAGGGTGGTAGTAAACAATGTTGTTAACTTCTCTGCTTCATCTGTGATCACAAGGAAACTGTATTTCTAGAACAAAGTTCCCTGATGTTCAGGTCTCTAGAACTGAGGATGGAAGGAGATGGATGATGGAGAAGGAGTTTTTACAAGGTGAGTGATGGGAACAACACAACCCATCACTCGTTTGAGAGAGACAACAATAAACTGACCAGAAACCACCCAGCCCCATGCACATCCACATGATCTACAGTCCATTATCAAAGACAAAATTCAACAAAATAAGGAAGGAAATTTCACAAGCCAAGGTGAAATCTCACATCTGATTTCTGTTCCCACCGATAATGTTTTTGTTAGTTATGTGGTTTAAAGGTGATTAAAATACATTTGGCTTCCTTATTGCTTTCCTTCAAATATTTTACTTTTTCTTCTTACTGAGATAGTCCTGCTGAGTCAGTTTTATCTTCCCAAACAAACTGTATCCATGCATTTACAACATTCTGGGCAGAACTGTTAAAAGGACCACAATGTAGGGAAGCATTGTAAAGCCGAGTCACAGCAGGACTGCCCTGGACTGTAGTGTTCTATTTTGTAACATGTAATCTGCAGCAACTCTTAGAGATGACAAAGGGCAGCTGGCACGCACAGTGTACCTCATTCTTCTCAATTCAGGAAGGCAGTTCATGACAAGAAACGTGGCGCCATCTTCTCCACTGTGTGCGTGTCAGTTACACCGTAACCGAAACCACAAAACAAATACTTTTGTGTTCCTTCATAAAGTCCTAGGTTTAGCACATACTCATCAACCACACCATTGCCAAGTTTCCTATGAAATTGGAGACTTTGAAATGTAAAGACAGAGGAGGCATGGTCCATACGACTTTAGAGGATGAATTGGGCAATTCATTGAGGATGAATACTGCGCACACATTTTTGCTTATCTTACTCCTAGTATCTGTTTTTCTTTTTAATTTATGCCTAGGATCTATGTAGCCATAAACACTTATATTTTTACCTCATTGGCATAGTTAACACATATTTTAAAATAGGTTTGCATAACCATAGAATGTGAACACATGTAGCAGACAGTGTGGAAATTTCAAAATGTAAATAATAAAACAAGTTATGCATAAAGCTATCATCAATTATAATCACTGATCACTTTCTGTATCTTTTTTGTTCTTTCTTAAATTATTGATACAGTTGATACATGTATTATATATCATATATCTTTTAGTACTTGGTGTATTCTTACCTCATGGGATATTATAGTTTTCAGAATCTCAAGCCTCAAAGTTTCCTTTAATTATTTTAATTAATGGCTAATTTTTCTTATCTTAATGGACTTCTAGGTAACTTCTTTTTAATTGGTTATAATAATTAATATTGGGGTTATTTTCAGCATACGATTTTGTTTATATGCAAATATATGTGTGTGTGAGTGAGTTATACCCTTTACTCACTTCATAGGGGGAAGTGCTAGATTAAAGTTTAAAGTTTAGTCACTTGCTTTGTACTTAATATACGATAATAAAGTTTTATAAAAGATTATAAGGAAAAATTAGGATCTGAGCTAAGTCACCAATTATAAAATGTCAAATAATTTTCAGATAAATTTCCTGCCAATTTATACTCCCATTCATATTATACCTAGGTACTTGATTTACTAGGGTTCTAGAGCATCATAACTTAATCTATGTTAATACTGTGATAGCCATAAAATCTTATTCTTAGAACTAGTATATCTTGTGAAGTTGTTCACTTTAATATGCTCTGTCTTTCATTTTCTGCATAAATTTCTTCCTTTTGCATATCTTACCCTCTCTCACTTATGTGAAATACATGAAAAGGAGTGGAATTTTGTTTGATGTATTGTTTGGGGCTGCTTTCTGAATGCTATCACAGAATAACAATGATCCTGGTGGTCAGCAGGCTGGCAGCACTGCACGTGTGCCCCCATGGGTGAGCGAGCTCATATTCCCTCAGAGAGAAACTTATTTGAAGTCTGACAGAGCTGACTTTGGAACCAAAGGTTCCATCCAGAGCTGATAGGAGAGCTTCATCATCGCCAATGTTAAGAATTAAATGTGTAGGGAAAGAGGAAAACAGAACCTAACATGTTTCCAGTTTTTGATGGATTATCTTTTCAGTTTCCCACTCTAAAATGATAGAATTGAACTCAACTGTCCCTTAGTTTCCTTACCTGTGTGATAAAGAAAAGTTCCTACTTCATAGAGCTATATAAAATGAGTATAATGTCTTAGTCTGAATTTCCCTAGGAAGAAAGCAGGGTAGGATTCTGGTTGAATGTGTTATTTGGAGGTGATCCCTGGAAACAAACTTTGGAGAATGAGAAAGTTAGGCAGGATGTCAGTTAGTTAGGAAGTTAGTTAGAATGTCAGTTAGTTTGGAAGTTAGGAAGAATGTCAGATAGTCAGGAAGTTAGTTAGAATGCCAGTTAGTTAGGAAGTTAGAATGTCAGGTAGGAAGTTAGTTAGAATGCCAGTTAGTTAGAATGCCAGTTAGTCAGGAAGTTAGAATGTCGGTTAGGTAGGAAGTTAGTTAGAATGCCAGTCTAACAAAGGGCAAGTTCAGAGCTGGTTGTTACCAGGAGGACTGGAGCTTGATGTCCCCAGGAAAACTGGGAGTAAGAAACTTCTGATTCATTCTGTAAAAGGGGTGAGAGCTGAGGTGGAGGGAACTTCCCCATGCCAGGGAAGAGCTACACACAGAAGGAAGGTTATTGAAACTTTATAGGACTAGGCAAGACTTTATGATTAAAGGACAGACAATATGACTCTAGTTCCAACCCCAGAGAGAATAAAGATCATGGGACAGTCCATATCTGTGATCCTCACACTCTGTTTTCAAAGCCAAATAACAATATAATTTTGATAAATTATTTTAACAATATTGTCAGAAACCTTGAATGACAGTGACTAAGGAAAAAAAACAAAAACAAACCTCTGAACCCAATACTCACAGTTGTGTGTGTGTGTGTGTGTGTGTGTGTGAGTGTGTGTGTGTGATAGTAATACATGTAAACATGTATCTAGAGAAGGGGCATAAAAGGATGGACGAATCCAGAAATAATGGAGCATGCCTGTAAGCCTAACAGTGGTGAGGACAGCAGTTCAAGTCTACTTTGAACTTCACAGTCCCACACACAGATGAGTGTGTGTGTGTGTGTGTGTGTGTGTGTGTGTGTGTGTGTGTTTGTAGAACAAAATAATGAAATGATATGATTTCTATATACTGCAACAAAGAGTTCATTTGGTCAAGACAGCCAGATTACAATAGATTGGTGCAAAAGAAATCTAAATTTACTCTTAATTATTAGAACAGACTCTTTAAATTCTACTTATTTGTTTGCTTGTTTATTTATTTTGCATGTATGGGTTTTTTGCTTGCATATGAGTCACTATATATGTGCCTAGTGGCAAAAGAAGTCAGAAGATGGAGTTGGATGTTATGGAACTAGAATTACAGATATTTGTGAACTGCAGTGTGGGTGCTGGGAATTGGGTGTAGGTCCTCTGCAAGACTAGTTAGTGCTTTTAATCATGGAGACCTCTCTTCTGCCCTAGAATCGATTCTTAATGTGGCTATGCTATACAGTCTTTAAATTCACATTTTTCTCCTTATTTATGATTGCTAATTTCTTATTACTTGCTGATTATTTTATACAAAGGAAATGATGTTATACAAAAAATAAGTTCGAGGGAGATTCTATTTTTGATATCAAAATTGGTTGTAAAGTGGTGGCAGCAACTGGCAACATTGTCATATTTGGCTTAGGAATTGCCAATGAACAAAAGTATAGTGGTCATTCGAGATGTTTTGTTGGGTTTTGAGAGATGGCTCAGTGCTTAAGAACTCTGGCTGTTTTTGTAGAGGATCATGGTTAATACCCAGCACACACATGGTAACTGACAACCATCCTTCACTTCAGTTTTAGGGGATCCAGAAATCTTCTCTGGCCTCCACAGACATGGTACACTCGCATAATACCCATAAATACATTCAGCCAAATCAGTTATTCAAACAAAATGAAAACAATGGATACATCTTTTTAAAAAAAGCCAGAGCCTTACTGATGAGGAGCACAGTAGTTGGCCATTGGAAGTTGACAATGACCAATGAGAGCAAATATCAAAGATGTTCCTCTTAAAATGACATGAGAAGGAACATTTGAAACAAATTGGAAAAGTGAAAAATTTCAATGAATGTGTGTTTCATGAGCTTACAAGAAAAATAGTAATTTTCCCTCTCTTCTATTACTCTATACAACTTACTTTTTGGGGTTGGGGATTTAGCTCAGTGGTAGAGCACTTGCCTAGCAAGAGCAAGATCCTGGGTTCAGTCCTCAGCTCCGGGAAAATAAAAGACAAAAATAACAACTCACGTCTTTTTATTTTTAATTATAAAAGATTTATTTTATTATATAACTTTTTTTTAACTTATGTGTATGTGTGTGGGTGGATGTGTGAATGCCACATGTGTGTGAATGCCTGTGGATGCCAGAAGAGGGTGTCAGATCATTTAGAGTTATAGGCAGGTGTGGGTACTGTTCATGGGTGCTGGGAGCTAAACTTGGGTCCTCTGGAAGAGCAGTATGCATTTTAACCTCTAAGCCATCTCTCTAGGCCCAAGCAAATCATTGCTTTATCAGACTGAGACATGATGAAAAAGTCCAGCTCAATAGTTAGTTTCAGAAGAATCTCCCAAGTACTTCCCAAAATCAAACTTGCACCAGGAAGAGGTGGGGTGGGAGGCATGGTAACTGTTCGATCTGATCCACTACAGTTGTCAGAATCCTATCAAAATCTTCATGCCTGAGAAGTATGCTCAGAAAATAGATGAGCTACAACAAAAACTGTAATGCTTGCAGCTATCCCAGGTCAAAAAAGGAAGCAACTTTCTCCATGACAACACCCAACTAAACATCACACAACCAGTGCTTCACAACTTGAGTTAATCACACTGAGAAGTTTTGCCTAATTCATCATATTTACCAACTGACTGCTACCTCTTTAAGTATCTCGATAAGCATTTTTGGAGGTGGGGTGGGGCAGGGAAAACACTTTCACAATTAGCAGATAAGAAAATCCTTTTCAAGAGTCCATTATATCCTGAAGCACAGATTTCCATTCTATAGGAAAAAGCAAACTATGTCTTGTTGATAAAAATGTATTGATTCTAAGAGTTCTTGATTAGTAAAGATATGAACCTAGTCTTAATGATCTAAAATTCAGTCTCAGACTTCAATTACTTTTGCCCATCTGTAATAATATATGATGGAAAGTCTGCCTTGAAAGAGTTGATGTGCTGTTGAATGACTTCACAAATGCTGTTTGTAAGATACTCTGTCAAAATGCCAAGAGAAAGTATGGAAGACAGTTCAGAGGCCATTGTAGAAGTTACTGTAAAGTCGTGTAATCTGTTGACGCAGAGAATGCTAAACAGAACCACACCTTTCTTTCAGAAGGACATTAGGATGAGTTCTCATCACTTGTAGAGGTTGTTGTGAGCAATGAACAACGCCCAGAATAAGAATCAATCTGCTTGGTGTCATCTAAAAGTAATCTACATGTAAAGTAAGGAGACATTAGGTAAAAATCTTGCTCTGCTATCACAAGAGGAGTTATGACCAGACAGCAGGTCCCTGTGCCTGTGAGTTGGGAACAGAATAACAGTGAATTTGGCTTCAAGAAAAGGCAAGGTTAATAACAAAAGGCCCTGATGCATGATTTAGAGCAGGACAAAAAAAAGTATCAGAATTGACAACTGAAATCAGCAGCTATTGCTTTGGGAATAAATAAGAAAGAAAAGACAGAAAAAAAAGAGGAATGATGTCATCAGGCTGGCAGCCCTGTGTGTCTTCCACTCCCCCACAAGTCTGGCTCTGACTCCTGTCAGCTGTACCACCCACATCTTCTCAGCAATGTAACCTAGATTTGCACCCACTTAGGCACCCCTTCCTCCCCCATAACAATGTGTCATTTAATCAATGATGATGCCCATGTGTTTGGCACTGTAAGGGCTGTTTCCTGTGCAGAGTGGATGTAATGGTTGCAGTGGCTTTCCTTTTAGGATATAGAGATGATAAATGTGGGTAGTTACCCTATTTCCAGTCTACCTGTGAAACATCTTCATAGGGAAATACACACACAGGTGCACACACTAGTTCACACTCATCAGAAGGACAGAAATCCTGCAGAAGCACTTGGCTGTCAGACATGTAATTAGGTAGGAGGATGATTAGCAGGCTCAGTACTGTAGGTGGGTTTATTTTAATAGTGTTTGGGACATCTTTGGGAAGAACAGAAGATGATTAGCATGGCTTTACAGAAATCTACACACAAAATGACAAGAATTCAAGTAGAAACAGGAGATATTCCTAAAAAACCTTTGCAAAGACAAGCAATGGAACAAGAGGATTTCTCATTGCTCTGGGGACCTGGTTGCAGCTCCAGGCATCAGGCTTTTGAAAGGTTGTGCAAATAAACATTGTCAGGTAATGCTTTCTGCTTGAAAGCAACAGCAACCAACTGGCTAATTAAATTGAAGGGGAACTCCCTTTGCAAAGGATATCCAGTGTTCACAGAAACAACAAAAATGGAACCTCATCTTAAAAAACCACTAGTGGCAAAAACTGGAGTTAGAGGGTTAGGAAACAGTAATGCCCGCAGAAATTGATTAACAGTCTTACTGGCAGTGTGCCCAAACTCCAGCAATCTGTTCCATTCTTATGTTTACAACGTAGAGGTAAAAGCTTTCCTGGGCTAATGTGTCCCATTGGCCAACCTGTGGTTCCAGGTTTAAGCTGTGTCTTTGAAGAATAGAAGGAAAGTTTATTGATTCATTGGCTGGCTGACCTTCCACAGTTCCTTTTGTTGTTGTTGTTGTTGTTGTTTTGTTTGTTTGTTTGTTTGCTTGTTTTTTTGGGGGGGGACACAGAGCCTCTCTCTTTAGATGTGGCTGTGCTGGAACTCACTATGTAGACCAGGCCAGCCTCAAATTCACAGAGCTCCTCCTGGCCCAGCCTCTGGAGTGCTGGATTAAAGGTGTGGGTCACCATGACTGGCCAGAAAGCTCTTTTTAAACTACCCAATCTTATACATTTTGTTCTTAGAAAGAGATAATTTTCTGAGAAACATTTGGATATTGAGGGTAAGAATTGATTTTGAGTTGTTTCTGTGTGTGTACAAACACACATATGCACATACACTTCCATTTGGTAAATGGTATAAGGCCATTATAATAAACTCAACCAGAAGCTAATTTTTGAATGGTAGTATTATAAAATACTAAGATTTAGGTCAAAGAAGAGTGAACATAAGTGCTACATCTCTTTTTCTGTAGGATGTACTTAAGAACACAATGAAATATAAGGTACGACTGTGAATGTAATTGGAAGCTGATCATAGACAGCTACCTCCCCTCTGATCTGCAGGCATTTATGTGTTCAGGAACATAAATAAAACTGCATTTGTAATATGGGCCATGGAAGTAGTGTGGGCAGTATACAAAATGACTTTAATTTGTTACTTTGAGTTGGTTTGACTCCATGAACTCCAAGGACTGTGGCCCAGCTACAATATGTAAATGTCATCAGTCTCTTCTGGTTAGTGCTTTAGAGAAAGTCTCTATATTAGGAAAATAGAGTGTGTCTGCATTTTCATTTTAATCCTTTAAATTTTTATTTAGTTAAAACCATCTTACATAACATAAAATTTGTTGCCTTACCTATTTCTAACTGTCCAGTTTAGTGATGTTCAGGATATTCACAGTGTTCTGAGGCAAAAAACCAGGAAGATGTCTCTTACACATCTCAAATTCATACTCATCAAGCCACAACCCTTTCCTTCTGCACACAAACTGTGAAAACTGCTGTTCTGCTTTCTATTTCTATGAATTTGACTGTTGTGGGTCTCTTAAATATGTAGAATTAGGCAATGCTAGTCTTTTTACTGCCTCACTATTCTTAGCACTTTATTCTTATAAAGTTCACTCTTACTATAGCATGCCATGATTTCCTTTGTGTTTAGCAGGGATCATAGATGGTCCCCTACCTACAGTGGTTAGACTTCCATTTTTGTTAATCATTATGATGACATGGAAGTACTTTGAATTCAGTAGAGATCATACTGAGATTTTAAAATTTGACTATTTTCTCTGTGGCAGCAGTACCTAGTTTTACTCTCCCAGCTGCAGGCATACATAAGCTTTCGGAGCATATCTAAGTTCTGCAGGGCTGAGCTATGATGTTCAGGAGCTTAGGTGAATTAAGTATGTATGCAATTTATGATGTTTTCAACTTATGATGGGCTTATGGGGACATAACCTCATTTTAAATTGAAGAGTATCTGTAGATATGCATGTAAATGTGCCTATATAGTCACATTTTCTTTATTCACTCATCCATCAGTGGCTATTTGGGTTAATTCAACAGTTAGACTTCTTCATATACTGCTACTGTGAATATGGGTATGCAAATTGGTTGGGGAACCTGCTTTCACTATTCTAGGATATTCACCCAAAAGCAGGATTGCTAGATTACATATTCTATTTTAAAAATATTTTTGAGGAATTTCTATACTATTTCATATATATATATATACATACATATATATATAATGTATGAAATATTTTTACAACATTGTCCACAGTCTAGGGTTGTAATCATCTTTTAAACAAAATCTACCTGACTTAAAAGACACAGGCCATGTACAGAAGAACTATTAGGTGTGTGGTAAAGGTGGGGTGGTGTGCTTTCTGAGAATGGATGTGCCATATGATTCCCTGGGATTTGCAAATGTTTCAAAACCCAAGCTGTAAATGAGTAGACAGATAAAACACACAAGGAACTTGAGGAAAGTGATCAAGAAGCATCCTATCTTTGGGAATAACAAGGAGAAAATGAATGAAATCAAATACATGCAATCTAAACCTGAACTCAAAAGGGAATAGACAACCATAGCTCAGTATATATAAAAATATTATAAAGAAAAATGTTACTTTCTAAGATAATTAGAAAATAAAACATAAGATAGATGAGATAAAATATACCATGATAATTTCTCTAGAATTTCTTCCACTTGACATTGGAACTATATGTAGTATGAGGAAAGGAAATGTTTTGAAATATTCTCCAAACCAGATTGATGTAACTCACTCACTCCTCTGCCTCCAAATATCACACTGACTATCACAGTTTTATAGTTTAAGAACTCTGAGGCTCAGACCAAAACAATTTGCCAATATTTCACTAAAAATAATTTTGCACCTGGTCAGACCACTTGACTTTTTTCCAGTTTGAGATGTTTTATAATGTCCACAACGACACCTTTGACAGATTTGCCTGTTGATCTTGTCCATAATTTAAAATTAGACAAAACTTTTTTGCCACTCAGAACCAACTGTTTTGATGATGATAGTTAATGATTCCTCTGATAGCTGTTTACCTTCACAGGCTACACCAATTTTTCCCATACAGCCCTGGTTACTAAGGCGTGGAGGTCTCCTTTATTGGCTGTCAGTTTTGGGGGTTAATTCTGAAAATATCTTTCTCTAAAGTATTAGGTCAAAATCACCACATCTCATTCAATGAAGATGATCTCTCTATCCTTTGCAATTGCTGTCAGTATAGAGTCAAATCAGTGACTTCAAATCAAAGGTTCCTGTATAGACCTGGCAACAGTAATATCCTTCTTGAATTACCTTTACAAGAAAAGTCTTGTGGTCTTCTCCCTACACCTGCACACATGTATGAGTACACACACACACACACACACACACACACACACACACACACACACACGAAAAGTCTTGTGGTCTTCTCTCTACACTTGCACACATGCGTGAGTATACACACACACACACACACACACACACACACACACACACACACACCAAATATCCACATGCCCCACTAACTTAACCACATAGCGCTGTTTCTTCTCAATTTGCTGTTTATTGAGTTACATCAACTGTGGAAGTAAAATATGTCACATGATCAAATGTTGCTAGATCAAAATGAATTTGCCACCTGCTGCCTCCACCCACCAATCTGGAAGATAAAAGGAATTGAATTTACTGGGGGAAAAAATCATCTTGACATTTTTTTTTCTTTTAAGAAACTCCATATGGCAGAGACAGAACCACAGCTGCACTAGGTAGCTGCAAGTCCACCACTATTATTAATAAAGAAGCTTCTATAGGAATAAAATACTGTTTTGTAATAGAAACTTCCTGTTTACATGAAAACTCATGTTTTCTGTAAAAATTGATGATGTATTCAATCTCATGCTGCTGGCTTGAAAATCTGGCTAATTACCCATTTTTGAAGAGTATGAAACATTGAATAAATTTTTTTTGTGTCATTTAGGCTGTACTCCTCAACACTTTCTCCTCCTATTTTTTCTCTACTCAGAATTTCCCCCCATAATCCTGAAGGAAATAAAGACTGAAATTAATTGTCCTTTCTCTCTGAAGTTATCAGAAGTATTTCTATTTTTTCACTAGACAGGGTGTGTTATGAGGCAGTAGAATCTCAGAATTTTAGGGTGAATTGGTGATTCATAACTCTTAAGTATATATTATTAAATTGCATGAGTTTTAATCATTAGCTTCTTTTATTCATCCTATACCTTACTACTGAGTAAAGAACATGCCATAATACATGCTAATACATTGAATGCAAATTCGTATAGCCCTTGTCATTACGATGCTTTGTAGTTATTAAGGATGATCCAGAAAATGTTTATATAAACCTGTATAATGTATACAAATGTTGATATATTAAATATATGTATATACATGCTGTGGGATGTTCTGTATGTCCTGTGGGAGCCTGTTCTTGGGTTCCTTGTGGCTTTACTCAGCAGGTCCGCATAGAAGATGATTAGGACCATGGGCCTGAGTGCAGGTGTCTGAGATGGTCTGCACTTGGCTGTGCTGGGGGATGGTCTGTATGTCAAGTTGCTCTGATTGGGCAATAAATAAAACCTGATTGGCCATGGCTAGACAGGAAGTATAGGTGGGACTAACAGAGAGGAGAAATAAAGGAACAGGAAGGCAGAAGTCACTGCCTGGAGCCGCTGCCAGGACAAGCAGCATGTGAAGATGCCAGTAAGCCACGAGCCGCATGGCAGGGTATAGATTTGTAGAAATGGATTAATTTAAGCTATAAGAACAGTTAGTAAGAAGCCTGCCACGGCCATACAGTTTGAAGCAATATATAAGTCTCTGTGTTTACTTGGTTGGGTCTGAGCGGCTGTGGGACTGGTGGGAGACAAAGATTTGTCCTGACTGTGGGCAAGGCAGGAAAACTTAAGCTACATATACATATCTGTAAAGTGTGTGTCTTCCTTAGAACTAAGATATATTAAATAATTTAGATCAAAAGAAGTGGTCCACATTCTTTTTATTGGCCTTGGCCATTACACTTTTAAATGCATGCATTAAAAGTATCCAAATTAGATATTTGATGACAAAGATCATCATTGGGTGATAGGGGAATGACAGCTCATTATAATTTTCAAATAACAGTCTTTATTTTTTTTTATTAAAGTAGTTTTTAAAACCACATGCTCTAAACTCTGCAGGGGTTGAGCCTTCTGTATTTACATATGCATCTTTATTCAGGGAGGTTTTGTAAAAACCCTGAAGTAATTTGAATGAATGTATAGATAAATGGCTAAATGAACAGATGAACCCAGGCCTCTATATATACCATGGGAATGGATCTGTTATCTTGGGTACTTAGATGCAAAGACTGTGAACTATGAAGATGTCTGGTAAGTGCTTCTCTGCAATAGTGAGGTATGCTAGGTATTTTATAGTAGGAAAGATGACATGTTTTCTAAGCTTCCTAGTGAATAATATGCTCTAATTGTAGGTAGTGTTCTGTGTCTATTGGGAACATGGAAAATAAACATGTCTGTGTAAAGTAAGTAAAATTAAATGTGATTCATTATAAAAGGATGTTTGTAAGTCAGAGAAATCACATGAAGTTTTAATCTTCTTTGAAGTGTTGTTTAAGTCTAGAGTCTCCAAGAAGTGGGGGTAACCCGCTGACAGGTATCACAGGTGCTTTCACTATATAGGAAGTCTTAGATCATGGTATTCAGTGTCACATATGTAACACAATGTAGGTGGAAGTGGCCTACTGATATCACAGGTGGTTAGCTTAGAGGAAGACTTAAACTATGACATTGAGTTTCATATCTGTCTTAGTTCTGGTTTCAATTGCTGTGGAGAAGCACCATGACCTTATAAAGGAAAATATTTAATTGGGGTGGCATATTTACAGTTCAGAGGTTCAGTTCATTATCATCATGGTGGGATATGACGGCATGTAGGCAGACATGATGCTAGAGAAGTAACTGAAAGTTCTACATCTCAGGCAACAGGAAACAGTCTGTAACTCTGGGTGATATCTTGAGAGTAGGAGACCTCAACTCCTACCCTCACAGTAACACACTTCCTCCTACAAGGCCACACCTACTTCAACAAGAACAGGTCTCCTGATCATGCCACTCCCTGTGAGATTATGGAGTCAATTGCATTCAAGCTACCACAATATCTATAAGACAGCCTAGCAACCAGATCACATAGTATCTAAAATATTCAGAAACTTTGCCTGAAGATATGGAGGTTTTGTGCCAGCACATTTCATGTGTCATGAAAAACATAGTCTACTGTAGATTATTAAAGCTGGAATGTATTGGTCAGGAGAAAAGAGACGCTGACACTGAATTAGGAGATCTAGAGTTGAAAGGATGCTTGCAACAGATGAGACTAAAATCATAAATCATCTTAACTGAGATGGCATGAATGATTATTGTCAAATATACCTGGAGGTCTTCATTCTTCTTTATGATTTTTAGCAAAAAAACAGGTGAATTAGTTTATGGATTGGTTTATTTAAAGTACTACATTAGAGCAAAGGGCTTGTTGGTGATTTCTTCTTTTTGGTTAGTTGTAATATGCTAATCAACGTATTTTAAAGATGGTCACTATACTCAACAAAGATGTTTGTCTATTCATGCAGCCATTTGACAATTGTTATACACAACGGATTACCTTTCTTCTAAATTCACTGTAAACTTTGTGCTAACTCGTTGATCCTTCTTTTTAAAAAAATTCTTTTCCTTTAAATTTATAAGAGGCCATTGGTTAATAGCACATTTACCAGGTGCACTGTGAGAACAGTTTCCTATTCCCTTCAGACTAATCATCAACTTGATTAATTAATTTAATCAAATACTCCAGTGTGACAGTTCATACTAATTAGCTAATAATATTCTATTTCTCTGCACCTTTGGGACCTAGATGTTATTGTTGCATGCAGTTACAAAGCTACCATTTCCCCCTCCTATTTGTGAAGGCCTGGGGTGGGGTACCAGTTATAGATCAAATTTGAACTGCCCTCCACATGCTCCTGTGTGCAAACACTTGTTCCCCAGCTGCTGCTGCTGTTGTGGGAATTTGTGAAAACATTGGGATATATGAGTAACTATAGGAGATAGATTTTCTCTGTAGGAGGACTTTTGAAGGTTACACTGGAATCTGTTTCCAATGTGAACTCTCTGGTTGGTTTAGCTACCATGGTGTGAAAAGCCAGGCATGGAAAACCTCCTTTGGAGATGTTGGTCAAGGGAGTTGAAGGTTCTCAAAATAATATAAGCTATTGCCATTTCCCTTGATTGCCTCTAAACTTGAAGATAAGATACCATTGCTGACACCACACCCTTCAGACACAGGACTTGGAGAAATGGAGCTGGAAAGGAACTGGGAATTGTCTTTCTTATGACTAGTTCTCATAGTATCCAAAGATCCATAGTATGAAAGATGTCAAGGGAGAAAAATGTCCTTCCCATCTATAAAGCCTCCAAACCATAACAATGAGCTACAAAATGTGAAATATCCACAAGGATGTCACTTATATTTTGGAGATAACTGCCCTAAAACCAGTATAATGTCTATCTATATTCCAAATATGTATACCTACAGATATGTGTAGCTTTCACCCTTCATCAGAGAAACTTCTTTTTACAGCAGATACAACCCATTGCATCAAGCTGTAACTGGTCAAAATATAGGGAACTAGTGACCATTTGGTACCAATGCCAACTGATGCATTCACAACACTACCCTTATATCTGAGGCTCAGAGGACATTCTAGAAGAGAAGGCAGGAAGGTTGTAAGAGCCAGAGGACCAGGGTATCACCTGTGATAGTGTGTCTTCTATTTATGACACCTATAAAATCTTAAAAATGTAATTATATAATCACTTCAACAGGACCTATACAATGACAAAACCAGTTTACATACAATTGTAGAAGGAGAAATCCCTTAAGGCCTCACCTCTAGATTAAGAGCTACAATCAATCAATAGTTGCTGAGAGAGAGAGAATCTATCTTCTCTAGGGACAAGACCCATGCTAGGTTATCCAGTCCCACCTGGTCAGCCATAAACACTTACACATGTGAGCAACATCAATGGCCTCAGCAGATTTTAGTTGTGTGTGTGTGTGTGTGTGTGTGTGTGTGTGTGTGTGTGTGTGTGTAACAATAATAATTAAAGAAAAAGGGGTCATGAATTTAATATGAAATTATGGGGGCTAGGAGGAGTTGGAGGATGAAGAATGGTGAAGAAAGGAGTTGGAAAAGATGTAAATACAGTATTCATGCATAAAATTCTCAAAAAAAAAAAACAAACTATTGAAGCCATAATTGGATGGTCCCATTGCTCTGTTTAAGCAATGACACCTTCCATGATGGACTTTACCCTCTAAACTTTGAGCCAAAGCAAATCTGTCCTTTAAGTTGTCTATATTGAGTAATTTGATCACTGCAATGGAAGGTAACTAATGTGTCACCTACATGTGTGGGGCAAGATATGTTTTAGAGAGAGTGAGTCTGGGAAGAAAATATTTCAGACATGTCACCAAAGCATGAATCCTAGAATGAGGAATACACTTGGAGTTCTAGCCTTCTTGCCAGAATATCCAGGACTTTGTGACATTGTGTTGATGCTTTGTACTGCTGTGGGATGGTCTGTATGTGAAATTACTCTGATTGGTCAATAAATAAAACACCGATTGGCCAGTGGCTAGGCAGGAAGTATAGGCAGGACTAACAGAGAGGAGAAAAGAAAGAACAGGAAGGCGGAAGGAGACACTGCCAGCGCCACCATGACAAGCAGCATGTAAAGATACCGGTAAGCCACGTGGCAAGGTATAGATTTATGGAAATGGATTAATTTAAGCTATAAAACAGTTAGCAAGAAGCCTGTCATGGCCATACAGTTTGTAAGCAATATAAGTCTCTGTGTGTTTACTTGGTTGGGTTTGAGCAGCTGTGGGACTGGCGGATGATAGAGATTTGTCCTGACTGAGGGCAAGGCAGGAAAACTCTAGTTACATTGTACTTTGTTCCCCAGGGTGATTTATTAAATTCCTGTTGCTGTTTAGACTCAGCATTCTGTTTTCAGTGCTGTTGTCCCCAAAGAAGCATAAAATAAACCCCATATAACAAGCAGTAGCACTGGTGCTGGCATTGGACCTGGGTTCATGGTGCCATGGATGTAGCTAATGATCTGTTCTCTCCCACCATAAACCAAGGATGGTTTTTCATGAATACAAACTGCTGGTGAGGTAGCAACTGAGACAAAGCTTTGGTGGCTCTCCTCAGTATTCTCAGCATCCTTTGCTAGTCTTTTGCTGATTTCTGTGACAACAGTGCTTGCCTTTCTAGGATGTCACTTAAAAAAAGTTTTGCCTTCACTAATGCCTCTCAGGCCTGATTTTACAACTCACTGCTAGCATCACATTTTAATTACATGGGACTTTGTTTTGTTTTCTCCCTCTTAATAAGGCTCTGCTGAGGAAATCAGACCCTCTCTGGGTCTAATCAGGTTGTCAGATCAATTAGGGTAATTGACAGCAGGCTTTATCGCATTGCTCAATCAAGAATGTAACCGTTTTATTAGAGGAAAACAATCCCCAGTTGATTTTGAGACACAGAAAAGACAAAGGTTAGATATGTGTAAATAGTGAGGGCAAGATAGACAACCTGAAATGAGAGAGTTTGTTCTCATGATGGGAGGAGGTGGGTAGAAAATACAGCAGAGACCTTCAGAGCAGGCCTCATGGGAGGATGGTGCTGTGGGCCCGGGAAAAACATTTGTCAGAAGTGATTGCTTAAACTCTAGATTTCAACAAGTTCAGTAGAGAGTAGAGTCCAGATATCTTTATTTTTTTGAACTCTGTGTTGATTTATTCGAATAGGTTACCTATTGGTTATTACACTTTTAAGAATGTCGATGTTATTGGGAAAGCTGAATATACCAATATCAAGTTTGGCTTAGGACTGTGCTGTGTTGTATTTGCTTTTATGGATACACATCACCTATGATCATTGTTCTTATGGTCTGCTTTCAAGTCAAGAACCTATGTTCTGTTTTCATTGGTTCCTTTGTGCTTTTATGAATGGAAAGTTGTCAGGGACAGTGGCCAAATTGTCCATTTAGAGCTAATAAATATCATGAGTCAAGGAGATGAGACTTTCTGCCAATGTCTGGGCTGTCTGGAGAATAAGAGAACAGCATGTCTCCCATTACTGTCTCAGAATATACTGAGTCTTCCCCATAGTTATCTAAAGCTATAGAGGACTACAGTTAATTTTTAAATATATAACACAAAGATGATACCAAACTTTTAAAACTTTATTGTAATTATCTTGGTGGCAAGGAAAGAAAAAAAAAGAAAAAGAAATTGATTTCTCTAGCTATTGTGGCTCCCAAACCTCTCTAAAAACAGCACTGAATAAGTGCAAAATATTTCTGATGGTTTATATCATTACATATTCATAGTTAATTAACATGTTATCATAAGCTCTCGCTTACTTTTTCAGTGGCATGTATACTGCTTAGAACAGGTGCTTAGATATTGATTATGCTACCCCTAAACAGCTTATAATTTATTTTAACAGATAGGAGATCATCTGATTCCTTGTATTGTTGGTTATAGTCTTCTTTTTTCTATATTTTTCTCATGATGTATAAATAGCATATTCAGTACCGTTGAGACTAGGTTATATCTATTTGAGATGACTGTTAAAGTAAGATTTGAAGTGGTTATGGTATAAAACCCTTGGAGGCCAACAGGAAAAATATTACATGTTTCATGAGATGTAGCCAGGGATGACTGATTTCCTAAGAGTACCATAGGACTGAGTACTTTAGTTCAGTGCTAAGTGTTACCCATCATGAACTTCTGGCTACTCAACAAAACCACCCACCTTTTATTCATGTGATAATAAGGTGTTGGTTTTTCTCTTAAGATGATCTAGATATTTTGCCTTTTATTTTTAATGCTGTTTTCACATTAGTTATTAAATAATAAAAAATGTTAAGTAATTTAAAAGATTCTGCCTACTTAATGAACAGGTACTAGCTTCAAATATCTTCTCATTTTTTGATGGGGCTTTGGTTAATTAGAGCTAATTAGTGAAACTATGAAGGTAAAGGGCAAAAGGTATGGTCTCTTTCTTAGGTGACTGACAAATTACTTCTTCCTTTCCACCCATTTCAAATCCTATGTGCTACCTCAGGCCAGCTTCTGAAGATCTGAAAACTAGTTGGTGTTCTGTGTGTTTTCTTTGAAGTATCTAAAGATCATTCTCAGATTCTATTGCTCTTCCCACTGCAACTTCATGGGAGGCAGGAGTAGGGGAGCCTGTTCCCATTAACACCTGATAAAACTGACTGGAGGACTAGGAGATGGAGACTGGCCATAAGAGTGACAGAAGGAAGAGCAGGAACGTTTTGGGTTAGTTTGCAGCTTTTAACATTTTATGTTAAGCCAACCCTTTGTTAAATAGAGTGTATCTATCTGTATGCAAGCTAAAGACCACAAGCAATGGGGCATATCATGGAATTGTGCATCACATAAGAAACAATGCATTTGTAATGAAAATTATAGTCTATGTAAACAGAAATTCAGCTTTAAAAAGCAAACCCCTAAACTAGTCAATGCTAGATTTTTTTTAAAGTGGTGACCCTGTACTCCTCATCTTCTAAATGTTCTGATTCGTGCCTGGTGTGATACATGATACATTAATACATGCTGATTATTGAGTTCAGCAACTCTGGTTCTTGCTTTGCTGAGTTATTTTTAATTTCTAATAAATCTGAACTCCATGCTACATACTTTCACAACAAGTATTTCTACTTTGAGCTACTAAAATTTATGGCAGTAGGTTCTGGGCTCTGGAAAATCTGTGTCTGCTACACAGCCTTTCTGTATGCCTGAACATTGGTATTTTTAGTTCCTTCCTAATGACTGATACTTGCAGAGGAGGAATTCAGGATCTTTAATAACATCCATCCTTCTTTCATGACCAGCCAGGTAAGGTTGAGTTGCAATGAGCTGAACAGATCAATAGTAATCACAGGGTACTTCGAAAGGACAGCCTCCTCAATAATCTTGGGACAGCTCAGTTAGCATTGTCACTCAACCCAAAATACAGTGTGTGTATGTGTGTGTGTGTGTGTGTGTGTGTGTGTGTGTGTGTGTGTGTGTGTGTGTGTAATATCTGACTATAAGAATCTCTAAGGAAAAACAGCCCCTCATGTCTACCACAGCCTCATATTCCAGGATATTTGTAGATCAACACATTACTGGTATGCTGAGCACCCTTGATTCTGCTCAATGAGGCTATCACCTGACCCTCCACTTTGCCCCAGGTTTTCTCAGTGATATCCCTGTTATTCAGATTAACAGGGATATCAGAATAATAGGAGCTTTCTTGGAAGAGACCTGCTAGATGCTTGTCCTTTATCACTGACCTCATGGGCAAATCAGTTTTAGACGTTTGGCCTATGAATCTTTTTCTTCAGAGTAAATTATCAGAGATTTAATAATTGAGGACAAAGTGGGAAGAAACCAGGTCATTCAGTCCTGTTTGATCTTAGGTTGACTAGAGAAAATTGAAAAGTAACATTTTCTCTTTTCTCAAATGTTCTCTGTCCCCTCTAAAGCTTTACTCCATTTTAGTGAAATAATTCTTATCTGATATAGAAAATTATAAAACATAAGCAAAAAATATGATAAATACAGTACCAACTATGCCTTTGTCTAAACTAATAATTCATGATACCTATTCACTCCATAAAACTTTTCCCAGAAATCTAAAATAGCATAAACTTTGTTCTTTTCAAATGCATACATCTCAGCATACCATATGCTATGATTTCTCTAAACTTTGCTCTTGGTGATTTCATATTAATTTCTCATTGTTGAGGTGATTTTTCTCCCTAATGAGAACCATAGGCTGCAATAAAGGCTTAAAAGCAAAGCTAGGCATTGTTGGGAAGACATGTAGTTTGAGTACTTTTGAAGCTAACACAAAGGAGGCTAAGGGGCACTCAAGTTCAAATCTAGTTTATACTACGTGAAAAAACAATGTTTCAAAAGTACAGAAAAAAAAAATAGAAATTCCTTTATCTCTTTCCTCCCTGATGTGTGTTCAAATAGTTGAATGGATTTCATTTTAATTTTATTTATTTTCTATTTTTATATGTATGAGTGCTTTGCCTGCATGCATGTCTGTGCACTGTGTGCATGCATTGCCTGTAGCAGCTAGATGATGGCATCAGATACCCTGGATGATGGAGTTACAGATGGTTGTTAGCCTCCATGTGTGTGTGCAGGGAAACAAACCCTGGTCCTCTGGAAGAGTAGCCAGTGGTCTTAACCGTTGAACCATCTTTCTAGCCCCATGAACTGATTTTTAATTATCCAGTAAAATAATGCTTTGCTTTACATCAACCATCATGAGATTAGCTGTTTCTAGAGGAACAAGAATCCTAACTGTTGAATAAATAAGTAGTCCTGTCTTCTTCAAAAACAAGAATAAAGCCCTCTCCATTGCCATTTTGTTTGGGATACTTGTTCTAATTGACAGCCACTAGGGACGTCAGTGTGGAAAGTTTTGCACTGTGGACAAGTGGAGGTGAATCTAATTTGCCTGGTGTGGACTCTAACTGACAAATGTTAGAAATTGACCTTTTAAACAGAAATTTACTTGGAAGTCCTAAGTAAAGCTCTAATTTAAGCTAAATTTGCCACCAAGACATGATTAAATTCCCTTAAATGTAGATCAGTTGCTCATATTGTTAATGGGAATTGAAATCTTACTAAATGCTGCCCATAAATTTAAACAGGAAAAAAATAAAAAAAAGAAAGATTTGAAGGTCAAAGTACCTCATCTGTGTAGTGGAAAACTTTCCCCCGTTAATGTGAAGCTGTATTTATGTTCCTAAAGTGGATATAGCTGAGGTAAGCTTGTATACCTGAGAACCCTATTTGAAATAAAATCCCTTCCCTGGTAAGGTGTATTTGAAATATTTTGTAATGGGTTTGAATGCTACATTTTTTATCTCACTAGAAACCAAGAGTCTAGCTAGTATAGCACATGTTAAGAGTGTCATTGATATATTTAGGATGAGCAAGAGAATGAGGGTGAATGGGAGAGAGAAGTGAACGGGGGAAAAGGAAGGAACTTTCCCAGTGTCTCTAGAGGCATATCGAGCGGTTCACAGAATGGGGTTAACAGGCAAGACTGTGGAGATGTAATGCTGCCTGAGAAATGACTGATGCTTTCAGCAGGGAGCAAAACCATTTATTAGCTCAGAACTCCAGCTAAGATCTATTATGAAGTTTGAACAAGACTTTGTGCCTTGATTACAGATGCCAACATATAAAAAGCCAGGTCTTTCCTGCTATGCCACTGTGTGAAAGGTCAACATGTCTATGCAAGGTTGGGAGTGTTATCATTTTCCTTCCTGGAACTGGAGAAACTATAGTCAAAGAAGTGAGTGGAGCTGATGGCAGAGAGAAAACCAGAACCACCGGTTTACATATTCTTTTTTTTTATGATTTTTGCATAGCAGCTTCTGTACCTCTCATACAGTCTTTGAGCATGGCAAAGATTTGATGATCTACAAGACGAAAGAGACATAAAAGCCAGTGGAATTGTGAAGGAATGGATATAAAGGTGTCATTAACACTGCTGAAACATATCCTCAACTCAGGGGCCCAACTCCTCAGACAGAGGCATTCAAAGGATCATAGCATCCTTATGACACTGAGATGCATATCTTAGGCTGGTTGTAAGTAGCTCTTGTCAAATCAAACCAAATTGAAAGGCATCTCGTTACACTGAAATGTCAAGGGCTTTCTACACATAGTAAGGCAAGCAGGCTGGGTATGCTGCCACAGACACTTGGGGTCCTTGGTACTGGACCTCTCTTGTGTGCATATGGCTTTTGTGGTTCAAGTGTTATAAATTCTAATGCTTATGTACTATATTTGGTAATCTATATATTGACTATAATCAGAAAGAAGCTATCCTGTGAATATTTTATGAGGTGTGTGTGTGTGTGTGTGTGTGTGTGTGTGTGTGTGAGAGAGAGAGAGAGAGAGAGAGAGAGAGAGAGAGAGAGAGAGAGAGAGAGAGAGAGAAAATACTCCAAGATAAAACTTAAGTGGTCATCAATGAGACATTCTAGTTAAAAAGGCTTAGACTAAGATCAATAAACCACAGCGAAATTCTTACCACCATTTTTTTTTTTAAAAAAGCTTTATTGGAACACAGCTTAACCCATCTCTTTACAGATTGGCTATAGCTGCTATTGTGCTTTAATAGCAGATTTGTATAAGTCAAAGAAGAAACTCTGATACCCACAAACAAACAAATAGACAAACAAAGAACAATAAGAAAATTCAGTTTAAAAAAAGTTTGTTAAATAGTGATCTAGACCATCACCCCCTATTTTGGCAAATTTTTATCAGTCAAACCTGGAGAAGTAATCGCAAGCATTTCTGTAGGTATCTTAGGAGAGTGAGGATGAGATACTGATGACCCAGAAGCATCTGTAGCAAATCCAGAGTCAGAGGATCTGGAAGAGGGAGCAACACTGACCTCTGCAGATGAACTTGTCCTCAGAGACTACAGAGGTGGTTATGTGATTAACATAACATCATCTTTTCATTCCTATGACAAAATACTTGAGGGGGTGTGGAGATAACTAAAAGGAGGAAGTGTTTTATTCTGTCTTTGACTTGGAGAGAAGCCCGTCCATGGTCAGCTAACTCCATTGCTTTTAGGACTGTGTCAGGCAGAAACATCAGGGAAGAAGGGCATGACTGAGGACAGCTGTTCTCCTCATGAGAGCCAGGAAACAGTGTGAGAAGAAAGTTCCTGGGATAAGATAAAATATCAGTCATACTGTCATAAAGCTATCACGTCTATCAAAGCCCCATCATTCATTCAACCACCATTCTGATGAAACTATGGCCCCCATAATCCTATTAATTCTCAGTGATACTACTGGCAGGCAGGCAACCAAGCCTTCAATATGTGTGTTTTTTACAGGGCCACTTTATGTCCAATTAAAAGCACAGGTCCACCAATTTCTATTTGTGTTTTTGCCTCCTATATTTATGAGCCAGTTGCACAAAGAGGAGCCACTTAGGACAAGTTGAGCAAATGGATATAGCAATGTCAGAGGAAGACTATTATCATAAATGTTACCAGTTTACTTAAGGGAGACAGGAGACCTGGAAAAGAAATGGAGTCTGTTGATGGAGTCTGAGTAGAATGGCTGTGATTGTAATCTTGTCGGCTCCTGTTGCTAAGCCCTCTAGTCTATGACTAGAGGTTGTCATTTCCATCTCTTCTCTTCTCCATGAGTACATGGAGAGACAACAGAGTTAAGCTTTATTAGGTGGGGTTTGAAAACATCATTCAGGGGGTAAATGATGTTACTGGAACAAATGACTAAGAGATGTTAATGAATTTCCTTTTCTGGCCTTTAAAAAAAAATAATGGGATGCGAGCTGTTCTCTCTGAAAAGGTTAAAGACCAGGCCTGGGATTAACCAATTTGGAATGTATTTATCACCCTTGGGGCTTTTGTCTCAGAGAGCAGATAGGAGAATAGATATTTATTAAATAGCTGCACTGTGCCAAAATCATGATGGCACTTTTACTCTTCAGTGTTTCTCTGGCTGTCAGGGACTTCTGTTCCCATTTTGGAAAGAAAGACACTAAGTCCTAGAGAGGATGGAGTAGTGTCTTTAAATCACATTGTAAGTGAGCCATCTAGGATGCTAGTGAAGGTCTAATTAACTCCAAAGCCAAAATCTTTTTCCTGCCCATACACCCTTTCTGTTCAAAAGAATTCAGCTTTATTGCATCATTTATTTCAGGGGTCTCATTTCATATTTAAAAATGTCCTTGATGTTTGGACCTCAGAGTACCAGCTGATGCTACAGGTTCCCATACAATCTATTCTGATATTTTTGTTTCATTTTCTTCTTTTGTTTTGTTATTTATTTGTAGACTATTCCTTGTTCATCTTGTATATGTAAAAAACCCTTCTCATAATTCTTTTACATAAATCATTTCACAAAATAAACTGTTCTAATTCTAGGAAGCTTATTAAGTTGTAGGTATTTAGTTAAAGATGAGTGATAGGTATAAATGAACATTTGGATACCAGTTGGATTACAGGCTCTAAGAAAGTCTTCAAAAATTTGAATTTCTGATAGATTTTATCCTCGATTTTTCCTCTCCATAACTGTTGGGCAGACTTCAGTTAAGAGAAATGTTTCTTTAATGCCTCTCAATGACATCATATTGAAGAACTGAGGCATGTTGTCCTCCCAAGTCTATGTGTAAGTACTTTCCTTTTTGTAATATAAGAATATTAATTTGTGAATCTGCAACTCTACAGCTTGCCTCAATTTTACACTTTTAAGTGTGATATGGCTGAGGTGCATTCACTTTTCAAAATGCTAATGGTCAGGAAGAACAGAGCATACCTTCATGATAAAGAGAATGGGATTTTCATGCACAAAGACTTTGGGAGGCTGTGCTTAGAGCCAGGTCAACATCTGACCCAGGCTCCAAATGAGGAAAGTGACATACTTTGCATTCCAACTGTTCTCTAGCCTTGGCCTGTCCAATGCTGTCATTATCATCCTTACTAGAGCTAATATCTCCCATGGAGCAGAGTTAGATTGCTATTGCTGCTGAGCAAATGACCATGCACTTAGCAACTTAAAATGATTTCCATAGATAACCTCACAATCCTACAGACCAGAAGACCAGAGAGCACAGTTTGCTGTGTAGAACTTCAGAAGACCTAGTTATCAACTGTCATTCTTCCCACTGGGAAGAGGTGCCTTCCATACTCTTTCAGAATATTGGTGAATCACATTTCTGAGAGCATAGGTCTGAGGTCTCTGTGTCTTATCTGCTGTCATTTCCAGCCTGTTCTCTACTCCTTCATAGCATGGACATCTACCCTCACCTGCTCCACTCTGTTTTTAATATAGCAGTTCTAAGCAGTCATTGCTTGCACTTGGAATTCAACTTCCTCTTCTGCCTTGAAAGCACACACAGTCAAATCATATCTGTACATAGACTCTGGGAGAAAGTATTGATTTTAAAGATCATAGATTAGTAACCATAGTTATGCCTGCAAAGGACCACCTGCCCTGTCTGGTAATATAACATATCCATTAGGGATGATTGTCTTTTAGGTAGCAAGCAGCAAAAGTCTGACCTACATATATAATTAAAAATATATTTAGAAATCAGAACTTTGTATCTGTATTATAAAAGTTAAATGAGTATAATGTATAGGAGGTATTGTTATGATATATTTTAGTACAGGACTGTTGTAGCATTGTACTGTTAAAAATAACAATGTAAAATAGAATAGGGTGTGTTTAGACTGATAGTTGAATGACTTCTGATGTTGTGAGCACTGTGAACATGAAGATATGGTTTTTAGAAGTAGTTGCTCACTACTATTTACTATTACCAGTATGCACTTAAAAATCATTATATAAAAGAGATATTCAATGAAATTCAGTATATCTTAGGATAAAAAATTATGTTTATATATAAAATGTTGTTTGGATCAAGAGATATTCTCAGCCACATGAAAGCACTTGGTGGGACATTTGATAATTATGCTACCCTATCTAGCTCCTGTCCTAGTTTGTTTAGGCTGATAAAAATATCTTATGAATAATAATCATTGTTCTGATGAGTAACCCTTCCCTGGGAAGCATTCTCTAAGTTCCCCCCCCCCTCTATATATTCTGTGTGTATAAATATACATGCCTCTCTCTCTCTCTCTCTCTCTCTCTCTCTCTCTCTCTCTCTCTCTCTCTCTCTTTCTGTGTGTGTGTGTGTGTGTGTGTGTGTGTGTGTGTGTGTGTACACATGCCTATATGTACCGGGATACCAGAGGAGGATGCTGAGTGTCTTGATCTACATTCTCCTTATTCCTGAGACACAGTATCCCACTGACCTTTTATCTACAGTGGCAGCCAGTAAGCCCAGCAGTCTTCTTGTTTCCTCTCCACTGCCCCAAGATTGCAGGCTTGTTTCTACATTAGTCCCGGAGTTCTGAACTTGGGTACCCATGTGTGTGTATAGCAAGCTTTGCTCTCCATTGATCTTTGGGGGTAGGGGTTGCATGTGCTCAGGTGTACATGCAGAGGTCAGAGGACAGTTCTCTCCTTCTACCATAGGTTCTGGATCTTGAACTAGACAAGAGCTTGTCCCCACAGAGGCATCTTTCCAGCCCTCAAACATGTTTTAAAATGAATAGCAGAAGTATGTCAGAGGTTCAGAGAGGTCCCTCGTCATCCCTTGATTTTCAGAAACATGATGTCACTTCTGAGAACACTAGGCCTTTAAGTAGGCACTGGCCAAAGGAAACAAAGAACATATTATAAGGCCAACCTTTCCCCCAGGATGCTTGCTCTAGGCAAAAAACTCTTCATGACATGAAAATATCTACTTCTTTGGGTGTCAAGATGGAAAGATTGATTCAGTTGGTGTTCATGATGGTTTATCTCCCAGGTTCATAAGAAGTGGCTCTGTAAATGAGGAGAGAATGTTAGGGCAGAGGCATCCCCATCAATTATACTCAGTGAAGAGTTAAAGATCGAGTGGGTTAATGTAGGAATCTTGAAGAATTTTCTCCAGGTAATCTCTGTAAAGGACACTGTGAGATCATAACTTTCCTTGAAAAAATTAGGCTTATGGTCTCATGCTGAAAGATGTGGGATCCTTTCTGTCATCCCTCTGCCCACCCTAGGGTAATTTTGATGAACTACCCACATTACTGACCATATTTCTTCTGGGAAGCATCCAGAGAGGGCATTCCCTTGAGTGTCTGGACTGGCATTAATCTCCAACTATGTGCTTTGATTTTACTTCTTGCAAAAATCCATCTCTAGAGCCTGTACCTGACCTAAGGTTAGATGTCAGGGGAGGAAATAATGATTCTCATTTCACAACACAATTGTTGTCATTAATAGCGAATTTTATAGCCCCATAGATGCAAGGGGTATACAGTAATGGATGAGCTTCTGCTGATTAAAAAAAAAAAGCAGTCCATAACTTTTGAAACTATAGTTCAAACTGAAGTAAATGATAATAATAAAGTATAACTGATACACTAATGAATTATTCATGCTAATTATAAAGAGCACCCTCAATGTCAGAGGAGCCGCACTTTGTAGAGTGCATGTACAGCCAGCTGTCTCTGGGACTTCCAAGTTTCTCAGAGAAAACACAGGATCAGAAGTGGAATTTGAGTTATAATAAAGAACAGAAATTGAAGACATTATTCTAAGTTATAAGTAGAAATTAGTATAAATTATAAATAGAAAATTTTAGGACTTAAAAATTATATATATGTATGTTTTACATTTAAGGGCAAGTGAGAACTTGCTCATACCTTTTACATACTAAGAAAAAAAAGTTACAACTTAAGCTCAAGAATTATGGCTAGCATAGTTCCCTAGTCTGAAGCATCTTTATCACTTGACTGATCTCCCCACTCTTTTGTTTCTGCCACTCTGTAATCTTGTCATAGCAGCCAAATGACCCTTTAAAAATAGTGTCAATTCCTGGCACCCTGTCATTTCCTCCTGTGTTTTCCTAGCTCATGCACAATTAAATCCAGACTCTTGTTCCACACTCCACAGATCTAGCCCCAGCCTGCCTCTTTCTATTTGGTGTCATCAGAGCTATGAGAAGAAGAGTCTCTTGGGGGTTATTCCAATGCACTGGCAGGCTTCTGAACTGCAGGTTCCCCTATGTGGATGTAGTCATACCCTCCTGATAGGGTCCACTCAGGTACAACCTCCAAAGACATCCACAGTAGCTGCCACACTGTCATGTTTTTTTAATGTGTCTATAGTGTGTGTGTGTGTGTGTGTGTTCATATATTTTAGATGCAGATGTGTATGTGTGTACATGTGTACATAACTGCTCTTTGGAGGCCCAGACTGGCATCAGCTGCCTGCCTTCCTCGATTGCTTTACTGTCTTCTTCACTGAGGCAGGTTTTGTCTGTTGAAGCCAGAGCTCACTGACAGAAATAGTTTAGTTAGGAAGCTTACTCTGGAAATCTCTGCCACTGCCTTCCCAGGGATGGAATTACAGGTGAGCGACCAAGCCTACCCAGACATGTTTCCATGGGTGCTGAGGATCTGAACTCTGGTCCTTACACTGGCATAGCTACTGTTTTGCTCACTGGGCCGTTTCCCAGATCCCACAATGTTATTTGAAGGCAACACTGTTTTGTTTTCATCTGGTTCCCTGTGTAATAAGAAATACGGGAGTTCTATTGCTGAGTCTCTAGTTTTTTATGCTATGTAGGCTCCCAAGAGTAATATGGTTGCTTATTGAATATCTCACAGTACCTACAGTACTGACTATCATATACTGTATTCCGTTCATCTGGTTTTTAAATTATTTATTTCATTTTTAATTTTATGTGTATTGGTGTTTTGCCTGCATGTATGTCTGGGTGAGGGTGTCGGGTTCCCTGGAACTGGAGTTACAGACAGTTATGAGCTGCCATTTGGTTGATGGGAATTGAACTCAGGTCCTCTAGAAATGCAACTGGTGCTCTTACCCACAGAGCTGTCTCTCCAGCCCCATTCATTTGTTTTGATCAATGATATGTCTGTGTACACACATCATCATAGGAATGTGCTCATGCTGTTTTCTTTCCCCTACATGTACTTTCACCACTTTGCCTAATGGGTGGCACTGAAGCTTCACCAATGTGATTCATTTCCTTCACTTACAGTAAGAAAAGTAAAGTATACTAGAATGTTGGGCATTTTTAAGAGGAAAGATCCATTTCAAGCATAGTGTTAACAATTATTCTATCTTTCAGAATTTTTATTGATTGTATACCTCTCTCTTCTCTCAAATGTGGTGAGCTCATTGTATATTAGTAAATATTTAAAAAGTGTTCTATATCCACTACGTGTTTCACAATCAGGTTCATTAGTGATTCCTCCTAGCAACTCTGTGAGGTCAATCAGCATTATTAAAAAAACAGCCCAGAGAGGCTGGGCAAGTTGCCCAAGGTCACCCAGCAGGTCTTTGGCACAGCCTATATTGGCAACGTCAGAGAGTATTAATATGACAAGCCCTGGAACAGACATCTTTGGAAGGATGACTCTTAATCACTTTTCTTGTACATTCGGCATATAAACACTAACTGTTCTAAAGCTAAATCAGTGCAAAGGCCTTGAGTTGAGGGAGTTATTGGTGCAAGTAAAAATTGGAGCGAGCTGTTGAAAAAATGAAAATTGCTCAATGGAGAAATGAACTGGATGATACATTTTTTTAAGAGTGTGAATGTCAAGAGCAGGGATGCATGTGATATATGTAAACAATCAATGTAGGTGACTTGGATGGAAAGTAAGAAATGATAAGTTATAAAACCAGAATATTTTAGGAAGAATGTAGGTAGGTCATGATGTTGAAAATAGGAGCTCTCAAGAATAGTGTGCTGCCATTCAGTCTCACCAAACAACTCTCCTAATGTTTTCTATAGATAGAGTTTGATTTTTCGGTGTGTACTGTTTTCATCCCCAAGAACAACATGTGAATTACATAGACCTCACTTCATTCACAAATTCTTATAAAGATTCTACAGGAATGTCTGAGAGAAGTGATATCAATTGTAAAAAATCTCAACATATCTTCATTTTATATTTATCTGTTTTTCCTATGTGTTTGCACCTTTCTTTGGGGTCTAAGATTACAAAGTTGATCCTGGTAAGTGATGTTCCATATAGTTTTGGTTTTTGGCACATTCATCCTCTGCCTGTGTTCTATTGAGACAGATTATTTTGAGCTGGACATTTCAAATGTAGAAGCACACTCTCAGCCATCACCATACCACCTTGCAGCGGTCTGATCAATGCCATAGTAACTGCTTATACTATAGATGCTGACCAAAGGCTTGCAGCTTCTCAAGGAGTCACCTTATGTAGCCCTGTCAAGAATCTTGTAGGACAGATATCATTGCCCCCATTTTGCAGATAGAATAAGTTCCAAGTGTGACTCTACTACCTCCAGCCACTTCAACCTTAGTGTGATACTGTTCTTCCAATTCTCAGAACCCTGCTATGACTTCATGTAGACAAGGCTCAATGTGGTCATGGGATGCTTATCAAGGCAGTGTTGGCATCTGTGTTGCACCTCTATTCCTCTTTTTAAACCTTTGCTGGAGACATGTCCATTTTACCATGTCACATGTCCTGTGCGTCAGTCTCTATATTTGTCTTTGTGTGTGCTGTCCTTCTCCTGCCACACTCCTGCCACACTCTTGTTTGGCATACATACCTGGTCTGTGTATGTCCTTAATGTTTATTCACAATTGCCTAATCAGAGAGGACTTCTTTTATTGTACTCAATGAAATATTGCACCTCTCTATTTTGCTTTCTTCTGCTTTGTACTTAACCATACCCTGACACATATTCACTCATGTGTTCATATTCTGTCTCTTCAGAATTTAATCTCCACGGGAACACTAATTATGTGTTCTGTTTGTTTCATTGCCAGTGCCAGTTCTAGCTTGGAACATGGGATATATTCCATGAATAATTGTTGAGTGAATGAATAAAAGGACCATCTCCCAACATGGGTACACTGAATTTTTAATGATTAGATTGACCCCAATAAGATGCATATATGCCTGGTTGCACAGAATCACAGTCTTGCACTTGGGTTAACATTTTGAACTATGTCATATCAACTCTTCAGATTCTTCTGGTGCCCCAGAATGAACCAAGCCAAGGAAGAATATGAGTGCTTTATTTTACATTATGTACATCTTGAAGCACATAAGAATCCAAGGTAGGGATTGGAGACATGAGTTAGCCCTTAATAACACTTGCTCTTCTTTCACAGGACCCAAGTTTAGTACCTAAAACCTACATCAGTTGGCTCACAACCACCTGTAACTCTAGCTACAGGGGATATAATACCCTCTTTTGGCTCCCATAGACACCTGTGCACATGAACACACACACACACACACACACACACACACACACGAATAATTTTTTAAGGAAAAGGAATGTATAGTATGTTTTATTGATAGTCTTTTAAGCTCTTCTTGAATCCTTTTTTCTTACATTCTCATATTAAATTGGAAATTCTGTGGCAATGGGATTAACAATGCTCTTGATTAATAACACCCCCAGTTCATCTAAATGTGCTTTAGATTGATTTGCCTTTGCAAATGGACAAAGGTAAAGATCGGTGATTAAAGGAAAACTGGGCTTCCAAATATTTTCATTTCATTACACAATATGGATTCATTCTCTCAACAGTATACACATTTGATTTGAAATATCTTCACTAATGTCCAAGACTACTCTCTGCCCTTTCCCATATATGATTATAATTTTCAGATTGATGTGGGTCTGTGATGTAAGCAGACAAAACATTTTTATGTGTCCAGATCTTCTGCTTTTAGTGTATTTATGTGAAGGTTGACTTCTTCATGCATAGTGCACCTGCCATTTGTATCCCATCAACAGATTCTGAAATGTTTTGACTTCATATAATGTTTTGCCATATGAGTTGAGTGTACTTTTTCATATTTGATACTCTGTGATCCTGAAAAATATTTTGGCATGAAAAATAGGAAAAATTGAGCTCTCTTCATGTTTTGGTTCTGAAATAAATGCTTGACTTAGTCTCATTTAAATCTTAAATACTTCTATGGAACCAGAATGTTGGGCTTAGCATATCATGTTGACACTATATTTTATTAATCCTAAAAATGTGTGATGGAGTTAAGAATCACTAAGAGAGGTAAACTAGTAGATGAGGAAAGACTGGGCTCTATGACAAATGTTTCAGTAAGCATAACCTTATGCTGTGCTTAGCTAGACTTCTATTTTTATTCTTTTACTACTCATCAAAAGGGAAAACATCAGCCATAAATCCAGACTATCCTCATTAATTATGCAAGTTCTTTACTTTGTAGTTTTAATCTCTAGCTGCAAAATATGGATCTTGCCACTACTGCAGTCATAGAATGTTTATAATAATGTAAAAGGATCAAGCTTATAAATCTATAGCTCAGAGTTTAGTGTTGGGAACTCAATATATATTCACAGTCTATTTAGAATAGTAGTTATGTATAGAGGATCATATTGGTTGTGAACAACTGACCTCAGTATGATAAATGGTCTTTCCAGTTAGATGAGAAATGCCTGGATATTAGACATGTGTCATATGATAGAATATCTTATGAAACTAAACAGATACATCCATTCACTCTCTAATGTATTTTACCAGTGGAGTTAATGGATGCATGTATTATCCCTAACCATATATGCATGTTCATGCAAGTATTTGTACATGTCCATGCATATGTGTGTGGAAACCAGAGGTCAACTTCAGGTGCGATTCCTCAAGACATATTGCCTGTCTTGGTTTGGGGACAGTATCTCTCACTCCTCTGGAGTTTGCCAAATTGTGTGAGGTTCGCTAGTCATTGAGCCCAGTATTTGCCTGTCCCACCTCTTCAGCTCTGAAGTTACAAGCACATACCACCATACCCTGCGTTTTTGCATGGGTTCTGAAGACTCACACCAGATCTTCATTCTTACAAGCCTTTTTGTCTGAGCCATCTTCCCAGCCCTCATAGCTATATTTTAAGGTAATGTAATATGTAATATATTCAAAATATGTATTGTGTATATTATTCCTTAATGTGTCACTAATTCCTGCAGCATTTACAGTACCTAGTTATCCTTACCTGACAGAAATGCATCGACATCTCCAGAAAATACTTTCTCTCCCTTTCTATACCTCCAAATGCAAAAATCAAAGGTAAATTTTCTCAAATTAGATTTCCTAGTGACAGCAGACTTTTTAGGGTAGTTTGTTCATCTCAGGTTAGCAGCATTGTTTGGATATATGTTAGTTCTTATGAAGTAGTTGCAATGGAGTAGGGAGATGGAGAAAAGTAAGCATAAATACACCATGCATTCTAATAGAGGATGGAGAGCTCAGATGGGTGGAATGAAATATCTCATAGACTAGAAAAAGGAATAAGGAGGAGTTTGGGTGAGTTACTAGGGAACAACAGCGAGTGTCATTCTACAGAGCAGAGGGACGTGGAAGAGTTCAATAAAGGAAGAGGTATGTAAGTCCAGCTGTGAAGTACATAAATGAGTTGTGATATAAAGAAGAGTGAAAGTGGAAACATAGCCCTACATTTGAAGAAGGGTGTCTGTTAATACAGAAAACCTCAGATAGTGACAGCACAATGTGGAAGATCCTGAAGTGTCCCAGAAGAGCAAAGACCACTGGTTATTTGGCAGGGTCAGGAAAGGCCTGACAGGGATAATAGCCATGAAATGGAAACTCCAAAGGTGAGAAGGAATACAGGTCCCCTGCCTCTGAAAAAATATATTGGTTTGTCTGCTTAGTAGTGGGTATCACATTCCCAAAGATATAGCTATGAGAGAGGCCATATCCATGAAAAGAAGTCAGTACTCACTTTACCCAGACTAGTACAAAAAATTCTTTGTAAGCAGAAACAGCATCTGCCTGCCCTGGGGGTGCAAATAGACCTAGATTGGAGGGCACAGGTAGGAGACAACAGGGTATGCAATTGTGTGTGTTTGTGTTTGTGTGCATTTGTGTAAGATAGAAGTAATGATCATTGACCTAACTAACAATAATATTTCTAGAGGCCTGAGGGCATGGCTTTGTGTTAAGAGCTCATACAGTTCTTGCAGAGTACCAGATTCAGTTCACAGCACCCACACCAGGAGGGTCACAACTGCCTATAACTCAAGCTCCAACGGATCCAATGCCCTCTTCTGGACTCCAAGATCACTTGTATATACACATATACATGTACACACACAAAACAAAAAGAAAATAAATCCTACAAAAAAAACAATGCTTCTTCCTTTAATGCTGAATTGGAGACGTCTACTAAAATTCCTTTGATTTTTTTTGTTTGTTTTAAACCTATATAGTCAGGTATCAGTATAAATTTTGGTGATTTTCTTACACTAAAAAAAAATAGACTGTCAGTTATGCTGGAGATATGAGCGACACTTATCTTCAATATTCTCTGCATCCTGGCAAATATACAGAGGAAGAATTGTGACTATTTTATACTATATACTGTAGGGCCATATTTTCCTCAGAGCAATGCACTTTCAACCCTAATCAAATACTCCAGCTAACTTATCTAACCCACTCTAAATCACTAGAAATATCAATAGCACAACATGAAGATACACCTAGAAGGAAGGGCATAGGAAACCCAGATAGATGAGAAAATTTAGAATGCATTATCACATAAGCACCCTTCTCTTTCACTTAGAAAAAAAACAAAGCAAAACACCTTTTTATGAGTTGCTACAAATTCTGTAAAATGTAGTTTAGCAGGAATATCTTCATTTTGGAATTATGTAACTTCCCTTAAACTCAATATTTAACCCCCTGAGCTAAGTCTGCAAGTTAGCTTAAGAAGCTTAGCAAGTCCAAGGAAATTTGTTCAGTTCAGAATGCACCATAACGTCTGAACAGAACATTTAAATTATACGTTTAGGCTGACAGCAACTGTATTTCAGGGAAGAATCCTTAGAAAGCAGGAGACAATTTCCTTCGGCTCCACGTCATCATTTGATGTAGATTGCCTATTATATTCTTGAGGTATTATGAAAAATGGATTTGGAGGTATTTTTTGACAGTGGGTAGGCTAATGGAATCTGGTGACTGTATTTAAAATGTGCAGGGGTTTGTTATATCATGGTAATAGAAATATCAATTGCACTGACAGGTTAAAAAAATCTGTCAATGAATGATAATGAAGTTATTTAAATGTCGGCTCACTTGCAAACATTTTCAAAACCCTAAATTATTCTCACTGCTTTAACCTCATGCATCCTAAGTTATTAAGAAGCAGAGTCTGCAAGGCAGCCAATGAGCCTTTGGCTTTGCAAGCTATTTTTATGCCACCAAATGCACAAGGAGCAATGAAAGTGGCTGTTCTTAATGATTTTAGGAAAGAAACAAAATACAGATGTCACAGCTGCATGATTTAGAGGTGAACACTGTTCCGCTCTCAGGACATCTTATTGGCAATGATTTGAGTAATGTCCGGATGCTTCCTTTCCTCAAGCCTCACTTGGTAGTCCGAGTCATTGCTTTTTGACCTTGACACTATTACTCTGTGTATCTTCCTTCTTCAGGGGTTGTGCTGTAGAGAAGTCAAGGTTCTCTGGATATTTTTTAAGTTTGTTGACAGAACGGCTCAGCTCATTATATGTTCAGAGTTTATCCATAAGGCTTCATGCATCATTCATCTCTCACTTGAGGAAGGCACCTGACATATGTCCACACTGCCCTCGAGGTCAAGAACTTACAGATGAACAAAAAGAAGTTGACCACCCTTCAAGAGCTTAGTCATCAGAAAGCAAGTGTGTGTGTGTGTGTGTGTGTGTGTGTGTGTGTGTGTGTGTGTGTGGTCTTTGTTTAAATCACAAAGCTCAGAAGTTGCCACCATCCTAATAACAAATGAGAAGAATCAGAAAACTTCACTCTTTAGACACTCTTCATGGAAGTTAGGGCACAGTGCAAATATTGTCCCCTTTAAAGGCAGGTCAGTTAGATAGGCCTGGGGAATTACAGTTTGCTAGTATACACATACGCAGGCAGTGAATTCTGCAGGAAAAGTACTGAATTTTGGAAAATGGATGGAACTGAAGGATTGATCAGTAGGCACTCAAGTGGCCCAGTCTGAGAGCGATGAGCAGGGGAAGACTCCACTCTTGTGAATTTTACCTTCACAGACTCTAGCACCTTCTTAACAATGAACAGCAGAGAAAGGTCTTTGTGCCTTTGCATTTCAAGAAATGGAGGAGAAAATATCAATCTCAAAATTGAACAGCGCATTCTGTTCTTTTGTTTTAAATATTTGTACAGAATTTATTGTTTGTCTCATTTCTCTTTTAAGTACTTTATCAGAGTATATTAGTTGTATGTTATAAAGGTTTTCACTGTGAAATTTATTTTTAAAATACAGTTTTATTTATTCTTTGAGGATTTTTTTCATATATATTATAATTAACTTAATTTCACATATCAGCCACGGATTCCCCCATTATCCCTCCTTCCCCCGCCCAGCTCCCCCCCAATCCACCCCCCATTCCAACCTCCTCCAAGGCAAGGTCTCCCCTGGGGAGTCAGCCCAGCCTGGTAGACTCAGCTAAGGCAGGTCTAGTCCTCTCCTCCCTACACCAAGGCTGAGCAAAGTGTCCCAACATAGGCCCCAGGCTCCAAAAAGCCAGCCCATGCACCAAGGACAGATCCTGGATCTACTGCCCGGCCTCCCAAACTGTTCAAGCTAATCCAAATAAATCAAAATGCAAAACTCATTGAGTCCAGCTAGTGCTGCCTGTGTACCTATGTGTTTAAGGGTCATCCCCTCTAACACAAACAACATTCTAGGAACCATATCTTGGCAGAAAATGACTTTCCCTCTTCTAGGAGTCATCAGCTTCTAATGAACCTTAGCTAAGAGGGGAGCCCAGTAAGGTTTTCTTCCATGCATGCTGAGACTTTGACAGGCTTAACCTTGTGCAAGTCTTGTGCAGACAACCACAGCTACTGTGAACTTATGAATACAATGGCCCCGTTGTTTCCTAAGTAGTGTCCTTATCATGACTTCCATCAATGTACAGCATTCTCCTCTCAGGAAGACCTGATCTCAGGAATAGCTATTTAAGTTTAGGCCAACCAGATGAAAATGTGTGAGACCTAAACAGTCTGTGTCATAGAAATACGCCATTCTGTCTTACTCTTGCTGTCTTGTCTGATATAAACACAAGAAAAGACCAAGACACAGTGGTAAGTTCACAGTGTAAGCACAGGCTACCCAAATCCTAAGAATCATAGTCTAGCTTATGCCCATTCTTTCCCACATTATCAGCATGTTGCTTAAGGCCTATGGACTACAGTGCCTTTAATCCATACTGCCTATCAGACTGAAATGCAGAGAGAGCTAAAACAAAAATGAACATAAGAATAAAACCAACAAAATTTTGGAAATAGGCATATATTTAACATTCTAAGTGCTTTGCTAGACAAAATAGACAAAACCAGTGTAACTATGGAAATATGAGGAAGACCAAAAAATGAATAAACATGGATTCTGGAAAAAGCATTATCAAAGAATAAAACTGACCCTGATAGACTCATTCATAGATACAGCTACTTATGCAGCTAAGGTAAGTAAGAGTGTCAACCTGAAGATCCTCAGTAAATTTTTTTTTAAATCAAAGAAAAAGTAAGATTGGAAAACCAAACAAACCAACCAACTAACTCTGAGTATCTAAGTACTGTGTGGCAACTCTGGGCATGCAACATACATGTCATAGGGATCTTGAAAAGAAAGAAAAAGGAGAAATGAACAAAAAGTACAAGGCAAAATTAGTAAGAGAATTTTGCAAATAAGTGTCAGATACTAAATCACATCTTTAAACTTTTAGAAACAAATGGGATGATTCTCCAAGAAATAAAAACTGCACATATTAAAATTCTGTTCAAACTCAATAAAACCAAAAAGGAAGACAAAAATATTGGGACAAGGCAGCGAAGGCTAGCTTGTGTACAGACAAGTGGTGGTAATTTCTTCTCAGATCCATGGGAACAGGAAGACAAACAGTACAGTGCAACATTTCAGGAACTGACGAAAGAGGACAAATAACCTGGGATTCCATATCCTGCCAAATTACACCTTCAAAGTGAAGGAGGTGTAAGAATTTCCTCAGAAAGACAAAGATTGTGTCATTTTGTTTGTGTTTGTTAGTAACCTGGCTTGAAGGCCAAATGTAGGGCAAAAATCTAGAGCAAGAAAACGAAGAGCATCAGAGAATGAGCAAATGAAGGTTCAATTTTCCTTCCTTGTCCTTTTATTATTAAGTCTAACAGATATCAGTTTGCCATACATAATACCAACTATGCATTTAAGAGTAATCTTTGCATACCTGTATATATACATGCTATATATAAGTGAGGGATGTCAATGGCAGTGTTACTGAAAGCAGACTTGAGTTAGTTGTAAATTAACATTATCATTTCAAAGTAATGGACACAGTGCCAAAGAGATGGTTCAGCAATTATGAGCTCTTACTGATCTTGGGAAGGACCTGAGTGTGGTTCCAGCACCCATTACAGGTAGCTTACACTGCCTGTAACTCCAGCTTCAGGGTGACCCCCTTAGCCTTCATAGCTACATGGTCATGCCAAGAAAACACACACACACACACACACACACACACACACACACACAATTTAAAACAAATCTTTAAAAATAACAAAAAGAAATAAATTCATAGACTACAAAAGGAGAAAAAGTAAAAACCACACTAAACACGTAATTATAACTATACAATATAGAAAATGTGAAACAGAAAAATCAGAGCAAAGAACAAGGTTTTGAAACAAGTAGAAAAAGTGACAAATATAAGATGTTGAACTAATTATCAATAGTCATGTTAAGTGCTAATGTTCTGAATATGACAAAAGAAAATACTGTCCATGAAAAGAGCAAGGCACTCTATCATAAGAAAATGGTTCCAATTATATAAAGGCTCATCATATAAATTAAACACAAACTTCCTTTCACTATGTCACTGAGAGTTCCTGCTTTCATTTTAATTGGTTCTCCTTTACATATCCCTGTCCTTTCAACGGCTACAAGGAAAATCCAGGCTTCCATCTATATCATGCAGCTTCAGTTTCTCTTCCTTTCTATAAGAAATGCTGGATTAGATTTTCCAAATAGACCATCTTTTTCTATAGTTTTTGATAGAAGCAGCTATGGAACCTCAGCCTGTGTGGAACAGATCTCTTAGCTCATTGGCTTTAGGTGAGTTACAGCTTGGTTGTCTTTTATTTGTAACATGTGATTGATAGCATATTAAAGAACTCTGCTTGTGAAGTGCTTGGATAACACTGTTAGCATTCAACAAAACCTGATTTTTATAATCATATGCACTATAGTTCTTAAGCATGGCAGTCTATTCTGCAATGGAAGTGTGACAAACAAAGTTGTCAAGCATGGTGCCACATGCCTTTAGTCCCAACACTTGGAAGGCAAAGGCAGAGGATGGGTGATCATTTCTGAGTTCAGTGCAACTATCTTCTACTGAGTTCCAGGCCTGTCAGGGATATATAGTGGTACTTTGCCTCAGTATGTTCTCTGTCTCTGTCTCTGTCTGTCTGTCTGTCTGTCTGTCTGTCTGTCTCTCTCTCTCTCTCTCTCTCTCTCTTCTCTCTCTGTCTCTGTCTCTCTTTCTCCCTCTCTTCTTCCCTCTCCCCCTCTCACTTTTATAAAGATACAATAATAGCTTCATTAATGTCTTGTCATCAAAGTAAATCAAAATATGCAGTGATTAAGATTGCCCTAGAGGGCACTGACTGTGAGTGTTGGTAAATGTTGTCCAATGAATTCTGCAAACAATCAAAGAAAATCCATTATATAAATGAATAATGAAAGATACCATTCAGAGTTTGCTTATATGTGCTTGCCATTTTTACTAAGTATTTTAGGAATTAATTTAGTTTATGAGTGGTTCTGAGTTTATTTATTGTCTCATTTGTTCATGTCCAGAGGTAATAGTGGAGATCCAATCATTTATTACTTCTACTTCTTCTTGGTGCTTGTCATATCCCATTCTGTTTCTTTCACCAAGTAATGGAAAATGTCCTGATCTTAAAGAGATCAATACTACCTAGGAGATAGGCAGGATGCTTCAGGTGCGTTTTTTTCTCTTCACATCCACCCATCTGAGTTCTGTGTATTTAGTAAACTGTTCTAAAAGTCACTATTAAGACATGTCACAGGGATTGAAAATTAAAAGTAAAATTAGGCAAGATGTTATTTCATCAAGTGCCACAGTTCTTTTCCAGTAATGAATTTTTAAGCACTTGGCTTCTTTGGTGCTGGTTATTAAAAGAAGCTATGTTTTTTGTTGTTGTTGTTTGTGTGTGTGTGTGTGTGTGTGTGTGTGTGTGTGTGTGTGTGTGTGTATGTGTGTGTTGTTTTTAATCTACCACAGATAGACATATCTGTGAACAATCCTACAGATGAAAATGCTTGCTTCATAACATATTTTGGAAATGTTACAACCTGAAAATTCAGGGCCACATATAGTCTATCTTAGATATGTCTATGTATGATCTACATTTAAAATCCTTTCTTTTTATTTGTTTAAATCAAATCACCTATTTATCCTTATATTCACATTGTGGTTAGAACAAGGTGAAATTTCTGTTTTCAAATTTTACTTGTTTAAATTTTGTTGTTATCTTTCTTTCATTATGAAACCAAGTTTACAGTCATTGTTTTCCTTCTTTGTCAAGAATACTGTGTTTCCCAGCCAGGTGGTGGTGGCACACGTCTCTAAGCCCAACACTCGGGAGGCAGAGCCAAGTGGATCTGTGTGAGTTCAAGGCCAGTCTGGTCTACAGAGTGAGATCCAGGACAGGAATCAAAAATACACAGAGAAACCCTGTCTCAAAAACAACAACAACAACAACAACAACAACAATAAAAAAAAATGTCAAAAAAAACAACAACAATAAAAAAACCAAACAAAAAACAAACAAACAAACAAAATAATATTGTGTTTCCCAGAGTGTGGTTTTTAGAACACTAATCACATTTTATAACACGTAAGAAAGTATTCTGTAACAAAATAGATTTTTAAAAGCCTACATATACTAGACAGGCAAAGGGGTTAGTGTATAGTAGACTAATAAAATCTGTGAAACATTTTAATGTAAAGGAACATTAAATTTTGCCTACTCAAGCATTTCTCAACATTTTGAAAACTATCCCCTTTTCCCATTGTTAGAGACACCATTTCACAGGTTTAACAACTGCTACATTGGTTTCCAATCAGCTTGCTGTTGAGCCTGTCTGTGTCCTCTACTCAGTCCAAGTCCATTTTTTCAGGGTACTCCCACTTTCATGTCTCTACCAAGAAAACAGCATTGGGAAACTTCTGGGCACCAAGGATTTTCTTCTGGGACATAGAGCCAGGCAGACACTATCTCTGACTTGGATGCAAGCTGCTCTGCATAGACATTGGTCCAATACCACTTGTAGTAATCTCTCTGCTTGTAGATGGTTTTTGAGGACCTTAGCTGTGTCCACCCTAAATCTTCGCTGACTTGTGAGGAAAATCAGAGTGTGATTCACACAGCAGCCGTGGTGGTGAAGCAAGAGGAGCACCGATCCAGGCAACAGTGCAGTGACAAGATGCCAGTGGGATTGCAGGTGCTTAGTGGTTTCACCTCTGTACTGCCATGCCAGTGTTAGCTCCACCCATGACACCTACCAATACTGTCAATACATTTGCAAAACACATGGTAAAACACTATATATTTGGGTGTGAAAATGTATTGTCATTTATTTTTTAGGTCAGTTCATTATTATAAGAGGCACAATATTTAGACATCTCAACTTCTAGGAATGGAAAATTGGTAAGTGTTGGATCTGTTTTTGAGCTTTGGATAAACAGGATAATATAAATCACACAAAATAAGAGCAGACACCTTAGAAGATCCAGGCCTATGGAGAAGAGATACAATAAGGGAAATGTGCCCAAATAAAGCAGTATAACCCCTGAAAAATGTTTGCTAATGTAAATATGTGCTGCTCATTCCATTATATCTTGCCATGTTAGGATAGCAGTTAAACAAATACATGCACATGTTTCCACACTCACACACATGCACACACATGTACAAGCAAGTACCAAGCAGAAATGTGAGCATGCATACCCAGGCACATGCACACCCACACAAAGAGGAACTCATGCACTCATACAAGTGTTCACACAGACAAGCACCTACATATGCTTTGCCAGAGGAACTTTATAAAAACAATCCTTGCAGTTGCAGCTTAATAAATCAGAGAAGCGATTTGTGAGTTGACATGTAAATGATTCAGAAAGAAAGAACATAAAACGTAAAAAAAAAAAAAAAAAAAAAAAAAAAAAAAAAATCCTTATTTGCTGTTGTAGAATGTTTTGGTTCAGAAATTATTTAAAAAATGACTCTTCATTTCACCCATTCTATACTGTCTACCACCTCTCTAAGCTCTGATTCTAGTATTTTACTAGAATATTTGAGTCTCCCGTACATCTTCCGTGAAGTATTATATTTTCAGCTGTCATTACATGAAACTTACTAATGTACTAACATTGGTACATTTCATCTTTCTCTTGCCAGCTCCCAGAGAGATTCTGTATTTTTTTTTCTTGAACATGAAGTATTGCTCAGACAATAAAGTAGTAACATACATATCTATATTTTTCTTGAACTTTGCCAATGTAAATCTGAGTTACTGACTCTATTACATCTCATGTTAGGATAATAGTTAAACATGGAAACACTCATATGTACTTGCATGTACACACACAGAGACAGACAGACACAAACACACATACACACAGGCATGCACACACGCAGTTGAAAAAAAAAATCTAGGAAGTCTTAGCAGAGAAATGCCCATTGAGGATGGCTAAGGAAAGAATTGAAAAATCCGAACATCAATCATGGTCTGAGTGAGGAAAGAAATCTTAAACATTTCTTTGAAAGGAGCAGCATGTCACCTCACATATAGTGGGAATTTGAGGAGAAAAAGGATTGGTGTGAGATGAATATAATAAGAAACATTCTTTTGAATGAATTCTGAAGCCTTTTGGGGTGTTCTTTGTTGTCAAGGGATGACTGTCGGACTTTGGAGGTCCAGACACTGGTCCCGAGTAAACCCAGTTATGCACTGTGTTCGCATAGGCTCATTGCTAGTGCCTGAGATTTTGCCTACTTCCCCTTTCTAAATCATCTCTTCTGAAAACATCCAAATTCTTTCAAGTACTTTTGTTTAATGCTCCTTCTTCCATGCTGTGGGATGTTGTAAAAAAGCCTTGTAAATTCCTGGCTTTTTGGTACTTATCATTTGTGTAACATTTTCAGGTAAACTATCCTGAATGCCAAGTCAGAAAAATTCTTATTTCTAGTAATAACTTTAAACAACTTTGTGGATCTAGTGTCTAGTCTGGAGTACACTCTTCATGTATGGAGTGTGTACATGTGTACATCTCAAGAAATCAACACCTTGTGTCTTCTCAATTGCTTTCTATCTTGTTTTTGTACAGGTTTGTGTAGTCTATGTGTGTGCATACATGTGTGAGTGTGTAGAAGCCAGAAGTTAGTTAACATTAGGTATTTTCTTCTGTCTTTCTCCACCTTATATTTTGAGGCAGGGTCTCTTACTGAATGTGGAGGGAGCTAATTCCATCTTTGCTGGACAGACAGAGACTCCTTGGATCTGCCTGTCACCCCCCACCTGACTTTGCATAGGTGCTGGAGTTAATATTTGTGCCATACGGGTTGTGTGGTAAGCACTTGGATGGCTGAGCATCTGCCTAATGCCCTGAGTTTGCTCTGAATGTAAGAGAGTGAGACAGTTAATCCATCTGTCTCTCTCACTTTCACTCGTTATATCCTGTAGATGTTTGTGAGTCATCAACATCAAAAACGAATTAAAATGCTATTGTTTTGCTTTTCAAATTAAACCAACTTTATTCTCTAAGTATTATTAATATGCTTCTTGATCATTGTGCACAGCACACTATACTCATTAATTTTTTTGTTATTTGGGTGAGCTAGCTGTAAGGTACTTGAGAAGGCCCTGTGTGTTGCATCCTGCAACTCAGAACAGATTCTGCTCCATTTTATTAACTCCACAAATATAGATGACACAATGGATTTCACTGTAAACTTCCTTTGTGAGAAAAAGAGGATGAGAGGAAATTATAGAGCTATAGTCTTCAATAGTGATTTTCTGAAAGCTGAAGTAAAATTAAAACAACCTACAGGAAAGGGACAGAACCTGGATTAATTTTTTTCAATAGCCCATTTTTCAGCTGTTCTCTTTGCATATGTCATTTGGGTGTTATTGATCACTTTTTTCGAACTCTGAGAGTCCCTCCTGTGCTGTACTATCTATGATGAGGCCATGGAATTAAAACTTTAGGCTACAAAGTAGACCTTCATTAAAAAGATGATCAAACCTGTTTTATTTAACTGAATTAATAGTTTGTTGGTAAGTGGTTAAATACTGACAGGACTTTACAAGAACCTCAGGGCCAAGAGTTGATGCCCTTCTAACTCATGCAGCTTAGGATTAGAAAGGGCATCAGGAAGGTTGTGAAATTTTACTTGTTCTGAAGACATTTTCCTTGCTTTTAAAAAAGGGGCAGAGACCAAGACAAAAGACCTTGGATGGAACTAGTAATCCATATATTCTATGACCAAGAAAAAGCATAGTTTGTAGACGAATCAGGACACCCTGATTTTTATACTGTGTCAGAGATAAAGCAGAAGTTTAGAAACGTCATATCTACTAAAAATGCTTTTATTTTTGTGGTCAACTCAAAGGGTGTCCTCATATATTAATCTTTTTTAATTAATCTCATCCATTATGCAAAGTGCATACTTTAAGGAGCAGTTGAGGGATGGTGTTTTAATTTTTACCAATTCAATTTAAATGCAAATGTTAACCACTCACATGATGCTACTGTGTACATAATTAAGCATCATTATATACTGCATGAATCATTTAGAAGCCTCCTGAGAGCCATTCTACTATGTAAAACATGCATTACACTGACAAGCAGCCAAATGACGTACATTCTGTGCTCATTAAAGCATTTTTTGAATTACAGGTCAACCGATTATGGGACAACCTATGAAAAGCTGAATGATAAAGTGGGGTTGAAGACAATTTTAAGCTATCTCTATGTGTGTCCGACCAACAAGCGTAAGGTAAGATATGGATATATAGCTTGCTACTGATTCATGACGTGACTCCTGTTTTGCTTTGACTAACCACTCTTGCTACCTAAAATTCCATTAAAGTAAAGCTAGGATCAGAGATGTAAAATTACGTTGATGGGTGTTAAGGTGGCAACATGCCTGATGTCTCATAATTTTCCAATCAGCAGCTGTGAAACTGAAGGGTTGGGGCCAGCCCTGTTGTTTCTATTTAAGAAAGGCAGCTTCTGGGACAAGTCTTACCAAGAAGAGCCTGCTGACTGTCCTGCAAACATTCTTGGCATGCCAGTCTCAAGACTTAGAAAAAGTCTTAATGAGGCAAATAAAAGGAGAGCTTTCAACACACACCTTTGCTTTCTCTTGACTTGGCATATGTAGATTAGCTAGAGTGTCAGGGAAGGCAAAATCCCATAACAGTCAGGGAAGTATAGACGTTTAGTTTCTCGGGTTTGTTCAGGTTGCACACTAGTGTCAGGATGGAGGTACAGCATGCCAAAGAGAGTGAAATTTGGTGAAGAGGTGGCTTTAATCTCTTCACAGATCCTAACTGTGACTGCCTTAGGAATTATCATCCTTATTTAATATGATGAAACTGAGGTCCAGAGAAAACAAATACCTTGCTTTTATCTGAGAGTTACAGGTGGCAATCAACTATACAGTCTGTGCTTCCTCCTTAGTAATCATAAATGTTCTACTATATTAGTCTCTGTTTTCTCCTACCAAGTGGGGTGATCTTATCTTCAGAAAGCTTTGTTCTCAGAAGAAAATCTTTGACTAATGACAAATCTCTCAAAGGTAGAGAAATGTTATATCTACATATTTGTTTTATAAATTTATATTAGCACATCCTGAATCCTGTCATGTGAACCAGAAGCATCCCAGCCTTAGGAGAACAGATAATATCTACCAAGAACGAGCAGAGTGCTGCCAATCATTATTTCCTAAACTGGTTCTGTTACCCTGACAACAGAATTGTTACCTAGTCTCTCCTCTTAGAGTCACCATTGTATACTGTTAGCATGTTCAGAATTTCCTGTGTTCTGGTCTACCATCCTCAACTTGAGTATGATATCAAAAGTACCAGGTGGATGCCAAAAGTGCCATCCTTCTTCCACCCCTGTTGTTCTGGATCAGGGCTCAAATGCCTTATGATGCTATTCACATACTTCTGACATGCATGTGGTATTAGATGTACTGTTCCCTCTGGCTCCAATAATGTTAAGTTATCTAGTAACAGCAGCTCTACAGATAGATGTAGACTCTGAATTTGGATGGTTGGAGTGGAGAACCATCTAAGTTCAACGCTGAACAGATAACTATGATGACTCACTTCATCTATCCAAGCACAGTGTCCTTAGACTTAAAATGGGCATAATGATAGCACTTGTCTTGTGACTACAGATGTAAGGCATGTATGACATTAGACATTTCAAGTGCTCAGCACAGAACAATACAGGCTTAATCAATGTTTGCATTTCATTTTTCTTTCTTACCACCCTGTTCCTCCTGCTTCATAAAATTATAGGGAGTAATAATAGTGATTATCTCCTATAATTAAGAGTGTCCAGGAGAACATTCTATGATAATCAGAATGTTCTTCTAAGATGTCTAGTGCTTTAGACACTAGCAACCTATGGCTGGTGGATATTTTAAAGATGACTGAAATAACTGAGGAACTGAATTTTAAACCCCATTTAACTTTAATTAACTTTATTTACATAACTACATTTGGTGAGGATCACAGCATGGGACAGCACAGCTTAGTATGAGATCTGTACCCTCAGCATTGCTTATTGACCACTTACTTGGCCGTCATCAATAACTTCATCTAAACAAATTTGGTCTGTTGTATACAGCCTTGGGATGTGGAGCTGAACTTCCAGCCTTCAGTTTCATAATGAGATTTAGTTGTTTTCTGGCTTTAAATTGATTCTATCTCCTCTATTGATTTTAGTTCTAGTTCACATTTTTAGTAAATTTAATTTAACAATCAATAAACTGTATGCTAGGCAATGGAGGTTGAAGTGAGAAACAGGGCAGTGAGACAGCTTAATGGATAGAGGTGCTTACTGTCAAGATTGACAACTGGAACCTATGTGCTGGAGGGGAGAACAGCTTGTCCTCTCACCTCCACACTAGCATGATGCCATGAGTGCAACAAATAAACAAACACAAAAGCCAGTGCCCCAAATTCCAAGATCCCATACCACAGTGGTAAAAGCCAAAGTGATGTTTAATTGAAAACACCTTGAACTGAGATTCAGAAATCACTGTCCCTGCCCTGAATATGTTTCTACCTGGCAGTTGATTTGGGAAAATCATTTATATTTGTAACATGTTATGGGAAAGATGTGAATTTATAGCTGAAATTTAAAACTGATCTTATCCAGTGGTAGTTTCTGCTTTATTGATGGTATTTGAAATGTACATGGTTTTTAAGACTGCAATGCCTAATATTGATTGCAGCAATTTCTGCATGTGCTGGATGCATGGTGATGGTCCCCAAACCAACACTTTTTTAGGAACCAGATTTAGTTTGGCTCTCAGATGAAGATAGGCTACTGGAGACAAGAAAGCCAGAAGGGAGGACACAAAAGGCTAACAATACAAAATCCAGTCTACCAAATGCATGCATACCAATGAGGGTGCATGGTTAACCTGTACTGACCGTTCACTTTACACTAAACATCTGGCCAGGGGCATTTAGATGTTTTGAATTGATGCTTGGAAAAGCATATTTCTGAAAAAAAAAAATGGGAATTGGCTCTCTGTGGCTGTGAGAGAACAGCTTCTCCAGGACTGATGCTTCCCACATGCAGAGTTGGCCCTGTGATGTTTGGGTTACAATGTTCCTGAGTAAACCTAAACCAAGGCGTCCCAAGGTAATTGGAACCTTCAGGGCCACTGAGGTTCTGGCAGACTTAAGACATACTGAAGGATGATGAATGTTTTTTACAGTGGTTCAAAAAAAAATCAATAAAGTTGGCATAGCAATGTATTTGTGTACAGTTTTTCTGCTTTTGAAGAAAATTTATCACTATGAAATATATACCTACTGAAATAAGACATTTGAACCAAAGAGATAATACCTCTGCCTCTGCAACACTTAAAATGAGAATGTTTTCCACAGAATATAAAACTGATGTAAAATGAGGAGGAAGAAACACAGCACATCATCAGGCTTTACTAATTATGCAAGACAAAGGCTCTCAAGCTTACTTTCGTTCAGGATTTCTGAAATTCTCCAGTGAAAAGGAGAATCCAAAAAGGATGTTATTAAGTCTTTTAGCTCTCCAGTGTGCTATCTGACAAGTTAGCTTCTCACGTCCAGATCTTCCTGTCTGTGTTTTGCATCAGCAGGAACAATTGAAATAAAGCAGACAAATTCTGCATAGCTGTCTGTGTTCCCAGAAACCTGTTTGTCTTCACATTCTTGTGCTATTTTTAGCTGTTTGTGAGAACAAGAGTGGTTCTTTAATCATCGAGTCTCAAACAGTGGGCACCAAGCCCTTGCTTTGCAGGCAGCTTGTTAAGGACATCACTGGGATCAGAGTCCAGAATAAAACAGACCCTATTTGCACTTTAAATTGATGATCAAACACTGTCTGTTTCTTTGTTGTTTGAGATAAATGACAACAGATTCCTTTAATATGTTTGATATAGTAAAAATTGTCCCCACAATTTTTATTGTTAGTCTAGCATATCTTGACTAAGAGACACAGAAAGCCTGCCCCTAAGTATTATGTTGGCTCACTCATATGTTCTTGTAGAAAGAATCCTGCACCTACTCTCTGATAAAGGAGATGGTCTCAAAGGACAAGGCTGAGTTGGCCCCAGTGCCAGAAGAGAGTCAGGGTAGCTACCTGTTACCATGTCTCTACAGGAGAACAGTTCCACACGTCCAGTTCAAAGTACATCTCTGTAGTCTGTCTGCTGAGGTTTCTAGGCTGCACATACAGTCTTCTCTGAGAACGGATGATTTAACTCATACCTGAAAAGAACAGCTGTGGTCCTGAGAGTGCTGAGGAGAGCTAATATTCATGAATAAAAGGCAACCCCAAAGCAATGTTGAAATCTCCATTCCATTTTCAAATTCTCTCCAGCATTTATTTGTATTGTGTTTAAAAATAAAAGGCCTTTGTACTCTGCCTTATTTATCAGGGATACTTGTCTTATTGTTCCCAGTCAACTCTAGCTGCCCTCCCTTCAAAGGTGTGTGTAGCATCCTCGGGGATTAAAGCTACAAAACTACACAGAAGCAAAAAGGAAAAAAAAAATCTAGTTTAATTTTATCTTGCTGCAGTCAATTCATTTAGTTGCTATAATCTTGTGATCTCTGCACAGTGTTCCTCACAGAGAGATTAAAAAAAAAAACCTAGACAGTGTTAGATTTTATTTCTTGTGTCACTTTTCCATCCTTACTCCTTCTCTTTTCTGTTATCACATCTTAATTAATATTATGCCTGCTGAGAGATGCTTCTAAGACTTTCGCCCTATAAATAGGACCCTTGTTCCCCAGAACACATTGATCATCCTTGCTAGTCTCTTGGTACCTGCCAGCATTAAACACTGTTTGCATTTTCTCCAGATGTTTAGGTTTTAATCACCATTCTATATGTGACACTTTCTAAATTGGTGTTTGATGATTGACTCTCTGAGTCTCCACCACCCCAGCCTGCTTAATTATGTATATCATTTGTTAAGATGGTCCACTTGCCACGTATGTGACTTGGGGGTCAGGAGAGAGGTAGGATTAGTAAGATCTCCAAATTTATTACGGAAGAACTCTGTCATTGAACCAGTTCTTAAAAGAAGGTGATTTACAATAGCTACTCCTTTTTTTAATGGCTACAAAAATGGAATTTCTGATAAATAGTTTAGAGACTTACATGCATCAGGCAAAAGAAAAGCAAAGATTGTAGTACCTTGAAAGAAAATGTTAAATGCCACTTACTCTGTGTGATAATGCTGCACTGCAGAGTCTGTGCTGTGTTTGATCTTCCCTTTAGAAGGTGAGATCCTGACTGACACAAACAACGCTGATCAGCTTTCTACTCTCCCACATGACATCACTCTTGGTATGCACAGTAGGTGCTCAGCACATGGCTAAGTATATGTCTTGAACTTGTGTTAAATGTTGGAATCCTGTTGTAACAAGCAGTGCCCTGTGAAGACATCCTCCACTCATTTCCTTTTGAAGTGACTAAACAAGGGCCGCAGAGAATCCCCATAGGTTTCAGCCATTTCTAGGCCACGCTGGATAATTGTATGTTTCCTAAGAAGAAGAGCATGGTTAATCTTTAAAATGCCAGGACTTTGCATAGCACTCACTCCACATTATCTGGAGAGGCCAAGAGGAACTAGAGCATTGTATAATACATCAAAGTGCTTGTGTGACATTTCCCTTGGTGGGCACACAACACTTGCTCATTCTACCCTACCCCTTTTATCTGTCCCTTTGTACACAAGCTCATCCGTTTTCTTCTAATCTTCTGAAAAGAGTATGTATTTCATTCATAAAGAAGTGCTGTGGTGCATGAACTCCAAGCAGAATGGAAGTGGCATTTTCAAAACTTCTATGAAAGTGACTTTATTTTAGTGAATAAGGGCTTGCTAGCCTCCACCTAACCTGAGTTACTATCACTGAAGGCAAAGACCATCTCTTTTGATTACTCCTAGTTACATCTGAGTGTTTATGCTGTTCTGGTCCACTTAACATTGTCCAACTTTCTTCCTGCACACTAAAAATGTAAAATTCAAGAAAATGTGGTTTTTTTTGTGTGTGTGTCTTCTTTTTTTCCTGTGTGTGATTTTCTAACAGTTTTCCATACATCTGGGTTTTAAACAATTATAGTTGCAGGGTGTACTCTTTGAAGCATAGGCAGAGTTTCAGGAGCCTTATCACTCCAAGGTTGCCCTAGGGAGCTCCTGGGCTCTGAAGAGCATAGATTGAAAGGAACACTAGTATATGTATATGCAAGCACAAGCACACATGTATACATACACATACACACATACACACACACACACACACACACACACACACACACACACACCTGATCGTGGATACCCCTGTCTCTGTGTACCTGTGACAGCCACTATTTTGCATAAATTAAAGCACTTTATTGGCATTCATAAATAACTGTTCATAAAACCACTCTTTTCAAAAGTTAAAAATTATTTCTAAAACTGAGATCCAATATTTTTCTAAATATAAAATATATCTTAAGGTGTTCTAGTTTCATTTGATCATTGTGCCAAATACCAAAACCAAGAGAAATGTAGGGGAGTAACAAGGTTTTATTAAGCTTCAAGGTTAGGATCTATTATTGAGGAATGTTAGGTGGGAAGCTGAAGACGCAACTCTTTATAAGCTTAAGCAGGAACATCAAACAGAAACCCTGAGGCAATGTTACTTATTTGCTCACTCTAAAACTGTGTTTATCCAGCTTTAATGTACAGCTCAGGACCACAAGCCCAGGGAACGGTGCCACTCACAGTGGGCTGAGCCCTCCCACATCAACTGACAGTCAAGGTGGGCCTCTGCTGGTGTACTCACAGGACAGTCTGACCTGGGCAGTCTCTCATCTGAGACTCATCTCTTCTCAAATTATGCTAGACTGTGTCATGCTGAAGGTTAAACCAAACTAGGATGTCAGGTTCAAAACTGAACTGGGATGTTGGGGCATAAAACTCACTTCCTTCGTTCTTCTTCCTTTATCCCCCATGTCACCTAATTATTCAAAGTTCACAGAATTGATCATGCAAACTTTAAATTTTATAGTTTTCATTTATGCACCATTAAATGTAGTATTTAGTATTTTTGGTGGGATTTTCTTTCATAATTAGCATTCCTTGTTTGTTATTCCCCATTGTAAGATACAATGTCTATCGCATTCAATTTATGCCTACTACACTACCATATTAAAAAAATAACTGTGAATCAGAGATTCAATACACTAAGTTCCATGTATATGAAGATCATAATTACGACTATGATTATTGAAGTTTTTCAGTCAATATTTTAGTAACCACATTTATGCTTATTATATACGTATGTAGCTAACTAGAGAAATAAATATAAAGATGATAGCTAAGCAGGTTAATCTTTTCTAAGTTTAAATAATCTTTATAAAACTTAAAAATTGCCCGTTGGTGCTGGTGCATGCCTTTAATCCCAGCACTTGGGAGGCAGAGGCAGGCAGATCTCTGTGAGTTCTAGGCCAGCCTAGTCTACAAAGTGAGTTCCAGGAAAGGCACAAAGCTGTACAGAGAAACCCTGTCTCGGGAAAAAAAAGAAAAAGAAAAAAACAACTTAAAATTTTCTGTTTTTATTACTTTTAACAAATGATCTTAGTGAAAATAATGAAACATAAATAAGCCTTCTTCAAGCTTTATGAAGTAAGATTTTCCTGGAAACTGCAATGTTTTTTTTATTTCTGACTGGATCTTGGAAGTGAGGTGGCACAAGGTAACCAGATTGTCACAGTGAAAAGATAGATACACTGCAGATTCTGATCATTTTCCATGTCTACAGCAAACTCTGTTGTTCTTTTGTGAAGCAGATATTATCTACTTCTCTATCTTGCTTCTTATTTATTTACCTTTGCCTCCTCATCTGTCTTTATTAGAGCTCTTGTTTGCTGTAGTCTGGCTGCCCTACTGTTAAAAGCCCATCCATTACCCTTTTATGAAGGTCAGATGCATTATTTCAGGTTAGGCCCAAGGTATGCTTCGCTATGGAAAATGGTTAGAGTTCCTTTCAACATTCTGATCTGTTTGCTTCCTGCACACTCCCTGTGGCTTCTCAGGGGTTTCCATCATCCGGTGTTTGACATATTGTTTCTGGAACATTTGTTTCTAGTGAGTACCCTGGGCTGCTCTCATGATGGATGGCAGTGAAAACCTACCACTCTAGGAAATCTGCCATATTTACCCAGGCGGGGATGCCTCCCTCTTAAGTGTGAGAGCTGCCCCAAGCATTGTCATGACGCTGTCAATCAAAGCAAGTCAATGTGGAGGAATCTTTTATGAAACCACTTCTTCTGCCCTGGAAAAATTAAGTGACTACCTGCAGCCTCGGGGACTAAATGGATTTTCTATTGAAACATTTTTGTTGCTGCTGTTGACTTGTCCTTTCTCTTGAGGAAGTCATCCTTTGAAAGTTTATCTCACTGTTCCTCTAGACATGCATTTTCCTGACTTACTGGCCCCTCACCTCTAATGTGCATCTTGTCTCCTAATCTCCTAATATTTCAAGTATTTGAAATAAATTTGGCAGAATGAAAGGACTATAGCTTGCAGAATAATAAAACAGGCTTACATCTTCAGAGGTAGAAGGCCTTCAGGGGGAGTATATAATGTACTGGTTAGCAGAGATATCCACTTTGATTGCTTACAGCTATGCTTATTTTGAAGGGGGACTAGACTACTACACATTGCCATGGTGCCTGTAGTGGAGAAAAGGACAGTGTGGATGAATCTGAAAAATAAAGAGTAGGGTAAAGAAAACATTATGGTTACACACACACCTCTCACAGAGAAGAGGTGTGGCCAGTAAGGCGGGAAACCAAGAGGGAAGGTGGCAGAGATTGCTGCAGTGAACTGGAGGTAGCCCAATAGTAGTGAAAGTGAACACAAAATGCATGGAGGACAATGAACAGAAGAAAAAGAAGTAATAAGACAGTAAATATTTTCAGCAGCAGAAGTTAAGAAATCCCTTGAGATGTCTCAGAGAAAGGAGGGCTAATTTAGTGGGAACTTATTAAGGCTTTCAGAGGGAGTACAATTCACCCGTATCTCTCTGTCTTTACCGACTGGTTTCGAATGGGTAAAAGATGTGGGTGGCTGTTTCTGAAACTGGTTAATGAGGAAGGAGAGCACAATTATGCTTCAAGTATGGGGCTGCTGCAGGCCTAGATCTAGGCTCCCCAGTGGCCCCCTAGCAGCAGATTCAAATATAACTGGGGCCCTTCCCTACAAACCTCTGTCCTTTGAGTGCTGGCCCCTTAATGTGCACACCAATTCTCCCCAGTGGCTTCTTACGTTTCTGCACACAACTTGCGTTTTTTGTATGTGTTCCATCACTGTGAAGCTATGCTTTATTTGAAGTTAGCTATGTGTCTCAACTCAATGCCTTTTTTAGTCTTGGGATAATGCTTAATTAGAATGGTCTGTGAGGACGCTTTCTGGCTTTGCATTCCAGTTAAGCCATGTCCTAGCTGGATACTCCTGGACCAGGCTTTTTTTGTTGACTGGTTTCCTTTGAGCCTTTTTTGTGATATTTTCCTTCCTCTTTATAGTAAAATGCAGTAATTGTGTCAACATCATAAGGCAGATAGAGCAAGAGTCAAAACAAGCCATATACCTGAACACAACAAGCATCTGGAAAATGTTATTTTGTTGTTCTTTTTCTTTATTTCAAATTGTATGGCATGCCATATCTTGCCATTTGTCAATCAGTAGTTAAAATGTATCTATTTTGTACCCTTTCTAAAGAATAAGATCTAGAAAAGAAACATATGACATTATGCTAGCTCTTAAAGATCATACACACTGGTAAAGAAAACAAACATACAGTCAATTCCAGTGCATAACTTACATATTGTAATAGCTGTGTACACACAGCACTGTCCCTGGGGGCTCCACGAATCTTTCACAGCCATGCAAATATTTGTCAAAGGTGAAAGGAAAAAGAAGATGAAAACTGTCTTTTAGTGCATGTGCTGCAAGAAAATGATGCTTGCAGAGCACCACAGATAAATCGGAGTGATTTGCAATTTTCAACGTCTATTTTCAGACTTAAAGCATGCAAATTTCCATTATGACTATTTGGACCTCCCCAAAATATCTTCATGAGCATTTGAATTATAAGTCTAATGTAATAATGAAATTTACTTCTAATTTTGCAAATTTTATGCTGTCTTGAATATAAAATCGGGAAACATACAATGCTCACATTATTTATATTGAATTAATAGATCTAAAAAACCGTCCTCTTGTGGATTTTATGTATTTACCATTTATCTTAAGTATTTGACCAGTTAGAACCATTGATGAGCTTTGGAAGTAAGGTATTAAGGACAAAAAAAAATAGCACACATATATGCATAATTCTTTCCAGATTTTTTGAAAGATTAAATGAATGTAAACATAAGATATGTGGACCTTCACTCCCTAGTGACCTTATGGAATTTACCATCCCATTGCAAGAATGCAATTACATTGGATAAGATGGTGGATGCAATGATAAGGGCCCTAATAATTTGGAGGGGACTGTATTCTAGAATTGTCATGAAGTCATCATGAGAAGGCTTCACTTGTTCAGTGAAGAAGATGACTGTGAAATGGTATCTTAGTTAGCATTAAGTAACACAGCATAGGGTCATCTATGAAAAGAAACTTAAAGAATTGCTTAGATTAGATTGAATCTAATCTGTTGAAATATCTGTGTGGGATTTTCTTGTTTACTAATTAGTTAATAATAAAATGATTATTAAAATATGAAGTTATTAACAATAATCATGGTGGGACAGCACCATTTCCTGGGCAAGTGGTCCTGGGCTATATAAAAAAACAAGCTGGTTAAACACTGAGCAAGCCAACAAGCAGCTTTCCTCTGTTTCTCACTTTCCAATTTCTGCCCTAATTTCCCTCAGTGATGGAATATACATTCTCAAAGGTGACATAAGCCCTTTACTCCTCTGAGTAAGGATGGCTTTTGGCCATAATGATCCTCAAAGCAACAGAAAAGAAACTAGAACAGGTGTGATCATTGACAGTAGAAGGAATATAATTTGGTGAAAGCAACATTTTGACTGCTAGACTGTAAAGATTCTGAAGGGTATTAAAAGGATTCTATGCATAAACTATTCACAGATTGAGATACATAGGTAGATGTGAGCATGGAGTTTGCATGGATACAGATTCTATGTTTTTTTATATCCTGGAATCTTAATTATTTTGTAGGATGTCTTCCATATCTTGCTCTTTTCTTAGAAGACACTCTTTTGCAGGTCATTTTAATGCTTATAGTTGATTTAGAAGATATAGTCTTTGCCAACATATTAAATGATGAGGCAGCATCCTGGGTCAGGGCTGTGGGTAAACATTGAGAAAGGGAGAAAATGAGAATGATGGATTGAAACACATCAGTGAGAGAAAGAGCCACACATTTTGGGGTGATCAAGAGGGTCTGTGGTGTGGCAGTGTCTAGTACTTGATCTTCCTTTCCAGTGCTTTCCAAAAAGAGACCATATTTCCTGAAAATGACAATAGCTACAACTTAAATGCTTGCATTTTTCTCCCTCCATCAGCAAATACACTTTTCACTGGATAGGGCAGCTTTTCTTAGGAATTAAGCCCATCCAACTTAACCTATAGCATTGCACTATTTTAGTTCCAGAAAAAAGAACAAAATTTGTCCTGGGGAAAGAGATGGTGAATCTTGAGGTAGAAAGTTACCTGGAAGCTACCTACTTTACTTGGATTTGTGTTACCTAGTGTAACAGTGTGCAGTGTGCTTGTGTATGCCGACCTTGCATGCTTTATTAGTGCATTATTTAACCAAAAGATTAGAGTGGAGAAACCCACTGCCTAATGCTGCCTTTGTTCCTTTGGCCCACAGCCTCTGTTCTTCCATTTGAAAGTTCATTGCTGACATTTGCACACTCCCACAGAAGACTCGGTCGCTTTTGACCATAGATGTCCATTGTTCCGAGAGGGGTGACCTTCACCCCTAGGCACCAATTAAAATCTATTGCTTCTCGCCCCTGCAGTGCTTGGTACTCCGTGTAATTCTGGCTCAAAGCCCAGGGAAACTGGTGGGATGCATTCTTCTCAGTCCTGTTCTCCAAACAAGAAATGAAGAAGGATATTTCTCTGGAGGAAGAAGGGGCAGACCACCATGGCAGTGATCAAAGGATTAAAAAAAACCCACTTTAATGAAGGTCTTCAATAAATGAAGGAAATAGAGGAAAAAATGGCATATTACCAGTAGGTTTATTCTAGACTGAAGCATCCCAGCTCTCTAGTTACTTCATGATGATGTGTAGCTAGTTGCAGGGCCTTTTGCAGCTAGGCATGGCTAGGCTTACTCTATAGAAAGTTGGCAAAGGGCAAAGACCCAGAGTGCTGAAATCAAGACACAGATCCTTCTATTTGTCAAATTCTGTGAGTGTCTAGCACCTCTTTTGGCTGGTGGGCTTTGGAGTAAATTTAAGTTCTTCCCTATCATCATATTTAGGATAAAAATATTTAGAGCTTAAAGTCATTTGTTTAAGATCATCAACATCATGGTAGGAAGATTGGAGTTTCTGACTAACCAGAGCCTTAAAATGCTAATCTAAGGATCCCAAAAGGGGTGTGTTACCCTTTGTTATCTCTCCACTCCTTAGCATTTTCTCTTTCTTCTTATGTTCCTGGAGGTATGATGCTGCTGATATTTTAATTGGGTTTGAAATTAAATTCTAGCAACTAAATTATGTTGGTATACATAGCCATAGGATAAACACAGTGGTCCACAAACAAATCTGACTGACTACACTTGGATGGAATCAAGAAAGTCCCAATTTACTAAACTTAAATGGAGCTTGAAATTGGTCTTTCCCTATTCAGTTTTGCGTCCTAAGTCTAAGCAAAGTTAAAGACAGATGAAAGATACTGTCCTTTTCTGTGGAGAGAAGGTTTTATTCCACTTTTTACCACAGTCATGACAGCCATGAGCAGTTCTTAGATCTACACAGAAATTGCTTCCTGCAGTCATGTTCTCCAAGCTTCACTATTTTAAATTTTATAGACTTGCAAAGACTATATTTCCAGGAGGGTTTGAAATTTCCTAGGGGCCACAAACATTCAGTTTTTTTCATCTCATGAGCTTTGGTGATAGACACTGGGAGCCTAACACAATGAGGAGGAAGCTGGCCAGCTCCCTGGAGAGTCTTGGTCAGCATTCTATTACCCAGTAACCAATGAAACTAGAGACACACTTGTAAAGCTGAGAAGACTATGGAGCCCAAACCAGGATTCTTATGTTCTTCCTAGACAAACCTAACTCAAGGGAATCACAAAGACATTTGAAATAAATATGTGGGTGAAAGCTGTATGAAAATTGGCTATTACCCATCTGCAACTATTTAGTCTGTGGCCTCATTGCTTGCTTTTCTTTCTTACTTCTCTCCTTTCCTGATTTTTCTCCCCAACATCATTTATGTCAAAGGGGGAATAAATGACAAGACCACCTAATTTGCTAAGGAAATAATGAGACCACCTCATGTGCTTAAAGTATCATAAAAAGTAATCTTAGAAGTGTGTCTGTGTGTGTGTGTGTGTGTGTGTGTGTGTGTGTGTGTGTGTGTGTGTGTTCAATAATCTCACAAAACTACTGTGAGGTAAGAGGAGGGTGTTATGATACAGCTTGGTACACCCAAGGCTTCATGGGTAACTGTAACACATGTTGCTAAATGGCCTTATTAATTAAAAAAAAAAAAAAACCCGGAGCAAGCTATTGGGGTGAAAACTGAGAGATCAGAGGAATAGAACAAGCCACGGACAACCTCACCGCACCAACTCCTCAGCCGATCCTGTTTCCTCAGACTGGAAGCCTCTGAGTCCTCACCCCTGAGTGTCTTAGTTGAATTGCTTAACAGCCTCTAGTTCCTGGTCTTCACACCTTATATACCTTTATGCTTCTTGCCATGACTTCCTGGAATTAAAGATGTGTGTCCTTCCCAAGCAAAGACATGAGATATCAAGTCCTAGGATTAAAGGCGTGTGCTACCACTGCCTGGCTCTGTTTCCAGTGTGGCCTTGAGCTCACAGAGATACAGATGGATCTCTGCCTCCTGAGTGATAGGATTAAGGTTGTGTGCCACCACAGTCTGGCCTCTATGTCTACTCTAGTGGCTGGCTCTGTCCTCTGATCCCCAGATAAGTTTTATTTGTTAGAACACAAATAAAATATCACCCCAGGTAACCAGTCTTGAACTTGAACCCAGGTCTTTGCATTTCTGGCCAATGTTCCTGCAGTTGTAATGAATGGTTTTCTAAATATACTCTAGTGTGCATGTCTGAGATAGTCTCTTTTCACTAGTATTCTTAAAGAAAAGACCAGTTCCTCCAGAGACCTCTAATAATTATGTTTTATATATGAGTTGTAGAATCTCAGATAAAATGAAAAGCACAGAGGAGAAGAAATGGCAATGCATATGTCCTGTTTTAAGTCTGCTTGTGTGAAACCATTCAGCCTCCTGCTCATCACTTCAAAAGAACAACCTTGACTGCCTCATAGAATGAGACATGCTTTTCAGAGGTCTGAAAAGGACTCCATATACATCTTTACTCCAAGTCCTCATACTGACCTGTTCGAGGAACTCGCTAAACATTTGTGATACATGTATGAGTAAACAAGTAAAAAAAGTAAAAGGACTCTGATTGACATCTTTTTTCTTAATTTCTAAGTTGACAGTTGCAAACAGTGACCACAATAGACTTTCCGTGGCAAGAAGATGAGCAGAATGAGACTTCTCTAATTCACCATCTTTATAAATGGGCACAATTCCTTGTTCTGGCTTAGTGCTTAGCTGATAGGCCAAGAGCATCTCTCTCTTCATGCACAATATTTACCTGTGCCTAGAGGCAAGAGGAGTAGTGTGCCTGGCAAATGGAGTAAGTATCTTCTTCAAAGCAGCCTTTGTTGTTGGATGGATGTTACTTAGTGGAATCACAGCTGAGTAATGGCCTTTTCATTATTGTATGGACATGCTGGGTATTCAGAAGTTCTTTCCTGGTCTAGCTTTGTTCATTGACTCTGATTAGAACTTCTGCCCCCACTGTTACCTTTAATCTTTGAGCTATATCATCATCATGGGCCATAATGAATAAATTAGCCCATTTTTCTTCTTTTATCTTTTATAAAAATGTTTAAGTAAAACTATTAAAATTAAGAAAAAAGAAGTATAGAGAGAAGTAAAAGGAGTTTTTTGTAGTAGACTTAAGCCATGCCAGGAAATATCTATGCCTCTTCTACTGAGCATCGTTTTGAGTGGCTGTGACTCATGCTTCTCAGTGAAGGAAAAAAGCAGTAAAGGTTTTGCTCCTCAAAGCAGTAATCATAATGAATTTCAAACTGTAAAGTGTATCTGCAAGATATTCTGTGAGCATTGACACAAGGATAAGAGCTAATACCCAAACAAGAAACCCTAAAAGTATGAAGGTGGTCTTATGAACTCCACTGCAAAGTGGAGGAAAACAAACCCCCAGGAAGTGTATTGGTGAAGGCATGTCTCTAAAAAGCTTTTTGGTAAACATGTTATACACATATTATCAAAAGTTATAATTTCTGTTAGGCCACAGCCATTTTGCTGGAGTGCATTGGTGATATCAGGGAGGGAACAATGAAAAGACAGGTGGCACAGTCTTGTTTTTTCAGCCATTTTTGCTGGAGCACTATATCCAGAAACTTTGGCCTTTCTCAGTATGCACAAAAATGCTCAGCATATGCCAGCCTCCCTTTGAGGAAATTGATGGAATAAAGAGGCCAAATTGCTGTAAAGTTCTTAAACCATAACACATACAAATACTACCATAGTTGCTTGTAAAGATGTAGATCCCAAGGCTCTAATTCTCAGGAATTCTAATAGACTAACTCTGGGAACCTGCATTCTACTATTTCCCCATGTCCTTCATTTCTGCTGCATGTTCACAAAGAACTACGCTTTCCTGTACACAGATGGCAGGCACACTGAATTCACAGGAAGACATTGCTTTAAGTGAAATTTTGAGTTTCACTTTTTTTTTTAATGTAAATAAAGCAAGTAGGTAAGGTTCCTCCTGACTTCTGAAGTTATGATTTTAGAGCCAGCTGCCCTCTACTGGACAACACAGGATTTGACTTGAAGTTCAACTACTGCTATTTGTACATATGACAAATTCTTAGGCTCATTGTTTTTCTTCAAGAAAGACAACTCTATTTAATATTTGACTTCTGGGTAGGACAAAGGTCAGGAAGCCCACAGATGTGCCCAGCTGTGAGGAAATGAGATTCACAACCTGTAGGGATGAAGTAGGACAGCGCAGGGCTTCAGGCAGACATTGCCCCTTTGCTCTTCTGCGCAGGAAGGAAGGGTGTAGCGGCTGGGATGAATAACTCTTAGTCACTTCATGGCAAAGAATGCTGACAAGCAGCTGAACTGTGCAGAGCCCTGGGAGGGTACAGCTACAGTGTTTCCAAAGCCATTTGTTCAGCCTAGGGAGGAGGGCCTCTTGGAATGCTGTACTCTGAAAGTTCTGCTCAGTTATTTCAGGGCTCTCACTTCATTCCTTTCCTTTGCACAGCAAGTGGCTCTGTCTTGGTGTGAAACACAGGCATCCCACACAGGCTTATCAGAGGCAGCTATTCAGAGAGCCCTTGAGAGAGAAGCTTCAACAATGTAAAGCACATGCAGGAATTTAAAACAAACAAACAAACAAAACAAAACAAAACAAAAAAACACCACCAAAAAACAGATTTGGGAACAAAACTCTAAACTTTGGCATTAGGTGATTAGTTAAAGGAGTTATCATTGCTTTAAGTTCAGACTGTTAAGAATAGGGTTTTATGTGGTTGTTGTTATTTCTGTTTATTTATTTATTTATTTATTTATTTATTATTAAATTTGGCTTGGGGTTTGCCATTCTGGGCACCAAATCCAGGACTTCAGTCCCAGCTCCAGAAAAGATGACTTTTTTTATTAACATTTTTTAAAATGAGTATACAAAATACTGAGTTCCATTATAACCTTTTCTTCTTTCTTTTTTTTTTAAGGAGGAAACCTCTTTTTTCTTTTTACTGATTTTGTAAAATTCATTTTACATTATCAACCACAGATGCCCCCTCATCCCTCCTCCCGCTCCCCCACCCCTGCTTTCCTTCCCAAACCCTCATCCCCTCCTCCAACAGGCTAAGTTTTCCTATGGGGGGACAGCTAAGCCTGGTACATTCAGTTGAGGCAGGGTCAAGCCCCTCCCTGCTGCATCAATGGTGAGCAAGGTGTCTGACCAAAGGTAATGGCACCCAGAAAGCCAGCTCATACACCAGAGATATAGATCCTGATCACACTGCCAGGGGCCTCTCAAACAGACCCAGCTACACAACTGTCTCGAATATGCAGAGGGTCTAGTCTGGTCCCATGCAGGTTCCACAGCTGTTGGTCTGAAGTTCATGAGTGAGTTCCTTTGAGCTTGGTTTAGTAGTCTCTGTAGATTTTCCCATCATGATCTTGACCACCCCTTGCTCATGTATACCTCTTCCCTCTCTTCGACTGTACTCCTGGAGCTCAGCTTGGTGCTTGGTTGTGAATCTCTGCATCTGCTTCCATCAGTTACTGAATAAAGGCTCTATGATGACAATTAGGGTACTCAACAATCTGATTACCAGGGTAGGCCAGTTCAGGCACCCTCTCCACTATTTCTAATAGTCTACTCTGGGGTTGTCCTTGTGGGTTCCTAAGAATTTTCATAGTACCAGCATTCTCGCTTATCCCATAATGTCTCCCTCTATCAAGAAACCTCATTCATTGTTCTCCTACTCCATCCTTCCCCAAGCTGGACCATCCCATTCCCTCATGTTCTCATCCCTTATCCCCTCCCCAAGCTCTGAGAATGGAGAGAGAAGCATTGCTGGCTGAAGTGGGTATGGCTGTCCAGGAGGAATATGGTACTATGGGTGTCTTCATTCCAAAAAGGACTCCCCACCTGGTAAATCTGAATGAGGACCCCTTGATGTCTGAGTGTCTTCTCTACCACATCAAAGATGGTGTCACCAGGTTTGGCCAGGTAGATGTGGACATCAAATTGACTGGACAGTTCATCTGGGAGCAACACTGTTTCTTCCGCAGCATCCCCCAGCCTGATGGAGAAGTGGTCATATTGGAGCCTTGTGAAGGAGCTGAGGTATATGTTAGTGGGAAGCTTGTGATGGAGCCACTGGGACTGAAGTCAGGAATCACGTTTTCCATTTCAATCATCTGTAACAAGCATGTCTCGAAGGAGAAAGAGGGGTCTCCCTACCCCTAGGACCTTCCTCTGAGCCTGTGGACTGGAACTTTGCTTAAAAGGAACTGCTGGAGCAGCAAGGCATAGATATCAAGCTAGAGATGAAGAAGAGGCTGCAAGACCTGGAAAATCAATACTGGAAAGAAAGGCAGAGGCTGACCTTCTGCTGGAGCAGCAGCAGCTGTGTGCAGACTCTGACAGTGGGGAAGACTCTGACATTATAACCTTTTCAAACATACTTTTTTTTTCTTCTGCCCCTCCTCCATGACCCTCCTCTGCGCCTGCGTGTGGTCCCCTTCCTCCCTGCAGTAGCTCCAGCCTCTGCTGTCACTTCATGTCACATTACTATTCTGTTACCCACCCCACCCTCTTTTTTAGAGGAAGGTAGGGAAGATTCAAATTCACCTTAATATTTCTTTCTTTTATTATTTGAGATAAGTTCTAGTTGTCTAGTCCTTGCTGGTCTGGAACTTCCAGTGTTAACCAGGCCAGCCTCCAAGTCACAGAGTTCCACCTGCCTTTCCCTGCCAAATGCTTGGATTAAAGACATGTGTCACCATGCCTGGCTTAAAATTTCATTTTAATGAATTATGAGTGAAAAGACCAATTTGTAAAGCCAATAAATTGTGATTGAGTTTAGATTTTCCCACCTCCTTCAAATAAAATAAACATGATATTCAACATAGTCACTTTTTAGTCTACACCCTGTTATTCTCCTAGCCTACCCACAAGCAGGAGATGTGCCTGGAAGTAATGAAAATAACCAACACCAACAAAATCACTTCACACATGAGGACACAGAGACATGAATGTACAGAGCAAGTTTCTCTTCCCTTTTCAGAGAACCAAGTGTCCAGGTCAGCATACCAGACTCTGGAGATGTTTTTGGTGGAGCAGAGTCCATTAGTTGGTCGATCTAGTGGAAAATTCATGGCACGATACCACCCCATGTCCCTGTTCAGCTCCATCCTTTGCACTCAGTGGCTCAGCCTTTCTCTGCCCTAGTGCTGCCAGAGCTGGGCTACCACTCATTTACAGTTTGCGATTTTGGCTGCCGTGTCTCAAGGTCCTGCCGTGACAAGTGGAATTAGACAGGGCTAGCAGAGAGATCCTGGCATCATGAGAAGGCCTTCCTGGGAGACCAGTGCAGGCTAGATCCTGCGGTATTCTCAAAAGGGCAGTCTGGCTGGAGAGCATCTCAGCCAAGAGAAAAGCAAGTTCCTTCCTCTCTGGCATTTCCTGCCCCTGTACACAGGGTTCTAGTGTCTGAGAACCTGGAAAAGCCATTTTGTCTAGAACTCTTTATGTGAAAGAAGACATTTGTAATTTGTTTTTATTTTGCTTATTTGTTTATTTTGATTATTGATCTTCCATTCTGTTTTTGAATATTAGGCAAGCAATGTAACCACTGAACTTTATCCTAACCCCATTATTTTACTTTTGTGTTGTATATGTGTGCAAACAACAGAAGAGGGAGAAGTAGGGAGGGAGTCAGAGTGAGAGGAGAGTAGGAACTAAGGCAAGAGTGTGCACTGGCAGGAAGAGAGAGACAGAGACAGAGTGACAGAGAGAACAGAGAAATCGAGGGAGGGGGAAAGAGGAAAGAGATAGATAGACAGACAGAGACACACATGATGGGGGAGAGAGAGAGAGACAGATAGATAGACAGACAGACACACGAGGAGGAGAGAGAGAGAGAGAGAGAGAGAGAGAGAGAGAGAGAGAGAGAGAGAGAGAGACTAATCTGCACAACTTGGCTGGAACATCACTTTTTTTTTTTTCTTTATGACTGGCAGTAAAGTGGACAACAGCTTTGAGACCCTCTCGGCTTTTCTCTGAACAAGTTTGCTATCTTTCCTATTTTCCTTTTGTCTTTTGGCCAGCTTTAAAATTTTGCAACAAACAGACCAAAAACAGAATGAACAATGTTATGTGGCAAAGAAAAGGGGCTGAATGAAGGGAGGAAGAAGGACACATCCTCCTCCCTGCACTGGGGCAAAGTGGTAAGGTCTGTTGAGGTGATGCTCCTCCATGCAGATCCCAGCCAGTGGAGATAGAGAGTGTACCCCTCCTCTGTGATGTAGGGAAGACATCATGGTGGGAATGATGACCATTAAATAAAGTAATGCATACAACTATGTTTACATATACTTTGGGATTAAAACAGAGTGAAGACTCTTAGTGCATACAGTGAGTTGGATCACCACAGACTATGTTGTCACCTACAAACTTCTCCTTTGATTTGCAAAGTCAACATATTCTTTTATGTCATCTGAATTTCAAAGGTCAAGCTTAAATTCTGATGCCAGAGTCTTTCAAATTCCTGTCCTGTTGGGGTAAATCATATCATAGCTAAAACCCTTGATGTACTGTGTAGTATGCTGTGAGATTTCTTACTAGTACAAAATTTTGCTTTTCTGGAATTAAACGTCAACTGGATATTTATTCTGGTATGTCTTATGAAGAAATGGTCATAGCACAACTTCCAAGAAGGATAATTTTTCCACAGAACCTATCTTATACATATTATTATAGGAAAAGGATCACAGTTGCTGGGGATAGATGGCCTTATGTTAGGCTAAAATGAACTTAAGAGTATATGCTGCACTGTCTAAGCGATGTTAGCCTCCAGCTGACCGAGGTTGAAAGTGTAAGCATGGAGGGATATTTGAAAAAATTTGAGTTATTTTTTTTTCTCAGTTGCATAGTAGGTTATATTTCATTTCAGAACCAGTGCAAGGATCTAGAAATCATGCCTTCTAGAAAATGGTAAAGTGCAGACTTCCTTGTCTCTTATAATTATTGAAATTGTAATAGGCAAGCACCTATGAAAAGGCAATTCACTATTTGGGAAATATGGGCCAGGGTTGCTCAGCTGATGTCTTGGTTTCTCCAGCAAGCTTGGAGAAGGAAGCTATGTCCTTCTATATTAACAAAAAAGCCATTGGTTGAGATATGGAAAAACATGAAAATGGAGAAAACAATATAGCAGGAAACAAATTCCTTGAAGTTACTGTTTTGAAGTTGTTTCTCCAAAAATGTACTAGGAAATAACCACCCATAGAGCAAAGGGAGTTTCATAATAAGAACAGAGATTTGCAACTGAGAAAGAACAGAGTTGTTTTATTTTAATTCTCTACCTCAGCCAACAGAAAACATCTAATCACTTTGTCTAAACTGTAGTCTAGTCTGATAGACATGAAAAATCGTATAGTGTTGGGTGCCATGCTTTATTTTTATCATGAATATTCATGATAATGCATATCCTATTAGCTCCTTGCAAGGGTACAGAATCCAAGAAATCACAAACACAAATTCATGTGTATTTATTCAGCTGATTTTAATGTTTACAAATGACATTAACTTCATATAGAGGGAACTTTGGGAGAATGTGTTTTACCCCATTAGAGTTGGCATTTGAAGGATGCTGGAAGAGAACTTAAGACTGGACCTTTGAAATTAGGAAGACTAAAGAATGTATTGACTTTACAAACCAATGGAGACTTTTCCAGATGACAAAGTAGACAGACAGTCGCAGTCCAGACTCACAGCATTCTCCAAATTACTTCATTGCAGAAACTGTTTTGACCCAAAAGTAGATGGAGCTCAGCTGCCAGTCAGTGTATTCCTGGCAGAGATGCTGAAGAAGTCTGCATGGAAAGAGGCTTTTGTTACAAACTGCCTGGTGGAATGCAATTACTCGGAATGGAATCCAGCCAGTGCAATTGCTGTTAATATCAGTACCCTTGCAGAAAGTTTCCAGGGAGCCATAATGACTCCGAGTGGTCAGGACCTCTGTTTTATATCTCAGTGAAAAGCCTGCAAAAGCACAGCCAAGAATCACCAGCCAAGAGAAATCACTTTTCTTCCGTGGATCTGCAAACTCAACATCTGAGCTGAAAAGGAAGGGACACGCAATAGGACCTTCAGGCTCTTGGAGGAGAGATGTAACCCAGAATTCCAGTGCTTAGTCAATGAATCTGTTTATTGTATCATGTCTAAGTGCTATTAAAGGGGAAGTTCACATTTTCAAAGGAAGCAGCTTAACATTCACTGCTGCTACTTGGTTCCCATCCAGACACAAACATTAGGAGGAGAAAGTTCTTTGTCTGGAGTCTGCATTCTCCTAACTGATGGAATTCCTCTTCTCCTGCCTTTCATTCCCTCCTTTTTTCAAAGGAGACTGCTATTTTAGCAGAATCCTTTTGATGGTAATGTTGGTGTATATTGTAGGACAAGCTAAGCAGTTGGAGAAGTGACCTAAAGAAAAAAGAAAAGAAAGGAAAGGAAAGAAGAGAAAAGAAAAGAAAAAAGAAAAGAAAAAAGAAGAGAAAAGAAAAGAAACAAGGCCAGGGAGTGGTGGCACATGTCTTTAATGCCAACACTCAAGAGGCAGAACCAGGTGAATCTCTGTGAGCTCGAGGCCAGCCTGGTCTACAGAGCGAGACAGGCACCAAAACTACAGAGAGAAACCCTGTCTTGAAAAATGGGGGGAGAGAGAGAGAGAGAGAGAGAGAAGAGAGAGAAGAAGAGAGAAGAAGAAAAAAGAAAAAAGAAGAAGAAGAAGAAAAGAAGAAAAGAAAGAGAAGAGAAGAGAAGAAAAGAAAGAAGAAAGAGAAGAAAAGAAGAGAAGAGAAGAGAAGAGAAGAGAAGAGAAGAAAGAGAAGAAACAAGGAAAGGACAGCTAGTTGGGTATCCTTGGGTTAGTCAGAAAGAAATCGCAAATGTATGTGTTCTTCTCTGATGCCTTTATTGGTATTCTATTCAAGACTATTCAAGTTAAAACACAGGGTCTTAGCTTCAGTTATAGCATGATAAAGAAGTGAGGGAGAGAGAGGGGTTGAAATGAACCAAGCATTTACACAAGTGTGGTGGGTTGCTAGGAAGATGGAGTTTCCTCATTCTTTGAAAAGCCTCCTCTCAAATTAGACATTAGTCCTAAAGTACTATAATCAGTGTCTAATTTATAGGTTTTGCATTATTTTAAACACCCAGTGTTACAATTTTTTCCATGATGTTCTCTTTTTTGTTTCCTTTAGATCATTGAGATACATAGGTACATACCTAGAAATAATAAATGCCATGCCTAGATGCTGTATGGACCTATACCAGTCTTTTCTCTGTGAGCCAGAGCTCAGGATTGGGGTCTACAAGTGGCAAACCAGTCCACAGGCTGAGTGCCCTTGGGCAACTTGTCACTTCTTCCTAGAATGTGGGAATAAAATACTTAGCATCTTAGAATCCTTTTTAAATGACTTGAATGGGAAGTAACCTTAAGATCGCACATAAATGCCACAGGGTCCTTTCTACTTAACATATTTTAGTTCTTTTGATGTCTACTGCAATTTGCTCTCTTTCCTTGACCTTTACTTTGTAAAACTAAGTAGTAATTTGCAGCTGTTCTTTTTCCGCATAGCAGCCCTGAAGGCAGTGGAATCCAGGCCTTACAGGAGCCAAGCTATCTTTGCAAGGAGTCAGTTAATCCTTTCAAATCTTCCTAGCTAGTCCCTAATCACCCTTATCAGGCTGTCTAATACTTGCTTGAAAACACCCTTTAATCTAACAAGTTCATTTGTTATCTTTAAACACCCCTTTAGTTTAATTTTTGGCTATAGTGTCTATTAGCAACTGAACACAGTAAATGATCTTAAATTTGTATATTCAGATTAAAATATCTTCTCATGTTCTTTGGAAGGCTTGGAAAATGATATAATTTTATTTATGATATTTGTAATATGAAGGCTTCATAGGTTCAGACAATTGAATCACAATCACAATTGAATCATATAAATAGTTTTGCAATTCCATTTCTCATGCTCTTTGTTTTTGTGTAATCTTAGTATATTCCTGAAAGGTCAAAACAATGAAATAACCATGAGCCAGTGTGCAGATGTCTATATAAATGAATACCATTTTATAATGAACTTATTTCCCATGTAGTGGATCAGCATCTCTGGAAAGATGACTTTTTTTTCTATTACATCTTTTCTGAGTAAAATTCAGTGCTAGGGGCTACTGTGATGCATGTCATTAAGCAGTAAATATACTTGAGACTAGAATAATGGCTAAATGGGTAAGAGTAGTCAATTGGCAAGGACCTGCATTCAAATTTCAGCACTCATATACAAACTCAAAAAGCCTAAAGTAGGTACATGAGTGAGTGTAATGCCTCTGCTGTGCCATGCAGAGACAGGAGGATGGCCTGGGCTTGCTGACCACCAGCTTATTTCCAGATGCAGTGAGGATTTTATCTCAGAAGAAAATAGCATAAAATGATACCCCTTGATAGCTAATATCTTCCTCTGACCTTCATGGGTGTGTGTGCATGGGGATGTACAGTTATGAATTTGTACCCTCCTTTGTCACACACACACACACACACACACACACACACACACACACACTTACACACACATGTAATTGCTTGCTGTACGTAATGTTTGGGGATTTTTATGCTTTAACTATATTTTCTAGGCTACTGAAACTTGTTATATTTTTAAAATCTTTAAAGTAACATTCGTACTTTCTCACTACTAATTTCTATATGTGGTGCTTCTTTCATTTACATGTATTTTAAATGTTCTCTTGTAGGAGTTATTAAAGATGAGGATATGTAATTACATATTTAATTTTTGAATGAATTTAGGACATGTTTAGCATTTTGTGACTAACTTATTTTCAGCTTTTATTTGTGAAGTTTAAGAACTTATCCTTGACCAAATACTTGAAATAGTTACATTATCAAGGTTCTTCTTTTCATTATCAAGGTTTTAATGTGATAAAATTGTAGTTTGACTTGGCTGCTTGAGACAATGAAAGGCTTCTGTTGGCTAATAAAATAGAGCAAGACATGTATCTCTTTTCCTGAAAACTTTCTTCTTACCAAACATGTCAACTTCCTCTGTCCATTTGCCCTTTAACCTACAATACTTTCAAATGGTGGTATTTGCTGATCATCTGTTGTCACACCATTAAAATCCTAGATGGATTTATTCAGATCTTCACAATATTATTTTGCTAATGTGGTTTCCATAATGGAAGTTCTATTTTGAATCTTCAGAGTAGATCTACTTACTGTGCCTGAAGAGCAAATCTAATGTCATGTTTCTGTACCTAATTTCATGCTCCTTGTTATTTCTAAAGTTGATGACATATGAATCTTTCTTCTATCTCTCTCTCTATTACTATGTTAGGCAAAGACTTTCTATTTTTTCTTAATTAATTAATCAATCAATCAGTTAATTAATTGTCTGTGCATAATGTATTTGAACCCACTTGTGTAGCTGGAGAGCTTCTCTCTGTGTCCCGCCAAGCCCAGGCAATTCGACAGCCCACTTATAAAATAAACACACAGATGCTTATATTATTTACAAACTGTATGGCCGTGGCAGGCTTCTTGCTAACTGTTCTTATATCTTAAATTAACCCATTTCTATAAATCTATACCTTGCCACATGGCTCGTGGCTTACCAGCATCTTCACATGCTGCTTGTCATGGCGGCAGCTGGCAGTGTTTCCCCACTCTGCCTTCCACTTCCCAGAATTCTCCTCTCCTTGTCCTACCTACTTCCTGCCTGGCCACTGGCCAATCAGTATTTTATTTATACAGAACGATATCCACAGTACCCTTGCCATAGAGCACAGTGGAAATCAGAGGACAACTATGCAGAATCAATTCTCTTATAGCATCTTTGTGTGGATTCTGAGAATTGAACACATCTGACCCTGGATGCACAGCAATGGCCATCTCTTAGCCATAAGATTTTTCTCTTGAAGAAAGAATGACCTAAAGTCATCAAAACCTATAAGCTGTGAGTAAGAGAAATTGAGTCCATGAGCTTGAGGAAGAAGTCAGGCATCAGATCATAAAAGCTTTTGTGGAAGATGCGGAAAAGTTTGGATATTACACAGACAAAGACAGGAATCCATTAGAAATTTGTGCAGAAAATGCACCTGATCGTTGGTTCATTCTGGAGAGCCAGGGATGATCAGATGTGGAGGTGCTGCAGTGTTTATAGGCTTGATAAGGCATGTACTGTCAGAGGGAAAGGCACATTTCTGTTTAACCAGAAAAAGAGATCAGCAAATAAAGCTACTCTTTTATGGAAGCACTGGGTCTACCCCACTCATAGGTAAAACATACATACCTCCTGTAATGGAAGACACAGGATTAGAACCAAGGGGTTGATGGACTATTATGAGCCCAGGCATTTTTAAAATCTGAGAATTTCATGTTAAGGAAAATTAGAAAGATAATTGCTATTGTATTCAAAGGGATAAGAGGCAAGTGTAATCTGCATCCCTTATTCATGCATTGTCTCTCAGCCACAAAAGATAAATACATTCTTTTCTATGACCAAATTTCTAAATACCTAGAATTCACTTTGAAACTTCAGGGGTAGATTTTGCTTTTGTGATTTAAACTCACAGTCTACTGAATATGTGAATAACTTTACTTGGCTCTGTATTTTTAATAATGTTTTGTGGATTTTAATAAATAGATTTTGTGGATGTTTTGCCTTCACAGATTGAGGGTAGGATAGCTAGTTTATCTTCTGTTTATTGTCATAACAGAAACATAAGAAGCATGGCAGCCAGCTCCATATCATTGACCAAAAAAAAACAAAAAAACAAAAAACAAACAAAAAAAACTTTATTTTAAAAAATGAAGATATTGTGCTTAGGGACTAATTTGGCTAGTTGCTCTATCAACTTCAGTTTGGAAACATAATTAACAACTGTGAATGGAAATAATTAATCTCTTGCTCTTGGGAAAAATTTCAGTGAAATGCTATTTGTCAGAATAGACAATGGGGGATTGTTTTGGTATTTAGACATCTGTAAACATTCCTTCTGAAGGAGAAAGTTCTAGGTCAATGATACGGTTTTTCGAGACAGAGTTTCTCTGTGTAGTTTTGGTGCCCATCCTGGATCTGCTCTATAGACCAGGCTGGGATCAAACTCACAGAGATCTGCCTGGCTCTGCCTTCTGAATGCTGGAATTAAAGATGTGTGCCACTGCCACCCGGCCATACTTTCACTAATGCAACAATTATTACCCATCTCCTTTCCCTCTTTCTTTTCCATCCACTTGTTTAGATTCTCTTTATCTTGTTCAACACAGAGGTTTAAAAATGTTTCCTATTTAGTTTTTATTTTTGGTGCTATCCCTACATGTTAGCTCCATATCCACCTCACATTTGGCTTGTAAGATAAGCTGACTGTTAAATGGTTGTAATGCCATTTTCTCTACCAGGAGTCATCTGTACTGTAGATGCTGGAGATTTTGATATGAAAAATGTCCTTGTAGAAACCAACTGTAATAGGAAACTTTCTCCAGCAATTCTTTGCTGCAAACCTATATTGGGAGCTGAGAAGATCTCCTCATCTATCTCATGGTAATCTATCTCATGGCATCACTGTGATATTTGGAACCTTTTTAAATCAATGGCTTATAAGTTTAGAGAATGATCTATTCTGCCTTCATCCTTCGAGTCAGTCAATAAACTGTATAAAATCTGGAGAGAAACTAAGATGTGTCATTGAGATAACAAGGCCTAAAGAGCTGATAGATTGGGAGAAGACATAATGAGCATCACCCAGACCCAGAGCAGCTTGAACTCTAATCACATTCAGCCATGCTAGTCGAATACAATCTAATCATTCAGATGTACAGAGTACTGTGATCTGCAAACTAGCACCAAGCCTCAAAAGAACTGTGCATGCTTTGTGTGTGCCTTTGTACACAAATGGCTTTGGGTTAAAAACTAGCTTCAATAAATGAGATTATCTGTTTTGTGTATATCCTCATTGTTTTTTATTCTCTAAATTAACATGTTTCTTTCTTAATATAAAATATACTTCCTAGAGGAAATGTTTTGTTATCATACATCTGTTATATTGAGATTTCTTCTTTCTATGGGTTGAATATGATCAAAATACCCTGTATATGTTATGAAACTATCAAATAACTGATTAAATAATAAAAATACTTAGTTCATCATTGAACCATGACTTTGATCTTTTGGTGCATTGGGTTAAATTACCCCTATTAAATTGTTCAAGCTGATTGATTCTGCTCTAGTGCATGGGGTTGTGGGCCCAAGGTCTGTGCTCTAGATTGGTTTCATATTATGCTGCAGGCAGTGAGGAACAATGCCTGTGATCAGTGGGAAAGAATTCTCCTAGTACTTCTAATCAGAAGCCAGAATATCATCCTTAGGTGAAGGATAAAATTCATTTTCTGGTCATCACCGGCATCAAAGCGGCACTTTATTTATTTATTTTTTTTACTATTTTAGAGTCAAAACTTTTAAACCATGCAAATTTATTTTACATGTGTGTGGTGGTTAGTTTTAACTGCCAACTTGGCACAATCTAAAATCACCTGAGAAGGGAGTCTCAATTGCAGAATTGACTAGATCAGTATAGAACCAAAGTATTAGAAGACACAATCAGCTACAGGTCAATCCCAACTGAGACAATATATACAATTGCAAATGAGACAGTATATGCTGTCCCATTGCTGTATTGAAATCAGAAGCTCTGTCACTCTATATTGCAGCCAAGTAGGACAGCAGAAGATTTTGAGACCTGTTATAAGCACTGCTTGATTCTTTAGCTAAATGCGGCATTTGTGAAACATGTGCAGCGGTTGGTTCTGCCTTCCCATGCAAAGATCTATTCTGGAATTTAAGAATCAAAGGGCACAGTGAGATGGCCCAGTAGGTAAATAGCTTGCTGTGTGAGCTTGTTGGACTGAGTTCAATCTCAGGAACCCACATCGAAGGAAGGAAGCAACCTTGACATGTTGTCCTCTGGTCTCCATGTATCTGTTGTGACACATACATGCTCATATTCTCTTCCTTCCTCCCACCTTCTTCTTCTTCTCCTTCTCCTTCTCCTTCTCCTCCTTCTCCTTCTTCTTCTTCTTCTTCTTCTTCTCTCTCTCTCTCTCTCTCTCTCTCTCTCTCTCTCTCTCTCTCTCTCTCTCTCTCTCTCTCTCTCTCTCTCACACACACACAAAGAGTCCTAGACTTTTTGTAGGACATAGTTGACCAAAGGGACAGAAAGTAGCTCCCCCTGGTAGTATCATTAAGTAATGGCACCTTGTATCTCAAATAGATCAAGTACAGATAGATACCTTTACTTCTTAGTCCAGTATACCTACTATTCTTTTATAAAACTTTGTTATGAAGGATTTTATGAGTCAGCTTTGTGATGGGGGGATGTCTTTCTGTATGCTGTGAAAATATGTTGCTCTGATTGGTTGATAAATAAAGCAATTTGGCCTATGGCAAGGTAGCTTAGGGGCAGGCAGAAAATCCAAACAGATAGAGAGGAAGGAGAAAGACGGAGCAGGGGAGATGCTGTTAGCTGCAGCCAGAAGAAGCAAGATGTAAAGGTACCGGTAAGCCACAAGCCACAAGCCACGTGGCAAAGTATAGATTTATAGAAATGGGTGAATTTAAGATATAAGAACTAGATAGCAAGCAGCCTGTCATGGCCATAGTTTAAAAATAATATTAACCTATCTGTGTTTATTTGGTTGGAGCTGCTGTGGGACTGGTGGGTGAGAGAGATTTGTCCTAACCACAGGCCTGGTGAGACACAGGAAAACTTCCAGCTACAGCTTTGCTTTCTATACCCTGTGTTACTCAGACATGATGGTCTCTGTATACTCTACTTACAAGTAGACTGAGAAAGCCATTAGCTGGTAGTGGCTGATTACATGGATCAAAAGTGCAAAAAGCAAATCAGCCTCCTGTCCATGGCTAGTGAAGACACATAGCAGAGGTGATGTTTTGTAGTATTTGGACTGACATTTTATCCCAAAAGTTGCTAAAGAGTTTTGTTTTGCATGTTTTTTTAAAAGCAAATATGGTTTAGAAAATTCATGGGTGCATAGTTTTCCCTAACTTGTTTTTAATATATTCTGGCACAGCCAAAAAAAAAAAATTCTCAATGATATACTTAATTGGAAAACAGTTATATTTGGAGATAGATGAAGTGGGGAAAGGAAGGGGAGGAAGAGGAGGAGGAAGAAGAAAGAGAAGGAGAAGAAGCAGCAGCAGCTGTGCAGTGCAGTTTTCAGGAAAATTGCAGAGGAAGCAATGCTGAACTGAGAAAAGAGAGGGTGCTTGTGAGGTCAAGTTAACTATCACAAGTTAGCAGCTTCACATAGGAGGGATGTTACTCAGTCAGTCTTATAGGAAAAGGATATCTCTGATAGTGAAATGATACATTGGGGTTGGAAGATGGACATTTAGTTTAGTTTCCCTTGTCTATGCATTTCAAGATGTTGGAAAGCATTCTAAGTGCTCAGCTTGGACAAAGATTCAGAACAAAATGGCGTTGTTTTCCCTAGTAGATAGTCCAACTGCATCTCCTAGAGTAAGGACGGTCAAGTGTGAAAAGTGGTTTGTTACCCTAGTTGAGAATACTGCTGCTTCTGTAAAACTTATTCTTGACTTAAAGTGAAAACTCTAGTTTAACTATAGATGAGCCAAATTTAATTTAATTTGGATCCAGTTTCATATCAATTAATCAATGAGTTTCTATTTGGAAGACTCTCCTCCTCCCTTCCTTCACCCTCTCCCTTCACTGGAAACAGTAAGAAAGATATTTAGCTTCAAGGCTTAGCTTTAATAAACAGAGTGACCTTTACATTTTAGCTCAAAGAAGTAAATATAATCTTAGAGATGCCATTGGCAATTGAGCTTTGGTTGGAAGGGAATTAGAGTCCACTGCAGCACTAACGGACTTTACCTTCAGGGAAACACAAATCAAATAAAGAGACTGGTGAGAAACACAGGGTGTCAAGAAAAGCCACATCATGAAAATGTGTGATTGTGGATTTAGAAACATCATAAAGTTTCTACAATTTGGAAACTCTCATTTATCGTAGACGTTCTGCCCTCCCCTGTCACTTGTTCACCCAGACTGTAGGAAATCTGAACTGTCAACACATAAATTAAGAATTTCCTCACTTTACACAGAGAAACACCACAGATTTATTTAAATAGCAAGCTGTCTTTGTATACATTGCTAAATAGAGACAGAATATAGGATCCAAATGCCATGATCTATTGTCACATGATTTTTGGTGGAAGTATTAAGGCAACTCCACGTAGTTAAAAGGGAGGTTTATTTTGTGGGGTAACTTACAAGGGAAGGGATAGGTTATAGGGTCCAGGAGAGGTGAGATGCAGTCCGATGGTGTTCTCTGGAGAACTCTGCTCAGTCTACCTCCAGCGTCCAGGATCCAGGAACCAAGCTGGCACATCCAGATCTCAATCTTAAGGGCTCCTGTCTTGGCCCTGCCTCATAGGCATGACAGTTACCGAAGCCTCAATGGGGGTAGTACCTCCAGGTCAAAGCTGGAACAGCTACCCACTACACATGATGGTGAAGAATGACTTTCCGTGAGATGTAATATTTGGTATATGGGGTGTAATACACTAAAGTTTAATTTTCCCACAACCTGAGTAGAATGTATCTTTCAACACAGAAAATGTCATACAACATTTGAGCTGAGAGGGAAAATAGAACCTATCTTTGTTTAAATATAGAATTTTAAAGTGATAAAATTTGGGCTTTTGGACATTAAGTGAATTCCACTGACCCTCTGCTGTGCAAGAGCAATGTTGGATCCTGTCTCCTATTCTCTGAACACTGCTCTCTCCCACTACCTCTCTGGATATTGGCTCACCTTTTTCTCTATTCCCATTTAGACTACTTCGTAAGTGTTGGAGTTGCAGCATGTGTTTTTAATTTAATCTTGTTGGAAAACTTTAACAAACTCAGCAGACATCTTGCTCCACCTCTACCCCCAAGAACCACAGATTATGGCAAAATCCATGATTATAAGGATGTTACCACATGTTGTAGAATATTATTTCAAGGTGTGTTGCTTGTGTTTATGTTTTAATTTGTTTAACTCTGTGAAGCTGTGTTACTGTGCTTGTCTAAAACACCTGATGGTTTCATAAAATACTGGCCAGTAGCAAGGCAGGGAGAGAAATAGGTGGGGCTGGCAGGCAAAGAGAAAATCTAGAAGGAGAAATCTGGGAAGAAGGAGAAAAGAAGAGATGGAGGAGTGAAAAAAGGAGGTAGCTAGAGAAGGAAGAGGACTCCACGGGCCAGCCACCCAGCTGCACAACAAGCGACAGAGTTAAGAGTAAGATTTATAGAAGTAAGAGAATGGGAAAAGCCCAGAGACAAAGGTAGATGGGATAATTTAAGTTAAGAAAAGTTGGCTAAGGCAGAGCTCCAGGAGTCCAGTCCAAGAGAGAGAGAAGAGGGATTCTGTAAACAAGTGCATCAAAGTCATGATGGGAAAACCTGCAGAGATGTCTGAACCAAACTAGTGGGAACTCATGAAAGTTGGTTCAACAGCTATGGAGCCTGCTTGGGACTGGGCTAGGCCCTCTGTATGGCAAGACTGTTGTGTAGCCTGATCTGCTTGGGGCGGGGGGCAGCTTGGCGGTAGGATCAGAATCCATCTCTGGTTCATGAGTGTGCTTTTTGGAGTCCACTACCCATGATGAGACACCTCGTGCAGCCTTGAGGCAGGGGTAGGGGCTTGGACTTGCCCCTACTGGATGTGCCTCCTCATGGGAGGCCTTGCCTTCTGTGGAGAGGAGTGGGGGTGGGTTGGGAGGGGGAGGCTATGGGAGCAGGAGGATGGAAGAGGGGTGTCTTTGATTGATGTGTAAAACAAATGGAAAAATTTTCTTAATTAAAAGCAAAAAAGAAAGAAACCCTGGCTAGAACTAAGTCAAGACTGGACATTCATAAATAATAATAAGACTCCATGTGTAATTTATTTGGGAACTGGGTGGTGACCTCCCCAAAAAAAGAGTAAAACCTCCCAACAACAACCACATGTCATCATGTTATCACAGAGAGGAGCTCTTGTCATTTCTCCACACAGGAGGGTTCATTAGCATCAGAGATTCTCACCACCGGAGAAAGCAACTGACACCATATCTGCCGCCTGATCTGTTCTGGTGCCACTCTTATTAGTAATATCTAGTTCTCACAGATCAAGTTGGAAATACTTGTTTTGATCTATAGCTGTAAATTCTAGATTCAGTGCTAAGAGTTACTTAACAACATGTTGAGCCAGAAATAAGTATTTGACTGTTAATCTTCAGTTTGTTCTTCAGAATGTTAGTTCTCAGAAATCCCCATGTGAACAAACAAGTCCTGCTTTGAGTACATGTGACAAGTGTTATCTCTTTCTTCTTGCCTCAGAGCAGCTTTAAGTGACTTTTAGAACCAGAGACTCCTTTTTCCCCCCTTAATTTTGGTATTCCTCACAGCTACAGCACAATTTTCTGTGTTGTTAAATCCACTCGTTGTACTTAGGAAATGCTATCTCTGTACCTTGTTTTGGCTCCATTTAATATCAACACAGCTTACTTTGTTATGCATTGTTATCATTCCATAGTTGCCTGCACATAAATGATTGGCATAATAAAAGATTCTAAGGGACACATGACAGGGCAGGAGTGGAGCTCATGTGCATTTCAACTAAAAAAATCAATTAACAGGTACGTTCATCTGAGCCAGTTAACTAGGGATTCTTTGAGCACAGACTTTTCATATCAAGGAAAAGACAAAATGCAAGTGAGCATAACAGTTGCAGAAGTAAGAGAAATTTCCAGTGATTAAGGTTTGCTATCTCCCTTTTCACTTGATCATTGACTATCCATCTTGACTATAGTAAGAGTATGACAAAAGTGAAAAAAGCCTGCGTGTTTATCTATAGTTTAGAGTAAATGGTTCTTACAATCACTGTCACCCAGATCCTTTGCATGGTTAGAAAATGCCTTTGAATTCAGCTGCAAACTGCTTTGTCTTACTGTTGCCATAGTGAGGAACTTCCTGCCTCTACATGCAATGTATGCACGTATCTCGTGCCTTCCCCATCTCTGTTCTCTGTCATGAAATCATTGCTACTCATCCACACATCAGCACACACACACACACACACACACACACACACACACAAACACATGTACACGTACACACATAAACACAACACAAACACACACAAACACTCACACGCAAGTACACATCTTCAAACTTCAAAATTCACTGAAGTTTCAAATGGTCCATTGTTCATCTTCTCTTACAGCAGGGAAAGCTTGTCTATGTTCTATAGAACATAAATGTCAATAATTAAAGCTTTCTACATTCCTTTGAATAGTGTTTATTGTTTCTATGTCACTTGTCACCTGTGTACCAGTTGTTGTAAATCGCAGTGTCTCCTTCACTCTCTGATTTCTGTCAATTCAGCACGAAGACTGTCACTTGGTGCTAAAGATGACTGAAGTAAATTGTGATTAAAAAAAAAAAGAATGAGTAGTCGAATGGTGAACATCTGGCTATTCCACAAGAAACAAAACCTTTCTCCCCAAAATATCCATGTTCCAAAGGTCATATTTCCTTTAAAAACTGAATGGATTATTTTTTTATATTTAAGGGAGATTTCTATTTTTCATAAAAATGTTTTTGCAGGTAAAGCAATTAATAAGGATTAATTCATTCTGTAATTTATGAAATAAATGCAAAACCTATATATGAGTGAATCTATGTTTATTTTACATATTCTTTGGTGATTTTTTTTTTTGTTTGTTTTTTTTGTTTTTCGAGACAGGGTTTCTCTGTGTAGCTTTGCGCCTTCCTGGAACTCACTTGGTAGCCCAGGCCGGCCTGGAACTCACAGAAATCTGCCTGGCTCTGCCTCCTGAGTGCTGGGATTAAAGGCATGTGCCACCACCGCCTGGGTTTTTGGTGATTTTTAATGATATAAAAGAGTAGGCTAGTAACTACACTAACTCCATGATCATTTGGCAAAAGACCTTCTTACTGTGTGATGTGGGAAGCAGGATCCTGAGTGTGAGCTCTGGAAATGATGAGTATGTTCTGCAATCTTCATAGAGAAATGATGGTACCCCTGTACCTAATTTCACTATCTTGAGGTTTGCGTCTATTTCCAGATAGAACATGCCCATTAATGTTTATACAGGGCTGTGTAATGCTTAGATGAAAACATGTCATATGGGTATAAAATATTCTTTTTTTTTTTTTTTTTTTTTTTTTAGGATTTTAACTTTCTCTTTAAATAAGACAATTGGGGGGAAGGGGATCAAGCTTGAAACACAATAACACTTATTTTGGCAAGATAGCAACCAAAATCTAAAGTACAAGCTATTATATCCAAATTAAAAGGCATTGAAGAATAAACCATAATATTGGGGAGTGGGGTGGGGAGAACACATCAAACACAAGATACAGTATGTCTAAACATCTTGAAATTATAATTTAAGGGTAAAAGCTGAACAATTATGCTGTTTTAGCTAGGAATTAAGTGCACCTTTTCCTGTTTCTCCCAAATAGAAGAGTTTACGATTTAATCACACCTCAAAGCTTTTCCTCTCATTACAAAGCAACCACTAAATACACACCAAATACTTATTTGTTAATTATTTCCCTGGCTCATAAATGTGCAAAGCACATGACTCCAAAGACTACAATTTGGGGTGAGTGTACACACTGAAAAACCACAACTCCAAATTTCAAAACTTGCTCTTAAAACCATAGGACAAACAGGTTGTTTTTACTTCTCATGAAGATGTCACACTGTTATTTATTCATTAGTCTCCCTTAGAATGATAAAAATTATCAGTTGCCAATCTGAACAGATGAGGACTGGAGATACAACTTTTAAAATATCCCATTTCTTAATGGCTGAGTAAGGTCATTACAATGGTTTGCATTCTATAAGTTTCAGCACCTGCAATCTACCAGGCTCAAGGACCTTAAGTTAAATGGTATAACATCCTATAAGTAGCCAATTACTTCAGTATAAGCCATTCAGAGCCCAAAGTCTGAAGAATGACCAAAATCAAATCTTTATTTTTTAGTAACTGTATAAATGTGATCCAAATGTGTCCACCACTAGTTTTTCCAAAAGAAACATGCTATAAATAAGCAAACTACAACTGCTCACTGATAAGTATGGACTCCCTAGATGTCTCATTGGGCTTAATTATAGACCACTCACAGTAATAGCTTTTTAGTATCAAGTGTAGCATGATGTTAAGCCATTTGAGCTTTTGCACATACATGTTGCACTTCTGGCTGATAATGGAGAAAAATTTGCAGCTTTACACTGTTAAGCTAAGTTGCATCCATCCTTTTAAATGGCATCAATATCAATGTCATCATCCTTGTTGTCAGACTTCACAGTTTCAACTTTTGGTACACTGGCAGTCTTCAAATATACCACCTCAATATTTTCATCTTCATCTTCTTCTTCACCACCAGAAGATTCTTCCTCTGCTTCCTTCAACCATTTAATAAATGGTTCTGCTTTGACACGAATCTCTTTGGCAAGTTCTTTTGAGACATATTTCTTAGAGGCCTTTTCCGACCAGCTGATGATGACCTCCTCTTCTAAAAGGTCTGCATCATACATCTCCTTCAAGATATGTGGAATCTTGGAGATCAGCTGAGCTTGATGCATTGCTACCACACATTCCAAACCATGAAGGAGGTATCGCTGAGCCTTTTTGTTGTTATGACAAAATCTTAAGAAATGGCGCCTGTATTTCTTGATCTGCTCTCTTATCTTCTCGTTAAAGAGAACTTCAGTCAAAACAAGAGGACCCATAGCTTTTACATCCAGTCTCTCTGCCTCAGCAACAATTTCTTTATCAGATGAATCAATAATGCCCTCTTCTTTCTTTTTCTTAACAAAATCAAACAGGATGTTAACACGCTCTTCTATAGTTCTTTCCAAATCATCGCTGAGTGTCAGAACTTTTGCATGGTCACTGATTTCATCCATTCTGCGCCTCTGAGCTTCCTCAGTTGTATCCTCCCCCCAATCATCATCCTCCTCTTCTTCCACAGCATGTGGAGGAGGACTAATTTCATTTGGTGGTGGAGGTGGTGGTGTCTCACTGCTGGATACGGAGCCATTTTCCTTGTCCTTGCCCTTTCTATTTTTCTTTTCCTTTTCTTTCTTTCCTGTACCACTGTCACTATTCTCAGGTGGGTTTTTGAGAATGAATGTACAGAGTTTATGATGTGTGTCAAGCATGCCTCGGTACCCACAGGCTTTACAAGAATTACCTATTGTTTGCTTCTTTGGATTGACATGCAGATCTGTTTCAGGATTCTCACACTCAGGACAAAGAACAAATTTTTTAATGAATCCATCCAACATGTCTTGCAGCTTATTCGCCTCATGAGATCCATTGACAATGTAACGGTCATTCTTAACATCAAACTGGGTCTGTGCTCCCAGCTCACAACCAAAATATTTGGTGGATACGTTGGAGGCCGATTAAGCGCCTTTGCAACGTCAACCATGTTGACTATAACTGTCTTGATTCCATTTCCTTTGCCCTCAACCTTGGCAATCAAACGGGGCATCTTGTAGCGATAGAACTGGTCTGACACGCTGCGGTTGACGTTGACAGACATTTTGGCTTATTAGTGACTTTATCAATAAGATGAACAGATCTTTGATTGCAACTTTTTGGTATCTTCTGTCTGGAGAAGAAGGGATGACATAAACGACTGCAAGAGTTCTCGGTCTCTGACATGAAAAAATTTTCGCCACTGAGGCTGTAAGCTTCTTGCTTGTATGCTATGTTTCCCCAATACAGGTACCAATGGCTGCGCAACAGCTCGTTTTCGTCAAATAAAGACATAAACCCAACGCGGCTCGCCCGGACTGGGAGGAAGAGGCGCTGGAAACCGGGTCCGGAGCGGCGGGCGGGCGGCGAGCGGAGGGGCGGCTGGGCAGGTGCCGCCGCCGAGCAGCGGGAGGGGCTGTCCCAGCGACGTCCGCGTCCACACCAGCAGCGCCGAGCCTGGCGACCTGGCGGGGACACGGCTGTGAGCCGCAGGCGGCGCCTGCCCCCGCCGGCGGCCCGCGGGGTGGAGGGGCCGGAAGCGCTGGGCAGGGGCACGGGCCACCGCCCCCCGCGGACTCCATAAAATATTCTTAAATGTCAATTAACAAATTTTTAATTTCTTATGCAACAATTAATGATAAATGGAGGAAAGGAAGTTTCTGTTTTGCTGGATGGTGGTGGCACATGCCTTTAATCCAAGCACTTGGGAGGTAGAGGCAGGTGGATCTCTATGAGTTCTAGGCCAGCCTGGTCTACAGAGTGAGTTCCAGGACAAGCTCCAAAGCTACATAGAAAACCCTATCTGGAAAAACAAGAAAGAAAGAAAGAAAGAAAGAAAGAAAGAAAGAAAGAAAGAAAGGAAGGAAGGAAGGAAGGAAGGAAGGAAGAAGGAAGGAAGGAAGGAAGGAAGGAAGGAAGGAAGGGAAAGAAAGAGAGAGAGAAAAAAGAAAGAGAGAGAAAGAGAGAGAGAAAAAAGAAAAAGAAAGAAAGGAAGGAAGGACGGAAGAAAGAAAGAAAGAAAGAAAGAAAAAGAAAGAAAGAAAGAAAAAGAAAAAGAGAAAGAAAGTTTGTGGATTGATGGTATAGTAAATAGTAGAGAAAATGTGTGGCCACTTTCCTCAACCCACAGCCTCTGAAATGATGTGTACATGAGAATTTCTTGTCTTTTTATTGTTTCAAGCTTGAAACAGGACTTGGGGTCTCCTGTGTGTATATGGGAATAATATATACAGAGCATTACTTTATGAACTTTTTCCCCGAAGGTGTAATTGAAAATAGAAACTGCATAAATAGCCGGGTGGTGGTGGCGCACGCCTTTAATCCCAGCACTCGGGAGGCAGAGGCAGGTGGATCTCTGTGAGTTCGAGGCCAGCCTGGTCTCCAAAGCGAGTTCCAGGAAAGGCGCAAAGCTAAACAGAGAAACCCTGTCTCGAAAAAAAAAAAAAAAAAAAAAAAAAAAAAAAGAAACTGCATAAACAGCAGTACAAGTATATAAACAAAAATGCCTATAATTTTAACTGGAGAAAGCATATGATTGGCAACTTATCTATCTTATCTAAGGTTTCTATTGCTGTGAAGAAACATGACCATGCCAACTCTTATGAAGGAAAACATTTAAAGAGCTGACTTACAGTTCAAAGGTTTAGTTCATTATCATCATGGTAGGAAGCATGGTGGCACACAGGCAGGAATGATGCTGGAGAAGTAGTTGAAAGTTCTACATCTGGATCCACAGGCAGCAGGAAGAGAGAGTGAGCCATTGGGCCTGGCTTATGCTTCTGAAGCCTCGAAGTCCACTCCCTGTGACACACTTCCTCCAATAAGGCCACACCTACTCTAACAAGGCCATACCTCCTATATGGCCCACATTGACCATTTTCGTTCAAACCACTACACTGTCAGATGGCTGTGTTTGAGAGATGATAACTATATGACCAAAACATGAAAAGGAGGAGAGAAGGAAGATAAAGCTTCTCTACCATGAATGAAGCCAATATGTACTCATATAAAGTACACAGTTTCCTGCAGTCACCTAGAAGCTTTATTTCAAAAGAGATAAAACCCTAGGATATGTGTTTTAAAGTTCTGGATAAAAACATATACAATTATAATTTCTTTCCTTCCTATAAATAATGAGATGGTATGTCTCAAAAGAGTTATAAAATCTATACTCTTTTAAACATTAATTCTACTTCCATAACTTGAAAAAAATAATTTATGTGCAAAAATATTAATCTATATTGAGTCATAATATTATATGAGTGACCATCAGAAAATGAGTGATTGATTAATTATATACTGGCATGTTTATGAAATTAAATTATATGTAGACCTTTAAAATAATGTGAGAGAATATGTAATAACCTGGAAAATGTTTGCAGTGTTATTTACATATGTATAAAAAATAAGAAAAAAAGGAAACCAAACATTAAAAATATTAATGATCATTTTTTTTCTGCTTAGTGATATTATAGTGAATTTTTTTTTTTTTTTTTTTTTTTTTTTTTTTTTTTTTTTTTTTTTTAGTACATTTTGGAAGTGTTTTTGCTTTTACTTCTGGGATGCTAACTCTTGTTCTCTTTTGAACATACTAAGTTAAAATAAGGTGACTAAATAAAAATGACAAAACTTTAACATTTTTGGTATAGACATTCATACTTAATGAGCACTAGATGCTCAAGGTGTTTGTTTATCATAATATTTTGTATGATTTTTCCTAATATTGTAAATTAGTATTCAAACAGATGTTTCTTTGAAAATGAATAAAAATAATCTTTTATTAAATTATCTCATCAGATTAAGTATTTAGGTGGAAGGTCAAAGAGTTTTCTTTGAAGTTTATAGTAGTCTAGTGCATTGTGGAAAGAATGGGCTAGGGAAAGAATATTTGAACAGAAATAGAGAAAATTATTTCATGGTCATATAAGCACATCATGAATCCCAGGAAGCATTATCATGCAATAGTAGAAGGAATTATTTAAAATGTACTCTCATAATCATAAGTTTTGAGGAAAGGTGAACACTTAAGAAAGACCATCGATTTATACATTTTTCCTTAATGAAACATGGTTACTATTTCTTAAACATTTACTCAATTTATGTGAAAAGTTAACTTTGGGAAGTAATTTTATAAGGCTGACATATAAGGAATGTTTTGTTGTTTGTTTATTTTCACAGAGCCTCTAGCTCAGACTGGCCTCCAGTTCTCTATATAGTTGAGTAATATCTTTGACTTGTGATCACTCTGCCTCCAATTGCTAAGTGCTGGGATTACAGGCTCAAACTACCATATCTGGTTCATGTGGTGCTGGGATCAAGCTCAGTGCCCTGTATATAGTAGGTAAGCACTCTACAAGAAGAGCTACATCAAAGCCCAGTAGACCTTCCTATCATCAGCATGAACAGATAATTTTTTCTCTGAACCATAAATATCAGCATAGTAGTTATTAGTTACTTTTGTGTCAGGGAGGCTAGATACCTTACAAAAACAGTTAAAGGAAGGAAGGTTTATTTTAGGTTACAGTTTGAAAGGGGAAATCATGGTGAATTTCATCAGCAGCTGGAGGGTATACCAGAAAGCAGAGAGCCTGGGACCCTGAGAGGGACCCACTTTCTTAGAGGTTCCATAACCTCCCCAAATACTACATGCTAGCTGGGGACCAAGTGTTCAAACACACAAGCCAAACCCTACATCAGTGATAGTATTTATGATTGCATGAAAGGGGTGTCTTAGTTTCATTTCCTGTATCTGTGGTAAAAATACACTAACAGGAAACTAACTTAATGGTGAAAAAGTTTGTTTTGGCTCATGGTTCTAAATACCAATTCATCCTAGCAAAATGCCCCAGTGGCAGGAACTTAGAGAGCTGGTCAGATGGCATCTGTAATTAGCAACAGAGAGCATGGATGCTAGTATTCAGCTCACTTTTTCCACTCTTACACAGTTCAAAATTCCCTGCCTAAGGAATGGTGCTGCCCACAGTAAGCAGGTCTTCCCACCACAATTAAGGTAAATCAAGTTAATCCTTCATTGAGAAGGATACAGCCAAACCTAATCTATACTATTCTTCATTGAGACTTCCTTCCCTAGTGATTCTACACCATGTCGATTTGATAATAAAAGTGAACTATCAAAGGAGTAAGCCAGAAATTCCCAGGGCAATATATGACATACCTTGTTTGTCATCTATTGAAGCAAGTCAGACTGTGAGCTTTCTTTTATACACTCACAGCAGCTCCTAAATAAAGATCAAATAACTTTTCAGAAGGTCATACCTTTATAGACTTATTCTTTCCATCATGACAATGAACCTTGTCCTGAAAACACTTTTGTACAAGCATAAAACAGATTGGGACTCTTAGAATTTAATGTACTGTCAATACCTTCATGAAGAATCATTCAGGTTCTTAAGAACCTTGACCACCAAATAACTCTGACTATCTATATGAAGAAATCATGTCAGAAGTAGAGTATCACCATGGCTGATGGTATGTAGGTTTGAAATTTTACTGCCCAGCTGGACTCCTCCTAGATTCTTGAACCACAGAACTGAACCATGGGGTAAACTAAATGCTTGCTTTTCAACCACTAGGCTGAAGTACTACATTACAGAACAATGCATGTATACAACAGATATTCCCCTCTTTTAAATTATTCTACACCATTTGTGCTGCTTCTGAAAGATGAAATTAACCGAAGACACAGATATATTTTGGTAATGCAATCACAGAACATAACTTCTTCAGATAAGTTTTACATCATTACCGGCTGCTTCTCTAAAGAAAAGAAGAAAGGAGAATAGAAAAATCAGCAGAAAATGTGTGATAATGCTCAGCAACATGGCCATTAAGCACATTCCTTCATTATTTCGTCTCAACAACAACTTAAGATGATCAAATGCCTGTCATTAAATAATTGAAGGATGAAGAAAAATCTCATATGAACTAGACCTCCTCCTTAGCAGGAGGCTTTTCTTCCTGGATGATCCGCCATTGCCATATCATCCAAGGAGGCCTACTGAGGAGCAGCAGAAGGGATTCTCACTCCACTAATCTGGGGATCCTCTCTGAGAGAAACTCCTGGTGGTCTCTATAATCTTTTCAGGAAAGCTTTAATAGTCAAATACATTAGCAAGGCCTCTTGTAGCTGAAGCCTCATTAATCTTCTCCAATACACCCTGGTATGTCTGCCACTTTACCACAGTGCATTAATATAAGTAAAACTAAAACACACTTATCAGGAGATTGATGCAACCAGAGCAAGGGATGGAGAATGTGTGTACATTCTAGTGATTCATTTTCAGAACTTGTTTATTAGTATGGGTTTTTCTTTCAGTTTCTTGACTTTCAACTTGACATTTACTCAAACTAAAATCAAGCACACACCTTGAGAGTTTACCAAAAATGGTGTTGTCCTCACCTAATTTAGTGTTAAAGTATACTGGCTTTTTATGTCTGTTTCTATTGTTTCTTTCTTACCCATTTTCATGAAAAAACATAAAATCATTCATGAGAAGAAAAATGCTTAAAAGACAAGAAGGAAAGAGACCAGGGCCATTGTGGGAATTCTGACATGAGTGAAGAGTGGGTCTTTAGCTTTATGGTGAAGATCCCATTTCCTTTCTTCTGGGATATCTTGTTTTGGATGTAATACCATGTAATAGTTAACACCTTGTTCTGTGACCTTGTACTCACCTTCTTGTTGTCCCCTCTGTGTCCAACTAGGCAATATTATTTCCCCTTATCCTTCCTTCCCTTTCTTCTTCCTCCTTTCTGCTCTCTTTTCTAGGAATCTCTTCTCTCTCTCTCTCTTTCTTTTTTTCTTTTATCAGAACATGCACTTGTAAATGTTTGATTCATTATGAGATGGCCCTGTGAATGCTCACACAAATAAGAGCAGTGTATGCCTTAGGCTGCATTACCACTGACTATTTGTGTGACACTGAGTGAGATATTTCATTGCTCTGAGCCTCATCTCCTTATCTGTCAAATGGACATAATAAGATCTATTAGAGGTAGTATTTGTTTTGGTACAATTGACTGGAATACTTGTTTTCTGTTATAGCATGGTACCCCATGCAAAGTACATACATGCTTAGTAAATACCAACTTGCTTATTGTCACTGCCCTCATAGAGGCAATAGAGGCCCCAAAATATTCAATGAGCTATACCTTCAGAGCACCAGAGGGACACTTGACAGAAAAAATTATAAATCTCGGTCTCTGGACTCAAGTCTTATGACATTAACTGTTACTGGAGTATACTGACAGAATTCCCAATTTTTCAGAGTATCGATATCCTTTCCTAAAATCTTCCTTTTTTTCTCCTTCAGTAAGTAGGGCATACATCCATGATGATTTGTGAGAGAATCAGATTTAGTCCTGGATCATCTTGAAGACAAGCCCCTGGTGCATGCATGCTCAGCCCTGCTCATTACCCTACCAATATATGCCCATGCATCCCCTTAATAGAGGGCCAACATAGTCCCTAGCAGTGGGAGCAGAGCCTCATGGTGACCTGCTCTTCTAGAATCAGGATTCTGTAAGAGTCTCCAGGGAGAGGATTGTGTAGAGTTATCTCACAGGACCTAAACTAGGGTGTCCCATATAATTCTCTCCCTTGAATTGTCTTCCCAAGAGTGTAATCCATTTCTGGTGAACTTACATATGTCTTGTGTATGCTGGAAGGTGTCACTAATCAGCTTTTGTAGAAGGAATTCTCATTATTGTTACATGTAGAGATAATGGGAAGGGTCTTCCGATAAGCAATGGAGACATATAAAGAGGACTAAACATGTATGCTGCTTGAAAATTTTTTTCCTAAAAATTTCAAATTTTACTAAAAAGGAGAAAATAAGTGATAAAAGAAACTCATAGAACAAACTTCAGCATATAATGCCAAAGTTTTCCAGCAGTTTCTGAGGTCACAAGTAGACGGCCTATTGAAAAAATGCTATCTTCATCTCTTAGCATTGAATCTCACTGTTTTGTGTTAACAAACAAAGATGGTGCATTATGCAAGCTTCACTGGGCTGAGAGAATAAAATGTAGGGCAAGTGGTTGTATTGCCGCTGTTTTACCACAGACTCTCTCCTATTAAAGCATATGTGGTTGAAATTTTCTTCCTTTAATCACCTACCTCCTCTTCTTTCACTATTATTTCAGCCTCAGTGACTTTTCTTTCCTTGGCCATTCTGGGATCTGGTGTAACATTTACTAATGCTGTCCTACAAAGGGCTGTCAACTGATAAACACTTACTTCCCTCACCCTCAGCTATTGAGGAGGATGGTATTTATCCCATACTGGGAATAAGCAGTTTTCCCACCCACATTGGTCAGCAAATTACTTCCTTGCTCTGATTACATTTTGCTTAATTTGTTTTTAATTTCCAGGCCAGAGGCTTGCAAGTGGCCTCTTGTTTCATGTGTAGAGAAAAGTATTTGTGCTTGAACAAAACAGAGTGTCCATTGGCTGTCTTTACCACTTTGTCATTTTCAGGGTCATTATGAAATTCATTTGTTATGCACCTGTGATGTGGCCATTTGTAGCTGAGCTAAGTCTTGGGAGAAGCAAGACTGATATTACCCAGAAGCAACTGTATTACCACAGCTTGAGTCTAGCCTGTAAATGACAAACAACTGACAAGGAAACAAACAAGTCATGCATAACACATAAACTGATGGAAAAATATACCCAGAAGTAGTGATATTCTCCTTAGTAGCCCTGCTTTATTTAAGCAGGTAGATGGTCAAATTCCAAAGTAATATGCCTAGGAGAAGAAATGTAAAACTAAATAATAGCAGCATTTCTATGGCAACAAGGACCACAGTAGATACCTGGAAGGATCACAAAGTCGTCTTCTATGTTTGGAAAATTGTGTCATGGAGCCATATGGTGAATCTAGAGCAAATCAAAAACTGAAGATGCATTTAATTTTATGACAATTTTTGTATTTGTATGCATGTGCTTATGGACATGCACATGCCAGGGCACACGCATGGTATTCAGAGGGTATCTTTAGGAACCAGTTGTCTCCTTCCACTCAGGGTTCAATTTCATGTAGTCAGGCATAATGGCAAGTACCTTTGCCCAATGAGCAATCTTCCTGGGCCACATTCAATTTTTGACTACACTAAGCTGTCAGAAGGAATACTACCAAAAGAAGAGAGAAGTGATATATTTGAAATCTATAAATTGTATTTCATGTTCATTTGTCACCTCTAGGAAAAGCAAATAAAGTCCCTTCCTTCTCCTGAAGTAGATGATGAATGATTGCTTATAGCTGAATTGCAGAAACCTGCGTTGCAGTTATTGACTTCCTATGGAAAACAATTCATCCACAGATGCAGTCAGTGCCATGTCTGCACACCCTGCAAGGCATAGGTAAACGGGTGCTAATCACCCTGAGTCCATCTGAACAAAGAGTAATTACTCCTGTTCAGAGCAATCACTTCTTCTTGTCTACCCCTCTCCTGTCCAAGCAGAACAGAAGAGACTGTGAGAGGACTGAACTCTCAAGGCTTCAGGGATCCCTGGGTTATGTTCAGTGTAAGGCCCTTGCTAAATGATTCATTCATTCATTTGTAGATCAGTTTGCTCATAAAGGTATATGGACCTACTATGGAATAAGCTTTGTCTCATGTAGAGTCCATTCCCCAGAGAGCTACTGTTGAGAGAGAAATAATAAGATTCATGACTCTTGAAAAGTTCTCCTGAGAGCCTATTTATTTCATTAGTCAGGATGAAGATTAAACATACTACTCATTTGAAAACACATGAGGAGTCAGAAAAGGGTAGAGAGCCATCTTGACCTAGTTGAAATCAAGAATCAATGGACAATTTAAAGAAATGCAGCCTAAGGGAAAGATAGCTCAGTGGCTAAAATGCTTGCTGCATGGGCATAAGCATCTGAGTTCAGATCCCTAGCACTCACCTTAAAAGCTGGATGCAGCAATGCGTACCTGCAGTCACAGCACAGGAAAGTGATGACTTGAGAATCTCAGGGGCTTGCAGCCCAGCCAGCCTGACCTAATTGGTCAACTCCAGGTTCAATGTAAGACAGGGCCTCAAAAAGTACAGTAGAGAACAATAGATACACTTATCATTGTCCTGTGGTCTCTACACATGTGCACATGTGCACACACACACACACATACAAACTCACACACACCCCACATAAATAAATAAATCTAGATAGATACATAATTAAACAGATAACAGATAAATGAATAGGTAAGTAAAAATGGGAAATGCAATCTGGTATTTGGGAAAATTATTCATTAGTTTGAATGTAACCATTTTGAAAATAATAACTTTTGGAACATTTTCTTGAGAAGACAGAACTTATTTCGGACCAACAATACCACCTATGTCTGAAAATAATATTAATTAATTAATTAATATAATAATATTAATTTTGTATATTTCCATATATGTTAAACCTTTTCTCTACAGACTTTGATTACTTAATTACTTATTAATTTTTTCAGTGTTAGTAATTGAAAAATAGGAAGATAAACCTCAGTTCATTTAGGCAAAATTATAGAAGAATTTAAGGCCCAAATAACAAGGTTTCCTTAATCATCTAGCAACTCATTAAGGCTGCACTATATTCCAATCACTACACTAAGTATAGCCTAATTATTTGAAGGTTATGATTAAAGAATTAAAATACATTGTACATGTCTTTGTGTGTCAAAATTGTGCACTAACTTGTATGTTTGCAACTCTTTACAAAATTACATGAGTTGTAATTTTAAATAAAAATATGAATATAAATCAGACTTCATGATGTACTACGTAGCTTTCAATGAAGAAATCAAAGGAACAAATACATATTAAGATCTTATTAAATTGTTAGGTTGATTAAAACAAAAGTGGGTAATCAAAGATAGATCCATACTAACCTGTTTGTTTTGCAGACACTAGGGCAGAAACTGGCCTGTGTGGTCCAGACTTGGTAGCTTTACAGGGTGATCACCTACCCTTCTGACAGTTCCAGTATGCAAATTCCCAAGTATAAGATTTCAGATGAATACTAATTAGAGAAGATGGGGTTCTGCTCTGCTTACTTTTGGTTTTGCAGGGTCAAAAACAAGAGCTGCAATACCTAATAGTTTTGTTTACATGACAACAAGCATTAGGCCCTGGGTTCGATCCTCAGCTCTGAAAAAAAAATATTTGAAATATTTCAACCTCTTTCTAATGTTACAAGGGGATACCACATGATTTCATATAGCCTGGTGAATTTAGAGTATGCACACATATTAAAATAGTTTTGGTAAACAGTAAATAAAATTCACTTTCATTTGTGGATATTTTGTAGTCTTAAATTAAGTTTTTTTGTTTTTTTTTTTTAATTTCCATGTTGGGGAAGCAGGTTGTGAAATGAGAAGACAGAGCATATTCTAGTTAGCCTGGAGCTAGGAAATGAGAAAATGGGGGGAGCATCACCTGGCTTGAAACAACAATGACTGTAAAGCAGGGCCTCCTCATATTATAAAAATAACATTTTGGCAGTAGGACAAGTGGTTGTTACACTTTATTGTTAATTGTGGTTAGGAACACAAAGCAGTATAACCATTGGATGGCATAGTTGTGTTTTGAAATATGACAGCCTCTTTTATGTCCCAATAAATATGAAATCACCTGGAAATATTTCTATCCATTTAGGAGCCATCTAAATGTCCTTGTTTATAACATGCACTAGATTTTAATGAAGCCATGTAAGTTTGTACTTAGCAAATTACCTGATAGCCCCACGTCAGTCATCAAACAGAGGAAGCTGTCTATTTGGTGAACATGAGGTGGGCCAGCTCATAACTTCTGTCAGAATTTATGCACTGTGGGATGTCACTCTGTATGCTGTGAATATGTGTTGCTCTGAATGATTGATAAATAAAATGTTGATTGGCCAGTAGCCAGTCAGGAAGAATAGGCAGGATAAGCAGACAAGAAGAATTCTGGAAAGAGGAAGGCTGAGTCAGGAAATGCCAGCCAGACACAGAGAAGGCAAGATATGAAGGCAGAACTGAGAAAAGGTACCATGTGGCTAAACATAAATAAGAATTATGGTTTAAGTATAAGAGCTAGTCAGTAATAAGTCTGAGCTAATGGCTGAGCAGTTATAGTGAATATAAGCCTCTATGTGTTTACTTGTGGGACACGAGTAGGAGAGATTTGTCCTGACCACCGCTGGCCAGGACACAGGAAAACCTCCAACTACATTTATGGACAGTGGCAGTGTTTCATGCTATGTAAGAGACATCAGGCTCCAGTTTTGCATATATTTCCCACCCTTCTCTCTTGTCTGGAGTGCAGCTGACAACCACAGCATTTCTCTCAACCTTTGTCTTCTCCAAGAAGAAGAAGAATGACAAAGAACCTTGTTCATCCTAAATAATGGAAACAGAATCCAGCAGGGTGTCTGTTATGCACTCCTTGTGCATGTGTGGTGGTATTATATCACTTGCAAAGGTGACATGAACTATTATGAAGTTTCAAAATGAGTGCCTTCAAATTGATAGGGAGTTTGCATTTACCTAGTATTCTGCCCCTTTATATCATAATTCAATATATCTCCCCCTCTCTTTGTCTCTCTCTTTCTTCATCCATCCTTTCCCACCTTCTTTTTTCTTTCCTTCCACCGCCCTCCTTTCCTCCCTCCCCTATTGCTAAATCTAGGCTGCAGTGATCTTTCATCACATAACCACACATTGAGCATATCTTTCATACTGACCAGACTCAGAGAGTTCCAATTAATAAGTTGACAGGGAAGAAGTCAATGGGTAGCATTAAGGCAGGCTGTCTGAAAATGTTAGGTGCACACTTTGATGGAGCCAAGGAGACCTATAGAGAGTTAGGAATGAGGTACTTCATCACATATTCCTGGAGGCAGAAAATGAGAGAAAACAAGCAGTTCTCAAGGCAGCTCATTCATCTTGCATCTATTGTGGTTATTCAGAACACTCTGGCCAAGGGTAGGCATCTGAATGAGAGTGCAAAACAAGCACCTGAAGCTATGAGTTTACACGGATTTATAGCCCATGGGTGAAAGATGGAGCAGTGTGTTCCATCTATGCTTTCTATGGAGCTTACATTCATATCTTAGAACCTGTTCAAAACGTATTTCTAACTCTACATGACGGCTTTTAAAACCTTCCTTCCTTCCTTCCTTCCTTCCTTCCTTCCTTCCTTCCTTCCTTCCTTCCTTCCTTCCTTCTTTTCTCCCTCCTTTCTTCCTCCTTCCCTTCCCTTATTCTCTCCCTCACTCCCTCCTTTGCTTCCATTCATTCATTCATTTGGCAGATACTTGTTGAGTATATAATACATGCTGAGCTTAGTCTAGCTGCTAGGTGTACCCCCGTGAGCAAAAGATGTACACTGACATTTGTACAGCTTATGTTATAGTAAAATGTACATAGAAAGAAGCAAAATAAATGATACAATAGACTAGAAAGTGAAAATTAGAGTGGAGTTAAATAATCTATGCATTAATACTGTTCAGAAAATTTTCAAGGGCCCATACTTTGACTCAAGACTCATATAATCAAGCTAAAGTAGAATGACAGGGTACTGTTGATGTGAAAAAGGAGTATAAGTCAAGAAAGAAGAATTGGGCCCATGTTCATATGTCTTCTTTTCCTACACAGAAAACAACCAGACTGGTACTTTTGTTTCCCCTAGATGGAGTGTGAGCGAGTTACATCATGAGGGAAGGCTAGGATTAAGGGGAGAGGAGGAAAGTCTGAGGTTAAGAACATCACTTTATAACTGAGGAGATGGCTCAGCAGGTAAAGGTGCTTAATGCCAAGCCTGATAATCTGAGTTCAATGCTCAGACCCACATGGTGGAACAAGAGAACCAAAACCCACAAGTTGTCCTCCGACCTCCACCTGTGTGCTGTAGCACATGCATGGGTGCATATAAGTAAGTAAGTAAATAAATAAATAAATAAATAAATAAATAAATACAATTTTTATTAGAAAAGAAAAGAAAAATAACAAAAAAGAGAAAACAGTTTCTTTAAACAGTCTTATAAATGGGAAGAGAGTATGATCTTCTGATTTTATCTCCTTTTTCTAACCAGTTCCTCTGTGTTCTTCACATAATACAAGTGGTTTTATGGCATTGTCTGAAGTAGGAGATTGAGCACTGCAGCGCTCAGGTCCTTCTCTGGCTGAGCACTCTGCCTGCTCTTGTGTGCTTCTTGTGTCCACATGGTAGTTTGGTCCCATACATTGTGCATTTGTAAGCCTCGCTTTCTCTTGCTTTCTTGCAGATTATGTTACTCACAGACCCGGAGATTGAGAGCAGTTTATTGATCAGCTCAGATGAAGGGGCAACCTACCAAAAGTACCGGCTCAACTTTTACATCCAGAGTTTGCTTTTTCATCCAAAGCAAGAGGACTGGATCCTGGCATACAGTCAAGACCAAAAGGTGAGCACATTTACCTTGCTTCACACAGTGGTGCACAGCTACTAGGGGAAAGACCACTGGTTACCCATCTGTGACTATTACCTCAGTGATCAATTCTTTTTCTTTTTTCTTGTTTTCTGTTGTATGCAGTAGCCTTAACACAGTGCCACTGAGAACATCTCAGGTTGCTTGTTGTAGCTATGCAAATATATGAGAAAGCATACAAAAGGATGTTGAGATACCAAGTGAGATAGTATAGAGAGACAGTATGTAGCTTGGATGCCATCTTGGTCACCTTTCCATCAAATCAGTGAACTAATGCACTTAAGATTTCACAGTACGTGTTTTACTTCATAGAACAGAAGGTTCTAGTTCACGGGTGAATGATCTTCACTTTGGGCCTCTAGAGAGTCAGCACATCATGGTGGGAGCATAGGCCAAATTCTGCTACTCCTTATCAACTAAGGCAAAAATGTAGGACTCAGGCTGGTTCAGAATACCAGAGATCCTTCAAGAACTATGTAGCCTAAGGGTACCATGGTGAACCCCACATGCTAAAGTTCCATAGCACCAAGAAAGAAAACTTTTAGTATAACTTGCTCAACTTTCAGCATCTGCAATGTAATAGATTTTGAAGGATTTAGGATGTACCAATTTTCATGGTATTTGAGGCTGTTTTGGGAGTGTAGATAGATGATAATTTTCTTAGTTCAAAATCTATTGCTTTGTCCAGACCCTCAAAAAGAAGCTATTCCCTAAGGTATAAAAATACCAAGGGATGACTTTTTAAAGGTGAGAAAGATGTTCAGAGGTCAGTATTATCTTAAGGCTTTTATCTTACAAATTTTCTTCACTTGGTGACAACATTGAAGAAGTCCTTCTAAAGCGTTAGATTAAGTTGCACTGCACATGTGTTCAGCTGCGTGTATATGACCCATAAATGTTATACTAATCTTAAGTATTCTCTATTATCTATATTATGTAGGTACTATATAAAACTACATGGGTTTTGCCTTTAAGTAACTTTAACAGCAACATAGAGTATAAGGCTAGCAAAATGGCAAGTAAAAATGTAATTGAAAAAATGAAAATTCATGTAGGCAAACATAAGAGAAATCTGAGCCATTCAAATTCAAGGGAAAACAGGTAAGACACCAGCATGCCCTTTATGCAATCCATCATTCCACAGAGTCATTCTGAAAATGTTCTTGAGAGGAATCATAACCTGCATATTACTTGTGTTTGAAGATATGTTGGGTTTCCATTAATTGGAGGAGATACTAAATGTGCTGACTAGATTTATTGTCAACTGGAAACAAGCTAGAGTCATCTAGGAAGAAGGAACCCCAATTAAGGGGTTGTCCAGATTATATTTGCCTGTGTCTGTGTCTGTGAGAGAGCTTCTTGATTGTTTATTGATGTGGGAAAGCCAGTTCCACCCTGGACAGTGTCATCCCTGAGCAGGGTGAGCCTGAGCTCTATAAGAAAGTTAGCTAAGCATGAGCCAGTGAGTAATCCAAAAGGTAAACCAGCAGGCATTATTCCTCCATGGTTCTTGCCTTGACTTCCTTCAAGGATGAACTGTGATCTGGAAATGTAAGCCAAATAAATCCATTCTTCCTCAAGTCTTTTTTTTTTTTTTTTTGTCAGAAAGAAATCTAGAACATTGGGGTTTTCTTTGTATGGGTTAGTCTCAATGTGTGGGGTTCTCAATGAAGGCAAAAGAAGGCAATAACCAATTTCCCAAAGTCTCTAGTGACACAGCTATTTTGAAGTAAGCAAATTAACATTATAGAATTGGGGTTTTATTCATGCTGCCCTTACTGACAAATAAAAGCCACATTAAACCTGAAAATGGGTTTACCATTAGTAGTGTTTTTTTCCTCTTGAGTGGTCTGGCTACCCTTTCACAGAATGAACAATCTTGCTCCTGGAGTTGAGCCACCATGTATTTGATGCAATGGCGAAGACAGAGTTGCCCAGGGCATGGGGTATCTGTCATTTAATTCACTGTTACTATATTTTATTCAGCTCTAGGCTAATTTCCCCCCTGCCCACCATGCCTGAGGCATAGTGAACAGTGGGTTTACTTGGATAAGTGAAAACTAAATACCTTTGCAATTGTGCTAGAGGAGATGCTCTGAAATGTAACCTTGAGGTCCCAGTACTTCATGCTTTCTATATTCACCATGAAAAAGTAAATAGCCCTGGAGGAGTGAGGACACCTAGGCAGTGTAGATGGAATTCTAAATGGTCTTATTAAATAAGAAACACAGAGACAGATACAGAGTTAAAAGTCAAAGAGATCAGAGCACTAGCAAATAGCCTTTAGCTTACCACTCGCCGCCATCCTTCCCCTGAGAGAGAGAGAGACCTTCTCCTGTGTGACCTGTCTATTTATTGCCTTTCTGTTCTACCTTCTCTTTGGCTCTAAACCAAACCACATGATTTGCTCATCACTGCTTGTCTATACAGACCTCCAGGTCTCTATGGTTGGTACTGAGATTAAAGGTTCAGGTCACCGCTTGGCTGTGTCTGACCATACAGAGACTCTGCCTGCCATGTGATCAGATTAAGGGCATGTGCCACCACCACCAGACTTCTGCTAAATGGCTTGCTTTTAGCTCTGATCACCAGGCAAATTTATTTATTAACATACAAATGAAATCACATATCAGCACAAATAAAATATCACCACAAGGCAGTGGTCCCAACTCAGCCACTTATAGTGAATGGTAGCCTTAAATGTGTTTGTATGGCTAGTTATTTTTTGCAGGTGCACTTTCCATGGCATTGGAAATATTATTAGACTCCTCATCTCTTTAGTTTTAAATGTTGGCTTGGAGAAAATAACATCAAGCTTTAATTCTTATAGACTTAGAAGATTTATAGATAAGATTTAATCTAACAATGTCTGAAAAGGCAGGGAACTCTTATATTTCTCGAAACACACACACACACACACACACACACACACACACACACACACACACACGAAGGGAACTCACTGTTACACATCCAAAGTGGCAGCAAAAAAATATATGGACTTAAAGTTCAGACGATGAAGGTTTAGTGACCTTTTGGCTTATAACCTTTAGAGGTTATAAGAAATACTCCAGTAGAAAAAAAAAATAGGATAGATTTCTGTTGATAAGGAGCACACTTTTTCTTCTTAAACAGAGGAAGAATAATCTCATAAGTAATTATATAAAGTTGGAAAAGAAATGTTTACAGAGTGGAATTTTCATCAAACACAGAAAGTTGGCTAAGCTCATTATAATACACAGAGACTTGTGGAAGCTAATCTTAAGTTTCATGGTTTGATCTAATGGCAAATGTGGTTTTTGTCTCCCTAGTTTAAAAGCTTTGAAAAGTTGGACAAGGGTTGATGAATTCTGAGCCATTGATTATAGGGTTAAGCAGTAGAAATGTAAGAATGAGTTGAGGTTTGTGAAGGTCTAGACCAACGGTTTATTTTTTGAGCACAGGTTTGATAAATTCTTTGATTTCAGAGCTTGAACAATCCTGATCAACCTTTATTCTATATAATGTGAGGAATTCAAATTTGGATAATTCAGCAAATGTTATCATAGGAAAAAATCAGTTGATCTCATGTGTAGATGTTGTAGGAACAACAGAAAAAATTGCATATAATTTGGTGGGACTCTCACTTTGGATGGTGATATTTTGAAGGGAACATGAACAGAAATAGTCTTTCTACTTCTGTCTCGGGTTTCTCAAGAGAGAATTAAGGATAAATCCGTTATGTGGTGGGAAAAGACAATCTGCTGATGTGTGTTGAGAACTGAAGAGACCTCAGTGTCTCAAGACTTACATCAAGGTTTGAGGAGCATGGTATTATCTGGAAGGGAGGTGGTCTGCCACCATCAGAGAAGCCAATGGTATTCTCCAGAGTTAAGTGAGTGATGCTGGTATCAGAGCTCTGGCAATCATTTACAAACCATGGATTTTTAAAACTTAGAAGACGCAGCTCTGGGCACCAAGGAGAGCTCAGTGTTGGCACTGGTTGGCCAGCATCTGCGAATTTTAGGAAAGAGGAACATTTGTTCTTGTGTATAAGTATTGTTCATCAGTTTTTCTCTGTGACAGCTGCTAGTGCTGCTGTTGCCAAGCTCTCAGCGAAGATCTTAGCCCCAGAGCAAGCTTTCCATCTGCTGGATACAGTTTCATGTCAAACTCAGGCAAACATAAAGGAACTGACTCTTATAAAACACCATGGTGAGGTGCTGGCGCCTACACAACTTATCTAAGAGCAGTATCCTTGCCCCTCCCTCTCCCTCACTTCCTATCTTCTTTGTACTTGGGGGCTTACTTTCTGTCTTCTAAACATACAGGGATTTTGTTTTTCTCATTTCCCTGACATTGATTGTTTTCTCTACTTTAAGAAAAGGTACTTTTAAAACCATGAGAAGAGAATTTGGATCCATGGTATGAAGGATGCTCCAAAGGTCTGAGATGCCTTTTTGTGCTTCATACTGTTTGACAAACAGCTTGTGGAGGCTGTCTGATATGAGCATTTGAAGGCACTCAAAGACTTCTGTTGACTACCTTGCATTCTTTCTGAGACAGCAGAGTTTTACTGGCCACCAGTTCAATGGAAATTTTAAACATAAATAACTGTTATTTATTTTCAGAGGAATTTTTATGACAAATGTCCTCTTCAGAATTAAGAGGATTGTACTGTTTTCATAACTTAGAATATTTATTTTTCTTAGATGGTAAAATCTATTGAGGATATTCAGTATCTCAGTGATTGTATAGTAAATGTTTTAAAAAAATAAACTGATTGGAGAAAAAGAAAATAATGGCTACAAATGAGGTTTTATAAAGATTTTCCTATGCAAGTATAAAAGACCAAAAGTCTTAAGGTCTGCCATTTGCCAGCTGGAACACCAAAGAAGGCAGTGCTATGATTTGGCCTAAGTCTGAATTGTTGAGAATTGGGTGAGTGTGAGTGTTAGAGGAGTATCCCTGGTATCTATCCTATTCAAAGTTCAGCAGCTTGAGAACTAGGGGTGTTGATTGATATCTTGGAACCCTAGGAGATAGGTGTTTCATCTCAAAGGAGAGAAAGAGCAAAATCATACCCCAGAGCACTCAAATGAGATTGTCCCTATCCCCACTGGGGAGGGCAAATTTCTGACAGAAGATTTTAGATTGAAAGTCTGGTCTCTAGGAGATCCCCAAAGTTAGGCTCACTCTTTGGTTCCCTATACACCAATTAAAGTGAAGAGTAACTGTGGAAAGCAGCGTAGAGCTGAGGATTTATTCAATGAAGTCAGATTGGTAAAGGAACCAAATAAATCGGTCTGGTGACCCAAGATTCATATTTGAGTGCTGATATTAACTTTAGGTTGACACAGGAGAAGGGTTAGGGCAAGAGGTAAGAGATATACAGAGTTAAGCATAGTCAAGGTGTGTGTTGTTTGATCACTGTCTCAGTTCTGATTCAGCAAAGTGGTTACAAAAGGCCCTTATTGCTGTTGTCACAAGGGATCAGTGTGAATCTCAGGATGTCACTTCTGATCTGTGTTGTAGCTTCATCATAATGGATGATAACTAAACTCACTGAGAGGAAACTGTCTGTCTTTTCATGTTATGCTGTTTCTGGAATCCAAAGTGACTGCAGGTTTAGGGTGGTGACTTACCTGCACCTTCAACCTTGAAGGAGAATGAGATAATTAGACAATCACTCTTTGAGAGATTAACATGACTGTGTACAGAAGTTAACAGGTTATCCACAGTAGAAAAGAGACAGAAAATGGAGGCAAAGATGTCAAAGTAATCTTGTTTTGATTAGTCTGTGGGACAAAGTGAAAAATCAATGTTGTTTTGTTATTGTTGTCCTATATTTATTTATCTCTGTGTGTATGTACTTGTGTGTATGCTTGTGTTTATGTGTGTGTGTGTGTGCATGTACATGCCATGGCAGGAAATGGAAGTCAGAGGACAAATTGTGGGTTTTGCTTCTCTTCTTTCACCAAATTGAACTTGGGTCAGGTTTGGTAACAAGCATTTACCTTTAGCTTTACCTGATAAAATATCTAGTACTTTACTTTATTTTATTTATTTTGAGTTAATGCTTTTTAATAGCATAAGCTTCCAGGTACCTCTTTCAGATCTTCTTAGACCACTGCTTCAAATGCTAATATGTTTGTTCTAGAAACAGTATAATGGATGGATCCACAGATAATGTTTCTCAGCTATTTCATCCCTTAGTCCAGACTGGTTGACATATAAACTTAATGTGGTTGCCTAAATAATGCTCTACTGAACAGACATGCACATTTCTGAGCAACCACAAATGATTGACAAGGAGAAAAGATGAAAATTCAAGATGTTAAGGAAGTAACCTGAATTCTTAGAAAACCCACGTTGAAACAGGATAAACTTCCTCGGCTTCTCAAGGGTCTATGAGATGCCGTACCCTTGGGAAACCCTGTGGTTTCTAAAACAGCATTTGAGGAAATGGGCAGAAGCCCTGTCCCTTAAATGTCTTACAGCATTGAATCACTGTGGGCAACATGGAGAAGCCGCTTGCATTTACTATAGGGACTTGAGAAATGCTGTTCTATACCATTTGTTTATTTCTGCAGCTTAAACAGGAAGCACATTTTGTCCACTTCTTTGTATTTGAAAACAGGACAGACAGGAGAACGGACATGTGTTTCCTTACTTCATTCCTGGTTTCCTCTGACTTATTTTCCTTAATACAGGAAACTTCCAAAGGAAGCCTTGGCAGCAGGCTGAGGCTGCCAGATTACATCTTTATTTTAATTTGGCAATAAACTAGTGTACAAACTGTGCTATAAAACATTGCCTCCAACGACATCTCTCAGTCTGTCTTAAACACCTCACTAAACATGATGTGTTGGGAAACATTCGAAATGAGAGAAAACAAAGAGCAGATGTGACTGTAAGAAAAAAAGAGAAAGAGAAACCAGAGCAAACCAGAGCAATGTGCACATACCTCAGCCACATGGAACAAAGCAGGTACTGGGTTCTTTTCTCTGCGAGGGCTTATGTTGTAGAAGCAATTTGCTAAGGGGACAATGTCCCGTCATAGTGCCACAGAGCCAACATGAATGCTGCCAGGTCTTGGCTACTGGGTAACTTTTGTGGGAGGCTCCTGACCTCTTCACCTGGCTGGCAAAGCTCCTTCCTTAGGCAGTTGCAGAAAAGGGCCTTCTGCCACTGACCTTCTTTCAGTCCAAGCAGCTTCCTGGCTCTCCCTCCTCTGTACATGTCCAAAAACATTTAAGCCGTAAACTCCCTTCCTACTCAGACGGGCTGCTGAGTAAGAAGAAAACCCATCAGCTACCCTGAATTGGTCCCCAAGCCACTTTCTATTTCTTCTTTTTCATTTTATTTTCCTCATTTTCTTTTATTTCTGTAACATTTATTTAGAAGATGTTAATTGATCTTTTTTAAACATTAGAATTGAAAAAGGGAATAACTTGGGAAGAGGAGGGGCCAATGAGAGGGTTGAGGCAAGAGCAACTAACAATGAAGTTAATAAGATCAAAGGCTCATCAATGAATATATGAAAATGTCAGAATGAAAACGATTATTTTTACAATTTACATATGCTTATCTAAACAAAAATATTTGCATTCAAATGACTGATCTGTTCTGTACCTGAAAGACAAAGCCTTTAAGGCAGTTTTGTGGTACATATTTTATTTTGTTATAGAACATTCATAAGTTTACATTGTATCACTTTTGCTTTTATGAATTTTAATATATAGTTTAATATATAAAATAATGGGTTTCATAACTGCTTTGTCAGACAAATGTGTCGTTGTATTTGTTCTCAGTTACGTACTTGACCCATTACCTTCCCCAGTATCCCTCCCTCACTCTGCCTGCTTCTCTTTCTTCCCTAGTCGGTCAAATCTTCTGCCCACTTACAGCATGCTGCCCTTATGGAGAGGACCAGCCATTCCTTCCGTCCAATCCAGTCCCTTCCCTAAGCTGTGATGTCAGCACATAGCATCCCCAAGGTGGGATGTGACAACAGGACTAGCATCTTACGTCATGGCCTCATGTCTTCCCTGGTACTTTCACTGATCTTCTAAACTCAGAGCTCTCTCCCTCAATGTTCTATGAATGCAGGGACTGCCTTTGTTCTGCACCATGCTGTTGGATCTCCTACCTACCTTCCCCTGGTGCAAGTGGCTGATGTTACTAAAGGATATTCCATCTGAAATACATATCAGGGCTTCTCCATAGAACCAAGAAAGAGCCTTCATTATTTGCACCCTATTTCCTGCTTGCGCTGTGATCTTTACTGGGTTGAGTGAGAAACTTTGGAACACTCAGCCATAAATGGAATGTCTCCATCAAACCCTCCCCTCAGAGCTCAGGAAACCTCATGGAGGAGGAGGTGGAAAGGGTATAAGAGACATAGGGGAAGGAGGGTACAAGGAAACAAAAGCCTCTACAACAGCACGTGAAAAGCTCATATGAACTCACAGAGACTGACTTAGCATGCACAGGGAATATATATCATCAGAATATATATATTTTGACTTCCAGTTTTCAGTGTTTTTATGGTATTCCAGAGTGTGTGAACAAGTGAATCTCTGATTCTTGCGCCTTCTCTTGGGATCTCTTCCTTCTGTTGGTTTGCTTTGTCTAAACTCATTGTAATAGTTTTTGTTTTATATTCTTATGTTTTATTTTATTATATTTAAATTAAATATACATATATTTAAATGAATGTATGACTATATGAAAACCTAGCCACTGGGGTAAAGGTTAACAACTGAACTGTCACTTACACCTGTTGGGAGAAGGAAAATCAGCTTCTTCCAATGGAGTGACACTGAGTATATCAACCACTATAGGACAGGCCTCATGGTCAAGAGTAATTGACAAAGATACAATGGACTCCATAGGGTTTTTGTTTCTTCCTTTTTTTTATGTCTATGCTTTTATATGGTTACAGTTTAGTGTTTTTTTTTTTTTCTTGTTTTTGTTTTTTCTTTTTCTTTCTTGGTTTTGTTGTTGTGTGGGGTTTTTGTTTGTTTTTTGAGATAGAACTTAAAGTTGAGTGGGTAGAGAGGGGGAGAGGATCTGGAGGGACTTAGGGGAAGAGAAGAATATGATCAAAATATATTTAAATTTTGCTCTCTCTCTCTTTCTCTCTCTCTCTCTCTCTCTCTCACACACACACACACACACACTCATATAAATGCATATATGTAATTTGAAACCTGGGTTTTACATATGAAGGACACCCTGAAGCATTTGTTTATCTGAGTCTGGTTTATTTCAGGTAGCATCATGATTTTCTTTCTTGTTCATAAAATAAATTTATTTGTTTATTTATTTTACATCCGAGCCGCAATTTCCCTTCCCTCTTCTCTTCTCAGTCCCCTGAACCCCCTCCCATGCTCCACCCCCACCCCCATTCCCACCTCCCAATTCACTCCTCCTCCTTTCCTGTTTAGGAAAGGGCAGATCTCCCATTGAGTATCAACAAAACATGTCATATTAAGTTGCAGTAAGACTAAGCACCTCTCCAGGTATTAAAGCTGAGCAAGGCAAGTATGAGGACTAGGAGCCCAAAAGTCAATAAAGGAGTCAGAGACAGTCCCTGTCCCCTCTGTTAGGAGTCTCACAAGAGGACCAAGCGACACAACTGTAACATACTTGCAGAGTACCTAAGTCAGTCAGTCCCATGCAGGCTCCCTGGTTGTCGGGTTCAGTCTCTGTGAGGCCACAGGAGCCCAGGTTAGTTGATTCTGTGAGTTTTCTTATGGTATCCTTGACCCCTCTGGATCCTACAATCCTTTCTCCCCCTCTTCTCTCGGATCCTCGGAAGTCTGCCTATGGCTGGCTGTGGGTCTGCATCTGTTTCCATCAGTTTCTGGATGAAGCCTCTCTGATGACAATTTGGCTAGGCACCAATCTTGTCACAGGAGATGACCAGTTTAACTACATACAATCTATTGCTAGGAGTCTTAGCTGGGGTCATCCTTGAAGATTCCTTGGAGATTACTTTTGGCTAGGTTTTACATAACCCGGAAATGCTTCCTGCTCCCATTTCCAGTAGTCTTTTTCAGTACTTTCCCACCTGCCTCTCCCAACCTGATCACTCATGTTTCCATCCATCCACCCACAGCATACTCATGAAATCTCTTCCATTTCCCCTTCCTCGGGAGATCCAGGCACCCCCCTCCCCATGAGATCTGTGGATTATAGCAGTTATCCTTTATTTTACAGCTAATATCCATTTTTATTTGTATCCATTTTCCTGCAAATATCATGATTTTTTTTTTTAAGACAGGGTTTCTCTGTGCAGCTTTGTGCCTTTCTTGGAACTCACTTGGGAGCCCAGGCTGGCCTCGATGTCATGATTTTTGTATCACTTGTTTTGAAGCTATCACAGCCAGAAATCCACATAATAACATGTGAGAAGTCTACTTCATTCTCAACCTCTTACAGGTGGCAAAGGATTACAATTTAAGTCAGTATAGGAAATCCTAATTCTATACATTGGCTGATCTTTTAACATTTGGTTTTAGAGGGAGGAAGCAGGCTGTTGATAATATAACAGAAATGCTAAACATTAACAGTTGACATTCTATATATATGGAGGTTGATTTTAACTTAAAATCATTTGTTGATAGGAAAGGAAAAATGTACTTGCAACATATTTGAGAGGCAACAACAGAATTTTAGTCACAAATGGATATTTAAGAACTGCTTTTACCCTCCCTCATTTCTTCAGGTTTTATTAATCAGTTGTCTCTTTTCTCTTCATGTATTTGTGTATGTTTGCATGTGTATAGGTGTGTGTGTGTGTGTGTGTGTGTGTGTGTGTGTGTGTGTGTGTTAGGTGTCTGTGAATGCTTGAAGTTGATATCTGGTGTTTTCCTCTTTAACTCAAGTTACCCTTTATTCCTTATGGCAAGGTTACTCCCTGGTCCCAATGCTAGCCAGTTCTGGCAAGTCTAGCTATTCAGCTTGCTCCAGAGACCCTCTGTCTATGCCTCTCAAGAACTGATTATAAGCACCTGCTAGATATTCTCTGCTTTTAAGTAGATGATGGGGATGCAACCTCAGGTCCTCATGCACTTTCTTCACTTAGCCATCCTCCCAACCACAAACACTTTTTATATTCCCTTAAAAATTAAATATTCACTGTTGCATTTCCTGACTTCTTGAAATATAGGGATCATACTTATCATGGTTCTTTCAAGTGTTGTGTCTTCTCTGGGAAATACTACTATTTGATATGAGAATAGATGAGCTTTTGCATTTTAAGAGCCTGTCATAAAGTTTTCTCAACATTGATGAGCAATGGAGGAAAGAGATGAAATGCCAGACCCTGCCACTGGCTGGGTGATAAACATCAGTAGAGCCACTAATTTTGTCATTTCTTCAGCCAAAAAGCAGAAGTAATGATGGCAGAACCTGCCTTGTGGAACAGGTTGAAGATGTAAAATAATGTAAAAAGTGCACACCAAGTCTGGCACATAGTAAGCATTGCCTGGCTGACTGTGTATTATCTAAAGACCTAGGAGAAAGCAGATCCAGGGAGCTGTAACTGGAATTAGCCCCAGGCAGAACCTACCTCAGACCACCTTCTTTCCAGTGTGTGAGGTGCGAACAAGTTCTCCTTGGTGAATGCCTCTTTAGCCAACCAGTAAAAGCAATCATGAAACTAGAATGAATAGAACTCAGATGAAGCAGTGCAAGGGGCTTGGGAAATATTATTGATTATGATAACATTAAACCATTAAATATTAAAGTATTGATATTCACAGTCATGCTACTTCTTTTTTAATAGAGTGGGCAGCTTCTTAATGTCAAAAGAGTAAGATGAAGATAAAACACCAATCGGGCTTGAACTCAGCAACAAGTTTTCCAATGATTTCTGTACAAGCAGTTACAAAACTGACAGTCACCTAATGTCATTGCATTTACTGGAGGTGCTGCTTTAGGGAAAAAGGCACATGCTTATTTCTATGAAATAAGTTATGTATGCTATACCAAGCAGATTTGGCAGGACTTTCATGTGCTTGAAATTTCCCAATGTCAGAGATGATTTCTAATCTCATGAATATGTAAATAATTTAAGTATCCAAGTTAAAAACTGGCAATTAGAGTGGAAACCAGGGAGCTCAGTAAATGTCAGCCCTGATCCTTGTTTATAAAACAAATTCTCAAGCTGAAATGCCATCATATGCAAACAAGGATGGCCTGTGTTCAATGAGGATACCTTGTTTAACAGGTTGTGTCATCATTTGCAATTGCTACACAAAACACTTTGATTTAACTGTTCCTATCTGTTCCTAAGGATTTGAACAAAATTGACCACAGGAAGAAAGGTAAATGGAAATTTCAAAGCAGTTCATTGGAATTAATGTTTGAATAGACATCATCATCCTGTTTAGTGGCTGCATGAGCTTTGAAATAGAGGAAATAAGTTTGCAACTTTTTATTCAGTTCTTATCTGTCCTATGCAGAGCCTTACTTGTCTTTAAGAACTTTTGATGCACAAATTCCACTTTTCTTCCTTCCTTCCTTCCTTCCTTCCTTCCTTCCTTCCTTCCTTCCTTCCTTCCTTTCTTTCTTCTTTCTTTCTTTCTTTCTTTCTTTCTTTCTTTCTGTCTCTGTCTCTCTCCCTTTCCATCTGTATGTGTGTATATATGCATGTGTGTGTGTGTCTGTGTTTAAAGTACCTTCAGATCTCAGTGCATAGCAAATATCTTCAAATCAAAATAACTGATGGCCACACATTGACCTTTCCTTTCTTGACAGCTTTCATTTCCCCATGTCTAATCCCCAGTACTCAGAGTGTCAATCCCAACCTTGGGGGCTTTGACAGATTTCAGCGACAGCCCAGGAATGACCAGTGACAGACTTGATAAATCCTGCCACAGGAGAGATTGATGGAGCCTGCAGCATATGTCATCGTGTCCACTCACTCTTCATCAGAAAACCCTGACTGCTCATCCTCCATGCTCCAGTCCTTTAACTTTGCTGATATTTGGATCTAGTCACCATTAGCCCCCAATAAGTTGTTATGTAATGGTACCTACTGTCATATTCCATCTGTAGCTCCAGTTCCAATCTCATTTTAATTTGGACATCCAGTAACAGCGAACCTCTTGATGGTGACCAAGGAAGAGAAATATTATTCTTAACTTTGCTGCTCTTTTTATTTTCCCAGCATGACCCATTCTCCTGAAGCATTCCCTTCCCCCCAAATCCTCAATGCTTAGCAACATTAATTACCCTTCGAAGCCCACCATTAAAGACTTTATAAATTAAAAAAATTTCCCTCCTAAATAAGCTACCCTAACATTCTGAACAAATATATAATACATTGTTTGTGGTGACCCAGAAAATAGTCTATTTTTGAGAAACATCTGCTCAGGTAGGATGGTGAAGGAGTTTTGGGTGACAGTTGAGGTTCTGTTCCTGGACACACTCAGTATCACTCAGATAAGGTTAAGTTTCCCCAGTCTAAGTGATGTTTTGTGGATGGAATTTATTATGCACTACAGACTTTGTATTGCTCCTAGGCTGAGTTCAGGACCTTCTGATATTATGAAAAACCAGAACATCATTACTAACCTCTGAAGCCTGTATCTATAGATGGACTCATTTAGCTCTTGTTAAATATGGTAGGGAAAAGGAGCTTGATATTTGTAATACCTCTGGTCTGGCATCAGGAATTTATTTTAAGTCCTTGAGGTGCCATCTCTTTCTTGCTGAAGAACAGCAAGAATTGGAGGGCCAAGAGGTGGATGAGTGCATTGTACTGAGGCCACCCCCAGGGTGGTATTAGGATGAGGCAAATAAATAGAATTGGCAGGCTTTTCTTGCAGCCTTCTCAAGAAGTGCAATTTGCAGGCCCCCTGCCTCCAAAACATCAAGGGTGTAGTAAAAAAGAAGAGAAGAATTAGCCCCTGAAAAGAGCCCCACTGCAGGAAGCATGCCACCAACTTCAGCCCCTTGAAGAGCTGTGTGAGAGAAGCCCAGGAAACTGCCCCCTGACTGTGGAAATCATTCTAAGAGGCTTGTGCTGAACAGTCTTAAAACGTGTTGTCACAACCCTTAGTTTCCCTGTGATTGTCCTTGCACCACTTTCTATGGAACTGGCCTCCTTCCACCACGCTCCTAGTGACAAAGGACAATCCCAAATGTGCACTCATCTATTCATCTTAAAGGGGAGATAACTCATCCGATTTAGGAATACTGAAAGACATTCCAGGGCAGTGGCAGCTGCAAACATGTGTGCAAGAAAGTTGAATTTCCCTTCTACTGACTGAGAGGAATCACGTGATTTTGATTGATCCAATATGGAAAATGGGAAATAACATTGGAAAGTGGCCACCCTTATCCTCTTTTTCTCTGGCCACGGTTTTGTGTATATTAGGAAGCCATTGTAAAGCCAGTGCAACTCATTCCTTCTCATGGTCAAGCTCTTGTATCCTCCTGTGGCAGTCTGCTCTATCACATTTGTCCATCATATAACTCACAGTTCCTGGGGCTTGCAAGGGATGATTCTATAGATAGCTGACAGTTGGCTCCAGATCACAAGAAAACTAAACCTTGGTACTGCTTCCTTGCATTTTTACCATCACCTTTCCCACAACAGACAAAAGCAGACATGAAAACAAGCCAATGTGAGAATCCTTCCGCCTAAACCCTCAGAAGATGTGTGTGTGACAGAAAAGAGAAGTGTTGACAGCTCAGACCAGCTGACAATAAGCCTTGAGCATGGAGGAATGATGGGCTTTTGATTATTAAATTACATTTGCTAAAGCAGGAAAGTGATCTCAGATACCATACACTGATTTTTAGAAAAGAAAGGTTTTCTGCCTCACATTCTTAGTTAACCAACCTCTCTCCCTACTGCCTACTAGGCATTTCTGCTCCTTCTACTCTTTCCCCATATTTCATTTCATACAATGTTAGTGGAATCAATTCAAAGACTACATAAGCATTATTTCTGAGCCCAGGACAGAAGGTTAGTAGGTGAACATTGTTCTCCTGAAAATAGCTCAAATGCTCTTCCTTTCTCTTCCAAGTCCCCCCTCCCTCTTTTTTTCTGGAAGCTTGGCATTGTTGGAGAAAGCAGCTGCTGTTTCCTTGCATATGACAGATAGTAATGATACTTCTCAGTTCTGTGTACTGACAGTCAAAGAAACCTTGGAGCTGGAGAAAGGCGGGGAGGGAAATAAATCTTATTTAGGTGCTGCCAGCACTATGAATTTTATTAAGGGGCACTGACTTCTTCAGGAAAAGCCATTGCACTAGCAGCTGAGCCCTAGTCAGGGCATAAGAATTTTCAATACTATTCTCTTCCCCTTTTTGCTTAGAACTTTGCTGTCAGACTCTGTAGGTTTAATTAACATATTAACATGAATGGCTAAGAGTTGTTGTTTTCCTCCTTTCTTGCTGTAACACCAGGCTTGACAATTAACTTCCCAGGGAGAAAATGTTTAAAGAATATTCACAGTATAGAAGGCAGCTTTGTCTAAAGGTAAACTTGCAAGACCCACATGAAAATCCTTAGGACTTCCAAATGTGCTGAAAGAGATTTTTCTTTGAAGATACTGACCTTGGACTGTATATCCATTTAAACAAAATATATTCCCCATATAGATTATCATTGTCCATGTACTGAAACCTGAGCTTTTTATTATGCATATTCATGGTAAGGGGACTCCACTGTAAAACATCAGTAATTTTTGCCTTGAATATGTACTATGTTCTAGATACCTGTGGATACAGAAATGTGGGATTGGTAATCTTTGAAATTTTTCTGTCTCTTTCAAAAGTTGGAGAATATTCTCAAGACATTTAAAAGTGTTTTTTTTTTTTTTTTTTAATGTAGACAAGAATCCCACTTGTCACTGTTAGAAGGCCACTGAAAAGTCATCGGAGACTACTGAAACAGTTAGTTCTGATATGTATCCAGTAGGTGGAAAGTATATTGCTAGAACACAGATCTTTGGAGAAGGAGGCCAAAGGGAACCTTGGTGTGTAAGGGAAGGCTTACAGAGAATGTACCTTTAGAGGTAAGCATTAGAGGAAGATCAGCACTGAAGGACAGAAATCCTAAAGCAAACTATGACAGAATAGCAATGTTGAAGGCATAGCAGGTACAATGTGGCCAGATGTGTGGGGAAGGTGAGAAGGCCCACCCACTAAGACCAAAGGGTGAAGGGTGGCTTCCCAAAATGGAACTGTGAAGGATGCCGCTGAGCTGCAGAAGACACACTTGGTTTATTGGATTGCTGTATATGCCTGATGTTTGATGGCCCTCCAAATGCTCACAAATAACAAAGCAGCCATCTGATAGCACCTACCAATATCGGGAGACTTAAGTGACTGCTCCATAGGTTCTGAGTCCAGACTGAGTAGGTGAAGTTTAAAAGTCAAAGACAAAAAACAAACAAACACCCAATAAACGGTAGCACCCAACAATTCTTCACAGAGATGAGTTTTATTTAGGAACATAGGTGGCAGTGCCTGATGTCCTACATGGGCCTTCAAAGCCTTTATGTTATTATGGAGAATCTGTGTGAGTCCAGCTTTCACATACAGAACTATTATTTTAAGCCATCTTGGTTCTTCTACATACTGAAATGCAGATATTAATATATATTTAAATATATACCACAGTTGCATTAATTATGTTCACTTTAACTCATTGAGAGAGAGAGAGAGAGAGAGAGAGAGAGAGATCAAGAAATTGCTGTTGTTCTACTCTGTATCAAAATGCAAGATGTTCAGAGCATGATTGGAACAAGAACTGAGCTGTGCATTCACAGGATCTTTGGGTTCTGAGAATAGAAAGAATAAGTTGTCCTGCCCTTTCTTAATTCTGTGAGGAAAAGCTGTCTTTCCATCTTGCTTTGGTATTCTTAAAATGTATCTAGAATGGGGTGATGGCTCAATGCAAAAAACATTTGCCATCCAATGTTTTGAGTTCAGATACACAGACCCCACACAAAGGCAGGCACAGTAACACATACCTGTAATCCTACCTTTCCAATGGAAAGCTGAAGAACTGAAAGGAGAATCCACAGAAGCTTCTAGCCCAGGTACTATGGCATGGAAAGTATGAACAAGAGACCTCATTTTAGAGCTGGAGAGATGGCTCAGTCATTAAAGGCTAGACTCACAACCACAAATATAAGAGACCTCATTTTAAACAAGGTGAAAGGAAAGGACTGATACTCAAAGTTGCCCTCTGACCTCCATGTAAGCATTGTGGCATGTACATGCCTATAATCAATCACACATACAAACATTTGCACAACCATGTATAGAAGTCTGTGCGTTTATAGCATTAAGCGCTCCCAAGAACCCTGTTTTCTGCCTTGCATGGCTGAAAACATTGTTCAACACCATAATAAAATATCTGAGTTAATCAGTTTATTAAGAGAAAAGATTATTTGACTTAATAGTTTCAGCCAGCAGTGAATTAGCCTATCATGAGAAGCTGAGCAATACTGCTAACTTTATGGACTGACTGCACAAAAGAGAAAGAAGCCGCTATGGTGACACAGTGACATTTAGGCTATGCCCCCAGTGACTAATGGTCTTCCTACGATGCTCCCCTATTCAAAGATTCCACTGCCTCCCACTGGTATCACTGAGGGACCCTAGCTTTTACAGGTGAGCCTATTAGGGACACTCAACATTCCAACTTTGGCAATGAATGATGGAAGTAAATTTATACAACAAGACTTTGAAACAAAATGTCAAAGACAAAAAACAAACAAACATAAATGGTAGCACCCAACAATTCTTCACAAAGATGAGTTGGAGGATCAAATACTATACAGTGGAACCAATGAGTAGCTTGCCTTCACAGCCAGGTATCTCGTCCTTTCTAGATTGCAGGATGTGTCTTGGACAAGTGAACAGTGTCATGACTAGTTCTTTCAAGAGCCAGTAAATACTCAATTGAAGTAAGTTGTTCTTTGGGCATGCTTGGTGCATCAACAGCTTTGTTGAGTCACCTGGTGAGTCATTTGACCTTTTTTGTTGTACAGTCTGTGTGGCTAAAAAGAGAAGAAGAGGCAGGTAATGCCTCTACTCAGTACAATGACTCACCATCCACTCAGTGTGGGAGATGGCAAATGCAGAGATTAGATATTGAGGGTCAGGTGTATCAGACACCAGGCACAGGCAGGAAAGAGATGTCCCACATGTTGTTTTCCTAATCAGTAGCTGACCACTCTGGACACAATATACCTAGAGAAAAAGAGATTCTTCAAACTTCCATAAGAGGACAGTTGGGTACCCAGGGTCCTGGGATAACATGGAGACTATGAGAGCAGAAATGAGAAGGAGAAATGAAGTACAAGACATAAGAGAGAGAAATAAAAGATACTTGTGTCATTGAGTGTATGGAGAGTTAGCCCATGCCTCATGAGTAGTGGCTCACAATGCGGTTGCCCTTGGAGAATGTGGCAGTGTGAAATGTTGCCACCTGTGTGGCCATCTGTAGAATGATCACAACAACTTTATATGTCACAGAAATGAAGTGACAAGTGGTGAATGAGATAATGCATGGAAAAAGCTTGAATTACAGTAAGAGCCTGGTCTGTGTGGTCTAGGGTCTTATAACCCGAGTTTCCTTTGCTTGCTCCTATAAAGCCTAGCAGAACTTGTGAGAGTAGCCAATCAATGCCTGTTTTGACTTAAGGCCCACTCCACAAGAAAGAATTCATACCTGGCAGTGCTAGGGTAACAAGAACCAGAGACTAGATAGTCCAGAGACCTAGGGTAAAACTAAACATTGCTGGTCTAAAGAAAGAATCAATACAACAGCTCCTAATGATATTCTGCTATACTCATAGATCAATGCCTTATTTAGTCATCATCAGAGAAACTTCCTACTGCACCAGATGGGAACAGATGCAGAGACCAACAGTCAGACATTATGCAAAGAGAGGGAGTCTAAATGCGATGTCTCCATAAAATACCTCCCCTCAGAGCTCAGGGAAGCCTACCCAAGAGAGGGTAGAAAAAGTGAAAGAGCCAGAGAGGATGAAGGATATCAAGAGAACAAGGCCCTCTGTATCAACTGAGCAAGCACACGTGTGCTCACAGAGACTGAAGCAGAAAGCTCAGGGCATACATGGATCTGCACCAGGTCCTTTATACATATATATGTAGTGGGTAGCCATTCCAGCTTGGATCTGGAAGTTCCAACCCCCATTGAGACTCTGGCAACTGTCACGCCTACGAGGCGGGGCCAAGGGAGGCGTCTGGAGGCCTGAGACCTGGATGGGTGAGCGCTCTCTCTGTTCCTGGACCCTAGACAGTGGAGGTTGACTGAGCAGAGCTCCAGAGAACACCGCTAGACTGCGATACACCTTCCCCAGACCCCCACAATCTACCTATTCCTTCATTTGTAAGTCGCCCACTAAATAAATCTTTTTTTTAACTACGTGGAGTGGCCTTAATAATTTCACCAATATCTGGCACCCAACGTGGGGCACGAACCCACGACCCTGAGATTAAGAGTCCCATGCTCTACTAACTGAGCATATATATATATTAGCTTTCAGTTTTATATTTTACAGGACTCCTGACAGTGAGAAAAAGTAGGTTTATGATCACTGGGCTTGCTTTTGGGACTCTTTTTCTCCTGTTAGTCTACAATGTCCAACTTTTATATTATAGTTTTTGCTTTATATTATTATTTTGTTGTGTTTAGATGCTATCTCTTAGAAGCCTGTTATTTTCTAGTGAGAGACAGAAAGAGAGTAGATCTGGAGGAGAGGGAAGATGGGGAGAAATTAGGAGGAGTAGAAGGAGAGGAAACTATAATCAGGATATATTGTATGAAAAAAGAATCTATTTTTGATAAAATGAAAAAAAAAACAAACAAACAAAAAGCAAAGACTAGTATTAGTTCATGGCCTCTAGAATTGAGTGTGTTCTCTTTGAATTGATATTCTGCCACAGTCCAAATCTGGATGAGGACAAGGTCTGAGAATGAGTGGATGCAACAGCAGTGATGGAGAAATCAGACTTGGGAAACTTCTGTGTTTTGTGTTACAGGAGATGGACAGAGAGGAAGCACATCTCAGTGTGGCTTTACCTACTCTGACTGGAGCCATCCCTTGAGGGACAGGTCTCAGCAGAGGATGTAAGGAGTTGGCAGGGAAGCAAGTGAGCCAGGCCATGGTGGTCGGGAGAATCTTGCAGCCTGACTGACTAGCAGCCAGAGTGCTTTTATATTTATACAGAATTTAGTAAGCAGGGTTACATTTATGTGGTTCCAAAACATAGATCATGTCATTTTTGCTTTTGGACATATGTTTTACTTCCTATTGCCCATCTTTAACAGAGTTATCATTTTCAATTATTCTCCCTCAAGTTTTGACATCATTAATAAACAGTTATCATTTTTACTCATTAACCCTAAACCCAACTTTTTTGTAGAATTCTTTTTTATTTTATTTTTATTTTTATTATTAAGAAATTTTCTATTCATTTTACATACCAAACACAGATCCCCATCTCCTCTCTCCTCCTGTCCCCTAGCCTTCCTCCCCAACCCACTCTTCATTCCCACCTCCTCCAAGCAAGGTCTCCCATAGGGAGTCAGCAGAGCCTGGTACATTCAATTGAGGCAGGTCCAAGCCCCTCCCCATTTCACTAAGGCTGCTCAATGTGTCCCACCATAGGCACTGGGCTCCAAGAAGCCCACTCATGAACTGGGGATGGATCCTGATCCCACTGCCTGGGGGCCGCCTAAACAGTTCAAGCTAAACAACTGTCTCACCTATCCAGAGCGCCTAGTCCAGTACCATGGGGGCTCCACAGCTATTGGTCCACAGTTCATTCATTTCCACTGGTTTGGCTGGCTGTCTCTGTACATATTCCAATCATGATCTCAATGTCCCTTGCTCATAGAAACCCTCCTCTCTATGATCGATTGGATTCCTGGAGCTTGGCCTGGCGCCTGGCCATGAATCTCTGTATCTGCTTCCATCAGTTACTGGATGAAGGCCCTATGATGACAGTTAGGGTATTCACTAATCTGATCACTAGAGTAGGCCAGTTCAGGCACCCTCTCAACTATTGCTAGGAGTCTAAGGTGGGGTCATCCTTGTGGACCCCTGAGAAATTCCCTAGCACCCTGTTTCTCCTATTCCCATGATGTCTTCATTTATCATGGTATCTCTTTCTTTGCTCTCCCACTCTGTCTGTTCCCTTATGTTCTCATCCCCCATCCCTTGCTCTCTATTATTCCCCTCACCCCCAGTTTGTTCATGTAGATCTCATCTATTTCTCCATTGCTGGGTGATCTATATGTCCTTCTTAGGGTCCTCCTTGTTAGCTAGCTTCTCTGGAGTTGTGGGTTGTAGTCTGGTTATCCTTTGCTTTACATCTAATATCCACTTGTGAGTGAGTACATACATACATGTTTGTCCTTCTGAGTCTGGGTTGCCTCACTTAGGATGATATTTTCTAGTACCATCCATTTACCTGCAAATTTCATGATATCATTGTTTTTTTTTTGTTTTTTTTTTTTTTTTTCTGCTGAGTAGTACTCCATTGTGTACATGTGCCACGTTTTCTTTATCTATTCTTGGTTGAGGGGCATTTAGGTTGTTTCCATGTTCTGGCTATTATGAATAATGCTGCTATGAACATATAACCCCACATCTGACAGAGGGCTGATCTCCAAAATATATAAAGAATTCAAGAACTTGGACATCAAAATATTGAACAATCCAATTAAAAATGGGATACAGAGCTAAACAGAATACTCAACAGAAGAATCGCAAATGGCCAAAAGACATTTAAGGAATTGCTCAACATCCTTAGTCATGAGGGAAATGCAAATTAAAATGACTCTGAGATACCATCTTACACCTGTCAGAATGGCTAAGATCAAAAATACTGATGACAGCTTATGTTGGAGAGGATGCAGAGCAAGGGGAACACTCCTCCACTGTTGGTGGGAGTGCAAACTTGTACAGCCACTTTGGAAATCAATATGGCAGTTTCTCAGAAAACTGGGAATCAATCTACCTTAAGACCCAGCTATACCACTTTTGGGCATATACCCAAGGAATATTCAATCATACCACAAGAAAGAACACATGCTCAACTATGTTCATAGCAGCATTATTTGTAATAACCCAACTTTAAAAAATCTAGAGGCATATGACAGCTTGTTCTCAGGCCAGTAGCTTTTTGTGACTACAAAAACACTAGACCAAAAAAAATCTTCAAGCCAGTCCAGGCATATTGCCATGTCCCAAGCAGTGTATTATTAACTCTCAATGGTCAGAGTGCCCAAGAAAAATCCTCAGGCCAAAGCTGCTGCAGTTATTATTCATAATGCAATGTTTATATTTTATATCTTTATAGAATTTGTTTATATGTCTAATCCTGGCATTCTGTCATTCCTTGGTTATGTGAAACCACAGTGGCTCTACATGTTCTAACTTTTCTAAGAAAGAGAGATCCTGGCATCTCATTCTCTTATCAACTTTCCATTCTATATTTTGCTCATCAATATAAGTCTCTGTGTAGGGCTGAGGTAATTTCAGGTAATCTAACATTGTTGCTGTATATGCCACATAATTGCCTGAGTATATAGAGAAAAGAAGCTGGCAATCTGAACTGTAGCCAAATCCTCTAGCCCACTGAATCTTGTTGACCGTTTTTAGTTTGTTTTGAATATCTTGTTCCTGTATAAGTACAGTGACAAATGTTTCAAAAATGTCTCATAGCCTCACAAGGAGACCTCTGGTTTCCTTATGTGTGTCACAACCTCCAAGGCATAAGGAATACCTTCAACTAGATAAGGATATTACCCTAAAAGCAGGAGGAGTAGTATGTTCAGGACTTTCCTGGGGAAGCTTAGAAGCAGTACTTCTGGGAAAATGCATAAATGAATCATATGAATTTTCCCATCAATCCAATATCCCCAAATTGTACAAATATTAAAAGTCCCTCAAGTATGCAACAGGTGGAGATAAAAATCAAAGGTGGAATGGCAACCATAATGAGACTCAGCTTTGTTGGATCTTAGTCAAGCAGCTCTGCTGGCTTTATGACTTTTACCATTCCCATCAGATATGGCTGTGCCAATATTCTGTTTTCCATGATTGGCTCATCTAAATGCATAGAGATAGACTCTGTTTGTTCATACATTAGCCCTACCTATCCTACAACTTTGACTCCCTACTCACCATTTTGTAATCAATGTGGATTTTATCAATTTGAATCCTGTTATTTCTTTAGACCCCACTTGTTTCTCCAGGCCTCTAGAAGTACCCTCTGCTTTCCTTCCTCTTTGGTTGTTTCAAGAATTTCACAGTTTCCATAAGGATCAGATATCATAGTGGGATTTTCAGAAACTAAGTAGTAATTTTTACCCTAAATACTACCAATTACATATTGCTAATGCTATCAAGGAGGGCAGAAGACATTGCCACCAGGCAGAGCACTGTATGAATCCCAGTTTGCTTCACTATTTACTGAACATATGATTCACAGCACATCATATAAGCCCTTAGACCCACTCCCCTTAAGTGTTGAAGTGAGATGTTGCTATATGACTTGCAGAATTGACATCAAAAACAGAGAGGATGTCCTTACCTGGAAATGACAGGTGTTGGTATTGCTGAATTCTAGAACAAAAACAAGGTCCCATGATGCTGACCTATTTCTTCTCTCTCTCTCCAGTTGTACAGCTCTGCTGAATTTGGCAGAAGATGGCAGCTTATCCAGGAATCAGTGGTTCCAAATAGGTTCTACTGGTAAGTCTGACTCCATTTTCTGGCCAACTAAGCTATCATTACCTCTCTGAGCACAGGATAGGACCCTGGAATAATAAACATCTTCAGACACTCTTAAAAGTTGTGTCACCATTTTTTTCATAAACCCTTAATGGATCATTAATATTAGTGAACTTCAGGGACTTTGTAAGTATTGCTTTGGTATTTAGTAATTTTCACACTTCCTAATGCTGTGACCCTTTAATGCAGTTCCTCATGTTGTGTGAGCCTCAACCATAAAATTATTTTTGTTGCTACTTTATAACTGCAATTTTGCTACAGTTATGAATAGTAATGTAAGTATTTTTGGAGACAAGGGTTTGCCAAAATGTTGTGACCCACAGAATGAGAACCATTTTTTAAGTCACTGTAATTGTTATTGACTAAAGCATCTTATACACATATATTAGATATCTGAATAAAGGTTTTTAGTATAAATAAGTAGATCTGAATTGGTGTAACAGCAGATCTTGTCCCTCTTCCTTATTTAAGATCTTCTAGGCATTCTTTTTATCTTATGAGATATAACCGGCAACCCTGTTTTCTCAATTAGCATTCCAGCTGTGTAGGAATTGTCAAATGTGTCTATGAACTGTCAAATGCATAAAGTCACAGGGCTATACTTTGCTAAGACTGTTGGGACAGAATGCTATGGATTGGTGACATAAACAGCAAATGTTTCTATGTGCCGTCCTGAAGACTGGAAAGACCAAGGTGAAGGTACCATCAGATTTACTCTCTGGTTTGTGGGCTCCTCCTGACCTGCACATGGCTGTACCCTCATGTAGTAGAAAGAAGAAGGGCCCTGGTCTCTCTTCTAATTGTCACATGGACACAAATTCAGCCATTGTTACCTTACCCTCATGACCTCATCTAAACTGAGTTATCTTCCAAATTCAAATGCTATCATAACTTCAGTTTAGGACTTTAATTTTGATGTTGGGAAGAGTATAAACATTCAGTCCATAACTATAAATATAGATATAGATGATATAGGTATATATATTTGCATGTGTTAGCTATAGCCACTGCCCTATGCCTTGTTTTTAATAGTGTGCTGAAATTATGCATATAACTTCAATTTCATATTTTCAATAGTTACAAATAAGTTTACAGTAAGAATTAACATACAGATAAATAATGTCTATTGGACATAAATAATAAACTATATGTTATAAAGTGTTATGCATATGAAAAAAGAAATAATAGAATGGGAGGAGAAGGAGAAAGACAATATAGAACAGAAATGAAGCCAAGAAAATCATAATCTTGGTTTTCTTAACTATGCTCCTAATTCTGTTAGAGGTAGCCTCCTCCATGGCAATAGATAGCTCAATTTGAAAATCAAGCAAGTGACAAAAGTTAATTTTAGCTTTTCTGTTCCCAATCCAAAATCCAGGAAAAGAACAAGGTCTGGAACCTTCTGGTGAGATTTGATATCTAATTTAGAGTTAGAATCTGTATCCTAATGAGGTGGAAGAGCAAACCCAGATCATCCTGAGCTGCCCATGGAACAGATAGGTCACCTGTCTCCAGGCTTTTGCCTCTAGAAGTAGTGTTAGAGAAACTCACTCCCAGGAGAGTTTATGTATTCCTTATTTAAACAACCCAGAATCACTGGGACAGTGTCATTCAGGAGCCAAGAGCTCTACATCAAGGACTGGAAAAGTATCTCTCTCATTTATCATGAAGTCTCTTCTGAAATTGCATTGTCTCTCATGAGCCTCTGGGATGACAAGATGGAGGGATACCCAGCTAATCATGAGCCTCTGGGATGACGTGATGGAGGGATACCCGGCTGGTCATGGGCCTCTGGAATGACACCATGGAGGGACACTCACCTGGTTCACTCCAGCTGCCCACTGCCTTTCTGCTTCCTTCACTGCTACACTTCCATCAAAGAGGAGTATATGTTTACCTGTTGCCTTCTCTTTGTTAACATTTCTTTTGTTTATTTAGTTAGACAAGGTCTCATGAAAGTCAAAGTGGCCTCAAAATACTTATGTAGTTGTGGCTGGCCTTGAACTCATGATCCTTCTACCTCTACCTTCTAAGCCATGGAAGTACATATGTATGCCACCACATCCAGCACTTGCCCTTCATATTTCCAAATACTTCCCTAAAGTCTTTGTGCATTTTGAAAGCTAGAGAGCTGTGATAGAGGAATTTCCTTTCCTTTTTTACAAATGCCATATATGTATACTATTCTTACATCATTACCCCTCTCTTCCCTCTAACTCCTCCTGTGACCCCCCTAACTCTGTCTTAAATTCATGGCCTCATAGCCTTTTAATGCAATTATTATTTATTAATTATTATGTAATTAAATATATAAATACAACCTGCTGAGTCCATTTAATGTCACTTTGTAGCAAGGCAGAATGACTGTTCCCCAGAGTTGAGCCCCCTAATTGACTACCTAATACCAAGGGTCAGCCCTAGAGAATTTTTTCACAAAGCTAATATAGTGGCTTTATTACTGGGACTTGGCCCAGTAAGTAGAATGGTCACTTAGCAAGCACAAGGCCCGAGTTTAATCCTCAGCACTACATAAACTGGGTATGTGATACATGTCTGTAATTTCAGAACTAAGGAAGGTGATCAGAGAGTAAGACTGTGTCTCAAAAGAAGGGGAGAGGAGAGAGGGGCAAAGAGGAGAAGGAAGGGGAGAAGGAGAGGAGGCCCTGAAAAAGTTTCATGCAAGTAATATAGAAATGTCTACTTGGAGTGAGGCCACTTATTTTTCTTTCTTTCCTTTGTTTTGCATTTCTGTGAAGTGTGTCTGTGTGTATGTGAGTATGGAGTGCACACTAGGACATCAAGTGGGGTGTCTGTTCTATCACTCTGCTTCATTTTCTTGAGAGAAAAATCTCTCACTGAACCTACAGCTAGGCTGGCAGTCAGCTAGCCCCAGAAATTCTTCTGTCTTTGCCCCCAACACACACACACAGTCCTGAGGCTGCACACATTCATGGCTTTTTACATAGGTTCTGAGAATTTGAATTCTTGTCTCCTGGAAATATACCCAAACCCAAATAGGAACCCTTATTTCTCTATCATAATGAGCCACTTCTGACTAATCAGTCGCATTGAAACTTGTTCATGCTTTGCCTTGCTGGAGATGCCCTGTCAAAAACCAAGTTGACCCCTCTCGGGTCTGGGAATCCAGCTCTATATCTTCTTCAGTCTCCCCCTCTGGTCAACATGTTTAAAGATTTGTTTATTTTTATTTTATGTATGCAGCTGTTTTGCCTGCATTTGTGTATGTGTATCATGTGCATGCAGTGTGTGCAGAGGCCAGAAGAGATCATCCCATACCTTGGAACTGGAATCACAGATGTGGGTGCTGAGAATCCAACTGTGTCTTCTGTGAGAGCAGCTCTTATCGGATGAGTCATCTCTCCAGACGTTTATCAACATTTTTTTTCATTTTGTTCCATATTCATGAGTAATGATCATGACTATGTATTTATCTCAAAATTAATAATTTTTTTAACCAAGAATCATCTTTTACTCCCACTATTTTCTGTCCTCTTTTTGTTTGTTTGCTGTTGCTATTGTCATTGTCTTGTGCGTGTGTGTGTGTGTGTGTGTGTGTGTGTGTGTGTGTGTGTGTGTGCTTTCTGTATATAGAAAGAACTCAGGTAAGTAACTGAAATAAATATAGTTCTCCTACGTTATCACGGAGATGATGGTGATGATATGTGCCAATAGAAAAGCTCTGAAGAGCCTACCTTTCCCTAAATAAGGCTTACCACAGGCTGCAGGTATATGCACATGGACTAAAGCACTAGAATGTGCATAGTAGAATCCAGGAGACCTGACAGGAGGTTTGCTGGGTTTTTTGTTTTGTTTTGTTTTGTTTTGTTTTTTGGTTTTTTTTGTTCCTTAGTGATAGAAATAAGGAAAACCATTGCTTAAAAGGATAGACAAGAAAGAGTATAGGGATGAAAGTATGTCTGGGTAACCAATGCTTGATTTACCATATTTCCTAGCTGACATGAGATTTTATTTTATTTATTTATTTATTTATTTATTTTGGTTTTTTGAGACAGGGTTTCTCTGTGTAGCTTTTGCGCCTTTCCTGGAACTCACTTGGTAGCCCAGGCTGGCCTCGAACTCACAGAGATCCGCCTGGCTCTGCCTCCTGAGTGCTGGGATTAAAGGCGTGTGCCACCACCGCCTGGCGAGATTTTATTTTTATATGACATTGTTGTAAGAAAGACAGCCCCCAGGGCAGTGGTGGCGCATGCCTTTAATCCCAGCACTTGGGAGGCAGAGGCAGGCGGATCTCTGTGAGTCTGAGGCCAGCCTGGTCTCCAAAGCGAGTTCCAGAAAGACGCAAAGCTACACAGAGAAACCCTGTCTCGGAAAAAAAAAAAAAAAAAAAAAAAAAAAAAGACAGACCCCATTCCTATGTCACCCATGCTAATCTGTCCTTTCTTATTAATCCTTTGAAGAAGGGTTCTATTTTAAAAGTAGATTTCTAAAGCTCTGCCCTCCAAATGTCACAAAAATCATTACCTTTCAAAAGCATTGCATACAATTGTTTGTAAATTCTAGCTTGTCCATCCAGTAAGTAAAATAAATAGAGCCATATTGTTTTTTCTGTTGTGAGCATGGGAACACATCTTTCCCAATCAAGCATTAGGAGCATGAACGTGCTATTTAAAGTTAAAGCTCTTTGATTCTCATAACAATTTTCTAAGCGAAGCTACTTATTATCATCATTAATAGATGAGAAGACTATGACACAGAATGGTTAACTGATGGGACCAAGGTCACATAGCAGGAAAGTAACAAGGCCATTATTTAAGTGATGGGAATCTCCAAAGTCCAATTCTACTCAATCTATTGATGTTATTGCTTCTGCTGCTCACCCTGTAGCTGGAAATTTAATGCTTTAGACAGATAAGTAATGACAACTCAAAGGTCTTTTGGACACAATGTTTGTTTTTGTTTCTCTCCAAATATATGTGGCATTTGGCCTCTATGAGTCTCAGCCTGCCTCACTTTTCCACAGAGGACACGAGACCCTGTGTGATGCACAGCACCATAGCTACTGGTGAAAATCTCTGGGTTTCTGGTCACGTGGTCGGTGTTTACTGATGCTGAGCCACTTCCAGAGTCCAACAAGAGATCAGTCAATCAAAGCAATATGTGTTATTACATTCACTCCTGGAAACAAGTTGCTTCAAATTGCATAGAAACTGTTGGGGAGTTTTCAGCCAGCTTTAATTAAAAGAAAAGTCCTTTAATCATTGCTTCTCCAGGCTAGTAGGAGAGTGTGACTAGTTCTCAGGTGGTTTTCGCTAGTGTTAAATTGAATCATTAAATGACCATGGGTAATAACATAGCATTTTCCACAGGGGTGGGAATGTGAAGATGAAATCATAGGTTTTCCACATCATCAAGCTCTCTTCAGAATTATCTGTGAGAGGCAATAGTCACACTACTCCTGGAAGCAATCAATGGCAATTGTAAATAATTATGGGATGTAACATCTTATTCTTGCCTTATCTAGTGATTGCTAGTAACACCACCATAACTACTATAAATAGAAACTTTTATCCCAGGATTTTATACTGATTCCAGAAGTAACTTAAAACCTCATAAAACATGTCTAAGCACAGTGTTTCCTTTAATGGATTACTCTTTCTTCTTGCATAACTGAGGCTAGTCATGAGTATGTCCTCTTCTATGTGAGAAATCCATGTCATTGTGGTGAGACAGTTGATGGTTAAGAACCTTAGGGACACCAAGGTTTTAGTTTAAACTCTAACAACTACTAAGAAAGGGATTATTGGAAGTTAAGTCATTTCTGTATCCCTGAGAATTTTGTCCAGATCCCACAAACATCCCAGGAACAGTATCATCGATAATGGCTGAATTTATATATGCTGGCTTTATTTCCCCAATGTTGCCTTGCCTTTAGTCTCAGATTGGTCTTCTCTGCTTTGGGATATGGAATGGGCATTTTCAGCTTTAGGCTTGCAGCCTAACAGTTTATAAATTCCATCACCTGGCCTGCATGTTCCCTGTTTTCAGAGATCAATGTGAATGGCCTGACTATGGTTATAGACATAGAAGGTAATATCTAATGCTATACAAGAAGGTAAATTATTTTCCCTGGGAACTGAATTGGGGTTCAGTCAAATGACATTATTTATAGCCAGAGGGAGATGTGACTTTTAACAAGGAAAATAAAACCTTTTTGAAGATTCTGTTATTAAAGAAGGAAGGATTGATTTTCTCTCTTTAAAAAAGAGATTTATTTATGTATTATTTGTGGAGTGCTCTACCTGCATCAGATCTCATTGTAGATGGTTGTGAGCCACCATGTGGTTGCTGGGAATTGAACTCAGGACCTCTAGAAGAGTAGCCAGTGCTCTTAACCTTTGAGCCAGTTCCCCAGCCCTAGGATTGATTCTGTTTAGGGAAAAAATACAGATAGGAGACCTGAGTGTCAGTTAATGCCATAAACAGGTTTCTGTTTAAGTACCTGAACTTGTATAGGCACACAATAAACCGTGGTCTTTGATCTTCATGATGCCATTGGGAGGTAGTAGCCAATGCCCCATTTTAATGAAAGAAAAAAGCTGTATAACTTATCCACCAGAACAATGATGATATGTAACAGCCTTGAAATTTAATTTTATATGGCTTTATGGCTCTTACTTGTGGTACTAAAGATTAACCTCACAGTAAAAGTGTATTTCATTCTTCATCCCCCAATTAAAGAAGATTGAAAAATTGTTAAATTTATAAAATTGTATATTCTTCATTTTAGTCTAATAATTTAGTAAGAGCCAAGTTCTTGCATTAAACATTGAAAAACAACATGGACTTGGAGACATCGTACCCAAATGACCTTGAAAATGCATTTCTGTCAACAGTCTGATTATTTAAAACAGGTTGAAAAATGTGGTTTGTTGGGATCTGAGTAAAGTTTGGGATTTAAAAAAATATGGAGAATAGTTCTCATTACAAAAGATGGAAGTTTATTAAGTTAAAAAAAAAGATTAAATGTTAAGACAATTCCACTTAATTGAAACATTTTTTGAGCTTACTTTGTTATATTTGTTAATATACATGGACTGGCTGTAACAGGACCAGCTGAATAGTTATCAGTTTTCAATGATTAATTAACATGAAAATTAGGAACTGTTAAAAATTGGCCTTTGAGTTTGTGAGATGGCTCAGTGGGTAACAGCACTTACTATTCAAACCTGACCATTTGAGTCTAGTCCCCAAAACCACAGAGGAAGGAGACAGTGAAACTTTGTACACAGTATGTACTAAATTATAAATAGTCTCATTGTTTTCCATAGCTCAATGCAATAAGCATGATTGACCTTCTATGCCAATCTTAGACAATAGGTAACAAATCCTACTTGTATGTTGACTGTGTTTCAGGTTTATTAAGTATTTGCATTAATCATTAATTGCTTAAATTGATCAAGACTTTTAAGATATAATAAAAAAATACAGCCTGCATAAGTAATAAAACAACAGATGTTTGGTCATTGTTCTAAAACAGGGGGTCTAACAGCATATTCCTCTTATCAACAGGCTTATTAAATGCATCAGATCATGTCCTCTCTCTATCAACCCTACCCTCCACTGTGTTGCCAGCTCTGTCTTTGAAGTACCCTCTGGATAGCTTATGTCTCCCTATGAAAAACTTGGTCTAGCTAAAGTCCTATAATTAAATCTTATGGGCCTGATTAGGGGATATGCCCTTAGTTAGACCTAGGGGTAGAATCAACTATAGCAAGTGACATGAAAAGAGAGGGTAGAATGGCCATGAGACAAAAATGCCTTAATGGCTTTTAGCAATTTAAGGGGAGAAGATAAAGAAAAGTCATCCAGAAAAGATGCTGATTATACATATATTTTCATACTCATTTCACATGAGTAATAAATAGAAAGCTAAATAGAAAAGTCTCATAGATACTTTACCTTAAAATATACATTGGTAAGCAATGGTGATGGAATTTAAAACCAGGAGTGCTTGACTAAGGACATGCTCACTGTACCTCATGCTGTAACCCTGTCTTCAATATACCTCCATGGCCTCCATGATGCTATGGACCAGAAAAGCTTTTAATCTTAGACTTCTTACAGCCTGTATTCTATATATGTGGACTCTTATCCTTATCCAGGATTCTCCTTCTCTAGTCTTAGCTACCAACTGTATACAAAGATCTTGTGCAAAGAACCTTTCCACAGTGGGGTGAGGATGTTGACACTTGAACTAAGATCATCGTCTATAACATGAATCTTAAAAGGTTTTATTAATAGAAAACCTGGAGCCAGATATTGGGGTGAAAGCTGAAAGATCAGAGGAATAGAACAAGCCAGCCACAAGTTCTTACCACTAGGAAATGCTCAGCCCAGGCTAGAGCTACTTCCTGTATACTCACGCCTATATACCTTTCTGTGCCCTCCCATCTTACTTCCTCTCTCCACTCAGCTACATCACTTCCTTTTTCCACCCAGCTCTATCACTTCTTGTCTATCTGTACAGACCTCTAGACCTCTATGGTTAACTAGTGCTGGGATTAAAGGTGTGTGCCACAATGCCTGGCTCTGTTAAGTGGCCTTGAACTCCAGACATCCAGATGAATCTCTGCCTCCCAAATGCTAGGATCAAAGGCATGTGCTACCACTGCCTGAACTCTTGTTTTTAATATAGTGGCTGGCTTTTTCCTCTTCCCCCCAGGCAAGCTTTGTTTGTTAGAGCACAAATAAAATATCACCACAATTATCTGCCTCTTTCATGGTGCTCTATTTAGTTCTTCAAATTTATGTGTGATTTCTGTTTTGCCTAGATCCTGGGGACCCCCAAAAGACCACCATGGAGACCAAATCCCTCATGTGAAAGTAAAGAGCCTTTATTTTTCAGGCTCCAGAGCTTGGTCTCTCTGTCTGACAGATGCACCAGTGAGGGCAGAGAGCCCTGAGCTCAGGCAGGGTGGAGTTTTTATCATAGTAGATGTTGGGTTAAGGGGATTTCCAGGGTTCAGGACCCTGATTGGCTGACATTTGTCTCAGGTATAGGGAATGTTTGGAATGTCAGGTATTTCCTCTTAGAGGCAGGCCCCACTGGGTGGGATCCACTTATGGCTTTTCCTGGGTCCAGGTGTTGCCTACCAGAAGCTGTGTCTAGGCTTCTAAGCCTGTCTTAGCAGCTGTGTGGTCAAGCTGTTTTGGGTCCCCCCACAATTTTTGTCCTCCAAAAAATATAATACAGCCTAGCATGAACTGCAGTGGAGGTCTGTTTTGGTTCTTGGTCAGAGAAGTCTAAGTTTTTGGTCAACATTTCCAAGTTCAATCTCAGATTCAATATCTGTGGGAACCAAGGAAGCTTGCCCAAATGTCAGTTTTCTTCTACTGTTGTGCCCAGATCGTGACCCCCAGAGAGACCACCAAAGACGAGCATGCTGGAATGCAAAAGCAAGGTTTAATTCTGGATATCCAAAAGCAATACAAGCCTAGGCAGGGACTTCGTCCAATACATCCAACGCAGTGGAAGCTGGAGGAAGTGCCCACCTGTCTGCAAGCTCAGTTTTTAAAGGGAAAAGTCACAAGGTTACATCATTTAGGGATGCTAGTATGGATACAATTCTGTTTGGCTCGCTTCTAGGGACTTCTAGAAATTACTTCTAAGGGAGTGGTTGCCCGCCACCATTCTCATTAGCTGCCCTCAGGTGGAGGCATTTCTGTGGTCAGTTACCCTGGAAACCAGGGAAAGGACATTCCATAGTCTGGCAGGCATTACCTTGTGACTATCATATGACTCTGTACTTTTACAGTTCCTGGTTTCTGGAATCTGAACTGACTGGTTTCAGTAACTAATGGCCTATTCCCAAAAGGAGAAATCTTAGGCCTTAATTTTGGGGTGAAAGCATTTCTAAGATGGCTCACTTTGCTCTCACACTATAAAATCTTATTTTGCAGACTAAAAATGCCATAGTATTGTTTTCAGCAAGTAAATTAGTATTTAGTATAGTCTGCAAATATGTCTTTTTATTTCCTTCTTTCCAGTTCCTGCTAAAAGATAAGTTCATTAACTAACAGCCAAGATTCTGTCTGTCTTTCACATTTCTGTCCACCTTGTATATACTACTCTAACTGCAGCAGAATGTACATGTACATGTGTACATACAAGTATGTACACTGCATGCACAGAAGTAATGATACCCCTCACACCTTCTTGATACAGTATCTTGAGAAGTCAGAACTGTCTGAAACCATCTTTTTGGACTTCAGACTTTCCCATCTCTTCCTCCTCTCTCATTGTTGACTACTTCTCCTGTGTTTGACCCCTACCCTGTGACCTGACCAGTGGGCAAGTAGGTGAGGAGCATGGTGCAGTGGCAGGAAGGTATTCTGAGACTCATCCCTGGAGATGTGCTGGGATGTTAACTGCACCTGCACTAAGAGAGCTAGATAAGAGCATTTCATTATCCTTGAGAGGCTTGTGTTTTATCTCTTTTCTAGAAGTTAATGATCTCCACATGAGTGCTGTTTTCCAAGCCTCTTGCACCTTCCTTCACTCCTGAATCTTTTCCTGTGATTAGCAAGTGTTCCTTGCAAATTAAAATGAATGTGCCTTTGTGCAGTATGAGCTCATCACTTCTCCTGTAGCCTTCTTTCACTAATGGTCATTGTTGATCCCTGCCCCTTTATCTTGTTGATTTCCTGTCTCTCTAGGCAGCAGCTTTTCTATCTTTGCCAAATAGAGATTCAATCACATCTCCAGATTTCCACTAAGAATCCCTCTAATGTGGAAGGACCCACCATCGCCATGAATGAGAGTGAAAGAGGGAAGGGGTGTGGTCATAAGTCTGGCTTCCTAATTTGTAATGACTATAGAGGAAGTTCACTTAATGATAGTGGACATACCTCACTTAAAACTCAAAGGCTCTTAAGATTACCCCATGTCTTTGCACATAACTGTGCTTATTCATTCAGTTTTGGGTGCTTCTATGCAGTCACATGTCTTTCCCGGAATTCTGCTTAAAAAGGCATGGCATAAAGCTACACAACTACATTAATTCTAAAAGTGTTCCTCAGTAAAATAAACAAAATTATCCTTCAACCTGACTGAGATTTCTCCTCATATAATGTAAAGCATTTATAAGTATCTAAAATATGAGAGCATTTGCATATGTCACATTATCCATTTTTAGATGATGTTTACTTCTCCTTGAGTCGTACTTCTCTTCCTGTTTCCTGAAACAAACTACTGAGGTATAGGTTAACCAGTATGACCTTGTACTTGAACACCAGACAGCAGGGCCATGTAGAAGAGCAGAAAAGATTCTTATATGCACTCAAGCACACAACATACACACACACACACACACACACACACAACACACACACACACACACGGTTTGAGCAAAAGCCTAGTACATTGAAGTGCTTAGAACACTGAGCCATGCCTGGTAAGTACCACATATCCTCCATTACCATTGAATCTAAAATTTAAATAAATAGATATGTACTATTATTTTGTGAATCATTTAAAAAATGCCTTCACCTGAACATTATGATCATCATGAGACACTTACTGGTTTAAAAGATATTAAAATGAAACAAAAACTAAATATTTGAGGGATAGATGAAACAGGCTTCCTACTGCTATTTGATGAGCAACCATGAAGAATGGATTTGGGGATGAGTTAGCTCTAGATATTTGTTTTTCCTATAAAGGTTAGATGATGCTCTCTTAGTACCTACTCAGTAAGATGAAGAGGGTAGGGTAGAGAAGACACAGCACTGAACAGCTGATTATTTGTCAGGATAGGTCAGGTGACCATCCCTGACACAGTTATACATCAGAATCTCAGCACTCAAGGAGAATTTAGAGGGCATTCAGTCTGACCTCCGATGACTTGGAGGGATCTCATCTACAAAGTGCTAGAGAAATGGATGCCAAAAGCCTTTTAAAATGAGAACAGAACTTCACTGTCTATCAAGATCTATCTTCCTCTAAGTAGAATAACAAGAGGAAATGGACCTGTCCTGGTGTTCTTTATTGTTGGCCCTGGCACTTAAGACATCAACACCTCTAAGCAAAACAATCCCATAATTTAGAGAAAAGTGTCAAGGCTTCACAGGCATGGCAAGATATGCCCCAGGGTGTGTACAGAACCTGCATTCATAAGATTTATGGTAAAGAGTTTTACATGAGCACCCACATTTGAGGCAGATAAATCTTAGAAGACATTACTATTACCAATAATTGAATTACAAAACCATTATCATGTGCCGAGCAGAGCAACTTTAGGACTCCATGGTGACAGGATGAAACTTGTTAGAATATCTATGCCTGTATAGTTTCTGAATTGCCAACCTATAGAACAAACTGACTAGCTCATGTCCCTCCTCTGAGCAAATACACTTCCGAGCAATTTTGTAGCCATGGAAAACAGGATACTTAGGAAAGGGGAATATACTGCAAATATTAGCATTCAGCCCCATTCAAAAAATTCCTTATATGTAAGCATCTACTTCCACAGCTTTTTGTGGTCAAAATAATGCAGTATGTGAAAATTGGGCATTTTCTGTGTTAAACATGAGTAAATCTGATTTGGGGGATGTGGGGATGCGGGGTGGCTTGGGAAAGAGGGCTGGGGGGTGAGAGGAAGGGGGTCTGTGGATAGCATGAGAAGTGAGTAGAAAATTTCTTAATAAAGAAAAATAAAATAAAATAAAAAGAACATTGTTATCAGCGCTATTTTCTACAGAAAAAAAAAAAACTTACATATAATAGCCTTATAGGAGAAAGTATTATTACAAGGCCAGAGAAATGGTTCAGTGTGTAAGAGTATGTACTGCTCTTGTAGAGGATCTGAGTTCAGTTTCCAGCATCCGCATCAGGCTACTCACAACTACCTTCAACTAGAGCTCCAGGGAACTAAACATCCTCTTTGGATCTCTGCAGATACCTGCACTCCCTAGCAGACACACACATGCATACCATAGGCACACACACACACACACACACACACACACACACACACACACACACACTTTAAAAAATCTCTTTGGAAAAGGACAGTTCTGTAATTGTATCACTTAAAAGTACAGTGTAGCTTTATTTTTGTGATGCTGAAACCCATGAGTCATGAACTTACAAAAGCTGAAATAGAGCAGTTATTTCCATTTACTGTCATTACAAGATGAATAGCAAAAATGACCCAGATATACCAAGTGATAATGCTGAGTCTCTAAGAAACAGGTTGTTTACTTATTTAGTTCCTCTACAATTATGATCTTATAAGCTTTGGATGTAGTTTTCCTTACCACAATATTTAATTTATAAATAATTTCAGAATTAAAGAACAATGTGGTGATATTTTATTTTTGCTGAAGTGGGGTTGATATTTTATTTTTGCTTTAATAAATAAAGCTTGCCTGGAGTTCAGAAGAATAGGAATAGCCATAATAAGTAAACGAAGAAGTCAGGCAATGTTAGCACATGCCTTTACTCCTATCACTTGGCAAGCAGGAGTCTATCTGGATCTCTGTGTGTTCAAGGTCACAATGGAAACAGCCAAGTGTGGTGGGATACGCCTTAAAGTCCAACAATAGTTAACTGTAGTGGTCTGGAGGTCTGTACAGACAGACAGGAAGTGACAGAGCTGGACAGGAAGAGGAAGTGATGTAGCTGGATAGAGAGAGCAAATCCGATGGCAGAACAGCAAGGCATATAGGCATGGGTAGACAGGAAGTAACTTGCATTTGGAAGCTGCACATTTGGTGAGGTGAGGTTAGCTGTGGCTTTCCCTATTTCCCTGATCTCTCGGATTTTCACCGGTATATTTGGCTCCATGATTTTTATTTAATAAGACCATTTAGAAATTCATCTACAGAACAATAACAAAGATACCAGGAAAAGAGCTGGAGAGATTTCTGGGCAGTTAGGAATACTTACTGTTCTTACAGAGGAAGAAAGATTGGTTCCCAACACCCATATGTCAGCTCACATCCAACTTTAGTTTAAAGGGGTTCAATGCCTCTTCTGACCTCTTCAGTTTCCTACACACATGGTACACAAACACACAGACACAAGCATACACACATACACACACACACACACACATACACACACATGACACATACACACAACACATACACACAACACACACACAATTAAATAAATAGTTTTGTTTTAAAGATTCTAGGAGATCCCCACATACACTTCAACTAGTTGCAACCAATGTTAAAATAATTTACATAGCTATGGTACAGTTTTTACAATTAAGAAATTCACATATTATCAGCCTGGGACCTTATTTTGATTTACCCTGGCTGTCCTACAGATATCTTCTTTCTTCTAATGCAGAATCCCATATCTAACACACTATTTTAGTTTCCCGAAGTCTTCAGTCTATCTCTAAGGGTCTGCACAATTTGTGTGTGTGTGTGTGTGTGTGTGTGTGTGTGTGTGTAGCATTAAGCATTTAATCTTAGAAATAGGAAGGAAAAATCAAACCAAAAAAGGTATCATTAGTAAGCTATCACATGATATGCTTTTTGAGAAGATGTAGCTGAAGTTTTCCTGTGTCCCAGCCTGCTGGTGGTCAGGACAAATCTTTCTCACCTGCTAGTCTTGTAGCCTCTCAGACCCAAGTAAACACACAGAAGCTTATTTTTTGGTTGTGAGCCTAGCCTTTAACGGCTGAGCTATCCCTCCAGCCCCAGAAGCTTATATTATTTATAAACTGTATGGCCATTAGTTCAAGCTTATTACTGACTAGTTCTTATACTTAAATTAACCCATAGTTCTTATTTATGTTTAGCTATGTGTCTTGGTACCTTTTTTCAGTTCTGCCTTCACATCTTGCTTCTCATGGTGGTGGCTGGCAGCATCTCCTGGCTCACCCTTCTTTTTCCCAGAATTCTCCTCTCTCTTTGTCCACCTATACTTGCTGCCTGGCTACTGGCCAATCAGCACCTTATTTATTAACCAATCAGAGCAACACATTCACAGCATAGGATTGATATCCACAACAAGAAGATATACAGACTTATTGAGATTTCAGGAAATAGATACTATTGCATGTTATTCCTGAGAATGTAATTTGTATAAACTAGAAAAACAGACATTTTATACTTGGGAGGAATGAGGAGCAAGTGTGATCAGGGTGTGACTGAAAGTTTTCCTGTGCCCACCTGGCTCCCATGTCCTCATGGTCTTGCAGGAGCTCAGGCACAAATGAACATACAGAGGCTTATATTAATTATAACTGAATGGCCATGGGTCAAGCCTTTTGCTAGCTAACTCTTATATCTTAAATTAGCCCATAACTATTAATCTATGTATTGCCACATGTTACGTGGCTTTACCTGCATCTCATTACATGTTGCTCCTTGGGCAGTGTGCTGGCATCTCTCTCTCTGCCTTCTTCATGTCTCTCTCTTTGAATTTCCTGCCTGCGTCTAAGCTGCCTTGCCATAGGCCAAATGGCTTTATTTATCAACCAATTAGAGAAACACATATTTGCAGCATACAGAAAGATCACTTGCCCCATCACTTCCCTTTTCTGTCTAAACAAAAGGAAGGTTTTCACTTTAACCTTAAAATTACATATAACAAAACAGTTATCAAGCAAGAATTACAATTACAATATCTAGTCTATTTGTATTTTGTAAAATTAAAGAATTTTTTTTTTAATCTACCCTGTATTTGTGAGTCTAAGGTTTCATATCTAATTTATTTTTTATCATAACCAAGGAAAATTATGATTATAACTATCTAGTCTTCAACTACATCAAAGACCTCAGAAATACAATAATATCTAAGTAAATAGGAAGTGCATTGTAAGCAACTTCCAAAAATCTAGAATGACAGAGACATCTGGCTGCCTGGACAGTCATCCAAAGTTCCTCTGCAACATTGGAGCATCTGTCTTCAGCCTATAGGCTTAGAGTCTCTCAGTCACTTCTCTCTGTGTCCTGTAAAATGTTTGGCAGTCTCCTCTGTGAAGCAGGAACCTGAAGAACCACCTAATCTTGCAAAGTTCAGTGATCACTTTCCTATGGGTCATACATGTCCACATTATACAACATACTGTCAAGCAGTTATTGCAAGGGCACTTTTTTGCCCAGTGGCTAATTTTTACCACAAAGAAAGCAAACTCCATAATGAATTTCTTCAATGCCCATTATCTTCTCTGAAGTAGATTGCTGTTGCCAGGAGCAGACATGTCTCAATGCCCAGAAAGTCAGACTTCTTAAAACATTTTAAATGCCATATTCTGTTTTTCTTTGAAGTGTCTGAAGATTACCTACCTAATTGAATTATGTCTGTGTATACCTAGAAAACTTAACATGACTATACGTTTGACTGTCATAGAAGACTAATTATAGCAGGAATCTTAGTGAGTCTTATTAATAAAATCAAACCTTAGGCAAGTTATTGGGGTGAACTCTGGAAGATCAGAGAAACAGAACAAGGCACAGCTACCTCACCTCACCAGAATCTCAGCTGATCTTCTTTCTTCAGACTGGAGGCCTCTGAGTCCTCATCCAGAATGGGTCTCAGCTGAACTGCTGCTAGAAGCCTGAAAGCTTAATCAGCCAAATGCTTCTAGTTTCTGGTCCTCACACCTTATATAACTTTTTGCTTTCTACCAAAACTCCCTGGGATTAAAGGCTCGCTTTCTGGGATTAAAGGCATGAGTCACAATGCTTGGCTCTATCCTTGAACAGATGGATTTCTGCCTTTGGAATGCTAGGATTAAAGGCGTGTGCTACCACTGCCTAACCTCTATGTTTAATATTGTGGCTGTTCTGTCTCTGACCCCAGATAAGTTTATTAGAGTGCACAGTATTTTGGGGAATACAATACTACCACCACTAATTATTCTATTACAATTTTAAATGAGCTAAACAAACATAATACCTTAAATAAGAGTATAAATATACATACAGTATAACAAAATTAACCTTAAATTTGTTTCAATAAACTAAAATCCATAGCAATGTAAAACATTTCAAACAAGTTGTTGCTCTTTAAAAGTAGGTTCAACAATCCACCTTTTATCCTATCATATCTATATTCTATATTTTCATATCATATCCCTTTTCTTCTTTTAGAAAGAGATCGACTATGACCAATAACAATTTGTAACCAACAACTTAAACAAAGACAAACATCTGTAATCCATTTTTTTTTGGGGGGGGGGAGATGTGGGTGTAGTTTTCTAGGCTACTTCCTGCTGATAAAGGGCGCTGTAAGAATGGGGATCTTGAGAAAATTCGAGATAATGGTCAAGTCCTGGGAAGATCAGATATAGCCTTTGTTGATAGACCATCTATTAAGGTGCAGGAGGTCTGGCTTGATCAAGTCTGACCCATCTTAACCCTGAACAAATCCATAGCCTCTTGCTTCCTGTGGAAACAAAAGCAGAACTTCCTTTCCAAAGCAATATATCCTTAGATCCAAATTTTGAAGTCAAGATACCTTAAAATATACATACTGGTTTAACTCAATAGCCTTTATAATTAAATGTCACTTTCCAATTAAAAAGCCCAAAGACAATATAATCCAGACTCTCTGTGTAATTTCCATCTTTATATGGCTTACTTTTTATATTACTTTTACTGTCTCTTTAAAGACTTTATTTTTAAAACTATTTTTTATATAACTGTCTATATTCATTTTCTTTTCTCTTCCAAGCTGGTGTACATTTTTACACACACCATAAACCATTTAAAGTCTTGTTACATCTGAATCTGCCTTATTGTGAATCTGTTGCTTTAAACTGCAGCATTACTAGTACTGAAATGGCAGCTTTGGCTGCTGGCTCTGCCAACCTCAGTTTCCAACATGGTGGTGGCACATTTATAGCTAGCTCTGGGCGAACCATGCTTTCTACTGATTCTGGGAGGTAGTGGGTCTATGCTTCCATCCAGCAGTGTGTAGCCCAAAATCCCTTCCTTCCTTCCTTCTTTCCTTCCTTCCTTCCTTCCTTCCTTCCTTCCTTCCTTCCTTCCTTCCTTCCTTCCTTCCTTCCTTTCTCTCTCTCTCTCTCTCTCTCTCTCTCTCTCTCTCTCTCTCTCTCTTTCTTCATTCCTTCCTTCCTTCCTTTCTGTTTTTTTTTTTTTTTTTTGGTCTGTACTAGCAAAGGCAAATCCACCACACAGTGTAATGTGTGGCTTGGAGATGCCTCATTCCTGCCATGCTGCAGGTCAAGCCTGTATGCCATGAACTCACCATAGAGTAGCTCAAGCCCTCAGGCTGCAGCTGGCCTGAGAGAGACAATTAGGAAGCTGATCTTGGCTCCATTTTAGAACCTCTTTAAAGCTTTCTCAGGTTTTAGGTAGAAACTTTCGCCCCATGTCTTGGAGCCATTTGAAACTGGAAGTTTTTTTTTTTGTTTTTTTTTTTTTTTTTTTTTTTTTGTCCCACCTGGTCTATAGCCCCTCAGACCCAAGTAAACAAACAGAGGCTTATATTAATTAAAACTGCTTGGCCATTAGCTCAGGCCTACCATTGACTAGCTCTTACACTTAAACTCAGCCCAATTCTATTAATCTATATGTCACCACATGTTCCATGGCTTTACCTGTGTGCCATTACATGCTGCTCCCTGGACAGTGGACTGGAGTTTCCTGGCTCAGCCTTCTGCTTCACAGAATTCTCCTTGTCTGTTTATCTTGACTATACTTCCTGCCTGGCTACTGGCCAATTAGCATTTTATTTATCAACCAATCAGAGCAACACATTCACAGCATACAGAACATCCCATAGCACCTCTCCTTTTCTGTCTAATCAAAAAGGAAGGGTTTAACTTTAACATAGTAAAATTGTACAAAAATTGTTCAAAACTCCTAAATAATTAATAAAAATATTACATTGGGCAAAATGTGCATTCTTTACAACCCATTGTTCTGTCATTTCATAATACTTTCTACAGAAAGTATAGAAAGACTAGAGACATCAAGCATGTGCATGTAAAAGTAATCATTGCTGCAACATTTGTAACACAAAGACTTGGACACCACCAACACCCCATGTTGAATTAGGGTTGACTACATGGTGTATTCCTTAATAGTTGTCAAAGAGCTTATCAAGTGTCCTGTTTCAACATGTTCTATTAATGATATTAATGATACAATAGTTATATAAGAAGGAAATGAATGCCTACACAAGAGTAGACAGACACATTACTATAGGATCAGTAACGATGTGCTAAAGGTGATGCATTCAAGGAGGGGTTAAATTCATGTTCTGTAGAATTTAACAGCACATAGCATCTCCTCCTTCTGCTTCCTCTCCATCTGTCATCCTCATCAGGGTCTTCACTCTTTCCTGCCCCTTGTGTTCTCCCATCTTATCATCTCCATGCCTCCCTTTTCACTTGTTCTTCTTCTATATGTTCTTTATTTCTATCACACTAAAAGGTATAATCACATCCTTAAGAATTCACATCTATGGTGAAATATTGGCTTAAAAACAAACTACAAATCAAGTGATAAATAAAAAAGTGTGTTTTTCATTTCCCATTATCACACTGGCCTTCATTGCCAAGCATTGGATAGAGGTTCATAAAGCAAATTAGCAGGGCCTTTAAAGTCTTTTCACAGAAGAAAGTCAGTGCCTTCACCTGGCACCAAATCCTTCACACTTTGTGGTCAGAACTCAAGAAATTCTTCATAAACAAAGTTCTAAGAAGAATAGCTGCATTAAAGGCTGCAGGAACTTTTGTCTCTGTGATGGGGATAAATCTAATTTCTTCCTGTCTTACCTGATTCTATTCTTCTTGCCCTCTAGACCTTAACAAATGGATCTCTTTTTCTCTCATTTAAGGTACATTTGGGTAATAATTACTTAAAGTGTTTTTCCAGAGGTTTGTATACAAGACAATAAAGCCATAGGACATCCTCATGTCAGTAGGCTAATAAAGTTTGGAGGAGTGGCTACATAGATGGTCCAGCCAATCTTTCTGGGGTCCTGGCACCTGCTGTTCTAATTCAGCCTGATCCTGTGTTCCTGTGCATCCATGTATTTGGACATCATTTTGCTGTTGTCATTGTTGCTCCTGCTGCTGCTTGATACAGGGTCTTGCTGTGCAGCCCAGGCTAGCCTCCTACCCATGATCCTCTGCCTGATTACAGACATACACGTCTGACTTATTTGAAGGTCTGAACTGAAGATAGTACACAGGCTGCTTCCAAACTCTTGAAACTCCAATGTATGCCTAGGACTAAATTGTACAAATCCTGAGATAAATGACTCTAGAACAGTGGCTCTCAACTTTCCTAAAAGTGTGACCCTTTAATGCAGTTCCTCATGTTGTGGTGACCACAACCATAACATTATTTTCATTGCTACTTCATAACTTCAATTTTGCCACTGTTATGAATCATAATGTTAATGTTTCTGTTTTCAAATGGTCTTAGGTGACCCCTGTTAAAGGGTTGTTCAACCTCCAAGGGGGATTGAACCCATAGATTGAGAACTGCTGTTCTAGAAGACAGACAAAGATATATATATATATACATATATATACACACACACACACATATATATATATATATATATATATATATATATATATATACCATCAATATATATATTCCAAGATGGCACTGTCTTTTTGGAGATGCAAAATAACAAAACAAAAGAGGAAATATTTTTATTTATTCATATTCATCTCTCCTCCAAGCCCTCTGTGTCTCTTTCTTTCTGTCTGTCCCTAGGCCTAGACTGAAATTTCCAACCTTTAAGGAGAAGGTGTTTGTTGTTCAGAAGCCTTAGCTTCCTAAACTGTAACATGAGGAATCTGGACTTCTTCATCTCTAATGAAGAAGTACTTTCCATCTTCAAGGGATCCTGCTGTTCACAGTTCCTGTACTTTTCACACAATTTTGTTATTTATTATTGGTACTGAATTGAAATTGAAATTAGGGCCTTCCACTGTTAGGCAAACACTCTACCATTGACCTATATCTCTAGTTCTCTTATTATTAAAAACTCTTACTATCATTATTCCCTTTACTCCTGATATATGGAACCATGAAGAAATTACAAACCCTAGGTTCTGGTCTGATTGTACCATTTGTTAGCTAGGCAAGTGAATTGCTTTCAGAATTGAAACTGCCTCTTTGGTTTTCATTATTTACCCCATTTGTGCTCTCTGTGGATTTTGAAGGGAAACAACATGAATTCTGATCTAAATTGTTGACAGATGATGAACAGACCACTGACAAGGGCACAGCCTCACTGCCCTGTCTGACATCACTCTCCCATTTAATAGATAAACACCAGCTATGATGCATAGCCTATGACAAGAGGCTGATTTTTTTTCTGATATAGTTAAATCTCATGGTTTCTATATTTTATCAACAATTCAGCCCTCTGGAAATGTTTTTACCACCTCTAACATTATATATATATATATATATATATATATATATATATATATATATACACACACACATACATACACACAGACACAGACACATATACTATGTCTCCCAATAAAATTTACCTGAAAATCAGAAGGAAAAGCCAGCCACTATATTAGCATAGAAGTCAGGCAGTAGTAGCACACACCTTTAATCCTATCAGTTGGGAGGCAGGGATCTGTCTGGATCTCTGTGAGTTCAAGTCCATACTGGGAACAGAGCCAGGCATGGTGACACATGCCTTTAATCCCAGCACTAACCATAGAGGTCTGGAGGTCTGTACAGACAGACAAGAAGTGACAGCTGGGCAGGAAGAGGAAGTATGGTGTTATTCTAATTGTACTGAAATGTGATTTTGATTGTATGTTAATAAATAAAGTTGCCCGGGGGTCAGAGCTATTAGAGCCATAGCAAGAGTGTGGCGGTGGTGGCACATGCCTTTAATCCCAGAACTTGGTAGAAGAGCTAGGTAGATCTCTGTGTGTTCAGGGATACAGCCAACATTGGAGACATATGCCTTTAAGACCTGGGGGGCTGTACATATAGGCAGTGATGAGGCAGTCACATGTTTGGGTTTACAACCAATGAGAAGGCAGAACAAAAAGGCTATGAAAAGACATACACACAGGAAGCAGCTCTCTTTCAGAGAGCTAGGACCACTGCAGGAGGAAGGGTAAGATTTTAGCTCTGAGCTCTGACCTCTTGGCTTTCTCTTTTACATTGGTTCTGTGTTTCTTATTTAATAAGACAGTTGGTTATATCTACAAGGAAGTGATGTAGCTGGGCTGAGAGAACAGGTGAGAGAACAGAACAGAAAGGCATATAGTTGTGGGTAGACAGGAAGTAGCTTGCTTTTGGAAGCTGCAGAGTTGGTGAGGTGAGATTAGCTGTGGCTTTTCCTATTCCTTTGATCTCTTTCAGGCTTTAAAACAAGTTTCTGGCTCTGGGTTTTTTATTAATATGATTGCTTAGCAATTCGTCTACACACACACACACACACACACACACACACACACACTTTTTTTTATTAATATGATTGCTTAGCAATTCGTCTACACACACACACACACACACACACACACACACACATGATTTCATCATTCAAGTTTTGAAATGTACAGGGATTTTCTTCCATTTCACTCACTATCTAGTCCCTAATGCCTAGAACTTAACCAAATACACAGTAAGTTTTCACTAATCATTCAAGTTCAGAGTCAGCCTTGAATTCTCTGTGGTACTAAGTTTGAAGGATCCCTAGGCATCCTCAGCACAGAGCAGTAGATTCCATGCTAATTTACCTTGTCGAGCAACCCAGGACTATACGGGGAGATTCATGGACATGTCACAAGAAGATACTCAAATATTTTATTACTTTTTAGTCTTATATCTGTTGTATTTTGTGTATTTTATGCTGTCAGTATATATAAGTACCTAGCAATATATAAATCATAACTGAAAAACTACCACATATTGGGTGTGTGCTCATTTTTTTTCTCCATGTATTGATGTGTTCAAACAAAGCATTATTTGAAAATAACTGTTTCTAAACATCAGAGTTGTGTTTGCTTATGAGACATAATATCTGCCGGTTAGGTTATTTCCAGCAGACAAATGCTCAGGTTTCAATGCCTTTAAACTTCTGTCTGTGTTCTCCTCTCATATGAAGTTCATGATCCCTACACAGAGATTGAAAGAAAGGAGGGTACAGAGGTCATTTTCCTCTTGCTCCCTGGTTAACATGGCCTTTCTTGCCCTAGCTGGACCATTGACTTCTGCTCTCACTCTGAGCTCAGCATCAGCACAGACACTGTCCTAGTGAGTCACCTAATTGTTTTCCAGCCACAATTTGTTCACAGGTTCAGTGATCCATCCTAGCCCTGATAGTAAGATGGTCAGCATTTATGTCTGAGCTATGTGAAATTTCTTGTCTATCGTCTACTCCAAGAAAACCTTATCTCTCTCTACATTTGTTATTCATATACATACTCAATTTACATATAGACTTCAGTTTCTATACTGAAACAGTTCTTATTTTTTATTCATACTTAACACTTAATAATTGTAAGAATGTTGCATAAATATATCTCCATTATTGCCACTTGATGGTCATTCATAGAGGTGGGGATCTATTTGTCACCCCAATGCCAGAATTTCCCCCAAAATGCTGGCCATTATTTTCATGTGTCTTCCCAGTAGATTTTTTCCCTATCAATGTACACCTTTACTTTGGGTCCATTATTAGACAAATTGGAGATTTTCATTTAATGAATTGTAATAAAGTACTTAGAGATTTACCCCATTAGTTTTATGAGCAGATAAGAAACTGTCTCCTAGATATATTATTAGGCAAAATTAACATGTAGCTAAAAATATAAAGAGAATGACACCACTAAAGTTTAAAAATGATAAAAAAGAAATAATAAAACAGCAAAGCTCTTCTTTAACTGTACTCACTGATTATTTTAAATTTATATCTCTGAATCTCACTGGCCTTATAATTCCTCTTAGGGAGTCAGATGTGTTGTCCATTTAAAAATCTTTCTTCTGTATGTCATTGCTCTATAATTTTTATTTGGGACTCAGGTGCATTGACCTGGCCATGTCAATGGTGTATAGACTCTCATATTGCTATCTATTCTACATACATTTAGGGAACCATAGAGACAAAGAAGGGTAGGAAAGTGGGAAATATGGAGGACACATGAAATGTTAATCATGACTTAAGAAGCATATGGAAGACAACTGATGTAAGTGCAGCAGCTAGGTTTGTCCCGGTCTGTTCACACCACTCAAGTCAGCCCCCAGAGTAGACATAAAAATGTATCCACTATTTGACCAAAAATATTTACCTGACCCCAGGTATGCATGTTTGTAAAAAAGTATAGAAAGCAAATATTTATTGATAACAAATAATAGGTAAAGGAATTTATATATATATATATATATATATATATTATATATATATATATATATATAAAATTAAAGACAAAGGAGAGAAAATTAATGCTAATGGTATATCTGTTTATTTAAGTCTTCACTGAGTTTTTGATACTTCAGAACAATATCAGACAGATTTGTAACACAAAACATAACAAGTATATTTCTGATCACTTAAAAACTAGTTATACATTTTGTCCTAATCCCAAGCCAAAATTTGTTTAATGTTTTTGTTGTTGGTCTATATGGAATTCTTGTCAGCAACTCACAAATAGAAAAAATTTAAATCAATAAGTACATTAATTTAATACTTACATGCTGAATAATGATGGTAGAAAGATGTTAAAAGCCTTTGTTTTCTCTAATCAGACCATTACATTTCCATCAGAGCAGAAAGCATACAGTAAAGACACTGTGACTAACAGGCTATAATCTGGAACCTAAGCAGGTGTTGGAAGTGGCATTCACTGGCAGGCTTAATGACATGCACAGTGTAAAGTACATGTCTTGAACATTCAGAAAGCCAGCAGTGAACCTGTGTGGTACCTCAGTTGTGAGTGCTTTCCCAAGCACCTGAGATCCACCTCCCATTTGGTTTTGAATCAGTTTTTGGTTGTTCTTCATTAAGAAACCCTTTGTGGTTGCCACCTTTGTGCCTTCACCCTCAGTTATGCAGTGTCATGTACAGCCAAGACCCAAAACAGGAGGCTCCTGAAGCAAGCCGATTCCTTCCAACATTATGTTTACACTAAAAGCTTTAATTCTGCAAAGTGGTTTGTACAACAAACATCTTCACGTTGTCATTACCATTCTGAGCTCTATGAGTTCCTCACTCTTTATTAGAAACCCATTTCTCACTTTGTTTTTCTACACACACACACACACACACACACACACACACACACACACACACACACTTTATGTAAAACAGCCCTGTATGAATAATTAGGCTTTTGGCTTGAGGAATACAGATGGCAAGATGCAGACTTTGAACTTGGGAAGCTTAAGGTTGCTGCCCATGCTGATTTCTCAGTAGGTCATTACACACAGGAAACTAACAATTGTTTATATTTGTCTTGTCTACTTACTGGCTTCTTTATTTGTTGTTCATAGAAGGTAGCTTTGTTACTGGGAAAACAATGTGGCAGAGTGAGGTCTAGACTAAAAGAAACAAGAAGAAAGCATGTCTCTCTAGATAAAGAGAGAGAGAGTAGAGGGACTTTTAGGCATCCTTGCTTTCACACAGCTTGTTTTTCCTGATTGTGCAACAGATGAGACCTCAGTATAAGCTTCCTTGTTCAACAGTTAAAGTTGTAGTTTGCTTTAGAAACTATCATGGCAGGTGAAGAGCCAACCCTGGCTGTACAGAAGGAAATCAAGGGGTCCAAATGTTAATATCTTCCAGGCACGCCACTGCCTCTGTTTGTAGCAGACAGGATTACTTGCTTCTGAGGAAGTGTTTATGGAGAGGTCCAGGGAGTACATGAATACACCGTTAAAATAAAGAAAAGGAAAACAGAGGTCTCCTTCCGTAGCAGCGTCCATCCCTCTGCAGATCCCAGTTCCTTGGAGGCTGTAACTGCATTTCTAAATCTGAATAAGTAGGTGCTATACAGTCGCAGTATTTATTTTTTAATACTTGCTCTGTGGTTATCTACTTCAGGACATTTTGTGGCTCTGCAGCATTTATTGAGCACTATATTAAAGTGGGATAAACTCAGACAAAATGCCAGGAGAATGATAAACTAGTGACATTTCTGAGTTCCTCTGTAGAAAATGTCTACAAAGGCTGCATTGGGCTGATTGTATTTCACAGGGCTGACATCGCACTGCCAGGATTCGTGGTGTACTGTGTCAGGTTGTATTTAGTTTTCTTCATATCCTTGGCTCTGGTGATCCTTAGAGTTTTGTTCTAAAATAGCTCTTAACAGGGACAGCAACTTGAGATACCAGAAGCATAGAGGTGCTGTGCTACTGTAGGCTTAATTGTGCTTTTATCAGTGGAAGAGCTGTAGAATGTAAGCTTTAACTTCAGTTTCCCTCAAGATCCACACACAGGCAGGGATGCCATTCTTTCATGTGAGTGATTATATACTTTATTTATTCCATGTTTTTCTCAATGTTGAGGACTACACCCAGAGATAAATGCATGCTAGCCAAGTGCTGTACCTCTCATCCACATCTTTAGCCATACTTCCTCAACTTCCTTCCATGACATCTAATGGCTCTAAGAGTCAAATGCAAAGCCTTACCATTGCACAATGGTGCTTAATGATAATATCTAACAACATTTCATCTTTTTTTATTATTCTACTTAGAAAACCCCACATCTCTTGACTCACTAACACATGGCTCAAGTGGATAACTGTCTTTTTGATCTCATAGACTAGGGCTGTATCTGCTACTTTTATTTAAATGGAATATGCTTCCACTACCACTATTTACCAATCAGCTACCTGAATATTCCTGGAGATTTGATTCAGTTTCATTCACAGTCAGCCTGGGCCTGCTGCTTCCTGAGGTTCTATCTACAGGAAAAAAAATTTTTTCCCTAGATGTCCCAATGGCATTCCAAAAGTTATTCATCTTTAACTTGGAATCCTGAATGAGTAAATAAGTGAATTTTACTTTTCATATAGCTGCTGTCTGATACATGGACTATTATAGATTGACTTTATTATTTTTGACTATTGACATGTGAAAACAAATAATTTTTATATATCATTTCTGTTAATAGGCAACCATGATAGCCCAAAGAATATATCATGCCAATATTGATTTTAATTTCATGGGTGATTATTAATTTCACTACTCATCTCTTCAAATAAAATGAGATGATAGAAAAGAACAAAATCAGCAACATTTACTGAGCCCTTGCTCTATAACAAGAGTATATTTTGGGTAGGGTTCTCAGAATTAAACCTATGACCTCAATATCTACCAGAGTTGAGCTCAGTTGACTATTAGCTAACCTTCCTTATCACTCACAACATTGACCAGGCTAGCCTGGATCATTTTGGCCTTAGGCTCTGAAGAGGCTATGATAATAGGCCTGTACTACTAGCCAATTGTGCCAGGAATTTTTCCTGTGAGTGTGTGTATTCCCAGAAATCTTACTTTTGCATTAAAAATTTCTGAAGTATATGCATGGTTCTAGAAGTCTTAAAGGGCTAACTGACTTTCTTAAATGACACCTGAACTAGGAAAGGTATGTTTAAATTCAATCATCTGTAGCTGAGTCCCAGAAATGAAGTGAAGACAGAAGGGTGAGGTTGGGGGATTCCAGGCAGATATACCAGCATGGACATAGGTCTGAAGAATTTAATTCAAAAAAGAAAAAAGTTTCACATTAGACTTGCAGGCAAGGTAAATAAAACCTTCAATTGAACAATCCTGGACCAGTGTTTTTCATCATTTATTGGAGAATTCTTTTGGAGTCTCAAAATGGAGAAACATCATATATTTGAAATAATAGAAAATACTAACTACTCTAAAAGTACTTTCCATGTCTTTACTGTTACTGCATGCACAAACATTTGCACAATCACACATGAGGTATCTGTGAGTGTGGTTGAGGTTATCTGTGAGTGTGGTACAGGCATATGAGTACCTAATGCTCATAACCATGAATGTGCATGCAGGTGCTAGAACAGAACATCTTGTATATTTCTCTGTCATTCTCAGTCATATTGCCTTGAGGTAGGGTCTCTTACTAACCCAGATGCCTGGCCATTTAGCCTAGGCTAGCCTTGCCACAGGGCTCTCTGGGTCTTATTTTCTCCCTTCCAATGCTGTGCATGTTACATGCATATGAAGCTGAACCTAACTTTTTACAGGAGTGATGAGAACTCAAACTCAGTTCCTCCTGCTTCAAAGCAAAGTCTCTTACTTATTTAGCCATTTCTCAGCCCCTCTTGTTCCTTTTTAGTGCTTGTGGCTTGAGATCTTGTCTGAAGAAGAGACCTGTGGATTTGTGCACCGTCTCAGTGTTGAGAGATGGAGAACCATGCTTATGGACCAGTAGTTCTTGAAATATTTAACTAAAATGACGGTGGAGGGGTCACCTTCTGCATTTGTTCAAGCTATTTCTAGTGATGCAAAATGTTCAAATTCATGTTACAGGTTTCTTTGAGTGAAATGATAAAAGCCTTATTAGGAAATGTCTGCTTCCTGGGAGAAGAAAGCGGGATTTAATGTTTAGAGCATAGATTTTGAATTTCAGGCCATGTATCAATCAGAGAAATCTTACTGGCAGTGATGATAATAGGTCCATAAGGAGCCTGCTTTTGTAAAAATGAAGAACAGCTAAGCTGGTGAGGCCTCAGACTCTCTGAGTTGGGGAAATGAATTCAGATAAAAAAAAAAGAGTTCTGAGAATTTACTTCTTAATTTACTTCTTTCAAAGAATCTTCAGGTCTTTGTACTTCTTCATTTTCTCTTCCCCTCCCTCTTCTAATCATTTTTTTCTGTTTCTTCTCCCGCTTTGTCTGCATTCCACAATTTACAATTTTACTATTATAGGACAAGTAAATGGTTTAAGACAAAATTCTCCCAGTAGCTTTATTTGTTGTGTTCACGTGTGTGTGTGTGTGTGTGTGTGTGTGTGTGTGTGTGTGTGTGTGTGTGGCGGGAGGGACATGCATGTGTTTGTGCTTGCTTCCCTGTGTTTGGTGCATGAATGTGATTATTGAGGTAACAGGCTATTCTCACATTTGGGAAAACACAGAAAGAATTATTTTGAGAAAAAGATGAGTGATATTTTAGGGTATTTACATAAAAATGAATATTTGTTTGTAGGAAATGCTATCATTGCTGTAAGTAGGGTATATTTAGCAGAAGTGGCCTTTCCATCGTGTCTTTGAAAGGAGTCCGTGAGACTACAAGGAAGTTGGAGCAGAGCATTCTAAACTGCAAGGAGAGCCATCGAGAGGCTCACAGAGGAGTGTGTAATGGACGTGGCACTTCAGGATTGGCAAAATCTTTTAGTGTGTCTGATGATGAGGTGGGGAAAGTGAGGTGAGGCCTGTCCTTTGCAGTCTGAGGCTCTGTGTGACGTCCTGAAGTGATGTGCACTTTTGAACTCCGCATCTTCAAGGATGCTGGGTTGAATGGCTGGGGGCATACTGCATTATAGCATATGACTCTTTTCTTTATAGAAATTGAACCAATTAAATTTCTGTGAATCCTGCTTAAAATGAAGCACAAATGTGCTTATGCTTAAGTGATCCTGTTCTATAAAAATTCTGGGGCTAAAGTGTGATTGACTGTCTTATTTATATAACAGAATAATCCTTTCTATTCAGTATGGTCTCTGAGAATATAAAATAGGTTTTCTTTTTACATCAATATATGGATTTAGGACATATTAGAATGTGAAGTGTATCTACATTTCTTTTTAGTTACATTGGTCCAGCACTGCTGAGAATGGTTACTCTGCTACAGGTGTTTTTGAACTGGTTGGGTCACATAATATAAACCAAGGTTCATAGACTTCTGTAAACTTTAAGTGACAAACTTTAATTATATCAGTTTGCTCTGTGAATCCCTGTGCAAGTTAATTATCTGAAGCAGTATGCCTGACATCTTCCTGCCCAACAAGTCTGACGTGCAATTGATGATGTGATGGTATGGGTGCATGAATTCCATGTGTAGGACATATTTTGAAGCCTGAGCTAAAGGACAAACAGTATCCTTGCCAGAGTTCAGCCTGTCCTTAGTCAAATAAAGGATGCATTGTTGTTTTTATTTTGAGTGGAAATTTTGCTGTCAAGCTCTGTACATAAATAGAGTGGTTATGTTCCCAGAATTATGGTCTTCTTAGAAACCTGTGGGCATTAACAGTCTATGGGCTTTAGTGAGATATATGTGAAGTTATTAATATCAAGTGTTCCTTTTTATGTTTCTCCATTTTTTAGGTCTGTGATGGGGTCGAACAAAGAACCAGACCTTGTGCATCTTGAGGCCAGGACCATAGATGGACGTAAGTAAATCAACTGTGTTCATGTTCAAAGTGTATTAGTTCTATCATTTGGTCCTTAACCAAGTCTACAGCCAGGCCATTTGGGGATGTAGACATTTCCTGTGTCCACCAATCTATTTGCTTAATAATTTTCATAAAACACATGAATTTATGTAGATTATGCCCTGATAGAAAATTCTAATACTCTGGATTCCCATGGGACAAAGTGACCTGCATGTGGACACAGAGGACAAGTTCAGAGTTACTCATTGCTATTCACCTTTTCAATTTGATTTCCAAAAGAGTTGTCTTATTTTCTGTGTGAGAGTATTTTGCTTTCATGAATGTATGTGTGCTGTGTGTGTGCCTGGTGCATATGGATGTCAGAAGGAAGCATTGGATCCCCTGGAATTAAGAATGGTTGTCAGCTATTGTACTAGCTAGTTTCATGTCAACTTGACACAAGCTAGGCAAGCTAAGACAGCTACAATGTGGGTTCCTGGAATCAAAACTGGGTCTTTTGCAAGAGCAAACAGTTATCTATACCACTGAGCCATCTTTACACACACACACACCAACAGTGTTTTATGAAACAAGACTTCTCACTGTCCTGGAAGTGTTCAAGGAGCTCAACCAGCTGGCGAGCAAAGTCCAGGGATCTACGCCCCACTACCTCCCAGCACTAGGACTGTATGTCTGAGACTACCCATGCCCAGCTTTTGTTAAAATGTGAGTTCTGGGGATCAAAATCATGTCCTCAAGCTTGCAAGGTAAGCACTTTGTCAATTGAGCTATCTTCCCAGCCCTGGGCTGCTCGTTTCTAAAGTGCTTTGTTGTTCCCATTGCTGTTTTGTTTTATTTTTCTCAGTTCCCTCATTTTGTCAGATACCATCCAGGTAATACCTCACTGTTGTGCTTAGGGATTCTCACAAGACACTCTGAAAGAAAGGAAAAATGAATTATCCCCTCGTGAGCCTCATCACAAGCAGCAGGAAGGGGAAGTCATTAGACCAGATGGCCACCCTCTGCTAGGTCATGTCAGCCCCTGTTAGGCTCCAGTGAAGAGCTTCATTCAGTTAGCGAGGATTGTGGTGTTAGATACATGATATCCACGAAAGTAATGTGAAAATCCAGAATTCAAACCCATGTATAAAAATATCTCAAAAAACCACTCACTGTTTGTATCACCTTTAAATGCCATTTTAACCTTTTATTCATTCATCTAATTTTATTTTTTTATTTTATTATTTATTTAATTTATTTTATTGTTTTCCTGAAAATTAAGAAAATTCTTACTAATGGCTCTAAGTTAACTTGATTGAAAAATTACTTTGTGACACTTGTGCAAAGTATTTTATATAATTTACACTATTATTCTTCCTGACAGTTTTTCAGACTGTTAGTTCCATTATAGATGAGAAAAATAAAAGAGAAATTTAGGTAATAATATCCATAGGATTTGTGGAGGATCCACTGAAAACAGTGGTGTCTATTTATTTGCAAAGTCTATTTAGGTGAGGATAGGAAAGCCAATACATATGAATCACTGTGCACAGAGACTTTCCTGTCCAACATTTAAGCACAGAGGGAAATCTTTTCCTGAGGAATGACAGGCAGCCAACTGCTCTAAAGATCTCATGGACTCCTCTGATGGTAGTGAGAGAAGTCCTTCCTTCCTCATGGAGCTCAGCATAGCTTGGCACCTGCCCATTGCCTAAGTCTAGTCTCATCTTGTACCTTTCATAAGCCCTGACTTCAGGCATTTGAATTTTCTTCTAGCTGTTGAAACAGAACTTACCAGGTTGTATGTTTTGCCACATGTGCAAAGTATTTTATATAATTGATACATGGCTTTTGCTGTCCCCTGGATACCTTCCTCTCTCCCTCCTACTCTAAACAACTAAGCACAGTTAATCATTGTGGATGGCTTAGCCGCTGGGTGAAACATCTATTTATTTGGCCTTAAACTCCCAACTTTAACCAGCATGTTTGATATTATCTAAGTATTTTCCTTCATCTTGAAATTTTATATTTCACATACAGAATTGTGGAATCATTTTCCTGCCCATCATTCTGTAAGTACTGTCAGAGCAAAGAACCTGTCTGTTAACGCTTCTGTCTCCAGCACACACTACTTCTATGTACGATAGGAGTTTACCAAGTACATGTGAAGGAATGGGTGTGCAGGAAAAAGATTGTCAGGGTCGTTAGTTATCTATTTCACCTCACGTACTAGATGGCTTTGAAATGTTGAAGCATTACCGCTCAAACTTTGCATTCGTGTGTGGCTCATCTAGGGATCTTATTAAGATCTGAACCCTGGTTCAGCTGGAGCCCACAATTCTGCAACCTCGTGATACCAGTGGTGCTGGGCTGTGCAATAACGTACTTTAGTGGCGAAGTCTCAGAGCAGAAAACTAATAAAAGAAACACTACACCGAACTTTCGAGTTTGGGGGTATAATGCTCTTTTCCTGTTTGTGATTCTCTAGTCCACATAACCCTGTGTCCTAGAAACAGCAAGGGCATCGCTCATTGCCATCTACACACATTCTTACACAATGTTATTCCTGTGCTAATGGGGCACGGGGTTCATGATGGCAAAATGTCACCCCGGGCTCCACTTTCACAAGGCATGGTATAGATCGCTTCCAATTTGTTTATCTCTTTTAGCTTATCTTTTCTTTATTTTTGCCAAGGCAGCATTTACAGAAACTACCCAAAAGTGAGAAAGACATTCAAATAAAGATATTCAGTAAAGGTATTGATTTGAGAAGATACCCCTGTCAAAACAAAACTGGAAAGAGTAATGCCTACCAATTGAAATAAAGGATTGAAGCATAACATCTGACCTGCCTCAGCGAGGGAAAAAAAAGAAATTTTATGGATACTATAATCTCTCTGGCCCTCTCAGACTCTCTGTTGCTTACTACTTCCCACTCCTCCCCTCCCCCACTCCCTTACTCCTGACAGTCAGTAACCTTGGCTCCAGGTAACAGAAACAGAAGGCAAGACAGAAGGAAGGCACAGAGTTCAGAGTAGCCAAGTAGAACGCACATTTATCAAAACCAGGCTGCAGGCTGGTCAGTTGCTCCAAAAATTCCATTCTGTGTTATCTCTTCACATCCCTTGTCTGAAATACCTCTTTGTTTTTTCATTGTACTGTGGGAAATCCCAAGGTTAGCATTCCAGGTCATATATTCTGGGTTGTAGCCCATATTCCCAGGTAGTATATTTTAATACTTTAAAGAAGGAATTTATTTTTATTTTAATGAACTCAGAAATTTTGTCGCCAAGGCAGTGAGATATGTGACACAGGAAAAATGCTTCGCTTGCCAATTTAGCTCATCTCTGTTCGGGTGGCCAATGCTTCTCTGCATTTGTTAATCCAAGTTTCATCTTGATGTCATGTTAGCTATCCTTAGATTATAATATAATTCATTCCATTTTTGAAGGAACATGAGTGCTGGGAGGCTTCATTCTAGGACAGATAGAGGTATCAATTATGTACTGAAATACACGTTTGTAATTTACATATGTGACTAGGCTGGTACTGTCTGCACACTCCCTCCTGCCTTGGCAAACTAAGCTGAAAAGAACAAGCATAATTAAAATCTGCCATACAAAGTGTTACTGGGAAACCATGAACATGTTCACTAGACATAGCTTTTGTTATTGCCCTCCATGTTCAGCTGTGAACAAACTGACAGACTTCCATCCAAGATGCAAAAATTTCAGTTTTAATATCTAATGAGTGTGTGTGTGTGTGTATATGTGTGTGTGCGTTTACCTTATATGCACCCAGAACAGTAAAAAAACAAAAAGAAAATCTATATTCTATAATCATCATCTGCATATATATATATATATATATATATATATATATGCCATCAAAGAGAAAATGCTGTCCAGACCATTGTACTAAAAGCTTTGTGAAACGTTATGTTTCATTTACTCCTTGTTCTCTATCTGAAACATAGATCAAAGCTTGAAATATTCAAGATTTAATGCATGAATGAGCAATGACATTTAAGTATTATCATTGTGCAGGTATATTGTCTTAGAGAAGGGTTTGAATATGGGGTCATTGAGTCCATATGCATGAGCCCAAGCCTGCTAATAACTGCCTGAAGTTGAATGTCATATATCATGATTTTGGCAGGAAAGAACATACCATTTAGTGCTTCACATGGCAAACATACATGTATGCATGTGTGATGACCTGTAAGCACACAACGTGTATGGAGATCTCCACCAGCAAGTTTTGCCATCATTGTTTCCCTCTCTTTTACTTCTGACATTGAAACCTCAGTCATTAAATTGAATATTTCTGTCCTAGTGGTGATCCGTGCCAGTAGGAACAGAGGACAAGGGACAATTACTAGTCTTAGAGTCATTATGCATGGCTAAGTAACCTTGTAACAACTTTCTCAAGGACTAATCTCCTTCACTGGGGAAAACAGGCCTTGGTCCTTTAGCAAAGTATGAAAAGAACTGCCCCCAAACTCAGTGAAATGAGCCTCAAACTAGTTCATTCATTATAAATGGAAGTGAAGTAAAGTGAATCTCACAACTTATTTCATTATTAAGCCCATTAATTCTATCTTGGGTGAAGCCTGGAAATCTCTCATGTATTTCCTATCCTTTACCATGACAGTCTTTTGTTCACATTGAAGGATATACATACTGGTGCCTGGATGAGATGGGAATGCTTAAATGTCCTGGCAAGGGAATCTAGAGCCTAGCCCTAAAGGTCGTTGGTATCCAAGCCATGGAGTGTTCATCTGGTATCACTGGAAGCACAAATTACTTCTATTGCAATGGCAAGGACTTTATTCAGAAAAATAGAAATACAACAGCACCATGGTTGTCAGTATTCACACATTCACAAGGCAAATGCACTTAATGGCCATCATTCTGATTACTCAGAAGTGGCAGTCATCATGGGAGAATTAAAAGGCAGGTTAATCACCTGGTTTTTAGGGAAATCTTTCTTCAACTCAAAATCAAAAATGGTTTCTTAGTTTTCTTGCTTTTATCCTACTATGTACACATGTTTCTTTTATGTTATTATCACAGTTTGAAATTTTAAATGCCATTCCTGTAGTTACCTGCTCTCAACGTAACCTCTGTGAATTTTGTGGAGGCAGGGAATGGGAATCATGTGTGTGTCGGGGTGGGGGAATAAATTTGTATGTATATTCACAGACATACACTCACACGAATATTCTTTTTGTAAACCTTTGGGCCACAATTAATATTGGTGAACAGAAAGGCAAGTTTAGAAATCTCAGTTTTGCACACTGGTCTTCAGTGACTTATGGTTTATTACTACACAGAAACACATTACACAGTGGACTATAATCTAATAATCACTATCTCAGTAAAAGATGGACCTTTGCCTACTTCAGATAACTCTGATGTGCACACATCTTTATTCTATTCAGTCCACAAGCACTCATGTTAGGCAATAGTAACAACAAAAGGGTAGTTGCTGAATGTATATCTCTGAGCCAGAGAAACATGCATTTTAAATTCTTAAACATTGTCAGCTTATGTCCTGAAATGCATGCAGCCAAACAGAATCCTGAAATCAGCAGACCTCTGTGTTGGTTTTTAGACTCTTGGCAATCAAGGATGCTGTGAATGAGTTTTTAAACATAACCCATCTGATGAGCAACAGGACATGCCATTTCTTATTGTTTAAATCTGTGTTCAATTTAGAATGAGCAGAAGGATTTTCATTTGATCCACTTGGTGATTTTGAGTTCTTCAATGAACTTTGAAAAATGACACTTCTGTAACATTTTAGAGACTGTTAACACTTCATTTTTTTTGGACAAAGTCTGATATATGTCTATTTTACTCCCCACTTTCCACAATCAGCGACACTTGGTGCTACTGCTTCCCACAGTGAGACTTTATGTATTTCTTCTTTCAGTCAGTTTATGAGTAGTGTCTAGGGTGAAACCTTGGAAGAGGTTAGAGGGTTCAATTTGTACTGAGCTTCTGATTGTGATAGGTTCCCACCATTTTACAACAACTGAACAAATTCATCCTCACCTCTCTTCCACTCTCAAATGGAGCATCAAGTGTTGGATAGGACAGAGGGGCTGGAATCAGTTACACTTCTTCCTGGTGATGTCAGCTGGACCCATTTCCCATTGCAAATGTCTAGATTTGAGGTAGTACTCATCTGTAATGAGGATCTCTGATGTAGTCTTCAAGAATAAGCCCCTAAAACTTATCAGGAAGCTATGAACTAAGGGAATGCAGGTCTCTCTCATAATGTCTCTTATGATGACATCACCTTCAGAGGCTCAGCTCATATTGGATGCTTCAGAGCCATTTTGCACCACTTCCTCTGCTTCCTATGTGCCACCCATTTGCCAGGAAGTCTGCATTTCCTGAGTACAGATGCCCAGAGATGCTTAGAAAACCTATGCCCTGACTCAAGACAGAGACCTCCATTTCTATTGGGCCCATAGAATCTCTCAGGATCCAGCAGCAGCAGTACATAGATATCTCTGTGATGACTTCTAAGGAGGAGAAAATTACAGAGATTTGACTCTAGCTCTCAGGAATTCAGGGTCATAAAGATGCTGGCAAGTCCACATGAATCTCTTTTTATCCTGAACATTTGAAAGCAAGAGGAAAAAGCACCATGCATTTTGTTTCTTGCTGCTTTTGCCCTTAGCTTGTTTTTAGTCCTTGGAGGTAAGTGCTCTTGTTATATCCCTCATTATAATGGCAAGGGGAATAAGGCTTACAATGATTAAATGCCTTTCCCTTGGTCACTATGCTAAGATTTAAGGCCAGATCTGGTTTATTCCAGATCTTGTATTTATTTATCTAACAAACATTGTTGGTTACCTTTGCTATGCTGAGTCCTCTTGTCGGCAGGAATGAGGAATGGAGAAATGCTGCAAAGGCCCTGTTCTCATAGTGGTTAACTTTTAGCTCTAATGACAAATTACAAATGAGCACATAATGTGTTTATATGAGGAATGTGCACACAGGCTTGTAAAAAAAAGCAAAGCAGAGTGGAAACACAGCCAGGGATTGGAGGAAGCTGACAAGGAAGACATCTTTGATAAGGTGCTATCTGATATGTGAGACAAAACATGAAAGTAAAGCAGTGAGTGGTGTGGTGGAAGAACATTCCACACAGATGGAACAACAAATACAAAGGACACTTAGTTTGTGTGTGCCTAGTCAATGACTAGACTTATCAAGTGACAGGTAAGTATGATTGGTGAAATCATTAAAGCAACTCCACATAGTTAAAAGGGAGGTTTATTTTGTGGGGTAACACACAAGTGAAAGGATAGGTAAAGGTGTCTGGGAAAGGTGTAGCACAGTCCTGTGGTGTTCTCTGGAGAACTCTGCTCAGTCTACCTCCAGCATCCAGGGTCCAGGAACCAAGAGAGCCGGTGCATCCAGATCTTGGGTCTTCAGGGTCCTCTCTCAGCCCCGCCTTGTAGGACTGACAGTTACTGAAGCCTCAATGGGGGTTGGAACTTCCAGATCAAAGCTGGAATGGCTACCCACTACAAAGTATGCCCTTTGTCTTTGTCCAGTCCATAATGGAAGATAGGAATAGTACTATGTTGTTCCTTATTAGACATCTACCATGTTCCAAGTATGATATTTAGTATAGAGAGCAGTAGCAACCCAATATTGCTAAGTGAAGAAATGGTTGATTGAATGTATCATATCTCAGGAGCCATTCCTTGAATTACATCTCTCCTAGAATTAATCTTATGACATGCAGATATATAAATATACTATACTCATTTCTCTAGTGAAACAAACAAACAAACAAGGTTGTAGGAAAGAAACTCTGTGACTGATGCATTGGCTCAGCAGGTAAAGGCACTTGCCATTAAGAATGATAACCTGAATGGAATGCCCTGGAATCCACATGAAGTGGAAAACTGACTCTTACAAGTTGTACTCTAACCTCTGCACACAGACTCACACTAAAAATGAATTACATATAATGTGGTTATAAAAATAAAGAAACTCTAGATATTTTCTTACCTATGCACTAAAATGTTTTCACTGTTTCTTGCTTCTTCTCATCCTTTCCAATTTCATTCTGGCTTTCCTTCCTGCTTCTCCCTTTTCCTCTCTACCTCTTGCCCTCTCCTTTCTCCTACTTTCTTTGTAAGATTAATTTGGGAAGTTAAATGAACAATGTACTTACCACTGTGTCAGGGTTGAGTGTGACCTATAAACATGACTTGTATCTGCTGAACTGGATCCATTTCTGATATGAGCATCTGGTTGGCTGGATGGCTAGATGGTTCAGCGTTCATGGACTGCTCTTACTCCAACATGGCTCACATTCTCTCTTGACTTCTTGATCTTGGCCAGAAATCATTGTTTTAGGCGGGTGATGATGGCTTATCTTTGTCACCATGCCATGCTACTTGCACATTTTATTGGACTTTTCTATGGCTATCCTAATCTGGAAAAGGTATTTTTCCATCTTCACAATAGAGCAAATTATAAATGAGTCTTTGTCTTCAGGAGTCTAGACTGTAAAAGACATAAGCCCACAATTCCATATGATTTTAAATGAAACAAATGCAGCATACCAGTCAAACTTTCTCTCACTCAGGAGAACATCTATGCAGAGACATGAAGGTTGGAAGTTTCTCACATGTGGACCTGAATAACTCACAAGATATACCCAGCACACTATTTCCAGAGGCTTTAATTTTCTGTATTTCCTTTATTGTTTAATTTTAATGATCTCTTCTATTCCTGTTCTCATGTTGGTCATTTTTTTTTATTTTATTCTAGAACATTCTCTGTTGTTTTCACAGCCTCTGAGTACCAATGGAGAGTAAGAAAGACATCATTTGGTTTAGTAATGTATTGCAGTGATAGAAGATGTGCATAGCATTTTCTAAGTCATTGGATTATTTTCCTACAATACAAAGAAAGGAAAAAGGAAAGGGAAAAATAATTCATACTTGTCACAAATAAAAATTTTAAACAATAAAGAAGGTCGATTCACGAGGTCATCGTGTCAAAACAGAACATGTCTCAACTTTGATGTACACATTCATGTCTGATGTTACTCACTTTTGAAGATGTCAGTGTTTAACTGGCACATAACATGAGGACAGTAGAAGACAATTAAAGTGCACGAGACAACAGTGTGCTGCTGTGAATCTCCCTCTCCCTCTCTCTCTCCCTCTCTCCCTCCCTCTCTCCTCCCTCCTCCCTCCCTCCCTCCCTCCCTCCCTCCCCTCTCTCTCTCTCTGGTGTTGTTTTGTGTATGTGTGTATGTTGGATAAGAACATTACTATAAAGATTTTAAAACAAGTAATAAAGCATCAACAAGTATACAAGAAGATTTTCTATGTGGATATTTGGGTTTTAAAATGTGTTCTGCTTTAAAGTTGAAAATTAACAGGGAATAGGAAGGCATATTGCTTGTGCTTGCTTGCATAGTTTACAGTTCTGTTGGTAGTTAATCTTCTACAATCCTAAGGAATAGGAAAGTCCTTGATGCTGAATATATATATTTTAAATAATAGAAGGAATGTGTACAGTCCCATAGGTGTGTGATGTGTATTTTAGTTTTTGTTCTGTCATTCACTAGTGTATGAACTTGCACAAACCCCACTCCTAAATCTTGGTTTCTTCACCTGTAAAAGAAAAAAACAAAAAAACCCTCTAACTTTTGCAAAGTTTAAAAGAGGAAAAGCCCTTGTGATCCACTTGGCACAGTTCTGACCCAGAGGAGAGGCTGCTCTGGTGATTTTGGAGGTTAATGCTGCAGTTGCTGTCAATGGAGACATTCCAAGCTCTGCCTGAGCCCCAGGAAAAAAATGCCAATTAAAGCCCAAGGAGAATTTGAATGGAGAAACAGGAGAGGAATACACAGCTCAGCCAGCAGATCTCTCTGAATGAATATAGGCTGTCTGCCCACTGGGAAAGTAATAACATCATTTTAAAATAGTAGAGGTCCTGAATACACAAGCTGCCCAGGGATATCAGAAATCTTAGTTTTGTCTTGGCATGAGTAGAAAGAAACAGATAAAGACCTATCAGAACTTACAGTAAGAGCTTGAGTTTTATCAGTGATTTGGATTCTAAAATTCTAAAAGCCCTCTTCACAGAGTCTGCAGACAAGCTTATGAAATGACCTTGCTGTAACATGGCTTTTGGGTATGAAGCGAGGGCTTGGGGGTCACTCAAGTGGAAGGAAAGACCATCTACACAACAAGAAGGCTCATATATTGAGTATGACAGTGGCTTCCATATTCCTACCCATGGCTATTGACATTTCAGGCTCAGCCTGCTGACCACTTTTTCACATTGCCCACACAATGTATCTATTATCAATTAATAGTGCAAGAAGGGTATTTTCCATGGTGTATTTAAAATGACTTTTGTGACTTTTACTTTCACTTGGCAGATTATATGTATTTGCAGAATACAATGTGGTATCTTCTTTAATAATTTTATTTTTTATTTTATTTACATCTGTTTGTATGTAAGTGTATGCACATGTATGTGAATTCCAAGTCTGTGTGCACAAATCAGAAGCAGATATTATGGTACACACAGCTGGTTACATGAGTGCTAGGATTCCAACTTGTATTTTCATGATTGTGTACCAAATACTCTTAACCTCAAATCATTTCTCCTAGCCCAGAGTTTTCATATATTTATCTGTAATATAGAATCATTAAATAAGGCTAAGGAATCCCATTGCCTCCCATAAGTTTCATGTTTGTTGTGAAAATGGTTGAACTATATACTTATAGCAATTTTGAAACATTAGTAGTTACTGTGGCCGCCATTCTGTGTAAGAGGTTATTGAATCTTCCTCCTGACTAGAATTTTGTATCCTTTTACAGTAACTCCCTGTGATGGTTAATTTTCAACTTGATGGGATTTGGAATCGCCCAGAAGCATGACTGTGGGCTACTGTTTTAATTAGGTTAATTGAGGTTGAAGACTGTGCCACTTTGGTTGACACTGTTCCCTGACTGGAATTCCATACTGCATAAAAAGGAGAAAGCAATTTAAGTACAGGGATCCATTGATGCCTCTTTCTTGACTGTGGATAGAATGTGATCAGCTACTTCAAGCTCTTACCACTATGACTTTCTTGGAGTCATGGACTGAAGGAACAGAAGTTATAAGGGTTAGTTGATATTGAAATAGTGTCGTACTTACTGTTCTATTCCTAGGAGTCACCATGATCAAGGCAACTTATAAAATAAATCATGGCTTTGGGAGCCTGTATACAGTTTCAGGGGGCAAGTTCATGATTGTCATGGTGGGGAGCATGGTGGCAGACAAGTAGACCTGGTGCTGGCAGACACGATGCTCGAGCAGTAGATGAGAGATTATATCTGATCTACAAGCAGGAGGCAAACAGAGGGAGAGGGAGAGGGAGAGGGAGAGGGAGAGAGAGAGGAGAGGGAGAGGGAGAGGGAGAGGGAGAGAGAGAGAGAGAGAGAGAGAGAGAGAGAGACTGGCCCTGTTATGGACATTCAAAAACAATACTACAATTAAGAGACAAGCTCAAGGCTAAAAGAAAATATTTGCAAACCACACATCTGATAAAAAGTAAATACCCCAAATCTGTAAAGATGTTACTTCAGTAAGAAGAAAATAGCCTAATTCTCAGGAAGAGGTGCATAAAAGATCAATAGATATATGATAGCATGCTCATAACCACTAATCATGAAGGAGATCTAAGGGAAACCCACAATGAGATAAGGTCAGCCCAACAGAATGTGCATATCAAAATGGGACCCAATACATATCAGTAACCATTAGGGAAAAATGGAGCCTTTGTATACTATTGGTAGGGATATAAATTAACATGTGCAATATAGAAAACAATGTGGATGTTCCTCAGATTATATCATTTGATTAATCAATTCCATTTTTGATAATAGCCAAAGCATATATTTGAAGTAAGTGACTGTCAGAACAATGAGTAAAGAAAATGGCATAATTACCCAGTGAGTTACTCTTCAGCTTTTAAAATTGAAAAGTCCTGACATGAATAAACCTGAAGGCTATGATGGCAAGTGAAATAAGAATCAATCACTGTATGGATCTCACTCATATGTGGAGTCTAAAATACTTGAATTCACAGAAGCCTAGAATGGAACCATGGTTGTAAATAGCTATGGGAAGTGTACCCTGAGTAAAAAAATTGAGGAAGGAAGGTTTTATTTTGGAATACTGCTCTAGACACAGACCACGTGAGGTCCAAACTCCAAGCAATAAAGGAAGAGAATGCAAGGAGTCTCCAGCAGATAAGATATACTTTATTCAGTACACACAGGCCCATACAGGCTGGCTGTGTGTCAAAGACAAGGGCCAAGGTGGAGGCCTCTGTTCATAAAGCCATATTTATACAGAATTACACAAAAACGATTTTCACCTTTGGGTTCCTTGGACATCCATTGTCTGCCATCATTAGCTAACTCATGGTCCCCTAGATGCTGCATACTGGTCACGTTTTAGCTAACTTACACTAATGCCATGCAGTCTGTGGTGGTTTGAATGAGAATGTCCCCCATAGGCTCATATATTTGAATGTTTGGCCCTAGTTGGTAGAACTGTTTTGGAAGGATTAAGAACTATAGCCTTGTTTTGGGGGGTGACTCCATGATCATCATGGTGAGGAGCATGGAACATGGTGGCAGGAAGGCAGACATGATGGTGGGCAATAACTGAGAGCTTACATCTGATTCACAAGCAGGAGGCTGAAGGAGAGAGAGAGAGAGAGAGAGAGAGAGAGAGAGAGAGAGAGAGAGAGAGAGAGAGAGAGAGAGAGAGAGAGAGAGAGAGAAACCCTGTTGTTGACTTTTGGAATCTCAAAGCTCACCCCCAGTGGCACTGAGGTTGAAGACTGGGCCATTTTGGCTGACACATGACTGGAACCCCATACTATATAAAAAGGAGAAAGTGAGCTAAGCAGAGGACCCCACTAGTGCCTCCTTGACTGTGTACTGAAGTGACATCTCTGTAGATTTCGAGTGTTCACTCTTTATCAGATTGTGGTTTGCAAATATTTTCTTTTAGCCTTTTATTCATCTCTTACTGTAGTCATTGTTTTCTCTACCATATAAATGCTTTCTGGTTTCTTTCAATAAATAGCATGATGGTTTTAGCTTTGATGGCCTGTGCTTTGGGTGCCATTACTCTGAAATCTTTACCCAGACCAATGGTATAAAAAATATTCCCTGTAGTTTTTTCTAGTAGTGGGACTAACATTAAAATCTTTAATCAGTTTTGAGTTGATATTTATATATGATGTGAGATAAAAATATGATTTTGTCTTTCTGAATTTGAATATACAGTTCTCCCACTACTTAGTGAAGAGACCATCCATTCTCTCTTGTCTATTCTTGGTTCCTTGGTTAAAAATCATTGACCATGGGTGTGTAGTTTTATCTTAGGTGGAGCCTGTATTGTGTATCATCATTTACTGCAATTATACCCCAATACAGTGTTTCTTTAATTACAATGAATTTAAAACTCAAATAATAGGATGCTTCTTGCTTTGTTCTGTCTGCTCAATATTGCTTTGACTACTGGGGAAATTTCATGGTCCCATATGGAAGGAAAGCAATGCCAACCACAAGCAAACAAAATAGTAAATCCAACCTAAAAACTGAATATGAAGGGAGAAACTGCCACAGAAACACCAATATGTGTAGTTTTTGTTTTACAAGTGGTGACCTCAGAAGCAAGCAGTTAGCAATACTGGGAATTAAACAGAGAAGATTTAAATAACAATTACAGACAGATCCTTTCACCAGGCACCAGTGGGAGACCAGGATCTGTTTTTTTTTCACAAATAGTGTCTAGAGGGATAGTGTCTATTCCCATGATATGGATTAGAGATTCCAGGGGCTCAATAGTCTCCTTAGGTTTACCAAGACAACAGCCTTTGGCCTGCACTTAACTTTCCATTCCTTGATGCAGAGCCTGGCTTTTAAAGGCAGCATCTCCTCTCTGTATCAGCACAGGTTTAAAGTGGATGAGGAGCACATTATGCCAAACAGCAGCTGTTCCAGAGTGAGGATATTTGAAAAGAACAGTGCAGTATCCTAATTACCTGTGGCAAGAAAAACATCTGTGTAAGAGAGGTAATGAAATTAATTCTAACATCTAGCAGTTGCATACATTAATTGACATTAATTAATGCCAAATTACATGAGACTTCCTATGGAATCGCATCACACACTCACCAGAACAGAATATGGAAAGACTTCATCATACTTAATGCTATTACAGCAAACCCTGAGGGGAATAAGAGCGATTGGTCCCTCATTATGAACCGCAGCCAATTTCTTTCTGTTTCCATTAGAAGGAGAAAAGGAGCAAACTGAAAACTTCACTATGCTGAGAGCTGAAAACTGATCACTTCCCTTCAGCTTGCAAATTTCACTTTTAGCCATCCTGAGCAGAAACAGAAGACTAATTTTGAGTCTTTCCTCGTGTTACCTAGCTAAATGCATTGTAATTCTCAGCTCAAAGATAGACTTACTGTACAAGAAAACCAGAGTACACAGAATCAGGAAGTGGAAGGGATCAGAACATTGAGAGGTGTCTGTGGAAACTGCTTATCTCTCAAGCCCGCTATGACTCCCCACTCACCCAAGTGAGAAGTGCTGGGTCAGCAATTTGACTTCCCAGTGTCCGATTCTTTCACTGACTGCCTTGCTATGACTGTTGACATCTCATGTATGTTTTATTCACTTTTCCTGTGCAGGCACACATAGATTGGTGTCTATATATACAACTTGCCAAAAAGTGGGTCCATATTATAATATTGTCCCATCCTATTTTTAAAAGCTTTTATTTGGAAATAATTTTAGGAAGACTGAAAAGTTACCAAAATGGTTCAGAATATGTGTACTCTCTACACAGTTTTATATAGTTTGAGCATTTTTATAACCAAGGCATAGTTTTCAAACCCCCCCAAAAATACCAAATATTATCCATTGGTAACTTCTTTTTATCATATATACTTTAAGTGTTCACTCCCAGAAGCAAGAATTTAGTAGTGAATTGAATGTTTCACATTTTACTTATTCCCTTTTTGTTTCATCTATTTATTAAAGTATCATTAAACATTCCTGGGGCTGAAAAGATGGCTCAGTGGTTAAGAGCACTTGCTGCTATTACAGAGGACCACAAGTTAGATTCCCAGACTCATGTACAGGAGGCTCACTGCTGCATGTAATTTTAACTCTAGGGGACCCAACTGTCTCTTCTGGCCTCCTTGGCCACTTTCACACACACACACACACACACACACACACACACACACACACACACACACACACAAATGTAAAACTCTTTAAGTACTTGGAAATTAATGATAGGGGTCCTGTGTGCCAGCAGCATATGTGGATACCAGAGGACAATTTCATGGATTCTCTTATCTCCTTATACCTTTATGTGCCTCCAAGCATCTTAATCAGGTATCTATGTTTGCATGTGGCTCCTTTTACCTGTGGAGGCACCTTGCTAGTCCTTATTAAAAACTTTTGAGTACATACTTGAGTGATCTAATCTTCCTATATCTCGTAATTTCCTTAAATAAAATCCTTAGATATGAACCTGAGCTCCAAGGATACGACTTTATGCACCTTGCTCCACATTACTAAAGTACTGTATAGCAACATGATTTTATGAGTATTTTCATTTTGTATATAGATGTACTCACTGATATTGAAGTAGAAGAAGCCAAAGTCTAGTTCACAAAAGTCGGCCCCATGTACATGGAGATTTTCATGTTGTATAGTGAAATAAAAGTGAAGCAAATCTGGATTCAAGCAACTAAATCAATGCCTTCCCTTGTGTGCTGCAGTTCTATAAACCACCATCTTTACTCTCTGTACCGCTAAATCAGTTGATAGATCATCCTCTGCAGTGTTTTGATCATTAACTGTTCTACATACTTGTGAAAATCCATTAGAATGTCCAGCTTGTAAACCAGTGGTTCTCAACCTGGAGGTTGAATGACCCTTTCACAGGAGTCTTTTAAGACCCTCAGAAAACACAGATATTTACATTGTTGTTCATGACAGTAGGGAAATTACAGTTATAAAGTAGCAACAATTATAACTTTATGGTTGGGGGTCACCACAACATGAGGATCTCTATTGAAGGGTTGCAGTGTTAGGAAGATTGAGGAACACTACTCTAGACCTTGACAAATGCCCCTTTGTTTTCTTCTCTAGTCTCTCAGATTTACAATTTATACAAAATTGACCTATAGATATCATGTATATTTTATTTTCCATCTGGTGTTTGCTTAGGATCTTTAAAGAGGTGATTGTTATCTTAAAGAATATGATCAGACACTATTATAAATAAAACAATGAAGCTTACTCATCCAGGAGTCTCATTAAGTGTTACCTCTAAATCACAATGGAAGTTATGCTTATCCTTAGAAGCCCAGGAAATTCTAATCTTTACATTTGATTTAATTCACTTTAGACATGGTTCTTTATTTATCATCTCATGTAGCAGCAGTTGGACAATGGTAGATGCAGTACACACAATAGCTCAATGATGTCTTTAGGGACCAAGTTCTCTCAGTCTGGTCATAATCGTTACGTAAGTTTTTTTTTTTTTTTTCTTTTTTTCTTTACTTTACCCCTGGCTCCTTTAGATAAGAAGACAATTAGAATAGTCTGCATGCATCAAACTGTACATATTGCACAGAGGTAGGGAAGACACCTTCTGTATCTCTGGTACCACCCCTCACTTCTCATTTAGCAGTACTAGATTTAAATGCACTGCTCTAAGCCAACAACGTGAAGGGGATTAGGAAGATCCAGAGTGGACTTAGTTCTCACGTGTAGGAGCTTAGGAGTCACATAGAGGAAGGATGACATAGCAAATGCAGTGCTGGCTTCTCCAGCAAATAGAGGAGAAGGACATGTGGCGGAGTATGTATATAACCTCATGCTGGCATTTTCTGGAGTAACAAAGGCCAATTTCACTAGTCTTTTAAATGACTGATTATATTCCTCAAATTAGCACTATCTTTATGGGCAAAAAACCCAAACCAACCAACCAACCAACCAAACAAACAAACAAACAAAAGGAAATCAAGAAAATGATGAGTCATAATAATTGACATCTACATAGGTTTAAATTTCAAAACATGCAGCGTGTTTATTATTTAATTACATCTTAATTAATTCTGTATAGTAATTCTAATAGACTAAATGGCTGATGTTATCACTGCTTAATAGCTGAAGGATGCAAGTTTGGAGATACTGAAGCGATTTTCTCTGAGTGATGCACCTGGTATGTGACTATAGCTAGAACGAAAGCCCAGGTTTCACAGAAGGAAACCGGCTTTTCTTCTGTGGCCCCAGGCAACCTTTCAAAACCATGGAGCCACTCAAAGGCTACAAAATGGTCTAGAAGACTGTGAAATTGTGAGGTAAAGATTTGTGTGCTATAGACAGAGATGAACATTTTGAGAAAAGACAAGTCTCAAAGATTATTTTTAAGGTGAAAGATCTTAATTTGTGGTTAAAAAAAAAATGGAACTATGGGATGTCTAAAAAAAGGAGATGGAAAGGCTAGGTATAGGTTTTTCCTTTAGTTTAACTTTGGGTTCCACCAATACTCAATGTAGTTTTAGACTGGAGAGCTTCCTATGCTGGCAAAAGTTCCTCTACAGAAGGAAGATTGGAAGTAGAATTCCTTTTTTATTAAGAGATTTTCTATTCATTTTACATATCAATCACAGATTCCCCCATCCTCCCTCCTCCCACCCACCAGCCTTCCCACCCACCCAACCCCCCATTCCCACCTCCTCCAAGGCCAAGTCTCCCATGGGGAGTCAGCAAAGTCTGGTACACTCCACTGAGGCAGGTTCAAGCCCCTCCTCCCTGCACCAAGACTGCACAAAGTGTCTAACCATAGACACCAGGCTCCAAAAAGCCAGCTCATGCACCAGGGACGGGTCCTGGTCCCACTCCTGGGGGCCCCCCAAAAAGTTCAAGCCAAACAACTGCCTTGCTTATCCAGATGGCCTAGTGTAGACTCAGTAAATGATAAATCAAGAGTTCTACTTTCCAGAGCCCCCATGGTACTGGAAACTCGTGATTCATCATTTAGTGAGTCTACTAGCATCTACATCAGTCAAGGGTCAGCTGGCATAAATGTGCATGCTGCCCCCTACTGACCCTTCTTGCAGAGTTCAGGAATATTCAAGTTCTCATATGTAGATGTACTTGGGAAGTTCTTTGCTAATTTTAAGAGAAGTCTTTCATGAACCCTTCTATCCACCTTAGTACAACGTTGCTCGTCCCCACTTCCTGTCAATGATCAAGTTCTAATGTTTCATTTGGGAAAGATGTCTGTAAGCACCAAAAGTAAGTATAATAACCTCACTTTCATACAAAAACATACATTCAAATAAGCAGATGTGTTTCTAAGAATATTCAGATTTTTGCTTACAGTGTACTGGGATTACTGTTAGGACTTAGCAGTATAACAGAAGAACACACACACACACAATCATGGGGGTTATATTTTCATTGGAGCAGTATATAGAAATACATAGTGATGAATCATTGGTATAGCATCTAAATTTTATTCAGGGAGTGATCATGGAAGATCTTCAGAAGTAGCAGTGGGCCAAAATTGAGAACTTCGTTAGTAACTTGGTAAAATTCTCCTTGAAGGAAAATTGGTAACTTGGTAAATTGGTAACATTGGTGAAATTCTCTGGGAAGGAGAAAGTGTGGATAGAAAGTCTGTAACACCATGGGGAGGTTGGGAATGCTTATCAACATAAATTAGGGGATTAGAAAACTCATGGGCAGAGCAAGAGAGACAGATATGTAATCAGGAGAGGAACGTAGGTATGGTGGTCAGAGGAGGGTTTGAATGTATTCCAGTGTGGTTTTATGTTTTAATGTGGCATTTTAAATAAATACTGCCATAAAAGGATTTCATGGAGCCAGAGACTGTCTAATACAACATCCCTCCAGCAACAGACCATGAACTGACCTGAGTCATCAGTACTGTGTTGTGTTTATTGGCCACTGTGCTGTCTCAGCTGAAAACCCAAGTTTCAATTTACTCACCTCTAAAATGAGAACAAAGATTTTGAATTGGAGATGTTGCTATCGTGTTTCGTTTCCAATCCACAAAGAAGCAACCTTTATCTTATTAAGGATCATAGCGTTCATTCCAGTGGAACTTCCACCAGAGATTTTAAAATACTGCATGCAAGTGTGTTTCCCTGCTTTTCAGTCAAATATCGAAGTGTGGAGGTGAATTCTAATAAAGATGAAAATATGGTTACAAAATTTCAAATCTTATGTCAGTTTTTGAAAATCTTTTCTTTTGGGTTTAGAAGAGGAAAGCTAAATAAGATTTTTTTTTGTGTAGGATTACAAGTCTTATTTGACATATCAGGAAAGCGTGATTCAGGTAGCAACGTAATAAAATAACAATGGAATTTGAGCAGTAGGGTGATATTGAGTGATCACTTGGAGAGACTGTGAGTCTTGTGTGAACACTTCCAGATTCCAAGGGAAATGTTCATTGACTCTGACTTCTTCCCTTCTAGATTCACAATACCTAACTTGTCGGATGCAAAACTGCACAGATGCCAACAGAAATAAGCCTTTCCCAGGCTACATTGACCCTGACTCTTTGATTGTTCAGGATGACTATGTGTTTGTTCAGGTAAGAAAACCCTACTTCTGTTTATTGGCTCAAGGCATTTCTCATTTCTGTCATGCTATAACCCTTTCGGCCTGCCTGCACAGCCTCAAAGGGAAGGAAGACATGGATCAGAAAGAAGGACTAAAAGGACAAAGAGAAAGGAGAAGGTGGAAGGAGAAGGAGAGGAGGAGGGAAGAGAGTAAAGAAGGGTGGAAGGGAGGAGGGAGGCTTAAGGCTATTCTTGAGCCTACTGTCCGTAGTAATTTACCATCCTATCTAAAAAGTGCTGCATTGACTCAGGAGTGATGTACACTTCTATTTATCTGTTTCCCAATAACCTCAAGTCATTAAATAAACTTTGAAGCTATGTCCATTTGTCCTCATCAGGGAAATGATCATCTCTTCAGCCCCATCCTCAGTTATCACTTTAAAAGAAAAGAAGGTGAATGGGAAATGGTGTGATGGATGGAGGTGGGACTAGGCAGAGACCAACTAAGAAGTATCCCCTGGTGTGGTCAGGAACCACTGCAACTCCCAGGGAAATATGGAATAAATAATTTCCTTCTCCTAAGAGAATGGAAAACCATTTGAGAAGTTGAGATTTCATGAGTAGTGACAGGAGACAGGCAGTCACCAGGAACAGCTTCATTTAGCTTTTTTTTTTTTGGTCTTTCAAGACAAGGTTTCTCTGTGTATCTTTGCTCTTGAGGACAATTTTAGTTTCCTTTAGTCAATTCATCTAAAAATCATGTTATTACTTTTCAGGGGAAGAATGGAAAAGGTATAATTGCTGAATAGGTGGATAAATGTATGTTTACAGCAAATTAAGTGTATATATCATACAGTATTTTAAATGTATTTATATAATACATAAGGGTATATACACACTACAGTTAAGGTACAATCTAGACACAAGTTTATTTGAAGAATAATTGATATCTAATCCTATGCATTGAAAGAAGACGGCCAGCATCAACCTATATAATTTTGAATTGTTTCACAAGTGATGATACACACATCCTTGTTCCTTTTCCTTCAGAGAAGTGTGTAATGAACACTTGGATAATTTCAAGTGACATTCAAATGGTTGCATGTGTTAGTCCCGTCCCTCATTTCTCTACCAGTAATGCTGTCAGGAATATTTCTCTGCTTTCTAGCAACAGTTTATATTCCACATATCTGGCATACCAATCAAAGTCAGAATTTATATTTAGAATTATGAGAATAACCTCCTGTAGCCCATTGCTTCCACACATAGCACTGAAGAATGTCTCTTTCCAGGTGCTCCCCTGTGTCTGATGATCATTTTCCACAAGCTATGTTGACATTCCAAGTATGCAAACTCCAGTGACATTCAAACTGCAGATACTTATATAGGTCATGATTGGCTCTCAAGAGAAACACATTGCCAGAGGTGCCTTCTATTCTGCCTAGAGTAGTATTCAAGTCTGGATAGAAACCACACCTCATCTTCCTGTTCTGCAAGCCCTTCAGTATTCGTTGACCTGCTTTGGACAAAACAGTGCCAGTTTCCATGGTTTTCTTCCAAAAGATAGAGACCTAGAATTAATTTGGAATCCAAACCTGGAGTGGCTTTCTGCTAACATTCTTGGACATACCCTTAGGCATCAGTGTGATGCCATCAAATAGGAACTTTGTGTGGAGATGAGAAGGCTTCTCTCTACTGATGAACCTGGACTACTTCCTTCTGGCCCAGTATGGTCACTTGTGTAACATGGACTTGAGGCTGAAAAGCTAGACTGATGAAGGACAGTGAGCTAATATGTCCTGAGGCTTCTAGCATTGGGAAGAACACAGTTAATACAGTTTCTAAGCTTTAGAGTCACATTGCAATTTTATATCTAGTAACACACTATATAGATATCTAGATATACATATATAGATTAAACATATATAATTTATATGTGTATATATACACATGTATATATTATATATAAAATAATATATATTATATGATTATATTGTATAGTATATGTATATATGTATATATAATTTATTGTTCTGTGTCAGTATTTTTCCTTTCCTGCTTTGATGTCTGTGCACCACAAGCCTGCCTGAGGCTAGACAAGGAGGAATTCAGATCTTTTGGAACTAGATTCACTCTGGGTGCTGGAAATCAAACTCCAGTTCCCTGGAAGAGCAACAGATGCTCTTCACTATTGAGTCATTTCTCCAGACCCATCGTGCAAATTTTCAGATTACATTTTTGTCTATTGCATGGTTGTTGTTGGTCTTCTGAGCACCCGTATACAGTGAGTGAGTAGCTTTTCTGGTCAATACCAACCACTCATAGCTGTGCTCCGCAGGCATTTTCGGTGCTGTGTGGCAGCTTCATTCAGGCAGCTGCTCTGTGGTAGCTCCTCTCACCACCTTGTTTCTGTGATCTAGCTGACATCTGGAGGAAGACCACATTACTACGTGTCCTACCGAAGAAGCACGTTTGCACAAATGAAGCTCCCGAAATACGCTTTGCCCAAGGTACACACTGGGTTGCTGTTTTGACTGTTCTCCTCTCAGGTACAGTCTGCCTCCGCCATATTCTCAGGGTCACTGCCAGCTTCCAGTGATGAGTTCCCTGTTTCATCAGCCCCACTTCTGCATTTAGACTTCCCAGTTCCTTGTGGGTAATTCTGTCTCCCTTTGTATGTGGGTCTTTCTCCTGTTCTCTTCCCCTCTGATTTTTTTCTTCCTTTGGAATTCTTGCTGTGTGGGCATCTGAATAAATTAATAATACTCTTGTTTTTGCCTTTCAATATGAAATTTTTCCAGGCAGTATGTTTGTTTTTAAATCCAAACAGGAAAAAAAAAAAAATGTTCACTTTACGTTACAACATGGCTGTTGTTCTTAGTGGATGTTAGGAAACTGGTTCTCTTCAGAGACCTGAGGCACAGCTAAGTGTTCTGACCTCTCTAGCCACTCCCTTTTGAAAACGGTGGAAAAGAGAAGTGAGAGACCCTCCTCCCCCGCATCCTCAGGCTCTTTCCACAATTCTGAAAAACTGTGTTAATATGGAGCGCCATCTAGTGGAAAACAGATGATGTGGCCTTTCAAAAATGCCTTTTTGAAATCTCACTGTTTTCTGTGTTGTATTTTAAGTGGCCAAAATTTAGTCGATTGTGGCTTAATTTTTGAGCAAATGAGATGTATGTGTGTGGGGGAAAGGGATAAGAAAGTGATTTCGTTGATCTAAATAGAATTGTAACTCAACTTTGAAAGATTTAAGTTGAACAAACTATATAATGAAATTTATTTTGAGTCGAGTATTGTCGTTTAGTGAAATTCAAATGCAGGAGGAAGGCTGAGAATTGTTAAAATTGTCCATGATGGTCTCCTTGGAGGAATCCTGAGGAAAATTTCAATTCATGGAAAAAAAAAAAGGTGTACCCTCCCTGGGCTGAGTACTGAGTACTGAAATGAATTGTGATTCATTCACTGAAATTTGAAGAAGACAACTTGAAAGATTTGTAGATTTAAGAACAAGATTTATACCCAGTACAGTGAGATGCCCTGATTCAAGAGGTATGGAGAATTGAGCCTAAATCAGGGAACTTCAAATTTCATTCATTCATCACATGCTCAATCTTGGGTCTGCATATTCTTAGCAGAACAATTTCAGTCAAAACAAATTCTATTTGCCACACAGGGAAGGTTAGAACCCAAATTTGTTAGTATCCATACCTGTGATTTTTATGATTTTATTCCCTGGCAAGTAAATTAGTGACTCCAATTGTTAAAATGTAGCATGCTCGCCACCCCACCAAATTTGTTGTGCTATCAAAAAAAATGGAGGAGGGCCTCACTGGTCTAGGAACCCTAGAAAGGTAGTTTAAACTCAGAGGGTTTTGTGGATAGACTGCTGGAGATGGGGGTGGGGGGACAGGTATTTTATATTGCTTGTTCATAGTCATCACAAAGATCACTGTTGACAGCTGTCCTCAGTGGCCTCTAGACAATCTAGAAGGCAATATTTCCTTTGCAGCTTAATTGGCCATCTACCCCACCCCCCACCCCTGCCACCCAGATGATCATATTCCATGACTTAGCTTCATTTGAGTTCTCAGGGTAAATGCAGTGATTAATTTGGCTTGTTACTGAAAAAAAATGGAAGTGAGTGTAGCAAATAAATGCATTATTTGGTCCAGGAGGATGTTTATTATATAAAGCAAAGAGAAGCTTCATTATAATCCCATTATAGCTTCAAAGAGAAGCCCCAGCATGGGTGGAGTGATCTGCCTCCAAGGTGCTGTATTACATGGCCTTCTGTCAGAACCAGGGCTGCACCTACAGGTAAACAAAGCTTCATGCTGACCTAAGGAATAGAGACACATCAGTTCTCTCCTGCTCAAATGTTTTTAATCACCTACTGCCGTTGTATCAGATGTTGAAGGGGCAGAATGTTGCCTTGGGCTATGTTTAAACAATTAATAATGGAGAAGAAAAACCAACAAAGAGTGATGGCTAAATGTTGTCATTGCAAGTAAGAGTACGTGGCTTGCTAGGCCAAACTAAACAGTGACCGTTCTTCCTTCCCCTGAGTTACTTGGAGACCATTCTTCAAAACTCCAGTGAGATAGATGAGGTAATACATCCCAAAGTGCCTCAAGTGTTTTCGAGAACAGACACTCTATAAAAGCAAGGTAATATTATTATTACTATGGATCTAGTTGTCTCCATAGTGGAAGATGGATGGGTACCAGGATGCAGGGGGTACAAAGGATGCTCAATTTTGGCTGGAGACCTAACTTCAGACTGAGTCTGTCACTAACTTGCTTAGAAACCTCGGCTCTCTGGGTTTTTATTACTTTTTCTTTTATTCATTTTTTTTTAAAAAATAAAGAGCTTAGATTCAAAACAATATTTTTCCCCAATTTTTCATTCAGCATAAAATATCCTTAGTGATATATTGGAAAAAATTGGTCCTGTAGTCAAATAAGTTTAAAAAGAATGTAAACTTCAATCCATGTGACTTCCTTAGAGACTAGGTGGAGGTCACTAATCTGAATGGTTCATGAATGTCCTATGAGCAACAAAACTCTTCAGTTCAGCATTAATTCAATAGTTTATCACCATGCATGATGGAATAAACCAAAAATAACCCCAGCCTCTTGGAACTAGAGACAGGTTATCAGTAGTTTGACTCCAGGAGCTGGAGACATGGCTCAGGAGTTGAGTTTGTGCTGCTTTTCCAGAGGACCTGAACTGAGTTCCCAGCACCTGTATGGGGTACGTCATGACCATCTCTAGCCCTAGCTCCAGGGTATCTGACACCCTGTTTTCACCTCCAAGAGTATCCACATGTGTGGTGTACTCATAAAGATATACACACCCATTCACTTAAATGAAATAAAAATAGATCTTAAAAAGAAAAACAGTTTGAGGCCAGCTTAGATGACATAGTGATTTCAAGGCTAACTTGGTTGTAGAGCTGGCTGCATAGCAGGATTCTATTTTATAAGCAAACAGACAAACAAACCCAGGTGAATAAATCACCACCACTAATAAGAGCAAAGTGTCCTAACAAAGAAGCTTCCACCCCATTGAAAAATACATTACAATCAAGTAATGCTAGTATCCTTTGGGACAGACTCTGCAAGGTGCTCCAGTAGAACTCAAAATAAGAGTCTGTATTGGTTCAGAATCATGAGAATTGGTGAAACAATAAGAACACACTTTCTTAATAAGGGGTTGAAGAAAGATGAAAAAAATTACAGGTGTATCAAATCTTTATGACCAGCATCATTGTGTAAAGTCTGTTTAGTGAAATTACATAAAGATAGAGATTGGTTTGCAGTCTTTATCTAGACATGGTCATTTTACCCAGTTAACATCACATGGCATGTTCTACCAGCGACCTTGTTCAAGCTATTTAGAAGAACTGTGTTTTCAATACCATCTTAGTTACTTGTCCTGTTGCTGTGATAAACTACCCTGACCAAAACAACTGAAGGGAGAAGGGGTTTATCACAGTTCAAGGCTACACAGAGTTGAATCCTTTCAGTGGGGCTTCAAGCAGCTGGCCGTATTTCAGGAAGCCGAGAGAGATGAATGTTTGTGCTCAGCCACCTTTCCCATTTTTATTTAGTCCAGGACAGAGCCGTTAGTGTTATTCCCACTCAGAGTGGGTCTTCCCAAGTCAATTAATGAAATCTAGAGATTTATGGTATTCCCAGACCCTTATCCACAGGTGATTCTGGTCAAGTTGACAATAATGCTAGCTGTTATCTACAAGTACCAAATCTACACAATGGACTGTGAAGTGTGATCTGTAGAAGAATGACCATAGTCTCCCAGGATTATGTTCTCAATTCTGTTATGTGAGTCAATCAAAAGTTCACTGTTACTGAAATTCATACTGAAACCCATGGGTGGGAATTAGCTGTGATAGGCTGAGCTTTCATTTGAAACAATTTAACAGAAATCCAGGACTACAACATACTTAAAGGAAGGAAACATAAACAGGAAGCAGTTGTTAAACAATTTTAAAGATTTGGGGTTCTGTCCCATTATGAATTAGGAACCATGGAAGGTTTGTCCACATGGATGAATTAGTGGATCCATAGCTAATTTCCTCCCAGAAAGAAAACATTTGGAAGAACCTTTTCTTGAGTATATCAGTGAGTGAATATTCAAATATTTCAAAAGCAGAGAAGCCAAGTTGATTATTTATAATCAACAAAAGGGATAGACAGACTCCCTTAAGCAAAATACTCACCATGTATAAAACATACCCTAATTGGTAAACACTATTATGGTATTTAAGACTTGCTGATTTTATCTTCACTATCATGTGAAGGACATGTTCTTGCTATCACATATTCACAGACACAATGTCTGAGCATCAAGTTCCACTCAGATGACTATGTCACAAGCCAAGACTGAACTCAGATTATGAGAACTTGAGGTTAGAAGTATGACTCAAGTTACACTGAATAGTTTGAGTTGAGCTGGTTACCAGGAAGATCATCGTATCTAAAGCTTTGCAAGCATACAGACAGCATGTTTTATGTTACATAAAAGCCAAAGGCATTTCTGTATTATTCTTTTGCTATATATTATTGGGTACCTTGGTTTATTTTGGGCCTTTTAAGTTTTAACTGCTTTACTCTGAGTTCTTTGGGAGTGCTTCTGTGTAGTCTCCTTTGGCCACAGGATTAAAAAGCAGCCCAAAGCACACCAACAGGCTTTCCTTAAGGAAACAGTAAGCCTTGGCTGGAGATAGCCAGTTTAGAATAATATTGGACAGTGGCTAGAGTCCTGAATGGGGAATGCAGAATTTGGAATTCTTGCCAGAGGACAGAGGACAAGGCCTCCATGTTTCCTTCACTTTTTATTTCTATATCTGGTAACCTTGGAGTTTGGAAACAATATCCTTTATGATGACTCTTTTTCTCTCCTGTAGTTTTCTTAGAGAAATTAGCAGAGGAAAATAATGGATTAGTAGCTGAGTCCTTACATTAATTACTCATACAAACAGTAATGCTTTGGAATTTTTCTGGTAGACATTTTTCCCCGCTGGGGAATTTCAGGGTATTCTGAACCTTTGGCAATGCTTATCAAGCTTTAATGTGCATATTATTCATGGAGGAACCTCATTAAAAAGCATATTGTAATTCATTGAGTAGGGTCTGAGGTTCTGTGTGTCTAAGGAACTTGCCCACTGTACCATCTCTGCTAATCCACAGACCACAGTGGAATCTAGTGCTTGTCTGGCTTCTTTCTGTCACTGCAGATTGTCCTTATGTTTGCCTTGTGTAAGTCTTCTTAGCTAGTAGTGCTTGAATTTGCCATCATATAAGAATGACTGGTTCTCCAGATTCATACATTTGAAGGTAGTAACCTTCAAATTGTCTAATAAGGCAGTTAAATTACAATTAGGTTGCTATACATCCTTCTATCTCATTTTGTCATGGCTGTACTGCTTCACTCCAAAGTGACAAAGAAAATGCACAATTAATACTCAGCCATTTTCATATGTGTGAAAGGAAACTTTCCCTGTCTCTCTCTCTGCATTCCATCAAAGCTCGTCATCATCCACACTCTTTCAATGCATGCCAGGTTAATGTATAAAACCCTTCTTCCCTCTTCACTTCCCTGTGTTTTTCTTTAGGACATGCATGTCATTAGCACAGATGAGAATCAAGTGTTTGCAGCAGTTCAAGAATGGAACCAGAACGACACCTACAACCTCTACATCTCAGACACCCGTGGTGTCTACTTCACCCTGGCCTTGGAGAACGTCCAGAGTAGCAGAGGCCCTGAAGGCAATGTCATGATCGACCTCTATGAGGTATGTCACCAAGCATATGTGGTTCTGGAGGACAGCAGCACCCAGACTAACTGGTGAAATATGGGTCATTTGATCATTTTTTATTATTTCATTTTTTATTCATTTTACATACCAACCACAGATCTCCCTCTCATTCCTCCTCCCTGCTCCCCCAGCTTCTCTCCAACCCACCTCCCATCCCCTCCTTCAAAACTGTAATCAGATTGGTGAATACCCTGTCATCATAGAGCCTTCATCAGTAACTGATGGAAGAAAAAATAGAGATCCACAGCCAAGCACCAGTCTGAGCTCTGGGAGTCCAGTCGAAGAGAGGGAAGAGGGATTCTATGAGCAAGTGGGTCAAGATCATTTGATCATTCTAATGCTGGTTCCTTAGAAAGTGTCACTCCACTAAGAGGAGGAAAGACTTTCAGAACATTCTTGTTTAATTTACAACCGATAGATTTCTTTAAAAGAGATTAAAAAAAAATTATTCTTCTGGTTAAGAGCAGCTCCAGAGAAATTGGAAAGTGTCTGTGGAGGAAATCACACGTTAAAGGCTTGCATAAGATTGTTGTGCATATGACATGGTATTTGATATATGATAAGATATTTCAAAATAGTTTCGGATGGCTGACAGGGTTTTGTGTAATGAATCAGTGGGCAGTACTCTCTTATCAGACTCTGAAGTGTCATGGTTGGGGCATCATTGTATGCTATGAGAATGCATCCTGTTAGCCTTGAAGAATGTCCCAACTTGATAAACTCAGCTGCCTAGTGACCCACCTCTCAATGGCCAATACATGAGATAATATTCATAAGATTTTTTTTTTTTTTTTTTTTTTTTTTTTTTTTTTTTTTTTTTTTACAAAATCCTGGGAAATTAAATTAACAGAAAAACACAACAATCCAGTGCTTACCAAACTTCCCTTGGAGCACTGTGGCTCTTTGCTTTCTAACAAGCAATATTCAAAGTAAAATCATCTAAGTTGGATCAATCAGTTATAATGAAAAACAGTACCGAAGATTTCATTATGTAACTTAGTTATGAACTGCAGTTGATATTATTATGGTTACAAAGATTTCTACTCTAATAGAAACATAATGGATTAGTTACAGACTTAGTATTTTTCCAGATAGAATATGGTATATCACTCCATTTCTTTAGAAAACAGAATTAATATTTTTCACATCCTTTCCTCCCAAGGTTTAGAGATCATCCAGAGGCAGTGGATGATTGAAGGCAAACAGTGTTTTCTGGACATGACAGGACAGTTGTACACAGGAACTCACAGTGGCTGTTGACTGCACGCGTAAGACCTGCACAATATCAAGCCAGGGAAAATCTTAGCATGGATAAGGAAGGGACTTGCAAAGTCCCACCCCTAGCTGAGGAGCTACAGTTACTAATGGCTGAAGGAACAGTAAGGAGAGTTATTCTTCTTCGGGGTGGAATTGTCTTTACAGGCACAATAGATAGAAAACAAGCTACTCTTTGGGGATGAATTTCATCTCTTGGTCAGTCTGGATGTATGGTGATGGATTTAGAATGACTTATTTAAGAACATATTTCGGGTTAGAGAAATGTAGTAACAGACCTATATTATATCTGGAAAAAAGTCTGAAATGGATTCAAATATATGCAGTCATAAAGACACTGCCACTTTGTTAGGTTCAGGGATTCACAAGAAGCATCAGTGTTATATCCAATGTCAAAGACACCACCTTCACTTGAGAAACTAAAGCCCAAATGTACATCCTTCTAATATGTTGCTTCCTCTTTCCTTCAGATGTTTAGAGCGACATTTTTCCTAGTAGCTAAACCCGTTTTTGTGTGCATAAAACCAGGTTCATAGTTTGGTATGTCCACCAAAATAAAAAATAAAATGAATTGCATGCTTAATTCAGAATTTGACAGATTAATATAGGATATAGTTAATATATATATATATATATATATATATATATGAAACATACTGCAGATCTTTTTATCTTTGTATAAGTTTTTGATACCACTTTTCATTTCATGTTTCAGCTACATATAGTGTCCAATATCTCAACCTCCAATTGAACATTTATTCTGGAAAACATTTACATAGTTTAAAGATTTAGTGTCAAGAATGTTCTAGATAAAATTTGATTTATATTATGACATTTTAAAATCCAGGCTGTCTGAATTTGAGTTCTAGTTTACTGCTATTCCTGTTGCAATGTATTCTCAAGACAAGTGCATACCTTCTATGCCGCTTGTTTTGTTGAGAATATAGAGATGAACATAGTACCCAGTAAATTGCTCTAAGGATGAAATCAGTTAATCCTTATTAACTACTACCATAATGCCTGAAATACAATGTCTTTAACAAAGTGTAGAATTATTAGTATCATCTTGCAGTATGCCTAGACACCACTTAGCATTCTATTCTGATTATCTTAAAACATAGCCACATTTTTAAATTCCCAGCACATTCCCAGCACTGGGGATTTCTGCTTCTTTCCATATTGCAATTAGTAGTAACTTCTGACAGTTTTAACACTGGGTACTTGTCTTACAAATAAGTATAAATTTCAGCACTCCTTTCCTCATTTGTAAATGCCCTATAAACATTTAAACTTGAAGCGTATTTTGTTGAAATGTCCTGAATTCTCTTGCCTGGAGCCAGCCACACAATAGACACATTTGTGAGTGTATATCCCATGAAAAGTCCTAGGGGCTGTGCCAGCTTAAAGATCCAGTTCAGTTTCTTGAGCCTAGTTCTATCCTTTCCCTCACAGCCCAGCTTTAATATATGGGGAGATGCTTAATCTTATTGCAACTTGATATGCCATGTTTTGTTGATATTCATGGGAGACCTGCCCTTTCCTAAACAGAAGTGGAGGGGGAGTGGATTGCAGGGCTGGGAACAGGGGTGTTGGGGGAGAGACTGGGATGAGAGGAACCAGGGGAATCTCAGACTGGGATGTGAAATAAATACATTAATTTAAAAAAATTAGAAAATAAAACAGAAGAAAGAGTAGATAAAAAAAATAAAACAAAAAAACTGAAGAAAATCAGCTGAGTCACCCAAAGTGCCCTGCTGGGTATTTGTAGCCATATTTGACCAGAGAAGTAAATAAATGGTAAATTTTAGTAAAATGCTAATATAAATCATGTTTTGATTTATACAAATCAATAAACATCTCTGGAACACTAAAAACAAATGAAACAAAACACATTTCAGGTTTTTTCTTCTTCTTGATTACCCCTTTCCCTTTTAATCCAAATGGGTTCTTCCCAAATCAATTCAAAAATGGGTTCTCTCAATTAATTTTATTTTCTGTCAGAAATAAAGACCATATTCTCATATTGGTCCCTTGATGATGGAACAAATGAATAAACTGGACAGAAGTGACTTTGTAATAAACTATTTGCAACCATTTTTTATTTTAACACATGGCTTTTTGAACTCAAACATTGCATAGCTGTGGGATGGGAAGAAGCAGCAGCAGCATGACTGCTGGACACAAGACCCATTTCTTGTTAATCCTGCATTTGCCCTTGTGTCTCTTGCTGTTGACTATCTGTAGGGAAACTGCTGGTTCTTGTTAGCATCACTTTGAGCAGTGGTGTGACTGCATTATGTAAAGGTGTTCTGCATCCCGGGCGGGAAGAGAAGTGTCTTTGTTTTATTAGCTTGACAGTTCAGAGCAACGTGAATTGAAATTGATGTGAGCAGAACAGCAGTGGCATATCTGCTGATTTCCGAGATAGGAAGAATATTGGCAGACTCAAGGCCTGGCACAAATGTTCTCTTAAATCTGATTGTTCTGGCGAGCAGGAAGCTGAAAGTCATCCAGTGTGAATTTCCCTGTAGAATTGCAATGAATGATGAGCGCTTAGAGATAAATGAAAAGCAAGAGAATCCATAAATGAATTAATAAGTAGCAGAGATGAACATCCTGTGAGGTGGGTATGACAGAGATAGGATCCATGGAGTGCGTGTCTGTTCACATTCGGGGTGCTGGAGGAGGATGCCATTCCTTGGTATGTTCCTGCATACCAGTTACTTGTTATTCCTGCATGCGTGTGCTCATGAAGCCATTTTAGCAAATGCAAACTGTATGAATATGAGTGTATAGATGGGACTGTAGCTCATGTATACACACACGGGGAGCTTTATGGAAAACAGAAAAATAACTCAGTTCCTGTTAAATTCAATCATTTCTTTCACATGCATTGTCACTTGGGTGCAACTGCAATGATCTCAATTCTACAACTATGTGTGTATATGTGATGAGATATGCAAGTGATGAAAACAAAAAATTAGAGACAATACTGTGGCATAGTTAATGAAATACCAGAATTTTCTCATAGTATGAGTTATCTATTTGACATGTTCTCTATTCAAGGAGGTGTAGAAATGTGAGCCCAGAAATTTGGTTATGGGCCAAATATCTCAGAAATGGATTTTTAACGAAAGTTTTGTGATAATAGTTAAAATTTGGGGATGTCATATACAAAACAATGTACAAAGAACTTTCCATGGTTCTTTCATTTGACACATAAATGAACTTTGGATGATTACAGTCACTTTCTCCTTGTTGAGTAAATAGAGGTGGGAGGGCACAGGCACTCCCCCGAGGTTACAGAGCAAACTTAGGGCTTAAAGCCAAGGGTATGTAGATTTTTCAGCTACAATGTACCATGTCTCCCCTGAAAGGTTAGTATGTTGTGTTTGATTGTGGATGTTCAATAGTGTAAAGGTTGAAGGATAAGTTCAGTCTGGAGAAATAGCTTTAGTCTTCCCAGATGTGGAAAAAAAAAAAAAAAACAGGAAGAAAAAAGCAGTGAGAAAAACAGTCAATTGCTTCAGACCTGTGTCCAGACTTTCAGAATCAAGTCCAAAGTTACAAACAAATCCAGACAATAATTACATATAGCTGCCAACTTTGTCTTGTAGAAGGAAGTATATATGTATGGAAATTATGGAATCAAATGTTCTAAAATTCCATTATTCCCAAAGAACATGAATGCTTCAGTGCCCATGTGGGTTGAGTAGCACAAGAGAACATGTTTCATTATGACCAGAGCAGAAGAGATGTAATGGGTGTGTCTAGGAACTGTGGTTTTTAGCATATATGTGTGTATGGGTGATGAAAGGGATTTGAACAGCTTTGGACAATGCCATCCCTCCTTTGGGAAGGGAAAATTAATTAATGATGATGAAGAGCACTTTGGCTTACTGGAAAATGATGACTTAGGGCAGCTGAGTGCGAAAGACTGTGGTTGGGGGTGAAATTACTTGGCTGATAAGTGCTGAGTGCATAAAATATGAGGCATGCCATGCACCATAAAAGGTATGCAGCACGCAGGCTGTGTCTTCCGCACATGATATGCAACTCTTCTTTAAAAGAGAAAACTCAACCATCAGGATGGTAATGATATACCATGATTTCTTAAGAAAAGCTGCCTCTTAAAAACTTAGGTCAGATGTAGCTAGAGTTTTCCTGCCTTGCCCACAATCAGGACAAATCTCTGTCACCCACCAGTCCCATAGCCGCTCAGACCCAACCAAGTAAACACAGAGACTTATATTGCTTACAAACTGTATGGCCGTGGCAGGCTTCTTGCTAACTGTTCTTATAGCGTAAATTAATCCATTTCCATAAATCTATACCTTGCCACGTGGCTTGTGGATTACTGGTGTCTTCACATGGTGCTTGTCATGGTGGCGGCTGGCAGTGACTCCTTCTGCCTTCCTGTTCTTTCTTTTTTCCTCTGTTAGTCCCGCCTATACTTCCTGCCTAGCCACTGGCCAATCAGTGTTTTATTTATTGACCAATCAGAGCAACAGATTTGACATACAGACCATCCCACAGCAGTCAGAGGTAGAGCATACAAATCCTGTCCCATCCAAGTCAGAGTTATTACAAAATTTATAGTAGGCACTGTCTTTCTAGGAGAGTACTATTTGATCACATATTAGAAGAATAAAAAACATTTAGCTGTGGGTGTAGCTCCATGGTAGAATATTTGAAACAGTATGCACAAAGTCCCAGGTAAAATCACCAGTAGCAATGGGGCAGGGGTGTGGGCAGGGCATGAGAAGGAGGATCAGACTTTTTTTTTTTTTTTTTCTTGTCAAGTAAGTACTTTGATTTTAGTGGCACACCTAACTCCTTCAGAACACACATATTTTCTGTCTAGGATATTGTATTTAGAGAATGAAAATAGCCCACCCTCCAACACAAGGAAACATGACCATGAGCATGTTCTCTTTCTTGCCACACTTCTTTCATCTACTTTCTTCAAATTTGACACTTAACATTTGCAATTTACATCTGAGAAAGTAGATATCATGGTTTTACAATCAGCATCAGAGGAAGAAATAAGCAAAACACTCCAGCACAAGAGGCCTCCCAATTTGACCTCCACTTGGAACAAGTGAATAATTGACACAGGAGAGGATTTGCTAGACAATAAACATGAAAAAGGAAGATGTCTGATATCCTTCCTTTAAATCATCAAAGAATTGCCAAGCATGTGGCATATTTTAAATCTCAAAGACCATTTGATATATGAAGGGACAAGTGCTTAAAATATTCAGGTTATTAGATCTTTAGTAGTTAAAGGAATGAAGCACATGTTCAGGAATTTACTGAATGACTACAGAATAAAGGCATCAAAGAATCATTGATTACTGAAAGGTCCTTATAAGTATGATGTGCCAGTGTGATATTTCTCTCACAATACTCTAGAATAACAGGAAAACTTGTGTAAACAAGACAACCATGAGACTAAATATATGGGCTCTGGAGTTGGATGGACTGATGGACAGTCTGGGTCTGTGAATGAATGGCATTGGGCAGGTGATTTACATTTGAATATTTATTTATTTATCTGCAAAGTGATTACAATTTTTAATTTACAGAATACATCAAATTGATTCATATATTGAGGTTTTTTAAAGGCCTCTCAAACCTAGCGTTTATTTACTCAATAAATTTAAGTAAATTAATTGTCTTTGCTTGATTTGATTTTTTGGAGACAAGGTCACAGTCTATAGGCATGGCTTGATTCAATTCAGGTAGTCCTTCTTCCTATGCCTTCCAGAGTTATTGTATCACCTAGTAGAGAACTCTTACTATCTATCTCAAAAAAATAAAATGAGGATCCCTTATACACATGATTGTACAATTAATTTTTTTAAGGAATTTGTAGTGAATGATCATAGTTTATATTGTCTTTAAAGATCATGATGGTAGATGTCACTTTAACTTCCAATAAAGAGTTTAAAGGCTACTAGAGAAACTTTTGGGCAGGTTATTACCTCTTAGATGAGCCCACAGTGTTGAAACCAAGACATGGTACCATATTTATTAGAGGCAAAATGAAGAACACTGAAGTGCTGGGGACAGTGAATGAGGATAAAGACATTCTGACTTCTGGAAGGGGTGTATTGAGCTGTCTCTGAGGAGTAGACAGGGAGAAATACACTAGTATATTGTCTGTGAGATTCGAGGGTGGCCAGCATGAACAGAGAACAAGGTTGGAAAAGGAATACAGCACTTTGAAGACAGTAAGTGTGTTGTTCAGCTTGAGGTTTGAGCTGTAGCACTTCACATTTAAAGTCAAATCAAAATGGTGTCTTGGCTTGAGATGCTAAATGGCAATAAATAACTTTGAATTGCTTTTGAGACTTCTGGAATCAAATTCCTTCATATGAGAAGCAAGGAGAGAAAAGTAGCTTCCAGCACTGTCAGCATTCATAGAGATTATTATGCTGAATTGAATAGGCATGAAATTTAACAGGTCCTTTTCTAGGAGAAGATACACTCCCAGTGTCAGGATGTATCACAGAATATTTATTGGTTAATTCTGTGTCTGTGTGAAGCCGTAACTTCCACTGGATATTCTTTTCTGTATCTTCTGCCTTTCCTCCACTGCATTCCATCCTAAGTATGCATGTAGTATGAGTGCAGAGAAAGGTAATGTGGCAAAGTAAATATACTGTATTATCCCCAATATGATCCCACCTCTTTCTCTCTCTCTCTCTCTCTCTCTCTCTCTCTCTCTCTCTCTCTCTCTCTCTCTCTCTCTCTCTCACACACACACACAACACACACACACACACACACACACACACACTCAAATAAATGTACACACATGGATACCCACATGACTCCATCCTTTGTGCACTAACTCTGCCCCTGTAATAAGAATTGATGGATAGTCTAAGTAATGAAACCTCACTTAAAAATTGTTGGAAAAAGGAGCATCATTCAAAGGATTTCAGTGAGCAACATAGAAAAAATGCCTTCATAAACCTCACAGTGAGCAGTAAAAGACACAGTTGACCATCTTTGCAGGCCAAGGTAAAGTAGCAAAAACTATTAAAAAGGAAAAAAGCAACTCAAACAAATTGCCTTGGTTACAAGAGAAAAATAAGCTGACTTTCTCAGCTTTTACCCCTGTTGACACATGTTCCCTCTTCTTTGCCAAGTTTTTATTCCTCAAGATAAACCTGAAGGCCACACTTACAGAGATGAGTAACACATCCCAGCTCTCTGCTCAAGTGGCATTTGATAATGCCAAGCAGTAGGGGGCCAATAAAGTCACCACTTCTACAAATCAAATGAACCAGCTCCTAAACACATAGCCTTTTGCTCTGTGACTATTGTCAAAGAAAAAGAGAAGGCAGGTGCAGCATGGAGGGTAGAGGGTGGGGAGTGGGGAGGAAGCAGGTAATGACATGACTAGAATAGGCAACATTTTTAAAAAATTCCTTTTGCATTTATTTCTGTAACCTTATAGAGGACTGAATGACTAAGTTATTTCTCACTTCTGGCTAAATACTGGTTGAGAGGGAAGCCCAGCAGGGCTTTGTGAAAATTCTGATTTATACAATTTAATTCTTAAAGAACTGGCAGTGTGGTCATATTTAAGTATGTAACAGCCTCTTGAACATATGCAAAACTAACATTGGGTTTCCTGGGAAGCAGACCTCATGGAGCTGTTATAGTGAATAACTAAATATCATTGGTAATTAACACTGAGTTGTCGGGAAGTAGAATGCTCCTGGAGTTTATGCCTTCCACATTTGTTGAAAATCAACAATGCACAGAAATTGTTCTGGCTGTTGGTTGCCCAGAATGTGGCTTGTTTTCCTAAGTAGTTCAAAGTATTCCTCTCAACAACTCGTTTACACCATTTATTTGTTAAACAATCTTGTTCCAAAAAAGTACAGATTTGGCCCATCTCTAAATTATCCCAGATGCCAAATCCACAGGTACAGACTAATGAGATCTGCCTGTGTCAAAAACAGAATCGAAATGCATGTCTACTGTGGGTTGAGACCCAGCCTTTTAGAACTGACAAATTCTGAGCTGTCTGCTGAAAGAATTTTGGAAGTCAAACAGAATATGAAACTCTGTTCTCTGTGATCAAAAACAATTAAAATTTGTCAACACCTCAGTTTCCTTCTGCAGAGACTTGGGATGAAAGCTGTTACACAGGTTTGTAACAATCCTTGGAAGGCATCTATGCAAAAGAATGAGCATAGTGCTCTGTATTAACAAGGACAAGCAAAGCAACAACTTCTGCTTATTTCTTCCACTTAAAATTAATCACATCACAGTATAAAGGGTCTAAGCTCAGTTAAACTTCTCCAAAATTCTGTTTAAGTGTTTTTTGTTTGTTTGTTTGTGTTTTTTTTTATTCCCTGTGTGTGTTGCAGCTAGCTCCAAATGAAATCTAAGTCTCCATTTTCTTTCTCATCCTGAAAACATGGTTATTGATCACTGTGCTAATGATGGGCATTGAATGAGTGAATGTGTGTATATATGGGATGTATCATTCAACACATTTTGGATCTTTCCCTCACTGACCTCCAATATCACTGGATTGTAATCATTTCACAGGGACCAACATGTATTTGGTAAAGCTAAAATTCCTGAAAAGATAATCTACCAGTGATGATCTTTGACTGCACAGTTTGATAGTTTGCTAATTCTTAGCCTTAGTACATAGAATGAGGAAGCATTTCCATAGTTAATTGTTAGCAACATTTTTGTTTATTTATTTGTTATTTTAATTTTTTGTGTATGGGTGTTTTGCACATGTCTGTGTGCCACATGTGCCTGGTACCCGGGGACTGTAGAAGAGGGCATCAGAACCCCTGGAATTAGAGTGGCAAATGGTTGTGAGCTGCCATGTTGATGCTAGGAACCAAACTATGGTCCTCTAGGAGAGAAACTGGTGCTCTTAGTCACTGAGCCATTTCTCTACCTCTGATATCAACTGATTTTAACAAGAAGACAACATCACGAAACTGAAAGAATGGTTATTTGATCAGAAAACAGTTACATTTTAAAATTTAATTGTTTTCTCTAATGCCCAGTACATTTGGTGAATTGAAAGAAAAAAAAGAAATAATAATAATTAAGTATGAGTCTTTTGCTGGCCAGTGGTGGCACATGTCTTTAATCCCAGCACTCAGGAGGCAGAGGCAAGGGATCTTTCTGAGTTTGAGGCCAGCCAGGTTTACAGAGGGAATTCCAGGACAGCCAGGAGTGTTATACAGGGAAACCCTGTCTTAGAAAAAAAAAAGAAGAAAAGAAAGAAAAATGAGTCCTTCAACTGCTCTCTTTCAATTGCTTGGTACTGAAAATACCTCAATAATTTAGATAGTCATTATAACCATGCACTCTGAAACTATAGCATTCTGGGTTACAATCCCAGGTTTGACACTTACTCTGTGTCATTGACAATGTGACCTGGATGTGAAATAGAATTAACAATTATTTCCCAAACATACTGTTACAAATATTAAATGAGAGATTTTATATATATATATATATATATGGTGTATTTTAGTGTCAAATAATATATATATATATATATAAAATACCCGGCATGATGTCTAGCATACAATATAAACTGTCCCTATTTACTTATTGCTTGTCAAGCAACAGGCTTGAAAGTGTTGAGGTTTGTATTTTGGAGACTGATGGCTGTAGTCAACCTATCATCAGATGATAAACATATGAACAGTTTACAGAAAGGACCACAGTTTCAGTTTTACATTTCATGGATTTGACAAATATCCTATTACATACATACATCATTATGTGATCATAACATGATGATTTCACTGTCTTTAGAATCCTCTGTGCTCCACCTTGTCATTCTGCCTCCCCCCCCAAGTAGACCCTGGCAACTGCTGATCTTTTTTGTGGCTCCATAGCTTTGCCTTTATAGGATGTCATGCAGTTGCCATCCTTCACTTATTAGTGTGTGTTTGGGTGTTCAGGCCCCCTTGTCATGTTAGGGCTTGATGGTGTATTTTAGTGTCAAATAATATTCCATTGTTTGTACATGCCATTATTTATTTTACTTTACTCCTCATAGTGAACATCTTGATTATTTACAATTTTTGATGATTGAATAAAGCTATTATAAACATCATCAGTAACAGCAAAACAGACAAAAGATATTAAACTTCTATCAGACTTGTGTTATGACTCACATACAGCAGGGGGCGCAAGGCTATTGGTTTCTGTTAAGCAAACTTGGGGGGTATATCTAAGCATTTACACCTATCCTGTCTTTCCGCTAAGATAAAAATTTGACAGTCAGTTGTTATTTTAATGTAAAAATAAGTCCTTCCTCAAAATGATGTATTTTTCAGCCATGTCAATTTTTCCCAGGTAGCAGGGATAAAGGGAATGTTCTTGGCTAACAAGAAGATTGACAACCAAGTGAAGACTTTCATCACTTACAACAAAGGCAGAGACTGGCGTTTGCTGCAGGCTCCAGATGCAGATCTAAGGGGGGATCCTGTGCACTGTTTACTGGTGAGTCCTGCATGCTGGAGCAGCATGCCCCACATGGTGAAGGGCTAAAGTTGGTGTCCAACAAGATGTTGAAGATAGTTTTGGGACTTCTGTTCAGCTGATGAAAAAGATGAGCAAAATCCAAAGAAAATAATGGTTAGGCCTATCAATTGTGATGGTCAGAGATGGGAACATCTACCAGACTCTTGCTCCACTACAAGATTCTTGTTTCTACCTGAATCACTTCTGTTTGTTGGATGTTTGGGGTGGTGGTGGTGATGGGATTTTCTGTTTTGTTTTTGCGCTAAATTGTACTCTCTGTCACTCAGCTGTATCCCTAGCCATCTCAGATTCTGATAGTATCTCCAGTTTGAGAGAAATACAGTGTTTTTCATCTCCACTGAGGCTGTTCCCTGAGCTTTCTTTCTTTTTTTTCTTTTTAATTTTTTCAAGACAGATTTTTTCCTGTGTTAACAGTCCCAGCTGTCCTGGAACTTGCTTTGTAGACTAGGTTGGCCTCGAACTCACAGAGATCCACCTGCCTCTGCCTGCCAAGTGCTGGGATTAAAGGCCTGCACCACCAATGCCAGGCTCCCTGAGTTTTCTGATAATTCAAGATAAATTACCAGTTACAGAACTAATAGTACATACATTTATCTGTGGAATTTGTGAAGTGAATGCTGATTGAGTGTATTTTCTTGCAGATGCTTTTCATATAATTTTGAAAGAAGTTTATGATTCAACAAAGGGTTAAGAATCATTGATCTAAGCATACATTTCCTTCTTCTATATTCTGTTCAATTTATCTGCTTTAGTATATTATGCCTGGGCTGGCAAAAATCTGTGACACGTAGAGAAAAACGTAGTCCAGTACTTGTTTTTGGAACATAGTCACACTTACAAGGTTATTTATTGTACATTGCAATTTTCACTTTATAAAGGTTGAATCAGTAGCTATATGCAGTCAAAGCAAGCCTAAGATACTTACTTTATTACCACTGAAAGGAAAACTTGCTATCCATATCCCTGTTTTAAATCATGGCTTTTTTCAGTGGCCTTTCTTTATCAGATATGTTGGCAAGAAATTATTTGAATATTAAATGATAGGATGGGATCTAAGAGAAAGATGAAAGATGGATAGTGCTATCAAAGAGTTTTCAGCTTACTTCTCTAAGTGAGATTAGATTTATAAACAAAACATCCTTTAGTTGTATCATATTGGCTCTGATGACCATAACATACTCAGCACATCCATGGATACAGAAACAGAGGAAGAAGAGATAAATTTTCAAGCTAAGTATATTGTTAATACACATAATGTTCTATAAAACAGCTCAGAAGTTATGTTTAAGATCATATAAAGGAGCCATCAGTGCGGGAAAGATCACTTAGTTTTATGGTAAGGTCTTGAGATGTGCATATATGTGTATGTGTATCTGTCTAAATCTATCTCATCTAAATGTGCATCTATTATTGATCACACTCCTCATAACTCTGGCTTTGATGTAATCTTCACTCTATCCCACAGTTCTGGGGCACTCACTTCTCAGGTTCATCTCACATAGCAGGAGGAAGGTCAACCTCTTTCTCAAAAGGATTCCAGCTGCTATAGTTTGACCTTATTAGTTGTAGAGGACATTTAACTTGTCACTGTGCATCAGGAAAGCACTCCTAAATTTCAACTCCTACTCAGACCCCATCGTTATTACTGACAACTTGCCGGGAGAAAAAATAGCCAATTGTGATAGAACGTTCACAGATCCAGTGATTGACTAAGTAAATGTAACATGTATTTATTGAATATCTATATTAGTCAAAGTGTGGGTCAGTACCATTAAAATAGGTCAGCTTCCTATCCAACTATTCCAGGTTATGGAACTGTGTTGTTCAAAGATTATGGAGAAGAAAGAGTTCACATCTTCCTGCATTATAAACTTACTGTGTTCATGAATATCTTGCAGTGGGGTTTCTTGTTATTTCTTTTTTTTTTTTTTTTTTGGTTTTTCGAGACAGGGTTTCTCTGTGTAGCTTTGCGCCTTTCCTGGAACTCACTTGGTAGCCCAGGCTGGTCTCGAACTCACAGAGATCTGCCTGCCTCTGTCTCCCGAGTGCTGGATTAAAGGCGTGTGCCACCACCACCCGGCTTTGTTATTTCTTTTAAAACACCCTTTTAAAAAGAAAAACAGGTCTTTTCTTTCCATTCAGATCCTTGCTTCTTAAGTGGTTTTCATGAGTATCCAGTGATGTCAAATGTGTTTATTATCCTTTTTCTTTATAATTTTAACTATCTTAAATCAGCACACTTATATGCTGACTTTCTTTCCCAGCTTCCTGCATTAAATGTATACTTCAAAATATAAACACTATGACCATTTTTGACAATTCCAAAAATTTGCATCAAGAATCATACAAACTTGCCTCATGAAGAATTCAACATATATGCTGTATTTGTATGTTTTGTGTGGTGGATGTAGCCACTCCATTGAAAGGTGTTTGACTTTCAGATTTGATTTTAGCAAAAACTGTGCATTTCCTGTGAGTTATACTGAGGGCTTTGCTGTGATATCTCCTTCTGAACTCAAGTTGACTCCAGTGTTAACAAAATCAAGAGGTTCGTTGAGATTAAGGACACATGAATTATTGGGATGTAGATATACAGGACCAAGGAGTCTTTGTACCTTTCTCCTTTATTAATCCTGTTGCTCAAAGTAGTTCAACATAAGCTTTAAAAACCAGGAAATGGAGTAAAGAGGGGAAACTGACAAAGGAAATAGGAAAGAGAGGCCAAAAATCACTTCACAAAATCATGCCAAAGGCACAAAGTAGGAGAGAAAAATCTTTGAACTACAGGATACCTAGACTGAAAAAAAAAAAAAAAAGAAAGAAGGAAACCTTCTAAGGCTTCGGAGGCAGTGGCAGAGAGGAGATAAAAAGTGATTTTAGATTGTGAGTATGTGGAAAGTGACAGTGTCACTGAAAGCAGAGAACAGTGATTAGAAAAGAGATTTTCCAGCAGGGCTGTTACAAGCATGGAACAAGTCCCAAATTACAGCCCCAAATGGAATGTCCCTGGTAAGATGTATTCGATAGAATAAGACATCCAGAGTAATTTGGGCCTGTATTTTTAGGACTTTCAGACTGATTGCCTAGAGACTCAGCTGGAATTTCTTTCTTCAGAAGACTGTTGTACAATTAGATGTGGTATTACGGGTCTTGGTTCACCTTCCCCCAAAGCCTCAGAATCGGGCTCCTAAGAGGCAATACATGAGCACACCTGAGCCTGTGGCAAATACTTGGACCTCTGAGGAAAAGCACAGGGTTTTATGGAGAGAGACCCTGATTTCTTTGTAGATTCATTTCACCTTTAAAAAAAAAAAAAGTGGAACTGAGTAGAGAGCTGCTGTGAGAGATTCCCAAGTCCATAGACTCTAGGACTCCACATATTGTGCTAAACTGAAGTGGTGCTGGATACCCCATATTCAAACAACTCCTTTGAGGGTGTCCCTCTTCTTTGTGTTTGAATCTTTACTGAACACAAAATGGATTGTTTGCTTTAATTTAGAATAAGAAATGCACAAAATCATGTATGCTTGGGGAAGTGTTGGAGAGTGCTGTTTGGGGACTTAGTAGCTGTCTTGTTCCTGTTGGAAGTTCTGACTTGTGTTTATAGAATACCATTCATATTAGTAGCTATAGGGATGAGTTGCCATAAGTCTAAGGTATAAAGGCTATTATTACAGAGGATGTGTCTTTTAGCAACAGGTGATTCCCCATTGTACTTGAAAGACAGAAGATAATGAACGGACCACTGAAAAACACTGTGCTAAGTATAGTAAGCAACAACTAAAAGACAAATATGATTTGTTCCTTACCTATGAAATGTTAGTAGTGGTGCTCTCAACGTCAAAGAGCAAAATGTCCCTTAACAGAGGCCGGGAAGTTCTATAAAGGCGAAGATGTTAATCAAAGGATGCCTATGCCTAAACAGGGGCTACAACTGAGACTCTGTCTCTGAAAACCAACCAATCAAGAAAGAAAATAAACCAAAAAAGATGGGAGGGCACAGTGTTTCAATTAGATGGGAAGATTGAATGATAATTATCTAAGATGAAGAAATAATGTTTTGATTTAGTCCTGCTGAGTATTTATGGAGCACTTACACTCATCAAAATACTTTTGTTGGATAAAAGAAAAGACCAGGGTAGTCAAAGAATGGTAATTTGATCTGGAAGTTCACTAATGGGCTTCAGGGTTTGGGAACTCCCTGAAATCAAATGAAACTCTGCACACGACTTTCCTCCCTTTGTATGGTCTTTCACGACATGTGATTCTCAAGATCCCTTGTACCTCAGTAGGATAATGTTAGAGACTAAGAAGCTAGTATCTCAGAGACATTGGGAAGATTCATGATATGTCACAGCTGATGAGTCGATTGACGACACAAAGGACGGTTTCTGACTGTGGATGCTGGTGACCCCATCTGTGAGTCAGCTGTCAGAACTCAGTGGGTATCGGTGTACATTCTCATGTTTGCTTTGTATGGAAGGAAGGGGGGAATATCAGGAAGTACCCTTGAAACGTCTCATTCTTTTTGGGTTGGAGATGATCCTGGAAAAAAATCACTATAGCAACTGGAGCTGTGAGCATAATGTAGGTCCTCCACATTTGTTTGACAATGATCAAAATAAAGACAGGAAGGCAAGAAGAAAAGAGGAAAAAGGAACACTAAGTGCCCTTTTCTGGTGAAAAAGTACATGAGAATTTAGAATACTCTTCCCATGTACTCCACAAACTTGGAACAGCGTGATGGTCCTTACAATATACCCCTTTATTAACATGTCATGGAATCACTTTTGACACAGCAGGCTGGATACAAAATATTAACTAAAGCACAATCACTTGCTCATGGTTTTCTTGAGACATTGGTGTCAGCCATATAAACTCTTTGATAAATAAAATGAAAGAAACAGAAAAAAAAAAAAAACAGCATGGAAAATTCTTGAAGTACCAGCTGGGGGCAATCCAGTACTGCAAATGTGAGAGAGGAGTAAAAGTCATAGAGATAATTTCTAAACCTTGCTATGGCTTAAACTGCCTCCTTTTCTTTTCAAATGAATGTGTTGGCCCTCTGAAAGCCAGGGCCAGAGAGCAGTTCTGAGATAGCTGATTGAAACACCCTCTTCTCCTCATTATCACCTGTTTCCATACCAAATAATCACTGGTTCAGATGCCAGCTGAGCCTCACAATCTTCCAAATTTGTAAGCAGCTGGCTTAAGACTGTGACCTGGATACTCCCCTGTATATGAATGCAGTGCTCTGTTGAGTGATTTAAATGGCCCTCCATGAAATCTCTATGTCTAGGGATAATGCCCAGGCTGTATGACACTCCTTGGAACACTATAAAGATGATGACATCATTACTCAGATTGATTTATACTTAAGTTCATGTTCAGTAAACCAATAATATATTCCATATAACAACATAAAAAGCATTTTTGCTGTTTATTATAAGCCTTTATTATCCTGTTAAAATTATATGCAAGATTCCATAGAAGATACAATGTAGAACTTGATTTGTTTTCATTTCTAGATTATCTGAGCAAAATAAAATTGTACCATACCTGAAATAGATCATACAGGATTATTCATAGTAAAATAAATGTTGATAAATCAGGTAAAGGGAGCTCTATAAGTTACAGGTGACGGGAAAGCTCCCATGGTGTGATTGATCCATTTTTCTTGTCTTAGCATGGTCTAGGTGGATCACATCTTTATCCTTCATTCCTGTCGTCTTCCTAATGGGCATAAAGAAGTCAAGTGTTTGGTACTTTCTCCTTCAGAGCTATCTTCTCTCTTTCAGAGCTTTATGAACATGAAACTTATCTTGAAAGCTTTACATGAAAATTTCATGCAAAACCAGTAATTCATTGTTCCTTAAAGGCTTCACTTTCTGTGTTATTAGTGAGAATTCCACTACCGTATTGTGATCTGTGATTTCATTTTGTAATGTTTGGCTGCTTTTATTTCTGAGTTTCATTTTTACTTTGTCATTTACTCCATCTTTTATAAATTTAATCATTGCCAATCCTGAAGCTTTCTGAACATTTACTGGCTGACACTTACAGAGTAGAATAAAAGTAACAACTGAGACACACTGGTGATTCCCAAAACTCAATTCAATAATATTAGGAAGTAATCTTCCTGAGAGATGAAAGAAGTGGGGAGGTCAAACACAAGCTTGTATTTTTGACAGTTCAATATATGGACTATTTTAAACAAAATTCATATAAGAAATACTATACATTTTTTGGAAAATGTTCATACCTTAATCAGAGAATTTGTTCAAGGCCTCCAAGCATAGATGTAGCTAGAGTTTTCTGGCCTTGCCCACAGTCAGGACAAATCTTTGTCACCTGCTAGTCCCACAGCCACTCAGACCCAACCAAGTAAACACAGAGACTTATATTGCTTACGAACGGTATGGCTGTGGCAGGCTTCTTGCTAACTGTTCTTATAGCTTAAATTAATCCATTTCCATAAATCTATACCTTGCCATGTGGCTGGTGCCTTACCGGCATCTTCACATGCTGCTGGTCATGGCGGCAGGGGCTGGCAGTGTCTCTCTGCCTTAGCCTTCTGCTTCCCAGAATCCTCCTCTCTCCTTGTCCCACCTACTTCCTGCCTGGCCACTGGCCAATCAGTGTTTTATTTATTGACCAATCACAGCAATTTGACATACAGACCATCCCACAGCACATAGAAAAATAAATTTCAAAAATTTTCATTTAAAATTATATTACTACTGCATTTTGCCTATAAGAATGATTTCTTATAATGAACAAAACCAAAAATGAGATAAGAGAAGGGATAAATATGATTAAAGTGTGTTGTGTGTGTGTATGAAAATGTCAGTGATGAAACTCATTAGTTTATGTAGTTAATATGCATTCATTAAAAAAGAAACAGAATCTGGTGAAAACACCATGCCAATTGTTTGCAGACATTAGTCTGGTTTCACATCTTAGACAGAGTTTCCTATGCTGAGACCAAGCTCTGAGATATTAATAGCTGAGCTGCCAATGATTTCTTGAAAGTCCTCCTAGGTCAACTCACCCCCATTTCTTAGCTTCATGTCCCACTGTTCCTTTAGTCTTTCCTGGCTATATACTGTGATACTTGATCCATCCCCCTCGTTCTCTTTGTTATTAGTATTGCTCATGTCCCAAATGTCCTCTCAAATATCTTGATCATATCACCCAAATCCATAACCTACCCATCCTTCTTCATATTGTACTTTCTCTTAGGAGCCAGTCTTAATTCCAAACTGGTCTTTGTTTCTTCACCATTGAGAGTTTTGTAAGTTTTGTTTCTATCTTCATTAGGAGGGCTATAATACTTTCTTTACCCAGTAACCAATGGAAATATCTCATGTTCTCTTAAAAAAAATCTGTAATGGCAGAAATAACATTTTGGTCCATAATTGTTTTATGAGCTCTACCTAGTATTTTACAGTTGTTAAAATAATTATCTTACTAAATATACTTTAGGTAAATTATGGCTATAATGGAGGTGTTTTCTTTTCACCAAACTAAAAGCTGCCATATGCTTGGTTCACACTAGACACTTGTGAACATAATGATGGGTTGGTGGATGGATGATCACAATGGGTAGACTAAGATGTTCATAGATGGAAGACAGACTGGATAAGTAAATGGATGGATAGAGAGATTAGTTGCTCTGAATCTAGGCCTTTTAGTTTATTTTGTTTTGTGTTTTTGTTTAAAAAAAAAAAAAAGAGATAGAGTCTCGTTAGGCAACCCTGGAACTTACTCTGTAGACCAGGTTGACCTTGAATTTGTAGCTATGTTCCTGCCTGTAGAATCTGGGTTTTAAGTGGCCATGTTGATTATGTGCATATATGACATTCAGTTCTCTTCTTCCCAGCCTTATTGTTCACTACACCTCCATCTCAAGGTCTCTGAGAATCCCTACACATCTGGGATCATTGCCAGCAGGGACACAGCCCCAAGTATTATAGTTGCTTCAGGTAAGAAGTATGCATGCTTTGCTTGCTATTGTACATGTGCTTATTTTAAGAACAAGACATCTGTGGTTGGGATTTAATGAGCAAGCTAAAAATATTTTTGAAAGCCACCTAAACCATTGACCTGAAGCAAGTCTACTGAAAATCCCTGCTTCGACAGAACATTTGCAGTTGACATCCATCTCATGCAGTGCAGACTGCTGATGTGATCTGTTCCTGGCTCTTTCAGAACCTTCCTCTCACTAATGGCCATGCATTCTTTCTAGGTAATATAGGTTCTGAATTGTCAGACAGCGACATCAGCATGTTTGTCTCCTCAGATGCAGGAAACACTTGGAGGCAGGTAAGAAAATACCCTTGGTCTGTTTTTTTCTGCTCAAGTTCTAAGTCATAGTTCAATTTGTTTCAAATCTAGAAACCTAAAGACAGCATTGTACATAACCTGACACCAATAATGTATTTATTTTTCTCCTTTTAATGCATGTTTGAAATGAACCAATGCAGGTTAATGCTTTTATCCTTTGATAAAGATATTTCTTATCAAGGTTCTATATATAAACACATCTGAAATCAAGTGGGAAAGGATTTTTATGTAAAAGAAAATGGGAACGCTGAGTCTATTATGTAAGAAATTTGGATCCTTCTGGGTGGATTGCACACATAAAGCTTAGTTGTCTTTATAAATTCTCCTTCCTTAAAGAGAGACAAAAATAGTCATTACCAAGGTGGTGTTCTGAGATGTTTAAATCTCATGTGTAAATGACAGAGTAATAACTATCAGACTGCATATGGTCAATAAATACAAATGGAGTCACTTCAAACCAATGCACTTAGCTTAACTGCTTCTTACCTTTCTTCTGAATGAAAATTAGATTCTGACAGCTGATAAAGCAGGCATTTAATGAAGCTTAGCTATCACAACAAGGTATGAGCCTAATGTATGACTGTTACACCTCGATAAATATGTTTTAATAAGCCTCTGGTGCTTAATTATCATACAATAGCTAACACTATAAATTGAAATATAATGCACAGGTAATCATACTTAACAAGGAATTGACTTTGCTTGAAATTTCATGAGAAGAGAGAGGAGAGCATGATAGCCAAGTGCTCTGTCTTAGCTTTAAGCCCTCAATGGTACTTTCATATTTTGAAAAAAGAGGTCAGAGGAGAAATTTTTTGGGTCTGAAGGAAGATGGCCAATCCTAAGGAAAATTTGGGGGAACAATGTTAGGATTCCATTTCTTTCTTCTGACACTAAACAAGGCATAGAACTCACTCCTTATACAGGCTAGGGTCATATATTGGGCAAAAGAATTAATGAGGTTGGAGAGTAGATGTGTGGGTAAGCTCCTTTCTGCACTTTAGAGGCCCCAAGTTTCGTTCTTAACACCCACATCCAGATACTCATGACCACTTGTAACTCCAGCTTCAAGTAGTTCAGTGCCCTCTTCTGGCCTCATGCTTCCCCCCCCCCCCCCCAACCCCCTGCCCCCCTCCTCTCTCACACACACACACACACACACAGACTTACTAAAAATAATTAAACAAGAGAGAGATTATGTCTGTAGTATAACTTCAGATGAGTCCATCATAACATTTTAACTGAGAACCCAGAATGCATTTTATATAGAAAAATTTAGAGACTCTTTCCAGAATTTCTTCATTTGATTCATTTCTCCACATCTTGTAAAAGACTCAATTTTAAATGTGACCAAAGTTAAGGATTTTATCTTAATTAGAGCTGTTTGTCACTTGTAAGGATATCCATGAGTCAAATGAGAAAACATCTCTGTGATCAAGTGTGGGAATTTGGAGATAATTAGAAAATTATATCTGAAGAGGGCAATGCAGTTCAGTGAGCCTCACTTTTACCCATTGTTATATGTGCATTCTCAGTCTACAAATCTTAGTATATGAGTGAGACTATTATACTAAACTGTCTCCAAGTTTCCTTCCATCTGTATATTTACACTATTTACAGTTTCCTAGCGTTCTGACATCATCTTCAGAAATAGGAATTGATAAGTACTGCCACAAATATGAGAATAAAAAGATGAATATATGCTGTTTAGGCTTAAAATTTATTTTGTAGAACTATAAGATTATTTTTATATAGTATCAGTGGTAGATGTAGTCCATGTTGAGAAGCATTGCTTTATGGCTTACATTTTCTCAAAGATTTAGGGAAACCCATTTCTATGAGAAATTTTAATCTTCTTACATAGACTGATTCTCTGTACCTGGGACACCAGATGCAGATGTAATGTAGTTGTGTGCCTGTGTGTTGTTTTTCTCATCCAGATCTTTGAAGAAGAGCACAGTATTTTGTACCTAGATCAAGGTGGAGTTCTGGTTGCTATGAAACACACGTCTCTCCCAATTCGACACCTTTGGTAAGGGTACTTCTGACTTAGGAAAATGCATATGGCCATTTTTCTGGGCCAGCCTTTGAATCAGCCTTCACACTATTACTGTGTTTATTCTAACTACCATCATCTACTAGCACATTATTTTATGTTTGTTTTGTTGAAATAAGATTGTGGCCTATGTTTTTAGAAAGGGGAAGTTGGGGAGCAAACAGAAGGATAGGAAAGTGGTTTTGCTCCTAAGAGAACAACTGCATTAAGGTTTTCAAATGTGGCAATGCCTGCATCAGTTCCTTAGTTCCTCAGTGCCATCACCTGAACAGCCTCATTCACACTCTCCCATAATCTCTGAGCAGCAGGCATTATTTGCAATCACTCATCCCTAACAACATCTCATGAAGTTTAGTATCTACACAGCTTTGTGCATACCACACAGAGACTTGTAGTTCATGACTATTCTGCTCTTATCCTGTTTCACCTGTGTGACTTCCTTAGTTTCCTATAATGAGGTGACAGTCCTCAAATCTACCTGTGTCTTGTACTGATGAATGTGCAAGGCCTAATGTCTACAGGGCTTTCCAACAGGCTTCTTCAACCATATTTAGAATTGGTTCACTGCTTAATGAGCTTGTGCAAAGTCAAAAACCTGATTTTCCTTCCATCTTTGATTATATTAATGATTCTACAAGAAAACTGCAGAAGACTAACAAAGGTTGATTTGAGGAAAGGCATCCACAGAGAACGACAGTGAAACACACCCTCCTGTTCAGTTGTCTCAGTCAGTGCTCAGGCTGCTGTTACCAAATGCCATAGCAAGTTAACTCATGAACATCAGAAATTGATTTCTCAGAGTTTTGTGAACTAGAAATATAAGACAAAAGTGCTGGCCAAGTCCATTTCTACTGAATAACACACTTTCACTTTCAGATTACTAAATGGTGCCTGTTTCCACATAGCAAAATGGACAGAGTAGTCCAAGCCTTTTTCTATAAGACAACAGATCCATTGCTGAGGACTCTACCCTTTGGATCTCACATTTACCCAAGTATCTGTTTTCTAATATCATTAGTGATTTAATTTTCAGCACATGTATTTTGAAGAGAATATAGGGATTTATGTTATAACAGACTAGCAGAAATGCAGACATTTCTTGCTCTAATCAGCCCATCCTTCCATATGCATTCATTCAGTGAGGTCAGCAAGGATGCATGTAATGTAAGTGGGACTTGCTTATGAGTTGATCACATAGAGATAGATTTGTTTGATTTTGTCAAACTTGCAAGGCTATCTATGCCCTGCACCACCAATAGGACATTGCAGATTTGGAGACAGTCCCATGAAGTGCCAGAACTTATAAAATCTCTAAATTATTTCCTGCTATTAGATTATTCCCTTTTCATTAGACTCTCCCTTATTTATACCCCAACAAATCTTTTCATAGTAGCTTGAATATCTCTATTTCTGCCTTTTGATATAATTAAGTACATCTATTTGTAATGAAGTCTCAATGTGTTATTATTTTTTTTCTTCTGGTAAAAAACTTTTTTCCTTACACAGAGATATCACCTTTTCCTTTTGAGATGTGAATACTGTTAAAATGTTCTGCCATTAGGTTGAGTTTTGATGAAGGGAGATCTTGGAGCAAATACAGTTTCACATCCATTCCACTTTTTGTGGATGGAGTTCTGGGGGAGCCTGGAGAAGAGACACTGATCATGACGTAAGTGGTATGGTGTGATCCCATCTTACTATTACCTAGAGAGGTCTTTTGCAGCTGAGCCTGTTGGTGTTGTTACTATTAATTTGAAAGTTGTTAGCGATGTTAGTACATCATACTTCAACATCCTCCAGCAAAGAAAAAAAAGAATGAGAAGCATTTTTGAAGATGCAGGCTGAGGGATGGTAGGGAAAGGCTGTGATCTTTTCTTTCTGTACTTAACCAGTTTAGGTAAATTAATAAGAAATTTCTTAATTGAAAATAAAGCTATGCATTTTAAAAGTGTAATAATGCTGTGCAACCTGGATTTGTAGAAAATTCTAGATGTTTAAGACCATGGCATTTCATTTATCTCTAACTATTTGTGTTACATAATTGTGAGGCATGTTAAGGAAACTATGAGACCAACTGGCTTTCGAAAGTTGAATTTATGTTCATTCTTGTCTAGAAAGTAATAATCATTAATTCATGAAAGACTTGATTAATGACTTAACTGACTACCGGTTTCAAAACTTTGACTTTGAATTTGAAATATGAAACTGTGATATTTCCTGCTCTTTGAAAATTGGACATAGAAAACCTGGAAAGATAAATAATTCCAAAGTAATTTACCAGAAATCAGTAAAAATGTCAAACTCAAAGTGAAAAAATGATATACATTTAAGCCTCCTCACTTTTAACATTGAGAAAAGACAAGAAAAATCTATTATGCTCAGTAGCCACACTTTCACTTTTGTCCATGGCAAACACAGCTAGACTAGAAGTTTATTGAGTAGCTCACTTTTATTCAATCTTTAGGTTTTCAAAATATTGTTTTGCACACAGAAAAGGTGGTCTGAAAGACTGCTTTGTAGCCTTTGTCTACATTATGTCTAGTGACTAAATCCTATACTAACTGAATCCCTGCATGAGATGAGGATTTATAAGGTAAGAGTGGTTGTAATTACTTGGTCTTATTGTCCACTTTATGTAGGGCTTGATGAGAAGGTAAAAGAATATGAAAGTCATTGGACCAGATATATTGACAAAAGAACCTAAAAGTTTATGTTGGACCACCTAAAATACAATATTTGTGGTTGTTTCTTCAGTCACTTTCTAAACCATTCTTGTGGCTTAGAATCAAATATTTTGGGATCTGGCTTTCCTAGTTGCTAGTGATATGACTGTCATGTCTGCATTGAGAAAAATCTTTGGGCCCCAATTTATCCATGTGCAAAGTGAAGTCAGTGATAGTCTCCTCTTCATAAATGTGCTTGACAGGAGATGTGATCCGTGTAATGTGGCTAGCAGTACGCCATCTTCACAGCAGACAATTTAATACAAACTTTTGTTATACTGTTGTTGTCTTTATGGTTGTGACCCTTACCTATCACTGTAAACCCTGTAGAGTATTTGGACACTTCAGCCACCGCTCCGAATGGCAGCTGGTCAAAGTGGATTACAAGTCCATTTTTGATAGACGCTGTGCTGAAGAAGACTACAGACCCTGGCAGTTACATAGCCAGGTAAGAGTTAGAGAGATGAGACTAAACCCTGGAAAGGAAGCAGGGAAGGTTTGGAAAAACAACTATTCCTTACGGCTTAGGAATTGGAGTTCTCAAGTCCACAATGTCCATTTTATTCTTTTATGTTTTATGTCTCACAGAATAATCTAACTCAACATTTATATCCTGTTGTGAAGTTGCTTCTGTTATTTTATGCTAAGATATAATGATATAAAAATTCAAATGTGCTTAGCTTAGATTTACACCTCAAAATGAAATACCAACTCAGCACTGAAATGCAAACATAATTTGTCTGAGCATATCATAGGGCTGCATGATAGACGCAGAATGAGGGACGGCTCCTCAGTTTCAGTGAGCAATGCAGACAGAGCTAAGGCATAAAACAGTCAACCAATGCTGAGTGAGTGACGCCAAAGAAGTCCTTCCACATCTCTGTGATTCCTTAGGGGTATATAGTGGCTTTTGCCTCCTCCAAGATACTCACGGCATAAGAATGTGAAATTGCGCCGGGCGGTGGTGGCGCACGTCTTTAATCCCAGCACTCGGGAGGCAGAGCCAGGCGGATCTCTGTGAGTTCGAGGCCAGCCTGGGCTACCAAGTGAGTCCCAGGAAAGGCACAAAGCTACACAGAGAAACCCTGTCTCGAGAAAAAAAAAAAAAAAAAAAAAAAGAATGTGAAATTGCTACTAGGAAACTGTCCTACGTCATCCCTCTCAGTTATTCATCTCAGATCAAAATCCTTGGATGAGAGTTTCTCTTTTTGATTTCCCATGATAGACATCAATCTGCAGACTATGCAAAGGATATGGTAGAAATACCTGCTAAGAAGTCGTGCCAATATTCAGGAAGTGAAACACCTTATACTCCATACACTGAGTAATGTATTTACTCATGATGTGAAATGTAGTCAGTTAAAGTAAGTTTCCTAAGTAAAGACAGAGGATAACACATTTTAAAAATTCTGCTTTGATTTTTCAGAAACACAAAGGTGCTATATTTGACAGTGGGTGCAGCATTAGCAAGGAACACGAACTCTATTTAGAGGCAAACCAATGGAATTTTCACTCAGTTGTTGCTGTCTTTGTCTTTGGAATGCATACACATTATGATACTTCCAGCTTTTATTTGTTTATTGGAAAAAGACTGAACTTGGCTTTCTTACTTGTCTGGTAGATGGTCATACAATTAGTGATATAAAGTTATGGAGAAAAAAATAACAAATTGAGATAAAATGGGTATTTATATTTCTTAACTATGTTTTTTCATGGGCTCATAAATGACCAAATATATAAGTATTTTGTTATAGGAAAACTGAACTTAATCATTACAGGTTAGCAGTCAATTTCTTAGTTACAGGCTACCTTACATTCTCGTGTACCCTTCATTGCACTAAGCCTAACACTTTGCAAAAAAAAAAAAAAACTTTACTAAATATAAGATATTATGGCTATCATTAGAAAAATCTGCATTGATTATTGGAGCTGCCTTTGTGTTCATACTTCATAATAGACATCAAAAGGAAAATACCAATATCACAAATTGGATTCCAAAACATTTTTTATATTAAAGTTTGTGAATATCTCCCCAAACCACATTGTTATGCAATAGGAGAAGTCTATGTGCTCAAATTTTGCATCATATTTCTCTCCTTACAGGGTGAAGCATGCATCATGGGAGCCAAAAGGATATATAAAAAGCGAAAATCTGAGCGAAAGTGTATGCAAGGAAAATATGCAGGAGCGATGGAGTCTGAGCCTTGTGTTTGTACAGAGGCGGATTTTGACTGGTGAGCTTCCATAGCTGTTTCACAAAGCTGTTGAGTAGTATGACATCCGTGAAGCCTCAATAAAACCTTAGATTTGAGAAAGTGATAATATACCTAGGATTAAGTGGCAGATCTCATGTTTTTTATAAAATTCTTTCTTGGTATTCATTAGTTATGTGGTTGTATTTTTTAAAAAACCAGCTGTTTCGCCTTTGGATTTTAAAAGGCCTTACAAGATAGTTGGCAATTATCTTCATATTGATGATATGTTCTCAGAAAGAAAAAGGAGAGGTCAGCTCTATCTCGAGCTGCTTTAGATAGCTACATGGGAAATAGTAATTGGAGTTCTCAGGAGCAAATACATTTATGTGCTACATAAAATCTTCCTTGAATCTAGCATCTTTGGTAGGCATAATAACCTCAAAAGATATAAATTCTCTGTCCCTGAAAGTTTTCAATCTGTGGTGGTCAACTAACACCAGCTTATGAGAGCTTAAGAGAGTGACATTTATAAACTCAATGCAAGAGTGGACTCAATTTGACCCTGTAATCTGAGTGGTTATAGAGCTAAATTTAGACTGGAGAAGCAGAGAGACTCTGGAAGGTATCAACTAAAGAGAACTGTAGCGTTCTTCCCAGACGTTAGCTAAGCACAAATCTATATTGTAGAGCCAACAATGCTCTTGACTTATTCTTAGTCAGTGTTTAATGTTCAGGTTAAATTGAAAAATTATTGATGAAGACTAATAATCAATCACAGTTTCTGTTGCTCTTTCCCTCTTACATTTTTCTTATCTATCACAGAATATATACTACAAGAAGCAATATTTATATATTTATACATTTATATATTTATATAAATGCTAAACACTCAAAACTTGAACCATATGTAAATTATTCATTCTCATAACTTTTTAGTTGTGTACCTATAACAGCTCATGTGTATAGTCATCAAAATATGAGTGATTTATATGAGACAGTGTCTCCACATGTATCTCACATCACAGAAAAGTTAGTTTTCTCTAATGACAGACCACTAGAAATGTTCCCTGATTTAGTGTGGCCGAGAAAGTCTGCCAGTTGTTAAACCAATAACCCACCATTGCTTTCTCTTTTGGTGAACAAGGAAAACCAAGAAACAGCACTGTAGCTCTTTACACTTAGCTCAATGACATCAGAGCTCATCAACAGTGGAACTCACAGGGGTTCTAGAGGGGCTTCCCCAATTTGGACTTGTCAATGCTCCATAACTGCAACAGCAAAAGTTCTTTATCTCTGCCCTACCCTTGGGACTGACATTCAGGAAGATACTCACAAGAATACCTACCTTGAGATTTTTTTTTTTTTTTTGATTTTTTCGAGACAGGGTTTCTCTATGTAGCTTTGTGCCTTTCCTGGAACTCACTTTAGAGCCCAGGCTGGCCTCGAACTCACAGAGATCCACCTGCCTCTGCCTCCCAAGTGCTGGGATTAAAGGCGTGCACCACCACCGCCCGGCCTCTACCTTGAGATTTTAAGTCATCCATCAATCCATCTTTCTGAAGCCTAGTCAATTCTTGATCATCTATTATATTGAAGGAGAATTTGCAAAGGAAGTCAGCATAGCACATCACTGGAAGAGCTATGACACTGTGAAGTAGCCATTCTTCAAAAAGAGCAAAAATTACCTCTGATGAAAAATCTAGGCAGGGCAGTGGTGGCACACACCTTTAATACCAGATATTGGGAGGCAGAGGCAAGTGGATCTCTATAAGTTTGAGGCCAGCCTGGTCTACAGAGTGAGTTCCAGGATGGCCAGTGCTGTTACACAGAGAAATCCTTTCTCAAACAACGAGAGAGAGAATGTGGAGCAAGATACCCCAAATATCCTGCTTTTTTTCATGAAAATATTTTCTGCTTTGAATTTTTTTTCTTACAATATTTCAAATTAAGCCAATATTTTTGTTTTGTTCAAGGCCAAAAGAACACAAGGTAAGGAAATTAACCAGGCTTCCCTCCTTGACTAGCCCCCATGTTCATCTTGTTCAGATCCTTGAATTCAATGGCGACTGGAGTCTGTTACTAGTTCCTCAGGTTGAACAGTGCTCTGAAGAATAGAACATGAGTCTTATATAGTACTACTGTAAGATTTACTGCTCAAATGGAAGTTTTGTGACTGCATGGTGTCTGAAAATATTTTGGAAGGCTCACCATGTCCTTGTTGGGCTTCTGTTAGTAGCTGGATTTTCTACAAATCTTATCTGACAGTAATATAATGAAAGATATTGTCATTGGATGCTCCTTGTTATTCTCCAGCTTTTGTAAGATATTTCCCTGGAGGGAACTCTGGGTGTTCTAGAAGAGGCTCTTCTGTAGTCTTCTTATCCATGCTGTGTTGAACCAGGCCCTAATCCAGAGGGTATGTACAGAATTCTCAGTTCCAGCTGCCTAATGACAGGCCCCCGGGGCTGAGCCCATTTCTCCCTCCATGCACACCATGTGCCAGTATCTCACCTCGAATACAAAGATGGGCCAACTCATACTAATGCTTGCCCATTGCTGCCTGTGATTTGTCTGTGCATGTAGAGGTACAATTTGTTGTCCTTTTCTATGCCCAGATTCATCTTCCAGATGCCAAGAATATTAGAAGCCCTTGGAAACAAGAATGAATAGAGCCTGAGAGAAAAAATTCTTTTGAGCATTTTTAATGCAGAAGCAAGATTTTAGGCAGTTAGTACCAACTGGCACTGCTAATTGCGGAGGACAAAACTTTTCCTTGGGGAAGTGCTTGAGATATTCCTGAAGGGCATTTTCTTTTTGGCTGTAACTCTGAAGCATATGGCTTGTACAGAGAGAAACCTGACTGTGCTCTGCTTCTTACAACCAGATGTTTTGGAAGAGCATCCCAAAGACATCACTGGTAATGGGGACTGTGCCACATGTGGCTGTGTTAACCTCTGCAATGATGTTTTCAAGCTTCCGACATTGTCAGGTTCCTAATTACTGGTCCTAATTACATGAGAACTAATCATTCCTATATCTTAAAGGCATTTAAGTGGGAATATTGGTTCTATGAAATTTTTTCTTGAGTAATGGATAAAGTCTAGAAAAAATGTTTAGTTTTAGACAACATTGGTTTAGGAAATGCTCATTTTATTGACTGATCAGAAGTTGGTTATGGTCTAAAATGAAATAGTCCTGAGTAAGTTTGCCTCTGACAAAATTTTTTATCTTGGGTATTTCCCTAACAGTGACTATGGCTATGAGAGACATAGTAATGGACAATGCCTGCCAGCTTTTTGGTTCAACCCATCCTCACTATCAAAAGACTGCAGCTTAGGACAGAGCTACCTCAACAGCACTGGGTGAGTTTCTGTGGTAGGGGCCTTCAGGGGCCAACCTCTTATGTTAATGAGCAAGTATTATACAACATATTTCCTTCTAATCAAAGACCAGACTTGTTTTCCCATAACATAATACATTTCTTGATAGAATGTTGTTTCTTGTCACTGTATTGCTGCCATTAAATGTTTAGTATGCATGTGTCTGTGTGTTTGTGTGACATGTATGTGTGTAGGTGCATGTGATAGGGATACATGCTTTTGAAGGCCAGGAGTTGAACTCATGTGTCTTCCTCAATTGCTTCTCACTGAATTTTTTGAAATAGTATGTAGAACTCACCAAGTCAGCTATACTGGTTGGCAAATTCAGGGATTTGTCTGCCTCTACCCTAGCAAAGCTGGGCTTAAAGAGATGTGTCACCATGCTTAGCTTTTCACATATGTGCTGGGAATTTGAACTCTGATATTTCCTCATACTTGTGTAGCATGCTGTCTCTCCAGCCAAGATATTTAAGCTTTTTGGTTCACAGATTTAATTTCAAAAGAAATATGCAGATATGTTTTCTATATTTACAAATCCAATTTAGTTCATCACCTCAATCCTGGTCCCATTTTCCATGCAGCTGTGATCTGTATATTATGTGGGTTTCCAAACACTTCTTTGCATTTTTCCATGATTGTTTCAAAAATACATAAAACCAACTTGGAATGTTGTTGTCTTATGATTTGCTATTAGGTATGGTGTTCTTTAATTTTCCTTTTTCATTCAAAAAAATGAATCTTAAGCATCTTTCCAAATTTGAATTGATTAGGATGCTTTCATCCTTTTTTATTATATCCTACTAAATACTAATGGATTATTTAATTATCTTTTTTCATGAACATTTGGGCTATTCTGTTTCTTGTTTTCTTTTTTTTGTTTTTGTTTTTCCTGCCACTATAAACAAGTTACAATTAACAGTCTCTACCACATTCCTTATTATTCAAAACACTCCAAGTTAATTCAGGTTTCTTTTGTTAATTGGAAGTATTTCTTCTGGCTTGCAGAGCAAATTACACTCAGCCAATTGGTTTCTTCTTAGGCTCACATATCTGACACTGTCCTGTTTCTCTCACAAAGATAAAAAATTAGGTCCTGCTCGCATGCTGCCCAGGAGTCCCACAGACAGAGATTCGTGGCAATCTACTATCTTCCTCTTGAAAATCCAACGTCAGTGAATTCTGTCAAGGCAAACTGCAAGGAAGGGGAATTATGATTCTTTGCCAAGTTGAACAGCTGAGAAAGGTCAATTCAGACTAAATAAAAAATAAGACTGACCCTGGTGGCAAGATCCACATGAGTTATTTTCTGGAAGATAATGTCACACCTTTGTTTGGAAGCGTTTTAGAATTAAGTAACCAAGTTGACACTAACTCCCTCCAATTCCACCTTTAACACCTCTGCTCAGGCCTAGTCAGTGTGCAGTCTGGAATAGCAGGATGAAATGCAGAAGACTCCAGACCACAAGACTAGCCTGACAGAGCAGGCTGATCTACCTGTTGCTTCCCAGATAGTTAATGGTCTCACCCTTTGTCTGGCTGCAGAGCATAGAGTGTAGACAGCCACTCAGAACGTGAGCTTAGTGAGATCTTCTAGTTAAAGGTTAATCACAGCTAAGGCTAATGAGCAAATCTCTGAGCACCCCACCTCTGAGAACACACTCGGAAGCATGAAGTGAAGTCTGTGCTCCGTATTTATTTATTTGTAAATGGTTTTCTATATAAATAGTTAGTCTGCTTTTAGAATAAGCTCTTTATTCTGTATATAGATCAATGTTTCAAGGTTCACTTAATTCACCAGGATGGAAAATTTCAGCATAGTATATATATATATACATAATATATATATATATATATTATGCCCACTAAAAATGTTATTTTGAGGAGATACCTACCAACTTTTTTTTTAAATCAACTTGACTGTGTAGAGGTGAATGGCTTCACATTTTTTTAAAGCTGATAGCCAGGATATAGAAGAGATGGATGTAATATGAAGTAAATAAGTAAAACTGGACCTAGGTGTCCTCCATATTTGTGGTTTGGTCCAGTGATGCCAGGGTTTCCAATGTCTGCATGTGGAGCAGCCCATCAGCAACTCTCTGCTGTGTTTCCCACTGTTGTCTCCCTGTATCTTTCTTCTTTTATTCTTACAACTTTCACACATTATCACAGCCAGAATTCAAGCAATGAGGCTGAAACAGGCTCTCTGCCTGAAATGCACTGAGAGTTAAATATCATCAAGAGGTTTGATTTAGTTCAAAAGAGGGGTGTCTTGCTATTTGTGGTGATCTCTAGCATATGGTTTGTTTCTATGTGCCTTGGTTTCTTAACCTGTGGGAATAGGTTTTCTTTTTACAATATGATTAAATGCAGTGCTGTACAGAGAACATGTAGTCTAAAGTTCTAGAGACAGCCATTACAAAATACAGATCACACTTATAGCTACCAGTTAATCATTTCTCTAGACTAGGAGATTAAAAGAGGAAGAAAAAAAACTTTTATTTATTGTGAATGTTTAGTCTAGACATGCATGAACCTTAATGGCCACTATAGTGTTTGTGTCAGTGGCATATTTAATCTGCATTGCAGTTTCTCATCTGCTAAACCAGAAATAGGGATCTCCAAAGGCCAATAAAGTCATGTGATTAGGAAGTAATGTGCCACCACACTGTCATAAAGTCACCTGATTAGGACATGATGTACCACTCGCATTAAACCAGAAGTGGCACCACACAGAGCAGATAACTAGCTTGCTTGATTATTGAAAAGGTTCTTTTGTCTCAAATAAAATGAAATCTACACTCATTGGTTTCTTTTACGTAAATAATCAGATAGCCCTAAAGCCTCCTCTGATCTCTTTTTTTTCCCCCTCCAGCAAAGTTTCTATGTACCTCACATTGTGAATGCACAGACTTATTTGGTTATAAATGTCATGTTTATACTCTTTGGAACCAGGAGGCATATTGAAAATTTAAGTTGCTAAATTTACTAAGACATTGCTTATTTCATGTTACAGTGGAGATGGGATTGTTTTTTTCTAAGCTAGGCACCTTTCTTAAGGGACAGATTTCTTCTTGATATTAAGTTGGAGATATTTCAAGCTGGGTTCAAAATAATGTGTATAGAAATCTCTATCTATGAAGCTTTCTTTTATAGGAGCCATTAATCCCTCATGGAATAATATTCAAACACTGTTGCTCATGGTTAGTTCCTTAATGTATAATAGGGTTGTTTACTCAAGAGGATAACTTAAAAAATAATATAAGTGAAGTATCTACATAAAAAATAATTAGTAGGCTCATAAATAAAACACCACATATACATTCAAGTAAAAGAATCACTTTCATATTATTATCATATATTGAGATATTTTTAAAATATTGTGTTTATAAATATAATCCTCTCTCCACCAGCCATAGACACAGACCTTGGGTTATGTGCTGTTCCCATGTAATTTCTATTTCTAGTCTAATTATGGGGAAATTCCTGGGATCCCAACTGACTATTTCAGGTGAACTGTGGGGGTCCTGATGTTCTGTTTGATCTACACTCTGTAAGATTTGCCGGTGTGCATCAAGGAGAATAATTAGCCTTAAAAGTGGTGCATGCATTGAAAGTCCACGGAAAGGAAATCACTTGCATTATTTACAGAATGATCCCTGCAGGAGCCTGTGTAGCTGTTTCCTAGCCAAGACTCCTGTAGACTCACAGTGGATACAAAATAATTGTTACATGCTATGAAGTTGTCTCTTGAACGAGGTGTTTCATCTTTTCATGGGATGGCATAGTAGTTGGGAAATGAATAAAAGGCATGTTACTCTTGTGGAGACCCACTTTTTCATGTGACTGCTCCTACCCACACCAATAACCCTGGAATAGCAGATTCCCTCATAGGTGTTATAACACTGTGGATTTGCTAGTTCATTGTGTGACCTTGGGCAACTCCATAATCTGTCTCTCCTTTCCCTGTTATGAAAAAAATGTACCATAGCAGATATTTTGAGATGCTTTCATCACTGGCATTTCATTAACTGGTTGAGATGATTCAAAAGTAAAATTTGGTCTGTTTATGCTCAAGAGGAAGGAAAACATTATCAGAGTTAGTTGAACAAATTGACTCAGATGGTGGATTTGGGGTGTCCCACTCAAGACTATTTCCAGAAAGTCATTTAGTTAAGTGTGTCCATAAAAACTCTTTCATCAAACCTTTCTTTAAAATTAAGCTGAATTCTGATTACTTTCCAAATTGAGTTGTGCTTCTGTACTATTTAATACAAATAAAACTAACTGTCCACCTAGACCTGGCTATGGTTCATATCAAGCCCCCAATTCCTATGTCTGAACACTTGGTTTAAAGGAAAGGTCCTGGGAGTCACTGCATTGAAAAACAAACAAACAAACAAACAAACAAAAACATGAAAAAATAAGCCTCTGTCAGCCACAGAAATCCATTCTTTCTAAATAGAGATGCCATGGCTGCTATGTATGCTCATTATTAACTTGTGGACACATTTTTACTACTAATAAAGCCTTGTCACATTACATCCTTATTAAAGCATAAGTGCCCATTTTTGGTTGCATATGCATATTGAAAATAGTTGCCAAAAAGTTCTGCCACCTTGGGTACCAAATGCATTCCATCCTCACAGAGAAAGAAACAGTCTGTGTCCTCACCACACTGCCTTCCTTCAGTCTCTCTAGACGTGAGGATGAAATAAACAGCTTCAGTCATGCTTATCAAGCCATGCTACTGTAGCTGCATCTCCCTGATGTCAATGATCTGTGAATGTATATATCCTTTCATTTACAGTCATGAACATGTATACGTTGCTGTTTTCTCATTGTATACCTACCCTCCTAAAGTCTGCGAATATTTCAAGCCTTTGTCATAGACTCCACTCAGCACTAGCCTTCATTCCCTCTCCCTAAGGCTTGCTCTTTTTCCTGCACAATAAGTCTAGAGCCACCCTTCAAGGAAAGGCACAAAGGGCATTCCAGTCATTGGAACTGCTTTATTTTTGTACTGCATTGTAGCCATCATTGTTCAGTGGCAGTATAGCCCACCTGGGGGACAGCAAGACCTAGAGCTGTACTTCTACCTTGGTTCTTATATGAGATAAATACCTCGAATGGAAAGAAGTGAGTTCGCAGAAAAGCATGACATTGGAGCTGAAGTTGAAAGGATGATTCACAAAATGACAGGAGCATAGAGCATCCTGCTAAGGATGAATGGCAGTGGGATAGAACATCCTGCTCAGAGTGATCAACATGGGTAAAAGGAGTCAGGTAGCATTCTCACTGCCTAGCATAGGAAGTACTCTGCAACAGAAAAAGCTGAAGCAAGGGAAACCAAGGAGAGGTCAGGTTATGGACCTTAATTTTGAACCTCAACTTTTTTTTTAAATGTGAATATCTTGAATAGAAATTTTGATTGATTTTATGAAATTATAGACATGATTGATTTGATCTTAAGATGGTCTTTACAATAAGGACTTACATTTTAAAAAAGAATAAGTAATATTTAATACATACATAAAAAATCTCTTATTAACTTTTGATATTTGATAATTTCTAAAACAATATTGCTATATTGTGTGTGTGTGTGTGTGTGTGTGTGTGTTTGTGGGTGTGTGTGGGTATTTTATATTCACATGAGTATGCAGTGTGTCTACTTATGCAAATGCATGTGGAGGTCAGAGCAAGACATTGGGCATCTTCTTTCTGTTTCTCTCTCCTCTATTGCTTTGAGATAGGGTCTACACTGAACTGGAATCACTTCATTACAGCTAATCTGTCTCTACTGAGCTCTCAGACCCAGCTATCTGTGAGCCCCTGTCAATGGGGTTGCAGATTGAGTAGGACAACCCATGCCTGTTTTTTGCATGGGTGCTTAAGATTCTAACTCAAGTCCTAATGCTTACAGAAAAGACTCTGCCCACTCAGCCCACCAGCCTGCCTTTGTGCTAAGAATGATTAAAGTACACCTTCTTAGTTATTTCATTCTTTCATAAATTTACCAAAATATTCTGCAGTTGTCCATCCCTATGTCATAGGAAAAAGTGCTAAAAAAGAGAGGTTAAGTAAATCTTTCATGTTTATGTTCTTGAGAGCTTTCATTTTAAATGCAACAATTTGACTTTTAAACACTAGTGTTAGCCTCTGCAAGTTAAAATCACCAAGGAAAGTTGAAATTAAAACAAACAGGTGTCTAAAGTTTTCAGATTAGAATTTCATAAATTATAAAATTTCCCCCAAATAATTCAAGGATATACAGAAATGGTATTACTGCACTGTGGGATGCTAAAGGGAAAATTGTGTTCTCATGATTACTTAAAGCATAAATCACAATATACCTAAATATAGAAACAAGATAAATACTCATCAGTAGATGAGTTAATAAACAAATTGTGAGCTACATGAAAACTATCAATTCATCAAGAGACTGAACCCCTACCATTTTCAACAGACTGGAGCTCGAGTACATTATGCCAAGTGAAACAATTCAGGAACAGAAACACAAACGCTATATGATCTCCTTCACATGTGACATCTTAAGACCTTGATCTCATGGCAGCTGAGAACAGAAAGTTAGTTACCAGAGGCTGTGAGTACAGAGAAGGATAGTTAAAAAGCAAATGTTAATCAAAACACCCAAAGTTTTAAATAGTTTGAAGAAATAAGTTGTAGTGATCCATTGCACTACATGTTGACCATAGTTAGTGATTACATATTACATATTTAAAATATTCTTGAAACTAGTTTTTCTTGATTAATTTTGTTCTTAAACAGTCCCATACACATATACATTTTATATATTACTCTCTCCTTCCACCCTCCCTTACCTCTATCAAAACCTTACCAACCTTCCCTCACCATCTCCATCAATTCCCTTCTCAAATCCATGAGTTTTGGATTTTATTTGTGACCCATTTAATTTAACCAGGATCATCTATCTGACTGGCCACTGAATTAGAACTATCCATTAGAGTTATGTATTATTATTATTATTATTATTATTATTATTATTATTGTAATTATCTATCCATAGAGTCAGTAGGTAGTCATTGCAAAGCAATGGTGCCCTCTTTTCCTGAATCTGTCAGACATAATTAGAGCTAGAGCCTTCAATGCCCCTCTTTCATCCATACACAAGTGTTGAAGGGACACAGTGTAGACACTGGAAGCTAATGTGAGTTAGTGATTTAGGTGGATTTATTTTGCATGAAGATAGCATTTTGAAGTCCTATCCGTCTTCTAGCTCTTGCATTCCTTCACTCTTGTACAGGATTCTATGAGACTTACTGGAATATCACAAAGGTCTACTTTAAAGTCAAGCACTCATTTGCCACTTATTCCTAGCATCCAGTACATCCATGAGTCTGCCTCACAGTCACTTGAGTTCAATGGAGAAAAGGGGGAGGGCTTCTCTGATTAAAGGTAGGAGTAACATTTATCAATGGACATAAACATTAAAAAGAAGATCCTCGCCGGGCGGTGGTGGCGCACGCCTTTAATCCCAGCACTCGGGAGGCAGAGGCAGGTGGATCTCTGTGAGTTCGAGGCCAGCCTGGTCTCCAAAGCGAGTTCCAGGAAAGGCGCAAAGCTACACAGAGAAACCCTGTCTCGGAAAAACAAAAAAAAAAAAAAAAAAAAAAAAAAAAAAAAAAAAAAAAAAAAAGAAGATCCTCAATTTTGACATTCTTGCTACAAAAGGTTAGATATGTTGGTGAAATACTGGACTTAGCTACTATCTTGATTATCTTTCTACCATGTCTCCATGGATCAAAGCATAATATTATACCCCATAATTTAAAAACTTAAAGAACTGAATCAAGTTATGCTAAGTTTAGACAATAATGTCATCTTATTATATAGGCTGTAAACATCTGAAGTTCACTAACATAGCTATAAACACACAGGAGAAATATTAAATTGAAAAATCATGGACTATGGTTGCTTTGACTGTTTCTTTCCAGTTTTAGTTTCACAAAGACAACATATGGCCTTCTTCTTTTAAGACTGTCAGGCAGCATAGAAAGTAAAAATCACGGAAAGTATGAGTACAAAGTAGAAGGTTAGAGAGGCATATCACGATGGGAGGAAGGAAATAGCTGGAACTGGGGTTGTTGGAGTAATAAGACACTGTCTACTGATGAGCCACAGGTAATATCAAAGGCACATTTACAGAATGTTTCCTTTTCAGTAATTGTAAAAAAGACTCCCTTGCCATTACAAAGCACTTTTCTTTGTGGCAGATTGAAGAATGCTTTACCAACTAAATGCATCCCTGTAATATTCAGACCTCAGGTCCAACATAATCATAAGTTGCCTTGTTATTATGGAGGTAGCAGCCCCATTTAATAACATATTAAATGCATTATTCATTTATGTAACTCAGACCCAGGGACAGCTGCTGAGATGAAAATAGAACCATTCTGTGATGCAAAAAGCAGGTGTGTGCTTACTTGAGAAAATTAACTCTGTATTTCTACACAATTTTCTTCTAGATTTCAGGGACAGGTCTGGTAGGGCTAATGTGATGCCATTTTCATCCAAGATATATAATGGTTTCAGAATGGATTTTAATGAGCATTAAAAAAAAAAAATCGCCAATAGTCTTCTCTGTGGCAGATTCCCAGAGGGATAGATTCGTGCTTTGGATTTAAGCAGAGTCCTGTAGCTACAGGATTTGGGAAAGCCTGAGTGATGATTGGTCAGAACAGCAGCAAACAAAAGGAGAGTTCTGTCTCTGATGATGCCAGTGATGATGAAGAGCCCAGGCTTCTATAGCTGCTTGCCAAGGCAGAGCCACAGGTGTGTTTAGATACTAAGTAATTAAAAATCCTCACCACCTTCCATTTGCTCAGAGCTTTGCTACAGTTAAACACACTGAGTTATAATAATTATCCCAGAAGACCTTGCTGATCAATTTCTTCTCACCTTTGCTGGTACCAGAATGCTGCCATTTTCCAATACTTACACTAGAGTTTCTTTCTTTACTCCATTTTCTTCAATATTTCTCACCTGCCCTGATTTTCTTTCTCTCTTATTTTTAATGCCAGCCTATATTTATGATCACCTAAACTGGTATTCAAAATTCTCAGACATGACAATACACCACTTCAATGGACAGTGATCTTAATGCTAATGAAAGGATTTGGAGATCCCATTGGTCTAGATGTTAAACCCTTAGGTGTGGGACAATTAAGAGAGGATGGAATCCACACACCTTTATCAGTGCTGAGGTGTTTGAGCCAATGGTGATAACCTACTACCCTTCAGGCATCTCAGCATTTAAGCTGATACGGTCATGCCAGAATGCACTCCTTGTGTAGCTGGAGTTATCTCCAGTCCTGCCAGGGCCTGCAGCCAATCAGACCCAAGTAAACAACACAGAGACTTATATTACTTATAAACTGTATGGCTGTGGCAGGTTTCTTGCTATGTAGTTCTTATATCTTAAATTAACCCATTTCTATTAATCTATACGTTGCCACATGGCTTGTGGCTTACTGGTACTTTACATCTTACTTCTCATGGTGGCTGTGGCTGGCAGCATCTCCTAACTCAGCCTTCTACTTCCCAGAATTCTCCTCTCTCTTTGTCCTGCCTATACTTCCTGCCTGGCTACTGGCCAATCAGCACTTTATTTATTAACCAATCAGAGCAACACAGTCACAGCATATAGAGCTATCTATATCCATAGCACCCCCAGTTGTCTAGCCTTGCATACAGCTGGGATACCAGGAGACTATCAAAGAGCTTACACTAAAATGTCACAGATAGAAGGAAAATCATGCAAGAGTTACTAGCATATAAATAAATACTTAAGACTTAAGAAGTCAGAGGATCAATCTAACTCCATTTAAAGAGACAGTGAAATATAGTAGAACAGAAAGAATATGCTTATGTGACCAGTGGTCCAGGACCCTCACTGCATGATATTGAGAATATTAATTAATCTATCTGCATATTTGGAATGATAGCAATGGCTTCCTCACTAAGGGTATGTTGAGAAAAAAATTAGGGAAGTCATGCAGAGAGCCTGTACCAAAGCAAGAGCACAGGGATAATTCTGTAAATGTGAATTTGTATTCTTGTTGTTCCTATTTTCCCATTCTAGTCAAGAAGTTGTTTTTGAAAGAGTAAGAGGCAAGCTGTTTTGTAAAGGGTGGGTAAGCTCTAGGCAGCAGGTGAAGCATGGAGGAACAAACTAATGCTTTCTAAGGGATTAGTGAGTAAGATTTGGCTGGAGCCAAATCAGATTGCTTGGGAGAAAGAGTTCAGAGAGATAGAATGTTTGTAGAGAGTATTAAGTAGTGGCTTAGGGGATTTTAAACATATCCTGAGGCTGACTGGATGCCATACAGGTTGAGAGTGGGAAGGTGAAGTCATAATATTTTTAAATAAAATAGTTGGTAATAGTTCATGGGCACCTACCGATTTAATCTTTGTACTTAATTCATTTAATCTTGTACCTATACCACAAGGTGAATTAAATGTTAATTACCATCTTAATCCTAATCCACAGTGTATGAAGATCTTTAACAAAAAGCATCTCATTTGTTTCTTAGCCCTGGTTTTACGTAGTCAATCTGGAGCCATACACATATAGGAAAGCATATTTGCTAGGTATCAATGGATTAGAAAAGTGCCTGCGGGCTAAGTCCAGTCCACTATCAGTGATATAATGAACAGACTTTAACAGGGAGCACCTGTGGAGTTTGTTCATTCTTTTACGTGTTATCTATGCCAGTCTCAAGATTTACTCTCTAACCTTTAATCTCGAACAGTAGGAAGCTGTGTATAATAGTTTCTAACTGGAACTATGTATTAACCATAAAAAGATAGGTTTGGGAAATCATGTACATACATGACTAAAGTACTCATTGCACAAATTACAGTTGGTGATATAGAACCTCAGAGTTCTTAAGGATGCTGTCATAAAATTAAGTAAAACTTAATTTACTACAGATAGAATGAATTACATAGGATAAATTTGTAGAGTGATCTATTATTTCTGTTAAGGTTAAGCCAAGAATGAAGGCAATAGTGTAGTGGGTTTACTCAGTCTGAAAATATTTAAGCCTCTCAGAATAAGGCTTGCAGAGTTTAATCAGAATAGACATTCATAAAACAATGAGTAGATACTACCAAATCTTGCCATGTTTTCCTGACCTTTGCTGCGACTGATACCTTTAGCTTCAGTTTGAGTCACATACCCATAATAATCTATCCTTTCTCTGAATTGCAAGTAGCCGTGTAACATATATGCATTTATCCTTTCTCTCCCCTATCCACAGATTTAGCTACCCAGGCTCAACTACAGTCTAGATGGAAAATCACAAGGATGAATGGTGCATGTGTTGATTTCTGGGATCAACTCTTGCCCAACTCTGTATGCCTCTCTCTGTCTGCATCACTCCCATAACTTCATCTTATCATATACATAGCATCTTTTCACATCATTATCAAAGTTGTGAGCACAATATTTTGAAAGAAAACTCATGCTCACACAAATTTTATGACATTCTTTATTATAGGTGTTTACTTTACCATTAATTTTTATTTTAGTAGCTTATTATGCTTAATTTATAAATTAATCTTCATTTATAGGGAAAAAAGTATACTAGTTCCAGAGTTTGCTACTATCTGCCATCATAGATGTCTCACTGGTTGTCCTGAAATGTGTACACAAGGGGCAAAAGAGAGTGCTTTTCCTAGTCCATAATTATGTATTCTTTGAATTATCATCTAAATTATCTCTTTATGTATCTCCAACTGCTTATTAACATAGTGATACTAGAGACCATGTCTTTGACCTCTGTGCATATTTCACAGCTTCCAATGAAGAAATGATTCATTTGTTGTGTAGATGACTAAAAGAAGCTTATGGCTAGCTAGAGAGGTGGCTCTCAACCAGCTGTGACTCCAGTTCCAGGAGATTCGGTGCCCTCTTCTGGTGTCTGCAGGAGCTTGCTCGTGGTGCACATACATACACTCATGTACACACACACACACACACACACACACACACACACACACACTCACACTCACAAATAAACAAATAAATAAAATAAAAATACAGTTTTTAAAAGTCCATGAAAATGCTAATTGGAGGTAGTATTTTTCTTGGTCTGTTTTTCCTGATGTTGGGTGTTGTGTCCATTACTTTCTTTGTCTTTGTGGCAAAATATATAATTAAAAAAGCTTAAGGTAAGAGAGTATTGTTTTTGTGTTATCAGGTTGAGAGATATAGTTAGTTCCTCATGTCAGGGAATAAATGGCAGTAGGAGCTTGTAATGCAGCTTGTTCACACCTTGATTGATCAAGAAACAAAGAGTTCTATCAGCTTTAAGGCTCACCCTCAGTGAGAGTTTCCCAACTAGGCTGCCTGCAAAAAAGTTCCACCTCCCAAAGCAGGACCACCTGCTGGGGACCATACATTCGTAGAAATGAACCTATAGAAGACATTCTACAATAACAGGGACTTTATATGAATCATCCCAAGTATGTGTAGCAACATGAAACAAGGGCAATTAGGAAGTTATTGGTCCCCATGCTACGATATAGGTCTAGTTTAAAATTTCAGCATTATGAGTTACATGAATTGATGTATGACTTGTGATTTTTTTTATTACTTAGGTATAGGAAGGTTGTCTCCAATAACTGTACTGATGGGGTGAGAGAACAGTATACTGCCAAACCACAGAAGTGTCCAGGGAAGGCTCCTCGAGGCCTCCGGATCGTCACGGCAGATGGAAAACTGACAGCAGAGCAAGGACACAATGTCACTCTCATGGTGCAACTGGAAGAGGTAAGGCTGACTCCTGTCTGTTCTTTGCTCAGTAGGAAAAGTGGCATTCTGACCAATCATGGCTTTGTTTAAATATCCTTGTTCCCATTCTCAAGTTTTAGTTGCAAGTAGTTTTGTTATTTTATTCTACTTTCAGCTTCATGTCTGATATTATCATCTCTCTTTCCCTGATACATTCTCCAATTTCTTTCCATTTACTGCAGATTGGTTTTCAGTCCTTTACATCATTGGCTCTCTTTGGATCTAACCCTATCGTATTGGCATTGTTAAGAGAATACATTCTCAAAGTGTGTGAATGGTTTCCCCAGAAAATTTTAACACAGAGACTTAACCAAGTGAAAAAAGGATGTGCTTTTGCCTCTCTCAGCCTAACATCATTGCTTTTCTTTCCAAAGGCAACAGGATAGTTAAATATACTGATCAAATACAGCACTAAGTTATAAATTAGTATAATGTCTTTGACAGTTGAGACTTTGTATCTTGGTAACACAATGAGGATATCATTATAAGCACTGATTACTCTTTGACAAATGTATTTGTCTGAAATTTCTGACAATGTAGGTGGTGAATAAAAGAAAAATGTGTTCTATGTACTTAGACTTTACAAAAGCAAACTTGTCATCTTGGAACTAGGTAGATGGTTTCTCAGAATAAGTGCGTTAAATAAATTACCTCAGTTGTCAAACTTGGCTATCATATCTTCAACTACATTTTCTGCATACTGAAATTCAGCCAACCTCCTACTGACCCTGATGAAGATAACAGGATTTCAAAATGAATTAATGAAATCAGCACCAAAGTATACAAGGTTGACTTCCAGCTTACTCTTCTGACAGCCAGTGGCCCTCAATATTTAATATGCAGAGTTGCCTAGCATATGCATGGCCACATATGCACATTCTCATTCAGGTGATTGTGTTGGAACTTAAGAATACTTATTCATAAGAAATTTACAGTTACACACAGTCTTTCCGTAAAGTGAGCAAATAAAACCAGGACAAGGAGTAAGAGTTGGAAAAGTGAATTCAGAGGATTTGGAGTGTGACTGGAAGGGAAGATGAAGAATTTAGGATTGTTTTGTATGTTTAATCAAAACCATATGTATTTTTTCTTATAATTCCTATTATTTCTGAGATTGTAATTATATCATTCACCCCATTCAATTTACTCCCTCCAACCCACCTCATGTACCTCCCTTACTCATATTCAAATTCATGGCCTCTGTTTCTTTAATTGTACATACAAGTGTAGCTAGAGTTTTTCTGCCTGGCCCACAGTCAGGACAAATCTCGCTCACCCGCCAGTACCACAGCCACTCAGACCCAAGCAAGTAAGCACACAGAGACTTATATTGCTTACAAAAGGTATGGCCATGGCAGGCTTCTTGCTAACTGTTCTTATAGCTTAAATTAACCCATTTCTATAAATCTATACCTTGCCATGTGGCTCATGGCTTACCGGCATCTTCACATGCAGCTTGTTATGGTGGCAGGCTGGCAATGTCTCTGACTCAGCCTTCCACTTCCCAGAATTATTCTCCTCCTTGTCCTGCCTATACTTCCTCCTGCCTGACTACTGGCCAATCAGTGTTTTATTTACTAACCAATCAGAGCAACACATTTGCCATACAGAACATCCCACAGCATACAAGTAATGTACAGATTGAGTAGATTCTATGTATATATTTAGGGCGATATATATATATATATATATATATATATATATATATATATGGGGTGGGGGTGAGAGGTGTAACAAAATCATCAGTATTTTAACTTAATCTTTCCAAGTCATTGCCTTAGACTTTTCCCAGGCATTTATGAACTGATTCTTAAAAAAAATTGGAAAAACACAAGTTATTCTAGGCCAAGTAGCATTATTCCTATCAATGTAAACTATCTGGGATCTTCTGCTTCAGGCTGAGATTGATTAGCTTGTAGCAAACCAAATACACAGAGAGAATGAGATGGAAAAAGTGAGAAGAGAAGCAAACTTAAGGAGAGAGGATGGAACATAGAGGAGTGGGTAAAAAAAGAACTGCCAAGAAGGCTGGAAAGCTGTGGTCTTTTCTGGAGAGATGGAAAAAACCATCAGGATGAATTCATTATCTATTTTACACTGAGTTTTCCCTGATTATTTTGATAGTTCATATGCTACATTGTAATCTATGGTAAATCAGATATTTTATCCCTCATCTGAGGACAGGCTGAGTAGATAGGAATAAGAGAAACAGGTTAGGTCACAAAGAAAAGAGACAATGATTGAGAAAAATCTAATATATTTTTAATCTATACCATGGTTTTTTTATGTATTCCATTTTTTTATTTAAGAATTTTTCTTCATTTTAAATACCATTCACTGTTCCCCCTCCCTCCTCTCCTCCCACTCCCCTCCACTTCCTGCCACCTTACCCCCCAGCCACTCCTCATAAGAGGTAAGGTCTCCCTTCAGTAGTTAGAAAATAGAAAGATCTCCTTATGGTGGGAAGCCTTACACAAATCTGATCTTATAGGTAAATTATAGTGGCATCAAAATTCAACAAATATTTACAGACAAATTTGACAGCTTATTTTCAATTAGTTCTACCCTGGAAAATGTAATGCATCTGAAAAGTTTTAAAATGACCCTAAATGAACAATGAAGTGTATCATGACCATGGATGAAGAGGTTCAATATTAAGATGTCAATTTTCTCCATATTGACCTCAGTGCAAGGCAATCCTAATAAAAGTTCCCAATACTTTTTTGTGTTAATATTAAGCAATTATCATAAAATATGTAAGAATTCAATAGCTAAACAATAAAGAATAGCAAAAATAATCTGGAAGATGCTTCATGAATTTGGATGATTTAGGGCTGAATGATTTGTTTGGCTAATAAAGGTGCTTGCTACCAAGCCTGATGACTTGATTCAGTCCCTGGAACCTTTGTGGTAAAACAAGAGAATCAACATTGACAAGTTTTCTTTAGACCTTCACAAACAGGTTGTGGTATGTGTATGCACATGTGTATATACATACCATTAAATAGTAAATTAAAAAACTAAAGTCAGAAGAGTTATGAATAGATTTATTGTATAAATATCCATGCAAAAACCAAGTAGGGAATGAATAGATAGGAACACACACATTTGTAGTACATAAGTGTATATATGTGTATGTATAATTTCAACAGATTATAATATTTGCAATAAATGTGTATGTATCATGTAATCATATAGGAATACATGGATCTTTATCCTCATATAACACACAAAATAATTCTAATTATATTATCAATATAATTTTGAAACATAAATCCAACTGTGGTAAAATACATGGACTTGAGTCAGGTCAAGGTTTTTAAGAGAGCAAACAAAATCCACTAAGTGTAATGGAAAATGTAATTGTGTTAGACTCCATTCCAGTTAAAAATTCTGTACTTTATAGCCTCATTCAGAAAATAAAAAGGAAATTCCCTAGTGGGTAAAGATATGCTAACACATAATTGCAATAAAAGACTTGTAACTAGAAAAGTATAAATAAATACTACAAATAAATAAGAACAACATTAACAGTTCAGTGAAAATGCAAAAATGCTAACTTAGAAAGTTTCCAAAGATGGTGTCGCAATAGGCAATAGGCTTGTAAGTATTGTCATTATTGGAGGCTGGAGAAATGGCTGTGGTGAAGAACATGTACTGCTCTTGCCTCGGATTCAGTCCCCAGGATTATGATGGCTCAAAAATAACTGAAACTCTAGTTCCAGAGGATCTGATGCCATCTCCTTGCCTCTGTGGGTACCAGACACATTTATGGTGTGCAGATATAAATGCAAGGAAAACATTCATACACAAAAAGTAAAAATAAGTAAAACATTTAACATGTCTTAATATCAATGCACATCAATGAAATGCAAATTACAGCTGTAATAACTGTAATAAAATTACTGTATACTCTCAGAAAAGTGTATGTTAAAAGACTGACAATTAAGTTGCAGAGAATGTAAAGTAACCAATCATCTTTGCAATGCTTGATGGCAGGTGAATTGGCATTGCCACTTTGGAGATATGTTAAACAGCAGGTACCTCAGCTGAACCTTCAGGTTACCTCTGACTCACAGATTTCTACTTTTTATGGGTTGAGCTAGCTACAACTGAATAAGGTCTAGAAATATGAAACTGTTAATTTTCAGAAATAAATACTCAGCCTTGAAAAGCTTTTACTACAGTATATTTTTATAGCTATTCAATTTTAGTACTGGTCAATTTCTGATTGTGTTACTATGCCTGATTTATAAATAAATTAACTACTATAAGTTAAGTATATAGTATCTTGTGTGGAATTATATATATATATATATATATATACATACATACACACACACATATATATGTATATATATATCATTGTGCACACAGATTTTGCACATGTGTGGAGATGGTTCTATTTGTAGTTTCAGGCATTCACTAGAGAATTTGAAAGCTAATCTTATCAGATAAGGGGAAACTATTGTATAAATCATTAGTGCATTCACATATGCACCAGAAAATATATAAAAACTGTCTATATAATATGTATTAAAGGCCTTAGCTAGAAACAGCATAAGCACAGGTAATAGATAATAGAATATTTATAGCATACTTAAAGAGTGGAATATTGTGCCATAGTCAAAAAGAACAAACTCAAGCTATGGGCACATACTTGGGGATGAATCCCATTCCAATAATTAGCTATGGAAGTAAGAGTGGAAAAAATTATAACACATGTATCTGTATGATTGCAGGTGGAGTTTCTTGTCCCATTGGCCAGCTTCCAGATAACTACACTGAGACATATTATTAAATATAAATGCTTGACCAGTAGCTTAGATTTGTTACTAACTAGCTCTTACAACTTAAGTTAACCCACATTTCTTATCTATGTTCTACCACATGGTGGTACCTTTTATTCAGCAAGGCATATTCATCTTGCTTCTCTCTGCCTCTCCTGGCAATTCTGCCATCTCTCCCCAAACTCTCTTTTTGTGTGCAAGTACCATCTAACCTTTTCCTTCCTAGCCATCGGCCAGTTAGCTCTTTACTAACCAAAGTAATAGATAATCACATTATACAAAAAGATTGTTTCACAGCATATGACTTCAGGGTTGACCTCTTGGTTTAAATAACCATTTGGAGTGGATGCACTCTTCCCTGAGGAAGTCTATTTTTCCTGCTGTTAATATTCCTTAACTTCCTGTAGTTTTTTGTTGAGGATTGGGTTTCGCTTTCCTACTTCCAATTTAGCATGTCTTTTGGTGTCATTCTGAGCTGATTGTATTTATATATTTAAGAGTGTGTGTGTGTGTGTGTGTGTGTGTGTGTGTGTGTGTGTACAATTAAAAAAAAAGGAGGCCATGAATTCCAGAAAGAACAAGAGAGGATGCATGGTAAGAGTTGGACAGAGGAAAGGGAAGGGGAAAATGATATATTTTAATTTCAAAAACTTACTAAGTAATAATTGTAGCATCATTCCATTTAATGAGACTGCAGAGAAAGCTAAGGCTAACTGATGATAAAATGAGAGTAATTATTACTCTTGTTGGCGGGGGCAGTGGTGAACCAACACTGGGAATTTGGGTAATATGGGCAATTTTTAGTTACTGAATAAATATGCCCATCTTATCAAAATTAATTTGCAATTTAATATTTTTTATATTTAAATACATATTTTATTTTTCAATAACCACATAAAATACAATAGTTTATACTTTGGTCTTGGTATTGGCAAAGAAAACCTATCTTGGAATTTTGGAAGATTCATCATCCATACCATTACTCTAACCTAAACTTATCTATATGTTAAATGTGGGTGAATGCTCCTTCTCAAATGCAGAAAAACTAGCTATGACTTCAGAAGAAGAGCCTCTTGAAGTATCAGGTGCTTATGCCAGGATAGAATTTAGACTGCATTCCATTATAAGAGCATAATACAGCCAAGCTCAGGGAGTACAACTTTCTATCTAGGTAAGTTCTGTGTTTTTCATCATGATAGAGAATGCAGTTCAGAGACAAGAGCCAGGCTCTCAACTATTCCACTCCCTCTCCATGTAACAAGAGCATCATGCATCTCATACTGGGCTGAAGATGTGGAAACATTAGAAAATATTTTTCTGAGGTGTGCTCAAGATGGGAAGAAGAATATCAAGTCAGTCCATTCCAGCTGAGTGTCCAGACCAAGCACAGCAGGGATGAAATGTGCTACCTTCTGCTGCCAGATACATCTCCTTCATCCTCTTTTATTCTGGGGCAGAAAACACAGTGAAGATGACTCCTGTCAGATCAGCAGAGCCTGGAGACTTCACACGTGATTATAGGATTCTATACTAATTAATGGCAGCCTCTGATTTACTTTTTCTCTGTTGATTTTGTACATCTGCATGGGTGATTCATTGGATGAACAATGAAGAATAAATGAAAAGCCAGTGAGCATTAACATCTACACAATGATAACAATTCAGATGTCAGAAACTTAGTGAGCACTAACTATTTTGGTTTGTAAGAGTTTTCCCACAGAGTTTCTCACATGAGCCTTACACAGAGAGGAGATACCCTCCTCAGAAGCACAAAAGGCACAGTTACTTACCTGAGATCATACATCTACTAAACGGTACAGCAATGGTCAAACTCAAGCTTTGGAGTGTCCTGCCATTTTACCACTTCCCCGAGGTTCAAAGAACTAATTTTGGTGCTAAGACCTTGTGTATTTTCCAAGACTTTTTCAACTTCGTAGTCATTGGCTGACGATGGATAGCAACAGTGATTAGGCAAGAGAAGAAAAGCTGAGCTCTCATGAACCAGAGCCAAACTGGCCTGTGACTGCCCCCTGTGTTCTTACATGCTATGCAACAAAGCTATCAAAGATATTCTTCTGGATTTTCTAAAAGTATTCATAGTTTATGGAAGATATCCCTACAAATCCAGGCACTATTTCTTCTCTGGGTTTTCCCCACTTTGTGTAAATTTACCTTTATTACTGCATACTTTATTCTAAAGGGTATTGTTAAACAAGATAAGAAAGCAATATCCTAAGACTTTAATGTTCATGTACCATGTATTAAAGAGTAGTCTAAATTGAACTATCATTTAATAAAAAAAAATGAGTATTACCAGGCATAGTGGCACATACCTTTAATATCAGTATTTGGGAGAGAGACAGGTGGAGGTTTCCAGGTCAGCCTGATCTAAAGCATGAGTTACAGGCCAGCTAGTGCTATGCGGCGAGACATTATCTAAACCAAACCAAACCAAACCAAACCAAAAAAAGACTCCTAAGTATTAAAAATGGGCCTATATATCCTCCTCAAATTTTCTTGAATTCCATTTCTTATTTGAATCTGATACGCCAGTTGCTCTGAAAATAGTGCCTGCCTCTTGCTCCATACCTTGTACCATGTTTTATAACAAGAGAGATATTCATGTCATGCCTCTGATATTGAGAAAACAATAAAACTTTCAGGTGCCCCAGAGACCCAGATGTCCCTGCAACTTTCAGATACAGCATTACAGTTATGCAGCAGCGAGTGAAAGATTTGCCTCCTCATGTTGTATCGAAATTATTTTGTGTAAACCAAAGCTCGTGCTTCTGTCCCATGATTAATTTATGCTTCACCTTTTTTTCCCTCTGTGGAGCTGGGCGAGGCTGAAGGCTACTGTAGTCCACCTTTGTGCTTAGTGCCTTGCCTAGGACCCTCCTCCATGTTTCTGTGCATATCAACCAAACACTGGGCCTAAGGAATCAAGTGTCTTCCCAGATAGTTGCATATGTATATATATTTGTTTAATTTTTTATCATATACTTTCCATTCATTATTGACTTTGTTATGTGAATATATGCTTTGAGTTAACTGGGAGCTCTATGAGATAGCAGTACAATTATAAAAAGAAGAAAGCACTAGAAAATCCGCAGAAACAAATCTAATCTGCTGTATGATATTGTAATAACATTTGAAATCTCTCAACAAGTCATAAATATCACTGAAGTAGAAGCCATGATAGCATGAGTTGCAACTTCAGTGTCTGTGCTCCAAATGCTTAATACATCAGTAGGAAAATAAAAAAATCCAATAAGCATGCATGTATTTGGATCATTTGAGATAATGCTCAAACTTGAAAGAAAAAGATTCTTAAACTCAAGTTGTATCCCAAACATCTTAAAGCCTTCATCTGAAAGCAAAATCTCTTCTTTTATTCTGCTAGCACATATCCTAATTCTAACATAAGAGTGTCAATGAAAACACTGCTGGGGAAAAAAAAGAGAGAATGTCTTTCTGACAGAAGGAATTCAATGGCAGGAAGTATGCATGCACATGTATAATCCTATGTGTTACAGTATATACCCAAATCAAAGTGTTGGTGAGTTTGATATATGAATTGAAATCTCTTTATGCATATAGCATATGACATTGTCCTCAAAACCTAGAAGACTGAACAATTTAGTAACATAATTCAAACAGAGTCCCACAATATTCCTATCTGGAGTTACTAAACTCTATAACTATAACTTTGTTATAGTTTATTAGAAATCCTACTGTCATCTATCCCAACCCTTTTGCTCTTAAAGTTATCTCACATACAAAGAAAGACCCTCATCAGGAACAACACTGCAGAGAAATGAGGATACTGTCACTTGTGACTCACTGTGGCAGAGCCAAGAATAGTTTACACAAGTACACATCCACAATAAGTCATTAATAAGAAGTATTGTTATTAATGACTGAAACAATGCATTTTTGTTTCATTAAAGACAAAGAAGGAATTGTTCAAGGAACCAACCCAGGAGGGAAATGGAAGAATTCATGAATTTTTATCTAAAAAGTCAAACATTCCCAGCTATGCCTGAATATTAAGAAGCCAGTCAAAAGTATTTTGCACTGAAACCCAAGCATGTCATTAGAGGTGGCATCACTGTTTGTAGGCTCATTCAAGATAGATATCCTCTGGACCACTAATGAACACCTAATGAGCCCAAAGACTTCCACTACCATCACTCAGCTCTGCAGAGAGATCCGGTGCAAGCACTGGCAGGCACGCAGTGACTGGGAAGGACCTAATCAGTCTTAGGAACTCAACAACACTAATTTGGAAGGCATTTATTTGAGAGAGCTGCTAGCCAGAAGTGGTATCTGTGTGCTACAGAAGATAATTAAATCTGTTGAAAACAGCTGTAAGAATAAGGAGAAGCAGTTCTCTGCATATTTTAAGGCTTTAAAATTAAGTCTGAGGCAAGGGACTAAAATTAAAAATTTGATCTGTATCCCATTGTTTCAATAGTTCAATTTTTATACAAAGACTAGAACTCAATAAGCAAAATTTTTGGTTATAGATTCCATGGGATTTAACTCAAAAGCATGAAGAGAGAGGACTGTCCTTATTAGATGGATTCACACCAACTGTAATCTCAGATTCTTTAGAGTTACAGGGACATAAAAGTCTCCAAAATGTAATAGCACACACAAATACTGTAGAATGCTTCTAGTCCTCAGATGATAGAGACCATTTTGTATGAAACTTCCCAAGAGACCCTCCTTTGTTTGGATGTGTAACAGAATTTGACTTAATGCTGCCTCCACAGGAAAGCCCATTGGAAGCCATAAGAAGTAGAGCAAAGAAACAGCAGACAACTGAGTTGGGGCAGGTGTCAGAGCTTCTGCCACTCAGTTCAGTCCTAGAAGCCTCCATTATTTTCTCCTTCTGCACAAAGAAGTGGGACCCGATCTCAATGAGCCATGAGATTTGAGATTTTCTCCTGTCTTATCCCTTGTTCCATTCTGCTTTATTCTCTTTGCCTCTAAGAATTAATTGAGCCATTTCATTCTTTTTCTCTTCTTGTCTGAGGCTAAAAGGAGAGAAATAAATGAGTCAGGCAATATGGGTTGATTTCAAGGAGTAGTCTAATGTCTGCAGTTCATGTTGCATTGGTTAGCAGCTTTTTCTTGGGTTCCATTTATCTCTCTTCTCAACTGGGCCACACACATCAGATTGTTTATTTTTTTATTAGAGTCAGAGATGGCAGATGCTTATAGCCTACCTAGAGAAGCAAAGAGAGAAACTTAGTTTATTAGTGATAATTCCAGCTCAATGAGCATTCAAGAGTCTAGTGATATGTGATAGTCTTCAGTTTGGATTTTCAATGTCCTACTCTACTTTTTTAAGGCATCCCACTGCACTTTCATGGAAAGCAACCACCCCAGGGTCAGAGCTTCACTACACCATGTAATCCTTGTCTGCAAACAAGTCTCCTTCTGCACTTTTCCACTATTACTTCATTTCTCTGCCCCAGATGCTCAGTGCTCACCCACTGCTGATGTGAAACTAAATATCTTCCATGTGATAACAACATTTGAATGCATCCTGCATCTTTACCTAAACATTGGTGCTACTCCAACATCCTGAAGAGATGTCAACATAACTACTTATGACAAATTTTAAGAATAATGTTGCAGCCCCAGCTTATCTGAAATAGAAATGATAAGAGGGACATTCCCTACCCAGATGGAATTTACAAGAGAAAAATTCAAGAGACATTTGAACAAAGTGTGGTATGAGTGTCACCTAACTGTGACATCTGTCACCCCACTGGTCACCAGGGATGATTCAGCACATCTGACTGCATAAGAGGATATTCCCATCATCCCTCCCTTCCCCACATCTATTTCTTCAAGAGCTGCATGTTCATTTAAATAGGACAACATTCCATAGTACAGAATCATTCTTCAACTGAGGTTATAGGAACCTCCCCTGTTAGAAGGTTTAAACAGGGTTTCTATCCAGTATACTTTAAAGGATATTTATAATTGGCCTTCATAACAGAATGTTGCATGTGGAGATTTTTAGGACACATTTTCTCCTATGTTGGACCTCTACAGACCTCTGTAAACCAACTTCTATTTCACTACAGTCTACCTAGAGAAGCAAAGATTTAGAAAAGGAATTTAGTGACTTCCCAAGGAAGAATCCACACATCTGTTCAGAGTATGAGTAACTTGGTTAAGTCTGTCCACTGATGGTAGGTGCGAAATGCTGAAAGATAATTTAAAACACTAGTAACAAAGTGAGAAAACAGCAAGGTTCTGATGCTATTGTAGTTGTGTATATGTGTATGTATCCGTGTGAATTCTTGCTAGTGAAAATAGTATTATCAACATCAAATTACATCAGCAACATAATTTGTATGTATAATTTTAGTTTTATTTTTTCATCATTATATGCATTTCCACATACCCCCAGTGAATACTCTGTACCTCTTCTCACTCTCTCCATTTTACTTTTAATAAAGCTGACACATTTCCAGTATATATCTTACTATTAGGAAAAGTTGGTTGTACAGGTTTATTCCTAAAGGAATCTTCCTACTACTCATTTTTTTAAATGTAATTTTGTTCTTATTACATAGCTGAGTGTTTTGCTTTATGACTGATTTTAAAATGTCATTCAAAAGCATTTATAAGATTTATGCCATTTAGTAGTCCCAGGGCTTTTCTTCTAAAGCCTATGGAGGTAAATCCTAAAGCCACTGTGCAGTGGTAATAATACAGCAAAAGTCTCTAATTGCCTAAAGTATATGGATAGAGTAAAGAAGCCTCAACTTACAGGCATCTGTCTGCTCACATCAGCCATGGGTTTTTCTTGCCCTGTGTTCTGACCACTGCAAGTCTGGCCCAGAGCACAAAACACTTAAGTAAATTAGGATAAATGGGTTATTCAACAAAAGATATGGTGCTTTAGACCATTCACAAGTGAAGAATTAACTCATTTTGTGAGGGTCCTATTGGAAACTCTTCATCTGGACATTATATCTAGAAGCATTTGCATGTTTACATGAGCAAATTTCCAAAATCAGAGTCCTCGGAAGCAAGCCTGGAAAGCCAGGCCTCTACATTCTGTCCTTAGAGGTGAAATACATATGTTTTGGTGGTCCTGGTCTGACCTCTCTGGCACTCTAGCATAGGCATACCTGAATTTTCTGGTGAAATAATAAAACATGATGTCCTTTTTGTTGTGGTAGCTGTTCACCTTTTGAGTCAAGCCATTGAGCTCATTATCACCTTGCCTACAGAGAGGCACAGGAAGTCTATATATTTGGAAAGATACCTGTGCTTCTGAAAAAAAATCTCTGAACAGGCAATAGAGAGACATTGACTATCTTTAGCTTCTACATAGATTTTTTTTAAATCATCTCTGAAGTGTTCAGAGTTCTGTTTCAAAATGGAAAAGTCCATAAGGCATTATGCTAATGAGATCTGTCAGGAACAACCTCTGTTGGTCTGGGAGGTCATCTGAGATTTCAGCCATGGCAGCACCTCTTGAAAAGAAGGCCCACAAACTGAAAATGTGCTTGAGAAAAGAAGTGAGGGCAAGTATAAACGCCCCTTATGCAGGACAGGTGTGTTTTTTTTTTTTATAAGAAGGGCTTGGTTTACACTTGCAAATTGCCGTATGTGTATATCCAGTGTGGTTACCCTTTCCCTCAAGGTTCCTTAGTGTCAGACACATATCAGGGATTGTTTTATAACTCCTATTGTATCTTTTTTCTTTATTTTTATTTTTTATTTTATAATTTAATTTTACATATTAGGCATGGATTCCCCTGTCCTCCCTCCTCACACCTACTCCCCACCCGCCCTCCCCCCAACCCACTCCCCATTCCCATCTCCTCCAGGGCAAGGACTCCCCTGAGGATTCAGCTCAGCCTGGTAGATTCAGTTAAGGCAGGTCCAGTCCAGGCTGAGCAAAGTGTCCCTGCATAGGCCCCAGGCTCCAAACAGCCAGCTCATGCACTGACAGGTCCTGGTCCCACTGCTGGGATGCCTCCCAAACAGTTCAAGCTAATCGACTGTCTCACTTATCCAGGGGGCTTGATCCAGTTGGAGGCTCCTGAGCTATTGTGTCGTAGTTCACGTGTTTCCACTAGTTTGGCTGTTTGTCTCTGTGCTTTTTTCAATCATAGTCTCAACAACTCTCATTCATACAATCTTATTGTTTCTTAAAGTACATGGTATATGACACTGGGATCCCCTTAGATCTCTAATCTCTGAAGAATCGGATCTGTATTCACAGATTTCAGCAGGCTTTAGTTAGTCTTTCTCTATCTTGTGCTGTTATTCACAGAGTAGGTAACTTAGGCTAGGTAACTTATATGTAACAAATATTATTTTATGCAGTTCTAGAGGTAGGGGAGTTTAAGACCCAGATGCTCACATCTGGTGAGAGCCTCCTTGACTCATTATTCTATGGTGGAGCATAGACACAGGGAATCCCATCAAGCATGATGTGCCTCAGAGCTGCTGAACACTGGCACACTCAAGAGCATGCCTCCCTGCAATAGGCATATAGGCCAATTTTACCATTTTGTAGGAATCCAGTTTTGTAACAAGTGACCTACTCCTGCAACAATTATACTGATCCATTCATAAAGTCAAGGCCCTGCCTCTCAATACTTGAACTTTGAAAGGCACTTGCAGAGCCTAAAATTTAGTCAAGCTTATGCCTTTTTCCTATAGAGTTGTGCTCACTCTTTGCCACCCATCTGGGAGGGGTACAGCAGAGCAGTTTTCACACCTTCTTTGAATGAGTAGTAAGAGGACTGAAGATAAGTTAAGAACAGCCTGGTTCAAATTTGTGATTCCAGAAAAATTTGGAAAGGTTTCAGTTTTTTTAGGATTAACATTTAAGTAGATAAATATAGGAAGGTATTGCTGTTACTTCTTGTACAGTAAACATTCTAGAATTCTTCTGTTTTCTCCCCTAATAAGCAGTAGTGGGTGCCTTCAGGGGGGCATATCTGCACTCCCATTGTACACTTAAGCTTCATGGGTATGTCATGCATGTAGCATAAGTATTATTCTCCCCATTCTTTCATTCTATCAGTTACTAGCATACCTCGTTTGAAGGTAAGGACCCATTGTACTACTGTACTAGGTTTTTCAGGCTATCATAGGTGACTTTATTTTGCCTAAATATCTTCAGCAATAGGAAGAAAAAGATAAAATGTCACATTATTCTGATTCACATTATTTTGTACCTTAATTAAGGTCTCACCACTAGAATAACTAGAATAACAACAGATTCCAAAACCAAAGGTTTATTTTTAGCTCCACTACCAAACAATATAACATCTGTGTTATCTTCTGGTTCTTGCCCATAATTTATTCCATATTTAAGTATGCACAGTAATAATAGATATAAGCAATTCATTTCGCAATGCTTATTGTAGTAATATGACTTCTATCCCTTTTAAATGACAATATTTCATGATTTTCCCTCATCTACTTCTCTCTCCTCCACTCTTGCTGGTGTCCTTCTGCCCTTTGCCTCTCTCCTGTGAAAGTCATCAGTCATTCTATGTTCTCACTCCAATGCTCAAACCTCTGAAGTAGATCCTGTGCTATTTTTGCTTATTTTGAATAAAACTTGGTGACACTAGTTATTTCTCTACATTGCATTTTGTAGCACGAATCTTAAAAGTTCTTATAAAAACAAACCTGAAGCCAGGTATTGGGGTGATTGATGGAAGATCAGAGAAGCAGTACAAGCCACAGCTTCCTCACTTCGCCAAATCCTTAGCTGATCCTGTTTTCTCAGACTGGAAGCTTCCAGAATGAATCTCAGCTGAACTGCTGCTAAAAGCCTAAAAGCTTAACCAGGACTAGTTCCTGGTCCTCATACCTTAAATACCTTTCTGCTTTCTGCCATCACTTCCTGGGATTAAAGGCGTGAGTTGCCATGCCTGGCTGTTTCCAGTGTGGCCTTGAACTCACAGAAATCCAGACTGATCTCTGCCTTTGGAATGCTAAGATTAAAGGTGTGAGTGCCACCATTTTCTGGCCTCTGTATCTAGTAGCTGTTCTGTTCTCTGACCCAAGATAAGTTTATTAGAGTGCACAATATATTAGGGAACACATTATCACCACACATTTTGTTTCAGGATCTACAGGTTCCTGCAACACAAGGTTGTGAAGTCTGAGGCAGAGCCCTGGTCAGCCTCTGTGTGGACCAGACTCTTAGTGCAGACTATTACACATTATCTGCGCTGAGTCTCTAATGATTTCAGGAGCATCTCACTGTTTCACTTCTGGACAGGGTCTGTTTGTGCTGAGTCTCTGAAGCAGTTATTTTCCCATTCTTCTCTGAGCCTGTGTTAGAGGAACTGATAGGTTCATCTGCCTTTCATTTGCTCAGGTTAATCTTGGCTTTACTGTGGCCACTTGATGAATTTGTTTTTCTGTCACAGGAGTCAGTACGGCACTTTGAGTTTTCCCATATATGTTCCTTGTGGCTGCTGTGCCTTTCTCAGGCATTTATTTTGAGCTTGTATCTGTTCTGTGACTATGTGTTTACATACAGATGACTAAAGGGCAATGAAAGTGAGGAATTGATGTGAGAGTCCAGATGTTTGCTGGTCTTGTTCCAGTTTTAGTTACAGAAGGGATGATTTCTGATTTATTGCATTGAAGTAACTCTAAATTACACAGAAGATTTTTCTGGATACTGGTTATGAATAACTGCTTTTCTCTCATAGCCTCTACCTTCCTTATGCCTTAAGCATGATATTACTTCACCAGATAGCAGAAAGAAAGTATGGAGTCTGGAGTTCACACCAAACTGTCTTCACTTAAATAAGTATGTTGACAAAGGAGAAACTGTGGTCAAAGCTGTGAATGGATTGAAAGGAGAAAAGAAAGTGATGTTATATCTTGGATACCATCTTTCTCTCAGTCTAACAGAGGACTGAGCTAGATAGACAAGTTAAACCACAGATAGTACTACAATTTTTTATACTCTCTAACTAGCTAGGTGACATTAAAAATCCTATTGAACATGTCTCAGTTTCCACCCATTGTGTCTAATAAGAAATCACATCTCCCTTTCTCTATCACAGAAGTCTTAATAGCCAAATGAGATAATATAAAAGAAAACATAATGAACTCATGAACTCTCAACAATATGGTTGCCTGAACAAGACTGGCACTAATGACAACACTAATTGACATGTTAGCATAGTGTGTGTGTGGGGGGGAATGGATGGGTTCTACAAGTTCCTGCCCACTAAATGAAGGGCTGCAGGATATAAGTGTTACAGCTCAGATAGGAAAGATATCATGGCAGTCAGTCAAAGACAAGGGATACCACAAAGTCACATTACACAACAAACCTCACACAAGAGATTTTTGGGAGGGAAAAGCACAGGAGGGTGGCTGCCTTTGCTTGGATAAGAAGCAGCAGAGAACTGAGCAGAAACCAGGTTTATATAGGGTTTCTTGCAGAGGAGGGGATCAGAGCTTTCCATGGTGTCCTGGGGTTGGAAAGATTATATGTCCTGATCATGGGGCAAGATCAGGGATTAGTGGGCTATTCTTCCGTAGGGCAGGTCCTGGCCACTTGGCCTCAAGGGAGAGGTAGGAAAAGGCTGTAATGCAATCAGAGAACTCTGGGGGTAGGACGTAGCCATTGAAACTCCTTAGGTGGGGACCTAGATGCTGAGCACCTTGAGGGATCAGGCCTGGCCACCAGAGTAGACTCGGAGTGGTGCCCAGAAACTGGAGGTCTCCAGGGGCAAGACTTCACAAGGGGAGTGTGTAGCTAGAGTTTTCCTACCTGGCCCACAGTCAGGACAAATCTCTGTCACCCACCAGTCCCACAGCCACTCAGACCCAACCAAGTAAACACAGAGACTTATATTGCTTACAAACTGTATGGCCATGGCAGGCTTCTTGCTAACTGTCCCACAGCCACTCAGACCCAACCAAGTAAACACATAGACTTATATTGCTTACAAACTGTATTGCCATGGCAGGCTTCTTGCTAACTGTTCTTATAGCTTAAATTAATCCATTTTTATAAATCTATACCTTGCCATGTGGCTCATGGATTACTGGCATCTTCACATGCTGCTTGTCATGGTGGCGGCTGGCAGTGTCTTTCTGCCTTCCTGTTCTCTCAATTCTCCTCTCTGTTAGTCCCGCCTATACTTCCTGCCTGGCCACTGACCAATCAGTGTTTTATTTATTGACCAATCAGAGCAATTTGACATATAGACCATCCCACAGCAGGAGTGTCTGCACTTGTATGACAGGGAAAACTGCCCCTGCCCCTGCCCAGTGGCTTGAATAGCCAACATAGTGGATCAATGGCTGCTGAGAGAGGGAAAATGGATTTCGTCCTGAAGTGAGCCTTCAACATTAGTTATCTAATCCCAAGTAGTCAACCCTGTACACATGTACATTTGGACAATGATAAATAGACTCTGTATGTTGTATATATGTATGTATAGCATATATGCACATACAAAATTAAAGATGAAGAGTTCTTGAATTTGGGAGAAAGAGAGAACATGGGAGTACTGGAGGGAGAACAGGCAGTAGTGATGTAGGTGCAATATTCATATTTGAAAATCTCAAATTAAATTTTTAAAAATTCAAGCACAGAGAAATGTACACTATTCAAATTGCATTGAACACAGAAGAATTGTTCTGCAGGAATTGTGTTAAGCATCCTTGATACTGACAATAAAAAAAAATCACAGCCTTTAAGAGTTAAACAAATTACCCCAGTATCTTCCCAATGCACAATTTTCTTAGAACAGGTGGTATTTCCTCTTCAATTTTTGAGCATCAATTTACTGCTTACTTCAGGCTGGCCTGGAGCTTACTATGCACCCAGAATGACATCAAAATCATGGTAATCCCTGGACCCTACATTCCCAAGTGCTGAGGTTGCAGGTGTGAGTCACCACACCTAGCTAGGCAGCTGCTAATTCTGACTATGTGCTTCACAGAACTTGGGGACTGAGTTCCAGTCCTCTAAAGCTGAGTTTAGTTCTATGCAGTTTTATGGAAGCATATTTAGCATCTACACTCCTGAAGTCTGTAAAGCTTCATCATCCCTTTCCACAGTTAAATTAAAAGTTTAGCTGGGCGGTGGTGGCGCACGCCTTTAATCCCAGCACTCGGGAGGTAGAGCCAGGCAGACCTCTGTGAGTTCGAGGCCAGCCTGGGTTATCAAGTGAGTCCCAGGAAAGGTGCAAAGCTACACAGAGAAACCCTGTCTTGAAAAACCAAAAAAAAAAAAAAAAAAAAAAAGCTTATGTTCTATGTTCTAGTCAGTTCATCCTTGAACAAACCCAAACCCAAGGAAAACTAGCATTCCAGCAGAGAGCATCAACATTTGGTACAGACCCAACATCACCTATGAATAATCTTAGACTATAGCAGGACTGAGCATCCTTCTGAGGGATCCTGAAGCACATGAGTCTGTGAAAGCAGTAGGGTATCTGCATTAAAGGGAACATTAGTACCAGGGATACCATAGTTATTTTTCAGAGCATTAGTACCAGGGATACCAGAGTTATTTTTCAGAGGAACACATGCTTTCATGGTGAAACTCTTTCCCATTTACCATCGTCTACTTTGGAATATCTCCTATTGACTTCCCAGCATGCTAGGATGCTTTTCAACTCATATCCAGGTTGTGTACAGAGTGATCGTTTTGAATGAAAAGTATAACCGTGTTGTTTCTCCAATAATGTTCCTTAAAAAACTTTGCTATCTTGTTATTGTTCTTAAAGAAAGATTGAAATCAGAAACTTGGCCCACCAGACCTAAAAGGATTCTTCTTTTTCTAGTTATTATATGGGTATTCATGTAGTCTCCCTTTGCATTTTCCTATTCTTATCACCTTTCTTCTTATTCTCCTTTAATCTATTCAATTTTACCATCTCCTTATGCTCCTGGACCCATGAACATTTGTCTGGGTTACATAACCTCCACATTACTTACAACTCTGAATTGTTTTTTTTCCTTCAGGTCTTAGCTCACTTCCTGTAGGAGTCCTTCCTAGAAGTTCCTAATCAGAGTAACTTTCCATCTCTCTCTATGGCACAAGCTTATGACACCATGTAGCAGTCCTTATTACTCCTATATTAGTATTTTCAATTTTGTGTGGTTATTTCATGTGCATATATATTAGTAGTGATCCATAAAGTCTTCAAAGCTCTGACTACATTTGCAATGTCATTGCAGTTATTTACTTAGCCACATTTTCCCATTTAGTATCTTACATGAGATAGATACTTTATCATATCTATATTTGATTGATTTAATGAATGAATGTGCCAGCTTGTCCAGGTAAGGGACTATCTAGTATTAAGCCTGTTATTGCCTTTGCTCTTATTACTATTATCTAAAGAGGTTGTCATATCTGCCTCATGTGGTCATTAGAGTTTAGGAAAATGAAAGAAAAGAATAGTAGCTGATGAATCCCCAAGTGATCAGTGATCATGGTCTGTTTATCCTCTATGTTGAGAGCTCCTGAAGGCTGAAACTTGGGGCCCAATATTTTCCACTGAATAGGCAAAGCTGTACCTACAGTGATTTTATCTGTTGCCTTTAACAGTAAGACATAGCACTTTGACATTCTTATCTCCTCATATAGAATTCAGGCACAAAGGCCTGCCACTACACCCAGGGTCCTTTCTGGGGACTTCCTATTTAATTGGAATATGCCATGCCATTGCTTTCAGAGTTCTCAGTAATAAAAAGCTGACCCTTATTACTAATGCACTAGTATGAACATTGAGTGACTTCTTTCACACACAGGAACAACATTATCATGAGCAGAGAATTAAGAATGTTATTAAGCCCAAAAATCATCATAATGACTAGACAAACAGAGAATGATAAGGGAGTAGTGTGTGTGTGTGTGTGTGTGTGTGTGTGTGTGTGTGTGTGTGTGTGTGTGTATTTGACTATAGCGATGTAAGGTATCATCCTCTATTGCTTTCTACCTTACTTTTGAGACTGGATCTCTTATTGGACTCAGAGTTTGCCAATTGACTAAGCAGGATTGTCAACAAACTCTGAGATCCCCTTGTCCTCCAACCCTCAGTGCTAAGGTTTAGGACATGTGGCAGTGCCTGGCTTTTGCATGCTAGGGATCCAAACTCAGGTCCTCATAGGTCCTCATGATTCCATGGAAAGCACTTTACCTATTAGCTATCTCCTCTGTCTCTTAGGAGAAGATTCTTGTAAGTGACAAGGTCCAAATGAAGTAATACTGAATAGGAGGGTCAAAGAATTATAGAATCTGGTAGTGGCAGCAGGAAAATCTTACTCTTCTGAGTTGTGTAGGTGACTACCTCCTCTTAGTAGAGGCTAAAGCACAGTTGGATGAAGATTCAATTTCTTCATGTTGTCTTACAAATGTGAACCCTGCTTGATTCCTCCTCTGTAATCCTGCCTCATACTTGTCCCTTTGTCTCCAGTGAAATTTCTCTTGCTTGTCTTAAGCCAGAAGCAACTATATCTACCTCTGATATTTACCTCAGACACTTGCTTTAAAGTCTGTATTCCTTTTTCTCACCCACACCTGTAGTTGACTCCCCCCCTCCTTTTTTTTGTTTTTTCGAGACAAGGTTTCTCTGTGTAACTTTGGAGCTTGTCCTGGAACTCACTCTGTAGCCCAGGCTGGCCTGGAACGCACAGAGATCGCCTGCCTCTGCCTCCTGAGTGCTGGGATTAAAGGTGTGCACCACCACTGCCTGGCTGTAGTTGACTTCTCAATGACTCTGAAACCTGAGAAAATGTGGAAGTAGAAATGTACTAGGAACAGAAGGAAATGATTGATAAATCCACTAGAGCTGTCCACATGACAGACACATTACCAAGATTGCTGGCATTTGTATTTATTAGATAAGGGAATTAAAGTAACCACACAATATTTGAACCTATGAATATTTGTGTAATAGATTAAGTGGAGTTTTTTGTTGATGTTGTTTTGTTTTGGTTTTTTGTTTTTCTTTTTCTTTTTCCACCCAGAAAAAGATTTCAGCCTGTGATGTTCCTGAAAGCTCTAATCACTCTGCCTGAGCACTGGCTACTATGCATGCCACACCATGCTACTGGGCATAGATTGAAGCTGTAGGTCACAGACACTCATAGGGTTTGAACTGTTTTACCTTTTTCTGTGTATTAATCCTTTAAATGTCAGCATTTTAAAGTTGGTCTTTTCAAAAGATATGATATCACATAAACCTTACTTAATCAAAAATACATTTCTAGTTCAAAGGTTTTTGGTGATTTAGTTTGTGATTTGTTTTGTGGTTTGCCTGAAACTGTGGAAAGCTATCAAAAAAGAAGGTGTTAAAGGAAGGAAGCTTGATTTTGCCAGTTTGGTCTAAGCAATGTTGTTCCTTGAATGTCTAAACCGTCATTCCAAAGGTCCTTTCTTTTTACGGAACTTTGTCTAGACTTCATCGCCTGACTACATAGGAGAAATTTAGAACAATAGATTAAAGTAAGATTTGAAGGAATATTGTGTGTCCTTTACAGCCTCATTTTAATATTTATTCAGCAGTTATTTATTCACATAGCACTGTATAAACTGCTATTTATATAGCTTTTATAGCAACCCATTGAGTTAAAATGGAAAAGTGCTGATATGCCCATTTCATAGGTTTAGTAACTAGCACAGAGGGAAGCTGAATGATTTATATGAAGTCATATAACTTGTTAATGGTGACTCAGATTCAAAGCTGAGACCTTCAATGCCTTAGCCACAGTGCTGTCTCATTTACAAAAATTAATAGGAAATCAAGAGACAATGGTTTATGATCCCCGAACTATAGCTTCCTAGTTGAGTTAACCTTCAGTAAATGATGAAACCTTTCTAGACCTCATGTTCATCTATGAAGATGATGAACATTGCCTACTCTCTCTCCAGGCTAATATTCTTTGATAGAGTAACATACTGAGATAGAAATCTATTTTCGATAAAAGAAAGCAAATGAAGCCGGGCGGTGGTGGCGGCGCACGCCTTTAATCCCAGCACTCGGGAGGCAGAGCCAGGTGGATCTCTGTGAATTCAAGGCCAGCCTGGGCTACCAAGTGAGTCCCAGGAAAGGCGCAATGCTACACAGAGAAACCCTGTCTCGAAAAACCAAAAAAAAAAAAAAAAAAAAAAAAAAAAAAAAAAAAAAAAGCAAATGAACAAAAAATTCTTAGTCTCATATCATATCAGGTGTCAGGCAAGGTATTTTTCATTCTTTCTCCAACTTGGTTAAGGAACCAGAAATAAGTAAGACAATTCATGGTTCTTGAAGACCTAGGAAGTGGTCTTCATGCCAGATAAGACTGTTAATAAAGCCTTTCAATTAACTGAATATTACAGTAACTGAAACTGGTAATCAAACACTTATCCCAAGCCTTGAAAATTTGATTGTTGGTGCCTCTTTGCCTTGGAGAGTATCTAAGCAAACTATTCAATTGTTAGAGAGACGCTAATATAGCAGACACATGCTCTCAACTGCAGGAGGAAGGCAAGTGAGCCTCAGCCCCAAGGCAAGAACAGCTAAGCACTATCTTCCTCCATTTACCACTGCCCCTTTTTGCAGGGTGATGTGCAGCGGACACTCATCCAGGTGGACTTCGGAGATGGCATTGCAGTGTCTTATGTCAACCTCAGCTCCATGGAAGATGGAATCAAGCATGTTTATCAGAATGTGGGCATTTTCCGAGTGACCGTGCAGGTGGACAACAGTCTGGGGTCTGACAGCGCCGTCCTGTACTTACATGTAACTTGTATGTTATTACTGTTGTTGACTTATGACATATCTAGAATATTGTGCCCTTTTAAAAATTCCTATGTATAGTATCCTATCTAGAGGAAGTATAGTAAATATCTTTTAAGAAGGGGAATTGAAATTAAGAGAACAACAGAAAAAAAGAAGAAAGTCAAAAAGTGTGAGAGATAAAATCTTAGATAAAACAAAATTGTTCTCAATTCACCTTCTATGTATTTTCCAGGGCTCTCAGAGATACACAATCTGCCTTTGATAGGTGCTCAAGCACTTGCTTGAAACCTATGTGTTTCCATTTTTAAGGCAGGAATGATTGAAATTAATGCAAATGCCAGGTCAGTCATTATAGTGAAGAATTCCTCTCCCATAAGATTAGGGATACCTTACCAGAAATGGTCCTTTTAGGCTTTTTCTCCTTAAAAAATGTGTTTCCAGAGTTTTGATCTATAAGTGACCTTTTATTTGAGAGAAGATGATCTAAGGGGAAAGATTATATAATGTAAAGCATTCACTATATTAGGAATCAGGTTCAAGACTCCTAAGTGCCCTCCGCCATAAAGAATTTAAAGTTGTGAGTCACAAGGTAAAATAATAACTTCTAAATTAAATTGAGTAGGTTGGTGTCATAAGAATTTGTAGGTGTGAGGTCCTAGGTCTTGCATTGTTATTACAAAAAAAATAGTTTATGCTAAAATGGAATGTGCTGTTTTGTATAAATGGCCTTTTTCAAATTTCAGGTTCAAGGGCCAAAGTGTTAAGGCTGGGACTTACTTCATGCCTCTCCCCTGCACTTGGCCCACAGAATGAAACTGAATGTAGAAAGTCCCAACAAGAACATCTTTCTGTAGTGGTTCAGTGAAAGGACGGGACTGAAGCATTTTAGGCATGACCAGCAGACTGTGTGACTGATCATGACTTCTCTGTATATCTTACACGGGTGTGAATGTGCTTTAAAGAACATGTTCCCTTCTCTGGTTCTAAATGAAGTTAGACCTGATTTCCTGTTTGCTTACCCAATCTGTCTCTTTTTGGTTACATTTTATTAAGCTCTTACTGTGTATTCCAGTCAGGCCTTTTTCTGTATATTACTTCAGTTCTAAAAACCATCCATGAGGTAGGAATGGTTAGAAACTACTTTCCTAAGTTTCACAGAGCTAAACAAATGATTTAAAGAGTCAGACTCACTCCCTCATGCTGCCAGCCTCTATAGTCAGGTGTACCCATCTCAGCTCCTGATCCCTAAGGTGAGTGTCAGTGATGAAGTTGACTTGGGTAGCCTCCATAAGCAATCCTCTCCCTTCACATATTTCCTGAAACAAAGGGAGTTTTAGGCTCATGACATAGTACATAGACCCCTATCCCTCTTACTGCCTATATAGTATCTTAAGCTTCCCAATACAACCTAAGACACAATATCCTCTACCTACTGTGCTTATGGGAATAAAAATGATGGCAGGCTTGAAATAATCTGAAAATCTTTAAAAATATACTACAAACAATATTTGTTAAGAATGGCTGTGTATCTCATCTTACCACTTCTCATAGTGAGGCTGGGATTGTTGCTGGAAGGCTATCATCCCTAGGAATTACAACTGCATTCTATGTTCCACAAATTTCACATCCATTTTCTATACTCAATTGTCAGCATGACTTTCAGTCACAGCTTCTTGTCCACATTTCCAATGATCTCCCATCTAGTCTTGTTACTCAACCTTCTTGTACCTGGTAGATGCTTAGTCATTCTCCCACTTGGCCATGTCCATGATGGTACCCACCACCTCTCCTCAGGGCCCTAGGTTTACAAGTCTTAGAGAGGAAATGTAGACTTTACCTCTATTCAAGAAATTAAAGTTTGGCAGCAGTGGTGTATGCCTTTAATCCCAGCACTTGGGAGGCAGAGCCAGGAGGATCTTTGTGAGTTCGAGGCCAGCCTGGTCTACAGAGTGAGATCCAGGACAGGCACCAAAGCTACACAGAGAAAGTGTCTCAAAAAACCAAAAAAAAAAAAAAAAAAAAAAAAAAAAAAAAAAAAAAAAGAAAAGAAATTAAAGATTGCTAAAGCCTTTACTTATAAAAGGAAGGAGATTTTTTTGTTTATATGCAATTTTTCTCATTTTATCAGAGTAGATAATTGGATAAAATAATTTGCCTTAACCTTCATGGGAGATGATTACCATGGAATGTTTATATTCTGACTTTAACTTTTTAGATTCATGTTGGTTGAGTGGTTGGGTAGGCATTCCTTATATACTGTACCACTTTCTAAGCCTGGCATTGGGACATAAGAACTATTTTATGCTAATTGTATTGAAGCTGGGTATGTTTTAAATAGTTAGCTTGCTTGCACTTGAATCCCATTCCATTAGTTTCAGCTCAGCAGTTCTCAGGCTTCTCCCCTAAAGGACCCATGTTCTGATCCATGCATGTAAACTCACTTTGCTCATCTTTTCATATACACTACAATAATGGCATAGGTAACAGAAACCCCTTATCTCAGATGCAGAAAACAATGATTGGAAAAATTGGAATTCAATATATATATATATTTTTTTACATTGACAGTCACACTCCAAGCATCTTTAGCACCAGGGTTGTCATGACTGTTTTGGGGTGCCAATGATCCTGAATATATAGGTAAAGGATGATTGGCATTGCAGATGGAACACAAAGGCACTGGGCAGTCACATTGTGGTTGCATTAGTTGCCTCCCTCAGTGCTGTGACAAAGGAAGGGAAGGTCAATTTAGATCACAATTGAAGGTGCAATACACCATTGACAGTAAGAATGCTCACATTGCATGCACATTCAGGAAACACAGTGTGACAAAAGCTTGTTCTTGTCATTTTCTTCTTGCAGTTCAGGACTGAACCCATGGAATGGTGGTTCCCACACTCAGGGTGGGTCTTTCTACCTCAGTTATCCCAACCCAGAAGCTCCCTGGTCAATTATAATTTTTGAGTGTTGATGGGCACTGGTTATTTTAGTTGCTGGTTTCCTGAAACTTTGTGGAATTTATCTAGTTTTGACCCTTGGATGATTCTAGATCCTGTCAAGTTGACAATCAGTATAGGCATCCCAGTGACTAAGGTCATATCGCTGGTTGGGTGAGTCACTCTTTCTCCCTAAGCCTAAATTCTTTCCTCTATCAAAAGATGCACATTTTACACCCAGTGATTCTATCAAGCAAAATATGTGACATTCTGCCACTTCATAAAATTTGATTTTCCCTTCACTACAGGGTAGCAGATGTATTTGGACTTAGTGAGCTATGAGTTAGCTGAGAATTAGCAGCAATTCTTAGCTGTCACACTTCTGCTCTGTTCCTGTTTCCCCTTCCTCCTAAGGCTCTCCTAGGAATTACAGTGCTTGCTTGACTAACCATTCCCCCCACTCACCAGAACAGAAAGGCGATTTAATTCCAAATCAGAGGTTTTTCAATGTGAGTTTGCAAAGGTCATCAGAAACAAATGGAGCTGATGTTTCCACTGTAGTATAGCCAGGAGTGAGCATGCAGCTCTTGCAGGATGCCAGGGTAATCTATTGAATCCTGACAGTTGGAAATTCCTTGGGGATAGTATTCACCGTATTCTGCTACTTTGCAAACTAATGAGACACTTGGTGCAGACTTTCAGGCCTTCAGCTGGATGGGACAGAAAATTTAGAGGGCATGAGGATTTCAACTCAGAAAACTGCCTCATCATGGCCATGTTTCAGGGGTGGGGATGGGGGTGGAGTGTCTGCAAATCTATAGAATGAAAAAGTAAACAATAACAGCAAAAAATGAACTGAGTGCTTTAATCCATCCTTGATCCTTATCTTTTACTCTCCCCACATAGGAGCAATGAGCCCATGTCTTTCTCACACCATCCTCTGATTTGCATGCCTTGAAAAATCATGAGACTTGCAAGTACTGACCCCGTGGTTACGTTGGCCTGGAAATGGCAGAGCAGAATCACATGATGTGTGGTTTAGTAGGTCACCTTCCCAGAATTAAATGATATTAATGTAGTGATCTGATTTCTAGACTGGATCTAGTGAATTATCAAATCTGGAAACATGATACCATAACATCCTTCAAATATACTTGCTCTATTCCTATGTACACTGAAGTCAAAGGAGTTTGGCTTTAAAGTATCCTTCTAGTTTGAATAGTGTTTACTTCTAGTGTAGTTTTTCCTTTTTTTTTTTAGCTGTTTAAACAAATAGCAATATGATATATATGCAAGATTTAATTAGACAATTGCATACCTTTAAAACATAAAAAACGTCTAAGAGGTAGGCCACAGCAATCATTAAACACACACACACACACACACACACACACACACACACACACACACACACACACAGTGTTCATTCTCACAGACATCAGCGATTTTGTGAATTCTAGAAAGTCAAATCAAAAGAAGGGAAATCCAGTTCACCCAAGAAATTCTCTTGTTTTTCAATGATAGGAAGTGATGCATCGCCACCTGCTGTCCTTTTTCTGTATCACAAGTACCTGTACAAAAAGCTGAACAGGCTTTCTTTTTCAACACATAACTGTGTCCTCAGAGCAAGGAGTTTTACTTTCTGTTCATGACACATTCTTAAATGCTGGCTGACAAGGATCAGGTGTTTTAAAACACTAAAAAGTAAACAAATGCAAGAGGCCATAGAAAATTGCAGTATGAATTTCATACCTGTACTCTCTCTCTCTCTCTCTCTCTCACACACACACACACACACACACACACACACACACACACACCGATAAAGACACATACATATCTACTCCAGGGCCTACAAAGTCAGCGTGCACTGGGTCCTCAGCACTTCTTGGATGTCTTTGGTTAGATCCCCATCCACTGTCCTTTCACTGTTGTTTTCTTGCTCTCCAGCTAGCATGGCAGGCATGTCTTCTCAGAGTGTTTCCACTGACACTGTTCTCATCCTGGAACATTCCAATTCCAAGTAGGTTCTTGGTACAATCTTTCTCTTCACTCATTGCTGCCTGATGCCATTTCCTAAGCTCTCTTTGAACACTCCATCCACAGCAGCACCTCTTTCCAACTCTGCTTTGGATGTTCACTGCCTTCTTCCTAACTTCTTCAAAACTACCTAAGTGCCACCAAGTGCCAGGTGTTCTCAGCACCTGAAACCACACCCAGTGCCCAGAAGCACTCCAAACAATTGAATGAGTGCTTGGCCACAGTTTAGTAATGAATCTACCTTATCATTGCCACAGTGACAGCAAGACATTGTCCTCATTCTGATTTTCTGACTTGAAATCAAAAACAAAACTGAATGTTTAGTTGTGACATAGAAAAAATGAAAATTCCTATTGGATGAACCTGGGATTTCTAGAATAGACTACCTAGTTCTTATTTTCCTTTTAAATTGATTCTCTCTCATTCTCTCTCTCTCTCTCTCTTTCTCTCTCTCTCTCTCTCTCTTCCCTCTGTGTGTGTGCATGCGTGTGAGTATGTGTGTGTGTGTCTTTGTGTGTGTGTACATGTCTGTGTGTGCCTGTGCAAGGTGCATTGGGAATATGCGTGTCACAGCACATGTGTAGAGGGCAGAAAACAACTTTGTGGAGTCTTCTCCCATTCCACCTTTACAAAGGTTCCAAGGAACCTAACTCAGGTCACTTGACTGGCCTCACAAGCAACTTTACTCATTGAGCTGCCTCACCAGCTGCTTGTCTTCTGGTTCATTTAGCCCAGAATAGGGGAATCAGAGTGTCCAAGAGGAAGGTCTGCTTGGTATAGGGGTCACAAGCATCTGAGAGAGGTCTGTAAACAGAAGGTCCTGGGAAGACCAAGGCATGGTCTGTTAGGAGAAAACTATGGGGTTAAGGGAGCCCAAGAGCTATGTAGTAAGTGAACACAAGAGCAAAGTGTATTGTCTGATGCCTGGAACCCATTTACATGGAACTCACTTTCCATATGTATGCAGCTCAGTTCTAGGCAAGCCTAACTCAACCCCAAATACCAGTGTGTTCTAGCCTAAGCAGATGGCTTTCTCTCAGGTGTAGACACAACCACATTTATACACATCAATATCTTTAACACCTTAAACTGTAAGAATAATTATTGAGGAGGAGTTTACAGCTTTGTGCATCCTCATCCCTAAGGGTACTTCAAGAGACCCCCGGATCCTGTTTGTTTCCAAGAATATCGCCTTGTGGGAAGAATTTATATGCCCCTGTAAAATCTTATATTTTAGCTGTTGATGTTTGGACTTCATGAGTTACTTAACTTTTGCATTTTCTGCATACATAACTTAGACCCAGTAGATGTATCAGTAAATTGAATTGTAATATGTAGTTGCTCATAACATGGACTTTTCTCCGAGTAGGGAAAGCATCAAGCACTTCCCTTGCAGGCAATGTCTGGGGGTTTCCAGGCTGACTGTGTGTCCTCTCACAGCAGGAAGGTGGAGCTGAGGAGGCTCTTCCCTCTCTATGGCCCCTCTTTCTCTGTGCCTCAGGTCCACTGGAGCATGTGCACCTGTCGCTTCCTTTTGTCACGACAAAGAACAAAGAGGTCAACGCAACTGCGGTGCTCTGGCCCAGCCAAGTGGGCACCCTCACTTACGTGTGGTGGTACGGAAACAACACGGAGGTGAGCTGCCCGTCCAGGTAGTGGACAATGACAGAGGTGTAACTTATGCTTGCTGGAGCCCAGCAGAATGAGGTGGCTTATGGCTTTGAGTCCGAGTGTAGCCTGAGCTTCCAGGCCAGCAGGTCATCTGCGGTCAAAAACCTCATCAGGTTCATCCCTTTCCTCCTCCATCTATCTTTTCTAGTTCCCTCTCCTATATCTCTACTTTCCTCTGCCATTATGTTCTCTAGATGAACCTTCCCTGCTATAACCCTTAGTGGAGACACTGGAGATATTCTTCAAAAGTTACAGTAGAAAGTCTGCAGCCGGACCTCACTACCCAGACCTTCTATCATTGATGTTAGGATGGGATTGTTATTTGTCTACAAGTTATCACTAGAAAATAGTTCTTCTGTTTGTTTTCTCCACCTTAAAAATTAAAACAAAATTTCCAACAGACTGCTGATAAGACCTCTTAGACAGGATGTTAATGCTTTCTCTACCAAATATTGTAAATCTTGACTTTAAAACTAACCAAGAAAGACAGAAAAGAAATATTTGTGTGGAATCAGTCAAGGGAGCTCAGTAGACTAATATTTATTTTTCTTATAGGACATGACTCTCTGATTGTGTTATAGCACCACTTTTCCAACTCATTTTTTTTTCTTTAGAGTCCTTAAACCATTATCCAATTAGTGCTTGTTTCCATAGCAGCAACTTCCAAGAAACTGGTGAGAGTGCTGCTAGCAGGATGACATCACTCAGGCCACTCCTATCTAATCAGAGTTCAGTTCTGTGCCCTGGACTGCTGTAGTCCAATATAATGCTCTATAAATGGTTTATCCTGTAGATGAATACCAGAAAGCTTAGAAATTCTCACTGTTTGTTGATACAGTTGAGCCTCTGGTCTTCATTTATCCAAGTGATTTCATTGGATCAAAAGTTCTGCTGGGCAGGAAATGATGAAAGCTGAGACATATGTATCCTGCCAATAGGCAAGGCCTATCACGCATATTAATTTCCCCAGTCCTGACTCAGAATGATAACAAGAGACAGGTGTTAATTTCTAGGAATGATACAGAATCCTTTAAGGTTACTTCTGCATTAGTCTTCACATGGACTTCAGCTGAGGGGGAAGCATAGACAGTTACAGAGTGGAGCAACAGGATGAATCTGTGTCCATTCAGCACAGGGGAAATGGGTGATATTTAGAGACAGAGGCTGTTTCAGCTATAATTCTGACTTTCCCTTCACTCTATGTCCTTGTTTATTTTAGCCCTTGATCACCTTGGAGGGAAGCATATCATTCAAGTTTACTTCTGAAGGAATGAATACCATCACAGTGCAGGTCTCAGCTGGGAATGCCATCCTGCAAGACACAAAGACCATAGCGGTGTATGGTGAGTGCCCATCTTTGCTGATGCACCTCTGTCCTTATCCTCAGATGTGATTGGTCCAATGATGCTATAGACTCCCCTGAATTAGAGATGGCAGTACTTGAGAGAGAGAGAGCTAGGATGGTCTTAGAGAATGCACTAGCAGAGCAGTGGCCAGGGTACATGACATTTCTGGTACACGCACGGAGAATCTTAGCTCCATCACTATGGGTAAGATAGACTGGGCCTCATCACGAATAAGGCTAACTCGTTATAATTTGGAATTTTTTTCTGCTATTTGAGTACCTAAAATCACTTGTTAAGTGCTGTTGGATGTTCTGTATGTCCTGTGGGAGCCCATTCTTGGGTTCCTCATGGCTTTACCCAGCAGGTCTGCATAGAGGATGATTAGGACCACGGGCCTGAGTGCAGGTGTCTGAGATGGTCTGTACTTGGCTGTGCTGGGGGATGGTCTGTATGTCAAGTTGCTCTGATTGGTCAATAAATAAAACCTGATTGGCCATGGCTAGGCAGGAAGTATAGGCAGGACTAACAGAGAGGAGAAAAGAAAGAACAGGAAGGCAGAAGGAGTCACTGCCACCCTGACATGCAGCATGTAAAGATGCCTGTAAGCCACGAGCTGCGTGGCAGCGTATAGATTTGTGGAAATGGGTTAATTTAACCTATAAGAACAGTTAGCAAGAAGCCTGCCACGGCCATACAGTTTGTAAGCAATATAAGTCTCTGTGTTTACTTGGTTGGGTCTGAGCGGCTGTGGGAATGGCGGGTGACAAAGATTTGTCCTGACTGTGGTGGGCAAGGCAGGAAAACTTTAGCTACAGTTAGGAAATGGCTAATTGAGAGAGATTTTGTTTTTAAATTCCATTTTAAGAAAACCTTTCTATTATCCAAAACTTTTAAACTTCTTTCAGAAATCTGTACTTGAAACAACAAAAAGAAAAACTTATGACACTATCAATAACAGTAAACCTTCTACTAGACTAAAAGCATTAGAGATTTTACAATAATCAGAGGCCAGGCATGGGCTGGATCAGTTGGAGAAATAAACACAGAGTACAGTTTTGTGATCAGCTGGAGAAACTAATACATTCCAAGTATTAGATGAGATAAAATTTACTAAAATGGAAAGGTCGAATTATTGCTTAAAATGAGATTAAAAACAGTTTTTTACAGCTTGATCCACTTTGGTAATATTTTTCTATATAAAAAGCTAATCAGTTGGATATGAACTAAGTGTTAACAGCAGATAGTAAAAACATAAATGTTTATTATTAATATGAATGTAGTACATATGTATCATGGGAAATTAAAATTTAAAAAACAATATTTTAAGACTAGATACAAAATATATTTGCTGGAGAAGAAGAAATAATGCAAAATGAGAGAGAACTTCGGCTTTTTTTTTTTTTTTCAAATATCAATTTAAACCAGTTCTGGAATCAATTGATTCCAATAATATAATGTAGGTCTAGATTTTCCTTTGGGGCATACAGCTCTTTCTTTCACTTCCTTGTTGTTCCTACATGACCTTCAAAACCAGAGAGCAATTTGTAAGAAACTTTGAACGTCAAAAGATGAAAAAGCCTAAGGATGTTGTTCTAGAAACAGCTTGCTCTGTGTTAGATCTCATAGTTTTGCCTCTCCCACCTCTTCAAAGAGGTTTGGACAGCTTAGACAGCAAGAGGAAATAATCCTAGATATGAGGGATTCCCAACTAGAGGGCTACAGCATGACCATACCCAGTGGGGAGAGCTGTTGATTCACCTGTACCTATCTCCTTTCTATGTGCTTGGGGTGCATTAAATCTTTACAGAAACCCTAGCATAAGGGAAGTGACTGTGATATTTGTACGTTTCCCCCACTGGTAATGGTTGGAATTAGGCCTCCACCCCAGCTCATCTCAGCCCTGGCCGATGGTCTGACATTCCTCTCTGTATTAGTTTATTTTCTGTTTCTGTGCCCAAATACCCTGGAAATATCCTGGCTCACAGTCCATTGTGGCAGGTAAGATATGGCAGCAGGTGGGGAAGTTGCCTGATAATATCACATTCACATTCAGGAAGCAGAGCAGGAAGCAACAGACATGAGGTCAGACTAGAAGAGCCTCAAAACCCACAGACAGTGGTGCATTTCGTCCAGTGAGGTTTCACCTTCTAAAGCAGTGGTTCGCAAACTGTGGGTCGCATCAAATGACCTGTTCACAGTGGTCACCTAAGACCATCGGAGAGCACAAATGTTGACATTATGATTCATAACAGTAGCAAAATTACGGTTATAAATTAGTAACAAAAATAATTTTATGGTTGGGGGTCACCACAACATGAGGAACTGTATTAAAGGGTCATAACATTAGGAAGGTTGAGAACCACTGTTCTAAAGGTTTCATAACCTGTACAAACAGTGCTACCAGTTGAGGACCAAGTGTTCAAAAATGTAAACATGAGCAGGACATTTCATATTCAAATCATAAGACCATAAATAACTTGCCTCATATCCTTACCCATGGATGCTCTTCTCCTCCTAGATGATGGATCCCTCTCCCTCCTGTGTGGGAGCCCGTTTTCAGGTTCCTTGTGGCTTTACCCAGCAGGTCTGCATAGAGAGGATGATTGGACCACGGGCCTGAGTGCAGGTGTCTGAGATGGTCTGCACTTGACTGTGCTAGGGGCGGGGAGGTGTTTTGCTCTACCCTTTGGCATTTCTATAAATGCCTTAGGGCAGAGACAATCAGGGCCCATTGAAATAGGTTCTCTCAAGGCTATCCTGTATTTTCTATGTGTTTATCTCTGCACTCTAAATCCTTCCATCAAATATTTCCTGCTGCTTGCACTCAAGAAAACTCTGGGGGAACTGTGGGGTTGGTGGGTAAACGTCCCACACTCCTAGATGCCACAAGTTGTCCCTTTTGTCAGGTATGTGGATGACCTTCCTATTAGAATCTTGGAGAGACTCTTAAACCTAGAAGGTTTCTGTGTTGTTCTTATCCAAACCATCGTTTACTGCTGGGAAATTGTGGACAGACATGGGAAATTGCTGGCTTAAAATCATTCTGCTACTCTGTGACAGTTACATTAATAGCAATGGTGTCAGTGACACAGGCTAACATTGATGCAGCCTCTTCTAATCACCAGCATCTGTCCCCAGCACTGGAGATATGAACTGCCTTATTAAATCCTGTGAACAGACTTGAGAGAAAAAGTCTATAATTATCCCCGCTTTACAAATGAGAAAACATGGCATAAGTATAATGAACAAACACAGCCTAAGAATTCTATCTAGAAGGGCAATTTCCATACCAGAGTACCCTTCTTATGGTTTGGCCCCCACTCTCAGTCTCTTTGAAGGCATCTTCTAAAGGTAGTCACCCTGCGTACAGTGGGTGGGGGTCATCTCCCTCTTCATTAAAAGCATTAGTAGAGCAAATGGCCTGCACTAACTATCCTTCATTCATTTTCAGTCAGACAAGTTATCCAAGGAGTCATATACATGGTTTGAAATGTTTTGTTTGTTTGTTTGTTTGGGCAGTACTAGGTGTAGCTAGAGTTTTTCTCTCCAGCTCCTGCCAGGCCCACAGTCAGGACAAAACTCTCTCACCCGCCAGTCCCCAACCAAGTAAACACACAGAGACTTATATTGCTTACAAACTGTATGGCCGCAGCAGGCTACTTGTTATCTAGTTCTTCTATCTTAAATTAACCCATTTCTATAAATCTATACCTTGCCATGTGGCTCGTGGCTTACCGGCAACTTCACATGCTGCTTGTCATGGTGGCAGCTGGCAGTGTCTCTCTGTCTCAGCCTTCCTCTTCCCAGAATTCTCCACTCTCTTTGTCCTGCCTATACTTTCTGCCTGGCTACTGGCCAATCAGCATTTTATTTATACAGAGTGATATCCACAGCAACTGGAACTGAACCTAGAGTGTCACACTTGTGTGGCAAGTGTTATATCACTGAGCAATAGCATTTGCCCAGTGATTTGAAACCTCTAATACATTGTGACTTCTTAAATAAAGATTATACTGGCCAGAGATAAACAGGCAGCCTTGAACTCAACTGAGAAAAAAGGAAGAATGGGTTTTTTAATCCTGGAGTTAGCTGGCAGAGAGTATTAGAAAGCCTTGGGGCATCTGTGGGGTCATTAGTGTGGTTAAGCTCTCTGAAGCAACTACAGTCACCTAGAGAATTTAGTCTCCACCTTCCTACAGAGGTAGGAAGAGGGCAGCTCTGTCTTTTTTGGTTACGGTTGTATTTTAAGGGACTATCTTCCCCATGGTCCTAGGGAAACATGTTTCTAAGTTATTCAAGATTTACTTCTTAAAATGACAGAGACAGAATCAACAGCTGCAAGTTTTCTAGACTGAATATCCTAAGAGGCCAGTAGCTACACCCAGAGGATATCTGCACAGAACTTAGCAAAACAGAGGGAAAGTAGAGACCATCATGTCAAACAGCGGGAGGCAGTCTATTGAGGCATGATGGAAGAAAGCTGGTCTACCCAAGGCCACCAAACAGACTGAAAGGAAGGTCCTCTGCCTTGTGTTGTTTCCCTTCAAATGCTCAGGCGCACAGGTCTGCCTTACAAATGGTATGTGTATCCAATTCATCTGCTTTAACAGCTTCAAAAAAAACCTGCCATTTAATTGGCATTTTATTTTTTCTATCCCTCCTTCATGCATTTGAATACTTAGGAAGAACATTTCTAAGCCATTCTACCCTCACCTCTCATGCTGGTTTGTGTGTTAAGTGATAATGAGGAAGTTACACCATTTGTGTCCCTTCACAAGGCTAGATACCTTTCCTTATAGCTGAAGTCACTGCCCTGTGGTGAGAGGTGAGGAGAAAGTGAGAATGACATAAACCTCTGACTTCAGAGTAAAGTTATAACTCAGAGGGTGACTCTTTAATGCTGTCATTTGTCACACAGCAAATTCATATTGTTGTAATTATTCACCACCAGAAATAAATTAGTGATGTTCACGCGGATGACCAGTGACTCACAAATAGTCAGGCTTTGAAAAACATAACTTTGGAACAAAGCCACTGTCATAAATACACATTTTATTATGTAAGAGTTTTCAAAGCATGTGTTTGAAAGCTCGTTAGCATTGTTAGGAAATGCACAAGTGGGCTTTTATGCTTCCTGGATGTATAATTCGCATCACTGGTGTCACTTAGCCCCCAATGAGGCACAAGGACATGCTTGAAACAAGAACTGATTATCAAAAAAGTAAATGCATAATAAAACCTTCATGGAAATGGAATCATTTACACATTGAATACACATCCACAAATTACACGGCCCATGCATGGTCTTTCAAAGCCTACAGTTGCTAAATACAATCCCAGGGCCAAGAGCACAAAGCCTCTATCCTAATTGATATATATTATATCAACAAATATAAATAAAACAAGAAATATCAGATGATGGTATCAATTTAAAAGAGAGTGGGATGATCTCTGTGTTTGGTGGTCAGATCAACCTTTCTAATGTGAGATTGAGGGAAATAGCCAGGTATGCTGTGATGTGGGGCAAGTAGAAACATCACCTACAGAAAGTGGGTGACATGATGGAGAAGCCATGGGATGGACAGAACCCAGGAGTACAAGATGTGCACACAGGAAAGCCCTGCAGGACATGAGGTAGCTGAGGTAGGCTACATATATTATGTCATGTGGGATGAAAAAGACTGGGGTAAGAAAATGCATATATTCTAAGTGCAGTGTGGAGCACTAGCAGATTGGGGAGAGAGTAATGTGTTCTGCATGTTCTATGTGCCAAGCACTGTGAGGTAGGGGTATTGAAGATATAAAAATACACCCTGACACTGTGTTCTCAAGCTTGCACTAGCCTGGGGTCTTAGCTTCACTTTCTGGGTACAGATGTCAGCTAATGACACAGTGTCATGGAGTACTAAAGCTGACCCTTTCTTGGAACACAGAGCTTCCTCTACCAGCTGAATCTTGTCCTGCATGCCTTGGTCTAAATGTTCTCCACGTCTCCTCTGAACCTCTCCCTAGTTCCTCCCAGAAAATTCTTCTAGTAAGGTCACTGTTACTTGAATCACCATTCCACTTCCTGGAAGATCAAAACTAACTCAGGAACTACAGAGAAAACTAAAATATCCCTGATGTTAGGAACAACATGAAATGCTATCCTATGAAACTTATGAGTAACATCCCAACAGTAGAATAATTATGTTAATAAATATAAGTATGTAATATCCTAATTACTATGCTTTCATAAAATGATAAAAGCATATGTTCAATACAGTAGTATCATTTAAAAACTGAAATTGCAACATCAGTGATAAGGAAAGAATGGTCAGTCAAGAAAAACTAAATAGTTTTAGAATATTTTTGTGGGTAGGTACTGGAAAGAGTGGGCATTCTTGTTAGAGGAACAGCGTATTCATGTGTTCTGGCATCATAATATTGCCATGTATCCATGGCCCTTGGATTATTTAATGTCCAAGATTTCAAAGCCTAAAGCTGAGGAATAACGGGCAAAGGCTACACAGCTAAGTGTGGGCCAGAGTCCCTGGTTTCAGTTTAGCAAAGGAAGAGTTAGAGAGTAACAGGGACAGGATAGTAGGTTCCTTTCGAGAAGGATCACTATGGTGAGTGTGAAAGACTTTGTAGGAGGAACATTATTTTGACTGCTTTGTGGTGCTATTTACCTTGTAGTAAGGGACTTACTGTTATATCCACAGAGGAATTCCGGTCTCTTCGCTTGGCCTTTTCTCCAAACTTGGATGACTACAACCCTGACATCCCCGAATGGAGGAGGGACATCAGCAGAGTCATCAAAAAGTCTCTGGTGGAAGTGAGTACAAGCATTGCCTTCTCCCCATCAGACAGAGTCATTCCCTGACCTTGAATGGCTTCATGGAGAACAGACCCCTTGCAAAGGAAGGAGAAGACAGAGCTGGAGCCCAAAGCAGATATCAGTTTGGTATCTTAATATTTGTGAACCATTTATGTATGCCTGTCTTCATTATTGGGTAAGTGCAGCCCTCAGAAACATATGGCCCTTGCCTCCTGTGAAGCTAATTCTTCTTCAAGAAGGACATGGGCATCTGTGAGAGTTATGAAGCTGAGTTCGGAATTTGGTAAATTTTTCATTAGCAAATGAAAAATCAATGACTGTGTAACCAAGGGGAACCCTGGTTAAGTGTCTTCAAGGGTGAATGTAATGAATAAAAGAAGCCCAGGCTCCGGATCTACATCTGTCAGCGTAGAGTTTCAAGAGCACATGATACAGGACACCTACCCACATTTCAGTGTCTTAATTCTTTTAAAGACATTTCTTTTCCTTCCCAAGAGAAGGTGATTAGTATCCTCCTTTTGTAGACAAAGCAACTGAGATAACTCCTCCAGACTCTCATGAATAATAGGTGACAAACTCCAAAACTGAACTGAATTTCCTGTTTCTCATGTCTGGGGTCTTACAATGAAACACAGCCTCTAATCTTCCTAAGCTTTCTGGAAGAGTAGCAAGGTGATGAGAATTATTCCTCAGTGGGCACAGGGTCGCTGAAGACTGGAGCAGACATCTTTCTTAAACACTCCTTCTCCCATCTGCTTCACTGCATCAGTGGGTTAAAGAGTGAAGCATCTGCTCCTGGGAAATCAGAAATATCCCCACAGTGTGTTTGCATTAGTTAGTATTTGCTGATAAACACAGCTGATAGAATTGATATATTTAAAGGAGATTTATTAGGGTGGCTTATAGGCTGTGGTCCAGCTAGTCCAACAATGGATATCTCCCAACAGAAAGACCCAAAATCTGACAGTTTTTCAGTCCATGAGACTGGATATCTCAACTGTTCTTCAATATACCTTGGGATCCCAAAAAAACTAGGTTCTAATACCAGTGAAGGAATGCCTTAGCAGCAGGCTAAATTAACTTGCCAGTAAGAGTAATGGCTAGCAGGCAAAAAGCAAAAGCATCCTTCTTTCATGTCTGTTTTTATAGGCTGCTACCAAAGGTATGCCCCAGATTTAGTGTGGGTCTTCTGACCTTAACTGATCCAGATTTAGGTCAGATCTTCTCAGGTTAAAGTGCTCAAACTTAGAGTGATTCTTCCCATCTCAAATGATCCAATCAAGAAAAATCCCTCCAGGTCTACCCAGCTGCCTGGGTTTTAGTTAATTGCAGATGTAGGTAAGTTGACAACCAAGATAAGCCATCATGTGTTCCTAGCACAATAGGAAATATCAATATATCATTTGTATATATTCTTTTCTGCTCCCCAAACATGCTGGAGCTTGATGCAAAGTGGAGATGCAGTGAGGACACTAAGATAACCTCTGAGTAGAAAGGCAATTGCATGTGCTGCCTCTTAGTGTCCACCTTCTCACCTGTGCCTTTACTGGCAAATATTTAACACTGAAAATACCTCAGTTTTCTTGATGCTTCATATTTTTAGCTACATTTAGTAGCAAAAAGAAACTGATATTTATTTTATGCTCATTTCTACTTTATAGGTGAGTAAGTTCAGCAAGGAGGCAAAAACCATGTAATTAAAAGTCAGGGTTTGAAGTCAGACCCTCAGAGTTAGATTCTGAACTCTATGTAGTGCTACCGTATTCTCGTCTTTGTCTTTTTTCAATAGAAAACAAGGATAAAGGGAGTATTTGAGTGGAGAAGGGGAAAGTTTGGGTACCTCTGAGTAACTGTCATTTCACCTCTGTTTGCATTGCTCTTAGCATCTACCACATTAATGGTTCCATATCCTAGCCACCAGAAGGCTCAGTTGATAGATGACTGGTCTGACAGAACTCAGGATTACTGTCTTTGGAGTTGCCTGTCACCAGGACCACAACTGATTTATTTCTTCTGATATCCAAGAAGATAGGTTATCCCCTTCAATGATCCCTTTCCCAGACTCTTACATAATTCTCTTATAATTTTCTAAGCACCTTGGTTCCTCAGAAACTGTGATTACCCCCAGTAATTCATCAACAAGGAACTAACTCAGCAAAGCCGAGATTTCTGACTCTTATTTCTATCCACACCAACTTTCTATGGATCAGAAATTGTGGACATCTACATTACAACTAGCTTCCCAGTGGTCTAGAAACACTGTTCATTAATATTTCCAGTTTGCTGTATATAATAGGCACCTGGATGTAGAATAATTGTGTTGGATCAACATCTCCCAGGATAGGGTGATGGTGATCTAGAGACAAGGAATAATTAATGCTGTTCAGTTTTCCCAAGACACAACTGTTCTGTTTTCTTGTCCCAATTGTTACTTCCCCCATCTTTGAGATCAGTAATTACACTTGGCCACTTCATTAAGTCCTAAGGGACCTCATTAATTGTGCTGTTCCAACAAGAAGGACAACTTGAGTCATCTTGTTCACAGTTTATTATGTTGCTATGTGACAGAGTCTTATATAAAATTGGTTATTATTTCTTCTTCAGATCGGCTTTTGATATGGGCATAGCATAATGGAATCTTTAAATGAATTTCTATCAATAGATAATTTTTGAATATGAAGGATGCTTTGAACTTAATCTCAGAGTTTGAAAGTTAGTAGGCATATACAATATGCTGTCAGCTGTAATCAGTTATATTGTGGCATCAGGATAAAGGAATCAGAGAAGACAGATTATATTTATATGCTTCATAGCTATGTCAAAGCTCACAGCATTACCACCAAGCCTTTCCCAGATGATTTTTATCCTCTGCTTGACCTTGTTGCAGTTACTGTGTGCCCTGGGTCCTGGATACCTAGATACCTATTCTTAGCTGGAATAGGTATCTTAGCTGGAGTTGTGTTGTGGGCTGCATTGTTCTGATACTCCTCAGAGTAGGTCATGTTGAGTAAATGTGAGTCTATAGAGTCAGTTTGAGACATCTCTGAAGAGCCAGTCTATCTCCTTATGAGACCTCTTGAGACTCGATTGGGTCCTCATGACAGCCCAGCTCCCTCAGCCCATACCTGCTCCACTTCCTTCTAGATTGCTGACTAGTCATTGAGTCATCTTCCTGAGTATCACAACCTGTAGTGTATCTTCACCTGAAAAGTGGGGCATAATCATGCTTCAAGGATTTACAGTGAAAAGCTGCATATAACATTGCTAAGTTAGCACATCTTCTGGGCAAATCAAAAAGCACTAGTATATTGGATTTACTGCCAATTTGGAAAAAGCAGTTAAGAAATAATCACTACAGTTGGAAATCATGAAAAAATGTTCTAAAATACATAGCCCTTTTGATGACTTATAGGAGATATGTAGAAACATACCAGCAAAATATATAAGAAAGATATTCAAAGAAGCATTGTAGGCATGTACAAATACACCTACAGGAAAAGCTAAAATGTAGAAAAATTGTTCAGGATTCCATTTGGCTAGAGCAATAAAAGCCCATGTAAGCTGTAGGTAATTGGTTTGAAAAGGAAGAGTGGAACCACTTTATACAACTCCTTGTGCATATGCTTAAATCAGTAGCACTGGGATTGATTGCAAGCACTTTAAACAGAATAACATGACTGAAGTTGGACTATGGCAGGAGTAATGGAACAGAAGAGCCTGCCTCTTTGAGATGAGGATACCATTGCAGTACTCCAGGGTGGTGACCTGAACAGCTGACTTGAGATCATCAACAGTAGATGGATATCCACAAGAAGGAACGAAAAGATCATTCATTCAGAAGGCGACAGGTTAAATTCTTACATGTAGCAGGAGAAAAAGAGGAAAGCATATGTCAGAAATGAATGGGTGATGGTTCCAAGCTAACATAACTGAAAAAAAAAAGCCTACTTTGAGCCACAGAAATGTAGAATGAAGATATAGGAGTAATAATTACAAGTTATTTTTAATATGATTATTAAAATCCGAGTGAAGTAAAAACATAGTATTTTGAGTGGCCACAAAGGGAAAAGCGAATTCTATAACTATCTTGGGAATGCACTCAGAGTGAACCCTAAGCTATCAGTATGAGAGCAAATGATTAAACAAGGAAGAAACTCTTGAATGCTATTTGAATGTTTTATCTTTATGTTAATTTATATGAGTATGTATTAATTATATATATAAAACGGGCTTCATTGTGACATTTTTATTTCATATATATATGTAATGTATACTGATCAATTTCATCCCCTTTTGGCATTTGGATTTCAGCAGAAGTGCTTCATGTAATCAGAGTCACTAGGTAGAAAGTCAGCTATTACTCTTAAAATTTTTCTACTTAAAGAAATATAAGTATAGGCATAAACAACTAAGAAGACAGTCACTCTGATGGATCTCAGATTGAGCCGAATCAAACATTCTGCTCTGAACCTAACTGATGACCCAAGGATGCCCTTTCTATCCACTGCTGCCTGCGGTACCCAAGGGTCTGCTCCTAAGCCATCGCTTTTCACATTTCAGTATGGCTTCTGTCTGTATTAGTGCCTAATACCTGCCTCTTTGTCCTCATTCTTCGTAGGACTCACACAGTCTCTTTGTGTCTCCCACAGGCCACAGGGATTCCCAGCCAGCACATCCTGGTGGCAGTGTTGCCTGGCTTACCCACCACTGCTGAGCTCTTCATTTTGCCCTATCAAGATGCAACCAGAGAAAACAAAAGGTCACCAGAGGACCTGGAACAAGTGAGTTGCCCAGAAGACATTTTCAACTTCTCCCTGCAATTTCTCCCACAATCTGAGAGCAAGTGACTTGTTTGAAAGCCATGCCACTTAGAATTCAGGGAGGTCTACATTATGGTGAAGAGATGACAGGTTTACTGAGATCTACGCTAATTTCATAGTTTTGTCCCTAATATTCATGGATCTATCAGACAAATGAAGAAATCAGACAATAAATTAGTATCAGTAATTTAGTTAAAATCACAGCATTCCCATAGGTATTTTTGTTGATTAAAGAAATAATAAAAGAAAGCACTTGGCCAATATAGTAGATGCTCATTAAATGTAACAATTATATTTAATGATTGTTTTATAATAGAAAACAATGTGGAAATAAGAAAACTTAGTTCTTTAGATTATGAAATAGACTGGGATATTGAAAGACATTTTTGGAACAAAGAATGTTGATAGTGAGATAGTAAAATGATTAATGAATTGACTTTCACAAAGTTGAGAATCAAATAAAGACAATAAGAAAATGGAAGAATATATAGTAACAATGTGGCTAGTATCAGTTATGAGGGTTTATAGTGAAAGAGGTACTTCTATAATTTCATTGAAAAGCAAGCTACAAAGCTAGAGGTCAAAACATTGATTAAGGAAATTGATTATATTTTAGCCTGTCCAGAATTGTAGTCAAAGTAAACCCAACGTTCATATAAAACTCATGAGAAATTAGTGACTTAGTTATGGAGAGCATTATTATCCTGATTGAAAAATGCAATGATGAAATTACCTTATAAGGCCAGGATATGTATTGAGACTCCACAAAATAGGCTGCCTACAAGTAACCTGTAGTTTTTATTCTAGGTAAGGTCTGTTGATTCTTTTCTCAATCACTTAAATAACTGAGAAAATGGTAGGAGTGAGCTTAAACTGAATGGTGTTGTAAAATAAATTAAAAAAAAAAACATTTAATTTAAAGGTCCAGAGATCCAGTTCAGAGAGAGATAAATTCAGAACCAATCCAGAATGTCATCAAGCTGTTTCTTTTCTCTCTCCTTCTCCTTTTCTTATGACCACATAGAAGCTGCTGCAAGAATAGAGCCAGTACATAAGAAAGCAAGGATGGCTATGCAACACCGGCTTCTGTTTAGCCTGAGGCTGACCCCACTGTAAACACTGCATCTGTCCTCCAATGGCACCACCAGGAGTCCTAGGTTTGCAGTTGTCATGGGTCAAGTGTAGGTCAAGTGAACAGGCATCTCTTAATCCTTGCAGTCATATAGATAGAGTACCACTGCTAAAATTTCAGATGTTTTTGCCCCATTGCAGATTAGAGGGTTTAGATTAGTCTTTCCCAAACTCTAAATAAACATGAAAGCAGAAGACAAGAGTCTTCATTGAAAAATGTGAAGGAGGAAGGAACATTGGGAAAGCTAAAACAGCTTCCAACGTAATAACATATGCAGACATTTTAGACAAATACAAAAGATACAAGCAACAAAAATGAACCCACTATGTGAGAGCTGACTCAGCAATGCCGCTGATTTTAGCCACTCTCTTCATGCTCTGGTCCCCTCCTTCTAGACATTGTACCGAATGCCCTGTAGGATAAGAGCATGGATCCTGTCCAGTGGTTCCTGAAGAGTGGGAGGGAAAAACCACAGTGAAGTATCCCTGGCTCTCTTCCCTGAGCCTCTTCTGAGAGGATGCCCCAGGGAACAGAAAAAGCTTGTTGAATGGAACTATCTTGTCTGTGAAATAAATTGAGAATCCTTCATGGAGAGCAGCACTTGACCCTTTATCAGGATGCCACCACTAGGTTAATCAAGTGCCCTCTGTCTGGGAGAGCTCCACCAGCCTTGCTTTCAGATACCCAGAGAGAGTGAAAAGGCTCTCTTGCCCTTAGTGGCCTCATCAAGAAGAGCATATCATGCTATCCTAAAACCAGCTGCTCAAGTGAGCAAGCTTTGCCCTCTGGGCCCTTTATCCCATGCTTCTCTCTGAGTCTTCTGGGATGGCAGGTGTGGATCTGCCACTCCTGGAAGGAAGAGAGACCACCATGCTCTGAGGAGGCTGTGATGACTTACTGGAGAGAGAGGGTGCTTATACTTGTAGTCTTTCAAACTCCTTAAATGACACTATGGGAAGAACATACCAGCTGGTTATCTAAAACCGAATGCTCAACCCTGAAAATATATTTACAAATGACAACATATGGACTGAGCAGGTCATATTTAGAAACATAGATGTATATATGTAAACATATATAACAATGAAAAAAAAACATAAATTCAGAAGAGAGCTAAGAGATTTATATGAGAAGATTTACAGGCACGAAAGGAAAAAGGAGAAATATTACACTTGTATTATAATCTCAAAAATAAAATTAAATTGAAAGGTATTTAGAAGAAACAAAAGGGACAGTGGAAAAATACCAAACACAAATAATACATTTTCTGCTTAATCTGTGTTACTCCTTACAGATACAGATTGCAAATTTTGAGGGCAGAAAAATGAAAGACATCTTCGAAAATAGATTAAACATGGGGATTTGAGTTATAAAGATAATATTATATTAACTAGGAAGGTCATTAAAATAGGAAAGCTGTAATCAATATAAGGCTAATAAGAGGTAAACCAAAGGTATATGGCTAAAGGACAGAGAAGCTTAAAGCTGGCAATGAACCATCCAAAGAAAGAATGGAACTAGGTGAAGAAGCCTCAACTTGAATTTAGAATTTGGCTCCACAGCGGCGCACGCCTTTAATTCCAGCACTCGGGAGGCAGAGGCAGGTGGATCTCTGTGAGTTCGAGGCCAGCCTGGTCTCCAAAGCGAGTTCCAGGAAAGGCGCAAAGCTACACAGAGAAACCCTGTCTCGAAAAACCAAAAAAAAAAAAAAAAAAAAAAAAAAAAACCTTACTTAATTAGTAGTAGTTGAAGGGACCACAGGTCCAAGCTTTATCAACTGGGTCTTCTCCAAAGTCACCTTAGCCTGTAGTTTCTCTAAAGATGGCACCAAAGTAGTATTTGTATTCTGCAAGGTTTACATTGCTCAGACAAACTTTATGAACAAGTGTTACTACTTTGGACCATGGTAACCTCGTCATTGACAAATTTGCTAAAGACTTTTAAAAAAGTATTTACTATTTGGGAATTTCAAAAAATGTGTATAAGAGCACCACACATCTGTGCTATAACCACAGTTCCTGCCACATAAGGGCCATTCAGGACTATATGTGCTTTCATAGACTTCTGAGGCTCTGCAGTGAAAACCTTTTAGCTCTCAGCGGGGGAGCAGGCCAGGGAGGCAGGGTTCATTCCTGTGCTCAGGAGCTGCAACTAGCCATAGCTGAGCTAGGACATTACAGATAAACCATTTGCATATCAACATTGAGCATTCCCAAGACCAAACTGCAAGTGTCATCTTGTTGATCCAAAACCTAACAAGTTGGGGTACCAGCAAATAGAGATCCAAATGCCCACTCAACAAAGGTGGGACAGATGCCCATATCAAATGACACTACTAATGTTCTGACTGCAAAAGCCCAGGTTTCAAAATAAAACCACAAATAACACTAAACACCAAGACAATATGTGTCCTCCAAAGTAAAATATTATTTCCCCAGTAATGTTCACTGAGGGAAGCAACTCAGATTATGCACAAGGTAATAAATTCAAAATAACAATTATAAACATGTTCAAGAAACTCAAAGAGAATGTCAATAAATTCTGGGATGAAGACCAAAAAAACATAAACTTTTGAATAAAATAAGGAAAGCAATTCAACATTTTGCTTTATTTAAATAAGATTTTTATTATTTGAAAATTCCATACATGTAAACAATGAATTTTGATCATATCCAATTTCCACATCCCCCTCCTAACTTCATATGGTCTTATCCCCCTCCCAACTTCATGTGGTCTTTCCTGAATCTACATCTCTACCTTGTACCACCTGTTTGAACTGTTTCAAAAACTGTCTAACTCCTATCTTCAGCTTCCCCTTTTGTTCATGTTTCAATGACTGACATTTTTATTCCTGTTATGTGAATGTGTTTTCTCCAAATATTTTTATTAAAGATGGTCTAAATATTGAATATGTTCCTAATATGGTGACCATCACCATGTAGACCAAATATTGACAACCCACTGTCTTTGGGGGCATGTAGGATGATAACGATGTTTCTCTACTCTCTGGGGATAGCCTCATCACTTATTTAAGACAATTGAGTTGGAAGAAAGAATTCCATGGTTCTCTTCCAACCTGAAGAAATTCAATGGTTGCAAGTTTTATTCCTATGCTATAGTAATGGAAACATTTGAAATGGCTTTTTCTCCAGTCTGGTTCCCCATGTGGTAGGAAGAATCTGCCCACCTGTGGTGGATATTGTGCATAAGGGGGAAAAAGTACCTCTTTTGTTCATGTCCCTGAGAATTTTCCATTGTTACTTTACTCAAGCTGAGCTGATTCTGATTGCTACACTCAATCTTCAACTTTTGAGATAAAGATAAGGAGAATTGAATTGCTGTATTTCCTATAGTAAGGGTCTCCCATGACATCCCTTTCTAGTGTCTGTATTGAGTCACCATTGCCTTTTCAAGTAGTAATTTAAATGAAGTGTGAACTTCATCTGCACCATAGGCATATCCTACCGAACAGGCAGATACCAAGAATAATAGGCTCTTTCTTGAGCTGTGATTGTTTAGCTGAAGTAGAATAGGAAATGGTCTGTGTAGAAAAGTGGCGAAAGAGGAATGCTGGTATGAATTAAAAATGAAATTCACTTAGAAGGCACACTTTTCACTAGACAGCAAGAGAAGTAAATTATCTCACTTCAGCAAGTCTGCTCTCTGAGTGATCATATACGATTTCACTTGAGTCTTTATCAGGCAGTGCTTGCCTTTCTCATCTAGGCTCTTGCTATGCTTCCTGTAGATTGTAGTTTATTATACTCTTTCTTTTGTCCACAGTTTCAAACATTACAATCTGTATAAACTGGTGGAATGAACACTTTCATGAGGAAAGTGTTAGAAAATGCCTATTCCTGTGCCCTACATTGTTCTGTGGCATTGGGGACAGTATTGGTGTGTGTGTGTGTGTGTGTGTGTGTGTGTGTGTGTGTGTGTGTGTGTGTGTGTGTGTGTGTGTGTGTGTGTGCTTTACAGGTGGATTAGAAATGACAGTGTAATGAATTAAATACTGTGCTACTTTTATCTCCTAAACTCAATTACCCAGATATATAACTAGACATCTTCCTTTCTCCCTCTTGGTCTAGTAGTTCAGGGAATCTTTTTTATTTTTAGTAGTGCTGAACTAGGATTAGGAGTCAAACAAAACTGAAGTCTAGTCTCAACTCCTCAAATATTAACTTGGATATGTCCTTTGAGCTCTATGCTCTTCCATGGGAATGCCAGCATAAACACAAGGAAAAATAGACAGACATAAGCAACATTATCAAAATAAAGTGTTCAATGCATATATCATATATTTAAATATATAAATAACATCTCATGATCTCATAAAGACAATACAGAGTAAGTACTTCTGTAATTAACCTGGTAAGACGTTTAAAGAGTTGTTGAAATTCGTAAACTGTTTACTACTAATTTATTTGACTAGCAAAATGCCCGGTTCTAATTAAGGTTATTCTTGTATGGAATGTAAATTACATTAACTTTTGCTTCTTATGCATAATTTATTTCCCACAGAGTACAGATTATTTATCAAATATCTTTTGATACAATTTAAATAACATGAAACACATTCTGTTACCTGATTAATTTTTTATACCTGGTTTAGTTTTGTAAATGATATAGACAAATCCAATGAAGCAATGATAGAAACCAACCCACCTCTAATTATCTTCATGAGGGGCTCTCCTGGAGATAATAAATTAAAAGTATGCTGTTCTGATAAATTATATTTTCTCATTTAGTTATTTATATGTCTCATTTGAATATAAACATGTTCAGGACTAAGAAGTAATATCATTTCACCGGGTGAAAGTGAGAAGTCCTCTTGTTGGAGATACATAGTTTGGTTTTATGTTTCTAATATTCTCTAGGAAACAGGCCAGTTTCCTAATTGCTTCTGAGACATCTTTCATGTTTGGACTAGAAAGTTTTTTCATTATATGTCTACATATGCCCATGTTTTGATGTTTGCATGTGTATGTATGTTAATAATCTACATGCAGTTGTAAGTTTCAAAGCCAAAACCTTTGTAATAGACATTTACTAAAAATCCAATGTTTATTTCCTTTCAAGACCCCACTAACTGAGTAGTAATCAGAGATTTCAGAGAAAACATCTTTGATGAAGTTGCTTGGAAATCTATTCCTTCTATAAACCTAGACTGCTAAGGAAAATTTCCCATGCTCTTAAGAAAGGAGTATCTTCACAGAGGGTCCAAGTTGTTTGCAGCATGGTTTTAACACAGCCTTGCTTTTCTTCATGGTTTCACAAATGACAATGTTTGAGAGAAGGACCCCAGGTGCTATCCAAGGGGCATGGAGGATGACCTCACACTCCTCTTGTTCATAACACTGTAGTTATATTATCAACTAGTGACTTCTATATGGACTCCAGACTAAACCATCAGGCCTGCTTAATTATTAAGGCTCCACAAGTTGCCAATTTGGCAACTTAGTAGAGAAGATGAAACTCAGCAAATAAAAAAGGGAAAACAGAAGAATTTAACTAGACGAACAATGGTCAGCATCCATCTAATTAGACTTAATAGCATACTAAATAATATATGAACTTGAGGCTTAAAATAGTATATTAAAAATAAGGCAAGGATAGCAGATAAAAATAAGTAGTATGATTACTCCTCAGAGCCTTTCAGAAATCCCCCAAAATGTGTGAGCCAAGCATAATAAATTTCTATGGTAAACAAAAAAAAGAGCTTTTATCCTATCTGTAATACCTTATGGTATGCAATTTCTACCCAAACACCTTGCCTGAGCTGAATAGTCCATGGTCTAGAATTCCATGTCTCCTATTAACATATACCAGCCTCAGGAATGGTTTAGCAAATACCTATATGCATGAAACAAAGATTAGCTAACTCGTTGCTTAAACTGTGGCTGCATTGTGTTTAACTGTATTGTTTATTGTATTATTGACATTTATTAACTAACAGTCATAACTTGCTTATCCATGAAAGCCATGGGATGGTTTAGAGAAAGTGAAGGAAGCAAAGTAAATCATACCCAGAATGTGTGGATTGTACCAACCCACTACTTTTCAGGTCTTATATATAACAGACTTTTCCTTTCTGTCATTTAGAGTATAATGTTAGCAGTCCTTGGTGAACATTCAAAGTATTTCTCAGTGTGGCTGTTCACACTCAATATGACTATTTTGGTGGAACTAACTATAACACTTCTTTCAGATATCTGAAGTTCTAATCCACAAACTCAACCAAAACTTGGTGCACTTCGAGCTGAAGCCTGGGGTCCAAGTTCTTGTTCATGCAGCTCATCTAACAGCAGGTCAGTTTCCATGTTTGGGGCTTCTTACCAGCCACTGTACTGAAGAGAAATCACATCCATTGTAATCAGGGATAGATGGTAATTATAAATTGAGCACAGTTCTTGAAAATCTACTTGAATGATGGTTCTGCCACAGTGAGAAACCAGTTCAGCAAGAGAATAAGATATTGCTTCCACTTAGTCCCTAGAAAACAGTTTAATCAATCATTTAGGTGCATGCTCTCATGTGATAGCATGCTTTGTTTCAACATACCTGTAAATAGAGCATTAACTTTCAAAGCTTTCTATAAAGCCTTATTTTCAATCCATTCATAGCACAAAGAATTTGATTTCTTTATGTTCCAGGCTATGGTAGTACAGGTGAAGTAGAGGTGTATGGGAGTTACAGAGGCAACCTTCATTTGGTCCTAATTTTGTAAATAAATGTTCTTAATTGTCTGTCTCTTTACTTATAAAAAGTAGGCAGGGAAATCCTCCTTCTAACTATACAGAAAGCTTTCATTAAAAAATAAGTAATCTCAAGAATTTATAAGTAGATATCACTATGTGTGTTAATAGTTAATTAGATGAACAATATTTATCAATTACTTGTTTTGGCAGAGTATTACAGTGATGCTTCATGGAGTACAAATGCAAACTGGAAATAGTTTGTATACTGATGAAACTTACAATATGGGTTAGTGTGGGAAAGTATGGTGGTGGTATTTGTTGGAGGTGTGCTATAGGACACCTATAGGTGCCTATAGGTATAGGCAGTTGGGGGGATCTCTCAATAGGAACATGTATGAGTGTTTGTGTAGAGAGTAAACACACTGTATATAAACATTTAACTTTTAAAGGCATTTTTGTTTTGTTTTGATTTCTTTTTTGTTTTAGCCATATCTTTAGCTTCCATCATTTTTCTAGAACTCACTATGCATACCCAGAAAACAGATTTATATTCTTTGTACCGTAGAGATGCCTATGGAATATACAACAATGGGAGAATTACCTTAATTTAGATGATATACTTAGAAGAATCCATGACATGTGAAAAGTTGTTTTTCTTTAAATTCCTTTGTATTATTAACAATTGAAGTAATTTAAGAAATCAAAGACAGAGATGAATTTTATTTGTTCCAAATGAGATTGAATATTTTTATTAAAGGAGGTGGTATTTGGGGAGATTCTTGAAGTATGGATAGGACAGAACTCATGAGATATTCCAAAGACCAAAGCACTGAGGGGAAAAGGCCTTAGGGTTGCTGAGGAAGCCAAACACATGAGGATGGAGGATAGCAGATGCCATCTCAATTCTTCATTGTCTTGGAGAATCCAGAAGATTTCCAGGTCTGGAAGCAGGCTAAGCATATTGTCACTATCTCCTATTTTTCTCCCACTATCTTAAAAACTAAGTATTCAGATTCAATTGTTATAGAACATAGGGAAGGGAGGTAGAGTATGGAACATGCCATGTAAGCCATCTGTACTTTAGTGGACTCTGACAAGCCATAAGAGTCTTTGAAAAGGGGTGTGAAATTTACTTAATCATTAATTGAACTTGCTTAGAATACATACTGTGCATCATCATCCTCTCCCATAGTACATAGAGCTACTTGCCCATGTATAAATTTAGAGAGTGATTATAGTAGAGCCTGATAATTCTATACAGAATTCTTCATTTGAAAGGATATGTTTCATCTCTTATAATTTAAGGTTTACTTTACAGCTTGCTCAGTTTCTGAATGAATTCACCAAATGATGAATTCTGTTGTAGTGAGACTTGATCAGAGAAATGTCCCTTTTTTATGTTCATGGAGACTTTATTGGAATGGGGGGAATAGCCCAAGGCAAGCTAAACAGAGAACTATCTAATTTCTCCAGTTCCCCTTTTCTGGAAGCCAACTATGTTTTGACCCTCTACTTTTTCATACAGCTTTCCTTTCAGTTATTATGTGTGCCAGCTTTTCATTTCACCTGTCATATTATACTTCAGATATATCTCACACTATTTTGGTAAATTTGACATGCAGTAATACCATCACTCAAGAGGTGGCCAGGAAAATCAAGGCAAGACTGATTAGTTAAAGACCCTATCTCAAATACAAGAAGATTAGAAAAAGGAGTGAGTAGGTGGTGGATTTCTTGTGAGAACTAGTTTAGAATTAAAACTAAGCTTAGCCATGAGAAACTGATGCATCAATGAAGTCCTAAGAAATGTGTGGATCCACAGCTCACATGGAAACTCTTGATAGCTATGAAAAATTCAATTCCAGTGCAGCAAGTTTTACATGGCCAGGAACAATACAAAGTTGAAAAAAACTGACAATTTCCTCCATTTCATGCTCACAGTTCTTTCACAGGTGGGTGTTTGGGAGCAGGAATCAGGTTTCTAGGAAGAAAGGCTGGCAGAAAGAATAGATGTAATTGGAAATCCACATAGCCATACTATTTGAAAGACAGATGCTATATCAAAGACATGTATGACTCAAGGTTTCCAAGACAACAAGATAAAAGGTACAGCTGCAGGCCAGGTGGGAGGGAAAATCTCTTACACTGGGAAAACTTGATGAGAAAAAGAAAAATCTTTATCTCTCTATCATTCCTTCATATTAGACTTATTAGTAGCATCTTCTGTTAGTCCAATTACAAACTTCATCAGCCAACATTATAAAGTTTGTATCATGAATGACTCAGCAGCTATATTGATGTAGACTTAATGTGGAACATTAGTTTCTGTAAGGAAGAAAATGACCAAGACTGAAAGAATAAATAAACTTCAAAATGCTGTGTGTTCAAATAAGAGCATAGAACTGCCCATATGCCAAGGTAAAGACTTTCTGGGTTGAACTTTCAGTATAACAAGAACAGCAAGAGATTTGTGTCAAGAATGACACTTAAATAATTATGATGATGAAGTATCAGTTTCTTACTTGAAATTGATCCTGGAGTAGCTCTAGCTACCTTATTTAGAAAAATAAAAATAGTTATTTGAACATCAGTGTATTGGACCACATGTCTATCAAATAGAGTAGAGGGTAATTTCCTTTTATGCGTGGAAAACAGGGCATGTTCAGTGAAGAGTAGGTGGCTTGAGGTGCTTGCAATGGTGTTTTTTAAATTGAAATTAGCATATTCATATATGGGTGAAGAAGATTGTTTGATGTAGATATGGCATTTGGTTCTTATTCTCTTTTCATCCTCTTATATCCCTTACGAAAAGGGAAAATCCTTTTGTAAAGGACCACTGTCTGCAGCATTTCCTGTCTTTAAGCAGGACTACTGAAACCTTTATGGGGACCATTATCACACACTGCTGCTTCCATTAATTGCCCGGCAGATGTTCAGCAGCCTCCTTTTTAAAGTGTTCAGGCCAGAGTATGTTGCTGGTGAAAGGCAGTGCATGATTTGGTTATTCTCCCAGGGAAATGAACTGTCTCCTTTCAGGGATTTACTAGCCTGATTTTGGTTTTCAAATTCAGTTCCCTATTTGCTTTCATGGGAGTACAAGGTAAGCATTTGCAGAAATCTGGGTGTCATTAGAGACTGGATTTTGCTTCTCTCCTCCTGTATTCTCTCTTTGGGAATTCATTAATTTCTGTAGCTAAGCCAAGCTAAACTTTGAATGCAATGTTTATTGTGTTCATAGTCTTCCCTGTGCTTCTTGGAAACTGTGATTTCTCTTGAGGGTGTAGCCATACCTGACAGATATATTTCTAGAATTCTCTTTGCAGAAACAAGAGATTTGATATTATGTGAGAATAGAGGGGAAATAAAGAACATGTTGTTAAGAAGGTGGAGCCAAGGTCACAGCTTGAACAAATGTTTTTGGATTTTAGAACCTTGATTAGCAGACAGAGGCTAAAACATTGCAGAACCAGCCAGAGGATTAGAAAAATTTGGGATTGTACTAATAATACTGATGTTTGGGAAAAAGTGTAACTGTGTTCATACTACCCACCCACCCCTAGCTTCTTCGACTTTCTGCACTCCTAAATCTATTTGTAATTTAAGACTTAGCAATTATATGCCACCATGTGCTTGACATCTTCCTAGAAGCCTTTGCCTCATTACCACCACCCATTTCTGAAATTGTCAATTTTTAAATCTCTATCTGATGATGGTGATTATGGCTATCTTCATTCTCATCTTCCTCACACATATTCATTTATTATGAGCAGGGTTCTTAACATCATCTTGTTGTCACTATTACTGAACCCAGCAGACAACTTGTAGATCAGTTGCTCACCTAACTTTACTTTTACAAATATCAGGTTCATAATGCATAATGTGTAGAAATATAGATATGTATATGAACCAATCTTCATGACCATTCTAGCTGAACACCTGGCTAGTGGAGCCTTTCATTATTTTATCCAATAGGCATCTAGAGAAAACCATTTTCTCTAATTTTTTATTCCATATTATGGATGTGATCATGAATATTTATTTGTACAATGAGAATGGACAGTTAGAAGGAAAATAATGCCCTTGCTCCTTGGAGTTCTGTGTTTCAGAAAAAGAGAAGCAGGAAAGGATGGGCAGGAGAGCGAGAGTCTGTTACTGAAAAAAAGCCTCAATCAAGTATAACTTATTGCCCCTTGCTTAGTGCTTTGTATCGTATATTTTTAAAATCAGGATTTCATTGTGAGGAGTGTTTGCTGGCCACTTACAAAGGCTCTAAGTCTGATGCCAGGCATTTAATTTCTATTGGTTACTATTTAAGAATAAACCTGGACCAGTAATTAAAAATCTGTAAAAGATATATTTTTGTTTTTGTTTTCATTACTAACTTGGAATGTACTCAGGAGCAGTATCCGTTTCAGATTCATCATTTTATTGCTCAATGCTTCTATTTTCTATGCCTCATTTGGCAGTAATTCCTTTAAATTTATGGTTCTTTAGGAGGATATAAGACAAATTAGGACCCTCATTCCTTCTCATTCAGGACAGAGCTGACCGCAAATACTCATGCATGAACACAGTGGACAGGGCAGTAACAATGGATAAGGCAGTACAGAGAAGCCACCTACTGAAATGATTCCTTAAGTAGTAAATTTGGGAAATAGTTCATAATTCATTCCCTTAATAACACAGAATTTTTAAGGGACTTTGCAAAAAATGGTGATTTCTTGTTTATCAAACAAAGTAAGTTTAGTAGCTTACATTGGATTTGGTGTCATTAAGAATAAAATCTAGCTGGGCGTGGTGGCGCACGCCTTTAATCCCAGCACTCGGGAGGCAGAGGCAGGCGGATCTTTGTGAGTTCGAGGCCAGCCTGGGCTACCAAGTGAGCTCCAGGAAAGGCGCAAAGCTACACAGAGAAACCCTGTCTCGAAAAAAACCAAAAAAAAAAAAAAAAAAGAATAAAATCTACCAGCAAGCTGGAATAGGAGGTTGAATCTCAGGAGGGAAGACTAAGACATTAAACTGTGAGCTTTAACTTTCCACTCCTGTCAGATGTTATATTCTTAGGTAAGAGAAGTCTACTGCCGGGTGAACAAATTCTACTTGTTGGTGCCAATATTTCAGGCCCCATCAAATGCTCCATCTTGGCTCCTGTGAACATTCATCATCAGAATTAAAATGTCCTTACATGTGGCTGGCATGGGGAGTGTGAGGAAGTTACTGGTTTATTGGTTGTTCTATGGTAGAATAGACAAGAGTCTACATAAAGATAGACAGTAAGAGAAAGAAACCAAGGGGGGATGTTCTGGCATATTCCATTTGAGAACACAATCTCAAATAGACTAATCCATATTAAAATGAAAAAAATTTCAGAGCTATTCATATTTCACCAGATTAGTTCATTATGTAAATGAACTGAAATTTGTATAATGGGATCCCCTAGAGGAACTGAGGTTGTTGACTGGTTCTGCAGATCTTTTGGGTAAATAAAACTGTCTTTCATGGTTGGAAAAATCTGTGTCCAAGCCAAGGTAGGATATCTTTGCTATAGACTACCTGATCCCCAGCCTGACCACATGGCAGTTAAACTAAGAAACACCACAAAAATAGAGAACAGAGGGTGTTTATTATATAGAATGAGAAATCATATGGGGTACCCAAGAAACTGCAAATCTGGATCTTACTTTTGGATCAATATCTCAAAATCATGCATATATATCCAACCCCCTTGCTAGTCTCCAGAATACTGTAGAAAACACTCCATAAACATAAATCCTTCTGCAATGAGGGATGGTATAAGACACTCTCCTCCAGCATTAAGTCTGATTTACAGCTCTGGGCTTTCACTAAAACAGAGAAGGGCTTGTAACACTAATATAGTCATAAACATTAAAATCTAATTTCTTGGCATGGGTGGAGGCAGCCTAATAGTCAGAATGGGCAGATAACAGTGAAAGAAAGTAGGTAATAAATGAGACATACCTCCAAATATGGGATGTACTATGTCCATAATCAAGATAAGTGGCCAAGGGCAGCCAAGAGGTGTGGCTGGGAAGCTTTTGAAAAATGATTAAAATGTGAATTAAAATCTAAGTGGCAGCGGGAATTGAATAGCTGGGAGCTTTATGAGAGTTAAACAAATGATATTATCTACATGCAATTCATATGCATATATGTACTGAAAATGCTGAATTTCACCTTTCACTATTTCCACCTACATTTCAGTAATTCAAGGCTTTTAGTTTTCCTGTAGGTTATTGGTCTCCTAGAGTGTGGGGCACATATGATTAAAATGAAAAGGTAAAAAGCTAACGTTTTTGGAGAGGAAGAGCTTCAAAGCTCATATTGAATAAAAGCATAAAAACACACACTGAGAATATTGTTCCCACCCCTTCTTGTCCATTAGTGCCTTGTTCAAGAAGCTGCATTTAGGAAAACTGTCCTTTGTCAAGGGCATGTGTGGGTTTTGTAATAAAACTGTTATCTTGGCCTCTGTGCTGTTGCCAACTGATTTAACTTCTTTTGCAGGTGCAATAAAAAGCTATCACAGGCACATTAGAGGATTGATATTTCCAGACTTCAGTCGCTAACACTGGAGAGGTTAAGAGTAAAAGGTGGGGTGGGGAAGAAAGTGTAGCATTCAGCCTCATCATAACACTAAGTGAATTCTGCTCTTTAGCTCCTTCTTGGTAAAGATGCTTTCCATGTGAGGAAGCAGAAGCCCCAGGTGGGATGTTGTAGAAACTACAATGTAATCGAAGCCACAGTATAATCGATGCAGATGCCAAAGAGTTGCTGTGGAGCGCTCAACTGTAAAGTGAAATAAATTGTTGCAATAACATTTTCCAGTTAGAGATGAAATTAGCACTAGTGAAGATCTTCCACAGTCAATAAATTTTTTCACCTCTTTACTATATGACCATCCAGCTATTATTTACAAGTAAGTCATTTATGAGAAAAGCCATGATGATAGTATTTTTTATTTCCTTCTATTTTGCCTAGAGTTAAATATATTTTTCTCTTTAAATAACCATTGTTTCAGAGTAGCTTTTGACAGACATTAAATTGTTGCGGTATTATAATAAATAATAACAGGTGCCAAGAGATACAAATATACCTTTTCCTCCAATGTAACTAAATGAATGTGACACCTTCGTATACATATATGAATACACACACACACACACACACATTTATACACACATACCAAAGATGAAGTAACATTTCAGCTTGCAATAGACTCTTGATTCTATTCTCTTAAGAAGGCAATCTGCCCTTCAGATAACCAAGTGATTTCCTGGCACACACAAAGCCCTGCCTGGAATTGATCCCAGCACATAAGCCAGGTTGGGTGGCACACACCAGTAATCTCCACACTCAGTGGATGAAGGCAGGATCACTGGGCTGCTCATGGTTCAGGAATCCTCACAGGGCACAAGAGAATGAGAAACTATTTAACTGGCGGGAGTGGAGCCACTGGTTTACTGCATTGTTCCCTCAGAAAGCTCTCAGGCAGAAGTCAGTTGGCAGCTTTGGTTATGCTAGGTTTAAGGGTTTTCTTTTCCATTAGAATCTGACTGTTTACAGTGATCAGTGGTCTGGTAGTTTATATGGAAACTCAGCATTCTGGATATGCCTCAGTCTGATGCTTCCCAATTAGCTCTCAGAGGTAGACCAAGCATCGTGAAGCTCATGACTGGAATTGTATATGAACTGGAGGCAGAGCCGTGATCCAAGCTAGGGTGCACTGCAAATGGAAGTTCCTCTGTCCACTTTTCATTTTAAACATCTTTTCTGTGCCATTGCCATATCACTGTAATCCCTCAGTACTGAGAGTCAACACAACAGGTTCTAGAATCACCCAGGAGACAAGCTTCTGGCCATGCCTGTGATGGATTGTAAAGGTTGGGTTAGTGTCTGGCATGCCTGTGGGGAATTACACAGATAGGATTAACTGAGGTGTGAAGATCCACCCTAACAGTGCACAGTACCATTCTATGGGCTGGATGGAACTCTAGACTGAAATGAAAAGGATGAAGTGTCTGAGCACCAGGATTCATGGCTCTTATTTCAGGACTAAGAACACACAACCTGTGTTCTTGTCACCATGCCTTCCCCACTGTGTCCGACACTCCCTAGCACAGGTAGCCCAAATAAACCCTTCCATCAAGTGGCACTGGTCAAGTATTTTGTTCCAGCAATGTATCAAGTAACTAATATACCCACACACATATTCCTCCAAATGTTTGGGTTACCCAGATTTTATATTTAACATGAAGCCATGGGTCTTTTCAGAGACAGGAAAGGAAAAACTGAAAATCAAAACAAACTGTGCCTCTGCAGCTTCTTGACCACACTAGCATTAGAGGAGAGATATGCCAAGAAAGCCTCTTGCTGAGCAGGACCTAAACTTACAAAAGGTCTGTGACTGAATGAGTGTGCGAAAAGCTGTAGTGTGACTACATGTGTTTTCATCCCGCAAGACTGGACACCTTTCATACACTGATGTGCACCAAGAATCTCAAGGTGGGGAAATGTCAAGGGTCAAACTGACCTAACTGAGAAACTCTTTCATCTTTCAGAACTCTTTAGGATGTCCTTTCAGGAATATGGGAATATTAATATAAGGGCATAAAGTATTGGCCATGTGTGTTGTGTCAGATACAGTCATGGGCAATTCCATCTCTTTTGACTTTTTGACTTTCACAACTTTACTAAAGCAAAGATTATTTTCATTTGACTTCTTTTTTTTTCTTCTTATTTATTCTTTGTATCTTTTACATCATGCATCTCCATCCCATTCATTTCCCTGTCCCTTCGTATCCACGCTCTGCCCTTGCAACCTCCCCAAAGTTGTCATTTGAATTCTTCAAATAAAGAATTGGAGCTTCTATTAATTGAGTTATACCAAAAAGGCAGACCAAGAATCTGATTCTATAGAGAATATATCAAATACTGAACCCCAACTACGGAGTTTTGATTTTACTGTCACATACACAGCTATGGCTGTTTAGGATTTTCTATATGTCTGTCACTCTTTTATGGATGTGGTAACATTTCTATTAGTATAATCAACTCAGATCCTTGTTAATAGAATACAATAATTCAGAACATAGCCTAGTTCCTTACAGGGTTTTAGAAATGATGTATGAGCAGAGTTGTGGGGTGTCCAGTTACCTGGAGCAATGTTTATATCCATGTTATACACTATGCATTTATAATGCAAAAACCTTCTCAGCCCTTTTCTTCCTCATATCTACCTTGTTGAAACTGCAGCTAGAGAGGGATTAATTTATGCTAATTCTACACAATGAGCCCAAATCCATTTATCAGCAGGTTCCATTCCTCAGCAATGTATACAAACACACCTAAATATTGAGGAAAATAAGATATTTGGCTGCTACTGCGTGAAGCATTAATAGACCCCTTTTTTTGGAGGCACAGATCAGTAAGCAGAGGCCAAACAAGGAACAGTGAGAGCAGCCACTCAATCTCCCCACTGCTCTTGGCGCTATGCTGCTCCCTTGCCTCCGAGAAGTGGCTAAGAGATTCAGAACCGGGAGATGGAATAGATAGTGCATTTTACACCTCAAAAATGCAGAAACTAATATTCTCCAAAAACTGTGATAATTGCCCAGCAGTATTAATCTGCTTCTCTAAGAATGATGATTTGAGTGTGAATGGTGTAAGATTGAAAAATTCCACCTAGAAAAGAGGAAAGCAATAGGATGTGGAAGCAAAGCTAAGTGAAATAGTGTCCAGTTGTGTCTGGGTATGCACACACATGTGCATGTGCATTTCCTTCATATGAGTAAGAATGTAGTTAGGGTAATTCCTTCTTCTTATTTTCCATGTATTTCAAATGTTGTACCAGGCATAGTGGTGCACACCTCTAACCCCTGCATTCAGAAAGTAGGCAGAGGCAGATAGATCTCTGTGAATTCAAGACCAGCCTGGTCTGCACAGTAAATTTCAAGGCAGCCGGGCTATATGTAAAGTTCCTGTTTCAAAACAACAACAAAAAATAATAACAAAAACAATTTCATGTGTTACCCTTTCAGGTAAGTTTTGTGGTTTTCTTAGCTGCAGCTCCCTTCTATTCTGCATGTGCTACAGGGGCCTTCTGATTAGTATGTGGAGTTTAGCTTTATTCATGCCACAACTGTCCTCATTGTCTATGGCTCCTCTGGACCTCTGTTTGTTCACTGAAAATTAATGGTTTACATTAGATTACTTTTACATTATGTTCTCATTCCTTTCATATGATAATGATATTTTGATAAAGAATGATGGGGTGGGGGGACAGAGTTATTTTGAAACAATGCAGAGGTTGAGTTTGTGTGGATTGTATGCAGATACAGAGAATAGCATTGGTTGTGAGATGACAGTTGTTCTGTCATCTGTCTGTCTGTCTATCCATGACTCATCTCTTCACATACACATGTATGTGTCACCAAAGTTTAAAAGTGTATGATCTAGGATCCTAAGTGTTCCTTTTAAAGAATAATGTTTTGACTCCTGTCACTTGTGAATTTTTTCTATGCTATCTATCACATTTGTCTTAACCCCTTTCCTGAGAAATGTCATTTTTAATTTCTTGGTCCTTTACACCAGGTGGGGCATATAGAATCGTGGGTATTTGTATGTGTTTGAATGGCTCACACTCGAGTCTTCTTTCTTCCGTTAACTAGTTGAAGTCTTGTAGTGTGGCATTCAGCACTGAGCACTTAACTGCTTTTGTTTGTGTCATGTGGTTGATGGCCCTGCCTTCCATCTGTTAAAAACAGCCAAAATAATATCTGTAACAATGGAAAGTGCTCTTTTCTCCTGTGATGTTCTGCCAATAGCAGCATGCACTCAGATGCATTTCTGGGCTTTGTTGATGGCACCAAGAGCTTCATTTTCTTAGTTTAAATTTGAAGCACCTTGGCTTTGGGTGTTCCACTACACTGAGGCTACCCAATCAGTTCTCACACAAGGACATGCTGTCACTACACAAAATTGAGAGACTTACAGCAAAGACAAAGCAAGAGGGTTGCTTATATTCAGTGCCTGCTAAAAGCTGATCATCCTGCATAAATTAAGTCCATTTCCAGAGAAAGAAACTTAGACTTTTACTTTGCAACAACTTTATGTTCATATGAAATATGGTTTCTAGTAGTAGCTGAAATATAATCTTGCAAAAAATCAGACAGAGCAGATGCAACCATGGGCATTGCTTGAGACTATTAATATTGTAGTCATTTACTCCTGAACTTTTCTGCTTGGATGACCAGATCATCACCCTGTTGGCTCTCAATAGAGAAAAGTCATAGAAAGGGTGCTTAAAGGTCACCTGCATTTCTGGGTATTGGGCTTTGCTTAAATTGATGGAAGGTAAAGGTCACTATCCATGCTTCTGCAAGGTACAGGTGGATTGTTTTCAGGCTTGAGCTATACCACATTTGCCAATTGTCAGTTCTTGACATGGTAAAAATTAATTGCAAACAGTCACTGCAAGCACAAAAGGCTTGACCTTGAGGATAAGATTTGGAGTTGGGGAGAGATGTTTCATAGAACTGCCATGTAAAGAAAATTTAGACACAGAAAATTGTGCATGCAGATATTTCAGCTTTGTATGTGAGGAATTCCATGCACTTGAGGTGCTGGAGTTTCTAGGGTAGGGTACCACGAATCTCCTCTCCCCCAGAATCAGGATATTGATCTTCCCAAGCATTCACTTGACCATCAGCTTCCTAGGTGAAAAAAATGTTAGCATGTTCCATAGCTTTCCAGTTCTTTGTCTTACATCTTCCAAGGTAGTGATATGAGTAATTCATAATTCATACACACACACACACACACACACACACACACACACACACACACACCTATTTATAGTTTGACTGCTTTTTCATTGTGCTTAGTGGGGAAAGTTACATATAATGCCTACAATGCATAGGAAATAATAATAATAATAATAATAAAGTCATACCATTCCTGACATAGAGTATTTAGCCTTACCAGGTTTCTACCCTATAAGAGTGTGGAAGCATACCTGTAGAGCCATTCTCCCGCTCCTTTTAGTATACTACTTGGTAAATTACATAAAGCATTGAATGTTTTATTATAAAATAAGGTTTTTAAATGATTTTACCCAACCAGGTGTAAGCTCAGGTAAGGGCTCTGAACACAACGAAGGTGGGAGTCATTGAGCTATATGGAGTGCGTTCCATGTTTGATAGTTTCATCTTACAGTGAGTGGCTTTTGATCAGAATGTAAGACCATCAGTAACACGTGTTGGTTAATTGATAATAATGACAGCAGCAATGCTAGAATGAAAGGAAATACAAAGAGATTGATAACTAGATATAACAACTCAATCCTCACAGCCATCCAGTGAGGTATGTACTATTATTTTTTAGCTACATTAGACACATTAAGGTGAAGCAACCAAGCCAAGTGTGTACAGCAGGCAATTGGTTGAATAGAGCTAAGACTGCTTCTGTTTTCCCTTGATCCACTGTAGGACTTGTATAGACCAGCTGAGCATTTTAAGGACAGGGACCCACTTAGATACATGCTTAGCTGTGGACCATGCATTGGGTCTGTATATCCCACCTGGTTTCCAGGGATTTACCAATCTTGTGTGTGAACCATATAGACCTGCTCAAGACTCTGCTGATGTTTGTCCTTTGTATATTCCCCCAGCCCCACTGGTGGACCTCACTCCAACCCACAGTGGATCTGCTATGCTGATGTTGCTCTCAGTGGTGTTTGTGGGGCTGGCCGTATTCGTCATCTACAAGTTTAAAAGGTGTGTGCTCTCCCCTTCCATCCCCTGACCCCAATCTCTTCCCTCTTTCTGACAGGTTCAGAAGCAATAAATCACAGTGAACCTCACCTCTGGAACAGAGCAGTGATGCTTTCTGTTAATGTTTTAGGAAGATCCCGGGGATTAATGTTTATGCCCAGATGCAAAATGAGAAAGAACAAGAGCTGATCAGTCCAGTCAGTCACACTGAAAGCAGGCCCAGTGTCCCTCATCCTGACCTCAGGAGGCCTGGCCAGCTTGTAGATGAGAAGGTGGAATCACAGCTCCTAGGTAAATGATGCCCAGTGGCCATCAGCTGCCCAGGCTGAGTAGTCAACACTAACCCACCTTCTAACCCCTTTTTGGCTTCATATAACCACTTTTTTCTGCTCTAACACTCATGAGAGAAACAGCTAAAATGCCCCTTTCTTGCTCCTTTTTAGTTTTTTTTCTCTCATTAAAATTTCCCCCCTTTAAAAAAATACTGCTTCTAAAACACTAAGCTTCAAAGTATGTGGACATGGAGCATATAGTCTCTGCACTACTGCTACTTAAGGAGACAGAACTTTAGAGTCTGGGGGAGGTGGGTAGAAAGGCAGGCAGTAAACAGGGCATGAACAGAACACAGCAGCCTGAGACCAAATTGTTTTAGAACACCAGAAGAGCCCAATGTAAGAATTGGCTAACCTGACCATTAGAAAGCGTTTTTATTGTTGTTTTGTTTTTTGTTCTCTTTTAGTCCAGTGGCTGTCATGAAACTACTGCCCTGGAAATGAATCTGAGAACAAGGAAGGGCATGCAGTTTGTAGAGTACTTAGGATTTGGGAATGCTAAGAGACCAATTGGAGAATTAGGCTAGAGAGGAGCCCACAGATGCCTTTTCCTGTGTTGACTACAAATTTTGGCATTAGATGACAATGCAGTTTGTTTTCCTGGTGCCTAAGCATGGGAGTCTGAAACTTAGCTGGAGGATGCCTGAAGTTCCATTGCTAAATCTTACTATGAATTATAGAAGATGTTTTTGAGGAACTAAGACAAATTCATGGAAATACCATCGCTGATCCCCATCTCTCCTTGGGTCCTGCTGTCTATGGCTGACTAAGATGGAGAAATTATATGATAGTTCATGCTTCAGGCTAAAGTTGTGGTGCCAGATCACTTAGAATGCCTTTATAGAAAAGATTTTTAATCTGTTACATGAAAAAAATGAGTTTAACTGGACATGAGAAAGGTCTGCAGCTGTATTACAGGAAGTTTAAATGCAATGAGTAGCACTAGCCAGAGATAATAATAACAACTGCAGCCACATCTGGTGTCCAATTTTCACAGTTCATTTTCTTTCATTTGGTGGAGACAGGGTGATAAAAAGACACAATAGCATTGGGTTAAAAAGTATAGAAGCTTTTCTTTCTTACTGTCCAGTGTAATACCACATACTCTGTCTATTCACTTCTAAAGCATCTCAAATGCTGCATTATTTAAGGGGTCGTTTGGTTCTCTGTCTCTGTTTCTATGGTATGAATCACAATGGCTGTTTATTAAAGTGGCAATTCCCCGTTTGCTAGAGACATCTCTCAGCACATTGCAGTCTCTGACACCTTTCCATTTCCAATGTCATTAAATGAGTAAGTGTTACACGTTTTCTCTTAGGAGAGTAGCTTTACCCTCCCCTCCCTCCCCTTCTTCTCAACCTGGTGACTCATCTCTCCGATTGCAAAGACCAAGACAAGCCACTCCACCTTCATCGCCAAAGCGGGGATCTGCTGGGGCACAATTTGCAATTTAAGGAAAACCCCCAAAGACTACAGGAGACCTGCTGATCAGAAAAGAATTTCGCTCTTGTCAAGTACATCATCCTTCATGACCACTAACTTTATGTTTCTTTTTTTCTTCTGTTGTTCTGTTTCCTATTTTGCCAGGAAGTATTTCCATAGTTGCTGAGAATCAAAGCACAAAAGAAATCCCTACCTATGTAAATGTTTGAATGGAGGACGCCAGTAAAACAAACAAAAATAAAATAAAAACAATCAAAATCTAAACTAACAAATAAAACACTCATTGCATCGGGACTTTTAAATTCTTCAGACACAGACAACAAGGGTTTTTAGCTTTAAGCCTGTGCATGTGGACAATACCTTGAGAACACGTTCGGAGGGGCAGTGGACAGGTGCTCTATTTTAACGGAAAACACTCCCCTCCCTCTTTCTTCTCTTTTTCTGATCGGTCGTGTTTGTAGAACATTCATAACATATATAGGCCAAGGAAATCTGCATGTATTTTTGGAACTATTCTTGGCTCTAGATTGAACAGCTATTTTAGCACTATGGGTTGAGGGTGGATTAGCCATCTCCAGCCTTTTCACAGGACACAAAGACGTGCACAGGAGTTTGAAACCCTGAGCTGCTTCTCTGTTTTATTTATTGTTAACTTTTCCTTCCTAAGTTAGTGTTAGTGGCTCTGTTGGTCAGCAGTGACCACAGGCTGATTTCTCTCCATTTTCTGTGGCCACAGGGACAATGATCCTAGTTAAAGATTCATACCCATGTAGGCAGGTTCAACAGGAACAGAAGGGAGACTAGGAAGCAAAGCATATCAGAAATGGACCTTTGTTTCCTGCTTAAATTTTCTCCTTGCCCCAAGTAATGTAAAAACAAGCAAAGACAAAAAAAGTGGGATTTTTTTTTCCAGTAGATATTTATTATTCTACATTCCCATTTGTTTGCTATCTCTGTGTGGACATATTTCTCTTGATGTTTTTCAATTTTTTCCTCCTTGTCTCAGATTATCTTTTGGCTGCTCTCACTTTTTCTCTTCAAATGTGTTGCTAGATTTTGGACCTTTAACCTGATATTTCCTAAAACTGGCCCAGCCTAGGCCAACCCTGACTCCTTCTCTCACAGGTCTTCATCTCTATCAATTTTCTATACCCCCACGCATGCCAGCTTCACTGCTCTCTGGCCAGGCTACATTGCGCCCAGCTGGATTCAGTTACATTTCCCCTTTGTCTCTTCCTCTGGAACCCTCTTTTGTCAAATATCTCTGTCTTTCCCACCTGGAAACATATGCTGTGTGTGAAAGAGTTGATACATGCAAAGCAACCCAAATCTGGCCATATATTTTGGAAAGTAAAACATATAGATGAACAGTGGTGGTTTTGCGCATTAACAAAAATTTTATGTGGTCTGAATCTAGAAGATTCTCTCAAGGAATGTTTTGAATGTGTGATTATAATGCAGGGTAATATGTTCTATGATAGTTGCTGTTATCTGATATTTCCTCCCTAGAATAACCATATTTGTAAAATAAAATTGATTTTTAACCAGAAGGAGAAGCAGGTTAATGAACTTAATATATGAAAGTACTGAAAAAACTACAGAAATCAATCTTCTCTTATATTTGGATGAGGCTTAGATCTTTTAAGATGATCTTGCTGATTTCATGTGTGCATTCCTATCTTTGAGTGTCATGGTATTTATAAGGCAAAAAAATAAGTCAATATAAAGGAAGAATAGCTGCTTACAGAAAAGTAAGGCTCACAACCCTAGGGACCTCAAAGCAAAAGAAAATCAGTTTCCTCAAAGGAATTATGAAAGAAGGCCCACAGAAAAGAGCAGAGCTTGTGCCCCTGCTGAAGTGCTTCTGTATGATTGAAGTCTCTTTACTTTTCTGGACAGGAAAAAAGCCCACTCTCAAGTGAGGATGATATTCTGGTAAACCACTTCCAGAACCCAGCCTCCTCTTTGGGTGTGTCCCAAAGCCAACAACAGGGTATTGTCAAGGGTCTTGTTGTATCCCAGTGATCAGTATGACTCTTGCCGTTTTGTGGCTGTATCAGTGATCACATGACCCCTGCACATGTATGGCCAAGTTAAGGGGAGAGTAGGAAAGCTGCTGTCAGAGGTTACTCAAGCAGAAAGCTTTATGGTAGAAGATGTCCCATGTGAACTTGTGCAGTAAATTATGCCTGGGGACATAATCAATCAATTCTCAACCTGCCAGGCTTCCTATCTCATAGGGAAAAAACCTCATTGATTCTCTTCAATTGGAGTCTTCCATATTTAGTCTGGAAGACAAAGTATTTGGAATCCAAAATAGGTTCACTCAGCCTAGTGCAGAGAATCCTCAGAGTTGCAATTCAAATTATTCTAACTTGAAAGACATTATTAAAAATGGAAGACCACTCTTGGTTTAGCCCAGTGCCTTGCCTAGAATAATATTGTGAAAATTATTTGTCAATGAAATGGCATGAGTGAATGAGGAGACAGAGGAAAGAAGGGGCTTCAAGTCTTCATTTAAAATAGAGATGGGCTTGAGAGACCTGGCATCGTAGAAAGTGACCAAAGTGGTCGGTGTTAGATTCAGCTTCTCCAGTGTCCTCATGTGCCTCTCCTCAAAGTTCCCTGCCACCTATAGGTGATTGGTGAGGCAAGCTGCTGCTTAGAGGAGACTTCAGAGTCCTTATAATCTTGGCCAGTGGCTCTCAAAGTGTAAGGCTTTGGACAACACTATCAATGTCACCTATACTTGTTGGAAATGCAGATTCAAACCAGACTGAAACAGACCCTGCTATTTTGGAAATTTTAGGGGATCAACAGTATTGTTTTCTGTTCATGGGTCATGGTGGCCCCAACAGTCTGTTTCAACACCCATCCAGGTGATTATAATATATGCTCAAGTTTGAGAACCTCCATACCAGGCCTTGCAGTAGAATACCAAGGAAAAAGTAACATTGAGAACCTATAAATGGGAGGAACCCAAGTGCCTACTTCTCACTAATAGCAGGTGCAATTACAATGAGGAGTCTGGCAAAGTTAAGGCCAAAAGAGTGTGGGGAGCAATACATAGAAGGGAAGATTCAGGGCAAGCTAAAAATTGGATACTGCAACATTTCTTAAAAGCCCAGAGGGAAAACTGCATGCTGTACCCTGAACTACCCACCAACATTTCCCCTTTGCCTTATTCCTAATTGGATTCACTGTCCAAATTGCAGAGGTTTGCTTTGATTTTTTTCCAGAAGTTCCAAACAGCAACTTTGAAAGCAATGGGGTGCTTGGCAGCTGTTCTGTGTTTTCCAGGATTCCAACTGAGCATTGAAACCCCTCATTTGCCAACTTATTTTTATAGGAAGCCAATTTAAAAAAATAAAAGTTTTCTTATAGTATTGGAACTACTTCTAATTTTAAAATGACTTTTTTGATGTATTTTTTGTTAAATACTATGTAGTGTAATGTATAATTGCTCTTGTTTATTGCTTTTACAATCATATTTATTAAACAGATAATGTCTCTAAAGTCTTGGCGTCAATGTGTTTATTTAATATCAAAACATGGTCTAGATTTTTATATAAAAATTATGTAGTTACAAGACTTCATAAATGCTAATTGTGTGAAAATAGCTTTAACTCTGTATGCTTGAGTTTTTAACTCACAATGTGTTTTATTTTCTGAATTCTATTTGCATCCCAGTTGACTGTACAATACCTGTCACTTTATTCAATTACAGTATTGCATTTAAAGATCACACCAAAATGGTTACTTTGGAATGAGAAAGATATTTGTTGCTATTATTTCAAATTTTATGCTATTAATAAGGAACAAAGATATTAAAAACCTTGTAGTTGCCAAAGGACAGAACCTGGATGCAGTGAGATGGAACTTGGGTCATGCTAAGGGCTCCTAGGGTAGGACAGAAAGAGCTCTGCATTTAGAACTGCAGAAGGGGCTTCCACATCTGTTGTGCAGCTGTGTGACCTTGAGCAAATGGTTTTATCATACACAAGCTGCAGTGTCTTCCTGTATATAATGAGGAGGAAGATGACCCCCTTCTAGCTTTGGTATTCTTTGTGAGGGAGTCCTTCCCAAAAGAGCTAGATAGGTGGTTTAAAATTAGTAGAAGATAAAAACTTTGGCTAGATCCAAATATTTTCAGTCAGGTGGCTTGCCTACATAATGAAAATCTCACTGGATACATGTTGTTCCTCTTATTGGGTCTACAAACACTAAACCATGCCTTGCCTTCCCAAAGGTCTATTAGGGTTAGGATGTTTCTACTAATTAGCCCAGTTTCAGAATAAGAATGAAAATCCTGACTATTTTTAGCCTGCCTTTAACCTCACAAATTAAGTACTCTGATTCTTCATTCTTTTCCAGGCCAGAATGTATGCTGTCCTGTCTTATTATGGTGGGCTATTTCATGTGTGTGTCAGAGTGAAGTAAAAAAACAGAAAATGTCCATAGGTAATTCATACAGAAATGATTAAACATGGGTTTGTTGCTTACTCACCAACAAAGCCAACTCATCAACAAAGAACACATAAGCCTCAAGAGGAAGCCTATGCAAACTAGAGAGACATGTGCTTTTCACAGTCCTTGGGCCAGGACAGCTAGGCTAAAGCTAAAGACACAGTACTACATCTGGCCAGAGGCTCATGCCATAGAGGAGACACAGCAAAAGGCCAGTGATGCTGCCCCGGCAGAGGAGACTGGGAGAGATAGTCCTTTTCTTTACTCTTGCCCTTGTGGACACTAGAGGCTATGAGATGCCATTTAATGAGACAGAGATTAGAAAAGGGAGTGTAGAGAATGAATTTGAAAGAATAGGCTAGTAAGTGAAACAATACCTCTGCCAAGTTCAGGCAAGATCAAATGGACAGAGCTCCGCTGGCCTACACTGTTTAAATGGACATGCCCTTCTCTGCCTTGTTTCTCATATTTATATGGTTGACAGTGTGTGTGTGTGTGTGTGTGTGTGTGTGAATGTGGCTTGCTGTGCTTTTCTTCCCAAATCCTGTGCTCATTTAGGCAAGGATTATTTTTGCGTATTCATTACATTCCTTCAGCATCTAGCACTGGACATTGCCATTAGGGGGCACTAGATAAATGTTTGATGAAACTCAAACCTTGATTTTCAGCTTAGCATGTCAATAAGTCCATTTTATTTAGCCCTGATCTCTGAGGTAGCTTCACAGGGCAAGCCTAACCCAGCCAGCACCTCTAATTACATGTCCACTTGCTGTTTGTCAAGAATCAACACCTTCCTGACCTTCTTCTCTACTGGTGCTCAAACTGCTGTGTTCACGGAGCTATTCTTAGATATTAATTTAAGTAAAATAATTGCTGTTTAGAAAAAAAGAAGGAAGAATGTTAGCTAGGAAGTAGAATAAAAATCAAAGCCCCAAATTTGGTTTCTGAATCATCAATAATTTGTTTGCTTCTTTCCTAAGGAAATAGTAGAAATGGGTGTTTGAAAAATTCATATTTGAGACTGGTAAGGTAACTTTAGAGGGTAGAGATGTTTGTGCATAGCCTGGCAATGACCTGAACTCAATCCAGATCCCACAAGGTGGCAGAAGTGAACTGACTCCAAGAGCAGTCATTTTGCCTCTACATGTTCACTCTGATGTGCATGTACTTGCACACACACACACACACACACACACACACACACACACACACAAATTAATTAAAAAAGAAAAATGAATATTTAAAGAAAAATGCATGTTTGGATGTTTCTTTCATAATAAGAGAATTCAAAAATGATTGCAGGTGGAAAAACCGCAAGAAAATGGCTATTATAAATGTTGCATGCAATGATTAGAATCTGTGGTTTACAGAACATAGATATGAATTGATTTATATGTGCCAACATACCTATGTGATAACAGTAATAACACAACTGCCAGTAAGGCAGATATTTTATAGCTGCCTTCATAAAATATACATGCTAATGGGAATATTAAAGAAATTATATAATTCACTATAACATATATTGCTATTTTATATATCAGGTAGTTTCAAGACACTGAGATTTAAAAATAAAACATAGTAGGCATTAGAGTGATAGGAGCAAGAGTAAGGGAGAGGGAAGTTTGTCTTCAGAAGCAAAAATGTTTAGATGTCCAGGGAATGCTTCTCTTGGATCTGAAAGGCTGAAAACCAGACCATCTGTTTGGAGACAAAGTGCATAGCCCCAGTTTTCAAAGTTGGCCTTAGGACCACATCACCCGGGGAAAAAAATAAATAAAAAAAAACATTGGGGATGTTTCTGAGCTTATGGGAAAGTAGACTTCACATGCTCAAGAGGCAAGTGTGTTCCAAAAAAATCACCACACTGTACAATACAGCACAATAAGTCCCCCAAATCACAGAACATCATAAGGAAAGCCCAGCAAACACCTTCTCATACCTCGAGTCATGTTTCTGGAAGTACAAAAAGATGTAAATCCTAATTAATAGGTATCAAAACATGTAAAATGGTAGGGCAGATTGATGTTTTTGTTTGTTTCATTTTACACAAAATAACACCAGCTGGTAGTTTAAAGGTAATTTGATCTGGCATTGGTGCAGAGGCAGGAGGATCACGATTTAGTTGCCCTAACTACTTAAGGACACCATCCTAAAAGCAAAGCAAAGATGAAGTATTTGAATCTAGTAGTAGAAGGAAGAAGTCCTCTCTGGCAGGAAAGGGGAAAGGTAAAAGAATAAGACAACCTTCATTTATCATCATTTCAACCTGAGGCCCCTCAATAAGACTGGCAGCCTCACTCACTTTCCCACACCCAGAAGCAGCACACAGTTCATAAATTTCCCAGGGACTCATATTTGACAACCTAAGTCTGCTCCCAAGAATGTTAAACTATTGTCAGACTCTGCCCTACAGAAGGTTGTGTGAAGCCAACATTTGAGGTTCTCTATGACAAGACAGGTGAAGGGATTTTAAAGATAGGCATACATTTCCAGATAATAAAAATGTCATGAACAACACTATGGTATGTAAATATGTGAATATGTATGTGCCTGCTTAAAAATCATGTGTGTGTGTGTGTACAAAACAGCTTTTATGTGTATAAAAAGACTTAATGAGTACATATAAACTACTTAAAGTCATTATAACAGAATCGTATTTAACATAGATGGTTTCCATTAAAATTATTTTTCTAGAGGCTGGAGAGATGGCTCAGCAGTTAAGAACAATGGCTGCTCTTGCAGAGGACCCGGGTTCAGTTCTCAGCACCAACAAGGTGGCTCACAATCATCTGTAACTCAAGTTCCAAGAGATCCGACACCCTCTTCTGATCTCCACGGGCACCAGGAACACACGTGGTGCACAGATATACATCCAGTCAAAACACCCATACACATAAAATAGAAATAAAATTATTTTTTCCCAAGCAAAAGCATAAGAAAAATTTTGTGAACTGTGAAGAGCAGAATTTAAAATGTCACAGGATGAAATAATAGTTTGAACAGAAAACACAGGGCGAGGAACCACTTCAGTGGTAGAGCTCTTATTTGCCTAACATGCAGCGTCCTGGATTCAATCACCAGTACATGCCACAAAATGTGAATATGTACACACATATAAATAAGGAGGACTGAATACATATCTAAAAAATAATTGCCCTTTGTTATTTCTAATTTCTAAGATCATGGATGTTTTAGTTCCCTTCATCTTTGAAATGAACATGTAGTTCTCAAACACTTGAATGAAACCTACTTTAAATCAGGTATGAAAGAAATTATTATAAGGAAATCAATATGCCTATTAAACTAATAATATAATTGTAAACTGTATATAAAGTTCCCAGGAGCATCACAATTATTGAAGTGTGCAGTTATTCTCTTTAAGAACTAAAAATTAAACAACACCGAATGTCATTTTTACCAATTGAAATTCATATTGAGATGAGAACATTACTATGCTGTTTTTGTATCTGTAATCCATGAACTTTCTGAATATATTTTATTCCTTTTTAATTAAATTTTTAGGTTATCATGCAAAGTAATGAGTTTCACTCTGACATTTTCTTACATATGTGTCCTTAATTTTTGCTATCATTTGTTTTTCACCCACTATAATGAACTTTCAAAGGTTCAAAATACTTAAAATGTATGTTACTATCTATGTGTACACACATATATACATATTCATATAGAATATGAATAACAAATTTTGCAGCATAAAGGTATAGTAAATAGATTCAATAAACTTTTATGGCATATAGGTAGACATAAGTGCACACTTATACATTATTTAGGTATATTAATACATATGTAAAAGTTAATTCATATGTTACATATGAAAGGCAGTAACAGTGATCCGTTATGGGTCATAAACACACAGGGAGGTGTGCTACTATGAGATCTGGACCTGTTGCTTACACTGTTTTCTCTATCCAAACCAATGCATTTTGAAGACTGCCATTTTTCAATCACAATGATCAGCTCCAATGATAGGAAAATGCAGGCAAAGTTATTCTGAGGTAGGATGTTGAAGTTGCTGCAGATGCCCTCCACTTCACCTTTCTTTGTTGATTATCTAGCCAGCAGCTATTTCCTTTAGCCTGTTTCAGCCACTAAAAAGGATGCCAACCCTACTTAGTAATAGTACCAATGTGTTTTTAGTACTTCCCATACCTGAACATGCATACAGACTTGACAAGTGGCTGGGACTGGCCTAGTCAAGTGAGTACTGAACAGTTAGGAGGAGGAAGTTCCCATTAGCTGGTGACAAGACACAGAGGCAGTACTGACAGTCCAGATAGAAGTACATTTATCTATCAGAGGAAATCACAGATACAAATGAAAGTGGGAATGTGTTAAAAACACTATGCTCTCAGGCCAAAATACTATCAAAATTTTAATTCCCTGCACAGGACTTCTCATTGACTTGAAAATAAAGAGATTAAACACAGAGGTAAAATGAAGAAATTGTGAATGGAGACAATAATAATGATAGTAAAGCAACTCTCATTTTTTCAAATTGTATATATCACTGTGTACTCATATGTTATTTAATCATTGTAAGGACTCCAAAGAAGAGTGGTTGTTTCTCTTACATTAAGGGAAAGTGGAATTAAGGAAGCAGGAGGGACTCACTGTGATCATTGTCACAGCAATAGAACCCCCAGAAGACCTGCTCCGTCAGGGCTCAGCTGTGTGCTGGATTAAATGAGCTGCTCAAAACCATGCAAACCATTTTCCAACTTCTTCATGTGCCACATTTCACATGGCTCAAAAGGAAGGCAGACACAGTTGTCTTCAACAATGTGCCTGGCCAAGTTTCTGTCTGGAAGAGTGCCCAGAAAAGACTGAATTCACCCATTTCCTCTTCGGATCATTGCTACTGCTGGAACCTTAATGGATCTTGCTAGGGACTATGGATACATATCTTCTAAGCATCCGGAGAAGAGGTAGATGTAATAACTCTCTCTCTCTCTCTCTCTCTCTCTCTCTCTCTCTCTCTCTCTCTCTCTCTCTCTCTCTCTCTCTCATTCCCCCCTTCTCCCCTCATCTCCTAAACTAGCAAGCACAATGGGTGGGACTGGGTATAATTTTTCCCAAAGAAATAACCAAGAGAACTACTGAGAGACAAAGGGGAGATAACTTTTGTTTACTAATTTCTCATAATTCAGAAGGCTATCTATTACATCATTCTTGAGTTCTGCATGTGTTTACAAATTCACTACAAATATCATTCTTCCATTTCAATCCTCCTGAATTTATGTAAAAATAATCCAAAGCATGTATGATGTGATTCAAGAAAATGCAAAGGGTTTGATAAAAACAGGGGCCAATGAGCCATCAGAAAGTAGAGCTAAAAGTGGTGGTCTGGAGGATACTTATCATGTTAAAAAATAGATGTGAATATTTGATTAAATATGTAAATATTGAGGTAGGTGTGTTAATTTAATAATGAGGGACATAACACTGGAAACTTTAACCATACCTCAAAGATCACACAATCTTTTCAAAATATGGTACAGTTTTTACACAAGGGAAAAAATGTCATTCTTCTGAAGGCGGCATCAAATTCTTTGTTAGCCCTTGCTGTTGAGTTACACACATAAAGTGTCATTTCATTTGACCTACCTTGACATGAAACACAGGAGAGGGGGGATATCTAAGCTCTCCAGAAAGAAAGCATTGGTCTTTTCTTCTGTCTTCAGGAAACAAGTGGATACACAGGAAGTTTCAAATAACAACACTAAACAATTTGACACCTAGCAGGTCATACCACTTATCTAAAACACACACACACACACATACACACACACACACACACACACTCACACACTCACACACTCACTCATCTTTACTTACTAGAAATGATTGCATTGGTCTGACATTTATGTTCATGCAGGAGGCTACTCTTTCATGACCACATTGCAGGGCAAGACTTTTCCTTCCTCACTTTTGCACATGGAGTAGAAAATTGCTTGTAAGAACTCAGTATTAAGTCTTGGGGTTTTGTTGCAGGTGAACACTTAATTGAGCATTTTCCTGTTTATTTGGCTTTGTTCTGTTTTGTGTGTGTTTAAATATATTTTGTTTTTCTTTGAACATTTCATATTCAAAATATATGTTTTAGACTGGCAGTGGTGGCGCACGCCTTTAGTCCCAGCACTCGGGAGGCAGAGGCAGGAGGATCTCTATGAGTTCATGGCCAGCCTGGACTACATAGTGAGTTCCAGGAAAGGTGCAAAGCTATACAGAGAAATCCTGTCTCGAAAAACCAATATATATATATATATATATATATATATATATATATATATATATATCATATAATATCATATCATATCCAAACCTGTATTTCCCCATTTTCCTCTCCAACTCCTTCCAGACCTCCTCCATTTGTCTTCCTCCTAACTTCATGTCTTTTTAATTTAACCACTGAGATTAGCTATTGCTACCCATATGTACATGAGTGTAAGGACAATCATGGAAGCATGGGCAATTTTCCAGGGATCACACCTCTAACTAAAAGTAGTATTTCCTCCCCAAGCAGCCATCAGCTGCCAATAGCACCTTAACTAGTGGTGGGGATTTGTGATCCCTTCCTTTCCACATGGTGGGATGTTAATTGTCTTGACCTTGTCAGGTCTTGTGTAGATAGTCACAACTACTGTGAATTTATGTGTGTAGTGATGACCCTGTCATGTCCAGAAGATACTGTCTCATGGCATTTCTTCCCAATATCTGGCTCTAGCAATCCTTGAATACTGGAGAGAAGAGCTGTAATGTAGATGTCCCATTTTGTGTAAACCTATATGCCTTGCAAGTAGGAAAAACCTAGTTTAAGATACCTTGCTGTGTCATGGAGCATCTTGCACAGAAATGGGAAGAAATGAAGAAGACTATAAAAGAATGGTGAATTGGGATGGGAACAGATGACATATTTCCTTAATTTAATATATTATACAAAAAGGTGTCAAATACTTCTATTTTGTTAGACCAAATCCCAAAGGCAAAATATTTGTACAATCAGTAATAACATCACAAGTCATTTTGGCAATGGCAATCCAGGTTGCGATGGTTTGAATAAGAATGTCACTCATGGATCATACATTTGAACACTTGGTCCCCAATTGATAGTGCTTTGGGGGAGGTGTAGGAGGCTTTGCTGGAGGAGGTATGCCAATGAAGGCAGGTTTTGGGAGATAAAAGACTCATGCAATTTTGAGTTCACTCTCTGCTTTCTCCTTGTGGTTCAAGATGTATGCACTCAGTTTCCATCTTTAGCCACTAGCCACCATTGTACCATTATAGACTCATCTCCCTCTTGAACCACATGCCAAAACAAACTTCTATAAAGTTGCCTGGGTCATGGTGTTGTCACATCATAGTGACAGAAAACTAATAAATACACAGATGATCCTTGGGATTCCACAAATATTAATATTTATCCTTACAGGGCTTCTACTACAGGAAAGACACTACCAGAAATAAAACATTTTGTCCTGTTTACTGATATATTGGAGAGAAACTCAAACTGATTCCACTAAAATCAAGACCAAGACAAGGCTGTCCACTCTCCCCATATCTATTCAACATAGTACTCTAAGTTCTATCTAGACCAAAAAGACAACAAAAGGAGATCAAGGGAATACAAATTGGAAAGGAAGAAGTCAAACTTTCCCTATTTGCTGATGATATGATAGTATACATAAGTAACCCTAAAGCTCTACCAGGAAACTCCTACAGTTGAAAAACAACTTCAGTAATGTGGCAGGATACAAGATTAACTAAAAAAATCAGTAGCCCTCGTATATACAAATGATAAACAGGCTGAGAAAGAAATCAGAGAAACATCACCCTTTACAATAGCCTCAAATAATATAAAATGCCTTGGGGTAACTCTAACTAAGCAAGTGAAAGACCTGTATGACAAGAACTTTAAGTCTCTGAAGAAAGAAATTGAAGAAGATATCAGAAAATGGAAAGATCTCCCATGCTCATATAGGTAGGATTAGCATAGTAAAAATGGCAATCTTACCAAAAGCAATCTACAGATTCAATGCAATCCCCATCAAAATACCAGCACAATACTTCACAGACCTGGAAAGAATAATACTCAACTTCATATGGAAAAGCAAAAACCCCAGGAAAGCATGCCCTTCCTACTACACTTCCTTTGTGATAAGTGCATGTTAGTTTTAGAAGACAACATAGCAAATGAACTTGTAACTAACTCAGTCTTGTCACTTAGTCAGGTGAACTTTTTATCATGTCTGAAGGCCTGTGTATTTTATATGGAGGCAAAACTGATCTTTCTAGTTGAATATGCAGTAATAAGTTTATAGGAGCAAAACTAGTGTTGCCAACATGGTTTGTAAAGTCTACAACAGTGGGCACACTTGAATTTCAGAATGGCACCACCTGCCATGCACTCCTGGGAAACAGAGATAGGAAGTAACTCAGCAAGAGAACAACTATCAGTTCATGGCACATTGCTGTGAAGAATCAAACCTGCCAAATTTGTCTACTAGAGTCATAGCCTCGGAGGATTGTAGAATTCAAGGGGACATTAACAATCGTGTGTGTGTGTGTGTGTGTGTGTGTGTATTGAAGATGTGAGTGTATTCTTGATCATGTGCATATTAATGAGCATCCACATTGCCCAGGCACACATGGATGGAAGACAGAGGTCGATGGCAGGCGCCTTACTTTGTCACTCTTCATACTATTTTTTGAGACAGGTACTGAACCTGGGGCTCACCAATTGGCAGGGATTAAACATATACACAAAATGCTTAGAGCAGTCTCTTGGAAATCCCAATCTCTAAAACCATAAGCTTAATAAAATCTTTCTTTATTAATTACCCAATGTTAGGTATTTTTCTATAACAATGAAAAAAATGATGAAAACATTTTCCCCAGAAAAGAAGTATAAAGAATAGCACTTAAGGGCTAGGTATGGTGGTGAATGCCTTCAATCTAAGCATTTGGACGCAGATGTAATCTTTGACTTCAAGACCAGTATAGTCAACACAAAGTTCCAGGGTACCCAGGAACAGACATAAGAAAGATTAAACCTTAGACCTAAAGAGAAGAAGCATAAAGTAGTAAAACATAAATCAAGACAAGTAGAAAAGAAGGAAGAAAAGAAATATTACATTCTTTTCTAGGCAAAATATACATAACACAGAGCAGTTTTATCAAACAGAGGGGAATAGAAAGTTTTAAAACAAACATTGTGGCTGAGTGGAAGGCAGGGCAGTGAACCTTCCAACAAGATGCTCCACAGCCTGCATCTCTGAAGGACAGAGCCCGCAAGTTGTCAGAAGAGCTAGCCCCTCTCGTGTTGAAGCAAAGCAAAGTGACAAGAGTGACCTCACCAACAGAAATGTCAGACTGCAGGAATCATATTCTTATTTCTATCATTGTGAAGTTACAGATAGTGTTCCACCACACTTTAAAATGCATCCATGCTAGCATTTCCTTAAGGATGATGATTGGAAATAGTGTTGAAAAAAAAGTCTCCATAGTCACCATGCAAAAGTTCACTACATTTTCCTTTAGGAACAAATATAATCTTGGACACACAGAACATAACATACAGAAAATAGATAATCGTCCCTATTGGCTGAAACATCAACTACAGTGCAGTATTCCAGGCCGTGGAATGGAAGAGATGTGTTGGTAATATACTGTATAAAACGTTGAATACTTGACTGAAATGTTATGCCTTTTCTGAGTAGAAAATTCAATTGTAGTTCCTCTGGAGAAATTTTGTATCTAGATGGAATGATCAAAGCTTCATTGTCAGAATTTATTTTACAGCAGATATAAAAGACAGGTGTTATAGTAGTTAGCTATTGCTGCTTTAAACATTAAACCAAAATTTTCCAGCTTTAAATAACCAGCACTTTTAAAATACAGTTTCTAATAGGGGGAATTCAAGAGTGAAGAAAAGAAGCATTCTAACTCAGGGTTCCTCATGAGACTGCATTATAGCTGTCATCCATGATTACATCAATGCCATGGAATTCACAAGAACCTTCATCCTCAGCGATTGGGATGCTAATTGACACTTACACACTTTTATGAGTGTTCCAAGAGAAAGTGGATGGGGAGGAACCTTGGTGCTTGTGGTGCCCAACCCTCCAAAGTTGCACACTTTGCTGTCACTTCTGCTCTTTCTGATTTGTTACCCGGGGCTCTCCATACCCAGCCTGCACTGAAATGTGTAGAAGGGACGGTTGTACTCCACACCGATGAGGGAGAAACAACAAAGAAATGGAAAACCTGAATTAAAACTGCCGGACATACTTATTTAGTGCCTTCATCTGTACTAGGGATGAAAACAGTGATAAAGGGATGAAATGCTCTTCTAGGACCCAGAATTGGCTTCCCAGCACCCATCACTCAATCCCTCTAGTAACTCCAGCTCCTGTGGCATCAATACCTCTCACCTCTACAAGCACCCACTCTCATTTGTACATTTTCATACACACACACACACACACACACACACACACACACACACACATATTCACACAATTTTAAAAATCAGGAGACCCGACATATATGGCAAAACACTTAAACACATAAAAATAAAAAATAAATTAAGAACAATTTTGCCGGGCAGTGGTGGTGCACAGCTTTAATCCCAGCACTCAGGAGGCAGAGGCAGGTGGATCTCTGTGAGTTCGAGGCCAGCCTGGTCTACAGAGCGAGGTCCAGGACAGGCGCAAAACTACACAGAGAAACCCTGTCTCGAAAAACAAACAAAAAAATTTATAAAAAGTGATGAAGAAAATGTCAACAGTATAAGATAATCATAGTTTACACATTCAGCCTTATAATATTCTAGGGATGTCTTAACTCTCATATGTCTCTAAAACCAACAGACGTTTGAGGTATGGGAACACTGTCATGGTGAGGTATGCACTGTCATGGTGAGAGAAGCAAACAAGGTTTGGACTGGGGCTTCGCTAGCGCTTTCAAGGTTCATACATTTAAACTTTTTCCCAGATGACTAGTTTTAAGCTTATAGTGATGTATTAATTAGAACATAAGGTTTTTTTTAAAAAAATGCTAATATATTATATTTAGTCATTCTTTGAATGATTTGCAAATGAACATATGCAAGTATGACATCCTCTCAATATCCAGAGGTCATGGGAAAATTTTAAATAATATTTTTATTAATTCTTGGACAGTTTCACGCTTGTATATAATGTATCTTAGTCATATCCATCCACATTCCCTATTCCCCACCTCTGGCCACTCCCATCACATCTCTCTTCTATTTGGTATATATCTAATCCATCTAATTTAATTAGTGCTGCCCATATGCACATAGCAGTGGGGCAGTCCACCAGGGCACATGCAACTTATCTGTTGCTTGAATTCTAAATGGTCTTATAATAATAATAATAATAATAATAATAATAATAATAACAGAGCCAGATATTAGGGTAAGTGCTGAAAGATCAGAGAGACAAAAGAACAAGATACTAGAGAAACTCCTCACCACTACTGAATCCTCAGGCCAAATGGAAGGCAAGATCCTATCTCCACAAATCCTCTGACTGAAAGCTTCTCAGTCTTCAGCTGAAAAAGCTTTTGAGTTCTTGTCCCCTCGTGCCCTATATGCCTTTCTCTGCCAAACCATATCACTTCCTTCCTAGTGCTAGGATTAATGACGTAAGTGCTTCCCAAATAATGGTAGCCAAGGCATGAGATCTCAAGTGCTGAGATTAAAGGCATGTGCCACCACTGCCTGGCTCTGTTTTTCTCCTAGACTGAAACAATCTCATGTAGTCCAGGGCGACTTTGAACTCACAGAGATCCAGACAGATCTCTGCCTCCTGAGTGCTAGAATTAAAGATGTGTGCCACCACTGCCTCTATGTTTAATATAGTGGCTTATTCTATCCTGTGGTCCTGGGCAAGCTTTATTTGATACACAATATATCATCACGCCTCTCAGTGTCCATACTCCTAAAGAGAAGCAATTCTTCTCCTCCCAAGCCATCAACACAACAGCTTCTCAGGTTGGAGTCACATGAGATTCTTCTATCTTTATCATTGGGGAATCTGGAGATATGTGGCACCTCAAGTTCACTATCCCTTCTTCCTTCCCATCAACCTTCCATATAGGATGACTTTATCTCACAGGAGCAACATTTGCTGGCATGAAGAATCTTTTGTATTAAACTCTCCACACTCTTCATGGATGAAATATCTCAAAAACAAGCCACCATGTCTCAGAAACATTTGATAGGCCTTGCTTAATCTTTAAAGCCTTTTTTTCACATCAGAGATTAAAATAGTAATGAAGAAACTTACAAGGGCAGAAAAATTATGTAAAAGAGATTTTGTAGAAAAATAAAACTAGGGCCAGGCAGTGGTGAGGCACGCCTTTAATCCCATCACTCAGGAGGCAGAGGCAGGTGGATCTCTGTGAGTTTGAGGCCAGCCTAGTCTACAGAGTGAGATTCAGGACAGGCACCCAAACTACACAGAGAAACCCTGTCTTGAAACCACTCCCCAAAAAAAGAGAGAAAAAGAAAACTAGTACTGAATAAAACTTGGTGTCCATTGCTCAGGACCTATGTCTGCCAGAACATTGGTACATTTCACCACATTTCTGATTTTACAGAGCTCTGTCCTTTGTGCTGTACTTCTGTCTCTGCAAGGAATCCCTTTAAAGACAATTCAAAGATAGGAAGATTGATCTTCTAACCTGGATATTTTCTTTGCGAGGAGATAGTGGCTTATCTATCTGTAGTGGGAACTGCAGATGAAAATGAATGCCAACATTTATTCATGACATATGTTCTTCTGAGCTCAAAAGTATTAGACTTGAAAGTTGTGTGATTTTAAAGCAAATTGAGCAAGGCCACAAACTGTTAATAAAATGTAAAACTGTACATTAACTATGATCTCTAATGAACTATACTTGGGAAACACACACTGGTATTTTGTATTTTAACAAAGAAGTATCTGATTTTAAATTAGACTTTATTGTGATTATTAACCTGTAGAAATTTTAATTATCCTTCAAATGCTTGAAGATTTATAATGGAGAAGTGCCAGAAAAACCCCAGTGCTAATTAAATCCAGTGAAATGTTTCCTTTACCTGAAGATAGGGAAGCTCTTGTTTGTCAAATCCCTTTCAGCCAAATAACCACTTAACTAGTCTCAAATTGAATATCTTATTTAATATTTCGAATTATACCTTCTCACCAGGGAGCTGCAGCTGAATATTATAACTGCATCATCCAGGGAAATGTTTCTTACCCTCCTAACCGCAGGAATGGAAAAAAAATTTTCTTTATATCACTGAATAGATTGAACTCTGGGAGAATGAGCCAACTGACATTTTTAAGGAAAAGAACATAAGTAAGAGGCAGATGTGGCTTCCACTGATGCATACAAATCCTGGTCCAGAGAACAAAAGAGGAGTTGGAATGTTTCCTGTGCAGAAAGACCTGACTTTTCTTGCTGAGCATGCAAAGCTATAGCCTTTTCAGTCATATCATGGTCATCAAATAATGGTATGAAGTAACAGGGAAGAAGGTTGCGATAACCTACGTGACAGCATCACATAGGGGACAAGTGGGTCTGGTAGAGCATCTTTGCTTGTGTGTCTGTGGACAACTCTTTAATGCTTTGGATGACAGCTGCAATGGCACCTCAGATACAGCTGAAATCATTCTTGCACTTTTTATTTTTTACTATTTAGGCTTATTTCAATTGGGATAATGCTAATAATAACGTATTGCCAGGTAACTTTTTCTAGTTTTGTCCTCAGCGCAGAATGTCTTGCCATGTCATTAGATTAAAATCTAGTGGTATTTTACTGTGTTTTCAGCTCCCAAGCAGGAAGAGTGCTACTCTCACTCTCTCTCCTTGGCAGGTTCCCTGTTTTGGAGAGACCAAGACTTCTACAGGGGAGGCTTGCTCTCCTACCACCTCCTCTTTGGACGTTTTTCCTAATTTTCCATGAGGTCTGTACTCTCTTTTGTTTCAGCAAGGTCCTCAGAAGCACAGCATTTCAAAGCTTTCTGCACCTCTTGTTCCCCCTGTTAAGTGGGGATTTATTTAAAATCTCCAAGTCTCATAGACACATCAGTAATAGTTAATTAGATGTGGTGACTTGGTATGGTGGTTTGAATATGAATAGGCACCATAGATTCATGTATTTGAATGATTGGGGAGAAGCATAATTAGAAAGGACTAGGAATTGTGGCTTTGTTGCATTCAATATGGCCTTGTTGCAGTAGGTGTGGCCTTGTTGGAAGAAGTCCACACTAGGTCCTATAGTGGTATTTGCCCCACCCATGACCTTGGGCTATAGGGCCTAAACGAGGTGATGCTTCCTGCTGTTGTACATGACCTCTTAAGAGAAGAGGAAGAAAAGTCACATGCCCTGTCCACCTGCTGCCTGCAAGGTGGTTCACTCCTGGTCAGATCAGAAGATGACTTCAGCTGTATAATCTGTTCTGTATTTGTGAGTATATTTCCCCAATTTATATCTTAATAACTCTCAAATACCCATTAAATAGATCACATGGGGCACGAACTTACAACCCTGAGATTAAGAGTCTCATGCTCTACTGACTGTTACACATATCCCACCCAATCCCATAGGCCAAGCAGTTATAGAAAGATCCAATCAAACTTTAAAGGATATACTAAATAAGCAGAAACAGGTAACAATGACTCCTGCAAATAGATTATATAATGCTTTATTAACCTTGAATTTTCTCAATGCTAATGAGAAAGGAACTACAGCTGCAGAGAGACATTGGACAATGGAATAAACTCTTGAGCTAAACCAACCGGTTTACTTCAAAGATGTGTTGATCTCGAAATGAAAACCAGGATACATTCTACATTGGGGAAGGGGTTTGCTCTTGTTTCTGCTGGAGAGGAAAAGGATACCAACAAAATTAATAAAAAATTTGCTTCAAACAGGAGAAACCCCTTGATGAGTAGAAGTAATAGCTTATCTACCAATGTGACAAAACTACAAGTTTTAAGAAAAACTCAACAAACAATGGTCAAGGCAGAGTTCTGTTTTTTGTTTTCATAGGTTAATATAAATAGCCATCTTCAAGAAATCATAAGGCCTTGTACACTCTACCACACAAAGGAAGGACCTATTGGCACTAATATAATCTACAGGGTAATATCTCAATGCCTAACTTCTATATCTCTTCAACTCTAGAATAGTTGTGGTCCTGATTAAATTATAAATCAAGCTGGCTTTGGAGTTAGAATGTGGATCTCTCCTTCTCTAAACCCAAGCATATTGTTAAAAGAAAATGTAGGAGATTCTGTCTCATCAGAAGAGCTGACTGCTGTGAGACAGAAGAAAACCAATAATCTAGGGACCATTGTTGTCAAGATTCTATTTTTTCCATGATTTTCCTTGATTTCTGGAAATCCTTTCTCAAATCACCTTAAATCCAAACTTTCCATTTCGATATTAATAATGTTCAAGTTTTCCACAGTGAAAAATAAATCTTTCCAATAGCAATCTCCAGAAGGAAGATGGGCCCTCACAACAATGATTCTACCCAGTCCAGAAAGATGCCATTGTAACTGAGAACATTACTCAATGATCAGCTTTGAACTGAAAAATTCTTCAGGACAGTTCTAAGATGAGATAGTCCATCATAATACACTTCTAGCCAGATTCTCAGACAACCTTATCCATTACTCTGAGACTGGCTGCAGACTCTATGTCTATCCCCATTGTGACCTAACTATCTAAGCTTTCTTACAGGACACCATAGAGATACCATTGTTGCTGAAGATTTCCTGTGTCCCAGCCTGTTGGTGGTCTGGACAAATCTCTCCCACTTGCATCCCACAAGTAAATACACAGAGGCTTATATTAATTAAAACTGCTTGGCCATTAGCTCAGGCTTACTACTGACTAGCTCTTACACTTAAATTCAGACCATTTCTATTAATCTATATGTTGCCATGTGTTTCATGGCTTTACCTGTGTGTCATTAAATGCTGTTCCCTGGATGGCAGGCTGGCATCTCCTCACTCAGCCTTCCTCTTCCCAAAATTTTCCTTGTCTGTTTATCCCACCTATACTTCCTGCCTCACTGTTGGCCAATCAGTGTTTTATTAAACCACTGTACAAAAGCATTATCCCATAGCATTTTCCCTTTTCTGTTTAATTAAAAAGGAAGGTTTTAACTTTAACATAGTAAAATTACATATAAGAAACAGTTATCAAGCAAGAATTACAGTTACAATATCTAGTCTATTTGTATTTTGTAAAATTAAAGAAAATATTTTATCTATCCTATATTTGTGAATCTAAAGTTTCATCTCTAATTTATCTTTTATCATAACCAAGAAAAACCATAATTATAATAATCTAGTCTTCAACTAAACCAGAGACCTCAGAAGGATATAATATTACCTAAGAAAACATGAAGAGCATTGTAAACAACTTCCAATACTCTGGAAATGACAGAAACAGCTGCCTGCCTGGAGAGTTATCCAAAATTTCCCTGCATCATTAGGGCATCCATCTTCAGCCTATAGGTCTAGTTTCTCAGTCACTTTTCTCTGTATCCTATAGAATGTCTGGCAGTTTCTTCTGTGAAGCAGGAACCTGAAGGACCATTTTGCCTTGCAAAGTTCAGTGGTTACCTTCCTATGTGTCCTTCATGTCCAGTTGATGCAATATTTTGTCAAACAGTTCAGGCAAGAATAGTTTCTTGCCCAAATGGCTATTTTTTGCCAAGAAGAAGATAAACTCCATATGTAGTGTCTTCAATGCCCATCCTCCTCTCTGAAGTAAATTAGTCCTGCCAGGAGCAGACATGTCTCACTCTCTAGAAAGTCTAAATTTTTAAAACACTTTAAATGCCATATTTTGTAGGTCTTTGAACTGTTTGAAGATTACCTAGCTACTTGAATTATATCTAAGTATACCTGAAAAATTTAGCATGACTATAAGTTTGGCTATCATAGAAGACATTATTAATCTGTATTTCTTAATTATCTATTACAATTTAAATGAGTTACATAAACATAATAACTTAAACACGAGTAGAAATATTTATATAGTATAACAAAATCAACTCTAAATTTGTATCAATAAACTAAAATTTATAGCAATGTAAAATATTTATCTTATATTTCTATATCATATCCTCCTTTCTTCTTTTAGAAAGAGATTCAATATAACCAATAACAATTTGTAATCAATAACCTAAATAAGGACAAATATTCATAATCCAGTTTTTGGGAATGTGGGCATAGTCCTGCTGATAAAGGGTGCTGTATTCTTATGGGGATCCTGAGAAAATTAAGAATTATGGTCAAGTTCTGACTAAAATAGTCTGTGAGGCTGCATTGTCTGAGCCACTTGCCTTGAAGATGATTTTGGATATTGGATGATCCAGACCATGGTGTCATTAGAGACGTTTTAGGGTATCTTGGCTGGTCAAATCTGTTGTATCTTAATATGGAAAAAATCCACAGCCTCTTGCTTCTTGTGGAAAGAAAAGCAGATCCTCCTTCCAAAGCAACATATCCTTAGATCTAAATTTTGAAGTCAAGATACCTTTAATATATATAATTTAGCAGCCTTTACAATCAAATCTGTGTAATATCCATCTTTATGTGGCTTATTTTTTATAATACCTTTACTGTCTCTTTAAAGATCTTTATTTTTTAAAACTATTTCTTTATATAACTGTCTATATTCATTTTCTCCTCTCTTCCAAGCCTATGTACATTTTTATACATGTTGTGAACCACTTAAAGTCTTATTCCATTTGAATTGGCCTTATTGTGAATCTATTGCTTTAAAATGTTGAAGACTAGATAGTTACAGTTGCAAACTTCCTGTATCTTAACTAGAACATATGTACTAGAGTTACAATCTTCAAAATAGGACAGTTATTGGAGTCATCTTGGTAATTTGCCCTTTGCCTATGTTCTGGACATTTCTGGACACTTAGATATCTTGATTGTTTAATGTAATTCTTGTTGGTTGTAGTTCCATTTTGTTTATGTTATTGCCTTTTGTTTTTCCTGAACAATACTTGATAATCATTCTTATTGTTCATAATTTGCATTAAATATAGGACTTTCTTTCTTTCTTTCTTTCTTTTTTTTTTTTTTTTTTTTTTTGGTTTTTTTTGAGACAGGGTTTCTCTGTGTAGCTTTGCACCTTTCCTAGAACTCGTTCTGTAGTCCAGGCTGGCCTCGAGGTCACAGAGATCTGCCTGGCTCTGCCTCCCAAGTTTACACCAAAAGGGGAAATGTGGTGGTATTTGCTCTACCCATGACCTTGGGCTATAGGACCCAAAGGAGGTGGTACTTCCTGCCATTGTATGTGACCTCTTAAAATGAGAGGGAGAAGCATCACATGCCCCTCTCCCTGATGCCTGTTAAGTAGATTCACTCCCAGGCAATTCAGAGGACATCTTCAGCTGTCTACTCCCTTCTGTATTCATGAATATATTTCCTCAATTTATATCTTAATAAATCCCTATTACCCCTTAAATAGACTCATGTGGATTGATTCTAATAAGGTCCAATGTCACTCTTCCTGCTGCTTGCAGATCCAAATGTAGAATTCTCAGCTACCTCTTCACCACCACATTCCACAATTCCTACCATAACAATAATGAACTAAACCTCTGAAATTGCAAGGAGTATCCAAGTAAATGCTGTCTTTCATAAGAGTTGTCATAGTCATGGTGTCTCTTCACAAGAATAGAAGAATGAGACACTTGGGGAATATTTTTTGGGTAAGATTCACACCGGGACCAGTGCTGTTGGAGAGAATATATGGTTCTCCAAAATATGGATAGGCATAATCCAATCAACTGATGTCTTGAATAAAGTAAGGAGCATGACTTCTGTCAATAAGAGGAAATTAATTCGCTTGAAGACTGCCTTCCAAAGGAAGCTGTACTGCTGGCTCTCTCATGTCTTCTGATACTGGTCCATTTCTGTACTAGAAAGTAAGTATGTGAACCTATGTCTGACATAATAAATCTTCTATATATGTCCTGTTGATTCTGCTTCACTGAAAAATCTTGATTAATACAACATTAAATTAGAAAGTGCCAAATATTTTATTTAACTCATTAATAAATGATTAGACCCATAAGATGTAAGGTCAGATTCTAATAAAAATTGCATTTGCAGTTTCTATGGGCCAGGATTTCAGATATGCCTTAATTGGATCTTCTGTTTTATGTCTCACTATGCTGTAATTAGATCATCATCTAGGGTTAGTTTGTAACCTGGGGAAAATCTACCTTCAAGATCAGCTGTTGGCAGGATGAGTTTTCTATGATTGTAAAAGTGAGGACTTTACTGACTGTCAGCTGAAAGTAACCTTAAGTTCCTATAGATTATCCCCAATTCCTAAAGACTGATTTTAGCTTTTGTTATGTGTGTTTCAATAATAGTCAATGAGTGAATTGAGGATGCAAAGTGTATTAGCAAATTAGAGACATAAATAGTGTAAAACAATTATGAAAGATATATATCATCACTGTGCCATATTTTACCTATGATAAACAAGGTAGAGATCCAATCACAATTCAAGGAGGTAATTATTTAGGAGCATTAAGTGTAACCTTATGTTTACTACAGAAAGAAAATCAAAAGCTCATACTCCATGGAATCCAATATTCCCTAAAGATCCATTTTGAGGACAGTTTTACACAGTCCTACCATCTGTCCAACAATTACACCCTTAAGGCATTTAATTATGAGTTGAAACCTCCACAAAATTGTTTATAGTAGCTTATTCGATTTTCATTAAAAACTGGTTACAAGGGCTGCTGATAAAGAATGGGAGCAGACAGTGAAGTTATTATGTGACATTGTAATTATACATATATAACATTACTCATTTAAAAAATTCCATTGAACTTTCTGACAAAGATGTAAAATGATGTGTACAAATTCAACAATAGCTCATTTAACAGTTTAAGGAATTCCTAGTATGGAATTCAGAATGTAAAGTTAATTACATTTATTCTCATGTAAATTATTTACATGTTTTGCTAATTGGAAAACAGATGGGGAGACTTGAAGAGAAACGGAAATTGTTATTTACCTAGCAAGTAAAATGCTGACACACTTGGTCACCAAAATATCCTCTCATTGGTTCACTCTAATTTTGTAACTGAGGAGCTTGAGGATATGGAAGTCCACACCAGTCTCATAAAGATGTACACAATACAATGAGAAGAACTGTCATTTGAACTTTCACATCCCTAGCTTTTCTCTTCATGTCAGTCTTGTTTCTTAATCACTTTCTGGGGTACTTGTCAGACGTTTCCTCATCTTTTAAAAACCATGTGGTCCCTTTTAAACTTCAAGGCTACTGCTGTCCGCTATACTTTCTACAGGAAAGAATATAATTTCTACTTTTATTCTTAGAAAGTGTGTATTCCCCATTAAAACAGAAAAATGCTGTTGAGAAATGAATGCAGTTATTGGCTCTGAGAGTAAGTGCATAGAAAGAACCAACAAGTCTGAAGGTAAATGTAAAGAAGTGTGGATGATTATGTTAGTCATTCCTCTCATTGCTATAACAAAATGCTTGAGAGAAATGAATGCAGGAGAGTGAGGGTACTTGACTTTGGATCATTATTTGAGGCTGTCTTACTCTTTGCTGGCAGGGAAGGAGTGGAAGCTTAGCCTGTGGAGGTAGAAATGTCGAGTTGTTGGCCACATCATGGCAGCTGACCAGAAGAAGGCAGAGACAAGGCCAGAAGTAGAGCAAAGATGAATTTCTTTGTGAGTAATAGGTTTTGAATGAGTAAAAGTCTACTTTGGTCAAGTATTCTTCAGTGCCCAAGATTGGGGCGAGCGAGGACTCAGGGCTGCATATGCTCCTTGCACAGTTAGCAAATGTGGAGTAGAAACGAACAGAGGAGCCGTCTTTTCTAAATACACTGTTCCCTTGCTGCTAGAACTACAGCTGAGAGAAAATATGTTCTTCACCAGTAGTGGTATTGTCATTCTTTGAGACTGACATCAGAGAAAAATAATTATAACATGATTAAGACAGTCATGAAAATATATCCTCCAATCCTGGTTACCAGCAACTAGGGAAAATACATGTAGAAAAGCACACAGAGCAAAGCACATACATATAGAAAAGTACAAACACACACACACACACACACACACACACACACACACATATAAATCACTTATAGAAAAGAACATATAAATATATGCATGTAGAAAAATACAGAGCCATTATTTTTGCTTTTTTGTTTTTGGAATTGCTTTGCTTTAAGAGAGAAATAGAGAGATGTGTAAAGGATCAAGGAAAAAAGGATATTTTTGAGGAAATGAGGCTATTTTGATGCATATTTTATTTCTTTTGTACATCAAATTTTTAGTCTTTCTTGCCCTTTGAAAATTATCTTTATTCACTTTTATATTTTCCCATGATGTAAAGCTGACTCAGAATGTACACTGTGCAGTATTTTAAGTATTATTATATATACTTGATTACTCTATCCTCCCAGTTAATATGAAGAAGTGTATTGTATCATGAACCAATTTTACATTCAGGAAACTGAGTCTCCAAGAGTAGTATTACATTAGTCAAGGCCATATGCTAAGTTTCTGGTGCTTTAAAGCCTTAAAGCTTACCATCAAACACTCTCCACCCAAATCCTGGACTTGAACAAGATCAGATGTGTACTCCATTCCCATCCTCTCACCCAGCAATATTGCTTAGGTAACTTTGTAGTCTAAGACATGGTCACTTTTCTTTGTCCTGCATAAAATAGCTGAGGAAAACCTATTGGCGCCAATAGGTAAAACTAATGTATGGACTGAGCGATCAACATACTCATCATATTATATCCTCTGAACCTTAAAACAGCTGGCTATAATTTTCTATTTGTTCCTACAGATCAATCAAACAAACAAAAACAGAGAGTTCTTAGCTAAAAACTGAAGGATACTAAACCCACTGTACTCACATCAGGGTTCCTTTAACCCTGACACAGAAGATAATATTCAAACTATATGATCAGTAGACAGTCTAGAGCAAGAGGCCAGAAAATTTGGGCAGAAAGAGTATATAGCTGTAAAGGAACATTTCCTGTCCTTGCTGCCTGTCCACAAATACCTTGCAGCCACTTCCCAAATTACCACACAGAGGCTTATTATATTAATTTTAAATGCTCAGCCAATAGCTTAAGCTTGTTACTAACTAGCTCTTACAACTTAAATTAAACCATTGCTGTTAATCTATGTATTGCCATGTGGATCATGGATTTACCTGTGCTCCAGCATGTCTTGCTTCCTGGGCAGCTGGCTGGTATCTCTCCTAACTCTGCCCTCCTTCTTCCAATCATTCTCAGTTTGGCTTTCTTACCTAACTTCTTGCCCAGCTACTGGCCTTTCAGCTTTTTATTAACCAATGAGAGTAATATATATTCACAGTGTAAAAAAGGATTGTTCCACAGCATATATAGTGAACCACAAAGGTATCTAAATAAATTGCTATTGTCATGCATATATGTCATGCATGTGAGTATTAATTTTTCTTACATTTATTTATCTATCTATCTATCTATCTATCTATCTATCTATCTATCTATTTAATCATTCATTTATTTATGTACCTGGAATGAGATTGCCATGGTGTACTTGTAGAGGCCAGAACTTAACCTGCAGGACTAAATTCTCTCCTTCCACTTGTGGGTCCCAAGGATCAACTTAGGTCATCAGACTTTGTGGCAAGTGACTTTACCTGCTGAGCCATATTGTCTACCTGAGGTAGGTGAGAATGTATTTTTAATACAAGAGAAGAAGAGCACAACTTTAGGCCTGGTAGTGGTTATGCACATCTTTAATCCGAGCACTTGGGAGGCAGAGCCAGGCAGATCTTTTTTTATAGTACATTTTGTTTCCAATTCTCTCTCTCTCTCTCTCTCTCTCTCTCTCTCTCTCTCTCTCTCTCTGTGTGTGTGTGTGTGTGTATGTGTGTGTGTGTGTGAGAGAGAGAGAGAGAAAGAGAGAGAGAGAGGGAGGGAGGGAGGGAGGGAGGGAAGGAGAGAAGGAGGAAAGGAAGAAGGGAGTGAGTAAGAGAGACTCTTTATTGTATTTTCTTCTAAGAATACTTACACAAACATGAGAACTCTTAAACCTAATCATCTCTCAAAGACTTTATATCCAAATTATTTCACTTTGGGAATTAGGACTTTAGCATATGAATTTTGGAGGTACACAGTCTGTATTAGTGAATAGGACACATAAGTATATTTTTCAAATCCTGTATTAAGATGTTGGGGGATTATTTCCAAGAGTAATATTGCTAAATCACATAATAATTTTATTTATTAATATTCTGGAAAAAATTCAAAGTGTTTTTCATGGTGGCTGTAATAGTTTACATTCTTACCAAGAGAACACCAGCATTTTAATTAAAATTACATTTTTTCAACATCACATACACTCATTTCTTGTGGTATTAGTAGAAGTCACCTGAAACTGAGGTTAGATATTTCATTGTAGTTTGTATTATTTTTCATTTATCCTCTGATTAGAGATGTTGAGTCTCATATGTTTACTGGGACTCTATATCTCTATCTCTTTATCTGTCTTTCTCTTTGTGGAGATGGAACTCAGGGCCTCTTGCAATTAAGTCAAATGAAATGTTCTACTACATATCCTCAGAACCAACCCAGAATTCCACCATTTTATTGATTGTAGGAAATACATGTTGTGCTATATTTTAACATTTTATTTACACTATTTTTTAACCAATAGGCTAATACTTGTGCATCACTAAAAAAATAAAAAATGAAAACAAAATCTTCAAGGAAACAAGAAGAGCGAAAGAGTTTCAGTACAAAATATATGATAATTAAAAGAATTTTAAGGCTCTGTAAATGAGTCCTTTGAGGATTCATATAAAGTGGAGACTCAAATGAGACAAAGGAATTCAAAGGACAGTGGGAGTTAAGGCTTGTTTCGTATTGGACTTGGAAGGAATACACAGTGCTGAGATAAGCCAGCAGTACAAGTCAGCTTACTGAGTTAGTACGTGGCATCAGAGCTTGAATACAGACAGCCATGTTCTCTTCAAATGCATTGCCAACCTCACTTTTATCATATACTTCAAGAGATATGTTTTATTGTACCTACTATTTCTTTGATAATACACTGACCAGAGCCAGCTATGGGAGGAAAGGATTTGTTTTATCTTACACTTCCAGGTCACATTCATTATTTAGGAAAATCAGGACAGGAACCCAAGGCATAAAGGAGCTCTGCTTACTGGCTCACTCACTCATGATTTTCCAGGACCCAAAGGGCTTGGACAGCCTTACTACTCTGGCTCTGCCATTTACAACACACAGTTTGTCTTATAGACTCAGCCTGGCTCTACTCCATGCTTGCCTCTGACTTTGGTAGATGTCCCATGATCCTGGCATCTCCAAAGGGGATTTCTTTTGCAGTGGAGGCTGAACCTTCACCAATGGCCTTTCCTGGCCTCTCTTCAGGGTCTCCAATCTTTATACATGAGTCAAAGCCTCTGCTTCTTGCTGTTGCCTTTCAGTCTTGAGGTTTTCACCTCAATTGAGGCTTCACCTTTAGCAACGGCCTCTTTGCAGGGACTCTGACCACACCACACAGTGCCTAACCTCAGTGAGCTATGCTCCATGACATACTTTCTGCCTTTAAAACCAGTACCAGCTGTTGTCCAACTAGAAGCTTTACCCTTAGGAACTAGAATGTATAGTGCTGGACAGTGCTATAGAGGCTACTATGGGAGAAAAATAATCATCAGTCTCACCCAGCTACAAACCCTACAACTTACAACAGCTACCTGCCTACAAGAGATACTGGTGCAACAATGACAGGATGGTAATGGGAGCAACCAACCACTTTATTGGAGTTAAGGATCACTTAATAAGAAAGAACCAAACCTGACACTGTTAATGAGACTAAGGACCTGAGACTAGATATGTCATGGGTGCCAAGAGAAATTTGCTGTTATTTATCAGCTAAAAGAACAAAGCAATAAAAAGACTCCTAAAAACATATTGTTACCTTTTGATTAGTTCACTGATGCCCAGCTCTCATGAGAAAAGTTTCTTCTTGCAACCTTCATCACACAGAGACCCACAACTGTACAATGGACAAACAGTAAGAAAACTTAGAGCACTCAGCCCTAAGAGGGATGACTTTATCCACCACTTATCCTCGTCTCAAGAATCAGAGAAAGAGGAGCTAGAAAGGTTGTGAGAGCCAGAGATGGAGCCAGGCAGTGGTGGTGGCTCATGCCTTTAATCCCAGCACTTGGGAGGCAAAGGCAGGCAGATCTCTATGAGTTTGAGGTCAGCCTGGGCTACAGAGCGAGTTTCAGGAAAGATGCAAAACTACACAGAGAAACCCTATCTCAAAAACAAACAAACAAACAAATCCAGATGTGATGGATAAATGGATAATTCCAAGGAAATAATATCTTCCAGACATAAGAGGGTTGATGCACATATAATCTCAGAGAGACTGTAAGAGCATGGACAAGATCTGCACAAATTCAAGCCAGACAAAAATCTTAGCATTAAAGGGGAAAGGCACAAAGTTCTACCACTAACCAAGAAGCTATTTGCAATTTACAGTCACTGGAGGAGGGAAAATATTTTCCCCAATAGAGTTACTGACAGTTTATCAACCACACTTCATGGCAGGTCTCATACTCATGATTAGTTGGGCAACATAAAAATTTACACTATATTTTTAGTGTAAATTTTTGTTGTTATTTTTTGTTATTTTTTTTGTCTCCTTTTTCCCCTCTAAAGCAAGGGAGAAAGAAAACTAAGTTGGTTGGACAAGGCAATATGGACATTCTGGGGGGGGGGCTGGGGGAAGGGAAAGAATATGATCAAAATATATTATATTGAAATTTTTGGACAAAAAGATAATTAATACCATGTGGGAGGCCTTTATACAGTATTTGCTGAGCTGTGTTCATAGCTTGATGTGCAGGCCTAGCCCCTCTAGAGAATAGCTTCTGTGAGGAAATACTTCTAAGAATAGATCACCTCAATGTTGCTGGTATTGTATTAAACACAACTGATTCTTCACCTTCCATTGTTCTATCTAAGTGCAGAAGGTTTCCCATCCACAGGTTCTTAATCCAAAACTTATGAACAGTCTCGGTAGATTATTTGCCTCCCTCTAAAACTTGACAAACTAGGCCTCTCAGAACAGTCAATTAAGCTATGAGCAACTAATGGCTTTTTCATTTCAAACCTCAAAAATTCTCCACAATTCTCCCCCAATCCAACATGGTCAAGTTCATTGCCATAACAACTCCCACCCAATACCAAATTATTTTGCTTTCTGTTAGTATGATAAAACACTGAACAAAACAGATTTAGGAAGGAAAATATCCATTTTATCTTATACTTCCAGACTAAGAAGGGACAGAAGCAGGAACCACGGAGCAAGAATTCTTATTGGATTGCTCCCTCTGGATCATTCTCATGCAGGAGATAAAGGCAGCATCATGCACCTAACTACTCTACCACCAATTTGTCACCTATTAAGAGGAAATTCCAGCTGTGTTCTGAACTAGGCTAAGTCTTTATGGAGTTTGCATAATGTGAGTAATATCACTCTCATTTTAATATGTAAGGAGTCAACAGTCTTGGAAACCTGTGTATGGTGCAGCCCATGCTGAAAATTTTATGGCATTAACTGGAATGGGGCTCTACATGTATCTTGATATGGGATAGTGATAAAACACACACAAATTTTGCATATACATAAAGATATACTGTTGGTTTGCTGAGGACTAACTATATGTACATTTTGGCTTCAATATGTATGACATATAAACAAATAGAGATATTATTATCTCCCACAGTGTGTATCTAAAATAAAAGCAAGCCTAGTACATAGAGTACACTAAGTCTTCTTATACAAAGTAACAGAAATGCTTGCTTTGATTGTTTCTGAGAGACATATTCATGCATCAAATATCTGCAATACATATATTGGCACAGGCTTCAAAATGATTTTCAAATTATTGAGAAATAAATAAATTGTGGGAAGTCATACTTTGGCAAGCACAAGAAGAAAGATTACAGGTCAATTTAAGAAAATACTCAGAACAGAGTTAACTTATCAGAAGATGGGATTTCTCTAGATGGATTTAACTATACAGTGCTTCAGGTATTAAAATATAAGCTGCTAATACAACGAAATAATTTTCAGGTCATTCAAACATAATTTAAGGATTAACTTACAAGTCCCCTATTCTTCTGCCAACAGATTTTTTCAGTAGCTTTTACAAGAGGAAAATGTGTTTTATGAACTATTTGTCATTATAGAAATGCAAAATTGGCGCTTTATATGAAATTCAAAGTTGAAAATTCAAGTCTTAAGAACATACTAAACCCTGAACCATAATGCATTTTATCAAAATTTAAAATACATAAGGGAGATATGTGGCTTCATTTTTGGCCAATATGGAATAAAAGGAACTACCATGAACAATATAAATATAGAACCTTCAACCCTTGAATAGGATGTTTGAGAGAAGAGAAATAAATGAGGTGAGGATTGTAACTTCCACAGCCCAGAGTAGATTTGAACCATTTGACAACATAAAAGTAAAAACAAACAAAGCCCTTATAATTTTGCTAAATGAAAGATACAAATCAAATTCAAGGACACGAGGAAGCATGTAGTAGAACTCTGAAAGAGAGAGCAGTGTATAATAAAGAACTCTAGAAATCTCCTTACTAATAATCATAGGACAAAACTCCAGGGGAACGAACAAATAGGCACCACAGGGCAATAAACTGACAGGACACAGATCAGTGTTTAGACAGCTTTACTTGATAGTTTCCCAAACCGGGCGGGGGGGGGGGAGGTCTGTTAATACATGAAATGATAAAGAATGTATAATGTATTCATTCAAGAGGCCCCTTCGTAGAGTATAGAATAACCAATGAATATGGTACATATTAGTTTAAAAAACACTATGTTCAGAACAAAAAAAGCAGGTACAGATTAATAGTGTACTTGTCAAAGAACTATTCACCATGCTGGATTTAGGGTTCTTTGGTGGATTCCATCTGCTTACTCAGGTAATGAGTCTCAATGAAGTCACAAAAGTGGAGGTCATTTTGATACTGGCTGGTCTGTGCAGTTCTAGGAGTGACCTCTTTACTTGCCTTTACAAGCACAGTGCACACTCCATTGCGGTCAGTGCTCTCTCACAGTCCTCATAGGCTGATTTCTATACACGCTATTGGAAGATTCTGCCACATTCTTGATGCTGCAGCTCCATCAGTTTTCCCAGCATGTGTGTTTTCTTTTCTTGTGAGACTAGTGGAAAAAGTATTTGGCAAAGTTCTTCAAAGACCTATCATCCTGGTTGAGGCAGCAAGACATGGACAGCACCCTTTGAGTCCCAGTGGTAGTTTTGGCACACCAGGAGGGGTGTTCCTGGCAGAGGGGTAGTCAGTGGTAGTACATGAACAAAGTGATCAAGTAATGGAGGGGTCTGGCTCTTAACAGCTGGCTGTGGTCTGAAGGGTAGAGCACAGTCTTCCACAAAAACACAGTTGAACCAGGAATCCATTGCGACTCTGGGTGGACACCATCTACCATGATTTTTTTTTCTTCTTGAGACCCAGTCTATCCCAGCATCTGGAGATCTCTGATTTGGCTAGACTGGACACACAGCAAGTCCCAGGATCTGTCAATCTTTGCCTCCCCAGTAATGGGGTTACAGCCATGAGCTGCTCCACCTGGCTTCTTATGTGGGTGCTAGGAGTTGAACTTAGGACCTCATCACTTGTATGGCAAGCAGTTTACCAAGTAATCCATTTTACCCAGGAATAAATGATTCTTAACTGTTTGCATAGGGATATAACTCTAATATAACTATACTCTCAAACTGGTGCAGTTTATTGCCTGTATTATGTATTTTGATAAATTTTATGTTCAAAATGTTTTTTTCGAAAGTCAAAACAAAACAAAATTCAGTAAAGTATAATACATTAAAAATATTTTCTTTCCATAAATATAATTCCTATTCAAGTATTTGATTCTCTGTTATTAATTCTAAGGAACCTGTGCCAGTAGGCTAAGCCTATTTATTGCACAATGAAACAGGTAAGTGACAAGTCTTACAACTAAAACAAATGCCATCAATTTCAATTCACCAGAAGACCCTTCACAGTCAACTTTCGAATCAAGGTATGTATATTTTGCTTTTTTTTTTTTCTCGTTTCTTACTTTCCTAAGGGAAAGAGTCTTTAGCTGAGTCCTTTTGGATTAACTAATATGATATGTGTGTCTTCCATGTATCAAAGCTGTTTGCTAGCTGGACTTTACAAGTTTGATCTTTGCAATAGCCCTCAACAATACTTGATTCAGTCTGAGACATGAAGTAGACAGTAGCATCCCTGTGAAGAACATGGCTTTAAGGACTATCTCTTGAAAAGCACATATCCACAGTTGGGTGTGTAGTGTCCTTTTCCTAAGAACTGATGTCTCCTTTAGTGTCAATTATTAAATATATATTAAATTTATTGCTCAATAAAATACAACCATGTTATTAAAAAACCTTGGATTATTTTGCACAATTCACAAACCAGGGATACTCAGGGGTGAGGGTGTATTTTACAAGTTACTGACAATAAGCACACTAGTTCAGATACCATGCAGATAGATATTTTAAAACTTTAATTCTGTGGTTTAGTACATATAAAATATATCACAGAATGTAAATCCTATAGTTTTACCTGATGATATATTTTGAGACATGAAAGACAGTGATTCACACTTGAAACAGGATGTTTGAGAATTTGAGGCAAGTCTGAGATACACAGCCATACTTTAAGATCAAAGTCTGTGGAATACAAAAATATATGTGGAAATTTCCCTAAGAGCAATAAAGAAATGTCTTATTTACAAGCACAGAGTAACCATCTTTAAGATACACACTTATTTTATTATTTCTGCATAAGATCTCTCATTGTCAGTGCTATGTTATGTAACCATTATTTTGCTGCTCTCAGCTCTAAGTACAAATATTTTTCCCTCCTGGCTCTAGTTATATGCTTACACAGAGAAACACACACAAACACACATGCACAAACACACACATTTCCATTGGTAAATATTCTTTGCTTATTAATAATAAAAAGTAGTTGATAGTCTAAAAGTTGAGAGCCCAGATTATAGTGCTAAACCTCTGACCTCTGGCCCATTCTTAACTTCATGGTTTATCTAGAAGAAGCTCAAATGAATAGTTTCATGGACTTTTCTGTGATTTATGATCTTACAAACTAGGTCATGAGTAGGAAATAAGTGCCATTTGTCAACTCTCCAGAGCCAATGGCACAGACTTGGAGTAAGCATGGCTGCTAGGGCCAGCAAGGAAATAACTCCTGCTACTCAGGGGGAGCAAGTAACACTGCCCTTCATTAGCCAGAAGCAAGAACTCCATCATATTCCTCACTAAACATTACTATGCCAAGTCATTTTTCAGTTCCAACTGGAAGTCTTAAAAAAAAGAATATGTCAAAATTAATGCTGAGAATTGATGTTGTGAATAAAAAAAAAATGTGCCAAATTAGCACTTCAAATTTAATTTTATGTATGGTACTCTGCCAAGTGACTTAGAACACTTGTAGGTTATTGGGAAATAGTTTCAAATGGTATCCTCTACCACCTTCTGCTTTCCTGCTCTCTCCTTCATAGCATCACCTCTCTGGCATGATGTGTGTATGCACACACAACATGTGTGTGCAGTGCATGTGTGTTTATGTGCAGCGTGTGTGTTTGTGTTTGTGTGTGTGCAGTGTATTAAAAAAAGAGTGTTTTAAATTAAGTCTTTTAAAACTCACAACTACAGGACAGTAAATGGAAGAAAATGCAGCCAGTTTTTATAACTGGCTTTCCAAGATCCCAAGGAAAGACACATTATCTGAAGTTTCTCTAATTCAAAGGCCTTAGAAGATGTAAGCAAGCAAGCAGATAAATGAAATATGCACCTTCCTTAATATCATCACTCAGTTAAAGGGAAATTAGTTTTGTCATGAAATACTAACTTTTGCTTTTTGTTCAAGTCAGCTGCTATCCTGAAATCGGCTGTGAGCTGTTTCACAGAAAATTTAACTTCTTCTTTATATGCATAGTTTGACTCCAAGTCAAGTGATTACCTTAGATAAATTAAAATCATGACAGAATTGTTTCAAGAACATGAAATTTTTATTTATTCTGGAGTAGATATTAAAATTCTGCTATTTTTAGTCACTCACTTCTTCATGCTGGACTACATCATTATATTATGTGTTATTCTCTGTGTTACACATTTTATATTCATATAACTGCATTTGAGAAGATCTAGGAGGACAACTGATTTTTTTCTCTTTTATTAAAAAAAAGAACGTATGTCCCTTGAGAAATGGTTTGCCCATGCTGCCTTCAAGAATAATGAAGTCTTGTCCTTCCTTATTCTACTAATATGCCAAGAATATCAGTGATATCTCTCTGTCTTATACAGCTGGGCTAGGGTCTGTATTCAGCTGAAGACTTTAATTTATTCTCTCTGGAAGAATAACTTAAATGTTTGGTGAGTACATGTTTTCACAGTTAGACTCAAAGCTACTCCTGAAATTTTAATGGGCTTTCTTGTCAATCACCCAAATATTCAGACTCATGGTCTTCTCATGTGTCCTAGAGTCCAAGTGCCTTCAGCATTACTAGCATGAAGTTTGGCCTTTCTTAATGGACCACAGTGCTATGCAGAGCTGAATGCTGCCTATCTGATCCATGGAGCAGAATCTGAAAAAGAGAATGGACTCTGCACAGGTGAAGAGCTAATGCAAACGTCAGACTCTCATGGGAAAAGATGAGCAAACACATGCAATATTCAGAAGTAGCATAGCTAGAGGTCATACTCCAAAGCCAAATACCATCCAAAGCCATTCATTTATTTATTTACTTACCCAACAAACACTGTTGAGCACCAATTATATAATGCATCCATCTGATATGATAGAAAAATCAAAACAAATAGCTCATGTGTTCTTGACTCCAAAATTGCACTAGAAAGTCATCCCTGAAAAACATTTCATAAGAATACCTACTACACAAAAATAGAAAAGTCTATGTCAATACCCAAATGCATGATATAGACAGAAGCTGTACTTTTATACATAAAGAATAACTTCATTTAAGGCTTGAGTATTGGAAAGGTAAAGCTAGTTGAAAATTTTCAGTCTCTTAGTACACAGCAAACACTGTGTTAAGCATTGCATACTGAAGATTAGTTACACAGTAAACTAAAGTTCAATGGATCTTTTAAGTGATTCATCCACACAAAATTACACATCTATGAAATACTGGCATCAATAGTCAAACTCTTGAACTATAACTAAAAGCCATACTTTAATTAAGAGAGAATACAAAGAAAGGGTGATAGTACAGTAAGAATGGTTATTAATTTGAAAAGATGAAGATGAAAAGAGAAGGGCAAAGAGCCAGGTAGAAGGGAGGAGCCCTGCACGGGTTAGGAAGCCTGTACTTCACACTCATCCTATCCACTGAGATCACATCATTGGCTTACTGGTGCTATGCCACACCTGGTATTTGGAGCAGAGATACAAATTGCAACACATATCAAGACAGAAGGTACTCTTTATATGTCACTACAACTTAGAAGACACACAAGCCCTTCCAATTGTTAGTTGTTGTTTATTTTGTAATTTCTTCTGCCCTCAGCTCTTGGTAAAATCAATTATGAAATCATTTGAGCCTAAAGAAAACCAGCTTGGATAAAGACAATGAAAAAAATACATTTGTCTTTTAATAAAAATGTTCTTTATCAACCAGGTCTGGTGGTACAGGCCTGTAATTCCAACTATCTTTGAGGCAGAAGCAAGAAGATCCTAAGTTCATAGAATGATTTTAAAACCAGCTAGGCAATACTTTGTTGTTGTTGTTGTTGTTTGAAACAGGGTTTCTCTGTGTAGCTTTTCACCTTTCCAGGAACTCACTCTGTAGCTCAGGATGGCCTCAAACTCACAGAGATCCACCTGCCTCTGCCTCTCAAATGCTGGGATTAAAGACGTGCACCATGCAGCTCAGCTAGGCAATGTTATTGAGACTTTGTCTGAAAAAGTGTCGAGAGGGTTGAGTGTTGGAACACTTGTATAACATGGGTTCAATTAAAAAAATGAATAAACACTTTCATCAAAATCAAGAGTTGCTGAGTGTGGTGGTCAACATCCATAACCTTAGCCTTTGGGAAGCAGAGGCAGAAGGATTAGAAATCAACCTGGGCTATATAACAATTTCAAAACCATATATATTGGCAATATGAAACATGAATAATAATGTTTGGCATACAACAATAGACAAGAACGCAGGGGTAGAATAGATCACACAGCTGATCCATTTGGATGATGCCTTAACATTTTCCAAGTGGCTTCTAGTGTATTTTACATTTGTCTTTGATGTGATGATGTATCCTCCTTATAGACAGAGAAGCTGGAAAAAGCGCTAAGCATGCAGTCATGGTGGTTCTGATGTTAGTGACATGGTCCTACACAATCACAGGTTTCATGATTCTTCCTGGCCCACCTACATGACTTGTGCCTTTGGAATTGTTTCCACTTAAGTTCCTAAACATCTCTTCTTAGTATAAATAAAATCTCTCCAAATTCTGTACTTTAATTTATCATCATGTAAAACTCTGAATTTGTTAACTATTTCCACCTTTTGATATCTAGCCATTTTTTAATGTGTAGTGCAGTCACCCCATCTTCGTGTATTTCACAGAAGACCACAGTGCAAGCATGTCTTGCTGTATCTGTTGGGTGAGAAACTACACATATAAGAACTACTGAAGCAGAGATGCATCATCATCATCACTAATCACTTTGTGATTAACAGGAAAATAGACCTCAGTGTGTTATTCACCAGCTGTGAGAGCTGAGATGGGCCATTTCACTTCCAAATTTTTGAAATTTTCTTGTTTTAATTTGCAAAATGGGGATAGTAAAAGAAGTTATTTCATTAGTTTCTGAGACTTGAAATTGATTAATATGTACTATATGTCTCATGCCGTTAGTGGATTGGGTGTTTTCTTATTAATTGTGCTTTTATTGTCTAATTTCATTGAGGTCTGGAAATATCAGAGTGCAAAAGTTTTCCCTTTGCTACAGTGACTTGCCCACAAGTTGGGATGTACAATATTTCTATAGTAAAAAACTTTCTCCTTTGAAGCAACCATCTGAACTGAGCCAAGTAACTGACAGGCAGATGGAAGCTTACAAAGAAGGGCATGTGATCGAAAAGACATAGCTTACATTCTTCTGTCCTGTGTGTGAGGAAGTGTAAAAATTGGTCCCTTTTTTAAGGCAGAGAGATGGTCTCCATGGCCTTCAGTATTCTGCTTCTGCTCAGTGCACGGGGGTTGGTAGCCTGTGAGTTGATGAGACTGACCTTCTCTCTCCCTGTAGCTCTTGGGGTCTGTTTGTTTTCTTGTACAGATCCCTGGGTAGAAGGCTGCATAGCTCTCCAAAATGACATCTACATTGCTACTAATTACTTTCCTAAAATGGAAAGGGAATTAAAATAAAAGCCTGAACATAGAAGGAGGTGGCAGGTTTTTGGAAAAGTGTATTGGCAATTTGAAATATGAATAATTAATTTTATCTTGAGATTAAGTTCAGCCTGTGTTTATGATCTGTGGGAAAAAAAAAAACCTCTAATGGGTTCTAAATAAATTCAGTATCAATTTAAACTATTAGAGGAAGTTAAATCAAAATAATTAGGATATTAAAATACTTTGTGCATTTCCAATCACTGCCTTATTGAGGCCCTGGATGTTTTCCAAGGAACAATAATAGCATGAATATATTACGATGCTCACTTCCTTTAGAATGTGGCTGTTTACTCTTGTAAAGATGATTGAGAGCTTGTAGGAAACAGAAAGTCAGGCTGATGTGTTGACACAGTCAAGGGAGTTGGTGCTATACAAATGATGAATTATTTTGTATATACAGATTACAAACAGCATAGTGACATTCTACTCTTAAAGTGGTTAAGCTTGATTATTCTTTATATTTAGTAATTGCTAATTCACAATATAGTAAAGGAGGTGTTAGTTCTGTGACATTTTCTATTACTTTAGCATGAGCCAGTAAATCTGACTGTAAGTAAGGAGAATTTCAAGGGAGCTGAAAGCTTGCTTGTTTGTGTATTTTGCATGAGGATTTCAAAACCACATATACCCTTTTTCACTGGCAATAAAGGAATCCTTGCACTGTGATTTTTGATATGACGCTCCTACCTCTCAATGACTTCTTGGAGCTTACACACAAAAGATAAATATTTTTGAGATATGTCTTGCCACTTTTATAAGGTAGCATCACATTTTCTTGTAAATAATTTTGAAAAAAGACTATAGAGTGACTCCCATGGTAGGCTATCCATGAACATTAAACAGCTCATGAATTCTTAGAACTGTGAACTCAGAGAACTTGGTCTCCAAGTGATTTCTTTGAAGTATTTTAATGTTTGGTAATTTTTTTACTTAAGCATTATATATATATATATATATATATATATATATATATATATATATATATGTGTGTGTGTGTGTGTGTGTGCATGCATATATGTACATACTTACATATATATTCAGTATTCTCTGGACAAATATTAATTAATAAACCATAAATTTAACCTGATAAATGGTTATCAATCTTGCCTGATAATTATGGAAATGTATGACCTGTATTCCTCTTACTTTTTGCCAGGGAAGACAAAAGACAGAATTTCAATGAATTCAAACTAATTTATACTAAAACTGAAATATTGGATTGAATGTTTCCAAGAAAATCAGAATGGATAATAATAATTTGCATAAACAGAATCCTCTTACCCTTAGAGACATAATAAAATATAATCAGCAATAATATAAATGATTCAACAAAAATGGTTTGATTACTAAGATGCTCAATGAAATGATAAAAGTAACAAGTAACTGCAAAATTTATAAAATTATGAAAATGTTTTTTTCATTGTAATAAAAATGAGTAAAAGACACCTAATTGACTTTATGCTATTGAATTTTCTCTTGCTTGAGGTACACTTTTCATTTTACTGTGATACTGGAAATGCTCTGACTCTCTACTTCATTAGAAAGTGGTTGTCATAGCTCCAAATCATACAAAATCATACACATTTAAATTTTCTGAGGTACAGCTGAGCATCAGCGATTGGGAAATTACATTTGTAAAAGCTTTTATCTCACTTCAGGGGATTAAACAGAGTGGATCTAGCATTGATACTGACAAACTTTTTAATGAATGATTTTTTCATAACATGTCTAACATTAAAATAAAGTCTACCTTTGTTCTAGCACTTTGATGATTCACTAGTGTTATTTTCTTCATTGGTGATCCCTATGTTTTAACTACCCACAGATAAAATGGAGATAAAATTATCTTCTAATTTCAGTTAGTCATGGAACCATACAATGTAAAAAATACATTACATGTTCACAAGGTGAACGTCAATCACTGTGGTGGAAATAACTGGACATGGACTCAGATAGGACTTGGGTTTACGGATGGCACGATCACTGACTGTGAGCAAATAACTCTTTTCCTTTTTTGTGAAATATATACATCAATAATATTTTCCTTGTAAGTTCTCATTAGAAGCAGCGATAGTTCATATGCATCTATCATAGTGCCTGATAAATAATGTGTATTTGATAAAGTGCCTCTAATAGGGAGTCAAGATCATAGTCATTGCATTGCAATTGCAAGCATCCATGTGGTAACATTCTCTGTGGGTGATCTCCAGTCATCATTCATATATGACTTTTATGATTTCTAAGTCTTCTGACTTCAATGCTTAGGTGTGCTGGATAGACAGCTTGGAGAAAGCCTTAGTTAAGATATGGTGTGAATTTTTTTTTTAAATATATGTCTTTTTTTTTTTTTTTTTTTTTTTTTTTTGGTTTTTCGAGACAGGGTTTCTCTGTGTAGCTTTGGAGCCTGTCCTGGAACTCACTCTGTAGACCAGGATGGCCTTGAAATCACAGAGATCTGCTTGGCTCTGTCTCCTGAGTGCTAGGATTAAAGGTGTGTGCCACCACTGCCCGACTTAGCTCAGCCTGGGAGGAGGGGACTGGACCTGCTTGAATTGAATCTACCAGGTTGAACTCAATCCCCAGGGGAGTCTTTGCTCTGGAGGAGATGGGGATGGGCAGTGGGCTTGGGGGAAGGCGTGGGGGGGGGAGGACAAGGGAATCCATGGCTGATATATAAAATTAAATTAAATTATAAAATAAAAAAAAACAATAGGAGAGTAGAGATAAATGCAGAGTTGCTACTCAATGGATGCAAATTTTTGGTCATGCAATATGGAAACACTCTAGAAGTCAATTTCCAACAAGAGTTGAATGTGTGCTTGAGAAGGTGAAAACAAGCCACAGTAGGTACATAGCACGTGCATCACTTGGATGATTTAGTCACAAGCCAATGATATAATTAAAAAACTAATCTTTGGGGAAAAAAAGATATGATATGGAGAATGGCATACACCATTCAGAGTCTGGGTCAAGGAGGAAGCTGGCAGTTATCCAGACTAGATTTCTAATGAACATCTGCTGTGGTGGTTTGTATAGGTATGGCACCCATAGACACATGTATTTGAATGTTTGGCCCATAGGGAGTGGCACTATTAGGAGATGTGGCCCTGTTGGAGGAAGTGTATCACCGTGGAGGTCGGCTTTGAAGTTTCATAAGCTCAAGCTACACCCAGTGTAGGACACACTGTTGCTTCTGTTGAGTGTGGATCAAGATGTAGAACCCTCAACTCTTTCTCTAGTAACATGTGTGCCTGTATCCTGCCATGCTTCTCAACATGAGGATAATGGACTAAACCTATGAAACTGCAAGCCAGCTCCAATTAAATGTTTTCCTTTATAAGAGTTGCTATGGTCATGGTGCCTTTTCACAGTAATAAAACCCTAAGAAACCCACCATGTATAAGTGTGGCAAGGTTATCAGCTTCCAGCTGAGGAAAGAGTTATCAATCTTTTCTAAAGTTTCTAAAGAAAATCTAGATTCATGCAAGGTATTTCTCTTTGAATGCTCACAACAGACTCAAAAGCATTGTGTAATGCAATATTTGTATACTGAGAGACAGCATGGTTGCTAGAATAGTTTATGTAGTGGGTAACCATTCCAGCTTGGATCTGGAAGTTCCAACCCCCATTGAGACTCTGGCAACTGTCACGCCTATGAGGCAGGGCCAGGGGAGGCGCCTGGAGACGCAAGAGCTGTATAGGCCAGCACTCTCTCTGTGTGCTCTCTCTCTGTTCCGGGATCCTGAGCCATGGAGGTGGACTGAGCAGAGCTCCAGAGAACACCGCTGGATTACGATACACATTTCCCAGACCCTGTGACCTACCTATCACTTAATTTGTGAGTTACACCATTAAATAAATATCCTTTTAACTATGTAGAGTGGCCATAATAATTTCACCAATATCTGGCGCCCAACATGGAGCACGAACCCACGACCCTGAGATTAAGAGTCTCATGCTCTACCAACTGAGCTAGCGGGGCTGGTTCTACTTCTGTTTAGGATATTCGGTATATTGATATATATTTAAGATTATTGTCATATTGCATATCGCACTATATATTCCTACCTCTGTTATAAATATCTTGTGTATTGTCACAATTTTGAAGTCATCGTTCTTCACCATACATTTGCTTATAGACTGTTTACCTTGTTTACGTGAAGCCTTAGTCCTTAGGTTATTTTGGTAGATAAGACTTATAGATTTATAGTCACCTATGCCTGTCATCTCTATAGTTACATTAGTTAGGTTATCCCGATTTACAGATACATAGGTCAGATGGACATGTAATCTTCAAACACTTCATAAACCTAGAGAATGTGGCATTTAAATAACTTAGAATTCTGTTGACGTGAGACACAATTGCTCCTGGCTGTACCAATTTGATCCCGAGAGAATGTTGGGCTTCTAAGACATTTCCATTTGGAAGTTTGTCTTTTTGGCACAAAAGGGCCTACTGGGCAAAGAACTGCCCTTGCCTTGATGGCTGACAGTACGAATGCAATGCTGTCCTTTCTGGACAAGCGAGACACAAGAAAAGCGACCACTGTACTCTGCCAAGACAGGGTAAGATGGTCTTTCAGAAATCCTGCTTCTGAAAATGGTCTGTCAGATACTCTAGGCCTGTAGCCAATTTGAATGCACCAACAATGCTGAGAAACATTAGGTTGCCAGCTGTCTTGGTCTACTCTTGCAAGATTCCAAAAGTTGCTTGCATTCATCTACCATTTCTCAGGTACCATTATGTTCCTTCTCAGGTCTTTGATGGGATTGAAGACTAGCAGTTATAGTTACAACTTAGTATATATAATATCTTAGATAGAACATATTAAGTATTAGATTCAGGTTCTTTAGGATAGGACACCACTGAATGATCTTTATAAAATGCCATTTACCTATGCTCTATACTTCTCTGGATTTTAGTATGTTTCTTGCTTGATATTGTTTGTGTTGGTTATAATTACATCTTATCTACGTCATTATCCCTCATTATTCCTGGATAATATTTGATAACCATTCTTTTGTATATAGTCTTGTATTAGTTTAGAACCTTCTTATTTAGACAAAAAGGGGGAGATGTAGTGGGTAGCCATTCCAGCTTGGATCTGGAAGTTCCAACCCCCATTGAGACTCTGGCAACTGTCATGCCTACGAGACAGGGCCAGGGGAGGCGCTTGGAGACCTGAGAGCTGGATGGACCAGTGCTCTCTCTGTGCGCTCTCTCTGTGCCGGGACCCTGAGCCATGGAGGTGGACTGAGCAGAGCTTCAGAGAACACCGCTGGACTGAGATACACATTTCCCAGACCCTGTGACCTATCTATCACTTAATTTGTGAGTTACACCATTAAATAAATATCCTTTTAACTACATGGATTGGCCATAATAATTTCACCAATAAGTTTAGCCTGTGGATACCAGCCTGACATCTCTCATTTATCTACTAAAGCATAGTTCAGTAGTTATTTATACCTCACATAGCATTTGTTATATTCATAAAAGTTTATTTTTGTAAAAATATATCTAAACTTCTCAATGACCTTGATAGAAATTCCTGATAATAATAATGATAATTACAGTTTCATTTCAGGAAGTAAAACAGACAGTCCATATATCCAGAAATGAGATCAAGATGAACTATAGGAGAATTTCTAGTGGTTAGATAAAAGCCAGCTCTCCTCAGGAATTTGTTGAACTGGTTCCCATTTGCCAAAAGGAGTCATTTCCCTTACCTTTGGCAGAAAACACATATGGCTATCTGTGACACCTATCATAATATCAAAGCCCATGCTGGACTCCAAGCTCCCTTGTTATCAAAAGTACCTATTATACATATACAAAGTTCAGGCCAGCTCCTGGCCCGTCCCTGTCCCCAGCTACTCATAATCTACATGGTTTGCCCATCTTGCTCTTTTGTTCTCTTCCTACTCCCACTCTCTCACTCCCTCTTTCTATATTCTCTTATTCTCACTCTCTCTCCTCTTCCCTCTCTCTTGCTATCCTCCATATCCCTTTCTTTCCTCTCTCTTACTATACACTATATCACTTGTTATTCCACTTTCTCTGCTCCTCCCTTCCTCTACCTCTCTTTCTCTCTTTCTCTCTCTCTCCCTATCTCTCTATCTCTATCTCTATCTATCTCTGGCTATCCTCATGTTTCCTTGTCATTCTCCATTCTCCACCAGATATCCCTGGCTATGTCCAGTCTGTTTCTCTTTCTCTTTGCTCTGGACTCTTCCAGATGACTCTGGATAGCTTCTCTCTTTTATTCACAACAGAAATCTTCTTATCTATACCATGGACGGGCCATTTCAGTTGCTTCTTTACTATACCCCCTAAGTGTAAACAATTACTGAGTTCACCTTATAGATGAAGAAATTATGGAAAAGAGAAGTGAAACAAGTTGCCACAGAACTGGGATTTGAACATACATTGCTTCACTGAAAAACATTTTTTATTTAACTCCAGTGTTTATATATTGAAATTATGAGTTATGTTTAGATATAAAAATTATTTCAAAATTTTATAGGTATCAGGGTTTTTTTATCTTAGAAAACTCTATATAAGTCTTAAATTTCAATTCAAGTGTAAGTCATTCAATAACATTGAGTGAATATATTTAGGATACACAGTCATTAATATCCAATGATAAGTGTAAATATGATTGAGTCATGATTTTATCTTCCAAGGACAAATGTGTTGCTGTGGAATAATGCTTTTGTACCCTGGTTTATTAAAATGATGAATGGCCAGGCAGGAAGTATAGGAGGGTTAAGCAGACAAGGAGAATTCTAGGAAGAGGAAGACTGAGTCAGGAAACGCCAGCCTGCCATCCAGGGAGTAGCATGTAATGGCACACAGGTAAAGCCATGGAACATGTGGTGACATATAGATTAACAGAAAGGGGCTGAGTTTAAGTTTAAGAGCTAGTCAGTGGTGGGCCTGAGCTAACGGCCAAGCAGTTTTAATTAACATAAGCGCCTGTGTATTTACTCTGGTCTGAGTGACTGCTGATGGGGCAGGATGCAGGAAAACTTCCACCTACAGTGGGTGACTTCTGAAGTCTCACAGAAGGTGAAGGTGGTTCATGGATGCTTCTGAAGATTCTGGTATTTAACTTAAGCTTTTAATTAGTGTGGTAATGGATGACTTTACAATTATGGTGGTTTTATATTAATCCAAATAAATAGTTTAAATCTCAACAAACAGAGATAGAGCCAATACAGGTAGGTCATTGTAGACAAATGTGTTGCACTGACGAAGTTAATACTTTAGAAAATATAAGAGAATGGAAGAAAACACTTAGTATTTATATAATTAGGATTATTAGAATATAGACAAGAAGAATACATCCTTGTGCACTATATCTGCTAATATGTCCTAGTTTCCCATATTGTAATTATATGAGTTAATTTCCTAATCACTGTGCATGTGTCCCTGAATTCATGAGTATACATATTCACTAACTTGCATAAAAACAATAATACCACATATACATCAACTTTCTGGAAGGGCTAAAGTATCACAAATGGCTCTGCAGGATCAAATTTTGAAATGACTTACTGTTGGTGTCCCCATAACAAAATTGTGAACAATCAAAGACAGAGCTATAAAAGTGTTGTTCCTTGTTTCATTTCTAAAATAAAAACAAACATAGGAAATAGAGAGATATTTCAGAATGAGACAGTAGAAAGTAAGATATATTTTAGAAAAGGGGATGGGGATTATGGATGGCTGAGTGGGAGCTGAAAATTATGCTATCACTACCTCAACTGAACTGTAATTCTTGCTCTACTACAGCAATAACATAAATTCTTTGCAATCTATTACTTTCACAGAATGGTTTAGGTAGTCATAGTGACTTCAAACTTAAACTAGCTTTAAAAAACAAAGACCAGGCCTTCTGGATAAGTGAGACAGTTGATTAGCTTGAACTGTTTAGGAGCCCCCTGGGCAGTGGGTCTGGGACCTACCCTTGGTGCATGAGCTGGCTTTTTGGAACCTAGGGCCTATCCTGAGACACTTTGCTCAGCCTTGGTGTAGGGAGGAGGGGACTGGACCTGCCTCAACTAAATCTACTAGGCTAGGCTGAATCCCCAGGAGAGACCTTGCCCTGGAGGAGGTGGGAATGGGGTGTGGGGGGGATTATGGGGAGGCTGGTTGGTGGGAGGAGAGGGGAATCTGTGGCTGATATCTAAAGTTAAATATTATAAAATAAAATTATTTTTAAGGCTTATGCTCCATTATTGCCAGTAAGCAGAGAGATGTAACTTTCACTTTTCTCATTCTAAAAATATAAGCTATTGCCAGGCAATGGTGGCTCACGCCTTTAATCCCAGCACTCGGGAGGCAGAGGCAGGCAGATCTCTGTGAGTTCGAGGTCAGCCTGGGCTACCAAGTGAGTTCCAGGAAAGGCGCAAAGCTACACAAGAGAAACCCTGTCTCGAGAAAAAAAAAAAAAAAAGAAAAAAAAGAAAAAAATATATAAGCTATTATTTAAAAGTCTAAATGCAATTTGAAGATGAGTTTATAGAAAAAAATAAATACAATGCATAATACTTTTCAAAAGTAGAAACTGAGGCACAATTCTCCTGGGTTTGAGCTCTTAAGACTCCTTGTTCTTGTAGTTCCTCTAGTTTTTTTTATTTTTATTTTATGTATCTATAGTGTTTAGGAGAGTATACCGCTGGAATTGCAGTTTTACTCTTTGTTACTATTTTTATCAAAATCTGTCACAGATCTCCTCCCAGGATGCATTGGAAAGCCCATACTTTCAATTTATCTTGGTCACCAACCTCTCCTGATGTGGTACCAGATTTATGAATTCTGACAAGCCAGAGTAGGGACCATAATATGTGGATGGTCATTTCATCACCAGTTACTGTGTGTCTGTTTATTTGATGCCAATGGCTTAATTTACTGTGTTAAATCACAACTATAAAAATTGTCAAAACAAATTTTCCCTATCAGCTAACTATACAGCATTAAAATAAGATTACACATTAAAGCACACATTTATTATTCTTTCTTATTTCTTTTCCTTCTACTTCATTTTCCCCAGGGGCTAGGAAAAGTGGTTCAAGAGGACCTGTCTTTGAAGTCATTTTAATCTTTATCTAGTCTTTCTTAGACTCATTTAATCTACTTGATTTTTAAGTCATGATTATATCCTCTAGATACGAATTTGTGACATTCTTCCAAAGAATTGTTCATTAAAATCTAATTTTTACCTTCTAATACTGTTTTTTATAGCTAATGAAATAAATAGTAATTATAAACATCTATCTTGTGAAACCTTAGAATTATTGGCATGTGTATATAAAGGCAAGCAGGAAGAGAAGGATATTAACTTTGAAACTAGCTTTTCTTTTCACTTCATTGAATTAAAGTTAGTACACATATAGTTATGTATATTTAAGTAAAAGAATCTCATTTAGCCTCTCTCAATATTTTTACACTGTCATTAGGGCTCCTTTGAATGGTACCCAAGGGATACCACATCTAATTTAAACTTCATGGCAGGAAAGATATCAGGAAACTTCAGATTCATTATTTAGTTTGATGATCTGAAAAGATGGAGGATAAGTTTCTCTGATATTTGCTCTGATCTACCCAAGGTGCCCTGTAGTGATGGCTTCTGATCAATTTTACTGACGTTTTAGATGGAATTTTATCAAGAGGACACTTTATTTGTAAAAAGTTCGAAGATTTCCCTGTCTCATAAGCTCATTCTATGCCTGAGCAAAGCAATAAACCCTAAATTCCCTTGACATTCACAATGCAAGAGGGAGAGCATACATCTTGCACAGCAGGAGTAAACCTCCAGAGGGCTGGGTACAGATCAAATCCCTGCTTACGTAGTCAAAAAGTAAAGACCTAATCATTGATGAAGAAGATCAGCAAGACAGGGAACTGATCCTTAGAGGGAAGAATGGGCATACTACACAGTGAAAAGAGAAAATTCTTGAAGGATATAGAGTTGAAATGTCACAAACCAAGATTCAAATCCAACTGTTTGATGCCAAACACACTTAATATGCACAACTTCTCTCTTTGTTCCCAGCAAAAGAAGAGTCATGCCTGTCTTCATAGAATTAATCCAAAGGATAGACAAAACATTCTTCACAATTTATTGAATATTTTATGTATCAATTTATTATTTTCATTTCACGTTAAGCACACCTTTGAGAATAGCTTTGAAAATTAGATACTCTCCAGTGACTAAGTAGCACAGTAGAACACAGAATTAAATGAAGCCCTTTGTTCACAATCTGACAGTCAACAGTATTCTTGTTGATCTGTTGTTTGGACTTACGCAAATGTATATTTCATATGTCTTCCATATAGAAAATTTAATGGGAAATGCAAGCTTCTTGATTAGATTAATTAGAGTGGAAAGACTCACCATTATATTGGCACTATTTCCTGAATTGTGATATTATGTTATCTCAAAAAGAGCAATTAACCTGAGTATAAGTGTTCATCTCCTTTGTCTTCTGACAGTGGATCCAATAGGACGAGCTCCTCTTAGTTTTGATGAGGTCTCCAGTGAATTATATTTGCAGCTTTCCAGTTTTTATATCCTATTCATGCATTACTTACAAAATCAGATTGTAATGTCACAAGAATATAGGTCAATCAAAATAGTTATTGAGATCTCCAGAGCACATCCTATATGCTCTTATGAACTTACTCTATCTTTATTTGTCCTCCAATTTATTTTCCATAAAGGTCATTAAAAAACTCAATATATTATTTTCTGGCCCATATCTTTATCTTCTTAACATCTACTTTTCATATTTTCCAATACAGGATGAGGAAAGATATTTCACTCCTCCACTGTTGGTAGATTCTTCTTGAGAGATTTTTGAAAAATTCGTTTATATTTTTACCAATAGCTGTAAAATTCTAACAAATCTACTAACTATTTATGGTAATTGGATAATGCAGTTATAAGTGACCAATAATATTCTCTACTTTATACTGCTCATTTTCAGTATATTCAAATTTCTTCAGACCAATTTTTTACTTCTCAGCTCTTTTTCTGAGCTGAATTATTGTCAGAAGCCTGTTGAATTTACTTTATAATGATGCTTCTGGAAAAGCTGACTAACTTATATTCAGAACAGACAAATTTGAAACCTTAAAAGAACATCCTAATTTTCAACTTGATATCACCTTCTTCAATGTTTATTAATAAATACATGCACTATTATTAACATGTTTTTGAAAGACCCTAGCCCTTCAGGCTTACACCCCCAAGCCTCAGGAAAAGAGAAACTTCAAGCACCAGGAAATGAGAAACTAAAAATCTAGTTCCAAGAGCAACTTGAATTAGCCATTGTTCAATCTTCACTGCAACCATATAACAATGTGAAAAGATTTCTGTTAGATGTGCTCAACTGTGACTGGGATAGTTGCAGGTGTTCCAGGAAGGACCACCGTGACCTGTAATGTAAACTCGACTCCCGCCTTGATACCCCCCTTGAGATTTCAGGGAAAATGTACCTGTTGACATAACTGTACTCCCTCTGTGATCACTCTGTGCCCAGACCATGATCTTGTGAAACAAAATTGCATGGGAATTGTAATATTGTGGGTTTTGTGGGTTTTTCCTTTATAATCCTTTATGGGGCTGCAGTAAGAGGTGGCTCTTGCTCTTAGGAGCAGGGTTTGTCCTTCTATATAGAAGCTTAAATAAAATCCTCATGCTATTGCATCAACTGGACTAGAGTCTGGGTTCTTGAGGTGCCCACTTGAGACCCCCAGATTTGGGGGGCCAACATTGGAGGTCCTACTGAGATTGGGGTGCCCCCGGACCCCCACTCTGCCAGTTGGAGGTAAAAACAAGTTCGATCTATGTTTTATGTTATTATGTCTTGTCCTTTGTCTGGTTGATTTGGCATTTGTATTCGGTGCCTGAAGAAGTGTGCAGGACTTGTGTCTGGGACTTGTGTGAGAGAGCAGATGTGCTCAAGAGTCCCCCGGTCCCCACTCTGGAGGTCTCCTCCAGAGTGATCTGAAGAAGGAGATGAGTCTCTCCTTCCCTGGGGGTGTGAGACTGTTCACAGCAGCCACTCCCATTTGAATTTGAATTTGTAATTTGTACTTTTGGTTTTGTAGCTGAATCAACTACCACTCGGACTGTGTCTGTCCTTGTCTTCTTTGTGTTTTTTTTTTTTTTTTTTTTTTTGAGTCTGTTTTTTGCCTCTACCTTTCTCTCTCCATATGGGCAACAACTAACTAACTACCCCCTAAGTTGACTTTAGATAACTGGAGAGATGTGCTTGCCTAGGCTCACAATGCCTCTCTGGAAGTCAAGAAAAAGAAATGGATCACCTTCTGTTCCTCAGAATGGCTGACCTTTGGGGTTGGCTGGCCAGGGGGATGGGACTTTTAACACTAACATCATTTCACAGGTGAAGGCTCGGATCTTTGACCAAGGACCACATGGGCACCCAGATCAAGTGCCTTATATTTCAGACTGGGAAAGTTTAGCTAGAGATCCATGTGTCTGGGTGAAGCCTTTTCTCACCCCTTCGCCTGCCCCAGAAATGCTGGGACCCAGACCTCCTCCTCTCCTTTCTCAAACTCCCCTTACTCCCCTTGTCCCTTCAGCCCCGGCTGCCCTCCGACATTTCCCTGCTTCCTCCCTTTACCCCCTTAAAGAAACCCAATGTGAATCTAAAGAAAAGAAACCCCCAGTCCTTCCAGAGTACCAGGGAGACTAATGATAAAAATCACCCCCCACCCCCCTTGTGCCGATCTGCCTGCCAGCGCAGGAAAAAAAAATCCTCCAAAATGTCTCTGGACACTGACTAGGCAGCCTGTGAGCAATGGAGCAGACAGAGCTGGGAGGAGTCAACTGGAGCCTTGAGGAGCTCAGAATGTGGGGCTGGTGGAGAACTAACTGCCCTTCCAGGATCACAGCTGACAGGTCTGTAGGCCCAGCCAGGACATGGAGTCACTTTTAGTCTGCTACTCTCGTGTATTTAAAAATCTGAGATTAATAGCAATCTTTTGCCCCCATGGTACATGCCTTCCTGTGCTGTTGGATGGGACTCCTAAGGCCTGCCCTGGAGCTAAAACCTGATCAGGGTCTGGCTCCAAGAATGGAATGTCACTCCCTATATGAGGTTAACCAACAGTTTCTTGTCTGAGGTACAGTACTGATGCAAATTTAGATTTCTAGATTACTGAAGAAAATCGCAAGAAAGACTTTGATATAAAAGGTTATAAAAGTAAACTGTTATGATTTCTTATACCTGCAAATACTGAATTTGAAAGTTAATTCTGGTTGGTTTTCATCTTAAAAATGGCTAATGATTCTGCAAACTGCATATATATATATATATATATATATATATATATATATATATATACATACAGGTATGTGACTTGGAAATGTAAGCAAGCTTTAACTGTATGTATGTATGTATGTAACTTGGATCCAACTGTATGTATGTGTACAAGTAATTATTGTCTTTAAAAATATACATATATATGTAACATATAAGTACTTATGTCTTTACCAAGTGTTCAACAAGTTTCTAAAAAATTTAAATAGATAACAACATATGTTTAATAAATAAGATATTTGATAAATATTAAAGCTACACATCAATGCTTTTATACACAGGAATATACCTTGCTCTGACAGCTAAACTTTGTAATTTAAGATTTACCTATATAAAATGATAATGATTTTAAAGACATAAAAGGATCATAGGAAACGGCTGAGGTTTACAGATATATGATAGGGCTAAAGTCCAAAAAGAGTCTGGTTACAATGATGGACCTTGGCAGTTTTAAAAAATTGCCAGTGTCAGATGATGATCACCGAAAAGCACCAGCCATAATAAAATAGAACAGACAGGCTATGTATGTGCTGCCAAAGGTAGGGTCAAAAAAATCATCCGGGCCGGGCGGTGGCGCACGCCTTTAATCCCAGCATCCCAGCACTCGGGAGGCAGAGCCGGGCAGATCTCTTTGAGTTCAAGGCCAGCCTGGGCTACCAAGGTAGTTCCAGGAAAGGCACAAAGCTACACAGAGAAACCCTGTCTCGAAAAACAAAAACAAAACAAACAAACAAACAAAAAAACAAACAAAAAAAGATCATCCAAGCCTCTAAGTAAAAAAAAAAAAAAAAAAAAAAGATTATAAATAAGTCCCAGATATTAAACTTCGGGATTGTTTGTTTGTACTCTGGAGCTTGGTTTTACTTTATACAGATTATGCTCCCCCTTAAAGTAAAAAAAAAAAAGGTACTTTATTGTTATTACAATATTGTTATTACAAATATCTCAAAGATATTTGCGAGATCTTAATCTTTTAAGAACAGTTTTTAGTTAAAAACCAATGACTTAAAAAATGTTTCTTCTTACCCAAGACACATTCAGGCTTAAGAATGTTGTCTAGCCTCCTTGTATTTGCTAAGTTTGTTAAGCTTAAGTTATTTAGATAAGCTGACACCTATATTAATATTTTGTTTTGATTTCTTTACTGAACCTGTATTTGATGCTAGAAGAAGCTTCAACTTAAAAGCATTGTTTTTAATAATCAGTCATGAGTAATCAAGTTTCTTTTTAATTGTAGTCAGGGTAAATAAGTACTGATATAATATTACAGAGATAAATTTGTTCATTTACTCAGTCCTTTGCATATGTTTTCAGGGTTGAGCTTAAAACAAGTAGTTAGAAACAAAGTTTGTCTCTTCAGACATCCTCACAGCCCTCATACTTCAGAGATCTGCAGAATATGGTATTTAAATGTTGATCTAAAAGTTTATTATATCAGACAGTCTTCCAGATCCTAGCAGTGACCCAGGGTCTCCGAAGAAGATTATGTACGAGGCACCACAATGTCTCTGCCTGGATTATGACAACGCTGACCACAGGGCAAGATGCCCCAGTGCAAGGCTTGCTGCCAGGACCTAGCCCAGACTGTGGACAAGCAGTAGAACACTGGAATTGATTACACTCTTTTGCCTGGTGGAGGTCAGTCTTCCGTGTCCCTATTCCACAGGAAAAGTACTCTGCCTTAGGGGCCTGATGGCGGAAGAAGATTGATGCTGTTCTGACTGGTGCCTCCAATGCTATGGAGACCTGGGTAGGGATTGATCCCTATAATTTATAGGATTAGATGCTTCTTGGTCTGCACTCAGATATAATTTATCCTTCTTGGATCTCTGACAGTACTGATGGCTAGGCTAGCTCTAACTTTTTCAGCATGGCAGCATCAGACAACCAGATCTTTCTGCAAGGCCATAGCTAGCTTGTTAGCTTACTTTAAAAAAATGTTCTAAGATATAAAAGTTTAAATAAGTCATAAAAGTTCAGATATGAGTCTAAAATGAGATGTTTCAGATTACTTTCCTGTTCTATGGTTCCGAGCTTAACATTTAGGAGTCCTGATGAGTTGATAGAGCAATGACTGCTTACTGTTCAGTCACAAGCCCAACATTTTGGATTTGTTTTAGATGTCATCTAAATATGTCTAAATATAAACCTAAAAGTGCTTCTCATCAGGCCAAAAATCCCTGTCCAATTTATACCTGGAAAAAAAAATGCCCAAATCTGTAATTCCTGTTGGGACTCAAAGGTATGAGTCCACTTCTGCTGTTTTACAGATACCCATTACCTGCTTTGTCTACAATATGGATTTCAGTACAGATTGGTAATACTAATGTATCTAAAACTTTTATGTCATTTTGTAAGTAGGCCTCAAAGGATCAAAAGAGTCATGAAAACCTAGACCCACTTCACAGAGGTCGAAAGGACACCAGGTAAGTATTCCTAAAGATGGTATTATTCCTCTCTCCTGGTCTTGGGACTAGTGCTTTCCCATTACTAAGGGAATGGACCTAAGGGTTCCAAATAAGTTCATAAATTGGAACTCCTGTTCCTAGTTTAAATCTGTCTCAACAGATTTCTACTTGGCTGGCAGACACCTCCAAGTTTCAGTTGCTGACTTCACTGCTCCAGACAACTGTGGGCTCCGGACTTGCTAAAGGCTAACGTGGACCAGCCCAACTAACATGATTCTTCTCTGTCCCTATGGGGTCAGGCAGCTACATGCTACTGACAAATGCCCCCTTCCCAGTCTTTGACCATTTTTTCAGCCTTTTGGGGGGGACCCTGAAAGTGATGCCCCAATGCCAGCTTGAAGCAGTTCCAGAAGAGAATACATCATCCCATTTTCCTTGTTCAGAAAAGGTTGAAATGCTGGGTCAAAAGAAAACTCCTTGGCATAGAGACAAGATGGCTAATTATACTTGGACTATGCATGGCTATTACAGGCCATGAGTTACTAAAATAGGCCATGAGTTACCAAATGTAATACCATAATTTTAAGATTAAAATTTGCCAAAAAGAAAATGGGGGAATGAAAGTCCCTAGTCCTTCAGGCTTACACCCCCAAGCCTCAGGAAAAGAGAAACTTCAAGCACCAGGAAATGAGAAACTAAAAATCTAGTTCCAAGAGCAACCTGACTTAGTCATTGTTCAATCTCCCCTGCAACCATATAACAATGTGAAAGGATTTCTGTTAAGAGATGTGCTCAACTGTGACTGGGATAGTTGCAGGTGTCCCAGGAAGGACCACCGTGACCTGTAATGTAAACTCGACTCCCGCCTTGATACCCCCCTTGAGATTTCAGGGAAAATGTACCTGTTGACATAACTGTACCCCCTCTGTGATCACTCTGTACCCAGATCATGATCTTGTGAAACAAAATTGCATGGGAATTGTAATATTGTGGGTTTTGTGGGTTTTTCCTTTATAATCCTTTATGGGGCTGCAGTAAGAGGCGGCTCTTGCTCTTAGGAGCAGGGTTTGTCCTTCTATATAGAAGCTTAAATAAAATCCTCATGCTATTGCATCAACTGGACTAGAGTCTGGGTTCTTGAGGTGCCCACTTGAGACCCCCAGATTTGGGGGTCCAACAGTTTTAAGTTTAATATATTGAACACTGTGTCCAATATCTATATGTAAGTTGCAATGTTGATATGGAAGCTCTTGACAGTCTTTTTCATATATAATTTGTATTACATTTCATTATAAAAAGAATAGAGATATAATTTGTATTATTATCTTTGAGTTTAGTATTTCAATAATTTCAGTATTATGGACAACAACTTACTGACTTGAGTCTGGTTATCTCGCTACATACCTCTAATGAGGATCTTGTGACTGATAATTAAATTGGCAGACACAAGTGATACAAGTGCAGGCATACCATTGTTGTACTTGAGTTCGAATTATAAGAAAAGTTTGTACTTATAATACATGGATACATTACTCAATCTCAAAAGTTTATCAGGCATTGTGTAGCATGTGAACCTCCAAACTGCATAATTGATAGAACCATTTCCTTTAGCACCGTGGAGATGAAAGGTTCATATTAAAATAGGCTACAAGTTCTTGAAGATCCATTAGCAATTTTACAGTGTGAAAATGTTCTATCCCCTTAAAATTATTTTAATTTGGAAATTGAGAGCAAGATTGAAGGCAGAACTTGTTAGATACTATAATTAGCATGCAATGACCCACAGTGAAGGTCTGATTTATTATGTAAATAAGGAGGCAGGATTATAAATTCAGTTTAATTGTGTGTAATTTCTTTGTTTGATAGAGTGCCCAAGCATACAAATGAACATTCTGTAATCCCCAAATCTGCTTCAGAAAGGAACGTATTGATGGGGAGTTAAAATACCAAGGTTTCAGAACTGATTTATAGATTTGCTTGCTCAATCTTAGAAAACAGTTCATCTTAAGCAACCGAATTTTGTAATAATGAGAAAATTATCCAAAGCTTTTAGCTACTTAGGTTAAGTGAAAGATGATTTAATCTATTATGGACTGTGAACCCTATTGATTACTACAGTTGATTACTGAAGTCTTACAGCCTGAGAATCTTGCTGACTGATAGAATCCTCCTTCAACCACAATGTATTATTGAAAGACTTTACAATATTGCAGCTACTCAGGTAAGCACTGTTCTCTCAAGGGACACACGGAGATAATTCACACAGACAAATGTCCCACTGTCAGGTCATAGCCACAGATCGCTGGCAGCTGTTTGCCATCTCACACCAATACCAAAACTTACATCTCACATCCAAAAATCTGACTTGGGTGGGAGAATTGTCCATGCATAATTGTATTTCCGACTCTTCTATTTTCAGATTCCAAATACCGCGTTTTAGCAAGATGATCTTTATGCAGTAAGGATAGAAAAATGACCTTTCTTTCTGTAAAGAGCAACACACCTGCTAGCAAATCATCACTGGAAAAATCATGAACATGGCAACCACAGCTAGCACTGGGTTGCTCTGAGCTATGTGAAGAATCCTAAGTGAATTTGCATTCCTTCACACAACTTTCAGGTAGGGGGCATCACATTTGTTGTGTAGATAGGAAACCTTCTGAAGAGTTCAGTTATCCTAAGACATACAGCTGAGAAATTGCAGGGCTATGATTCCAAAATTGATTCTCTTTTCCATTTATTTGTTTAGTATATTCGGAAAGATGGGGCATCATTGATTTCAAATCTTGATCTTTTAAATTGAAAAGAAGGCTACATTACAAATAGGAGATGACCACAAGATCAATGACAAATATGTTTATTCACTGTTAAAATGTCAATGTACCATTAATCTAGATAATCTAATAGTTTCCTTTTAGTTAATTTCAGAAATCAGATCAGTAATGAACACTTAGTAAAACACTGTTGTGTTCGTTGCCTTTATCTAATATCCAAACTAAGCAGACTTCCTCCAGATTTCTTTGTTTGCCCACACAATGAGAATTTAATACTTTATTTCAAGAAAGAAATTTGGAAGCTATTTTTTTTGAGAGGGCAACATAAAAAGCACAATTTGCTCTCAAAGTGGTAGGTGTTAAGATTATGAGATTCGTGATGTGGCAAGCCAACACCAAGATTAACTCATGATCTTAAACTGCTGATGACCATCTGCCTTCTAGAATGTGAGTGCTGAGCCAGACTCTGAAAACCCTTCATTACTGAAATAATAATAATGCACAGTGTTGAGCAAATTTGTTTATTTGATTGCTGAATCTTAACAGCTTTCAGTGCTGCGGGGCCTTTGCTAAAATAAAGTTTCACAATATTTTGAAACAATTCTGGCTAATTTTTCAGTGTAGCTTCTGCCACGTACTCTTTTCTTTTAAAATTTTCAAGGCAGCTGAATGGGAAAAGTGCTTTTAAAAGTTCGTTTATTGCTATTATTCTAGTTTCACCTGAAGTTATAAATTCTGTTTTTATCACGAGTTGTCATGGGGATGAATGAGCTGTATGGCAGATCTGGTCCTGTGGCTTAGATTCACATTCTTTCATTGAGATAAAGAGGAGAGAGTAGGGGGAGGGATCAACCAAAGCTAACAGTGAATGAGGAAGCCCTGCAGAAAGCTACTCCTTTTTAAATATATTAAAACAACAGTTAATAGAAAAATTTAAATGAAAGCACCCTGGTACACAATGCATCTCTCATGTGGTTAGTAGATGAAAATCCTAGTAACAGTGTGGGAAATCGCCTTACGATTGCTGGTCAGAGAGCTTCTAGAGGTGTGCAAAACCATGGAAGGCATTGCCAGTGCCCTTGATTATTAACAAGAACCGGAGTGCAAAACTGATTGCTAAAGATATTACATTCTTGGGTTGCATGATAAAGTGAAAGAAGTCAAGCTGAAACTACCCTAGAGTTTCTTTCTCTTCTGGATAGCTTTAGGTGTACATGGACAGGCAATGTAAGATGCTGGGAGAGAAAAGTAATCATTCTTCTTAATGCCCTGTGAACTCCACATGCCACAGTACTGACTGGCTTGCCAACATATGTAATAGTGGCATGACTATTATATGAGTAACCAACCACCTTTTTACAGGAAGGAACTCATTCTTCAGAGCATAAACCTTCTCCACAGCCCCTGTAGCTAAGGAAGTCAGATGCTGTAGGGAGAACCTACTACTTTTGTTTTGTTAAAAAGGTAAAATATCAAACTGTCTTTTAAGTACTTATGTTTATATTCATAGATTATTGTGGTGGTATTGTGTTCCCCAAAATATTGTGCACACTAATAAACTTATCTGGGGTCAGAGAAGAGAACAGCCACAATATTAAACATAGAGGATAGGCAGTGGTAGCACACGCCTTTAATCCTAGCATTCCAGAGGCAAAAATCCCTCTGGATCTCTGTGAGTTCAAGGCCACATTGGAAACAGCCAGGCATGGTGACTCACGCCTTTAACCCCAGAAAGTGAGCCTTTAATCCCAGGGAGTGATGGCAGAAAGCACAAAGATATGTAAGGCACGAGGACCAGAAACTAGAAGCATTTTGGCTGGTTAAGTTTTCAGGCTTCTAGCAGCAATTCAGCTATTCATTCTGGATGAGGACTCAGAGGTTTCCAGTCTGAGGAAATAGGACCAGCTGAAGAAATGGTGAGGTGAGGTAGCTGTGGCTTATTCTGCTTCTCTGATCTTCCAGCATTCACCCCAATACCTGGCTCCAGGTTTGATTTTATTAATAAGACTCTTTAAGATTCATGCTACAGATTATTGCTGCATTTACCCTTCCTTTGTCAGTGAAGCTACTTTTTGCAGTGGGTGGAACTGACAATTGGTCAAAGGGCTTAGAATAAGTGACTGTGGGCACTCTACAATGGTTACCTGTAAAAGACCTGTGTAGGATTGGGTCCATCACCATTTCACCATTTCACTGGGCTCAAACTCTATTCTCCAGCAATCTGATTTAAACTGAAAGGTTTAAACATGAGTGGTAGCATGGAGATAGAGAAAAGGAGAGACTAGAGAAAAGGGCCCATTGATTGAAAGGGGTGTCATTATCTTAATGGCGCAACCATTGATTAGTAACCTGTGATCCAATAAATTACCCCCTCACTTATGCTCATACAAACAACTAGAATTAAACTCACTGGATCACATGCATACCCCCACACATGCACATAAAGACAGGAACCTAGAATGGAGGCTTCTTGGGAAGAATAAGGACTTCAGTGGAAGAGAAAAGAAAATGAGAGAGGTTAACTAATAAGAATAAAATTACCAAAAATTTATTTCAACAATCTCTCCCTCTCCCTCATTCTCATTAATTGTCAAGTAATAAAGAAATCCATTTTTTCCCTAAATTAAGCTCTCCCTCATATATACATACACAGGAAGAGCCATAAAATTTTACTTGGCTGATTTATTTATACCCCTTCATATATTAATGTAGATTGACATGATATATGTGTGTTCCCCATGTATGCAGGGAAGAGAGAAAGGAAGAGGGCCTGTTCAAAGATCCCTCTTTATTATGAGAGAGACAGGGCAATAGCGGTTACAATTATAAGGTGATTAGGTAGATAACTTACAAAAAAGATAACTTACAAACAGGTGTGAGAAGGCAGTGTCCCACTTGTTTCAATTGTGTTTAAAATAAGTAGCTTCCTTTATTTTTCAGCAAGTGAGGTTTTAAATCAATGTACAAATAATCTTCTAATCAATGGCTTGTGTCTGATCCCCTGGGGAAAACCTTATATTTCTTAGGGAAATTAAGTAGGTGTGAGAGTCATCCTAGCCCTTACCAGGTAGTCCCTCTTTCCTCTTCCCAAACAAAGCCAGTCATTGTTAGAAGACTCAAAAAGTTGGTACTTATACCTTGCAAGCCCCACAGATTGATCAAATAAATTATGCCAGTATCTGTACCAGAGAGGCATAGCAGAAAATTATGAAACATGGTATATGGCCATATTTTCTAATTTTGTGGGAGTTGTCATCACAACCAGCTTGCACAATACTTTTCTAGTGTCTGATGACATATGTGTGTGTCATGTTTATGTGTGTGCACATGCCTGAGCACATGTGTGTGGAAGTTAGTGGCTGACATCAGGCATCATCCTCAGTCACTCTCCACCTTGTTTTTTGAGACAGAATGTTTTATGGCCAGCAAAATCTAGGACCTTATTTCCCACAACCCCCATAGCATCAGTGTTATGTACACGAAAGCCTGGATTTCTATGTGAATGATGGCTATCCAAACTCAGGTTTTTATGTTTGGTTGGCAAACATTTTTTCTAACTGAGCTATGTCCCCAGGCCCCTTTGTGAGTGATTCTTAACCTAAGGACATATTCGAATAGGACAAGGAGTCTTTAAGAGGATTTTTTTAAAATTCAGATCAATTTGATAATATCCAGAGGCCAAACTCTCTTGGCAGGTAATTCAAATACCCATCAAAATTGAGACTTACTGGAATAGACCAAAGCCAGGTTTTTTACTCTAAAGGGCCAGATGGGAAATATTTCAGACTCTGTGGATCTCTGTTAGATAAGAATATATACTAAATAAAACTTTATTTATAATTAATGGCACTAGACCAGACTTGGCATGACATTAAGATATTGTCAACTCATTGATCCTCATTTTAAATTCATAATCCAATGACTCATTTACTAAACAAATCTCACTGACAGGAAAATACACTAAAAGCAGCATAATCTTCTCCTGAAAAGACCTGAGTTGAAAGCTGTGTTGGTGCTGCTACTGTTTGCTGTGTAAAAACACAGAAGAGTCCTTAGCTCTTTGGGATGCAGCATTTTCACTTGTAAAATGAGGACAGTGTTACTCAGGTCAAAGGATTACAGCTCTGCAAGCTTTGTCCTCACAATGCAGTAGTTCCTCTGGCTCCTAATGCTTCTCATTTACTGAGCATTTATCACATGCCAGGCACTGCTCTAACTGCTACAGTCATTTTATATTGATCATTGTTTTTCCTTCTGTCATGACCAAGAAAGATAAAAGTGGCCTCTACTTGTCACCAGTGAATTACTATCATGATGGGTAAGAATATATTCATAAACTGGTTTATATCAAGAAGTAAAACTCTAAATGCTAAGCCTACATTAGTTATTGAAAATAGGGAGAGTGTAGTGAGTAGGTTATTTAAAATCTTCAAGCATATGATGTTAACAAAACTGATAGCAGAAGATTGTGCATATATCACCTTGTATGTCTAGGGGAGATGGGAGGAAGAGTAGAGACAAAATATTTTGCTAGAAAAGGCATGAGATGTGTGGAGGGAACAGAACCTGAGATGTAGAATTAGAATACAGGAAGAGAAGATGATGAAGAAAGGTCATGGTGATGGTCAGAATGTGCAGGCCTTGAACTTCAGGTTAGGAAGCTGCATTTAGTTGTAGATCAGGGAGGCGTATTAAACATCATTAGAAATATGAGCTATGACAGAGCTTCATCTGAAAATGGTGGTGTATTTAAGACAGAGAGAACTGTGAAACATGCAAACATACACGCCGTCATAAACACTTATGCACATGCACACACATACACTTGTATTTTCTATGTGCAGGGTATCAAGCTGTTGAAAGGATTAGAGGCAATAAAGATAAAGTTTTTAAAGTAGTCTATATTATAAAGAAAGAACTATACAATTGCTAGCTACTATTGTTCAAAAATCTGCTCACCACTCAAGATTTCCTTGTAGAAGAGGGTTATTGTAGAGAATGGAGGGATGCAAGTGCCAGTTTATGTTTAGACTATATGATACTGATATCTAGTATGAGTAAGCTAGTGATGGGTGACACTCCCTGCCTGCATAATTTAAAAGTGTGTGTGTGTAATATATATATATATATATATATATATATATATATATATATATATATATGCTTGTATATGTCATTAATGTATACTTCATATTGTTGGGAATCCTTGCTCTGGCCCCACTCCTCCCATTCCACACCCCACCTCTAAGAAAGCACGTCAAGGGTCTGCTCCTCCCCTGGAGATGTTCAGGATCATGCCTACAGGGTATTTAAGACACGGTCTCCAGACTGGCCAGGTGATTTCTCTCCTACTTTATTTTCCTGAGACTTACCTGGTGTGGGGGTGAGCTGTAGCTTGCATGCTGGTTCATATCTGTTCCTATGCTTGCTTTTGTGTGGCCTTTACGTGTTAGCATGTGCCTGGATGCATGACAGTGTCTGACTATCCAGCAGCTTGTGTGGTGGTGAATAACACACGCCTCTGTGCCTATGGATTTTGCTCACATTTGCTTCAATGTCCCAGCCTCTTGTGACCCTCCTATATCATGACCTTGGCACTTGGAACTTAGTTATTGCTGTATGTCTACAAATTTTTTTCTACTGATTTAAGAAATATCAAAATTTGAGGAGAAGTCAAATGGTGGTAACGGGTTTGCCAGTCTCACACTTACATTAATAGACTTATTCACAGAGGGTATAATTTAGACCTAACACGTTTATAAATAAAACATAAGGACACTTTGTGCACAGGGAGGATGGAAGAACTGGTAAATGTGGCAGTAGAATGGAACATTCAATGAAGGAGGGAGAGATAGAAAATTGAGTTTAGAAACCTCAGCCAAAGGGTTACCAGGACCTTACTAACATGTTCACAACAGAATTGTAAAGCAGGGAATTGGTTCTAGAGCATTTGCTAAGTTTGAAGCTACAAAGAGGCTGAATGAGTGGGAAGACATTAAGAATAGGTTTGGACTCAATGTTTGTTAATAGTGCTGTTCACACCAAAGGAAAGGAAGTATCAAGGCAGAAATGATTTTGTTTGAGATTGGATTGAACTGTGGTAAATTTAGTAGAAATGTTACTTGGAGAGATTTACAGCAAACCCATTTTGCAGGCAAATGACAATGTGAACCTCGACCAAAACTAGATTGGAAATGCATTTTCAGAAACTCGTTTACCATGGAAACTATAATCGAATCTCTTTAGGGACTACCTCTTCCTTTCTTTTTGACCATGAAATGGTCAGCAAGGCAATGGACAAAGGATACACTTGATTATACATGAAGTCAATTTCCTCTGTAAATTACTCATCTATTTCAACAATACATCCAGGTAAGATTTTTCCCCTATTTGTCACCACTTAAAGGTGACATTTAACTCAATACATCTCCTGTTTTCTCATTTCATCATTGATAGACTTGATGCACTCTATTTTATTTACTTAAGAACAATGAGTATCAAACATTTCAAGGTATCAAAGTAATTCATCAAGCAATATCAAGATGAGAATTATACAAATAAAAGTCCATTGGTCTTTCTGCCCTTTATCCCATGGAATATAAGACATGATTATATACTCTAAACATTTTCTATTGCCTGAGTTCCATATGAAATAATGTAGATGTAAGGGAATGTTGAAGGGACTAAGGGACATGTTAGTAGGTTATTGAAAAACAGGAAATCTTTCCAAGATAAATATGTGCACAATCATGTTTCTAAAAATATGTGATATATTTCACAGTACAGTTAAGACACTAAAAGTAGAGAGCTGAGTTCAGAAGCTCTTGAGAGGTGGCATGATACTGTGAATGATGAAAAACTATATGTGAGGTATAATATGAATATATGTGATTTTTCCAAGTGACTACATGAAAGTACAGTGAGAAGTCTGAAGTAACAGCCTGCACATTTTTTGAAGTCCTAGTGGCCTAAGAAATGCCAATGCAATTAAACATTAGGGACACTGACAGGGGGTATGACTGTTCTTTCTTGCCCAAGAAAAGCTTTGAGCACAAGCATTAAGTGATGTGTTATGAACACTTAGAGAGCAGTCATAAGGTGATAGCTAGGAAGAGGACAAGGAAACTCATGGACCTATTGCAGCTGTTGAAAAGTGTGAGCTCTTTGTCAATGCATATATACCTGTCATGGACAACCTTCTGCCTGTCACCTGTGTGTCTCATTAACGACCTTGTCTTTGTGAGGTGATGGAAAGAGGGGCAGAGATCTGCACTTAGCTAAGCTTGATGGCATACATTTAGCTAGGCTAGAAGATGTAATGGTGGGTAAAAGCAGAATGTGGTTATATTCATTGTTGAATGATGCTTTAGGATGATTAAATAAAATGTCCTATTATTCTGTGGCTATGACGCTATAACCTAATCTCATAACAACCTCCATGGAAACAGGCAATATAGACAATAATCCATTAAGTGTATACATTACTGATAACCAGTTACAAATAATTACTTAGAATAAACTCAATTGGAATTGTACTTATAATCTTTAGGCTATATTTTATTTTGTTACTCTATTTACAAGAAGACATAAAAATTCTTCCCTAAAGTTAATTATGCTTCATCTTCTGACCCTTTTGAAAAATTACCCTTCATATCAACAATGTCAAATTCTTGCCCCCCCAATGAGCTAAAACTTTAGCTTGCATTGGTTTTATTTTCACAAAAAATGCTGATCTGATAATTTTAAGAACTACAAGTTGTTTAATACAATTTACTAGACTTGTGTTGATAACTAATAGCACTCATACTTCCTCAGGTGATTTATTAACTTGTTAAAACTTCTATTTTATAGCAACATATATATTCAATTTATATCTCTACTAATTTATTTCTTTTACCAATATTATTAGTGTCTTGTAAGTTTCTAGGTCAGTAGCAATTTCTAGTACTGCTATCTTGCAGATTCTTACATAGCTATGTCTTTATCTTGTTTTCTTAAAAAAATAGTTTCCATGTCCTATGATGAGACAGAGTCTGCTGAAGAAGGAGATTAAATCAACCCATGTATATTTTGTAGGAACTATTAAGTCCACAGTCAGGTGTCTTCTGACCAGTAATTATTATGTGGCAGCTTCCATGTCAGAAGCTTCTAAGCAATGGAATCATCATAATCCATTTTAAACACTGCTGGCATGCCAACAAAGACACAGGAGAAATTGTAGAAGGGGTAATTCCCATATCTGAAACAAAACAAATTATGCAGCAGTCCCAGGAGATTATCAGCACAAACAATATCAGTTTAGAGGCGATGACTCACATAAGTTGGAGTAAAGGGCTTCTTGGTTTTGGTTAGATGTCTTACAAAATCTAAACACACTATGTTGATAGGGGGCATTGGTGATAGTTTTTCACACATATGGGACTTTTATTTAAGAGAAATGTTGATTCTTTATTCACTTGGGACCAACACTGTTGGCTCTGTTTTAATTCCTAAGAGTAAGATGTTCGCCCCTTATTTTTGTGAATTTTCTGCTTTTCAGTTGAATACAACCCAATAGAAAAAGGCTTAAGATAAAGTGAATTTCATGTGCACCTACCCTTCTAGAAGCTAGGTAAATGAAAGCAGCATTGTTGGAGTTTCATTCACAGCTGTAATCTGGTTCTCAAATCCTATCATTGAGATTGGCTGTTGTCCTCATCTCTCACTCTGTCTTCTTTGGTTGTATTTTTTTTTTTTTGACAGGTTGGTGCCATATAGTCCATCTGGTCTCATGACAGCGATCTCACACTGCCCCTGAATGCTGAGATTATAGGAGTCTACCTGATTATATTCCTAAGGAGATTCTCACCTAATGATGATATGTATAATTCCAGGTGCTTATCCAATCAACTGAACAAAACATTTTACTTTTTAATTTGGGTGCTAGTGATGTCTTTAAATCAATTATTCCAATGAAAGAATATAATTGGCCAGGCATAGGACATTAATCAAAACTTATAATAAAGGAAAAGGGTCCCCCTGATGTAGTTATTTGTGTATTAGATGCTGGGCACACATGTATAATTTCTCCAATATGCTAGCCTTTGGAATATAAAAATTCCTGTGGATTTCCTTCTTATTGTTTGTTTAGTTTCATTTTATTTTACTTGTGAGGAAATCTTATTGTGTCCTGGATGGAGTCAATTCCTGATTGTGTGGAATTTTTACATCAATCAAATATGCATAGATGATATCCTCCATTATTTACCATGTAATTGTAGTTGGCATTAAATATCCTTAGATACTTTCCCACAGAAACATAACATGAAAAAAAAAAAAAACAAAGAAAAAGCATCTTTATTCCAGTCTTACATCAGTTCTAGCTGTGATTACATAGGAGAAGCTCAAAAAGCAAACACCCACAGCCCTGGAATAGGCCAGTCATATGTATGTAGTACTTCCTAGATGTCTGTTTTACTGTGTGTTCAGAAAATTTCAGTTCCTCCTCTCTCCACCCACCCCCACTCTATTCCTCCTTTAGTTTTTTTTACTTTCTGTTTACCAAGATGTATCAATAAGAAAAATATCATGCAATTCCCTCTACAAAGACACCATTCATATATAGAATATGTTTGGCTTATCAATGAAGCGTAACTCTGATTAATCTTATCATTAAAAACCAGGAGTCAGATATTAGGGTAAAAACCTGAGGATCAGAGAAGTAAGGAAGCACCCACAGTCGTTCCTACCTCTTCTGTTCCTCCAATTCAAAAGGGCCAAGATCTTATCACCATCCCATCTTATCACTTCCTGTTTCCTCTCTGTACAGACATCCAGACCTCTATGGTTAACTAGTGACTAGCTCTACCCTCTGACTCCAAGAGTTTATTTGTGAGAATGTGTTTGGCTTATCACTGTGAGAACACAAAAAATATCACACGACATATCATCTGTGTAAATATCTCTTCTGGCTAACATAGCACATTTTTTTGTATGTCTTTGTAAAAAACAAAGGCTATTCATTGATATTGAACTGCCATATGTTAAATTATGGTCTTCTCTCACTCTTCAGGGCCATTTTATGATTGCTTGGTTTATTTGTCACACTGAAAAGAGTGAAACATAAGAAATAAATAGGAGAAAAATAGATTATACTGTTTAAAATAGCCGGGAAGACTTCAGCTAAATGCATATGTTAGTGATATAAACTAAACTTTAGGCCAAAGCTGCCTGAAGATGAATACAGATCAATGTATTTCATTTCTCAGTTTTCTGTCATAGACATATTTTTGTATATATAGCTAGAGAAATCAGATTTATAAAAATCAAAATGAGTTTATTCATATAATACAGGTTGACTTGGTTTGTAAACACAGGTTGACTCTATAATATAGATATGTTATCGGTGCATGTGTGTGTGTGTGTGTGTGTGTGTTTGTGTATGTATGCAGTTATACATTGTAGCAGGAATCTTAGCAGCTCTTATTAATAAAATCAAACCTGTGCCAGGTATTGGGGTGAACTGGAAGATCAGAGAACCAGAACAAGCCACAACTAACCTCACCTGGCCAACTTCTCAGCTGGTCTTGTTTCCTCAGACTGAAGTTTCTGTGTCCTCATCCCAATGGCTCTGAGCTGAATTGCTGATCGAAAACCTGAAGCTTAACCAGCCAAATGATTAACCAGCCAAATGCCTCTAGTTTCTGGTCCTCATGCCTTATATATCTTTCTGCTTTATGCCACCATTCCCTGGGATTAAAGGCTCGCTTTCTGGGATTAAAGGCGTGAGTCACCATGCTTGGCTTATCCTTGAACAGATGGATTTCTGCCTTTGGAATGCTAGGATTAAAGGTGTGTGCTGCCACTGCCTAACTTCTATGTTTAATATTGTGGCTGTTCTGTCTCTGACCCCAGATAAGTTTATTAGGGTGCACAATATTTTGGGGAACACAATACCACCACATTACATGAATTGTAAAAGTAAGTTTAAAGAACAACCTTCTCTTATAATGCCTTTTTAAAAGTTATTTTGTGATAGTGATCATTATCGTCATGGAATTTTCATACATGTATAACATTTATCAACGTTTGTTGCTATTCACTTTCACCCACTACTCTCCCCATGCCCCATGCTCTTCTCTTGCTGGTCGCTTTCCTTGTCATCAAGGAATCAGGGAGTTTTCCTTCCTATTTAGGTCACAGGAATTCCATTTTCCTCTCCTTTTTACCTCCTTCTGCCCTCACTTGAGAGCTTTTCTGCTTTTTCATGGTCATCTTTCTATTTTCAAGAAAAAAACATGTGCACACATACACACCATCGCAGGATGCACACATATGTGGTAATCTAGATTCTGCATATGGGAGGAAATGTATTTGTCTTGCTTATTTCTCTTAACACAATGATATCCAGTTCCATCCATTTTTTTCTAGAAATTTCGTGATTTCATTTTTCTTTATGGTTGAAAAGAATTCATTGTGCATGTGTACCACATTTTATTAATGTAATCATCTGCTGCTGGTCATCTTAAGTTTTGTGACTACAGTAGCAGTAGACATGGGAATGCCCATATTTCAGTGGTAGCTGACTTAGAGTCTTTTTGATATGTGCCCAGGGGCTGGGTCCAATTTTAGTTTTCTGAGGAAAATCCACACTGCCTTCCAGAATGGCTATATTAGTTTACCTTCCTGCCCATTCTGACTGGAGAGAGGTGAAATCTTAAAGGAATTTTAACTTGTGTTTCCCTGAAGTCTAAGGATGTGGAGCACTTTTTCAAATATTTACTGGCCACTAATATTTATTCTTTTGAGAATAAAATTAAATAAAAATAAAATAGTTTACTAGCCCATTTATTGTTTATATGATTTAGTTTAGGGCATTAATTTTTTTCTTCTTTACATATTCTAAACATGAATACATTGTCTAATGTATAGTTTTAAAGTCATTTTTCATATTCTGTAGACTATTTCTTCACTGTTTTCCTCCTTATTCAGAAGCTTTTTAATCCATGCAAACCATTTGTCAGTTCTTTGGACAGTTCTCTGTATTATTAGACTCTTGTTCAGAAAATCCTATTCTATGTCTATATGATATAGAGGGTTTTGCCTACATCTCCCTCTGACAGTTTTAAAGTTTCAGGCATTACATTAAGGGTATTCTGAATTGAGTTTTGTGCATAGTGGGAGACATAGATGTAATTTTATTCCTTTATATGTAGACATTCAGTTTCCCTAGTACTGTTTTTGAGCACTGTTATCTTTTTACCTATGTACTTTTTGACATTTTTGTCAACATTTATATGGTTATCGCTATATGAGTTTATTTCTGGGTCCTCCATTCTATTCCTCTACTCTACTCTATTCTATTCTATTCTATTCTATTCTATTCTATTCTATTCTATTCTATTCTATTCTATTCTACTCTACTCCACTCCTCTGCTCTGCTCTACTCTACTCCACTCCTCTACTCTACTCTACTCTACTCTACTCTACTCTACTCTACTCTACCCTACCCTACCCTACCCTACCCTACTCTATTCTATTCTATTCTATTCTATTCTATTCTATTCTATTCTATTCTATTCTATTCTATTCTATTCCTAGTCTCTATATCTACCTTTGGGGCAGAGCCATACACTTTTCCTTCCATGTCTCTGTAGTAAATTTCAAATTTTACTACAGAGACATGCATACCTCCAACATTGTGTTTTCTCATAAGGATTTTAGTTATTCAAAATATTTTCTGCTTCCATATAAGCTTTAGGATTTTTGTTTTCTACTTCAGTTAAGAATCTGATTGAAATTCTTAATGGGAATTGCATTCAACATCTATATTACCTTTAGCAATATAGCCATTTAAACAATATTAATTCTATCAAACAATGAGGATGGTACTTACTTCCATCTTCTGTTTTTGTCTTTAGTTTCATTTTTTCAGTATCTTAAAATTTTCATAGTAAAGGTCTTTTCACCTCTATGGATAGGCTTAATCATATGCATTTAATTTTTTCAAGCTACTGTGAATGAGATTTTTCCCCCTGATTTCTTCATTATCCAGTTCCTGACTAGCATATAGAGGAGCTTCTGATGATTATGCATTGATTTTGTACCCTGCTTCTTTATGTAAAGTATTTATCGGGTCTAAGAATGCTCAGGTTGAACTGTTAGGGTCATTTAAGCACAGAACACTGACTTCTTCCTTTTCTATGTGCATTTCTTTTCTTTTTTTCCCTTGACTTATTGCTGTAGCTACGACCAAGCACTGGACTGAAGTACAACAATGAGAGTACACATTTTGTCTTGTTCTTTTTTTTGTTTTGTTTTTAACACCTCAACCTCAATTTCCCTTCCCTCTTCTCCTTCCAATCCCTCCCTCATCTGAGACCCCATCTACTGCTCCTCCATTTATCTTGGGGATAGATGGGCATGGATTCTGTCTCATGCAATCCTTCCTCCCATTCTTCAGCAGGTTCCCCCAACTTGACCTAATTGCTGGTGGCCATGGCTGAGGAGCAGCAGGTAGCCATTGAAGTTCAGATGTCAGCCCACTAGGAGGAAAATTCCTGATGGGTGAATCTCCAATAGACAAGGCTCCAGAATCTCTTTTGCTTCTTTTGTACCTTTACATGTTAGCTACTGCCATCTTTATCTGGCATAGTATGAATGGGGTGATCCATGCTACCTGTGATGTAGTGTGTTTATTTCATAGAAATGTCCCAGTCTACTGTGCATTTTTACCTGTGGATTATTATGAAGAAGATTTCTTCTTAAGCTGCATTGTCTAACTGATAATAATAATGTCAGTTTAAATAGAGTTTTGAAGTTAAAAAATAAAACAAGGAAGTGTCACACAGCTAGAACTTGTAAATCTTATCAACCTAAATAACTTAAAGACTAACTATTTATAAGAATAAACAATATGTAAACAGATGTACAGCATAAGGACAATGACTTTGAATTTGTGACAGTATACAAAATATCTAAATCAGAGGTAGGAATGTAAAGTGCACTATGACAACAATATCCTTAATATGTATCAATGTACAAAATATCCTAAATAGAGATAGAACATATATACAGTATGGCAAATGTAATTTAACATTTGTATCTGTAGCTTGAGTTTCTCTCCAGGTCCTGCCAAGCCCCCGCAGTCCCACAGCCCATATATAAAATAATCACTCAGACGCTTATATTACTTATCAACTGTATGGCCATGGCAGGCTTCTTGCTATCTAGTTCTTATTTATATCTTAAGTTAAACCAGTTCTATAAATCTATACCTTGCCACGTGGCTTGTGGCTTATGGGTATCTTGCATCATGCTTCTCCTGGCAGTGGCTGGCAGCATCTCTCTACTCAGCCTTCCACTTCCCAGTCTTCTCCTCTCTCTTTGTCCCACCTATACTTCCTGCCTTGCTTCTCCTGATGGCAGCTGACATCTATCCTGCCTCTACTTTTCTTCTTTCTGTCTCCCTTCTTAGATTCCCTGCCTGCCTCTAAGCTGCCTTGCCGTAAGTCAATACAGCTTTATTTATTAACCAATCAGAGCAACATATATTCACAGCATACAGAAAGGCATCCCACAGCACTTCCCCTTTTCTTTTTTCTTTTTTTTTTCCGAGATAGGGTTTCTCTGTTTAGCTTTGGAGGCTGTCCTAGATCTCGCTCTGTAGACCAGGGTGGCCTTGAACTCACAGAGATCTGCCTTGCTCTGCCTCCCAAGTGCTGGAATTAAAGGTGTGTGCCACCACTGCCTGGCTTCCCTTTTCTATCTAATCAAAAAGGAAGGTTTTAACTTTAACATGGTAAAATTGCATATAATAGAACAGTTAACAAGCAAGGACTACAGTTACAATATCTAGTTTCTTTGCATTTGGCAAAATTAAAAAAAAAATACTCTATCATCTATCTTATACTTGTGAGTCTAAAGTTTCATATATAATTAATCTTTTACTATAATTAAGGAAAACTGTAATTATAACTGTCTAGTCTTCAACTACATCAAAACCCCCAGAATTATATAATATTACCTAAGTAAACAGGAAGTTCATTATGAACAACTTCCAAAAAATTCAGAATGACAGACAGCTGGCTGCCTGGAGAGTCACCAAAAGTTCCTCTGTAAAGTTGAGGTATCCATCTTCAGCCTATAGGCTTAGAGTTTCTCAGTCATTTCTCTGTAACTAGAGTTGTCCTGCCTTGCCCACAGTCAGGACAAATCTCTGTCACCTGCCAGTCCCATAGCCGCTCAGACCCAACCATGTAAACACAGAGACTTATATTGCTTACAAACTGATGGCCATGGCAGGCTTCTTGCTAACTGTTCTTATAGCTTAAATTAATCCATTTCCATAAATCTATACCTTGCCATGTGGCTCCTGGCTTACCAGCATCTTCACATGCTGATTGTCATGGCGGCAGCTGGCAGTGTCTCCCTCCACCTTCCTGTTCTCTCAATTTTCCTCTCTGTTTCACCTATACTTCATGCCTGGCCACTGGCCAATCAGTGTTTTATTTATTGACCAATCAGAGCATTTGACATACAGACCATCCTACTGCATTTCTCTTTGTGTCCTATAGAATATCTGGCAGTCTCCTCTTCAAAGCAGGAACCAGAGGACCATTTCACCTTGTTTTGGTAAATACAGTGATCATTTTTTCAAGGGTCCTGCATGTCCAGTCAATACAACATTTTGTCAAGCAGTCCAGGCAAGAACTGTCTGTTGCCTAAATGGCCAGTTCTGACAATAAGAAGATAAACTCCATATGGAGTTTCTCTGATGCCCATTTTCCTCTTTGAAGTAAATTGGTGCTGCCAGGAGCAGACATGTCTCATTATCCAGAAAATCTAAGTTCTTAAAACATTTTAAGTGCCATATTCTGTAGGTCTTTGAAGTGTTTGAATATTATCTACCGAATTGAAATATATCTATGTATGTCTAGAAAACTTAACTAACATGACTATAAGTTTGAGTATCATAGATGACTAATTATTAATCTGTATTTCTCAACTATCACTACAATTTCAAATGAGTTGAGTTGCATAAACAAAACACTTTAAACAAGAGTAGAATAAATACAGTATAACAAAATTAACTTTAAGTTCGTATCAATAAATTAAAATCCTTAGCAATGTAAAATATTTTAAGCAAGTTGTTGCTCTTTATAAGTAGATTAAATTATCTATCCTTTCATCCTATCATATCTATATCCTATCCCCCTTTTTTCTTTAGATGAGATTGCATTTAAAATCAACCCCTTTTAAACAAAAATAAACATTTATAAACAATATTTTGGGAATTTAGGTATAGCTTCTCATACTACTTCCTGCTGGATGGGGGCACTGGCATCTTATGAGGATCCTGAGAAAATTAAGAATTATAGTCAAGTCCTGACTGGAATAGTCTGTGAGGCTGCATTGTCCGAGCCAGTTGTCTTGAAGCAATTCTGGATTTTGGATCATCTAGGCCATGGTGTTATTGGAGACCTTTCAGGGGATCTTGAATGATCAAACCATATTAGCCTGGAAGCAATTGGCAGGTTCTCATCTTCTGTGGAAACAAAAGCAGAACTTCTTTTCTAAAGCAACATATCCTTAGACACAAATTTTGAAGTCAAGATACCTTTAAAATACACATATTGCTTTAACTCAGCAGCCTTTATAATCAAATGTCTTTCTGCAGTTAAAAACCCGCAAGACAATATAATCCACACTCTCTGCGTGATTTCCATCTGTATGTGGCTTATTTTTATATTACACTTACTGTTTCCTTAAAAGACTTTATTTTTTAAAACTATTCCTTTATATAATTGTATGTAACTGCATATATTCCTTTCTTCTCTCTTCTAAACCTATGTACATTTTTACACACAATGTAAACCGTTTAGAGGTTTACTCCATCTGTTTTACTGTGGATCTTTTGCTTTCAATTGCAGAGTGACTAGGACAGAAGCAGGAGCCTTGTCTGCTGACTCTGCCCACCTCTACTTCCCTACATGGTGATGGTACATTTACTTCTAGCTCTAGGAGCCTTGCTCACCACAAACTCCAGGAAGCAGTTGGTCTATGCCTCCATCAAATAGCATGTAACCCAGAAACCTCTCTTTTTCTGTACTAGCAAAAGCTAAATCCTCCATGCAGTATGCTGCATGGCTTGGAGACACCTCTGTGTGTCATACTGTAGGTCAAACCCACATTCGTTGTGAAACCACCATACTATAGCTCATGGCTTTCCTGAGAGACACTAGGAAGCTGTTTTTAGCTCTGTTTTAGAATCTTTTTTTAAAAAGTGTTTCTCATGTTTTAGGTGAAAATCTTGCTCTATATTGGGCAGCCAAATGTAGCCATAAGTTTTCTCTGGTCTCGCCCAGCACTGCAATCAGGATGAATCTTTCCCTCCTGCATCTTGTAGCTGCTCAGACCCAAGTAAACACACAGAGGCTTATATTAATTATGAACTGTATGCCCTAATGGCTCAAGCTTCTTGCTAGCTTTCTGTTTTAACTTAATCCATTTTTATTAATCTATAAGTTACCAAGTGGCTGTGGTTTATGAGTACTTTTACATCTTGTTTCTCCTGGTGGTGGCTGGCATCTGTCCTACCTCTGAATTTCTTCTTCCTGTCTTTCTCCTTAGATTGCCTGCCTGCCTCTAAGCTGCCTTGCGATAAGTCAATACAGCTTTATTTAGTAACCAATCAGAGCAACACACATTCATAGCATACAGAAAGACATCCCACAGGGAAAGAAAAAAAAAAGCTTCCAAAGAGTCAAGAATAAGTATGGAGAGAAATAGAATTTTGACAATAGTCCTTAGATTTTTGGATTTCTTCTGTCCCACACCAGGTGGCTTTTCTGATATAAGACATAAACGTAATTTTTTTCAACAACATGCTCGGATTTAGAAGAGAGAGTCACACTTCAACTCCAAAGCTGGCTTTGAATATAATTGAGTCAGGACTATAACTTTTCTTAGAAATAAAGAGATATAGATGTTTAGGTATTGAGATTTTACTAATGTAAGTACGATTAGGTCAGATTTTTCTTTGCTTGGTAATTTTTTCTGGAAGTTTTCCCTTCTTTAGATGTCTAGATGTCCAAGGTCTTTTAATTTCTTGAAAATGGGTATTTCTATTTTCCTGTAAAGACAAAAATAAAACCCTGCCCTGATCCTTGTTTGGTGAGTTTTCCTTAGACTTGCAGAATTGTTACATTGGTGGGTGAGCTATCATTTCTCCTTATCAAGAGTTTTCTCCTGTCCCAATTAAATTTTTATTCATTTTATGGTAGCTATAGCTTTTATTCTCCATGGAAACAAAAGTGAAACCCCTTCCCCAATGTAGCACATTCACTGGTTTTCCTTTCTGATGTCAACGCATCTTTGAAGTACACAGGCTGATTTAGCTCAGTAGTTTTTTCTATAGTCCAATGTCTCTCTGCAGCTGTTGTACCTTTCTCATTAGCATTAAGAAAATTTAAGGTTAATAAGGCATTATGCAATCTGTCTTTGGGGGTTTTAGTTTCCCCTTCCTGTTTAAATATAATACACAAAAATGTTTCATTTTCTTGGAGACATATGTTAGAACATTGCTAGTCTGAATTTGTACAGAAATCCCCATTATGATCATGAATTTTAATAGGTGTGTAATTGCCCATTGGAATTCTGAAAACATATCTATTGTATGGTGTACATATTTTAACTTTCCAAATTTTGCAAAATGAAACACATCCATCTGCCAAATTTCATTTCTCTATATACATTTAGGATTACTTCCTGCAGGTAATGGAATTTGGTTATAGAATGAACAAGTAGGATATTTCTTTACTATTGCCTTAGCTTGTTGCCAAGTGATAGAAAAAAATTCTTTTTAAACCTTTGCTATTGACAGGATATTTTTTATAAAATTTTGAGGCCCCTGGGACACCTCCTATTAGTAACCAATCAATTTCATCTTTATCTTTTGCTAGAGGAGCTAGCAGACTTGTATGGGATCTGATGTGTTATATATATATTTTTTCCTATTTCTGATTATTTCCTCTAATTGTATAAATAGCAAAGCTAATTTTGTTCTATCTGGAATAAATTTAGCAGTTTCAATATGTAAAACAACTCTTTCTACATATTGAGAGTCAATACTATATTGAGAGATTCCGTAAAGTCTATTAGTACCATAAGAATGGCATACAATTCTGATGTTTACAGAATTGTAAGTGCTTTGAACCACTTAACTTAAATCTCCTGATTTATATCCTGTCTTTCCTAATTTATTTGCATCTATATAGAACATAGGGACTCCAAAGGTTGGTGTTTTCCATACAATGTGAGGAAGGACCCAACTGATCCTTTTTATAAATTTGATTGTCTCACTTTTGGGATAACTGTTGTTAATCTCTCCCAAAAACTTACTGCAAGCTCTTTGCCAGTATTCATTATCTTTCCATAAACAGGAAATTTCCTCATCAATTAAAGGTACTACCATTTCTACTGGGTCCATTCCTGTCAATTGACAATGTCATATTTTCCTTTTAAAATCAAATCAGAATCTCTCCCACATATGTCTTTAATTTCTTATTTTTTTTATGTGGTAGAAATATCCATTCCAATGTAATATCTTCCCTCTGCATCAAGGTCCCTGTAGGGGATTTCTTGAGGGTAAATATAACCAGAATGTAATTAAACTCTGGATTCACATGATCCACATGTGCCTCTCGTATTGTCTAGTAGAGCCAATTCTTTCTCAGTTTCAGCTGATAAGTCTCTCAGACTATTTAAGTCCTTGTCCCCTTCTAGGGTATGGGGCAAAATTATCAGTTCATCAGGACTTATCCCAATAGTGGGCCATACATTGAAAATGTCTCTTAGCAATCTTTGAAAGTCATTAAGAGTCCACAATAAATCTCTTCTGATTTGTACCTTTTGGGGTCTAATTTTTGGTAGACATATTTTACATCATAAATAATTAACAGAATCTCCTCTTTTGAAAAGCAATTTGTAATCCCCAGTGAGGAAAAACTTTCTTTACTTCTTCAAATATGTTTCCAAAATATCCACATTTGAATCGGCTAGTAAGATATTATCCCTATAATGGTAAATTATAGATTATGGAAACAGTACAAAAATTATTTCCAAATGCTTTGTATAAAATATTGGCACAAGGTGGGGCTATTTAACATTCCCTGTAGTTGGAGTTGTCTCCAGTCCCGCCTGGGCCTGCAGTCACTCAGATCCAAATAAACACACAGACACTTATATTATTTAAATTGTTTGGCCTAATGGCTCAGGCTTCTTGCTATCTAGTTCTTACATTTTAAATTAACCCATTTCTATAAATCTATACCTTGCCACATGGCTCATGGCTTACCAGTATCTTACATGTTATCTTACATGTTGCTACTTATGGCAGTGGCTGGCAGCGGCTCTTCACTTAGCCTTCCACTCCTCACAATTCTCTCTGCTGATCCCGCCTATACTATACTTCCTGCCTGGCTATGGGCCAATCCGCATTTTATTTATCAATCAATAATAGCAACACATTTTCACAGCATACTGAAAGACATCCACAGCAATTCCCTGTTGGAAAACCTTCCATTGATATCTCTTAACTGGCTGCATATTGTTATAAATAGGTGCCATGAAGGTAAAATTTTCCTATCTTTTCTTGTAGAGGTATAGTGAAGTCCTTTAAGTCAATAACTATAATAGGCCAATCTTTGGGTAACAGAGAAGGCAAAGGCATCCCAAATTGTAGAGACCCCATTGCCTGAATTACTTTAAATTTGGCTCTTAGATCTGTCAGCATTCTCCATTTTCCAGATTTCTTTTTAATGACAAATACAGGAGAATTCCAAGGGCTGCAGATTCTTCAATATGTGGAGCATTTAGCTGTTCCTGAACCAGGTTTTCTAAGACCTTAGTAGTTTCTCTGATGTCATAGGCCACTCCCCAACCCAGACAGATTTGTTAGTTAGCCATTTTAAGGTTAAAGCCTTTGGTGCCTCTGAAATTTCAACAGGTGTTGTGCCCTGTTTTTGTGCAGCCTGAATGGTGAGTGACTGTTTTTAATGGTGTCTTATCATACTATTCCCAGAAACATGAATTGGTTTAAGGTATGCTTCTGAGATTGGAGGAATATTAATCTGGGATTCCATTGCTGTAACAGATCATAACTCCATAGATTCACTGATACATTAGCCTTCCTCTTTGTCCTTCTGTCCCTATGCATTTAACCCATCTACTGCTTTGTTTTTACCAGAGATAGGGTTCCATTTCCTAGGAATTGAACATCTACCTCCCAAAGAGGTCAATTCAGATGCCATGACTCTGGTGTAATTATAATCACATCCTCTCCTATGTCCAGCAAACCTTCAATTATAATGTTATTTATTCATACCCCTAGCTTTGGTTTTTGTATTTGTTTTATGTTTTTTCTTGGAATTTTTTTATTCATTTTTTCAAAGCTGTTCTATCATCCAGTGCAGTATGATTTTTTTTACGCTGGGCACTGGATCATCTAATTGTTCTGGGGATGGGGTTCTTCTACAGTGACTGGGAATGGCTGGACCATGTTCAATTTGGGTGCCTGTGGGAGGTCCCCCAAGGCATTTCCTCGTGGTAATGGATTGCCTTGATTTTCTCTTGTAGATCCGCATTTGTTGGTTCAATTTCAGCCTCTGCCACAGCTTCTGCATAATCCAGATGGTTTGGGCCTTCTGTTTGGGTAATTCCTAGAAGAAATATTATTTTTAGGAGTGCCCTGTGTACAATTTTTTCTTATATGGCCTAGTTTTCCACAACTAAAACATTTTACAATTTGATATGTCTTTATGCCTTTGAAAATCACCACTCCTATCCAAGCCACATCACTATAGTTATGAGTCTCAATGCTGATTCAGTGTTGGATCTATTCTTCTATGGGTGCTGATCTGACCTTTAAAGGCACAATTATCTTTTTTCATTCTAAATTAGCATTTTCAAAAGCCAAAGATTGAATTAGTACTTGTCTAACTTTCTGATCTTATATTGTTCTGTTTACAAAATCAACCTTTGCAAAAAGTCAGTAAAGGGTTCTTTTGGTCCTTGTATGACCACATTATATTTCTCAGTTGTTTTTCCTTTTTCTGGGATCTTATCCCAAGCATTTAAGGCTGCCATATGGGATATGGACAAGGTATGTTCATCAAAGGTTGCTTGTTTCTTTACATCAGCAAAACAGCCCTCATTAAGAATTTGTTCTTGAGAAATTTCAAAACTCCTAATCTTGCTTTATAGTTCAAAGGCCTTGGCTTCTTCTCTCAACTAACTTTTCCATTGTAACTGATGACTATATTCTAATACTGTTGAGATTAATAGATCCCAGTCTTTTAGAATTATCCTATTTCTTGAGGACCATGTATTTAATATCTGTCTCATATATGGTGAATGCATACCGTAGATAGCTATTGTTTTCTTAATGTCTTTTAAATCTCTCATATGTATAGACTTCCATTTACAATTTGCATATCCTTTGGGATAATTGACATTTTCTGGCTTTTCAGAAACAGTAGTAGGATAAATCTTAGCAGGTGAAGTCACAACCTTAGGGAGTCATCTCTAACTCTGTAAGGTACTGGAGAGGTTAATTCCCCTCTAACTTCTTTTGTCTGTGACTTAACGCTCTTTTTTTTTTTATCAGTTTTAACAACTTCTTCTAAAGCTTGAAAATGATTTGACATCACTTTTTGTAGAATATGAACCTCCTGAACAGTAAATTATTCTGGTGACTTCATTAGATCAGTTTCTTGTTTTCATCATTCACATATGATTCTAAAGATTTCATTTTATCTACCAATGCTACTTTGTCATTCTTAGAGATTATCTGTATGGCATGCTGTAGCTGAGTGGTTTCCTGTGTCCCACTTGGCCCATGGTCAGGACAAATCTCTCTCACCCACCAGTCCTGCTTGGACCCAAGTAAACACATAGGCTTATATTAATCAAAACTGCCCAGCCATTAGCTCAGGCCTACCACTGAGTAGCTCTTACATATATACTAACCCATAATTCTTATTTATGTTTAGCCACGTGGCTTGGTACATTTACTCAGTTCTGCTTTTATATCTTGCTTCCTCTGTGTCTCACTGGTGACTCCTGACCCAGCCTTCCTCTTCCCAGAATTCTACTCTCTGCTTATCCTGCCTATACTATATTTCCTGCCTAGCTACTGGCCAATCAGAGTTTTATTTATCAACCAAATCAGAGCAACTCACATTCATAGCATACAGAAAGACATCCTCAGCAGCATGCAAATTGCCTTTCAAAAGCTGTGTTCTATCACTCAAATTTTCATAAGCATTTGACAAAGAATAAATTTTTTTTTGTGCCAAATTTTCATTTCCATGTTCTACAGAATGAATTTTGATCTGCCAATTTGTCATCATTTTCAATGGAATGAATTATTTGGGCTAATTTCTCATTATGACTTTGCAAAGTCTGCATCACTTCAACAGGTTTCTCATTCTTGGCACTGTTATCAAATCACTTTTTAAAGCATATTGTATGAATTGTCAGGCTAATAGCAACTACAGCTAAGAATGTATACTTCCCAGGTAGGGTATACATCTCTTCTAAGATTCCATCCATATCAGAAACAAAAAGTTTTTAATTTCCTAAATGGTGATATTATCCGCCATTGGCATTGAAAAAGTTTATAAATTGAAAAAAAAATATTTATGCATGTATTTATTTATTTATCAGTTTAAATCAGGAAGTTATCAAGTAATTTACCTCAGATAAAATCTTCAGGAGATTGTCTTATGTGTCATAGGTGTACTATGCTCTTAATTAACTAGGCAGGTATGGATGGTTGGTTTGCATGGTGAACTTAGGATGTACTGATGTTTGGCCAGCAGGTGTTATAGGTGTAGGTTGGTTCACCTGGTTGGTTCAGGCTCACTCAGGCTCCCAAAATGGGTTTCCTGTGAAATAAAGACTCACCTGGGCAACCCGCATGAATACTAGGCAGAGCTACAGGGACCACAACATTATTATATATTATTATATTGTTATATACCCCAATGAGGCAATACCCAGAATGAACTGGGATCTATCACTCAGGCACCATTGCCTACCTGGCTGGAGCCACCTGGCTGGGACACCTGCAGATAGCTTCAAGGTTGGAGGCATCCACAAGCAGCTAGGAGCCAGGTAGCACAGGGCTGGTGGTGTACTTGTTCACAGTAGATCACAGCAGCTATGCATAAAATGGTGGCAGCAGCAGCGGAACCCATGGGACAGGGCAGGAGGGGCTTGGAGCAGGTATTTCAAAAGATGATGTTGGGCATGCACAAATGCCTGGATCCAGTATGGAGACTAGCTGGGATCCTGTCAGGCGGGTGGCAGACTGGCTACATGTGGGCTGGCGAGTAGCCAGACAGACACACTCAAATGTGTGATTTTGATGGTATCCCAGGAAGTGCCTTGAGATTGGGGCCATGGAACTCAGATGCTGGGGGGGAGGGGTGTTGCATGGATCAGGGCTTAGCGGAGCTCACTTATACTAGGGCTCTGCTGGGAGCTCAGAGTGTGGAAAACACCAGCAGTCACGAGGCCTGGAGGTGGAAGTTATGTAGACTAGATACAGGCTGTGGGGTTCAGATCACATGGGTATTAGATTACGCAAGAAATCCATGGATTTCTGGGAATAAAATGTATTTATTAAGGATTGAAATGGAGATCACACACTCACTTATACAAAATGAAGCAATGTTGTTGCCTCTTCCTCTCCCAGGGAAAGAGGGGGAAAACTCCAGACTACATTGCCTAACCATGGGCCAGGGAGCCTTCCATGTCCAAGAGAGAGTGACCCCCTCCCTCTTCCCTTTTTAAGATGTCATGTAGACAGGAAAGAAACACATCCTATATTGGGCCAGATAGTGCAAAGTAATGGACAGAGTGAATGAATACCCACTACAATGTAAGGGAGATGAAAAACATATATTTAGCTGTACTCATTTTAATCATTCACTTGAAAACTAGAATGTAACTACATTGTAGATTTTATATTGCCTGAAAGATCTTGCTGTGGTATATAAGGAAAAGAATAAAGGTAGAGGTAGAAGGAACTAGAAGGAAAAGATAGAGTTAGAAAGAAAATATCAAGAATGAGAGAAGGAAATCACAAGGAAAATAAAGAATAGAGAATATGAAAGGAATAATAAAGAAAAGGTCTGAAGAAAATCATCGAGAATGTTTGAGTGTGTTCTCCCGGTACCCCATCAGATAAAAAAAGTCTTAATACTCCTATTCCATGGATTCCCTTTGAGCCCTACACTGCTGGAGGCTGGTCCCCCAGGTAGCAGTACCTAATGTTTGCTGTGGGTCTCTGTGTCTGTTGTTAGATGAAGCCTCTCTGATGGCAATTGGGGCTAGGTACCAATCTATGAGTATAGTAGAATATTGTGAGGAATCCTTTGACTTGCCTTATTTATTTATTTATTTATTTATTTATTTATTTATTTATTTATTTATTTATTGCCTGTCATGTTTGTTTTTATCCTAGATCTCTGGACTATCCAGCCACTGGATCCTTGTCCTCAGGCAGTGTCAGGGGTAGGCTCCCCCGCTCATGGCATGGGTCTCAACCTGGACCAATCATTGCTTGTGCTGTCCCACAATTTCTGCCATATGTTGTCCCCAGACCATCTTGTAGGCAGGGCAAATAGTAGGTAAAATATTTTTGTGCCTGGGTTGGTGTCCCACTTCTTCCCTGGAAGTCTTACCTGGTTACAGAGGAATGGCCATGGCCGGTTCAGGCTCCAAATCACCCATTGTTAGGACTCCTAGCTAGAGTCATCTTTCTAGATTTCTGTGAGTTTCTATTGCATTTCTAGCTTGTCCCTGAGATGCCTCCTGCTGTAGGATAGTCTTACTGTACACTATAAATATGTTGCTACCATTGGTTAATTAAGAAGCTGTTGTGGCCTATGGCAAGGAAGAAAAGAGCCACCTGGGGAATCCAAGCAGAGAGACAAGGAGAAGAAGGCAGAGTCAGAGGAGATGCTGAGCACTGCTAGGGAAGCAAGATGTAATGGAACACAGGTAATGCCGGAAAGTTGCATGGCAAAACATAGATTAATAGAAATGAGTTTACTTAAGATGTAAGTGCTAGCCCTAGTAAGATGCCTGAACCATAGTCCAAACAGTTTATAATTAATATTAAGCTTCTGAGTGATTATTTTAAAAGTGGCTGCAGAACTGGGCAGGACAAAGAAAAGTCAATCTACAATTGGTGCCCAACATGGGGCACAAATCCACCACCCTGAGATTAAGAGTCTCATGCTCTACTAACTGAGCTCCCCCTCAGTTTCAGTTGACTCTCCCAGTACTCTCTCCCTCCATCTTCCTCCCACCGGATCCCTCCTGTTTCTTCCCCCGCTCCACCCATGATGTCTATTCTAGTTCTCTTTCTTAGGGAGATTCATGTGTACCTGCTTGAACCCTCCTTGTTTCTTAGCTTCTCTGGGTCTGTGGATTGTAGCATGGTTATCCTTTACTTTACAGTTAGCATCCACTTATGAGTAAGTACATACCAGGTTTGTCTTTCTTTGTCATCACTTAGTATGATTCTTTCTAGTTCCATCCATTTGCCTGCAAATTTCATAATGTCATTGTTTTTAACAACTTAGTAATACTTCATTATGTAAATATATTTTTTCTTTATTCATTCTTTGGTTGAGGGATATCTAGGTTGTTTTCCAGTTTCTGGCTATAATGAATAAGGCTACTATGAACATAGTTGAGCAAGTGTCTTTATGGAATGATGAAAAATTTTTTGGGTATATAGCCAGGAGTAGTAGAGCTGGGTATTGAGGTATTTTTTCCCAGTTTTCTGAAAAACTGCCATAATGATTTCCATAATGGAAGTACAAGTTTGCACTCCAACCAGCAATGGAGGAGTGTTCCCTTTGCTCCACATCCTTGCAAACATGAGCTATCATTTGGATTTTTGATCTTAGCTATTCTGACAGATGTAAGATAGAATTTCAGAATCATTTTGATTTATATTTCCCTAAGGTTAATGATGTTGAATATTTCTTTAATTGTTTCTCAGTCATTTGAGATTCCTCTGTTGAGAGTTCTCTTATTAGATTTGAACCACATTTTTAATGGATTATTTGCTTTTTTTGATGTTTAGTTTCTTAAATTCTTTATTTATTTTGAAAATCAGTCTTCTGTAAGATGTGGTGTTTGTGAAGATTTTTTCCCATTCTGTAGATGGCCGTTTTGTCCTATTAATGGTGTCCTTTGCCTTTCAGAAGATTTTCAGTTTCATGAGGTTCCATTTATTAACTGGTGATCTTAGTATCTGTGCAATTGGTATTCTGTTCAGGAAGTTGGCTCCTGTGCCAATGAATTCAAGGCTATTCCCCACTTCCTCTTCTGTCAGGGTCAGTGTATCTGGTCTGATGTTGAGGTCTTTGATCTATTTGGATCTATTTGGACTTGAGTTTTGCTCAGGGTGATAGATAGATAGATTTCCATTCTTCTATATGCCAACATCAAGTTGGGACCATTTTTTTGAAGATTCTTTTTTTCAAGTTTATAATTTTGGCATCTTTGTCAAAAATTTGGTGTCCCTAGTTATGTGGATTTATGCGTAAGTCTTTAATTCCATTCCATTGATCCACCTGTCTGTTTTTATGCAATATTATGCATTTTATTACTATAGCTCTGTAGTAAGCTTGATATTATGGATGCTGATACCTCTTGAAGTTCTTCTATTGTACAGGATTATTTCAGCTATCCTGTGTTTTTGTTTATTTGTTTTTCTACATGAAACTGAGTGTTGTCCTTTCAAGGTCTGTAAAGAATTGGCCAGTACTCATTTGTGAATGTCCTCATTGTGGACTGCTGAGACCACAATATGGGTAGAGGCATTAAGCCCTTCCCAAACCAATTATTTTATTAATATTTCCCTAGTGGGGCCTGGGTCTACTTTCTGCTCCACTGCCTCATTGACACGTGTGAGAAAATCAGTAAAAAGTTTCCTTGGCTGTTGAATAAGATTTCAGAAGTAAGCTGAAAGGTCCCGAGGAGTATATGCCTTAAGAGCCTTGAAGGCCATGTCAGAAACCGGTTGGTAGTTGTCTTGATGGCCAATCTGTGCCTGATTGACAGGATGGACAAAGTTACCTCACCCAGTGAGCATGTTAAAGGCCACTGGAGCATTAATTAAAAGGTTCGTTCATGTTTGAGCTTCTGCTTGATATCTGTAAGCTGATTTCCAGCTATGAAAGGCAGCCAGCCCTAGCACAGCTTTGAGCAGACTATACCAATCAAAGTAAGTCTGTAGTTGTATTACACATTGAGTAAGAATCTGTTCGCACTCAGGAGGCAGAGCCAGGCAGATCTCTATGAGTTAAAGGCTAGCCTGAGCTACCAAGTGAGTTTCAGGAAAGGTACAAAGCTACACAGAGAAACCCTGTCTTGAGAAACCAAAAAAAAAAAACCTGTTCGAAGTAAGATGAATCTAGGCCCAACTCATTAGTTGCCTTCTGGATAAGGGAGAGTTCAGCTATGGGGGTGGGAATCCAGGGCTTACAAGAGGGAATTACTGCCTTCAGTGGCTGGTGGACACTGAGGCACTTCACTCCAAGGGAACCCCGGCAGAGATGTAGCCTCATGTGTTGGGAGTGGGCCTAACAGGGAAGCAGTACATAAGGTCTTAACTGTGGCCACACTGTCCTCAGCAGTTTTCTCGGGGCCTGAACTGTCTGCCTGCCTATCATTGGACTTAAGAGAGATCAGACATGGAAGGGGTGAAGGTGATGGAGAAGTTACCCATTTTGTAGAGGGAGGCAGCAGGCAAGCAAACAATCAGAGAGAAGATGGCAATCAACAGGGGTGGAAAATTGTGTCGAACATTTATGTTTTATGTTTAGTGGGGGACTTATGTGGTTTTTTAGGCCACAGTTGCATGCCCACACAGTGTCTCTGGACCAGAGTTCAGGCGACCAACCTCTCGGTTCTGCCTCCTGGGGGTTCAGTCCTCATGTGGAGGCACTGGGAGAACCACAACAGAAAAAAAAGTGCCTTCCTAACGAGATGGGCAGATAAACATGAAAGACAACACAACAGAAGGAAAGAAAGGGGGGGGGTCCCTATGCTTACCTGCCAAAGGGACTGAAAATACACAACATTGAGGGGCCTTCTCACCAAAACACACCATCTTGGCGCCACTGTCCAGTGCTGCAAGTAAGGGAAGGGAGAAGACTAGAACCTATTTGAGTGCCAGATGTTTCTTGGTCCTAAGGTCTCTCTCAGGGGAGGAGTGAGAAGGTACAGTGTCAACGGTACAAGACACCAGGAGTCAGGTAAAATGCAAACAGCAGACTCCTCTATTCAGCAATGGGGAGAGCCTTATATACCTTCCTCCCAGCACCCAGGCTGTGTCCTGATCTGGTGACATTGTATGGTTGCCCCTTATTGGCTAAGCACGATCAGGACTTCTAACAGTGCCTATTGCTAGGCCCTCAGGCAGATTCCAGGTTGGCTCATCCCTTGCCCTCATAGACCTTATCTTCCTGCAATTCAGGGTACTCTTTTGAAGGTTATATGATTCCTGGGCTCTTTCTTTCTCTCTAAGTCCTCTTTTCTTTGAGGTGAGTAACTTCCTCCCTTGTATCCTCCAGACACCATAATGGTCTGTCTCATCAATGACCCAGAGTCAATGGAGCCATAGATCTTGAACTGAAATCTCTACAGCATTAATCAAAGTAAACCTCTCTTTGCTTGAGAGGTTAATGTTTATGTTGAGGTTCAGTCAGTGACCAAAACAAAAACAAAAAACTGCTTAACACATCTGCAAAATAGGAGAACACAGCCTCAGAATTAGCCCAACTAAGAGGCCGATAGTCATGTATCAGATGCCATGTATCAGTAGTCTTTGGCAATATAAATATAAGAGCATAGGGATAGAGAAAGGAAGAGAGGGAGAGATAGGGGCAGAGAGACAGAGAGGAAGAGAAGGAAGAGATCATGTGATAAAATTGAAATCTTAATTCTTATGCAATGAAATGTAAAGAAAAGGTGATATGTAAATGGTCCACCATGTCTGCTTTAGACTTTAGTAAATGATAGGAGGTATAAAACAACCTAATTAAAACAGAATCTCCCTAGTTCTGATATTGAGATCTGGGTTAACCATATTTTCATTTGGTTAATAGATATTTTAGCTGATTATGATGCCAACTCTATGCTTTAAAAATCAATATATAAAGTTTGGAATACATTTTAAAAAGTCAAGTTGATGTGCTGTATAGTTACCATTGACTCCTTACCAGTTTGATACAATAGTGCTTTTCATATGTTTCTTCATTAACAACCCCAAATCATTGAGATCGCCCTAATATATTATCAACATATTATCTTTACAAGCTAATGTGGTGTGTCTGGCTGAAAAAAAATCAAGAGTTTTTAAAAGTACTTGGAATTAGATTCAAATTCTTTCTACTCTACCTAGTAGCTGTGTTCTCTTATCAAACTATTTAATGTATGTGACCCCCAGGCTCTCATCTTGTATATCAGAGGTAACATTAAACATATACAATATCTAGCAGTCAGATGAAGTACTGTAGATATAGCACAGCAGGAATCCCTCCACATAGTAGAGATTCAGTAAACTGCTGGTTTTCAGAATGTTCTCACACAGTAAACTGGAATTTAGTGATGTAGATTTTTAAATATCACCCAGGTAAAAAGCTTTAGAGCTGAGATTAATTCTGTGTCTCCATAAGTAGGTGGCATATCACAGCACCAGATCATTCACTGATGTAAATCTGTGCCTCTGTTCTTCTGCTTGTTGATGCCACATCCACTTACTGGTAACTACAATATTGTCTCTGATGCATGAAAGCAAGACCTCCCGTTGAGATCTATTATAATCCAATTTGTGTTTCAGAACTTTAAATTGCTAATTAAGGGATTTTAGCACAAACTTTTCATTTTAGTTTTAGCTTTCTTTGAATATATTCTGCTACAGTATCTTGAGATGATGCTCACATACATTTAGTCTTCCCAATAGCACTTGAATCTTATTAAATGGTGCCATGTAGGATTTGGTCTCTGAAACTACATTGTTAATATTTGAATCTGTTTCTATTATTTACTGACTGCATTTGTGTCTCAAGGTCCTCATTTATACAGCATGCAGAATAATTTTTCCTGAAGTTGCTGTACAGAACAAAAAGGAATGGCCATATATAAAAAGTTTAAAATGCTTTGCTTTCATAGAAATCATCTTCAGAAAGGAAAAACTCTATACTTGATGTATCATTTTTGCCAAATAAAAGTCAATTTCTGTGTGACCAGGTCATAGGGCCACAATATTCATGTAAAAAATCTTTGTTTGGAATATTTAATCAATTAACATAGTCTTTTGTGATTTTAATGAGGTTTTCAAAAACAGAAAACATTTTGGATGGGTTTGACGCAAATTCAATAAAAGGAAACATGGTACAGTGATAGAAAGATAATAACTTCCACGTGGGTATAGTTGGCATGAACACAGAGAAGAACTGGTGTTTTGGGAAAGAATACTTGTATTTTTTCTGTGTTTCTATAGTTTCTCCAAATGCTTGTCATGGATGTTAAGACTCACACTCGACTGGTGTGACCCAGAATAAGCTCTGTTTGAGAAATCATCCAGCCAGGATCAGTATAAGCAGAAGTGTAACATGTGGTCCAATTCTGAAAGGTTCTGCACCAAATTTACATTATTTTTGTTCTGATATGTGTAGTTTGGTTATTGAAAATTCTTAATGCACTGTCTCAGAATGATAATTCCTTTGCCAAGTCAAGATTCTGAATGGATTTAAAGCACAAAGCAAACAGATACATGTGATATTGTTTTGTTGATGAAACATCCAAATAACAGATTCAGAAGAGGTAAAGAGAAAGGAAAATAAAGAAAAGCTGAGGTGCCTGCAGAGAAGGAAAGTGGAAAATACAGTACCCAGAAGGAAGTGGCACAAGTCCCCTTTTCTTCCACTTAAGGAAAACGACACTCGGAAAATGGTAAACACGGTTTATTCTGAGCCCTTGTCCCTACAATCCTCTCACCATACTCTTTGCTCCCCATGTTTTTATAATACATTCATTGTGCAGCAGAATGTACTTTATTACTTCATCATGATATTTTAATGCCTGCATATCATCCTTCATAATCACTCCTTGTTACTTTCTCCTTCCCCACTTTCTGGTGGTCAGCTTCTCCTTACATAGTTGCACTTCTTTTTTTTTTTTCTACTTCTATGTTGTTTATTATACACATGTGCATATATAGTTAAATCTAGATTCTGCATGTGAGCAAACTCATGTAATATCTGTCTTAAGCTCTCCCTCATGATACCTCACCACTGACTAACTTAACTTCAGCCTAACTTAGTTTCTTCATGCCTCATAGCAGATATTTCTTTCTTTATCCATACTTTTGACACTTCTGGACTTACCTATTTGTTAAAAAATGTAACCCGAGTAATTATATATATATATATATATACACACACACACACACGTGTGTGTGTGTGTGTGTGTGTGTGTGTGTGTGTGTGTATCTCAGAACTGATGATGGAATGAAAAAAATTATAAAGGTACTTCTCTTAAAATCTTCTTGTTTCAGATATAGCATATTACATAATGTAATTTCATATGTTCTAATTGTAAGTAAGCAAAGACAAGAAGTAAAATCAAAAGATATTTTAAGGTTTAGTGACCCCATAAACAAATAGACTGGCCTTTCTCAGGCATGCTGCAATGGAAATTCACAGCAAGTTTCTCAGTGTTCTGAGGTTTGCAAAAGAACAATACTATGATACTTTTCCTTCTAATAGATTATCTGTGACATTAAATGTGGGATATTGTTAAGTCATCATCATCTTGTGTTCCTTCCTGTTTCCCCTAATTTTGCAGTTTCTATCTGAATTGTGGTAAACATCCAGCAATCCTTAAATATGCAGGGAATTTTTTCAACTTTGTTTCAGTGAAAATATTTAAAATAACTTTTTTTTTTTACATTTTTTAAATTTTATTTTACAATACTATTCAGTTCTACATAACAGTCACAGATTCCCTTGTTCTCCCCCTTCCTGCTCCCCTCCCCTTCCCCCCAGCCCACTCCCCATTCCCACCACCTCCAGATCAAGGCCACCCCCGAGGACTGAGATCGACCTGAGAGACTCAGTCCAGGCAGGTCCAGTCCCCTCCTCCCAGATTGAGCCAAGCGTCCCTGTATAAGTCCCAGATTTCAAACAGCTATCTCATGCAACAAGCCCAGGACCTGGTACCACTGCCTAGATGCCTCCCAAACAGATCAAGCCAATCAACTGTCTCACCTATTCAGAGGGCCTAATCCAGTTGGGGGCCCCTCAGCCTTTGGTTCATAGTTCATGTGTTTCCATTCGTTTGGCTATTTGTCCCTGTGCTTTATCCAACCTTGGTTTCAACAATTCTCGCTCATATAAACCCTCCTCTTTCTCGCTAACTAGACTCCCAGCGCTCCACCCGGGGCCTAGCCATGGATGTCTGCATCCAGATTCCTCAGTCCTTGGATGGGGTTTCTGGCACAAGTATTAGGGTGTTTGGCCATCCTATCACCAGAGTAGGTCAGTCCCGGCTGTCTCTCGGCCATTGCCAGCAGTCTTTTGTGGGGGCATCTTTGTGGATTTCTGTGGGCCTCTTTAGCACTTTGTTTCTTCCTTTTCTCATGTGGTCTTCATTTACCATGGTCTCCTCCTATTCCTTGTTCTCCCTCTCTGTTCTTGATCCAGGTGGGATCTCCCCCTCTCTTTCCCTCGACCCTCGCCGTTCATTGCTCCCACTCATGTCCAGGCTGTTCATGTAGATCTCATCCATTTCTCCATCATTGGGTGATCCCCGTGTCTTTCTTGGGGTCCTGTTTTATAGGTAGCCTCACTGGTGATGTGAGTAAGAATGGATAAATAAATTGTGGCACATATACACAATGGAATACTACTCAGCAGAGAAAAAAAAATGACATCATGAGGTTTGCAGGCAAATGGATGGATCTAGAAAAAAATCATCCTGAGTGAGGTAACCCAGATTCAGAAAGACAAATATGGTATGTACTCACTCATAGGAGGATACTAGATGTGGAACAAGGATGACTGGACTGCTACTCACATCACCAGTGAGGCTATCTAGAAAACAGGACCCCAAGGAAGACACGGGGATCACATCACCAGTAAAATAACTTTTATTATTTATTGAAGTTTTCCTGTTCTGACCATCCACTCTTGGTTCTGTCAGCTGCTTCCAAATTACCACACAGAGACCTAATATTATTTATAAATCCCCAGCCAAGTGTTCAGGTTTTTTACTAGCTAACTCGTACATTTAAATTAACCCATATTTCTATTTATACTTTGCCACATTGCTCATGCCTTGTTACCTCATTTTTTACACATCCTGATTGCTTGGTGGCTGGTTGGTATCTCCAGACTCTGCACTTCTTCCTTCCAGCATTCTCCTAGTCTAGCTTTCCTGCCTAACCTTATTCTGTTCATCTATTGGCCAGTCAACTTCTTTATTAAACCAATCACAGTGACATATCTTCACAGTGTACAATAGGATTATTCTACAGCATATTATTTTTGTTATAAGAAGTAGAATATTTGTTTCTTCTGAAAATATAAAGCTGAGGTCATCATATATTGACCTTTCACCTTTCATAGAAACGGATGCTTCCAAGAAAATTATATGCAAATAGGAGTCTACTTTTATAATATAAGCCCCTTTTTTGACAACTTCAAATCTATTTTCAAATTGAAAACCAACTTTGTGTCTTTTTCAAAATAAAGAAAACCTTGTGAATTGGTCTTTTTGAACAACCAAAGACATCAAATTATCAAGCAAGTTGCTGCCATTCTCCTGATGTATGAGATAAAAAAGAGTCTGGGGTGAGAAGGGAGATTGCCAGCCATTGTGAAGATCATCCTCCTGAAGTGATCTAGAAGGACCCAAACTTTAAAAGAGGTGAAAGGTCCACAGCTATGAAACAGAGAGAATTTGATTGTTTCAATGTTTGTTTTAGAAGGCAATGTGTTCAGAAAGATGAGCATTAGCACAATGTACTGAGACCAAAATTAAACAGCCAGAAACCCAGAAAGAAACTGGATAAAGGACTCTACAACCATGCACATGAATCTGGGTAGAACATGAAAGAAGAGGTGGATTTAGTAAGTACAGTGCTCTCCCAGAATCAGCTCCATCATTACAGAGACTATCACCAGTAAGGACTGAGCATCAGATTTTTCAAAGACATTCCTGCATATCAGGATATTTTCCTTTCTTACAAAATACAGAGAACTTGGAGAAAATGGTATCTTTTAAAATACAAATTAAATTCAATTTGCAAATGAATTGGTAACAATGCCAAATTGTCAGAAACTTAAAACCTATATGGAAAGATGGGAGACACTGGTTTCATTATAATTACAGGAATTTGGGTGACATCACTGGGTGCTAATTGCTTCTTCCCAACTGAAGAAGAGGCTTGTTAAATTGATTTAGTTGGATTTAACACACAGTCACAGAGCAGGTGAATGGAAATAGTGTTCTCTATAAAGGGCATGCTATTAAAGGAAGTGGATTGCTGTTCATGAGGGGACTCCATAAAACAGACATAAAGAGGTGATGACCAATTATAGTCCAGAAACCATCAAGTAATGTCCTAGAAGACAAATGGGACTTTGTAATGTGTTTTTGATATCCTACTGAGGAATTTATAGGAATTTCAAAATGAATATGGTTATTTTCTTCATTTTTAAAGTGACTGACTTCTGGGTACTCTTACATTGTTTTCTCTTTGGTGACAAATTTGTATTAGAAAATCCACAGTGGTCATCAAATGAATGGAGATGAGAGTAACATATCCTTATTCCTTTTAAGGAATGTAGTACATTCTACTTCAAGGGAAAAAGTGTGTTAAGTAACTTTGTTTTTAGAGCTAAGTGTGCCCATCATATGCTCAGGGGTGATGTGGCACTCTCATCTTCTGAATCATCCCTAAGAAATTTACAATACCCCTTGTTCCAGGCTTGGCAGCATAGGCTGGGAAATAAAATCCCAAGGAGAGCTCATTTTATTGCTAATGTATCTCATACTTCATGTCCTTTCCTTTGTTGTTCTGGAAGCTAAGGCTTCTGAAACTGTACATCATATCATGTGGATGCAGCTTTGGGATTGTGTGACTATGCAAGGCAGATTCTAGTGGGATTTTTTTCTATGATGTCTTAGAGATATGGTCAAATATCCCTGAAGATTTCACAGGCAGTCGGTAAAACACATGCTGAGCAGTCATGTGCAAGGCTGCTTGGCTTTTCATATTTTCTTGTATGAAATCAGAGTGGATTTGTTCTTCTTTTTAGCTCCCATCATCTCGGCAGAATTTTAGGTTTCTCTTATTCCCTTCCTCATCCTTTTCTTTCATTCATCACACATCAGAGTTTCAAGGAATTATCCAACTCAATTCTATTCTGGAAGCATTTTACTCCAAAGAACCACCCCTCATCATAGGATTAAATATGATTCATGGACCTAGTTCCCTTTGTTACCCATGGCAGACAAGATATAGATTATCTAAATGCCTAGTATTTCTACCTCAGTGATTAGCTGGATTGCTGGCAGTCTCTACAGATCAATTTGAAGCAAATACTTGTTAAACAAAGTTTACTTAAGTTTTTCTCCTTCCCTCAGGCTTCTGAATTGACCAATCCCTAGCCCAAGGCAACAGAAACCTCCTCCTTATAGCACTTGCAGAATGTGATAGCCTCAGGGCTAAACATTCTCTGATCTACCATTCACTAAGCCACCCTTTCACTGCACCTTCCTTCACCTGGGTTTCTCTAACCTTGCTTACTCCTGTCTGTGAAAGAAAACATTAGTTTTTGCTTAACCTAGAAAACATTTGCAGGTCTTACAGCAAAATTTTTGTCTCCAATGCAATGGATATTGCTCCCTTTCTTGCAGTAGTCCCTCAGTTCTCCTTGACCAATGTAAAAATCCCTTTTATGGCATAAAAAAAAAACAATAAAACGTCTTTTATTGCTAAGTGTTATGTAACTTTACATCTGGCAAAAATAATACTAAACTCCAAAGGAGGCATGAGAGTCATATATAATAATGCATGTCTAATCTCAGCACTCAGTAGGCTGAGGAAGGAGATCAAGTATTTAAGGCCAACCTGGGCTACACAGTGAAACTCTGACTTAACATTTCTTGTGTAACGTGCACCTGAAGTTGACTACCTGTGAAGGAGGATCAGGGAATAATTACTGTACAGTCAACTCTGAATTCTATTTATAATTTATGAGTGTACATGGAACAGGAATCTTGCAGAGTCCCTTGACATTGTTTAGTTTTTATAAACAACTTTGTAGAAATCTATTTATCTCCAACCTTGCATTTTCTTCTCTTTGACTCTTGCAATACACAATAAGATAAACCATGAATGTACTTTCCTTCATTAGCAGCATGTAATATTTTCTTTATTTAAATATTTAAAAACTATTCTAAACTTTAAATTTTAGAATTTTAGGACAGAATCCTATTCTTTTAATTATAAACAAGGAATTTTTAGAACATTTCTTTGTGAGGGGTGTGTGTGTGTGTGTGTGTGTGTGTGTGTGTGTGTGTGTACGCACACGCACGCGCACACATGTGCGGGATGGAGAGGAAGAAAGAAGGGAAGAAAGAAAGAAGGAAAGAGAGAGGAGGAAAGTGAGAGAATCAAAGAGATTCAGAGAGAAAAAGAGTATTTCATTTAAAAAGACTAAGGATTTTCATCAGGCTCAAATTATCATTCATAATAAAGATTCAATTGTAATTTGACTGAAATAGATCTTGCATATCTTGGAAAATATTAAATTCCCCTGTAGTGTGATCCCTGAACCTAACTTCCTGCTTTGAATACTGGTTCTACCATTTGTGTATTTTATAACCTTAGAACTAAAATCTTTATTGAAGTTGTTCCCTTGGGAAAGTACATAGAATAGATTGTTTATAAGAGAATTACATACAATGATATACCACAGAATACTTCCAATGTCACATAATACATCCCACTGGGTGCCATGATTATCATTATTGTCCCATAATTGCTCAAAGATAACAAAAATAAGTATTTCCTTTAATAAATTTAGGCATGTTGCCTATCCTACTAAAAAAGTTAACCTAAAACCACTATATTTTTTCCCAAATTAGAGTAATACTTGTCAAGATGATTCTTTCCAGAGAGGCAAAGAGTACAGGTGGAACTACAGTTAATGTTGTAAATGAAATAGCTACCATATCTTTATGAGTCAAAGAAAGTGACTGGGTTATAACATCCATATTAAATATAAAGATGTCTAAAGAATTCTCATCTCGCCGGGCGGTGGTGGCGCACACCTTTAATCCCAGCACTTGGGAGGCAGAGCCAGGTGGATCTCTGTGAGTTCGAGGCCAGCCTGGTCTCCAAAGCAAGTTCCAGGAAAGGCGCAAAGCTACACAGAGAAACCCTGTCTCAAAAAACCAAAAAAAAAAAAAAAAAAAAAAAAAGAATTCTCATCTCATCAATGAGATAAAATTGACAGGCAATCAGTTTTATGAAGTTCATTGAAGGTCCATCTTTCTTCTTCTCTCTGTCTTCATAGTAGCTATATGATGCTATAATTACATTATTATATTTGAATCAAGTCAAGTTCGAGTGAGAGACCTTAACATATTGCTGAAAGAATTTGACTACTATGATTTACCTCTCTTGTTTATGGAGAGCCACTTATTTTTTGAAGACATTCCTGTAGTGATATAGTGTGTACCCTAGTAAACTTTCCTGGGGAATGTAGGAAAGAGCTAGCCACAAGATTAGACGTAGAGGCCAGACAGTGGTAGCACACACTCTTAATCCTATCACTTGGGAGGCAGAGATCTGACTGGATTTCTGTGAGTTCAAGTCCACACTGAAAGCAGAGCCTAGTAGTGGTGGTGGCACACACATTTAATCCTAGTACTGGGAAGCACACAGGCCTTTAATCCCAGGAAGTGACATGGCTGGGCAGAGAAAGGTATATAATATGTGAGGAGACAAGAACTAAAGCAGTTCAGCTGTGACCCTTTTGTGTGAGGACTCAGGATTTCAGTCAGAGGATTCATGGAGTTGGTGGTGACTGTGGCTTGCTCTGCTTCTCAGATCTTTCAGCTTTCACCCTAATATCCAGCTCCGGATTCTTTTTATAAGACCATCTGAGATTCGAACAACACATTCCAAAGTGATTATTTTGCCAATGACTCTCATATCAACTGATTTTTGTAATGAAGCCAAAGCATGCCTAGAAGTCACCTGTTACTGCAACTGGTGTAAGATAAAACCAGCAGGAGATCCTTAAGAACCCTCTTCTATCTAATTTCTACTGTCATGGTTTTCCTTAATAGCATGACCTGTAATGCCAAAGCCTTTTTGTAAAGGTTTATTAACCTGTCAGTGGCATATCTATGCATAGTAATGAAGTCAAAGAGACAACATTGCCTTGCAGCCAGAGCGATGTTAGGGAAGGCTTTCCTTGCCCTCAATTTTATCTTCACAAGGTAATGAAATGGAGCACTAGCACCTTTACACTTTCAAGCATCCTCCGTGCCTTCTGTTCCCTTAAAAACTTGACATCAGTGTTCAGAAAGCAAACAAACAGCAGCATTAGCTTTTAGCAGCCACAACTCAGTGCAATTGTGAAGGATTATTTTAATTCCCTCAACAGCACAGGTGCGCGCTCTATCAGCAGGAATTTAAAGAGTCACGTCAGTTACTGTGACAGAACAAACCCAGATTGACAGCAAGAGTCACACAACTGCTTCTCAAAGCACTCTGGGTGCTTCTATGTGTCATTATTCACCTTTAAATAAAATACAGCTTACATTGGCACGCAGGCTTGCAATGAGATGTGTGCCATTGATACTTTCTGTACATTGAGACAGGCAACAGATTTTGAAATTCCCAGAGAAGAGAATCTCTCATTTTTTTAATGGGAAACTGCAGTCATCTGATACTTATTGTACATTTCTTTCATTCAGTTTGTAGGTAAACATTGTGTGGGAGCAGAATAATTAAATGAAGTGAAATTTATCCTTTTGGAATCCATGGTGAAAGTGGCAAAATATACACTATATATATATATATATATATATATTATATATATATATATATATATATAACGAGTCGAGGGCTACACTGAGCACATGAGGCAAATTCATGTGTGGATGGAAACAAAACAAATGTTTGGATGACTGAGAGGAAGAATGGACTTTGATCTGATATGGGTTGGGGACAGTAGTCAATTCCACTCTAACCACACACACACAGAGAGAAGGAAATGTATAAACACCTGTTCATACTGGATGGAGACAGTGAAAAAATATCGTCATGAGGAATACCTGGAAAAGTTAAATTAGCCCCTTCAGTTTTTCACTTACAGGGAACCTATGGTATTCTCTTCTGCCTCACCCTAAGAACAAGCAATAATGGTTAGATCAAGCCCATCCAGGCTTTGAATGAGCAAGGAACTCAAGGAATGATGTCACAGCTTAGAAAGTAGTGTGTCTGGCATATTCAGCTGCCTTTACTGCCACAGTGATTAATAAAAAATGTAGTGACTCAATACTCATTTTCACCCCATGACTATGTAGGTCAAAAACCTCAGTGAGCTGTTTGGGTGCTCGAGGTGGAGTCTAACAAACACATTACAGATGCTTGGTAAATAAAGCTGATCTTCCAGCTAGTCTAGGCCTGTGTGTCTTACCAGATTCACTCAGACTGTGTTACTTCTAGATGGAAGATGGCAATCCCTCTTTCTTTGCTGAATTCCTTCGGCATGCTTGCTATTTGGCTGCTTGTTTTTGTCTGGGGTGTTGCATATGGCTTCTTTGCTGCAAGTTGAGACTGTTTCATGTGAGTCTTTCCTCCCTTCTTCCATCCAGTCTCTGTTATGGACTCTTCTGCTTCCCATTCTGCTTTTAACACCTCTATCCATCAGATAATCCACGACAATACAACTAGCTTAAAGTGCCTGACTGGTAACTTTAGTTCCATCACAAAGATTTTTCCCATCAGGACCTTGGCTAGACTTTAAAGATAAAGTAAGGTAGAGGAGACTTCTTTTTTAATTATTTTAAATAATTTTTTATTCTTTAAAAGTTTCATACATTTATGTAATGTATGAAAGTTAATAATACATCCACTGCTACCTCCCTCCTATTCCCTAAAGAGTCCCCGCCTCATCTTACTGGATGGAGAGTAGCAAATACAGAGATTTGTGCTGTTTGAATAAAATAAGCCTGGTCACATATATTTGGGTTTGAAAGAGGAAAAAGAATACATAAGTCAAAGAAAAAACTGCAAGGAACTACACTATGTAACCAGTCATGAAATTAATATTACATATTAGGCTAAGGGACAACCAAGTACCAGCAAGCATACTGTTTTGTTTGGGAGAAGTGTTAGGAAAAAGAGATAGGTATTGTCATAGACTGTGATGATTGTAAAAAGTTTTAATTTTATTTGGGGGAGTAATAGGAGACATATAAGGAAGCCTGCCATGGTCAAATTGGAAAAGAGCATGGCTTCTGAATAATTAGAATGGAAATTAAAGGAGGAAATCAGGTCATGGATGGCTGTGATCTCAAGTGTCAGTGATTAATATTGTTATTAACTGAAATAGAAAATAAAATAAATGAGTAGAGGGCAAAGTTCACTCCTACAGTTTCAAAATAGAATTGTCCATCAAGCATGTGGAAGTGAGGAACTGATTTATATATGTCAGCTCTTTGCAAAGTGGTGAATGCCCAAGTCTGAGGTGGAAGGAAGAGTAATCAGAGACCATGCAGGGGATATAAAAAGGGAAGATGGGAAATTGAGAGCACAACAAAGTAGTGTATGCATCTTGCAAGTAGAAATAAAGCAGGGTTTCATAGAGAAAATATAGAATGAAAGTAAAAAAAAATGTAGGCATTGCAACAATGTGAGAATAAAGTAATCTGAAGTGATGAACGCTAACAATTATGACAATTATGTTATGTCTCTGACAAGCATTAGAAGTTGACCAAGAACAAGTTAGTTTTCTCAAATAGAAACAAACAACATCAGTGTGTGTGTGTGTGTGTGTGTGTGTGTGTGTGTGTGTGTGTGTGTGTGTAAATTCAGTTCTTCATGTGTTTGTAAAACTAAGTACTGAAATGTTAGAAATGTTGCTAACAAGAAGTTCTGATGTTCAAATGTCACTTAGCTTCAAAAATACATTTTCCAGGAAGTAAGAATTAATTTACTTTTCTTTGGATTTTTAGTTACTTCAAGACAAAAATTTCTCTGAACAGCATTCCTTCAGATGCCAGAGAGAAAGAACAAGGCAGCCATCTTTTCCTGGCAAAGTACTCTTTAAAAGGCAGCATTATGCCTGAGACACAGCCAGTTTAGGGTTTGTCAAATATTACTGATGTTAAAAAGATTTTAAAAAAGGTATTAGTGATATTATTTTGGCAAACAACGGACAAAAGCAACTTACACAAGGAAGAATTTATTGTGGTTTAAATCTGAAGGTTACAGACCATCATGGCTGGGAAATCGTGGCTGCTAGAGTTTGAGAATGTTGACCACACTGTATCTACTGCTTGGAAGCAAAGAGTGATTCATGGATATGCTCATCCATCAATTATCTGTCTGTCTATCTAACTATTATCTATCTATCTATCTATCTATCATCTATCTATCATCTATCATTCTATCTATCTATCTATCTTCATCATCACCATCCATCATCTATCCAGTCAGGGTCTCAATACATAGTTCTGGCTGGCCTGGAACTTACTGTGTGAACCAGACCAGGCTTATGTCAAATTCATAGAAACCCACCTGGCTGTGTGCTGAGATTATAGATAAGTTTCATTTCCAACCCTTTCATTCTTCTTTCTTTGCAGAAACCACAGACAATGGAATGGTACCTTCCACATTTAGTGTAGATCTTCCCAAATGAAATAATGAAAACTAGAACCTCTCTTACAGGTTTGCTCAATATTATATCTCCAAGGTGAGTCTAGAGCCTGTTATTTTGACATTAATCATCACAAAAGGAGAAATCCTTAAATTCTTTCTTCCAAATAAGAAAAAGTATACATCTCTTTTCAAGTTATACGAAGCTGAATAGTCTTATTGCTATGAGGCAAACACATATTTTAGTTTATTAAATCTTTAAAGATTAAGACAGACTAAATGAGACTATGGAGTGCTAAGGGAAACACACATAGACTCTCATTTGTATCTATTTGAATGTAATTTTGTGGTAGTCCCTGCAGACATCACGCTGGCAGCAAAATAATCTGAACAGAGGTAAGAATGAAAAATTGATTCAGCTTGACCTCATCAGGCTAAATCAAACTTCTAGAGACTCTGATGTCAGGCAGTTTATTGCCAGCATATTTAAACACAATACAATTTGGAAAAAAAGTGTCCCGGTATAGTACAATCCTCAGTGCACAAAGAGGCATAATTATATCAAAACTCAGAGTATGTGTCATTTCTTCCAAGAGGATGAGTTCTAGAGACAGGCTACATTTATTAGTTTAAGGGCCTAGGGAAGGATATGGCATGCACTGTCATACAGATAGTGTAGTGGTCATTTGGGTTATTAGCCACCTATGGTCCTGGTTGTGGAAGTCTGGGAGATGCTCTGGCTGCATAGATAAGGTAAGGGTCATTTAGACTACTAGCCACCTCCTGTCCTGGTTGTGAGAGCTTTATATGACCTGGCCCTATAGATAACATACATCCCCAGGCTGTTAATCACCTCTAATTCCCAGTCTTCTGGATGGAAAAGCAGGTTATATTTCCTTTCCTTTGAGAGTACAATCCTGTGGGCTTAACATTCCTGGTTTCCCTGTTAATCTGTGAGCACAAAGGCCTTTGTATTCGCAACACACACACACACACACACACACACACACACACACACACACACTTAATACCTTTATGTATATTTCATATGTCTAAATGTGCATGAGTATATGTGATATTATTTTATGAAATATCTACTATTATCTGTCTCCATACCCTGAAGATTCTTCAGTTAGTAGAATGTTGGAACTCTAGGAATAGAGTCCTAAGAGAATTCTGAGTACTTGTGAGAAAACTCCAAGAAATAAGAAAAGAGTTTTGCCACCTCAGTTTCTTCAAAACACATTTTTTTTCTTGGAATATGTTTTTGTGCTCCTCTCAGATGTAGCAGTTAGAAGTGAGTTTACTTCAGCTGTTATTATTCATATGCTTCTATGGAAAAACGTGTTTTTTGCCATGTGAGGCTTGTCCTTGTGATTAAACACCTTGCTTATGTGATTCTTCTTAACCATCAGAGTATAAATTGCCTGATGTTTTGAATAAAGCTGACTATTGCATGAAACTTTAGTGCACTTCATTTTTAAATCCTCTCTCCCAGGTTCATGCCACTAATTAGAGTAGTAAATAGTAGAACACCAATTTTTCTGTGAAATCATTTGTATCAAGATGTCACCTTTGTATATTCAGATTTTTCATGGTAGTTTTTGGTTTTTGATTAGAAGAATTAGATTTCAGAAAATCACAAAGTGGATTTGGTCAAGGTTGGAGGGCAATGGCCAATGCAGTAGAGCTTAAGAGGTCACAATGCACAGATGGTGTCTGAGATTTCTAGAGTTATTATTAGCCTTTGATTTTGAATGGGGAAATAGAAATTCAAATTTTAGCAGCTCTTGTTCCTCTCTGTCTCTATAGGAGCTACATCCCCTTCCAAATTTTATCTCTCTGGGTTTGAGTGACACTCAAGTGCACATGCATTCCCAAACCATGGTTCTGTTACAAAACTTATCTTTCTCTCCATGTCACTATTCCTTTTCTTTTTTTAAAAATGGAATCAGCTTACTTAATTTATTAAATGTAAGATGACACATTCATTTTAGACAGTTATTATTCTTTTTTATTAATTTTATTTTTTATTTTACAATACTATTCAGTTCTACATAACAGCCACAGATTCCCTTGTTCTCTCCCTTCCTGCCCCCCTCCCCTTCCCCCCAGCCCACCTCCCATTCCCTCCTCCTCCAGATCAAGGCCTCCCCTGAGGACTGAGATCAACCTGATAGACTCAGTCCAGGCAGGTCCTTCCCCTCCTCCCAGATTGAGCCAAGCGTCCCTGCATAAGTCCCAGGTTTCAAACAGCTAACTCATGCAACGAGCCCAGGACCTGGTACCACTGCCTAGATGCCTCCCAAACAGATCAAGCCAATCAACTGTCTCACCTATTCGGAGGGCCTGATCCAGTTGGGGGCCCCTCAGCTATAGAGCTAAACAGAGAATTCTCAACAGAGGAAACTCAAATGGCTGAAAGACATTTAAGGAATTGCTCAACATCCCTAATCTTCAGGGAAATGCAAATCAAAACAACTCTGAGATGCCACCTTATACCTGTCAAAATGGCTAAGATCAAAAACACTGAAGACACTTTATGCTGGAGAGGATGTGGAACTAGGGGAACTCTCCTCCACTGCTGGTGGGAATGCAAGCTTGTACAACCACTTTGGAAATCAATATGGCGCTTTCTTAGAAAATTGGGAATCAATCTCCCCCAAGATCCAGGTATACCACTCTTGAGCATATACCCAAGAAATGCTCAATCATACCACAAGAGCACTTGCTCAGCTATGTTTTTATCAGCATTGTTTGTAATAGCCAAAACCTGAAACAACCTAGATGCCCTTCAATTGAAGAATGGATAAATTGTCGCACATATACATAATGGAATACTACTCAGCAGAGAAAAACAATGATAGCATGAGGTTTGCAGGCAAATGGATGGATCTAGAAAAAATCATCCTGAGTGAGGTAACCCAGATGCAGAAAGACAAATATGGTATGTACTCACTCATAGGAGGATACTAGATGTGGAACACTATTCCTTTTCTACAATGTAGGTTGATCACAAAGAATCCACTGGAGCACAGCACAGCTATGCTACTTGGTCATAGGCTTCTTTTAGAGTACCAATATATCTGTCTATATAGCTGTCTCCCAGTAGCACTCAGCTGCTTGCTGCCTCTCATAGTACTAGAGGTTACAAGAAAAGAAAACCTCTGTTTTCTACCTTGTCCATGTTTCTCAAGAAAAAGGCATATATAAACAGTATTCAACTGTTAATTGCAGCTCTTTCTTTCACAGAGCTCAGAGATTTGCACCATCTGGCAGGGATCAGGGTCAACATCATGCTTTCTTAATTGATCTTCCTTATCTTTATAAACTTCCTTATTTTCAGACAATCCAATGCTTATGATTAAATATATATTTTTCAGCCCACTAAGCTACTTGGCTGTCATGTTTCAATCTCATTTTCATGATATCTCATACCTATGATAGCAATATCCATTTATTTTAAAAAGGTGGCAAAAATAGCTATGTCCAAATAAAAGTGAGAAATGTAATATTTGACATGACTGTAAAGAATTTCTCTTTACCAAATGTGGCAAATTGAGTGTTAAACAAATACCAGCAAAATAATGTGTACAACAATTTTAAAGGCACCTGGTGAGGTGGTGCATGCTCTCAATCCCAACATTCAGGAGGCAGAGGCAGGCAGATCTCTTTGAGTTTGAGGCCAACCCAGGCCATGTAATGAGTTCCAGGTCAACCAAGGCAACATAGTGAAAGACTTTGTTTTTAATGGAAAGCCTTTTAGATGTTAACAATATCACATTGGCTGTTGTATTACTTTCTAAAGGTGTTGTCACAAATTGCTTGAAACATCCTAGAAAGAGAAATTTCATAATGTAGGTGTTAACAGAGCATCTACCCCTCTGCAGGCTGTAGAAGAGACTTTGATCTTTGCCTTTCAGCTTTTGGGAGCCACTCAGACTCCTCATCTCTCTTAGCTGCTCCATTGTCTCGTCCCTTTATCTGCTGTGAATGTCTCTTACAAGACACTTTGGCTTAGAGGCCAGGTCTTGAATGAGTTCCCTTTCTCAAGCTATTTAAGTGAATTACATCTGTATAGGCCCTTTCCCAAATAAGGTAGCATTCACAGGTTTTAAAGACTGAGAAATGGTCTTACATTCTTTAGTGGTGAACCATTCTTTGGAGGTGAGCTACTATATACAGTAACCAACATAACAGTTCAAATTGGAAATGAGTTTCACTTTGGGAAGAAATCTATACTTATCCAACAGAAAGTATATTTTAAATACAGAACTTTCGTCATTTCTCAGAAATAATGATCTGTGGTATGATTCTCTGCTGTGAGGCTGGTTGGTGATAGGCAATCACAGATCTCTGTGGAGAATGAAAACATAGGAGGAAAGCTCTAACACTCTCATGTGCACTGTGTTGTTAAGTTGTGATATTTGGTAGGGCACTATTTTTTTGTGATTGTTAATATAAGGTTATGGGAGAACAAGACCATTGTAGCTACACCAGGGCCAAAGAACAAAACTTTATTGAGATATGGGTAGAGAAGGGAGAGCTGCCCCACCAAAAGGGAGTTTAGGTTTTATAGGATGGTTTTAGTTGGATGGGGTAGTGGCAACAGAGCACTGAGGGGGAAGGGGAGTGCTGCAAAGAAACTCCCAAAAGGAAATTCTTACGAGGGAACCTCTGGTCAGAGCAGGATGCTGTGGGAGTTAACAGGGTCCTTAGATGCTACAGTCTTGGGTCAGATTCTTGAGACAGGCAGAATGCGTACTTTTGATTTCCCTAAATGGGCTGGTTCCCTCTTGGCCAGGGACTTGGACTAACCTACTAGTTAATATTTCTAGCAACTTGACAGGGTCTAGAATCACCCAGGTTCTGTGTGTGCCTGTGATTATCTTGATCATATTAATTGAGGTGGGAAGACCCACTGTGTTGATATTTTATTTGTGCACCCCAGTAAAGCCTATCTGAAAATCAGAGGAAAAATCCAGCCACTATATTAAACATAGAAGTCAGGCAATGGTAGCACACACCTTTAATTCTAGTATTCAGGAGGCAGAGATTCATCCGAATCTCTGTGAGTTCAAGGCCACACTGGGAACAGAGCCAGGCATGGTGGCACACGCCTTTAATCCCAGCACTAACCATGGAGGTCTGGATGTCTGTACAGACAGAGAGGAAGTGATGTAGCTGGGCAGAGAGAGGAAGTAAGAGGGCAGGGACAGAAAGGCAGGCATATAGGCATGATAGGTATCTCTGGAGGCTGAGTGCTGGAAATGTGAGGTTGGCCGTGGCTTGTCCTATTCCCCTGATTTCTCAGTTTTCACCCCAATATCTGGCTCTGTTTTTTTTTTTTTTTTAAATTAAAAAGACTGTTTAACAACTCATATTACAGCCCACCTTAAAATAAAGTGTCACCATTCCCTGGGCTTGTCCTAGACTGCATAGAAAGAATACTGGCTGAGCATGCACATTCTCTGCCCATTGTTCCTTACTGAGATGCAATGGGAGACCCTGTGTGAAACTCTTGCAGCTGTGAGTTCCTTCACAGGAACTCACAGTTCCTCCACAGGAAGGGCTGAACCCTTCCTGAAATAACTTTGTCAATGTATATTATCACAGCCACAGGAAAAGAACTATTACAACTGCTATACGACATCTTCAGTTTTACTGTATTTTCAACATGAGTTTATAGATGTAACCCTGTTTTAAGTTGAGGAACATCTGTGTATCTATTATGGTGGTATATCTGCATGTTGTAATAACAATTAAAATAATACTTATGTAGTATGGAAAAATGATGAACTAAAATGCTAATTAAATAAAAGAAGACATATTTGTGTTGCTCTACAATTCTAAAATTTCATAATGACATTAAAGAAAAAGGAATAAAACAAATATACTTTAAATACATATAATAAAAGAAGTAGTTGAATTCATGATGAAAAATGTATTTTATGCTTAACTCTTTCTGGAAGCTAGAATTTAATTTTGATTTCATTTTACTTTAGCATTTTAAAAGTATAAAACAGGTATTTATTTATTATACAGCATATTATTTTATTATGTTTTCAGATGCAGTAGAATAAATTGAACACCTTTAAGAGTCATAATTAAGTAAACTAAATAAAACAAAATGATACTTCATTAAAATTATCAACTTAATGAATATTCAAAACCACAAGTTTTCCACATTTTTTAAATTAGAAAATATAATGGTAAAATCCCTACTATAATATATATATATATATATATATATATATATATATATGCAGAGACTCACAAATAAAATATCAACACAGTGAGTCTTCCCTCCTCAATTAATATGATCAAGATAATCACAGGCACACACAGAACCTGGGTGATTCTAGACCCTGTCAAGTTGCTAGAAATATTAACTAGTAAGTTAGTCCAAAACATAATAAAATAATATGCTGTATAATAAATAAATAAATACCTGTTTTATACTTTATATATAAATAATATGACCTCTGACTGGATGCTAGATAGCCTAGAGACCTAGATAATAAAAGCAATGAAATGATTCCTAATGATATTTTGCCTTACTCATAGATTGGTACCTAACCCAATCATCATCAGAGAGCTGTTGGGAGCAGATGCAGAGACTCACAGCCAAACACAGGCAGAGGGGAAGAATGGGAGCGAGAATTGTAGGAGCCAGAGGATTCAAGAAAACCAGGACAACACAACCTACATAACCAACTAAGCAGGGATCATAGGGGACAACAGAGACTGAAGAAGCAATCACATACGCAGCATGGGTCTGTGCTAGGGCCTCTGCAAATATATTATGGTTGTTAGATTTGTGTTTTTGTGAGACTACTGTCAATAAGAGTTGGGTATCTCTCTCGCTTTTGCTTGCTCTTGAGACCCTTTTCCTCCTACTGGGTTGCCTCACCCAGCACTGATATGATATGCCTAGTTTATTGTAACTTGTTATGCCATGTTCAGTTGATATTCCTGGGAGATCTTCTCTTTTCTGAAGGGAATTGAGGAGGAGTGGATCTGAGGGCAAGAGGAAGTGGGGGAGGAGGTAAGGGAGAGGAAACTGCAGTTGGGATATATTGTATAAGTGAAGAATAAAAACAAAAATAACCAAACAAGAACAACGCCCAAATAAAGAATCAAAATATGACCTGAGACTGGAGAAATGGCTCTGTGGCTGTGGTGGTTTGAATAAAAATGGTCCTCATAGGCTCAAATATTTGAATGCTTGGTCATTCTCTAGCACTGCCTGCATGCCTCCCCCAAGCCCCACTATGATGAAAATGGACTAAACCTCCAAAATTGTAAGAAAGCTGCAAATAAATGTTTTCCTTAGAATTGCTGTGGTCATCATGTCTCTTCACAGCAAGAGAACACTGACTAGGACAGTGCCTAAGAGAACTAGTTATTCTTTCCAAGGACTGTGGATTGGTTGCCAGCACCAATATGGTGGTTCAAACTGTCTATACCTCCGGTTACAAGAGATCCAAGGGCCTCTTCTGACTTGGGTTAATGCTGCATGCACTGGTACACATGCTTACAGTCTGGTACACGCACAAAAAAATAAAATAAAAAAATTTAAAATACCTCGGACTATACCCGCTTTCTTGGGCTCCATATCCTGGCCCACATCTCTGGCTCTTGTACCAGAGGACAGACTGGTCCTAGGGACCCCAAGTAAGATATCACCCACACCTTGCTAACACACCTTAAAGCCTATCCAACAGCCCTAGACTGCATCCCCTCCTCTGGGATCCACATCCCAGCAAACACCTTCAGCAGAAGTAAAAAAGCTCCTTAGAAAATCCTGCTTTGCAGATGAGTCTGGCAGATATGCTAGGCCTGTAGGCCAAAGACAGTTGCCCCAGTGTTACACAGAAACCTCAGGTGACTGTCCAGGCAGCCAGCTGTTTCTGTCATTCCTCACATTTTTTGGAAGTTGCTTGTTTGCACTTCCTGCTTACTCAGTTAATATTATTTCCTTCTCAGGTCTCTGAGGGAATTTAAGATTAGATAGTTATAGTTTTTCTTATTACTCACTGAAGAGGTGTAAAGTATATAAGTTAGAAAGACATCAAAAGATAGTTTTTTGTTGGTAATACAAGTTAGGATAGAAAGTGAATAAGGTATGTTTCGGATTCAACAAAATAGGAAAGATGATAGAATATTTTGGCTGAATTTCTCAAATGCAAATGAACTAAACATTGTTGATGTATTTATTGCCTGCATATATAGTTATTGTACTTATTGTATACAGTTTTTCTTATATTAGTTATAACTTTTTTAAATTTTAGACAAAAAAGGGGAAATGTGGTGATATTTTATTTGTGCTCTAATAAATAAAGCTTGCATGGGGATCAGAGGACAAAGCCAGCCACTATATTAAACATAGAGGTCAGGCAGTGATGGCACACACCGTTAATCTTAGCATTCAGGAGGCAGAGATTCATCTGGATCTCTGTGAGTTCAAGGCCACACTGGGAACAGAGCCAGTTGTGGTGGTACATGCCTTTAATCCCAGCACTGGTTAACCATAGAGTTCTGGAGGACTGTACAGACAGACAGCAAGTGATGGAGCTGGGTGGAAAGAGGAAGTGTTGTAGCTGGGCAGAGAAAGGATGTAAGATGGCAAGGCACATAAAGGTATAAAAGGCATGAATATATAGGAAGTAGCTCTTTGGGGCTGATTATTTCTTAGTGGTAAGAACTCGGCTTGTTCTATTCCTCTGATCTTTCAGCTTTCACCTCAATATCTGGCCCTGGTTATTTTATTAATAAGATCTTTTCATGTTACAGGGTTGTGTATGGGGGACAGAAAAGATCAGTTGAGGAGAGGGTAGAGGAAGTGAATACTGTGAAAGACAACTGGAATCATCTCTGGGATGAGGCAGAAACCTAGTGCAATGAAACTCACAGGAATCTATGTGTACGACCACTAGCTAATACTCTTAGTAATAAGAGATAAGGAGTATGAACTAGCCAGGTCATCTCATGTAACCAGGAAAGAATTCCAGTGGAAGGACTGGGACCTCAATCCAGCCACATAACCTCTGACCTACAATTTGCCCTGCCTGCAGGATATCCTGGGACAAAAGTGGTGCAGAAATTATGGGAGTGCCTAACCAATGACTGGTCCACTTTAAGACTTGTACTGTGAGAGGGAGTCCACCCCTGACAATGCCTGGAGGTCTAGGACCTATAACCTGGACAGCCCAGAGACCTAGGATAGAACCATACATGAATGACAAAAATGAAAAAGAGTCAATGAAATGATTCCTAACAATATTCTACTATATTCACAGATCCTTGCCTAGCCTATTCATATTCATAGATCATTTGTCATCAGAGAAACTTCACCCAGTAGATGGAAATAGATGCAGAGACACACAGCCAACATTAGGCCGACTTTCCTGTGGAAGGGGAGGGGGAAGGGACTATTATGGGAGCTAGAGGGACCAAGGACAAAAGGGGAAAATACAGAGTTAACTAATCTGAGCTCATGGGGGCTTACAGAGACTGAACAGCCAACTCAGAGAACTTGCATGTGACTGATCTGGACCCTCTACACATGTGTTGCAGTGGTGTGGCTTGGTCTGCTTGTGGGACTCCTGCCAGATGGAGCAGGAGCTGTCTCTGATTCTGTTACATACTCTTGGGACCCTTTCCTTCTGCTGGGTTGCCTCATTCAGCAATCCAGCATTAATAGTAGAGGAGGTGCCTAGTCTTGCTGCAACTTGATATCTCATGGCTGGCTGATTACATGTGAAGCCTGCACTTTTCTGAAGGGAAGGATGAGGGAGTAGATGGTTGGGAGAGAGGAGGCTAGGGACAGGGACTGGGAGGAGAGGAGGGAGGGAGGAGAAACTGATCAGACTAGGAAAAATTAATTAATTGATTAATTAATAAAAAATTAAAATCTTTACCTCTGGAATAATTTAAAGATAAAAATATGAAATATTACATTGCATCTATATGAAGAAAAACTTAAACAAATTAATTATTGAATTAGCTGAGTTATTCAATGGACAGATACTATTGTAAAATGTAAAATCTTAAAGTACACAATGAATTAGAAAAACCAAGGGGCAATGCAAGCTCTCCATCTTTTTTAAGTTAAGAGACATCACTGATCTTATGAAAGTGCTGAAATGGTAAATCCTTGAACTCTGCTTTCAAAGTATTATTTAGAATCCTTGAATTAATTCTCACCAACCTAAGTTCATTCATTTCTGAAATGGGTTTGTAAACAACCATCAACTTTGCATGTGGAGTGAGGGTCACCCATGCAATAGACACTAAAATACAAGGGAATATGCTAAGTAAATTTTAGTCGGTCTTCCTTATCATACTTTCCTTGGACCATCAGCCTCCAGATAATGACATGGAGACTTATTATTAAGTATAATAGCTTGCCCTTAGTTTAGGCTTGTCCTACTAGCTCTTAAAACTTAAATTAATTCATTTGTCATGGAATAATCTTTTTGTACACTCTGAAGATGTATCTTTGCCAAGACACTTTCTAATTGGTTTAATAAGGAGTTGCATGGTCAATAGCTGGGCAGGAAGAGGTTAGGCGAGGCTTCTGGGAATAGAGAGGTCTTGGGAAAAGAAGAAAGGCAGAGTCACCAGCCAGATACAGAATAACCAGGAGGCATAATGGAGATGATATAATGAGTGCATAGAAGAACGTAGAAATAAAAAAAAATGGGTCAATATAAGTTGTACAAACTAGTTAGAAACAAACTTCAGCTAAGGCAGAGCTTTCATAATAAGTCTCTCTGTCGTGTGTGTGTGTGTGTGTGTGTGTGTGTGTGTGTGTGTGTGTGTGTGTGTGTGTGAGAGCTGGCAGATCCAAAAGAAAAGTCCATCTGCATCCATTTCTTTTAATCTATGTTTTGTCACATGTCTCTTTATCTCTCCTCCATCCTGTAAGTCCGACTTCCTCAGTGTCCCACTGGCATCTCCTGTGTGCTTAGATTCTATCCTTGAGTTCCTCCCTTTTCCAAAAAGTCCTGCCAATTTTCTCTAGCCTAGCTATTGGCTTTTCAGTTCTTTATTAAACCAATCAGAAGGCACATTAGGCAAAGACATATCTTTACAGTGTGCAAAAAGATTATCCCACAATAGTAAATCTCAAACTTTTATTGTTCTCTCTGTCTACAATACACATGTTAATGAAGATAACCTGAAATGTAGGAGGGTATCAACACAAATATTTCATTGAGAATATACTCTGATATATCATTTATCTTAAATATTTGAAGTTATTTCAATTATTGTTTTTCAGACCAAATTTTGATTCTTTTTACTTAAAGACCCAAAATATCATTGGGCACTTAATATTTTCATCATTTAATTTTAAAGATAGAAGAGATGTTTGAAATTCAAATACTTAGTGCTACTTTTTATTGTATAGATAAGAAAACTGGTCCCCAAAGATTAATCAATTTCCCAAAGTATACACAGCGATTGAGAATGCAATCTCTGGACCTCTTTTCTGAACACTCATATTAGACTGCTACCATACAATGAATGAAGTTGTCTGTTTTAGTGGCAACATTAAGCAAGATCTCATTGAATAAATGTTGGGCAAAGTTTATCTGATTATCCTCAGTCAATTTTAGTCCATTCTCTTATCCAATTAAGAGATAGATATTCAGCCAGGCATGATGTACATACCTGTAATCCCAGCACATGAAATACTGGGGTATGAGGACCACAAATTCAACAACCTCAGTTACTCAGTGAGACCACGCCTTCCATAAATGTCAGTAACACACACATATAAGACAAGTGCCTCCTGTGTTATCTAAGTAACACAGTTATAAGACTCGCTAGGCCCTCTGTGCTGTGGAGGCCGAACTGCACTTTTAACTTTAGAGGAGTTAAGAACAGAGACTCCTTTCTGTGGATGGGCCCAGTACCCAGAGCTGTCCTCTGACCTGAAATCAGGAAGATGTAACAGGTATGGTTTCACAAATAATAAGAAAATCAATACTGCTTATGATATTAATGAAACTAGTAGTTAAAATGTGCATTGTTGGCTCTGGCATTGGGAACGTCAAATAGCAGAAACTGAGTCTTATTTTTGCCTGGTCACCTATGCAAAGATATTGGACTCATTTGATTAAACAGATTTAAACATGAACTCCAGAGAGCCAGTCCACTTTAACCTGTTTGTATATATGGTATTCCTATGGTATTCATTTGGTTTAAAAAAAGTGTCTTGTGTTTCATACTCTAACTTAAACACTATTTGAATGCCTGCACCTAATTGCTCAGTTATCTTACACAGCCTTTAGAACTTCCTTTCTGATACGTCAGAGAACAGAAGGAAGTGATGGTTGTGAAATGCTTCCTTGGTGAAACTGGCTATTGGATAATTCTCTTTTTTCTTCAACATATAAAAATTAGATTAAAAGAAGACATGTATTTTTGCAATATTTTGTTTTTGTAGAATCACATGCTGTATCCTGAAAATGCAGGACAAAAGCAAGGTGTTTTTGTGATCCGTTAAGTTGCAGTTGGTAGATATTTCCACACTATGATGGCCACATTTGTGCTTGTTGTAATTTTCCTTCTTCATGAATCTTGCACTGCCGATGGACTGACAAATCATGATACTGCTCTGTAAATGCTTTTTATGTAGTTCTAGTGCATTTGTAAAGACTACATTCCCCTGTGTCCTTCAATATAGTATTAAAATTATATTGAAAATTTATTAAAAATTTAGAATCAGAAAACAGAAAAATTTTAGAGAGATATAAAAGAAAAGATGGGTCTTTTCATTTTTAAACATGACACTATTTACATTGATAAATACCATATTTACATTTTATTAGAAATCTTGAGCCTATGATGGTCTGTGTTTGCCCTGAAAAAGATTTTCACTGTCCCTTGGACTTTAAATGGCATTACTCTTTGCTTCTTATTTATCTGTGCCATTTTAGGCAGTTGGCATTTTTATCCAGGTTTTATTAACTACAGCATTAAAACATCATTGACTACAATTCTGCCAGATCTAAAATTAACTATCTTCTTTCATCTTCCTTAGACTACCATGATTTTTCACCAATTAAAACACAGACATTTATTTTGTAAGTTTTTCAAAATCAGCAGATTTATTAACTTTGGTTGGGATTTCGTTTGTTTGGGTTTGTATGTTTCTCTTACTGGAGTCTGCAATCAAATGTGAAATCTGCATTCCTTACAGAAAGCACAGTCCTGACGGCACTCTCCCAAAGGGCAGCAAATCTACAAATCTGGTCAATTAACTACTCAGTGGATTTACTCTCTTAACTACAGCAAAATATCTCATCCCTTCACCTTGTGGCTGATTTGGTAATACATGTAGGAAACAAAACAAAACAAAACTATTTGCTTAAGTAAAATAAAACATTCTAGTGGACTTTCCAGAAAGTGCATTGATTGTAAAAAGAAACACGGATAGTGATTGTCATACTTCTATGGAAATTTTTACATTGAAAAGTTTTATGGGCCAGGGAGATGGCTCAGTGGGTTAAGGAACTTGTTGCTAAAACCTGGTGACCATGGTCTGATCCCTTGAAACCACATAAAAGTGAAAGCTGTCCTCTGGTGTTCTACATGAACTCTATTGCATGTGCCACTACCAGCATGAATGTTTTTTTACTAACACAATAATAAATAAAGAAAATAAAAAAGAAGAGTCACATGTATCATGACAACAAATGCAGTTAGCAATCTGTAAATTGTGTGTGTGTATGTGAAGAATCATTTTGTATGTGATCTTGGTTGGATGAACACACGCCTAGATATATGGTGAAACAGTGTTTCTAACTGTGAATATGTTTCCAAAAGAGATTAGTAGTTGAATTGGAACACTAAATATCACTCTCATCAGTGTGGTATCATCAGGTATGTTAAGGACTGCCTTAGTTACCATTCTATATTCAGGACAAACCATTAAGACCAAGGCAAATTATAGACGAAGAACTTAATGGGTGGCTTAGCATTTCAGAGGGTAGTCCATGACCATCATGGCAGAAAGCATGGCAGCAGGTAGCCAGACATGATACTGGGGCAGCAGCTAAGAGCTTACATGCTGATCAGCATGCACAAGACAGAAAGAGAGAGAAACTGGGCCTGGTGTGGGTTTTTTTAAATCTTTTTTTTTTTTTTCAGGGTGAAAAAATGATTCACTTTTTATTTTTTCTTTTTTTTTTAAATTTTATTTTACAATACTATTCAGTTCTACATAACAGCCACAGATTCCTGTAGCATGAATCTTAAAAGTTCTTATTAATAAAATCAAACCTGAGGCGAGTTATTGGGGTCCATGCTGGTAGATCAGAGAGACAGAACAAGCCACAGCTATCTCACCTTGCCGGATCCTCATCTGGTCCTGTTTCCTCAGACTGGAGGCCTCTGAGTCCTCATCCAGAATGGGTCTCAGCTGAATTACTGCTCAAAAGCCTGAATGCTTAACCAGCCACATGTTTTTACCAGCCAAATGCTTAACCAGCCAAAACCTTCTAGTTTCTGGTTCTCACGCCTTATATATCTTTCTACTTTCTACCACCACTCCCTTGGATTAAAGGCTGGCTTTCTGGGATTAAAGGCGTGTCACCATGCTTGGCTGTTTCCAATGTGGCCTTGAACTCACAGAGATCCAGAGGGATTTCTATCTCTGGAATGCTAGGATTAAAGGTGTGAGTGCCACCATTTTCTCGCCTTTGTATCTAGTGGCTGTCTGTTCTCTGACCCCAGATAAATTTATTAGAATACACAATATTTTGGGGGACACAATACCCCCACATCTCCTCTCTTTTTGTCTAAAATTAAAAAAGCTTATAATTAATACAAGAAAAACTATCTTCAATAAGTATATGCAATATACATTCAAGATTACATTAACAATGTCTAGTCCATTAACATCTGACAGAATCAGACAAAAAAAACTCCATTATATATATTAACAATGTCCGGTCCAGTAACATCTGATAAACTCAGACCAAAAAATTTTCATTACTTATCTTATTTAAAACAAGTAGTTCCTTTTTAAAAGTAAATTCTATAATCTCCCTTTTTATCTTATCATATCCATATTCTCTCTTTTTTCTTTTCATAATACGTTCAGTAGTCTACCTTTTGTTATTTTTATATCTTCCCCTTTTTCTTCAGTGTAGATTCAATGATCTACCTATTTATCCTATTATTTCTTTATCTTTTTTCTCACAGTAGATTCGATGATCTATCTCATATCTATATTCTCTTTTTCTTTTTGCTTTCTAGGGGTGAAGATATCTTTAGGGAATCTTGAAAAGAAAATTTTTGGGTTAATTGTCAAGTCCTGTATCATTTGTCCAGTCTCTGCATAATAGGAAAGTTCAGGGCTTCTTTCAAGTCCTTGTTTGAGTAGTCTGTCAGGCTGGATCATCTCAACTAGTCCTCTCAAAATTGTCCTGACCAGTTTGTAGTCCAAAGTCGATTTTTCCATGGTGTTAATCGGCTTAATGGCTTTATCATAGTCCATGTGGAATCATCATTGTAGGATCCTGTCATCTTTTTGAAGATTTCAAAGTCACTGTTAGGCATGGTCATGGTTTCCTGCAGACTTTTTTTTTTTTTTTTTTTTTTTTGCCTCCTCTGTGGTTTGGAGCAATCACAGTCTGATAAATGTCTGTCTCTCGGAACCATGAACATTCTTCCCTAGAACAGAAAATCTTCACAACAATTTCTCCCCACCATTTGTCTTGCCAAACTTTTCCAAACTGACCTTTGCTGATGCTTTCTTGCAACACGATGGTCCTGGCAATTCTTCTCTGAACCAGCAACAATAAACCCTTCGTCCCGGGTAGCAGCATCACCGCAGTCACCAACATGATGAGAAGGAGCTGGCAATGTGGAGCAGTAGCCACTGCTTCCATGGTCCCACCACTGTTTGTGGCTCAGTCCAGGCCGAAGCTTCTCCCAAGCCTCCTAGGCCGGCTCAAACTCGGGATCCTCCTGCCTCTGTCTCCTTCAGCAAATCCTACCGGCGTGTGCCACCACCACTGGCCGAGTGTAGCTTGGGCCTGAGCTCGGACTCACAAGGCCACAGGCAAACAGCTTTTTCATGAATTCGTAACACGAACGTTGGGCGCCAGATGTAGCATGAATCTTAAAAGTTCTTATTAATAAAATCAAACCTGAGGCGAGTTATTGGGGTCCATGCTGGTAGATCAGAGAGACAGAACAAGCCACAGCTATCTCACCTTGCCGGATCCTCATCTGGTCCTGTTTCCTCAGACTGGAGGCCTCTGAGTCCTCATCCAGAATGGGTCTCAGCTGAATTACTGCTCAAAAGCCTGAATGCTTAACCAGCCACATGTTTTTACCAGCCAAATGCTTAACCAGCCAAAACCTTCTAGTTTCTGGTTCTCACGCCTTATATATCTTTCTACTTTCTACACCACTCCCTTGGATTAAAGGCTGGCTTTCTGGGATTAAAGGCGTGTCACCATGCTTGGCTGTTTCCAATGTGGCCTTGAACTCACAGAGATCCAGAGGGATTTCTATCTCTGGAAAAGATAAATTTATTAGAATACACAATATTTTGGGGGACACAATACCCCCACAGATTCCCTTGTTCTCTCCCTTCCTGCCCCCTCCCCTTCCCCCCAGCCCACTCCCCATTCCCACCACCTCCAGATCAAGGCCACCCCCGAGGACTGAGATCGACCTGATAGACTCAGTCCAGGCAGATCCAGTCCCCTCCTCCCAGATTGAGCCAAGCTTCCCTGTATAAGTCCCAGGTTTCAAACAGCTATCTCATGCAATGAGCCCAGGACCTGGTACCACTGCCTAGATGCCTCCCAAACAGATCAAGCCAATCAACTGTCTCACCTATTCAGAGGGCCTGATCCAGTTGGGGGCCCCTCAGCCTTTGGTTCATAGTTCATGTGTTTCCATTCGTTTGGCTATTTGTCCCTGTGCTTTATCCAACCTTGATTTCAACAATTCTCACTCATATAAACCCTCCTCTTTCTCGCTAATTAGACTTCCTGCGCTCCAGCCGGGGCCTAGCTGTGGATGTCTGCATCCAGATTCCTCAGTCCTTGGATGGGGTTTCTGGCACAACTATTAGGGTGTTTGGCCATCCTATCACCAGAGTAGGTCAGTCCCGGCTGTCTCTCGGCCATTACCAGCAGTCTTTTGTGGGGGTATCTTTGTGGATTTCTGTGGGCCTCTTTAGCACTTTGTTTCTTCCTTTTCTCATGTGGTCTTCAAAGCCCATCTCCAGTGACACACCTCCGTCAACAAGGCCACACCTCTAAATTCTTCTGAAACTTCCAACAGCTGGAAACAAGGATTCAAATATATGAGCCTATGGGGTCCATCCTCATTTAGTCCGTCACAGGGACTACAAGGAACAAATTTCAGAGGGGAAAACTTACTCCATTCACAGCCCAGCTGCATGCTTCATCTTTCTATTGCTTTGGACTTCAGTGTTCCTGGTCTCCTGAGTTTGGATTCAGACTGGAGCTAAAACCACTGGCTTTCCTGGGCATCCAACTTGGAGTAGGAAGACTAAGTCCCCAGTCTGTTCGATCACATAAGCCAATCTCTTAAAGTAAACCCTATATACTGGGCCATATATCTTTGGGGGTCTATTTCCCTGAAGAACTTTGTTAGTGTGAGCTGCTGCCCTGGATGTTGTTGAGATAAACTGTAGTGGGTATTCGCTCGGCCCATGACCTTGGGCTGTCTGGCCCAATAGAGTCAGTGCTTCTTGCCTGCCTAGTTGAGGTCTTAAAAGGGGTAAGGGAGGGGTCACGAACTCTCTTGGACGTGGAAGGCTTCCTGAAGCACGGTTGAAGGACTGGTCTGGAGCTTTCCCCATCTTTCCCTGGGAAGTGAGGCAACAGCCTTACTTCATTTTGCATTTGTGAGTGTGTGATCCCCATTTCATCCCTTAATAAATATCTGTGGATTTCTCGCATTAACAAACAGCTTAGGAAGTGACTTATCTTGAAATTTCTAAGGACTGTGTTTCCACATTTTTAATTTATTTCATTTTTATGTGTTTGTATATTTTGCCCACATGTGTATCTGTTTACTGCATGCATGACTAGTATCTGAACAGTCCAGAAGAAGGCATTGGACCTACTGGACCTGGAGATTCAGTGATATGGCTGCTTAAAATTCAACATGGGACTTCTGGAAGTGTATCCAGTGCTCTTAATCTGCTGAGCCATCTCTCCAGCTCCATTTACTGCCACATTTTGAGTTGTATTGTATGTTACTCAATCAAAATGCTGTGAGAACTCATCTGCCTTTGTAGTCTCTAAAAGAAGATAACAGGAGTGCTTAGATGAGCAAAAAGACAGAGGAAAAAACATGAGTCTGAGGCATAAGAACATGTTAACAGTGGCCAGGTGTTGCTTTGTATTTCAGGAATTTTAAAAGCATAGCAAAATAGTCCTGTTACTAAATGATAATGTTTAGTCTTTCAGCATATTCCTGTGGTAAAGTTTACTGAAAATGATTGTTGGAAAACTAAAGGGCAGTATGGTTAGCAACTGGCACGGCTTAGACAACATCTCAGGAGTTCAGCCAAGCAGGACTTTGAATATGAGCACTTTCAGCATGGAAGACTCTAGGCATAGAGATCTCAGCTGAAAGGCCAAAGCAGAAGGAGTCCACAAGGCTCACAGCAGTAAGGGGAAAAGTATAGACTTGTGTGTTTCAACTTGTTCATTGCCTTATTTTTAAGTCAGAAACCAGGGATCTTTACACGAATTGTTCACATACTTAGTAAGATGTAGTTTAACACAGAGGCACAAACACACACACACTCACACAAACAATATTAATCCTTTTCAAGATTGTTTTCAACTGCATAAACTACTAGCCCAAATTAGAAATTGTTACAAAATGGCATAAGATTTTGATGCAAGCTCAAGAAGATGTGATATAATTACTGGTTAAACTGCATGAGAGAAGAACTAGATTCCTGAGAAAATACTGAGATTTTCCTGAGTACCCCACAGTGACAGTGTCCTTGTCCATGGCATAAATAAAAAAGCACTGGAAAGTGCCATCTTCCATCAGTTCAACCATGTAATAATGATCTTGGGAAAAGAAAGAACAAACAAACCATACTGTGGTGATGACCTCAGGGTGCCAGTCACAAGGACCCAAATCCTGGCATCTGCCTGAAAAAAATGGTTGGGGAAAGAGCTTTCTTTCAACAACTTTAAAAATTGATACTCTTCATTGCTGTGGAATAATCTTTTTGTACACTGTACTTCTGGCCCTGTTGGAGGAACAGCAGGTGGCAATTGAAGTTTGGGATGTCAGTACACCAGGAGGCAAAGTCCTTATGTGTAGAAGGAATCTTAAAAGTTATTATTAATAAAATCAAACCTGTGAGCCTGGTATTGGGGTGAAGCTGGAAGATCAGAGATACAGAACAAGCCACAGCTACCTCACCTCGCCGGATCCTCAGCTGGTCTTGTCTCCTCAGACTGGAGGCCTATGAGTCCTCATCCAGAATGGCTCTCAGCTGAACTGCTGCTCCAAAGTCTGAAGCTTAACCAGCCAAACGCTTCTAGTTCCAGGTCCTCACGCCTTACATATCTTTCTTCCTTCTGCCATCACTCCCTGGGATTAAAGGCGTGTGTTACCATGCCTGGCTGTTTCCAATGTGGCCTTGAACTCAAAGAGATCCAGAGAGATTTCTACCTATGAAATGCTAGGATTAAAGGCATGTGCTATCACTGCCTATCCTAAGTATCCAGTGGCTTTTCTGTTCTCTGATCCCAGATAAGTTTATTAAGGTACACAATATTTTGGGGAACACAATACCACCACACTGATGGGTGAATCTCAGTTATGCAAGGCCCCAAGACCACAGACTCTAGAATGTCCTTTGCTCCTGCTGTGCCTTCACATGTTTGCTGATGTCATCTTTCCCTAGCATCTGGCATGGTGTGATTGGGTGTGGGGAAATCCCCACTGCCTGTAATGCAGTGTGTTTATCTCATGGAAATATCACATTCTACTGGGCAATTTTACCTGTGGATATTTATGAAGATGACTTCTCCCTAAACTGTGGTATCTAAGTGATAATAATGTTAGCTTAAATAGAGTTTTTATGACTGAAAATAAATACAATGAGATGTCACACAGCTAGGGCCCATGAGCTTCATTTAGGGAGGTGCAGGGATAGCAATTTAGGTTAATGATTAATATTGGTGAAATTATTAATGCCACTACACATGGTTAAAAGGAAGATTTATTTAGTGGGTAACATAAATGAAGGGATAGGTAGGCAAAGGGTTTTGGAAAAGAAGCAGTGCAGTCAGGCGGTGTTCTCTGGAGAACTTCCCTTCGTCAACCTTTCGTGTCCAGGTAAAGGAAACAAGAGAGCACAGCGCGTCCCAATCTTGGGTCTTCAGGGCCCTCCCTTGGCCCCACCTTGTATATGTGATAGTTACCGAAGCCTCAATGGGGGTTGGAACTTCCAGACCAAAGCTGGAATGACTACCCACTACATCTCCCCTTTTTTGTCTAAATAAGAAGGTTCTAACTTAATACAAGATATCACTCTGTATAAATAAAAACTGATTGGCCAGACAGGAAGTATAGGAAGGACTAACAGAGAGGAGAATTGAGGGAACAGGAAAGCAGAGAGGGAGAGACCACCTGGAGCCGCCACCAGGATAAGGAAAACGTAAAGTGCCGGTAAGCCATGAGCCATGTCGCAAAGTAAAGATTAATAGAAATGGGCTAAATATAAGAGTAAGAGCTAGACAATGATAAGCCTGAGCTAATGGCCAAGCAGTTTAAGTAATGTAAGAGTCTGTGTGTTTATTTTATAAGTGGGCTCCAGGACTGGCGGACTTAGAGGGAGCTGGAGAGAAATTCTCCAGCTACAGATTAAGGAAAACAATTGAGTCCCAGGAGCCAGGTTAGCTCAAATTCTTTTAATCTTGATGTTGAAAGATGCATTCACAGATTTTGGCATACATCATAGCTGAAACAAAGCCTTAAAATGACTTCAGGTTAGGTTAAGATACCTTGATAATAGCTTTGAGGAAAAAAAAAAAACCTTAGAAAAGAATCTAAAGTTCACAAGGACACCTAGCAGAGTAATATTCATTAAGGTAAGGGATAAAAAACAAAGCAGCCTAACTATTATTAGCGGATGTGCTTTCCTTGCTAGGATTAGTTGGTGATCAAAGGTGATGATTAATTCCTTGTACTCATTTCTGCCCTCAACCTCCTGATTAAAAAAACAAACAAACAAATGTGTTGAAGAGTGGCTATGTACCATAAAGATTTAAAGTAGAGCTTACTGATAGTTTTTACATATAAAATTTTCTATTTGTGAGTCTTTTAAGATTCCTTATAAGATTAACTTTCAAAATAAGAAATAATGTGGTTGATTTTTTCTTTGTAACCACAATATGCAGAGCTTACCAGTAGAAGAATGGGTGAGAAAAATATCCTGCTGACTCACACTCTGTTAATTTATAACAAATTACTTAGATGTAAATGTATGTGGGTTCTTGGGATGACTTTGTTTTAATCATGTAAGGGAAATGGAAACATGTTTTTACCTCTATTTATTATGATTATTCACTTGAAAAATAGAATGCAACCACACTGTAATTTTTATACTTCCCAAAAGAGTTTGTTGAGGTATATAAGCTGTAGAGAAAAAATAAAATGAGAATACAGAGGAAGGAAACCATCAAGAGAATGTTTGCATCTTTTCCTTTACCCCATCAGATAAAAAAAAAGTTTTAGTATGCCGACTCTGTGGATCCCCCTTGAACTCTGCCCTGCTGGAGGGTGGTCCTTATGCTAGCAGTAGTGAAGATGTGTTACTCTGATTGGTTTAATAAAAAAATCTCAGTGCTAAGAGTTAGGCAGGATTTCCATGTAGAGAGGATGCTGAGAAGAAGGTGGAGACACCAGGAGATGCAGAGCAAGCAGGATGGGTGCTATGGAGATGAGGCAATAAAGCCACAAGGCAGAAAGTAAACTAATAGAAATGGATTAATTTAGGTTATAAGAGGTAGTTAGAAACAAGCCTAAGCTACCAGCCAAGCCTTTTTAATTAATAATGAGTCTCTATGTCTTTTTGGGGAGCTGATGGTCCCAGTGAAAAAGTCTGATCACAGTTCATTTATATTGGGGGTCATGAACATAAATGTGAGTCTCTTTTCCTTTAAACTGAAATTGATTTGTTGGTGGGGAAAGAAAATAAAGAAGTCAAATATGTGTGCTGTAGGTGTGTTTGTGTGTGGTATTTCTGTGTGTGTCTGTATATATGCAATGTGTAGTGTTTGTATGCTGTATGTATTTCTGTGGTGTGTCTCTGTAGTGTGTTTATATGTCTGTGTACAGGGTGTGCTTGAGTATGTGTAGTAGTAGTTGTATGTGAGTATGTTTGTGTTGTGGGAATGGGATGTGTATAATATATGTGTGGTGTGTCTATGCATCTATGTGTTTGTGTGTATGTGTGTAGTTTGTGTGAAATGTGAGTGTGGTTTGCATAATGTATATGTGTAGTGAGTCTCTGTATCTGTGTATGTGGTTGTATGTATGTGTTATGCATGTGGTGTGTGTATGGCATGGGTTGTTATGTTTATATGTATGTATTTGTATATCTGTAGATATGTGTGTATGTGGTATGGTATACAGGGTACATATGTGTGTGGTGTATATGGGATAAGATATGTATGTTTGTTTGCATGTATATAAGTGAATTTGTGTGTGGTATCCATGTATTTGTGTGTATTTGTATGTGTATTTGTGTCTGTGTTCACAGGTTTGTCTATGGTGTGATGTGTGTGTGTGTGTGTGTGTGTGTGTGAGAGAGAGAGAGAGAGAGAGAGAGAGAGAGAGGAGAGGGAGGGAGGGAGGGAGGGAGGGAGGGAGAGAGAGAGAGAGAGAGAGAGAGAGAGAGAGAGAGAGAGAGAGAGGGAACCTGGTATATCTTTGTGGTGGTGTGCATATGCCTATGTGTGGATTACAGAGTGTATATATTCATGCACTTATTTGTACATGTCTGTGTGTTTGTGCCTGTGTATGAAAGTGATGCTGCATTTCAGGGAAAAGTGGAGCTCATTTGATTTATGCTAAGGCAGGTTTTCAGTTTGTTCCAACAAATTTTGCATTGAACAATTATCCAGAATTTTGCTACTTTGTCCAGAAGTACAGGTTTACAGAACATATTACATAAAATGCTTTCAGTGAGATTTCAGGAGACGCAACATGCTATGAGGAGAAATAAAGAGATGAGGTTGTTTAATCACAGGTTCCATGGGATCATTTAAAGTTCAGTTTCTTCTTTCCATTTGGGCTCCCATTGCTCAGCAAGCTAACTGTGTACTTGAAACCACCCTAAAAGCAGAATGCTCCTGAACATAATATAGTAATTTCTGAAGAAGTATGCTTTGGATTACCTGGTGATGGCAAAAAGATCTGCTTTCTGGTGTTGCGTTTGAAACTTCATGAGTTACTGTTCACCTTTTGGTGAGGCTGAAGTGAATAGTTAAGGACACAGACTTCAGACCTGTGCAATGCACCTGTATGTTGCTGATGCAAACTGTCACTAGTGATTTCAAACAGCATTTCTTGGAAACCAGTCACGGGTTACAAGCAGAGCCTCGCGGCTCCAAGCAGCCTCGGGAACAGCTGCTACCAGAGAATTTGGCTCATCAGACAAATTTCTGATCTAAAGAGTGTCCTAAACTTGGTAGGTGAAGGGAGGATTCTAAGTGAAAATGAGTTCAAAGCTGGAAATGACTTCAGTAGTCCTGGTAGAAGAGAAGGCTTTCCCTGCTTTTCCTAAGTCAACCCCACTCAAGGTTTTCATAAACAGTGTGAGACTTCTATATAAATCCTCATCACTATGGAGACAGACCTTGTCCTTTGATTCTTTTACTGTGAGGGAGAAGAGAAGAGGGTGCTCCCACCAGAGAAGGCAGAGGTAATTGGCAGTGTGTATGGGTGTGGGGTGGCGTGGAAGCATTTGGCCTTTAATGCTGGGAGGCCTGGCTTTAGTTCCTTTTCTAATAGTACTAGAAGTGTAGCATTCAGCAGGCTAATTCCTTGAGTTTCAAGGCAAAGAGGCTGGTGAAAATGCTCATATCCTAAGGTTTTTATTAAGGATAAGAGGATCTGTGCATACCAAAGATAGTATCTCGCATATAGTACTTGCTGTGTGTCACTAGGTGACTGTTTATTACGAAGGACATTCTTTGTTTGCTACATTCAGCTTACAGTTTGTTTGTTTGTTTGTTTCTTTCTTTCTTTTTCCTTCCTTCCTTCCCTCCTTCCTTTCTTTTTCTATAGGTATCACTCACCTCTTTAGCTATACTCACACCATCAGGAAGGCACATACCTTCATAAGCATGAGGCATTTCAGTCTTAAGTGGGTAGTAATCTGTAACCCCCTGTGAAGGGCTCTTCAGCTTTATGTAAACATCAAGAGATAAATAAGCCACTTCAAGAGAGTGAAAAGAGTCAACTTACTGTGCTAGAGTTTAACAAAGTGCATAAAGTCATGGAATTCTATGATGCAGAGGCAACATGTTCTTTCAATAAACTTTGATCTTTTATCATGGTATGATCATTTATGAAAACATTGTCCACTCCTGAAATATCCCTCATTTTATTTTGGACGTGTACTCAGAGTATTATGTACTACTGACATCCACTATGTTGCCATAGTTCTTAATTCCTCTAAACTCTGTAGTTGTGAAATTCTTCTCAGATAATCTCAGTTACTGGGAGTAAACACTCAGTAATGTGTTAACATCATGAGACAAATTAATCATGGTGAAGTGGCAGTGCTTGTGGCAGGGAGTTCTCATAGCACACTCATGTTATGGGATTTAGCTGTCATCCAGGGGATTGATGAAATTATTTTTACATCCTCTAAATAACAAGATGGAAAAAGGCAGTTTGGCCAGCTCAAGGTTGGGTTTTATTTCTATGTTGTTATCTGAAACAGTGTTCTGCCAGGTGGACCTCTGGAATTTTTCATTAAGAACAGTTTGTATTTAAAAATATTAACTGGTGTCATGTTCAAGGAAGACACTTTGATGAAGCACTGTAGGCATGGGAAGTATTAGCTAGCACCAATTACCTGAGGTTTCACACACTACATGATTTCAGCTATAAACCTATCTCCTAAAAGTTCTTGGGAAAGTGACCTGATGCTTCTGGAGAGGTGGCTTAGCAGTTCTGAGTTTCTGTTGTTACTGGAGAGCACAATGTATGGTTACCAGCACCCATGGTAGGAGACTCACAAGCTTCTTCAACACCAGCCCCAGGGGATCCGACTTCTGGATGTTACATGTGAATATGGACATATGTGAGTGAACTAGCACATATACACAGACACATGAACACACATAATTAAAAAATAAAAATAAAATGACCCGAGATTCATTTCTCAGTCACAACCCCATGACATTCATTTAAATATTAGACTCAGATGCTTGAAGATGGCTTTGTTTTGGGTCAGAAGTTAAAGAAAAACAGGCTCTGATCAAAGAGAAATAAAAATGTATGACAGAAACATGGGTATGAAGAAAGAATGACTAGTGAGCCACCAGTGTTTTAAATTATGATATTGTGTCTTGCAAGTCAATAAAGAAAATGTAGCTATTTTTTTTAAAATTTCTCTGTTATTGATTCTACTGTAAGATCTAGAACAATTGTTCTGAGATTTTAATGTAAGAATCATTCTTGGTGTCTATTAAAATACCATATTTTTTGTCTGCTTTAGAACTGTTAAAGACTAAATTTTATACACAGTAAAGTTTGATATTGACTGACATTAAGCATCTTACAATTGCTTTTCTGTTGTTAAATTTGTTTTTGCTGTAACAAGCATTAGTTATCTTTCCATCTTTTTTACATGTGTGTGCCATGTGTATACAAATGCATATAACCATTTTGAAGTTAGATTGTTTAACCCAAAGAATCTTCTATGTCAGGCAAGTGCTCCACCATTAAGCTATAATCTCTGCCCAGTAAATTAATTAATAGATATAGAAAGAGGATTTGGTCAATAGGAACTTAAGTTCATCCTACATTTTATTAAGATTTATTGATCATCAACTTCCTTTTAGGTATAGGAATTCTAGTCCTCCAGCCCTTATATGATCTTTGTCCTCACAATTTTTATGCTTGAATATAAAATGAAGACAAGATGATAGATACCCGAGCCTGGCCAGTACCAGTGAGAAGTACTTTGATCACATATTGAGGAAGGCAGCCAGCCTGGTATTGGTTGTGTGCCTTGTCAGGACATACATTCTGGATAACAAGAAACCATAGTCTAAGATGATAAAACAGCTTTATCTGGAACTTGTCATATTGAGGAGTCTGAGGGAAAATAACTGGGACTGTGTGTGTATTGTAAGAAGTAAGAGTTAGGAGGATATAAAGGATAGTCAGAGAAAAAGAAAACAAAAAATAAAAGATGGATGGACACTGTGAAGTTCACAGGTGTTATGCAGTAGGTCTGTGGCTTCTAGAAATTATTAACCTCTTGTAACACTCCACTGTCTTTCTATTAAATGAAGTTAATATCATCTACATCATTGAGGTATCATGAGGATTAAACTAATGAATATGCAAAATACTTAGCTTGTTTCTATTCTTTTCATTGTGCTGGACATCCATAAGGATAAAATTGCTTAAATAAAAAGTGGTAGATAAAAATCTATGATTTCACTAAAAACCTTTGCTGGGATCTTATGTGTCAATAAATGTTCAATAAGAGAGGTTAGTCATGAGTAAAATGATCCAATTTTATTCTTTGTTCTTTGAATTTTCATCATTTGTATGCATGGGTTTTCTATTAAGATGAAATTCAATAGGATGAAAAAGTAAGAAAGTATGAAAATAAGAATATTTGGTGTCTGACCAGTTGAAAAGATTAAATGATATAATATATAAAAGGTGACCTATTGCCTGAGAAGTAGAAGTCCTCAAAAAACATAGTCACTATCACTGTTGATGGAGCAAATATCCTATGGCTCATCATGTGACCATTGTATTGATCAAAATAAGGAGAGATTATGGAAGGATAAGGCATTGGGATATGAACCATGCCGTCTGTTGCTAAGCTGGCCCTATTTTGAAGTATGGCTTGTCATACTTTGCATGGTATGGTTTATATGAATTTATAATATGAATGTTATTATTATCTCCTTTAACATTCCATATCATGCAGAAGTAACCTCTTTCATTTTATTAGGCTAGAACGAGTTTACACAATGGTTTTCAGGTGCTTCTGAAGGTTTCCACTCACAGGAGGTTTCCTGACCCAACATGTACAGCTTGCTTCTTATAGTATGCTATGATCTCATTTCATGTTTAAGCAAAAGTTTATAATTTCAGCAGTAATCTCAGAAGGGAGTGTATGTTTTGCAGTTAATATTATGAACATTAAATCTGGCTCTCCAAACTAGATTATCCAGCAAAAGAAAATTCTTTAAAGCCTTAGATTCTTGCTATTAAGCAAAATTGTAGCAGTATCAGTTTCTCTTTATGCAGTTGGAAAGTGCTTAAATTTGCTTAAATTAATTTCTATGTGTGCGTGTGTGCGTGCATGCGTGCATGTGAGTGCGTATGTGAGTCTGTACCTGTGTGTGTGTGTGTGTGTGTGTGTGTGTGTGTGTGTGTGTGTTACAGCTAGAAATCTTAAAGAGGCAGTCCTTAGTGGTTTAATATAGCACTATTCTCATATTGGCCCTTCACAGACATTTTTATTTATGGATTTATTCAAGGAGACAGGGAGATGATACATATCTCACTTTCTGCACAACAGTGTCGGAAATCCTGATTTTGTTTCTTTTGTTGTAACAAGACCAATGACAGGCCACCTTTACCTGGTGATTTGTGGAAAAACAACTGGACTGGAGCTCATTAGAGTCTGAGCTGGTGGCTCAAAGGCCACTCAGGCAAGAAGCTGCAGCACTTTCTACCTGTTGCAAACCTACTATCATAGCACATCTAACCTTAGGTCACAGGATACAGTCTAGGAGAAATACTTTGTTTTCCTTACATATTTTTATTGGATTTTATACATAATATATAATCACATATAATTCTACATACCATAATGTATTATTATATATAATGTATTATACACATAATCTACCATTCCATTTGTATACATGTGCATACCTATTTCACCTTGTTGGGAAATGTATACAATTTTACTTGTCAAGATATTATAGCCGCCCAAGAGCACAAGTGGCCCAAGAAATAGGAATAATTCCAAGTTCTTTCTCTATTTTTTGTGTTTCTGTTTTTAAGCTGTTCATTTTTTTTTTTCAAGTCTATACATTATACATTGTATGAGAAACCTAAGACTCAGTCAGGGAAAAGCATGTCACTCACCACTTTTGGTGAAGCATTGAAGATATTTGTCACCTTAGAATCAAAACAAGAATAATAGGCTTGTCTGTCCCGTTAGTTATTTCGGGAACTAGATGTGGTGGCAAGATAATTACTAGGTTTCTTTTCCATGAGGTTTTGTAATTCAGGTGATCTGAACTGCTCCTCTGATAAGTCTATCTGTGTCCTTACATGTCAGTTCAGAATGAAACTCTGGTTCTGAAATTGCAGGATTGGGATCACTATATTCAATGTCCTTGTAATCATATTTTAATGCATCTATTCATAAATACATATTTGTTTTCAGGGTAACATTTATTGAACACTTATCATATTCAAAGCCATAGTCAGTAGGACAGGAAAATGTGAATAACAATGCAAAATCTGATTTGCAGGACTTTTGGTTTAGGAAATAGATATAAATAAAAATTCTACCATGATGCCTCAGTACAAAAATAGAATGTTCCAGACAAATAAAGGATGGACACCTGATTTAGATTAGAGTAGGCTGGAGGATAAGAAAATGTTCTAAGGAGTTGATACTGAGTTGAGTGTCAAAATACACTTGGAGAGTAGCTTGGTAATGAGCTATATAAATACAATTCTCTGAGGGTAGAATGGCCTCTCACTGTTTAGTACAAAGCAGTAGAAGTAAAACATATTGAAAACTCTTGTGTGAGAAAATTAAATCTAATTTTGTAAAGAAAACTTTGAGTCTATGGAACTTGACCAACAAAAATTTATAGTGAGAATCTAAGCAAGAAGGGAAGATGGCAGAGATGCTATTATTGTTGAGTTTTAACTCAGCTTTTAGTGACCTTAAGAACTTCCTAGCATACTTTATAGATATAATGTGTTCTCTTCATGAATTATGATTAGCATGTCTAGTGGGAGGGAAAACAAATTTGTAACAGTCAACCAAATAGGGGTAAGCATCCCCCACTACCACTTTGATTGTTAGATGTTATACTAAGTATAAATTCTTTTCTGGATTTCCAGTTTTCAGACTGAAGATCCTCATAAGGTTAAGATTATGCAAAAGTCCCAAAATTCTAAAACCTCTGAAATCTGAAACTTTCCAGGTCCAGAGAATTTCTAGTAAGAGAGAATAACCCTATGTGTGTTTGGAAGATGCATGCATTTTATATTTTTTTAAAACTTTTTTTATATTTTTATATCTAAAACTTTTACATATTAGACCCTTTATAAACTTTATTTAAACCTCATAATTTACTTAAACTTTAAAGTTAAACTTTAAAGTTCCATTTTTTTTATCTCAAACTATTTATTCAGACCCAAAATACCATATATTTAAACCCTCATGAACACGCTTAATCCTTTAAATTTTTATATCTTAAACTGCTTTCTCAAACCAAAAAAATCATTTATTTAAACTTATCCTTATATCTTAAGCCTTTATATTTTTATAAAAACATTATACCTTAAAACATTTATTATCTTAATCAACAATAATTTGTACCCAATTTTCTTAACTGATGGCAAGTATTTGTAACCCATTGAACTCAAATGACCAAAACCCATGTAAATTTTATTTTTCCTGTGGAAACAAAAGCATAATTTTCCCAATATCTTGAACTGGTAATTTAACATTTTTTAAAGCAATATCAGGACAGAGAAGGGTTAATAAGAGAAGTTGCTAGCTGGCAGAAGAGACCTTGAAGTTATCACAGTAAAGAAAGGGAGGGGGAGCAGTGGGCATAGAGTGTGTCCTTGGCTGCCAGTGTTCCTGAAAAAAAAAAAAAAGTTTTTGTTAGCTCCTCTGACTAAAGTCAGATTCTCTGCTCAGTGTTCACACAGTTTTTGTCAATTGCAGGCAGCCCCCATTGCCCTGTCCAGAGCTCCCATCTTTGCCTGCCTGTACCGAGAGCACACCCCTCCACACCCTCATGAGAGCAGCCGGCTGGCTGCAGTTCTGATAGCTAGCTAGTGAGCAAGCTAGAGAGGGAGGGAGGTGACCCTTGCTGTGCCTCTCTCTCTTTTTTCTTAACAATCATGCCTTTGCTGCTGGCGATCACCTTGACATCCTGCCAGTGAGCAAGGATTAAATCTAGGGGTGAAGACGGGGTATTCCCCAGAGTAGAAGAAGGAAGTTGTAGATAGTAGCTGAAAGAGAGAGAGAGAAGAAGGTGACAATGACCGCAATAAGACACAATAGACACAAAAAGGCTCTAACAAGTTTCCGGGTCCAAGTACAAGTTGCCTCTTCCTCCTGCAGTGGGGGAAGATACCCAAAAACACTCCTAACGGGTCATTTAATGAACAGGAGAGGCTCCTGGTCATTTCCCAGAGGAGGCTGCTGAAACGGTCACCTCTGAGGTGGCCTGAGGGCTGTGGGACATCTCCTTTCTCCGCCAGGTTCACTGTCCGGACACGTCTGCCCCAGTGAGAGGCTGCAAAGTACAAATGGAGCCTGCAAAGTACCGTAATGAGACAAGATGGAGACATAGACAAGACAGATAGAGCTCTTAATGGTAGATATCAATAAACCTCTGGACCCTTGAGGGTCCCGGTGAGTTCTCTGGGGTTTCTGGTCAGGGAACCAAATGCTATGCCCAGATTGTGACCCCACAGAGACCACCGAAGACCTTGGATGTCCAGAATGCAACAGCAAGGTTTATTTATTTATTTATTTATTTATTTATTTATTTATTTATTTATTGAGTTCCAGGATTTTTTTATTTATTCCTTGAATTATTCTTTTTTTATTTATTTATTTTACAATACTATTCAGTTCTACATAACAGCCACAGATTCCCTTGTTCTCCCCCTTCCTGCCCCCCTCCCCTTCCCCCAAGCCCACCCCCATTCCCACCATCTCCAGTTCAAGGCCTCCCCCGAGGATTGAGATCGACCTGATAGACTCAGTCCAGGCAGGTCCAGTCCCCTCCTCCCAGATTGAGCCAAGCTTCCCTGTATAAGTCCCAGGTTTCAAACAGCTGTCTCATGCAACGAGCCCAGGACCTGGTACCACTGCCTAGATGCCTCCCAAACAGATCAAGCCAATCAACTGTCTCACCTATTCAGAGGGCCTGATCCAGTTGGGGGCCCCTCAGCCTTTGGTTCATAGTTCATGTGTTTCCATTCGTTTGGCTATTTGTCCCTGTGCTTTATCCAACCTTGGTTTCAACAATTCTCACTCATATAAACCCTCCTCTTTCTCGCTAATTAGACTCCCGGCGCTCTACCCGGGGCCTAGCTGTGGATGTCTGCATCCAGATTCCTCAGTCCTTGGATGGGGTTTCTGGCACAACTATTAGGGTGTTTGGCCATCCTATCACCAGAGTAGGTCAGTCCCAGTTGTCTCTCGGCCATTGCCAGCAGTCTTTTGTGGGGGTATCTTTGTGGATTTCTGTGGGCCTCTCTAGCACTTTTTTTCTTCCTTTTCTCATGTGGTCTTCATTTACCATGGTCTCCTATTCCTTGTTCTCCCTCTCTGTTCTTGACCCAGCTGGGATCTCCCGCTCTCTTTCCCTCGACCCTTGCCCTTCATTGCTTCCACTCATGTCCAGGCTGTTCATGTAGATCTCATCCATTTCTCCGTCATTGGGTGATCCCCGTGTCTTTCTTGGGGTTCTGTTTTCCAGGTAGCCTCACTGGAGATGTGAGTAGCAGTCCAGTCGTCCTTGTTCCACATCTAGTATCCTCCTATGAGTGAGTACATACCATATTTGTCTTTCTGAGTCTGGGTTACCTCACTCAGGATGATTTTTTCTAGATCCATCCATTTGCCTGCAAACCTCATGATGTCATTGTTTTTTCTCTGCTGAGTAGTATTCCATTGTGTATAAGTACCACAATTTATTTATCCATTCTTCAATTGAAGGGCATCTAGGTTGTTTCCAGGTTTTGGCTATTACAAACAATGCTGATATGAACATAGCTGAGCAAGTGCTCTTGTGGTATGATTGAGCATTTCTTGGGTATATGCCCAAGAGTGGTATAGCTGGATCTTGGGGGAGATTAATTCCAAATTTTCTAAGAAAGTGCCACATTGATTTCCAAAGTGGTTGTACAAGCTTGCATTCCCACCAGCAGTGGAGGAGAGTTCCTCAAGTTCCGCATCCTCTCTAGCATAAAGTGTCTTCAGTGTTTTTGATCTTAGCCATTCTGATAGGCGTAAGGTGGTATCTCAGAGTTGTTTTGATTTGCATTTCCCTGATGATTAGGGATGTTGAGCAATTCCTTAAATGTCTTTCAGTTATTTGAGTTTCCTCTGTTGAGAATTCTCTGTTTAGTTCTAAAGCCCATTTCTCCATTGGACTGTTGGTCATTTTGATGTCTAATTTCTTGAGTTCCTTATATATTCTGGATATCAGTCCTCTGTCAGATGTGGGGTTGGTGAAAATCTTTTCCCATTATGTAGGCTGTTGCTTTGCCTTGTTGACTGTACCCTTTGCTCTACAAAAGCTTCTCAGTTTCAAGAGGTCCCATTGATTGATTGTTTCTCTCAGTGTTTGAACCTGATTTACCATGAACTTATTTATAAAGTATAAGCATGAAAGAGTCAGGTTGGTGCAAGGGAATCTACCAGGAGTCTATAAGGATGACCCCAGCTAAGACTGCTAGCAATAGGCAATATGTAGCCTGAACTGTCTATCTCCTGTCACCAGGCAAGATTTTCAGTAGAGGAATTGGGACACCAACCCAGTCACATAACCTTTGACTTACAGACTGGCCTATGGAATATGCTCAAGTAAGGGTGACACAGAGATTGTGGAAGTGTCCAACCAATCTGGTCCAGTCTGAGACCCAAGCCAAAAGAATGAGACCACCCAGAGGCTGGCTGGCCCAGAGATCTAGAATAAAACCAAATAAAACCGAAGGAAAAAAATGTCAATGTAATTGTAGATGTAACGGTTTTATTAAATAAGAAACACATAGCCAAATGCAGAGTTAAAAGCCCAAGAGGTCAGAGCAGTAGCTAAGAGTTGAGACTTAAAACCACCTTCTTACACTTCCTGCTGCTGCTTTCCTTGCCCTCAGCAAGAGACCTACTTCCTGTGTATCTGTCTTTTTATTGACTTTCTGTTCTGCCTTCTCATTGGTTGTAAACCCAACCACATGACCTCCTCGTCAGCGCCTGTCTATACAGACCTCCAGGCTTTCTACGGTTGGTATTGAGATTAAAGGTGTGTGTTTCCATGCTGACTGTATCCTTGAACACACAAAGATCTGTCTGTCATGTGATCTGGATTAAAGGTGTGCACCACTACTGCCAGGCTTCTGCTATGGCTTGCTATTAGCTCTGATGCCCAGGCAACTTTATTTATTAACATACAAACAAAATCACATTTCAGTACAAATAAATTATCACCATAATGTAATAATTCCTAATGATATTCTGCTATAGTCAGATTGGTGTCTACTGCAATTGTCATCAGAGAGGCTTCATTCAGCAACTGATGGAAACAAATGCAGACTCACAGCTAAACATTAGGCAGAGCTTGGAGAATCCTGCAGAAGAGGGGGAGAAAGGAATATAGAAACCAGAGAAGTCAAGGACATCACAAGAAAACACACAGAATCAACTATCATGAGACTCAGGGACCCTACATGGGACTGACCTAGGCCCTCTGCATATATGTGTATTGGTCTTCTTGTGGGACCCCATAACAGTGGGATGATGAGCTATCTTTGACTTTTTTGCTGGCTTTTAGAATCTTATACCTCATCTTGGGTTGCCTCGCTCAGACTTAATACAAGGGAAAGTACAACTTGACATATCATGTTTTGTTGGTATTCATGGGAGGCTTGCCATTTTCTGAATAGAAATGGAGGAGGGGAGGATTGAGAGGGTCAGAGGAAAGGTGGAGGGGAGGAATTTGGAAGAGAGGGGAAATGTGGTTAGGACACAAAAAATGAATTAATATTTAAAAAAATAGTGTTATTCATTTAAGGATTATTACTGGACAAAATCAATACGTTATAGGAATAAACAACTAAAATTAAAGGGGGCATACATTTTTACTGCCACATAGAAACTATTAAACCTTTGATTAAATTTCTAACATGGAGCACAAGCTATTCTTCTAAACAAATGAACTAGGGCTGTCAAGATGTCTCAGTGATTAGAGGAGCCTGTCATGAAGCTTGATGACTTGAGTTCAAACTCGAAGACTCACACTAAGAATGGAAAAATTAACTCTTTTAAATTGTCCTCTCTCTCTCTCTCTCTCTCTCTCTCTCTCTCTCTCTCTCTCTCTCTCTCTCTCTCACACACACACACACACACACACACACACACACACACACCCTAAATAAAAGTATAATTTTAAAACACTTGAGCTTCAGAAAAGTTCATTGACATCAGTAAATCTGAGTGGGCAATATTGTCACTTAGTCAGGTGACAAAGTGGGCTATTCTGTGGAGTTCCCAGATGGCCTAGCAGATTTAAAGATTGAGTCAAAGGGTTTATAATTTCAATTTTGGCATAAAACCTTGACGACAACACACACTTTAAATTTTGAACCCGTAGGTCTCTGATGTGCACGTACAGTGAGGGCTTCGGGGAGAAGCTCACAGCAGAGCCTTTGTGCTCACTTGCTTCTTTTCTTTTTGCTTCTGATGTCTCTGAGACTGGAGTCTAACGAAGAATCATATGGGCTCCTTCTCCTGAGAAGGCTGCTCAATTAGGGGGAAACAGGAACCTTTGAAAGAGAGGGACCAAGTGCTGATGAGCCAGCCTAGAAATTAACATTCAAAATTGCTCTGTGCCAACTCACAACATGGGCGGCAATGGTAATTATCATCGCTATTTCAGAAAGTTGTTGGTCTCTGGGTGGGTTTGCAAAGTCAAGCCCAAAAATAAACTTCTCATGCTTGATAGATATTTTGGGAACAATTCTTTTTTACTCTAATCATCAGCTTAGATGTGAAGAAACCTGAAAAGTTGTAAACAAGTTCCAAAAAGATAATATCTGTTTAACTAAAATTAAATAAAGGTCAAAAATAAAACCTAGTCTAAAATGGTTAGCTGTAGACAAAAATGCATTCTGGCTGTTTAGATACATGCAAGAAAAACATAGTTAATGCTTAATTCAGGAATCTTATCTATCACATGACACTTGCCAATGTAAAATTTTACTCTTATTAAATGAATTCAGCATTATTTACTGAGATACTCTTATGAATGTGTGTTGAAAATGATGTCAGATTTATTAGGATAAGTAAAACAGATATGGTCCTTGACTTCTTGAAACTTATATTTCACTTCTCTCAAGGCTCCACATCCTGCTTCTTCTGTTTACTCACTATCCCATGATATCCAGCTTGTGATTTAATATCACATATATACAGTTGACTCCCAAAATAACTTTGATTCTGACCCATCTCTTGGATTTCAGTTTCAGTGTTCAAGTTCTGATTACTATCTCCACCAGAACAATTACTTGGCAATTTAGACAGATGCAATAGTCATTTTGACTGTCGGCTTTATTAGATGATGAGATGCTTAGGAGGTTCATCAAGCATAGCTCTGTGTGTTTCCGTGAGTGCATTCCCAGAGAAGAGTAACTCATGAGGACTCTGAGATAAGGAATGGTTTAATCCCTTGATGGATACAAAACATGAAGGCAGTATTGGGAGATAACAAAAGGTAAAAGGAGGAACCCCTCTTGACAGAAATTACTAGAGGTCTGCTTCTGGAAGGTAGGCTAACACCTTACCCTCAACATTTCTGTAGACTTTTCTCTCTACCTTTTTCCTTCAAGAATTATGAAAAGGGCCCTGGCTATATTCTTCTCCCATGGTGCTCTGCTCAAGTACATGAGGCTTAGAGTTTATGGACAGAGCCCTACAAAATCAGGAGCCAAAACTCTCTTCTTTCTTCATTTTCTACAGTGTATGTTTTGTCATAACGCTGAGAAAGTTAACTAATCCATCACCACAAATAGTTCTGTATTCTTTCCTTATCACCCATTTCCTGAAAATAGGTTCTTTCTTATCTTCATTGCATGAAATACTAGTGTCATTCTACTCAAACTCTTTAAAAATTTTAGAATTTCCCTTTCTGTGTGTCTCTCTGAGTCTTTCTCCCTTTCCCTCCCCATCCCCTCTTTCCTTCTCCTTTTCTCTTTCTCCTCCCATTATATCCAATTTGTAACACATTCTATTAACAGCAGCTGTGAAACATATTCCAAATTTTCAGACTTCTACCATTGCTCTAGAATAAACCATCATGCTTTCTGCTCTGGAATATTGCATTCATTCCCCATCAGTTCCTTAGCATCTATTTGTAAATGGCAGGTACTGTTAGCCTTCTGCTCAAAGGCTACAGAAATTTCCCACCTCTTTCTGAATATTTACCACCCATCTTCCAAGAAAGAATCACAAGGCTCTACATGGTTTTCCCTCCCCAAGTCCAGTTCTATGGTATCATCTGCTTTCTGCCTAATCTTTCCATTCCAAGCACAACTTCTTTCTCAGTTTTGGTACTTGGTGTTCACTTTAATTGAAGCGATCATTCTCACAAATTTCTCTGTAACTCTCATTTACCTTTCTAATGATTATTTTGTGGAGTGGCCTTCCCTGACTGTACTTTCCTCATTCTGCTTTAAAACGGTTTTTGAAACATCTCTCATACTCCTCATCATGTGTCATTACATTTGATTCTCAGTAATTAAGGATTGTGGATGTGTGTTCTCCTACTTGCTAAAATTTATTGACAAGACCCAAATCCATAGGTTTAGTACCTTTTGTGGCACATCATAAATATGTGCAGGGTTGTAATAAGTTAAAGACCTAAAATGCCCACTCCTACGTGATACATAATACAAAGCTCATGCCTGCTGGCTACAGCTCTGTTTAGTGCCATGTTTTTCTCCTCATTCTCTTTATTGGTGACCTTCCTGTTTAAAAAAGCTACCAAGAATAATGCTAAAGTATGGTCTAGATTTCTTAAGTGGAGAAAGCCTGTAACATGCCAAAAGGAGAAAATGCATGCATGACCTAGATTTTGGCCAAGCATGAGTCACAGTGATTTCAGCCATGAACTCCATGTTAATAAACCAATAACATTAAGTAAAGTGCTTTGAGCAGAAGCATTGTTTAAAACAAGGTCATTTATTTATTTATTTTAAATTTATTTACTTTACATCCCGGCAGCAGTTTTCCCTCCCTCCTTCCTCCTTCCTCCTTCTTATTCCCAGCACCCCTCCCAACTCTTCACAACTCCCAATCCACTCCTCCACCATTTATGTTTAGGAAAAGACAGGTCTCCCATAATTATCAACAAAACATAGCATATCAAGTCACAGTCAGACTAAGCACCTCCCCATGTATTAAGTCTAGGCAAGATGGCCCAGTATGAGAAGTAGGGTCCCAAAATCTAGTAAAAGAGTTAGACCAGCCCATGTTTGCCCTGTTAAGAGTCCTACAAGAGGTCCAAGACACACAACTGCAACATGTATGCAGAGTGCCTAGGTCAGTCCTATGCAGGTTCTGTGGAAGTCGGCTCAGTCTCCGTGAGCCCCTGTGAGCCCAGGTTAGTTGATTCCGTGAGTTTTCTTATGGTGTCCTTGACCCCTCTGGTTCTTAGACTCCTTTCTCCCCCTCTTCTCAGGATTCCCCTAACTCTGCCTAATACGACATCTATTTCCATCAGTTGCTGGCTGAAGCCTCTCTGACGACAATTGGGCCAGGAACCAATCTGGTCACAAGAGATGGTCAGTTCAGGCAACATAACCTCTACTGCTAGGAATCTTAGCTGGAGTCATTCTTGTAGATTCCTGGGGGATTCCCTTGTGCCAGATTTTTACCTGACCCAGGAATACTAACCCACTCCAGTAGTCTCTTTTGGGACCTCCACCCCCCCCCCAGCCTCCCCTGCAACCTGATTGCTCAAGCTCCCATCCCTATTCACCCTTAGTCCACTCATGAAATCTCTTCTATTTCCTATTCTCAGGGAGATCTGGGCATCCCCCTAAGAACCCTCCTTGTTATCTAGTCTCCCTGGGTCTGTGGATAGTTATCCTTTATCTTACACTAAATGAAGGTACAAATAAAGTTATTCTTTATTTATCCACTTATGAGTGAGTAAGTACCATCTATGTCTTTCTGGGACTGGGTTATTTCACTCAGGGTTATTATTAATATTTTTCTAGTTCTATCAATGTGCCTTCAAATGTCCTGATATCCTTGTTTTAAACATGTGAGTAAAACTCCATTATGCAAATGTACCACATTTCCTTTATCCATTCTTCAGCTGAGGGACATCTAGGTTGTTTCCAGGTTTTGGCTATTACAAATAAAGCTTCTATGAACATAGCTGAGCAAGTTTCCTTGTGGTATGATTGACCATCCTTTGGGTATATGCACAAGAGTGGTATAGCTGTATCTTGTGGTAGATTGATTTCCAGTTTTCTGAGAAACTGCCATAAAAACAAGGTTATTTAACTATCATTTGCTGAAAATGTTATGACTCAGAAGACTGTGGAGCTTCAATTGTTAGTGTTTTCAACTGGACAGAATTTACAATCTCTTGTAGGTTGAGTCTCTGGACAAGCCTATGGGAGATTATCTTGATTATATTAAGCTAATTGAGGTGAGAAGACACTCTAAAAGAGTTCTGCAATCAGCTATTGATGTCTGGTGTTAGAGTAGGAGATGGAAATTGTAATGTTCCAAATTCTAATTATGCCTAAAATAATTTTTTTCTTGGAAAGTGTGCATTATTTCCTATGGAACAGTAGCTCCACCAAATACACACAAGAATAATACAATGTTGAACTTCTTTAAATTCTTGCAAAATCATTTTAGAAGCCTACTTACTTTTGATATGGTAGGACATGGGTTAAGGGAAGGAAATGATCAAAATTTATTTGAAGTTAAAATTTGCTTTAAATAATAAAAATATAATTTAAAATGTACATAAATACTGCTATCCATAAAAAGAGAAAATACTATCTACTCTACCTACTTTTCATGTTTAAAATGATGATCAAGGGGCTGGAGAAACAGCTCAGTAGTTAAGAGTACTTGTTGCACTTCCAGAGGACCAAGGTTCAATTCTTGGCACCCACAGGGTGACTGTAATATCTGTAACTCTAGTTCCAAGAGACCTGATACCCTCTTATGACCCCTGTGTACATGTAAGTGGTGCACATACACATATGCAGGCAAAACATTCATATATAAAATGAAAAAAATTTTAAAAAGCAAATGATCAAATAAGATAGTAAATAAAAACATATAATTTGAAATTGACAAACATTAGCTTCTTGTGCAATTCTATTTCTCTAATCTCTGGGGAAGAACATTTTGTTTGAAGGTCTCAGCAGCTACTTTTGGTTTGATGCTCCCTTTAGTGCAGCATCCATTGAATTTGAGGTCTACCTCTATTATTATCTTCCTACTTGACTTAACAGTGTATCCTTATCTTTCTGAAGTCAGTTCATCTCACATTTGCTTATTTCTTACCAGAGCTACAAATGTGCGCTGAAATCCAAAAGCATTTTTCTTCAGAGTCTGCCTTCACTTTCTGTCAATTCTTATTCCATTCAAATCCTTTTGGAAACTCTGCCATAGGAGAACTTCAGCTTTTTTTCCCCAAAGTCTATACTTTTTCATACATAAAATATGAAGAAGTTATTTATCTTTATCCCTCCTTGATATATCTGTACTTTAAGTGTCTCTGTGTAAACAAGAGGAAAACTGTTCAAAGATATCAACGTCTAATGGAAATGTTTTAGGTGCTTGTAAATAAATAACATACTGTACCAGGCTTTTTCTTTTAGGTCACCAGATAGCTCCCAAATCATGACATGGAGACTTATTATATCTTTTCTGAGTAGCTCTTTTAACTTACATTAACCTGTTTCTCTTCATCTACCTTTTGCCTCAGGGCTTTTTACTTTTTTTTCTGTGCATCTTACTTTCATGGCTTCTCATATCTGTTTTCCTGACTATGGCTGCCTGGCTTCTTGCCCTGGGTGCCTCCCTCCTTCTCTCCTTCTTCCTCTTCTCTCTAACCAAGCCTAGATTTCTCCTGCTGTTTATTCTTTCTGCCTGGCAGCCCTGCCTATCCTTTTCTCTGCCCACCTATTGGCCATTCAATACTTTATTAGACCAATCAGGTGCCTTAGGCAGACAAGATGAAGCAGATGCAACACAACTTTTCATAAACAAATACAGCATAAACAAAAGTAACACATCTTTAAACAGTTAAAGCAATATTCTGAAGCATAAACAAATGTAACACATATTTGACTAGTTAAAACAATATTCTACAACAGCATACTCCATAAATCAAAGCTTTTATTTCCTTACTCAGTAGATTTCCACCCCCACTGGCTAGTTTCTATAGAGCATGTATGGCCTAAGCACTCTTTAACATCTGCAAAGGTGGCTGTTCTCTGCTCTTGTCCATTGCTAAGAGATACAGGAAGGGCAACAGTTGCATTCTGTGGGGTATCTGGCAAGTAGTGAGTGTAAAACTTACATGATAAATACAGAAGATCTAAAGTCTCTCAGGTCTTCCTTGTGAAATTATCAGTGGCTTCATGGAGGACGATACATTCAAACACGTTCTTATGAAATGGAAGCATCCAAACACATGGAACTGAAGGAGAGACCTAGCAAAAGCATACTCTCATAAACTCATCTGTTCAGGCAAGGAAGAATCCATATGGGCAGATATTTGTAAAAGTCTGTTTGGGAGAAGTTTAGGTGAAAATTACAAGATACATTTTGCTGCTTGTGAGTCTCTGTAGTAGTTAATAAGATGTTATAATATTGAAAAACAAATAGTGTAAATTGATGGTAACAGTGTTTGACACTGACATGTAAGTTTCACAACAGTTGGGAAAGAATAGCCTGTAAATATCCATTCAGGAATGCTTATGGTCAGGACAAGGGCATATATAAATGGATACAAAATGTTATTCACTTAATGAGTGTTCAGACAATGAATGTGACCAGAAGATAACAGAACAGAGACAGATATAGTACCCCGGTAAGGAGGGAAAGCATCACCAGTACTGGAAAAACCCTTCTCCTAAAGGAAAGGAAGGGTGAAATTTATTTTAAGTCTGTTCACTAGAGTGAAAGCACATTATGGGAAGCACATTTCTGAGCATACTCATCTTAAGCTACAGTTCAAGAATTAATGCAAGGTAGACTTTATCTGCACCCAAAGTTTCTTAATCTCATGGTTAAAAAAAAGACAGCCTACAGAATGGGAAAAGATCTTCACCAATCCCACATCTGACAGAGGGCTGATCTCTCAAATATATAAAGAACTCAAAAATCTAGACTTCAAAATACTGAACAGTCCAATTAAAAAATGGGCTAAAGAGCTAAACAGAGAATTCACAAAACAAGAACTACAAATTGCTGAAAGACATTTAAGGAATTGCTCAACATTCTTAGTCATCAGGGAAATGCAAATCAAAGCAACTCTGAGATGCCACCTTACACCTGTCATAATGGCTAAATCAAAATCACTGAAGACAGCTTATATTGGAGAGGATCTAGAGCAAGGGGAATATTCCTCCACTATTGGTGGGAATGCAAACTTGTACAGCCACTCTGGAAATCAGTAAGGTGGTTTCCCAGAAAATTGGGAATAAGTCTTCCTCAAGATCCAGCTATACCACTCTTGAGCATATACCCCAAGGGCACATGCTCAACTATGGTCATATCAGCATTATTCATAATAGCAAGAACCTGAAAACAACCTAGATGTCCTTCAACTGAAGAATGGATAAAGAAAATGTGGCACATATACACAATGGAGTACTATTCAGCAGTAAAAAACAATGATATCATGAAATTTGCAGGCAAATAGATGGTACTAGAAAATATCCTGAGTGAGGTAACCCAGACTCAGGAGGACAAACATAGTATGTACTCACTCATAAGTGATACTAGATGGGAGGGAAGGGATGGCCAGACTGCAACCCACAGCTCCAGAGAGGATAGCTAACAGGGAATGACCCTAGGAGGGCCACATGGATGACCCAGCGAAGGAAAAGTGGATGAGATCTACATGAACGGACTGGGTGTGTGTGTGTGGGGGATGGCAGAGGGTGAAGAGTGGGCGATGAGAACATAGGGAAATGGGAGGGTCCAGCTGGAACAGGGACAGAGTGGGAGGGCAGAGAGGGAGATATCATGATAGATGAGGACATCATGGGAAGAGGAAGAGGCAGGGTGCTGGGGAGGCTCTCAGTAATCCACAAGGATGACACCACCTTGGACTGCTGCCAGTGAGTGGTCCAGAGCGTTTCTGGACTGGTCTATTCTGGTGACCTGTCTAGTGAATATCCTAACTGTCATCATAGAGCCTTTGTCCAGTGACTGATGGAGGCAGATGCAGAGATTCATGGCCAGGCACCAGGCTGAGCTTTGTGAATCCAATCTATCAGAGAGAGAAGGAATTCTGCAGGAGGGGGAAGTCGAGATCATGATGGAAAGATGTGCAGAGATGACTGGCCACACTAGTGGAAGCCCATGAATTGTAGACTAGTGGCAGCCCATGAATTGTAGACTAGTGGCTGTGGAGCCCCCATGGGACTGGACTAGGCCCTCTGGATATGGAAGATGATTGTTTGGCTTGAACTGTTTGAGGCACACCCAGACAGGTTGTTCGGGATATGTCCCTGGTGCATGGGCAGGTATTTGGGAATCTGGTGCCTTGCGCAGCCTTGGTGCAGTGGGAAGTGGCTTGGACATACCTAGACTTAGTGTGCTGGGCTCTGCTGACTCCGAATGGGAGACCTTGATTTGGGAGATGTGGGGATGGGGGGTGACTTGGGAGGGAGGGCTGGGAGGTGGGAGGAGGGAGGATGTGGGATCTGTGGGTGGTATGTAGAGTGAGTAGAAAATTTCTTAACAAAAAAAAATGAAAAAAAAAAAAAGATGGCAGGTAGGCACACTTTTGAGCATACTGTTTAACATCACAGCATGCCAAGTTCAGTTGAGGTGTCTGAAGTAAGAATGACTCTGTAGCTTTGACTGGTCCTTTATTAGGGTTCTGCACAAAAAAAAAATACAAGTTGAAACAAAAAGAAAGGTTACATTTAAGGTTCATTCAATGTAGGAATTTGTCCCTATGGGGGCCTGCCCTCTTTAGTAGCTAAAACATCTTACCCAGGTCTAGAATCAGAACAGTAATGGTTGGAATATAAAGAATATCAGACCTGTGAGCTACTTTTTGAAGTGAAAGCATGTAAGAATTTGTAAACTATTTTTATTTTCATAAAAATAATGGTATTTATACTTGTATATTGAGAAAATAATTTGTGGGTGAATAGACATAAATATTGTACTGGTATGCTAGATAATTTTATTGTAAATGTATTGTTGTTGTTGTTTGTTTGCTTTTTTAAGACAGATGTCACCATGTATCCCTAGCTGGCTTGTTACTCATTTTATGGACCAGACTGTCCTTAAACTGACAGATCTACCTATCTTTGACTCTCCAGTGCTTAGATTAAAGGGATACGCCACTATACCTGGCTCTTTGTTAACAAATGAGAACATGATACATGAATAAATTACAAGCTTATTGACATTTTAAATTTTCAACATAGTTGGATTGTGAATACAGGATGTCAGATTCCCATACATAAAACAGTATGTTAAATTTATGTTATAGAGAAGGAATGAAAAACTCATCAGTCACCTATGTAAAATACGCATATCAAGAGAGTGTACCCTCTGTACCATTTTATTATATTTTTACAGGTTTTTGGTCAAATGGAATGATTTATTAGATGCTATTAAATTGCCAGCTAACATGCATATACCTCTAAGTCAGTTCACTTGGAAGGATTTATCACTTGACTGTGGAATACCACATGAGAGGTGGTTCCCTTGTTCCTTCATGACTTTGCTTGCAAAAGAGACATTAAGTACATACAAGCATTGATTTTATTTCACAAATGCTCCTTAAGCTCTTAACTTGATCTTCTGCAGTACAGGGCAACCATTTGCCATTTGTCAATGATAATGTACAATTTCAAAATACTTTGCTCAGTCAGGTTGAATCTTTCTTTTCCTTACCATTTTAGTACAACTTAAATATGTCTAAAGGCTGAGAGGAGATTCAGCAAGTGAAATTCCAATATCTAGATCAGATGTTTGTGGATTTCTGCATTATTTTGTAGTATATGTTAACCAAATAGCCTTAAATAATATTAACTTTTTGGTTTATTGAAATATCATATCTATCTGTCTATTCATACATACATCCATTCTTCTATCTATCTGTCTATCTATCTATCATCTATCTATCTATCTATCTATCTATCTATCTATCTATCTATCTAATCTATTACCTATCTATCTATCTATCTATCTATCTATATTTCTGTCTACCTATCTATCATCTATATATCACCTTTCTATCTATACATTTATACAGAGGAAGATAGACAGGCAGATAGATAGATATGTGACAGATAGATAGCAAAAAAGAAAGAAAGAAAGAAAGAAAGAAAGAAAGAGAGAGAGAAAGAAAGAAAAAGAGACAAATATGCTATTTAGTGAGAATAATGAAAATGGACATATAACCAAACATAAAATTTATCTCTTCTCCCAAATCCAACATAAAATTAATATTTTCATCTGTAGCTTTTACAAAAGTTTACAGTTATGGATGTTACCTTACCTCTATGCTTGACTATATTAGACTGTTATTTTTTATATTAAACTTGGTTTGTATAGGTGGACTGGAATATGAATTTTACTGTACATGTATTTTGCTGGTAAAGCATCATAAGCAAGATAAAGAATAAAACTCTGTTTACTGCTTAAAAGAAAGAATTTTCTTATCACAAATAATACTCCCATATTGTCTGTTTACAGTCATACCTTTCCCTTACCACAATTTCTAGCTACTACTAATCCAATAGTTACTGTAGCTTTTCAAAAATATCCTCTACATTCAATATGAAAAGCTTAACATTGTATAATACCTCTGGAACTTATCCAAATTACTACATGTATTAATAATTCATTCCTTCCCCTCTTGCAACTAGTATTCCTGATTTTGGCTATATTACTCTTTGTCTATTCATCCATCTATTTACATGCTGGTTTATTTCCATATTACAGTTTGTGTCTATTTTAGAACTGCTATTAATATTTATCCAGATATCTTTGTGCAAAGTTGAGCTTTCAGTTTTGAAAGTTGACTGCCAGGGATTTTGACTATAGTAATTCAGGGCAAATGTTTAAATTGATAAGAAACTAGAGAACTGTTTTCCTAAAAGTCTGACTTCTACAATAATATATGAGAATTCAACTTGCTTTGGATGCTTTCATCTCTTGGTTTTTTAGTTTTTGGTCATTCTAATGCATTTGTGGTCATATGGTTAGGGCACAGATGTGGAGTCTGTGGGCTACAAGTACAGAAAAGGAAAAATAATCATAAAGAGATATGGATCTTTCCACTGGGATTCCAGCTATTAAGTTTGCCTAATATCTCTAAGCAGATTAAAAAAAGTTGATCTCAAATGGTTTGCGTTGGTTCAAAAATGCCCCTGACCCACAAAGCATGTTCAGCTGTCTGTCTCTTTGGTCAAGGGATCTTGGATACTTAAACCTGCATTCATATGTTTGTACCTCAAACACCTAATGATAACAAACTGGATTCTCTGTAAAAGGAGTCCCTATCCCATTCCAGGAGAAGGAACATCCCAGACTCCTCCTGTGGTGAACTAAGGGAGGAAAAACAGGAAGAAGATATGTGCACTTTGGTCCCACAGAAGAGAATGCTCTTGCTGCTGCACCCCATTGGCTCTTGCCAACAATAATGCACTTTTGCTTTATCACCTGATACAATAAAGTTTAACTGCTTTCTATATAACCTTGCCCACTTGAATTCTCTCTTAGGAGCAGAGGACCTAAGACTGCTACTGCAGTGGGCACCTGGAAGCATGAGACCTCTCCAAATTATACCTCATTGTGGCTTAATTTTTTATTCTCCAGGGACTATTTCTCTTGGTCATTCTTTCTTCTGTTCATTTGCAATTGATTTAGTGATTATGTAAATATTTTGTTGTTGATTAACTAGGTTTCTTTTTTCATTGCTTTCAGTGATTTGTAAATTTGTCATTTATTTCCAATTGATGTTAACTGTCATCTCATACATTTGTAAAATGTATGCATTTTACAAAGTCAGTGGCTTTGATGATTCTCCAGTCATCAGGTATTGAAAGCTTGGGCTGTAGACCAGTACAGTACTACTGGAAGAGCATGGATCCCTGAGAGAGGTCCACAGATCACAGAGAGTGACTGAGACAGGAATGGAAGACCCTGGCTTTCCTTTCTGTTCTTTTGGTTCTGTACACACACCACAAGTGGTTTGTTTCAGCCAGCACTGCTCCTTCCACATGTGCTCCTTCCAAAGACTTAATCTGATGGAAATCTAATGTAATTTGAAATGTTTGAATTCCATTGAAATGTGATTTATCAATAATTAGTTCAATATAACATGCTTTGGGAGTAAACATTATTTAATTTAAATTAAAAAAACAGAAAGAATGAAGGGAAAAATTGATAAATTCATAATCATGGCTGGGGATTTTAGTGCTTCCTTCCAATACCTAACACAACTAACAATAAATAGAAAATCAGCAAGGTTGTAGAGGAGCTGAGAAACACAAAGACAATTTATTTAACTGATATTTCTAGAGCATACCAGCAAGTAGTCAAACATTTATTATTTCTCAGACCACAACAAATATTAACCAAGATAAGCCAAGTTACATAATAAATAAGCCAAGTTATGTGACAACCAAGATAAGCCAAGGCCAAGCAATAAGCTTTAAGGAATAAAAAAAAAATGAAAAAGTTTTTTATCATGCAAAATGTGATGACAAAGGAAATATTATAAACATAAACATTAAAAGCTGGAAAATCACAAAATAATTGAAAATTAAGCAATATGGGTCAATAAAGAAGTATCAAGCATAATTAGAAAACATCTAAACTTAAAAACTTTTATTCACAGCATGTGGAATTTTGTGAAATATTGTTAAAAATTTACAGAGGAGGAATTTGTAGCAATAAAGCTTATGTTTATAGCAATAATGCTTAAATAGGCTTGCTTTGAATTTATGTTGATGTTAATGGAGCCATTCTAGCCATCTGCTTATTTTATAATTTACAATTTACTTTTTCCTTCATTACTTATTCAATGATGTATTTCAAGCTCTATTTTAGCTATTCAGAGATATTATCAATTTATTAGTCCAAGACATAGTGGCATTCCTTCATGGTTTCTGTTTAAATTTCCACTTGACTTCTTGCCTTAATTTTTCTCAATGTCAGATTGTGATCTGGAAATAAAGGCCAAAAAACCCCTTTCTTCTGTTTTATTGCTTTTGGTCAGAGTATTTTATCATAGCAACAAAAAGGCAAACTATGACACACACAGAGACACACATACATTACAAACACACACATACATACACACACACACACACACACATTTTGTTTTCCTTGAATGACTATTACTATTTGACTCTATTTCCTATATGAATTTAATTTAAATAGTGGTATATTACATTTTTAGTATGTTGGTATGTCATGGTTGTAGGTATCATTATCATCAATAACTGAATTTGTATTTGGATATATTTGTTGGACATAAGCAGAACTGTTATCTATAGCAGTATTTTTTGGACCATCAGCCTCCAAATAATGACATAGATTCTTGTTATTAATTCTGAAAGCTCAGCCTTAGCTTAGGCTTGTTTCTAACTAGCTCTTGTAACTTAAATTAAACATTTATATTAATCTACATGCTGCCTTATGGCTCATGGCTATTACCTCTCCTCTTGCATGTCCTGTTTCCTCTGCATCTGAGTGGCAACCCTTTGCATCTGGTTGGAAACCCCATATTTCCTCTTCCCCAAGACCTCTCTGTCTCCAGAAGTCCCACCTAATGTCTTTTTGTTTAGCTATTGTCCATTAATCTCTTTATTAAACCAATCACAGTGATGCATTTTCACACAGTGTAAAGGAATATTCTGCAACATTTCCCCCTTTTTGTTTAAATAAAAAGAAAAGGTTTTTAATTCTAACACAATAAAACTATAAACAATAAGAACAATTATCAGGCATTATCTAAGTAAAAGGGAAAGGTCTTAAGTTTAACAAAGTAAAACTATATAAAATAAGAACATTTCAAATAATAATTACATTCATAATGTCCAGTATAGATGTATCTGTCAACTTGGGGAAAGTACTGTTTATCCTACCTTAGGGGGTCCAAAGTTTTATACCTAAACAATTTTTTGTCATAGCTTGTATTACTGTTTATCCTACCTTAGGGGGTCCAAAGTTTTATACCTAAACCATTTTTTGTCATAGCTTGTATTACCAACCTGAGAATATCTTTTTAGAAATTCAAAAATTTTCTCAGATAGACAACTTAAAAATTATTTTTGTCTTTCAAACTTATACATGTTACATGTTTTGTAAGTTTATTTTACTTTATTTTACTGAATTTGGAAACAAAGAAAGCTATGACTATAACTATCTTGTCTTCAACTCGATCAGAGACCTGAGAAGGATAAAATATTACTTGAGTAAATAGGAAATGTGGAACAAACAACTTCCAAAACTAAGAAACAACAGAGACATCTGCTACCTGGACAGTCACCCCAAGATTCCCCTGTAATGTTGGAGCATCTATCTTTAGCCTATAGGCCTAGAATATCTGACAGACTTCTTTTGTGAGGCAGGAATTTAAGAAAGACTGTCTCACCTTGTCCTCGCAAAGTTCAGCTGTCACTTTCTTTTGTGTCCTGTTTGTCCAGTTTGAACAGCATACTGTCAGGAGTCAAGACAAGGGCAATTTCTTTCACAGTTGGCTAGCTTTGGTCACAAAGCAAACTTTGCATGGAGGTACTTCAATGTCTATCATCCTGTTTTGAAGTAAATTGGTGCTGCCAGCAGCAGATGTATCTCACTGCCATGAAGAGCCTTATGTTATTGAAATATTTTAAATACTATATTCTGTAGGTCTTCAAAGTGTTTGAAGAACATGGGTATATCTAAAATATATCTCTGTATGACCTTGAAAACATATCTAACATGACTGTAATGTTTGTTTGTTATGGATGACTAACTACTAACCTGCATTTATTATTCTAAATAGCTTTCAAGAACCAAAACTTTGCATTACATTTTTTCAATGAGCTGTAAGGTACAATACCTTAAACAGGCATAGAAACATATATTCAGTATAACAAAAGTTTGTGTCTACAAACAAAAATCAATTCCATAAAATATTTGAGACGAGGGGATTTTCGCAAGTAGACTCAACAATCCATCCTTTTATCTAATCATTTCTATATTCCATTTTTTCCCTTCAGAAAGAGATTACTGAATCTAATCCTTGTTTGTCTTTTTCCATGAGTATGACCAATAACTTGTAACCAACACCCTAAACAATAGCAAACATCCATAACCCATCACATGACCAAAACTCACCTACCCCACCTCATGGGAATATGGGAGTTATACTCTCTAGACTGCTTCTTGTTGTCTGGGGGCAATGGCATCTTTGGAGAACAATGGCATCCTGAGAAAATGAAGATAATGGTCAATTCCTGGGAGAGCTAACCTTAACATTTGGTGTTCAGTCTCTGTGCAATAAAAAAGTGCCAAGAGCCATGGCATAAGAACAGCAGATGGAAATTGATATTCAGGTGTCTGCCCACCAGAAGTTCAACTCTCTTTATTGGGAATGTCTCATTCAAGCAAGGCTTATGAAAATATAGACTCCAGAACGTCTTTTGCTTATGCTGTGATTCCACATTGTTGCTGCTATATTCTTTTCTCTGGTAACTGATATGATGTATTTATATATGGGGAATCTTCCACTACCTATATTGTAGTGTGTTTATCTCATGAATACATCTTGATGCCCCATTAGGGCATTTATCTGTGGATTGTCAGGAAGATGCTGTATAACTTTGACACAGCCTTGCTGATGCCATGGATTCCTTCAAGCCCTGTGTGCAGCCTTGGAATTGGTTCCATGAGACTGCTATTGAAAAACACAAGGCTTATCTGCAGTCTTGGCTAGAATAGTCTGGGAGGCTGAACCATCTCAACCAGTAACCTTGAAGATATTTTAGATGTAGAACTTTGTGGAAACAGCAATAGAGGCACTCTGAGAGGCTGGTTCTCCTGGGCCACCATTTTCATTGGTGCCTGGTCCCCTTGCTCTAAAAACATACAAACTTTCAAAGGATATATATATATATATATATATATATATATATATATATATATCACATGTATGGACTATGTGTTGTATATAAGTATAAGTATATGTATATATATATATATATATATATATATATATATATATATATATATATATCACATGTATGGACTATGTGTTGTATATAAGTTAGCCAAAAATGATTTTTTGTAGGTAAAATATATGTCATCCGTCCTGTTTTTTTTTTTTTTTTTTTAGGTTTATTTCTTTGTGTCTGTAGCCAGGAATTTCAGGATGTCTCTCCCCTGCCATGATCTCTCATACCCTTGAAAGATTCCATAGCCTTTCATTTGCTGTGGAAACAAAAGCATAACCTCTTTCCCAAAGCAACACATTTTTGACTTCCATTTTAAAGTTAAGGCATTCCTAAAGTATCAAGGCTGGTTTAACTCAGCAGTCCCTCTTACAATCCAATGTCTCTCAGCAGCTATCATTCACTCATCAGCAATCAAAAAATTCAAAGTCAACAATATGTTATATAGGATCCAGACTCTCTGTATTTTCAGTCTTTACAATGCTTATCCTTTTTATTTTATTCTCTCTTTAAAGATTTTATCTTAATATTTATAAATACTTTTTTTCTATGACTGGTTATAACCATTCTTTTTCTTTTTTAAACCTATGACACACTTTCACCTGTTTAGAGGTTTTTCTGTCTGGATCTGTTACTGAGCACTTACAGAGTTCTCTGACCACCTGAGATGAATCTTAAACTGCCATGTAAGCTACTGCATGGCTCGCTTAGCAAATGGCACTGACTACTGGCTCCAGGCCTTAGGTAGTCTCTCTGTATGTAGACCCTACCTGAGATACCTCAGTCATCAGGAAGCCCTGTTTGAGTCCATGTTTAGAGCTTTTTATTTTAGCTTTCTCAGTCCTTACATGCATGTACACAGCCCCACATTGTGTGCCATGTGTACCAGGCTTCTTTTGACTGCTAGCCCTCAAATCATGACACAACTTATTATTAATTATGAAAGCTTGGCCTTAGCTTAGGCTTGTTTCTAATTAGCTCTTATGGCTTAAATTCACACATTTCTGTGAATCTATGTGCTGTCGTGTGGCTGATAGTTTTTACATCTCATATTGCATCTTCGCCTTCTGCTTCTGGTTGGTAACCCTGCTTTTCTTCTTCTCCAGGACCTCTCTGTGCCCAGATGTCCCACCTAACTTCTTCCTGCTTAGCTATTAGCCATTCAGCTCTTTATTAAGCAAAGCACAGTGACACGTCTTCACATGGTGTAAAGGAATATTCCACAACAGTTGCCTCTTTTTCTTAACAGGTTCTGAGTTGGCATTATGTCTTATCCATTAAAGTATGTTCCTCTTTATAGATCAAAGTGTATTTTCTGTGTTCTTATTTAGCTCTGCCATCTCTCTAGTTCCTCCAAAAATGCTTGGAGAGACCTGTTTCTTTGTGCCAGTGGCATTGCTGAATATTATCATTTTGTTTTATTCGATGTTCTATATTAGCTTGAGAATGCTTTCTCAACCATTCTAAGCATTGAAAGCATTTGTTCAGAGGAAGTGCCTTGACTTTGAAGCTACTGAGATGCCTTTTTTCTGTCATGGTGCATGAAATGAACTGTGATAAATCATGGGGAGAGCTTAGAAAAGATTGTAGCCACCATGTCTATTCCTCTGAAGATCTAGAGGAATAGTTTTGGATGAGCTGTTTTATGACTTCACAGTAAAACATATGCAACTTATGGTGTATGAATATTTTAGTTATTCTGTCAAGCAATGGCGTTCACCAGAGGCCTTCACTTTTCCTAACTATCACTTTTAAAGTTTTACAAGTGTTTTCTTCATTTGTAGTCAATCTATACTAAAATTTTTGTGGTAAGAATTAGAATTGTGTCAGTAACTAATAAGGGGGACATATAGCTAAATAGACAAATTAACTACTATTTTTTAAAACTTAAATCACTTCGACTTTCAGCAATGTTAGGCTATATTATTGAAGAATCAACTTTCCAAATTATAGGAAATCTATTCCGCTCTGGATGGAAGACCATGGCTGAAAAATATTGAGAGCTATCTCCAGGAACATCATTTGACATTTTTTTTTTACCTGAACACAAAAGGATAAAGAGCAGAGAATCTGTATGTTTAAACATTACTGGCTACATCTCCCCTTCCTAATGTCAGTATTAATTTCTATGATCACCGTAACAAAAGATTACAAACTCTCTCAAAAGTTAGCATGCCAGAATGAGAAGATCAAGATAGAAGCAAGACTGCTCTCACTTGGCAGATGCTTCAGGAGCCTTCATGCTGCAGGTATCCTTGGTGCTTCTGGGAGTAATATTGGTATAGTTAAAGTTTCTCACCATTCATATTTTTTCCATCCTGGATATCTCTGTTTCAAGTCTAAATCTACATTTTTCTTGCACAGACAGTTCTACCACAATTAGTTCAAGTCCCTGAACTTACTAATACCTGCAAACATCCTTTGCCTAAACAAGATCATACTCACTGATGTCGGACATAGGCATATTTTTTCAGGGATATTATTCATCTCACTAAAATATTCATCACATATTCAGTTGAATGTCATTCATCTCCATGTTTAGAAACTGTAATCTACGTGCTAGAGTACAAATACCATATCTTCAATACAATTATGGAGAAAAGTTGCACATTGAAGCTCATGGCAGGATGGAGGTAGTCTCTGATCACAGATAGCATACTGTGTGCAACCAACCCATGTGTGTACTGCTTTAGAATATTGCTTTTCTCAATATACACTGTAAATAGGAATTATATTTCACACAAGGAAATTGCTTTACACTAAATCATTATTTTCACTCTAGGATTTCAATTTAACATAATGCTTTCAAAAATATCTGTTGATTAAAAAAGAGGTAAGTATACATTTGGGAAAAATAAGCATGCAAGTTTTGAATGTTCTACCATCTAAGGTGTTAATGGATTTTGTTGAAAAACTTACTGAACCACTGCTGAAGGTTATTTATGAAAATTTACAGAGAACTGGGAAATGACAGGATTCAGTGTTAACAGTGTATCAATTTTTCAAAATAGAAGGAGCTGCTATCAAGGCAATTATGGTTCAGTGAATGTAACTTAAATCTTTCAGTAATGGGACAACTATTAAAAAGAAAAACCCATAAAAACCTCTCAAAGGTAACTGAATCATGAACAATAAATAGAATTGGTTTATAAAGAAAAGCTTCTGACAGATGGGATTTAATCGCTTTTTGATAGGATTACCAAATTAATATACTATGCAAAAGAAGCAATTGTAATATGTTTTTTACTTTATTATGTGCAATGGTCTCTAGTGAAATTTATATCAGTTCAATTATCCTGGAAAACTAGTAGTCTTGTGGTTTGAGAACAATGTAAGTTCTCAAAGAGAACAGAAGCAGGAACAGAATATATCATGTGAGGAGCAATAGGCTATTCTGGTACATTTGGGTTAAAAATAAAGCCATATTTTAAGAAATCATTTGTAGTTTCAATGAAGCAATTTTATTGTGAGAAAATTTTACCATTTTAAAGAGTGGGAAATCTAACACATGAATGCATGCCACTGAGAGTAGCACAAGATGGCTATTTCCTTCACTTCTTTCCATTTTTAAGAAGTAAGAAGGTGATAGATTTTCAAAATAAAGATATTGGGTAGCTGAAATTAAATCAAAGAATGTGGTCTTGGACTTTAATTTAGATATAGCCCTCCCATTCTCTTGTCCAAAGAAAATCTACTTTGATATTTGACCTTATTTTAATAAAAGAATAATTTTTATAAAGATGTTTCTGAGTTTGAAGGTTATTTGATGTATATTATATCCAGAAAAGAAAAAACAGTTTGCTGTTTAATGGATATGTATTATAGTGGTGAAGATGCAAAAAATATAAAGAGAGTAAGCCTTATGATTCCAAACAGGAATTATAATTATAACCAAACTATTGTATACAAGAGCTCCCAACTGACATAATATCAAAAATGTACTTAAAGTACTACATTACTATAAAATACATAGTATTAAAAAGAAAAATGCAAAAAGTAAACAATGCTTTCTTAAAGTTAAAAAAGAAGTATGTGAAAGGTTAATATTTTAAATATCAAAGCCAATATCTCTGCATGCACTTTTTCTTTTTTATTAGATCTGGCTTTTTGAAGAATAGATAGAATAGAAAAAGGACAAGAAACAATGATAGTAAATGCAATTTTCATTTACTTGACTGTTGGTATCAAATACCTGCTGTGGCAATAATTTTAAAATGATAGTAGTATAATATAATGCTCAATATAATTTCTTATCTTCATTTTATAATATGACCTTGTAGTATGAAGAATTTTGAAATGATTTATCCTGACCTCCTGGTAGCTCTCATGAATACATAAACAAAAATGGCCTTGGCAGATACAATTAAAGATAATTGTTTCCTTAACATTCAAATACAAAGACAAACCTATGTCATATAAATAGGCATAATATAATCATGTGACTTCCTGTAAGATTTTGCTTTGGAGGCAAAAGTCAGGGATTCTTTGAATGTGCAATCAATATAATGTTGTTTGCTTAAAAAATGGAAGAAACCTTCATCATGCAACTGTAAGAAACTGAATTTTTCTAACAACTTGAATAAGAATGGAAGTCTCCTCTAGGGGCCCCAATTAGGAGCCACCTTAGAGTTTGCAAGGCCCCGCACAGAGCAGCTAGCTCTTCTTAGAGGTCTGGTTCATAGAAATGTGAAAGGGCAAGTGGGTGTTTTTTAAATCAATAAACTCCTGGATGTCTTCCTGTAGCAGTGAAAGCATGACACCCATCCCAATAATGTTTTTGATAAGATGATAAGTTTGGGCATTTTGATAATACACACATTTGACATCGAAAATGACACACTATAACTTTATTTTCTATTGTTTATAGTTTTCTTTTCCTTCTACTTGTGAACTGTCCCCTAATATAAATACATGCTGCCTTGTAGGGAGATCTGAAAGGCAGCATTGCTGGTGACTGTTTTTTGTTTTGCACACCCTTTTCAATAACAGAAACATAGACATATCCTTGCGGAGTCTCTTATGGTATTGTATATGGTGGTATTTTATTTGTACTGAAATGTGATTTTCATTGTATGTTAATAAATAAAGTTGCCCAGGGGTCAGAGCTATTAGAGCCATAGCAAGAGCGTGGTGGTGGTGGCGCATGCCTTTAATCCCAGCACTTGGTAGAAGAACTAGGTAGATCTCTGTGTGTTCAGGGATACAGCCAGCATTGGAGACATACGCCTTTAAGACCTGGAGGGCAGTACTTACAGGCAGTGATGAGGCAGTCATGTGTTTGGGTTTACAACCAATGAGAAGGCAGAACAGAAAGACTAAAGACAGACACACAGGAAGTAGCTCTCTTTCGGGGAAGCTAGGAGCACTGCAGGAGGTAAGATTTTAGCTCTGAGCTCTGACCTCTCGGCTTTCTCTTTTACATTGGTTCTGTGTTTCTTATTTTAATAAGATGGTTGGTTACATCTACAATTGTATTTAGACAAACTCCTGATTGGAATACACTTGGAATTCAGTTTCCCAATGGTTTTAAGTTCCTCCTGAGGTTGAAGAAATTAAGCTTGGTCTTTAGTGTGTTCATTCTGGATTATGTAACTTATACAAAACTGCTGATATGAAAATAATTCTTTCATCTTGAAGACATAGTGACAGAAAAAAGAAAAGCAAAATAATATTTGATGCTGAAAGTGGAAATTTAAAGCAGAAAATGTCTAATGTTGGAAACAATAGAAAGTAAAGTAAGATTTACTTTCTTTAAGATGTTAGCTAAAAGAAATAAGTGTTATGGGATTGTATAAATTAACAGGAGAGATTTTAACTACGAGTGAGAAGAATCAATGAGCATAACTGAATCTACTCTCCCTTCAGTCTTTCCTTATTCATTGGCTAATATATCCTCTATACTTATTGTATTCAATAAATGATTTTAGATAGATAATATAGGGTAGGTATATCAAAGCAGTCACCATACTCATTCACTGTCTCCTATACTTATATCTTCTTTGTGAAAATGAATTTAAAATCTATTCTTAGCAACTTTCAAGATGATATCTCTAGATAATTATACCAACTTAAACACTCCCCTCCATTCTAACTGAATTCTGTATCAATTGACGAATATCTCCCAACCCTACTGCAGCCCTCGCCTCAGATAATCACTGTTCTACTCTCTGTTGTTACCACAACACTAACTGCTTAGGATTGTCAAGCTGGGCGGTGGTGGTACACGCCATTAATCCAGCACCCAGGAGGCAGAGGCAGGTGGATCTCTGTGAGTTCAAAGCCAGCCTGGTCTACAGAGCAAGTTCCAGGACCAAGAAACTCGGTCTTAAAAAACAAAAAAAAAAAAAAAAAAAAAAGGAAAAGATCCTCTGCTGTGTAGGTGTATTTGCCCTTCTGTGTGATTCACGGTGGAATAAAAAATGCTACATCCATAATAGTAGGCATCAGTGTGTAGGTTGCTTTTTTATCAGACTGCATAACATCTCAGCATATAATGGACTTATTGTACTCTTAGTATTTGATGAACTGATTAGTAAACTTATACAAACCTACCTGTAATATTGACCAAAGCTTGCTTTATAATTTTCACAAATTGAACATATCCAAAGTAACTGAAATGGGTAGATAAATAAACAAGCTGAGGTTTATACAATGTAGTATAGTTCATTGATAAAAAGAAAGAATGAAAGAATCTTAGATGCTTCCAGGATAGAGAGCAATATGAGAAAGCCACCGGCTCTGTGCCTCCACTTATAATACACAAAGGAAAATTAAAAATAATGTAGGGACAGAAAAAGTACTAAGAATTGCTAGAAATTGAGGGATCAATGGAGGCTAAAGAGGTGAAAGAGGATTTTTTTCCACTTGGTTATGATATTCTGTAGTCTATTATTGTAGCTATGTATCCGAGTTTGCATTTTTCAAAACCTATTAAAGTTTATAGCAGGAAGAATGAAACTTAATGTATGCAAATTTAAAAACAAACATTTCAGAAGTTAGGAAGGGCCCATGCTGAAATGCATATGTGACAAAAAGTGTAAGTACATTAATATATATAATCAGCCACTGAAGAGGTTGAGGGAAATGCTGACATAGTAACTTTTTAAATGAGTGGAGTATGGAAAAATCACAGTGAAATAAACTGTGAGTACATAGTAAATTTGGTTGATAAGGCTGCTTCCCCTAGGGGTATGGGTTAATAAATCTGATGTTATACTGTACATAGCAACTACAGTCAACCAGTAAAACAAATAAATGATGGACTACGTGAGCCAGGGTTTTCACTGTTGCGGTGACAATTTAAGATAAGCAAGGGAAGGGAGTGAGAATGGTGGTAAAAAATCAAAGATGTTAGGATGAACGGACAGTTAGTTTAATATAGATGGCATAATAAATACATCTAATACGTAAGAACAACATGATTTAATATATACTCATATAAGTTCAGCCTGGATAAATAGCTGCTGACCCAGTAGTAATGAGCATGTCCATTGCATAGATCTTGGTTTCTTTCTGTTTCTTGGTTTTTGTTTTTCTTTTTTTTTTTAACTTTTGAAACTGGCATAACTAGTGTTAGGATCAGTCATTATGGCATTTAACACATATGTGTCATTGTACTTTTTAAAATCTTCCTCTACTTCTTACTTTCCTCTACCATGTGCCTTGACCTCACCTCATGCTGATTCATTTTCTTCTTCTTGTCAAGTCTTTATTTCTAATGCTAATCTCCAAAAATTGAACCAGGAAGCTTGGAAAAAATGGCTGATTTTAGAAGTATATGAGAAAATTGGAATGGAAAATCTTGGAGTTAATTAGAGCTCAAGATTTAAACAAAATATAATGATAATTGTTTGTCTAAGAGACTCAAACATTAACAAAAAGTGCTCCCTACAGCTACCACTGGAACACTTCAAGCAACAAAAGGGAATAGTATTGGATCATGACTACTGAAAGAGTATATTAGATTATAAGTTAATGTACACAATATGTACAAATAAGGACTGACATGCATGAATAATTTAGTCTATGAATAATGGAAAATGACAAGTTTTATAAGCAAATGAATTTCAGGTGTTTTGTAAATATCAAACACTCAAGAACGGGCTCTTTGATTTTATTGTTCCATTCTCTCCACTTTCAGAAAAAAAAATCCTAAGAAAAATGGCACTGTTTTGTGTGTGTGTGTGTGTGTGCGTGAGTCTAATATTTGTTTAAAGTTGAGTACCATTATTTTCTATATACAGACACTCATTTAAATACATGCACAATATGTACATACATAAGTAAACATATGTCCGTCTATTTCTCAAATCCAGGATCATGTTGAGACAGGTTTCTCTGTATATCCCTGGATGTCCTGGAAGTAGTTCTGGAGACCAGGCTGTCCTTGAACTCACAGAAGTCCTCCTGCCTCTGCCTCCTGAATGTGATGGGATTAAAGGCATGTGCCACCACCACCCAGCTTTATTTAAGTATTTCCATGTTAGTCCATAAGGCTTCATTCTCCTCTGTTGCTGTGCTTTTTTTTAAAATTTTCATTATTTATTTATTTATTTATTATCAGCTTGATACAGTATAAATTCTTATTTTAATAGTGAAATGTTTCATTGAGGCTTGCCCCATAATTGAGTAAACCCAAAAACTTATACAACCACTGTGGGAATCAGTATGGCGGTTTCTCAGAAAATTGGCAATCAATCTACCTCAAGACCCAGCCATACCACTCGTGGGCATATACCCAAAGAATGCTCAATCATACCACAAAGATACATGCTCAACTATGTTCATAGCAGTGCTATTTATAATAGCCAGAACCTGGAAACCACCTAGATGCCTGTCAATTGAAGAATGGATTAAGAAAATGTGGTATATACACACAATGAAGTACTACTCAGCAGAGAAAAACAATGACAGCATGAAATTTGCAGGCAAATGGATGGAACTAGAAAATATCATCCTGAGTGAGGTAACCTAAACCCAGAAAGACAAGCATGGTATGCACTCACTCATAAGTAGATACTAGATATAAAACAAAGAACATTCAGACTGCAACCCACAGAACCAGGGAGGCTATATTGCAGAGGGGACCCTGGGATAACTGTGACTTATAATAAGTTTTGGTTTTACTCAATTACTGGGCAAGTCCCAATGAAAAAATGGCACTGTTACACATGGGGAAATCTCTATGAGATGACCAGTAGCCGTGATAGCAAAAATCTAAGGTCTAGTCTCAGACTGAAGATAAGGCCTCCCTGGTGACATTGCATAGCCCAGGGTGACATGAAACGCATAGAAATCTTCATGTGTCCATCTTCCAAGACCTGGGATGACAGACATGAGCCACTATACCAAGCTCCCTGGCACTTTCAAAATTCTTTGTGACCATTTGAATCTATTATACATTGAGGTGAGGTATCCATGCCTGTTAGATCTATTTGGGGATTTATGTCATGGATCTGGATGCTGGTTATTCTCCAAAGACTTGAGAAAGTTTTAGCAAGTACTCTATTATGTACAATTGTTCTGTGTTCTTTCCTGCTTCCTCTCTTTATTAAAATGTCATAATGTGAATGACTTTGTACCTACCTGGGTTTTACCTATCTGAGTTTCATAAGTCCCAGGCAATATCTACTATTTTTTTTCTGTGATTGGGTCATTTTTATAAGATTTAGCTTCAAGTTAATTGGTTCTTTCTTCAACTTGACATTTTCCACTATGGGGGATCTCAATTTAATTTTTATGACATTAGTTTTATTCTTCAGCTCCTGAATTTATATATTGTTTTTTCACAATAATTATTTCCTGGTTGAATTTGCTATTCAGATTATGAGTTATATTCCTGAATTGTTTTGTGTTATGTGTCTACATTCTCTTATCTCACAGAATTTCCTTAAGATAATTATTATGAATTTTTTTCAGATTAATTCCAACTCAAGTTTGAATTACATACAGTGATTTCCTTTTAGATAATCCAAAAAAAAAGGAACACACACAGAGGGTTATTTTGTCATGAAGAAAGATGATGAGCACAGCCTTGGCAAGCTAATCAAGGCCAAGATCAATATTAGAACTAACTATCCATGCACATTGTGTGCATTTGATATGGTGGGATAAAATTAACATCTTGCATCACTACTCTGTGTTTCTTCCTGACAAAATTAATAATCACATGCCTTGAATTGAAAAACAATAAGTCCTGTAGATGATAGTTCTGTAAACAACTTAACCAGGTGTAGGACAGTTCTGTTAACAACTTAACTAGGTGCCATTACAACTGTGAAAGCATTAATAACAAGAAAAATCTGCTGTGGAGTACTCCCTTTTGTACACTATGAAGATTTGTTGCTCAAATTGGTTTAATTGAATGCTGATTGGCCCGTAGCTAGGCAAAATGTATAGGCAGGACAACCAAACTGAGAATGCTGGGAGAAGGAAGGGGGAGTCAGGGGAGACACCAGCCAGCCACAGAGGAAGCAGGATGTGTAGAAAATGAGATAATAAGCCATGAGCCATGTGCAAACCATAGATAAGAAATATGGATTAATTTAAATGTAAGAGTTAGGTAGTAACAAGCCTGAGCTATTGGCCAAGCATTTATAATTAATATAAGCTTCAGATTGGTTATTTTGGGCCAGGTGGTTGAGACAGGAAAACTCAGACTACAAAAATCTTTGAACTTGTCATAACCATAAGTGACATGGGAGACTTGACTAAATAGACAAAGACACTTTATACAGATTCCCAATGCAGGTAATGGCTTTGTAAAATCTATAAGGAAATAAACAATATGGAATCCAGCCTCTTTAATATTATCAAGATTGGGGGCTAGAGAGATGGCTCAGTGGTTAAGAGCACTGGCTGCTCTTCCAGAGGACCTGAGTTCAATTCCCAGCAACCACGTGGTGGCTCACAACCATTTGTAATGTGACCTGGTGCCCTCTTCTGTCCTGTAGAGCACACATGCAGGCAGAACACTGTATATATAATAAATAGATCATAAGAAAAAAAGAAAATATTATCAAGATTGGCTTATTAATATAAAAATATATACCACAGTAATATATGATGCTAGTAACAGGAGAATCCGGGTTTTGCATATGTGAAAAAAATTGTGTAGTTTTCTATACATTTAAAACTGTTCAAATATACTCTATTGGTTTTTTAATTTTAATTTGTTATTGTTATGTGAGTTTATAGTTTGAAACATTTGTGGAGGTCAGAGGACAACTTTAAGGAGTTGATTTTTTTTTGGTTCTACCTCTATGTGTGTTGGAGAAATCAAACTCAGATTGTCAGGCTTGCTTGATCAACAATTTACCAACTGAATCAATTAACTAGTCCTCTCAAATGTATTTTATTTAGAAAAAGATTTCATGAAAGACAGTGAAATATTTAAGTTACATTTGTAGTAAAACTATGAATTGTGGCTAAAATTTAAAAAAATATATTTTTAAAAAGAAACTAATAATTTCATAAGGATTATACAGTAGGTGCCAGTGCTGGGATATTTGGAATTACTTTAGGGTTGATTATAGTATTAAGGTTCTTAAAGAATTACATATTGGAATAGTTCCAGAGAAATTAGGATTTGCTTCAAAATGATCAATTTGGTAAGAGGACAAGAGTCTATTTGAGAAGGAGAAAGGAGAAACAGAAATTTATATAATACTGGACACATGTTAGGAATATTGGATGCTGGTTATATGTACTGAGAGTTTGTTATTCTACTTTCTATATCTTTGTATTTATTTTAAATATTGAATTACCAAAATTATCTATTTGAGTTTGGAAAACATGTATGGGAGAAATGGAAGAACAAGCATGTATACTCTGAAAATCCATTGCCATTTATTTTAGGGACTACAGTGTAAATGTATTTTGAGTTTTATTCTTAAGTCTTTGCAATTCTGACAGAGTTTATGACCTAAATGGCTTTAGATGTCTTAGAAAAGAATGTATTGCTCATTTTTAGGATGGTTTCTAAGGTCAATGGGAAGTCTACAGAAAAATGTTTGATTTCACTAGTTTCAAACCATTTCATTGGCAGCATTTTTGTCTCAAAACCATCCATTTTAGCGGTCTACTAACCAATTCATAATCCATTGAGTGAGTTCATGGGTGGAATGAAATAGGTTTTATCTTATCAATGAGCATTAAGTTATATCTGCAAAAATAGACAAAATAGATTTCTCTTCACTTAAAGTTCTTTCCTGTTCACTGATGTGCATGCATGCACATACACACACTCAAACACTTACACACATTTGAGTATGGAAGAAAAACCGTTTCTCTGACTACTTTTTACTTGGGTATACAATCATTAAAAAAACGTTTTTATGGACATTCACAAGATATGAATAACTGATACCTAAGTTCAAGGTTAGTCTAGAGAAGCCCTCATTGCTCTGAATGGGATTTTGTCTTATCTTGGTAGTAAGTTAAATTTACTATAGGTGAATGAGTGTGCTATGATCAGTTATGATCACTTGATCTTCTTCCTTTCTTCCTTTGTTTCTCTCTTTCTTTCATTTGTCTTTAACAAAGGTAGATAATGGCCATATGAGAAGAAAGGGTACATTTTCATTGGAAAATTACAATCAGAATGTCATCTAGATAATCCTATTTGTATTGTATGATATTTGAAAATGGAAATCATATTACTTCTAATTTTAGGAGAAGGTGAAGGCTGTTCATTAAAATCTATCCAACTATGTCTACACACACACACACACACACACACACACACACACACACACACACACACACACATATATATATATATATATATATATATATATATAACTATACATTATACATTTCTGGAAATATTAAGGATTTCATCTTCTCCCTGACCGTGCTTATCCTCCATCTCATCATGCTCTTTCTAATCTTTCTCTCCCTGACACCCTCTACTCCATCTCTCTTCTACCTCTCTGAAAACTAGTTCCTGAATTGAAAGCTAATTTCCTGTAGACACAATATTTATCAAAAGTAGAAAGCACCTACAACTTCCATCATCTTTGCATTAATTCTCAATATTTCTGCCTATTCTCAAATATCTTTAGTATGTGAATTTGTTTTCCAAATAAGTGACTAAAGCACTAGTAAACAGATTTTAAAAACGACAGGACTCTGATAAATGTGCAGTTACTTATATCAAGTACATGTGTACTCATACAACCTTTGGCAAATAATTTCATTATAAAATTTATCTTTTGTGCATGCAGTCATTTCTCACCTGAATGGATATGAAAATATTTTCATTAAAAACAATCCAATACCATGCTATGTCTTCTTCATATTAAACATGAATGCTGGCATTCAATGTTCTGCCTCCATTTTCTATCATCTCACAATGTTCCCCTCCATAAACCATGCTTACTCTTTCTTAAAGATGTTTTAATTTTTTTCCTTTCATGTCAGTTCTCAAATATCTTCCTCCTTATTTGCTTCATTCATCTGACCCAAACTGCAATTTACACGTTTAAACTTGTTAATTTTTTTGCGCCTTCATAATCTCCAAGTTCTTCCTCACACATTCACTTGTTCTAATAATTTAGTAGAGTGTTAGAATTAAAGGGGCACAACCCAGAGATCACCCAGCCAGTTTCTTTGTAACCCCACCTATACTGTCCCCTGAAGTCAGAATTCCTTTCATTTTCTACCCAAAGGCTTCACGTTTTTCTAAGAATTTAAGACTTTCTTTTTCCAAATCTGAAAGTGACCCTTAGATTTTTTTTTCAATTCAGGACAAAAGAAAACAAATAAAGACTAGTTTTGAGTCACCATGTTATCTTTCTGACTTTATGCATATTTTATTCTAACAAGGTGAAAGAGAAAAAAGTAGACCGTTATTTTAAAGTGAGTCAAACACTTGAGAGAATTTCTGGACTTGTGCCTCCTTACAGACAAGTACAAGTGACAGGTATGATTCTGCTTGTCCCTAGGATATCACTGGTGTGTATCAACCTCTGATAACTGCAGTGGGAAAAAAAGAGAATGTTCTATTTTGGCCTTTGCATTCTAAAAGCACAAAGGTTGTGCCTACTAATTTTATAAGTAAAAGTAATTTATGGCCAGTGTGTAAAGGCTCCAAGGTATATATAACCTACTTCCATTGGAGCCTCCCATGTTCTCTTAAGCAGGCTTCTATATGGAGTTGCATTTGTATGGAATGTGAGGGCCATGGATATATCTGTGAAGTGCTCAGGAGGGATTTGTTTGCAGGTTTTGACATGTCAGTACTGATTATTCACTGTGACTTCAGTAGTTCCTGAAAGAAGCAACTGTTAATCCCAAAGATGTGAGGAGAAAGACTTAAATCATCATGGCCCAAATGGAAGGAATTAGGAAAAAATCATTCTGAGTTAGATAACTAGGACACAGAATGACAAATATGGTATGTACTCAACCCTAAGTTGATTTTAGCTGTAAAGTAAAGGATAACCCAGACCCAGAGAGACTAGGTAACAGGGAAGGCCTAGGTAGGGACCAATGAATCACCCTGGAAGCCAAAATAGAAGAGATATCCTTGGTGGAGTGGGGGCTGGAGGTGATGGCAACTTAAAGGATCCAGCTGGGATGGGCAGAGAGGGAGAGTACAGAAAGAGATGACTGGAAATCGGAAGCATTTCTGGGTCAGGTAGAAGCCTGGTAATGGAAACTCCCACAAATCTATAAGGGTGACCCCAGCCAAGACTCCTAACAATAGTACATATGTAGCTTGAACTGGCCATCTACTGTGATCAGATTGGTGACTACCCCAATTGTCATCAGAGAGCCTTCATCCAGTAACTGATGGAAACAGATGCAGAAACCCACAGTTAAACATTAGCCTGAAATTGGGGAACTCTGTGGAAGAGAGGGTGCAGGATTGTAGAAGCCAGAGGGGTCAAGAATATCACAAGAAAACCGATAGAGACAACTAACCTGGCTCACAGGAAATCACAGAGTAGGAACCAATAATCAGGGAGCCTGCATGGGACCGACCTAAGCCTTCTATATGTATGTGACAGGTGTGTACCTTGGTCTTCTTGTGGGACACCTAACGATGGGAGGAGGGGCTGTCCCTAATGTTTTGGCTGGCTCTTGGGAATCTATTCCTCATACTGGATTGCCTTGCCCAACCTAAATACAAGGGGAGGTGCTGAGTTTTACTGCAATTTGATATGCCATGCTTTGTGGATACCCATGGGAAGCCTGCCCCTTTCTGAACAGAAACAGAGGAGAAGTAGAGGGCGGGGAGGGCAGAGGAAAGGTGAGAGAAAGAATGGGAGAAGAAGGGAGGGTATACTGTGTTCCTGATTTAAAATAAATAAATGAAAATTATCATGACCAAATTAATTAAAGCAAGGAATTAATTAAAGGAAACTTTTTTTTTTATTAGTGATCTCAGGCTGCTTCCCCCTAAGATGGGGTTCAAGAGGTCAGCATTGGATGTGGCTCCCACATGGGGAATTTGGTGGGCAAAGTAAGCAAGTTTACAGAAGCAGAACATTGAAATGTGGTCATAACGAGGTAGTCATAACAGCCTTTTGAAACAAAGTAGGTTTGCAAGATGGTTTTAACAACTTATTGAAAGAAAAACATGGTAGTCATTTCCTGAAACAGGCAGTACAGAACTATTTGTAATTAAGGTTATAGGTGAGGATTACTCCAATCCTTGAGAAACAGGGGTTTAATCATAAACAGGAATGAACATAGTTTGTCTTTGCTATAAGATGGCTTTTAAGCCTAAGATGGAGGCAGGGTCATTCATCACAATGTCCATTAAGTTATTACATCAAAACTGAGTCCTGGAACATGCCTGCCTCATTGTGAGAATAGAATTTTGAACCTTTAGCTATTTGATATGCACTTTTTAAATGTAGAAATACCCAAAGGTCAATGTGATGGGCAGACAGGCGCTGCTTGAAGGGTTTCTGCCTTCTGGGTGGCATGATGTGTCACAGTCCCCTTCACCTTGAGAATGGGTAGTGCTATGGTTTTCCTTTAAATAAAATCATTATAATATGCAAAGTTTACCTCCATGATTAGTTTAGGTTGAATCATAAATATTTCCTTTCAGCAACTAAGACAGTGAGCTTTATGAGGAAAGAACAGAAATGTCAAAAACCCCCAGGAACTATGTGCTTGTTAAGAGTCGAGGGTTTCCTCTATTGAACAGTCAGCTGTGAGTTTTTCCCCATTTATAAAGCCATAGTGAATACTCCAAATACCCAGGTGAACTTGGAATTTGATTCTTCTCCTTATCTAGCCTTGAGATGAGAATATTGGATTTATGATTATAACATCATGAGACCCAAAGCAAAATAAGTCATATCTGACTGGCAGACCTCTACTGACTGAGAAAAAACAAATTGGACTGTGATAACTTTCTTATGTTGCAACAGAAAATTGATGAAATCACAGCCTGGTGGAAACTATTTAATAGATTATCTTACATGGTACGTGTTTGTTTAAACCAAGTAGTTAATACATGGCAGCTTAAATATGCAAAGACATTGTGACCTGACTTGGCAGCAGAGTGTAAGAACAGAAAGAACTTTCACTCATTATGACCAGAAACCAAACTTTTTGTGGAAAACTAAACTTTTCTGTTATGCCCTTACTTGCTCTCACTGTAATACACTGGCTTGCTTTTTCTTCTTGCTGCATCTCATAAATTTTCATCATAAGGAAGAGAGGGCAATCTTCATTTCTTATCAATGAAAGTATTGTTTCCCATTCTGCATTTTCCAAGGATCACTTCTGAAGAGTAACAAAGGAATTCATTACAGAAGCTGGGCTTCTGGGGCCTGATAATTCATTCCCCTTGTTATTCAGTGTTCAGTGGGAGAGCTGAAGGCAGCCTTCTCAATCTTTAGTCAGACAATGATACAGTGTAATTCCAATCAGTGACTGGATGGAAGGTTGCATCCCACATAATGCAGAATTCAATTAAGTACATTGGTTGAATACAGTATGCATGACTGTATTAAAATAGCCCAACTCCATCATCTTCTCTGATCAATTATATTTTCCTGTCCTGGCACTATTAAAATGAAATTTTGTTCATTTTTCTTTATATATTTACTACCATACTACTAATTTTATTTTCTACAATCATCTGGAGTAAGAACAGAAGGGTTAATAAATAGCCTAAGAATAGTAAATAAAAGTTTACTGAGCATATTAATTATAGATAAAATTGTCTCATAGTATCAAGACAGAAACAATGGGATTTCACAAATGACTGCACTTAACTAGCATGTCATCTATTTTTACCAAATGCGTAGGAGCACACGAGGCTTCTGCAGGTCTGATTCGTTTTAGGTAAAATAGCTATCCTTGAGATTTGGATATGTACCTGTGCAATAGTTTGGATCTGAAATATTCCCTGTAGAATCAGCATTTGAACCCAGTTGGTGGCTTATGAGGAGAGGTTTAGGAAGTGAGACATTGCTGTAGAAAGAATTACAAGAGGTGGGATTTGAGATTAAAAGGCTCCACTACTTCCAGCTTGCTTTCTCTGCCTGCTGCAGGTTTGAAGTCCAAGAAGTGCACTCTCGGCCTCCTCCTCTATGCATGCCACTTAGTGTCATGCTGTCCCTGTTTTTATGGAATCTAGCCCTCTGAAATGGAAAGCCAAAATAAACTCTTTAATAAATTTTCTTGGTCATGGTGTTTTATCACAGCAACCAAAAGTAACTAATACAATCTGCCAGCCAACCATCACCTCTTCATCATGGAATTGACCTGTGTTCAAAAGGTAATAATGTACTTTTAAAAATCAAGTGTGCTACACACTACACACACACACACACACACACACACACACACACACACACACACACACACTGATAATTTGGGGCATATGTGAGAGAATGAGTGTGTAGATGTACAGTCAATCCCACACTGAATTGTATTCTCTGGGCCAGTATTTCTCCCTCTCCCCAGGACTGCTGCTATGTGGATGACTGTAACTTTACACAATGTTTTGAAACTGAGAAAAGTATGTCTTTTGACATTTATTTGTTTTTTTTTTTTTAATCTTTCCAGATATGTTTGGCTGCTTTGTGTCTACAGTATTTCCAAATGTGTGTTAGCATCAGGAAGTCAGGTCTGCCAAAAAGGAATTTGCAATTTTCTGAAAGGTTTGATGAAGTCTGCAAGTAAATATAAGGACATTGCTATTTAACAATTAGGCTTCTGCCTTCTTGAATACAGGCCTTTGCACAGATTTGTTTTCGTTACTTTATTTCAACAATATTTTGCAGTTTTCGGTGTATAGACTCTGCTCTTATGAGTATGTGGGAGGGATATGTGATCAGTATGTGTGTGGTATAGTGTTGCAGTATAAATTCAGTTGTGTGTCCATTTAATGGGGAGGAAAGATGGGGACACTTTGTGTGTCCTGCTCTGTCACTCATTGCCTCATTCCTTTGTCATACATTCTCTCCCTGAAAATGGAGCTAAGCTAGCAGCCTGTTATTCTCATAAGTCTCCTGTCTCTGCCCCCAATATTGGTATTACTGAAGTGTATGGCCATGTCTAGCATTTTATGTGGTGCTGGGGATTCAAACTCAAGTAGCACACTAGTGTAGCAAGCCCCCTTACCCACAGAACCATTTACCTAGCATCAAGTTCTTCATTCCTATTGAATAATTTCTAAGTAATTTATTTTAATGTTACTATAAATGAAAGTATATTCTTAATTTTCAGATTTTCATTTCTCATATTTAGAAATATAATTGAAATTTCAATGTGTGTATTGCATCCTTAAGCCTTTTGAACTTATTGCTTATGGATTTTAAATATTTGGACACATTTTAAGAATTTTTTATGAGCAAACTCTGGTCATTTGCAAATAGAATTTCCTTTCTTGTGCCCAGCATTCTTTTACTTGTTCAGTTTCCTGTGTGTGGATTCAGGACAATGTTGAAGAGAAATGGTGAGAAAGTTTCTGATTTTGAAGAGTCCTCACTTAGCACACAGTTTCATGTGTTGTTTTAAATTAAATGAGCATAAAGCAAATTTGTTTTTTTATAGAGTAGCTGATTTCTGTTATGTTATTTCTGGAAATATGAAGGTAAAAGAATAATAGCCATTGGTGATAAATTTATTGAAGATGGTTTGGCATACTTAGCTTTAGAAATCAGCATGTATTTTGCTAAAAGCCTTTGATTTCTATATGTAATTCATTGTATTTATCTTTAAAATAGATGGACATTGGAGACTATCAATGTCTTAGACAATCTCTTATATGCCTGCTTTTGTGCTGCACTTTGCTACAATTTGTATCTTCTCTGAAGTGTTTAAACTACTCTCTGAACTCCAAGTGACTCATATCATGCCTTTTCTGAGCATTAAGTGTTGCAACCCTGTTCTATAGGGTACCACTTCAAATTCCAGGAAAGCATCCATTCTGTTCAGAGGCTTAGTGTTATATGGTCTGGTAGAATTCAATTCGGATCATTTTATGTAGATGCAACATTGCTTCAGAATGAGAACAAATGATTCATCAGTGTGTGAAAGTTAATTTTTCAAAGGCATACTTGATCCTGACACTGAATTTAAAATGCTCTTTGAGAAAGCTCTTGGAAATAAAATAATAATAAATCAAAGACCCTCAAGTACATGAAGTTTATTTCAGTTCTTTGCAGAAATTTTGCTAACAAGGAAACTTTATGGTCCTTAAGAAAAATGTTTCAGAAGACAGATCTGTAATTCTAATAAAGATATAATTCATGAGAAGTCAGTTCGTAGGAAAGTATGAGTAAAGTTAGACATTTTCCTCTTCACATAAAAGGGATTTTGGAGAAGGAGAGTGAAGAGACCTATCCTGAGGCTTCAGGGTGGGCTGAACATCAAGAAAGTGGCATCATATAGGACTCATGGTGCCTATTTTTGTAATGTCACGCACACATGGGCTCATTTTCAATGGATGACTTGTAAATACCGTGTAGTAGTTTTCAGGCCAACTCCTGTACCACAACAAGTATAAAGAATGAATTTACTATCAACAATGAGCAAATTTCTTAAGTAAGAAGGGAACTACTACAAATATTGAGACTTTATGTGGACAATGTATGGAAGAAAAGAAAATTTAAAAAATTGAGGTGATATTTGGTGCTGCTTTTCCACTGGAGATAATTTCAGAATATTGACTAATTCTACCATTTTTCTAATTTTGTGGTTCGTTTTTATTTTGAGACAAGGTCTCGTTTATTTCAACTTGTCCTTAAATTCAGTATGCAGCTTGAGGCTGTCCATGAACTCCTGATCCTCCTGCCTGAGCCTCAAAATGTTCTACACTATTTGGAACTTTAAGTGATAACTAAGATGATGAACATAACACTGAATTATATCATGATAGCTAGGATAACACAACACTAGAATTCATGATTAACCAAGGAGGAATCGCCCTAAAAGGAAACCTGCTTAGAATTTCTATATGTTACATCCTGGGATGAAACTGAAGTGGAACTTCACAGCCATTTCAAGTACTGCAGCCAAGTTTTGAATCACCTCAAATTACTTTTGGATTAAGACAATCAGCTCCTGGCCTAGCTACGTAGAAGAAGTACCTGAAATCATTTATGAGATGGAAGTTATGCTTCAAATGTCTTCTATGGTAAATTTTCTTTTGTTAAAAAACAATAACCACATGCAAAGGAAGAAAAGATTTGACTGAAAACCATACAAGTAGTGAGCTCAATTGGATTCTTAGAAGACTTAGTTGTTTGAATTATCAGATACTATCTTGAAAATATCTATAATCAATATATCTCACATGTGTATAAGTGTGTGGAATGCATGCATGCATGTGTGTGTGTGTGTGTGTGAAGTGCATGCATATGTATGTGTGTGTGGAATGTGTGCATGTACATGCATGCATGTTTATGTTCATATGAGCACATGTGTATGATTTGTGTATACGTGCATGTGGAGGTCAGAGACTGATATGGCTTGTCTTGCTTGAATATTCTCCTTACTATTCATTAAGGAATGATCTTTAAATTGAAGCCAAAGCTTGGCAGGATGACTAGTCTATCTAGCCATCTCAGCCCTTGAACTCCTTGTTTCTGCCTTACAAGTGCTGGGATTGCTGGCCAGTTGCTGTTCTTGCTCAGCATTTATGTGAGTTCTGGAAACCTGAAGGTGAATCTTCATGCTTCTGTGGTAAACACTTTAACCACTGAGCCATCTCCCTAGCTCCAGTATAATCAATATCTTTAGTGGCATTAAATGACATCATAGAGAATGTAGGTTTGGATACAGAAACTTAAAAATGCTCAGTGTGTGTTCACAGAAGTAAAGTTTAAATATGAAATAGCACATAAAAAGCTATTTATAAGAGTAAAAACTAAAAAATATAAACTAAAGCAAAAAAATATGTATCTGTCCAGTTGAGAAATCAAAGAACAATTCTTTATTTTTTGTAAAATTACAAGGTAGAGAAAAGTAATTTTAAGTATTTTTCTTCTCAAAATTACATGTGTCGTTTTATTTGTTTTTGTAACATTATCACCTCTGAAAACGTATCTTATAGAATAAAGAACTGAAAACTCTGGGATTCTATATGTGTCAGTGTTTTGAAAAATAGAAGTGAAGTGTATTTGCAAAGGGACATGCATTTTAAATACAGAAACAGCTGATTGCATGCATTGGGAAAATGCCATGCCTGAAGAGGGAACCATCTTCTACAAGGTCAAGCTCAGAACAATCAGAGAGAGGAGGGGCACTTTATGCTGGCAAATGTTTGTAGATTTTCTCAGAGCTAACTCAGCTATAAGAGAATATTTGGTTGTCACAAGATGAGGTAGAATTCCCTGTTTGCAGCACACTTTTATCTAGTATGCTTTATAATGAGAAGAAAAAAAGATGAAAGGTTACTGATAATGTGTATATTTGATCTGTTCCTTACTTTTGCTTATATATTTTGTTCAAACGCATTGTTTCAGTTTCCTGTAACCTGATAAGCAATTCTATAGCAAGAATGGGAATGTTTCAGTGTTCCTGGCTACAAGACTCTCTTGGTCTGACTGTTTCTATGTTCTTCCAATAATCACATCCTTCAACCTAGCTTTATTGCCACATAACAGTGTTCAATCTTGACTGAATACTGTGAGATTTTAATTTAAATGCATGTTTTGGTATGTTTCAATAGTACATGGATATACCAGAGTATAGTCCATTTCTTGTAAATAATAAATGTGAATAAATCATCCTTCATTATCCATGAATGAGGTGACTACAATCTAAGAAATTCAGATTCTTTATGTAAAATTTTATAATACTTGCATATAGCCTATGGGAATCCTAGTTCATACGTAGTCTTTAAGGCAACTTTTATCTACTGTAATGTAAATATGCAAATACTACAAGAAAATGAGTCTGCACAATGTTTTTGTTTCATGGGCATTTGGATTTGTTAATGCAGAACCTGGGAATGTTAAAGGTCGGACTGTGTAATATCCTGTTGACAATCAAACCAACAACTATTCACAGACATCCACAGCATATATACACCACTGTTTAATAAACTAACTTTGATTTTGTCAAAATATTCATAATACATTGATACCACCCCATTCCTTGAGCTTGTTCTCAACCTAGAAAAGGTAAACAAGGGAAACTTTGTTGGGCTCTTTGGAAAGACAGTTCTTCTAGAATTTACTGACAGAGAGGAGGGGAAAACAGAGGACAGGGAGAGAGATGAGAAGGGAATGGAATGAGAAGAGAAAGCTAGCAGGTAGTCTCCTGTTTGGGTTGTTGGCCTGGAGTGTGTACCACTGGGAACCTTAGCAGCAGTTAGTGACCTTGAGATGAGAAGGGTTATTGTATACTGAGGGCTCTGCTTATCTTCTTTATAACTGAAAGGATTAATTTGTTATATTATTGTGGCTAGATCAATTAAGTTTTTCTACTTTAGAGATTATTGTTTTTTAAGTGACAATGTTTTAAACTCCAGTAACCATACTCATTGTGAATGCATGTCTGCTTTTATGCATATATTTAAAATAATCATTTGTACATGTTATATGAGTTTCAGGATAATATGGACAGACAGATCAAACACTTAATCTTGTTTTGTTGGGAGAAGAATCAAAAGACAAAAAATAGGGGAGTATGGAAAAAGGAGAGGAGAGCTAAGCAAAAGAAAAATCAGAGGAAAAAAAAGAGGGAAAAGGAAAAAATTCAGTGTTAAAATATCCCACAGGTATATAAGCATTATCTTGAATTTGTAGATAATATTTTAAGTCATTTAAGACATATTATACCTTTCTCTTTTGTTTGAAAACAAATGAGCACAGGTAACACTGTTGCATACAAGAACTCTAAGCAGCTCTGAATATAAAAGACCTACACAAGACCAAGCCAACCAAAATCCCAGAGTGGAAGTGTATTTGGTTGTTGTTACTCTTTACTCTTTTGGGGGGCCCAGCACTCAGCTGCCAAATAAATACACAGGAGACATATGAATATTTATAAATGCCCAGCCCTATCTTGTTTTGTTTCTAGCAAGCTTTTCTTAACTTATATCATCTTGTCTACCTTTTGCCTTTGTCCTTTTTACTTTCTTATTTCGGTATATCTTTTCTTTCCTTCTTATTCCCTGTCTGGCAGTATGGCTTGGTGGCTGGTGCCTTCTTTCCCTGCTCCTCAATCCTCTCTTCCCAGATCTCTCCTATTTATTTTCTTTGCCTGTCTGCCCTGCCTATTCTTTCTTCTGCCTTGCTATTGACCGTTCAGCTCTTTATTAGACCCATCAGGTGTTTTAGACAGGCAAAGTAACACAGCTTCACAGAGTTAAACAAGTGAAACATAAAAGAATGTAACACATCTTTGCATCACTAAATAAATGTTTCACAGCATAAATAAGTGAAAAAAATCATAAAATAATATTCCACAACACAGGAAGGGGAGAGGCTCAAGAGGTTTGTGTAGCTATTGGCTTTTGATGGCTTCTAGAGGGAAAGTTCATTTTTGTCAGAGATGAAGTCCCTGAAGAGCTACACATGCTCCAGAATATGATCCCACACCCATGCACCTACAGGCAGCACTAGGTAGACTTAGTTCATTAAACAACAGACAACAAATAAGAACATATGATATTAGGAGAGAAGAGTCAATCATGAGGGAAATATGGAAGACATTAAAGGGGAGACAAAGAGGTGGATTTGATCTAAAATTATTACATTTATGTGTACAATTCTCAAACAAAAATAATTACAGAAACAGGAAAGTAATAAGTCTAGTTTAAATTAGTGGGACATTTTTCAGAAGCACAAAAACTTATATAGTTGAAAATACAAAAATATTATTTAGTTAAGTTGAAATAAAAGTTTAACCTAAAATGCCATGAAAATAATTGATAGGAGAGCTACCTAAATATTAATTCATTTCCATAGTATTGGAATTGCTGTTTCAGCCAAAGCCTAAATTAGGAGCTATTTATTAAAAAAAAAATGAGTAGGTTATCAACTGGAGTATATATTCAAAAAGTGTCTTTTGCTGAAGCTTTCTCTTTAAAACTTGTACATTATCTGCTCAAAGATTCATCCTCATATTAAGTTTAAGGACATCTTTCCTGTTTTCCCTCCTCAGAGTAATAAAGCTGTTAAGAGCCACAACACAGACTGTGCATAGGCTTCATAAAACAACGGGCCATATGCTGAAGATGAAACAATCATAATTTGCTAATTTTTCTGAAGCACATGTGAAAATCTTTGCACATTAATCTCTGTGATTCATAAAGAAGGGAGGTGGCTGGTGAGGTTTAAATGATTGAAAATGATGCCAGTGGCCTTCTGTGAAGCCTGATTACATCTCTGATGATTGATCACTTGCCATTAGCACAGAAGGGGAGATGCTCAGAAATTGAACCAAGTAAATCAAGCAAAATCTTTTTGGTTTATAGGGAACATCCAGACATGATTCAGAAATGTTTTAACCAAGATTTCATTTTCTGTAAATATATGTTGTGTTCGAAAATGAGGTATTCATTTCGGTGACTTTTCCCTGGACTTCACTTTAATCTTGTCTTCCGGAGAGTCCAGCTTGCCCTGCCACTTTTCCCAAGCTTCAGGGATGGTGTGATTTACGTAAGCCACAGCACACCACTTTATTTGTATTCCTCTTTGTATTTGGCAGCTTCTGAGGAATGTGTGTTGCTGTTGCTGGGAGACATGAACAGTGAAAAAAAAATCAAAGATAAGCAGTGTGAGGAATCTGTTCTCTGCTGGGAAACTTCGCTGCATGTGTAAAATGTCCCAAGTTGATTTGACATAAGGGACAAACTGCCACAGATCGTTAATGTGAGCTTGAGTGCATTGATTATACATTCATGCCTCTCCATAACATCAGGACCAGAAAAGAGACTTAATCGTATCCTACATCTAAGTAGGAGTGCTTCCTAAAGAGTTTAAGTAGAAAATGGCTGGCTTTCTAGGATTTGTTATCAGCTGACAAGTGACATGGGCCTCATTGTTGCAAATTTCTGGTAATTTGGCAGATGAGTTAGGTACACTTATGAAGAAAACATGTGTGTGTGTGTTTGTGTGTGTGTGTGTTTATTTGCTTATTTATTTTGTTGTTCTATTTTTGAGACAGGATTCCTCTGTGTAGTTTTAGTGCCTGTCCTGGATCTTGCTCTGTAGACCAGGCTGGTCTTGAACTCATAGAGATCTTCCTGTCTCTGCCTCCCAAGTGTTGGGATTAAAGGCATGCGCCACCACCGCCCAAACATGTGTGTGTATTTATATACCCCACAGTTGGTAAATATACTCAGAACTGTTTTTGTAATGTATTAATCACCTTATAAATATTCATTATGTACCAATTGGACTTTATCCTCATTGTGAACTTATTGTGTTTCACCATTTCAAAGTCAGCATTTATTTTTATATAAAAATTTATTTATTGTGCCTTTGTGTGTGAGAGAGAGAAAGGGGGAGAGAGAGAGAATGCTTTTAAGCATGCACTTACTCACATAAGTGGAAATAAGAGGGCAACTTACAGGAGTCAGTTCTCTCTTTCCACCATGTAGGCCTAAAGGATCAAACTCAGATAATGCTCAGGATTGACATCAAGTGTCTTTACCAGGTGAGGCATCTTCCTGACTTCCCAAAATCAGCATTTTTAAGAGTTTAAATGTGTGAGACTGTAAATCCTTTCAAGATAGAAGTCATGTATTTATCCTTTATTTTGACGGTTTAACGAAATACCTAGTATAGTGCAGTTGTGGTTTTGGTAAGCAATTGTTTGACTAAATGAACAAATTAAACTGCTTAATTCTTGTTTAATTTTAACTGTGTCCCACTCATTTCAAAATTATTGAAATACCATTTTATTGACCCTTTTTTAGATTCCAAAGGTAGGATCTGTAAAAAACTTTTTATTTTCCTTGAGTAGATTACTGATTACTGTCTTTATATGGGTTTTCAAGAGGGCATAACATGGGGTTTGATAGCACATGCCTTCAGTCCCAGAAGTTGATAGGAAGGCAGAGGTACAAGATCCATTCACAAATTCAAGTCTGAAGACAGCAGCCTTGTATACATATAGAGATTTAGTTTACTTAGTAACAATTACTATTATTATTATTATTATTTAAAATACAAACAAAATGATGATTTGAGAACATGAGCATATAGAGTCACTGAGAAAGTTAATGGTAAAGAATGACTGTTGGCAGCAGTAAGTCTGCTGCCTTAATTTTAAATGCCCTTTTTTGTACTGTCCCAGTTAAGTTGTTTGTGTGAAAAATGTGCAGTTGGGTTCCAGAGGGTGCTGGGGATCTGTTCCCCTGTGGCTTTTCCTGTTTGGAAAACCGTGTCAGGCTTGCCTCTGGATACAGAGTAAGCATTCCTTGCCCCCTGCTGTTGGGGGGGTATATAAGCCCATGTTGTTACGAATAAAGAGAGCTACTTCCCTGACAAACTGAAACTGGGTGTCTAGAGTGCTGTTTAACCTCGGCATCCCTCGTCAGATTTCGTGCTCCAGCTGTGCAGGCCACAGCAAATGACTTCATGTATTTGATTCTACATATAGTATTCATATCTTTAAAACCACTTCAGGGAGAAGGATTCCATTTCTTCCTCTCTTTTAAGGACAACAGTCAGAACTGTATATACATTTTTGGTAAGAACTCTTTTATAATTCTGAAATACTGAATTTTTCTAAAATAAGATGTCCAAAGTATATTATAGCTCAACTAGAGTTACATCCATTTAATCACCTCTGCAGGTGAGGAACTAGGCTGGTAGCTACCAGATCTTCAAAGAAGAGTTAATACCAATACTCTCTAATTGTTCCACACAATAGAAACAGAAGGAACATTACCAAACTCCTTCTATGAGGCTACAATTACCCTGATTCCTAAACCAAACAAAGATACAACAAAGAAAGAACTACAGACCAATCTCCCTCATGAACATTGATGCAAAAATACTCAATAAAATACTGGCAAACAGACTCTAAGAACACATCAAAACAATTATCCACCATGATCAAGTAGGCTTCATCCCAAGAATACAAGGGTAGTTTAACATACGAAAGTCTGTCAATGTAATACACCATATAAACAAACTCAAAGAAAAAAAACACATGATCATCTCACTAGATGCAGAAAAGGCATTTGACAAAATCCAACAGCCCTTCATGATAAAGGTCTTGGAGCGATCAGGAATACAGGGAACATACCTAAACATAATAAAGGCAATTTACAGCAAGCCAACAGTCAACATCAAATTAAATGGAGAGAAACTCAAAGCAATTCCACTAAAATCAGGAACGAGGCAAAGCTGTCCACTCTCCCCATACTTATTCAATATAGTACTTGAAGTTCTAGCTAGAGCAATAAGACAACATAAGGAGATTAAGGGGATACAAATTGGAAAGGAAGAAGTCAAGCTTTCCCTATTTGCAGATGACATGATAGTATTATGAGTGACCCCAAAGATTCCACCAAGGAACTGATACAGCTTATAAACACCTTCAGCAACATAGCAGGATACAAGATCAACTCAAAAAAATCAGTAACCCTCCTATATACAATGGACAAAGAAGCTGAGAAGGAAATCAGAGATACATCACCCTTTACAATAGCCACAAATGACATAAAATACCTTGGGGTAACACTAACCAAGCAAGTGAAGGACCTATATGACAAGAACTTTAAGTCCTTGAAAAAAGAAATTGAAGAAGATGACAGAAAATGGAAAGATCTCCCATGCTCATGAATAGGCAGGACTAACATAGTAAAAATGGCAATTTTACCAAAAGCAATCTACAGATTCAATGCAATCCCATCAAAATACCAACACAATTCTTCACAGACCTGGAAAGAACAATACTCAACTTCATATGGAAAAACAAAAAACTCAGGATAGCCAAAAGAATCCTGTACAATAAAACAACCTCTGGAGGCATCACGATCCCTGACTTCAAGCTCTACTATAGAGCTACAGTAATAAAACCAGCTTGGTATTGGCATAAAATCCAACATGTGGACCAATGGAATCAAATTGAAGACCCTAACATTAATCCGCACACCTATGAACATATAATTTTTGACAAAGAAGCCAAAAGTGTACAATGGAAAAAAGAAAGCCTCTTCAACAAATGGTGCTGGCATAACTGGATATCAACATGTAGAATGCTGCAAATAGATCCATATCTGTCACCGTGCCATCCATTTCAGAGGAGAAAATGGGGGTGGTGGTGGTTGGGAGGGACCTCTGGAAAGGTAAGTGGAGGAGGGAAGAGAAGGGGATCTGTGATTGGTATATAAAAATAAATAAAAAGTTGCTTCATAAAGACAAAAAAGAAAAAAAAAATTAGTTATTATAAAAAAAAACTTAAGTCCAAGTAGATCAAGGACCTCAACATAAATCCAGCTACTATGATCCTGCTAGAAGAGAAAGTAGGAAGTAGTCTTGAAAGCTTTTAGGCTTTTGAATAACAGTTCAGCTGAGATTCATTCTGGATGAGGACTCAGAGGCTTCCAGTCTTAGGAAACAGCATCAGCTGAGGAATTGGCAAGGTGAGGCGGCTGTGGCTTGTTCTGCTTCTCTGATCTCCCAGTGTTGACCCCAGTACCTGGCTCCAGGTTTGTTTTTATTAATAAGACCTTCTAACAATTTGTGCTACACTCAAGTCTATTATGAAAAGTAGCACTGTGTTTGCACCTAAGTCATATACAGTCACCATACACTTAAAACCTTTACCACCAGGTTGCTTCTAATATGTATTGTGGTGTGTTATGAAAACAATTGCTATACTGTTTTATTCAAGCAATAATGGCAAGAAAAGCATGTCTATATATGTCCAATTAAGATTCCTTTTCTTTCGGAATATTTTTGATCATTCAGGGGTTGATATGACTGATGCATGCAGAACATGTGAAGTCAACAAGCCAACTGTATTTTTAAAATTTAAGTTGTTTGGATGACCCTACCTTAGACTGCTAGCAATAGTCGGGAGGGTGCCTGAGCTGGCCTACTCAGGTAATCAGATTGGAGAATACCCTAACTGTCACCATAGAGCCTTCATCCAGTAACTGAAGGAAGCAGATCCAGAGATCCACAGTGAAGCACCAGGCCAAGCTCCAAGTATCCAGTCAAAGAGAGGGAAGAGGGATTCTATGAGCAAGGGGCACCAAGATCATGATAGGAAAACCTACAGAGACAATTGAGCCAAGCTAGTGGGAACTCATGGACTTTAGAAGGACAGCCGTGGAACCTGAATGGGATTGGACTAGGTCCTCTACATATGTGATACAGTTGTATAGCTGGGTCTGTTTAAGGGGCCCCTGGCTGTAGGATCAGGATCTATCCTTGGTATATGAGCTGGCTTTTTGGAGCCCATTACCTATGGTGGGACAACTTGCACAGCCTTGATGCAATGGGAGAGGCTTGGACCTACGTCAGTTGAATATACCAGGTTTTGCTGACTCCCCATATGAGACCTTACATTTTCAGAGAAGAAAATGGGGGGTGGGTTGGGAGGGAAGGCTGGGAAGGTAAGTGGAGGAGGGAAGAGAAGGGGATCTGTGATTGGTATATAAAAATGAATAAAAACTTACTTCATAAAAACAAAAAAAGAAAAAAATATTAGTTATTATAAAAAAACTTAAATTGTTTTCTCCCAGTTGAATTTTTAAACTTAAATTTTTAAGTTTTAAATTTTTAAACTTAAATATTCTCTTAAGGAAAATTTTGTTTTTCTTTATTTAATCTTCTGTAGTCCGAAGTGTTAATACATCTGTAGATGCTTTGGAGCAAAAGATTGGGGTGATTTCTGAAACCTTTTCTCCAACTTCAATAGAAGTAAAACATCTTTGTCTGATTGAAACATTTGCTTTCATTGTAAAGCGATTGTTAAAGTGTCTGTTGAGGTGGTAGGAGGTTACTGCATTGACTGGTCTCTGTGAACAGTTGATTTAGCTGCATGGCCTTCTTCGTGTGTGTGTGTTGTTGTGTGTGTGTGTGTGTGTGTGTGTATTTCCTTCTTTTTTTATTAAAAAAAAGAATTTTTCATTTTACATACCAACCACAAATCCCCCTCCTCCAGCTCCCCCTCGGGTCTCTTCCTCCCCAACACCCCCCTGTCCAATCCTCCAAAAGGTAAGGCCTCCCATGGAGAGTCAGCAAAGTCTGGTGTATTCAATTGAGGCAAGACAAAACCCCTTCCCCCTGCATCAAGAGGGAGCAAGGCATCCCACCATAGGTAATGGGCCCCAGAAAGCCAGCTCATGCACTGGGGATAGATCCTGATCACACTGCCAGGGGCCCACTCAAACAGACCAAGCTACACAACTGTCTCCTGTATGCAGATGGCCGAGTCTGATCCCATGCAGGTTCCACAGCTGTTGGTCTAAAGTTTGTGAGTTCCCACTAGCTTGGTTCTGTTGTCTCTGTAGATTTCCCCAGGCATGGCATTCTTTACCAAGGACTAAACAATTCACACATCCCCTTCTTTTCTTCCTCTTTCTATTATATCCTCTCCAGGTTCTTGATGTAAGACCATGAATAAGCTTACTTTTCCTTTTAACTCATCATTTCAACTGAGAGCAATCTCACCTTCTGGAAGATTACACATCATGCTGAGTCATCTACATATATCACCCATTTCATTTTTCATTAAGGATTCCTCACATTATTCAGTGCTTGTAGGGCTAGAAATGATGTCCTAGCATGTGTTGTACTTATTTCCTGATGCCCAGTGAGAAGCAAACAATCATTTTAGTGTCCAAATAAACATATGGAAAAGTGAGTACTCAGTCAAGATGAGATTATATGAATTTCATTAAACTTCTACACTCTCTAAATCTGCTACTAATGGATCCATTGCCATGGCCTCAGTTCTCTGATACACACAAGTTTTATGTTCAGATCCAATAACCTTCTGTGTGTTATCCTCAGCTTTTGCAGAAGGAAAATAATACCATTCACAGAATTAGTGCATTTGGTCCAGATATTGTAGATAATAGCAACTCACCACTGATGGTAACACATACCACCACCTCCACCAATGCTCATTGGGCTTTTAGACATTGTGTTGGTGTATGTACTTCAAACTTCCTTAGAAGACTGTTATGGAACAAATGTTACAGGGCACCTTACCAATCAGGAAACTGAAGCTTGAAGCTTGACGTTTCATTTACTTTTGTAAGATCACTCAACTAGGAAGACTCATTGTCATAGGTAGACTGAATCCCTATTGTTTAAATTCTTAAAACAATGCTGTAAATGCATGTTAAGTATCCGAGCTATTGGGATTTGTATTTTGTGTTTAAAGGCTGAGTTTGTAGAATATATTTTAATATATACTGGGCATCACAAACCCATTTCATCATACTCATTATGTTATGATTCATTCATTCATTTGGTCTCTCCAGTAGGTGTCTATATGACTTTCTTTTTTGAATATCAATGCTAGATATGAGGTCTAATCAAATTGGGAAAAGTAGAATATTGTTATTGACTTCTTGGTTCTTATTATTTTGGTTTATACCAGCTACTTTGCACAGAGAGATGCACATAAGCATGTGTGCAAAAGCAGAGAGATTGAAAGGGAGACAGAGTGAGGGGAGGTGGGAGGGAGGGAGGAGAGAGAGAGAGAGAGACAGGCAGACAGAGAGCTCCTTGAGAAAACTATGGTATCAGAGAGGAATGGGATGACATCATTCAGTGGCATCACCCTGGGATTCTTCAAGTATCTTATAGCCCAGGTATATTTTCACTAAAGTAGAGCACCTAGGAAATGGCCATTCATCTTGCCCTTGTAAAACCAACTTATCAATGTTAGGAAGGATGATAATTTGTTGCCTGGAAATTTCTCCCAAATAAAATGGCCTAATATCCACTACTATGAGATACTGTGGTGTGGTGTGCCCAGTGAACTGGAAGGAAAAAAAAACCCAGGGGGCTTTTTCTTTTATAGTTAAAGCCACAAGCCTGCTTGTCTTTATTTATCAACTCTTTCCTCCAAGGTGAAGAATAATCCAATGATACTGTGTTGCTGAATCCTAAGACAATGAAGCATCTTCTCTGCAGAAATTGCCTACTGTATATAACTTATTCAGTGTGTGTGAATACAAATGTGTGTGTGTGTGTGTGTATATATATATATACTTAATTTTCACATATGAGATACTTAAACAAATTTTCTACTTGACACTTACATTGAGGAGTAACTAATTAGGAGATTCATCCTCGTTGTATTCTATCACTTTCTCTGCCAATTGCTACTGCAGAAAATCTGGGGGAATTTTTGTGTTAGCATCTGCTTAAGAGGACACCTCTGGATCAGATAATGAGTACAAGTCTTCACCTATATTTTTGTTTTGTTTTGTTTTGTTTTTGCAAAACAGGGTCTCCTATGTAGTTTTGGTTGTCCTGGAACTCACTATGCAGACCAGGTTGGATTTGAACAAGCAGAGAAATGCCTGTCTCTGACTTCTGAGTGCTGGAATTAAAGGTGTGAGCCATCACATCTGGCACACCTATAAAATTTTTATATCTGACCCTGTATGTTTATGGGTGTATATGTATAAACATGATAATAATTTGCTTACATTAAGGAGTTTAATTAAATGTGGTAATACCATAATCCTACTGAAGTTCTAGTACATTTCAGACCCTTGTTAAATGACAACCATCATTGTATCATTATTAGAAAATGGACTTTCTATTTGATTGTGTACACCATTGCTTTATTCTTTCCCAAAAGTAAGAAGTCAAAATTAGCATAGCATTTTGTTCATAGGGCAACTGCCAAAATGCCCTTTAAGTTCTTCTAGTTAACTGTTAATTTGACAGGATAGTCTCTTTGAAAATGACAAGAACAAAGAACATTCTGATAAGTTATGCTTTGTTAACATTGGAATTAGTTATTGAGTGTTTGTCAACCAACACAAAAGATTAGTGAAATCACATTATGATGCTACTGCTTTAGTAAAGTGAATTGAGTCATGAGGAACTCCCAGTTTAAAAAAAAAATACACTCCTATACCTTTCTGTGTCTTCCTGGTTCATTTTCTCATGAAAAGATAAAGTGCCAACTCCGCAAATATCTTACAGAGCTTTAGTAAGTAAAGGGATAATTCTGACCCCTTTGCTCTTAATGATTTGGGGATATAATTTCTGAGCTGGGTACTATATGTAAAAACCATCTACCTCTAATCATTCATTGCTTTGTTCTGCAAATATTTTAGCTCCCTACTTTGAGTTCCCTCTCATCATATGGGGATTGTCTTCTGAGTTGATCCTCCTTCTTGAGTTTTTCACCCAGTATAGGCATAGTGTATTTGCTATTGCCTGCAACATGCTTATACATTAATTTGGACAATATAATGATATGTATGACATTATTACTGGTCTACATAAAATAATGAAGATGTGATAAGAACAGTAAAGGGTGATGTGAAATGTAATGTCTATTTTATTCTGATGAGTTTGTGGGGAGTTTGACTGTCTGCTTATGTATCCACATGTGTACATGTGATTGTCTTCCATCATTTACATAATTATTAAACTTCAGAGGTCATTATTTTCTATGTCATGGTCATTATTCTTTGATGTGTTTTGAATATGTGTTACTTTTGTTATTCATTGTTCTTTATTTTCATCTCACACGGATGATTTAGTTTAGTTCCTTGTCTTCAATAGGATGCACTTGCTAATGACCCTTTATTGTTTGTTTCTGCAACATTATCTCTTGAGATTTAACCATGAAAAATTGTTGCACATTTTATATCTTCTGCTGAATCTCTAACAGGTGTTTTGATCATTACATGTATCAAGTGCAACTTCTGATACACCCTCTACAGAGTCCTTGGTGATTTCTTGTATATAACTTCTGTGCTGTTATGGTCTGAACAATTTTTCAAGAACTTCAAAAAATTCACCCTTGATTCTTCTTTCCTTCATACTTTATATCTAATCAGTATGTTCTAAAGCCTTATTTTCAAATGTTATCCCCAGTCTTACCATTCTTCTATTACCCCTTAGCCCAAGCTGTCATTTCAGAGACCTGGATGGCTGTGTTGATCTCTGGTCTGGTTTTGCTTTTTCTACTCCAGCCTTCCTTACATCAGTTCCCACAGTAGCCAGTGTGACATTTAGAAAAGCATAAATCAGATCATGGTATTTATTTTCTCAGAGACATTAAATGATTTCCAATCATCCTCAGAGAGAAATCTTTACCATGACTCAGTAAAGATTTCAAATTGATTCCCAGTTCCATTCTTTTTCTTTTCTTTTCTTTTTATTTTATTTTACAATACTATTCAGTTCTACATAACAGCCACAGATTCCCCTGTTCTCCCCCTTCCTGCCCCCCTCCCCTTCCCCCAACCCACCCCCCATTCCCACCTCCTTCAGAGCAAGGCCTCCCTCAAGGACTGAGATCAACCTGATAGACTCAGTCCAGGCAGGTCCAGCCCCCCCCCCCCAGATTTAGCCAAGCGTCCCTGCATAAGTCCCAGGTTTCAAACATTAATGAGAAAAGAAAGAAACAACGTGCTAAAGAGGCCCACAGAAATCCACAAAGATACCCCCACAAAAGACTGCTGGCCATAGCCGAGAGACAGCCGGGACTGACCTACTCTGGTGATGGGATGGCCAAACACCCCAATAGTTGTGCCAGAAACCCCATCCAAGGACTGAGGAATCTGGAGGCAGAGATCCACAGCTCGGACCCAGTGGAACGCCGGGAGTCTAGTTAGCGAGAAAAAGGAGGATTTATATGAGCGAGAATTGTTGAAACCAAGGTTGGATAAAGCACAGGGACAAATAGCTAAACGAATGGAAACACATGAACTATGAACCAAAGGCTGAAGGGCTCCCAGCTGGATCAGGCCCTCTGAATAGGTGAGACAGTTGATTGGCTTGATCTGTTTGGGAGGCATCTAGGCAGTGGTACCAGGTCCTGGGCCCAGTTCCAGTCTTGATCTAACCAAACATCTTACTTCTCAGTCACCTTTCTTCAGAAGCACTGTTACTTGATTTATTCATATTTTTAGTATTCCATCCTTATAAAACTCAGTACCCCTCCCCCGTGTAAGTGTGTGTGTGTGTGTGTGTGTGTGTGTGTGTGTGTGTGTGTGAGAGAGAGAGAGAGAGAGAGAGAGAGAGAGAGAGAGAGAGAGAGAGAGAGAGAGAGAGATCATGCATATGTAAAGTTTCAAACACTTCAAGATCTGGGACCATTTCATAGTCTGTATCTCCTGCAGGGATCAGCACTTAATAGTCATTCAATAAATGTTTGTGAAGTTAAACTGAATCAATGCAGTGCCCTTCACATTTATTGTCCATTTGCTTGCATAGATTTTTTCCAATCGATTAAATGATTGAATAGGACATCTTTGCTGGCTAATATAAAGCCTTAAAATAGTTAAAATAGAAATGAATTAGAATGAATTAAATTAGTTAAAATGAATTAGAATTCCTTCTTTGCTTTCTGTGTAATGCCAATGCTTGCTTAGAAAGTTCATTCAATAGTTTTCACATAAGGTAATCTTTGAGGGAACTAGAAGATAATCTTTGTTTTTTTCTGAATTTCAAGTATTGAACAATCTGCTTTGATCTTACTATAACAAACTGTGAAAACACAAAAGAATAGTAAGCACAACTAGATAATAATGATGAATAAATGGAGGCTAAGCAAAGCCAAAAATTTCTCAGGCTATCTTATATTTGAGGGCAAAAGGTCAAACTTTATTTAATGATAATAGTGGAATAAGAAAATATGTTCTCTTTGTGCATATAAAGAGTCTTTATATGAGTCTTTATTGTCTTCTTATTTGGAAGGTGGCTTTCTGTGAAGTGGGAAACATTGAAATGGCAATCTTGTGGATCCAAGGCACCTATGGTCACATTAAAGAGCAAGTTTAAGCTGGATTTGGACAGCAGTGGCAATGACTTTGGCATCCACTGCCCCTTTTGTATTCTGTCAGGGTTTATCATAATATTCAATTGTAATGTTACTTGTAATGCATCTCTATTGATGTAAGTGTGGTTAAATCAGCTTTTTTTTTCAGATGATGATATGGATTGTACATAAAATTGCTGGGTTTGGTGCCAGGTTTATTTTTAACATTTTCTGGAAGGGATCATTGTTTTGGAAATGTATCAATTTAAAAGCAAGACTAAAGCTGAATTAACCCTCAGTGAAGAGCAAGTACAAGAGGCTATACTATTTTAGTATGATTAAATATGGCAACTCTCAGTATTGTACATAAGGATCTTGTTCTGTACTTTTCTTCCAAATTAGAATCTGGTGCCTCACATAGGTCAATAAAATAGACTAAAGAGTTTCTTTTTGAATTAATTAATTCATTATTTTTATATAATATATTTTGATCATATCCTTTCTTTTGTCCCAACTCCTATCTCCTCACCCATGCAGCATTATATTCATTCTCTCTGTTGTTTTTTAAAAAACAAAACATAAAAATCAAAAGTGAAAAATCAAAACAAACAACCAAAAAAACACCCCTAAATCCTGAAACAACAAGAAACATCAAAACAAAACAACAAGCATGGAGTCCATTTTGTTTTTGTCAACTATTTCTGGCCATAGAGCCTACCCTGGAGTGTGGTTGCTATTCTCAGTTACACTCTGTTGGGAAAAAAAATGATTTTTCCTTTTCCAGCAGCTATAAATTGCAGATAGCTTCTGGGTTTGTAGTGCGACTTGTGTCCATTTCCCCTTCCCAGGGCTGGAAATCCTATCTGGTTTGAACCTGTGGATGTCTTATCTTGAGTATCTTGAGTTCATGCACTGTTGTGTCTGGAAGACACTGCCTCTTTGGAGTCAGTCCCCACCTCTGGCTGTTACAATCTTTCCACCCCTCGTCCCCATAAATCCCTGAACCTTGAGATGGGAATGGGGTTTGCTAATGAAATTTCACTATGGCTGAGAGCTCCATAGATCTCACACTCTGTACATTTTCCTGCTGTGAGTCTGTGGATTTCTGAAATTAATTACAATAAACTGCAAGAAGCTTCTCTGGTAAGGGTTGAGTGTTGCTCTGATATATGGGTAAAACAGTATGTCATTGGGATTTATTTTATTGCTTTGGCTGTTTTTCTTCATTTTCTGCTCATTAAATAGCATTTTAAGCATAAGTCCTTATTACTTATTTATATCATCTTTTGATTTTCAGATTCTTGCCACTGCTTATGTGTTTATTAAAAGTTTACTTTAAACTTTGTGAAACTCTTTGTCTACCAACTAAAAATAAAAATATCTAGGCTAGAGAACAGGCAATATTATGACCCATAAAAAAACTCTTTTACTAGGATTCTTGTTCTGGGAGTAGAATTAAGTCTTTGTGAAATTTGAATCCTGAGGCTGCAGAATTCTCAAGACTCAAAGAAAGTCTAAAGAAAGAATTACCTTACAAAACATATACTTTTATTATTAATTTTATTGGTATTCCTTAGTATTCAAGCTTTTGATTTACAGATCTTTTTAAAATGACCAGCAGAAATTATCTAGCATCAATCAATCCCAACTTAATTAACTGAGGTAAAGTTGCTCAGCTGTAGATTGAGCAAATTTGTAAGATACCTATCTTTGCTGTTAGGGTACAGCAGCTTTAGGATCTGGTTATTAGGTTGAGCATAGAGGGAAGTTATCCCAAGAGGAAAGCTGAAGGTGAGGCAGATACTGCAAAAGTCATGTTTTCTTATCCTTGTGGGTAGATTTGCCTCTTCATAGTCAGTGTATAAATGTCTTGTGAAAATTAGTGAGTAGAATTCTGTAGATGGAAGTTCTCCTGTGTCCCACAGCCACTCAATAGAAAAAAAAAACATTCAGAGACTTAATACTAATTACAAACTGTTTGGCCTATGGCTCAGGCTTATTACTAGCTAGCTATTACATCTTAAATTATCCCATTTCTATTAATCTATATATTGCTACATGGCTGTAGCATTACTGATCGGCTGGCATCTTTCTCCTTGGGCGGCTGGATGGCATCTATCCTGACTCTGTCTTCTCCCCCATATCTCTCTTGGATTTCCTGCCTGGTTCTTATCCTGCCTTACTATAGGCCAAAATAGCTTCTTTGTTAACCCATAGTAGCAACATATATTCACAGCATACAGAAAGACTATTCCCACAGCAGAATTCTATTGATTTTCCATTGATTGTAACTCTATGCTACATAAATAAATCTATCTTCCAAAAATTGTAAATATATTTAATGGTTAAATGAAATAATGAACTATATTGTTTTCTTTATTATTATAAATATAATATATATAATATAAATTGTTATATTTATTTCAAGTGGAATCACATTATCATTCCACAATCATCTATATAATCAATTAAATATAGTGTCTCATTCTCCAAATGACTCTGTACAAACTTAGATATAGTTAAGCCTTTCCCATTTAAATAACTGCTTTATCTCAGCTGTAACTGTCTTTTTGGTTCACTGAGATAACAATAACCAGCAGGAAATTCTTCAGCTTCCCACCATAATATTTACCAGCTCAGCTGCATTTACACTGACACTGTGTCTTTATTATATAATGGCTGAACGTATACTTGCTCATGCACAAGGCTCATGATGATTTCTTTATCCACCTGCCCCAGGGTCACATCCCTTTCTACAATTGCTCATCTATCCCTGTCACTGACAATTCTGTGATCATTAGCAGCTAATCATTAGCCAAGCATTCCACAATTTCTTGTCTTATGTAAGTTGTCATGAATGAACTTCCTCTTATCAATATTATTTTCATACATTTCATTTCTAAATCCTTTAAATGTGGTCTATGATTGCTGTTTCACTTTTCTCTTTTTTCATTCTCTTATCAATGTAATCTGCTTCTTTCCTCGATATCTACTGCAACTATTCTTGTGTCAAAGTTGTCAATGACAGCCATGTTTCTAATGACTATTTCTCTGTTCTTGTATCAAACCCTCGTAAGCACACAATATTACAGATAGCTACATCATGGCTATTTGAACTTTCTTGAGTTCTGTGACCATACTGCTCTGATTTTCCTCTCAAATTGGTAGCTACTTGCTGTGGCCTAATTTGATAAATGTTTCTCTTCTGTTTAGTTTTGAAATGTTATTGTCTCAGAAATCTTTCTTGATCTTTTCCTAAAATGACACACCAGAATCTAAAATTGTGTACTTATCTCTTGCTTAGATTTCTGAGGCACTGAAAACTTAAAACTGAGACAGAATTCTTGACCGTAGTTCATTCTCTCAAGATTCTCTACCAGAGTCTTTGATTATACTCTAATGTGTGTGTGTGTGTGTGTGTGTGTGTGTGTGTGTTATTTACTCTTTTTGCCTCTCTGCTGCTGCTCTTCTCATTCAAGTCATCATTATCTCTTGCTTAGATTTTCTTTCTTTCTTTCTTCCTTCCTTCCTTCCTTTCTTTCTGTCTTTCTTTCTTTTTTGGTTTTTCAAGACAGGGTTTCTCTGTGTAGCTTTGGAGCCTTTCCTGGAACTCACTCTGTAGCTCACGCTGACTTTGGACTCAAAGAGATCCGCCTGCCTCTGCCTTCCAAGAGCTGGGATTAAAGGTGTGCGCCACCACTGCCCGGCTAGATTCTCTTAACAAATACTTTGTTTTCAGTTTTGTTTGTTTTAACACAGACCTATATCTATGTAAAGTCCCTGCAAACATAAAATGCTCCTATGAAGTTTGTATTTCAATCGAATTCCTCGATGTGACTTACAAGTTCTGCATGGTTAGGTCTCTGCTGTGGGATGTCTTTCTACACTTGATCTTAGCCAAAAGGCCAAGAAGCGATAGGGGGATGTCTTTCTGTATGCTGTGAATATGTGTTGCACTGATTGGTGGGTAAATAAAGCTCCATTGGCCTATGGCAGGGCAGGATAAGGTTATGTGGTACATTCAAATTGAAGACTAGATGAAGAAGGGTGGAGTCAGGAGAGACGCCAGCCCACTGCCCAAGGAGCAACAAGATGCCAGCAGACCTGCAATGCCACAACCATGTGGCAACATATAGATTAATAGAAATGGGTCAAGTTAAGAGAGTTAGCTAGCAAGAAGTCTGACCCATAGGCCATATAATTTATAATTAATATTAAGCCTCTGAGTGATTATTTTATAAGCAACTGTGGGATCGCAGGGCTGGGCAGACCGGAGAAACGGGACTGTGGGACCGGGTGGGACTGGAGAAACTTTCCGACTACAGTCTCTAAACTATAACCTTATTTTACATAATGCTTCTCTAAACTTCATTAATCAGGAAGATAAATTAACACACACACACACATCCTGCAACACACACACTTCCCTTTTCAACACACTAATCTTTCAACCTGGTTTACATACTTCAGGATCTATCTTAGCTTGGGTTTCTCTAATCTAACACCAAGATGTAGATAATTTTTAACAAAAAACAAACACCTCCAACAGTTCTGGGACAGTCTGTGGTCTAGGTGCTGTTGTAGGAATCTTAAAAGTTCTTATTAATAAAATCAAACCTGAGGCGAGTTATTGGGGTCCATGCTGGTAGATCAGAGAGACAGAACAAGCCACAGCTATCTCACCTCAACGGATCCTCAGCTGGTCTTGTCTCCTCAGACTGGAGGCCTCTGAGTCCTCATCCGGAATGGGTCTCAGCTGAATTACTGCTCAAAAGCCTGAATGCTCAACCAGCCAAAATCTTCTAGTTTCTGATCCTCACGCCTTATATACCTTTCTGCTTTCTACCACCACTCCCTGGGATTAAAGGCTGGCTTTCTGGGATTAAAGGCGTGAGTCACCATGCTTGGCTGTTTCCAATGTGGCCTTGAACTCACAGAGATCCAGAGGGATTTCTATCTCTGGAATGCTAGGATTAAAGGTGTGAGTGCCACCATTTTCTAGCCTTTGTGTCTAGTGGCTGTCTGTTCTCTGACCCCAGATAAATTTATTAGAGTACACAATATTTTGGGGAACACAATACCACCACATTTCCTCTCTTTTTGTCTAAAATTAAAAAAGCTTATAACTAATACAAGAAAAACTATCTTCAATAAGTATATGCAATATACAGTCAAGATTACATTAACAATGTCTAGTCCATTAACATTTGACAGATCCAGACAAAAAACTCCATTATATATATATTAACAATGTCCAGTCCAGTAACATCTGATAAACTCAGACCAAAAAATTTTCATTACTTATCTTATTTAAAACTAGTAGTTCCTTTTTAAAAGTAATTTCCATAATCTCCCTTTTTATCTTATCATTTTCTCCCCACCATTTGTCTTGCCAAACTTTTCCAAACTGACCTTTGCCGATGCTTTCTTGTAACACGATGGTCCCGGCAATTCTTCTCTGAACAGTAAACCCTTCATCCCAGGTAGCAGCATCACCGTAGTCACCAACATGATGAGAAGGAGCTGGCAATGTGGAGCAGTAGCCACTGCTTCCATGGTCCCACCACTGTTTGTGGCTCAGTCCAGGCCAAAGCTTCTCCCAAGCCTCCTAGGCCAGCCTCAAACTCGGGATCCTACTGCCTCTGTCTCCTTCAGCAAATCCTACTGGCGTGCACCACCACAACTGGCTGAGTGTAGCTTGGGCCTGAGCTGGGGCTCACAAGGCCACAGGCAAACAGCTTTTTCATGAATTCGTAACACAAACGTTGGGCGCCTTTTTTTTTTATTTTTTTTTTTTATTTTTTTTTTTAAGAATACGACGCCCACATTCCCAAAGAGGTGGTGTGGGGTGGGTGGTTTTTTGGTCTTTTTAATGGGTTTGGGGTCTGGGATAATTTTCAGTATTTAGGGGGGTTGGTTACAAGTTGTTGTCAAGGGTTAGGAAAAAGGCTAAGCAAAGGAGATTAGATTTAAGGTTCTTATTTTAAAAAAAAAAGGAAGGAAAAGAAAGAAAGAAAAGAAAAAGACAATTACTAGTTTTAAATACATTGGATTGGATTGTTTTATATTGTATACAAATTTGAAACTGATATTGTTAGAAAATGCTATATGTATATTTCTAATTGTATTTATACCATTCATTTAACAATGTAATGCAAATTTCTGATCCTTGAATGTTATTATTATCAACTATTAGGATATAAAGAAATGAAAGTTAGTAGTTAGACATTACAATAGAACTTGTCATATTAGATATGTTTTAAAAATTGAGCAGAGATGTTTTAGACAGGTCATCTTCAAACCCTTCAGAGATCTACAGAATATGGCATTTAAAATGTTTTAATAACTTAGAAAATTTTTCTTTTTTGAGACATGTCGGCTCCTGGCAGTACCAATCTACTTCAGAGAAAATATGGGCATTGAAGAAACTACATATGGAGTCAACCTTCATTGTGGCAAAAGTTAGCCACTGGACAACAAAGTATCCTCGAATCAACAGGACAAAATGGACAGACAGAACACGAAACAAAGGACTACTGATTCTTGCCAAAACAAGTGTGGTTATGGCTTTATCAAAAGGCATCTTCTGAGGCCAGGACAATATGGCCCCATCCCTGAAGTGGCCTTCGCATCAGGAAAAGGTACGGTGCCCTTTTCTTCGAAGGCAGCTTAACAGGCAGAGGGCCGATTGATGGCTTCTGTTGTGCAATGGAACAGCAGCTGAAAGCTCATGCCTCTCGAAAGTAGACTGGCATTTAATAGAGGGATGTGGAGAAGAAGGGGATGCTGAGATGAAGCCATATATACACAGCCAAGAAGAATCAACAGCTGGATTAAAAAACTGTCAACAATTTCCAGAATTTAAAATCCTGAATCATGACAGGACACTAGTGGAATTCAGGTGTTTCTGGTACATGGACTGCTCTCATCCAATGTGAGGTTGAACTGTTGACCTTGTGTACATCCTACATCACAAATGAGTCTGTCAGATACACTAAGCCTATAGGCTGAAGATGATGCCCCAACACTGCGGAGAAACCTCAGGTGACTGCCCAGGCAGCTGGCTGTTTCTGTCAACTCACAAATATTTTGGAAGTTGCTTGCATGCACTTCCTGTTTTTATTTTTGTTAGCTAATATTATTCCTTTCTTGGGTCTCTGAGGGAGTTGAAGATTAGTTAGTTATGGTTGAAGATTAGTTAGTTATAGTTGAAAATTAATTAGGATAGAAAGTGCATTAGATACATATTAGATTTACCAAAATAGGATAGATAATGGAATTATTTCTCTGATTTGTCAAATACCTGTTTAGGTATTTATTACTTGTATATATTGTATATAGTTATTGTCCTTTTGTATATAGTTTTTCTTTTGTTAGTTATAACCTTTTGCTTTTTTTTTTATTAAAATAGAAGAGGGGAAATGTGGTGGTATTCTAATTGTACTGAAATGTGATTTTGATTGTATGTTAATAAATAAAGTCGCCCGGGGGTCAGAGCTATTAGAGCCATAGACAGAGTGTGGCGGTCGTGGCACACGCCTTTAATCCCATAGATCTCTGTGTGTTCAGGGATACAGCCAGCATTGGAGACATATGCCTTTAAGACCTAGGGGGCTGTATATTCAGACAGTGACGAGGCAGTCATGTGTTTGGGTTTACAACCAATGAGAAGGCAGAACAATAATACTATAAAAAAGACGTACAGACAGGAAGTAGCCCTCTTTCGGGAAGCTGGGACACCGCAGGCGGAAGGGTGAGATTTTAGCTCTGAGCTCTGACCTCTCGGCTTTTTCTTTTACATTGTTTCTGTGTTTCTTATTTAATAAGACGGTTAGTTACATCTACAAGGTGCTGTCAATTTCAATGTCAGGATCCTTTCCCTAACTTTCACAAAGCACGTTCTTGATGCATCTCTATCTGGGGATGCTGAAAAGTGGGCTCTCTCTTATCTGTTCTGTTAAGGCCATTAATCCAATCACTGGACTCTTCTCTCTTATTTAAACTAATTATCTCTTGCAGGTTCAACCTTTCAGAACTTTGAGAACTGGTAGTTGTGGAAAATATAAACATTCAGTCCATCATATACTATTTGCACTAATGTACTAAATACACTTCTCTTCTAGTTTTGCTTGACTGTTTTCCCAACATTCAGATTTCAACTTTAAAATACTCTTCTGAAGAAATGTTCTATAACACCCAGGTCCTTTATATTGTTGCCCTATTTTGCCAATGGCAGAGAATTTATCTCCTGAGATGCAATAGTTTATATCTCATGTGTACATGCTCAATAAATATTTGTTATTGCTGTTTTTGCACACTACCATTGACACATTTGTAGGGCATGATTTTGTTTATATTGTTTTGCTTTCTAAAGAAATGAAAGCAACATCTAATTTGATTTGAATTATAGTAATTAAAACACAATATGGAAGTGCAATTGAAAACAAAGGAAGTAGCAAATTGAACCTTAAATTGAATATTTTTGAGGCAACTTGTAATTAACCAGTGTGGAATAAATCTGCTTTTGAGAAAATGGGTAGCAACAAGAACTAATAATGGTCATGAGTCCTAAGATTCTGTTTTAAAATTTTATGGATAAGAATTATACTAGCAAATTATCTTTACCCTCACTGTCCATGAGTTTCAAATGCCCTTATTCTGTTATTTTTTGGGGGATTGAAACTAGATCTCTGCTTTCTCATTCATCTTATTTTTGGTCCTAGTAGCAACCCTGAAGGACAGATTGGGAAAGTTCACTGATGCCACTAAAACATCTGGAGAGGACAGTAGGACAGGTAAGGCAGAAGCTCAGTGAATTTAAATTCTCCAAAGATTTGTATGTAATTTTGTACTTTGTGTCCCTAGATAAATCATTTAGGACTTAAAAGTGGTGAGTTAGATTATTTCTCTAATTACAGAAGCTTGTGTTATCTATATTTTCCAATAGCACTTTTCTGATAACAGCATTTCCCCGGGGAACTACTTCTTTCTCCTACTTTAACCTTACAGATTTTCTGTGCAGTTGGATTTCATCTCAGTGTGTGTGTGTGTGTGTGTGTGTGTGTGTGTGTGTGTGTGTGTGTGTATGCTTAACCTGTCCAATCAGATTATTTCCTGACCTTGATATAGACATTTGTTGAGGGCTAGGCATGAAGTCAGCATCAATAAAATAAAATAAACATCCTTTAGGGCTACTAAGACAGAGAAGATCACTCTGTTTTCTTCTCTTAATTGTGACAGAATTGAAGTTTGCATCTGTTACAGAAAATATTCCTACCCCAAGGATGGGCAGGATGAATATGAATGATCCAGAAAACAGAGCATGACAAATTATAGCATTAAGTTTACCCCAATCACGGTGTTTTATCTTATGAGAACCAGTAAATTTTCATTCTGAATTGTATGCCCATCTCTGAACACATTAAAAAAGTCTCAGAGGGTGCACCAAAATGCACTGATATAATATTTAAAAAAAGAAAAAAAGGGACTGCCTCCTGAAATACTTTGACCAGGAACAAGCCCAAGTTAGAATTTCCCACTCTTCTCCCTGCTCATATAGTCTGTCTTCCCATCTGTCTGTAGTCTGTGATTACTGTCCTATCAGTGTTGCCTATTTATTGTACCTATCTGGTTTTCTCTCTCTGTTGCCAGTGTATCATAATAAAGGCCTATGCTTTGTATTTATTAAACTGCACAGAAAATGGGGTATGAGAAAAATGAGAAAATTTTCAAAGAAAATTTTAATTGAGCTTTACAGAAGTTACTTTACTGTCCCCAGCTGACCCAGAATAGCACTCAGTATTGCAAACAAATATAATCAATCTATATCCACCTGGTTCTCTCAACATTTAAGGAATATTTAATTTGTTTAAGGTTGATTTCTAACTATTGCCTATTTTTAGAAAATGACTATGACCCCATACACATACATTATTCTGGATCAACAACATGGAAGTGTAAATAACAAGATTAAATCAATGCATTTAGCTTAAGTTTTAAAAGTCAACGACTTGGGATATCCAAGGCATAATAAAATTGATGACATTTTTCTCTTAATTGCAGATTAAACTTATGCAGGCTAAGCACATGGTAGGACAGCAGGTTAAGTACATAGTCTCAAAATTATTAACTTGTCTGAAATGTCTGATAAATGTTCAGGTTCTTTGAAGGCAAGAGGTATTTTCAGAAACTATCCCCAAATCTTTTGTTATTTGCTGGTAAAGATATTCTGGAAGACAGTTTTAACCTAGGGTATATTGTCCTATTTTCTCACATTGTGTTTGTGTGGTGTGTGTATGTCCCCTTTTTTGTGTTACCTTATAAATTGAATTCAAAGAAAGTAGATTTACTGTTTGCTTATATTGATGTCATAATTTATGTTAACTTGTATTGATTCCTATGTTGTGTTTACAGTTGTTCTGAGAGCATGGGCACATTTCCCACCATATTTTTGGGAGCACTGAACATAAAATAAATGCTTATGAACTATGGATGTACTATTAGGGATTATCTCTGAATTTTAATTTATGTAGATTATGACACTGGGCTTCAAATAATCATAATGATGTTTAAAAAAACAACCTTATATCATCAAAACTTTTACTTTAGTTGATAATAATAACTTTTAGGTTTGCCAATATGACATAGATAAATGAGGAAGTAGATTGATGTCATTTTTCAAAATAGGAGATTTAAAAAATTTTTCTTTTAATTTACTTTTTTCCATTTTACATATCAAACACTGTTCTCTCTCCCCCCCCTTTCTCCTGTCCCCTTTACCTCCTCAGTATCCCATCCCCTATTCACTCTTTTAAATTCATAGTTGAGAAAAAGGATAAATAATGGCTTGGGATATCCATGAGAGGTATTTTAGTTAGATCTTAAGGGAAATATAAGCTTCATGAAGTTAGAGAAACTCATAAGGCTTAGTCTATTTAGTGGCAAATGGCAAAACTTTTGTGCAGCTGGAACAAACGATGTTACTCAAAACACCAGCTACTCTTATTATGATGTGCTGTAAATAAAATTCTAAAGTCTTAGTAAATAAGAAACACAGAGCCAAATACAAAGGTAGTAGCCAAAGAGATCAGAGAGCCACAACTCAACTACCTTATCTTACCACCTCACCACCATCGCTTCCCCAGAGAGAGCTACTTCCTGTCTGACTTTTGTTTTTAATTGCCTTTCTGTTCTGCTTTCTCATTTGCTCTAAGCCCAGCCACATGATTTCCTCATCACTGCCTGTCTATACAGACCTCCAGGTCTCTATAGTTGGTCCTGGGATTAAAGGTTCCTGTCATCAGGCTTGGCTGTGTCCAGACTCTGCCTGTCATGTGGTTGAATTAAGGGTGTGTACTACCACCGGACTTCTGCTTAATGGCTATTTGACCTCTGATCTCCAGACAACTTTATTTATTAACATACAAATAAAGTATCACATTTCATCACAAATAAAATATCACCACAATGTGCCTAGTTAGTGATTTTAAGAATGTGATGTTCATAGAAATAAAACACTAAATTAAAAGGTTTATTTCTGTGTTATAGTCTGCATAATTGAGAATTTGTGAAGTTATATAGCTTCCTCACACTTCTCACATTTAAGAAGTGTAATAGTGCATAGAAAACATATTTGTGGATGCCTTATGTGCTTTGGGAGGTGATCTTAGTTACTGTTCTGTTGCTGTGAAGAGATACACAACCAAGGCTACTCTTAAAAAAGAAAGCATTTAATTGGGAGCTTTCCTATAGTTTCAGAGGCTTAGTCCATTATCATCATGGGAGAGAGTCTGATAACAGGCCGGTATGATGCTGGAGAAGTAGCAACATCCTGATCCACAAGCAGAGGGAGAGAGAGACTGCCTCTGGCATGGGCTTTTGGAATCACAAAGCCCACCTGCAATGATACAGTTCCTCCAACAAGGTCATATCTGCTCCAACAAGGTGACACTTTCCAGTTCTTCTAATCCTCTTAAATAATGCCACTTCCTGATGAGTACTTATTCAAATATATGAGCCTATAAGGGTCATTCTTATTCAAACCAACACAGAGATTGTATGTGGGCTGGATAAGTTCACAGAAGCCTTCAAAGTCAGGCTGGGAAACCTGGTTACAATTCTCTATAGGGACCTTCATGGCAATCTTCTAATTTCCCCTAAAGCAAGGGATTTGTGTTAAGTTGTAATTTTGTTGTATTTACAATGTGTGTAATGAGGCCCTTTCTTTTGGATCCATAATAATACTGATAAAGAAGAATCCAGCACATTTGAACAGACTTTAATTTTTTCCCCATTTATCTCAATTTTCCTGGTAGCACTTTGTCCTTATCCCTGGATCTGTTCCCCACCAGGTTTTTTCAAGTTAGAAGGAAATTATAATTGCAGTGAGGAAGTTAAAGCCTGCTCTGCATTAGATGTATTTAAAGTCTGTTTGTAGATTTTTCTAACAGCTGCAAAGTGGCTTTTTAACATATCCAGTAATTGAAATTATTTTGAAATGCTAGTCTTGTCATACATCATTAAGATCACATTCCTACCTCTAGGCCGATTTAGGAGTGGCTTAGATATTTGGACTGCCCTGCTGAATAAATCTAATTTGTTTATAGCTATCAAGAATGCAACATTAGGCTTGGTGATTCCTGAGTGACTTGTATATGTGAATGTTTACAGCCTTCCCAGCTTTAGAGTTGTTCTGCTAAGTGTGTCCTTGTCTGAGTTACCAGTGTGTGGGAATGCCTGTTTCCTATTATTTATTATAGTTGATAATCCTTTCCCATGGGACCTATGTCTCTGTTTCTCACCATTAAGTTTAGAAATAGAGAGTTGCTCCAAATGTTATCTTCAGTTGGAAGTAGTTCCTTTGCTCTAAACTCCTTTTCTTTCTTGTCTTGATTTTTCTGGTTAGCTGCTGCTGCTGCTGCTGTATTGCCAGTGACTTGGGCTCTTCAATTCACACTGATACTAAGGAATTCATAAGCTGTAATTATGTTGTTTCATTGGTCTAAGGAATGCTAGCTATATGCTCCCTTTTCATTATGCACATGCTGGAAATATGCAGAACATTTTATTTCTGGAAGAGAATAACCAAACCATGAGGTGGACATCAAAATATGAACTAAAGTTAATATTCTTTCTTCCTTGAATGTGTCTGAAGCTGAAAAAAGCAGAGCAGCCAAGGTGATGAGCAGGTGTCATAACAGGGAAGGAAGAACCAAGACAGGGAAAGCCAGAGTTGGAAATTTTGACTAATTCAGGGCAATAGAGCAGCAGAAACTAGGAACCAACTGTGGGTCAAAACCCAGCATAAGCTGGGTATTTACTTGGTTGAGGGAATTCTGTTAGGTGGGTCCTGATGCTTAGAGCTTTTATTTTTACTTGTCATTTAAATCTGTTCTACATCTCCTTGTAGAAATGCTTTAAACATCAAGCAATTTATTCCACCCTTGATTGAGAACTGCTGCATGGTGCTTTGCATATATTAGCTCTAATCCTCCAAAGAACCCTCCAGGTAAGTATTTTTGCTTCAGTTTTCCTGATGAAAAATTTGTAACTCATAGTGATTTAGTAAAGCTATCCAGGGCTCTGCAGCTATGATGTGTCAGAGCCAGGATTCACAGCCAGTAGTGTCTGAGTCTAAAACAGGTTTGGTTTTTCTCTCAAGTCTCTTCCCCGATTTCCTTTTACTTAGTCAAATTTTAAGTCAGAGCATCACCTTTCCAGCTGGATTCATAACTATACATACAGAGAATATGGGAAACTGAAATGAAAGTACTCTAAGTCATTGTCTTTACAGGAAAACTCTAAGAAGTTAAATTAGTTTCCAGGTGATTCATACCAGAATGTAAATGTCAGAAGTAAAATCTGGGTCTTTATATTCCTAGGTCAGTATTATGCTTCTTGAATACAAACCTCTAACATCATGCCACTGAACACTGATTCTGAGAATCTAGAGCTTTGTGAATTACTTTAAAAGATTTGTTTCTTTTTATTTTGTCTGAATGTATGTATGTGTACCACATGTGTGCAGTGCCCTTGAAAGCCGAAGGATGACACTGACATTGAATGCCCCCTGGAACTAGAGTTATAGCTGGTTGTGAGACACCATGTGGGTGCTAGGAACCTAACCCGGGTTTTCTACAAGACTATCCACTGCTCCTAACTGTGGAGTCATCTCTCCAGCCCAGAAAATCTGGAGCCTTTGTCTTTTGTATTCTCTTCACTATCATTCTTGATAGATTGACTATTTGAATGCAGAAATATATTTACTGACTGATCAAACACCTGGATTTTATTAAAGCTCAAAGGATATTTCTGTTGCAATGAATATCCCTGTAGGAGAGGTTTTATATTATAGAGGTCCTAGGTGAGTGCTTTGTCTCAAAATTGATCCATCATACATGAACAGGCAGCATGCAATTCTAGTTTTGTGTTATTTGATACCAGGTAACAATAAATTCTTTTAGCCTCAAGGGATTTGTCGTAGCTTGAGTTCTGCCACAGACAATTCCATCAATCTAGTAACATTGAACTACTCTAAAAGAAATGTATAAATGACTTCTGATATTGAAAAAAAAATGACCAACAGATTTAGTCATTTACATGGAAATTAGACTATGCCCTGTAGCTTGGGACCTGGCTTTGTTTTGGACATCAATGAAAAAGAAAAAAAAATACTTATAAGATGCCCGAGAGACCAAAAAAAACATTTCCATTGGATCAGACATCATATTTAAAGTGATAGGAGCAACACAAGTGATATATTTCTCAATCCTTCTTGCTGGAATTCTTTTACTATCAAACTGCCATTTAAGTGAATTCAAAGAGTCATTGTTAAGGTATGGTTTCTAGACTCACAGCCCAGCCAATCTGCTAGAAGTGAAATAACAGAGACTTCTCATCCAGAAGTCTTGAGAGCAGAGAAGAGGAACCTTTTCAGGTTATTTTAATGTCCATTAAATTTTAGGAAATTGTGTACTAAAATATGCACTTATTTGTCTTATGGGGCATATGTGTTTGAGTATTATTTTTTATTGATGTCAGGAACTAAGCTTAGTTTAAATCTAGAGGATTCTCATTGTCTTTTGTAACTAGAAGTCAAAAGAGGAGTTCACTATCCTTGAGCTTAAATGTCATTGCGGTGTTGCTTATCTACAGTTTTTGAGTCCATTTTCCTTAGAGTCCTCTCTATTTATTTATTATGCAGGTTTGTTGCATTTAAAGGGGCAGTGTCAGCTCTAATTTTATGTAATTTCCATAATACTCTGTCCAGATGGCTTCAATGTTTGCTGGCGTTACTCTTACTGGCTTCTCCTACATTATCTTCTCATCCTTGGACTGATTAAATCACTTTCCACCTAGAATCTTGGAGCAGTATCAGAACCACCTGAGCAACAGATCTGCTGAAAGTCAGGAAGAACATTTGTCAAGAAAAGATCACAGTACCAGCAATAACTTAGAAGACTCAAAGTTTATTAGGAAATCCTTCTCCGGGTTGTTTTAGGTTGATGTATTTGTTCCTTCAGTATTTTATGTTGAAGTCTTAACCCCAGTAACTCAGAATGTTACCTTATTTGGAGTAGAGTCATTGCTGATTTAATCCTAGATTCAGGTGAGGCAAATCACTATGCCTGGTGTTCCTGTGTAAAGGAGAACCATGGACAATGACATACAATCAGAGATGCTATAGTCATACAACAGTTAACAAGCCACAGATCTTCCAGAAGTTAGGGAAGGGGCTTGGAATCAATCCTTCCCTATTACTTTCCCTTGCTGATCCCTTGTAGTTCAGACTTTTAACCTCTAGAATTGTGAGACAATGAACTTATATTATTTAAGCTGTGAACTTTGCACTATTTTGTTACAGGGACTACAGGAAACTAATACAGAAGTCACATGTTCATTCTTTCTAATGCCATATAAGATTTAGATCAGTGTTGTTCAACATCACTTCTGTATGAGAACCACTGAAGTAATTTGTCATTAAGGCTCTCAGAAAGTGTGGTCAACAGCAGAAGCAATTGCAGGTAAGTGATCAGCTTATAGATATGAGACAGAATTTTGGAGACTTCTAACTGCTAGCAGATAGTAATGTTTTCAGCATTTCCAGCAGAAAAGGTGGCTTCAGGAACTCTGCTAAATGAGAGAAATAAGCTTTTTATCATATATTTATTACATTAATAAAGGCGAGAGTCTGAAACCAGATGCATTAGTGGTTCCCTTGTTTTTATTTATTTATTTATTTATTTATTTGTTTATTTATTTATTATTGCCATGGAAAACATATTGATCAAGAGTTAGGCAGGTGAGGTCAAATGTGAAAACTTATAGGTTAAGGACCCAGGTAGTAGGTTTGGGATACAAAGGAAAGTGTAACTGGAAATAAGCACTAACAGTAAAAAGTGTGCTTCATATTGAGTATTGAGACAGAGTAGGAAAATGTGTTTCCATTATTTTATTCTCTTCCTTTTATCAAGTATTGTCTGCAGAGACCCCTAGGAAAGATCTTGTCTCATGGTCTCTAAAAAGCATCTAGGTATGAGGGTACCAGGGCTAGGACTATAGACCTGAGCAGGAACAGGATAAGCTAGGCTGCTTGAGTTCTAAATTGTAACATGATTTTGAATTACCATGCACTTGTTTTGCAAAATGTCTAGGGTTAAGATGAAATCTGAAAAACAGCACATATTTTTAACCAAAAGCTGTGTAGTGGGTAGCCATTCCAGCTTGGATCTGGAAGTTCCATCCCCCATTGAGACTCTGGCAACTGTCACGCCTAGGAGGCGGGGCGAGGGGAGGCCCCTGGAGACCCGAGAGCTGGATAGGCCAGCGCTCTCTCTGTGCACTCTCTCCATGCTGGGACGCTGAACGGTGAAGGTGGACTGTGCAGAGCTCCGGAGAACACCACTGGATTGCAATACACCTTCTCCAGACCCTGCGACCTACCTTTTACTTAATTTGTGAGTTACGCCATTAAATAAATATCCTTTTAACTATGTGGAGTGGCCAAAATAATTTCTCCAATATCTGGCCCCCAGTGCTGTGGATATTGCTCTATATAAATAAAACACTGATGGCCAGTGACCAGGCAGGAAGTAGGTTGCCAGGCAGGAAGTAGGTGGGACAAGGAGAGAGGAGAATTCTGGGAAGCGGAAGGCTGAGGGGAGAGACACTGTAGCCACCGCCCGGACAAGCAGCATGTCAAGACTCTGGTAAGCCACCAGCCACGTGGCAAGGTATAGATTTATAAAAATGGGTTAATTTAAGATAAAAGAACAGTTAACAAGAAGCCTGCCACAGCCATACAGTTTATAAGTGATATAAGCGTTTGAGTGATTATTTTATATGTGGATTGTGGGACTGCAGGGCTTGGGGAACAAGGAGAGAAGCCCTCCAGCAACAAAGCTGAGGTTCTCATATGTCACAAGGATCACAGGAATAAGAGACAAAAGCAATGAAGGGCAGTGAAAGCCATTGTCATAGGCATGAACACCCAAGGAAACGCTGGCAAAGAGCAGAGTAAGAGAAGTTACATTCAGTCTCTTCCTTTTCCATTGCCCAAATCCAAAAGAAGGGAGAAGATGAAAGAGCAAAGATGCGATTTGTGATTGTAAGCCTACTAGACACAAGGCAGAGCAGAGAAGAATGAGCAAGAAACAAAATGTAGCAAAATCACTACTTTCAACTTTAAATATGGACCTGTATTTGAGTATTTGGGTATTCTGCTTGATAATCAATTGAATTTATTGTAGGTAGGCATATGTCTTATTATGTATATTTCCAAAAAATTTATAATTAAAATCACAACTATACTGAAGAGAAGTTCATATTCTCTAAGTCTAGGGTTCAGTGAATGACTGCCCAGTGGATACATCTAGGTAAGGACCATGCAGTTGTGGGGACAAGATGGCATGTCATTCTAGGAGGCCTATGAACATACCAACCTTAACTTTTCCCCAGAGGCAGCCACCATCCTAATTGCTGACATATCAAGTTTATCTGTTTCTGAATTTCAAAGGAAGAAATCCACCATCTAGGCATCTTTCTCAGATTGAGAGAAAAGGACTTTGGACCATGCAGCCATGTGCCTCATGGTCAAAAAAAAAAAAAAAAAAAAAAAAAAAAAAAAAAAAAAAAAAAAAAATTTTCCTGGATTATTTGTAAGGATGAATCCATTCATACTTGGACTTGCCTAAAAGTAGGGACCCTATTTCCTAACTTCTTAGAAAGAGGAGAGGTATAGGTACAGTAACATTAAATAAATATATTTAGGAGAATCAATTGTTACCTATCCCATTAAACCAAATATAGTGTCACCTTTATAAGATACTCAAGGAAGTCAAACCAGTGTACTTAAGGTAAGATAGCTTTGAATCACACAAGACCATCTCTATCAAACATGGATGTAAAAGGAACTGCACTGATTTTGGAAGCTATACAATCATGTAAAGAACTTACTTTCTGAAAGAAAGCCGGGCTTCTTCTTTCTGGGTTAGAAATACCAAGGAATTTTCTTCACTGTGGAAAGGACAAGTTATTCAAGGGGTTTGAGCACAAGGCATTGAGCTAATGAATACTAATTAATGAGTCAAGCTATTGAAATAATATGTGTGATTTATATGCAAAACAGAAAGCACCATAAATGAAGAATTAGGATAGTAAATTCTAGTTAATACTAGACCTTAAAAGATTCTCAGGTTTACCACTACATCAAAAGGGTAGCATGGGTCACGGATGTTCTGTTGTTGGGAAAGACAGCTAATTAGTACACACACTGAGCATGGAGAAAGTTATGTAGCTCAAGTCTTATTTAATTTCAAGCAGTGGCCAGGATTTCAAGTTTTAAATCTAAATGAGACTTTTGAGAAAGTCAGTGTTGTGTGACTAGGACCAGTGTGGTTAGCTTGGTGGCTAAATCCAGTTAGTGCTGTCTTACATTGCAAATATAGTTAGATCTTAGTTTGAAGAAAATAGTAATTGACAGGGACTTCAGATAGAGAGATTCATATTTTTTAAGGAAATGAATACTTACAAAAAGCCATTTGGCCAGGCGGTGGTGGCACACGCCTTTAATCCCAGCACTTGGGAGGCAGAGGCAGGAGGATCTCTGTGAGTTCGAGGCCAGCCTGGTCTCCAAAGCGAGTTCCAGGAAAGGCACAAAGCTACACAGAGAAACCCTGTCTCGAAAAACAAAAAACAAAAAACAACAACAACAACAAAAAGCCATTTGCTCTGTCCATATAACTCTACATAAAGTGCAGTATTACAGTAAGAGAATTGGGCTTCCTAGGAGAAATCTTTGTGTAGCAAATAATCATCAGACACTTCTTCCTACCCTCATAATCCCCTTTATACATATACACACTCAAGCACACACAAATTTAATATAGATTCTTCATATGAAAGAAATGTGGAGAGTTGGTCTTTGTGAGTCAGGTTTATTTCACTCTATGCATCAGCTCTTCATATTTAACCATATTCCTGTGAATAACATAATTTCATTCTTTAAAGCTATATAGACTCTCTGCAGGGCAGTGGTGGCACATACCTTCAATCCCAGCACTCAGGAGGTGGAGGAAGGCAGATCTCTGTATTTGATAATGCCAACCTAGTCTACAGATTGAGTTCCATGACAGCCAGGGATACACAGAGAAGCCCTGTCTCTAAGCAATCAAAAATTAAAAAATAAATAAATAAATAAAAATAAAGCTATATAGAATCTCATTGTGTATGTGTAGCACATTTCCTTTTTCTGTGAATCTGTTGATGGCCATCTGGGCTGAATGTGTGTCTTAGTTGTTGTCAAAAGCATGCCAAGCAACATAAATGTGCAGGTATCTTTGTTATGTGTTACATGTCTGTAACAGTTCTCTTTCCTTTTTTTTGGGGGGGGGGCAGATTTAGCTCAGTGGTAGAGCACTTGCCTAGCAAGTACAAGGCCCCAGATTCAGTCCTCAGCTCCAAAAAAAAAAAAAAAAAAAAAAAAGCAACAGTTCTCGTTTCTAATGGTATTTATTATTTATTTATTTATTGTTTATTCTTCTCTCATACATTACATCCCAACCCCAGTTTCCCCTCCCTCCACTCCTCTTACTCCCCTCCCCTCTCTCCCAGATCCACTCTTCCTCCATTCCCTTCAGAAAAGAGCAGGCCTCTCAGGAATATCAATGAAATATGGTATCAAGTTACAATAAGACCAGACACAGACACTTAAATCAAAGCTGGACAGGGCAATGCAGTAGGAGAGAAAGGATCCCAAAATCAGGCAAAAGAGTCAAAAACAGCCTTCACACTCTCAGTGTTTTGAGTTCCACAAAAACTAATGTTTGTCTAATGATTGGCTATGGGCTTCTGCATCTGCTCCCTTCAGCTGCTGAATGAAGTCTCTCTGATAATGATTGGGCTAGGCTCCAATCTATGATTATAGTAAAATCATCATTAGAAACCATTTCATTGACTTTTTTTCCCCAGTTGTGTTTGGTTTTGTCCTAGGTCTCTGGGTTGTTCTGCCTCTGGTTCCTGACAATCCACGTAGTGCCAGGGGTAAGCTCCCTCTCTTGATGTGGGCCTCAAGTTGGACTATTTATTGGTTAGCCACATTCACAGATTCTGAGCCACCATTACCCCAGGACATCTTCCAGGCAGGACAAATATTACATTGAAGAATATTCATAGTGACTCCCACAGTGGCTGTGCAAGGTTGCATTCTACCAGCTAGCCAGGAAGAGCTTCCTTTTCCCCATGTCCTTACCAGGATTTGTTGTCATTTGTGTCCTTAATGCTAGTTGTTCTGACTATATCGAGATAGGATCTCAAGATAATTTTAGTTTGCATGATAGCTAAGGATGTTGAATACTTATTCAAATATTTATTTGGGCATTTGTGATTTGTCCCTTATAAACTGTGTATTCAGTTCATTAGGCTGACTGAAATATTTGTGTTGTAAGCATAATTTTTGCAAATAAACCTAACTATTAATTGCTGTCTGTTATATAATTGGCAAATCATTTCCTACTCTCTGTATGCTGTCTCTTTCATATCCTGATAGTTTTCTTTGTGGTAGTGATAGTTTTTACTTTCTTGTCAATTCTTGAGATCATTTCCTGTAATACTGGGGTCCTTTTCAAATTTTTATTTCTGCACCTGTATCTTGAAGGGTTTTTCTCTATTGTTTTTGAAGTTCTGAGTCTTAAAGTCTTTGGTGTATTTTGAAATATTTTTCTGGAGATCCTGAGTTATTGGAATGATTTTATTTGTCTGCATGCATGTATCCAGATTTCTCAGCACCATTTCTGAAAAGGATGCTTTTCATACAGTGTAGTTTTTGACATTCTTATCAAAAATCAATTGGCTGTAATTTCTGGTGTTTAATTCTGGGTTCTCTCATATACTATATTTATATGTCTGTTTTTGTGTCAGTAGCATATTGTTTTTGTCACTATGGTTACTAACTTAATATGTTAATTCAGTTTGTAAATATTTTGTTGAGAATTTTTGTGTCTGTGTTAATCAGGGACAATGGTCCATAATTTTCTTTTGATTGTTACAACTTTACTCAATTTATTGTGGTAATTCTGATTTTATATGATGAATGTGGCAGTCTTCCTTTTCTATTTTGTGGAACAACATTTTAAGTATTGATGTTAGCTCTTCATTAAGCACTTGGTAGAATTTAGTGTTGAATCCAGTCCAGTCGTGGCCTTTCTTTTTCTGAGACACTACTCCTCTCAGTTTCATTGCTTGTTATGATCTGTGATGGTTAATCTCAGCAGTCAACTGGGTTGGGTTAGGAAACACCTAGCCTGCCATGCAGCACACCTCTAGGTGTGCCTAGTATGTGTCTATTGGAACTTTTCTGGAGAGAATTAATTGAAGAGACATGCTGACTTGCCATGAATGAGAGTGGCACCATCCATACTCTAGTGTAGCAGACTGAGCAAAGTGACAAGTGAGAAAGCCCATCAATTGCTGTGGAGTTTTCACGGGGCTGGACTAGGCTCTCTGCATGGTGAGAAAGACAGTTGTGTAGCTTGATCTGCTTAGGAGGTCCCTTGGCGGTAGTATCAGAATCCATCTCTGGCGCATGGGCAGGCTTTGTGGAGCCCACTACCTATGAAAGGACACTTCAAGCAGGCTTGAGCAGGGGAAGGGGCTTGGACTTGCCTCTACTGAATGTGCCTCACCATGGGAGGCCTTGCCTTCTTGTGGGTGGGACTTCTTGTGGGTGGGAGTGGAGGATGGGTTGGGAGGGGGAGGCTGAGTAGGGGGAGGAGGGGAAAGGGGGATCTTTGATTGGTGTGTAAAATGAATGAAAAAATTTTCTTAATAATAATAATAATAATAATAATAATAATAATAATAAACAAATATAGATATATAAATAAAAATACAAAACCAGATAATAAAAAAAAGAAAGCCAGTCAAATGCTGCCTTTTTCCTTTCTCTGCTCTGGTTGCTAAACTGTGAACAACATTCTCTTGTCACTATGGAACAGAGCTAGTCCTATCACCATGACATGCTTCATCCCTAGGGCATTAACTGAAATGAATATTATTTCCTTCATGTTGCTTTTTCTGAAGCATGTATTCAATACAAGAGAAAAATAACTAATATAAAAATTGACAACAGAAGTAAGGTCATTTCTGTAACTATCTTACTATATAATTTGTAAGCCTTTGGAATTTGTGGGAGTAATATATAATATAAAATTACATATAGGGAACGATGTGGCAGCAGGTGTATTCAACATTGAAGGAGAATGCAGCTGATATGCCACCTCTGTGTGCATTTTGACAGACTAGGAAGCAAACAATAGAAAGAAAATGTGAAGGGGCTATAAACCTCAAACCCAATGCCTAGTGACCCACTTTCCCTATCAGAGCTCACCTCATAAAGATATCATAGCCATCCCAATCTATTACCAGCTAGGGATGAAGTGTTCAAACACATTATCCTATAGGAAACATTTAAACTTACACCACACCACCAAAAATAATTAATAATAATCACAAACACATACACACGATAGTAAAGGTTGCTCATAAGGTTATAGAAGGGAACAAAGGACTTTATCAGGAGTTACACTACTGTTATACTTCTATATTTTGGTAAAGATTCTGAATGTGTTCTGAAATTTTGGGTGAGGCTGAATTCAAAGTTATGGACTAATTTTGGGCAGATGGAATTTTAAGACACAATAACATGTAGACTTTGACATGGTTACTGTTCTTAGATTTACAGAAAGATAGTCCTGAAATATATGAAACTGTGCAGATTGGTGAGGAAAGGAGTCTCAGTGTGTTTACAGCTACAAAGTAGGTGCATACTAAACTTTTGTAATTGCTAGAGATTAGCACCATTAAGAACAAACCAAAGATTTAATATGGAACAATAGGAAATATGCCACAATAATCAATACTTTATCCATTGAGAGCTCTATTACAATCAATCCATGTGAGTCTATTAAATGGATAACAGAATTTATTCAGATATAAATTCAGGAAATACACTCATGATTACAGAATCAAGTAGGCAACAGAAAATGTCCTCTGATCTGACCAGGAGAAAACCCATCTCACAGACAGCAGCATGGAGAAGAGACATGTGACCCTTCTCCCTTTCCTTATAAGAGGTCACATACAATGGCAGGAAGCACTGTCTCCTTTGGGCAGTTAGCCCAAGGTCACATGTGGAGCAAATACCACTACAGAGCTCCAGTGTGTAACCATGTAAACTATTTAGAAAATAATTTTGGCTAGAAATGAAGTGCCTGAACAAAGGCATCTTCCAAGTCCCCGTGTTCCAGCAGGGTAGATAAAGAAAGCCATTTCTCAGGCTCATCCATGAAGGCACAGGGAGGGTGCATTTGCTTTGTTCCAAGCTAAGTCTAGAAATGGAGCTAACACTTGCGGTTGCCTATGTGGTATGCGATTTTAGGGCGTGCAAAAGGCAAGAGTGAGGACATCATGGAGGCTTCTATAAGGGTTGCAGAATGGCACTGAGGTCAGACAAGGTGTAGAAGTGTCACATCTCTGACATGGATCTCACTTGTGGCTATCTACAGAACATTAAAGGTAAAGTCTAAGTTGCAATAGAGACACTAGGGTGCTAGAACTGTCAGAAATATGCAATATTTGTGCAGCAAAGCTGAAAGTACAAAGTGGAACTGGCCCAAGATTACTGCTTATTGTTATAAGCAGTAGAGTGGAGGAGTGGGCTATACAAGTTTGCTGGAGCACACATGAAGCGGTCATGACTCTGTGATGATTTGCACAGTGTTAGGTTTGGTGTCTGTCCTGCCACTGTCTCCTGATCTTTCAATAATATGAACCTTTTCCTCTGTTTTTGAAGGGGGGTATTTACTCTGTGATGTTGTGTACTTGAACTCTGTAGTTTGTTTCATATTATTATTATTATTATTATTATTATTATTAAGAGCTCACAGTTAAAATATTGACCTATGTCTAAGGAGAGAAATTGGACTTTGGAACAGTACTACAATGCTTAAAAACTTGAGGAATTTCAGAAATAAACTAACTGCATTTCATAATGTGAGTTGGACATGAGTCTTTGAGAAATAGTCATAGAATTTTGGCACAACCATATCTGATGGGAATGGCAAAAGTCATAAAGCCAGCACAGCTGTTTGACAAAGAACCAACAAAACTAAGCCAGATGATGGCCACCATGCCAATTTTGGTTTGGATCTCCTCCTGTTACATACTTGGTGGACTTTTAATATTGGCACAGTTTGGGGATATTGGAATTGATGGATAATTCTTATGAATCATTTATGCCTTCTCTTAGGAGTACTGCTTCTAAGCTTCCCTAGGAAAGTCCTGAACCATCCTGTGGTGTTAGGTTCTAGAATTAATGGTTTGGGAAAAGGACAAATCCATCTGGGAAAAAGAGAGATCCATCTAACCATAGGCAACTATCTTTCTCTGCTTCTTGAGCCACAGACATGAGAGTTTTCAACTTCCCGCTGCTGTAGACAAGATCTTACACATGTCTAGGAATTTATCCACTTCCCCATATATCCTCAAGTTTCTGAAACATGTTTCAAAGTATTGTTTAAGATCTTCGGGTTAAGTTTGAAATATTTTGTAATATTCCTGTTTTTCGTATCTGATTTTTTGTAATTTTGGTATTCTCTTTTTCGGTTAGATTGGTAAAGACATGTCAATTTTATTTATTTTTTCCAAATAACCAATTTTTGATGTCATGATTTTGTGTGTTTTAGCTTTCATGTTTAAAATATAAGTATTTTAAATAATTAAAATAAATACCTCTTGAAAAACATTTTTTTAAGTAAGAGAAACATGATTAAAATGCCTCCTGATAAGCAGTACAGATTTTGTTGTCATGGTCATTTTGAGCCTCAATATTTGTTGTACCTTGTCATCTACTGTTTGGGGTTTGCTCTTCCCATTCTTTTAACACTATGTCAGCCACGTGGAATTAGTTTATTTCTTTGATTTCTTTCTTTCTTTCTTTCTTTCTTTCTTTCTTTCTTTCTTTCTTTCTTTCTTTCTTTCTTCCTTTCTTTCTTTCTTCCTTTCTTTCTTTCTTTGAGACAGGGTTTCTCCATGTGGTTTTGGTACCTGTCCTGGCATTAGTTTATTTGTTTGATATCTTTATTAGTTTATTTATTATTTGTTTTTTTTTTTCAAGACCTACAGTTTCTTCATGCGGTTTGGGTGCCTGTCCTGGATCTCACTCTGTAGACCAGGCTGGCCTTGAACTCACAGAGATCTGCCTGGTTCTGACACTTTTAATATAAGCACTCTTAAACTTTACTCTGAGAATTGCATTAATGTATTCCAAAATCTTGTCAAGGTCTGATTTTATTTTCATTTGATTCTAGGAAGTTGAAACATTTCTTCCCTTATTTCCTTGATAGCCTACCATGTTTCATTCACAATTTTATATTTCATTCTCTAGATATTAGTTTAATTTCCCTTGTTTTTGATTTCTAGTTGGTAGGCTGCTCCAAATCCCTGGCCAACACAAAGTCCTCCAAGACACCAAGATGGACAACCCATATAAGAACCAGCCCCTTCAAGGAAATAGAAACTGAAGGTTCTGCACTATTCAGAAATCTTCTGAGCCTTATCTCAGCAGGGCAGCTTGGCTACATAATCCCAATATCTTAGCAACCAGAAATCCCCACGTAAAAAAAAAAAAAAAAAAAATTGCTTACATCAGTTCCTGTTGCCTGCAGCAGTTCCTTTCCCCCCTAATGCTCTGGCACCACTCTCTCTCCCAGCTTAAACCACACTATAAAATAGCCAAACTCACTTTTGGCTGGGCTGCTTTCCCATCTCTTGGAGACAGACTGCCAGTTCATGCCTCAATAAAGCTTTGCTCTTTTGCCTCAGTACTGTTCTGGTAGTCTTTAGTTACACTCATTTTATTATCTTATACAAAACAATAAAACATGCTATTTATTTTTTACTCATGTGAAGACTTGTTTTGTGATTTAAAATATAATATATTTTAGACAACATTTCATGGGCCACAGAGAAGAATCTGCATTCTGTAACTGCTATATGAGATATTCTATAGATATTTGTCAAGTCAATTTGATTTACGTTGTAGCTTCTTTTTGAACTTTCTTTTACTTTTAGTTTGAATGATCTACCTAGACATCAAAGTGAAGTAGTGAAATCAAACAGTGTAGCTAAATTAAAAACTATTTAACCTTCTATATCCATTAGTGTTTATTTTATTAAATTGCTAACTTCAACATTGAATATATATGTTTTGCTTTATATATATATATATATATATATATATATATATATATATGAATTGTTATATCCTCATGATTGCTTGTTTCCTTTATTAGCATATAGTAATTTTGACCTTATGTCAATTATATAAAATGTCAGGATAAGTGTATCAGTGTGTTTGAGCTTCTAGTTTGCTTGGTAAATTAGCTTTCGTTCATTCACTCTGGTTTTGTGGGTATCTTTGCCAGTGAGGTGTGTTTCTTGTACACAATATATAATGTTACTTTTTAATCTAGTTTATCTCTTTTTAATGGTGTGTTGTGATCATTTATATTTAATACTCTTACTGAGGGAAATTTCTTTTTCTGTTTAAAGGGATTACTATTTGTTTAGTTTTCTTTTCTATTTGTGTTATTTATTTATTTTTTTTGCTGTTTTCTGTGTTAGATATTATGAACTCCTTCCTTGATTTCCTTTGTCCATATAGCCCTGTAGGAAGTTTATTATTTCCTGTGCTGTTAATGGAGACTGTATTTCTTCTTGCTCTCTGCATCTTCTGCTGTACTATTTTGGAGATCTTGGACTGCCTTATTTTTTATGTTGTAGTTTTTTTTTTCTGAAATATCCTTTTAAATAGGTCCGTTTAAAAGGTAGCTTTGTTGGATATAGCAATCTCACCTGACACCTTACTTATTTTTCATGTTTAAAATGTATTGTTTGGTGCTTTCCTGTACACTCTAGTTGCTGATGACTAATTTAATAGTTTTGATGTGTTTGCTGTTGTGAATTCACTGACACTTTTTTTTTCCTTTGAGTTTTACTATGGGTGATTTGTTTTGTCTTTTTAATATTTTGACTATAGTATCTCGTTGAGCGATTCATCTCTCCTAATGTCTGTTAGAGGTTCTATATTCCCCTGTGCTTGCATGTCCATTTCTTTCTGTGGGTTTGGGAAGATTTTCATCTAGTATTTGTTTAGTTTCACTATGCCATTTGTTTTTACCCTTATCTCTTTTTTAGCCCATTAATTCTTATGTTTAATATCAATCAGAGAAAAACTTTTGAATCTTGTCATATTTAACTTTTTTTCTTTATTAGCATTCGACTAATTTTGGCTTTAAGTCTACTTTACAAAATGTCAGAATAGGTACAAATGTTTGGGTTTCTTTTGTTTATTTTCTTGGCTTCTGTTTGCTTGAAAAATTGACTACTGTCTTTTATTATCAAATTATGGATGTCCTGTGACAAAATTGTTGAGTGCCACATCAGCTACCAAACTGTTGAATCTTCGAAAACAATAAACCTAAGCCTTTATTCTCCATTTTTGATGTTCCTGCTTTAATGAGTCCACTGCTGGTGTTTTCTACTTTGTTTTTCATTTACAACATTCTATTTATTTTTTTCCTCAATATCTGAATTTTCTTTTCTTTTCCATCACAGGCAATTTATTTTGTTCTATTCATTCACAGTTAATACAGAAAATACTTGGAAACATTTCCATATAATGTTTGACACAGAAATCATCAAATAGAAGTATACAATGTTGACAGGAGGCAGTACATTTATAATTTATAACCCCAAATGTATTTATAAATTAGAAATGGAAAGATCTACAAATGAAATTATGAAGGTTCACCAAAGTCATTTAATCTGTCAGTTTCTCATTCATTTTTATGTCTTAATAATATTCTATTTATGAATAAGCCACATTTTATTTCTCTCCAATATTTGATAGCTATTTGAGTTGTTTTAACTTTTTTACTATTAGCAACACACTGCTGTAAACCTTCATGTACATGTTTCATAGGTGCACATTTTCAGTAGTTTGAGGTTATATTCCTAAGGGTAGAATTGTTGAGTAACAGAGTAACAATGTTTTGCATTTTGACCAACCACCAAACTGTTTTGCCAAAGTGGCACACCATTTTACAATCTCACCAAATCCTTGTTTTTAAGGCTCTGATTTTTGTACAAAAGCATTCAATCATTCTGTCAGACCAAACCAGGAAAAGTAAGCTATAGTTCAGAGCTGTTCTATTCCATTTACTATGCAAAGCCATTCTTGGCGTTTGCAACTCTCAGCCCTTTTGAGTATTCTTGCAGTGTTCACCTTTTCCTCCACCACTTTTTTTTTCTTCTTTTTTTCTGGTTTATTTCTATCTATTACAAATGTATAAAAAATCCTCCATCAACGCTGCTAATAGCAGCAGAACCTTGAGAAATATACCTTTGGTTTGCCTCAGAAAAGGAACACATATTGCACTGTAAAGTTTATAAAATTGGCACAAAACATTGTGATAATGTTACAATACCAGTTTTAAGAGTTCAGTGACTAATGGGGAGCCGATGGGATACATGCAGAACTGTGAAAGCGATCTCACTTAGCCAGCTCTACAGGTAGACTGTAAATCTACATTCAGATCATTTCTGAACTAAGACTATCATCTCAGTTTATCTGTTGAGGTCAACCAGGAAACCCTAGAATATACCTTGATTTTTGCAAAAAAACAAAATTTTCCTGCTAAATTTATCTTCTATTTCACTGTTTCATTAATTTTGCTGATTTTTATTAATGATTTTGACTTTCTTAGATGCAGGCTTTCCATGCCTAGGACTAAGTTCGTTACTTTAGTTTTTAAATCTTCCTCTTCGTGGTCACTAGTCACTCTTGACAGGGAACTTTTGAGCTCTTATTTTGGTGCTTTTCCCATCTCAATATCATCGTTCTCTGTAGTTCAGTTGTAATTCTACCGCTTTACTTTTTGCTATTCTCAATTTTATGTTTTACTGAATTTGCACAATTGTTTTGAATATTGTTTTATTTAGGGATCTTCTCAATGAAAAGTATAACCTTGGTGATCAGTTTCCAATAACAGAGAGACAAACTGAGCTGTGCTTATAAAAATGCTTTTGCTCATACTTCCACTACAGAAAGCCTCATGGTTAGAGCTGTTTTCCAGCTTGTCTTCCTTCTTTTCAGTGTCCCACCCTTTTCTTTTTCTGCACCTTTCTGCTAGCATATAACTGTGTGGATTGCTGAAACTTTTCAGAATAGATTCTATTTTTTTTTCTTATTTTGAAATAGAAGCAGCTCCTAGGTTAGTATTTTATTTGAGAGTCTAGACCATTTCTGCAAGTAACTGATCATAAGCTTCATTATTTTAATTATGCATGAAGTTAAAGTGAAAAGTTAATGACCAGATGATGTGTCATCTGAGAAACTAACTGGTGAATACTTGAGAGGTTTGCTCTGACTGTAAATCTTCCTTAAAGTGGCTGTTTTCCTTTATTATTATTTCTCCCCACAATTTCCTAGTATATTTGTGTTGATAAGGCAAAATAATTGAAGTTGTGTAACAGGTCTGTCTTTGAACCACCAGCTCCCGAATAATGACACGGAGACTTTCTATTAAGTATGAAAGCTTGGCCTTAGCTTAAGCTTGTTCCCAACTAGCTCTTAAAACTTAAATTAACTTGTTTATATTAATCTACATTCTGCCATGTGGCTCATTACCTCTCCTCAGTATCATATGTCTGACTTCCTCCATGTCTGGCTGGCAAATCTCTCACACCCCAGATTCTTTCTCAGAGTTCCCATCTATTCCCAGAAGTCCCATCTATTCTTTTCTGCCTAACTGTGGTCATTCATCTCTTTATTAAACTAATAAGAAGATGCCTTAGGCAATTGATGTTAAACAGATATGTCTTCATGCAGGGTACCAAATGATTATCCCAATGAAGATGAGTTTTATTGTAATCACATTTCTAGTGAATGGAAACTCCAAAACTCAGTGCAATATCCTGGCAAGAGCCTCATAACTCTGTCACAACATGACATAGAAGTAAAAAAAAAATTAAATAAACTTCATACATATGTATGGACAAGGAGGCCAAAAGAATACAGAGGGCCCAGGCTTATTCTTTTTATAATCACCACCTCCCTTGTGATCTAACATACCCCTGTGAGACCTAATCTACTCCAAAAGATTAGTATTAATTTCTTTATGAAGACAGTCATGACTCAATTATTTCCTACTAGGTTCTACTCCTTAAACATTCTGTCAATTCAACATTACTACAATGAAAAACAATCTTCAAGCATATAAATCACAAGATATACTCAAGCCATATCCACAATATAGTAAGATGGTATTAACGATTTGATATAACATATCTTTTTTCCTACTTGATTTCAAGTTTATTATTCTGAGAAAATTCGTCTTTTAAGTAATTAATATGATGTACTTTACTTTTTCCTCTAAGGAAAATATCTAAATGTTGACAAAATGTCTCTGATAACTGAAAAGTTTCTAATGGAACTTGAAGGCAAATATCCTATCACATATCTCCCGTAGACAGTATGCATGCTCCTATAAACACACTCTGGTACACATGCTCCTGTATGTTGGGTCCAGGGTCACACAATAATGAGGGACAAACTACCAAAGTCAATTAAACCAGAAGCAGACTTTATTCAAAAAACAAAAACCCTGGAAGAATGGAAATATCATTGTGGGGTATAAAAGATTATCAGTGAGCTGAGACCATAGCCAATGTTTGGGATTCTGAGGCTGTGGCAGCTGGAGGGGTGTTTTAAGTCCCTTTTTATAGTATGAGGTAAGTATTATATATGGACAAAGGAATTTTTACAATTTTGAAGTTAAACTTTTAGAGACAAATTGTTTTTAGGCTTTACAACTTGCCATTAACAAGGTTTTAGCTAGACAATATTTGTATATCCCTGCAGCCCATTCTGACTCAATTAATTGATATTTGCCCAAACTGGCAACTTCTCCTGACATAACTGGGTTCCCATAGCAGGAAATATGAAACAATACAAGGCAGGCTGTCATGTAGAACTCATTAAAAATTAACTTTGGTTTTGTTAGTGAGTGGTAGGGGGTTATTGAAGAATTGATAACCCCAGGGCTACAAAGGGCAATCTTGAGTAAAAGAAAACTAACATTTGAGTTGTTGACAGAGCTGCCCATTATAAAACACAGAAGGGCCCAGTTAAAGGTTAATCCCTTCTTGCTCACTAAACTAATTAAGCTTATTCCTATATTGTAGTGGCATTTGCTCTGTCCATGGCTATAGGGCCACCATTGTTCATGACCTCTTATAAGGGAAGGGAGAAGGATCACATGCCCCTTCTCCCTGCCTGCGAGGTGCATTTGCTCCAGTACTACCAGCCCCATGGTCCCGCAACTGCTTATAAAATAATCACTCAAAGGCTTAATATTATTTACAAACTGTATGGTCTACAGCAGGCCTCTTGCTAACTAGCTCTTATATCTTAACCCATTTCTATTAATCTATGTTTTACCACATGTTCTGTGGCTTTTTCAGTCTGCTGGCATGTTGCTCCTTGATAGCAAGCTGGTGTCCCTCTGCCTCTGCCATTCTTCTTCCCATCTCTTTCTTGGATTTCCTGCCTGGCTATAACCTGACTCACCATAGGCCAGAGGAGCTTCTTTATTTACCAATCATAGCAACACATATTCACAGTGTACAGAAAGACATCCCACTGCAGTTACCAATTTAATAGACTCATGTGGATTGATTATAATACTATATTCCTATCTTATTCCTACATTTCTATTTTATTACTGTTTTCATGGACCCTATACTGTACACATGCTTCTGTATGCATCCTCCTGATTTCCAACCCTGTTAACTTAGACTAACAATTTGGGAGGTAGGATTTGAAGAAATTTAGGAGGTTTCAAGATGTGAATAATTCAATAAATGCTGTGAGTGCATGCAATCTGTAGGACAGTTCTCTTTCCCAAACATAGGTTGATATGCTAATGTCAACAGGTTGGAGAATCCTTGTTATTGATATTATTGTGCAAGTAGAAAGTCCCCGGAGTAATTTTCTCTAAATATTAATCTTTGGACTACTACAAAGCTGTGAGACTACTTTTGATGTCTGTAGCAAAGTAAGGCTGCAGTACCTCAATACCTACACATTGAGGTTATTATTCTTTTCCAAAGTTTATTCTTCAGTTATTCTTAGCTTAGTATTTTTAGTGTTAAAATTATGTGACTTTGCTGATGAAATACCAGGACAGTACTAGGTATAAGTTGGTCTTAATGCTGTTGCTTTATTAGTGCCTTTACTTGACAATGATTTAAAACAATAACTTTATGTTTAGTGTCATTAAGTCTTTCCTTTGTAATGTATGCTACAACACTGATACAGCAAGGTCATATTGGCATGCCTATTTGCAAGATAATCAATACCTCTGTGGTTTAATTCTAGGCCCTCTCCCTTAGAGGGAATATACACCTGATAAAATAAACTTGATCAAAAGCCTATGGCTAGGAGGGCATAAGTGCAAGGGAACAACACATTACTTATGTTTTTAAACATGATCATTTTGTCAAACTGCCTTCTAGATTTTTGTATTTATACCCATTGACTAGTGTGGTTCTTAGCCTGAGGCAGAGAAGCTCCTTTATACATAGAGTTAATGCAGAGGCACATCTGGTCAAAGTGCTGAGGATAGTGACTGATGAGTACTCTTCCTTAAAAAGAACAACTGTATCACATAATTATCACCACCACCAAGGTCCAGGGGACATCATGGAGTTGAAGATCTGGGCAATGGGGAAGATTGCTGTAAAATGATGCCATCTATATATGATATCTAATGCAGCGATGAACATATTATAACTATGGATACCTGTACAAGACTGGAGTGTTTAACTTTCCACCAGGAATGGCAGGCGTGCCCTTGAGGCCTCATTTTCTCCTGAATAGCTATTGACTGTCAGTAGTTGCTGGAGAATCAATGACATCTTCTCTATAGTTATAGTCATTGGCATCAGAGAGAAAGAAAGAGGAGCACCAGAGGGTAATAGGGATAACTGCGATCTCAACACATATCTGTTGTTATCTGTTTTTTATTATCTACAGTAGCTGCCCCTTAAGCACCCTCTATCCTAGTCAGAGATTGCAACTCCCTGCTACCAGCAGCAGTTAGATCACAAGGGCCACAGCCTGAGGAGAGTCTGTTCCCTCCGGCATCGACTCTTTCAAAGCTACTATGGGAAATTTGATCTAAATCTAAAGAACTCAGGATTCGATGGTGTAGGTGGAATTCTGCTCCCTCAGAGAGTGCTGAATAGCCTCTCCCCTTGCTGGCATCTTCCAAAAATCCTGGTGTCTGGCTCTCAGCCCTCACTTAAAAACCCTTCCTACCACTTCCTGTCAGCTACTTGCTGACGCAGCCTCCTGCTCACAGGTGAATTTTATTTAATCAAACACAGCTTTTAATTGTTAACAAAAACAGTAGGAAAAAATGCAACACTTTAAAATAATGTTACCCAACACATATCAATCTCAACTGTAAAATAATGGAAAATTCTTTAAAGGTCTTTTCTTATGCTTTTGATAAGAGATAATCCAGAAATCTTTATCTTTAGAGTGTAACCTGCAAGTGCACTGTAGAATGAAAGGAAAGTAAAATGTGATCCCAAGTCGTAATCCTATTTGACGATTTCAGTAGTGGGTAATCATTCATTTGTTTACTATTCTCAAGGAAATATGTTTTTAAGGATGTATGTCCTTTAGTGCATCATTGTGACTCTGCCTAGACTATGCACGGGGAGTTGATAGGTCTCTGTATGATTCACTGTGTCTAGTTTACTTTTGTTCTGTATTACATACACATGGTCAAATGGTAACAATGTAACCATCCTAGAAGAGATCCTACTTTCAAGCCCTATCTCTCTTCTACAATTATCTATGCAAATGTTGATTTGATCTGACTTGCAGCAAATATGAACTTTGTGCTTACCTTCAAAGAGAAAAACTGTAGTCATGCAGTATTGGGATGGCATTGGGGATTTTAGAATCCAACTGTTTATTAATTAAACAGTTAATAAAATAGAGTGGAAATATATTCTTAGGTAGGATCTAATCTTACCTATCTTTTCTGAAGTTCTTGAGTGTGAAGCTGAATTTCATTTGTCCTTATATCTCTAGCACTTGCTACATACAGTTCTTGGCATGTGATAAACATTCAGTGAAATTTGTTTAAAGAAAATAGGGGAAAAGTGAGTGATTTAAATATTATCAAATTTCAATTTCATGAATTTCATGTTTAATTGTATTATAAGATGCAATTATCCTTCCCCTTTGATCTTAATCCTGTGAGCTGGCAATAGGGGCTCTATTTTCCAACTGCCACAACTTCACACTAAGATTTATTTGATTTGAGTTCTATTTATTTATTTATTTATTTAAGCATGGCATATCAAGTTGCTATAAGACTAAGTACCTCCCCATTATTAAAGCTGGGTAAGGTGAGCCAGTATGAGGAACAGAATCCCAAAAGTCAGTAAAAGAGTCATAGACAGACCCTGTTCTGCCTGTTAGGTGTCCCACAAGGGGACCAAGCTATACAGCAGTGACATATAGGCAGAATGCCCAGATCAGTCTCATGCAGGTTCCCTGGTTGTCAGATCAGTCTCTGAGAGCCCCCTTGGAACCCAGGTTATTTGATTCTGTGAGTTTTCTTGCCATGTCTTTGACCCTCTGGCTCCTACTATCCTTCTCCCTCTCTTCTGCAGGATTCCCTGAGCTCCACCTAATAATGTTTGGCTGTGGGTCAGCATCTGTTTCCATAAGTTGCTGGATGAAGCTTCTCTATTGACAACTGAGCTAAGCACCAATTTGTGTGTAGAGCAGAATATCATTAGGCATCATTACATTGACATTTTTTTCCCTCCAGTCATGTTTGGTTCTGTCTTAGGTCTCTGGGTCATCCAGTCTGTGGATCCTGGTTCTCCAGGCAGTGTCAGGGGTAGGTTTACTATCTTGGCACAGATTTTACTCTAGTCTGGTCATTGGTTGGCCAATCCCTATAGCTCTAGGCCATCTGTAAGACAAATTGCTAAAGAGTCTTATTAATTAAAAAAACTCAAAAATAAATAAATGAATAAATAAATAAATAAATAAATAAATAAATAAATAAATAAACTCAGAGCCATATTGGGGTAAAAACTGAGAGATCAGAGACACAGAAAGAAACCAGTGATAGGAAAAACTCAGCCTAAGAGAGAACTACTTCCTCTATACTCATGTCTATGTCTATATGTCCCTGCCATCTCACTTCCTCTCTCTGCCCAGCTACATCACTTCCTCTTTTTGTCCAGTTCTATCAGCCATCCTTACCCCAGCACATCCCATAGGCAGGGCTGACTGTAGGTTCAAGGTTATATGGCTGGGTTGGTTTTCTACTCCCTCCACTTGAAGTCTTCCCTGGTCACAGGAGCTTGCCAGTTCAGGTTAGGTATTCACTATTGCTAGGAGTCTTAGCTTGGGTCATCCTTGTAGATTCCTGGGTGATTCCCTTGTGCTGGGTTTCTGCCTGACCCTAAAATGCCCCACCTTTCTAGTAGTGTCTTTCAACACTCCCCTCTCACCGCCCCCAAACTAAATACTCATGTTTCTATCCCTACCCACATTCAGTCCACTCAAAAAATCTCTTCTGTCTTCTCTTTCCAGGGAGATCTGGGCATCCCCCGCCCCATGAACCTTTCTTGTTACCTAGTCTACCTGGGTCTGTGGTTTGTAGCATAGTTATTCTTTATTTTATATTGAATGTCCACTCATGAGTGAGACCATATCTTTCTTAGTCTGGGTTACCTCACTCATGATGATTTTTTTTCTAGTTCCATCCATTTGCCTTCAAATTTCCTGGTGTCCTTGTTTGTACCAGCTGAATAATACTCCATTGTGTAATGTACCACATTTTCCTTCTCCATTCGTTGGTTAAGGGACACCTAGGTTGTTTCCAGGTTCTGGCTATTACAAAGAAAGAGGACATGAACATATTTGAGCAAGTATTCTTGTGGTGTGATTCTGTATCTTTTGGGTATGTGCCCAAGAGTGATATAGCTGGCTCTTGTAGACTGATTCCCAGTCTTCTGATAAACTGCCGCAGTGACTTCCAAAATGGCTGTACAAGTTTGGAGTCCCACCAGCAATAGATGAGTGTTCCCCTTGCTCCACATCCTCTCCAGGAAGGAGTAGGTGTAGAAGTGTCAGTCATTCTCAGCAGTGAGTTTATAGTCCACACTTCCTCTTACGTTTATGATGATTATATTATGTTGATGAATTTCAAACCAGTCCAAAGCATACTGACACAAGGAAATTGTTTGACTTTACTTTTATAATAAAGCAAATAAATACCACAGTGCATAGGCTAGCTGACTTGCTTAAGAATTCAGACCTCATTGTATTTTCATTTCTGTAACCCATATTGCAAACACAAAAACTTATTTTTTCATAGTGTACCAAAGACCCTTCTCTACATGTTTTATCAGTCTTATATTAATAATTTTCCTCAGAAACAAAAGGTTAACATAGAAGACATTTCTCATTTTAGTGCCTATAAATAGCTACATTATTGTCATTAAATATGCTGAAAGAAAGGGAAATACATATGTAACTGATTTCCCCCTACTCATCATTAACAATATTTTTTTTTAGTTTGTAAATGACTTCAGATCTTCTGGAGTTTTTATAATTTTTTTGTTTGTTTCTACTTTTTTTCCCAGTGCTAAAATGTGATGAAGTTTAAAACATTGCTTTATATAATCTTCATATCTTTGTTCCTATAAACTCTTAGTGTGATACATGAAATCATTTCCCTGTAACCTAGTTTTGTTTTCTGTGAAATGAAGGTTTGGGTGACAATTTCCTCCAACTCTAAAAGGGTATAAATATGTGAATATTTGTCTTTTCACTGCAGTAACAGCCAGTTCATTTAAGATTCTAATTCATTTATCCATTTGTCTAACATTACTTTCATGCTTATGTCACTGCAATTTTTAAAAATACAGCCTCTATACCTTCAGTAAATGTACTCACAAAGATATAGACCCAATGACTAGGAACACAGCCTTGTTGGGAATAAACACATTAGCTACCACTGTGCTTTGGGCCTGGTGTTTCAATTGATTGTAAGCATACTAATTTTTGTTAGTCTTTTAAACTTATATTTGTACTTTATATCAAGTATCAAGAAGAATTTTCAATGTTTTCCTGTAATCAAGTTATATTTGCCAGTAAAAAATATATCATTTAAAGAGTTAAATTGTAAAAAAAAATGAAATATATTTATAAAGATGAAATAAATAGCGAGTACAGTGCTGTAAAATTTCACGCAGTATATATGCGACTTGTGGTATGCTGTGAATAAGGGACCATTTTGTCTATGCATTAAATGAATGCAGGATCACCTGGATGGAAAGAAAGGGGCAAGCCACAGTGATAAAACTGTTCAGAAAGCAACAAAGCTCTAGACAGCAAATATATTTGGGAGTGGAGAGATGACCTGGAACCAGTACAACTGGAGAAGAGGCTTCAAAGGAAATGATGTGTGTTTTCCTGAATGGTGTATTTGTTTTCTATTACTGCCATGATAAATGACCTCAGATGTGATGTCGCAAAACAACACAAATTTATGCTTTCTCCATTCTGAAGGTGGGAAGACTTCATGGGGCCAAAATGAAACAACTGACAGGTCATTGCATCTCGCCTGAGGCCCCAAGAGGAAAGGTACTTTGCTCTCTTTTGCAGCTTCCAGAGGCCAGTTCTACCTCAACCTCAGCTTTGTTTCTAATGCAAGCACTAGGAGAGATAGTCCTTCCCTTTATATCACCAGTCTGAGCTCCTTTTTCTAAGGGATAGATTAGATATATGCAACTCACCCAGACAGATTTTCCTAACTTCTTCAACTTAACCGTATAATCAAAGTGCCATATTAAGCAAAAATATTTATAGCTCCTAGAATTAAGATATTCACATCTTTCAGGTGGGGACTATTTTTCTGCCTACTGCAGATGAATTAGCTAAAAATAGAACTTCTTGGATAACTGCCTTAGGAGGTCACACTTGAGATCCTAGGAAAGAGAATGAGGAGCCACTGAGGGGATCTGAAAATAAAGCCACTCAAGCATCATTCCAACCTTCGGATATATCTTGGTATAGGAGAGTGTGGATTGAGAAATAATAGATATGAAAAATAGAGACATAGACATAGAAGAAAAAGACAGAGACACAGAATAGGTTTTTTGGGGGGTGTCTCTGAGTCAATACCATAGTCGTTCTGAGTTTATTTCTCTTGAGTTTTTATGTACCAGCAAGGGAAGAGGCAAAAGACCTCCCCTTCTCGAGGACACCATGGTTCAAGGTACAAAGTATAGGCAAGTGTAAACACTTTGTTAATTCTCAAAACATCTAGTAGCCACGCCTTGTGGCAAAGCATCCTGTAATTAGGCTTTGAAGTATAAGACACCTGCTAACCATGCCTTAGGCCAAAACATCCTATTATGAAGTTTTGTGGGGCAAAACAAGCTCAGACTCTCTGACTTCAGTCAACATGGAATAAGGCCACACTATGGAGTCTCTGTGGGTCCCCACACAGAGACCATGGTGTCTGTGGCCCCTATGATACTACTATTGTGAAGCTTGATTCAACCAGTATCAAATTTTCCAGTGGTGATTTCAGTATTTATGCTATAAGGGATAGTAGAAGATAAACTTAGCTAGAATACTCGGAGATAGGATCAGGACTCAGGTCTTCGCTATGAAATAGGAGTCATGGGGGAAATAGAAGATCACATAACATATTCTTCCATAAAAATGAGATTGAAAACAGGTTAATGGTTACAGATATAAAATAGATAAATAAAGAAAAGCCCTGAACACAGGAGGTAAGATAGCTGCAAGTTTATGCAAATATGTCCCAGCCTGATTCTCCCTGTGCTACAAGAAACAATGACATCACTTCCTAAAATATTGTTATCTTAAGATTCAAGCTCTCATGATTGCATTTCTCCCTAAGTCCCATATGACTGATGGGAGATATATAGAACAATGATGTGAAATGTACTTAATGTCCAGAAGTTTCTAAGTCTACGCTATAATATCCAGGAAAGATTTCTTAAAAACTCATAGTTCTGGAGCAGCTTAACACGCTATCTCAGAATCTCCAAAACAGGCACCAAGGTATTTTTATTTTTATATACATTCACCAATATCATTGCAGAGAGGTTGATTATAAGTCAGTGTTCTTTAGACATAAATGAAAATGCTAGACAAAAATGTATCTGTTTTCTCATATTGGAGAAAGTGACATTGTTCTAAAAGAATCAAGAGGCTTTTTTCCATTTACAGTCATAGATTTAATGAATTAGTCCTTAGCCAAAAACCTTCAGTACAATTACAGAGGCACAACAATTTGAAGCCCAAAGCTACTTGAAAATTCATCATCTGGTTAACAAATATTTCACATGCAATGTTTCTGCCTTCCCAGGAGAGTTTTGAGTTTGACCTTAACATATGGCAAGAATGGAAATGTGTCACTCAAAAAGTTGATGCATCTAAGTGGATTTATACTTTCATTTGCTCTGAAGTATATATGGACAGTCTCCTGCTTTCACAGAGAGGAACTTAAAGATGTCAGATCTAATACTTCTAGCCTCTTGTTTCCCCCTCTACCTGTACATTTTGATACATCTATTATGCTTGAAATGTTAGACATGGTTTTTCTTGGGCCTGTAATACATTCTTTGAAATCATTCCAGAGAATGGAGGTTTGATTAGGGTGGTGCATCTGAAATGTCAGAGGTTTTCTCCCTCATCTGAAGGAAATCAAGTACATTGACAGATGTGCTCAGAGCTAACAGTGGAGTAGAACTTCAGAAAACCTTATAAACTACCTAAGCTATTAAATATTTCACTTTTCATAGTTTCTTTTTTTGAATTCAATAATGTAAATATGCAGATAAATTTATAAGGTAGCTTACCAAACCAATATTCTGTTTTCTTTATAATTGCTCTGTTTTCTCCTAAAACTTTGCATGCCATAAGAAGAAAATGTGTTCAACCTTACTTTTCCATTGAGGTAAATTAGCTAATGTCAGCGTTCTTGAGGGAACCACCAGTAATTCAACTTATAAAATAAATAAATTATTATGCCAGCCTGTGACAGATGGACATTAGGTGGCCTTTGCGATACTTTTCTCCTGTTACTCATGCCCCATGTGATCTCTTGAGTGTGAGGAGGACATCTATCTGCTTCTACTTTAAAAAAAAAATAAATATGGCCCAGTGGCAAGGTGTATATGATTGTGTGGTTTCATGATGGAGTGCCATTTTGTGCTGATGTATTTCTTCCTGGTGTCTCTCATTCTCTAGCTGTCTGCAACAAAGCGAGTGACTTTTTTATTTAATTTTTTTTTTCATTTTACATAACATTCCTAGTTCCCCTTCCCTCCCCTTCTCCTGCCTACACAACCTCCCCTCATCTTACCTCCCATCCACTCCTCAGAGGGCATAAGGCTTCCCTTGGGTAGTCAACAAAGTCTAGCATACCAAGTTGAGGAAGGGCCTAAACTCCCCCCCCACACACACACACACATCAGAGCTGAGCAAGGTATCCCACCATAGCGAATGGGCTCCAAAAAAAACCCAGTTCATTCACCTGGGATAAGTCCTGGTCCCCCTGCCAGGGGCCCCACAAACAGATCAAGCCTCACAACTGTCACTCACATTCAGAAGGCCTAGTTCAGTCCCATGCAGGTTTCCCCAACCGTCAGTCAAGAGTCTGTGAGCTCCCACTAGCTCTGATCAGCTGTCTCTGTGGTTTTTCCCATCCTAGAGAAGGAAGAGAAAGCAAGTGGCATTTTTGGAGAATTTCATGTGGCAAGGACTCATGAGTGAGGCCTGGAGGTAAATGCCTAGTAAGTGGCATGGAAGAGTGTTCCTAAGTTTCCACACCCTGACATGTCACATCAGAAGCCTTGAACTCAGAACCACCAATAGTGACAGACAAAAAATGTTCAAAGAAAACATCTGTAAACAGAACCATTTTAATAATAACTGCTTTCCGTGGCTGAACAGCAGTAGGGTGAGTGCACCTAGCACTGTCCTTTCCCTGTGGCCTGGGCATGTTGTTTACCTTCGATCTCCAACCTTGGGAAAGCAGGCGACCCTCTGTAGTCAGGCAAACTGGGATGGCAGCTGCTCCTCTATTTCCTGCCCAGTGAAATCGGGCAATATTTTTACAATCCAATCCCCTTACCAGTTTCTCCCTGTAATGTCTCAACAGACAGCTAGCAGAAACATGAATCTGGATTACTATCTGGCAGTGGAACTTAGCAAGACAGTTCAAGATCCAATGATTCCCCCTGGGCTTCTCTCCTGCCTTCATACTGTCAGATGGAATCACAGATAGCTCATTTTCCTCCTCTACTCATATCAATAAAACTAAATAAGGCATATGAATTGGTGCTTTTTAGCATCCTACATTATTTTTACCTTTTCCCATCAGAATAATCTTGAACAAGGCATTAAAAGTAACATTATTTTTGGCACTGTGTTTCATCATGACTGTGTGAGTAGGGCCTAATGGATACTTGAGCCCTCAACCTAATAGCATCACTAGGTTCAAGGAAATAGGGATACAGGTTAATTACCACTCCAAGGCTCCAAACCTATCTTTATCTGTCATCCTTGAGGAACACTTGGTGAGTGGAGATCAAAATGAAATTTGGCTGCTTCTTTTACCCTGAAGCAATAAAGTAGCTCTAATCAATTCTCAGTTCTTTCCCCCCACCCCCGCCTTTTTTGGTGGTTGTTTGTGGAACCTATCAGGAACCTCAATTTCCTGTCCCTTCTGGAGACAATGAAATCATGTAAGTTATCTCACTTCCACCAAAATGAAATCAGCAAGACTGAGAGTGAAACATGAATGTCTACCTCACCTACCTGAGATGAGGCTATGTGCTTCAGCACTCTACTTAAATAAGATAGCATTAGAGGGCCATGTGGGAGCATAAATATGTGCACTCAGTGCTTACATAGCATCTCATCAGGGAGATTCTATGACAAATAAAAAATGTTAAATGAGACCTACAGTCTCAAAATCATGAGTCCAAGATAAAATCAAAATCACTTATAAGAACCAAGAAAGTAAAAATGTGAATAAGACATGCAAATCTTTAAATTTAAATATTTATATCAATCAGATATTAGCATTTTCTAATAAAATAATTTAAAGTAATCACCATAATGATTTAGCAAATAGTTACAAAGTCTTTGAACTAAGTCACAAAATAGGAAAATGCCAAGATGGAGATAGAAGCTATTGAAAAACTAATGGAAATACAGACCGGAAAAATGTAACTGGTAAAATTAAAAACAGAAGACTGGATAAATCAATAGAATAGTGGAGGTGATAAGCTCTGATTGAAGCATTCTAGGTCTTTTCTTATGTGTAGATCATATAGCATAGTAGTCCCTCTATTCACACAAATCAGTTTCAGAGCCCACACAAGACACATAGCCAGGTGTAAATGTTGTTCCCTGGGCATGAGACTCCCAAAGAGACCACCAGAGACACAAACTCACCAAAATGCAAGAGCAAGGTTTACTGAAGCAGTTCAAGCCACACAGCAGGGACCTGATCAAGCCATCCAACACAGTAGAGGCTGGAGGAGGTACCCGCCCCCTGCAAGCTCAGGTTTTAAAGGCAAAACCCACAAGGTTACATCATTAAGGGATGCTAATACGAGTACAGTTCTGATCGGCTCAAGTTTTAGGAGCTTTTCAGAATTTCTGTGTTATCTTACTTTGTAGTTTTAACCGGTTGTTTGTCAAACTTTATAGATTACCTCCAGCACTGGGGCATTCTGTGGTTAATCAATTGCTACCAGATAGTCCTTCAAACATCCTTTGTACTTTGACCATCTCTGGCATTGGGGCATTCTATGGTAAATCAATTGTTACCAGAGACTCTTCAAACATCCTGACTTTATCCTGGGACCTATGTCAGCAGCTCTGAGAGTTTCGAAACTCAGACCTGTTTCAAGATGGGGTGAGGAGCTTGCTTGAAAATGGGGGTGCTTTGGTTCTTCATAACAAAGCAAGGACCTTATATCTAATACCTCATCTATTTCTTTCAAATTAGTCTTCTTTTGGTCTAGTTGTTTTACTTACCGCTATGATCAAATATTGGACAAGAAACAGCATAAAGGAGGCAGGGCTTGTTTCACTCAGATTGACGACACCGTTCATCAGAGCAGGGAATGGCATTTGGCTGTGATGTCAAGAAACAGGGGCTCTGACTCACATCCAGGCAGACCAGGAAGCACGGAGAGATGGATGCAGCCACTCAGGTCGCCTTTCCTTTTCCGCTTCTATGCAGTCTGGGACCCCAACCCATAGGGTGGTGCCATCCACATCCAGGGATGGTGTCCCTGGTCTAATTTAAGCCTCTCTGAACACATTCACAGACACACCAAACTGTGAGGCTCACTAATGTCCTTTGCATTGCTAATCTGATCAAGCTGAAAAACAGCTGAATAACCAGTGCTAACCACAGTGACAGCAAATGTTTTAAAAATAAAGAAAAGGATAACGGAAGGCTTGGACACTCACAATGAGAAGATCATCAAAATACACAATAATAGAGGTAGTTCTGCCATTCTGTCTTTCAGATTAAAATTAAAATCAGTAGTAGGATTAAAATTAGGCTAGCATCTGGTGGTACTTAATATATTTAAGAGAAATACTTAGACAATCATATTTATCAGTGGAGAGGGACAAACAGATGACTTTAAGTGCTATTATGTTAATACCAGAAGATTGTGGTAAGTTATTCATATGAATATTTTAGAGCCTAGAGAAAAGTATAACAAAATTATATAAAGTAGAATTATAATAAAAATAGAATTATAAAGTTTCATTAAGCCATAGGAAAGTGATAGCAGAAAAACTAGGAAAACAAAACAGCCCCATCAAAACACAAACAAATCAATAATAAAATAGTATAATTGAACATTAACAAACCAATAACTACCTTTTACATAAATCTTCTATGTACAACAATTAAAAAACGGATGGTACATAATGTAACACACACACACACACACACAGAGAGAGAGAGAGAGAGAGAGAGAGAGAGAGAGAGAGAGAGAAACACACACGCACACACACATAATATTAAACATCTATACACTGAGCAACAAAGACTGTATGTGTATGAAACAAAATCTGATATAGCTGAAAAGAAGAAAATATCTATACTTCGAATCTTTTGATGTTCAGTGTATGATCATATTTTCATCCCCCTCTTCTAACTTTCAAATTTTAGAAAATTATTATTTTTAGACAACTTCCACACATACATGACTCTTACTGACCACTCTCAATTGCTCTCTACCATTCTTGTCAATACCTTATCTCTCGACAAACTTTTGTTATGTTCATTACAATTTATTTTGTTTTTGTGTCCCATCTGAGATTAACCAGGGATCTCTGTGTGAATAGGGGTTTGTAGTTATCTATTGGAACTCGGTAGGATCAGCAGTGAGCATATAACTAAATGCAGCAGTTTTCCCTCCCACAAAGTCTATCAGTAGCCAGTAGTTCAGAGGTAAATTGTAGTGCACTTTAGCTTCTCTCCATTTTTAGGCTTATTATTGGATAATAGGGCTATTTTTACATATTGTCTTTTAACTTCTAAGTATCATAATTAAGATGAGGATATCTATTTAATGTGTATAAATTTGACAACTGTTAGGCTTATTAATTGTCTATTAATTCCACAGACTGCACAAAAAAATTGTTGCTGAATGCCATAATCATCTTCTCCCAAATCTACAGTTCAGCCTGAATTACAGTAAGGACAGTTTGTTTCTGCTCTTTGAGGAGTTGCTACTGTGTATAACTTAGAAGATTTGACCCTAAGATGGCTTGTTATTGTAATGAGAATTTGATGCCAGCCCTCAACTGCTAACCTCAGTCAGGGCTATTGCTTCAGGACAGCCCATATGTACTTTCGATGAGAATTTGGTTTCAATTACCTAATGTCTCAAAACATCCAATAGGAATTTTTGTTTCCTTTATGAACTAACCCCAGAAATAATTTATTATGTTGTACAGATTGAAGTGATAAGACAGCCTTTATTCCTGGCAGAGAAACTATTGGTGTAAGATATATGGTAGAAGAAATTTGTTCCAGTTGCTTCTGAAACACACAATGTTTCATTTTATTTCAGAAGAATATGTGAATTAGTCTATTAGATATAAGATGTATCTCCAAATCTGAATTATGTAGCAGATTAATTATTTAATGGTCACTTTGTAGTCTGTTGTGAGGTGAAAGATACAGAGTTTTGTTCCTATCTAAATATTTGTAATTGTTTGAGTAAAAGTTTATATGGTCCTTAATATATACACATTTTTTATATTCTCTTTAATTTCTCTTATTTTTCAGATATGTGGTTCAGGAAATAGATGGAGAATTGATGTATGCTTTTCTTGAAGCTTACTAAGGGAGTCTCTGGTAGTTAAAAACAAACTGGAAATGGAAGTTATGTGAACCTACCTCGAGAAATAGCACCAAAGCCTTGGTATGTCTGCTACCTACTGCTTGAACATCATGAGATTCTTCATCCTGTCTCTCTCATAGCTATTTTAGACAGGACCCCTGCTTCATCAAGATCCTTCATGGCATCTTCTGGCTTTGTCTCTAATTCACTCCCCCTTCCTCTTCATCCTCACATTGGAGAAGATTTTACTGACTGTAATAGTAAAGACTTACTTATTGAGGACTCTGTCTCAAACAGGGTTCCCTTCTTGCCTCTCTCTTTCAAATTAGAGTGCAATAGTGGGGGTTTGTCTAATCCTATGGACAACTTTCTAAACAAACTACATAGAAAGAGTGATTAATATCTTTCCATGAGTTTGTCACAACATCACAGGAACAGATTATTGAATTTCTTCTCAATTACTTTCCCATGGGAATGGTTATATAGAGGCTTATGATAAAATTTACATCTGCTCCTTAGTTTCTTAAGGGAAACATACATTACTTCTAAATGTTTCATAGATTAAATGTTCAATATCTCCAACCCATCGCCCTAATATTCCCACAAGCTCACCAACATGCATATTGCATTAACTTGCAACACATCTTTCCTGTAATCATTCTCTTCATGCAGAAAATTCTCTTCTATACTATTGGCTTTCATGTGAAGTACTGTTCTAAACCACATAATCACTAGCACAAAATTATTACACAATAATATTTGTACCCCCTTTTTCCATTATATTTTCTTTCAATGCCTGAACATTTCAGATATGGTTTATTCTTCACAACTGGTACCTTGTGATTTTTTTAGCATGATTTTTCAAATATAATGAATATACTATATACCTAATTATATACTATGAATCTTTGGGAGTTAAAATCTGTTATAATGCCTACATTTATTTTCATTCCTAAAAATTGTATTTAACTACTTTGGATATACTATTGTCCTTATTGAGAACATAATGCAATGTATGTGCCAGAAAATGATTTGCATACTTTATAATGATATTTATAATGCCTTTTAAATTATCTTTTGTGTGTGACTGGTCATTACTTTGATTACAAATCAATATAGTACTATTTCGCTTGAATAAGATGCTTATAATTCTGCGATTTCTTGACTATTTCCTTTACCAGACACACTTTTCATGCACTTAAGCCATGAGGAATGTATAGTGCCAAGATACAGAAGGATTGACACTACATCCTGCCATATGGCAACTGAAATTGGGGTGGAATTTGTAAAATGTTAATCACATATTAATTTTCTTATTAACTGCTTATTCCCTCTGGGTCCAGGTTTAGAGAACACAAACTTACTTGTCTATTTTTCAGTTGGCATGGGCCAGGGAGACTGTCATGTTTTCTACAGAAACATTATTTTCTATATGTGATAAATGGCTAATTCTGCCAATAGAGATATTTCCTAAACAACAATAATGCCATCATGCTTTGTACCAGTGTGTCCTCTGGAAGTATGCTTTAAATTATTTTTTCAGATTAGTATTCAGTGATCTCTATACAATTTTTCTTTGATCCTCTCTTCAGTGGCTACTATTGATTGATACATGGATAGGGAGCCAGCTTAGAGTTGGTCTGCATTAATGTACTACTAAATTAAATTACAAGATAAGAATTTAAGGCAAAAATAGGCATCAGAGTCAGACAGTAGATGACATGGAAACCAAAAATCATATAAATTAGGTCAAGAAACTAACTTCTGAGAAAAATAAAGCTACAAGAATTTTGATAATAAGATAGAAGAAAAGGAAATAGCATTACAGTAGGGATTTGGGGGTGTAAGTCTGTATTAAAGAAAAGCATAAACTCAAGCCTGCACACCTACATGAAAGTAGATAGCATGATTTCTCAATGTTCTATTCTTAAAGTGGGGTTGCCTACATGTATTTGTTCCTTTAAATAAACCTCTCTTAAGTTTAACTTCTTTGACTGGACAAAGAGTCTTGACTATGTTAAGTTTTTTTTTTTTCCACTAAAAACAAATCAGTAGAAAACTGGATCCCATGAGAATCTAAATATTATGTATTTTTATGTTACGCTGACAGTTTTTAAATTCTGGTTGTTTCAAGCAATGAATAGGATAACAAGTGCTTCATAGAAACTCAATGGGTTACTGAGAGAAGACTTGCATAACTGATTGGTAGATGCAGTTCAGAATCAGTGATATCTTCCAGATGTTGAAATAAAGGCATATGAGTTGTGAGGAGAACAATCTGAAGATGAGGGAGGTTCCTTCACTTGACCTTCCTTTATTTTTTACCCTGGTGTGGAGCTGTCTATGTTTTATTTCCTTTTTATGTATTTATAGATTGCAAGAAAGAAACTATATTCAGATTGTTCTTACCAGAAAATACAGTAAAAGGTCTTGATGATTTGACCTGCTAAGAACATTTCTTCAAGAAAAATGCAAAAACTATTCTCCCTATTGCAAAAGCAAAAACAATCCTTAGTGATATGGTACACTTGCTATTCAAATTTTAGATGTTATAAGCTATTACAACTTCAGAAAGAATTTTCAGAATCCATTAGGGTTGCATTTTTCATTTACTCAAGTAAAAATCATTAGTTATGGGAAATGGAAAAATAAAAGACTTGCTATATAATTGTTTCATTAAGAAATCAATGATACTAATAAATGTTGAATGAATATAACCCCAGAAGAGAAAAACAGCTATTAATATGTTCAGCAAATTTAAAGGTCTGTGCTGGAGAGATTGCTCAGCAGGTGATGGTGCCTGCTGCCAACTTTGACAACCCAAGCTCCATCCCAGGGCCCACATCATCAGAGAAAGAGAGAACCAACTCTGGAGAGATACTCACTAACCTCTACATGCACACTGTGGCTCATCCTCCCTTCCCCAAAATAAACAAATTAATGCATAAATAAAGTGACTGGAAAAAAGAATCAACTTTTCCTGTAAATACAATATCAATATTGTATGGAGTTGATGGATTGACACTTAAATGCTGGTTGCTTATCCCTTATTTGGTGCTTAAGAAAAAAAAAGATTTTTAGATTTCAGATAATTTTAGGGGGATCAAGAAGAGTTTAGATTACCAAATTTGCATAATAATGAGAACTCTTGGAAATGAGATAAAGTCTTAATTTAAAATTCATTTTGGCTTATATACCCCCCACTTATATAGGTTGGAAGTAATTTCATTTGGCCTCTCCATTAGCACATAGATATGGTTTCAAAGAGAGTTTACTTTGGCTACTTAACAGAATAAGAAAAGTCAGGCATATGGTTTATTGATGAGTCTGCATCAATGTCATCTAGTGGAAGTGGGCAACAGTTGTTTTAGAGATCCTGCCATGGATGGCCTGTAAAGAGTGAGTTATACACTCTTGGATGTATACACTAAGGAGACAAAGTCAGAGTACAATCCAGATACCTGGTATGTTAGTTTGCTTTCTATTGCTGTGATAAACAGGATGGCCAAAGGCAACTTAGAGGATAGATGGAATTTTTCAGATGTACTTCCAGATAACAGTCTATCACTGAGGGAAGCCAGAGAAGGAACCTGGAGCACAAACCATGGAGCAAGACTGATTACTGGCCTCCTCTCTCTATACCATGCTCAGTCAACTTTCTTATAAAAGAAGACCAACTCCCAGGAACAGCAATGCCCACAGTACTCTGGCTCTTCTACATTAATCAACAATCAGGAGGATTCCTCACAGACATGGCCATGACCATTCTGATCTGGGCAATCTGTCAGTGGAGACCTCTCTTCCTAAGCAGCTCTTGGTTGTGTTAAATTGAGAATAAACACTATCCTGGATACCTGCGTACAAGAATATGTCATGGCATTGTACATAATGCATACATACTTCTGATATGTATTTCTCAAGATACCAAATTATAACAACTCTCAGAAATTCCACTGTGCTATTAATTCTGAAAGATTTCTTGCCTAGACTTTTTTTTTCCTTTAGGGATCAAACAATGGAAAATGGTGATATAGCTGAACTTTTTTTTTTTTTAAGGGTTTAATCAAGTATTACCTCAGCAGACAACAGATGGTAGAAACCATTTGATAACAGTTTGGTAACAATGTGCCCAACACACGATATAAAGCACAGATGTTTATCTGGAATGGCCTTGAAGTTGGAGAATAAAAATTTGGAAGAAAGCTATTGAGTTCCAAACTTCTCCAATGCCATATTGTAAACAGGCAGGACAGCCTCTGAGGGGTCATGTTAACATCTGACTCTTATAATATTCTAGTAATAGAAGATACAGAGGTGTGCTTGTGTTCAGTCAGCACCAAAACATCCAGTAAAGATGCCTTTCTGTATCTTATGAACAATATTTCCCATCATTAAGTTTTCATGACAAATTTCTTTCCTTTTTTTATGTCTCTTTTGAGTTTCATACTCAACATTTGATTGCACTCCTCATGTGTTATGTTAAAAATCCTTACTGATTCCCATACATCTTTTAACTGCTTTTAAAATGTGTGGCTCAGGATTAAGGTGTTCTAGTCATTGCATGTCACATTACCTGTAACATAAATCTTAAAAGGTCTTATAATAATAAAAAAAAACTCAGAGCCAGATATTAGGGTGAAAGCTGAAAGATCAGAGAAGTAGAACAGACAGCTACTAGTTCTAGTTCTTACCTTTATGAAATCCTCAGTCTAAAGAGAGTGAGTTCCTATTTCCTCAGGTCTTATATACCTTTCTCTGTCCAGACATCACTTACTGGGATTAAAGGTGTGTGTGCTTCCTAGTACTGGGATTAAAGGTGTGTGCCACCACTGCCTGACCTGTTTCTCTCATGTATCCCAGTGTGACCTTGAACTCACAGAGATCCAGATGGGTCTGCCTCCCAAGTGATAGGATTAAGAGTGTGTGCCACCACTGTCTGGACTCTATTTGTAATTTAGTGGCTGGTTCTGTCCTCTGATCCCCAGGAAAGTTTATTAGGGTACACAATATATCACTACATAACCCTTCTGGGAATTCCCACCACCTTATCTGCAGTTGTTAGATTTTTCCCAGGTTCATTTGTATTTTGTATTTCTCTGTCTTTACAGGAGCTTCCCACTCAGAGATTTGGAAAAGTATTGAGGGATCTGTCATTTGACAGCATGGGAATACACTGAAGTACTTGTATCAGAAGTAATTTATATACTCCAGAGGAAGTTAGGCCAAAGTCTATCATTTGTGGAGCTTCAGGTACAAGGACAGGTGGCCATTATCAGCATGCTTCCAGGATCTCTTTTAACTGAAGTTATCAGAAAGAAAACACTGCACCTACACTATTCATTTTACAGGGCTAGATAATGGATTAGAATTTCAATGATGGATGGGGAGTTGAAGTGCCACAGTTTGGGAGCCAAATAATCTTTGGCTTAGCTCCTTAGCAGACATTTACTGGTCATACCTATCTTATATTTACATCCTTGTGGCTATTAGGTAAATTCCTTTGGAATTTACAAATAGAACCCTATCTCCCACCAATTCAAAAGCTAAGAATATCAGCACACAGCATCTGAGTTTGAAGTAGAGGATCCCACACTTTGCTGTAACCTGCCCACATGAAATTTCCACCAATGGACTTGAACAATGTCTTGGTTTGTGATTTTCTTTGTTCAGTTACTATAAATACCTTATAAAATTGTTAGCATGTTGAAAAGTAGTATTTGGAATAATCCACATCAATGTTCTCAGGACATGGTTTATTCCTTCAGAATTATCTATCTTTTATTTCCTTTGAGGTGAAAGGTGGATTTTAAAGAAAACATGTGTTAAATTAAAATAGAAATGCATCTCTCATAAGTAAGATGGAAATATCAATAGTTAGGTGTAGCTGAAGTTTTCCTGTGTCCTACCTGGCCCATGGTCAGGACAAATCTTTCTCACCTGCCAGTCCTGCAGCCGCTTTGACCCAAGTAAACACAGAAGCCTATATTAATTAAAACTGCTTGGCCATTAGCTCAGGCCTACCACTGACTAGCTCTTACATTTAAACTAACCCATAATTCTTCTTTTTGTTTAGCCACATGGCTTGGTACCTTTTCTCAGTTCTGCCTTCACATCTTGCTTCCTCTGTGTCTGGCTGGTGACTCCCTACTCAGCCTTCCTGTTCCAGAATTCTCCTCTCTGCTTATCCTGCCTGGCTATTGGCCATTTGGCATTTTATTTATCAACCAAATCAGAGCAACACACATTCACAGCATACAGAAAGACATCTCCAGCAGTTATGCCAACATGGAAGGGGGAATGTTTAACAGGAACCACCCTAGACAAACTACATGCAACTAACAAAGAGAGAAAGAGAATTAGCCTCTCCCAGGATGAGAACTGTGTTTCTTATATTGACACCCTCTACTCCCTTTTCCAATTCCAGCATGCACTGCAAAGAATCTAAGGACATATTTGTGGACAGTCCAAATCATAAGTTCTACCATAGATAGCAAACACCTTAAGAAGAAATATCTCTTGAATTACTCACAAATATTGAGGCTGTGAACATTGTAGAAACATACTCTTCCTGGGGGCAATAAGGGAAATGGCTCACAGCATGCTTTGTGCTGTCTAAGCAAGGCCTTCCATGTATGTGGGTACCTACGTGAGAGCAGAGCTTAGTGAGCTTGTCTTACTCTGGGCTGTTGTCATTAAGTACAACAGATCAGGTGGCTTAAAAAAGAAATATTTCTTAAGGTTCTATAGGTTGTGACCTGTGTTAAATGTCAGCCTGAGCATAGTCTGAACAGTATACTTCTCCTGGCTTTGATCTCATGTGATGCAGCAGTTCCTGATACTTCTTTTTTTTTTTTTTTATGAGAATGAAACTCATCATAAGTGCTCTACATTCACAACCTAATCTATCCACACATTCTGTGCCCCTCACCAATGACCCTAATACTTAATGGCACCATGTTAGCCATTAGGGCTTCATACACATTGTTTGTAATAATTTGTTTCATAAAAACCCTTCATTTACCAATTCTTTGAAAATTAGACATTTATTATTTTTTATTATAATTCCTTGTAGATAATCTTTTCTTAATTTTTATTCTGTGATTCTCATTTCTTGACAAAGAACATTGCTCTGTATGTTTCTACAACCTTTGGGAACTTTAGATCTTATGAGGGAGTGAGGTCATAAATATCTTCAGTTTTTGGTTTAATATGACCAAGCAAAGATGATTATTTGTAGATCCTTATGTGGTATTTAAAGACACCTCACATTCAGTTTTTATTAGTAGTGGTTTTCAGAAATGCATTACAAGGTACTTTGGTTTTGTTTATCACACTGTTACTTATATTGTCCTTGCTCCAGCAATGGTTCCCTTGGTGTTCCCTAGTAGTTTATATCAGTGTATTTAAGCTTGTCACTGTTATAGTTTTAAATTACATATTTGAGGGAAAACAAGAATTGTTTTTCTTTTATTCGTTGGTTTACAATTTTGAATATTTTGCTCTTATTTTAGCTTACCCACTTTTCTTCTGATCTATTCTCCAACTCCTTATCTATCCCTCTGACTTTTTCATCACTCCTTTCCTAGGTATTTGACACAGACAGAAATACTTTTTTTCTCTCCTTTGACATATAAACTTACTTCCAAAATCTTTCAGGTTTGTTATTTAAAGTTTGTCTCTTAATTAATAGTTTTATGTGAGCTCTTTCTTGGCAAGAATTATGTTCTCTAGAGTGGAAGGACAGAATGGTAAACTAGCTACACACATTTACTCCTGAGAACTTGGGATGAAGAATCAGACCGTTGTCTGAGTTTGTGGCCAACCTGGTTTGTACAGGGAGTTCCAGGACAGGCAGGGCTACACATATAAACCATGTCTTGAAAAACAAAATGCAAACGAATCAGACTTAAAATAGTCCATATCTTTATAGCTTACCCCAAATCCATCAGTAATCTGTTGGTGGCAACCTCAAACACGGGTTGCATATCAGATATCTTGTGTATCAGATATTTACATTACAATTCATTGTGATGATAGTGTGTTCCCCAAAATATTGTGCACCCTAATAAACTTATCTGGGGTCAGAGAACAGAACAGCCACTAGATACATAAGCCAGAAAATGGTGGCACTCAAACCTTTAATCTTAATATTCCAAAGGGAGAGATCAGTCTGGATTTCTGTGAGTTTAAGGCCACACTGGAAACAGCCAGGCATGGTGACTCATGCCTTTAATCCCAGGAAGTGATGGCAGAAAGCAGAAAGGTATTTAAGGCTTGAGGACCAGGAACTAGAGCTGGTTAAGCTTTTAGGCTTTTAGCATCAGTTCAGCTGAGATTCATTCTGGATGAGAACTCAGAGACTTCCAGTCTGAGGAAACAGGATCAGCTGAGGAATTGGTGAGGTGAGGCTGTGGCTTGTTCTGCTTCTCTGATCTTCCAACATTCACCCCAATATCTGGCTTCAGGTTTGTTTTTATTAATAAGAACTTTTAAGATTGGTGTTACAATTCATAAAAGTAGCTAAATTACAGTTATAAAGTAGGAATAAAGTAATTTTATGGTTGAGGGTTGTGATGGATATCTTTGTTTGTCAACTTGACTATATCTAGAATGAACTAGAACCCAGAAATGAAGGGCACACTTATGATCCAGATCTGGAGGCAAGAAAACAACATGCCTTTGATCCAGATCTTGACTCTTGAAGACACAGGCTTTTGATTTGGATCTTGAGGCTGGAAGGTACACCTTTAATCTGGGTCACACTATCTGCTGGAAGCCTATATTAGGACAATGGAAGAAGGAAGACTTTGTTCTTCACCTACTTGCCCTTGTCTTGTCAGCACATCCATTTCTTCACTGACATTGGAGCCTATTTCTTCTGGATTCCAGCACATACAGGAGACCAGATGGAACACTCAGCCTTTAGGACTGAGAAACTACTAGATTCTTGGAATATCTGTTCACAGCTAGCAATTGTTGGACTGTAGCCTGTAAATCATTCCAATAAGTTATTTTTTGGATATATAGATATATAGATAAAGATATAGGTAGATAGATATAGAGAAGGATATATAGAGAGATCCATTCTATAAGTGCCATGACTAGAGAATGCTGACTAATACAGGGATCACCCCAACACGAGGAACTGTATTAAAGCATCACAGAATTAGGAAGGTTGAGAATCATTGCTATTTAGTTACTCCTATGTATAAATGAAACTGATGTTGATGTGCACAGATTTCCTTAGAGAATAATAGCTAACAGAGAAAATCTAGAGGACAGTATTAGATAATAAATATCTTGATGAGACCCAGTCACTTTTTACCATCCTGAAACTGGCATCCTGTTATTTATAAAAGTTGGTTCAGAAAATTATTTATTTAAAAGTTGGGTGCCTCCATCAATCATTGGAGAAAAATTCTGTGATGACAGTTAGGGTATTCACTGGTCTGATCACTGGGCAAGCCAGTTCAGTTCAGGCACCCTCTCCACTATTGCTGGTAGTCCAAGCTGGGATCATCCTTGGTGATTCCTGGCAACTTCCCTAGCACCGGGTTTCTCTCTATCCCCATGGTATCTCTCTCCATCATGGTATCTCTTTCATTGCTTTCCCACTCTATCCCTGTTCCAGCTTGACCATCCCATTCCCTTATGTTCTCATCCCCCATCCCCTACCCTCCATTGCCCACCCCTCACCCCCAGTGCACTCATGGAGATCTCATCTATTTCCCCTTCCCAGGGCAATCCATGAGTCCCTCTTTGGGACTTCCTTGATAGCTAGCTTCTCTGGAGTTGTAGGTTGTTGTCTTGTTATCCTTTGCTTTACTTCTAGTATCCACTTATGAGTGGGGACATACCATGTTTGTCCTTCTGAGTCTGGGTTACCTCACTCAGGATGATATTTTCTAGTTCCATCCATTTGCCTGCAAATTTCATGATGTCATTGTTTTTCTCTGCTGAGTAGTACTCCATTGTGTGTATGTATCATATTTTCTTAATCCATTCTTCAGTTGAGAGGAATCTAGGTTGTTTCCAGGTTCTGGCTATTACAAATAATGCTGCTATGAACATAGTTTAGCATGTGTCCCTCTGATATGATTGAGCATTCCTTGGGTATATGCCCTAGAGTAGTATGCAGAGATCCACAGCCAAACACCAGGAGTCCAGTAGGAGAGAGAGAAGAGGGATTCTATGAGCAAGTGCATCAAGATTATGATGGGGAAACCCACAGAGATGACCAAACCAAACTAGTGGAAATTCATGCATGTAGCTAGAGTTTTCATGCCTTGCCCACAGTCAGGACAAATCTTTGTCACCCGCCAGTCCCACAGCTGCTCAGACCCAACCAAGTAAACACAGAGACTTATATTGCTTACAAACTGTATATCCATGGCAGGCTTCTTGCTAACTGTTCTAATATCTTAAATTAACCCATTTCTATAAATCTATACCTTGCCACGTGGCTCATGGCTTACCGGCATCTTTACATGCTGCTTGTCCTGGTAGTGACTGGCAGTGACTTCTGCTTTCCTTTCTCCTCTCTGTTAGTTCCGCCTATACTTCCTGCCTAGCCACAGGCCAATCAGTGTTTTAATTATTGACCAATCAGAGCAACACATTTGCCATGCAGAACATCCCACAGCACATGAAAGCTGAATCAATGGCTGTGGAGCCTGCATAGGACTGGACTAGGCATTCTGCATGGGAAGACAATTGTGTAGCTTGATTTGCTTGGGGCGCCCCCTGGCGGTAGAATCAGAATCCATCCCTAGTACATGAGGGTTTTTTTTATAGCTCACTACCTATGATGGGACACCTTGTGCAGCCTTGAGGCAGGGGGAAGGGCTTGGACTTACCTCTACTGGATGTGCCTCTCCATGGGAGGTCTTGCCTTCTTGTGGTGTGGGGAGTAGGGGGTGGGTTGGAGGACGGAGGCTGGCAGGGGTGGGAGGAAGGAAGAGGGGAATCTTTGAATGGTGTGTAAAATGAATGAAAAAAATTCTTAATTTAAAAAGAAAAAAGAGAAAAAATAAAAGTTGAGTGCTATTTAAAATGTGGTGGCCTTAAAGGACATTGGAAGTGAATGATGGGTTTTATGTGTGAAAGAATTATACAGGTTTTGTTTTGTTGTTGTTGTTGCTATTGTTTTTTAAGGAGAGAGCCTGAAACTCAATGGCAAAATGTAGCAGCGATTGGCTCATATTTCTGCTCTAATTCTTCCCTTGGCTGGCAAGAGTCAAATGCAGCCTCCTGTGGGTTCTTGTTATTCTTGGTTGGAGCACTGAATATTGGCTTACTGTCCCTACAGGCAAAGTAAAAGGAAGGGTTGAGACAATAATGAGGGTAATTGAGGCAACATGTGTACTAATAAAGAAAACAGGTTCTTGGGGCTTAGTTGACCCTGTCTGAAATGAACACCCTTGGTAAATAGGATTCCCACTGTTTCCTTTCATGTGACTAGAGGCCATTGAAACCTCTGGCTTCTCAATGCTGCTGGAAATTAAACTGATGTCTCCTAATGGAAACACTCAATTGCCCTAGCTCAACCTACTTCCAAGGACATTATAAACCCTAGCCATAATTGCAACATCTCTTACTAAAATGCAGACACTTAAATTAATTCTTTTAATCTAAGAATGAACAATTACACAAGAAATTGGTTGGGAACTTAAATGTCTGGTCAGTATAAAAAATAAAATGAAATAAAAAAGCCTAACCAGAGAAGCTTTGAGCAGAAGCAATGACATTAAAATCATTTTGACTTGAAGTTTTCAGAGCTTTCTATTTTTGGATTAAGTGTCCTATTGATGCTTCAATGGGCAGGATGGGGGATATTTTGTTCCAGTTTGCTGGGCAAATGTAAGAGAGAGGGTGTTTGATTTTTACATGCCACTGCCTCTTTTTATATAGCAGATGACTTCACTCTCTAATTATGATGTCAACATCCACTCTAGGGATAATGCAGATAGTTTGGTCAAATTTCCTCAACAAGATGGTCATTAAAATTAAAGGGAATATCCGAAAGTACCCATGAAATATCACCATTTGATTTTAACACTCATTTACCCAAGTCTAATCAACAAACCAACAAGAAGTGGCAAAGATAGGAAGGAGGAGTTCACTGGGGCAAAAAGTCAAGTGAGAAAGTTCATGATAAGAACACACCAGATCACCCAAAATCAATTTATAACCAGTATTTAATACTTTCAACGGCATTTCAAATGAAGTCCTTGTTGAGACTGCAAAGACATAACAGTGAATAGATTATGCAAACCATCTTTTCATCACTATGAATCTCCTTGTTTTCTGTAATTAAAAGACTTTTCTTTATTCTTGAGAATTGCATACAGGTATATGATGATAAATAATTGTATCTACTCCCTACTTTCCTCCTCTAACTATCCCGCTGTCCCAACAAATTTCCCTTCAAACTTCATGTCTTCCTTTCTTCTTTCCTTTTGATAACCCTATGGTGGTATTTTATTTGTACTGAAATGTGATTTTAATTGTATGTTAATAAATAAAGTTGCCTGGGGGTCAGAGCTATTAGAGCCATAGCAAGAGTGTGGCTGTGGTGGCACATGCCTTTAATCCCAGCACTTGGTAGACAGAGCTAGGTAGATCTCTGTGTATTCAAGGATACAGCCAGCATTGGAGACACATGCCTTTAATCTCAATACCATAGAAGACCTGGAAGTCTCTACAGACAGGCAGTGATGAGGCAGTCATGTGTTTGGGTTTACAACCAATAAGAAGGCAGAACAGAAAGACTATATAAAGATAACCACACAGGAAGTAGGTCCCTTTCGGCGAGGTCTCTTGGCTAGCTGCAGCAGGCGGGTAAGGCTCTTAGCTCTGATCTCTTGGCTTTCTTCTTTGCATTGGTTCTGTGTTTCTTATTTAATAAGATGATTGGTTACATCTAGATAACCCAGTAAATCCAGTTAGTGCTGCCTTGTTTACATGAGTGTGGGGCCATCTACCAGAGCATGGGAAATCTGCCACTGGTCACACCCTCCAAAAATAATAACTGTCCCTTCTCTTATCACTTCTCAAGGGCTGGAGTCTGGAGCTCTATAGTGGGTAGCTGTTCTAGGTATGACCTTGAAGCACTGCCTTTAGTGAGGTAACATCTGCCCATGACCTTGAAGTACATGCCCCTGGGGCATGGCGACTTAAACCCTTAAGACCTGGGATGCACAGATGTGGCTCTCTCTTCACTTCCCTGTGGGACTTGGATTCTGGGACAATCTCAGATAGAAGAACAGCATGGGATTATGTCTCACCCTTCCAGGATCCTGTGACAATTCCTCTATTCTGTATCATGAGTTTCTTTCTTTAATAAATTCTTTGTCCTTTAAGCAGACTCCATGGACTGCTAGCGATATTTTTCCCATTAGAGAGCATCTACTCCATCAATATCAGAATTTTGGATGTCTTGAGTTTGTTCAGGTAACCACAGTTGCTATGAGTTCATGGGTGGGGTAACCATATCATATTTAGAAGATTGTACTTCACAACATTGCTCCCCATCCTCCAGATTTTACCTTCTTTCAACCTCCCCTTCTGTGGTGTTCTCTGAGATTGTGTGTGTGTGTGTGTGTGTGTGTGTGTGTGTGTGTGTGTGTGTGTGTGTGATACAGGTGTCCAATTAGGGTTGAGTACTCAGAACTTTGGCCAGTTATGCAACTTTCCATTGGCCTCTATTCCCTACAAAAAGAAGCTTCTGTAATCAAGGTTGATAGCAGCCAAGGTTTCTGGATATAAAGATAAATATGTATGTCAATTTAGCAGAATACACATTTAACTAAATTATAATATGAGGTTTTATTCTAGAGTTTATGAACTCCCCAGTCATGACTTTTGACCAGGATTATAGTGCTGGGCATGAAATTCCCTTCCATGAAGCAGACCTCATATCCAATCAGAAAGTAGTTAGGTACCCAGTAACAGCCATGAACTACTGCAGGAGTGGGCATATCTTGACTAGCATGCCATTTTGTAGCATGCAGGTCTACTGCTAGGGAAGACCATGAATGCCTTTTATTCTCCAGCAGCCTTCCAAGCTACTTCCAGTTCCACAATTGTTAATGCAATTACTATTTAAATTTGTAACTGTAGTACAAAATTTTGTTTGGAATTTGTTTGGATTTTTTGTTTGCAATTTTCTTTTGTTATAACCATGGTCTTTGGTTATATAACTTCCATGAGGACTGTTGCCAATATTAGTTTATTGTCAATATCTCTTATTTAATAAAAATGGATTTGCATATTGTGGTTAAAGATGTTTGTTGTTTCATTGAAACAAAAATATTAAAATCTTATTCTTGTTTGATTTGAGTTGCTGTGATAAACACCATGGCCGAAAGTGACTTGGGAAAGAAAATTTCATTTCATCCTTCTGGTTACACTCCATCACCAAGGGAAAGCAAGGTAGGAACTCAAGCAGAAGTTGGGGCAGGAACCATGAAGGGAAGCAGATATCTTACTCTCTCTCTCCCTGACTCATGCACACCCAACTTTCTTATACCATGCAGGGCCACCTGTCAAGGGTGGCACAGCTGCAGTGGAATTGGCACTCCCACATCAATCATAATTAAGTAAATGACACAAACATTCCCATGTGGCAATCTGATGGGGGCAATCACCCATTTGAGACTGCCTCAGCTAACTCTGGGCTTTGTCCAGTTGAGAGCTAAAGCTAATTCAGAGGGGGAAGTACTCATAAAGAACTGAACAATATATCCATCCCAATCTTGACAGCTATATTTTTAGGCATAACTATACTTAATACATTTATATGAGTCTCTCTACTGTTTCTTTCTATGAATATATGGATTTTTTAAGTATACATTAGAGACACATACTTTCTTCCTTTATTACTCTTAAAATGAATGAAATAAGAGCTAATGTACTCATTTAATATTTGTACAAATTCTATATGTTTCCTACTCATAAGAATCATATTTGTTTTGCTGTGATTTACAACAATGTTCAATGATCACATACACACACATATAATATCCCTCATGTTAAAGGTTCTAAGGAACTAGCAAGGTCAATGGTTTTGTATAAATATATAAATAAATAGTAATAGATACATAAACAACTTTAAAATAAGTACTTTAAAGCTATAGAAGAAATTCAGTCCCAAGCATATGATAACATGAGATTAAAAGCATCCACTCTTTCAGAAACTTAATTCTATTAATTTTTTCACAAATAAGGAATAAAATCACTTAAAAAAATTTCTACACAGGGTTTCTCTGTGTAGCTTTGACTGTACTGGAACTCACTTGGTAGACCAGATAAGCCTCAACTCACAGAGATCTGTGAGTTGCCTGCATCTGCCTCTAAAGTACTGGCATTAAAGGTGTGTGCCACCACTTCCCAGCTGTATAAAAATGTTTTTAAAGATTGTATTTTTATAGTCATCCTTGATTCTGTATCTGTAGCCTCCTATTGAAAATATTCAACTTAATTCTATTTGAAGAGAACAACAGTTGACCTCTAGAAGTGCAGATTATGGTCAGTGTATTAAAGGGAGGCAAACAAGAGTAACGGAATTAAGAAATCAGAGATGTCAATTATAGTGGGGAAACACTAGTCATCATTCTTGTTGGCTGATTGATCTGTCTTTGAACATATTTATTGATCATCTGCTACATCTCAAACATGGTGTCACATATCATTGTGGGGAATTACACTTAGCCAATCCAACTTTACTAATTTGTGGCTTGATGGATAGAAAATCACTCATCTAAAAGTAGTGCATATATTCCATGAATTTCTTCCATAAGGCATTATTTTACAGGCTGTGTGACTTTCCTATGAAAAGGATACTTTGGGTATTAGTAAGTAATAATCAGTAAGGAAATGAGTGCAGAAAAATTATCCAGAATATACACATGAAGGATAAATGGTTGAATGAGAGTCCAAAAGTAATAGTGTATTGCTAAGATGGTAAGTAGTGTTTAATCTATATACCCAGTACATGCATGATCTGAAATATTTATTGAGGAGTGGTATTCCTTTCATTATAGAATTTATCTCAGATCATAACTATACATATATTGGAACACATGTGGACTATGCTATACTTTGTAAGAGATATTCTACAAAAGCTCCAGCAAATCACAATCTTCCACATTGAGAATTGTAGTCTGAGTTTCCTTTGGGCCACCAGCTCACACACACAAAAAAATGACACAGAGTCTTATTATTAATTTTGAAAACTCAGCCTTAGCCTAGGATTGTTCCTAACTAGTTCTTATAGCTTAAATTAATCCATATTTTAAACCTATGTTCTTTTACATGGCTCGGGTACTTTTACTCTGCACTGCTCTTCTGGCTTCCTCTGTGTCTGGCTGATTACTCTGCCTTTCTTCCTCTGTGAGTTCTCTCTGGACTCAGAAGTCCTGTGTAATCTCTTCCTACCTAGGTAATGGACATTCACCTTTTTATTAAGTCAATCAAAGTGATATATCTTCACACAGTATAAGGGTGTAACACAAAATTTACAAGTTCTTATTAATAGAAAAACCAAGATATTAAGGTGAACACTGAAAGAGCAGAGAAACAGAACAAGCCACAGCCAACCTTACCTCGCCAACTCTTCAGCCGATCTTGTTTCCTCAGATTGAAAGCCTCTGAGTCCTCACTTGGAAGGGATCTCAGGTGAACTGCAGCTAAAAAACTTCTAGTTCCTGGTCCTCGTGCCTTATATACTTTTCTGTTTCCTGCCATCACTTCCTGGGAATAAAGGCGTGTCCTTTCCAAGCAAAGACATGAGATCTCAAGTCCTGGGATTAAAGGTGTGTGCCACTACTGCTGGCTCTGTTTCTAGTGTGGCTTTAAATTCATAGAGATCCAGATGGAGCTCTGCCTCCCAAGTGATATGACTAAGGGTGTGTGCCACCACTGTCTGGCCTCTATGTCTAATCTAGTGACTGGCTCTGTCCTCTGATTTCCAGATAAGTTTTATTTGTTTTAACCCAAATAAAAGTATTACCACATAAAGGAATATTCAGCAACATTTTCCCTTTTTCATCTAAATAAAAATGAAAAGTTTTAACTCTAACATAATAAAACTATAATCAATAAGAAAAATTATGAGGTAAGAATTGCATTCACAATGTCTGGTTCATTTGTATTTGACGTATTTGGAGAAAATATTATTTATCTTAATTTGATGAATTTAAAGTTTTGTATCTAATTTTTTTCTATCATGACTAAGGAAAACTATAACTATCTAGTCTTCAACCCATCAAAGATCTGAGAAGGCTATAATATTATCTGAGTAAACACGAAGTGCAGAGCAAGCAACTTCTAAAACTAAGAAATGACAGAGATATCTGGCTGCCTGGAAAATCATCCCATCCATCCTTACATGGCTTATTTTTTATATTACTTTATATATTACTTTACTCTCTCTTTAAAGACTTTACCATTTTTAAACTATTTTTTTCTATGAGTCTATATCCATTTTCTTTCCTTTCTTCAGCATCTAAGCACATTTAAAAACATACTGTACCTTTTTAGAGATTTTCTGTGCCTGGATCTGGCTTTACTAAGCATCTGCAGCATTTTCTGATCTTCTAAGACAAATCTTAAACTGCCATTTCAGCCACTGCATGGCTCAACTTAATGCACAGTGCAGGCACTTGGCACTGGTGCATGTTCCTGGCACATGGCAGCCTGCAGTCAGCTGCTAGTAGCCATGTCTCTGTATGCCACTGAGAAGCAGCCCACCCCAAGGACTGCAGGGATAGGAAGCTACATATGGGTCCTTGTGCAGGAGTTTTCTTAACTTTCTTAGGCCCTATGTTTGGGTATTCAAGCCCCCATGTTGGATGCCATATATAGTCAGTCTTTCCTTCGGGCTGCCAGCTCACAGATAATGATACAGAGACTTATTATAAGTTATTAAAGCTCAGCCCTATCTTAGGCTTGTTCCTCATTAGTTCTTATAACTTAAATTAACCCGTATTTTTAAATCTATGTTCTTTTATGTGGCTCGGTCACCTGTACTCTGTACTGCCCATCCTGCTTCCTCTGTGTCTGGCTGGGACTCTGCCTTTCTTCCTCTCGAGTCCTCTCTGTCCCCAGAAGTCCCTTCTATCCTTTTCCTGCCTAGCTAATGGCCATTCAACTCTTTATTAAACCAATCAGAAGGTGTCTTGACAAAGATACATCTTTACAGTGTACAAAAAGACTATTCCATAACAGAATTTGTGTGTTCTTTAGTTTCATTTTTTCACTCTTATTTAAGTTACCATTTTTGAGAAAGACCTCTCCTTGTAGCCAAGGATATTTATGATCTTTCTGGATAGCCTAAATAAACCTCAAATTTAGAATTTTCTTGCCTCACTAATTCAAGTGCTGAAATTGCATACACACTGGCAAATAAAATTCTTCTTTTATTTCAATTTAAATTATAATTGTATAAGACAGAACTAAATGTTAATATGGAAACTTCTAGTTTGGCATTGATTTGGTTAACCTAATAGTTAATATTGTGAATATTTGTACTAATTGAAATGTTTACCTTCTCCTTGGAGAAGCACAACAGAGTGAATTATTAATATAAATTTGTAATGTTTGTGTAAAATCAAGTCTTCTGGTATTGCTAATGATTACTCCTTCCTAAAGTTCATACTTATTTGGTGACCTACCCCTTACTGTAGGTGTCACTTGAGACTTTGTGATAGCCGATATCCAGGTTATGGAAGTAACACGATATATCATGGATACTTACAAGACATAAGGCAATGTCATAAAAGTGTGTCACTGCATGACACTGTCATTTTGTCAGCATAGTAGAGTAAATCTACCCAAACCTAGTTGAGGTAAATTAGTCTTTGTATATGGATGAGGCTGCTGCTAGCAGAGCATTGATTTTTACAAAAACTTTTTACAGTAACAACTATAAAATACATCAGAAATATGTAAGGAAGCATCAGCAGAATTGTGTTTTCATAGCTGCATGACTGTATGCTCTTCTACTTTCTGGAACTGGCAAAGCAGAAGACTTGTTTCCAGCACCATCACTGCTAATGTGAGAAACCTATAATGTTATAATCTCTAAGATGTCATCAGCTGATAGTTTTTCAGTTCCTTTATAATCTTATAGGAACACCATTGTTAATAGTGGAGTCTCTGTTTGTTGGAAAGTTTATATGGCACTTGGCACATGATAAAGCCAAAGAAGCTAGAGTTCTTGTCTAGTTTGAGTCTCTTTTACCCTCACACAATTTGAGGAAACTAGTAATCATGTCAGAGAAATCCACACTGGAAAACTCTAGTGGCATCTAGTAGCTAAGATTGGACTCCTCTCAGCTGTCCCCCAAAATTAAGCCCTGTTACTAGATTTGAGAGCAACTGAGTTCTGGCCACTGTTAGAGTGAAGTAGAAAATGTTGCTGGAAGGCTTCTCTCCAGCTTCCACCAAGCCCCGCATCCCACAATCCACATATAAAATAATCACTCAGACACTTATATTACTTATAAACTGTATGGCCATGGCAGGCTTCTTGCTAACTGTTATTTTATCTTAAATTAACCCATTTTTATAAATCTATACCTTGCCATGTGGCTGGTGGCTTACCGGCGTCTTTACATGCTGCTTGTCCTGGTGGTGGCTGCAGTGTCTCTCCCCCATCTTCCTGTTTCCCAATTCTCCTCTCTCCTTGTCCCACCTATACTTCCTGTCTGGTCACTGGCCATCAGTGTTTTATTTATATAGAGCGATATCCACAGCAAGAAAAGGAGAAACATTCCACTCAAGCTTCAAGTAAGACAAACTCCATGCAGAGCAGCCTTTGACAAGGCTATGAATTTACTAAGCAAGCAATTCGGCTTAGCCAGGTCCAGTTTGCTGAGTGTGAGAACGAATGTATAGTGTTTTACCTTTCAAATCTGTGGTGATAATGTTATGGAGCAATTGTTAACTAATAAAATAATGCTGCTAAAATCATGCTACTCATGCTGCTGTACAGTCAATAGGCAGAACACTGAATTCAGCTTGGGAAATCGTTTTAAAATATTTATGCATTTCTCTGAATGCTAAGTCAGAAAAGGCCAATTGTCCGACTCTGGAAGAATCATTATCGATTAGCTTGCACAAATCAGTTTCCCTCTTCCAAGGTTTGTCCATCTCAGGAGGGATAGTTGTCCTTCATCACTGAAGGATTTCTGTGAGATAAACTGAGATCATTTTCAGTTTACAATTAAGTTTATCACATGAGCAGAATTTTCATGTATTATACATGAAAGCAAATGCCACCTACAAAATGCTAGCCATTGGAGCAGATATATTGATAATGATGATGAATTCCCCATTATCTGTGGCCCATTTTTAAGTACACATTCAACTTGGACAGTGGCAAGAGTATTCCAGGTCTAAGTTATAGGAATTCATGCTAATTAGTTGCCGTTTTACCCTTGAACCCTCTTTAGATGCTAGGTTATTTGAAATTCCTGTTTGCAAATTCAGTATTTTCTAATTGTTCAACTCTTTTATGACTCTTCACAGTCACATTTATAAGGTGGTCACAAGATACAGATTTATTTTCAATCTTTCACAAATTATGTGGATGCTGTTGCCACTGAAGGGTGAAGATACAGAATTTAAATGCATATTATCACAAATGTTTTAAAATTGCTTTATTTATGCAGTTACCAGCACAATTAACATAAATAATATTGGTTTTAGTTCATTGATTGTCAAAAGATTAAGATTCATAAGCAGATCATAGGAGGAAAATATTCTTGTAGAAAGATTTCGTCAAAGGCTGGCCACCAGGTATGGCTCAGCTGCTTGAGAGGACATTCTGAGTCACAGGAGTCCTTTTCATGATTGTTCTCTGTCTGACAAGCTGGCTGATTTTTCACAGAAAGTCATGAAGTGTCTGTCCCAAATGGGTAAACCATCATCCACTTGGGATAATTTTCTTCTGATGCCAAAATGAGCCTACACAGAGAAAACTAAGCACCATAGAAGAGTTCTCGATTCAGTGGGCTTTGTCACTTCTGAAAACCAAGGAAACTTAAATCAAGAAACATCCCCCCAAATCGTGGCCCTGAAAATATCAGTTTGTCAAGATACTCTAGTCAAAATGAGTCATCTCTGTATCCAGTCATTAGCAATAGAAACAGTCACATAACAAGCTGAAAAACATCCTGAGCACATTTTCAACATCCAGCTGTCCTGACAAGAAGAAATTAGTGATGAAGGAAATGTATAATTAGTTGATGCAAACATGTTATTTCCTTAAACATTAACACACACATACAGATACACACACACACACACACACACACAGAGAGAGAGAGAGAGAGAGAGAGAGAGAGAGAGAGAGAGAGAGAGAGAGAGAGAGAGGAGAGAGAGTTTCTGAGAAGTGACATAGAGGAGGACTGGCTAAGATTGAATGGATTTTTTAATGTGCCAGCCTGGACTATTACACTAATTGCATTGTGTTCTTTACAACAAATCCTATAAAGTGTATGATATTATTATTATCTTCGTGTTATAAATGAAGAATTGGTGATAATAAAATGTTAGGCAATTTAGGAATGAATCAAAATTCTGATAGTGAAGATGCTGGGAGTTCAGTCTAGCCAGAGGTCTTAGTTAGGGTTTCTATTGCTGTGAAGAGACACCATGACCGTGGCAATGCTTATAAAGAAAACATTTAATTGGGGTGCCTCCCTTGCAGTTTCACAGTTCAGTCCATTATTTATCATCATGATGGGGACCATGATGGCATACAGGAAGTCATGGTGATAGAGTGGTAGTTTGAGAGTCCTACATCTTGCAGGCAACAGGAAATCAACTAAGATACTGGTGGTATCCTGATCATAGGGAACCTCAAAGCCCTCCCTCACAGTGACATACTCCCTCCAACAAGGCCATACCTACTCCAACAAATCCATATCTCTTAATTGTACCACTCCATATGAGATTATGGAGGTCAATTACTCTCAAACTACCACAGCAGATAAATAGCAATATGAACAAAATATGAATTCTTAATATAGTAGAAGGAGGAAAGATTTTGTAACTACTGAGAACTGGAGTTGAGAATTCACTAGTACTTAGTTAAGGACTGATCTGGGAGCTTTTATTCATAGGTTTCTGTCTTCTGCTGAGAAAGATGAAAGACAATGACTGCCATTGTGAACAAGCAACCTAGAACCCAAATTTTTATTTTAAAGGCCACATTTTCACCACTGCCCCTTCCATTAGTAATACATTTCTTATTCAAATACATATCTACAGATTGGTGCAGTTAAACTTCATGTAGGTCTCTACCAACAGATCTATGTCTATGACTAGGTTGAACTAAATATACATTCATACTATCTCTAATTGAAAGCCCTGACTGCAATAAATGGTTCACTCTAATCTATGCCACTTGCTTTATTTTTTTAATAACTTCTCAATTCTAGAAATTACCAATTCTTCTCAATCCCATCATGTGTTTTCTACTAAATTGGGTAAATCTGATACATGTATATATGTTAGTTTACCACTGTCATGGAACAAGAGAAAGGTATTGTCTAGAAAAATAAAATGTGAAATGCATGTACTGGCAAGGCCATAATCCCTCCCATCCTTTAGGAGAGACTCCTTCCTTATTTCCTCTACATTAGCAGCACTAGGCATGGCTTGGCTTATGGCAGCATAATTCTAATTTCTCGATCTGTCTTACCTCTGTGTATCTCTGTCTCTCAGCCCTTTGTCCTTGTCTTATAAGGGCATCAGTTACATTAGGTTAGGAAACACTTTAATGGCTTGGACTTGGTTATATATACAAATATTATTTGTATTTGTGACCTGTTTCCAGATAAAGTCACATTCACAGATACTGACAGTTAGAACTCTAAAACATTTTCATAGGACTATAATTCAAATTATATAAACATGCATAGTAGTTTAGGATTGCTAACTCATATAGGAAGGATTTTTAGTCTAAATTGACATACAATATACATATTGTGGGTATTGCTCTTATTGGTAATTTCCCTACGTCTTACAGATTACTCATTTCCATAGTTAGTCATTACTTTCCCTTCATCCCGTTTATAAAGAATTCTTTACATAGTTTAAAAAGATTTACTACTTTTCATTCCTTGCTTGGATTACATGATCATTCAAATTACTTAAGAAAGATACATACAAATAAGTCCATTGACTGTTAAAGGTTCTATATATCTTTTGTGCATACTGACAGCTGGCTACCTTTACCACCCCACAGAAGATCATGCAGCACACCGTGTATATCCCCTCTTCACAGGCAAATCTACCCAATCTCGTTCAACTTCTCATGTCTTTTATATGTCTAGTTTTTCACACTTAAGAATGCTGTGTGGCATAGTCCACCACGTAGCTTCTCAGGCTGAATTTTGTTCTTTATGATTAGTAAACTTTTTTCTTTTTTTTTTTAAGTTGAGAATTTTATATACACTTTCTGTGTTTTGAATAAATGTACTTCCCATTCCTTTTCCTACAGTTCCTCCTCTGCCACCCAACCACTATTAATTTACTTTAAAGTCATAGTCTCCCTATTTTTTTCTCCCTCTCCTTTCACTGAGGCCACTTAGTGCTGCTCCCTGTGTGCATCTACTGGAATTTAGCTAACTTTTCAAGGACTGAATCCCTGAAGAAAATTGATTTAGCCCCACCTCCAGCAGACATCAATCATTAACAACTTCTCAGCTAGGGGAAAAACATCATGAGCCCCCTCTTAATCCATCCTGGCATTTTGTCTGGCTTGAGCTTGGGCAGGTCTTGTGCATGCAATTGCAACTTTTGTGAGTTCAGGGTGCAATGGCACTTCCCTGTCCACCAAATACTGTTTTACCGCAGATGGCCACTACTGCTCGCTCTTGCAATCTTTATACCTTCTCTTCCACAACGATCACTGTGCCTTAGAAAAAGAAGCATGATATAGGCATCTAATTTAGAGCTGAGCCTTTCTCTGTCCTTTATCCTCTGAACTTTAATTAGATGTGGGTTCCTTTGTTAATCACTATCCCCTGCAAAAAGAAATGTCACTGATGAGGGTTGAGAGATGCACTAATATATAGGTATAAAGATAAGACCTTGGGAGACATTTCAAAGGTATGTTTGTTTATCAAAATAATACTATATTCTTCACTAAAATCTATGACCTAGTTGTACCTAGGTGGTAGGTACATCTTACTAGCCCACTTGTTATTGCAGTTTGGAGGATTCACAGCTGGATAGGACTTTTTTTTTTTTGAGACAGGGTTTCTCTATGTAGCTTTGCGCCTTTCCTGGAACTCGCTTTGGAGACCAGGCTGGCCTCGAACTCACAGAGATCCACCTGCTCTGCCTCCCGAGTGCTGGGATTAAAGGCATGCGCCACCACCGCCCGGCCTGGATAGGACTTTTACTGTCTTCCCCCACCCCAGTTATTTTAATAGAAATTTCCGACACTGTGAAAGCTAGCCAGTAGGAATGAAGTCAATATACCAGAGTTATATCTCTATATCCTATGACTCAAATATCTGTTGCTTTCAGCATTAGGGTCATGCAAACAAGTTCTGAATGATTGAATCATAACTAAGAACAATTACAAGCATGTAATGTTTGGAGGGGTTTCTATAGGACTCCATTGACTAACAAGTTGAAAAGAGGTGACCCATATTTCTCACAGGTCTATCTGATAACTTATGATATCTGCGAGAGGTATTCTCCACTTGTTATGTGTACTTATGATTGATCCTGCTTTTAGTGGCTTGATAGTTTATGCTGTTTAATTTTTAGTATTATATTGAAAATCATATCATTCAATAATATTCTGTTTATTAGTGTTTCATAATTTGCCAATCTGTTTATCTACTGAAGGATAGCTACTTCCAATTTATTGGTGATTTTGAATAAATCAGCATCTGATTTTAGTGTGTAGGATTTATACAGATGCAATTTTTCAAGTCAATTGGTGAAATATTTAGAAATTCAGTTTCTGGGTCCTGTTACAATAATACTATATTGATTTGAAGAAGATCAAACCAATTTCAAAGACAATGCACTATTTTGTGTTCCCATCAACAATGAATAGGAAATTTTTTTATCACTTTGCAATGTCACCAGAAGTTGGTATCATGGAAATTTGGACTTGAGCCACTCCAATAAGTAACTAGTGAAATCTCATTATTGTCTTAATTTCTATTTCCCTAATGACAAGCTTTGAACATCTTATTGTGTGCTTATTTCTTATCTGTATATCTTCTGTAATGAAACGTCTATTTAGATCTCTTGCTCATTTTAACAATTCAGTTGTGTTCTGATTTTGAGTGGAAATCTATTTTTAATGTATGATTTCAAACTATGAATAATGGATCTAAGTATGATATATACGGGTTTGGAGGGATAAAACTAATTTTCAGAGACTAAACAACAAGGAAGTGATATGGTGATTTTTTTTTTTCCTAACATAGTCGAAAACATGGTTTTCAGATCCATCAAATCCAATAGCCCCTTGTGTTACAAACATAATTTAAATTTTTTACTTTAATAATATGTTTTTCTGCATGTGTATATGTGAATATGTGTGGATGTGTGCATAGGAAAATAGTCATATGTGGAGGCCAGAAGAGGTTATCATATGATCTGGAGCTGAAGTTATAGGAGGTTGTGGTCATCTTGATATGGTGGAGTGCTGTGGGATGTCTTTCTGTATGCTATGAACATGTGTTGCTCTGATTGGTTAATAAGTAAAGGTGCATTGGCCTATAGCAAGGCAGCTTAGAGGCACGCAGCAATACAAGTAGCTAGACAGAAAAATGAAAGGAGAGGCAGAGAGACGCCAGCCTACTGCTCAAGGAACAACATGCCAGTAGACCAGCAAGCCACAGAACACATTGTAAAACATGGATTAGTAGAAATGGGTTAATTTAAGTTATAAGAGCTAGCTAGCAAGAAGCCTGCCATATGCCATGCAATTGGTAATTAATATAAGCCTCTGAATAATTATCTTATAAGCAACTGTGGGACCTTGGGGCTGGGCAAGACCGGAGAAACCTTCTCATTACAGTAGAGGAGGACAGATCTCCAGTCCTCTGCTACAGCACTGTAAGCTCTTAACCACTGAGCCATCTATGCTACTAATGTTTTTGCATTTACCTATCACCATAAAATTATTCAAGGGATAGAACTTTTAAATGTAAAACAAAATCAATCAATATACAATCTACTTTGTGGTGTGTAGGGATAAAAGGCTTAAGAAGAAGTAAACTACTATGCTTACTTTATGTGGATGGCTGTGAATGATTACATGAGGCTACAGTATTAATACTAACAATGGCATCTAATTGGCTCATGGCCTCCAAGACCAAGTTCTCAACACAAAGGAGATTTGTTTTTCCCAGAGAGACAAGGGTTAGGGAATAAGAGACAAAGACACCAGAGGACAAGGGAGGAAGAGAGGGGAAAAGAGAGAGGGGACAGGGGTATTTATTCCAGAGTAGGGCAAAGGACTGCCTCTAGATAGAGAGTAGACAGAGATGGCACATAGGAAAATGGCAGTTTATAAAGGTACAAGAGAAACCCTTTACTAGGATGAGGTATTTAATTTTAACTTTAACTTTAAACTTTAATTTAAAATTAACATGTTAATTAGGTGAGCTAAAGAGGGCTTTGGATTGCTGGACTTCAATAATTTTATAGCTGGACCTTGGTAGTCAGCCTCAGGAGAAGGGATTGGCCAAGTAAAAAAGTAGACCTTAGGGGCTAGCTGTATGAATGGAATCTAATTGTTTTTAGCAAGGCAGATAGAATTTGGGAGAAGAGCAAGGCCTGCCAGAGCCACATGCTCAAGTGGGCTAATTACCCTTCAGTGTCTACTTATAATAAAACAATTGAATTTGAAAAATCAAAAACCTTCCTACACAAGATACTTGGAACATTTAAAGAACATTTATAGCAGAAGATACTAGAATGCAATCTAATGTCAGATTAAGCATTTGTTGTTAGCTGACTCTATATATTTGAATGTAAAACAGAAAAAGAATGTAAGACTAGTAAATAAGCAAAATTTGTCAAGGTAAATAGTAAAATATGAGAGTAGAGAAATGAAGAAACAAGATGTCTTTGCAAACAAAAAGGCTCATAGAGGACTTGGCAATAACCTTTGCTAGATAAAGCTCATCACTGCAGGTACCAAATAAACAATTCCAGCAATACTTCCACTCAGTGTGAAGGCCTAAAACATATTTCAATCTTCCCCACTTCTCCCTAACTCTAAAACAACATTTTAATTGTTCCAATTCTCAATGAGTAATTTGCCCCTTTTCTTGTTGACTTGGGTTCTGTAACAGTTTCCTCTGGAGATTGAAACATTCGATCCTGTAGGAAGCTCCTTAAACAGAACGATAAACAACACAAAATAATTTCAGGAAGCCCCTGAAACTGACCAGATTCTCTAGCTACTTCCCTGCCAGAGTAAACTGTAAGTAAATGATCTGAAAGTCCCTCTCAGAAGATCAGAGCTAACCTTGAAAGAAGACTCTGAGGGGAGCCAAGCTGCAAAGAAAACTTGAGGCACAAACCAGCTGAGCTGCCTGGAAGAGATTTAGAACAACTGTGGCACCTGGAAAGGACACTCCCAACCTGTACAGCTCCCTGCAAGCTCTGCAGTATGATCCATGTTGCCAGCTTTGAGAGCTGTCACCCATGCTGGGGTCAGCTTTGGTGATGCAGCTAGCTGCCTTTGAGTTACTTCAGCTACTGTCAGTAACCCCTCCCCCACATTCCTCTAAGTAACACCAATCAAACTCTCTGGCTCACTAAGTTGGACTTAGGTGGTACTCTGACTTTGGTTTGTCATGGGCTCCTTCTCTGGGGTGAGTAGACTTCATGTTTAATTTCTTCAGGAAAAGTTTTGTCACAACATATGGCAGGTCTGTTAGTCACATCTTTTGTTACTTTGATCAAATTTCTGATGAAAAGCAACTTAAGAGAGGAAGTGTTCCTTTGTCCTGTCCTCCAATGCATCATGGTGGATGGTGTGGCAGTGGGAAAAACTATTGTCTGTAGCAGCAGCAGTGTGAGATTGCTTGATAATATATAGATGGACAGGGAAACAGGAAAATTCCTATGTTCAGCTAATTTTTGCCTTTTTACTTCAGTCTAGGACCCAAGACCTTGGAATGATGCCACTAATATTAAGGGGTGAGTCTCCCCTTGAATTAAGCCTCTTTGGAAAGTGCTCACAGACACAACAAAATATGTGCCTCCCTATGCTGTGGGTGTTTCTTATTCCAATCAAGTGGGCAAAAGCAAGGTTATACAATTGAACAGTATTTAAACATATTTAGAATATTTAAATTTACAGCAAAAGAAATGTTGAAAATCAATACAGAAGAGCTTAAATTTATTTAAATTATTGCCTTGAGTAAAATGAGTCTTGGATAGGAAAAGAGATTTATGAAAGTTAATAAAATTGTATACTTCATATTTAAGCCCAACATGGGCTCAAATTATTGAAATTAACCACTGGTTCTGCTGTATAGGTCTCTTAGCTTCAGTAACGCTGAAGTATTGGCTGAATACATGTAATGTTCTCAATTTAATGACTATCTATTAAGTAATTTTCAACTTATTAAACATATGCCTGATAGCTATTTATATAATCAAAATATATCCTTCCCTTTAACTTTCTATCTTCATGAATATCACTCATATAAAACATTCAGTGTTTGTGGCAAATGGAATCCTAGCAAGGCAGCATGACTGTCAACTTTATTTGAATTTTCTTGGCATGAGATTATACATTTATCATGGACCAGCTTTAATAGTCATGCATTTGATAAGTCTGTGTTATCAAACAAGCTTTGTGTTTATTAGTGCTAAGTTTTGCTCTTTTCCTTTTGTAAGATGAATTTTCATCAAATCAACCAAGACTAGAAACCTAGTTAAGCTAGAACAGGAATGTAGGGTGTGCTAGGATTTTTGAGGCAGTTCAAAATAAAAATAAGACCACCAGGTGGCAGTAAAACATGTGAGCTTTATTTAGGCTACCCTCTGACAGATGGGGACAGGCATAGTGAGAGACCAGTCAGAAGCTGGGATTGGGGGCAGAGGCACACAAAAGGGAAGGATAACCAGGAAATTCCAAGGGGTCCTTGGCTCACAGAGCTACAGAAATCAGCAGAGGCTTGGGGTTTTATTGTGCAGGGGGCTCATCTTATCTATGTAAGCAGATGTTGGGCACAGTTTTACAGAGCATGACATGCAGAACAAGTAGGCTTATAGTGGCCCAAACAAAATCTGTCTGTTGTGGTTATCTTTAAAACAATTGCAGGTTGGAAATTTTCAGTTTAGTGCCAGAGAGCTTTTGAGCTCCTGGGTTTCAGCCAGCCGTGTAGAAATAACAACGGAAGGAGTGATGAACTTCATATCAAAGGGTCAGACCTTTGTAAACTCTACTGTTAACAACCTTAGAGGTTTAAACTGGAGTAAGGGAATTGAAATAGGCAATGTAGGACTGGCAAAAAGATTAAATGGGATTGCATAGGCTAAACGCCAGGTTCATAGTGTGTGCCTAAACGTGTTCATTGTTTTCATGATTCTCATATTTTGAAATTTGTTATAACGTGAATATCTGCTTTGGAATTTGAGTATGTGTTATGAAGAACTGGTACAAGAGCTTATACCACAACTGTTATTTTGAAAGTGTTCTCAGAGAATAAGAGTAGAATGCTAGAGAGAGGAAACCAAAGAAAGTGTAAAAGATGTAGACTACAGTTCTTTGTGGGGGCTGCCTGTGATCTCATGAGGACATTGAATGGCCTCTGAACTATACCAGAGGATCATAACAAAGATTAGACCTATGTGTAGCATGAATCTTAAAAGTTCTTATTAATAAAATCAAACCTGAAGCCAGGTATTGGGGTGAATGCTGGAAGATCAGAGAAACAGAACAAGACACAGCTTCCTTACCTTGCCAGTTCCTCAGCTGATCCTGTTTCCTCAGACTGGAAGCGTCTGAGTCCTCATATCTGAATGGATCTCAGCCCAACTGCTTCTCGAAAGCCTGAATGCTTAACCAGCCAAATGCTTCTAGTTTCTGGTCCTCATGCCTTATATATCTTTCTGCCTCATTCCCTGGGATTAAAGGCTCACTTTCTGGGATTAAAGGCGTGAGTCACCATGCCTGGCTGTTTCCAATGTGGCCTTGAACTCACAGAGATCCAGAGGGATTTCTACCTCTGGAATGCTAGGATTAAAGGTGTGAGTGCCACTATTTTCTAGCCTTTGTATCTAGTGGCTGTCTGTTCTCTGACCCCAGATAAATTTATTAGAGTACACAATATTTTGGGGAACACAATACCACCACACCTGTGGGCATGTCCTTCCACCCTGCTCAGGTGACCAGGATGTACTCAGTGGGATGTGAATGCCTCACTTCTAGTTTTCACACTTGAGTTCTGGTTGGTTGCCAGAAGCCTTCTCACATCTCCTTTACTGCAAAGCCAAAGAAGGACAAGTTCAGCAAGCCAGAGCAGTGATGGGTACTTCCTTTAAAAGAGACTTTCCTGATACATATGTTGAAAAATGGTTCCAGCAAACATTTGGAATTCAATGTAAGAAGTTATAGAAAGGGAAGCCTATAGTGTGATCCAAAGCAAATGCTGAGGTCAATAGAAGACCTGTAACTAATAACAGTCAAAACCATCTTCAAAAAGTGGATCATTTTTGAGAAAGCTGTGAGCTTTCACACTGATTTTCATTTCTGGGGGTTATTATGTATGCATGTTCTAGAACTTTCCTTGATGAGTTTAGAACAGAGCTAATTTTACATCTCTTCCATTTTCTATATCTCTGTGAGCAAATGAAAAGATAATATACATAATTTCTCCATTGTGTTTGGATACTCTGAATTGCAAGACGGTAGTGCTTTCCTTAAGGTCTGTGATGATTCAAGAGCATGAGCATGCATAGGAGTGAGAATCCAGGTCACATCTTGAGAAAGGCACATTTAATTGATGCAAATCACATTTTACTGACCTTTCTGAGAAGGTGGAGGAGCGAGACATCCAAGTATAGAGGATAGTCTTGCTACTATTTTACCCAGCACATGGCCAGAGTTAAGCATGAGAAAGATGGGAATTTTCTATTTCCTTTGACATTATGCGAGTGGAAGTATTAAATGAAATTTTGGGAGTGTTTAAAGAAGGAGTTTTTCAGATATTATTTCCCTCAAAGCCAGGAAGCTATTCATGTAGTATACAATGAAAGAAACCACCAATTGGATCTAAGCTTAGAAGAAACCAAGTGTTCTATTTCCTTGTTTACAGTCCAATTCACCAATAGGATTTTCAAGAGAAATAACCACATCATTCTCACTTTCACTGCGTATTCCAAATTTTCAGTAAAAACTCATTCCATTGATTAGCCAGCCCAGCAGCCTGGTTGGCTCAGTGAAGTTTCCCAGCATTCTCCTCTTCTACTAGTTTACCTTTTCTATACTGTGGCCTTTCTTCCCCTTGATGCTTCTTCTTTCCTATAACTTTGATTGATGCATTGCTGAACTATTGGCTAGGTCTTGTATGGATAAAAGTCTACTCAAAGCATCTTTGGTCACCCATCTATCTGCTAAAAGTCCTGCCTTCCAACTATCATTATTTTAGCTTGAATTCCTGAGAACCTTATTGACCAAGCACAGATTACTATGTTTTTCCAAGGTGTAACACCTCAAATACATTTGGTTAATGTGGGCATTTACTTTGTGGTACCATCATCCTAGAATCATATCATCCTTGAGGACAAGGTGTGGACCTCAGATCTGCACAGGGCTTTGGAAACAACAAACAGGAGAAAAAAAAAAGGATAAGTTCATGTTACAGAAAAGGGTTTTTGATGTTTTTCCATTAGTTATGTAATACATAGTGCTCTCTGCCTTATGGCCAATAGTCAGCTAATACCCTGTGGTATTGTGTTTCCTGAAATATTGTGCATGCTAATAAACTTATCTGGGGTCAGAGACAGAACAGCCACAATATTAAACATAAAGAACAGGCAGTGGTAGCACACACCTTTAATCCTAGCATTCCAGAGGCAGAAATCCATGTGTTCAAGGATATAGCCAAGCATGGTGACTCATGTCTTTAATCCCAGAAGGCAAGTCTTTAAACCTAAGGATTAATGGTATAAAGCAGAAAGGTATATAAGGCATGAGGACAAGAAACTACAAGCATTTGGCTGGTTAAGCTTTCAGGCTTCTAGCAGCAGTTCAGCTGAGAGTTATTCGGATATGAGGACTCAAAGGCTTCCAGTCTGAGGAAACAAGATCAGCTGAGAAGTTGGCCAGGTGAGGTTAGCTGTGGCTTGTTCTGTCTCTCTGATCTTCTAGTGTTCACCCCAATAACTTGCCACAGGTTTGATTTTATTAATAAGATTTTTTTAAGATTCCTGATACAATACTCTGTATGACAATCAGATAAAATTACACGTAGAAACTTTCTAGCAAGAATTTTGTGTACCCTAGATGCATATGGTTGCACAGACCTTGATCTGTATACTTTGAAGGCAAGAGCTGGTGGATCCTGAGTTCAAGGGCAGCTCAGACTACATACGGAGTTTAAGATCAACCTGCTTGACATCATGAAACCTACCACTTAAATTCCAGGGCTAAGAATGCAGTTCACTGGTAGAGTGCCAGCCTGGCATGCACACAGCCTAGGGTTGATCAACATCATTGCAGGAAAACAACAACAAACAAACGAAAAAACAAAACCAACTGTATTTAAAATTACATTTGTATTTTCTTGCTTATGTAAATTTTTTAATTGCCTGTAGCAAATAAAGACTGTGCTATTTATTCTTTGATATTCTCACTTAACTTTCTTATTAATAAGTAATCATGTCACACAAAATTCATATTCCAAGTCTTTTGAGTACCAATGGAGAAAGACTTATTTAAAGCCTATATGTATAACAATTAAAATTCTTTTTGGCATTTCATGAAGAACCTAGACTGAGGAGGACAGGGCTTGGCTTAATCCAAGTTAAATTGAAATTTTATGTGATAACATCATCCATATCAACTTGAAACTCATTTATTTCGAGTAATAAACAGATTTAATTAAAGTGAGATTTTCATTTACAGCAAACTTTTTAAATATCTTCTATTAAGTTTAATTATGTAAAATAGTGAAAGAAATAATATTGTCTAATATTACATAGGAGCCAATGTCTTTAGGAATCTGAGAATATTTAATGTGGACTACTTACAAAAGAATAAAAGGTAACATGAAAAATAAGAGACAAATTCACCACCATTTAATTTCTATGTTTGTTTTTAATTCATTAGGAAAGTCTGAGCATGGTTTTTTAGAGTATTCTACATAAATATATCCTAGTATTAAATTAAATGGCTTTGGGATTTCTATATCAGGTTTCAGAATATTGCTCATTCTCTTAGGTAAACGGTCTGATTATGACCTCAGATGATGACAGTGTATGCAGCTATTTTTAAAGCATATGTTAATGAAAATGTATATATTTTTCAAGCAAGGTGCTATGTCATTGAATTTCTCAATATCTTAATCTGTTGAAACAAAATAAACTATGTAATCATCCCATTACACCTTCATCCTTAAGTAATTAGCATTGCCCATAATTACTAGAAAAGTTGTGTTTATATTTTAATTAGGTACAGAGGTTAATTGAAATGACACAATAGCACACACAGGCATGCATGCATGTGCATACACACACACACACACACACACACACATAATAGCATGATTTTTTTCTTTTAAGCTGTTTCAGAGAGATACTCACTGGCTGCCTGAAGAAGATGAATCCATGAGAACATGTATATGCAAGATGGTATGAAGCAGTGGTCATAAATTATAATGAATGGATAAGACAGAAGAGAACTATAGTTAAGAATCAAATGCAAAAGACTGAAATATCTGGAAAGTGTTTGGAGAAATTTTATGATAGGTAAACTGTTGATTAAGAAATATTTGGGGTGACAGAGTTGCAGAGGAAGAATGTGACCAATGTGGATTATCTTGAATGTGGTGCTCAGGAGACTTAGTCATTTATTTTGTCCAAGCAATTGAGATCAGATTGACACAAGTGTCAACAGTTAAGATACTACACAAAACACTTGAGACCTTTTTGAATCCCAGGTTTTTCATAATATGATTCAGCCACCACTTATTCAATTTTATAATAAAAATAAATTAAATTTCATTCTATATATTGAAAATTATTTTTGAGAGGGATAATACAGCCTCAAAGATGGAAAAAGATTAATTATTTTTAAATGCCACATTGTTTGTATATTCATTTTTTCATAAATCAATGGGGGATGTGAATTTTTACTCATAATCTCATTTTTCATTATCAGTGAATCACTGCAGGGAATAACCACAGTCCTTCTCTTTTTATGTCAGACTCTTTTGAAGAGAATATATCAGTAAACTGGGAAGAATTTTCTGTTTTCAACAACAGGTTCCAGGAGAACAGAGTCTGGTGTCAGCAGGGGCAGGTGGAGTTATTCTTTGGGTAGTGCAATCTGTCTACCTGGTAGGTGCTTAGAAAAGTCAAATGCTTGGTATGAGTAGAAAACTATCAGAATATGATATCCTTTAGGATACTATCATTTATTGTCTGGTCTCATTGTTGAAGAAGTATAAAGGATGATGCAAAAAAAATATTGGAACCTTTGATTAAAGAATATTAAACACATTCATATTTACATATTGGATGCTTATAAACCCAGAGGGTCTTTGAATATTTTTAGTTAAAAAACAGAGAACAGTGTAGTCGGCTTAAGTAATCATACTTTTTGCTGGAGTCATAAATCTACATGTGAAGGCCCAGACCTGGCTTGTTGTCAATCATTTGTAACTAAAGTTTTGATAAACTCAGTCAAACCTTTTTACTTATGTGGTGCCTGTGGCCATCTTTCAGCTACCATGGCAGAGCTATATTGTTGATACAGAAACTGAACAGTCTACCAACATGAAACTATTCACTCTTTATCTGTTACAGAAACAGTGCTGACAACCATATTGGATGCCTAGGAGAATCCATGTCAACCAGAGCCATAGTCAACCCTGTAGTTCAGAGGTGGAAAACTTGCATTTTTCACAAACACTGGTTAGCAAGATTTGTATGTACATACACAACAAGAATGACCAAGTGTCTTAAAAGCCAGTCTTTTCTTCTGAAGCTCAAGTTCAAATAAACAATCTCCTCCATCCCTCTGGATTGTACTGGTACTGCTGTGTTCAATTGACTAGTTTTCTTCACTAACTTGAAATATCTCAGAATTAAGGCAGACTTGACTGTAATATGATTTCTATGTTCATATTGTCAAAAAGTAGATCAGAAAATATTTTAATCTTTTAAATGTTAAAAAATGTAATTGGTTTAATAAAGAAGCTAACTAGACTATAGCTAGGCAGGATAAGGTTAGGTGGGAGAACCAGAATAAGCAGACACTGTGAAGAAGATGGGTGGAGGCTCAGAATTTCAAGGTGACATGGAGAGGAGATGAACTTGCCCTACTGAGAAAAGGTGCCAAGCCACATGGCAGAGTGTAGATAAGAAATATGGGTTAATTTAAAATGCAAGAGTTAGCTAGGAACAAGCCTGAGCTATTGGCTGAGCATTTATAATTAATGACAAATCTCAGTATAGTTATTTCTGCCCCACCAGAAAAATTCATCTACAAATAGTAACTGAACATCCTGCAACTACATCCACATAAGACCCGGTAAAGCTTAAAAAAGGTTCTAAACACACAAAAACAGAGTCAAACATGGATTTCTAGTCTCGTGCCTCTCATTCCAGCCTCGATACAGAAATGTATCTCCAGCTGATGCATATGGACTTGAGCCGCCAGCATGAGTGCTGCCAGAGAGAGCCCTGCTAGCATGGCATGAATAAACCCATACAGCAGCTTTAAGTTTTGCTCATGCGAACAGAAAAGATTACAAATATGCAGTAAAGACAGATCCAGATGGGCAAAACCTCTAAATGGGTTATAGTGTGTTTAAAAATAAGCATAGGAGCTCGGTGGTGACACACACCTTTTATCTCAGCACTTGGGAAGCAGAGGCAGGTGGATCTTTGTGAGCTCAAGGTCAGCCGGGGCTACAGAATGAGTTCCAGGATAGGCACCAAAGCTACACAGAGAAACCCTGTCTCAAAAAAACCTACACACACACACACACACACACACACACACACACACATATATATGTATGTATATATATATATATATATACATATATACATATATATAGGCTTTGCAGAACAAAGAGAAAGGATATATATATACATAATATATATATATATATATATATATATATATATAAACACAGTCATGGATTAAAAATAGTTTAAAAATAAAAAATAATAGGGTCCATAAAAAAGGAACAAAATTAAATTAAAAAATAGAATAAGTCACTTCGACATGGAAAATACACAGAATCTAGATCCTGTATGTTGTGTTATCTTTAGATTTTCTGATTGCTAAAATGAATGAATGACAGCTGCTAAGACACATTGGATTATGAAAACTGCTGGATTAAACCAATTTATATGTTTTAATAATGTCTTGACTTCAAATTGGAAGTCAAAAGATATATTACTTTGAGGAAGAGGTTATGCTTTTATTTCCACAGGAAATGAGAGGCTGCCGATTGATTTCAGGTTGATATGGATCCGGTTTGATTGGAGAAGACCACCTGAAAATTCTGGCTACAGACATAAAGAAATAAACCTAGAGAAACTACAAAACACATAATGTATATTTTACTTACTCAAGCATAAAACAAAAATTCATCTTTGGCTAACTTGTGTAAAATACACAGTCTATGCTTATATAAATACACATATGTATGTTACCTTTAAAAGTTCATGTATTTTCAGAACAAGGGGACCCACCACAAATGAAAATGGATGGCCCAGATGATCCAACATCTCAGAGCACCTCCATTACAGTTTTCTCAAAATTGTGCATCCAAAATAACTTCAAGGATGCTGGTTGAGATAGGCCAACCTCACAAGCTACTCCAGTCAAGACTTAACAATTATCTTGATTTTCTCAAGGTTCTACTAAAGATACCAGCACCCTCAAAGAACAGGAAATAGGGTAGAGAATGATGCCCACATTCCTAACAGATGGGTTAATGGGTGGGTTTTGGTTATTCAATGGATTATGGATGTTTGTCATTGTTTATAGTAGTTACTTACAAGTTGTTACTAGTCATAATAAAAAAGATAAACAAAAGAGTTAAATTCAAAGATCTCTTCATAAAAGAAAAAAGAGGAATCTGATATAGGATATGATAGGAAAAGGGGGTAGGTTATTGAATCTACTTTAATCCAAAACACAACAATTAATTTTAAAATATTTTACATTGCTATGGATTTTGGTTTATTGATGCAAATTTAAAGTTAATTTTGTTATACTGCATGTATGTTTCTACTCTTGTTTAGAGTATTGTGCTTACACAATTCATTTAAAAATGTAATGTTTAATTAAGAAATACAGATTAATAGCTAGTTATCTATAATTGTCAAACTTTTTGTAATAGTCAAATTTATAGTCATGTGAGGTATGTTTTCAAGGTCATACAAAGACATATTTAGATAGGTAGATGGTCTTCAGACACTTCAAAGACCTACAGAATTTAGACTCTAATATATTTAATAATCTATGTCTTTTCATAAAAAAAGACATGAGACAGTGAGACATGTCTGCTCCTGACAGCACCAATTTACTTCAAAAGATGATAATGGGCACCGAAGAATTTCTATATGGAGTTTTCTTTCTTTATAGAAAAAGCTAGCCATTTGGGGGAAAAAAAGCCTGCTTTTGCCTCAACTGCTGACAGTATACTGTCCAACCTGCACAAGCAGTATGCAAAAGAAAGCAACTGCCAAACTTTGCCAAGAAAAATAGGACAGTCCTTTAAAATTCCCAAGTTATCAAAAATGTCTGTCAGATATACTAGGTATGTAGGTTGAAAATGGATGCCCCAATTTTACAGAAAAACTTGGATGACTCTCAAGGAAGCAAGATGTCCCTGTCATCAGTTAACTTTTCACCGTTCTGAGGCCTTTGATGGAGTTGAAGACTAAATAATTAGACTTAGAGTTTTCCTCAGTTGTACTAAAAAGGTATATTAGATATACAACTTTAGACTCACAAAATCAAGATAGATAGATATTTTCTCTAAATTTGCCAAATACAAATTGACTAGGCACTGTAAATGTAATTCTTGCCTGATAATTCTTCTTATTGTCTACAGTTTTATTATTTTAGAGTTAAAAATCTTTCTTTTTTATTTAGACAAACAGGGAAATGTGGAATGTTTCTTTACCCTGTGTGTATATGTGTCACTGTGATTGGTTTAATAAAGAAGCTGACTGGCCTATAGCTAGGTATGATAAGGTTAGGTGGGAGAACCAGACTGTGGGGATGCTGGGAAGAAGGAGGGAGTCTCAGAATTGTGAGGAGACGCAGAGAGAAGGAAATGGACTTGCTGTACTGGGAAAATGTACCAAGCCACATGGCAGAGCATAGATAAGAATGGGTTAATTTAAAATGTAAGTTAGCTATTAAAAAGTCTGAGCTATTGGCTGACTATGTATAAATAATAATAAGTCTCAGGATGATTATTTGAGTGGCTTCTGAAAAACAGAGAAACTCCACCTACAATACGCATTAGTTTATTGATCCTAAAGCTAATCCAGCATTTTTATTTGCTCCTGAAACAGACTACAAAAATTTTCTACCATGAAAGCTTCAGGTTGCCAAAGGGAGGGGATGGAAACTTTATAACTTGGGTTTTTGTTTCACAAGTTCTGAATTTGAAATTTAGAACTTTACTGCCTTCTAATTATTTGATCCTCATCCCACCAGAAGGTGGAGGCAATATGCTTCCCTTTCCTTCTCTCTATCATATGATTCTTCAGTCAACAGGTGTCAAGTTTCATCTTGCACAGTACCCTACATCTATCTATGTTGTCATGAGTACCATGATCTCCTTTTCTGCATAAGACCTCTTTGAAACCCAAATTTTTGTAACATAGTACAGTTATTTGTTCAGTTTCAATAAGTTGAATTGTAATCATTGTAATCAGTAAGGCAGCTGTACTTGGTAGAAATCATTCATTATATTGCACACTTGAAATATGTGTAATTTTATTTATCAATTATGCTTTTCAATATATTGGGCAAAGTAAAATTGGGCAGAAATAAGCTTGGTTATGTACTATGGCCATGTGAACTTGGAACTCACATTCCTTTAATGGGACATCTGACAACTTGTGTAAGAGAAACCAGCCCCTCAGGAGCCTTATTTTTAAATTCTTATCTGAGCTGAGCTCAACATGAGAATACAGAGTAATCTCCAGTCATCCCATACTTTAGTTTTGGAGTTTCTTAGGCCTCTAGCTTCCTGTAGAATATAAAGCATTGTGGAGCCAAGGTAAGTCACTCCTGCAAGCCACAATGTATAAAAAATTTTTAAAAAATACCAAAAAAAACCTCCCAAAAAACTGATTGTGGTACAAAGTATTAAAATTTGAGATAGTTTAACATGAATAATAATGGAGCCTATTCACCTCTCTGCCAAATGGGAATAGTATATATTATAGTATAACTGTGTTATTAGACTCTAGCAAATCTACACAGGCTGTGAACTGTAGCTATGGATACTTCCTGAAAATGGTTTTTAGCTTTTATTGTTGTCATTATGACTATGTCTTATATCCCATTCCCACTGTCAGAAGCAGTCTCATGTCCAGTCTCTGTACTACAAATGGAAACTAGAATCTTAAAATCATGAAGGTCTGGTAACGAATAAAGTAACATTTTAATTGAGACAAAAACAATATTCTAGAAAATTAAAACTCAAATGAGAAATTAATATTAATTTTTGTCTACTTACTCATTTGTTTATGTCAAATATTTAACTGATACCAATAGTAGGTCAGATTAATATACCCTATCATGAGAGAAACGTTTGCTTGCCTTTGACCTGAAGTTGTTGATTAGTAACAAAGTTAGTTCTTGGGAGGAGATTGTGATCTATTTTCTGCCTGGAGACCTGGTAATTCTATACCAGGTTGTCTTTGAAGTTGGGTACCAGAAAATGACCAGATTCCTCCTGTCTCTACTTATTAGGTGCTGGGATTACAGGTGTGCCTCACAATGCCTTGCTTGTAGAATGCTATGGATCAATCTTTTCAAGAAGGCTAGGCACACACTCTACCCACCGAGCACTAGCCTCAACCCTTGTTTTATTTCACTTCAGCACAGCCAGGCTATAGCATACACTGCAAGACAACAAACACTAACCCTCAGGATCTCATTTTGAGGAAACAGATCCAAGTGATTACTTCAAATTCACCCTGTTCTTTTGAGTTGTCAGTAAACATGGGCTGGTAGCATTTTCGTGGCAGACTGTGGATGAGCAGCAAGTGATTTCAATGCACAGTGAATTCGAGTGACATTTTTCATCCAAAGCAATTCTGTTCAAAGCCACATAATTTTAAAAGGACACCAGCACTGATGAGAATAACTGTGTATTGAGATTCTTCTGTGTAGACAGATATTCCTGCATTTAAAGATTCAAATAAGTCAAGTATTCTAATATACAATTCTTTGCTTCAGGATCATAATTCTGCTTACTAGTCATTCTTTTTGACACTCATTCTGGGTTTGTTATTAGGCAGTGTGATTCATTGATAATGTGCTTCATCCCAATGGCTATAATCATTTTCAGAACTCTTAACAGATTAGAAGCTGGGCATGGTGTCTCATACCTTAAATCCTAGCACCTACACACACACACACACACACACACACACACACACACACACACACTCACACACTCACACACATACAAATAGATACACAAACACAACTGTTTAATGTTACTGTGTGTATATGTTTTGTAGGGCTAACCACTTGGTATGAATAACCACTTAGTGGGTTCATCCTAGGTGAAGACTAATTCTATCTTTCTCAGATGTTGTTAATTGCCTGTAGATCTTCATCTAGGATTGGACCCTCATGATATTCTCTCCATTCTGGTTAGCATGTCAACTGATGTTGTCATTATTCAGGTTTCATTTAGGCAGCCATATTGTTGAAAATTCTTGGATGTAACTTCCCTGTCATATAGAAGACACAATCTTGCATCAGACTTCTTGGTCCTCTGGCTCTTAAAATCTTTCTACCCCCGATTCACTATGTGGGACTTTTAGAGTTATACTGTATTTTATATTATGGTATTAATGTGAGAGCTCGAGGACAAACATAAAATAAAAGACTATGGATTAGGTGATATGCTTGTGGTCAAGTTGACAGGGACAGGGTCTTCTGATTCCTATAACTATCAACTTGACACAGCCCACATTTATCTGTGGGAGCCACAACTAGAAAATGGCCTTCATCATACTGACCTACAGTTGTGTCTATGGAACATTTTATTGATTGCTAATTTATGTAGAAGGGCACAGCACACACTAGGCAATGTCATCTCTACTTAAATGGACCTAAGCTGTATTAAAATTGTAGCTGGGCTGGGCGGTGGTGGCACACACCCTTAATCCCAGTACTGACGAGGCAGAGGCAGGCATATCTCTGTGAGTTCAAGGCCAGCCTGGATTACAGAGTGGGTTCCAGGGAAGGCACAAAGCTACACAGAGAAAACCTGTCTAGAAAAACAAAAACAAAACAACAACAAAAAAATTGTACCTGAATGCAAGTCTGGGAGAAGTATTCCTCCATGGTTTCTGCTTGAAGTTCTTGCCTTGAGTTGCCATCTTGCTTTTCCTAGATGATGGCGTTTAACCTATAAAACAGTGATTCTCAACCTTCCTGATACTGTGACTCTTCATACAGTTCCTCATGCTGTAGGGATCGACAGCCATGAAATTATTTTTATTTCCACTTCATAACTGTAATTCTGCTACTGTTATGAGTGGTAATATAAATATTTTGGGAGATACAGTTTCATCAAAGGGGTCACAACCCATAGGCTGAGAACTGTCATAAAATGAATTTTACCTTTTACTGCCCAAGTTGCTTTGGGTCATGATGTTTATCACAGTAACATAAAAGCAAAATAGAACAGTGCATTTCCACAAAATTCTCCTCCTTCCTGTGTGTGATTTTTGTATTGTTATAAGTCCATTGTTAGTAACTTTCTAGAGAAATCACCTACTTAAATCAGATTCATTGCAAGAGAAAAGAAGGGAAGAAATAGAAAAGGAAATAGAGTGTTAAATGTGGAGAGATGGGAGGGGAGAAAGGAATGAGAAAGAGGAACCAGCTAGATTAATCAGTTAGTTTTTGTCAGGTGTGCATATTATCAACGGAACTAGCTCATCTCCTACAATATTTCTCCTTTTCTCCCTGTGGAGCATCACAGGACATGCCTCACCATTGTCACTATCACCTACCAAGGATTCAGAATTTGTATGTGATGTCCATTAAAGCTCTCCTGTCTTGTTTAGGTTTCAGTTTTGATATTTTTATAAAATAGAAAGGATATGAAGTTGGATGTGTAAGCAGTTGAGCAGATATAGAGGAGAAGAAAGAATGTGATCAAAAGACATTGCATGAAATTCCCAAAAATAAACCCACTAAAGTTTAAAAAACAACAACAACAACAACAACAAAAAAAAAAACCACCAATGTTCCAATTCTCCAGAAACAACTTTAAATTTCATTTTAGAGATCAGAGATTTGAGACCCTAACCAAAATTTCCCACACCCCAACAATCCAAATGTGAACTATGTTTTGAACCTAGATGTTCTGGCTTCAAATCTGGAAATCATGCTTGCTACCTGATATTATCATTTAAGAAGTGTGGACATTTGCCACCTAGGTTAGCAGTGCCATCTTGGCTATAGAAATTTAAAGTTGAACATTTTAGAAATAGAATCTTTTTTATGCCAATATCAAGCTGTTTTTATTATTATAGCTCTATAGTAAAGCTTGAAGTCAGGGATGGTGATGCCTCCAGAAGTTGCTTTACTGTAAAAGATTGTTTTAGCTATCCTATTTCTTTTTCCATATGAAGTTGAGTATTGTTCTTTTGAGGTCTGTGAGGAATTGTGTTGGGATTTTGATGGAGATTGCATTGCACTGAATGTGTAGATTTACTCTTAGTAAGACTGCCATTTTTAATATGTTGATCCTACCTATCAATGAGCATGGGAGATCTTTCCATTTTCTGATATATTCTTCAATGTCTTTCTTTGAAGACTTAAAGTTCTTGTCATATAGGTCTTTCATTTGTTTCGTTAGAGTTATCCCAAGGTTTGTGCATATACCCAAGGGATACTCAATCATACCACAAGGACACTTGTTCAACTATGTTCCTAGTAGCATTAATCATAATAGCCAGAACCTGGAACTAACTTAGATGTCCCTCAACCAAAGAATGAATAAAGAAAATGTAGTACAATTACACAATGGAGTATTACTGAGCTGTAAAAAAAAAATGACATCATGAAATTTGCAGGCAAATGGATGGAACTAGAAAATATCATCTTGCGTATGGTAACCCAGACTCAGAAAGACAAACAGTGTGTACTCTGTGAGGGCCCACGAAGGCTCCCTAGTAAGGCCTAATCACAAGATGCATTGCCATGGCGAGTGGTTACCAGGTGTTTTGAAGGGTCTACACTTGTTTGTACTTTGATCTTGAAAGGGGGAGGTCTCCTGCCTCTCTTTTTGCTAGTGTATAAAAGACCCATTTGAAATAAACTCAAGGCTGCTGGGTATTGATCCAGGGACACCCTGAAGCTATCCTGTGTCTCTGTCTTTTTTTACACCCGTATTTATATCTAGCATAAACCAATTCCTCACTCCTCTCTTCATGGGACCTTTCAATAGGTCAGGGCTGAACCCCTGACAGTACTCACTCATAAGTGGATACTAGATATAAGGCAAAGGGTAACCAGACTGCAACACACAGCTCCAGAGAAGTTAGATAAGGAGGAGGACCCTAAGAGAGACACATGGATCACCCTGGGAAGGGGAAATAGATGAGATCTCCTGGGTAAACTGGGGGCAGGAGGGGCAATAGAGGAGAGGGATGGAGGATGAGACTATGGGGGGAGGGGGTGATCAAGCTGGGGGACAGATAGAGTGGGAGAGCAATGGAAGAGATATCTTGATAGCGGGAGCCATTATGGGCTTAGTGAGAAACCTGGTGCTAGGGAAATTTCCAGAATTTCACAAGGATGACCCTTGCTAAGACTACTATCAATAGTGGAAAGTATGCCTGAACTGGCCTTCCTCTGTAATCAGATGAGTGAATACCCTGTCATAGAGCCTCCATCCAGTAACTGATGGAAGCAGATGCAGAGATCCACAGCCAAGCACCAGGCAAAGCTCTGGGAGTCCAGTTGTAGAGAGGGAGGAGGGACTTTATGAACAAGGGGGGGTCAAGATCATGATGGGAAAATCTACAGAGACAGCTAGATCATGGGAACTCTATACTAACAGCTGTGGGGTGCTGTGGGATGTTTTGTATGGCAAATGTGTTGCTCTGATTGGTCAATAAATAAAACACTGATTGGCCAGTGGCTAGGCAGGAAGTATAGGTGGGACTAACAGAGAGGAGAAAAGAAAGTACAGGAAGGTGGAAGGAGTCTCTGCCAGCCACCACATGACAAGCAGCATGTGAAGATGCTGGTAAGCCACGAGCCACATGGCAAGGTATAGATTTATGGAAATGGATTAATTTAAGATATAAAAACAGTTAGCAAGAAGCCTGCCACAGCCCTACAGTTTGTAAGCAATATAAGTCTCTGTGTTTACTTGGTTGGGTCTGAGCAGCTGTGGGACTGTCGGGTGACAAAGATTTTTCCTGACTGTGGGCAAGGCAGGAAAACTTTAGCTATGGTGGGGCCTACATGGAACTGAACTAGACCCACTGCATGTGGGAGACAGTTGCATAGTTTGATTTGTTGGAAGGGCCCCTGGCAGTGGGATCAGGATATATCCATGGTGCATGAGCTGGCTTTTTGGAGCCCAGTCCATATGGTGGGACACCTTGCTTATCCTTGATGCAGAGGGGAGGGGCTTGGTCTTGCCTCAACTGAATGTACCAGGCTTTGCTGAACCCCCATGGGAGGCCTTATCCTTTTGGAGGAGTGGATGGGGTGGGGGCTGGAGGGCAATGGGGACGCAGGAGAGAATGGGAGGAGGGATGGGAGGGGGAACTATGAGTGGTATGTAAAATGAAAAAATTAAATAAATAAATAATAAGAAAGGAAATAAAATCTTGGTTGTACCTGATGTTTTAATATTGAGCATGAAGAAAAATGACCCAGAAGCTGAAATGATTTGCCTAAGCCCACTCAAAAGGCAGTGGACTTGAATCACAAAGGTTTCATGTCAGTAACCTATAAACTTAAAAACCAAACACTAAAAAGGAATGGTAGGATGGATAGTACTGTGAAATATAGTTGTCCTGCTCTTATTCACAGGTGATACATTCAATGACTCAGTGATGCTTGAAACTTGGTATTGTGTGTGTATGTGTGTGTGTGTGTGTGTGTGTGTGTGTGTGTGTACATGTGCTATATACTTTATATGTAGTGACATATTTTATATGCAGTCACACTGTGGTATTCCATACACTAGGATATTATCCTATTGTCCATACTACACTCTGTGTACTGCTCGACTGCAGTGTGTGCTGTACTTTTTAATAGATGTGTACTTAAGATAAAGCTTAATTTGTAAATTAAGCACAGTAAGAAATTATAAACTGTAGACAAATTGCTAAATAGTCTTATTAATAAAAAACCCAGAGCCAGATATTGGGGCAAAGACCTGAAAGATCAGAGGAATAGAAAAACCATAGCCAACCTCACCTTACAGATACCTCAGTTTCCGAAGAGACCTACTTCCTGTATACCCACACCAATATGACTTTCTGTGGAATGGTGGTATGGAGTTTAACTCCAGTACTTGCAGGAATTTTTCTTTCCTTGCCTAAGTCATGTAATCTCCCAACCCTTATTTATTCTGTCTTTAAAACAAGGATAAGAATAATCTCTACTTCAGAGTTGATATAAGGACAAAATGGATAATCTTAATAAAATGCCTGGTCCATCATTTTCACTAAGTAGTAAACTAATAGTAGTAGTAGTAGTAGTAGTAGTAGTAGTAGTATCAATAGGAGTTATCTAAAGTCCCTTTAGGTTCTAAAGTTGTGATACATCAGGAAATGCTGAATATCAACCACACCTCCAAGGTCACTCAACACTGAATACATTGCTTATAGAAACACTTCATTTCAACTACCCAGACTGCTAGCTTTTTAAGACAACAAATTTTAATTCATGTTTTTGTACAATCAAAGAAAGAAGACAAGAAAGACAACAGAAACCCTTTCAGGGTATGTCACGCTTCACAAGGTTAAACCCTTTAATTAAATCTACACCAGTTCTTCTTGATCTTATAATTTGTATCTGACATTGCTTCATTGTAAGTATTGCATCTAGACTTATTGATTGCTTTATTGTCTTGGGTTTCTTCTGGTTTACTCTGACTTTTTTTATGGCAGAAAAAGCTGATAATCTATTGTCTTTACCACCACTAGCAGGAGTAAGAAGTACACCCAGTGGACCCTTCTGACAACACCATGACATTTATGTCATTGGGATACAATGTACCCTAGAGTACGGCCTCCAAGTGATATTTTCTCAATTATATAAACTGTGGGCACCTGCTGATGCAGTGACTAGTAATAATTGCTGCTTTCAGCTTTGTTCACAAGTGTTTAAAGGAGAAGGCTGGTTTAATAGTCATATTGGAAACACCAGCCGATATTTCCATTTTGGGTTTTTATAGTCTTTCTTCTGGCTTTTACTTTCTTCCCTTGGTGATTTACACAAGGATTCAGAAATGTTGGAAGTGTGGTGGTTATGAGACTGCATTATCACTTTGAACAATGTACACTTCAGTGCATTAGCAATTTGTAAACTGAAATGCTACTATTACCCCAAGCAATTAACATGGTCTCTAAGCGAGGTTAAGGGTCAAAAAGCCACCCTCAAACTTGAAGTTACTTCCTCTTCACAGGATGGACCATTCAGTACCTAGCTTTATTGTTTCTTCTACAGAGATAAGCTTTCTTAGGTGGCAATGACACAGACCAAGATGGGGAATATGCGAACTAAAGTTAGTGACTTAGGGTATTGGCTTATTATTCCTCTGTGACTTTTCAGAGAAACATGAAGATTCACTCGGCTCATTCCTGTGGCACAAAACAATTCTAAAACTGTCTCATCCTCAATTCTTGCTTTTCTCTTCTCTCTGCTTCTGTGTCTGGACAAAAAGCTATTCCTAAAACTCATTTTATTTACTAGGATTAACCTTGTCCCAGCTGGAGTGTCATCCATTTGCCTAATTCAGATCTCTGTAATCTTGAATTTACATACCATAAAAGATCTGATAGGTTTGGTAACTGATCATCAGTATGCAATATTGAATGCTTTGTGTGGCTGTGTTCTTACCCCAAACACTATCTCTCTATAGATGACTTGAATTAGGATTGAATCCATTGCTAATTGCATGTTTTTGTGACAAAGTACAGAACATGTCATCTTTAATATCAAGAAACTACCTTAGATGCCTTGTAGGCTTTCAATGCTTTTAATTTCTTCTGACAATAGAAAATGTGAAAGACAAACTTCTTTTGTGGGCAGTGCTAGTATTATCACCAAGTTGATAACAGTAGGAATTCAATCAAATACTTATCCCTATATTAATCACTTTCTCATGGAGATGAGAGTTCCTAGCATGTGTTTATCCCACTGTGTCCTTTCTAGAAACATCTAACAGGAAAATGCATATTTGCTTTGTAGGTATAAATAAAGATATTAGGGTTTGAGGAGATACTCCAGGGCTTGCTGTGCAGAATCTGTCCAAACTTGAGAAGAGAGGAGAGGGGTGGTTAAAACAACATTTGAAGATGGTGTTCATGAGAAGACATAGTGCTTGGGCTTTTATTTTGAAATGGTTCACTTTGAGTTTTATCAGAAATTTTCTCCGTTCTAAAGAATGTGTGTTTTTAAATATGTGAAATTCTTTTCTTGTTTCTTGAAAGCTTCTATTCCTTTAAATGTCAAGTTCTTCTAATTAATATAAGTCAATGTGTGAATGTTAAACAGTTTCTTAAGACAACGTAGGGAAATTCTTATTTGCATGTAATTTAGAGTTGCAAATTTTAAGCCGCAGCCAGAAAATCACCAAATATTTTCATTCAAGGAGTTTGTTTATAGAATACCAGGTTAAATAAAATTTAAAAATACAGCTATCAATGTGATCTAATGGAAATTACTTTTGAATACCAGTTAAACAATCTGAGTGCTGGTTTAAACCATTGCATTAACCATTTCTATAATCTGGGCAGTTATTTTACATATGCCATTTTGATTTAATTTTTCTCATCTGAAAAAATAGCTAATGTTGTTGAAATTATTTTTTTTCTTCTATAAAGATTTTGGCTGCATGATAAACACATAATAGACATATCAAATCTTTGAGTCAACATTCCTCTTATAAAAAATTTCAATGAAATATTTCTAAATTTATTGAACAATATTGGCTTGATAATCTAGAAGATAGAATTTACAGTATGCTTGTATGTATTTTCACATATATAAGGGTTTTCAGAAACTTTCAGAACGTAAAACATGTTATATCATTCTAAGATATCTTTCCAGGTCTCTTAATAAATTTTGGATTCAAAATATTCTTCAGCCAAACATATATATAAATAATGACCACCTCAAATTCTATTCACAGTTCATTTGTGCCCTTTTATCTTCACTTTGCAGTCTTCTCCCCAATACCTCCTATTTCAATTCTGAATCATACAGGACAGCATGCAACAGTATTGGATGGTGAAGATCAATTCATACAGGACAGAATTTCCAACACTTTGCAGATTCTATGCAGAAGGAAAAAAAAACCCAAAGGTTTTATAATTGCTGTGATCCCTTAGGGGTAAATGTGACAGCTGTTTTAACAGCTGGAAAGTCATGTCTCCTGACAGCTCAGCAAAAGCGCTATAGACTGCAGAACATATCAGAAAGTGTGCATGAGCAAACTGTCTTAGAACTTCTCCAAGACAAATTGATCTAACAGCTTTGCTCCTCTGAATAGTTTATAGCCATAAACTGTCAGCATGTTGGATCAGTCCTGGGAATGTTTCCAGCTCTCCATTATTCTAAAATCTCTCCTGGGGTCTCAGATTAGAAATGCTTTAAGAACAGCAAAAGCACCTACTTGATACTATTACTGATTAAAAAATCAGATAATTGGTTGGATTTAATGAGATCTGACGGAAAAGCTGCATGGTCTGGAGGGAAGAAATACACCTGAGAAGTAGGATAGTAAAACTTACAGGCTAAGAAGCAGCCCTGTGCTTAGCTATCCAGTGCTAAGAGGCATCTGAATGATCTGGCCTTATTTACATCATGAGGGCATGATGCATTCCCATCAACGCTTTCAATTTTGCTTTCATTTGCTCCTTCAGTACTTCATTTTTTAATTAATTATTTCTATATACTTACATGTTGTAGAATATTATGTTAAGATGTGTTACATTTGTTTATGCTATGGAACATTTCTTTAATAATGCAAAGATGTGCCACATTCTTTTATATTGCATTTGTTTAACTCTGTGAAGCTGTGTTACTTTGTGTGGTGATGTACTGTATACCCTAATAAAATTTGCCTGAAGATCAGAGGACAGAACAAGCCACTAGATTAAACATAGAGGCCAGACAGTGGAGGCACATACCTTTAATCCTAGCACTTGGGAGGCAGAGATCCATTTGAATCTCTGTGAGTTCAAAGCCACCCTGAACTACATGAAATTGACTCCATCTAGGAAAGAAAACAGAGATAGGCAGTGGTGTCATACACCTTTAGTCCCAGTACTGGGAAGCACACATGCCTTTAATCCCAGGAAGTGATGTCTGAGCAGAGAAAGCTAAAAAAAAAAAAGGCATGAGGAGACAGGAACTAAAGGGTTTTATGCAGAAGCATCCCTTTCAGCTAGATGCTTTTTTGGATGGATCCTTTCAGGTGAGGACTCGGAGGATTTCAGGCAGAGGATTTATGGAATGGTGAAATGAGACTTGGTAGTGGCTTGTTCCTTTGTCTCTCTGATCTTTCAGCATTTATGCCAATATCTGGTACAGGTTTTTTTATTAGTAAGACCATTTTAAGATTCGTGTTACATCTGGCACCCAATGTGGGACACGAATTCATAAAAAAAGCTGCTTTGAGGGTCAGGCTGGAGCTACATGGAATCTCCACCCCTCTTGTGCTGGACTCCCTAACCTGCTGGCCAAGATTTTGCTGCAGCCTCTCTGCAGTACACTCCATGCGTTTTTTGCCTCCCAAAACTGCAGGATTCAGCCAATTTTGCACACTTCCCCTGTGCAGATGGCTGGATCTTTCGCTTCTTTCCTCTCCTGGTGGGTTTTGGCTTTCTCTGGGTCCCCTCCTCAAATCGTCATCTGAATCATCATTGTCAGCTGATTTGGTGAGTCAATTGCGATTTCTTAAAGGGAGGAATTAGTTAAAAGAAAGTCTTTTCACCACATTGAAAAATGGGAAATGTTTTTACAATGGAAGTCAATTGGTCTCTGTTTGACTATATATTAAACGGTCTAAGAATGGTACAATTAACTGAGAAGATAATTAATCTTGAAGGGATAGATGTAATATCAATTATAAATATTATTTGTTTGATCATTTTTTGTTTTATCATTAAAAAAGTTGGTTAATATGAATGTCAAGATAAAAGTTACAGAAAAACTTGTTAAAACACCATAGAGATATTTAATGGAGAACCAATCTCAACATTGCATTATAAGGTTACAGAGAAACATCCCAAGGCTTTCAAACAGCCAACCTTAATCTATCCAGTAGCCTTACAGGAACTACCCAGTGATAGATATCCTCAAGGCGGTATAAGAGTTGACTGGACTTCTGTGCAAATGTTAAATTTGAGGAAATTCAAAGAAGCAATAGTCTCATGGGCCATCCACTGATTTTTCATGAAGCAGATGTTTAACTTGTGGTCAACTTGTAATAGAATTATCCTTCAATACTGGGGAGAGATTTGGTTACATCATTCTTAGAGGTTGGTCCCCAATTACAATGGAGGACTTGTTGGAAACATAAGACCATTGAACAATGAAGTAGAGCTAAAGGTTTTGAAATATCTCAAAGTCAACTTCTTTGAGAAGACAATTATGCTGATATACAAACACAATCTTTATATGATGACAATACCTAGCTTTATGCTGAATGCAGCCTTGAATGCTTGGGATAGAATTGAAGAAGTAGGAAAGAAAATTGAGTAGTAGGAAAGAAAATTGAGTAGTAGGAAAGAAAATGCAGCAGTTATACAGGGTCTAAAATAAACCTTCTCTGATTTCTTATGTAGACTGACTTCAGCAGTAAGTAAAATGATACCAAATTCAAAAGCTAGGCAGATAATAATTGAATCTCTGGCTTTTGAAAATGCTAATGCACAATGCAAAAGGATAATTAGGCCATTAAATGCAAGATCAACACCCTTGGAGGAATAGATCCGAGATGCAATAAATATTGAATCTCATGATCATGATGATACTTGGATAGGAGAAGTCATTTCCAGAGGTTTGAAGCAAAATAGTAATGTCAGATGTTTCAATTGTGGTAAACAAGGTCGCCTAAAAAGGGACTGTGTAACATGAACCTTAAATTTTTTTAAATTTTAAAAAAGGTCTTATAATAAAAAACACAGAGTCAGATATTGGGGTGAAAGCTGAAAGATCAGAGAAAAAAAAAAAACAAAAACAGCCAGTCACTAGCTTACCTCTATGAAATTCTCAGCCTCAAGAGAGTGAGTTCCTGTTTCCTCATGCCTTATATAACTTCTGTGTCCTGCTGTACGTACTACTTCCTGGGATTAAAGGCATGTGTCACCACTGTCTGGTTCAGTTTCTCTCATGTAGCCCAATGTGGTCTTAAAATCACAGAGATCCAGACAGATCTCTGCCTCCCGAGTGATAGTATTATAGGTATGTGCCACCACTGCCTGACCTCTATGTCTAATTTAGTGGCTGGCTCTGTCCTCTGTTCCCCAGGTAAGCTTTATTAGGCTACACAATATATCACCTCAGGATTGTAAACAGTGTGTTCCTAGAAACAATATTTTTTCAAGGAATAATCCCAACAGAATGTCTTTCCTTTTTGGATTATGTAGAAGGTATGGCAAAGGCAGATATTGTACTAAGGAATGTAGATCAACAACAGAAAGACAAGATAGTCTTTTGCCTTTGCCATGAAAAACTCCCTGAGGAGCCTCTTGCAGACCCCCATGTCAAATTTGGTTCAGTCCTTTCTGTCACTATGGAAGAAACTCCTTTCCAGAGCAGTTAGAAAACCTAATGCTTATTATAAAAAACCATACTGCTCAGGGTAATAGAGCATTTACAGAAGAAATAACAAAAAATTAAGGAGAAACTATAAATCAAAACTGATAAAGACTAGAAAGGGAAGCTTTATAAGTTTATTAAGGTACACAATATTTTGGGGAACACAATACCACCACATTTCCTCTCTTTTTGTCTAAAATTAAAGAAAGCTTATAACTAATATAAGAAAAACTATCCAATAAGTATATACAATATATACAGTCAAAAATTACATTAATGATGTCTAGTCCATTAACATTTGACAGATTCAGATAAAAACTCCATTATATATATTAACAATGTCCAGTCCAGTAACATCTGATAAACTCAGACCAAAAAATTTTCATTACTTATCTTATTTAAAACAAGTAATTCCTTTTTAAAAGTAGATTCCATAATCTCCCTTTTTTATGGGTTTTGTTTTTGTCTTTCAGGAGAATGAAGGCTAAGGAATCTGAGGAACCTGGACAAATGAGACATCTGAAGAAAAAGGACAAATCATACAGGAAAAAAATGTCTCAAGAAAAAAATAAATTGGTCTATTGTTGAATTATAAGGACTTTGAACCACTTTATTTAATTTTTCTGACTTGTAACTGGCCTTTCCTTGTTTGTTGGCATCTGTATGAAATGTACAAACTCCAGATATGGGTTTTTTCTGCCACGCTCTTGCTATGGCTCTAATAGCTCTAAACCCCGGGCAATTGTATGTTTATTTATTAACATACAATTAAAATCACATTTCAGTACAAATAAAACACCACCATACATATGGAGTTTACTTTCTTTGTGGCAAAATTTAGTCACTGGGTAAGAACATGCCCTTGCTTCAACTGATGTCAGTATGCTGTCCAAAATGGACAACCAGGACACAAAAGAAAGGACTGCCATACCTTGCCAAGACAAGGTAGGAAGGCCCTTCAGATAAATCTTGTTCACAGATAAATCTGTCATATATGCTAAGCCTGTAGGCCAAAGATGGATGCCCCAACGTTGCAGAGAAACCTCAGGTGAATGTGCAGGCAACCAGCTGTTTATGTCATTTGTATTGTTTATTATTTTTATTGTTTATGTCACACTTTTTGGATGTTGCTTGTATGTACTTCCTGCTTACTCAGTAAATATTATTTCCTTCTTGGGTCTCTGAGGGAATTGAAGATCAGATAGTTATAGTTATAGTTTTCCTTGTTAACAAATTCAAAAAAGAAAATAAAGAGGTGTAAATTGTGTAAGTTGGAAAGACATCAAAAGATAGTTTTCAGTTGGCAATACAAGTTAATCTAGGAAGTGAATTAGGTACAACATTTTGGACTCACCAAAATAGGATAGATAGTGGAATATTTTCTCTGAATCTGTCAAACATTAATGGACTGGATATTGTTAATGTAAATCTTGACTGTATATATTGTATATACTTACTGCACTTATTGTATATAGTTTTTCTTGTATTAGTTACAACATTCTTTTATTATTTTTATTTATTATTTTATATTTTTTATTTGTTATTTATAATATTTTTTATTATTCCCAAAAGTGGGAAATGTGGTAATATATTGCATACCCTAATAAAATTTACCTGAAGATCAGAGGACAGAACAAGCCACTAAATTAAACATAGAGGCCAGGCAGTGGTGGCACACACCTTTAATCCTAGCACTTGGGAGGCAGAGATCCATCTGAATCTCTGTGAATTCAAAGACACCCTGGACTATATGAGATTGACTCATTCTAGGAGAGAAACAGAGCCAGGTGGTGGTGGCACACACCTTGAATCCCAGTACTGTGAGGCACATATGCCTTTAATCCCAGGAAGTGATGGCTAGGTAGAGAAAGCTATATAAGGTATGAGGAGATAGGAACTAAAGGTTTTTTTGGAAGAAGTGTCCCTTTCACCCAGAGGCTTTTATGGCTGGAGCCTTTCAGGTGAGGGCTCCGAGGAATTCAGTCAGAGAATTCATGGAATGGTGAGGTGAGACATGGCAGTGGCTTGTTCCTTTGTCTCTCTGATCTTTCAGCATTTATGCCAATATTTGGTATGTTTTTTTTTTTTTAAGTAATAAGATTTGTGATACAGCTTTGTTTAAAACATTCGATTGGTTAAAGAAAGAGATGAACAGCCAATAAAAAGGCAGGATGGACAGGGCTGGCAGGCAGAGAGAATAAATAGGAGGAGAAATCTGGGAGGATGGAACACCAAGGAGTAATAAAAGAAGTCGCCAGTGACCCAGCTACACAGCCAGACGTAGAATAAGAAGGAAAGAAAGGATATACAGAAATAGAGAAAAGTAAAAGCCCAGTGGCAAAAGGTAGACAGGATAACTTAAGTTTAGAAAAGCTGGCTAGAAATAAGCCAAGCTAAGGCTCAGCATTTATAAGTAAGAAAAAGTCTCCATGTGTGATTATTTGGGATCTGGGTGGCAGGTCCCCCAAAGAGTGAAAGAGTAAAACCAATCAACTACCCTTATGAGCATCTCTTGTGTGACAAAGCTAGCTTGGTGCTGATAACATGCTACCTGCCTTAGTAGGACTCAATAAAGAGATGCCGATTAGCCACAGAGTGCTAAGCAAAATAAAGAGTAGCTGCAAGTATAATAAGTGCAATGACCATGTGAACTTTGGGGAGTAAGATTGATGTACCAACATGTGCCAGCCAGAAAGCTACTTAAACCTGGGACTTCATGCTACATTTACCCATGATGCACTAGTGACTATAGACAGACAAAGAGTCACATTCAATTTTTATTTTTTCACAGATCTACTGGAAACTGGTGAGGAGGAAGAATACTGGTATAAGGGAGATTGGGCATCTGGAAAAAAGTTTTAAAAATACTGCTGTGATCAAGAAAGGAGAAAATATTGGGAGGTGACCACTTGAGGGACATTACTTATGTACAGCACATTTGAAGCTTGTATAAAAACTGAAAGTTTTAATACTCTGATAAAATAATCATTCTTTTTCCTGTAGTAGTGGGGATTGAACATGTGGTCTACTATATTCTAGACAAGTACTCTATCACAAGTTTTATCTCCAGCCCTCAATTTTATTTTGAGACAGGGCCTAAATTGCCCAGGCTGGACTTGAACTCACACTGTCACCCAGGCACGCCTTGAAATCCCCTTGTCTCAGCTTCCTACTAGTGGAAATACATGTCTACAACACCAGTCTGGCTAATATATACCTTAAAACATGTATTTAATACCAACTGCCTCTTATTCCTCTATAACAGTCATTGGCAATCTATGGGTCAAATTCAGTTCATTGTTTTCTTTTGTAAGTACAGTTTTATTATAGCACAAGTATAGTTCTATATGTATTAGTGTCTGGCTCCTCTAAAGTGTAACAACAAAGCAGAATAGCTGTGATGGAGAGTGATGGAAAGTGAATGAACCAGGAGGCCAAAATTCTATCTATCTGGCTCATTATGAGAAAAGTTTACAAATTCTATTCATACATAAACCAGCCTTATAATGTTCAATAAGATAATTATAATACTTTTTATTGAGTGATTTTTGTCCAGTGTATAGGAAATTAATTAAGTTGAGGAATTATAATTTTCATGTTCATCAAAGTCTTCATTGTATTACAGAATATATCAAGATGTGGTAATATTTACTGCAAAGGAAATATATTGCTATCAGGGACAAATTAATAGCTGGATTCATTTCAAAATGCTATTGTTCTTGAAATTTAAGTAAGTAGATAATTCACATAGACATGGTGTTATTTTGGAATGCAAAATGTTGTAAAGACATCTACCCATCTCATACCTAAGATTTTTTTAAATGTGACAAATTGAAACAGTAAAGTGTTTGTACAATCAACAGATAAAGTTAAATGGATCCTTGTGTGTGTCCTGTTCACATAAAAGTGAGTAGACCATGTTATAACTACATCATGCTACTGTAACTAAGTATACAGATTTCTCTACCTTCACCCATTTAGTCAATTTTGAATCATATATTGTGTCTGTGCACCGATGGCTGCTAAAGTCTTTTTGATATTACCTAAATATCACATAGAGAAATTGAGGGGCTTTGAAAATTCCCCCCAAGCCTCCTTAACTTGATTGCTTGTTATAAAAGCATTAGCCAGTGTCAAATCAATTTGAGTGGATTCTCACAAAAATAAAGTTTAGGTTTGAATTTTTTCACCAAATGGTTTTCACAAAGCATGAAATTATCTCAGTTCTGAGAGTCACCACTTGGAATTATATCCTTGTCAAAATTTTCCTAATTAGTCATTACTCATGGCAACTTGTTCTTTTCCTGCTCTTGCACAACCGGAGCTCTTTGCATTGAGAGATGAGTATGTTTCCACCCCTCAAGTGCCACTGAAACCTGGCTGTGAAGACTCTCCTTGCAGCCTGGAGAGTCCTTGTGGGAGATGGGAAACACATCCTTGATGTTGAAGCAGAGATAGACACATTCTCATTGGCGGGAAGTATTGTGGCAGCATCTTTAAAATCTGGCTCATGCAGCCTACACACTACCTCTCCACCAGTGACCTCGTTCATAACTAAGAAGATGGGGTCTGAGTGCTCACTGTATGCTATCTTCCTTGTTTTTTAAAATTTTAATATCTCACTTAATATTTCTGGTAATCTAAGCTACATTTTTAGTTCTTTTTAAATTAGTACATTGTACATATGTGTATGATAAAATGCATACACACATATGCAGGCAGGTACATGTGCCTGCAAATATACATGAAGAGGCTGGCTGAGGATGTTGGGCTTCTTTCTCTATTGCTTTCCACCTTATTTTTTGAGACCGATTCTCTCATTGCACCTGAGGTTTGTAATTCTCCTCACTGTGCCTGAGGAGCCTAAACGGGCTGAACCAGCGAGCTCCCGGGGTCCACCTAGTTTTACCTACTGTCTCTGGGGTTATACCTGTTCACAGCTGTGCTCAGATTTCTGTTGGTTCTGGGGATTTGAACTCAGGTCCTCTTGCTTTCACTGCAAGCACTCTTATATATCAGTCCACCTCTCCAGCCTCAAAAGCCTTTTTCAGTTATGAAAAAGAAATAAATGTTTGTTTGTATGACGGCTGAGAGAAATCAAGACAAAAACATAGATACTAACTAAAATTCTCAAGGCAAAATACAAATAATTAGATGCGGTGGTTGGCGAAGATCTCTCCTTGAACCCGAGAAGATTAATTTTCTGCTCTGTTCAGGGTCTATTTTTATTTGCTATGTTTTTACTAAAATTAAAAAGATTATTCCATAATGTATCAACAGTTACACTGAACAAAAAAATGTGGTATCCATAAATCCATTATTTTCTTTGATCATCAAGCTCATCCTGAGGGCATGAAATTGAACTCAGTATTAATGATTAACAATTGGCCAGATCGAAAGGGAATAAATAACGTGGGGCAACACAGAAGGGACCTTACGTGCAAAAGCTTCAAGTGAAAAGAGAGCATGACAGATTTTCTGTGTGCCTTGAATAAAACCTAAACTATTATTATTGGCCTATAAACTCCAGTATCACAGTGTTCCTTACTTCCAACTGGCATGGTATTTTCGGTATATAGTAAACTACTTCACACATATTAATTTTCCTCTAATTAACATTAAAAAATCCACTGGACTATTTTATCTGAAAGCTATTAGAATGTTTTCATTTTTCCTTTTAGGAAGAATCTTTCCACTGAGCTAATCTGTTCAGGAATTCAGAGGCAGTGATATTTCAATGCAGTGTCTCCCTTCATCACCACAGTCAGAAGGCATCATTGTTTAAGGAGCAGAGCTAATTCTATTTCCTTCTTGATTTCACAGACCACTTTAATACATTCAGTTCCAGAGAAATTACAACCACGCAAACCTCAAAAACAGTTTCAGAATGACTTTTAAGGACAAATTCTATCTGCTTTTCTTCTAGGAGCCAGAGTTCTTCTTCAATTAAAGAGGTCTCAGGAGAAAACAGAACAAAACAAAACACGTTTCTATGGTGAATTTTGTGGCGTAATGCACAAAATGTTGGCATTTTGGACTGAGGAGACAATTGTTTGTAATTGTATTAATGTTTCTTTCAAAAACTGTTTTCAGATATCTGGTGATTGAAATGGTGGAACAGCTGACTCTTTTGTGGATGTTAAGTCAGTACAGTTCCCTTCCGTAAACAAGCACAATGTCGACTCTCAGAGATGAACAATTTTTACCTACTTTATTTTATTTATTTTTTTTTAAATTTAATTTTATTTTGTTTTACAATACAATTCAGTTCTACATATCAGCCACGGATCCTACTATATTTTAAAAAGTGTCTTTGTTGATTGCCTCTGGCCACAATGCATCTGCCCTTGAAGTCTGCATAGTGCAAAGTAAAAAGAAAGAGAATTCTGCCATTGGAGAGATAAGCATCAGATTGAAGACAGAAAAGAAATAAATAATTCTTCAATAATGTCTAAACTAAACACTGTTTCAATATAAGGTCAAACATACATCCTTGTGTTGTTATACAGACCACAAAGAATTCCATACTGCCTATATAAACTTGTATTTTAAAGAATTAATCAAATTCTGCATCTTCTACATTTGACTGTATCTATGATTTTTTTCTCATGTTTTATAAGAATGGGTCCTTTAGAAATAGAGCTATCACAGTGTGTTTCTGATCCCTCTATGCATATCCAGGCATTGTAGACAGTCTCTGGCCACTGGGGAAAAAACAAGAAACAAAAAACAAACAACAACAAACACCCAAAACCAAAACAAAACAAGGAAAACTTGTTTCTGTCAGTGGCCACAGAAGCCTCACAAACTCTTTGGCCACCTCCATTTTCCTTAACAAATGGAGTAAGTCTCTGGTAATGTCCTGGAAATTTTATGGGAAGAGACAATATTCTTCTCAATTTTTAGAAATTTAAAATTCACTGGTTGGCATAAGGACAAGGGGCACATAGAAGCTGCCCAGTTGTGTGAATTAAGTTACTTTGTGGTCAGAGATGGTCATGTGGCACATTTTCTCCTCACTCACAATTCACAGGTGCAAATTTAGTAGAAAATATAAATAAACATACTAGAAACAAAAAAACCCCTACAATGTACTATAAAACATTATAAAGGACTATTAATTTAATAAAATGACCAACTAAATCCAACCTTTCATTTTTTTTTGAGATTTTTTCCTTTTATTTTATTTTACAATACCATTCAGTTCTACATAACAGCCACAGATTCCCTTGCTCTCCCCCTTCCTGCCCACCTCCCCTTCCCCCCAGCTACCCCCCATTCTCACCTCCTCCAGGGCAAAGCCTCCCCCAAGGACTGAGATCGACCTGGTAGACTCAGTCCAGGCAAGTCCAGTCCCCTCCTCCCAGATTGAGCCAAGCGTCCCTGCGTAAGTCCCAGGTTTCAAACAGCTAACTCATGCAATGAGCACAGGAACTGGTACCACTGCCTAGATGCCTCCTTTCATTTCTAAAACAGTTTTTCTTCCTGAGAATGATGACTAGAAAGAGGTAACTTATGTTTATAGTAATTAAAGTCAAGAATTCCTTAAAAAGTATCATTTCCATAGCTGTGCCCTGAAGTCATTGGTCTATCAGAAGGAGAAAATATAATTGATTACTTCTGTAGCACAAACATTAATCAGAGATTCCTATGGGTGGAAAACCAGAAAAGGTATCTCAAATTACTTTTCAAGACGTTATGGTGATAACACCATCATTTTGTTTCCATGACAATCAAAAACCATAGTTCCTGATCTACATCATGGAAAGAGTGCTGGAGGCCTGGTGTATAAACAAATCAAACTAAAATAGCCCATTTGAACTAGCCCAATTGTGAACCAAATCCACTCCAGATTGAGGAAACATTGATATGAAAGGAAAAGCAAGCATGATAAAAGATATGTCCAAAAGGCCATGTCAAGTTGATGGATTTTTATCACAAAGTCAGCAAGCAACAGTAGACATAGGATGCCACTAGCAAAGACCATCTTATCCAGGAGTTATAAATGGTAAGTTCAACTAAGGAGTTGCATCAGATTGGTGGAGCCCACACATTTTGGGTGGCCTTTCGTCTAATTCACCAGCTTCTGGGATCTATATGTTGGGGGAGATCTGTTTGTGTTGATTGCTCCACACACACACACACACAAAAAAAAAAAAAAAAAAAAAAAAAAAAAAAAGAGAATCCACCCTTGGTTTGGAGAGTGGAGTCAACATTCAGCTGGCCAGGATGGACCATAGAGTTTCCTGGTCGACTCATATGGCAATGAAGGACACTAGGAGGAGTCAGAGGAGGGGCCAAGGTTGCATGGTTCTTTCGAACTGAAAAGTGAAGAGAAGCAAGATTATATTTCTATTGCTCTGTGGATCTCTCAGGTTTATTCCCGAATATTTATTCCAGTATTTTATTTTTTAATAAAATCGTAAGAAAAATCTCTGTATCTATAAGCCATCCAAGTCTATAAATCTAAAGAAAAGTGACTGATGAGAAAGTCTTATGACTCACTTATTTTTAATGTGCTTTCCCAGGAAGAGTTAATTCTGCAGTTATTTATTAGGCTATTAAGGCTGCTTTTCCTCAGGGAACAAGGGAAATAGAATAATAGCAAATGACAACTAACACCCTGGAGGAGCAGATGGTTAGAAGCAGCTTTGCCCTGAAGGACATGGGCAGACAGCATTCTCTGGAGAGTGATTTTTAGCCTGTTGAGTGAGTTTCAATCAGAGAGGCCTTTTCTAGGAAAACAAGTAGAAAAGGCTGCCTTGAGAGCAGCATGACCCCTAAAATTAATGACTTTTAAAATTAAATGGAGTTAGAATGCTTACTTAGGGTCTTCTTGTGTATATTAAAAGAAAACAAAAAATAAACTGAAAGAAAATAAAACAACACTCTTTTATTTGCTTTTGTTATAATTAACTTTTATTTCAGTTTTATACATTTATTAATTTTAATCACTTTCTACCCCATTACCCTTTTTCTCCCTCCCTCTCCTGATAGAACCCTTTTCCCCAATACTTTTTATATAAAATTTTTCTTTGTGATTAGTGTGCATGCATGTGTGTGTGGAGGGGGGGTGGTTATGGGGGGGGGAACATGCATGTCACTGTGCATCTAGAGTTCAGAGGACACCTTTGTGGAGTCAGTTCTTAACTGTGATCCTTGTATGTGTTCTGGGATCTAACTCAGGCTTTTACAAGTGCTTTAATCCAATGAGTCATCTCACCAGCCCAGCGCTCTTTTGCTTCTCCTTTTCTCTGGCAAGGCAATTTTGTAATTACTTGATGCTGCATATTTACTATTAGCATATATTGCAATCAGTTCACAAGTTAATAATAACCTCCTATGGAGTTGAATATTTGAGGTGTCCTTTCATTTCTTAAGCTACTAAGTTTTATAGGTGGCAGAGCAAGGATTTGAGTAAAGATTGTATGTCCACAAAACTTGTGTGATTATTCACTATGACATGAACCCTGAAACCAGCAGTCCTCAGCTGTTAATAAGGAAGAATTATGGGGGTGGGGATATTTAATCTATCTCTTCTGTGATTTACTTAAAATTCTCATTCTCCATTTCTTACTTTTCAACGAGGCTGTTTGCCCAGTTTCATAAGGGGGGTGTGTGTGCTTAATTTTGTTAAAGAAAACTTATCCAGATCCTTGTTTAAATGGTCAAGGAGGGCCTAGAGAGATGGCTCAGTGGTTGAAAGCACATGCTGCTCTTGCAGAGGATCTGGGTTTGGTTCCTAGCACCCATGCAGTGTCTTACAACTACCTTAAACTCAAGTTCCAGGCGATCTGATGTCCTCTTCTTGCCTCGCTAGAACTACGCAAGCAGATGGTGCACTTGTGTGCAAACACTCATGCACATAGAATAAAATAATAAAAAAATTTCAAAAATATTTGTGAGTTGACAGAAACAGCCAGCTGCCTGGACAGTCACCTGAGGTTTCTCCAGAGTGTTGGGGCATCATCTTCAGCCTATAGGCTTAGCGTATCTGACAGACTCATTTGTGAAGTAGGATGTATACAAGGTCAATAGTTCAACCTCACATTGGGTGAGAGCAGTCCATGTACCAGAAACACCTGAATTCCACTAGTGTCATGTCATGATTCAGGATTTTTGCTGCGGGCCGCAGGAATATATCATAAGAACTCAGCTGGTTATGGCAAAGTCACTACCTGGAGGAATCAGGGAATTCCTCCAGAGGAAGCCAAATCCCAAGGAGTTTTTGGTGTTACTTGGCTTGTTATATATCAGCTGTCTTCTGTTATGAAAATCATGTGTGCCTTCATAGTTTTCCCAATTGACTTTTCCCTAAGAAGGGCTAACAGTGTAGACTGATCACTCTCTGGACATACACATTCCAGGTATTTGGAGAACAGCCTCAGGAAAGGCTTTCTCTGGAATCAGATTATCTCCCTTGGCCACTTTCAAGGACTACAGGAAACACCACCCAGGTGGGCGCCCATTGTTAGTCCCAGGTGGACTAACAATGATAACAGCCCACATGCAAGTCTCCTGACTTACAGTAAATTCCACAAGGAGAGGTGGACGTTAAGTAATAGCTTTACAAAATTTAGCTCAGACACTCCCTTTATATACCGGGACTTCCAGGGCATGAAGAGGAGAAGAGAAAAGAGAATGGAAGAACTAGATGGGTAAGAACTTGAGAGGAATGAACTGAGAGGGGAAGAAGTAGATTGTAGAGCTAGAAGAGAGGACAAGAGGAACGAGATGGAAGATGAGGAAGAGCCAGATGGGGAAGAACAAGATGAGAAAGAGCCAGATGAGAGAGAAGGAGACGGGAGAGGAGCTGATAGGGGAAAGAACTAGATAGATGAGAACCTAGAAGGGACAGAACTAGATGAAGGAATTAAGATAGAACCTAGAGGGGACAGTAGACAAATATAGAGAAATCAGCAGAATAGAAGCGGTGTAGAGAGAGAACTATCACAGAATAATAAAGTGTATGAACTAAGGAGTTTCGTGTACATAGATTCATTTCTTCCCATTAAAGATTAATTATCAGCTGGTTGTAGATTCTTCCCGGACCCTGGGAGGAGACTATTGAGGGGCTGGACCCCCTTAGTCCTCGATAGATTTTAAATTCTGGAAATTGTTGATGGCTTTTTAATTCAGCTGTCCATTCTTCTTGGCTGTGTATATATGGCTTCATCTCAGCATCCCATTCTTTTCCATATCCCTCTATTAAATGCCAGTCTACTATTGAGAGGCATGAGTTTAGTTACTTTTCAAGAAAAATTTTATTTTTGTTAGGTAATATTATTTCCTTCTTGGGTCTCTGAGGGATTTGAAGATTAACTAGTTATAGTTGAAGATTAATTAGGATAGAAAGTGAATTAGATACATTTTGGACTTACCAAAATAGGATAGATAATGGAATTATTTTCTCTGAATTTGTCAAATACAAATGGACTAGAGATGTTTAGGTATTTATTACTTGTATATATTGTATATAGTTATTGTACTTTTGTATATAGTTTTTCTTATGTTAGTTATAACCTTTTTCCTTTTTTCTTTTTATTAAAATAGAAAAGGGGAAATATGGTGGTATTTTATTTGTACTGAAATGTGATTTTAATTGTATGTTAATAAATAAAGTTGCCCGGGGGTCAGAGCTATTAGAGCCATAGCAAAAGCTGGGCGTTGGTGGTGCATGCCTTTAATCCCAGCTCTTAGGAGGCAGAGCTAGGTAGATCTCTGTGTGGTCAAGGATACAGCCAGCATTGGAGACACGCCTTTAATCTCAATACCATAGAAGACCTGGAGGGCTGTACATACAGACAGTGATGAGGCAGTTATCAGTTGGGTTTACAATCAATGAAAAGGCAGAACAGAAAGTCTATATAAAGACAAACAGACAGGAAGTAGGTCTCCCCCCCCCCAGAGGTCTCTTGTTTTAAGAGGCTAGCTACAGCAGGCGGGTAAGGCTCTTAGCTCTGATCTCTTGGCTTTCTTCTTTGAAAAAAAAAATTTCAAAAATAAATAGTCAGGGAGGCTTTATTCAAATCTTTTGCATAAAGAATTCAACTTTGAACATTGTAAAAAACAGCTGGGGATTTATAGTGAAGCAGCAGAGTAAGGGAGCCAGTACCTGGAAATGACTAAGAAGGTGTTAAACTCAACTAATTATTTTCCTACTAAATCTAGGCTAAGGACTTAAACATCCAAGGTGAACATGAGGAACTCCACCAAGTTCAACAGTGGCAGATTCTCACTAAACTGACCACGCTTTTTTTTTTTTCTTTAAGTCAAAGTTAGAGAGGTGGAAGACAGAACAAGAGCAAAATCAAGGTTTTGTTAAGAATGAGCCTTATTTTAGAAATGGTAAAGTGTTTGCCTTGCACTTGCAATAATGATGCTCAGTAGAGTCTGACTAAAGTTTGGCTAAGAAGAGAGCTTTTGATTTTATCTTTTCTCTGTTCCTCTTTTCTCTAAAATGTATAAGCCCATTTTTATTTGGTCATGTTTTCTTCAATAAGAAACTTCCAAACCACGAGATACACTGATTAATAAAGGACATTGGTTGTGAGGTACAAGACATGAGATATTCGAGGCATTGAACCTCATTTTCAACGACTTCTGATCAGCTCTGAAGACAATGGACCCAGTCAAGAACAGAACTGTCAAGGTTCAGCTTTGTGACACTGTACTGGCAGACAAGATAGAAATGTTAATTTAGAACGTTTTTAAGCTGATATTGAAGGAAGGATGAAGAACTAACAATATGGTGAAGATTGACAATATATGAGACAGCAAGATGCAGCCCATTCACACGTAAACTGCAAAGTGAAAGTTACATGTAGTTTACCAGGAGATGAAAAACAGCTCAGAGACTAAATCTAATCACCTACAAAGCTGTGCTGCAGTCTTTAACTGATTAAAGTATTTAAAGTAACTTTTTGATTAAAGCTAACCAAAGACTCTTATTTTCATATAAAACTAATTATAATCTTATGAAATTTCACCTGATTAATAAGTGCAGTAAGAATGGAAACTGAGCAAATCAACCTTTTTCAATGTTTCTTTTGCTAGAATTTTTTTTTATAAAGAATCTCAGTTTATACTTCTAAAAATATCTCAGGAGTAAAAAGGCAGATTTCATTGCAGAACTTAACTATTTGGGTGATATTTTCTGCTGGAAATTATCAAAGTATTCTTTGAGTTTTGGATCTAATGTGAGTTAGTTCATTCCTGGCAGGCAGAAACCCTCTAGTTTAGTTCAAGCTGGTTTTCCTATAGGGCTTTCTCAGCATTGGAATCACAAAGCCTGCATTAGCTCTGTGCAACTGTGTGGTCACATCTGGTTATCAGCAGTATCACTCTCAAATATGACATTCCCATCAAACATTTGGTCACATAACAGTTTTCTCCAATTAGTTTTTGTTACAAAAGGGACAGATTCTTAATGGACTTGCACAAATAACTGTATGGCCATGGAAATTAGAACACTCAATGTGAATTACTGAATTCTAAATGAGTAAGTCAGAGGGAAAATATTATATATTGTATGTATTTCATATATTTATATAAATGCATACTTATATATAAATAATACAGATATTATTTGTTGTTTCTGTTTACTAAAGAATATACTATGTATTGCTATCAATTGTAGACAATAAGAAGAAGCAGTTTTGTTTATGGTAAGAACAGAACAATAAGAGCTAACATGTCATTGTCCATCAGCACTTCACTCATTCTTAGGTAATTAATTTCCCCCAATTGATGTTAATTTGTCACTTTTAAGATCTCTGTTTGCACCCAGAGTTCTAGAATTTCTTGCTTTGGCCTACTACTCATCTTTGAAGTTAGGTAAGCTATTTTGTCAAGAAGTTATCCCCACAGCAGTCATCAAAATACTGTAAGGCTGGAAATCTTAGCCTTATATCATTTGAACCATTTTCTTTTTATATTTTGGGTAATTTCTCAATATTTAGTTTAACAGCCCATATTGATCTTAGAACCAAATAGAACAGAGTTCGTTTATGTGGTTTTGTGAATGAATATAGTACTATGTAGAGGGAGAAAGATATCATAAATATTCAACACTTGTACACACACTATACAGAAACAGCAGAGATTTCTACAACATTCATTCAAAAACTTTAATTATAAGGTAAACACACTAACAAAAACACTATTTGGTTTACATACATTAGTTGATTCTTGTCTTTGTCTCCTTCTTCCCATTTTTTTCATTTTTTTATTAAGAAATTTTCTACTCACTCCACATATGACCTACAGATCCCACCTCTTCTCTCCTCCCACCCCTCAGCTCTGTCTCCCAAGCCACCCCACATCCCCCAAATCAAGTTCTCCCATGGGGAGTCAGCAGGGCCCAGCACGCTGAGCCTAGGCAGGTCCAAACCCCTTCCCACTGCACCAAGGCTGCACAAGGTGTCACACCACAGGTACCTGATTCCCAAAAGCCTGCCCATGCACCAGGGACAGATCCCGATCCCCCTGCCTAGGTGCCCCGCAAACAGTTTGAGCCAAACAACCATCTTCCGTATGTATACAGAGGGCATAGTACAGTCCCATTGGGGCTCTACAGCCACCAGTTCACAGTTCATGGGCTTCCACTAGTGTGGCCGGTCATCTCTGCACGTCCTCCCATCATGATCTCGACATCTCTCACCTGCAGTATCTCTCCTCTCTCTCATCAATTGGATTCCAGGAGCTCAGCCTAGTGCCTGGCCATGGATCTCTGTATCTGCCTCCATCAGTCACTGGACAAAAGCTCTATGATGACAGCTAGGTTATTCGCTAGACCGGTCACCAGAGTAGACCAGTCTGGGCACCCTCTGGACCACTGCCAGCAGACCAAGGTGGGGTCATCCTTGCGAATTTTTGAGAGCCTCCCCAGCACCCAGCCTCGTCCTATTCCCATGATGTCCTCATTATCTCCGTCCCTGCCCTACCACTCTGTCCCTGTTCCAGCTTGACCCTCCCATTTCCCTATGTTCTTATCCCCCACTTCTTGTCCTCTGCTACCACCACACCACACCCAGTCTGCTCATATAGACCTCATCCACTTCTCCATCGATGGGTCATTCATGTGTACCTCCTAGGGTCTTTCCCTGTTAGCTAGCTTCTCTGGAGCTATGAGTTGCAGTCTGGCCATCCCATCCCTTACATCTAGTATCCACTTATGAGTGAGTACGTACTATGTTTGTCCTTCTGAGTTTGGGCTACTTCACTCAGGATGATATTTTCTAGTTCCATCCATTTGCCTGCAAATTTTATGATATCATTGTTTTTTACTGTTGAGTAGTACTCCATTGTGTATATGTGCCACATTTTCTTCATCCATTCTTCAGTTGAGGGGCATCTAGGTTGTTTCCAGGTTCTTGCTTTTATGAGTAATGCTGATATGAACATAGTTGAGCATGTGTCCTTATGGTAAGATTGAGCATTCCTTGGGTATATGCTCAAGAGTGGTATAGCTGGGCCTTCGTATTTTTATACAAACTATATTTTTGAGAATTGCAAACTGCAAACTGTTAGCAACTTTTTAGTGAGGTAAATTCCAAAATCAAGAATGATTATTTCTGTAATTTTATAAAAGTTTTCAGTGTATATTTATGCTTATTGAATTTATTAATGAAATGGTCTGGAATTTAATATACATTTGTTTTTCCATTTTGTTTTCTCTAATTATCCAAAATTAAATATATTTAGTGGACATAAGGGAATAAGGAATTAATATGTATCCTTTAACATCAGTGGTTTGATAAATGATGGTTTAGATCAGAGCTACAGACCTTTTGCATAAAAACCCAGAATGTGGTGATATGTGCATAAAAATCCAATTAAAGAGCTAAAATCCACCTTTCTCAGTCTCGTTTTAGCTCTGATTTTGCTACATTTATCAGATTACCAGGTTTTATCATAATCATGATATAGGCAAGTTTTTTACACTTATTTTTTTTAACAAGAGGTTTGCATTCCACTCTCAAAACACAATCACAGTGAAGATAATAGTCATCACAGACAGTTTGGTGAAGTCTCTCCTACCTCTTACTGCATCCTGTATTTCTTAATCTTTTTGTCATGGTGGAGCCTTTTATAACCTTAATCTCAGTTGGTATAGAGCATGTTTGGCAAAGAAATTGCAGGCTTCCATGTCTTAAGAGGAGAAGTGAACATAATTAAAAAGTGACATACAATTTACCTGTACAAATCATTGAAAATGGAATTTTGTGTCAACCAACTGTTATTTTTTACCCATAGCACTGTGAATTTGCCTTTCACCCTCCTAATCAACTGATAGAGCAGTTTGTATGCAGTCTTAATATCTGGCTCAAAGGCTTAATTACTTATAAAGGAATAAGTAATCAAAGCTGCATATTGATTAAATTCCAATTGTAATAAAACACGATTTTAGAATATCTAAGAGGATGGTACCCTTAGTCAAGCCAATTAAAGGTTTCATTAAATTTTAGTAATTTACAATATTCTACCGTGATTTTTTTCCCTCCAGGTGATTGATGCTGCCTATAAGTTGAAAAGGAAATAAAGAAGTTGTGCTTTTCCAACATGCAGTACACTACAATTTTACTTAAGCCAAATTATCTCCTTTCACAAAGAGTTTTAGTTTTTCTTTAACTATTAATCTGTTATTTTCTGTGTGATACTTTAATGTCTTTATAGTTTGATTTAAAAAAAAAGAATCTTTTCTGCCACAAACTTGAAAACACCTTTTGATCTCAGATGCATAATTATCCACTAAAGCTCCACAGTCCCCTTTTCATAATCCAGCAGTCTCTGGTAGGAAGCAATAAAGGTGATATATTTAGAAGAGTCAAGGTCCTAGATTAAATTTAATGCCATCTTAGTATTTAACAAGACCATGTATTTGAATGTCCTTTTATACCCTAGAAGGATAGTTCTAGTCCTATTCATTTTTCTCGTGGCTTTTCATAACAATCACGTGAGATAATGGCTATAAAATCAGTCTCAACATACATTAATGCATTGAAAATGCACAATAATAATATTTTCTCAGCAGAGGGAGTCTAGGCAGGTAGAGTTTTCTCTTGAAAAAAGTATAAATCAATGCTGAGGAAGTAATGTAGATTCTGATGACCTTGTAAACATACATTGACAAAGGGGTACTGCTATTCAAAGGTTCAGTCTAAACTTGCATTACATTTTTACAATTGTAGACTTCTGTCCTTAGCTCCATTCCTTATCACCATGTTGCAATACTGCTGTCTTGCAAAATCAAACTGACTCTACCTGTAATATATGCATTGGAGAGGAAACAGGCTCTTAGCCTTCCATCTCTGGGACTAATACGTGGGAAAAACTTAAAGTAAGCAAGTATTAAAACACTTTTTCCACTCTGCTGACTATGCAGAAGTTCATTGAGATGTGCAGATCAGGTTAGTTTCGTTCACTTCCAAATTTTTGTTTGTTTTATTTTATTTTTCAAGTAAAGTTAAAATAATTTTAAGGGAAGTAATTAATTATTTTGGTGCATGGTCTTAGAGGTTTCAAATTGTGGTTCTCAGAACTAGTGACTCTGGGCTCATGGAGAAACAGAATTATGGCAATTGGATCATGTGTAGTAGCTTCATGATAGATAGGAAGGAAGGAGGAGGAGGAGTAGATAGAAGGGGAGAAGGAAGAAGAGCAGTAGGGGGAAGGAGGAAGTAGGGAAGGGGAGGGAGGGACGGGAGAGTGAGGGGGGAAGGAGAGAGGGAAACTCCATGTCCATGGGAGTTCCATGTCCTAGAATATCCTGTACTTTTCACCAATTGTAAGCTGAGCCTTTTACCTACGTGCCACTTTTGATATGGGGAATTCACATCCAAACAAAAACATGTGGATTCTTATTATACCTTGTTTTACCTGGAATGTAAAATCCTGTTCATAGAACCAGGACATTTAAAATAGATTTGTTAAGGTGAAAACCAACTTGTACTTTATCACAGCTGCTGTGGGACAACTGCAGGAGAGGACCTGCAGCTTTGTCTTACTCTATTTTCAGTGACTGAAAAGAGGTGCTTCTGATAAGTGATTACAACCTCATGTGAGGCACTGTCCAGAGCTCAAGGACAGTCACTGCAAGAGGACTTAGCTGATACTAGAAGCCAGCACTCCCCAGAAACCTGTCACTGAGTAGCTCCCCACAGCCTTAGAGGATGTATGGGGAATATCAAGAAAAAGAAAACATTGAAATTATTTTTCTTTCATTTCATGAGTACCTTTCTAGCACCTGTTATCAGAAAGCTGAATATCAATAATATAAATTCAATGAACCACTTTGGGGTCACTTTCATAACTTTAGCAAGAAAGATGATTGCTGAACAAAAGTTATTGTGTTAGTGAGGGTAAGAGAAGCTAGAACCTACCTAGATATTGATGTAGCCAGCAGGACTTAGGGTAAGTGGATGTGTCACATGGATAAGAAAAAATATGGCTGACATCAAGGGTTATGAAACAAGGGGAAGGAGTTCCTGTCATATGAGTGTGGGAAGAATGCAGGGTCAGCACATACTAGAATCCAGGGACTCTCTCTGAGACATCTTGAGTGAATATACAAATAGGGAAGTATGACTCTGAGAAACAGATAGAGGTCAGCCATGTGTTTTTTTTTTTTGTTTTATTTTTTTTGTTTTGTTTTGTTTTGTTTTTTTAACATGAGAGGTGTCATTTCTGCTATAATGAAGAAAATGAATTATTTGCTTTTTGACTACACGATTTGAAATCTTTCAAAGACTGCATGCTAAGTGACTCTAGTTTAAAGATGTTAGAACAGAACATTTCAATACTTCTAAGATTATTTGCCTGTTTAAATATCAGTGAATATAAAGACAAATATGGAGACATTGCTAACACTGCAGAATTTAAAAAAAATTGCCACTTTAAGTGTAGCCTATATTTTCATTATTATTATTGTTGATGTTTTCCTTTTATAGCTAAAGTTGGTGCTGTATTTGAGTTTTCTTCATCTCATTTTCTTTTATAATCCAAAAGTAATTGATTACTTTTTTTATCATCTTTATAAATATTTTCTCTTACCACGATTAATCTTTAAATATTTCTTTACTGACATTGTTATGTGGTGATAGATTATACATATAAATATATAGATATGAATAGACAAATAGTAGATAAATAGATAAATGCTCATTGCTTTCTATGAAAAGATCCAAGGGAATTTATTAATTTGCATCAATGCAATTCAATATTAATTTGTTAATTAAAATAAAGAAAACACTAGAAGTTTTGCAACATTTCATCTTCTCAACCCTGAGTCATTATTGTGTTACACCCTTTGCCTAATTACTGATTATAGTTTCTTTGTATTCATCAGTAATATTTTGTAATTTTCTTTGTAAAGTTTTATACATGTCTGTTAGTTGTTTTGTTAATTTAAAAATTGCGAATGCGATACTTTTCTTCTTGGAAGTCATTAACATAGCTGTATCATTTACTTTTCTATTGCTGAGAAAAAACATGATGAAGGCAACTTACAAAAGAAAGCATCTACTTGGGATTATGGTTTTAGAATGTGAAGACTCTAAACATGGTGGTGGAACAAAGGCATGGTGGCAGGAACAGCTGAGAGCCTACATTTGATCAGCAAACAGGAGAGCAGGAAGCACACTTGAAACCGCAAGCTAGTTCCCATTGACAGACTTCCTCCATTAAAGTCACACTTCCTAGTCATTCACAGAGAGTTTCACTGATTGTGGACTACGTATCCCAACACATAACGTTAGACCCATTCTCATTCAGATAACCACAATAAGCATTGGCATCAGTCATCTATGGAAATCTTCCTTACATTATCATTATATACTTGCATACCTGTTGATAGGAGATTATGAATTGTGTAGGGTCATGTAAGCTAGAGACTTTCATTCAGTGTCAGGTAATTGGATGGCTAACAAAATAACAGGTTTAATTACTCTTTTTCAGGTTTTAATATACCACCTAGAACTTCATGGTTTCATTTTTTTATACTGTTAACTAACCTATCAACTAAGGCTAGAGAGAAATTAAACTTCTAAGGCCTGTGGATGGCTATAGATTTATTTATTTATTTAGTCTTTTCAGTGTGAACTTGGCAGTCAGAATTAGAGGGTAGTATATGCTCACCTCCCCCAACATAGAATTTATTGCTTAAATCTGCCTCAAATCTCCACTTCTGCAATACTCATGCAACCGCTGCCTTGACAGGTTTCTTATGCTGATTTATCCTTTCCAGGGATGAACTTGTTAAGAGATGGCTGTGCTGCCAATCAAGAACATGATATGAAACAGAAATTATATGATCCTGCACATGTGTACACTAAATCTCTAGTTGTTTCTCCAAATCTTTTCTGAAATTAGGCTTCTTCCAGCTTTATTTCCCACAAGCTCAGATGCATGTCACCTTTGGGGAGGTCTGTGGGCCCATAATTTCTCCTCACAGAGCAAAGATAATGTTTGAAAAGAAAATAGGAGGCATTTGAAATTAAATTTAAATAAAATTGCAAGAGTAGGCATTGATTTATTCTGATCACCCTTCAAGTTTGGACAAAGACCACGAATTTTAAATTGGTCTTATAATAAAACCCCTGTACCAGATATTGGTGTAAATGTTGAAAGATCAGAGAGACAAAGGAACAAGCCACTGCCACATCTTGCCTCACCAATTCCACAAATCCTCTGACTGAAATCCTCTGAGTCCTCACCTGAAAGGCTCCAGCCGAAAAAGCCACTAGCTGAAAGGGATGCTTCTGCCAAAAAACCCTTTATTTCCCATCTCCTCATGCCTAATATACCTTTCTCTACCCAGTCATCACTTCCTGATATTAAAAGCATGTGTGCTTCCTAGTACTGGGATTAAAGGTGTGTGCCACTACTGCTTGGCTCTTTTTTCTCCCTAGACTGAGTCAATCTCATGTAGTCCAGAGTGGCTTTGAACTCACAGAATCCAGGTGGATCTCTGCCTCCCAAGTACTAGATTTAAAGGTGTGTGCCACCACTGCCTAACCTCTAAATTTAATCTAGTGGCTTGTTTTGTTCTCTGATCTTCAGGCAAGTTTTATTAGGGTACACAATATATCTCCACAGACTTTCTCAAACTGAAGGATTTTGTGGCCTTTCTATACTGAGTAAAATATCCTTAGGTGTGTTAGCAATAATGCACTTCTTGTGAAGAGAATACTCGGGAAGAGACCTTTGGCACTTTTCTCTGCCTCTTCTCAGTGTTCCCTGTCTCAGGAAGACTATTTTGCATTCCATGTCACTGGTTTCTCTAGTCCTGTCCTGCAGCAATGGGAAATCTGTACATTTCTCATTCTGGTCTTCTATTCTGCTAAAAGAGATCATTAAGAAGTGTAGGGAGTACCCTGGTGTGAGAAGGAAGGGTGTAAATAACATAAAATCCTTGTCCCAAGCAAGGATATTTCTGTTTTTAACCAAGGTGGATCAAGAAAACGTCAAGGTTGTTATTATGTGTGGGCCTCAAACTACGGAGGTCTCTATTTTAATTAAATAGTCTACTATGCCTAACCCAGCAAGCAGAATCAGCTTCTTGTGGGAAATAAATACTACCAGTAACATTACTAACACTATTATTAACACCCCCTTAAACAGTAAGAATAACAAATGATACTAGACACATGAAGCCTGGGAATTATTTACATCATCTCAGTTAGTTTGAATGTCCCTTAGATTCTTTTATAATTTTATAAATAAGGAACAGGCACAAAAAAACTAATGATCTTTCTAATATTATATAAATATAGTTGATTGTAGCATCAGTTGATGCTTTTCTGATTTCAAGCCAATACTTTAAATGAATACATGATAAAATTAAGTTTTATTTCTTCAATATGGTTAGAAAATTAAAACAAAACACCATTTCTTTATGTTTGATGTCATGGTTGAACACAAGGTGATGCGTCATTTTTATTTCTTTAAAATTAGTAGTCATTTTACATTTTTTAAAAGATAAAGGTTTGATTTGTATTGCAACAATTTAGACTTAATTACATAACATTATATGACTAAGCAGATTGCATTTATAAATTTAAGAATCCATACATACACATACATACATGCATGTATAGGTATATAAACAATGAAAAAGAACCCATGGACTTGAGAGACAACAAGGCGAGGGGCATTTGAGTGGAATTGGAGGGAAGAAATAATACATTGTAGTTGTATTTTAATTTTAAAATTTAATTAAAAATAACATTTTCTATTAATCATAAATGTTATTGAATCTGATTGTTGTCAAAATGCTCAGAAAGCTGAAATCATCCAACCTGTGTGACTTCTCCCAATATAGGAAAAAGAAAACTGAGTATGCGTCTCAGCAGTAATTAATTTTCTTTATATGTGTGAACTCTGGAGTTCAGTCCCTAGTATTGTAGAAATAAATAAATCAATTAAACAAACAACAAATAAATACAATTTGCAATTATTGGGACCAGTGTGCTTTTCTAAGAAATTGCACGTTTTCCTTCCTCTCTTTTCTCTTCCCTTCCCTTCTCTTATCTTCTTTTTTCTTTTATCTTCCTTTCTTTCTCCCCTATACCTCCTTGGCCTCTCTTTCCTTCCTTCTTCCCTTCATGTCTTCTACCCTCCTCTCATCCCTCCACTCGTTATACCAACTTTATTCCATTGTGTCTTTAAGAACACAGACTATTCTAAATTTATCTTCAATGTGATGATTATTCTTGACATGAAAAGATGTTTCAGAAAGCCAAGGTACCCCTTAAGATCCCATAACTAGAACCAGATGTATTGGGCCTCAAATGATGCCTTTCCAATTATTATTCCACTCTTGATGCACTAGCACTAAGCTTTTTACGGTGTCTGAAATTACACATTTATCACTCTGCTGTTTATCTCTATTTTTTACTATTTATAAAATCTCCAAGTTTGCTATAGACAAGCTTCTCATTTTTCAGCTGCTCAGGCTACATACTGTATACTGTATACTGTACACTGTACACTGTACACTGTATACTGCATGCTATGCTGGATGCCTATGTCATTCTGACTGCTCCAGAAGGCTTAAAATAAAGGGAGCAGCCAAGCAGGAAGAGGATGCTTTAGTAGAACAATCCATTGAGCATATTGCTTTCTCTCTCTCCTGCTTCCTACTCCTAGAGAAGACTGTCTGCTGTAGCGAAAGGGGACGTTGAAAGTTGGTTTATTGAAAAGACTTAGCACAAATCTTTATTTTGGTATGTGTCACAATGTCAAGCTACCATAAAATAACTATGCTATTACAGGATGGCACAAAATAGAAGAAAACTTAATTTTCTAAACAAGTGCCTCAAAATCCTTCAATTGCAAAACATGCTTACAAAACCTTTTCAAGGAAGGTAATAGCCTTAGCAAGTGAAAAGGAAAGGGAAAATGATGTGATTATATTTTAATTTCAATTTTTAAAAATATATTAGCTTGTTTTATTCTGTTCTCATATAATACATCCTGAACACAGTTTCCTTTCTCTCCATTCCTTCTAGCCTACCAACCACCTCTCCTCTCCCCCAGACCACTGCTCCTCCATTTCCCTTCAGAAAAGAATAGGCCTTCTTGAGATATCAACTGAACATGGCATAACAACTTACAATAAGGCTATGAACAAACCCTCTTATCAGGGATGGATGAAGCAACTCAGTAGTAGGAAAAGGACCCCAAGAGTGGGTAAAAGAGTCAGAGACACTCCCTATTCCCCTGTTAGGAGTCCCACAAAAACAACAAGCTATGTAACCATAAAGTATCTGCAGAGTGTGGTTAAACAAAAATATTTTTTGAATATTAGAAATTCAGAGGCTCTGGAGAGATTGCTCAGTGTTAAAGAGCACTTATTGCTGATGTAGAGGACTGGGGTTCAGTTTTCGGCATTCACATGCCACTTACAACCATCATTAACTCCAACTTTAGGAGATTCAGTGACCTCTCCTGTTCTTTGTCAATAGAAGACTCACATACAGTATATGAATGCCTATATTGAAAACACTCATATGTATAAAATTAAAATAAATCTTTTTTGAAAACTGGAATACTGAGTAATAATTTCAAAGCTGAGCAAATTTCCCATCTTGTAACGTTGGTTTGGCCAAGAAATGGGGAATCTTACTCTTGATGTAAGCTCTTTAATTTACTAACAACATTTCACCAAGGATGGATAATCATCATTCTGTTTTCAATATCATCACATATTAAGTAGATAATTAAATTTCATAAAAATAATAGAAAGACATTTGAAAGTACTGAGCATTTATAATCAAAATTATTACCTTTACATCTTTCTTTTTAGTGTTACAAGAGACATTATGGTAGTATTTTATTTGTACTGAAATGTGATTTTCATTGTATGTTAATAAATAAAGTTGCCCAGGGGTCAGAGCTATTAGAGCCATAGCAAGAGCTAGGTAGATCTCTGTGTGTTCAGGGATACAGCCAGCATTGGGGACATACACCTTTAAGACCTGGAGGGTGGTACTTTCAGGCAGTGACGAGGCAGTTATGTGTTTGGGTTTACAACCAATGAGAAGGCAGAACAGAAAGACTATTTAAAGAGAGACACACAGGAAGCAGTTTTCTTTTGGGGAAGCTAGGAGCACTGCAGGAGGTAAGGTTTTAGCTCTGAGCTCTGACCTCTCGGCTTTCTCTTTTACATTGGTTCTGTGTTTCTTATTTTAATAAGATGGTTGGTTTCATCTACAAGACATAGACATTAAGACTGGGAAACTAATTTATAAGACTACAGGTATGTAAAATTACATAATATAAAATGTTTCTTTCAACATCTAGTTTTCAAAGACTCTATGTTCATTCAAATTGATTGTTTTTTTTAATTTTTGAGCTTATAATGCAATATTTCTTTGTTTCCTCCTTCTCAAAACTTCCATATACCTCTCTCTGTTCTCTTTCAAATTCATGGCCTCTTTTTTCCATTAATTGTTATTGTGTCCATGTATGTATATACATATACATTCCTAAATATAACCCTCTCAGTCTGTATAATGTTACTTGTATATATGTTTTCAGGGCTGCCTAGTATTGGAAAAACCAATTTGTGTGCTCTTTCCCAGGGAAGACTATTTCTCTGGCTCTTAGCATCGGTTTGTTGACTGTGTTTCTTTGTATAAGGTTGAGTCTCTGTGGTCTTCCCTCTGTCCACTTTAATACGTCTGTAGTTGTTATCTTGTTCAGCTCATGTTCAAGCAGCCTTGTTGATGAGAATTTCTGGATATAGATTTTGACATTACTAGGAGAGTCAATATCATGGCAAATGCCATGATCTTCTGGTTCTTACAATCTTTTCCACCTCTATTCTACAATGTCCCTTGAGCCTTAAGTGCAAGAGTATTTTGTAGATGTATCCATTGGGACTTGGCTCTGCATTCTGACTGGTTGTGGTTTTCTCCAGTAGTTTCAGTCTCCAACAGTCAAAGAACCACATAACAAAATCCTCCATACCAGACATATGAAGTCATCTTTGAGGTTGTTAGTCAGGGCTGTCTGAAAACCTTACAGGCTATTGCTATTGTTATGTTCCTCAATTGTCCACTAAAGGTGGAAAGTTGTTGTTTAATATACCATACACTTGAGATACAGGATGCAAAAGCTCCTGAGCTGGAGCTGACCTAAAAGCCTCCTCCCTGTGGAATAGCTTTTGTTGTACCAAAAGGAGCCATGTGACTATCCAAAGGAAGAAAACAACCAACAGTCCTACCCAGCTTTGACTCCTATGAACCACATCAATAATCAGAATGACTAATAGCCCTAAGAGTGCAATAGTGGCATGAATACCTTGGTGGCAGCTAGCAGCACTCCAATTGGACATAAGACCCTCTCAACAGTAGGGACACTGTACCTGGTACTGGAAACATAGCTCAGTGCTAGTGAAGTGATGGGTATTGAGGAAGAACCTACAACCAGTAATTGACTAAACCAGCATAATCCCTAAAAGCAAATTGAATTCTAAATACAGTTTTGTAATTTCCAATGATTACCTTCACTTCCAAAAAATCTCCTCATTCTTTTGCAAATATTATGAATTTTTTTTGAGTTGGGCTACAATTGTGATCACCTCAAGGAACATAGGGTCAGAAGATAGAGTCTCTATGGGACCTTTAAACTAAGAGGAAAGAAGAGGTATTTTACTTTGCTTCATCTCATGGCTTTGTGTGAGATGTTTGCCTTATCACCAATATCTGTTATTTTATTTTTCATTCTAAATTTTCGGCCACAGGTGACATTTTCAGCTTCTAATCAGATAAGCAAAGATGTTCTAAAAGGATAAAGCAAAGCTTGCTTTAACATGTAGTGCCCATTCTCCTGTAGGAGTTTCGTGACATTTATGTTTATTTTTAAATACATGTATCTCTCATATAATTAAATATTTTTATATAAATTTTATGTGTATGCATTTTGGCTGGATATATGTCTGTGTATTGTGTGTGAATACTGAGGCCAGAAAAAGACATCAGATCCCCTATGACTGAATTTACAGATGGGTGTGAGCAGCCATGTGGGTCCTGGGAACTGAAGGTCCTCTGGAAGAGCAGCCAGTGCTCTTCACCACTGCTATCTATCCAGACCCTTTATAGCATTTTGTATAGAGCAGTTAATGGAACTCATGTGTGATCTTGAACTCATGAAAATATTATGCAGGTGAGAAGAAAAGAAAGCCCTGAATGTTAGACAATATGTATCAAGATTTTGTTCACTTTTCAAAGCAGTGTGACTTACTAAGCTTCTCAAGAATTCAAAGTAATGAGCTGGTCAACATTCCCCTGGAAAGCAGTCTTCTCAAAAAGATCAGACATTTAATGAAAATTAACCTTTAAAGTACATTTTTAAAAGACCAACAATTTACTCAGATATAAGTACACACATAGATCAAAACCAAATATATGCATTTATCTTGCGGCCTATGTTCAAGTTTAATTTGTGACTTGCAATAGAGATAATAAATGAGTATTAATGTTTTTTGGAACTGAGGCCTGGTTATTTAATTATTCACAATTTTTTAAGTGTTTAAGTGATCAGTAAGTGTATATTTTTAATTATTCTGCAAAAGATTTATTAAATTTGAAAGAAGGGGCCCTCTTGACATGTATCATGTGGTCTGTTTCAGCTTCATTACCTGGACTATTAGATTGTAAGTAAAGAGTATTTAAATACCTATTTATTATCTAATTGCTGAAGAAACCTGATAAGTTTAAGTTGCAGCCTCACTGAAAATATAAGATAAATTGAGAAGTAACTGAATGATTGATTCATCTCCTCGAGGGTGAAAAAAAAATAGAGCATAAATGTGTCAAGTCCAGTTACAGAGAATTGATGTTTTATGTAACTCCCTTTGAAGTCAAAATTAAATTTCCTTAAAAGGTTGTATTAAAAAGGAGATGGGATGGAACCATGAACCAACACACCATTACTTTAATAAATCTGGGGGAAAATACATTTTGAAAAGTTTTCTGAAAAGTGATATTAAATAGATTTATTCGGTTCTAAGCAGTAATTATGGAATGTGCTTATCTAGGAACCCTCTGCTTCTATTGATCCTCATGTTCTCTGATGAAAAGCTCATAATTCATTACATTCTTGAAGTTTGGGGTTGTTAGAATTATTTATGAGCCATAGCTTCAGGTGCTGGTAACTAAGGTAGTTAGGATGATAATTTTACAATGTAGCACACGGGCCATTTCCCCCAACCAAGTGTGTAGCAACTGGATCCTTGGAGTATGGATACAAAGCAGGGTTGTAGGAATGTAGGATTCATAGAAACTCTACTGTACCTTGACAAAAAAGAATCTTTAGGGCATTTTTTTTTATTCAGTTTTCCTCTGGAAAATTCACAGGTTAAGGAGTAATGGCCATCTCTTATCTACTTTCCTTTTATAAAAATCTAGTTACTTATTTATCTATTATTTGTTTCTTTATTTTACATCCTGGCCGCAGCAATTTGTCCTTCCTCCTCTCCTCCCAGTCCTCCCCCACAGCTCACTCTGCTCCGACCCCCCAATATACTCCTCCTTGTTTTCTGTTCAGGAAAGGGCAGGCCTCCCATGGATATCAACAACACATGGCATATCAAGTAAGACTAAGCACCACCCTCATATTCAGGCTAGACAAGGTAACCTATTGAGAGCCGCTGGTAGCAAAAGTCCATGGAGTATACAGCAGTGACAACTAGAGTTCAGAAGGTCAACCTATCAGAACTAAGGGTTCTGTTAGAGGAAACCATCAGGCAAGGTGTTATGGAATTACTGCCTTTTGAACGAATTGGCTGTCTTTTATAAACTTCTTATGCAATAACAGCTATGATTCTCCCCATTTACTGTGCATCTCCATTTTAGTGTACATGTAATCTCACAATTGCATCTCAATCTTGGGCACAACTTTCCCTATACATTTGGGGTAACTGGACAACTGTCCCCAGCTGTGTTTATTTTTCATTAACATATATCTGGCCAGGGCCATTCTCCGGACAAAATATTTCAGCAAAAATATCTTTTTCCAAGGACAAGTGCAGAGAAATAAACATTAACTCATCTCACCCACAGATAGAGAAAAGAACCACTAACAATTAAATTATCAACCCCTTACCTTCACACTGGGTTATTTACACTAGACCTTAACTTAAGAAATTCACTGCTCACATTCCTGGGATGATGTTTTAACCATTTGCTAGTTACTGAGTTAAGGTAGTTACTTCTCACTGACCCAAGGAGATTGCCTACAAGGCCAGGCAGGTGATAGGTGCCAAGCTTCTTTCTTGGGCAAGTTAAGTTTTTATTCCTCCTCAGCTAGGTGCTACTTCTAGATTTTCTCCTCAGCAATTACTCTGAGCAAAAGTGCTTTTACTAACCAAAAGCTACATGCTCTGACATAGGTTACTTAGCCACCTAGCATATGTCCCCCTCCCTATCAGAAAGCAGCTGCAGCTGGGAAAAGCAGTGTCAAAGACAGTTTAATTTCTTGTGACTTATTGACCCCTAACATTATAGCTAGCCATTTCTAGATTATAGTTTGAGCACATAAATTCCCTAATTGATCTTAGCCTTTAGTTGACCCTACCAGAGAACTCCCCTTTAGTCACTCCCCTTTTGGGTTGTAATTGGAAACTGACAATTAATTGCTTTATGTGTGGGTCCTTATCACCCCTCTCTGAGACCCTGAAAACTTCAAGCTTTACATTGCTTTACCAAAGAATTACTGCATGTGTATATATACTGGTTCTCTGAGAGCACTGGGAAAAGAGGATTGATTGAGAAGAAAAAGATGAGGACGGAGATGGAAAGAACTAGGTAGAATGATGAGAGAACAGCAAGAGGGACTAAGAGCAGGAGGGACCGAGAGGAGCTAAGAAAGCAGAAAAGAAACTGTGCAGATAGAATCACCATAAAAGAATAAAGTGAGTGGACTAAAGAACTCAGTGTGCTTGATTCATTGAATATCCCTCAGATTAGAATCCTCAGCTGGTTGGTAGACTCTTTGGAGGACTCTGGGAGCAAACAATATAGGCAGGACCTATTATTGTTTGTGTTAGTAACCCAGTATGAGGAAAAGGTTCCAAAAGCAGGCAAAAGAGTCAGAGACAGCCCTTATTCCCACTGTTAGGAATCCCACAAGAACACTAAGCTACACAACTGTAACATATATGCATCAGGCCTAGGTAAATCCCCTGCAGCCTCCCTGGTTGTTGGTTCAGTTTCTGTGAGCTTCTGTGAGCTGAGCCCAGGTGAGTTGATTCTGTTTTCGTTTGTTTGTTTGTTTGATTTTGTGTGTGTGTGTGTGTGTGTGTGTGTGTGTGTGTGTGTGTGTGTGTGGTGTCCTTGACCACTCTGTCTCCTACAATCCTTCCTCTCTTCAGCAGGATCCCCCAAACTCAGCCTAATGTTGAATGTGAGTGTCTGTATCTCTTTCATTCAGTTGCTAGATGAAACCTTTCTGATGACTATTAGGCTAGGCACCAATCTATAAGTATAGTAGAATATTGCACATCCCATAGGCCAGATAGATTGTAGGTCAAAGGTTATGTGGCTGGATTGATGTCCCAGTCCATCCACTTGAAGTCTTGCCTGATCACAGGAGATGGCTAGTTCTGGCTACATATTCACTATTTTTAGGAGTCTTAGCTGGGGTCATCCTTATAGATTCTTAGGAAAGTCCCTTGTGCCAGGTTTCTACCTGACCCCAAATGACGCCCACCCTAGTAGTCCTTAGTGCTTTGAATGACTCTGTCTACTTTCTTAACTTTCACAACAACCTGAACACAGCCTATGGAAGTATAGTTTCATAGATTTGTTTCCCAAGTTCTCTATGGATGAGTATTTCTTAGTAGTAAAGTAAAAAGGTCATTGAAATATTACAGCACTTCCTAGCCATTTTGATGTCCTCATTGGTCATGTATCATGCCTTAAGATAGACTATTTCCACTTCTTCTTAGGATTACCTTTACATTTAACAGTCACCTTCAAATTCTTTCCATTTCTATCTATATTGGTGGCACCCAAGGGTATGGAGTCACCTAGTGTGGGGCAGGTGGTTTTTTGGTCTTTTTAATGGGTTTTGGGTCTGGGATAATTTTCATTGTTTAGGGGGTTTGGTTACAAGTTGTTGTCAAGGAAAAAGGTTAGGAAAAAGGCTAAGCAAAGGAGATTAGATTTAAGATTCTTGTTTTAAAAAAAGAAAGGAAGAAAGAAAGAAAAGAAAAAGACAATTACTAGTTTTAAATACTATACATTGGATTGGATTGTTTTATATTGTATACAAATTTGAAATTGATATTGTTAGAAAATACTATATGTGTATTTCTAATTGTATTTATACCATTCATTTAACAATGTAATGCAATTTTCTGATCCTTGAATGTTATTATTACCAACTATTAGGATATGAAGAAATGAAAGTAGTTAGACATTACAATAGAACTTGTAGTCATATTAGATTTGTTTTAAAAATTGAGCAGAGATGTTTTAGACAGGTCATCTTCAAACCCTTCAGAGATCTACAGAATATGGCATTTAAAATGTTTTAATAACTTAGAAAATTTTTCTTTTTGAGACATGTCGGCTCCTGGCAGTACCAATCTACTTCAGAGAAAATATGGGCATTGAAGAAACTGCATATGGAGTCAACTTTCACTGTGGCAAAAGTTAGCCACTGGACAACAAAGTATCCTCGAATCAACAGGACAAAATGGACAGACAGGACACGAAACAAAGGACTACTGATTGTTGCCGAAACAAGTGTGGTTATGGCTTTATCAAAAGGCATCTTCTGAGGACAGGACAATATGGCCCCATCCCTGAAGTGGCCTTCGCAATCCAGAAAAGGTACAGTGCCCTTTTCTTCTAAGGCACCTGAACAGGCAGTGGGCCAATGGCTTCTGTTGTACAATGGAACAGCAGCTGAAGGCTCACGCCTCTCAATAATAGACTGGCATTTAATAGAGGGATGTGGAGAAGAAGGGGATGCTGAGATGAAGCCATATATACACAGCCAAAAAGAATGGACAGCTGAATTCAAAAACTGTCAACAATTTCCAGAATTTAAAATCCTGAATCATGACATGACACTAGTGGAATTCAGGTGTTTCTGGTACATGGACTGCTTTTACCCAATGTGAGGTTGAACTGTTGACCTTATGTACATCCTACTTCACAAATGAGTCTGTCAGATACGCTAAGCCTGTAGGCTGAAGATGATGCCCCAACACTGCAGAGAAACTTCAGGTGACTGTCCAGGCAGTTGACTGTTTCTGTCAACTCACAAATTTTTTTGGAAGTTGCTTGCATGCACTTCCTGTTTTTATTTTTGTTAGCTAATATTATTTCCTTCTTGGATCTCTGAGGGAGTTGAAGATTAGTTATTTACAGTTGAAGATTAGTTAGTTATAGTTGAAGATTAATTAGGATAGAAAGTGAATTAGATACATTTTGGACTTACCAAAATAGGATAGATAAGGGAATTATTTTCTCTGATTTGTCAAATACAAATGGACTAGACATTGTTTAGGTATTTGTTACTTGTATATATTGTATATAGTTATTGTACTTTTGTATATAGTTTTTCTTTTGTTAGTTATAACCTTTTGCTTTTTTTATTAAAATAGAAGAGGGGAAATGTGGTGGTAATCTAATTGTATTGAAATGTGATTTTGATTGTATGTTAATAAATAAAGTTGCCTGGGGGTCAAAGCTATTAGAGCCATAGCAAGAGTGTGGCGGTGGTGGCACACGCCTTTAATCCCAGCACTTGGTAGAAGAGCTAGGTAGATCTCTGTGTGTTCAGGGATACAGCCAGCATTGGAGACAAACGCCTTTAAGACCTAGGGGGCTGTACATACAGACTGATGAGGCAGTCACGTGTTTGGGTTTACAACCAATGAGAAGGCAGAACAAAAGACTATGAAAAGAATTACACACAGGAAATAGCTCTCTTTCGGGAACCTGGAGAGAAGCCCTCCAGCAGCAACCTAGTACTAAGCAATGTGATCTCTTTTGACTTTTTCTGGCTATTCAACACTTGTGTCCAATTAGCCACACTATCCCATCAGTGTGACTCTACAACTGCCTCCCATCTGTTTGTTCTTTCAACTCCCATGCCACCATTATTTCAGGACTTCATTACACATCTCTGGGATAAAGGCAGTCTTCTTCTAAATGATCTGTCTACGTCTACCTTCCTCCTTGACCAATACTCCCTGCTGCCAAATTAATCTTCTTAAAGCATAGCTCTAATTATGTCATTCTCCAGCTCAAAAACCTGTAATCACTCCCTTTTGACTCATAAATTAAATTAAAACTCTCCTGCTTGACTATCTGGATGTTGGATAATTTGAGTACACTAACCCCACTTTTGAACTTCAATAGCCACTAATTTACTATTTAGCCTTGACAATCCAAACTTAGTTTATATACTTAAATTTCATAAAAGTATTTTCATTATTAGTTCAATTTAGGGTTTGGAGCATTCCCTTAAGAAGATTAATAAAGAAATAATATCCATTAAAATGCCATTTATTCTAAGCATGTCATTATTTTATTAAAATCAGAAAGCTTACAAGTTTGGAGATAATTATTTCCAAATGAACCAATTTGTCTTTAGACAACATTAACTATTCTGTATGTTTTGCTATCATCAGGAACATGTAAATGACTCACAATGGTTTGGAAGTCATAGAATCAAATGACTTAGCAAACACATGCTGAACTTCTGAGCTTAGACAGCATTCTTCTCTATGTTGGGAATTTGGAATGGAGCATCTGTGCTTCATCTTTGCTCCAGCAGCATCCATGTTCTTGAGGAAACCCCAATGACATCACAGCCCCTTAGGTATAACAACTAAAAGGAACTCAAATCACATGCTGTTCTTAAAATTATTTTATATGGACTGATCCTCCATCATTCAGTGTTGATTTAAACGCACATTAAAATTTGCACAATTCCTAGGCTGTCATCCAGAAACAAGAGTTGAAATAACAAAAAATTCCTGTTCTGATTGTGACATCATATGAGTATCTTGGCTATTTTCAGCATCATACATTTTACTCTTCTGATGGTTATTTGCAGTAATAGAGAGCATGTTTTTTAAGTAATCAGGGCACACTTGTTTATAATAGAAGACAGTGTTTTAGGTCCCTACTGTTGTAGGTGGGAAGAATTGTTATAAACTTAGAATCCATGGTGTTTTTCTGAAACTTATGGTAAATATTTTAGGTACAGCAAATGGGTCACAAAGTTTTGACATAACCACGGAGCCATAGGATAAAGAAGCAATAGCCAAAATATAAACAATTAAAATTACTGTTTCAATAAAATTTTATTTAGGAACACTAAAATTTGAATTTACCATTCTTTTACAGTTTAAATATTATTTTAATCTTAAACTTCAACTATTGTGAAATGGAAAGGCATTTTTTTTAACATGGACCATGCAAAGCAGCAGTAGAGTGTCATTATCCGCTGCAGATATGTCATAACCTTAAAAGCTATGCTGACTCCTGCCTTTGGGGAACAAATGGGTAAAATAAAGTTAGGTTAGGTATCAGGGCTGGGGATGTGATCAGTGGTGAAGTGTTTCACTAAAATGCACAAGGCCATGGATTCGATAAGCAGTATCTAAAATTAACAACAGGTCACATTAGACTCAGCACAATCAATTTGAAATAAATATCTTATCATTTACTTAGCAATCAGGGATGTACTTGGACCTTTCCTTAGCTGTAGCTATTCTCTGAAATTGAGATTTCTAAACTCTATTCAGGAATCTGCAGGTTATAAGGCATAAGGGGAGGCAATTGATTTTCTCCTTCTCCATCAGTATTCAGATACCTGACTGTTTTATGTGGACTTCAGAATCATGTTAAATTGGAGATAGGGGAAAACTGCCTTGAATGGTAAGGTCAGGCTTAAGACTTACATGATACATGTGTTTTGCTTGCTTGTATTTTATACTCAAAGCTATTTATACTTTGATAGCCTATTTCTACCAAGAGTACATTGCATCTAGATATCAAATAGTCACATATCCCCTTTATACAATAATCTGAGGAATAAATAGTGGGTAGATGAAATGTACTTATTGTGGAGTCCACTGAAGCATTACTTTCTCTTACTTATAATTATTCCCTCTGATGGTATAGTTAGAAGTGTGCAGCAGGTCACAATGTAACATGCCAGGATCTTCTGTTACATTTTTCAGGAAAAAGAAACCAGTGTTTTCCTTTAGATTTGAAGCTTTATATATTTTTTACAAGAAATTTTGAGTGATCAAACTTGTATTTTTATATCCCCTTCCCATGACAGTGTTTGCTTTGGCATCTCTTGTTGTATTTTAAGTGAATGGACCTAATTTGGCCTTGAAATATTAATTGTAGCATTAGGTGGAATAAAAAATTATCGTGCCCGAAGGATATAAAAATATGTGCACAAATATGAACCTCATTACTTGACCACATGATTTAACTCTCATTTATTTCAAATTCTTAGTGGCTAAAGGAATTCTGCTCTTTGGCTTTTAGATTTTGGCTTATGCTACCAATATTCTTAACATTAAATGTTTAAATCCTTAGGGAATATAAAAGTTGTGCAGGCATTTGATATTATAGAGTGAACACATTAATGAATATGTTATACATTACATAAGGAAACGAAACTCTCCTATTTTTTTTTATTTTTTTCCATAGTAGGTTCAGATTTATCACAACTTTTCTCCAAAAGTGTCTTCCTTCCTTTTGCCCATGGTCCTGAACATGAAATACTCATCCTCTTATCTCTTTCCCTTCAGAGACTGCTGACAGTCCAGCTTCCCTGTGTATCCTTGGGTAGATATTGGAAGGATAATGTTCAACTATAACCAAACTGAGGAGGACATTTTCAAGTGAACATTTGACATCTATTATAAATACCTTATATTTTATTAGCACTTACGTTTTTGAAAGTGTGCATTTGAATATATCTTAGGGGGTGTGTGGTATGAAAAATTCTTTCACAAGAGTTGATTAGAGCTACAGATTTCTCACTTATGAATCTGTTTACTCTTTTGGCTAGAAGTTACTAAACATACACTATGAGCTAGCATTTTGCATGCTTGGATAAATGTACAATAGTAGCAGCACTTCACTCTTAAAAGATGAGTATTGTGGGTTCAAGAGGATTTACAAATACTGATTCTGAACTTAAATTATTTGAATTCTAAATTCAGCCACTTACTGATTTTGTGACCATGGGATATTACTTTCTCAACACTTCCATATCCTAATGTATGAATTGATTGATTAAGATATCCCCTTTATACAATAATCTGAGGAATAAATAAGTGGGCAGCTGAAACGTACTTATTGTGGAGTCTACTATGAGCACTGAATCATTACTTTCTCTTACCTATAATTATTCCCTCTGATGGTATAGTTAGAAATGTGCAGCAATTGTTGGAACACTTTACTATTTCCAGCTTGGCATTTCAAAGATTCTGGGGAGACTTTTGAGGGGATGATGTGTGCACTCTGTCTAATTTACAGGAACTGACACAAGTTATGCACCCAAGTTATTTTCCTGTAAGGATGGAACTAATCAGTCGTGTTCTGCAGGTCTGTGCTCACTTACTCTTCTCTTTGCCTGATTCCTCCTGACCCACTGTTGAAAACGCAAGAACCATAAGTGTACAGATGTGATTTTCCCATTCCATACTCACTTTCCAGTTGGATTACAATATTGTGTTCATTGATCCTCTTCCGTAGGCATTGAGCATACAGAACAGAAAAGACATGTATAAAAAGAAACTGAAAATAAACATAAAAAAAGTCCATCATCTGTTTTCAAGTTTTAATACTATTCAGAAACGTTAAGTTTGAGTGAAGTTTAATAGCCCGGGAAGACAAATGTGCATCTTCTGATAACAGGTTTGTAACTGGTCCTGATAACTATCAACATGCAGATTACCCAAAAGGACAATCTAGAAATCAAACATTCACAGTAAATTTTTTATCAAGATACAAATTTGGGCAAGGTACAAGGTCTTCAGACTTCCATGAATAACAGAGTTCGGCTGTATAATTGGAATCTTGATTCCACATTCATATGGGCAAATGTTATTTTTGTCTGTGAAATGATGGAAGGATGCTTCCTACTGGGAAAGGTGAGATGAGTCTAAATGAAACCTATAATTCATATGATTATAACCCTTGCAAATGAAAGAATCTGATTTGCCAGGAGTCCTAATAATAGGCAAGACCATGGGGTCAAAATAGCAATCAGAGATTAGTCAAATGTTTTCCACATTTATGGAGAGAAATCTCTGTTTCTTCTAATTCTGCTCGGAGCCATGCAGTGATGCTCACATTTCCAATCACCTGTGGTGGCCACCACTCATATTTGCATGGGAAGCATTTTTTTTTTTTTTAAATTTTGAGAAAAAACTGATTGTGTAGATGAAGCTGACACAGTTCTTTTCAATTCTTAGTGTTGTTTTCCATTCACTTCTGTAACCTATTAATCACACTTTGATACCTTCTCTTTTTCTCCTTAGCAGCCAACAAGGACACTTTATCTCTATGGGCTTCAGGGGTCTCATCCTTAATACACAGGTGCCCAAGACCCATTACAAACTCATACCCAGGATATATTTCTGCAGCTCTCAAAACTACATCACACATTTCATTTTATGCTGAATTCCATATGATTTAAATAAAGGCCAAATTATTCTTATTATCAAATTTTAATATATGTATATAATAGAACAGTTAGCAGACCTTATATGGGGTCTCAAGGCAATGAGTGCCGGCAGCTTGTTAAATATGAGGCAATAGGACCCATTTTTGGACAACCTATTTTAAGTGATAGATTTTGAGATTAGAAACAGTAATACATGATTAAGCATTATTAATGACTTGAAAAGAAAATGTAATAAGCAAAATCATGAACATTCTTAATTTTAGAGTAGCTTGGAAAAAGTCCTAGAAACTTAGATGAGTCTTTGCTATTGTAATTCACAGATCATTTTTTAATGTTTGATTAAAGAAAAACAACTCTTAGTTTCTTAGCTGTGCCCTTTATTCTTTTTCTGCTTTTCTTTATCTAAAAGTTCCTTCTCAAAGTTAATCTTTTTAGTTTCCATTTATCTCTTCTATTTAAAAAAATTCTATTCTAGTTCTCCTAGGTACCATAGAATTCTTTTCTCTCATCAAAATATAAAACAAATCTGTTGTTCTTAGCATAAAGCTCAACAGATAATTTCACCTTTTACTTTTTTGTGTGATTTTACAAAGTTCAACAACAACAAAAGCAGCTATCACTGCATTTGTCAGGTAAAGATTGTCTCATTTAATGCTACACTGGTGTCTTTTGTCCCAAGAGTTTTCTTGAGAATTAGCTGAAGCATTTTCAGTTTATCAGAACTATAATACAATGTAAGTGTGATGATTTGGATGAAACATGTTCCCCACAGGCTCCTCTTTTTGAATACTTGGTCCATGATAGTGATTCTGTTTTTGGAAGACTGGAGGGAGTGGGTCACAGGAGAGGGCTTTGAGGATGTAGCACCTGATTTTCCTTCCTTCCTTCTCTCCTAACTGAGGACACCCTGTGAGTAGCTGCCTATTGTTCCTGCTGTTACACCTTCCACAGTGTGATGCATTTATAACCCTTTTAAACCAGGAACCAGCATTAATCCTCTCATATTTAAATTGCTTCTTCTCAACATTTGGTCACAGCAGTGAGAAAAAAAAAAAAAAAAAAAAAAAAAAAAACCTTAAGAAATGAACAAATACATCATAACATATGCCAAACTGTCTTCAAGTTGGACTATATTACCTCGTTTCTAGCTGTGCAGTTATGGTTTTTGAAGTTGTCTTTTGTATTTTTATTTTATAGAACAACAACAAAATAAAATAATTTTAAATACTATCTGCAGGAAGTTATTATTTAGCTGGCAATGGGTGGAACAAGAGAAAAACCTGGGTATGAAGAATTCCAAAACACATCCCAACACCTACCACACTGACCTTCTATTAATGGAATGTTATGTTAATGGTATACTAATTGTCAGCAGAGAAAGATCACTTAAATCTAAAGTAAAGCAATTAAGGTGACTCTAAGAAAATTAAAAAAAAAATCATGGTTTGATAGTTTAAAATTATCTTTGGTCTTCTTTACAAGAAACAATTTGTTTTGAGGACAATTAACTGTCTCTCAGTTAGCTGAGACATCACAAGCAGGTGGTAACACAGGTGTGATGGTCTGATCGTGGTTTCAATGTAATGTTGGTGACCTGGGGCTGTATCTTCAAACATGAACATCTATGGTTCCTTGAGACATGTGTGTTCATTATTAGATCCCTATACTTGCAACCAGCATTCTACTTCCCTTCTTTACCTTATAATAGGATTATTTTACTAATCCAATTAGAAGTGCTAAACCTCCGCATTCCTTCACATAGTGCTACAGTGCCCATCATCCATCCACTAAGAATCTTCTAAATTTCACTTTCCTATAGCTACAGATTTTTTTCAAACCTGAATTTCTATAAATTATAAAATGAACAATAATGGTTACTAGATAACAAACTATACCATTTTAGTGATTTAGTTTTTACTTTAAAAATTGAGTTTTTAGAGTTTCTTCAAAAGAAAAGAAAACAGCTTCTACATTTGAATACATGAAACCAGCATTCATTAGAAGATACATGAGGGATTTGATTTTTTTTTTTTTTTGGTAGCTCAAGCTATAGTGAAAAGGCTTTAGAGCAGGCAGTGCGAGACTCTCCTGCAGAGGGTGAGAGTACTGCCCAGAAGGAAGGACCATGGACTCTCCCTCTGAGCAGACTCCTACCCAATGTACACAGAAGTATGTGAGTGTGCTGGGTCTGCCTTTGGAAAGAAGAGATCTGCAGCCCTGTGCATTAAATAGATGAGGTCAGAGCTTGTTTTACTAAGCACCCTGAAGAAGTGGGTGGAATGCTTTCACAAAACCTCAGTTGTGGCTGTTTCTGCAGAATATAGTTGCTTCTAATTTCTCTCCCAAGAAAGTCCACAAGCACGGAAACTAGTGAAATAAAGCTCATCATAATGGCTTTTGAATATACCATTTCCTCACTTCTTTCAGTCCTTGATTTCCACGGATCCCTTCACCTTCTAACACATCATTTGCTGTGCTCCCTTTCAAACCCTCATATATTGGCCTCTAGGTTCCTTCCACAGGCCATATATTAATTTGGACCACTAAAAGCTATGATACAGATAATTACAGATAAGACATCACTAATATTAGTGGGGAAGCATATTTTTTCCTACTCTTATTTGCTATTACATTCTTTGTCTTCTTATTTATAAAATGCCCCATGGGAGGATTAGGTCAAATTCAGGCCTAGTGTCTTATAGGCCTGCAAAAGTCTAACATATATTGTTATTTTTCAAATGAGAGTGATTCTACAAAAATAGGGACCAACTGTAAATAAATAAAAGTAGAGAGTAGCTCACTGTTACTAAAGGATATTGGCTAATGTGAACTATGTGACCATTCCATGTACTTGCAGTTTCCCATTGGGGGATGGAGATAAAAAAACATTTCTTTTAACTAGAAGATAAATATTCTCTAGATTAAGAAAAATATTTTGCAGAGCCCCACTACCCCATGGCCAGATAAAGACCAAATCAATATTGATCTTCTGTAAAAAGCATATGAAGTCTGTATGAAATGTTTTCAGAAATTTCAAGCTCTGATTTTAGAATCAAAATTAGACATGTAGCATCTTGAAATAGTTTTTCTGAGATATACATACACACATATTTTTATATGACTGCAAGAAGCTACATACATATGTACATATATCAATAAACTTTATGGATAGATAATATTCACATAAAATTATTTTCTTAGTTCTATGAAAACTAGGACATGAAAAAGTACTTTGCAGGCTACCTAAAGAGAAAGGTAAACACCAACCCAGCCCCAAAACCTTTGACCTACAATCTGTCCTACCTGCAAAATATGCTAGGGCAAAAGTGGCACAAACCTGGTGGGAGTAGCCAACTGATGATTTAAGTCCCACCCCAAGAGATGGACCCCATACCTGACACTTCTTGGATGACCAAGAACTTGAGACCTAGGGTAAAACCAAATACTACCAGATCAAAAAACAAAACAACAACAACAACAAAATTGATTCCTAATGATATTCTGCTATATTTGTAAATCAATGTCTTATTCAGGGAGGCTTCCTCCTGCAACAGATGGGAACAAATACAGTGACCCACCGTCAAACATCAGAGGAGGGAGAGAGAGCGAGAGCAGAGTGAGCGAGATCTTGAAACACACAGCCCTAAATGGGATATCTTCACCAAATCTCTCCCCTTAGAGCTCAGGGAACCCATGGAAGAGGAAGCAGAAAGAGTGTAAGAGCCAGAAAGGATGGTGGACACCAAGAAAACAAGGCCCTGTACATCAACATGATCAAAGCTTATATGAACTCATAGAGACTGAAACAACAATCAATCACAGGGCCTTCAGGGGTTTGCACCAGGTCCTCTGTGTATGTATTATAGCTTTCTGTTTAATACTTTTACAGTAATACTTTCATGGGACTCCTGAATGTGTGAACAAGTGGGCCTCTTATTATTGTTGTTGTTGTTGTTGTTGAACCAATGAGTTTTATTGGAGTTACTTACAGAAATATGGGTGAGGGGTTACTTACAGGCACAGAAATGACTCAGTCAGATACATCACTGTACTGGCTGGTTTTGTGTGTCAACTTGGCTAGAGTCATTAGAGAGGAAGGAGACTCACTTGAGGAAATACCTCCATAAGATCCAGCTGTGAGGCATTTTTTTCAATTAGTGATCAATGGGGGAAGTCTCAGCCCATGGTGGGTGGTGCCATGTCTGGACTGGTGGTCCTGGCATTTATAAGAAATCAGGCTGAGAATGCCATGTGAAACAAGCCAGTAAGCAGCAGCCCTCCATGGCCTCTGCATTAGCTCCTGCCTCCAGGTTACAGTGCTGCTTGAGTTCTTATTCTGACTTCCTCCAATGATGAACTACGATCTGGAAATGTAAGCTAAATAAACCCTTTCTTCCCCAGCTTATTTTTTGTCCATGGTGTTTCATCACAGCAACAGAAACCCTAACTAGGACAATCACCAATCACCAAGGTTCACCCCAGCATGGGTAACTGACTGTGCACAAAGCTGGGAAACTGGAGCACACTGCACAGCCAGCAGGTAGTATCAACAGGTTGGAGAGTATCCTTTCCAAGTGACTCTGGTCTATTCTTCCTGGCAGCTCTGCTGGTTTCTGCTTCTTCCAGGCTGCTGGGTTAGTCTTGGAGTTTTCTTTGCAGGTTGGGGACCTCTGATTCTTATGCCTTCTCCAGGGGCTTTTTTATTTTTCTACTGGTTTGTCAACTTCAATTTGATGGTTTTTTTTATATATATATCTTAATTGTATTTTACTTTGTTATGTTTTGTTGCTACTTTTAGAAGCCTGTTCTTTTTCAATGACAGATAAAAAGGGAGTGGATCCACATAGGAGATGTGGGGAGGAACTAGGAGGAGTAGAGAGAGGGGAACCTGTATTCAGATTATATTATATGAAACAAGAATCTATGTTTAACAAAAGGTGAAAAACAAAGAAATCCCCAGTCAGGCTGGCCTGGAACTTGCTATGCAGATCAGAGTGGCCTTGGGGGTAGGGGCAGAAAAAAAGAAGAAAAAAAAAAAAAAAGGAAAATAAAGCTAGGTTATGGAAATTAGCAATATACTTACAATTAAGAAAATAAACAATTAGATTCCTATTTTAAAATTAAGTCAATTTTTTTCCACTGAGGCCTATAAAACTCTAAAGCCTTTATGTGATCTTTCTATTATATTGTAGTTTCCAAGCTCAAAAGTTTAATGCATTGTCTGTTAGACAATCCCATATGGTTAAGATATTAGCAGAATATAACATAATAGCATTTTTTTTGCTATGAAAATAGCAAATTTTATCATATGAAAATACTGCCAAAAGCACAGTCTCATCTTTAGTAGTCAACTATAGGGATTCCCAGAATTGTCTGTGGACTTGATTGAAAAGAAAAGTCTAAAATGGAAAAATCATGTTTGAAATTCTTTAATTCATATGAGGAACTTCAAATCTTAAAGTGCTTTATTCTAATGCTGCCTTTCTGCTGTTCTATAGCCTCTTCAGAAATATTTGCTTTCCCTGGAATTAAAATGTTCTTAATTGGCATCCTGGCATTTTCACATTATTTAATTCTATGACATTAAAATTATTATTCATAGTGACTTTCTTCTCTGCTCTCTGTGGTGGAAAGAAATACATAAGCTGGTTTGGAATAATTTGAAATCACTCAATGAAAGGCACAGAAGCAGTGCCTGATGCACCCCAAGAACAGATGGTAATAATAAAATCAGTTTTCTGAATTGATTGCATGCAATTTCAGACCAGAAATCATTGCTGCTTTGAGGGCAGTATGAAAACTATTTTGTAAGTTTTGCATACTAAACTTAAAGTTAGTGCTGCCAACTCTTACTCATGGTTCCACTTCACCAACATTAATGGATAATCTGAGTAAAACTGGCTTGTCTTGCTTTCTTCATAGACACAGTTCTGTCTTAACAAAGGTGGATAAACAAAGGACCACACAACAACTCTAAAAGCTTTGGAAGACATTAAGTAGAACTTCAGTGAAGATGTTCTTATGGGGCATCTAAAGAAAATATACCATCTAGAAGAGGAAAATGTCCTAAAGACATTGTGTATGGCCATAAACCTCCAAACATTATGCATATTATGAAACAGCTGTTTTCAAGGCAAAACTCCATAATAAATTCCCTGATCTTCACACCAGGCTTTGCTTCTCACACTCTGCATAGATACTATGTCTCTTAATGCTTTCAGTGTTGCATAAAAAAGCTTCAGTTAACTATGGGTAAAACGTGAAAGAATCTTCTTCATTGCCCTTTTTAAATTTCATGATTGTATACTTACAGTTTCTTTAAATTGAGAATAGACATTTTGATGTTTTGTGTGTGTGACTGTAGTCCCCCATGCCCTGCTTTGCTCACATCCTGATATCTCAGCCTATTAACTTATTCTCTTGAAATATGTTTATGATTGTGAACTCTTAACACCACAACACAGGCATTATGACTCTGTTAAGAGTATTCTTATAAAGTATAAACTTTTTTAATACTCTGAGAGGAACTCTGCTTTCAATCATATGATCATTCTAAAGAATAACATTTGAAGTTCAGGTAAGTGTATTAAAAAATGCTAAACAGAGTTTTAGGTTTCTATATGTGTAACTGAAGTATGTGACCCTGTGTTCAAGATTACTTGGGCAGTTGAACAAAAAAAAAAAAAAAAAAAAAAAAAAAAAAAAAAAAACAATCATTAGTCACATTCCTATATATTATTCACTGTTTTTCTAGCCAAGTGCCAGACAGTAAATGATTCTGCTTTCTGTTGTTTTTAAAGCTCAAAAAGGGTTAGAGTTTCAGGAAAGCTATTAATATAAAAATATAATTGACATTGTGTTTACGTCTAGACTCATAGGGAGCAGAGCAATATTGAAACAATTCACATTCATCTTCCTTCTCCTTTGTTCATTCATTTGTTTAAGGCCAGTATGGGAACATGTTGTGGATATCACTCTGTATGCTGTGATGTGTTGCTCTGAATAAATAAAGTACTGATTGGCCAGTAGCCAGGCAGGAAGTATAGGTGGGTCAAAGAGAGGGGAGAATTCTGGGAACAGGAAGGCTCAGTCAGGAGTCTCCAGCCAGACACAGAGTAAGCATGATGTAAAATACTGGTAAGCCACAAGCCATGTGGCAAGGTATAAATTTACAAAAATGGGTTAATTTAAGATGTAAGATTTAGCTAGCAAGAAGCCTGAGCCATTAGGCCACACAACTTTAATTAGTATAAGCCTCTGTGTGTTTATTTGCATCTGAGTGGCTGCGGGCTCAGGCAGGACTGGAGAAAACTCTAGCTACAGGCACATTCTTCTATTCCTAAGTCAATAGAAAATAATTTTTAGCTCTACCTATTTGTGTCTAAGGAGGGCATCTGGAGCAATCCAATCCCTTCAAATAACAGAGAACTAACGTTGGCAAATGGCTTAGTCATTACTAAATGTTAGGTCAAAGACTTTCTCTTCTCTCCGTACTAAAGCAGAACTGATACCTAGAACATACCAGGTCCTTGGCAGGCCTTCTGCATGTATCTATTTAGTGCAATTCCTGAGGGATTTGTTAATGTCCTAGATGATACCATTATGCAAAATCCTCAGTTCCTTGAATTTTCCCCTTGTCTACTCCACTATATCAAACTTTTTTGGCTTCTGGCCCTCTTTTAATTGTCCCTGTCAATGAGGGAAATGATCATGCATATGAGATGAAGGATAGCAGATGGCTAAGCAGTTTAACACACTGTAAAGAATGGCAAGTCTAGGACACAGGAAAGTAAAACTGTATTTAAGATGAATGACCAGAAGCAATTCAAGATTCATGGAGTTGCTAGACTATAAACTTGGGCAAAGACTTTAAATGCTAGAAAATCTGTGAAATAGTAACAAGAAATGAGAGACACTTCTACTTCAGTATTATACCCGAATCAAAGGCTGACTTTAGCCATACACTGAACATCTATCTGTACCTGATTTAGATTTGTGTCTAAGAAAATCTAGAAATTTGAAATTAGAGCACACATGGAAGGAGGCAATATATTAGACTACCAAAGACAATTGAGAACATGGGTACATGCATTCATTATCTTATTTTATGACTGATTCCATTACACATGCAAAATATATTCAGATTCATAATTTAGTTCACATGAATTTGTGGACATGTTGAAAACAACATTAGAAATGGGACAATTTAGATAAAATTGTCATTGCCATTTTCATTTTGTTCATATAAATTCAGAGTTTTTTTTGTGCCAAAGTACATATCACTGTATTATCTTAGAAGATAGAAATGACTATTAATGCCATTATCTCCTGCTCTTTGTGGTATTTTTCTGCTTTCTCTAATTTCACTGATATGTGAACTTGTATTGATAACAGTCAACTTTTATGGGACTAAGAATATAGTTATTCTCTTCCTAAATGTGCCCAGGGTATATCAAGTGAATCATATATGCTCATTAATAATGTGCTCTGTGTTATTGTTCCACATTGTATTTCCAACTAGGCATTTAGAATTATGCAGATATTGAAGTAGTTTTGTAAGTTCTACAGATAAAGAAAGAAAAACTCAGAATCAAAAGAAACAAGAGAACTTAATAATCTCTCCTCATTCTTCAAGTGGAAGATTTAGAGTTGAATATATAATGTTCCTGAAAAACTTCTTGTTCCTAATGTGCTAAGAGACTTGGCAGCCATGATTGTTTCAAGTGAAAGAAAGAATTTACTAACAAGATGAATCACATTTTAAACTAGGCAGCTATTGGCATTCAGAATTAATGTGTAAGTCTTTTCTTTGTCTTTGGAGGCAAAAGTAGAAGACTGAACAGGGGTGTGTGTTAGCAATTCTAAAACTAATTTATACAATATAGTAGTTATCATATATATGAATTATTTTAGGTTTAAATTATGTATAATAAAATAAAATAAAATAAAGTTTCTCTAGTCATTTGTGAATTGTTCAATAGCTACCTGTGAACAATAGCTACCATACAGGACAATGGGGACCTAAGAGTTCCACTATGGTAAATTTGCCTATCACACAGAGAGTTCTCTATTGAAGAATATACAGCATACATGTTCTAAAGGAGAACTTAAGGGAGAAAAAAAAGATAAAAATACTCACAGTTAAATAACTGAAAGAACAGCATAAGGTCATGCATCTTTAGTTGCCAAAGAAATGACAACAAAAGACACACATGTGGTAGACATCAAAGGAACTTTAAATATGCAAAAACAGATAATAAAGCAAAAAAGTGTCTACATAGTTGGACCTTCCAATTTCACATATAATGATAAGAGAAGCAATGACTACCATGGAAAGAATCTGGGTATAATCTTAAAAGTCTACCAGCCTGGGGTCATTCAACCTAATTGTTTATTACTCAGGGTGTGGTTTGGGGATATGTGTGTGTATTTTTCATTACACACACACACACACACACACACACACACACACACACACACAATGATATAAAAGATTTATCTCCTGCACTCATAGTATTAGCTCATTGATGGATATCTCTGTGTCAAGCCAGTCTATATCAGAAGACATGCAACACTACTATTGTAGCTGGCTGGAGTTTTCTCCAGTCCTGCCTGGCCCATGGTCAGGACAAATCTCTCTCACCTGCCAGTCCCACAGCCACTTAGACTCAACTGCGTAAACACACTGAGACTTATATTGCTTACAAACTGTATGGCTGCAGCAGGCTTCTTGCTAACTGTTCTTATATCTTAAATTAACCCATTTCTATTAATCTATACCTTGCCATGTGGCTCGTGGCTTACTGGTATCTTACATCATGCTTCTTCTCATGATGGCTGGCAGTGTCTCTCTGCCTCAGCCTTCCTGTTCCCAGGATTCTCCTTTCTCTTTGTCCCGCCTATACTTCCTCCCTGGCTACTGGCCAATCAGTGTTTTATTTATTAACCAATCAGAGCAACACATTTAACATACAAAATATCCCACAGTACTACTGTAGCTTCACCTCATGCTTTTCTATGTGTTTCATATTTTAACCAGTTGCTCAGAAGATCTTAGTTTCCTCCTAATTGTCTGTTTAATTTATAGATGTAAATTAAAATCCATTTCCGTAGGGCCTCTGAAATAGTTCAGTGGGTAGAAGGGGTAGAAGCTTGGATACTCATATGTTCTAGTGGTATGCATGTGCCAGTACACACACACACACACACACACACACACACACACACACACACACACGCCTAGGGTCCTGAATATATACATATAAACAATACATAAGTAGGTATTGTCTTTTTTTTAAAAAAAATATTTATTTACTGATTTCTTGTTTGTGTGTGTAAGTGTATCTGTGTGTTCTATGTGTATGCAGGTGCGTTCAGATGACAGAGGGGGCATCAGATCTCCTGGAGCAAAAGCTACTAATGGTTGTGAGCTGCCATATGAGTGCTGGAAACTGAATCCAGATCCTCAGGCAGAGCAACATAGGGTGTTAGTCACTAAAGCATCTCTCCAGGCCTTGAAAGTAAGATCTATACGTATGGGCTTTAAAATATACTGGGGATAGTTTCTATTTTTAGTTTCAGTTGCCATGTAGACATGGTTTCCCCAAGTACATCTATGTTTATACTGTTTTAAATGTCAATTCTTTTTTTTTTTTTTTTTTTTTTTTTTTTTTTTTTTTTGGTTTTTTTTCGAGACAGGGTTTCTCTGTGTAGCTTTGCGCCTTTCCTGGAGCTCACTTGGTAGCCCAGGCTGGCCTCGAACTCACAGAGATCCGCCTGGCTCTGCCTCCCGAGTGCTGGGATTAAAGGCATGCGCCACCACGCCCGGCTTAAATGTCAATTCTTATAGACTAGTAAAAGTTGATTTTTTTAATTAATTATTTTCCAGCCCAATTACAGTTTCCCCTTACCATCCTCTCCTCCCAGTCTCTCCTCGTAACCTCCCCCCAGTCTACTCCTCTTCCTTTCTTTTTAGAAAAGAAAAGGCCTTCCATGTATATAAGCCAGCCATGGCATATCCAGTTGCAGTAAGATGAGGCACCTCCTCTCCTATTAAGGATGGACAAGGCAATCTAGTAGGAGGAAAGAGTTCCAAAAGCAGGTGACAGAGTCAGAGACAGCACCTGCTCCCACTGTTAGGAGTTCCACAAGCAGAGCAAGGTACACAACTGAAACATATATGCAGAGTGCATAGGTCAGTCCCATGCAGACTCCCTGTTTGTTGGTTCAGATTCTGTGAGCCCCTATGAGCTCAGGTTAGTTGATTCTGTGGGTTTTCTTGTGGTGTCCTTGATCCCTCTGGATCCCACAATCCTTTATCCCCCTCTTCTACATCCTTGAGTGCTGCCTAATATTTGGCTGTGTGTCTCTGCATCTGTTTCCATCAATTGCTAGGTGAAGCCTCTCAGATGAGATTTGGGGTAGGTACCAGTCTATGAGTATAGCAGAATATCATTAGGAATCATTTCATTGTTTTGTTTTGTTTTTGGTCAGTCATGTTTTGTTCTATCCTAGGTCTCTGGGTTGTCAGACCTCTGGGTCCTTGTCCTCCAGGCAGTGTTCGGGTGGGCTCCCTCTCATGGTATGGGTCTCAAAGAATGATTATTTTTTAATGACTTAAGTGCGTTCACTATGAATTGTTTTTGATAAGTTAGTTTTCCATATTTAAAAACATTCAGAAGACTTTTAGCTATGGTACACTGTAGTCTAACTACAGAATAATTCAATGATGAATACATTATAAAAATTCATATTAAAATCCTGAACATTTTATCTTTAGATAGTCATTTTCCTAATATTTATAAATGTTTTTATTAAACTCTATTTTTAATATCTGCTATATAAATGATATTTATTTTGCACAGTATTGAATAAATCACACCAAATATAACAGGTATTTCCCCATATTCTAATTGTGTTCTTATACTTATATCATAAATATTTTATTTAATCTATAGTGTTAATCTTGGAATTTTCTAAGGCTTACCTATTCTGTTATGTTAATAAAACTAGTATTTCCTATGGATTTTATGTGGATACAATAATGTGTGAAATGAGAGCTAAAAAAAACAATAAAAAACTTTATAAACCTCACCTTTAAACTTGTCTTTGTTTTATGAAAATATTTTCACATATGAAAAACTTTCAAATTGTTTAAATTATACATGTGTACATAATGTATAAGATATTTATTTATTTATTTATTTGATTTTTTGAGACAGGGTTTCTCTGTGTACTTTTGCGCCTTTCCTGGAACTTGCTTGGTAGCCCAGGCTGGCCTTGAACTCACAGAAATCCGCCTGGCTCTGCCTCCCGAGTGCTGGGATTAAAGGCATGCGCCATCACCACCCGGCCTGATATTTATTTTTAAAGCAATGTGGATAACACCTGAAAATTTTAAAACTTTTGAAATTTAAATTGATTGTGTCATCAGTGCATGTATAGCTTTTTCCTAGTTTGTTGCTTATGATTTCTACTAATATAGATACCAGCACTCCCATATGACTATGAAATCATTTATACTTTATTATTAATAATATTTATTATTATTATTGTTATTATTATTATTGTGATAAGAACCCTGAACTAAAATCCAGCAATTTTTTAAACTACATAATTTTGTGTTGTCAAGTTCTGGAAGTGATGTCAACAATCTCTAGGGCTTAATTATCTTTTAGAATTAAAGTTTCAGCTTTTAATCTCATTTCCTTCACAGTTGTCTCTTCTGTCACGAATGTGCTGTGAAAAATGATAGTAACTGCAGAAATAACCTCAATAGCAAAGTTGCTTATTTTCTTTTTCAGAATATAACAATTCTGAATGAAATCATGCCTCACTTAACTTTGAAGAAGTATTTTGTGAAATTAATCTTTAATTCATTTCATCCTTATGTGAGCATATATGAGTGCACCTATACAGACCTAGATACCTAGATATTAGACTATTAGAGTCACAAGATTAGGGTGATTTCACCACAGATATAAGCCTGTAGAAGATGGTCCCAGAGTACCATGCTATTGAATACTGTAAGCACCGTAACATGTGGCATGTGTGTACCTAAGCATATCCATACACAGAAAGTATACAGGAAGTATTTGATAAGAGGAATTTTTCAGCTTCATTATTATCTTATAGAAACATCATTACGTATTCAGCACATCATTGCCCAAAATGATTTTGTGTTTGAGGACCACCACTAGAGAAATAAAATTGGGCCTTGTATAACTCAGTTCATCTAAAACGGCATAGGCGGCCTATACCCCACAGTAAGATTCAATTATCCCTTATGAGAGAAAGAAACCTGAGGTGAATTTGCTTTCCCAAGATCTGAGAGAAGCAAATGGAACATGGGATGAAGTTATTACATGTAGAACCTTTCTTTCAAGAAAACCAATGACTCTAATTGAAGCATCTCACAGTATTTGATTTGCTTTCGCCCTGTAACCAAATGTTTCAATTAAGCTCATTTGTATTAAAATGGCTGAGATCATTTCCAACACTTTGTTTAAATTACCACAGGCCTCAGCCTGGAATATAAAATTCAGACTTCAGAGGACAGAGCCTAGACTCTGGGCAGCCTGTGGACTGAATGTAACCCGGTTCTTTATCTCGCTCATGGGAGTTCTCATTAGTGACTATAAGCATTTTTTTCCTATACTTGGAACAAAAAATTCTTCCACAGAGAGCTAATCAGCATCTACAGCTAGGAAACAGGATTCCAAGGAAATTTTCTATTTAAAGATATGTCTGGTTTCACACATATTAACAGAAAATGAAAATAATTGCTCTGCTTACACTTCAGAGCTATTCAAAACTACTAAAATGTTGTATAAGGTGATCTGAAGTTCAAGGCCAACTCATCCTTGAGATTCTTTGTCTATGTATCTGCTAAAATATATGAAGAGGACTAAGTTCTAATATATTTATACAATTACATCTAAGTCACAATTTTAAACATTAACTCCAATTAAAATTGAAGCCACTAGGACTGTTGTGGGACACAATGAAATCCTAAAGTATATTTGAACTCTGAAGAAAACTTCTAGTTCCCTAAGTCAGGCCTAATTAGGTGAAGTGGTTTATGTATAGCAGTAACACTTCTTAATGGGGCATGGCTACCTGTATAGTGAGCCACAACTCAGGTATCACAGAAACGTAATCACTGATATGAAAGAAAGAAAAGCAGTGTACACCATTTCGGGTGGAAATCTTGGGATATAGAAAATGTGTTTTCATCCAAGATCATAACACTATTTTAAGACATAGCTATCCATTACAATATTATTTTCTTGGAGACCCAATTGGCTAGAAAGTAGTAATTTCTCTCACACCTGAATTTAGGGTGAAGAACTTAAGTAAAAATAATTTAGCATTGATTGTACAGTGGCAAGAACTCAGCATTGTGACCATAAATTCATCATACTTTTAATGAAGGTTCAAAACAATACCTGCAGCTGTGTGTAAATGCATTCTCCAAATGATCACAAGATTTGAAGTCCAGCACTGAATATTAGTTAGTTTCATGGGGTTCTTTCAGATCCTGACATGTGTATCCTCATTCTAAAAATTCAGTCAAGGCTAGTTTCTGAGAAGGAGCATCAGTACTTAGAGACTGAGGTATCTAAACACTTCATTTATGACTAAGGATTATGTAATGTAAAATAAGTCATCATTCTTGTCATAGAATTAAATGTGATCCTAATTAGTCTTAATAGTAAAAGTTAGGAGTCAGATGTTAGGGTGAAAGCTGAAATATTAGAAAGCAGAGCAACAGCCACTAAAGAGTTCTTACCTCTACGAATCCTCAGACCAAGTTGGGGGTCCTGTCTCTGTGAATTCTCAGACTGAATGGGAAGAGATCCTATTTCCACACCCAATTTATATTCCTGTCTCCACCTCCCAAGTGCTGGGAGTAAAGGTGTGTGCCACCCAAGTGCTGGGATCAAAGGCATGATCCTCCCTAATTTTGAGATTAAAGGCCATCTGGCTCTGTTTCTCACATAGACTGAATCAAACTCCTCTGGCCCAGGGTGGCCATGAACTCCTGATTTTCCAGCTTCCTCCTTCCAAGAACTGGGATTAAAGATGTGTGCCTCTATGGTTAGATTAACTAGTGGCTAGCTTGGCCCTCTCATCTCCAGGCAAGCTTTATTTGTCAGAACACAAACGAAATATCATACAATAATAGAATATCATACTTCAGCATAATCTTCGTGTGTGTGTGTTTGTGTGTGTGTGTGTGTGTGTGTGTGTGTGTGTGTGTGTGTGTGTGTGTGTATGTATGTGTATTCATGGGAGATTCATATATTTCTATGGTGTCTGGCAGAGGAAGACTTTTGGACTCCTCCTCTATTCCTCTCTGTCTTATTCCTCTGAGGTAGTTTGTTGAACATGCAGCGAGGCCGGCAGTTAGCAAGCCCCAGCCATCCTCCTGCCTCCTGCAATTTCCATAGTGCTGTGATTATAGGACAGTGCAACCACTCCTTGTCTTTTCCCTGAGTTCTTGGGATTTTAACTCAGGGCCTCACACTTGAATAGCAAAAACTTGTCCCACTGAGGCATCCCCATAGCCTTATGAATCTACTTTTTAAGCTGAGTCTTTGAAATTGTTGTTTCTTCTTTTCTTCTCCCAAGTATAATAGATGTTGAAAATTTACTGAGCTTTAGCCCTCTTAGACGAGGAAAGGCTTGAGGACTTAATCCTTAACTCCAATGCCAAAAGAAAATCACCCAGTAAGGATCAGTCCTGCCTTTGAGGTTTATAAGGAATCTTTAAGCTAGAACGTTTTATTCTTAATAACATATCTAAAGGTTGGCTAACTCCTTAGAGGCATAGAGCTAGTCACTTGGTGAGAATCTCAGAACCATTTTTCTTGTTTGCTAGGACTGGACACAATCTCCATCCTGGCTTTTGTCCTAGCAAGTAATAACCACACTGCTGTCTATTACAAAATTTGACTTTTATCACCATGAGAGGCATGATTACAACAAAGAGAAGTACAGCTAGAGAGTTTTCTCTTCAGGTCCCACCAAGCCCCGGCAGTCCGAAAGCCCACTTATAAAATAAACACACAGACGCTTAAATTATTTAAACTGTTTGGCCTAATGGCTCATGCTTCTTGTTAACTATTTTTATACCCTAAATCAACCCATTTCTATTAATCTATAAGTTGTCACATGGCTTGTGGCTTACCGGTATCTTTACATGTTGCTTGTCATGGTGGCGGCTGGCCTTCTACTTCCCAGAATTCTCTGCTTGTCCTGCCTATATTTCCTGCCTGGCTACTGGCCAATCAGTGTTTTATTTATTAACCAATCAGAGCAGCACATTTAACATACAGAACATCCCACAGCAGAGAGGAAATGGGTAGAATGTGCTTGAGTCATTGTTTTTAGTGATATCCACAAGAAAGGAAGGAGGTTATAGCCTATATATGAGGAAAGGCCCACATCTGAGGGAAACAGAACAAGCTGTTATGGCAATAAGACTAAATCATCAACATACAAAGCACAGGAGCTATCGCTTTATGCCAAATGTGTTTTTGTTTTTGTTTTTTTTATTTTAGATAAGCTTAAGGCATAACTGTGTATCCTGTGTATCCATGTCTGTGTCTCAGTTTATTCATCTATCAAGTGGAGTTAGTTGCAGAATTGCCTTATAGGACTGCTCTGGGTTTGTAAGATGGTTTGCACTGAGTGTCTGAGACTGTGCTTTGGGTATGATGTGTTCAGTGAATGATAGCTGTTATTATTGCCATCTAGTACCATTAATATTATGATTATCTCCAACCTCAATTATTCCTCAGTATCTAATAATAACTTGTTACATGTGACCCCTTTCTAAAAGTTTTAGCTCTAAATTTTTAAACTGATATCTTCAATTAACTGATCCAGTATTAACTACTATGTTTTTTAAAAGTATACTCCCTTGCTCTTCATAATCTTCAAGAGTCAATGAATCTCTGGCATTTCATGGAGGCACAAATAGATTGAATCTTTGAATGTGCTGAGGGCAAACTTTTAACAAATGGAAATGAAATATTGTTAAATATAATATGGAAAGTTATTAGATATAATAATCTCAGTTCACTCTGAAGTATTAAATAAGGATATTTTAAACATATCTATAATCTTTATATTAGTATTTTGCTTTAATTAAACATATAATTTAATTTTCCTTCCTTACAAATAGCTTCAAATTTAAAGCAAATCTCATCAAACCCATCACATTCAAGCTTTACCAGGGTTTTCTCTTCTAATTAACCAGCCTAAAGCTAAGGGTACAAAATGGTTCTTCAAAACAGCAACTATCTGGTTAGCATGAAAAAGGACCTTTGCTTTGTGTAGTCTGTAGACACAGCAGGGAACTGCATATTCAGTGTTCCTTGTAGATCAAATGCTTTATCTGAGAAGCAAACCACTACCCATTGGTTTGGTAAGACACAGCACTAATGACTATTAGTTTGTCCTTTGAGGTGAATAGATGTCTGTGGGAAGAAAACTCAGTTGTGTGAGATTTTAAAATTAGCACTTTCCAAAATTGTCAGAAACGCTAAGATATCTGGCCAAGTACAAAATTTACAGGAAAATGAGAGATAAACCTGAGGGAAAAGGAAAATTCCCTGAGGCTTTTTAGACATTCAGACATCATCACTTCATTTGTATCAATGGCTATGAAGTATAAAAGAAAGAAGAAAATTCTAGAGCACAGTGGATGGGGAAAATAATACAACCTAATATTTTCATAGCCTTTTTTTCCCTCACCTAGTGTCCCAGTTGCTCTTTTGTATTCTAGGGAAAGTCAGCAATTCCTACACCATTTGAAAGACAGAAAACAGGTCAAAGAAAAGTAAAGCCATTTAGTGATCAGTAGAGCCAAGGGCAACTATGTAAATACTCTACCATGAAAATTTCTCTTCCAGAGGTATTCAGCTCACTCTCACCTTGCCTAGCTTGAATAACTAGTCATCTTGAATGACACTTATCTCTGATCATGAAATACTTACCAAGATCTGCCCAATAGCTAGAACAAACTTAGAGAGTAGAGAGAAAATCACCCAGGGCTGTTTCCCCCAGTCTAGTGACAGAAAAGATGTGAGCATTCAGCAAGCAGTGCCAATGGAAATCTGAGAGAAGCTAACTGTAAGATCATCCAAATCTTAGCATCCCAGGGATAGGGCTGGTGTAATTCTACTATTCCTTTTTTGTCATAGGAAGAGTCTTGTTTGAGATAAATTATATAACATAGCTTTATGCAATTAATATAGAAAAGAAAATTTTGACAAAATACTCTTACGTGTATCAAATACCATGTACACTTTTCATTTACTCTTTTTTATTTATTTTTTTTTTTATTTTACAACACCATTCAGTTCAACATAATAGCCACAGATTCCCTGTTCTCCCCCTCTCGCCCCCCTCCCCCTCCCCCCAGCCCACCCCCCATTCCCACCTCCTCCAGATCAAGGTCTCCCCCGAGGACCAGGATCGACCTGGTAGACTCAGTCCAGGCAGGTCCATTCCTCCCTCCCAGACCGAGCCAAGTGTCCCTGCCTAAGTCCCAGGATTCAAACAGCCAACTCATGCAACGAGCCCAGGACCCGGCACCAATGTACAGCTGCCTCCCAAACAGATCAAGCCAAATGTCTTGATTCCACTATTGCGCAGTTCCTAGATAAGTATTCATCCTACCACATTGCATACTTGGTATAGATGTCTGTCTCTTTGATTTAGCTGTGGTTATGAAGGGTGCAAACCATTCTCATCTATGCCTTACCCAATCTCCTGTGCCTATTTAATTAGTATTTGTAGAACTGGATTTTTTTTAATATTTAGATGAGAAAGAGAGAAGTAGAATTCACTAAGGCATAGACAGTCAAGAATACAAGAGAAAAGCAGGGAAATGCATTGTATTTAATGTGCCATGCTATAAAGTGACTATGGTTGAATATGTTAGGAGATGAAGATTTCTCTATAATTGTGGTGTAGAGACATATATCCTCTTATGTGAGTTTTCTTAGAAGTTCATTTTAATAATTTGAGTTACAGTCCCTCTGGATAAGGGCCTCCTCCAGTTTACCTTGGACAAAGTTGATCTATAAAAACCCACATGAATGACTTTAGATTTCAATATGTCCTATGTCTTTTCATTGACTTCACAATGCAAAAATAAACATCTACCAGAAAGTGGTATGCTACTGCTGTGATCTGTAGGCATGTCCACCTTGTGGATAAGAAAGGAGGGCTATTCATTTGGCCTTGACCTAAAGGTAAATATGCTGACAGTGTTATTGAGGAAGCCAAGTTAATGCCATGCTTGAAGCAATTTATTCATATCATTTTCCCCTTTTAATTTTCATTTACCCATTTTGTTTCTTTGACTTGGAAAATCATACACCCACACAGAAACACTCAATGACATGACTGTAGGCAAAACTGTTTTCTCCAACAGTTCCTTTGCTTTTGCTAATTCTAGTAACTGACATTTTAAAGTCCAAAACCATAAACTCTAAAACAAGATTACAAGAATTTTTCCTTTTCTATGGTTTTTTCTTGGAAGGTCATTTTAAATGTGAGCTTTTTATTTTCTCTCTTCAGAGCTCCCCTTGCAAGATTTTTTGAAGTATGTAAGACCACAGCTTTACTAGGTTATTGCCATTTTTTATTCTCTCATTTAAAACTGATGTTAGGGAAAAATGTAATATCCAGGAAGATTCTCCTGAGTTTTCTCATCAGCAGAGTTACCCATTTTCTGCAGAGTGACAGCTTTGCAACAAAGGCATTTGAAATAGGCATCCTTGATACAAAGTGCAGATTACTTCCTCACTACTCCTGGATGTGTGTCCTCCCAAATCAATAGAAATTCATGGGATCTGAAAATTAAATCTTGCAGTACTTTTTTTTTTCATTCTGACTTTATTGATAAGTTTATAATCCTTCTGCACCATTTTAGCAAGTTCAGGTGGAAAAGTATTAACATTGACATTTGAAAATGAATATGTTAGGCAGGAGAGGAGGAGGAGATGTAAAGATTCCTCTTCAAATTTTATAGACTGCTCGAAGCTAAGTACATCAGAGATATTTTGCTGAAGTATCTCACTATTGTCCAGGTTGTTCTTTTTAAGTTTTCCAAATGCAAGGGACCATACTTTAAAAAAAAAAATCAATCTTCCAACTAAAATAGTGCCTGTGTAGGTTGCCAAGAGATCTTTTAGAAAATCTGTTAGTCCATTATATACAGTGTCCACAGTCTCACATCCAAGGGCCAAATTTTGTGGCTTGATTAAATAAACAAATTGGTTAGGAGCTTAAACACAGGATTTAGAACTCTATACCCTCTCCTTGACTATAACACATTATGCAGTAGGAAGCAAGGTTTTTCCTTAGCTTTCCCTTTTGGCAAGCACCAAACTATACCATAGGTTGGCACTGTGATTCATTACCTCAAGCAGTTTTATGGAGGTGAGATAATTCATGTTTATCATTCTTCAGAATATAATCTGGAAAACAACTACTATTATTTATAGATTCAGTTGACCAAACAAACATTAGCTAAGTCTAAAATTACATTTATACATCAAAATGCAGTTTCTATATGATTGTACATATTGCATTTTTTAAAATTTGATTTGATTCTATATGTTTCATTCCTAGCAGTTTTCCAATACCACTTTAATATCTGTCTTTGTAAGTATTTTCTGTGTCTTTTATGCCATCACTTACTGCTCCCTTTTTGACATGAATTGGCTACTTCTCCACTGCAGAGGTTCAATAATATCATCATTGTTTGTTTCTTTTGTTTTTCTTTAACACGTATCCCATACAATTTTTACTAAGAAGAGCATATCATGACCCTCTTCATTTCTAATCTTCCTTCCTTTCTGGTCTCTTAAAGGACTTAATATCACACTTCATTGTCTGCTGGGCTTTCTCTTGCTGCTGCCTGTCTACTAAGATTCAAAAGTTACTGCTAGTCCCATCATTTCTTTTGAATCATAACTCAGTCTTCCTTAGTGGCATTAATAGTTGTGAGGATTATCTATTGCAAGTTATGGATCTCATAATTTTACTAGTGGACCTCAATCACCAATGCATATATTCATCGCTCAGTCAATATTACCAGTAATAACTGGCATTATTCTAGGATGACAATTTTAAATCTTCCTGCCCATCATCATCTCTTTCATTTTGTATTGATTTTCTCAATCCCGTCTGTAACAGCAGCTTTATTCCTTTTGAATTTCCAATCTATTTGCCCTGTCATCCTCCCACCATCTCCTGGCTTATCCATGTATTCTCCCATTTATTCAGTTTAAATACCATGGACCATTACATTAGTATGTTGCTTCTTACATTCTTTGAGTTCCCTTGTAACTCCTTTCATCCCCATAATCTCAAATAAATTCCAACACTACTTACGCAAACTTCCTTCTTACATTGCTGCTGTTTCCTTTGAATATCTTGGACACTGCTCCCAAGGCTTAGAGAAACTACAACATGTTGCTATTGGGGGTGAATTTACACATGATTAAACATTTTAAGTGAATATTCAGATATTCTTGGAAATTCCCGGGTACTATTCCTGATTTCCTATAGTAAAATTGTCATTTCCTCTTGCTAGAGTAAATCATTTGGTACAGGGTAACAAGGCTGACTAATAGAATGAGGTTTTATGTATGGGCACAAAAGATGACTTACCACTTAACAATAACAAGGTTGTAAAAATTTAACATTTTGGCAGAAGAGGGGCTTGAAATAAAATTTAGTTGGCCACAATTAAAACTGTTTTCTCTTTATTATGGTCTAATATTCTTCCTTTTTGGGGGGTTGGGCCAGGGTTTCTCTGTGTAGTTTTGGTGCCTTTCCTGAAACTCACTCTGAAGACCAGGTTGGCCTCAAACTCACAGAGATCTGCCTGCCTCTGCCTCCCGAGTGCTGGGACTAAAGGCGTGTGCCACCACTGCCTGACAACACTCTTCCTTCTCAGTTAATTTTTCTACTATTATTTAATAAATTCTTCCCTATGTACAGGATCATACAGTGGAGACTAGAGTGGAGAAAGGCTGCTTTTATCCAAATGGAACACAAAGAATTATATTTTCTTTACCATTCTCCTGATTTGGTGGTACTGGTTATTTTCCAAATACTGTTATGCTTAACAACATTCATATAACTTCAGAGCTCTGGTTATGAGCTCAGTGACTTCACTGAATTCTTGATAAAGTAATTATTCTTGGATAAGAACACTATCAATTCTATTCTCTAAGGCTGGGTTTTTTAGCATCTTTGACAAATGTGTGGGATTATAACATCTCTATTGTGTCTTAATAATTCTTTAACTTTTTTTTCTTTGTAGTGCTGGGAATTGAACCTACAACATTACACATGCAGATAAGCACACTAATAGTAAGTAAATCTCCAGTTCCTCCAGCCCACCCTTAAATTTTGTTTTATTTTATAGCTAACTGTTTTCTTCCCTCTCTTTTCCTACTTCTGTCTCTCTTCCCCATCTTCCATTTTCCTGCCTCTTTCTCCTTCACTCTTTATTTTAAATTTTTTGAGATTAAAAGATTATTTCATCATTCCCTCTTCTGTTTCTTCTCTCCAACTGAACTCATGCAACCGGCTCCTTGCTCTCTCTCTCAAACTCGGGGTCTTTATCTCTTTATTTGTTTCTATACACACACACATAACACTAGACAAAGACCAATTTGTTATCATTTTTAATTTTTAATGCCCTTATAATTTTGAGGGACAATGTTGTTGAGCCTAAAGTTAATAACAGATATAATACATTTAAAAGTTATCCGTTGTTTCACATAGAAAGGAATTTTGAATGTTTCATTAAAGAAGATTGGCTCATGTTTCAATTAAGTAACATTCCTAAATGCATAAACACAACTTGCTTATTTTGTATAATTCTACTTTTTTGCATATAAGTTCACAACTTGCAACAGATAGAGACCATTATAGAAAACTAACTCTCATCAAAAGGCAGAGAACAAGTGAACATGTAATGCCTAGCCCCAGGTGATACACATCTATAACACAACTCTGGTACTTAAGGCTTGGGGATCATCGTAGAACAGGAGATAGAAAGATTGTAAGACCCAGAGAAACAGGAAGTCAGCTGTGAGATTGTGTCTCTTAGAAATGTCAGGAAAGCTACACCCATAAACTCTAACAAGCATGTCTGCCTAAACAAGACCTGAACAAGGATATCACCAATAGACATGCTAACACAGAAGGGGAAATCTCATGGGAACTCAACACTAAACACAGAACCACTGGTTATCCCTCTTAAGTTTTAATGCAAATATAATCTTGGGAGACCAAGTTGTTGAGCCAAAAATAAGTAACAGCTTTAATACATTTTTAAAAATTGTCTTTCTGGGTCTGGGTTACCTCACTCATTATGATTATTTCTAGTTCCATCCATTTGCCTACAAATTTCATGATTACATTGTTTTTTGTTGTTTTTTTTAACTGCTGCACAATACTCCATTGTGTAAATGTACCACATTTTCTTTATCCATTCTTCCATTGAAGGGCATCTAGGTTGTTTGCAGGTTCTAGCTATTATGAATAATGCTGCTATGAACATAGTTGAGCAAATTTACTTGTAGTGTGGTTGAGCATCTTTTGGGTATGTGCCCAGGAGTTGTATTGCTGGGTCTTGAGGTATGTTGATTCCCAATTTTCTGAGATACCACCATACTGATTTCCATAGTAGCTGTACAGGATTGCATTCCCACTAGCAGTGGAGGAGTGTTCCCCTTTCACCACATCCTCTCCCACCTAAACTGTCATCAGTGTTTTTTGATCTTAGCCATTCTGACAGGCATAAGATGGTATCTCAGAGTCATTTTGATTTGCATTTCCTGAGTTCATGGACTCTGGACTGACAACTGGGGAGCCTGCATGGGACTGAATTAGGCCCTCTGAATGTGGGTGAAAGTTACATGGCTTGATGTGTTTGTGGGTCCCCTGGTAATGGGACCAGGATTTATCCCAGGTACATGAACTGACTTTTTAGAATCCATTCCCCATGGTGAGATGCCTTATTCAGCCCTGATGCAGGGGAGATGGGCTAGGTCTGGCACCAACATGGTTTGCCAGTCTGTGCTGACTAACCAAGGGAGGCCTTATCCCTATGAGGAGGAGATGGGGGGATGGGAAAAGGTGGAGGGGAAGTGGGAGAATGGGAGCGAGTGGGAACAGGGGTTGGTATGTAAAAGGAAATAAATATTTTTTTAAAATAAAAATTGTCTTTCATTTTTACATAGAAAGGAATTTTGAATATTGTGTTGAAAAGACTGACTCATGTTTTTATTCACTAAGAGTGAGTCTGATCCCATAACAAAGAACTGTCTTTGCCATATAAAAAAAAATGTCATCAAATGTAGTATAGGAAAGGAATGAGAAACTGCATCTTAATATTTTACAAGAGTTTCATGGGAGAGCAGTTGCTTTTTGACCTCACTGACCAAAACCACAATCAGAACCACAAACAGATGTTATCAACCTATGCCTGAATGATGCTTTCAACATTCCCTGTGGGTCATTTGTTGCTCTTGACATTTATAGTTTCAGTGGTGATCTTAGATTAATTACCACTTCTCTGAAACATATATAGTGTTTTGAGTCAGACTCATAAAAGGATTACAAGAGAGAAATAAAGAATATAGTTTAAATCAAAACTAAACATTCAGCTTAAGTTGTAAAGGTTGATTGCACGGGGAGTCCAAACCATAGTAAGATTGATTATCCTGCTTTTTTAAAGGTAAGTTAAATTTCAAAAAACTCAGTACATAGTATGAATACTGATTGAATTTATGGTTCTAAATAATCTCAAAGCACAAAGCCCAACTGCTTCTAAAGTTGAATGAAAGTTTAATTTAGGTAGACAATCTATAAGAGGCATTTAAGAAAAATTACACCCACAGAATATTACTAATATTACTTTATACAGAATATGAAATTTATTGAACAGAATTGACATTGTTTTAAATTCTTTCTATTGCAGGATACATAGTTCTAAGATGAGTTTCTAGTCATCATTTTATCTCTCTTATTCTATCTCACTACTTATGAAGTGGGGAAATACAATTATAAATCTTGTTTAATATTTATGTTTCTGACTAGTTATAAGATTTTTCTTACAGGCACATAATTACTCTTTAGTTTTAGGAAGTCTTTCTAGATTTATAACTGTGAAGATGTTGTTGAGACAAGCTATGGAGGATTGGTACCTGGGCAATGCACAGACACTGGGATAATCTGGGAACTAGAGAAAGAGCAGCAACTTCATCAGTAGAGATATGCATACAGACAGAACAAAAAACACTTAATACCCCAAGATAAAGAAATGAATAAATTAAGGGATCTGATAAAACAGTTCACTCCAAATTCACATGGGTCTCAGGATCTCTTTGAGGCTGGGTGGGGTAAATGATGGGTGCTATGGACTCCATTCAGAGGTTACCATTAAAGGGAGCTGATTTCAGGTCTGTGGATTCCAATGGAGGTGTCCATTTAGAGATATATACTTTAAACATATTCATGTTAAAGACACATGACCCCCAAAGAAACAGTAAATAATTTAATTTATATATTTTAAAATACATTTTGAGAACCTTTAATCTTGAGTTTACTTACACAGTTTTCAGACACATTAGTAAATAACATATCTTAAGTATCCATATAAGAAACTGAACTCGCCGGGCGGTGGTGGTGCACGCTTTTAATCCCACACTCGGGAGGCAGAGCCAGGTGGATCATTGTGAGTTCGAGGCCAGCCTGGATTACCAAGTGAGTTCCAGGAAAGGCACAAAGCTACACAGAGAAACCCTGTCTCGAAAATAAATAAATAAATAAAAAAGAAACTGAACTCAATGGGTAACCGCCAATCCACTATTTTCAAAATCTTACCTTGCCAAAGGCAGGTGCTGTGCCCTGAGTCTGGGAGCTCTTTTCACGCATGAGTCTATTTCCTTCTACCCCATCCTTATCCTCTCTCCTTTGTACATTCAACAAGTATGCTTATTTAAAGACATTGTGTAGCCGAGAAGATAAAGCTGGATTTCTCTGAACTGGAAACAGTCTCCCTTATATGGAAACAAGCTCAAGGTTTCAGTGAACAGATGAGAAGCATTAGCATCTGGTCTGCTTATCCTGCAGTTGCAGCAGCCCCGGAGTTTCACTACAGGGAGCTAGCTCTTGGTGTACACAAGGAGAGAGGAGCTTCTCCTTGCTCAGCCTGTTCTAGGATCAGTGTGTAAGTTTTACTTCCAGTAGTGGTGTCTGTGGTAAATGCCTCCCCAAAGTGAGGTTGCCTCTGTTGACTGACTCCTAGTCCCTATTCCTGAGATTTCAATTAGCAAGTGCCTTTTACCAGATCCCCAAAGAAAGGCTGGCTGTGAAAGAATTAACAAGGATATTGCTTCTTATTGCAAACTTTCCTACGAAGACAAAATTATACATGTAATCTTAGGCAGACTAGGACTTTTTCAGTGCTATGATTCCTGTGGCTTGAAAGAAAAAAGAAAATAGATGTCTTTGATTTCAAGAAGGTGGAAATCCATACATTCATTAATTGAAAGGCAGCAGGGGAAGACAGAGCAGTAAGTAGCACTGTGTGAGCACCTTCTGGTCACCTTGAAGCACAGGATGCTTAAATAAGTCACATCTCTGCCAGAGGAAATGATCAGGAAGTTCCTTGCCCAAACAGAGTTCTCATCATATGAATCTTACAATGCATCCTTCTTCACAAACATGGAAATGCATAGTCATCTGAGTTTACATAGGTAGAAGCATGTTAAAGAACATACTCAGCTTTAGGCTCCAGGGTTAACATACAATGTACTGTGGGGTTTTTGCCTGCCCTCAGGTCTTTAATTTTTCTCACTGGCAATGCACTTCCCTGCTCCTGCATGTCCATATGACAATCTACTGGATGGTTCTCTAGAAAAACACAGCCAGTGGCATTTTGAAAGAATTTTATTGATCTCTAGCAGAACCTGAAAAAAAGCCAGAAACAACTAAAATATCACATAACAGATGCTGGAGAGGAGGGGGAGGAAGATGAAGAGGAGGAGGGGAAGGAGGAGGAGGGGCAGGACATAATGTTAAGAAAATTGAGAGAAAGCACACAGGAGAGCACAAGCACTGTTTAGGCATCCCAAGGCAGTGTCAGGGGTGCTGCGGGGAGATAGAGGGGTATATATGATAAAAAGTACACTACATCCGTATTTGAAAATTTCAAAGATAAATTAAAAACATGTAAAAACAATGCTTTTAGTAAGTTTCTAGTGGCTATAACCTTATATTGTGAAGATAAAATTAAAGTCTAAATGCAAGGAAAAAGTCAAGCTTGAGACAAAATCCTGCCTTCTTAACATACTGTTCTCAACATCATTAGTTTTTTTGTTTGTTATTGTTTTTCCCCTAAATGGTTGCAAATGTCTGTGACATCCTCCTGGTCTCTGCTCCTATCGGCATATCAGCCATCTCTACGAGTAGTTACATGTTATTTTCTGACACAGTGCAGCAGCTTTCCAACATCAGGACCCAGCTGATGTTCTTTTAAGCAGAATGGAGACAAGGATGAAGTCATCCAGATCCTATGACTTTATCATCCAAGATGAGGTCCATGTGATACAGAAGAGAGATCTTTCTTCATAGGAAAATCTCTCCACCTGCAGGATTATCTGCCCAGTCTCTAATAGCAGGTAGACTGTTCACACATTGTTTGTGTGAACAATCTACACAGGCAGCATGGTTTTATATTGTGGTTGACAGCCACACAGGCAGCATGACATTATAGCATCAGTTAAGAAATCTCAGTTTTAATGTTTTATATACTTTCTCTGAAAAATCAGAAGACATCATTGGAAACAAAGGGATTTCTTGATTAAATAGCTTCCATTTCTTTTTTGAAATTTTTGTTGTAAGATTATAATATAGCATTTCTCCTTTCTACTTCCTTTCTGCAAACACTCCCATATACCCCTCTTTGCTCTCCTTAAAATATCATGGCCTCCACTTTTCAATAATTGTTATTGAATATATATACATGCATACATATATATATATATGTGTGTGTGTGTGTGTGTGTGTGTGTGTGTGTGTGTGTGTGTGTGTATTCCTAAATATAATCTGTCAAGTCTTACCTGTATATGTATTTTCAGGAGTTTTTGACCTTCCTTAAAACAATGGTTCTTGCAATCCAGTATCAAATCTATGTCCACAGTCACCTCAAAACAATAAGCAGTCAAAAAGAAATATATACTATTTTGTAGATTATTCATTAAGCCTTTGATTTTCATGAAACAGAAGTATAACTCTAAGTTGATATGGACACGAAGTTGAATAAACTGACCAATTAGATTGGAGGAAAGAAAGCCCTTCCTCTCTCTGGTTTTCCTTAAACAGCATATCATACCTTTGAAGGATCAATATTTACCTGCCTCCACACTCTCTCGGAGCTACACTGACTAATAAATTTTGGCCTACATTTTAGGACATTTTTTAATATGAAAAGTGGATAAGAAAATAAATAAACAATTTGCAAAAGAGATCTATACCTCTACAAATGTCTTTGAAAAATTCAGTCTTAAGTGCCACTGTATATTTTAAAGTATCCTTATTGGTAACCAAATACTGTAAAGACAAGTGTAAAGTGGATTCATGGAGCTATCAAGGACACTTTATGTTCAATGGGAAAGCACACAAAATAATGAATTTATGCCTTAAAACAATGTTTTTTTAAAAAAAATATTTATTCATTTTATGTGTATGAAGTTTGTGTCCATGTGTAAGTTTGTGTATCACATGTGTGCTATTTCCTCAGAGGCAAGAGAGGGAGGGCATCAGATTCCCTGGACCTAGTGTTATAGATGTGTTTAAGCCACCACATGACAGGTCCTCTGCAAGAGCAGAAAGTGCTTTTAACCATTGAGTCCTCTCTCTAGTCTTTAAAACTATATTTTATGAATTCCACATTGTAACATCTTTTCTAGTGATTTATAGGCCATTATTTATAACACAGACTTAACAATGAATAATTGTATTTTTAGCACTTCCTAACAAGTCAGCATGAATCAGCAAAGACAAAAAAATCATTCTATGTTTATATTTGTGAGAAAGAAGAACAAAACTGATCTTATATGTGTCAAGATAGCAATTTATACCGTGTAAATTACTGAAACTATTAATGACTATTTTTCAGAGTTTTGTGTAGAATTTTGATTAAGTATAGAAGCAGTGCCAACATTTTCATTTTGGGAAAGTGCTACCTTAATTACAAACAGGATACAATTTTAATAACACAGCTTTCCCTCAGAACTTCTCTGTGCAGTCTTCCTTTTGATATTCTGACACATGGGTTATGAACAAGTCTAGATTGATTTAATTGAAAGTGCATGTAATATTCAAATGAAAGTTTATCCTCTTTTGTCTCAGAGGTTGCTCTTAGGACTAGTTCAGCTTTCCTTCATTCTCTGCATTGAATTTACTGCTCTCCAGTTTAATATTCGCTAGCTATCATTTGCTTCTACATTAGCAATATTTATGACAAATTTGCCCTAGGTATTAGAGATGGAGAAAAAAAGACAAAAGTTGTAGATGAATAGTGCTTATACTATACAAAATGGTTGTTCACTTGAAATGCCTATTGAAGCCAGGGAACTAGAAAGATGCCATTGAGGGTGAATTTTCAGTAGGAGAGACACTAGAACACAGAGGCATGAAGAGGGAAGAGAAATAATGTGGGAGAGACAAGAAAGAAAGGGAATGGTAGGAAGGGGAGAGGGAAGGGGAAGGGGTGACTAAGACACACATACAACAACACATAACACACACATACATACATATGGTGGTATTTTATTTATACTGAAATGTGATTTTCATTGTATGTTAATAAACAAAGTTGCCCGGGGGTCAGAGCTATTAGAGCCATAGCAAGAGCATGGTGGTGGTGGTGGTGGCGGTGGTGGCGGCGCGGCGGCAGCGGCAGCAGCAGCAGCAGCAGGAGCAGTGCACGCCTTTAATCCCAGCACTTGGTAGAAGAGCTAGGTAGATCTCTGTGTGTTCAGGGATACAGCCAGCATTGGAGACATATGCCTTTAAGACCTGGAGGGCAGTACTTACAGGCAGTGTTGAGGCAGTCGTGTGTTTGGGTTTATAGTCAATGACAAGGCAGAACAGAAAGACTATTTAAAGACAGACACACAGGAAGTAGCTCTCTTTTGGGAAGCTAGGAACACTGCAGGAGGTAAGATTTTAGCTTTGAGCTCTGACCTCTCAGCTTTCTCTTTTACATTGGTTCTGTGGTTTTTATTTTAATAAGACGGTTGGTAACATCTATACATACATATGAGATGTTATATAATATATATTAGAGTTTAAAATGGACTTATCCTACTTGGGCAATAATGCTTTTCCCAAAGGCCATAGGTTGCCAAACATCAAGCCTAATGCCAGATACAAGATACCTTTCCTTTAGTTGCTTGAAAAGATTCCAGAGACCCATAAAATAATTCAGCCTGGCATTGGTCTTTGTTAGCAAGGACAACTGATGTTAAGATCCTATTCCTGAAAACTCACTTTGGTCATAGGACTTAAAATAAATCAAGCTGGCACAGTCCCAGAAGCTTCTTTCCTACTAACTAGTTTTCATACTACTAAAAGGTCTTATGCAGACTGATATTGGAGTAAGATATTTTTTTCTTTCTTTTTTCCTTTAATTTTATTTTACAATACCATTCAATTCTACATATCAGCCATGGATTCCCTTGTTCTCCCCCCTCCTGCCCCCTCCCCTCCCTCCACCCTCCCATTCCCACCTCCTCCAGGACAAAGCCTCCCCTGAGGACTGAGATCAACCTGGTAGACTCAGTCCAGGAAGGTCCAGTCCCCTCCTCCCAGACTGAGCCAAGTGTCCCTGCATAAACCCCAGGTTTCAAACAGCCAATTCATGCAATGAGCACAGGACCCGGTACCACTGCCTAGATGCCTCCCAAACAGATCAAGCCAATCAACTGTCTCACCTATTCAAAGGGCCTGATCCAGTTGGGGGCCCCTCAGCCTTTGGTTCATAGTTCATGTGTTTCCATTCATTTGGCTATTTGTCCCTGTACTTTATCCAACCTCGGTTTCAACAATTCTCGCTCATATAAACCCTCCTCTTTCTCGCTAATTAGATTCCCGGAGCTCCACCCGGGGCCTAGCTGTGGATTTCTGCATCCAGATCCCTCAGGTGTTGGATGGAGTTTCTAGCACGACTATTAGGATGTTTGGCCATCCCATCACCAGAGTAGTTCAGTTCCGGCTGTCTCTTGACCATTGCCAGCAGTCTGTTGTGGGGGTATCTTTGTGGATTTCTGTGGGCCTCTCTAGCACTTTGTTTCTTCCTTTTCTCATGTGGTCTTCATTTACCATGGTCTCCTATTCCTTGTTCTCTCTCTCTGTTCTTGATCCAGCTGGGATCTCCCGCTCTCACAGGCTCTCTTTCCCTCAACCCTCACCTTTCATTACTCCCACTCATGTCCAGGTTGTTCATGTAGATCTCAGCCATTTCTCCGTTATTGGGCGATCCTCGTGTCTTTCTTGGGGTCCTGTTTCCAAGTAGCCTCCCTGGTGATGTGAGTAGCAGTTCAGTCATCCTTGTTCCACATCTAATATCCTCCTATGAGTGAGTACATACCCTGTTTGCCTTTCTGAGTCTGGGTTACCTCACTCAGGATGATTTTTTTCTAGATCCATTCATTTGCCTGCAAACCTCATGATGTCATTGTTTTTCTCTTCTGAGTAGTATTCCATTGTGTATATGTGCCACAATTTATTTATCTGTTCTTCAGTTGAAGGGCATCTAGGTTGTTTCCAGGTTTTGGCTATTACTAACAATGCTGATATGAACATAGCTGAGCAAGTGCTCTTGTGGTATGATTGACCATTTCTTGGGTATCCCATCAAAATACCAACACAATTCTTCACAGACCTGGAAAGAATAACACTCCACTTTATATGGAAAAACAAAAAACCCAAGATAGCCAAAAGAATCCTGTACAATAAAACAACCTCTGGAGGCATCACGATCCCTGATTTCAAGCTCTACTATAGAGCTACAGTAATATAAACAGCTTGGTATTGGCATAAAAACCAACTTGTGGACTAATGGAATTGAATTGAAGACCCTGACATAAACCCACACACCTATGAACATATAATTTTTGACAAAGAAGCCAAAATGGTACAATGGAAAAAGGAAAGCATCTTCAACAAATGGTGCTGGCATAACTGGATTTCAATGTGTAGAAGACTGTCAATAGATCCATATCTGTCACCATGCACAAAACTTAAGTCCAAGTGGATCAAGGACCTCAACATAAATCCAGCCACTCAGAACCTGCCAGAAGAGAAAGTAGGAAGTAGTCTTGAACGCATTGGCATAGGAGATCACTTCCTAAATATAACACCAGTTGCACAGACACTGAGACAAACAATCAATCAATAGGACCTCTTGAAACTGAGAAGCTTTTGTAGAGCAAAGGATATGGTCAACAAGGCAAAGCGACAGCCTACAGAATGGGAAAAGATCTTCACCAACCCCACATCTGACAGAGGACTGATATCCAGAATATATAAGAAACTCAAGAAATTAGACATCAAAACGACCAACAGTCCAATTGAGAAATGGGCTTTAGAACTAAACAGAGAATTCTCAACAGAGGAAACTCAAATGGCTGAAAGACATTTAAGGAATTGCTCAACATCCCTAATCATCAGGGAAATGCAAATCAAAACAACTCTGAGATACCACCTTATGCATGTCAGAATGACTAAGATCAAAAACACTGAAGACACTTTATGCTGGAGAGGATGTGGAAATAGGAGAACTCTCCTCCACTGCTGGTGGGAATGCAAGCTTGTACAACCACTTTGGAAATCAATATGGTGCTTTCTTAGAAAATTGGGAATCAATCTCCCCCAAGATCCAGCTATACCACTCTTGGGCATATACCCAAGAAATGGAGAAAGATATTTAACAATATTTCTCAGTTGTGAATTCTCTGAGCCACAATAATGATTCAACTGGTAAGATATGTGCATAGATGTGGTAGTGGCATAATTGTTACAGAGGTACCCAACCATTCTGTGGTTAGATTTAAGGCTGCTCCACAGGTGGGAAGTCATGGCTAGTACTGTAGTTCTGGCTAAACACCCATTGTTTGAAAGCTCATAGGTTCTAGGGACAAACCTACTACTATTATTTTGCTAAATTACCTTAATATCAAACTGTTTTTCAACTGTATATCTATAACACGAATCCTAACCAAGTTTCCCAGCTCTCCTCTCAGAGTTCCTGAGTCTTGTGAGAGAGGCTGTTTGTGTGTTCGGCAGTGGCAGCCACTTTGTGTGAACAAAAGATGTTAGAGTAAGAAGGGAATGGCTTGTTTGAATTATCAGACTATGAGCATGTAGAAGATGACACTTTTTCTCCCGTCCCAATTCCAGCTTCTTCTGAGAGATCCTGCAGAAGCTGAGCCTGATGAAGAATTAGGGAGTGGAGCACCTGTTCCTGTACCACAAAAGAGAACAGATAAAAAGAATCTACCCAAGCTAGATTCCATTAGATTAACTTCAAAGAGAGGGTTTTCAGCCTTAAGTCGTGTATCTGATAAGACAAAATTCAAGGAGAAAGGTCATTTAGCTGAAGACCTGAAAACACTAATCAGACACATGGAGCACTGGGCACATAGGCTATTCCCCAAACTGCATTTCGAAGATTTTATTGACGGAGCTGAACACCTAGGAAATAAAAATGAGGTTCAGACCTGTTTAAAACAAACTCTACTTGATTTAAACCCTATTGTACATGAAGATTTTATTGGCAATAATGATGAAGCTGAAGAAACTAATGCCCTTGATGCAACTGCTGCTGAATTTGATCCCTTTTTTACAATGGAAATTATGTAATGTCAATTATAAATATTATCTGTTTGATCATTTTTGTTTTAACATTTAAAAAATTGGTTAATATGAGTGCCAAGATAAAAGCTTTAGAAAAACTTATTAAAAGAGATCATATGCAGACCCAGACAGGGGAATTTTAAGGAGAACCAATCTCAGCATGGCATTATAAGGTTACAGAGGAACATCCTAAAGTTTTCAAATAGCCAACTTTAATTTATCCTGTAAACTTATAGCAACTGCCAAATGATAGATATCCTCAAGGCTGTGGAAGAGCTGAATGGACTCCTGTGCAAATGTTAGATTTGAAGCAATTAAAGGAAATGGTAGTCTCATGTGGCATGCATTCACCTTTTGTGAAGCAGATATTAAACTCATGATCAACTTTTAATAAGATTATCATCAAGACTGGAGAGACTTGGTTACAGGAGTATTGGAGCCTGGTCCCCAATTACAGTAGAGTACCTGGTGGAAGGATGAGGTTAAGACCATTGAACAACAAAGTAGGGCTAGAAGTATTGAAATCTCCCAAAACAAACTTCTTAGAAAGGGAGATTATGCTAATGTACAATGGCAATCTCTATGTAATGACCACACCCTGGCTTTATGCTGTGTAGCAGTCTTGAATGCTTGGGACAGAATTAAAAAAAGTAGGAAAGAAAATTGAGACATTTACTAAAGTTATGCAGGAACCAAAAGAAACCTTCACTGATTTCTTACAAAGATTAACTTCAGCAGTAAATAGAATAATACCATATTCAGAAGCTAGACAAATAATAATTGAATCTCTCACTTTTAAAAATGCTAATGCACAATGCAAAAGGGTAATTAGGCCATTAAAAGCAAGATCACATACCCTTAGAATAATGGATCCAAGAAATAATCAATATTGAATCTCCTAACCATGATGATGCTTGGATAGGAGAGGTGATTTCCAGAGGTTTGAAGAAAAATTCAAGTGTTGGGTGTTTCACTTGTGATAAACAGGGTCAACTAAAAAGGGATTATAAACAATGCTTTCCTAGAAACAATGTTTTTTCTAAGAATAATTCCAACAGAACACATCTCCTTTCTGAAGTAGATAGAAGGTGTGGCAAAGGCATACATTGGACCTGTGAGGTGAAGATGGGTGCCCCAACATTACAGAGGAACCTTGGGTGACTGTCCAGGTAGTCAGCTGTTTCTGTCATTTCTCACACTGTTTTGGAATCACTTGCTTGCACTTCTTGTTTACTCAGGTAATACTGTTTCCTTCTCAGGTCTATGATGGAGTTGAAGACTTTGTAGTTATATTTATAGTTTTCTTTGTTGCCAGATTCAGAAAAGAAATTCACTAAAGAGGTGCAAAATGTATAAGATTGAGAGACATTAAAACACAGTTTTGGTAATGCAAGTTAGAATAAAAAGTAAATTAGGTACAAAACTTTGGACTCACCATGATAGGATAGATAATGAAGTATTTTCTCTGAATTTGTCACATGCAGATGGACTAGACATTGTTGATATATTTATTGCCTATATAGGTTGTATATAGTTACTGTACTTATTGTATATAGTTTCTCTTGTATTAGTTATAACCTTCTTTTTTATTTTAGACCCAAAATGGGGAAATGTGGTGATAGTTTGTTTCTACTTTAATAAATAAGTCTTACCTGAAGATCAGAGTGTGGATCTAGCCACTAGTGGCCATCATAGACATGCACACATGGTGCAGACATATAAAGCAGCAAAATACCCATACACATAAAATGAAAATAAATGAATCTTTTAAAAAGAGAAATGGCTGTTGAAAAGTCTCAAAAGAGGAAACAAAATGTTGTAAGTGCAAAAATCAAAGGAAATCATGGAGCTGAGAAAGAAGAGCAACTGGAAGTTCAAGAGACATTTGCCTCATATAGAGAGTAGGAGAAAGAACAGAGGGATGTGTATTTGGTTGTAGATGGCCTTGGATGCCAGGCAGAATAGTTTTCTTGCTAAGTAATGAAGAATCACTGCAAGTATTTTGAATAGAAAAATAACAGGAGCAGAGCATGTATCATGAAACTCACCATGGCAACAATATGATAGATGCATTGAAGAGATGGTGCATTCAAAAAGCAGCTTAGAGTGCTATTGTAAGAGCTTAAGAGAGAAGTCAGAGAAAACTGTGTAGGTAGAGGAGGTAGATTTTGGAAACTATGTGGGTGGATAGTTGTAAGGAAAATACAGATAAATTAGAGTAAGGACTCCTATGTAAAGAGAAGATACATTATAACAGCTGCCTACATTGACCTGTATCTTCTAGTCATGATATCGCTATGGTGCAGACACATCTACAACTTCCTTACATGTGCTGGTAACTATAGTAAACTCCATGCAACAAACTGGTGATAGACTGGTCAACCAGTGAGTGTGCTAGTTGAAAAAAATATAATGATACTATAGGGCATCCAAAACCAAATCTGTGCCTCTAGACAGATGTGCTAAAGGTTTTAATTGTGTGAAAAGGCTGAGAGATAAGGGTACTAGCATTTATACACTGTGTATATTATGTTTTGTAAAAAGATTGGCAGTTAGGACTATTGCTTTCCCCAAGCTGTAAACTCAAGTTAAAAAGAAAGTGTATACTGAACTATGTATCCCTCATCCTATTGCCAGAAATTATAGTCTCCTTAAAATAGTGATTCTCAAACTTCCTAATACTCTGACCCTTTATATAGATTCTCATGTTGTGGTGGCCCCAATCATAAAATTATTTTCATTGATACTTCATAACTGTAATTTTGCTACTGTTATGAATCATAATGTAAATATCTGATATGCAGAATATCTGATATGTGAACCCTGTGAAAAGTTTGTTTGACCCCCAAAGGATTGCAGCCCTCCTGATCCAGAGGCCTCCTGATGGTTCCGGTTGGCTGTCACAACCATGGTCTTGACAAGCCAAAAGCATTTTCTAAAACACTACAGTGACTTGGAAACAATTGATAGCATGCAGAACCTTAGAGAACTCTTCTCAAGACAAAAATGAATGCCCACACCTCTTGCTCTGTTATGTGCACATTCCTAGGTTAGACATATGTACATACAGCCCAGAGCTTCAGCTGTCAATAAACAACAGCAGCACATCACCACTTAATGTGCATCATTATAGGTTCCAAAAAGTGTTAGGAGTGAGCAACTTAACACAGGCTGAAACATGTCTCAGAGAACACTCAGAATACCTGGAAACTATTTCTTTTCTTTTCTTTCTTGGCAGTGTTGGGAACTGAACTCATGGCCTTGCCAGACAAGCACTATAGTATGGACAAGCAATGTCCCAGTGAGCCGTCTCCCTGTCCCAGACCAGACAGTTGCTTTTACAGCACTAATTCTCAAGTGGGTTATGTGTTTGTGAATCAGAGATTTGATGTCTCTTGAGGAGGGGCAACATGCCTATAGAAATTTGTAGCTAGGAAGGGAGCTGGAGAAGCCTGTGGTCTACAGGACCAACTCGGCGTGAACACAGCTAGAGAGTGGGTCAGGAGACCCAGAGGCTCTGTAAGATGCCTCCGCTGAAATCCTATGTTTTAGTGATCCACCTTGGAGTTCCAAATCCAGAGAAATCTCCCACCTCTGGCTCAGCATCCAGGCACATGGAGCTGGAAGTGACTTGGATACTCAAACGCACTGGGCAGTCAGTCAGTCAGAAGAGACAATGGAAAACTCATGGGGAAACTTCTACTGGAGAGGTTACCATCTCAGAATCAGCCACCAGAGAGTCTCTAGCCCTTTACAAGGCCTTTAATTACAAAGACATGATTGTCATTCTAAAATAGTAGGTAGAAGCAAACAAAAATTAACATTTTGATGCAGCAATAGTTGAATTTTATGGTAATTGAACCACTACTTCCCAGGTGAGAATGTCCATAGTGATAAGAATTCTAAGTAAAGATCAAAGCAATCCTGAGTTCTGGTCTGACTTTTTTTTTTCCCACTCACTAGATAAATGACAGTAATCAGCCAGTCCAATTTCTAAGCTTGAAATTACTACAGAAACATAGAAACAGAATCAGAAAAGACCCCTGAGCAAAGTTTATTTCATCAGAACAGGGAACCTCTTTTAGAGGAATGTTGCCAGTCCTTAAACAGCTGCTGAGACTCCACATTTTTCCTGGCAAAGGTACTACAGACGCCCAACCCCGGTTCTCTTGGCTTAAATCTTTGACTTGAAAGAATTGGAAAACAGAATTTTCTTTTAGTTTTTCTAACTGCAAAATGAAGATATAAGAGTGATTCACCTCCTTTTGTTTGTTTTTTGTGTTTGTTTGCTTTGTTTTTTGATACAGGTTTTCTCTGTGTAGCTTTGCACCTTTCCTGGAACTCGCTTTGTAGACCAGGCTGGCCTCAAACTCACAGAGATACACCTGCCTCTGCTTCCCAAGTGCTGGGATTAAAGGCATGCGCCACCACCGCCTGGCCTACTTATTTATTTATTTATTTATTATTTATTTATTTATTTATTTTTTATGATGGTAAGAGCTAACTAGAAAAATGTTAACGATTCTGAAGTTCATAGAATAAAAACTGTTACATAAATATGATTTACAGAAGTTACTATTACGGGTATGCTCTGTGCTAGAAGATTCTTGTTGCCCTCAGTTTCCATTTTTTTCCTCTGTGAACTGATGCTAAACTGTCAGTGATCAACTTTGAAGCCAGGTTCAAGTCCTGGGGATGGGAATCTGATAGTGACAGCAGCTAATTGTGATGCTTGGACATGGGGAATCTTAATTGAAATAAATCAATGTAGTGCAGGAATGAGTTATACACCCAACCATAAAGTCTTAAAATAGAAAATAACAAGGGGCAAATTGCACTTTAAAACTTTCGATTTAGTCATTGGGCAACAGAGAACAGGATGTTTTATTACAGAAAATAGCCAAGCAACTCCTATACAAAAAGGCAACCATGTTTCAGGAGTCACTGACTTGTCAAAAGCACTTAGCTGACATTAAGCCCAATTAGCAACTCTGCAGCCACTTTAGCCAAAAGGAAATAAAAAGAAGCCATTGAAGTCAGAGGGTGTGGGAGTAAAGAAAGAAAACCAGCTTTCAGGCCAACTGCTGGTAATGAAAAAAATTCAGTTTTGCTTTTCAGTCCTTTACTTTTGTATTGATTGTCTGGCCTTTCACTGTGCCCTTAGTTCACAGAGCAACTTGGAACTCTTACAGCCCCAAATGCTCTACAGATTGTAACAAAATAGAAATTACTCATGATTCTTAGAGCATAGCCAAAAATGAAAGATAACTTTGCTTATGGGTTTGTATACTGCAAAGAAAGTTTCAATAAAGAAAAGCTTTGGACAGGATATCGAAAAAAGGAATGATCAAATTCATTTCAAATTTTGAATATCAGCACTTGCTTATTCAGCTTTCTACCTCCTGTCATTTGGGTTTCTGCTGAAGGTGGTGGCACTGAGATCAGCAGTCAATAAATTCATTAGGAATTACAAGCATCTTTGATTAATACTCCTTGTCTAATTCCCTGAGAAATGTGCTATATCTTGGAGCTTAATGAAGACAAGCCTGAGTTATTTAGGTGTTTGTTAGTGAGGCTTATTTGCATATAATTAACTAGATTCTCTGTTTATAGCAAGCTGTAAAAACTTTTGGTAGGTATACCTCCACCCAACTTCATGCATCAACAAAATGCTTTTGTTCCTCTCCCAACCCCTTGATGGGAAGAATTAATGTTTCTGTCTATTGCAAAACAGAGACTCACATACAAAGCTAGTTGAAAGGTTCATTGAGAGAAAGTTTCATACTATACTACTCTTAACAACCAATAAACTTTATTGTTAGATAACTTTTAGCATCACGGCAAAATTCCAGTGAAAATACAGTTTTTATGTATCCACATTTCTCCAAAAGCACAACTTCCTCCACCACCAGCATCCCACATCTGAGTATTTGCTATAACAGATGAACTTAAATTGACACATCTTTATCATCCAGTTTGTAATTCACCTTAGGACTCACAGTTGACACTGTATACCTAATAGAATTTGAAAAAATAAAATGATATGTGTTCTTCTGTAATAGCCTACACAATAGGTTCACTCTCTTAAAATCCCTCTGTTCTCCAACTTTCTCCCCACTGGCCCCCGAGGACATTAATGTTCTTACTACATCTCTATAGTTTACTTTTTCAGGATTCTTGTAGTTAGTTGGACTTATACAGTGGGTCGCTACTGAAAATGATTAACTCTTTTACTTAGGAATACGAATTGGAGTGTTGGGAGTGATGTGACTTGATACCTTATTACTTTTTTTTTTTTTTGCATTGAATGGAATTCTGTTGTTGGAAAGAACCAAAGTTTGTTATGTGCTGGAGGACTTATTGAAGCAATACTCAATTATTCCCAAGCTCCAGCAATTACTTAAACTGTTGTGAATAGCTATGTGCAAGAACATTTTGTAGACCAAAGTTTTTAATTCATTACGTAAATATAAATGAACAGGTTTTGGAATTGCATAATAAGAGCATGCTCAGTTTTTTTAGGAACTGTCAAAGTACCTGCCAAAGTGATTGTACTATTTGCATACTCACCAGCAGTAAATGACATTTCTAGTTGTTCCACAGTCGTGGAAGCATTTGGTGGTGTAACTATTTTGAACTGTAGCCAATATAATAACTTTTTGGGATATCTCATTATTTTCTTCATAAAATGCTAGTGATGTACGAGTGGTGACTATCTTTTCATATTCTCATTTATCCCCCAAAGAAGATACACATGTATCAGAGTGGTATCAAGGTCATTTTTAAATATTTTTTCCCTCTAAAAATAAAGGTATTGCAATATTTTATGTTCTAAGGGAATAATTTGCCCAAATTGTCAATTGTGTTTTATGTTGTATTACTGTCAAGTTTTAAGAGTTCTTTTCATGGTTTGGAAAACAGTCCTTCATCAAATGTGTCTTTTGTAAACACTTTTTCCAATCTGTGGCTCCCTTCTCATTCTTTTTACATTGTATGTGGCAAAAGTTTTTAATTTTCTTGTTTCAGCTTCATATTAATTCTTCCATTGATCTTGTCTTTGCTGTGTATTTTAAAAGTCTTTACCATACCAAAGAATATCCCAGTTTTCTCCCATTGTCTTACTGAGGTTGTGAATTTTTTAAAAATGTTATGCTTGTGTTTCTGGTCCAATTTTGAGTTAACGCTTTTCTTGGTTTGTTTGTTTTGAAGTAATATGCTATGTACCACAGGCTGGCCTCTTACTTACTGAGTAGTAGATATTGAACTTCTGGCCATCTTAGTTCCACTGTGAGTTCTGGAACTACTCATATGTGCCCCTATGCCCAGTTTATGCGGTGCTGGAATCAAACCAGGCTTTTGTACATGGTAGGTAAGTACTCTGCTAACTGAGCTACGTCTTCAGCTTGAATTAAGTTTTTGAAAGTTACAGATTTGTGTGTCAATCATTTTTCTTTATGTGCATGCAGTTGAACAATTTGTTGAACAGATTATTTTGCTACTTTTTTTTTTTGTCATTTTGGCAACAGTTCATCAAATGTGTTTATCTGTTGCTGGATACTCTATTCCTCCACTGACTTACTAGGCTGGACTTTTGCCAATTCTCACGATTACTGTAGCTTTGTAGCAGGACTTGGAGTCAAGTTGTGTCAGGTCTCACTGCTAGTCATTCCCTTTGAATATTTATATAGCTATTTTAGTTCTATTTTCTAACTATGAAATAACTTGTTGAGAATTTCATTGAGACTGTATTCATCCTACAAATAAACCTACAAATAATGGGCATTATGATAAGATTAAATCATCCGAAGAATGAATATAAATCTCAATTTATTTTGCTCTTCCACATCTTTCCTTAGAGTTTTATGAATTTCTTCATATAGACCATGTGCTGTTTGTTTTAGCGTGATACAAAATCATTTATAATTTGGGGTGCTAATACAATTAATAGTGACAATCATGAGCTTTTAACTTCAGATTTGACTTGTTCATTGATGATACGTGAGCAAACTTGACTATTATATATTACTTTGAAGTATCAAACTTGTAATACTTGTGTCTTAGCTGAAAGTATTCTTACTTTTATCTTAGAATAAAATGTTGTCTTCTTTCCCAACACATTTTGCGATATAAATCCTTCAACTTTGAGCACTGCTTTAACTTACTACTACAAATTTTGTTGGTTTATGGTTTTTATTTTATTTAATTTTCATTTTTTTAATTTTATTTTTATTTTATGTGCATTGGTGTTTTGCCTGCATGTATGTCTGTATGAGGACATCAGATCCCCTGGAACTGAAGTTACAGACAGCTGTGAGCTGCCATGTGGGTGCTGGGAATCGAACCTGGGTCCTCTGGAAGAGCAGATGGTGCTTTTAACCACTGAGCCATCTCTCCAGCCCTGATTTTTATTTTTATTTAGCTCAAATATAGTTTTATTTTCCTGTTGAGACTTCTTTACTATTCTCAGTACTATTTAGTAGATTATTTTAAATTTCCAAATGTTTGGAAGATGTTCTAATTATGTTATTAAAATGTTGTTTGATTTTACTCTGACATAAGAGCAGATGATATATGATTTTCATTATTTTAAACTTGGTATAGTGAGCTTTATGGCACAGAAACTGGTCACCTTGTTGAATGTTTACCATAAACCTGAGTAATTAACTTTGGTTAGATGTTATTTGTAGATGATGAGTATATCCAGTTGGAAATTTGATGGAACTTTCATGTTCTTCCTGTGATTTTATTGATTTTGCTATTGAATTTATTCATTTCTGATAGAAAATTACTACTCTGAAAGTATAATAATTAAGTGATCTGTTTTCATAATTCTAGCTATGTGTCATGCTTTCTGTTGCTATATTGTTAGAACTCTCACATGAGGTTGATATCTTCTTGAGTAATTGGCTCCTTTATCATTTTGTGATGCTCTGCTTTATTCCTGGTAACTTTTCTTGCTCTGAGTAGTCTTTTTCTCTGAAATTAAAGTAACTACCTCTCATTCTTTTGAGTCATAGAAGAATAAGATTTTTTGCTTTATCTTAATCTATTAGTTTTAATCTTAAACTTGATTCTTGTGGACCCCACATAGTTGGTTGGGATTTCTTTCTATACTAAGTGATTTCATATTATTTTCCAAATTAAAAGACAAATTCTGTCTTTTCATTTGTATATTTAAGATATTGTCATATAAAGTGTTTATTGACAGTGGATTATTAGTTATATTCCTTTCTGTTTGTTAATCTTATTTATTTTATTGTTCTTGATTCACATTTCACTTGTCTTTTATAATCTTAATAGAGAGTTTTCATAAATTTCATTTTCTCAAAATATCATTTCTACTTCTTATTTTTAACTTCTTTGACAGTTGTTTTGGATTTTAAATATGTTTATAATTAACATAAATCAACTTGTCATTTCAGCAATAGTTTATACAACTTAAAATAACAAATACTCTTAACAAATTCTTTTCTATTCTTATTTTGTAGCTATTATTAATTTTACTTGATGATTTTTAATTGCTATATAATAAACACATTGTTGCTGTTTCTACTTTGATAAAGTGTCATCTGTTAAATCAACTAAGGATAAAGGCTCTATTTTACTCCTTTCTTCCTTCATCCTCTGTCTTTCTTTAGACATTGGTGAAGTAGTTTTTCCTGGGATCTAGTCTTGCTAAAAACAGACAACTACGGCATATTTCAATACGGTTGCTTTTCTCTTTTCTATCAGAAAACACGAGATGTTTCTCTGATATTCACTTGAATATCTAATTTTGCTCCTGGAGGTGTTCTCTCATAATTAGGTGGTCACATTTTTCATTCTGGGATAAGAGTCATAACTCTCAGTATTTGTCAAACTGTCTCCCCAATTTCAACAACATCTTTTATCCTATGGATTTAAGTAGGATTGCTGATTCTTCAGTTTGGAAAAGATTTAATTTCTTTCAAGGAAAGATGGTTAAGAATATATTTCTTCTATTTAAGTACACATGCATTTTGCTTTATGAGAGTCAAGGAATTACAATCATGGGATAAGAATTAAAGATGATAAAGTCTAATATATTAAAGGAATGTATTGGAATCCAAATCAGTCAAGTCAACCTAGTTTTGACCTATTTAGTGTTTTTGAGACAAGATCTCACTATGTAACCCCAAGTGGCCTAAACTAGGCTGGCCTTGAACTCACAGGATCTACCTATCACTGCCCTTAAAATGATAAGACTAAAGGCATGCCTCACTATGCCTAGTTCTATTTTATCTCTTGATGGTCTTGTTTGTTTTATTCTTGTTTTACACACACACACACACACACACACACACACACACACACACACACACACATCACTGTTTCCAGAAGCTTATATTAACATAGAGGCTGTAATCCCATTGTTCTGGAGGTTAAGACAGGCAGCTCTCTGAATATGACTTTTATGGACAGCCAGCCTCACTGAATCAATGACTTTCCGGGAAAGTCAGAGATATTATTTCAAAAAATATGATGGAGAACAGCTAAATAAAACACTTGACATTGATCTCTGACCTCCACAATTATACGCACACAAACATGTACATGTAGAAACACCCATTCATACATACACACACACACACACACACACACACACACACACACACATATATATATATATATATATATATATATATACAAAATTTGTGCTTACCTATACTGTACATATGTACATCAAAACTAGAATAATATAAATATAAATTATAAAGGGCTGATAAAAGTAAAGAAATATTTTCAAATATCATCATTCAGTTATAAATGCTACATGAAGAAAATGAAAATTCATTGGGTTTTGCATATATAATCAATAAGCAGACCCATTACTGTCACATAAAACATTTTTATTTGAAAAGCTTTATCAATGAGGTAAGGTGATGGCCCAGTAATTAACTATTTATAGAGGACCCAGGTTCAGTTCCCAATACCTACATTGTACAGCTAAAAACTGCCTCAAACTCCAGCTCCAGGAGATCAAATACCATTTTTGTCCTCTGAGACACCTGTACTCAACTGCACACAGAGACACATGCTCATATACATAATTAAAATATCATAAGTCTTAAAAAAGAAAGAAAATTATTTTAAATGTAGTATGAAAAGTAAGTATAAATGTTTTATAATCAATCTTTGTTGTATCACAAAATAAAGTCAATAAGTAGGTGTTACCAAAATGTGTGTTCTATTTGTTTTGTGCCTCAAGAGCTTGCTAGCCAGCTGCAAAGTAGGTCCAAGTTTTCTCATTAGAAGGCACAACATAAACTCTTACCGTTCTGTATTCATTTCACACAACTATGAGATCAGATTACAGACCAAAGTATTCACCTAAAAGAATGAATATTTATCACTCTGCCAAGCAAACATGCCATATGGCTGTTTTATCAAATGATATCTTATGTAATCTAAGGGGTTTATGAAATTTTATAAAAGCTTTCAATAAAATCTGCCTAAACAGAATTTTTCAACTGTTTCTAGCTCTTAAATATTTTTAAGAATGTGTAGGAACTATAAGTGCTCTCCTGAGAAAAATAGTTATAAGTGGATATACTCAAAACATTTTATTCAGTTTCTATGAATCCTCTCTAGACCTAGACCTCAGACTGAGACCTTATACTGTGCAGATAAAACAGAATAATGGTAAACATAACATGCATTATGCATTCAGAAGAAAAGTATGATGTGTAGTATACTTCCTTCTGCCTCTTTCTCTTTGTTTATGGTTTTTGTCTAAAAGGGCATCTTTGTTTTTAAAATGAGCACATGGTTAGATATTTACCAGTAAGCCAAAAGCATAAGCAATACAAATTTTATCTCTCCTAAGAGTTATAAGTTTTAGTTCCTATTTGTCAGCCATGATATATGGTATGTTACATACATACATTCTCTGTATGTGTGATTTCTCTCTGTCTCTGTCACACTCTCTCACAAACACATACACACATGCACACATTAAAGAAACAACAATGTCAAGATGCTTTTGAAGAATGTTTTATACTTTCCTTTTATCCCTCAATGACAGCCTGTCACTTTTAAACACACTCAACTATTCTTAATATTGTAGAATATCACATTTACATACCACTGTTTATTTTCCCTATGTCCTTCTGATACACATTTAAGTTGTGGTAGTTTGCTCTGAAAATAAGACAGCTGTAAACACCTAGAAGTGTGTCCATGTGTATAAGGATTTCACTACTGCAGAGAGAGTGAAAGTGCTGTGGCACTCACCAGATGATTGGCACTTGGTCTCAGACTCTCTACGTTCAACACTGCACATATACACATAAGAATGCTGTGGGGGAAATTAATACATTCTATTCATGCCACCTCAGGGTACCAATCATCCTTTCCATTCTTGTTCCTGTGCCTCTCATTGTAGCCTGATTCTGTAAGGGAACAGAAATGAGACAGAGCGTTAATTATGTTCCATCTAGTTTGCCTGAATTATAGGACAGAAAGGCTTTTGAGCCTCTTGTCTACCCTGCCAGCTCACCCCTCCTGCAGCAGCTGTCCAGTATTCTCTTGTACATTATTGTTTGTCCCAGCAGTTGGCAATATTTCCCTGGATCTCTGTGGGCTGGTAACAATGAATTTATGCCTCCTTGGATTTCTGATAAGTAGATTTTTATTTCTAATAGAAAAAAAATACATATTAAAGGAACATAAGGGAGACATGGCCATGTTTCCCTAATTGCTTGTGCAATGGACCTGTATCTAAACCTCAGTTGCAACAGCCTAGGTTGTAAGAGGATAAGGTCCATGCACTGGAGGAAGCAATATTAGTCACTTTGATCATAAGAAGTTATTCCCTTATCTGTGTCCAATCAGAAGTAAGAACTGAGAAACTAGAAATAAAATACAGGTATCATTTGTGTTGTAGAACAGGCCGGGACATAAACCATTTGGTAAACATCCAACTAAATACCTCCACACACATGTGTGCACAAGAGAGACAAAAACCATAAAATCAATAGTTGGCAGGTGAGCTAACAGACAGGCAAACAGACAAGGCATGCAGATGTTGTTGTAGGAAGGATTGAGGATGAGAATAGACTCGGCTCCAATACCAGCCAGAGGTTTATAACTCACGCAGTAAATGTTCATCATGGACTTACTATGTGCTGGAGGCACTGGGAAAGGAGTAAATTAAAAAAAATATGAAAATATAAATTCCCCTATCATTGTGGATCTTATCTGAAGGATATTTTTTATAGGACTTAAGGATGTGATTAAATTCCCTTGCATGAATGGCTCGAGATTAATAAACATAAGTTATATATAGCACTAGGGTTTTATAAGACAATATGTCTTAAAACAGCTTTCATGGAAAATAATTGTACAGGTATTTAAGAATGAAGATTTTTGAAATTCATGGATTCTTGGTACATTTAACAGTCTATTGTGGCTTGACAGTTTAAAAGGGGATAGACATTTTAGAAGTATCTAAAACTGTCATGTATGTAGTCGTATTTGTTATGCCCATGACCCTGGGCTATACGGCCCAAAGGAGGCTGTGCTTGTTGCCAGTGTAAGTGACCTCTGATAAGGAGCTGGGGAAGACAGGCCCTCTGGTCCTGGCTCCTGGCTGTGAGGTGGGTTCACTCCCCGGTCAGATCATAGGATGACTTCTGTTGTCTACTACATTCTGTAATTGTGAGTGTATTTCCTCAATTTATATCCTAATAAATTTTCTTTCCCATTTAACAGATGTACATAGATTGGACATAAGTGGATATATATATTCATATATATACATATATGTGTATATATGTGTGTGGATATATACATATATATGTATATATGTGTATGTACATATATATACACGTGGTATGTGTGCCTGGATGTTTGCACTGTATCTCTGGGAGTGAGAGGCAAACATGGAGATATGTACGTGTGACCATGGAGGTCGGGAGTTAAGGTCAAGTGTGTTCCTTGCTCACTTTCTACTTTATTTTCTGAGTCAGGGCCTCTCACTGAGCCCTCTGCTTATTTATATAGTTTAGCCAGCAAGCTTGCCTACATAATCTCCAGTGTTGACTTCCTGAGCACTGAGACCCCAAGCAGGCATGCATCCCCATTTATCCTGGGGATTCAAACCCTAGTGTACATGCTTGCACCGAAAGTGCTTTATCCATGGATATCTTTCCCAAGCCCCCAGAAGTTAGACGTTTTAAATGTCTCTCAAGATAAAATATTCATGAAACACGAAGCTCTTTCTGTCTGTAAGATACATTTAACTAATGTTGCATGAGTAGCCGTGATTCTCCCTATTTTCCAACTTCCAGTATTCCTTGTGATGACAACCACTTCGTAGGAGAACACTTCAGATACTTTACTTCCTTCTTTCTTCTGCTGTGAAAGCTACTGGACCAACTGACGAAAAGTCTGTGGATTCTTTTCTGAAGCATATGGAGAAGTCAGCATCAGTTGCTAGCAAGAGAGAGGCATAGCAGGTGCCTTCCTTGGAGCTTCTAACTTTGGAGTGGACTTTGTTCATGGAAGCACTGTTACCATCTGTGGTTAAAATCAGCTGCCATCCCACATGTGAAAATGTTTGAAGTGAGTGCCCCAAACTGCCATCCTGACAGGTGGAGTAGTGGAAGGTTTTTGTTAAACTGTATTATGGTTATATGTCTCTCTAATTCATTGTGTATATATAATATATTACACCAATCTTGTATCATTGTTGCCAAATAAAATTCCTCCTGTCTGTTTCTGATAAGTATCCTTAACATAAAGCCTTTACTTCACGGAAGTGGCACATTGTTCAGATATGTCTGACTTTCCATTTACGTTACAAGAACTTGATATGTAGGATAGAAAAACAGGCATGCATACAAAAGTAATAGTTTCATTTGAATTGGTTATTGAAATAAACAAAAGAAATAATATGTTTTAAGGGTTATATTCATTTTGTAAATCTGTTTAATTATTGTTAGCAGAAGTATATATTTCACTCTTTCCACAATTTCAGGGATGGTGCATCCACCTAATGACCCTGATATATAATAGAGCCAGATCAACCCATTTATATGCTCATAATCATAAGAATAATCCTTTCATCCAAGTGTCCAGAACACTGACAATCAACAATATGAATTATGTCCCATATGGAGGGCACAGAAGGTGGATGCCTGTTGCTAGTTTCATTGCAGCATAAATGGTTGCGAAAATGATGAAGAGATTAAAATGCCTTTATTCAAAGACTAAGATGACAGTTTCAATATCTACATTAAATTAGTACATTTCTCATTCTAATAAGTTTTAATAGAATGTGGTTAACCTCATTGTTCAATAGACTGCAAGTAAAATAAGGTGTTGATTAGCCTTAGTATCTGTGCAATTCATGTGGGTATTTTGACAATCTGTATCCAGTCTGGCACTAATTAATGTATGATTCACAGGAGAGGCGAGTTCAGTGGCTAAATGTCCTAGTTGTCAGAAAAGTTTTCTGCGTGGTATGACAAGAAGCAGAAGTGCCTGCAAATCACTTGTCTGTGGTGATGAACATCACAGTGAATTAAAGGGCAAAGATCAAAATCCGTAAAAGAGAAGGTAACTGAAATAGACAGTGCCTCCTCTTGATATCTTTCCATATTTATGGAGATGGTTTAGAAAAAGGGACAGGGAGATTTAATGGAAGTTAGCTGCTGAAGATAACCCCCATGCTTCCAACAGGGATGCATAACAAGGCACAAAAGTCTGGCCCTGAAACTCCAAGAAACTAAGCTCACATCTTGCCAGTTATATATATAGACACATATAGAGAAGGGGAAATGCAATAACATATAAAATATGCCTAATATATTAATGATTATACAACAGTAAATGATTAATAGTCCCTAGCAACATGATTCATCTAAAATATGCATGCATCATCTATGCTTATAATTTTCTTTGTTGTTGTAAACTCATTTTGTGTGACCCAATTTCAACTTGATTTCATGTGCTGAGTATTCTGACATATGTAATATAGGTATGTAAATATGTGCATATGTCTGTATCAACATAGATTAATATAATCTAAAAACATATGAGAATAATCAATGTAACCTATTAGATTATTAAAAATAATAGGACAGCATGAAATAGGATTGCTGATTGAAAGAGGTGAAAATAAAACAGGAGTGTCTACCTTAGGAAAAATGAAACCACTAATGTCCTGATACAGTGGCTTCTTCTCTACTACACTGATTCCTTTCCTCTTCCACCTGATAACTGTAGCAAGTGCCGTTTCAGTACTGTGGGTCTTCTTTCTTCATGTCTTCTTCTTCCATGTACAAGCTTAATTTAGCATAGGGAACAGAATGGGCAAAAATGTGGTGTTCTTCCTATTTGAACAATGCCATTATTCCTGCAGAAATAGCAAGAGTTCTTTTAAAAACTGCAATGGCCTTATACTTATTTCTCAGCATATCTTTCTTGAGAATAACTTTTTGCACAACAAAAATGATAACATTAGCTGTATTGACAGAAGGAAAAAGAACCCCCAAAGCATCAACAAAGCAAATTACCCTTTTACTTGCCCAGCAGTGAAAAGCTGGTTAGAAGTTGAGCCTCCTGACACATTGGAGTGTTTTTACAGCCCATCTTGACTTGTTGGTCACCTTATTTTCCTTCAAAACATTCCCTCGGTTCTCCTTAGTAAAATCAAAAGCTAAAGAAATTCTAAAGGAATTCTAGCAAGAAGACTCTGGAGGTGGAGAACATGCTAAAAATTCTACATCTGTACCTCTTGAAAACCATTGACTTTAAACACATGTAATTGAAATGGTTGACAGGTCAATTAAAATATAATTCGACTTTCTTCCTGGCAGAATCCCACCTTTGAGACTCATTTGTTGATAACAACCAAGCAATAATCCAGTCCTTTTCAATCCCATCAAGTGGGCTATTGTAAACTGAAGTTCAGTTTTATGTGCTATAACCTGTACCAAGGCTCTTTGGCAGAAGGGCTTAGAAAATGTATTTCAGTCTTAGACTTAGTATGAGAGTGCAAAGTTTTCTTGTTCACCCTCTCTTCATTGCTAACCTTGTGTAAATGCAGGGGTTAGCTAAGTTTTAGGAGGGGAAAGTGGTTTAGTTTTTAACATTTCCCTGCAGGAAATGGTTCAGAAAGGAAACTTACCACCCTGAGTTACTGCTACAAACTTGTTGTTTTAAACTTTGCTGACTCTTGACTCAAAAGTATCCTCTTCTCTTTTACTGTATTTCACTTTTGTAAAGTTAGCTTATCAACCTTTTAAAATGTATATTATATATTTTCTTTCTTTCTTTTTAATTAAGAAACTTTTTTATTCATTTTACATTCCAATCAAAGATCCCCCTCTTCCCTCCTCCTGCCCCTCCAACCTCCCCTTCTCAACCCCCCCCCATTTCCTTATACAAGAAGGTAAGGCCTTCCATGGGGAGATACATTTAGTAAAGGTAAGCCCAGCCCCTCCCCCTTCCTCAAGGCTGTGCAAGGTGTCCCATCATAGGCAGTGGGTCCAAAAAGCTGGCTCATGCACTAGGGATGGATTCTGATCCTACTGCCAGGGGGCACCTTAAGCAAATCAAACTACACAACTGTCTCACTATCCAGAGAGCCTAGTCCTGTCCCATGAAGGCTACACAGCTGTTGATCTAAATTTTATGACTTCCCACTAGTTTGGTTTGATTGTCTCAGTAGGTTTCCCCATCACGATCTTGATGCCCTTGCTCATAGAATCCCTCTTTTCTCTCTTCAGTTAGACTCCTGGAACTCAATCTGATGTTTGGCCCTTGGATCTCTGCATCTGCTTCCATCAGTTACTGGAGAAAGGTTCTTATAATATACAACTTTTAGTAGCATAATCCAATAAAAATATGATGTTTATATGGAGAGTTATAGAGCATATCTGCCAGATAAGTACTTTATTTTACAAGGCATGCAAGATTCCTATTACTTTGGATCAGTTTTAAAATTGTTGATGTATGAATTTTCTTTAAGCAGTCATTTGATCTTTAAAAGTCAATTTTCAGCATTCACTTAGAAAAATCTACTAAGCTAATATTTTATTGTGTTAAAAAGAGAGGACCGTCAAGATTTTTTAAAGACACACATTCCCAGCTGTGTTTTAGAATTAGTGTTTGGGCCAAAGCTTAACTCTGTCAGAGAAGTGCAGGAAGATGAGTTGCACAGAGATCCAAGCAAATGTCTAGAGGCATTTTAGGAGATACAGTATTTATAGAAACATACGTGAAGGTAAACCAACAGTTTGGGATTCTAACTATGTAGATACAATGCCTGAAAACTAAAGGCACAAGGTTATTCTGTTCATGATACCCAGGAAGCTCTTCACTCAGCAACCTTGGAGTCACTATAAATGCAAAGGCTTTGGAGATGATGCTTCTTGCAGGTACTGACTCTGGAGAAAAGTCAGCTGAAAAGTTTGAGGTACTACCTGCTGTGACTCCACATGCTAAGGATCCATGGATTATGCCCTCATCCTCCACATCCCACCCCTTCTCTAGGATGAAATACCCATGGAGCTAACAGTATAGGCCCATAGAGGGTTAAATATCCATAGCCCATTGATGACCATATGGTAAATACCAAGGACAAAGAAATTCTCCTCTTCAACCCATATGGACTCTTTCAAGACCTGCTGATGAGATCCTTTCCAAGTTTATCCTGTTGAAGGAGTCTGCACCACTGTTGGTCCTAGAGTGAGTGGTGATGGAGGCTGGGTATTTAGGTGGGTGACACTCAGCCTGGGAGAAGAATATCACATTTTTGACCAAAGTTTCATGCTTAATAGTAACTAAAAATATTGTTTTTGCTGTCAGAAAATAAGATCTGAAGAAAATTCAAATTAATATATATTGTATATATAATAATGCATATACACACATATGTGATCAAAACAGTATGTTTTAGACACAACTTTATTATCAACAGACATAGCACACTCAATCCTTTATTATTCTATTCTATTTTCACTTTCTTATTGTTGAATAATTACATTTATTGCATATGTCTAAAATAAATTAATACTACTGACAATTTTAATGGAAGTAGAATTATTCATGAGTTCATAAAGAGACATGTAGAAATGTTTATCATTATTGAATTCCTTTTATGTAATTAATCACAATCTTGATACCAAACAAGTTAAAGGTGATGGAGGGAGAAAAACCAGAAGCCAATTCACTTATACGTATAAATTGAACAATTTTAAATTAATCTACTACAAACTAATAGTAGTATTATAATACTATATCATTGACCAATGGTTTTGCACCAGCAGTCAATCACATTTTAACACTGTCAAATAAAACTGTGCATAATAATTATTATTATTCCCTTACTACATGAGGGAAGTAAGCATAAAAATCTCAAAATAAGAAGAAATATTGTTATATTATATTTGACTTCATAACAAAATAGACAATTTGAATGAAAGGCAATTTCCTTTAAAAATTTGCAAATGTTCCAAACTTACAAATACTAACACATCATAAGAATGTTGTTAGGGTTGCTCACTGCTGGAATGTGACTAACTTGTACATTTACTAGGGAGAATAGACAGTTGGTACCTAGAAAACACATTTGTATCATTTTATTAAGGCCAAGATATCCCACTTCATTGTTTATAATGAGAAAATCTCTCATAAATGCATAAAGAAACTTTTAGAAAATGAAAATCAAGAAGAGAATATAGATATGAAGTAGATCACTGAATCTACCCTGAGAAAAAAGATAAAGAAATAATAAGATAAATGGGTAGATAATTGAATTTACTCTAAAATGGCACCCAATGGTTCACGTTTTCACCTTAAACCTGAGAATATTTAATAAGCATTCTAAACAGAGCCAAAACCAGTTCCTGCTTCATGTCTCATATAGGTTTGAGCTACTGGTGGGTTCCTGGCCTTGGGCTTGACCTGCAGTATAGCAGGAGTGAGGCATCTACAAGTAGCACACTATGCTGCTGCTGTGTGGTGGATTTAGCCTTTGTTAGTATATATTAAAAAAAAAAAAAAAAGATGTTCTGGGCTACACGCTGCTCAGATAAAAGCATAGACCTACGATGGCTCCCAGAGCTGGCAGTAAACATACCACCACCATGTTGGGAGCTGAGGTGGGCAGAGCCAGCAGCCATAGTGTCATTCAGATGTAATAGTTTACAATGTGTGTAAAATATATGTAGGCTTGAAAGAGACAAAAAAGGTGATATATACAGTTATATAAACAAATACATAGTTTTAAGAAATAAAGTCTTTAAAGAGACAGTAAAATTAATATAAGAAATAAGCCATGTAAAGATGAATATTATACAGAGAATCTGGATTGTGTTGTCTTTGGGATTTTTAACTGCAGAAAAACTTTTGATTGTAAAAGATGTTGAGTTAAACCAATATGTATATTTTAAAGGTAACTTGACTACAAAATTTGGATGTAAGGATATGTTGCTTTGGAAAGGAGGCTCTGCTTTTGTGTCCACAGAAAGCAAGGGGCTATGGATTTGTTCCAGATTAAGATACATCAGGTTTGATCAGCCAAGACCCCCTGAAAGGTCTCTGATGACACCAAGGCCCAGATGATCCAACATCCAGAACCATTTCAAAGCAACTGCCTCAGACGATACACCATCACAGACTACTCCATAATCCTAAAATTTTCTTTGTGTCCCCATAAGATACAGTGCCCCCCTCCAGCAGGAAGTAGTAAGAGAAGCTACACCCAAATTCCCAAATATACCAAGCTGGCTTTGGAGATGTGTAAAAGTTAAAACCTTCCTTTTTCTTAAAAAAAGGGGGGGGGAGTGCTGTGGGATGGTCTATATGCCAATTGTGTTGCTCTAATTGGTCAATAAATAAAACACTCATTGGCCAGTAGCCAGGCAGGAAGTATAGGCGGGACTAACAGAGAGGAGAACTGAGAGAACCAGAAAGTGGAGGGAGACTCTGCCAGCTGCCTCCATGACAAGCAGCATTTGAAGACGCCAGTAAGCCACGAGCCATGTGGCAAGGCATAGATTTATAGAAATGGATTAATTTAAGATGTAAGAACTAGATAGCTAGAAGCCTGAGCCATTAGGCCAAACAGTTTAAATAATATAAGCGTCTGTGTGTTTATTTTATAAGTGGGCTGTCGGACTGTCATGGCTTGGCAGATCCCGGAGAGAAAATGTTTAATAACAATACTTGCTGGTAAAAAGTTAGTTGTTAGCAACAACCTATATATCCATTCTCATAGGAATTATTAAGTACAATATGGTCTATCATGTCTGTATGTGATAAAATATGTTTCAGTGTCAGAAGGGTCAGATTTATAAACTGTGAGTATACTACATCACACATACATGGCAAATTAGAATAGGAAGTGAGAACATTTATAACACCATTTATGCAAATTAAAAGCATATGTTAATCAACACTATTACATAGATTTATGTGTTTCAATAAATATCCAGAAAAGAAATTATAAAGGTATATATTAAAAACACGATATGAGTTATCTCTCCAAAGGAAATGGATTGAACTAGAAAGGAGAAGTGAAAGTGGAACTATTACACTGAATTTAGAGAGAGCATTGCTAAGGCAATGGTGAGGAGTATGGGATTGAAAATCTTAGTGTGTGTCTTTGTAGCCCAAGGTATAAATAAAATTCTTTTAATAAAGGAAAATTGACTCTGGTATATAGTCATATTTTTGAACTACTTACCAAACTCTCCTACATAGTAAGCTTCTCAAATCTTTTGTAGTAACCCCAGATGATGTATACTTTTACTCCCAGGGCCACATCTACAATATAAGTTCGGTTTTATCAGCTATGCTCTGAGTAGTACTTAACTTCAGGGAATCATGATATGTCTACCTTTTCTTTACCAGAAGTACAATTGGTAAGTTTTCATGCCTATTTTGTCTCTTTAGAGGCTAAGTATAAAAAGAACTCTTTTTTTCACAAAACCTTCAAGGTGGCAAGTTGCGACCATGTATCTGAATTAAATCTTCCAAAGGTGATATTGACAACTTGAGCACTGTGAAGCAGATAAAACTCAGGTCAAGACTAGAATCCCATCATCTGATTCCAAGGCAGTATTGTTTCTGAAGAACATTGTCTTTAAAAAAAAAACACTCATGTGTATATGGTACAACAGCAAAAAGCACCATCAATATTTACTGCTGTGTATGACACTTTCCATACACTGGAGGTTTATAGGATGAAGTAGTTATTTATGTCTCAAGAAAAGACATTTTAAACTACTAAAGTTTTAATTAAATGCTAAATGCATTTTTCCCTGAGATATGCACAGTAAACTTTATCTATTTGCTGCTGTCTAAAGTTCTGTGTTTGCAAATTAGGCATCCTTGCTTCCATTTTAATTAAAAATTGTAAGCTTGACAGAATCAACTTCCTTTTTTAGTTGTTTAATGAACATTAATAAAACAAAAATAAAGTACTGTTTAACATTCAGTCAATTTGTTAGTTGTTAGGTAGGATAACTTTGTTTTCAGGAACTAGAGTTGAAGCGGAATAACAGGAGAATCAGCTTTCCCAGTAGCATTTAATAAATTCACAGTAGGGCACAGAGCCTTCAAAGTCAGGTCAACATATTATTGATGTTATTCTTTATATTTAGAGGCATCTTGGAATCAGAGAAATTATTCCAAGTTTAATCAACATTTGCTTCCTCTTGATTAAAATTTCAGCATTCCCATAAGGGCTGTGTGCTGTTTTCCAATGACAGTGTTTACTGCCATCTCCTTCATTTATATATTTTTCTGAATTTACACCTTTTCTTCCCTGATACATTTTTTTTTCTGGCTCATTCTCTGTTTATAGATTAAATATCTTCAGTGTACTGAGTGCTCCAACAAACTATATATTCAGACACTATTTTTTAGTATGTGAATGATAAAAGTTTTACAGTAACTTCAAATGTTGATGTCCAGTGTGGTGATATTTTTTGTGCACCCCAATAAAGCTTATCTAAAGATCAGAGGAAAAGGCCAGCCACCATATTAAACATAGAGGTCAGGCAGTGGTGGCACACACCTTTAATTCTTAGCACTAGTTAACCATAAATGTCTAGAGATCTGTACAGACAGATAGGAAATGATAGAGTTGGGCTGAAAGAGGAAAGTGATGTAGCTGGGTGGAGAGAGGAAATAAGAGGCCAGAGACAGAAAAGCATAAAGGCATGAGTATACAGAAAGTAGGTCTCTTTGGCTGAGGATTTCTAGCAGTACAAATGTGCCTGGCTTCGTTCTGCTTGCCTGATCTCTGTTTTTACTCCAAAATCTGGCTCTGGGTTTTTTATTAATAAGACTGTTTAGTAATTAGTCTTACAGTCCAGAATACTTTAATTTGTATCCTGGTATTTGTCCCAGTATTAAATATTTAATATTCAGTCATTAATTAAATTCATAACAATTTAAAGTTGTTCAAAAATATTTTAAGTTTAATTCTGGGGTGTCTTATTTGTCCAGTGGTCTTCAGATTCTTTAGTTGGATTTTTTTATTCTCCTGGAAAGAAAAAAAAAATCCTACCCCAATTTTAACTTTGGGGAGTTTCTTTATATTTGGCAGGGTCTGTCTAATCAAATGAAAGATGTCTGTCAGTCTTATAAGTTAATTTAGAAGGAATGGCCTTGTAGTTGATGAACTATTGCCTCTCCCAATGAAGAGGTCTGTCCTGTTCAAATTTAATCTTTATCAATCTTGATGGTATCTGTAGACTTCTTCTCTTGTAGAAACAAAATCTCGTCTCCAATGTCACTTAAATCCTGATTTCCATTCTTAGGTCAATACATCTTTGAAGTACACAGGCTGATTTAATTCAGCAGTTTTTTTCCCATTCTTAGATCATTACATCTTTGAAGTATACAGGCTGATTTAATTCAGCAGGGGTTTTTTATTATTATTCAATGTGTCTTTAATTTAATTTTAATTTTCTTTATGTCTTCAAACATTTTTTAAAGTATCAGAGTAAATATCAGCTAAAAAGATATCATCAATATAATGGTAAATTATAGTTTGGGGAAACTATGAATTATTTCCAATGGCTGTTATATGAAATATTGACAAAGATGGGGCTGTTTAATACCTCTTGTTGGAGAAATTTCCATTGATATCTTTTAACAATCTGAGAGTTATAAGTAGGCCCCGTGAAGGCAAATTTTTATTTATCATCTTCTTATAAAGGTATAGTAAAAAAAAAATCAGTCTTTTAAATCAATCACTATAGACCTTCCTTTTGATAATAAAGAAGGCAAGGGAATTCCAGGCTGTAAAGAGCTCATTGGCCGAATCACCTTATTTATGGCTCTTAAATCTTTTTTTGTTTTGCTTTTGTTTTTGGTTTTTCAAGACAGAGTTTCTCTGTGTAGCTTTGTGCCTTTCCTGGATCTTACTCTGTAGACCAGACTGGCCTTGAACTCACAAAGATCCGCCTGCCTCTGCCTCCTGAGTGCTGGGATTAAAGGCATGTGCCACCACCACCTGGCACTTAAATCTTTTAACATTCTCTCTTTTCCAGATTTATTTTTAATTACAAATATAGGAATTCTGGAGTCCAGCTCTGGATGAGGGCAGGGTCTGAAGTGGATGGATACAAGAGTGGCAAAAGAGAAATCAGACAGAGGACACATCTTAGTTTTGTTTTATGGGAGATGGACAGAAAGGAAGCATATCTGGGCATGGCTTTATGAAGTCTGACAACCTGGATCTCTCACAGTCTTTATTTATATACAAGATCATTTCCTCATAGACTTTAACCATTGTTTACAAAGTCTTTTCATGGTACATACTTCTTCTAAAGTCTCCCTTGATTACATAAGCATATCAAAGTAAAAGAAGCAAAACAAGCAAACAGCAAATTTAATGAGAATTAAAATTTAACATTTTGATGAAATCAATTCTTTTAACTTAATGTATTTTTCTTAAAATCAATGTCATAAGCCTTGTGGTTACAAATACTAGGATGTCTCTATCTAAGTTTAACTAAGTTAATAGATCAGAAGTTATTTGCTACTACTTGTTATAGCAAGCTTCTCCTAAATTATTCCATTAATCTACTATAATGAATATCTGATCTTTCTATGGAAATCTAATTCCTCAGTCCCTAGTTTAATTTTTTTCTATGTCTGACATAAGACAAACATTCTTTTCTTTGACTTTTGAAGTGCTGTGCTCTGTTCTTTATTCTTTCTGTAGTATCAAAAAGTCCTGATCTCACACATCTGCTCAGGAAGCCAGGCAGTTCATTGAGCCAGAATGTTTCTCTTTGTGTCTTTGTCATAAACTCTTGTTTCAAAATGTTCACTATCTTTATTGCAATCCTGCAAAGAATAAAAGAAAATCAAGATTCCTAAAACTGATTACTTTGCCTTCAGGCAGGTTGCCAAGGCTTGTCATTAATTTTATAATCAAATTTTTTTCCTATACATGGTAGTTTCAGCTTCTATAAAGATTGCCCTAGGAAGGAGAAAGTGTTAAGATCTCTTGGGTAAACTGGGACAGAAGATTAGAGGGGAGGAGATGGGAGGTGGGAACATGAGGGTTGGAGATGACTGAGTTGGGGGAGTGGAGAAGGAGATCATTGAAAGAGATATCTTGACAGAGTGAACAATTAAGGGGTTAGAGAGAAATATGGAACTAGGGAAATCCCCAGGAACTCACAAGGATATCCCCAGCTAACACTCATAGCAGTGCTGGACAGGGTGTTTGAACTGACCTTCTGTTGTACTCAGATTGGTGTCTACCGTAATTGTTGTCATAGAACCTACATCTAGTGACTGATGGAAGCAGATGCAGAGATCCACAGCTACACACTTGGCCAATCTCCTGGAGTTCAGTTGAAGAGAGGAAGGAGGGATTATAGGAGCAAGTGGGGTCAGGATCATGATGGGAAAAGCCACAGAGATAGCTGACCCAAGCTAATGGGTGTTAGGGTGTATTTTATTTGTACTGAAATGTGATTTTATTTGTATGTTAATAAATAAAGTTGCCTGGGGGTCAGAGCTATCAGAGCCATAGCAAAAGTGGGGTGTTCGTGGCACACGCCTTTAATCCCAGAACTTGGTAAGCAGAGCTAGGTAGACCTCTGTGTGTTCAAGGATAAAGCCAGCATTGGAGACACATGCCTTTAATCTCAACACCAACCATAGAAGACCTGGAGGTCTGTACAGACAGGCAGTGACAAGGCAGTCATGTGGTTGGGTTTATAACCGATGAGAAGGCAGAACAGAAAGTCTATATAAAGACAAAAACACAGGAAGTAGGTCTCTTGGCTGAAGAGGCTAGCTGCAACAGACGGGCAAGGTTCTTAGCTCTGATCTCTTGGCTTTCTTCTTTGCATTGGTTCTGTGTTTCTTATTTAATAAGACAGTTGGTTACATCTACAGGGTGTGGTGATATTTTGTTTGTGCCTTAATAAAGTTTGCCTGGAGATCAGAGGAAATAGCAAGCCATTTTAAGTAAACGTAGAAGTCAGGCAGGTATAGCACATGCCCTTAATCCCATCACTTAGCAGACAGGGTCTCTGTGTGTTCAGGGCCATATTAGGGAACAGAGCCAAGTATGGTAACACACACCTTTAATCCCAGTACCACCATAGAGGTCTGTACAGACAGGCAGTGGACAAGGAAGTGAAGTAGCTGGCCTAAGATAGCCAATGAGAGGGCAGAACAGCAAGGCAATGAAGGCGCCAGTAAGACAGGAAGTAGCTTGCATTTGGAAGCTGCATAGCTGGTGAGGTAAGGTTGGCTGGTGGCTATTTCTATTTTCATGATCTCTAAGGCTTTCACCCCTATATTTGGCTCCTTTTTTTTTTTTAAATAAGACCATTTAGAAATTCGTCTACAAATGGGAGCTTGTGAACTCTGAACTGAGAGCTGGGGAGCCTGCATGGGACTGCACTAAGCCCTCTGAATGTGGGTGACGTTGCATGGCTTGATGTGTTTTTGGGTCCCTGGCAATGAGACCAGGACTTATCCCAGGTACACAAACTGGCTTTTTAGAGCCCATTCCCTATGGCACAATGCCTTACTCAGACATTGTTCCTGTTCCAACTTGGAATGCCAGCCTGTTGACTACTCAAGGGAATCCTTACCCCCTATGAGAAGGGAATGGGGGTGGAATGGGAGAAGGCAAAGGGGGGATGGGAGAAGGGGAGGGAGGGGGACAGGGGCATTATCCTAGCTCTAGCCTTTGGTGAGGGGCTCTTAATAGCATGGAATTCAAACATCAAATATCTCAAAGGCACAGGCAGAAGGAATGTGGCAAACTCCATCAAGGGCAGTGAGGGGTCAGTCTATGTTGTCTAAGTACTGGAGATTTGTCAAGCAGTGCCTTCAAGATGCTTGGCAGCACCATAGGAGAATTCCAAGGACTGGTCAATTTTTCAGTATGTTGGACATCTAGCTGTTCCTGTACCGGCTGTTCTAGTACCTGTAATTTTTCTGATGTCAAAGGCTATTGTTCCACCCAGATAGGTTTGTCAGCTAGCCATTTTAAAGGTAGGGCTATTGGTAACCTTGAAAGACCACCAGATGTCGTACCCTGTTTATATACAACCTGAATAATTTATGACTGTTCTTGATAATACCTTTCAATATTTCTCTCAGAAGCATTTTTATTTTATGGTTTGTTTCTGAGATTGGAAGAATATTAATTTGTGTTTTCAATTTCTACAACAAATCATGTCCCCATAAATTCATTATTATGGTAGCCATGTATGGTTTTAATTTTCCTGTCTGTCTCTCTGGCCCTATATACTCAACCTGTCTTACACTTTGTTCTACCAAAGATGACGTTGCAAACCTAGAAGGAAGCTGAACACTTACCTCCTGAAGAAGCCAATTTGAATACCAAGTGCTTGGTGAAATTATTGTTACACCTGTGTCTATTAAACCCTCAATTTTAATGTCATTTATATGTATTTTTAGCTTTGGTCTCTGATCATTTATAATAGTTTGCCAAAATACTTTTTTTTCTGGGCTTTTCTGAATTTTTTTGTTATATATAGAAGTTATTCTGTCTTTGATCACATGCAGAGCAATATGGTTTTTAACAACAGATATTAAGTCTTTTAATTGCTCTGTGGATGAGTTGCTCTGATGCTGAGAAGAAAAGATTGAGCCAAATTTGATATTGGGGCCTGCAGGACGCCCCTAAAAACATTTCTCAATGGCAAAGGGTTACCTTGCCTGTCTCTTGTTGATCTATATTCATTAGTCCAATCCCAGCCGTTACCACATCTTCAGCATACTCAAAAAGCCTGGAGTCTTCTGTTTGGATTAGCTCTAGGAAAAAAAAAAACATTGTTTCTAGAAACATCTTGGTACAATCCCTTTTCAAATAACCTTGTTTATCATAGTTAAAACATCTGACATTTTGAGTTTTCTTAAAATTTCTAGAAATTACCTCTCCTACTAAAGCAGCATCATATGCATGAGATCCATTATTACCCATCTTTCTAATCTATTCATCTATTACTGGTGATCTTTCCTTTAAAGGTCTAATCACATGTTTGTATTCTGAATTAGCATTTTCAAAAGCCAAAGATTCAATTAGTATTTATCTGACTTCTAGATCTAATTCTATTTACAGCTGAAGTCACTCTTTGTTAAAAACAAAAACAAACAAACAAAAAACAGTGGACTTCTTTTGTGTCTTGTTAAATTTATGTAAATGACTCAGTTCTTTTTCTTGATTCTTAAACCCCATCCCAAGCATTTAAATGTGCTATATGACACAAGGTGTGATCATCAAACCTAGACTATCTTTGCAAATCAGCATACTGACCTTCACTGAGAATCTGATCTTGGGAAATTTTCATACCTCTAGCCCTATTTTGTTGTTCTGTGACCCTAGCTTCCTCTTTCCACCATGTTTTCCATTGTAATGGAGGACCAGCTTCCAATACTTCTGTAGCTAAATCTTACCAGTCTTGTGGAATAATTCTGTTCAGAATTGACTGTGAATTTAACATCTGCTTCACACAGGTTGAATGCATATCATATGAAACTGCTGCTTCTTTAAATCTCTTCATCTAAAACTTCTACAGGATTCCAGTCAACTTCTGCATAGCTTTGAGGATGCCTATGGTCTGTGGCCATTCTTGTATGGTAACTGGATAAATTAAATTTGGTTTTCTAATAACTTTGAGCTACTCCTCTTTAATTTCATAATGCAATGATGTGGCAGATACTGCTCTAAATTTCTTTGTGTCTCAATATTTTTCTTATTTTCATTAGCCTTTCTAAGTTTGTATCTTATTAGTAGTATTTCTTTCTAAAGCTTGAATCTTATCTGTATTAAGTCTTTCTAAGGTTTGTATCTCAATAGTCAAATTTTCTTTAAAAAGTCTTTCTAAGTATAGTATCTTATCAGTAGTAAGTCTTTTAAAAGCTTGTGTCTTATCAATAGTAAGTCTTTCTAAAAATTTGTATCTTATCAATCAACTTTTCATATTTACAGAGTTATCAAACCATGTTTAAGAATACAATATGAATTACCAGCAGATAGTAATTAAAATTGGTATTTTGTCAATCCCAGCTAAATGGTTTATCCCTTCATCTATTTTTTTCTTCATTTGAAATCCATCAGTAATAGCACTAAGCGGAGTCCTAACTCACTGTGTTGTGATATTTCTAATTCTTTAATGGGAAAGATTTCCCCCATTTAAAACTAATTTTAAACCCAATTTTCCTTTTAACAATTCTGAGGTGTCTCACGAGATATCCTGATGCCAACAGTATAGACAGAGGTATGTGTGTATGGGGGAGGAGTAATCTGCTGCAGTGATGATGTTCTGCTGCTGGCAAGGAGGGTGGCAGGATGGGTGTCTCAAGCTGTGTTAATTTCACACTTGTGCTGGCAGCCACTGTGGCTATAAATGCATCATGCACGGGGTGGGGAGTGAGCCATAGGAGAAAACTGTGTGGCTGGGATGCAGCAAGGAAAGGACCAAGCCACCTGCCCAGAGTGGCAGTGCTGGTGTGTGGCTGCCCAGAGAGTGCAAGGAAATTCTTGCTGTTTGCCTCTGTGCCACATGGTTGACAGTGAATGGTCAGGCCAAGACACCTGTTCCTGTAGCAGTAGGACTGAGAGGGTATGGCATGCTAGTGCACAGGTCAGCTTGAACAACAGAGCCAGCAGGTGGTGGAGAGCAGAGGCCAATGTTGCTGTGGCAGCTTCCGGCCTAGGGATGATCTGAGGCCACACATTGCACACCAGATATAGCATTTACCTAAATTGTTCTAGTATCAATAAAAACTCAGAATCAGAAAGTGAGATTAAAATCTTGATTAATCCAAGGAACAGCAGAGGGATGATTGGCTGACCCTAGTTTCCATAATTTCCTCATCTAAAAGCCCTGGAAATTTCCTTCAGCCCCCCCCCCCTTTGTCTCTTCTTCTCACTCTCTACCTAACTTCCTATGGCCCTCACTTAACATGGTTCTCTAGCAGGAGGCCACCCTAGTGAGGTAGGCTCAGGTACCACCAACTGAATATACTGTGTGTTTGGAGACATCTGTGTGTAGCATGCTTGATGAGGACTTGGGTAGATGTTCCCTATGTGAGTGAAGTCTGCAGACTCATTACCTCTGAGCTCCAAACAGACCTTAGAAGTCCGTAGGGGTTTCTTTTGGGGGATCATAGAAAAATTTTGAAGATGAAAGGAGGATTTGATTTTTTCTTTAAGGCCACATTCTCAGTCTCAAGTGAGTGAAGTGTTCCTATTAATACATATCTTTAAAAGAAAAAAGTATGAAATGGCAATATCCCAGAAAAAAATTGGACATACCATTTTTCTAATTTAAAAAGTTCCATAATTCACTTCCAGTTGATGGAAATAAGCAAGCAAGCTGAACCTGTCTTCTACCTTTGTCTAGAAATAGCTATATAACTGGAAGCAATAAAAGAAACTGTTCATGGACCAGGCACAGATGTGGCTACAGCGTTCCTTTGAGGAATCCAGACTGTTGTCTCCAGCCAGTGCTCCTGTGTGTCTGCTTCTTCTTCACACTGCTCTCTCTGTCTGACCCTCGTTAGCTACAGATGCTTCACTCTGGTCTTATCACTCTGGGACTCTCAGTGCTTGTTTGCTGAAGCAGTTGCTTTTATTTTCCTGTGGTTGACAGTTTCACTGTCAATGATGCACTATTGACTACAGCGACTCGAGAGTCTCCCCAACTGCAGTGTGACTATTATTGATATGAGAGGTATGTGGGAGCTGGGGAGATGGCTCAGCCATTAAAGGCTAGGCTCACAACCAAAATTATAAGAGAGGTATGTGGAAGAGAGGCAGACATTAAAGGGGAATGAACTCTTGAGTGGATACACTGGATGAGGCTGGCACTAGCAAATGGAGACTGGGGATTCAACATTCTTCATTTGAAAGGATAGATATTTCCCTTTGTTTTTGACTAGAGATTTGTGAAAAGTTTAAGAGTTCTATAAATACTCAAAAGGGATGCAACACATATTGAAGTAGGGTGAGAAAATAATTCAATTAAATAGCTTGATGTTTTGGCAATATAATATGAATGATGTAACAACTGAAATATGTGGAAACTACAAATTATTTTGTTTCTTTGTGTTCTGTGATACATCGTACACAATTAAACACCCACATGCATGCAGATGCAGGAATTAGTGTAAGATGTTCTTTCCTTATTAAAATATGTTAGACCATAAATTTGGTTTTCTTCTGACTCTGATTAGAAAGCAAGGGCTCCAGAGTTTAGAAAGCTGACTAACATACTTCCCAGTGCATATTTGTTGTGTGTTGTTGTTCAGAAATGAATTCAAACATAAATATTTCTGCTATATATGTTAAACCTGATGTTAGTCACATAATATTCACCAATAGTAAACAGTTTAGAAAGGAAGAAAGCTGGCTGAGAAAGGTGCTTATTTATGAGTATAGCAGAATATCATTTGGTGTCATTTTATTTATTTATTTTTAGACCAGTAGTTTTTGGTATTCTAGATCTCTAGACTATCTGGTTCTTGGTTACCCAGGCAGTGTCCAGTATGGTTTCCATCTCAGGGAGTTGACCTTAAGTCAAATCAGACATTAATTGCTTACTCCCATAAATTTTGTGCCAACATGGCCCTAGTATATTTTGAAGGCAGGACAGATTGTAGATCAAAAGGTCTTGTGGCTGAGTTGGTGTTCATGTTTCTTTTTGAATAAGGTGCAGAGTACCTTCCTATACCAAAGAAACTAGAATGTAGGGGTGAAGGTTTTATGTATGCACCATGTCATCCTAACCATGTTCAGTAAGTTGTGTGGCTGCTGTCTTCAGCAAGGGGGCCATGCTGTCAGTTTGCTGAGGACAAACTGAAGTACCAAGCACAAGGCCAAAACGCATCTACACCATGTTCTCCACATATATATTATAGCTTTCAGTTTAGTATTTGTATGGGATGCCTGAATGCGTGAACAAGTGGGTCTTTGATTCTTGGGACTTCTCTTGCAACTCTTTTCCTTATGTTGGTTTGCCATTTCCAATTTTGATATGATGGTTTTGTTTTATCTTATTATATTTTAGTTTGTTAAGTTTAAAAAGAAAATAAGTAACAACAAATGCTTGCAAAAATAACGTTAGTTTCAATGAAAAGAAAAATCTGCAACAAAGAAGCATGGTAGAAACCACATTATTCAAGTGACCAAGGCTGACATTATCAATGCTTTGGTTTGTATGTGGTTTGCTGTCCTTTGGTTAATATGCTGGAAGTTTCATCACTTCCTGTCATCAATAGTACTGACAGCAATGAAGCCTGAAGGTGATTTTGTCAAGGCTTCTCTAGTGAACAGGCTATTACTTGCCAAAAGAATCAGTTCCAAAGGATAATAATAAGAAAGAGGGGGGGGGGGGAATAGCAGGAGGAGGGGAGGGGGCAGTTAAATGAAAAAGAAAAGTAATAAAAATCAAAAAAAAAAAGAAAGAGCAAGCCAGACCCTTCCCTGGTCCTTTCTTCCTCTTACCATGTGACCTCTCTTGAGTCCCTAATACTCATCTGAAGTCTGTGCTACACTGTTTGAACTCTCCAGGTACTGAATCATGAGGCAATGTAACCCTTTTCTTTACATGTCACCCAAGGTCTGATTTTCTACCATAGTAACACAAAATGAACTAAAACAACCAGTAATAAATTATAAGAACATGTTTATTGATAATACCCAGAAGATATATCACTTCTTTACTGTCTCTGCTAAAACTGTACAGACCCATACAACCATGATAAGGCATTGAATTAATACAACTGAAAGTTATTTTCTAAAAAATAAAATTAGTTGATGTCATGTGACACAGTTCAAATACACAAAAGAGAAGTCAGAGACTGGAGGAGAGAAGTATAAAGATGACTCAGTGTGTTTGTTGTGGACCTTAAGTGGGTGAGATTTAACAAAGATGTCAGAAGAGTTAGTGATAACAGTTAGTGATTTATGCATGTTAACTTTCTGATTTCTGTAATTCTAGTTTGGCAATGACTGATTTTATTGAGCAAAGAGTATAAGGGATGTCTGTTACATTTGCAGCTTTTGTTTGTCTGTTATTATTTCAAAAACTAAGTTTTAAAGAGAGAATCCCAATTATATCACCACAGTTTTTAACTGCAAAACTATGTTCTACAATGCCATACTAACTTACAAAATGATACACATCTTACTTTAGATTTATTTGTTCATGTAAAGTATAAATGTATAGATAACATATATAAATATTTGTGTAGGTAAAATCAGATCAAATATGATTTTCCCAGTTAAAAGTCAATTTCAAAAAGTTGTCTTTGTTAGCAAATTTGAATACGTTTTGTATTTGAATACTTTGTTAGCAAATTTGAACCATTATAAAAGATACTTATTAATTTCATTAGAATGATTTCCCTATTGAAGTTTTCATATATTTTATTAAATATTATTATTAAATATTTTTATTCTCTAAACTGTCTTTATTAAGTTTTCATTATCAAAATCATACATCTATGTCATCTAATACAGTATTTAAAGTATATTATCTTCAATTTCCTTAAATTGTTTTATAATTGTTACATCAGATTTACTGTTTCTCAAACTGTCATCCTGAGACATAACAATTAATTGCAAAAAATTTGGATAGTTTTTTTTCCATTTTTAATAAGTTTCTCTTAAAGTAGAAAAGTTTGATTAAATTAAGAAACTTACTATATTTTAAAAAATTTCCTTGGTATTGTTAATTTTGGTGTGTCTTTTTAAAATAAAATATCTAAAATAAAAGAACAAAGTTACTTTCATGTTCTTTATAGTTTTTTATAAAGCAATATTTAATCTAATTGTAAAGAAAAACTGTCACAATTATTTGCTTTATTTTAAAGTTTCCTGATAATGAATATTTCATCAATGCTAATAATTTACAATTACTTTTGTCAGATGCATAAGCCTACAACTGCCTGTTAGCAGACAACACAGGTGGTTAAGAAACTACCCTATGAATATAATAAGATAAAAACATCAATTTTTGAATTTACTTTTAAAAAGGAACTACTTGTTTTAAATAGGATAAGTAATGGAAACTTTTTGTCTGAGTTTATCAAATGCTACTGGACTGGAAATTGTTAATATATAATGGAGTTTTTGTCTGAATCTTTCAAACGTTAATGGACTAGACATTGTTAATGTAATCTTGACTGTGTATATTGTATATACTTATTGGATATAATTTTTCTTGTGTTAGTTATAAGCTTTTTTTAATTTTAGACAAAAAGAGAGGAAATATGGTGGTATTGTGTTCCCCAAAACACACCCTAATAAACTTATCTGGGGTCAGAGACAGAACAGCCACAATAGTAAACATGAGGATAGGCAGTGGTAGCACACGCCTTTAATCCTAGCATTCCAGAGCCAGAAATCCATCTGTTCAAGGATACAGCCAAGCATGGTGACTCACGCCTTTAATCCCAGAAAGCGAACCTTTAATCCAAGGGAGTGATGGTAGAAAGGAGAAAGGTATATAAGGCGTGAGGGCCAGAAACTAGAAGCATTTGCCTGGTTAAGCTTTCAAGCTTTCAAGCAACAGTTCAGCTGAGAGCCATCCAGTCTGAGGAAACAGGACCAGCTGAGGAACTGGCGAGGTGAGGAAGCTGTGACTTGTTCTGCTTCTGTGATCTTCCAGCATTCACCCCAATACCTGGCTTCAGGTTTGATTTTATTAATAAGACCTGTTAAGATTTGTGCTTCAACCCTACATTATAGAGTCCATGAAACAGACGTTTAAGCCAAATGACAACTCCACCATACCTTAGGCTTCTGGCTTGTTTTTACTATGGAGGAAACGCCACAAACCCAACAGACTCTTTAAGACTTTTCAGAGCAGTGATTGAGCTCTGTGTGTGCTTTGAAAGTGGGGTTGTTATTTGAAATTGTGCCTTTGTGCATTGGACTCACTGGACTCCATAGATTCAAACCATCCTGTGCCTTTTCTTTATAGTCTATAGTTCTGATAACGTAGAATGGCTCCAGAGAAATTTTACAGTAGCAGACAAAATATACACATGTTGGCAGCAATAAAGTGATGCCTGACAACTGGTCAGAGATAAAGCAAGAGGAGCAGGTGCCCACCTCCTGAAGTATTCACACCTAGCATGCACTACTTTGCAGCAGTGGGAGATAAATCTGTCACCAGAATTTTTATTTCCCTGTCTCTATATCTACACAACTACTTCACAAATGCCTTTTTTTCCTTCATGGAGATGAAGTATCAGTGTTTATTTCACTTGATTTTGGTTAGCCCTTGGGACTCAGTAACCAACACCATTGGCAAAATCAGTCCCATTCATCAATAAGAAGTTTATATGCTTCTAGGATCATCCAGATAGTTCTAGACTCCTTGTGATAATTGTCACTACTTGCTATTTTAAAGTTTGTAGCCTTCTTTAGACTGTTGGCTACAGGATTCCATGTAGCATAGCCTAGTGTGTGGTTTCTGATGAAGGCATAGATAGCCAAAAGTCATGGAACAGTGACTGGTGTCCCAAAGTATGCCAAATTCCACACTTGAGATGTTTCCCCAGTATGTAAGAGTGAAGTCTAGAAACAGAGGACACATTCTTGCTACTACCTGTAAAACTCAGACATGCCTAAATCTGTTTCATAAAAGGGAACATATGTCCTTTTTTTTTCTTATAAATTTCAAGGATAGAGATTCTATTTCCTCAAGGACACTAAGCATATTCATATTCTTCTCCCTGAGTTTGAGCTCTTAGCAATGATATGGGAAAGTATTTTACTTTGAAACTTTTGCTTTTCTCCCATGAAATCTCTGGACAATGAAACATTAGGACCTGAATGACACAAGTAGGAACATCAGGAAAGAAGGGAAAAAGGTCCCCAGCAAAACCAATCCATATTTCAACAACCATCTTGCTTCAGTATGCATCTCAATGAGAGCAAGGAAGCATATTCTTCAGGGGAAAGTCAAGGCTTTCATTGTAGCAACAGAAATCCAGGGGTTTTTTTTTTGTTTGTTTGTTTGTTTGTCCAGAGAGGCATCTTGTTTGGTTATTTTAAATGTGTTTATATTTGAATCTGAAATACTTTTGTTCATAGTTTTTTGCACTATTGAAAAGTGATTGGATAAGACCTTGGGACTTATTTAGGGTACATGAAATGACTTTTTGGAACACATTCCCTAAGGTGGGATATCTTGCTCAGCTTTGATACAGGGGAGAAGAGCTTCGTTCTACCTCAACTTACTATGCCAGACTTTGTTGACTTCCCAAGGGTGACTTTACCCTCCCTGAGGAATGGATGGTGGTGGGATGGGGGAGGTGGCAAGGGAAGGAGAAGGGGGAAGTAGGGGGAACTGGGATTGGTATGTAAAATGAAAAAAAAATTAATTAAAAATAATTTTTTTAGAAAGTGATTGGTTAGTGAGAGTATGGAGATTATGAGTGGACCGTTGGGGCAAGTGTCTGTTTGGAGGGATGGAGTCACTAGGGGATATTTTTGAAAGTTATATAATACCCTGGTCCCTTCTTGCTTGTCTCTCTGCTTTCTGACCATGATAAAGTGGGCAGTCTGCTATTCCATCATGCCCTTCTGATATGATGCTTTGTTTACCACAAGCTCAGAAGCAATGGAGCCAAGGGACCTTAGACTGAAATATGCGAAGCCAAGACCTACAATAAGCATTTCCTCCCTTGCATGGTTTTTGTCCCAGTAACAAAACACTAACTGATGGGAACTGCTATTCTAAAGGAAGCTTCTCTGTTCAGTGAATCTTTCAAACACTGATGCATATGTCCCTTTCTGGTCTTCATATGTATATAGAAGAATGATTTCTCTTCAAACCTGATAGCTCCACAAAATGATAAACGTTGTTAGATGCATATCTATAATGTTCACAGTATTGAGCATGGAACTAAAGGCACATAAAGTACATTTAATAAGTTCTTGACATATTTTATTTGAATATTTAACAAATGAAAAAATATATGCTGACATTTCTCATTTAAAAAATGTACAATAGTATATATTTCATGTTGTCTTATTTGTACAGTTTGGGATTCACCTCCTCCATTCCCTCTCTGTGTCTCACCACTCTCTTTCCTAACTAAAATTCTAGTTTAATTATAAGAAAATCCTTGTCTATAAATATTCACTGAGTGCTCCAAAACTGGAAGTATAACTGGCTGCATTGAGTTGTTTGAGGTATAGCATAATACTGCTCTTTTAGGGGAACCTATGGCATACTCAAGAGCAATATCTATCATAGACAATTTCACATCATGACACACTGTTGAACTTAAACACCATGTGCAGTAATAGTTTGTATTGACTTATTAGCTTAATTTCTACTTATTGTCTCTTTGGAGAGGCTGAATGAATACTTATAACCCCATTTCCCAGACTCCTTTGTAATTGGTCTTGATTAGAACCAAGTATTAAAGGCAAAGACAATGGGCAGGTGTGTATAAGAATGTCAAAGTTCAAATCAGAAGACATTATGCTTTGGGCATGCCTAGAGGTATAAATTTATAGCATCTGAATGCATCACTCCACTGTTTTTATCTCATTGTAGTAAATGTAATTCAAAACTGATGTGTCCTCAGGAACATGAGTTAACTTTTAAAATGATTTTTTAACAGTACTTATTTGGATGATATCATCTGCAAATTACCAATGACAAGGGCAGTGCTTCTCAACCTTATTAATCCTGTGACCATTCCTCCAAACAACATAAAATTATGTTGTTTCCTAACTGTAATTTTTCCACTGCCATGAATCACAGTGTAAATATCTGATATGGAACCCTTCACAACACACAGGTTGAGAACCACTTACTTAAGGTATGCTCTAAGTTCTAACACTTATTTACAGTGTAGATTAGTGAAGCTTTTTTTACCTTTCTCCATCTTTTTTTTTTGCCTTATTTGTAAATCATATGTTAACCATAGTTAACACAAGGGATATTAACAAGGACTCTCATATGATTGCCCATTCAGAACAAGATGATTGTTTTCATCATCTCCATCATAACCAGTAATGATCTAGTGAAACTAGATTTACAGATTTGAGGACATAAAATGCACCATTCCTGGTGAAGACATGGTATGCAGAAGAAATTGTGAGATTCACCAAGCAGTTATTTGAGCAATTAGAATTTTCAAAAGGGGAAGGCAAGATACACCCTTCCCAGTGACTGTAGATGACAGAAGGTAAATGGTTTCTTGAGAGTTCATATTGCAGACCTGCAAATTTCACTATGAAATATACTGTGAAGCTTTCTCACCTTGTCTGAGAGATTGTATTGCCAAGATAACAAATTTCCACAGTAAACTTAAAACCTGGATATAAACCTTAGGTAACAACATATACAGTATGTACTATGCACTTAATAATTGGTTTGTCATCTCCTTATATCTACTATATTGTCTTCTTAATATAAGAAAGATGTTATACTTTCCTCATGGGGATAAATCCATTTTACAATCATTTTCCTTAGTTATCAGAACCCTGCAGAACTCAGAAAGACAAGATTAAGAGGTTCTATCATCCTAAGATGATTAAAGGCCTAAAGGAAATCATTTGCATCACTTACTAAAAGACAAAGTTAGGGCTGTGTATTTGGAAAAGGATTCAAGCTTAGGCGCTGATTTTGCATTGGGCTACTAGGAGCCATGCTCTGTCCCAGGGAAGAAAAATTTAGTGCTATTTTAAAAAGTTAATTAAACCCACTGATGTATGACCAATTTATTAATAAAATGTGAGCATGTCAGAATGCTGATGTTGCAAGTAGGCACACTGAGAGAACAGAATATAGGATGCAATGAAGTATTAGAATAGTGTCAAACCTGCCCAAAGTTTTTCAGGAAACCCAGTTGTTCTAAATTGTTTATGTAACAAATACATTTATATCATGTATACATGCTATCTATATCCATAGGTAGATAGATGATAGATAGATAGATGATAGATAGATAGATAGATAGATAGATAGATAGATAGATAGATAGATAGATAATAGCTATTGATAAATCTAACTTTTCTTTGGCAGTATAAAGAGCCTCAGGCATGCATCCCAGGCAAATGTTCCTACCGCCAAACTACATACACATCTATTATAAGTCCAGAGTTGTAACACAGAAGAAAGAATATAAACCATATCATAGTAAATACTTCTTCTTGAATTCTTTATGGTAACAATGGAATAAAGTTGGATATCAGTAATAAGAGGAAGTACACAAATTCATGGAAACAACCAACACAGCACTGGGTTAAGAAAGAAATCAAGAAGGTTGGATGGAAAATGCCAGAATTGAAAGAAAGTGTCAATAAAACATGCCAAAATCTGTGGCATAAAAGCAGGTCTAAGAGCAAAGTCTATAGCACTATTTACACAGATCAAAACATTTGAGACATAACAAACTAATAGCTTAATGATGATGTGCTTCTATACCAAAATCTAGGGTACACAATGAAGGTAGTCCTCCTAAGAGAAAAGCTTATAGCACTATATACCTACATCAAAAAAAATTGAAAGATCTCAAATAAATAACTTAATGATGTACTTGGAGTTCTTGAGAATGGAAAAGAGCAAACAATACCCTAAACACTAGACTGGAAGAAATTAAAGAAGTAGAAATGAAAAAATTAAAAAAAATTTAAACCATGGATTGATCCTATGAAAAAATTGACAATCCCAAGCAGTATTAAACAAAAGAAAGAAAACAGACCTATATTAATAAAATTAGAGATGAAAAGGGAGCAATACCAACAGATACTAAGGAAATTTAGAGAATCATTGAGATGTGCTCTCAAAATCTGTATTACTTTAAACTGGGAAACTAAAAGAAATGGATGAATTTTTAGACATAACTGAACTACCAAAGTTAAATAAAGATGAAGTAAGTAATTTATATGGATCCATAACAACCAGTCACTGAAGCTGCTAGGCAAAATTTCCCAAATAAAAAGCTCAGGGCTAGATTGATTCATCATTGAATTCTATCATTAACTGTCAACGAAGAACACCCATGTTGATCAAATTAGTTAGTAAAAGAGAAAACATGAATATTCACACTTTTTATGAACCTCGTGTCACCCTGATACCAAAGCCAGACAAAAATCCAACAACAAAAGAGAAAATTATAAGCCAATTGCTTTGATGAATATAAATGCAAAAATTCTCAAAAAATGCTTATAAAATACTAGAATTAAGAAATACATGACCACAATCAATTTGGCTTCATCCAAGAAATACAGGGATTGGTCAGCATATATAAGTCGATAAATGTAATACAATACATAAAATAGATGTAAAGACAGAAACAAAATGATGGTGTAATTAATGCAGAAAAGGCCTTTGAAAAATTACAGCATCTTTCCTGATAAAAGTCTTGTAGAGAATAGTGATATAAGGACCATATTAAACTGTAATAAAGGCAAGAGTGCAGTGAGTCCACAGCCAAAATAATTCTAAAAGAAAAATTCAAAGCATGTCTACTAAAATCAGAAACAGAAAAAGGCTGTGAGCTCCCTCTTGTTCAGTGCAATGCTTGAATTCTTTGATATAGCAGTAACGTAAGTGTAGGAAACAATGGGAGTAGAAATAGGAAAAGAAAAAGTAAATGTTAATTTATATGTAGATCATAGGACATAAAAGGCGGAATATATTCCACCAGAGTTTCTATATTAGATAAATATATTTAGCAAAGTATTACTGTACAGCATTAACAGACAGAAATCAGTAGCTATTCTATATAGCAGTAACAAACATACAGAGAAATAAATAAGGGGCACATCCCATTTAAAATAAAATAAAAAATCTCTTGGAACAAATCTAAGTAAGTGAAAGACTTGTACAATTATAATATTTCTTAAATAACACAAAATGTGCTATACCCTGTGTCAACTCTGAAAGGTAGAGCACATGGAGGAAAACAAGGTCTTTGTCTTTAACAAACATAAATTTTGTCTTTCTTCAACTTCTACTTGCTGTACCATTGAGCAGGCTATGGGTTAATCTCTGTGGAACAGTTTCTTCATCTGTCAGTAGATAATTTGTAATTCTTTATATAAGACACTTGGAAGTACAACACACAGACTCGCCCATCCTGCCCCCAACTTCCCTTCTGGACCAGAGGTGAGTATCTGGGCCCAACCTGGACCCCATCCCTGGGCACCAGCCACTCTGGGAAGACCTGCCCAACTTGGCCCCAGGTTCTGGCCACCGGGCAGATCCCCCTCTAGCCCCACCGGGAAGGATCCCCTTCTCCAAGCCCCCCCCCCAGCCCCTGCAATCTCCACGCCCTGCCCCCACGCCCATCTGCCCGAGACCCCAGCCACTTCCTGAGACTTAGAGATGGGCCCCCAGCTCCCATCCTGCCCCCAACTTCCCTTCTGGACCAGAGGTGAGTGTCCAGGCCCAACCCGGACCCCATCCCTGGGCACCAGCCACTCCGGGAAGACCTGCCCAACTTGGCCCCAGGTTCTGGGCACCTGGCAGGTCCCCTTCTAGCCCCACTGGGAGGGATCCCATTTTCCAAGCCCCTGGCAGCCCCTGCAATCTCCATGCCCTGCCCCCACGCCCATCTGCCCGAGACCCCAGCCACTTCCTGTGACTTAGAGACTTGCCCCTAGCTCCCATCCTGCCCCCTGACTTCCCTTCTGGACCAGAGAGACTTCAGGTCCAGGTAAGAGCTTCCATCCTGCCCCGGAGTTCCCATTTGGACAAGAGAGCTCCCATCTGGACAAGAAAGAGAAACTTCCTGAATCTGTCAGCTCTTTCTGAACAAAGTACACTGATAAGACCAAGAAGGAACCACAAGGAGATGGGCAGACGTCAAGACAGAAGTACATACAACAAAATAAAGAGCAATACAGCATCACCAGAACCTAGCCTGCCTCCAACATCTAGATCTGAACACCAAAAATTGGAAGAAGCAGAAGAAAATAGCCTTAAGAGTAACATCATGAAGAAGGTAGAGGCTTGTGTAGAGGAAAAGACAAAAAAATGGGAAGAACGCTGTAAACAACTAGAGGAAAGGGCAAACAAATTAGAAGAAAACAATAAAGTCCTGCAAGAAAACAATAAAGTCCTACAAGAAAACAATAAAGTACAGGAAGAAAACAATAAAGTACTGAAAGAAAATCATGAAAAAGCAATGAAACAAATAAAGGAAACAGTCCAAGACCTGAAAAGGGAAATTGAAAAAATAAAGAAGACACAAACAGAAGGAATGCTGGAAATAGAAAACCTGAGTAAAAGATCGGGAACTTCAGATGCAAGTATAACCAACAGAATGCAAGAGATGGAAGAGAGGATCTCTGGCATTGAAGATACAGTAGAAGAAATAGTTTCATCAGTTGAAGGAAACACTAAAGCCAACAAAGTCATGAACCAAAATGTCCAAGAAATTTGGGACACCATTAAAAGACCAAACCTACGAATTATAGGGATAGAAGAAGGTGAAGAATACCAACTCAAAGGCACAGAAAATATATTCAACAAAATTATAGAAGAAAACTTTCCCAACTTAAAGGAAATGCCTATGAAGACACAAGAAGCCTATAGAACACCAAACAGACTATACCCCCCAAAAAAGTCCCCTCGACACATAATAATTAAACAACTAAATGTACAGAATAAAGAAAGAATATTAAGAGCAGCAAAGGAAAAAGGCCAAGTGACCTATAAAGGTAAACCCATCACAATAACACCCGATTTCTTAATGGAGACTTTGAAAGCCAGAAGGACCTGGACAGATATAATGCATACACTAAGAGACCATGGATGTCAGCCCAGACTAATATGCCCAGCAAAACTTTCAATCATCATAGACGGAAGGAACAAGACATTCCAAGACAAAGCCAGATTTAAACAATACCTATCCACAAACCCAGTCCTACAGAGAGCACTAGAAGGAAAATTCCAACCGAAGGAAGTCAGATACACACTCGAAAACACAGGCAATAGATAAAGCCACAACAGTAAACCCCAAAGAAGAGAAGTACACACACACTACCACCAAAAATAACAGGGATGAACAATCACTGGTCGTTAATATCCCTTAATATCAACGGACTTAATTCACCTGTAAAAAGACATAGGCTTACAGAATGGATACGAAAGCAGGACCCATCTTTCTGCTGCATACAAGAAACACATCTCAAATTCAAAGACAGACACTACCTAAGAATAAAAGGCTGGGAAAAGACTCTCCAATCAAATGGTCTTAAGAAACAAGTGGGTGTAGCCATCCTGATATCCAACAAAATAGACTTCAAACTAAAATCAATCAAAAGAGATCAAGAAGGGCATTACATCCTCATCACAGGAAAGATCCACCAAGATGAAGTTTCAATTCTGAACATTTATGCCCCAAACACAAGGGCACCCACATATGTAAAAGAAACATTACTAAAGCTTAAACCACATATAAAACCCCACACAACACACAGACTCTCTGTAAACAGGGCTACTCTGTCTCTATTATGTAATCTCTTCTAGAGGTCACAAAGAACTGGGTAAAGAAGGGAAATGTTGGTGTGACATTATGTGGTTTATTTTTTTTCCTTCATAAGAAGTTATGTTAGAACATATGTCAAAGAGGAGCATATCTAATACTGGGCAACATAAAATACAAATTAAGGGATAGTGGGTTAAATACTAGGTGGGGAAGAACACTGGTCCAGTAAGAAGGAAACCAAGAGTAAAAATACAGGTGGAATGCTTTCCCAAGGCTTTGAATGCCAGGATAATGTTTTACTTAAAAGTCCAATGGTATCACAAGTAATAATGACATTTTCTGTGCAATGCCATGAATTCAATTCTTCAGACTGACTAAAATCTAACACCACAAAACAAGCTTTGAACCAGTTGAGGAAAGGAAATTTTAGTTGTAGTACTTGACTTGTTAAAAAAAAAATCAGCAACTACTTTTTTTTTTCTAAAAAGAAAAGGTTAAATGTATCCCAGGATGACTGGGAACTTGCAATGTAGCCAAAACTGCTCTTGAAGCTCTGATGATCCTGCCTCCATATTCCAAATGCTGGCCGGGATTACAGTTGCACACTCTAGTTTGGGCTTTGTGCATTCTAGCACATACTATTGCCAACTGAACTACAACCAACCCCACTTCCAAGGTCAGAGCTTCTATATTACTTCATTTTATTATTTCTTGCTCTTTTCAAAACTATTTTTAAGGACAACAGACCTGAAAAATGTTGAAGAGAGAAATCTATTTAGATTTCATAAATGATCTTAATTCTGTTTGATTTACAAAAACATCTAACATTTCTTTACAAAAAAAGTAGGTTCCACCAACCAGAAACTTTTGACAAACGTATAGTTATATAAGTGAAGATTTCCTAGAAAGATTGATCAAATAAAGTACCTGTAATTGTGACCAATCACACATATTTCTTTGCTTTATTTCCATGATCAGTTGCTTAAAACCTTTTCTTTGGATTTCCTCCATGGAGATTCTGAATGACTTCTCATTTGGAGTTATTCAATCTGGGAGTTGCAGTTGCTCAGACAAATACTGTGAAATTGTGTTGTGCTTCCATTTGCCTAACACCCCCCATCTCCTAAGAAGATGTTGATGAGCATCCTTAAATTCTTTCAGAGCATGGCTGTCTCTGATTAAAGTCCACTTGGTTAGCATATGCCATCCATATTGCCTTCTTATTATTGTGCTGAGTTCTGCATTACTGCTTGTTTAGTGTGTGTCCATGTTGCAGAAACCCAACTTCTTAGATAGATGTAGAGAAATAATATTTACCTTTTCACATTTTGCCTTTTCCTGTACCTTAGAATTGTTACAGGAAAATGCATATTTTATTTCTTTTAACCTAGAAAATTCTCTGGATATCTCTAGATATCAGCATATCTAACAGATCAATCTGATCTGTTGACTGACTTATCCATTTTCATGTCACCTGAAGGCCTCAGGAAATAAAAGTAATGAAGTAATAATATTATCTCTCCTAGAATTATTCCATCACACTAATAATGCCAAGTGCCACTTGGTCCCCAGTATCTTTCAAGAAGGTCTTTGATTCCCAAGAACATGTTTTCAGACCTGTATAGAGAAAAATATGCTATACAGTTCTATCTCTGAAAGCAGTATCATAACACTGTTCATCACAGGTCTCAGAATAGTACTCTCTCCAAATGAATGTGTAATCTTGTCTGTGGATATCAAGCCCCAGCATTTTCCAGCTTGTCTTGAAGTCTGGACTGTCTCTGTATTTTATTTTGTTTTATTGTTTTTTTTCTTCTTTTTAAACTGAAAAATCAATCAATGTCTCTCTTCCACTAAAGTGCTTTTGTAGAATTAGGTTTGTTGGGTGTGATGGCACATGGCTGTAATAGCAGCACTCCAGAGGCTGAGACTGGAAGACCATGAATACAAGGATAGCTGAGGCTTTTACCCAGAAAGATACCACCTCAAGAACACAGACTAACAAAGGGAGATCGTAAAAAACAGGTGAAGAATGTTTTGATATTTATGACAAAAATGGAGTTTTGATTTTTAGTGTCTAACTGATAACTGGGCTCTAGATTTAGTGACTAACTAGATGTATGCTCAAGAAATCCTCAGTAAAAGCAATGAATGGTTCTTTTTCCATTACATTGTACACAATGATTTAAAGGCAGGATTTTCTTGAATGGTGGATATTGGTGTATTCACTAATGAATTTGGAGATTTTCTAGGTCTCACAAGCATTTGCAGTACAAACATCCTAGTAATGTAGGTTACATAAAATACCCAATTTTATTGTAAAATATTATCCATTTCAGTATTTAGAGGAGAAATGAAATGGTTTGGCCTTAAATGGCTTTTGATTTTACTAGAATATCCAACTGAAACTGTATTTCAAAACTATCCAAACTATTAGACTTAACTTTCTATTTTAATATACACCCAAAGTGTTTCCTTGTGTTTATCAACAAATATATCTTTATTAAGTACAAAATGAACCTTAACCTTCTTATGTTCAAACTATTCAAAATCAACTCTGTGTTTGGAATATCCCTAAGATGAAACTATAAATATTCTCTTCACTGAGAAAGTCTGAGTTCTCATTAATTTTAGAGATATTTAAGAGTACCAGGAACAAAGAGCATTTCTGAATATACCCAAAGTACACATAGAGGGAATCCTCTTCAGAGAGACTGCCCTTCTGCAGAGTCCAGACAAAACCAGTTGCAAAAACAATCACATCAATTCTTCCCCTGCTTATGTGTAAACCCAAATGCAAATCCTCCTGATGATTTTATATCAAGTCACTTTTATTATGTCCATAATATGGCTCTCCTGGGTTTGCTTGCAGCTCTTCTTCATTTTATTTTCTTTGATTATTTAATCATTCATGAAAGCCTCTCTCTCTTCTGGTGCTCTCCCATTCTATAGACCATGATAATAGAAAGATATACTTTTAAAGCATTCAACCAGGGACTCCATAAATTCCATCCACTGTCAAGACAACACCTTCTTTAAGATGATCAGAGTGTTTTTCCATTATGAGCACAGCTCCTGCTTCCTGTTTGTGAAAGTTTATTTGGATGAAATTGTACCATGTCTTGTTTGCTTAATTCCTAATTCTTCCTTACTTAAAACAACAACAACAGATCTCTGACAATATTCATGCTCTGCCTTCAATCACTGTGCAAACTTTATGTTCATTTTTTATCAGGAAGTACAAATACCCAGACAAGATCACATTTTGAGTATGGATTTCACATTTCATTTGTTTTACTTTATTTATCTCAGAATGAACTTCATTGTCTGTAAAACCCAAACTGACTTTCAGCCCTTAGAGCTCCTCTTGAATGTTATGTTGCTTATGAGCAGGACTGTGGAATTCACATTCTTTTATCATCCCTTCCAACTTTTCTTAATTTCTTTCCCGACTGACTTCTTTTTTGCTCTTGCAATGGCCCTGCTGTGAAGAATTGGGTATGGAACACAGCAGAAACATCAGGATGCAAATGTAATATGAATGTAGGCAAAGCTTATAGCCATTAAATCACATGTTTCAAGTGTAGGAAATATTAATAAAATTGCTTAGTGACAAGTAGCTGACTATTTTCTCACTCTACATGTTTTAAATGCAAATGTTAGTTGTGTGTCTTTTTTTCCCCCAGGTTGTACCCTGTAAATGATCTCTGCCAATAGAAATCAGAGCCTGGTACCTCGTTCTCGTACCTTTTGACACTAGGAATTGAAGTCAGCTGTGCAGAGTTAAATCTGTGTATGTTTCCCAAGGGACAATTCTAAACTTGTTGATCAGATTAGATGGAACTGTCACAGAACAGCATTATGTGTGTGTGACAGATAAAGTTCTTATCCACTGCAATACCAGCATTAAATCCTTTAACAAGCAATGTGGGTTATGTATGGGAATATGGACTGATACAGATTAAAAGGGTACCTAAGGTAAATAATCTGTGTATTCTTTATTTCACCAAACCATGCTATGACATATATCAGTAAGTATGAAATTGTAGTAAAAGCTTTTTAATTCTTGCATGAGCACATATATCTATATGAAATAAAGAAGAGAGAGACAGGAAATAGAGAGGAGAGAGAGAGAGAGAGAGAGAGAGAGAGAGAGAGAGAGAGAGAGAGAGAGAGAGATCTAATAGAATGACATTAATAAAATAATAACATAATAGCAATAGAGGAGATATGTAATATTTATTTGGTGTTTATTATAGATTAGATACTTCATATTTGGCCTAAAATAAACTAAGTAAGTTGCTTTATTATGAAGCAAAATTTAGGAAAATCCTAAAGCCTATTGATGGGAATATTTTAAAGCAATATTTGAAAAGTCAGTATGAATACGTAAGAACCAAAATGAGAAAATATTTAAAAATTAAGTAAATCAGTACTATACACTAAGTTCTTTGAATTAATTTTCTAGATTACTCTTCAGTCTGCTGTATAAAGCTGGCACTAATATGCATGTTCTTGGTAAGAACCTGAGGCTTATGGCATTGAAGATCAAATGGTCTGCCTCTGCTTCTACCCCAAAGGTACAAAGAATGTTTGTAGGGAGTTTTGCTCAAAACAAACACAGGTCTTGCTCCCTGTTGTGCTTTAGGTAGTGCACAAGGATTTAGCTTCTGTCAGATGAGAGATGAGCTTTAGTCAGATGCCAGATGTGCAAAGGGGCCTATCTCTGTGTTGTTGGAATTTTCAGCTGCATGGTTGAGAAAACACCAGTCTCCTTGTTGAAAGTGGCATTTGACTCTTGTAATGTTTTGAACTAATGGCCTCCAAGCATTCTTTTTACAACTCAGTGTTCAGAGTTGGTAAAGGGACTAGCCCCTTTCCTAAACACAACCAGGAGCAATAGCCTACATATTGGCTAAGATAGCAGTTATTATACCTCTCATTATTTCAGGAGCTTTGGGTTTCTCTAAATATGATCTCTGTGGCCTTTAGCTCCAGTATGATCCATGACCTCCATGAAAGATGATTGGTTACCTGAATTTAGTCTTCTAGAGTAGACCTAAGTCTACTTCAAGGAACCAATCAATCCAAAATAATTCTGACCTTCATGGAAATCATATATTTATACAAGGACATACAACTAATGAATTTGGGAAAACATCAAATATAAGAGTATCAAATCCCATTGGTAAAGAATTAGCTGCTATGCAATGCTGATGGTATATATTCTTTCAATTGATCATTCAGGCAATATTTATTCAAGCATGTGTTTGTGCCAGGTCATCTGCTGTATTCTATGGCTGTAGTGGTGAATGAGAGAGTCCCTACTTTTGCCATTATAAGACTCAGTGAAGGACAGATGCTTATGGGTTTAAAGCAACATCATTTTTCCACATGGTCACACACTATCTCTAGGTTTCTGTTGTGTGATCTGTTATTACTGACTACCAAATGAAGTTGGAAGTGTATTTAAAACTGAATCAAAGCCAGGCCACAGATAGTTGGAAGCCCTTGCTACCTTTTGCAATGGTTACATATAAGTCTACTTAAATCTCTATTCTAGCAAATCTTATCTTATTGTGGTTCTAAAAACACACAATTCATTCCAGCTTTGAGAAATATTCTTTTTTCAGGTATTTTTTTTTCCTAGAATTTCTCCCCAAGTTTGCTCATCTCTTAAGTCTCTGCTTAAATCTACCCAAGGCAAAGAGCTTTATATGAACATCCTAGGTAAAGCAGATGACTACATGGTCGTTTCCATCTCTCTCAGTTCCTCACTGTCTCTACTTTTCTTACTGATATTGACTAACTATAGCAAGCTCAAAAATTCACTGTTTTACTTAACTTTCTTTAATCTCCTTTGACAGAAATTCAGGCAGGAACAGTTTTGTTTTATTTACTAATATGTCTCTGGAAAATTTCAGAGTGTCTTAAAAAGAAAAACAGAATAATTACTTGCTGAAATATGAATTATAATACTAATAATTATACTAATAACAGCTACATTTAATCCAGCATTTTATCTGGTTTGTGTTAAGTCCCTCTGTAATTGCTCACTGATCAGGTAGAAGCTCTTTTTATAGAAAACATCTTGCTTTTAAACTGTAAAGTAATGAATCACCAATACTAAGAAATACAAATAGCAATAAACCCTGCTTCCAACTAAGTCTATGCCTCAGTCCTACCATTACCGTGTGCTACATGCCATAGCAGAAATGTTTCTCACCCTACGAATGTTCAGACTCAGTTTCATCATGGTTCTAAGTATGAGTTACTTCATTTGCAAAGGGGCTTTTCAGACCAACAACTGAGAACTTGCAAGAGTCAGTCCAAAGCTTCTGATGAGACTTGAGCAACTGCACTCTCTCTAAGTATCTTAAGAAGCCAAGATAATTGGTGTTGTGGTTTAAATGAAGGGTTTATATGAAGAAAACTGTTGATGGGAGTGATATTCTTTCTTTTGAAGGATTCCCTAAATAAAAGTACTTGTATGTCCCCTGTGATTTCTGGAACAACAGAGAGAGCAGTATGTGTCTTGAAAATAATCACATCCTTAGAAAGGACAGAGCAAATACACAAATTTTTGTTTGACTAGCTACCAAACATTTGTGTGAGAGGTCATTTCTGAAAACTCCATGGCAAATGAGTCCTAGTCAACAAATCACTTCTTCTGGGCTAACAAAACATAACAGCAAACTGCCTCATTTGGGAGGCAGGACCTTTATGATCAATGAGGATTTTACAATGTTCACATCGATACTGATGATCCAAAAATGGCTTTCTTGGAATTTATTGCAATGAAAATCCATGACCTTGTAATCTTTAAAAGAAGAGAGAAAGAAAACCTCACAGAACTATGCTGTGATTTTGTTGTTGTTGGAGTACATCTATGGTTTTCATTTGTACTAAACTTTGACTTTCAGATCTACTATGAACTTTTATCAACACAGAGGTTTTAAAAAAGACACTCATAGAAAGTACAGTAAGGTAATACTTGGTACATCACTATGACTCCACCATCCATAATCCTTTCTCTTTCTCTCTCTCTCTCTTTCTCTCTCTCTCTCTCTCTCTCTCTCTCTCTCTCTCTCTCTCTCTCTCTCTCACACACACACACACACACACACACACACTTTTTTGTTACTCATCTTCCCACTATCCTCCCCTCATTGGTCTCCTATATTGATGGAAATTTCATCTGATTTTATGCTGCATACATTCTGTTACTATCTCTTGTTCCCATTTGCTTCTTTTAAAATTAGTGAGAGAGTTGATGAGCTTTAACTGTTTAGGAGGCCCCCTGGCAGTGGGACCAGGACCTGTCCTTGATGCTTGAGCAGGTTTTTTGGAACCTAGGGCCTATGCTGAGACACTTTGCTCAGCCTTTATGCAGGGAAGAGGGGACTGGACTTGCCTCAAATAAATCTACCAGGCTGGGCTGACTCCCCAGGGGATACCTTGCCTTAGAGGAGGTGGGAATGGGGGATGGGAGGAGGGAGGACAGGGGAATCTGTGGCTGACATGTAAAATTAAATTAATTACAAAATAAAAATATTTATAAAAATAAATAAATAAAATCTAGAATCCAACCATCATAACAGGATCTCTGAACACCTGTACCTGACCTAAACTGTCTGTCCAAACTTATTACTGAGTCGTATTTTGATGCTATTACCTCTCCACTGACTTCTGTACCCTGGAAATCTAATCTGTTTTTACATGAGAAATTTCTTTTGCTAGTAGTTTGCAAGGCTGAGTTCTCTGTAGTGGAAGATTGTCTTCCTTTTGGCATAAAATGGCCTACTGGGCTAAGAACTGCCCTTGCCTCATCAGCTGACAGTAAGAATACTATCCCTTCTGAATGAGCGGGACACAAGGAAAAGTGACTATTGAACTCTGCCAAGACAGGGTAAGATAGTCTTTCAAACAATCTGCTTCTGAAAATGGTCTGACAGATACCCTAGGCCTGAAGCCAATTTGAATGCACCAACAATACTAAGAAACTCTAGGTGACTGTCCAGGCTGCCAGCTGTCTTTGTCTACTCTTGCAAGATTCCTGAAAGTTGCTTGTATCCTTCTCCCATTTCTCAGGTGTTATTTTATTCCTTCTTAGGTCTTTGATGGAACTGAAGGCTAACAGTTATAATTACAATCTTCTTGTATCTTAGCTAAAACGTATTAACTATTAGATCCAGGTTCTTTGGGATAAAACACCTTTTAGAATGAGCTCTGTAACGTGCCATTTACCTATGCTCCAGACTCTTCTAGATTTTAGTATGTGTTTCTTGTTTGGTGTTCTTGTTGATTGTAATTTCATCTTGTCTAGGTCATTACCCCTAATTCCTCCTGGACAATATTTGATAATATTTCCTATTGTATATAGTTTTGCATTAGGTTTCTTATTTAGACAAAAGGGGGAGATGTAGTGGGTAGCTGTTCCAGTTTTGACCTTAAAACACTGTCCCTAGTTTGCCAGCAAGTAACTGCCACACCTGCCTATGACCTGCATTTGGTGTGTGACCAAGAGAAGACCCCTTAAGACCTGAGATGCGTATGTGTTCACTCTCTTAGCTCCTCATGGTCCTGGAGGCTGGATTTGCAGACCACATCAGAGTTCTCCAGAGAACTATGCATTACTGTACCTCGTCTCTTCTGGATCCTATAATTGACCTCTTATTGGTTGTAAATTACCACTGAAATAAACCTCTTTTAATTACCAGATAAACTATGTGGAATTGCCTCATTAATTGCTACTATAGTTCTCCAAACTCAAGTCTCAGTTCAAATATTTTCCCATCAGACACATCATATCTGACAATTGGTCTAGGGGATTTTCCTCTATTTCATACCACCCACATCCTTCCATATTACAGCATTTACTTCTTAGCACTTATCATTACCAGACAATGCCTTTCTTTCCGTGTATGTCTGTGACAGGGAAAACTATATAGCCCACAATCTTAAATCATGGTCTTCTTGTCTCTGTCTCTCCAGTAAAGGAGAGGCAGATATTGCAACAACTGTCTAGGCTACCATCTTAGTTGGTTCATTGTATATTTCTTCTCAATTGAATGAAAGATCCATGAGAGGAAATATGTGCCCATCTTGATGCTGTCTTCTCTTTTCATGGTTCATTACCTGACCCATGAGTGGCTATATTGAATATCAAGTGAATATTTCTCTTCTTTCAAGGTTATATTCTCCATCTCATTTCCCTTTCTTACCATTACCAACCTATAGGTCATGCTAACAAAAAACTCTTATCCAATTAAGATAATCATCTCATGGGCCAATTATATTTCCTTTGAAGCTAAGCTTCCTGTATTGGAAGTTTAATCAAAAGGGAAAATTGTGAAGTAATCCATATACTGTTCAGTGCTATTCATATTTCGTTCATTATTAACAGCTTTTAATTCCCTTCATCCTATAAGACTTATATATAAGCCCTTTCAATCTCCTCCTCCTCCCTCTCCTCCTTCTTTTCTCCTCCTCCTTCTTCTTGTTCTTGTTCTTTTTCTTTTTCTTGTTCTTGTTCTTGTTCTTCTTATTCTTGTTCTTCTTCTTCTTCTTCTCCTCCTCCTCCTCCTCCTCCTCTTCTTCTTCTTCTTCTTTGAGACTAGAACAGTTCTGGCTGTTCTGAAACTTGCTTTGTAGAGCAGGCTAACCTCAAACTCACAGAAAACCACCTGCCTCTGACTCCTGAGTGCTGGGAGCCCTTTAACTCTTAAGGGAAACTGTGATTATATTGGTCATTCTTCACTTATGATGAAATGCTTAAAGGTGGTTACATATAAAGAAAAGATGTTTGAAACAGCATCAGTAGCTAGTACCTGAACTTCTGGCACTCACAAGGTTGATATAGGAGTATCATCATGAGTTGAGTTCAACACAGATGACATAGTAAGTTCAAGGTAACCTGGAGCTACATAGTGAGACTAAGTCTCAAAGCAAAAAAAAAAAAAAAAAAAAAAGATACAAATGGAATTAAAATACATTTATTTAACCCATATTTTTGGAGACTGGAAGTCCAAATACAGACAACCTCATGGTTGAAGCTCCGATGATTGCCTCATGGAGAATGTCATCCTGGTTTGATGACGTGTGAGAGACTGAGATCATGCTGCCAACCAGAAAGTTGGAGAGGCCAAGCTCAGGATTTTATAAATGATTGTTGCAAGAGAAATATTTAGGAACCATTATACCTTAATGTCTTCCTTGGAACCTCTAAGAGTTAAGGGTATAATTTTTTTTTTTGTTCTAGAACTTTCAGGTATGTTGATAAGTTGCTAGTATGAGATCTCTCCGGTTTTTTTCATGTATGAACTTAGTCCTATGAACTTGCCTATTAGAACCAATTTCATTGTGTCCCATGAGCTAGGGTATGCTGTGAACTCATTTTCATTGAATTCTAGAAAGTCTTAATATTTTTTTTCTTTACCCATTTTTCATTCAATAGAATTTTGTTCAGTTTCCACGAGTGTGGCGGTTTTTAAGAAAATGGTCCCCAAAGAGAGTGACACCAATGGGATATGTGGCCCTTTTGGAATAGGTTTAATGTTGTTAGAGGACGTGTGTCACTGTGAAGGTGGTCTTTGAGGTCTCATGTATGCTCAAGTCATCCCAGTGAGACAGTTTACTTCCTGTTGCCTACAAGATGTAGAACTCTGCTACCTCTCCATCACCATGTCTTCCTGCACACCAACATATGCCACCATGATGATAATGGACTAAACCTCTGAACTGTAAGCAAGATACCACAGTTAAATGTTTTTCTTTATAAGAATTGCTGTGATAATGGTGTCTCTTCACAGGAATAGAAACCCTGAGACAGAAGTCGGTACCGATAACTGATGTATTGCTGTGATAGGCCTCACCATGTTTTTGTTTGGAGAAATTTGGGCTTTGGTACTTTGGGTTTGGAAAGCTTTAAATATTGCTTAATGGGTCATACTAGTTGGAGCATGGAAGACAGTGGTACTGAGTGTGATTTACCTGGTTCATGAGGTTTTCAGAGGAGAAGAATGTTAGTATGTGGCTTAGAGACTAATCTTGTGTTATTTGGGTAAAGAATGTGGCTGTTATTTTGCCCTTGTGCAAAGAGTCTGCCTTAGGCTAAAGTGAAGAAAGAGATTTGGATTAATTTCATTGGCAGAGAAAATCTCAAAACACCCTAGCACAGAATCTCTCATATGCTTATTAGTGGTAATGCTAATGAAGATTTATAATGAAAAAGAGCAAGCTGAGCAGAGTAAATTACAAAATGTAAAATTTGAGGAGAAAAGGAGCATCAGGAAGTGAAATGGAGCTAAATCCTGTGTTCAAGGAGATACATAGATTAAGAAATGGAACAAAGGCAATGATGACCTCATGACATCTCACCCAGGTAAGTTTCCAATTTATAAAAAGAAATTAAAGAAAAGCTCAGATCCAAGTGTGGTGATGCACACCTTTAATCTAATCCTAGCAATACAGAGGCAGAGGTTAGCAAGATCTCTGAGATTGAGGCCAGCCTGGTCTACAAAGCAAGTTTTAGGACAGCCAAGATTAGATAGTGAAGAAAAACAGAAAGCTGGTGAAGATGTAATTGAATAAAGGGGGCCAGGTTTCAGCCCCAGTGAGCAGCAGAAGTTGGCAGTTTTGGCCACATGGCTCAGGCTTTAGAGTCAAGGAGTGACTAAGGAAAGCCACTGAGGCCAGGCATGTGTCAGAGGTGTCCCTGTGAAACTGAAGCCTGGATTGCCTAGGGGATCCCAAGAAATTGCAGATGCCAGAGCTGTGAGATATCTGCCTAGGAGAGCTACTAACAGGGAGTGGAACCAGCCCAAGGGAAAGAAGTGTGCTGCAGAGCTGAAAGGAGTTGAAGATATGCAGAGTGTTTTGACATCAGACATGGAGATGCAGAGTTTGGAGTTTGCCCAAATAGTTTTTGGTTTTGCTTTGGTCCAGTATTTCCCCAATGTGCTTCCTTCCCTATGTTTTGGAATGGTAATATATACCCTGTGCCATTATATATGTGATCTGCTTTTTAATTTTACAGATGATTACACTTAAGATATTGCATGAATTTCAGGAAAGACTTTGAACTTTAGACTTTTAAATAAGTTTGAGACTGTTATAAACTATGGGAACTTTTGAAGTTGAACTGAATGCATTTTTTTGCATTATGATATGGCTACAAGCATTTTGGGGTCAGGGAGTGGAATGTGATGTTTTGAAAGAAAATGACCTGTGGTAATATATTGTTTCTCCAAATATATTGTGCTCTCTAATAAAGTTTATCTGAGGATCAGAGGGGAAAAAAAGCCAGCCACTATATTAAACATAGAGGTCAGGCAATGGTAGGACATACCTTTAATTCTATCACTTGGGAAGCAGAGGAAGGTGGATCTCTGTGAGTTCAAGGCCACACTGGGAACAGAGCCAGGCATGGAGGCACATATCTTAAATTCCAACACTAGTTAACCATAAAGCTCTGGAAGTCTTTACAGGCAGAGGAAGGGATGTAGCTGGGCAGAGAGAGGAAATGTGATGGCTGAACATAAAGGCATATAGTCGTGGGTATATAGGAAATAGGTCTCTTGGGAGGCTGAGGAGTTAGTGAAGTGAGTTTAGCTGTGACTTTTCCTATTCCTCTGATCACTCAGGTTTTAATCCCTGTATCTGGCTCTGGTTTTTATTTATTTTTTATTAATAAGACCATTTAGCAATTCATGTTACAATGGCCTCCACAAGGAGTAGCACTAATGGGAAGTGTGGCCTTGTTGGAGGAGGTGTGGTCTTGGTAAAGGAAGTATGTGACTGTGGAAGTGGGTTTTGAGGTCTTATATATGCTTAAGCCATGCCTAGTGAGACAATTTACTTCCTGTTGCCTAAAGCATGTAGAACTCTCTGCTACCTCTCCAGCACCATGTACACCTGTACACCACCATTTCCCACATGATGCTAATGGACGGAACCTCTGAACTATATAAGAGGAAAACCATAATTAAATGCTTTCCTTTATGAAAGTTACTATGGTCATGGTTTCTCTTCACAGCAATAGAAACCCTAAGACAAGTGAGTTTCTGTTGTTATTGACATCCATATAATACAGTGGTCTTATGTCATGCAAGGAGTGATTTAAAGTTTCTTGTGTCTGTGGAGACTTTCTTTGTGTCAGTTTTGAAGAAAGTTCCATGAGGTGCAGAGAGGAACGTATATGTATATTCTTTTGTGTTTGTGTGAAATGTTCTGTAAATATCTATTACATCTATTTGATTTATATCATGTTAGCTCCAATATTTTTCTAATTAGTTTTTGTCTGGATGACCTGCTCATAAGTGATAATGGGGTATCAAAGTCACACATTATTGTGTGAGGATAAAAATGTGATTTAACCTGTAGCAGTGTTTCTTTTACAAATATAGGTGTCCTTGTATTTGGGGGCATAGATGTTAAGAACTGAAATACTATCTTGGTGGGTTTTTCCTTTGATGAGTATGTAATGTCTTTCCCTATGTCTTTTGATTAGCTTTGGTTTGAAGTCCATTTTGTTAGATATTAAAGTGACCATACCAGCTTGCTTCTTATTTCCATTTGCTTGGAATATATTTTTCCAACCCTTCACTCTGAGGTAATTTCTATCCTTGATGTTGAGGTGTGTTTCTTGGATTCAGCAGTAGGATGGATCCTGTTTTGCTTCCATTCTGTTAGTCTGTGCCTTATTATCAGGGAATTGAGCCCATTGATACTGAGCATTTTCAATAACCAATAATTGTTGATTTCTATTATTGTGGTGGTAATGGTGGCAGTGGTGTGGGTATGTATGTGTGTAGAAAGAGAGAGAGAGGGAGGGAGAGAGAGAGAGAGAGAGCTTCTTTTGATATTGCTGATACGGGATTATTTGTTTTCTTGGGCATAGTTAATTTTCTTAAGTTGGAGTTTTCCTTCTAGTACCTTCTGTAGGGCTAAGTTTGTGGACATATATTGTTTAAATTCGGCTTTATTGTGGAATATCTTATTTTCTCTGTCTATGATGATTGAAAGTTTTGCTGGGTATAGAAATCTGGGCTGGCATCTGTGATCTCTTAGCGTGTATAGCACATTTTTCCAGGTCCTTCTGGCTTTTAGTGTCTCCACTGAGAAGGCAGGTGTAATTGTATTAGATATACATTTATATCTTACTTGGTCTTTTTCCCTTGCAGCTTTCCATATTCTTTCTTTGTTCTGTATATTTAATGTTCTGATGATTATGTGGCAGGGGGACTTTCTTTTCTGGTTCAATGTGTTTGGTGTTCTGTATACCTCTTGTATCTTTATAGGCATCTCCTTCTTTAGGTTAGAAAATTTTTCTTCTATGATTTAGTTGAAAATATTTTCTGGGCCTTTGAACTTAGATTCTACTCCTATTTCTTCTTATTCTTAGATTTTGTCTTTTCACAGTGTCCCAGATTTCCTGCATGTTTCTTGTCAGGAGGTCTTGAGGTTTAACTTTTTTTTTAACCATCCATTTCTTCTATTGTGTCTTCAGTGCCTGAGATTCTCTTTTTCAGTTCCTGTATTCTGTTGGTGAAAATTGCTTCTACAGTACCTATTAGAATTCCTAAATATTTTATTTACAGAATTCCGTCATTTGTTTTTCTTTATTGATTCTATTTCCATTTTTCAGGAACAGTTTTATTCATTTCTTTCCATTGTTTGAGGTTTTCTGGATTTCTTTAAAGTACTTTTTTCATTTACTCTTTAAGGAACTCTATCATCTTCATATAGGCAGTTTTAAAGTATATTTATTGTGCTTCATCTATATTGGAATATTCAGAGCCTGCTGCTATAGGAGATCTAAGCTCCAGTACAGACATACTGTCCTGGTTGTTATTGACTTTGTTCTTATACTGGTATCTAGGCATTTGGAATTGAAATGACTATAGGTCTAGGTGATGATTTCTGTTTGTTGAGTGAGTGTTTTGTTCCTTGTTTTTTTTTTGGGGGGGGGGGGTGGGGGTGGCCTGGAGAGTGTGATGGCTGTGTGTTGTCTGGGAGGAAATTTCTTTGGACTTAATAGATTCACTTGTAGCCACTGGGGGCTCCAGATAAAATACGTTTCTGAGTATTAGGCACTGGTATTTAGGAATGGAGATAGGCTAGGGATATGGAGGGGTTTACAGGAGAAAGGAGAGCAGTGTGCTCTACTAGGATCTATTTATTTCATCTCCTTAGAATAAAAGAGACAGTAAAGCATGATCACCCAGAAGTTCTGCTATAACACTGGGGATGAGATTGATGGATTGCATGAATAAGGACAGAGAGGAAATTATTTACAGCCTACCTGCTTCCTTGTCATGGGTGGTCTGAGGGTTAGCAGAGAGTACCTGCTGGGGTTAGTGACTGGTACATTGTTTTTCAAACCAGTGATTGATAACATTCAGTATCATTTACTAAAACAGATGACACCAAGTGGGAAGTGGGAGGTTAGGAATAGAAGGTCTGTGGGATCCACAGGAGATGTGGATAGAGGGGAAAAGAAGGCTATATATAGCATGTGTTCTGTTGTAGATCAGAATGAAACAGGAGTGTGGGTTTGGAGTAGAGGGAGGACTGATGAAAGTCTTCTGTAAGAAAAACCATGAGAGTCTGTTAAAAGGGTACCAATAATTTCTTAAAACATCAAATTGGAAAAATAAATTCACACATACAAGTGAACAGCAGTCATTAGCTTTCTTTCAGGCCAAGAGTGAATAGATCTGGCTGTCCAGTCTCTGAACACCCTGAGAGAGAGAGCACAGTCAACCTCTCCTCTCTTAAGGGATCACATACTCAGACAGAAAGCCACACCTCAGGGTTTGTACTCTCAAACCCATTGGCAGAATTAATTCCCATAGCATCTCCCCTTTGTTGTTTAAATAAGAAGGCTCTAAACCTAATACAAAACTATATACAATAGAAACAATTATCAAGTATTATCCAGGAAAAAGAAAGGGTGATAACATAAACAAAAATGGAAATACAACCAAAAAGAATGACATCAAACAAGAAACACATACTAAATGCCCAGGCCATAGGTAAATGGCAAATTACAGAGATTACTCCAATAGCAGACTTATCCTCAAGAATCTAATTCTAGCTAAGATATGAGAGGATTGTAACTGTAACCATCTAGTCTCCAACCCATCAAAGACCTGAGAAGGAAAGTAATATTACCTAGTGAACAGAAAGCATAAGAAAGCAACTACTGAAATGTGCAAGAACTGACAGAAACACCTGGTTGCCTAGACAGTCACCCAATGTTTCTCTATAATGTTGTGGCATCCACTTTTGGTTGCAGGCCTAGAATATCTGATAGATCATTTTCAGAAGCAGGAAAATTTGAAAAAACATCTTACCCTGTCTTGGCAAGGTGCATCATCAGTTGCTTTTCCCTTGTCCTGCTCATCTGGATTGGACAATGTGCTTACTGTCAGTAGTCAAGGCAAAAGCAGTTATTTGTCCAAAAGGCCACTTATGCCTTGAAGAAAACAAATCCATTAGGAGTGTCTTCAAGGCCCAACAGCCTCTCAGGATTAGAACGGTACTGCCAGGGGCAATTGTGTGTTATGTCAACAGAATTATAAGTTATTAAAAGATTTAAATGCCATATTCTATAGGTTTATGAAGTGTTTGAAGATTATCTATCTGACATATATCTCTGTATATCTAGAAAACCTAACTAACATGATTGTAAATATGACAAGTATGGGTGACTATTGACCTGTAATTCTTATCAATCAAAATAGCTTAAAGACTATGGCTTCACATTATAAAAACAAATAATCTGTAAACATATGTACAATATAAGCACAATGATCTTGAATTTGTGACAATATGCAAAAATATCTAAATCAGAGGTAGAAATATATAGTGCAATATGACAATATCCTTAATTTGTATCATTATACAAAATATCCTAAACAGAAGTAGAATATGTATACAATATGACAAATATAATTTTACATTTGGTTCAATACACAAAAATATTTTAAATAGGAGTAGAAATATATGTACAATATGACAAGTATATTTTCATATTTGTATCAATATGTAAATTCTCTTGAACAGAAAGAGAAAAATAATTTTAAATTTTTATCAATATACAAGAATATTGGAGAAATTATTTTGGCCACTTCACGTAGTTAAAGGGATATTTATTTAATGGCGTAACTCACAAATTAAGTGAAAGGTAGGTCGCAGGGTCTGGGGAAGGTATATCACAATCCAGCGGTGTTCTCCGGAGCTCTGCACAGTCCACCTTCACCATTCAGCATCCCAGCACAGAGAGCACACAGAGAGAACGCTGGCCCATCCAGCTCTCGGGTCTCCAGGCGCCTCCCCTGGCCCCACCTCATAGGCATGACAGTTGCCAGAGTCTCAATGGGGGTTGGAACTTCCAGATCCAAGCTGGAATGGCTACCCACTACATCTCCCCCTCTTTGTCTAAATAAGAAGGTTCTAAACTAATACAAGACTATATACAAAGGAATGGTTATCAAATATTGTCCAGAAATAATGAGGGATAATGACCTAGATAAGATGTAACTACAACCAATGCAAACAATATCAAGCCAGAAACACATACTAAAATCCAGAGAAGTATAGAGCATAGGTAAATGGCATATTATAAAGATCATTCAAAGGTGTCCTATCCTAAAGAACCTGAATCTAATACTTAATATGTTCTATCCAAGATATTATATATACTAAGTTGTAACTATAACTGCTAGTCTTCAATCCCATCAAAGACCTGAGAAGAATCCATACCAATGGAAATTATCTAAAGCTGATAGTTAATAAATTAGTTTACAAATAGATACAATAGTCTGCCTTATTATCCTATCCCATCTATCCCCTTTTTTTCTTTTCCAAAGGAGACTACTGAGTATAAACTTTATTGTGCCACCTGCAACCCTATTACAACTTATAACCAACCCTTAAGAGATGACAATTATTCATAGCCTTGAGAAAACAAAACCTGTTTGGAGAGGGAGAAAGAGAGGGAGTGTCATTTTTTTTCTTTTAGAATTGGTTCCTGCTATTTAGGGGGCAATGGTATCTCTGTGGGATCCTGTACAAAACTAACACAATGGTTAAGTCTCATGAGGACTAGCTATAGCCAGTTTTAGAGTAATGGGTGAGGTTTATCTAAAGTTCTGGTGACAGGTGTAAGATGGTGGACCATCTCAGACAGCCACCTGGGAACTGTCCTGAACAGTTTGCAGTCCAAAGCCAATTTTTGTGTGGTATTTATTAGTTCAATTACATCGTTATGAACCATGTACGATTGTTGTGATGGTGGCCCATCTTCCTTCTGGAGGCTCCAGAAATTGCTCTTAGGAAAACTTATTGTTCACTGTGGAAAATTTAAACGTTATTAATATCAAAATGGAGAGTTTAAATTTTAGGGTAGCACTATATTTAAAAAAAGGTTTTAAAGAGTCAAGAGTAAGTATGGGGAGAAATAGAATTTTGACAAGAATATTCCCTAGATTTTTGCTTTTCTTCTGTTCACACCAAGTGCTTCTTCTGATATGAAACAGAAACTCTTTTTTCTTTTAACAGCATGCTTGGATTTAGAGAAGGAGAGAGCCATGCTCCAACTCCCAAGCCAGCTTTGATTATAATTGAGTCAGGATGTAGATGTAATTCTAAACAGTCTTATTAAATAAGAAACACAGAGCCAAATAAAGAGTTAAAAGCCCAAGAGGTCAGAGCACCAGTGAATAGCCTTTAGCTTACCAGCCCCTGCCATCCTTCCCCTGAGAAAGAGACCTACTTCCTGTGTGTCTGTATTGTTATTGACTTTCTGTTCTGCCTTCTCATTGGTTCTAAACCCAACTACATGACTTTTTCATCACTGCCTGTCTATACAGACCTCCAGGTCACTATGGTTGGTACTTGGATTAAAGGAGTGTGTCTCCATGCTGGCTGTGTCCTTGAACACACAGACTTTGCCTGCCATGTGATTGGATTAAGGGTGTGTGCTACCACTGCCAGACTTCTGCTAAATGGATTGCTATTAGCTCTGACACCTAGGCAACTTTATTTATTAACATACAAATAAAATCACATTTCAGCACAAATAAAAATAAAATATCACAATATATTCCCCTTTCTATAAAAATAAAAAAAAGAAAAAGAAAAAGAAAAAAGGAAAAAGTTATAACTAATATAAGAAAAACTATATACAATAAGTACCATAACTATATACAATATATACAAGCAATAAATACTTAAACAATATTTAATCCATTTACATTTGACAAACTCAGAGAAAATAATTCCACTATGTATCCTATTTTGGTAAGTCCAAAATGTACCTGATTCACTTTCCATCCTAACTTATAGTTACTAACAGTACTATTTTATGTCTTGAAAATTTATACACTTACACCTCTTTAGTGAGTTTCTTTTCTGAAATTCTTAACAAGAAAAAAAATAACTATCTAATCTTTAACTATGACTATAACTATCTAATCTTCAACTCCCTCCGAGACCTAATAAGGAAATAATATTACCTAAAATGTTAAAAACAGGAAGTGCATGCAAGCATCTTCCAAAAAAATGTGAGTTGACAGAAACAGCCAGCTGCCTGGACAGTCATCCGAGATTTCTCTGCAACGTTGGGGCATCATCTTCAGCTTATAGGCTTAGCATATCTGATAGACTCATTTGTGAAGTAGAATGTACTCAAGGCCAACAGTTTGACCTCACATTTGGTGAGAGTAGTCCATGTACCAGAAACACCTGAATTCCACTAGTGTCCTGTCATGATTCAGGATTTTAAACTCTGAAAATGTTTATTTTTTTTTTTTTTTTTTTTTTTTTTTTTTTTTTTTTTTTTTTTTTTTTTTAATTCAGATGTCCATTCTTCTTGACTTGTGTGTGTGGCTTTTTCTGGGTATCCCATTCTTCTCCGCATCACTCTATTAAATGCCAGTCTACCATTGAGAAGTTAGACTCTGTCAGCTTAGATACTCTCTCAAGAATAACTGTTTTAGCTGCTGTTTCACTGCACATCAGAAGCCATCGGTCCACTGCCTGTTCAGCTGCCTTTGAAGAAAAGGGGCTCTGTATCTTTTCCAGATTGCAAAGGCCACTTCAGGGATGGTGTCACATGTCCTAGCCTCAGAGGATGCCTTTTGCTAAAGCCACAACCACACTTGTCTTGGAAAAGAATTGGTAGTCCTTTGTTTCATGTCCTGTCTGTTAATTTTGTCCTGTTTGTCAGCAGTCAATTCAAGGACATTTTGTTGTCCAGTGGCTAACTTTTGCCACAATGAAAGTTAACTCTATATGCAGTTTCTTCAACGCCCATATTTTCTCTGAAGTAGATTGGTACTGCCAGGAGCTGACATGTCTCATAGTCATTAAAAATTTCTAAGTTATTAAAATATTTTAAATGTCATATTCTGTAGATCTCTGAAGGGTTTGAAAATGACCTATCTAAAATATATCTGATCGATCTTGAAATCATACCTAAAATGACTATCAGTTTGAGTGTAATGTCTAACTACTAACTTTCATTTCTTTATATCCTAATAGTTGGTAATAATAACATTCAAGGATTAGCAAATTGCATTACATTGTTAAATGAACGGTATAAGTACAATATCTTGAACAAGATTTGAAATATACGTATAGCATTTTCTAACAATATCAGTCTCAATATATATAATTTGTATATAATACACAAAATGTAATCCAATGTAAAATATTTAAAACTAGTAATTGTGGTGGTATTGTGTTCCCCAAAATATTGTGTACTCTAATAAATTTATCTGGGGTCAGAGAACAGACAGCACTAGATACAAAGGCTAGAAATGGTGCACTCACACTTAATCTAGCATTCAGAGATAGAAATCCCTCTGGATCTCTGTGAGTCAAGGCCACATTGGAAATAGCCAAGCATGGTGACACATGCTTTAATCCAGAAAGCAGCTTTAATCCAGGGAGTGGTGGTAGAAAGCAGAAGATATATAAGCGTGAGACCAGAAACTAGAAGGTTTTGGCTGGTTAAGCATTCAGGCTTTTGAGCAGTAATTCAGCTGAGACCCATTCCAGATGAGGACTCAGAGGCCTCCAGTCTGAGGAGACAAGACCAGCTGAGGATCTGGCAAGGTGAGATAGCTGTGGCTTGTTCTGTCTCTCTGATCTACCAGCATGGACCCAATAACTCGCTCGGTTTGATTTTATTAATAAGAACTTTTAAGATTCCTGCTACAAGTAATTGTCTTTTAAAAGTGAATTCAATAATCTATCTTTTTATCTATATCGTATCTATATCTTCTCTTTATTTTCCTGAGTAGATTCAATAATCTACCCTCTATTCTACCATTTCTATATATATATTTTTAAAATTTTATTATGTATTTATTTATTTTATTATTTTTAAACAATAAACTAAAATCTAATCTCTTTTGCTTAGCCCTTTTCCTAACACTTAACAACTTGTAACCAACCCTCCTAAACAAAAAAATTATCCCATACCCAAAATCCATTAAAAGACCAAAATTCCACACTCCCCACAACACCTCTTTGGGAATGTGGGCATTGTGTTCTTAAAATTGCTTCCTGCTGGATATGGGCGAAGGTATCTTTATTCTGAAAAGAAAAATTTTGGGTTAATTGTCAAATTCTAGGAAAGATAGCTATATCCTTTGTTGTCCAGTCTGTGCATAATGCCAAAGTTCAGGGCTTATTTCAAGTCCTTCTTCAAGTAGTCTGTGAAACTGGATCATCTCAGCTAGCCATCTCAAAATTGCTCTGTGCAGTTTGTAGTCCAAAGCTGATCTGTAGATGATGTTTGTCAGCTTAGTGGTATTATTATTGTCCATGTGGAATTATTATTGTTGTGGGGCCCCATCTTCTTCCTGGAAACTTCAAATTTGATGTTAGGCCTGGCCATGATTTCCTGCAGAAAACTGATAAAGACTCAAACACAAAGACATGTATAGGCAGCTAATTGAAGCCTTTTTTCTAGAATTAGTTAGTACTCTATATGACCATTCATATCTTAACAAAGTTTAATGTATCTATATATATATATATATATATATATATATATATATATATATATTAATCTTGTAAATTTTGATATAAAATTCACACTTTAAGAAAAGTTTAAAGAATCAGAATAGAATCTAAGAATTGAGATTATTAGTAATAATAGAATAGTTCATAAAATTTTGTTTATTTGTTTTTGTTTTTTGTTTTTTCTTTTGTCCCATATCAGAAGATGGGTCTTTCTTCTGGCTTGATACAGGGAGTTTGCATTTTCCTTTTAACAACATGCTTGGGTTTAAAAAAGGAAAGAGCCATTCTCCAACTCCAAACTAGCTTTAAATTTTTAATTGAACTGGGATTACAAGAAGACCAATAGTGTTAAATATCTTTAGAGAAGAACAGAAACAAACATTTAGGAAGACTTACGAAATTTTATATATGATATACCAATAGGCCATTTTACTCTTTTTCTTGGGACTTTTTTTAGATGATTTGTCCTTTTTTTTTTTCAGTTGTCTCTTTTGTCCAGTGTTCTTCAGATTCCTTAGCCTTCATTCTCCTAAAAGACAAAAACAAAAATCTTTCCTCAATTCAGGACTACAACTTTTCTTAGTAGTAAAGAGATATTGATGTCTGGGTAGTGAGATTTTACCCTGTAGAGAATATTCGTACCAGTAGGTCAGAGTTTTCTTTGCTTGATAATTTTTCTAGGAGTTTTTCCTTCTTTAGATGTCTAGATGCGCAATGTCTTTCAATTTCTTCAAGATGGGTATCTTTATTTTCCTGTAAAGACAAAACCAAACCCTGTCTTGACCCTTGTTTGGTGAGTTTTCCTTATAACTTGTAGAATTGCCTCACTGGTGAATAAGCTATCATTTCTCCTTATCAAGAGATTTCTCCTGTTCGAATTGAACCTTTATTAATTTTTATGATAACCATAGCTTTTCTTGTCCTGTAGACACAAAGGCAAAATCCTTTCCCTAATATAACATATATCCCGGTTTACATTCTGATGTCAACAGATTTTATTTTATTTTATTTTTGTTTTTTTCGAGACAGGGTTTCTTTGTGTAGCTTTGCGCTTTTCCTGGAACTCACTCGGTAGTCCAGGCTGGCCTCAAATTCACAATGATCCACCTGGCTCTGCTTCCCAAGTGCTAGGATTAAAGGTGTGTGCCACCACCGCCCCGCTGTCAACAGATTTTAAAGTACTCAGGCTGATTTAATTCAATATTTTTTTTTATTGTCCAATGTCTCTCCGAAGCTATTGTTCTTTTTTCATTAGCATTAAGAAAATTCAAGGTTAATAAAGCATTGTGCAATCTATCTTTGGAGATTTTAGTTCCCCCTTTCTGTTTATTAAGCATTTCTTTTTTTTTTTTTTTTTTTTTTTTTTTTTTTGATTTTTCGAGACAGGGTTTCTCTGCGTAGCTTTGCGCCTTTCCTGGAGCTCACTTGGTAGCCCAGGCTGGCCTCGAACTCACAGAGATCCGCCTGGCTCTGCCTTCCGAGTGCTGGGATTAAAGGCGTGCGCCACCACCGCCCAGCTTTAAGCATTTCTTTTAAAGTATGATTAGATCTTTCTAATACTGCTTGTCCTGTAGGATAGTGTGGTATACCTGCAATATGCTTTTATATAATAAAATGCAAAAAATAAATAAAAAAAATAAAAAAAAATAAACAGAAAGCCATGCCCTAGGGTTTGTACCTTCCAGCCCACTGGAAGAAAGAATTCCCACAACAGTCTTCAGTTAGCTTACTTGTTTTCCTGGCCTGCTCAGCTGGTGTGTCCTCAGTGAATGCCTGCTGGTGTTGGAGGCTGGTATCATGGACGCCTTGAGGGAAGGAAGTTTGGAGGAGAAAACCTTTGTGATCTGTTGGGGATGGGGTGAGAAAGAGGAAAGGAAGACCACAGTAGGTGTTCTGCTACAGTATTGGGAATGGGGCTTGGGAGATTAGAATTGGAGGGGCAGAAGGAGAGATGAATAACTATCACACTATCTGCTTCCCTGGCAAGGGTGGCCTATGGCTTAGCAGGGTTACCTGCTGGAGCTGGGGGCTGGGATAAAGCAACAGAGGGGAAGAGGAGAATAGGAGGGGAAGATCTGCGGGAACAATAGAGAGGGGAGGATGCTGGGAAGACTGCAGCAGGTGCTCTGCTGCAGAGCTCGACATGAAATTGAGGGATTAGTTCTGGAGGAACTGACTGAGAGATGAAGATGTGCAGTCCACCTACTTGGTTCCCTGGTAGGTGTTGCTAGTGGGTTAGCAGGAGATGCCTGATCAAGTTGGGCACTGGCATAGAACAGCAAGTTGGGCACAGGAAGTTAGGAGAGGAAAGTCTCTGGGATCTACAGGAGATGTAAGGTTGCAGCAGGCGTTGCAGAAGGAGGGATCAGATTTGGAGAATGGATTTGGAAGATAGGAGGGAGTTGCAAAAGTCTTCATTATAACTATTTCCCTGGCAATTTTAATTCCATAGCAGTGTTCTTATATGGGATAGGATATTATAGCAAGGTTTCAATTAAAAGAATTTCCACTCCTTTGGAGAAGTGGGAGGAAAAGAAATTTTGTAATACAGGGATTACAAATCTAGTAGAGGGAGAATGGTCCAATGACACTCCAGTTCAGTTTTGGATGGTATAAGACACTGAGCCTCACATCCACTGTATACTGCCTCTATTGATAAGACAGAGTCACAATGTGCTTAACACCAAACCGAATTTCTAATCACTACTTTCTTTGTATTAAGATGCATGAGTCTATTATCAAACTCTTTATCTCTGTCTGTTCTTGCAAACTGTTCAGACTCAAGCCTACTGATTAATGTCACATGAGGTTACTTGTCACCTTTTATTGCAGTTGTTTACACAGGAAATACAATCCAGGTTTCATGAAGGAATCTTGAACTTCATCTCTTTCTTTACTTCATTATGCTGAGTCCAAGCTCAGCTCCACTACCAGTTGTAAGGAGGATGAGCCAAATCCAATGAAGTGGAGATTGGTTACAGAGAACTATCAGCCAGCCAGACCTCTTTGGAAAACAGTTTCTCCACTAATAGTCTGCCAACTGCTTCTTTCCCCTACTTTATTAAAATGGATCAACAACTTAGAATGCTGCAGTTTTTTCCCATCAATATCTAATATATAAATTCAGTACTTAGCAGAAGATTGTATTAAGATATATTACATTGTTAACATTGAGCATGTAGTTCTTCATCTCTCCCACAACTATGTATAAGAGGAACAGGCTATTTGAGTCCAAAGAATTCTCAGCACACAGATGACTTGTCAGTTCATTGAACTATCCTAATAAACATCAGTCAGTGTAAGTTTAAATGCATCCCTTTATCTATTCCATTTGGCTAATTCCCATTGCCTAAGGTTATAAAACCTTTTCGCTATTTTACTTTAAACTTGATTTGATTAAACAGAAACATTTTCTCTCTCTCTCTCTCTCTCTCTCTCTTCTCTCTCTTTCTCTCTCTCTCTTTATTCTGAGTGTGTGTGTGTGTGTGTGTGTGTGTGTGTGTGTGTGTGTGTGTGTATGTCATAATAAAGACTGAAAGCAAACAGGAGCATCCTTCAGCTTTAGCAGGAGAAATAACAACAATGACATCTGACCAATGCAGGGGAGTTGACAAGGTGATGTGTAGTTGTGAAAAGAAATGAAAAGAAAATAATATTTTTAAAATTGTAACTGCATGGGAAGTGAAATATCTTACCTGCTTATCCTGACAGGGATTTCTGCTGAGAGGGGCATATTCTTTTTGTTCTCCCACCCTTAAGAAACTGTTCTTTGGGAATGGGGAGGAGTTAGTCTCTTTTCTCCTATTAAATGGAACATTACTGCAGTACTGCAGCAACACTAAAACCTAATAATAGAATGTTTTCTATTTGTAAATATGCTATCCTTTCTGGCAGACTTGCAGAAACAAACCAGCATTGATGTCTGGTCTGGCATTTACTTCTACTTATACAATTTTTTTTTTCAAGCCAGTGCCTGGTAACATTCAGTATCACTTATGAAAATAGATGACAAGAATGTTAAAGGATTTGCATCTTCTGTGTTTATAAAAAAGGAAAATGCTAATAAAGAAAAATTCTAATATGTATACTACCATATGCAATGGCTTGCTCATTTAAATGCATAGAACGCAGGCTGAAGCTGGCAGTTGAATTATCTGTTGTTTTCATGATCATTTATTTTCCCCACAAATAACAGTCTTATTATTCATTTTAAAATTCTTAATAAGAAGAATGAAAGCTCAGCATCCCCTCATTTCTATAATCCCTCTCAGTATGTTCTCAGTGTTATTTGACATATTCTCCCCAGGGGATGAGAATAGATTTCAAACCACCTTGGCATTTTGTATCTCACCTAAGACTACTAAAAACTTACATAGAGGGATATGCAATAGTTTGTGTTATGGCAGTTAGAAAAATAAACAAAAAGAATTAGCCCTTTTCTAGTGTATCTACTTTTAGAATATTTTTAAAACAATCCTTAATTTCGCAGTTAGACTGTATTTTTCTCCTCATGTGTTTCATGGTTTTAAAATAACTGAATGTAGTATTTTTTAATATAATGAGATATTTATTCTTATTACAATCAAGTCTTCAATTTTCTCATTTGCTGTTTATCTTGATAGTTCTCCCTTTCCTTTCTTGTTAAAAGCAGTAGTCTCCTGATGCTGTTTCTAAAATGCAGCAGCAAGCTGGACCTCTTGATTCTTGAATTGTAATTTAGCTCCTAAAGAGTTTGTGTTTATTTTTTGTTGTGTCTATCTTTGTGATTTCGAGGATATATAATGTTTGTTTGAGCTATTTTTGTGTAATAGTTTTCTAAGCATGTAAAAGCCCAATGGGAAAGAAATAGCACATTAAAAACAATGGCTGGCCATGAGTTTAAGCAAGTGAAGACTTACAAATTGAGGTAATCCACCAGAAGACATTATAGCACCTGAGCTGTTTATAGTAGGCCTTACTATCTCTGAGATATTAGGAGAAAATATGGGAGAGTGTGACTGTGGTGGTTTGAAAGAAAAAGGCCCCCAAAGGCAGTGGCACTATTAGGAGGTGTGGCTTTGTTGGAATGGGTATGGTCTTGTTGGAGGAAGTGTGTCACTGTGGAAGTGGGCTTTGAGGTCTCATATGTGCTCAAACCAATCCTAGTGTCTCAGATCACTTCCTCTTGCTTGCAAGCTAAGATGTAAGACACTTGACTACTTCTCCAGCACCATATCTGCCTGCACACCACCATGTGGCACCGTGATGATAATGGACTAAACCTCTGAAAATGTAAGCAACCCCAATTAAATGATTTTCCTTTATAAGAGTTGCCATGGTCAAGGTGTCTCTTCACAGTATTAGAAACCCTAAGTAAGACAATAACTAAACTTGGCCAATGTGTACATCTGGAAGATTAACACTTGATACCAACTTTGCTTTTGGTAGATGATTGCAACATCACTTATTTGTAGCCTATTAGAGAGTTTATAAGGCAGAACCTCAAGTTTATCTTTTATATCTACCTACTTCAAAAATCTTCCATCTAACAAACAGAGGATGTTTAGTCTTGAAGATGCACAAAATTTCTTGCAGGCACCATGGAGGAAAAAGAGTAGAAGATTAACTTGAGACTGACCACCCTTTTAAGATAATAGTAACTGGTCTAATTCTCATAGTGACCACATCATATAGGCCTATTATCATGTGTTACAGGTGAGGATGCTGATTCAGACATCTTGCCTATGGATAATACATCTTAAGATTACCATAGCCTAGATTTACAAGCAAATATTCTACTTACAAACTGTGCTCCAAATATCAAAAGATCATTTACTTTTGTTGTGTTATAATCAAACATCAGACAAACAAATGAAGGAGAAGTGTATTTTGGCTCATGTTTTGATACAATATGGTCCATCGTGAAAGAGAAGGAATAATAGCTGGTGCCTCGGTGGTAATGAAAGCATTTGACAGCTGCTTGCTCTTATCTCTGGTGACCAAAAAGCAGCGAGAACACGGGAAGTGAAACTAGGCTGTAAGTCTCACAGCTGGCTCCTAGGGATTCATCTCTTCCAGCTTGACCTCACCTCCCAAAGGTTCCATAACCTTCCAAATAATGCTATCTATTGGAGACCAACAGTTCAATACCATAAGCCTGTGAGAGACATTTCATTCTCAGAACATGACACCATGATTCAAGAAAGCCAACTAGCTACATAAAGGCTTGATGGTATGTTTCTTTGCCTTGTTTCTTCCTTTATTACTTACATTTTCAACCTTCCCAGATATGATGATATATAAATTTAAATTATTACTGTTTTAAAATGTTATAAATTTCATAGGTGTCCAATACTGTATTGAGGTTTTTCTAATTTTTAGGAATAAATTTCTGTGTCTTCTATCTTGATGAATAAAAAACTGCTATCACTAATGCCCTATGATCCATTCAAAATGTGCCCTGCTATTGTGGTTCTTGTCATTTTTCACCTGAATTAAAGGCAAGAGGCTAGTGATAATATGTTTCTCAATCAACTATTCAGAATTCTCCAAATTATCTAAATAAAATATTGACACTTGCTTCTATTAATATAAAGACTATTTCTATTTTCCTGTTATAAATCTTTAAAAATGTCCTGCAATTTTTCATTTTTTCCATTTATAACAGAACAGTTTATTTCTGGTTCATACTACCTATTTGACTCAAAATACTATAAAAAAAAAGGAAGCCCATGTATTTTTTTATGTCGATAAATTTCATAATTTCTAATTTTTGTTTTGTTTTGTTTTATTTGAGACAGAGTTTCTCTGTGTAGTTTTGGTGCCTGTCCTGGATTTTGCTCTGTAAACCAGGCTGTCTGGTACTCACAGAGATCCAACTGGCTCTGCCTCCCAAGTGCTGGGATTAAAGGCATGTGCCACCACCATCCAGCTATAATTCCTAATTTTTAAGACAAACAAGCAGACTAAACATTAAAGGTAATGATTCAGTTGAGACAAAGTGCATAGGTCTTGTTAACCTAAATTACAAATCACATTAATGGAATTAAGTGGCTTGCATTTAAAAGTCTTCAGATCTTACTTTGGTAAGGACCTATACATTACACACACTTATTGTAGATTCAAGTCCAACTATTTATATAGTCTGGAGAGGATCTAGCATGAAACTGAAAGGCTATGGTTCATTTATCCAACAACATCTAAATTTTGATAATTTCCTTTTCAGTATAATTGCTTTTTCTGAAACTGTTTGATTCAACATCTCATTTATTTTATATTTATTCATTTATTTTTATTAGTTTGCATGTATATATGTACATCACATATGTACAGTGTCTACAGAGACCAGAAGAGGACATCAGATCCCTTGTAATTGAAATTGCAGAGTCGGAGCTATCATGTGGATGCCAGAAACTAAACTCAAGTCTTCTGCAAGAACAGCAAGTGCTCCTAGCCACTGAACCAGCTCTCTAGCCTTGTAAGAGCTAATTTCTCCACCATGGCAGAAATTTTAGAATTATCTGTTAGTCTGTGGTGTTATTCTAATTGTACTGAAATGTGATTTTGATTGTATGTTAATAAATAAAGTTGCCTGGGGGTCAGAGTTATTAGAGCCATAGGAAGAGCATGGCGGTGGTGGCACATGCCTTTAATCCCATAGATCTCTGTGTGTTCAGGGATACAGCCAGCATTGGAGACATACGCCTTTAAGACCTAGAGGGCTGTACATACAGACAGTGATGAGGCAGTCACGTGTTTGGGTTTACAACCAATGAGAAGGCAGAATGACTTGGAAATGATTTACACACAGGAAATAGCTCTCTTTCGAGAAGCTGGGACACAGCAGGAGGAAGGGTGAGATTTTAGCTCTGAGCTCTGACCTCTTGGCTTTCTCTTTTACATTGTTTCTGTGTTTCTTATTTAATAAGACGGTTGGTTACTCACTCCCCCTCTAAACCCAGACATATTGCTTTAAAAAAAATGGTTAAGAGATTCCTGTGTCCCAAATCAGAAGAGCCCTCTGGTGTGGGACAGAGAAAAACCAATATTTTTATTTAAAACAGGTTGATTATAAATGTGATCCCTTTCTAAAAAAGAAAAGGGGATATGATATAGATATATAGGAGGATATGGAGATGATAAGATAAAAGGGTAGATTAATGAACCTACTTTTAAAGAACAACTTGTTTAAAATGTTTTACATTGGTATAGATTTTAGTTTATGTTTAAAATGTTTTACATTGGTATAAATTTTAGTTTATTGATACAAACTTGAAGTTAATTTTGTTATACTGTATATATATATATATTCTATTCTTGTTTTAGGTATTATGTTTATGTAACTCATTTAAAATTGTAATGGATAATTAAAAAATAGATTAATAATTAGTCATCTATGATAATCATATCTGTAGCCATGTTATTTAAGTCTTCTAGGTATACATAGATATATTTCAGATAGATAGGTAATCTTCAAACACTTCATAAACCTAGAGAATATGGCATTTAAATAACTTAAAATTCTGTTGACGTGAGACACAATTGCTCCTGGCTGCACCAATTGATCCCGAGAGAATGTTGGGCTTCTAAGACATTTCCATTTGGAAGTTTGTCTTTTTGGCACAAAATGGCCTACTGGGCAAAGAACTGCCCTTGCCTTGATGGCTGACAGTACAAATATAATGCTGTCCTTTCTGGACAAGTGGGACACACACAAGGAAAGTGACCACTGTACTCTGTCAAGACAGGGTAAGATGGTCTCTCAGAATTCCTGCTTCTAAAAATGGTCTGTCAGATACTCTAGGCCTGTAGCCAATTTAAATGCACCAACAATGCTGAGAAACATTAGGTGACTGTCCAGGCTGCCAGCTGTCTTGGTCAACTCTTACAAGATTCCCGAAAGTTGCTTGCATCCATCTACCATTTCTCAGGTACCATTATGTTCCTTCTCAGGTCTTTGATGTGGTTGAAAAATAGATAGTTGTAATTTCCTCAGTTATGATAAAAGATAAGTTAGATATAAAACCTTAAACTCACAAATATAAGATAGATAGGACATTTTCTTTAATATTGTAACTATAATTCTTGCTCGGTAATTGTTTTGTTATATGTAATTTTACCATGTTAAAGTTAAAACCTTCCTTTTTAAAAAAAGAAAAAAAGGGGAAGTGCTGTGGATATTGCTCTATATAAATAAAACACTGATGGCCAGTGACCAGGCAGGAAGTAGGTTGCCAGGCAGGAAGTAGGTGTGACAAGGAGAGAGGAGAATGCTGGGAAGCGGAAGGCTGAGGGGAGAGACACTGCAGCCACCGCCAGGACAAGCAGCATGTAAAGACGCCGGTAAGCCACCAGCCACGTGGCAAGGTATAGATTTATGGAAATGGATTAATTTAAGCTATAAGAACAGCTAGCAAGAAGCAATATAAGCCATACAGTTTGTAAGCAATATAAGTCTCTGTGTTTACTTGGTTGGGTCTGAGCGGCTGTGGGACTGGCGGGTGACAAAGATTTGTCCTGACTGTGGGCAAGGCAGGAAAACTCTAGCTACATTAGTCACTGTTCTATTACTGTGAAGAGACACCATGACAAAGGCAACTTATATACATAAAAAGCATTTAATTGAGGGTTTGACTACATTTTCAGAGGATGAGTCAATGACTATCATGGTGAGTGATATGACAGCAGGCAGGCAGGCAGAAATGTAGTTAGCAGGCACCAGGAGCTGAAGCAGTAGGTGAAAGCTTACATCTAATCTACAATCAGAAGGCCAGGAGAAAGAGATGTAGCCTGGTAGAGATTTTGAAATCTCAAAGCCCACCTACAGTGATTTCCTCCAACAAGACTATACCTCCTAATCCTTCCCAAACAGTTCCACCATCTGGAAAACCATTCAAATATATGAGCTCTGGAGGCCATTATCATTCAAAAAACCACATCTGATCAAAACATAGTAATGTTACACAGAAAAGCATGAGAAAAGTAAATGGGGAAAATAATTATGTAGTAAATATATGATACACTAGATATTTTCAGGTGATATTAGTGGATAACTTTCATTGAACAATTAGTACATGAGTTGAAAATGCATATTATGTTAATCAATAAGCACAGAAAGCACTAGATAGTCTAGTGCTCTTGTTATACACAAGTAGTCAAGGCTTAGTGGGTGAAAGCAGCAATTCACCAATAGAACTAACAGCTGGTGAAGCTTTAAATCAAACATAGAGAGTTGTTGAATGTCAAAACTTCTGATCACAACCAATATATAGCCTTACTTCAAGCTTTATCACAAGATCACCACCTAAGTGTCCCTACCACCACGATAGGTTTATTAGGAACTAAAAGAAATCACATGGCTCACTCAGTTGTATGAGTTAAAAAGGGCAGAACTGGAATGGAAGCCATTAGTGGGACTCTAGTGCCACTTGTAATAAGAAGCCCACAAAGGGAGCTATTGTACCACTTCATCTTCTTGTAAAATGGAGTTGCCTGGAACAGGTTATTTTCATTGTGTTCCGCCAAAGAAGTCATAAAGGTTTAAGGATAATTTGAAATATTTCCACTTCTGATAGACCAAAGGTGACCCCAAGGGAGTCAGTCAGCTGAAGGAATGACACCTTACTCAGACAGCATGTTTCATTTCTTGCTCCCTCACTGATGCTTTTTGCAATTTTTCAGATCAGGCCTATCAATTTCATTTTCAAATTAGTTATTGATTAAGATTATATCATTTTATCCTTTAGTGAAAATAAATTCACACTTTTCAGTGACTTCACAGTGGGGAAAAAACCCTGACAACATTAAGATGAGGGAAAGTCTCCTTCTATAGAGAGTTCCTATATCTCAAAATCTCCATATCTCCATTATTAAAAGATGGCTTTGGAATTACTATAAGGAGTAGATCAAGGATAGGCCAAGTCTTCTTCTTTTTTTTTTTTTTAATTCTCTCATATATTACAACAAGACAGCAGTTTCCACTAACTCTACTTCTCCAAGTCCCCTGTCCCCTCTCCCTCAGATCCACTCCTCTGTTCCCTTCAGAGAAGAGCAGGCCTCTCAGGGATATCAACCAAACATGGCATAGCAAGTTATAATATGACTAGGCACATGCCCTCAAATTAAGTTTGAATGAGGTAACCTGATAGATTGAAAAGGGCCCAAAGGCAGGCAAAAGAATCAGAGACAGCCCCTGCTCACACTGTTAGCAGTCTCACAAGCAGACCAAGCAATATCATATGCAGAGGACCTAGGTCAGATCTATGCAGGCTCCCTGGTTGTCAGCTCAGTCTGTGAGCCCCTATGAGTTCTGATTAGTTGCTTCTGTGGGCCATTTTCTTGTGGTGTCCTTGACCCCTCTGGCTCCTATAATCCTTCCTTCCCTTCTTCTGCAGGATTCGCTGAGCTCCACCAAATGTTTGGCTTTGCTTTTCTGCAGCTGTTCCCAGCAATCGCTGAGTGAATCCTCTCTGATGACAATTATGCTAGGCTCTGGTCTAGGAGAATAGCAGTTTCATTGGGATTTTTTGTTTTATTATTTGTTTGTTTGCAGATCATGTTTGGTTCTATTCTTGGTCAATGGGCTATCCTGGCCCTCCTTCTTGTGGCATGGGTCTCAAGTTGAACCAGTCATTGGTTGGCCACTCACACAAGTTCTGTGCCACCTTCACCCCAATACATCTTGAAGGAAGAACAAATTGTAGGTCGAAGGTTTTGTGGCTTGATTATTGCCCCAGTCCCTCCCACTAGAAACCTTGCCTGGTTACAGAGGATAGCTGGTTCAAGCTCCATAACCACCACTACTAGGAATCTTCCCTAGGGTCACCATCATGGATTCCTGGGAGTTTCCATTTCACTAGGTTTCTAACACCTGCCCCCAATTCCAGTTGTCTTTCCATCCACCCTGTCCCCAGTCCACCCTCTAAATCTATTCTGCTTTCCCTTTCCAGGGAGATTCATGTCGTCCCCCACCCCCTGACCCTTGAGCCATGCTTCTATTTAGCCTCTCTAGGTATGTGGATTGTAGCATGATTATCTTTCACATTACACCTAGTGTCCACTTATAAGTGAGTACATGCCATGTTTGTCTTTCTGGGTCTGGGTTACCTCATTCAGGATGATTTTTTTTAGTTTCATTTATTTGCCTGTAAATTTCATGCTATTTTTTTAATAACTGAGTAATATTCCATTGTGTAAATGTACCACATTTATTTCTTTATCCATTCTTCAGTTGAGGAACATCTAGATTGTTTCCAGTTTCTGGCAATTGTGAATAAAACTGTCATGAACATAGTTGAGCAAGTGTTCTTGTGGTAGGATGGAGTATCCTTTGAGTATATGTCCAGAAGTGGTATAGCTGGGTCTCAATTTAGATGATTCCCAATTTTCTGAGAAACTGGGTTAGGCTGAATCTTGAAGTTAAACCCCCATTCTCTTCTCAGAATCTCAGTCATAGATATATTCAGATTCTATAGTTTGAAAGTTAGTCTCTTCCTATGTATGTTTTATATTGCTGATAACAATTTTGTAAATGCACAAAATCTTAAAGTAGCATACATTAATACCTTCCATTTCTCTGGCTTCAGACTACTGGGAAAACTTGGCTAGATACTCAGATCAGGGTCCATAAGCCTATCAGCGTGTAACAAAATCCATGTCAGTTGGAGGCAGACTTGGGAAAAAAAACTACTTTGCAGTACATTCTGGTTGTTGACACAATTCATCAGCTTGAAAGTGAAGGGTGTATCTCCCTGGCATCTTGCTGAATGTTTGTGAGAAGCCTCCTTTGCCTCCACAGGTCAATTGTACATCTTTGTCATGTGACACTTCCACATAGCTCCTTTAAACATGTGGCTTAATTTTCTAAGACAATCAAGGGACAAGAGAAGAGTGCCTAACAACATAGGTGCTCATCACTTCTGGACAAATCACCACCACCATCTTTGAAACTTCATTGGTTAGATAGCAGCTTTTTGAAGTTTTCCCAACCCATTACTCTTTTCACCTGGGAAATTTTTACATGACACTGGGCATATAGGAACGTAAAATGAGTATGCAAATAAAACATTTACTTATGCTGAATCTAAAGGAATTTATTTTAAAATAATCATTTGGTAAACATACAATTCTATCATTTATTAAAAATGAAAGCAAATGCATAACTAATGAAATGGATGTGCTTATTTATTTTTACATAAATAATTAAATCTCGAAGATACTGCAGGATATAGAGCATTTTCAATGCTTTTCAGGGTTGGCCGATGTTTTGATTTTATAACTGCCAATGCTGAGAATACCACATCACACAGACACATAGTACAAGATGGAAGTAATGTGTTCATGATCATTTCAAAAATTGTAACTTCAAATTGTATTTATAATTTATCATTCAACTTAAGCCAGCAACTAAAATAGCAATTTTAAAACTCAAACATTGCAATGAAATATCATAAAGACATGTACAAATTTGATGCCTAAATACTTGGAGATGACTAGAAAGATATTAAATCTTTGGTTTTTTATAAATAAAGTATTATGTTTCCATAGAGCAGAAAATTTTTGTATATACCATGAAAGCACTGCAACTGAGAACATACTTGACCCTGAACTGAAGTGTTTCAGGAAGCCTGTGTCAGTACCATTTAACGTGATGGTGACATGAGATAAGTGGAATGGCTTTAGGTTCCCAGGGTACTTTCCGTCTATCCTCAGGTGAGCTTTAACTCATCAGTTAGAGTGTCAGACACCCATTACCACTCAGAACATCCCCTGAGTCAGTGGTCTTGGACTTCTTGTCTTATGAACTCCAAGAAGTCTAAGAATTTATAAGACAAGTGGAATGGGCTGGTCAGTCCAGTTGGCTCAATCACTAGGCATCCCATTGCCTTCTCTCAAATTTCATTTGTGTCTTCACTTACAGATACCAGACAAGGATGCTCATTTGCAGAAGAGAGATAAGGAGAGATAGGCCTCCCTTCTGCCATGCCTGGCCTTTGGCTAGAACAGAACCAAGAACATTTTGGCTTAAACATTTTCAGTCTCTCTAGCTATTGGTAAGGACAGACTACTCACAAGGCTAGGGACATTCTGGGCTTTAGCAAAGTAAAAATCACTTACTTTCAGGTATTCTACATTAAAAGAGCCTGGGTAGTTTCTATCTCCTGTTCTCATAATTGGCATTCACAGAGCAGCTTGTGTTCAGAAACAAGGTTCCAAAGAAGCCAATGCAAAACTGGACAGCATTGCCAGAAACAACCAGGATTCATTACACATTTGACATTGAAGCAACTTCTGAGTTTCTGAGTGTTCAAAACCGTCTACAAAACATTTTATGATTCCAAACTCAAGTCCAAGGTCTCAACTACACTGAGGGTGTGGGGATTTCTGTAAGTCATGAATAATGAGGTGGCAGTGTGGAGGCCATATTAAAATTCGTCTCATCCTGTGAGAAGACAGAAACAGGATTGCTCTAAAGACTCATAAAGTAGTTTCAAACATATTGTGTCCTTCAAAGGGCCAAAGTCTAGGTTTTTCTGGGATACAACCTTTAGCCATGAGTAGTAAGTAGATCCTTGGAGCTTTTCACTTTCTTCGCTCTAAGGCATTAGGGTCCTATTAAACATTAAAAATAATTTATGGACATAATTATTATTCATAGTATCTGGACTTCAGGCACAGTTTAGAATCAGGGAGTAGGTCTTTGTAAGATCACAGAATTCTATCTCCACCTCTACTTTGTTTCATTCTGAAATTCAACTGTAATTTAATTATATAACTACTGATGGATTTCCCCTTGGTATTTATCTACATGGAGAGAAAGGGTCAGCCTTGAAGAAGGGCTGTGAAGAAGTGATTATTGATGCATATTGGGCAAGAATTTAACAAGATTACAAATCCTTAACAGATAGAATATTAATATATGGCTACAACTTCTTTAATTATGCTGTGGAGTGAGGTAAACAAAGGAAAGGCTTCTAGGGAAGGGATGGATAGTAAACTTTTGGCATCCTCTTTGTGTGAATTTAATTTCTACATATAGTTTTTCCTCTCTCCCTCAAATTCTTTTTGTGTATATTTTTATGTACTTTAACTTTTAGGTTCCAACAAAAAGAATGTCTTACCATTATGCTTTTTGTAGTTAAGACCACCCACAATTTAAGTTTATTTTATTTGAACCGAGACTATGGAAAGAGTCCCTCGGGTTCTTCTGTTCAGTAATCTGTGGAAAGCATATTCCTAGAATGTGCATAAAACACTAGATGGAAGCAGCAAGAATTGTTAAGTTTGAAAGAAGGCTGTCTGAGCTGCAGTCTGCTGTAATTCTATGGCCTTTGAAATTCTTTGCTATGTAATAGTGTTGCTCATTGGTATTTTGTAATCTACTTGAGTGAGTCACATTTCTGGCCATGGAGAGCTAGCTGTACACTTTGCTTCCACTCTGCATCTTTTTAAATGTAAACATTGAATAGAATATTCATATAACTAGCCCATAAAAGTGAATGTTGTCAGTGTCAGAATTATATGCTGTAAAAATGACAATAAAAAAGCAGTCTTCTGGTTGTGGAAGTGATCTTCCACCTTGTTTTATTAGCCCTGAAAGAATTTTGTAAATTGGATTTATATTTCCTAATTTCTATTAGTTTGCTGTTTTCATTATTCTCAGCTGGGGTAATCAAAATAAGGCATAGGTTATGTTTCTCTGCTGTGTTTGCACATCTTTGCAGGCAATAAATAGGAAAGTTGCCTCTCTATTTAAGCCAGATTAGGGATGAACTGTGCCTATAGTTTGTAGGCTTTGCAACTATTAGCTGACCTCATAGCCCTTCTCACTGAATAGGAAGTTTAGAGCAAATCAGTTGCTGGAGTAGAAGACCATCGTAAATTAGTTGGCTAATGAAGACAAATTATTCCAGGCTGTCAGAAAGACCATAAACATGCATTAATTTCTTTCAGGAGAATTTGTTACACCAAGCATTGCTTATGCACTATTTCAGAGCTTCTTCAGGAGATTTTAGGGGTTGAATGAAGGGCATGCACTCTACAATAAAACATATCCCAGCTCAAAGCTTCTTTGTCACCTGAGTCTTATTTTGAGGAAAGCTATAGTGACATACTAGGTGTGAACTGTGACTAGCTTCACATGGGCTGAACTCATGTTAGCCTTGCCCAGACTCTCCTTGGCAGCATTGCTTCTCACAGAGCCACGTAAGTCCTGCCAACTATGCTGGCTCTTTAACGTTGGCATGGGACTTTGGGTCTGCTACTTAGCCTGCAACTTACTGATCATACTTGTAAGACCTGCTTCTCATTTCACGTTTATTTCTCTCAGTGAGGCTCCTGGTGATAGCACCCCTGAATATAGCAGCAGCTATATTGTACACCTTCACATTTCACGTGTACTATTTGTAGAGTAGGCAGGATTAAAGAGTAGATAGCAGAGGTAGCTGTAGAAAGGAGACAGAAATGAGCTATTCTGACCCAATGACAGTAAGTGTTCTCTTTCTGGAGAGAAGTTGAGTGATTATATCCCTTGTGACTTTCAGTTGGGGATCTTAGGAATGAATTATAGGTGGAGGATGGGTCCCTGAATATGCAGTGGCTGAGAGTTTGAATGGAATAAGGTAAATGATAGCTATTTTATATTTTATTGAAATTTTTTGAAATAAGGATAAGATGTATTTAGGATGATCATCTATTAACACAGATTTAAAGAGAGCTTCAGAGTTTCTGGAGCATCTGTTATGGAGACTCATCTGACACCACAGCACAGGCTGAAGAATGTGATCTCTGTATATGAAGTTGCACCTGCAGATCAACTGGCTGTGTAATGCCATGCCAGTTAAATCGAGTGCTTTCAATTAAGAAAGGATAAAAATTTCTTCTTGCAGGAAATGATTCCAAGTACTGCCATGGATTTTCAATTACTACCTTCATGGTTTCCACCATAAATATGTAAGGATGTGTAAAATGCTCATTTCATTTTCTTGATATCACACATGTCATTATTTCAGGAAGCAGATTCTTTTACAGTGAAATGACTATACATAATAATTATTGCATGGAACACACACACACACACACACACACACACACACACACACACACCTTTCTGGGCTGTGTCTACAAAACAGTACAGTGCAGTGTTGAGGTTCTGCTAAGCAGGGACTTGACACAAAGCCCTGAGAGAACAAGCAATTGATCATCAAGATGCAGTCAGTTTACTGAATCAACAGTGTCCAATAGGAAGTATGAGCAAGTGTGATACTAAGGGGTAGCAGAAAGGCCAGTTCCTTCACCTTTATAGTTCTCCTACTACAATTTGCTCTTTGCATTCCATGACGTTTGCCAAAGAAGTGGTCATATATCATGGAGAGAACATAATTTTCATACGTGCAAAAAAGGAGCCGGTGCAGGGGTAGGGGGAGGCACTTTAATCCGTGTAAGTGAGAAAACATTAGAAGTTATGTTTGACTTTTGTGGTTACTTTGAGTTTTTAAGCCAACTCATGTTTCTATATCTATGGTATGTGTTAATGAACACATAAAATTTTAACTCAAAAAGAGTAAACCAGTTAAGTGTATAGATGTGTCAGGAATAAATGCATGGCTCACATCATCAGGTTCACCCAGATCAGCTGAACCAAGAATGAGGGGATTTGAATAAAATGATGGAAGCCAGAATTGATGTATGCCAAATACAACCTCAGGAAAAGCTGTGACAAAGTGGAGGGACATTTTCCATTAGTTCTCTTTGCCTAAGTTTCTTTAGATATTAAAAAAAAAATATTTTTTTGCCTTGAATAGGGATTATGTTGTGGATGACATTTGTACTTTTTATTTGATAGACTAAAGGCACAAGTAAAATTTTGTGCTTATTATAAATGGAAATTTCAAGGGTCAGAAGTGGAGTTATTAGTAGAATACTTGTATGGTGATCACAGGGGCCCTGGGTTCAATCCCTAGTGTTCCACATTGCTGGATGGAGTTTCATATTGTGTATCATGAGATATCATGGGTCTTAGCTATATCCTTGAAAGTTTGATGGGCTTTTATATTTACTTTCCAGGCTTATTTATACTTATTTTTGGTTCCTAATGACTTCTTATTACTAGTTTTAAGATAGACAATAGATACATATCCTGAGAAAGAGAGTGGGATACAAAGGTTGAGACCCGAGAAAGTTTGTAAACTCTGAAAAGACTGCAAATCTGTCAAAACATCTATGTTTTCTGAATTGTGAATTGTGTTTATAAGTAAAAGTCCTGAAACTAGGACTGTGAGCTTTATCCAGTAAGATCTCCAATTCAGTGTAGGTGACACAAAAATAAAATAAAATATAATAAAAACACTACCATACCCAGAAACATTTTAAAGTGCAAATATACCCTTGCAAATGACAAGTTTCTGATAGTAGTACATCAAAGAATAGAGTGATTGAGTGACAGGGAAGATGTGAGGTGACATGACCTTTCACAATGTGTTCCATACTTGGTTTTCAATGACTTGAGAGTTCCAAATATATATGTGAATGTATTTAACATCTATCTATTTTGATCCCTCCACTATTCCATTTGGATACCATTTTTAGCCATCTTGATAAATATATGGCTTCTTGATTCTCATACATAATCTCTTCTTATGATCTATCAGGTGCATAGAAAACAAGAAAAACAGAGTTCTCAAGTGATGCCTAAGATGATAATTGGGTGATGATTAACTCTCAGGTTCAAAAATACATACACTTCACATACAGCAAGCTGGCTTTTAAGCAAAAGCTTTTTTTATAAGTGCAAATAGGAGTTGGCTGATATTTTTTAGGGGAAAAGTGGGGGGGGGGTACTCCCTAATTAGTGAAGGTGATAAACCAACTTGATAGACTAATGAGATGTTGAGCCTTGATAAAAAAAAAAAAAAAAGATCCCAGAAGTAAGTCTTAGCATTAACAGATCTTTTGTTTCACCATGGTAGGATGTCACTCAGCAAAAAGGAGAAGAAAAAAGATGATGAACTTTGGTGGTAGGCCAGAACTGTAAGATGTCTACATTTTCAGACAGGTTTTTTCCTCCATGACCCATTCTACTCCAGAATATTTATTAATTATTTTATTAGTTCTTTGGGAATTCCAAATGATGTATTTTGACCATATTCACCCTTTCCCCTACTCTTCCCAGATACATCACTCCTGGCATGGAGAACAGGGAATGTGGCAAGAATGTGGCAAGTTCCACTTCTAGATATTGGCAACTGATAGCTGCAGAGAGAGACATAGCAGGGTTTTTTTTTAAGGGTGAAGGCTACATAACCAAGAGTTTATGAACATCAAAAGCTTTATTTGATGGATTTTATTTATGTTTTTCACACATGTGATACTCATTTTTCTGTATAGATCTGAGGAAGTCAGCTATCATTTCCAAATTTAGACCCTTTTTACTCTGAGTTAAAAGATAATGCCTAATCTATTTAGAATTTATCTGATTACTACATTTTGTATACCTGAATCCAGTGGGAATTTGTCAAAACAAATTACCAATTTAGTAAAAGCAACATCTAACTCCACAGTATCCTAAATAAGTAATGGTTTCATTAAGCCATATTAGCCTGATTCCTTGCTTGTGTGTTGACAATCAGTGTCTGAAGTGAACTTCATTCCTCCACATCAACATTTGAAAATGCATTTTGATATGCCCTCAGCCATCAGAATATTTCTGGAATAGAAATCGTCTCATTTATCCTTAGAGATGAGCAATCTTTGTCACTATTTTCTATTCCTTATTCCTGGTAAATAAGATATTCTGCTTTATGGTTCATTAGAATAGACCCTGGTGTATAGGAGCTTATTTTGTCTGGTTTTATCTTAAAAACTATTGTCCAAGATTCTCATGTAAAACCCTTGTAAGTACTCTTGAAGTCCTGTGGATAGAGTTCTTGCTAAAATGACTCTACTGTGTTACACTGAGACACACAGGTTGGAGCCCACATCAACACTGTTATAGATGCTACTCAATAGTAGATGCTATTCCACTCACAGGGAAGTGAAAATAGCTCTTTGCTAGGATTAGTCCAGAAAGGAGATCTAAGGAAAGTGGAATTGTGCCCTGCCTGAAAGATAATGACTTCCCTTGGTGACCCAATAGTGGCTTTGGTGAGGAGGTCACTTTGCTAAGTGTTATCTTACAGTCTCAATGCCTATAACAATAGGGGGAATGAGGAGAAATGAGGTGTATGACCATAGCAGTGGGAAGTGCAAGCTGCATGAAAATTGTTTGAGCACTTCAGTAGAATTGGAGATGAGTATTCAACCATTCTGCTAAGTATAGTTCTGAACAATTTGAAATTGCAAATATTTTGAAACTAACATTTTAAAAATGGCTTGTAAGTGACTTTTGATGGTGACTGACTTTTGATAGTGACTTTTTCCTCTCATTTGAAAATATTTCCTCAAGATTAGCAGGAGGTTTACATGAAATACCTGCTTTTTTCACATCTAATCTTGCAATGACAAGATGGCTAGGTGTTTGGACAACTTCATCAAAATAATTACAATTCTGTAAAGAGCTGGGCTTACTTAGATATTCAGAAACAATTATAGAGACTGCCCTACATTTCTTGGTGTTATGACAAGATTTGAGGTAAAATTCTTACCTGAAAAATACAGATAAATTGTTATATCAGGCAATAATAATAATAATATCTACTGTCCGGGGTTAATAAGTAGATCATCCTATGATTACATATGCACATATATACATATATACAGATTTTTTTCTTAATGATAAAGTGAAACCTCATTTCTTTTAAAAGCTCTACCCATTTTCTTGTTTCTTAAGCAATTATATACATGCTCACTAAATGTTACTAGTTTATTTCACTTTCCAGAGTCGGCCAACCCTCACTCTTTATTAAAAAAGCTTTCAGTTTTGTTAGACACTAGAACTATACAGTTACAACTATCCCTCCAGTTTTACTTAGAGTGAGGACAAAGTCTCTCTTTATGGTTCAGTGTTATTGGTTGAGATAAACTCTGGAGTTTACCCACAGAGAAGCAGTTTTGTTTTTAATTTGTTTTAGTTTGGTTGGTTTAGGTAGAGTTTTAGAGACAGCGTATCATGTATCCCAGGCTATCCTCAATCTTACTATGACTGTGATGTTGAAGCTGCCTTTGAACATTTTTAATTGTTCCAGCTCAGTTTCCCAAGTGCAGAGAACTCAAGTTGCTTCTATAATTCAGCTCAGATGTGGTAGTTACCGCAATAGAAGGCCAACTGATGATTATCTTGAAGATACTTCTGGACTTTCTTACATTCCCCTATGAAATCATATATATATATATATGTGTGTGTGTGTGTGTGTGTGTGTGTGTGTGTGTGTGTGTGTGTGTATTTGAAACATGATAAATATACTTAAACATTAGTGCCAGAGTAAAAACAAAAAAAAATTTGGAAACTTAATTTAAAAAACACTGGGATTTAGTTGCTAGTTAGTTGTCATAACATAGAAGACTTTTCCTTATTCAGCATCACTCAGTCTGAGTGACATGTTAATAACTTTACTGTGTACTGAAATGACTCACCTGTGAGTTCACACAGGAGCAGCAACACAAGCAGGCAGGATTCATACATGGGGGTTGGTAATATCTTATTTAGGTTGTCAATAATGATCTCTCCCCTCTAATTTAATAGTCTCTATTAGATCACCTCATCCATCTCATTGTATTACAGTTATATTACTTTTTTAACAATAAAAAAGGACCTACAATGCTAAAGTTATCTACCTAAGACACTTAGGTATTCTTTGAGTCATTTAAACTTAGTATAGTATGTAACACATTAAGACAATATCCTTATTTGTTTGACTCTACTGGTGTTTTGAAATGACAAACATTAGTTAATCAAAGAAAAAGATGCTGGTAACAATAAACGAGATAAATCTTTAAATATTTGAGACTGAAAGTTGATCACAGAACTAACTGAAATGAGAGAGAACACTACAGTAACATTAAAGCAAGGTGCAGTGCGGCACGGGACCTCCCCTCTGTCTGGCACCATTTGCCTGTAGTGCTTCCTCTGGCCTCCCATAGGTCATACCCCTTCCAATGTAATTTCTTTTTGAAATATTTTATTATTTATCAAGAGCATCTTAATGTAGCTCCCATTGCTCTCTCCAGCCAGAGGCCTGAAACCCCTAAATTAGATCCCTGAAATGATGCCACCAAGCTGAACCCATTTAATTTTGTCTGGTTGTGTTCATTTGCATAATGAATATTGAGCTCATTTGCAGTTCTATGAGAACACTCCATATTAGCTAGTGGCAAAATAAAACTTTTTATAAGCAGGATCTTCTAAGCAGCACTTTCCCGAAATAACTTGAGAAAAATATTAAAATTGAGAACTAGAGATAAACTTGTCTGCATAATTTCAAACCTAAATAAAACTTATAAATTAAAGGTGTACTTTGTTATTTAGTAAAATTTAGTGATAGGATAAGGGATGCAGGAGAGATGGAGTGTTAAATTTGGTTTGCTCATCTGCACATTTTGTCAGCCTCCTATTTGGCACCGTGACTCATGAAATATCCATAATTGGCTAGTCATAGTTGCCTAGTCAGATGGAGATGCCAAGACACTTACAAAAAAAATAGAAAAAAACATACAATTTAAAATTATATGTATGAAGGAATAAAAAAGCTGCAGAAGCCAAATCCAATGGCTAGGCATTTAATGCTTCTATGTGTACGAAGTTCTAAATAGGTAAACATATGGAGCTGCAGCTCAAAATAGGGATTCATTAGATTTGTATATCTCCACAACTTACCACAGGTTTAGTGCTTGAACAACATATTTATTATCGCATCATTTTGGTGAAGTCAGAGGTCAGGTGTAGTTTAGCTAGTGCCTCTGCTTAGAGACTCACAGAATAGCAATTGAGGTGTGTAACTCAGCAGCATGGTTATCTGGAAGATTGCTTTGAGGCTATCTTTCCAAATTCATGAAGGTTTTTTAACACAACATATTGATATGGTGAGTGCAGGAATGAGCCTCTGCTTCCTGCTGGTTGCCCTCTACCTCTTGATGTCTCCATAAGTATCTAAACGGTGCATTGAATTTCTTACCATGTTGTTTACCACAATATTGTCATTTGCTTCATCAAGCCAGTGGTAAGACTGTCTAGACTCTCACTCTCAAGATGAAATAATGTACAACAGACACATAGCAACAGCAGATTACAGTGGCTGTGCTCTATTGGTAGAAAAAGCCCTGCCCATAACCAAAGGGCATTATGCAAAGACATAAGCCCAGGAAAACAGGGTTCCTGGCGCAGGGAGGATATAAAGGGTTACTGGGGAGTTACTAGTATGGGGCATAGAGAAGGGTCGTTTCATACCGAGGATATTGTATTTCTTTGCATCTCAGTGCTGTAGTGGAAGTATTCCTTCCTAAAAAATGTAGAAAACTATGCGTGCTTACATGTTTCAGTCGTTAGAACAGAGTGTTAGATTCATTTTTTGCTGTGAGTGTAGACTCTGGTAAGTTGACCACATTACACTGAAGGGCCATACATCCAGGAATATTTGAGTAGCACAAATTGGTCTTAATTTTTTGTTTGTTTGATTGCTTATTTGTTTTAAGACACACAAAGTTAGTTGCATCGGGAGAGAGGTAGATCTGGGAAAAGTTCGTGGGAGCTGGAGGTTAGTGTGATCAAAGCACACTATGAAAAGTTCTAAAAGAACTAACAATTTTTAAGAAAATGAACATTATATCTTGACTTAAAATTTACTGAAAATAAAAAGAACTGAAGGGCACTGGAGAGAGGGTTTCACAGCTTAGAGTACTTGTTGCTCTTTAAGAGCACATAGGTCCAATTTTCATCACACACATGGGAGACCACAAACAGCTGTGACTTCAATTCCAGGAAATGTTACACCATCTTCTAACCTCAGTTTACCAGGGATACACATGTTACACATATGTCCATGCAGACAAAACATGAATACAGATAAAATAAATTAAGTAAATCTAAAAAATTAAAGGAACTATATGTGTATTGCAAAACATATATATTTGTAATGTATATTTTTATTTACTATACAAAATGCAAGTAGAAAATATCTGTTGTTATATGAATATTTTATTAAATATCAACTTTGTCATTAAAAACTCTTTGTAGATAGGACAATCTAATTAATATATTAGACATTACCTTGAACCAAACATAAGATGTAATATTCATATATTTTATATAGGCTTTGACACATCTACTAGAGAAAGCTCAAACAAAGATATATTTTATTATACTTGACAAAGAGGAAAATTATTTCCATTGTGATCACACACACACATAGTTTTCCTAAGTTAATGAAATTTACAAAAAAGTCCAATTAAAAAAGTCATATTATCAACAAAGAAAATTTAAACTTCCAATATTAGACACTTATTAAAGTCTCTGATAATAGTCTAATTAGATTATATAACAAAAGCAAACAATTAAGTAATCAAATTTTTCTAAATGAACAAAATTTTATTCAAGAATTAAAAAAATCTAAACATTTTTAAACCCAAATTGATAGATCTGAATCTATCTTTATAAATCACTTGGCTATAAGAAAAAGTAACAAACCAGTAAAACATGAACATAAGCTAAGTCTACAACCAACAGAATAATTGTATGATTGTTTTTAATTAAAAATTATAATTATGAATCAATTATTACTTTTAAGACCATAAAAGACCCAGTAAGAATTGGCTACTTTTAGGAAACATAAACAAATTAAATTTTTTAATAAGAATGTTAAACCCTTTAAATATTAATCTATCAAAATATGATGTCTTATAATTAATGATAATAATATATAAAAATACTGAATGAAGATTTTTATCAACAAATTAAAGAAAACAAATTTCATTTTGAGTAAAATTCAACATAACTAATACTTATAATAGAAAGTTTACTATAATTGCTATTTGTTCCAAACAAGTAGCAAACATCATTTTAAAATGTAAACTGTGAAAACAACTCTAAATCAGAACATGGATAATTACCATCATCAATATTAATCAACCTTTTAGTACACATTATATAATTAAAGTAATATAATTCAAAGCATGACACAACATGATAAAAATAGAATTAACCAAATATTGATTATAATTTTCCCATTTTTCAAAAATACCCTTCTGGAAATAATATGTAAGGACTCATAAGTTAATTTAATATGTAATTTTAAAACCAATATATAAATCACAATATTCTCATTATTTATATAATAAATCAAAATAGAAATAGAAAAAAAATCTCACAAATATGACAAAAGGCCATAAAAGAGTGAGAAATGAATTAAGAACTACATATTCCCTAATATACAGGATTTGATAATATGTTATAAAATTGTGTAAAAGTACATTATGATAAATAGAATAAATTTCATTAAGTGGTATAAATGAATCACATGAAAGTGACATTGCTCTCCAGACTTACATATATAATTTGATATCAGATTTTTTTTTTTACAAATACTTATTTAAACATCCTTACTTAGGGATAAGTCAAAAAGTATCAGTCCAGTTATTATCAGTTTCACTAAAGGAAATAAATATAGGGAAGAAAATCATTAAGAGCAATAACAAAAAATATGGGAAAATGTGACAAATCATGTACATGCTGTCACACTAGTACTTTCTAGAAAATTCCATTCATATTTATGTTGTTATTAGAATGGGGTTAAGCAAGTGGATGTACAGAATAGTATAGATAGTTAAGGAAAATTTTATTTTAAAGTGCAATTCAATGTATGCAAAAGATGACTGTTAAATTTAGTATGGAAGAATAGGAAATCCAATGATTAAATAATACATTATTAAGATGTGATAAGATGGCTCTGTCAGTAGTGTGCTTTCCTTCCAAGAAGAGAACTCGAGTTTGAGGCCCAGAACTCATAGAAAATGGCTGTACATAGTGGTGTATTATTGTAATTCCAGTACTGAAAAGGAAAGTATCCCTGCTGCTCTCAGGCCTGCTACCCAGCCTAACCAGCAAGCTTCAGCCCTCCAAGTCTGTAGGAGATCCTGTTTCAAAACACACAGTAGACAGTACCTCATGACTGTGTTGTGGGCTGCACTGATCAGTCATGTGTTATTTATTTTCTTGATGATTCAGACAAAAATAAATAGACTTGTAAAGAGCAACAAAATGAAACAAACATGTAATCAGTTTGTTGGTCTGCAGGCTGTTGGTCCCTGCTTTTTCCTTGTTCTTTGAAGGCAAAAGCTTTGGTTAGTTAGCATTGCTATGGTGACTGCTGTAGGATAATGCTTGTGTACACTGGTTTAATAAAATGCTGATTGGCTGGTAGCCAGGCAGGAAGCATATGTGAAGCAAGCAGACTAGAAGAATTCTAGGAAGAGGAAGGGAGGAGTCAAGAGTCACCAGCCAGACATAGAAGAAGCAAGATGACAAGGCAGAACTGAGGAAAGGTACCAAGCCATGTGGCCATACATAGATAAGAATTATGGGTTAAATTAAGTGTAAAAGTTAGTCAATAATAAGCCTGAGCTAATGGCCAAGCAGTTATAAATAATAAGCCTCTAAATGATTATTTTATAAGCAGGCTACAGGATTGCAGGAGCCTGGCAGGACAGGAGAAACTTCCAACTGCAGGTGACAAATTGCTAAGGTGACAAATTGACAAGCATGTTCTCCTTTGCTGCCAGGTCCTCTAAATCTAAAAGGGTACTTCTCCACATTTGGGAGTCTCTCTCAGCCCTGTCCTCACCTTTGTTATCCTGCAGCTTTTGAACATATTTGCTTCCTTTCAACTCAGGATCTGAAAAATATAGTTTTTCAGTAAGAAGAATGTCATGTCCCACATAACACACACACACACACACACACACACACACACACACACACAGCAAATAACTGTAAAAATAATGAAAAAGAAACAGAAAAACAAAAGACATGAAATATAATGTAAAATAAATAAAAGTCCTTGGAAGATGAGATGACATTGTATTGGGGAAGTCATTGGGTAGTAAAATGTCCTAAATACATTGTATATGTGCATGAAATTATGAAAACATAAAAATATATGGCTAATTTATTTTTTAAAGTAAAAGAATAGAAGAAAATACTGACATCACATAAAATAGAGGAAAAAAAGCACTAACTCCTGTGATAAAGCTACATTGATTTTCTAATGTCAGCTACTCAACATTGGACAGATTAGTGAGAGAAAGAGACTGTCAATCAGACAAACTGGCGGCCTACAGAATGGGATAAGATTTTTACCAACTCTACATCTAATAGATGACTAATATCCAAAATACACAAAGAACTCAAGAAACTAGATATCAAAAACTCAAATGATCCAATTTTTAAAAAATGGGGTAGAGATATAAACAGAATTCTCAATAGAGGAATCTAAAATGACCGAGAAACACTTAAAGAAATGTTCATCATCAGGCAAATACAAATCCTAACTACTAATCTAACTTACTAATATAAGATTGCATTTTACACTTGTAAGAATGGCAAAGATCAATGATACAAGTGACAGCTCATGCTGGCAAGGATGTGGAACAAGGGGAGCTCTCCTTCATTGCTAGTTGTACTACAAATTCGTACAACCACTAAGGAAATGTGGTGGTTCCTCAGAAAATTGGGAATCAATCTACCTCAAAATCTAGATATACTACTCTTGAGCATATACCCAAAGGACACTCCATCCTACCACAAAGTCATTAGCTCAACTACAGCCATAGTGGCTTTATTTATAATAGCCAGAAAGCAGAAACAACCTAGTGTCCCTCAACCAAAGAATGGATAAAGAAAATGTAATACATTTACACAATGATGTATTATTCAGCTGTTAAAAAGAATTCCACAATAAAATTTGTAGGCAAATGGATGCAACTAGAAAGCATCTTGAGTGAGGTAGTTCAGACCCAGAAAGACAAACATGATATGTACTAACTTATAAGAGGTTATTAGCTGCTAAGTAAATGATAATCAAGCTATAGTCCATAGATCCAGAGAGATTAGATAAAGAGGAGGGTTCTGTGGGTGAATGCACATGAATCTCCTTGGGAATGGGAAATAGAATAGATTTTGTGGGTGGATTCAGTGGGGAGAGGTTAGTAGGGACCAGAGCAGAGGATCAGGTTGGGGAGAGAGATAGAAAGGGAGAGTGCATGGAGAGACATATGGAATTGCAGGGCATTTGGGAGCAGTGTGGAAAACTGGTGCAGTAGAAACTTCCTCGAATCTGTGAGAGTGATCCTAGTGAGATCTCCTAGCAATGAAGGCGTAGAGTCTGAACTGCTATCTTTTGTAGCCAGGCAAAGCTTCCAGGGCTCAACAGTGGTTGCATTATGTCAAGTAGTTGGCCAAGGGGGTCCTGTGGAGATTCCCAAACAACCCAAACTGATGATAGGACAGAGGTTAGCTATCTGACAACTGTCAGCAGGTCCCCATTGCTGAGGACATCATCTACACAGCTCATTGAATGTGAAGAAGTCAAGCTGGTGCCTGCTTGGAGCTTTCACCCCTATGTTCTAGTCTCTTCAGTGTAGGAAGGCACTCTCCAGGCTACAGAAAGAGAAATGGACACCAACCCAGCCACAAAACCTTCAACCTACAATCAGTCCTTCTTGAAAGATGTGCTGGGGTAATGGTGGTTGAGAACTTGTGAGAGTGGTCAACCAATGTCTGGTTTAACTTGAGGCCCACACCAAATGAGCGGGCCCATACCCTACACTGCCTGGATGGCCAGGAACTAGGAACTGGATAGTCCAGAGATATAGGATCAGTTCCTTGTCTGGTTCTCATCAATGAGGTTTCCTCCAGAAGCAGATGGAAGTGGGTACAGAGATCCACAGCCAGGCATTGTACACAGAGAGAAACTAAACTGGTCCCTCCTCTCTGAGCTTGGGGAGTTCTGCAGAAGAAGGGGAGGAAAGATTGTAGAAGTCAGAGTGGATGGAGGGAACCAGGAGAACACGGTCTCCTGAATCAACAAAGCAGGGCTCACATGGACTCGCAGAAGATAAAGTGACAAGTATGAGTCCTGCATAGGTCTGCACCAGGTCTTCTGTGTATATGCTCTGGCTGTGAGTCTGGTAGTTCTGTGGGATTCCTAACCTTGGGAGCAGGTATATCTCTGACTCTTTTGCCTGCTCTTGAGACTCTTTCCCCCCATTAGGTTGCCTTGTCTAGCCTCAAAATGAGGGTTTTTGTCTTGTCTTGTTGTATCTTGTCTTGTCATTTTTGGTTGTTGAGCAGAAAGGCCTGCTCCTTTCTGAAGAGAAATAGAGTGGGGATAGATCTGCAGTAGTGGGGAGGTGAGGGACACTAGGAGGGCAGATGTGGGAAGCAATGGTCAAGATGTATTGTATGAGAGAATAATAAAACTTCTGGAAGAAAAATGTTGCATATGAATAGATTCTTTATCATATTTACAGCATGTTAAGAAAATACCTTAAAATATTTTCAGCAGTGTGTTTCAGTGAGCCACAGACACTGTCAGAGTTTCACAACAGAAACTAGTTAATATGAGTCAGAAAGTTGGGAAAGACAGTTTTCTGGTTCTCTATGTATTTCATAATACTTTGGAGACCAGAAAATATTGGAATATGGAGATTCATAAAACATTAGCCCTCCAGCCTTTCTCTGCTGGTTTTCCAGATGGTACTCTGCATATTGTGGGTATTCATACAATACAGAGAAAATTAATCACAAAAAGCAAAGCATGTAAATGTCTTTTTAACTATGTTTAATTCTCTCCTTTTCCTCCTTCAAAGATTTGGCTAAAATGCTCCCCCATTGTCTTGGTATATTTCTTTGGTGTGTAAATTCCTAGCATGAACCAATCACATGTTCATTCTTGGCCATACATTTCTGAAATAATTAACATATACTAAAAATATCCATGAATTTAAAGTGTGTTTCGAATCAGCTGATAATTTTAGATAACACACAAGAACTCAAATGGAAATATTCATATATATACATATGTACATACATGTATATATACATACACACAAACGTAAATATTTGTGTGTGTGTGAGAGAGAGAGACTTGGAAGCTTTAAATTTTCCATTTTGTGTCATGATACAAATTGTGCTTGTCTCAGTCTCTAAACCTACATACATATTTTGACTTATCCATGTATAAATTTATTTATTGCTCTTATTGCTTAGCTTATAATGACTGTGGCTAAATAGTTTCTTCCAACCCATCACTGAAAATTTTCCTGGCTGTCAAGTCCTTTACCTAGGTTTCCATTTACCATGACTGACTCTAATATTTATGTTTTTTTCCTTTCATATTTATGCTCTAACTTGTTAGTATGTTGTTATGCTAATATTTGTTGCTCGAGTTATATCATTTTCCTTGAGTATAAGTCTCTTCATATCAGAAATTTCATCCTAAGTGGGATATACTTAAGGACTAAGCAAAACATGAATATATTGTTTGACACAGATAGAATTTAAAATTTTAAATATACTGAAGAAAATTAACCTTGTATAATGATGCTAAATTAAAATTTGATGATTATAAAGTACTATCTTATTGTGCATAGTAACATAGCAGAAGGATATAATTTGGAAGTCATACATGGAAATATGTGTAAGGAGCCATAATGTTCCATTTGACTGTAAACAATATTATCAAAGAGCAAATTTGAGGCTGGGAAAATAATTCAGTCCATGAAGTACTTACCTTGTAAGCAGTCATGTAAATGTGTGAGTGTGATGGGGTCCATTTGTAATCCCACAGTGGAATAACAGGAAGAGGAAGATATGTATGGCTCACTGTCCAGACAGGCTAGTGTAATAAGGGAGTTCCAGGCCAGAGAGACCTTGACAAGAAACAAGATGGATGGTATATAAGGAACAATAACATCAGGCTGAACTCTGGCCTCTATAAGACTAAATGTACATTTGCACACAACACACAGTTACACACACACACACACACACACACACACACACACACACACACACACTCAAGAGAAAGTCAGCATCTTGTGGATATGAAACCTGGTTGAAATGTGGATAAAGGGGTAGAAAGAGCAGATGATAGGTAATGTACATACAGTCAGAATAGGAAAATCCTGTGTATCATCATTTTTTTAAGCCAGGATTTTATTGAGCACTGCATACACACCAGACATTGAAACAAATTATCTTAGGTCCACATTATTAATATGTATATCATTCACAAACAGAAGCGTTGTAGTATCTATAGATAAAGAGAGCTGATGCTAAGGAGTAGGGCAGCTAAAAATAAGAGAACTGAATCATTTGTGTTAACATTCTATAGAGTTATTAATAAGCATACAATGAATATGTAATGAATTGGTTTGACAAGATTCTCAGTGTCAAAACTAGGGTATACAATATATGAAAAGTTCTTTGATGTTCAGTCCAAGAATAGCAATCCGAAGTGTTGAGGCCATCGTATAAAATTGGGGGAAGAAAATCAATGCTTGCACAAGGATTTTGAAAACCCTTCTCACCAACTGAGACTTGTAGTTTTACTAATCTGTATTGGAGGGAAAGTTGTGGGAGTATTTTAAATAAGTCTATTTCAATCTAATATTTTAAGGAAAAGTAAGCTTGGTGTGTTCTCTACATGGATCAGATCACACAAGCTGTATAGAATCTATCTCTTAGGCACAAATTAAGAGAAATTCATACAGTTCCAACATTCTAGGCCAAGTAACCAGCATATAGAGGGTGTGAGGAGTCATTTCATAATGTCGGTGGTGTTATCTAGACCTTTACTTAAAGAAGAGAAATGGGGATTTGCACCAGATGTACTTTCTTACATTCAAAGGGTTGTTATGTGATGGGAAAATCCAGCATGTGAGATAATTATAAATAGAAACTTTTCTGGATTCAGCTTGATATATATAAGTAGGAGATTTTTAATAATAATCTTCTAGGTTGGAAAATGTTGTCACTGACAAAGGTGGGATTCTAGTCGTGGAAATTTGGAAACACATATCATGCAATATCCCATCCGAGTATAATCATCTGGTTTTCGACCAAGCACACACAGTGCCTGAACACCAGAACTTCATATGTCTCAAAGAAGTTGAGCCTATTCAAATTACCTTATAAGGGAGCTCATTAGCTTGTGAAAATGCAAGACAGGAGGAAGTGAGGCATGCTTCCAGAACAGCTGGCACATATGCCACCAAGAATAGAGTTTAACTTCTCAGTTGGCCTCACTAATGTTGGCAGAAAGTTGGCATTGTTCCTGTGCTGCACATTTCTTGGCTCATATACAGACAAGAGAAATCTTTGTTTCAGTAAATTGCTTAATGCATCAATATCCCCGATGCTTTAAATTGTATAGGTGCTGTCTCTTAGCTGAGTCTGGCCCATAAGCTGTAGGAGTTAGAGTATAAGTGCAATGATGAATTTGGATTAGTCTCCAGAGCAAGTATTTTCAGTTTTTAGTATCAGCAGAATAACTTTCTGTAGCCTGAAGTTTTCCTATGTCCCACAGCTGCTTGGTCACAGATAAACACACAGAGGTTTATATTAATTACAGACTGTGTGGTCTATGGCTCAGGCTTATTGCTAACTAGTTCTTTAATCTTAAATTAACCCATTTCTATTAACCTGTGTATTGCCATGTGTCTTGTGGCTTTACCTGTGTTCTATTATATCTTGCTCCCCCAGCAGCCCACAGAATCTCCCCCCACTCCTCCTTTCTTCTCCCTGTATCTTTGCTTGGATTCCCTGCCTGGCTATAACCTGTCTTGCCATAGGCCAAGCAGCTTCTTTATTAACCAATGGAAGCAACATATATACAGCATACAGAAAGACCATGCCTCAGCAACTTGCATCATATAGTTAAAACCATATTAGTGAGGTGCACATCAAGTTTTCTGATTCAGAATATATAGTGTAGTAAACTGTGTATTTTCATACACACACACACACACACACACACACACATTGACAGTGTACAGATGATGGTATGAAACATACACATTGTTAAATGATTAAATGAAGATTGCTATTTGCATTATCTCATGTAATACTGTGTATCTCCCATTCTGAGTGATGCTGACACCTGTCCAGGAACAAGACTTTGAGAAACACTACCCAAGCCTCATCACAAAAAAGTATAGATTTTTCTCATTATGGAACCAAGCCATATATTCTTCTTTTGAGGGTGGATTTAATTTGTATGTGTGTGTGTGTGTGTGTGTGTGTGTGTGTGTGTGTGTGTGTGTGTATACAGTTCAATGCATATGTGTACACATGTATGTAGAGGCCAGAATATAGCCAGGGTATCAATTTTTTTTAAGTGCCATCCACCATGTTTTTTGAGACAGGGTCTGTCACTGTCCTGGATCCAAGCAAGTAGGTAAAGCTTGCTATCTCCACATTTCTCCTTATTCTGCCATTCCCACACTGGGATTACAAGCACAAGATACTAAAGTTTGCATTTGTTTTTTAACCTTGGCTACACAGATCAAACCCAGGTCTGCATGTTTGGGAGGCAAGTATTACTGGCTAAGATGTATAACAGCCCTCATATGCATTTCCAAGTGTCTATACAGTTCATCCAGAGCTCTTAAGATGCAGATTTTGATTCAGTTGTCTGGGATGGAGTTTGAAATTCTGAAGTTCTCATAGACTCTCAGGTAATACTGATGCTTTTGGATCATAGTCCTAATTCTTAGCAAGAGGGGTTGATCTACATTAGAAAAGATTTCTTCAGAAAAAGAGTGACGTGTTCAAAGTGCATGCATTTTGTGAATCATTGTCTTATGTTATCAAATCTGGGAGCCAAAAGCCAAATGCAACAGGAAGAAGGTTATGTGTCTTTTGAAAAGAACACCTCTTTGCCAGAAGGTGGAGCACTGGCTTGGTTGAGTGGTTATTAAAGTTATCTTAACTTTGTATCTAGGAATTACCTTGAGCTTATTTGTGCAGACACAAGAATTTATCTTCAGAGGCAATTAATAGCTGAATAACCAACAAGTGCATCTATGTGTTTGTTTGCTTTGTTCTGTCAATTGGAAAGGAGTCTATACTCATAAAAATCTGAGACACCGCTCCAGATCACCCTGAATGTTCATTTAGATTTCCAGCACTTATACATCTGTTATCAAGAAGAACAGAAGGAATTCTCATAGAGAAGTAGAATCTGGTTCAGTTGTCTCTGTAGATTTCTCCATCATGATCTTGACCCCTATTGCTCATATAATCCCTCTTCCCTCTCTTTGACTGGACTTGCGGAATCAGCCTGGTGCTTGGTTATGGAACTTTAGACCAACAGCTATGGAACCTGCATGGGACTGGACGAGGCCCTCTGCATACAGGAGACAGTTGTGTAGCTTGATCTGTTTGAGGGGCCCCTGGCAGTGAGATTAGGATCTATCCCTGGTGCATGATTTGGCTTTTTGAAGCCTATTACCTATGGTGAGATGTCTTGCTCAGCCTTGATGCAGGGAGAAGGGCTTGGTTCTGCCTCAACTGAATGTACCAGGCTTTGCTGACTCCTCATGGGAGACCTTATCCTTTCTGAGGTGAGGGTTGGAGGAGGGGAAGGCTGGAGGGGAGCCAGAGGAGGGATGAATGGAGGATCTGTGGTTTGTATGTAAAATGAATAAAAATTTTCTTAAATTAAAAAAAATAAACTAGAAAAAAAGTAGAATTTGGATAAGTACATTCTTTTACAGATAGCTTTCTAACTCCTCTGCAGTATTTAGTTTACCTTTGTCTTCCTGAAGCATAGTTGCTGATGTGATTTTAATGAATAATATACTCTTATAGGAGAGTATCACAAGATGAAGCATAACTGGGGTGAATTTTAATCTCCAGATGATACAGAGATGGCAATAGGACAAATCAACCCAGTGATTGTAATTGTGTACAGAAGAATGAAAACTCTGTATGATGGTAGAGGAAAGTTTATGACTTGAAAACTGAAAATTCCAGAAAATGTAACTATAGAATATTTAGGTGTCTTGGTTCTTTGCTTTAGCCCACCCTCATAAAAGCTGTTCTAAGGGTTCTGTAGAGATATCTCATGAGTTGAAATGATCACTGCACTTCCACAGGACCACATTCTATTCCCAATGCTCATATAGAGTGGCTCATAACAGTTTGTAACTGTAGTTCTAGAAGGATCTGATGCCTCCTACTGGAATCATCAGGAACCTGAAGTTTTGTGCACATGCACACATGCAGACACACACACACACACACACACACAGACACACACACACACACACACACACCAAGATGGATAGACAGACAGATAAACAGAGAAAAAGAGATAGAGAGACAGGGACAGAAGACAGAGAAACAAAATCAATATTTTTGAAAAGCTGATTTAATTTGATGATAGACTCTATATATTATTGATGCTAAACAGTTCATTGTGTATACACTGTTTTACAGAACACGGAGTGACAGATCCCAATGATATTTACAATTATTGATAAGAGCCAGGTTTTAAAATAGAAGTGTCTAAAGGGAAAAGGAGAACACATCTTCCTGAACATGCTATAATAATTGTTGAAGATGCCCATTCTCCTTGATTCTGAAGCACGGCTAGCAAGATTAATCTGCATTTGTTCGTGTCATATTTTATAAACCTCAGGTAGTACTTTTCCAGCTATCCACTATCTTTCCACACATGTTTTATAGTTTGGATCTGCAGGGTAAGCCTCATAAAAATTACAAATTTTATCACCCCACATTAATGTGACTGGTGGGATGATTGGAATGAGTTAAGGGCATGGCTAATTATCCATCTCTTACCATTTGCAAGGTCAATGTGGCAACTGCTGAGAAGGTCAGTGCTGGATGAAGGGCTGACAAGAATTTGGGAAGTTTTGTGAAAAGATCAATGACCTTCATTTGTCATCATGAACAAAACAAGCACCAATAATTCTTGCAGAAGGCATTAATGCCTATGTAAGTGCCAATATGGCAGAGGCCACTGCAGATGGAAATAAGGATAACTCAATAATAATAACCCAATTAATAATCCATGTCAGGCATTTTTCTGTCAAGCTTTTCTTTTAGCTTTTGGAGCAATTGCATAAGACATCTATCATCTTCATTTGTGTGTGTGTGTGTGTGTGTGTGTGTGTGTGTGTGTGTGTATGTATGTATGTATACATATCTATATACATATGGAGTCAGAGGACTACCTTCAGTGTTCCTTCTCTTCGAATGTTGTTTAAAATAGTGTCTCTTGCTGTTCACCATGGCATATGCACACTGCCTGGCCTATGTGATTCCAGAGATTATCCTGTTTCTGTTTGTCATCAGATTTACATGGACTCTATTCAAACTTATATTCTTATGCTTGTGCAACTGTTTTTTCTCCCCAGTTCCATTATCCTTATTTTGCTAAAAAAAAAAAAAAGTTCAGGGATTATGTAACATCCAGAATGAGTTGACCACAGACATGTATTACTGAAGCAATATTTTATATCCAAGACTACTGGGCTGGTCAGTTCTTCAGAAAGATATTCAAGCTACCACTTAAACATCTTATAAATATTATTTCTTTTTTTCCTAGAAGACAAAAGCCATGTCTTCTTTTTCCCAGGATTTTTATTTTATTTTTTTTGTATCATTGGTATTGGTGTTTTACCTGCATGAATGTCTCTTTACCACAGGTCTGCAGTGCTCACAGAGGCCAGAAAAGGGCTCAGACCCTGTAAAAATGGAGTTACAGATGGCTGTGTGCCACCATGTAGCGGCTGGGGATTGAAGCTGGGTCCTTAGCAAAAACAGAAGTATTCTTAACCTCTGAGCCATGCTTCTACCTCCCATAGACATATCATCATCATCATCATCATCATCATCATTATTTACATTGCTAGAAAATTAGTCCACAAACATTCACATGCTAAGCTTGCCTCTAACTTTGTGCTCCAGACCCTACAGTCTTATAATTCACAATACTCTGTCCACGGTCAATGTCAGTACCTCTAGCTGCTATGCCAAGACTTCTGCTCAGTGGTTACTGGGTGCTATTGGGCAAGGGGACATTCCAGGTGGACAGGAGAGGAATAGGATTTATGAAAAGTTTAGGTGGCAGAACTCCAGGCTGGATTATTTAATCTTAGCTTACTTCTCAAGAGACAGACATACTAGATAGTATGATCACTAGACTACAGAAATTTTCTATTATGAAACATTATTTGAGAAAACTTGAAGAAGCAAAGAAGTATGAGATCCAGTCTTTAAACCTTCATGTCTTCATTCATCTGATCTTTTACAACAAGATATCACAGAGTGGGTGACTTCCAAAGACATAAATTCATTCTGCACAGTTCTGGAAGCTGGAAAGTCCAATGTCATAGCACAAGCAAATATGATAACAGGTGAAGACCCCATTTTTTATTTATAGATGCCAGGATTCTCACTGTACCATCAATTGACAGAAGGAATGAAGGACTTTTCTGGGGTCTGTTTTATTATGGTGCTAATCGTATTCATGGCTGTTTTTCCTTGTAGCTCTAGTAATGTTTCACGAAGTGTCGTTTTTAAATACCATGAAATGTTAATATATGAATTATAGTGTAAGTGAGAGAGAGAGGCACAAATAACCATCATAGTGTCTACTTCTGGACCATCGTGTAAGACTAGAGAGATAACCACCCCCGTTCCTTTTCATTGTAAAAGCAAGCGTTTTTTCCTTCCATTTTGGTATGTGTTACAGATTTAAAATGATACACTGCAATGACAATTCATTTTGGTATTTTAAATACGATGTGCCCATGATTATTGCTTAAATATGTTGGTATCTTTTCCAGGAAGTTAACAGGCACAATGACTATCTCTGAACCTTTATCTTTTCTCATGTGAATTTTTCCTAAATGTACTACTTAATGCTATAGATTACCTAAGAAAATGTCTCACAATAACATAATACTAAGAACTCAAAATGTATTTGAGATTACTTATTGAAAATTGAAAATTATAATTTATACTTTACAAGAAAAAATAGCAAAAATATCAGGACTATCAGTACATATAATGGATTAAGGCAATTGTGAAAGTAAGACTGAAGACTTTCAGTTTATAAGTGCATGTTGACATTGAAGCTGAGTTGCAGTTGAATTCTGATAATCTTAGTAACCAAGGAGGACTCAGACTTAGGTGTTACTGCATCATGACCATAAGTTATCACATGGAATTTAGAATCTATATGAGAATAGGAGAGAGGAACCAATGAATGAAAACAAATAATAAAATAGGGGAAAGAAGTAAAGAAACCACAGAACTTTCAAGAAACTTGGAGGGGGAAAGACAGAAAATTCTATCTGCTTCATTTACAGTACATTTTAAACAGTACATTTTAAATAAGTCTAAAGTCCTTATTTCAAATCATTCCTCATATTCCTGCCAAGACCCTATTCTGTAATCATCAATCTTGGGTAAAGATTGTATATATGAAGGATTAAGCCATGCTGTGTGTTCTTTTCCCCATGGATCCTGTCAGCAAAATACATAGATTATCAACTCAATTGAAAGAAATGTCACCCATGTGATTACATGAGCACCCATGGCATGGACAAGAATTTATTAACATTAGAAACAAACACCAGATCTGAGAAATCATTAAGCCAACAGGAATGTGACAGCCTCATATTGAGCCTCATTTCTATAATACAAAAATGAGACCATTTTTTGTGTTAACTCATTGTTTCTATTGCTTTTCAAAGTATTTGCAATGAATTTCAGACTTAAATGGCTGAATGAGTAGAACAAAGGGACTTGGAATCAAGCAGTTTAGTTATTGAAATTGAAAGCTTCTTGAAGGGTCCAACATTTTGAAATTAGGAAATTGGGGCCCAATAGGGAGCCATTGTTTCTCCAAACAGGTGATGACAGAGGCTGAGCTTCTGTCACTCTGTGTGCTTCTTGTGCAGTGAGAGACTATCTGCACATCAGGTTACATCTCAATCCTCAAAGCTATTGTGTATTTTGTAACTCAAGCAGTGTCAGAGCTAATTAGAAATCAAAATAAGAAAGTATCTGATGAATGTACAAAAGAAAACAGATTCCAAGAGAGCATGGAGGGAGAAGAGTGGCCTATCCTCTGCTTCAGAAGTGCTGCGGAGGGAGACTAAGCACTTAGAGTGAGCTAATATTTGCCGTGATTTGTAATTATAGGAGGCTGAGCTGATGCACTCGGGTAGAAGTAGTCTCCATCTTTTTCAGAAAGCAGTTGTAGCTGGCCATGGGGATGGAACAAACAAGACCACAGAGAGATGCGACTGAATAATTAAAAGTTCCGTCTGCTTATAAGGATTAATTGTGAGTCTAGATAAATATTTTATCATTTAGCTGGTGAAAAATAGATGAGATAGACAACCCCCTTTTGCAAATGCCCCAGTAAAATCGAAAAAGATCTAGCTCTCTAATTGGCATGTCCTTCTGCTTATGGCTATATCATGTTGATGAGACAGGTACTGACTGAACAAGGTATGGTTTTTCAGGTCCCCTATATCAAGCATCACTGTACTCATAACCTGCATATACCTGAAACCTTAACTTTTTAAAATTTATCCACTGAGTGAAAAAACATTTATTGAGCATTCAAATAAGATTTACTTAGATAAGTGTCATGGAGAATATAGTATTGAGAGATCTATAACTCAAGCCCTGCAACAAGCCAGAGACCTAACTATGAGGAAGAATAGAAAGACATGAAATCCTGAGGACATTGGGGGAGGGGAGCTCATCATTTAAGAGTCTGGCTGAGGTCTCAGATGAGAACAAGATTTCTAATATTATTAATGTTTACTGTGAAGACTGTTAGTGAGGAACACTATTTTTATATGCATAAAACCCTTCAGAAGGCTGAGGAGATTACTCGGTAGTTAAGAACAAGTACAGTTCTTCCATAGAACCAAAGTTAAGTTGCCCCCCCCCATGTCTGGTAGCTTACAACTGCCTGTAATCTAGTTCCAGGATATAGAACACCTTCTTCTCGCATCTATAGGCATATGCATACACAAGTACAACACATACACATGCATGTTCTCTCTCACACACATGCACTTAATTAAAAAATAAATATTTTAGTGAAATATTTTGAAATAAGTATGTTAAAATGGCAATAAGCCAAGTTTGCTAGTTAGGGTTCCTAGAGTAACAGAATGTGCATACATTGTAAAAGTGAATTCAAATGGCTTGCATGACAGACACTGAAAAATGGTTGTCTGCATGCTGGGGATGCTGAGAACGTGACATCTTCTAAGGCCATGGCACTAGAAGCATCAAGAGGACCACTGTAACACTGAAAACAGGGAGAATTCCTTTAGTCCACATTTGAAAGTCAAAAAAAGCTGGAATCCTTTGTCAGAGGGAGACAGCAGCAGTGGCAGACACAGAGAACATGTACTCACAAGCAAGAAGCAATGGTGAGCAGGCAAAGGTGGGCAGGCAAAATGTGCTTGTTCCGCCTCCCCCCCCAGACTCTATATTTGGACTACTGCTGGAAGGTGTTGTCCACTCTGGGTGAGGATCTTCTACCTCAGGTAATCCTTTCAGGAGTTACACCTATAATCCTAACACCTGAGAAGCTAAGTCTGGAGTACCTAGAGTTCTAGGTCAGCCTGAGCTGTATAGTAAGACCCTACCTCAGAAAAGAAAAGAAGTGAAGAGGAGAGAAAAGAAAAGAAGGAGGGAGGGAGGGAGGGAGAGAAGGAGGGGGGAGGGAGGGAGGAAGGGAGGGAGGGAGGGAGGGAGGGAGGGAGGGAGGGGGGAAAAATACATTAAGAGACTAAAGGATCACTTTGGAAAGTTGTGTATCATAGATGTAGTGAGATGCCCCAAATCAATGACAATATCAAAGACTGTATCATTTATTTTGGCTTAAATGACAGAAAGTAGATCTTCACATAGGGTTGAGGCTTTGTCAGCTTTCCCTGATCCACTTTGACATGTCTATTGATGTTGTCTTTGTTTCGATCATGTTTAGACAGTCATGTTGATGAGACTTTATGGGTAGAACGCACAATCACCACTTAACTAAACTATCTAACCCCTAAATCCCCTCTAAATATTTGTCCTTATGCTCGGATTTTAGTGCAGTCCTCCCCCTCATCATGGGAACATCTTTTTGTGACAAATGGAGACCATTACATAAAGCCAAAAGCTATCAAAATGCAGTGTTGAGGACATTTTTGCATTCTCGTTTATCTCCTTGGACTGCTGTGTCCCATTTCACTATAGATCTCTCTGTCTGAACATTTAGAAATACTGTGTTCTTGGAATTGTTTTTGATTATGTTCTCCTTTGCCAGTTCTATGCAAGGTTCTAACAGGAAAGCAAGGTTTTGGTTTCTTATTATGATAGTTTGTTGTCTAGAAAAGCCCATCACACATATAGTACATATCTGATAACTGTTCACGGGATGGAAAAAGTGGCACATAGTCTCCCTCTAGTAACTAATATTCATTTCCAACTCATAAGTGGCTTAAAGGCAGACTTCAAGGGCATGTAATGTATACACATAAAGATCAATGGGTTTGACTCTATTCATAGAGAAAAATCAGGGTAACCTGTAAGTGACAGGATCCAGATTACCTTGCCCAGCTGCTATTATGTTTTAGGCTGGGGAATGAGATTTGTACTCTGCCACACTATTTGTATTTTTAAGTAATTAAAGCAATGAAGTTGTCTGGACACACATCTTGTTGTATGCCGTCCCCTCAGGTTCCATTCATCTTCTTGATTCTCTGACTCTTGTTAATTTTATGGAAGTAAATCACATGTAATAGTGGGAACTCATGCAGAGCCTCATAGAAGAACAAGACATTTGTTATTTCCAAGAGAGATATTGGTGAGGAGGAGAAAGGGATGCAAATCTGCCTTTTCTGCTTTAATTAGGCATGGAGGAGCTCAGCGTATGCCACACAGGATGCAGACAATAGAAGGTGCCTTATGTTATGTAACCATGTACATGCAGAATGCAAACATAAATGTGCTTTCTTTTACCAAGGATCTGTGAAACAGAAAAGATGCAAATATTCTTAGGAAGACATGTTTTCTTTTTTTCCTGTGTGTTGTATGTGTTATGTACATGTTTCTGTGTGTGAACAAGTATATTCTGTTTCTTATGACAGAAGTGTTTCAGGAAGAAATGACTATGGAAGTTTCTACCTACCCTCATGGGCCTCTTCCCTACCATAAATCCACCCCTGAAAAAAACAGGCTTAGGTGAGTCTATCCAGGGCTATCCTTCATGGGGCAAAGATTTCTCTCCTTGGCAAGATCTTTTATCAATAAAATTTGCTGTAATCGCAGGCACAAACATGATTCGGTGGAGTTGGTGTGCTTATATTTAGTCATTGGAAAATTAGTGTGGCATTTTCTTTCTTTTAACAGCTTTGAACCCATTGTTTCACAATGACAAAGACCTTTCTGTAGATTTTTCACACTATTCCAATCAAAGTGTGAAACAGAATACAGACTGGGTGCTCAGAACACTAGTAGAGGCTCTACCATACTGCCTCTCCTGTGCTCTCTGACAATTATGGAAACGAAGGGATAGGATTCTATACATCTTCCTTTGTGCATGTGAGTACAAGTTCTTATTCACCCTAGTCTGGTGTGCTTCAGTATCATTCTTCTGGTAAATATACTTTAAAACACCATTTTTATACCAATATGTACTAAAATAGCCAGAATTGAGGTTTAAAAATAAATTTAAATAATCATTTCCACAGTGATTGGTTTATTCTCATTTCTGGAATCTCCTAATTTCAAGTCACCCTGACCATCTGGGCTTTTTCCTGTAATCTATTGGTTTCCCTAGGTCCCTGTTTGTGACAAGTCCTATAAATGGTCTTTAAACCTCTGTTACAGCATCTATATATCTATCTATCTATCTATCTATCTATCTATCTATCTATCTATCTATCTGTATCTATACTATATCTATATCTATATATATGACAGCAGTTATGATCACATGAACTGATTCTAAAGATTACATTAGACTTGTTTCTAATACAAATAGGGCACAGCTACAGAGTTCATTGGTCTCCCAAATGTACAAATTCTTGGGTTCTGTGATGGACTTCCAGAAGAAGACTGGAGATGAAGTTAGGAGAGCCACATGTAAGTGAATATTTGTAATTTTCTTACCTAAGTTCTGCTACAGTGATTTTAGTTCTGAATCTTTCATTACTTTATCTGTTAACTGGAGGATAGTACAACAAATCAAGCAACACATATCAGAATAACTAATTGATATTTGAAAATAATTTTGTTTAAAAGATGCAATACAAAATAATTATACTGTATTTCACAGCATCAAAGGAGACAATTGAGCAAATGTGCATTTGGGGAACACTAATTGCCATAAAAGAATTGGACATTTCTCAGCAAATGCTTCAATTCCAACTATATTCAAGTGTGCTTCTTTTATGTATGTTATTAAGATTTGTATTCCTTAGAGAGAGAATATTGTGCTATTTTTGGTCTCATTTCTATTCTTGTATAAAGAATACCAGGAAACTTTGATTGGCAGTTCCACATGAAATGTGTTTTATAGACCAAGAAACTCTCAACATAAAGAAAAAAATTAATTAAACATCAACAATTAAATAAAAGATTAAAAGATTCTCATTATATCAGTCTCATGGTGCCACAGAAATGAAGTATGTTTATATATATATATATATGTGTGTGTGTGTGTGTGTGTGTGTGTGTATGTGTGTGTGTGTATGTGTGTGTACATACAACATAAATAATACACTCAGAAAATAGATGTTAATATGTAATAAATGGTGATGATAGAGTGATGGGGGTAGATACAGTATCAGCTGCCACTAATAGCATCAGCAATGACACTCCAGTGAGTGCATACTCTAGTTTTAGGTAGGCTATACATAATATCAATGACAATCCTTGGTTCTTCAACAAAGAAGGAAAGATAGAGGAATGTTCCTTGGGTTACTAAATTAAATGAGCATAATGTACATGAAACAGTACATTTTTCGGCTTGTGACAACACACTCAATTTTTTATAGTTGTGTCTATATCTATATGTTTATATCTATATTTATATATCTTTATAAGATATAGAGGATTACAACTTAGAACTTTAAATGAATCGTAAATTCTATTATATGAGTAAATTTCTGGTTAGATCTTCATGTGGCCTTTTATTGACCTATTCTATCTACAAATATGCTTTGTAATTCTCCACTTGCAGATAGAAATAATTTTTTATTCCACTTAAAGTATATGAATCAAGCACATAACATTGCTAACATTGTATTCTAGAAATTATTATATTGTTATGTTTCCCTCATTAATTTTAAGGGTGAGTTGTTGATGATACTATCACTACTACTTTGAGAAACCCATATTAATTATTCAACATGGATATTATCCACATTTGATAAATTGTCACCAGGACTACTTTTTCCCCTTTTAAGACATAAACTGGCTTTGTAGTCCAAACCAGCCATCCTGATGCCTCTGCCTAGGCATCATATTTTACCATGCCTAGCTTGGATTTATGTGAGACCAAAGCATAACTTAAGAAACCTACATATGCAATAGACCTCAGCATTGGGTGATGCTGCCTACCCCACAACTCTAAATGTGCTTCTTGTTAGCAAAGAAAATGAAAATGAGGGAGATTGATGTCACTAAGAAAGGTTTGTCAGAGTCTGGTGACTTTATTTCCCTGCAACACTGCCATCCACTATGGAAATATAGCTAGTAATTTATACAAAATAAGCTACTGCCTCTTTAAGAAAGTTTATGCTTTAAACTGCTTGTCAGTCTTAGTTTATTTCTTTTCCATGTTGCTATAGTAAAAATTTCAACAAAAGCAATGTAAGGGCAAAAGGGTTTCTCTAGCTCACAGTTCCAGGGTACACACAGTCCATCATGGCAAGGGAATCCAGCAGCAGAAATTTGAGGGAGCTAATCTCATTGTATTTAGAGTTGGTGAGAAGCATGCTTGCTAGTGTTCAGCTCATTTTCTCTATTTCACACAGTCTGCCCAGGGAATGGTCCTGCCTCCAATGGCAGTGGTTCTCCTAGTATTTCCCACAGACATGCCGAGATATGTGTATGCCAGATGATTCTAGATTTTGTCTCTTACCAGTAAGACTGAGCGTTGCATTGCCTTTGAAAGAAACTGAATTAACAGGTTTTTTTTTTTTTTCAGTGCAGAAGGACACATATGTCAACTCATGTTCTAATTATGTAATTTGCTTGTAGATGCTTTGGAATACAAATGGAAAATAACAAAGAATTATATATAAATATTTTCCATTAACTTTCAAGGAGCTTGAGGTTCACTCATGATTTGGCTAAGTAGTTTTTGATATTTTTCCATTAATAATGACCTTCAGTGTAGCCAGATTAAAGAACACAGTGGTTTACTCTTTGTTGCAAAGCCAGAGATATTTAAAAGTGGTCCCAGTCCATTAAGAATGATATGGTGCATTAATACAACATCATACCATACAGGCAATATTTTCAAGACAGGAAACTTCTTTTGAAAAGTATACATGGCAGAAAGCTCTTTAAAACTATTAGTTAATGGAAAAAGTCCAGTTTCAAACAACATCATGTAATATAATTCCAAATTATGTGGCCATAAGTTTTTTTAAAATATTTTTTGTAGGTTTTTTTTTTTTTTTTTTTTAGTTTTCAAAATTTTCTATCACAAACAAATGATATATTTTTAAAAAGAAAAAATCAATCATTACTCTGTTCTTAGAAGAATCTTCACTGGCTTGCCGATTCAGTTTATGGGTCCTGGTGAAGGATGTGACTGGGCCCAGCGACTCTGGGACTCCGGGAGGGTTCTCTTTCCTGTCTATCAAATACATTCTTCTGTGGATGACCGCACAAGAAATTATTTCAGCCTCCTAGCATACTTCAGAACTAAGATTTTTGTTTGTTTGTTTTTGTTTCTTGAGACAGGATTTATCTGTGTATCTTTGAGCCTGTCCTGGAACTCACTCTGTAGCCCAGGCTGGCCACGAACTCAGAGATTCACCTGCCTCTGCCTCCCAAGTGAAGGGATTAAAGGTGTGTGTCACCACCGTTCAGCTCAGAATTAAGATTTTAGTCCTTCATACCACCATTTTTTTTTTTTCAGTTTGGATCGAGGGTTCTTGTTGCTTCAATATTTTATTTACTGTAGTATGTAATAGTTAGCCTTTGTTGTCAAATCTACTGTACTTTTAACCACCTAGGAGACACACATCTGAAGATTATGCTTAATGCGATCTGCAGAGAAGTCTGACAGAGGGTAGAAGATTCAGAATAAATATGTATGTCAGCTTTCCATGGACCAGGATCCCAAGATGAATAAAAGGGGAGAAGAAAAAAGCAGACTGGTCACTAGCATTTGTCTCTCTGCTTCCTGCTGCCATTGCAGTGTGACTCACACGTCTGCAATCACAGCTAGACTCATTGTCACCACCACATCTTCCTGACCACGATGAACTCATGGATACTTGAGCAATTGAGTCAGGAAGCAGAGAGATATAGCATTGGTATTGGAAATACACAGTCTTTTGACATTACCCAGACTCTCAGAAGAGAGTTAGACTTGGTACTCTTGCATATTATTGTGACTGTAAGATTGTAAGGACTTTCAAAACAGTAATCTACAAGGAGTAAAACATTTTGGTGTGCAGGTGAGATGGCTCAGCAGGAGATAAAAATGCTGGTCTGCAAAGTCTGAAGTCAGAGTTTTATTCCTGGGGCAAATATACTGGAAAGAGAGAACTGACTCCCACAAATTTTCTTCTGACTTTCACACAGTGGCGCCCATATGCTCCTCAAAATAAATTTAAAATAACTTTGGCAGTCTGGGAAAGTTGTATTTGACTATCTTATAGTGAGGGAATTACATGACACAGAATACCTAGGCCAGGGTCCTCTTGCTGTGGATGCTTTCAAAGGGACTGTTTCAAGTTGACATGAACTAGGAAACCACAAGTAGTCTTCATGTAAAGTGAACTGATTTTACTCCACCACGCAAAATATAATTTATGTAGAAACTTAGACTAGTTATATAGATGGTTATCCATATATTTCACTTAAGTCATATGTGCTAGTTAGTTTTATGTCAACTTGACACAAACCATAGTCATCTGAGAGATGGGAACCTCAGTTGAGAAAATACCTCCAAAAGATTGGGTTGTAGTTAAGCTTATAAAGCATTTTTTTTTTTTTTTTGGTTTTTTCGAGACAGTTTCTTGTGTGTTTGCCCTTTCTGAGTCATGGTAGCTCTCGAACTCACAGAGATCACTGCTCTGATGCTATTAAAGCGGCATACATTTCTTAATTAGTGATTGATGTGGCTGGATCCAACCCATTATGGGTGGTAGCACACCTGGGCTGGTGGTTTAGTTTCTAAAAGAAAGCAGGCCAAGCAAGCAAGCCATAAGGAGCAAGCCAGTAAGCAGCACCTCTCCACAGCTTCTGCATCAGTTCCGGCCTCCAAGTTCCTTCCCCGTCTGAGTTCCTGTTCTGACTTCCTTTGATGAACAGTTCAGTGGAAGTGTAAGCCAAATAAACCCTTTCTTCCCCAATTTGCTTTTGGTATTAGTGTTGCATTGTAGCAATAGTAACCTTGAGCAGAACACCAGAAGAGGAACTTCATTGGTGGCATTTGAAGGAATAAGAGAGGAAGATTAAAATAGATAAATCTATGTAGCTTGATGTCAGGTATTTTTCAAGACAAAAATCCATTCTTTACAACCTGAATTTAAATACTATCTTCTGCAATGGCAACACAAGGCTCACCTACTCATAAGCATTTCTGCTGCCCTGAGTACATGATTTTTCAAATAACCTAGCAGCATTCTCTATTCTAGGCCCCTTCTGCACAGAATATCCTCTCCTTCTCAAGGGTGGCCCCTCAGTGTTTATTCACTCTTGCATGCTGTTATTGTCTCCATATAGACTTCTTGACAACATATTTTATATCTCTAACATCTGACTACACATGGTAATTTAAATGCATACTGGTATTCTCCAGAGAAGACCTCCACTAAAGGCCTGCCATGCTTCAAATTCCTCCTAACCATGACTTCAAAATATTTATGGATCATTAATAATTGGGGCACATGATGAATCTTTAGAAAGACTTAGGAAAAGCTAAGCATGTAATCACTATTCACAATGATAGTGGAAAAATCACAGTAACACATGTAAAACCATTAGAGGGCAAGCATGACATTATGTAATTAAGGGTTTAATTATGTAGGCAAAATTATTCAGGATTTAAATGGAAAGAGATTGATGACTGTGAAGAGATGAAGGATCACTTCACGGAAGAGATGTACAGAGATGGAGAAGAAGTAGCAAGATGACTGAAATATTCATCTTAACCAAAGCAGCTTCTCCAATGTTTTTATGTGCTTACCCAGGACTGAGAGGACCTGGAGCACACGTATCAGGGACAAACACTAAGGCATATTTATAGGACAAATAGCTATACACAGTTGTGAGAGTTTTTCATCTCAATTTGAGGGGAAAGTTCATCTGAGTTTATTTATTCTCCTTTTATGATGCACAAAATAGAACATAAACCACAATGGCATTGACTTATTTATAATTACTGAAAATTCTTTGACTCAAATATTTTCCACTGAGAAAAAAATCAAAGCTGCTGTATGTTAAGAGGAAAACAAAGACTCTGCGGGAAGCAAATATTGGACACTGATATATGTAAATGGTAATTCTAATATTAATTAAGAAATTATTTTTAAACTTTTATTTCTTTTCAATTGACCATTTTGTAGTCAAGTACAGTACATGTTTTATAGAGTATAAAACTGGTCTCAAACTAGCTATGTCCAGAACCATGATGTATTCCATTTCAACATTGCAGTTACATCACAAGAATAATGAACAAGATGCTCCCATTAACAAAAAAATACTGAAGCTCTGTTTTATCCGAAACTATCTTCTCCCAAAAAATAGAGTTAACTTTGTGTTGTTTTAGAACCTATATATCTGAATATTAATAACTGAGTTTGATTAAGCATGAGTTGAATAAGCAAATTGTGAAGGCAGAAAGTAACCTTAGTATTTATTTTTTAGGAATGTTTGCTTTGTGTATTTTATAAAAACCACCAATAGAAATATAAGCATATACATACTGTATATATGTAGAGGGAGACATACATTTATAGTGTACATGCTCACATATTTTACATAACTATATTTTCCACATATATATGAAACAAAAAGCTGATTTCCCTGTATTTATAGTTGAATGTACAAAACTTCTTTGAATCTCTTATGTAATGTCACATTTGTGTAAAATAAATATTTGGGTAGTCAAGATTAATGTAAAAGGATCAGATCAATCAGTCAAAAAGAATAAGGGTGGATAAGTAAAATACTGTTTTCTCATCAACCTTTACCATCTTTGACCACAAGGTGGCAATCTCTAGATATGTGTAACTCCAAGATTTTTTTTCTTTTTCTTTTTCTTATTAATAATGATGCTTCAAAATAAAATCCTTCCCCCACCAATCTCTATGGTTAACAGGCCTTCTCAGAATCCATGTGAACTTACAGACACAGCTCGAAAACTGGAGTGGTCAATTTGTCACAGAGATTGCTAACGAGGTGCCACACTTTGTGTTGTAAATATGTACAGTTCTCAAAGCTGGTTTAGTCAATTTAGGTTGTATTTTGTTCACAGGTATGTGCATGAGAGCAGATTGTTCATAGAGAGTCCAATTAGTCTCAAAATTCAGTTTCTCTGCTCAGGATTGCTTCATAGGAATCCCTCACCATGTCCCAAAGGATGGAGTTTGTGCACAGAGAAAAACTACTTGGAACCGTGACTGCTGTGCCCATGTCTCTCAAATTAAACTGGACTTAAAAAAAAATTATAAATAGGCTACGTCAAACATCATCTGCACATCCCTCAATACTGTGCTCCAATTTTTGGAGAAGAAACTTGAATTTGAAGATAATTGCTATTTATCTCGCATCCAAGTGTTTGTGTAGTCTCTGTCAGACAGCACACACTCAGGACTGACCTGGGGACTTCCTACCCAAAGTGCTTCTCTGGCAGCTGGATGGTAGGGACATATCACCATAACAGGTTCCACTGCTGCCTTTATAGCTGTCTTGGGCAAGGGATGGGCCTTTTGGACAAGACATTCCCATCGAACTCTCAAAAGTACAGTCCCATAAGTCTTTATTTGGCTTCTTCCAGAAGGAATTTTATAAATTCTCTTTTCATCTAGAGGATATTATGAGCAAACAGTGTTTTTGTTTTTGTTTTTTTTCATTTTAGTGAAGGAAGGGTATATGTACACACAGAGACAAACAAACATACACACACATACACATGCACATACATACACACAGGCACACACACACACACACACACACACACACACACACACACACACCACTCTAACACAACTGGCAAAATGGATGATGATGTTTGAATAATGCCTACAAATAGCCCCGTTGGAATTCTCTAGACCTCTTTCATCTGCAATGTTCATAATAGGGAAATAACTGATGGTCACTGTGGCAGGAAAGTATAAGGTAGTTGATTGCATTCTCTGCTTTTTATTTAAGTACAGATAAAGCTTCAATAAAGTCTTCTATTAATATGGATGACACAGCTTGCTCATATTTTAAAACATTCCCTCAGCACATGGAGCCACTGATTAAAATGTCCATACAGAGCCCATGTGTAAAACAAATGTGATGGACCTAAAAGAGGGGGAGCCTATAGACAACCCAAATACAGCAGAGTATGGAAATGAGTGGTGAATGGCACGACCTAGAAAAATATTAAATAAAATGAAGCTATTGACTTAAAAATATACTAGGCAGAGAAGCATCCTTTAACATGATCAGACAGCTAGTTGTTCCCCTTGTTGTTACTATAGAAATGATGATTGGGAGGGATTATGGGCTTGCAAAGTTGAGTGGATGCAATAAAAAAAGAAGAATTTCTCACTGGGAAGCATCTTTAATACATATGGTATTGTGGAAAGCATTACAACCCCTGCATAAATAACTAAGGACAAGTACACCTGATAGACATTTGCAGGCAGTCATGTAAGTGGAAAGTAAACAGAGGGACTTGATTTGATTTAAAATGAGGAAAGAATCTGATAAAGCAGAGACTATGATGGAAAGGTCAAATTGGAGAACACAAGTTACAGAGCAGGAGGAAATGAGAATGAAGAGATGGAGATGGGTATAGAGAGGAATAAACACAAAATCACCCAGATACTAAATGCATTACATATCAGCTCCTGCTGTGCATGAGGAAGATGTGCTACATGATCTCAGAGGATAAGGAACAGCATAAAACACAGCTGTCCTTTAACAAAGATCTTACATTCTTCCTGGGAAGAAAAAGCAGATGCATATTAAAGAGATTAACACAGATACTAACAAGAAAACACAACACAACAAAAAGCTAGGAAATCTACCAAGATAGATCGTATTGTAACAAAGGATCTGTCCAGACATTAAAAGGAAGCAAATAATTCACCTCAACTTCTTGGACAAAGATTATCTTTATACAACTATTTGACTTCTTATAAGATGTGAATTAATACAATTTAAGGTAAAATGACATGGACATATGGGTGATTTAGCTTTGATAAGTGTAGTTTCCTAAAATTAAACTTCTGTCTTTGAGCTCAGAGATTCAAGAGAACAGCAGCTATGTTTAATGGCTCAGCCAATTAAGCTTTCTAAGTCCTTTGCTTGTAAATGTTTTTGCTGATTAACAAGGAAGAAAGCCTCGCAGGACAAAAAACCAGTCTTCACGCATTAATGAATTTATTAAATATCAAAGTATTTTAAATTGATCTTGGGTTTCCCAAGGGAAAAATAATTCATTAAATTAAAAAAAAAATCTCTTTCCAGTGGTCATTAAATATGTAAAATAATTAGTGACCCTTAAAAAACATTTTTAAAAATCCTTTATATATATCCCTTCAATTTATTTATTAATTTAGGCTTAGAAATTTTGTTCACCCAAGATACAAATTTCTTAAAATTCATTTATTAAAGAATTTCTAACAGCTTGTAGAGATGATAATGATGATGGTGATTCTTTTATTTGAGTACCAAGGTCATATTTTAATTGATTAATTTGACATTTTAAATAGTCATTCAAGCCATCACATCTTTACAGTTAAGAGTCCATCCATCAAATGAGTATAACATTCCCAAATCTTCATAATTCCAAAATCATTGCTCTTTCTTCTGTGTTACGTAATATCTTTAGAGAGCTATGTGGAATGTTGTCACATTATTGATACCTCTGTGTGTGTGTGTGTGTGTGTGTGTGTGTACACATGCATACCCATCTGCATGTGCTAGCACACATGTGCATGCAATGTGTGTGCACAAGCCTTCCTGAAAATATTCACTTACTAGAAAATCAAAATCTGTTTCAAGATTTTATAAAAGCTTAAATTTAGAATCATATTTCATCTCAACCAATGAAAGCAGTTTTGTTTGGTGCCTTCTAATTTGTTGTTAGCCACACAGGGGCACCTTCATTTTTGTTGTTTTAGTGGCTACAGCAGTTGATCTAGAGCCAATAGTCAAAAAACTATATTTGAAAACTTCATTCAACAAAATTCTCAAAGAACTAATAAAGATGAGGAAAGGGTATGTGATGAACTGAATGCTGTTAATCTATATGCATAGCTAACTGCTCCACAAATCATACTTGCTCTGTCCCATGTCCTGCTATATATCTTGTTCCAGACTCCATAGAGGGTTTCATCAATGACATCCCCCCTTTATCAACATGTTTTCAGGTGCCAGTAACACCAGATCATATTTATACTGATTGTGACAGTAAACACATTTAATTGACTCAGACAAATAACATTTCTAAAAGTCAGATTGAGTTTCACAGGAATCTTGCTTCCCAGATTGTTGCTGTATTCCATAGATCTGATTTCTCTCCATCAGACTGTCTGGCTTTCCAAACGTATCAGCTTCATTTCAGGGGTGATTTCCCTCATTGCTTCAAGATAACTCCTGGAAGCTTCCTCATATTTGTATGTGATATGAGAGAACTGACATGTTTACTCAAGATTTTTTTTAAATTAATATTCACCCAGACTTGATCAGCTATGTTCCATGTCTATGTCTGTAACAATCATGATGACATGATAGATTAAAGGTGCTGATGGGATTGGATTCGGTTGTGGATTTTTGCTTTAAACGTGGTAATGGCATTACCTTTGTATATCGGTATTCCCTCCAGCAAAAAATTTAAAGCTATTGGGATTGAGAAACATATAGGCAGTTATAAGATAGTGACTAAAACTAGTGCTTTCGCACACACAACTATGGTAAAAATACTGAGACTCTCTCTCTCTCTCTCTGTCTCTCTCTCTCTTTCTCCTTCCCTCTTTCTTCCTCCCCACATGGGTGCCGATGATGCTGTTATTAGCACATTCTTTTCTATGCTAGGAGTATCTCATGAGGTTCTTCCTCTTAGTGTTTAACCAAACAAGAACCTCTGTGCAAAAATAGTCAAAGTCAATTTTGCTTTCCCTTGCTGCTCAGTGCTAGTTCTGTCTTTGCATGCTGGCAGATATGTATAGATAGGGAAGCTAAGAAAGTCTCCTATACACAGGCTAGACAGTTCAAGGGCTCTTCTGGGTGAGATTTGACACTAATTGAAATTATATATATATATATATATATATATATATATATATATATATATATTCAAGAAATTAATTTTATTTTAACAAAATACACACACACACACACACACACACACACACACACACTTAGGACTCTTCTACAATCTATAAGCCTTATGAATTGTGTCTGCCACAAAAGAAAACAGGATTTCAGAGAAAAGAGAATAGTCCAACTTAAACACATGAGCAGACTGCTGCTGTCAGGAATTGCACAGTCCTGAAATGGAGCAGTGACAATCTTGACTTACAAGCCATCAGTTATCATGTATCTAAGGATAGAATTCCTAACCCCGGGTTTCAGTAGCCACCACCAAATTCCTAAAATCAAGGAAGAAACAGATGTTTAAAGTAGAAAATGAAAAAAAAAAAAAAAAAAAAAAAAAAAAAAAAAAAAAAAAAAAAAAAAAAACAGTAGAAAATGATGTTTGGAGAAAGTTATAAGAAATGATGCAGAACATGTCTTTGTAAGTAAGAAGGCAGATTTCAGATGTGGAAAAGCAAAGGCCAGAAGAAAAGCTAGACTCCATGAAATGGAAGAACTTAACAAAATGCATTAACCAACCAATATGCGATTTGACTTCAGGACCATTCCACCAGAAAGAAGCCATACCTGACACTCTTTGAGTGACCAAGAACCAAAGACCAGATAGCCCAGGATACTAGGGTAAAACCAAATACTATTGGTCTAAAAAGAAAAGAAACAATAAAATGATTCATAATAATATTCTGCTACACTAATAGATCAGTGTCTTGCTCAGCCATTACCAGAGAAGCTTCCTCCAACAGCAAGCGTGAACAAATACAGAGATTCACAGAAAGACATTATGTAAAGATTGAGAGACCTTGGAACACTCAGCCTTAAATAGGATTGCTGTGGATATTGTTCTATGTAAATAAAAGACTGATGGCCAGTGACCAGGCAGGAAGTAGGTTGCCAGGCAGGAAGTAGGTGGGACAAGGAGAGAGGAGAATTCTGGGAAGCAGAAGGCTGAGGGGAGAGACACTGCAGCCACCGCCAGGACAAGCAGCATGTGAAGACGCCGGTAAGCCACCAGCCACGTGGCAAGGTATAGATTTATAGAAATGAGTTAATTTAAGATAAAAGAACAGTTAGCAAGAAGCCTGCCATGGCCATACAGTTTATAAGTGATATAAGTGTCTGAGTGATTATTTTATAAGTGGATTGTGGGACTGCGGGGCTTGGAGAACCTGGAGAGAAAACCTCCAGCAACAAATGGCGCCCAACGGCTCGATTTTCCACCTTAAACCAGAGAATATTTAATAACCAATTCTAAACAGAGCCAAAACCAGGTTCCTGCTTCTTGTCTCATACAGGTAGCTAGACAACGGCAAAACGCAGGTTTTAACACTGGCGGGTTCCTGGCATGTGCGTTTGACCGGCAGTATGGTGGGAATGAGGCATCTGCCAGCGGCACTTTACGCTGTGTGATAGATTTACTCTTTACTAGTATTAAAAAAAAAAAAAAAAAAAAAAAGGTTTCTGGGCTACACGCTGCTTTGATAAAAGCTTAGACCCACTATTTCTGAGACTTGATGACTCACAAAACTGGCGGAAAACGCCATGTTGGTAAGCTAAAATGGGCGGAGCCAGCAGCCACATCGCCATTTCAGTCTTAGAATACTGCAGTTTAAAGCAACAGATTCACAATACGTAGGCTTGAAAGACAAAAAAAAAAAAAAAAAGATAAATTAATATAAAAAAGCCACTTAAAGATGAATATTACACAGACAATTTGGATTGTGTTGTCTTTGGGATTTTTAACTGCAAAAAAACATTTGATCAAAAAAGATGTTATATTAAACCAATATGTATATTTTAAAAGTACCTTGACTTCAAAATTTGGATTTAAGGATTTGTTGCTTTGGAAAAGAGGTTCTGCTTTTGTTTCCACAGAAAGTCAGAGGCTGTGGATTTGTTCCAGATTAAGATACATCAGGTTTGACCAGTCAAGACCCCCGGAAAGATCTCCGATGACACCATGGCCCAGATGACCTAACATCCAGAGCAGTTTCAAGGCAACTGGTTCACACAATACAGCCTCACGGACTACCCCATAAGCCTAAAATTTTCTTTGCGTCCCCATAAGAGACAGCGCCCCCCTCCAGCAGGAAGTAGTAAGAGATACTACGCCCAAATTCCCAAATATATGAAACTGGCTTTAGAGGTGGAATTGGCTCACTCCCCCTCTAAACCCAGACATATTTTAAAAAAAAATGGTTGAGATTCTTCTGTCCCAAATCATAAGAGCCCTCTGGTGTGGGACAGAGAAAAAACAATATTTTTATTTAAAACAGGTTGATTATAAATGTGATCTCTTTCTAAAAAAGAAAAGGGGATATGATATAGATATATAGGAGGATATAGAGATGATAAGATAAAAGGATAGATTAATCAACCTACTTTTAATGAACAACTTGTTTAAAATGTTTTACATTGGTATAAATTTTAGTTTATTGATACAAACTTGAAGTTAATTTTGTCATACTGTATATATATATATATATATATAATATATATATATATATATATATATTTCTATTCTTGTTTGAGGTATTATGTTTATATAACTCATTTAAAATTGTAATGGATAATTAAAAAATAGATTAATAATTAGTCATCTATGATAATCATATTTGTAACCATGTTAGTTAAGTCTTCTAGGTATACATAGATATATTTCAATAGATAGGTAATCTTCAAACACTTCATAGACCTAGAGAATATGGCATTTAAATAACTTAAAATTCTGTTGACGTGAGACACAATTGCTCCTGGCTGCACCAATTGATCCCGAGAGAATGTTGGGCTTCTAAGACATTTCCATTTGGAAGTTTGTCTTTTTGGCACAAAATGGCCTACTGGCAAAGAACTGCCCTTGCCTTGACGGCTGACAGTACAAATGCAATGCTGTCCTTTCTGGACAAGCAGGACACAAGGAAAGCGACCACTGTACTCTGCCAAGACAGGGTAAGATGGTCTCTCAGAATTCCTGCATCTAAAAATGGTCTGTTAGATACTCTCAGCCTGTAGCCAATTTGAATGCACCAACAATGCTGAGAAACATTAGGTGACTGTCCAGGCTGCCAGCTGTCTTGGTCAACTCTTACAAGATTCCCGAAAGTTGCTTGCATCCATCTACCATTTCTCAGGTACCATTATGTTCCTTCTCAGGTCTTTGATGTGGTTGAAAACTAGATAGTTGTAATTTCCTCAGCTATGATAAATGATAAGTTAGATATAAAACCTTAAACTCACAAATATAAGATAGATAGGACATCTTCTTTAATATTGTAATTATAATTCTTGCTCGGTAATTGTTTTATTATATGTAATTTTACCATGTTAAAGTTAAAACCTTTCTTTTTAAAAAAGAAAAAAAGGGGAAGTGCTGTGGATATTGCTCTATATAAATAAAACACTGATGGCCAGTGACCAGGCAGGAAGTAGGTTGCCAGGCAGGAAGTAGGTGGGACAAGGAGAGAGGAGAATTCTGGGAAGCAGAAAGCTGAGGGGAGAGACACTGCAGCCACCGCCAGGACAAGCAGCATGTGAAGACGCCGGTAAGCCACCAGCCACGTGGCAAGGTATAGATTTATAGAAATGGGTTAATTTAAGATAAAAGAACAGTTAGCAAGAAGCCTGCCACGGCCATACAGTTTATAAGTGATATAAGTGTCTGAGTGATTATTTTATAAGTGGATTGTGGGACTGCGGGGCTTGGGGAACCTGGAGAGAAAACCTCCAGCAACATAGGATGTCTCCATCAACCCCCCCCCCTTGGTGATAAGGGAACCCTTTGAAGAGGAGGCAGAAAGAGTGTAAGAGACAGAGAAGATGTAGGACACCAGGAAAACAAGGCCCTCTAAATCAACATGATCAAAGCTCATGTGAACTCAGAGACTGAGTTAGCATCCAGAGTGCTTTCATAGATCTACAACCAGGTCCTTTGTGTATATATTATGGCTTCTGGTTTAGCATTTTTTTTTTAGTTAAGGTTTATTTTCTTCTTTAATTAAGAAAAAAATTTCATTCATTTTAGACACCAAATCAAAGATCCCCCTCTTCCCTACTCCCGCACCCAGTCTCCCCCTCATAAGAAGGCACATCAAGTAGAGGCAGATCCAAGCCCTTCCCCTGCCTCAAGGCTGCATGAGGTGCCCCATCATAAATAGTGAACTACAAAAAACCCCCTCACGCACCAGGGATGGAATCTGATTCTACCGCCAGGGGGCCCCTGAAGCAGATCAAGCTACAAAATTGTCTTACCATGCAGAGGGCCTAGTCCTGTCCTATGCAGGCTTCACAGCCATTGATCCAACTTTCATGAGCTCCCACTAGTTTGGTTTGGTCGTCTCTGCAGGTTTCTCCATCATGATCCTGATGTTCTTACTCATAGAATCCCTCCTCTCTCCTACTGGATTCCTGGAGCTCTGCCTGGTGTTTGGCTGTGGATCTCTGCATCTGCCTCCATCAGTCATTGGATAAAAGCTCTGTGATGACAGTTAGGGTATTCACCGATCTGATCACTGGGGCAAACCAGTTCATTTCAGGCATCCTCTCCACTATTTCTAGTAGTCCAAGCTGGGATCATTCTTGGGGATTCCTGGTAACTTCCCTAGCACTGGGTTTCTCTCTATCCCCATCATGGTATCTCTTTCATTGCTTTACAACTCCATTCCTGTTCCAGTTGGACCATCCCATTTCCTTATGTTCTCATCCCACATCCCATACCCTCCATTGCCCACCCCTCACTCCCAGTTCACTCATGGAGATCTCATCTATTTCTCCTTCCAGGGCTATCCATGCATCCCTCTTTGGGTCTTGTTAGCTAGCTTCTCTGGAGTTGTGGGTTGTTGTCTGGTCATCCTTAGTCTTCACAGACCTGTTTTCGCATTCTTATGAAATTCCTGAGCATGCAAACCAGTAGGTCTCTGTTTCTTGTGCCTTCTCTTAGACACCTTTTCTTCCTTTTGCTTGTTTCGTTCAATTCAAATTTATTTTATTTTATCTTATTTCATTATCCTTAGAAGCCTCTTCATTTCCTAGTAAGAGACAGGAAGGGAGTGGATCCAGATGACAGTGGAGTTGGAACAAGGAGATGTCACATAGCTGAGATCCATGAGTTTCTTTTGAGGAGCCATATAGACTGTGGCTTAGTTCCTGAAGCCCAGCTAGCTCAAGTTGTTTTAATCTTAATATTGAGAGATATATTCAAGTGTTTCAGTGTGCATCATATCTAAAACAAAGCTTTAAATATGACTTAAGGTTGGTTTAATATGTTTTGTTAATAGCTTTTAGGTCAAAAACCTTGAAACAATCTAAACTTTAGAAAGGCACATAGTTGAATGAGGGACTTGTTGAGGTCAAGGAACAAGAACAAAACAGCCTGGTTCTTATTTGCTGATGTACCTTTCTTGCTAGGACAGGTTGATTACCAACGGTGATGATTAATTCCTTTTACCTGTGTCTGCCCTCAGCTTCTGGATATTATTTAATAAAAAAAAACTGTTGATGTAAGTAAAAACAGTGATGTAGCATTGTAAGTTAATGCTGAGACATAGGGACTGACAAACAAAGGGTTAATAAAGCAGAGCAATAATTTGGGGCACTGTGAAATGGCTAGGACAAGTCTTTACTCCACAAATATTTGGCACAAAGCTTTGAGAATTTGATCCTATCTGATTTTTATAAAAAATGTGTGCAATGGATATCTGATTAAATAACATATCGTGATTACATCAGATTAAGGTAGCAAATTAAGTGTGAACAAGAAAGGTAATTTAAGAAGTAGTTTGAACTGGTGGTTGATAGTATGTATAACTTGACATTTATATATATATATATATATATATATATAAATATAATCCCAAAGTCTTACTTCCTTATTCAGTTTATACACTGTCACTTGATTACATAGGTATGGCGTAGCGGCACAACTCAATGAGTTAGTGCATGTAAAATTTCAGAGAAAGATTTAAAAGGCCACAACATAAAAGATATTGACTTACATGCAATTATTGGGATAAAGAAAAATTACTAAAATACTTCAGAGCAAGAGACATCAGATTTTTTTTTTTTTTAGAACTCAAAGGAAACCATATGTGAAAAGCAACCAAGGGGTTAATTTCAGCACACTGAAAAGAAAAATGTCCTACCAATGAGAAGGGTTCAGACAGGAAGGATTCATCAGATACAGCATGACTGTGGGCACCTTGACCCCATCCATCCAAAGAGATTCTTAAGCATGTAATTCAAGTTGAACCATACAACTCAGGGAGAAACCAAAAGTTTTGGAGGGAATCATTTTCTCTTTTACCTACTGCAAGTATTTCCTTGGAAATTCGGAAATGAAGAAGGAATTTATGGAACATTTGAGAAGCAAATGCAAGATGTGAAACCAAGGGACTCTAGTTCCCAATATTGCTGAATTGTGGGATTGTTTGCTTTGATGTATTTGGAAATAAATCTCCCCCCAAATGGTGTGTGTGTGTGTGTGTGTGTGTGTGTGTGTGTGTGTGTGTGTGTGTGTCTTGTGGATGCCTGTGAGTGTCTTATGTGGTGTTTTTATGTATGTCTGTGGTGTGTGTGTGTGTGTGTGTGTGTGTATGTATCATGTGTGGTGTGTTTGTATATTTATGAAGGTGAAACTGAGAAACAAAACAATAAATATGCTAGGAAGAGAAAGTTGAAACAAAAGTTGATATTACAGACATGTTGGAAGGCTGAATAAGATCGCACTTATTAAAGGGATAGTCCAAAGCATTGGTTACTCTTCTCTTCATAGAAATTCCATGTGGAATTCTCCTTGACAGGTGGTGGGAAGTAGAAATTCTAAAATCCTCTAATTTGATGATAATAACCTGGACTTCTGAAAGCCATTTGTCGCAAGGCAACAGTCCTTTCTTCTTATTTGCTTAAGGGCTCATATTATTTATGAGTTCCTACAACCGAGTGCCTAGAGTCACTCTTCCCTTAATTGTGGTTGTGTTGGGAAAAACCTTGGCAAATTCTATCTAAAGCACAGCAGATAAAAAATTCTTCCCACATCCAACTCCCAATTACTATAATGACTGTATTTCCCAAAGAACCATAAGAAGTAATAGAAGTCATTCTATTCTAGGAGGTTATTGACACTTAATAAAGGAGGTTTCCTTTACAGGAGCTTCCCATACAGGTCTCTGTTACTTGCCAGCTGCAAGATAACAGAGAACTGACTGTGGAACTCTGGTTGTATTAGATGTCAAGGCATATAGGCAGAGCAAGTTCAGAAATGTGGTGTATATGGGGCTCTCAACTAGAAAACGTGAACTTCTGAAATATATGCTGGAGACAAATCTTATACATAAACGACTCAAGCTAAAAGAAGGTAAAATGTATGCTTTGGGGGAAGCTGCCCCTAGGGCTGGGCTTATAGTCAAGTGGCAGAGTCTGGGTTCTTATTGGGCCTACTAACTCTGGGGTTGTCAGGAATCCTTCAGATGTTTCCTCGAGTGATTAAAGTGTTTCAGCATCTTGCTTAGCCACCATACCCAGAGTTCCAGAAGTCTCAGCTATCATACAGCCAATGACAAAGGAAAAACTACCACTCTGTAACTCAGCTGTCGTCTCTTTCAATCCTGTTATTAGTATACACACTATATCCACCTATTACACCACCCAACAATATAGTATAATAATTATTACTTCAAACATTGTATGCTCATTAAATAATCTGAAGAAAGGAAATCAAATATAAATTTATGGTTTGCCATATAACCATTCTAACTTTCTAGTTCTTCTTGTTTTCCTCTGTTTTTCTGGATTCAGTACCACCCAGGTCATTTTCATACTTCAGCACAATTTCCCTATCACCTCCCAATTTTGTGCTTCTGTTGTGAAATATATTAATTTCAAGTTTCTGAGTTTCATACACCCCAGGTAAATAATGCAATTTTATACATATTGCATTATATAATTACTTTTTAATCAAGAGGAAAAATGGAATAATGTGCATTAATATTATCTTATAATTGCCTAATTACCTTTACTAGTGCTCATATTTTTTCTTATAAATTGAGTTTAAAGTCTGGATCCCTTATTTTCAACCCAAAGAAATTACTTTATTATTTTTTACAAGATGGGTTTGGTAGCAATAAATTTTCATCATTTGTCATATGAGACTACATTCATTTCACCTTCAGCTGGCAAAAATAGTCTACTATGTACAAAATTCCTGGCTTGCATAATCTTTTTTTTTCAAACTTGCTGACTCTATCATATATCAATTTAAATAAAGTCACCAGTTTATGATTTTCTGACTCGTAATCCTTAGATATCAATATATATTATACAGGAATCATATTTTGAGCTTGGAATTTTGGTATTTTTCTGCACACATGTTATATAATATGGTTGCCTTTGGTACAGAGCAGTGGCAGTGAACCCCAGCTCTTTGTCACATGGCCATGATAGTAAACAGGCAAAATATGCATGGACTCGTTGCTAAGTTACAGTGTCTGCCAGGTGAGCTGAATTAAATGCATTTTAAACTTAGAGTATTTTCCATTTATTCTGAGTTCATCAGAACTCCATTTAATCATAAATCATGGAATATCTACAGATTATTGAGTCTCCCTGATTAATTTTATAAATCAGTGGTTGAACTTTTCACTACTAAATTTCCATGTGGGACTAATTGAATTTAATCTCTATCTCTTTACAATTTTTTTTCTGTTTGATGAAATATTGTCACCATAGCTTCTTTTTATACATTTAAATTTGGATTCCTTAAGCTAGTTGAATGTCTGTATAATGAATGCTTTGAACTTTTATTCACTCCTAAATCTGACATGTGATGTCTCTCATGGGCAGATTTTCTTTTTCCTGATTATTCTTGTATTTGACACATTCCTGATTTTTATTTTGTGTTCCTCCTGAGTTTTTATCAAACTGGGTATTGTAGGTAAAGTATTGTACAAACTCATCCTTTTTACCCCTTGGAACTTGTAATTTGCATGTTCATTTGATGGCTTGTCTGGACGAATTTGAGAAACCTATTCCCCAGAGCATGACTGCTGATGCTATTTCTCAGAATGTGCAGTTCAAACACTGAGGACGGTCAACTTCTGTGGTTATACCTAGCTGTGAGTATTCACTAATTGCAACATTTTTATTTTCTTAAATAGAACTCTAAGAAGAAGTGGTTCAGTGGTGAGATCCTATTTAAAGTAAGGGTCATGGTCTCAGCCTTGGAAGATGTTTTGATCCTAGGAACTTGCTTCTTGGTGGTGTCCCTGGTTCTTTGTTATTACACTTCCATGTCATATATGGGTTTCTGGTTTTGTACTGGAATTCAAATATTCAATTCTCCTCTTAAATGTGTATTTTTAATCTCCATTGTATCAACCAGTATCTGTATACATGAAATTTCCAGTTAATTTGACATTAAGTATGCAGTAGCAGAGATCTAAATTCTTTGTTCATAAGGATTGTGTTTCCCCTGGATGGAACCTCTGTGCTACAGTATCTGGGATAAATGATGAAGACAGCAGCTGACTTTTCTTTGACTGCCATCATTGCTAACCCACTAAGGCAATAGGGAAGGAGGTGGTTCTTTGTCTTCCCAAGTTATCCATTTTGCGCTGCACATCCAGTGAACAAGGACACAATGTATACATGTTTGGGTTCAGGATTTCTTGACCCATTTTACTTAGAATACCTTTTCTATTTGGGTGAAAACTAAAAGAAGAAAGGGCGATCAATTTTCCTGTCTGTGGCTTATCAGAAGAGTTTCTGTGATTCCAAGCTCAAAGGGTATGGGAGATATTGTCACTTCTCTTGTGGTAAATCTGTAGCCTTAGACTGAGACAGGGGGTATAGAGTAAGATTCATCTGTTTGGTTTGAAGAACAGCTATAATAATCCTCTCATCACACTGAGCTGGAAAAGGACAAAGATAATGTGTCATCACTTAGATACCAAACAGCTTTGATTTTCTTTTTTTTACTTAGATAGAACTGTTTTCCTTAAAGAAAACTACACATTTTATGTAGCCTATGGGAGAACTTCTAAACACTTAAAGGATGATTAACTTACGGAATGTTTTCATTAGTGAAATGACTTTTGATTTTTCTTGGAGAGGGACCACCATACTCCATCATCATAATGCCATTTCAATAGTCAAGCTTACTGGTTGTCTTTTATATAAATGCTGTCTTCAAGAAATGAAGTTTCATCACAACGTGTATATTTTGCTTGCTTTCATTTATCTAACTTGTGGAAATTTCTTTCTTAACATGAACATTCTCTTTTGTTTTCAATTTAATGTTCTTAGTATGGTTGACAATGTTATTTGTTCTAAATAATTCCTATTTACTTTGTCTTGAATTTTTGAAGTATGTCATTCAACTCTTACGTCTACATATCACTCTTATTATATTTTCCTATTAACGAGTACCGCTAGCAGATGTGGTGGTTTGAATGTGAAATGTCTCCTATTGGCTCATGGATTTGACTCCTAAGTCTCTAGTTGTTGATATGCTTGGGGGGAGGTTATGGAATCTTCAGGAAGTGGATCCTTTCTGAAGTAAGTATGTCATCGGGGTGGTATTTGAGAGTTTATGGTTTCATTCTACTTCTGTCCACTCTCACTTTTGCTGTTAAAAATGTGTCCTCTAAGCTTCCTGCTCTTGCTGCCATGCCTTGCAGCCCACTGGGAACTCTGTCTCTCTATCTCTGGAACTATAAACTAACATACACTGTTTCTTATAAATGTTGCTTTTGGCATAATGCTTTATGTGGTGGTATTGTGTTCACCAAAATATTGTGTACTCTAATAAATTTATCTGGGGTCAGAGAACAGACAGCCACTAGATACAAAGGCTAGAAAATGGTGGCACTCACACCTTTAATCCTAGCATTCCAGAGATAGAAATCCCTCTGGATCTCTGTGAGTTCAAGGCCACATTGGAAATAGCCAAGCATGGTGACACACGCCTTTAATCCCAGAAAGCCAGCCTTTAATCCCAGGGAGTGGTGGTAGAAAGAGAAAGATATATAAGGCGTGAGGACCAAAAACTAGAGGCATTTGGCTGGTTAAGCATTTTGGCTGGTTAAGCATTCAGGCTTTTGAGCATTAATTCAGCTGAGAGCCATTGGGATGAGGACTCAGAAGCCTCCAGTCTGAGGAGACAAGACCAGCTGAGGATCCGGCGAGGTGAGATAGCTGTGGCTTGTTCTGTCTCTCTGATCTACCAGCATGGACCCCAATAACTCACCTCGGGTTTGATTTTATTAATAAGAACTTTTAAGATTCATGCTACAGCTTTATTATAGCATATGAGTAATTGATACTTGAGTTGGTTCCAGAAATGGGGATTTTCTGTGAACAACCTGACCAGGTTGTTTTGTTTGATGAACAAGGAAGACTTTGAAACTTAGGACAAAATATAAGCAGAACTTAAGAGTACATCATAGTAACAGCCTGTAAAGGTAGTGCGGAGAGTAATGCAGACAATGAAAGTCTAGTTCATGATCTTTCAGAGTGAAACAAGGTCCCTGTTAACAACTGGACGTGAAGTCATTCATGGTAGTATTTTAGCAATGAGTCTGGCTGTTTTTTACCCATGTCCTGAGAATTTATGCAAAGCTAAATTGAAAAACAATGGACCACTTTTTTAAGCAGAGGGGATTTCAAGACACTATGATGTTGAGTTTGTGGTTGACAATTATTGATAACTTTTATGTAGATCTCCAATGAAGAAAGAGCAAACTGAACAGAAAGAAATTCAAATTTTATAGTTTGGGAGGAAAAAGAACACCAAGAATTTTAATATCAAAGCCAAAGCATACTCTGAAACAGGAGATGTAATTTTCATTTAGGAGAGACCTTCTGCTCTTCATTGGAACAATGGGAAGGGTTCCCTGGGGAAAGATCTCGTCTTGATGAGCTTTCAGCTTGTAAAAGGAAAGGGAGTAAAGAGTTTTTGTTCTTAAAAATTAAATGCATGAGCAGACTTTTTGGAGCCTACCAATGATGGGACACCTCACACAGCCTTGAGGCAAGACGGGGAGAGGGGGCACTGGGACCTGCCTGTACTAAATGTACCTCCCCATGGGAAGCCTCACCTTCTTATAGGAGAGAATGGGGGGTAGGTTGGAAGGGGAAGGGGGAGGGGTGGGAGGAGGGAAGAGGAAGATCTTTGATTGGTATGTAAAATAAATACAAAAACTTTTTTAATTAAAAAAAGAAAAAAATTAAATGGATGCACCAACCCTGCCCACCCCAATCTACCCAGGAGATCTCTTTTATTTCTCCTTCCCAGGGAAATCTATGGATCTCTGTCCTGCTTTGAGCCCTCCTTGTTATCTAGCCTCTCTAAGGCTGTAGATTGTAGCATGGCTATCCTTACTTAACAACTAATAACTGCTTGAGTGAGTATATACTTTCTGGGTCTGGATGACCTCACTCAGAATGATTTTTTTTTCTAGTTCCATCCATTTGCCTTCAAGTTTCCTGATGTCATTGTTTTTAACATTTGAGTAACACTCCATTGTGTAAATATACCACATTTTCTTTAACCATTCCTCTGTTAAGGGACACTAAGTTGCTTCCAGGTTCTGGCTATTATGAATAATGCTGCTATGAACATACTTGAGCAAGTGTCCTTGTGGAATGATTAAGCATCCTTTGGGTATATGCCCAAGAGTGATATAGCTGGGTCTTGAGGTAGATTGATTCCCAATTTTCTGAGAAACCTCCATATTGATTTCCAAAGTGGCTGTACAAGTTTGCACTCTCACATGCAGTGGAGAAGATGTTCCCCTTGCTCCACATCCTCTCCAGCATAAGCTCTCATTAGTGTGTTTGATCTTAGCTATTCTGACTGGTATAAGATGGAATCTCAGAGCCATTTTGATTTGCATTTCCCTGATGGCTATGGATGTTGAACAACTCTTTAAGTGTCTCTTGGCTCTTAGAGATTGGATCAGGTAGAAACCTGGTACAAGGGAAACTCCCATGAATCTACAAGAATGATCCCAGCTGAGACTCCTAACAATAGCAGAGAGGGTGTCTGAACTGACCATTTCCTGTAATCAAATTGGTATCTGTCCCAATTGTCATCGCAGAGACTTCATCCAGTGACTGATGGAAACAGATGCAGAGACCCATAGCCAAGCACTGGTCCAAGCTTGGAGGATCCTGTTGAAGAGAGGGAAGAAGGATTATATGAGCCAGGGGTATCAATGTCATCACAAGGGAACCCACAAAACAACTAACCTGAACTCATAGACACTCACAGACATCTGGAAAGTACAGTGGCATACAGGAATGGAACCCACCCAAGAGAGAGATGTAAGTCAGAGAAACTGGAGTGATTGAGCCGTATATGCCCTTTGAAACTAAAGATATTGATGAGAAGATAGAGGATTTGAAGTTTTTCTTGTTTGTCTTGCTTTGATCCAGTCTCTCATCACTATTCTCAAAGATTTGCATATTTGATCACTTGGTTCATAGTTTTTGACACTATTTATGGGAGGTGATGGAACCTTTAGGAGGTGGAGCTTTGCTGAAGGCAATTCTGTTTCTAGTTCACTCTCTGCTTTGAGTTGCTATTTGCAGAATGATGTTTCAGCTTTTGCTCCAGCATTCTAGTGTCATGCTTCCTCTACCATCATGGACTCCCCATCTTGAACTCTAAGTCAAAATAAAATGCCCCATATGCCACTTTCGGTCATGAGAAAGTAACTAATGCAGCATGTATGATCATCATCTGGAGTGTTGCTTTAAAAATTAATTATTGACCCTCCTCAGAATCTGTGATTTTATAAACCTCATCTTTAGAAAATTTTCTGGTGCTGATGATAGTATCATTTGAATACTGCATTTTGAAATTAATTATTTGATTTTAATCTCTGTCCTCAATTTTAGGCAAGTTTCTTAAATTTGCCCTACAGCTGACAAATCTTTCTTTCTCAACTATGTCTGGTTTACTGTTTATAATCTTCTGTGTTTTAAATTTCAGTGTCTGCTATTCATTTCTAGAAATTCTCTTTCTGTTAAATCTACCTGTTATCTTTTAATTGAGTTTCATTTTCTTTATCTTTGTGTCCTTGTTTACATTATTTTAGTATACTCATTTTTCAGATACTCTGTCAGGAAGTCCAAGTATATCAAGCTATTTAATTCTATTTCTTCTCATTTGGCTTATCAGCTTTCCATTGGTGGTATTATTTCCTCATGTGTTTAGTTACTTTTTATATAAAATTATTCTTGGCAAAAAAAGTATTTGTTCATATGAATTTTGTGTATATTGAGTTAGAGTTATTTCTTTATAATGAATGGAATGTGGAATATTTCATTTGCAAAGAGCTTGAAATGCCTAATAAACCTCAGCATATTGCACTAAGATCTCACTAGATAATTCATACATATAATGTAATGTGGTATAAGATTAGATAAGGCATTACTACTTAAAGGGGGCTAATTATAATAATTTTATGTTCCACTTTCTGGATAAGTCGCAAATGGAAAGTTTTCTAGACCTCATTTTATTGAATAGAGTATGTGTGTATGTGTATTAGTATATCTTTTTCTATTTACCTACTATGTAAAGTCGTAGTTTTAAAGCCAAAGCATCCTATGTAGAGTTGACAACTAAATCATGTTAAACTACATTGCTACAGTGACAGCGCATTGGATTCCTGATTATTCTCAGAATTCTTGTGATTTGTTGTCTTGAAATTTTCTTACTATTTGTCTTTTAAATATGTAATTAATTAATATTAAAGTTACCTTTATTAATTTTTGTTTATGAAATATTAGGAAGTATATAAAATCCAAGTAAGCCGGGCGGTGGTGGCGCACGCCTTTAATCCCAGCACTCAGGAGGCACAGGCAGGCGGATCTCTGTGAGTCTGAGGCCAGCCTGGACTACCAAGTGAGTCCCAGGAAAGGCGCAAAGCTACACAGAGAAACCCTGTCTCGAAAAACCAAAAAAAAAAAAAAAAAAAAAAAAAATCCAAGTAAAATAACTCTTGAAAGTCTATTTGTGCAACAGGAAAATGAAATCACAAAATAATTAAAAACAGCATTAATCTTTATAATATAAACTTATAATTATGTATTATATATTAAATTTTCAGTTATAATATATAATAGATACATACAATATATTTACATGCATAAAATATAGATGCACACATGTAATTTTTACATAAGTAGATAGTACAGTTACTATTTTCAATGATGAATATCCTGTATATGAACTCTATGTCTTCTAGTTATGTTAACTTCTCCCTTTTTCACTTGTATTGTTGTTGGACAAATAACCAATTCCAAACTTTTCCTGCTTCCCGAAGGCCAAATAATATTTGAATTTTCTATTAATTTTAAAGCACAATAGATTTGGAATACAATTGTCCAACAAGTTAGGGTTCTGGTGCCAATATGATGAACAGTTTCCCACTTGTACAGAAATAATTGATATACTGGCAATCCTTGCTGTTTTATTTACTGATATATTTTGGCATAATGGGGGTGTTCAACAAATGATTGATGCATAATTACATGATCTTGTTTATCTACCCCAAACCAAGGACTTGGCTATGGTTTCTGGAATCAGGATCTAACATTCCATATATCTCCCTGTAGGAAAATTCTTAGCCCTTGAATCTTTCCTCCTAGCTGAAACTCAAATGTTAACCTCTGCTTCCTCTAAGAGTGAGAGGGAATGGCAAGGATGGGGATATTCTGTAGGACTGTGGTTAATTGTGAAATTTACCACCACTAAAACCTTTTATTCACTGAGATTTATATGCTTTATAATTCAGCAAATGCCTTGCACATTAAAATTAATAAATATCCCATTGTTTAAGTGTCAAGTAGCTAGATAATTGTTTTAACAAAGCCATAAAAAGGTGAATTTTATGCACAGAGATTGATTAATTTGCTAATTACCAAGCTCATGACCAGGGCTGAAGACAGGATAAGAGCTAGTATTGTAAAATATCCCCTCAAAGCCATGGGCATCCCCACATTTCCTGTCTTTGCCTCATAGGGAGATGAACAAAGACCTGCCCCAAGGAAAATCAGCTTTATTCTAGCGTTCTCTGCAAATTTGGCTATAAGACCATATGAAGGCTTTGATCAAGGAAAATTCTCTTTAGCATTTTAGAAGTTTTTAATGAGTATGCTTAGAATGTAATCATTTCTACCACTTTAATAAGATATTCAATGGAAAGTGAGGCAGGGTTAGATCAGACATTGTCAGTTATCTGCTAACTTCAAATCAAAGCTTTTAGATCTCCAGCATTCTTTAATTGAAAGGGTTTTCCTTCCCAGTATGTCCATCAAGCATATCAGCACCTCAGTGATAACATCCCCTTTATCCCTAGTGAAATTTAAACAGTGTTTCTCAGAGTAATATAGCTCATAGAAGACACTAACTGCATTTCAGGGCTCTGACTTACTGTAATAATGAGACCAAGTCAGTGTCTGCATTTAGACTATATGTTTCTCGTGAGCAAGGCCCGAAAATATTTTCAGATGCTCAATAATTGTTATGGCACTGGTGAAAAGCATTCTCAATATATATTTGTTAAAGGAATGTTGGATTACTAGGGTAGGCCAGTTCAGGCACCCTCACCACTATTGCAAATAGTCTAATCTGGAGTCATACTTGTGAATTCCTGGGAATTTCCCAAGCACCAGACTTTGCTGTCCCCTCATGGGAGAATTTACCCTTTTGGAGTAGGGGATGAGGGGTCGGTTGGGGAGGGGTTACACAGGGGTGCAGGGAGAGGGAAGACAGATGAAAGAGGGACCTGTGGTTGGTATGTAAAATGAATAATAATAATAAAAATAATGTTTGATACCTCTCTCCAGCCTGGTGGTTATCCACAATAGCTCTGAGGAGCCACCCATCCAGTGGCAGGACTAAACTTTTCCCACATGAGATTATCCATTCCCACACTATGGAATGCCTTTGACATGTCTCTGTGTGGAAGGTGGATGAATCGAAATTAATAAAGCTAGAATGAAAATATAGTGTAGTTAATAAAAAGTGAAAATTTACATACCCAAAGGAAACTAAATCCCCATGAAAACACTCATATTCATTTTGCTATTTAAAATAGTAAAGTGTTCTGTTACAGACTAAACACTGGAACACTCAATGTGTAATTTTCTAATAATTTTGTTTTTTTTTTTCTTCCAATTTTCCTCCAAGGGATGACAGAGAGAAAAGTAAATATGCTATATTAAAATTTGTCTCTTTTAATCAGTTACTGATACTGAATCATCCTCTTTTACCAAAACAGGGCCTCAGGTTAATGAATATTTTCTCTCCTACTTCCTGGTTGCCATGACTAAAAGTTCTAGGGAGGTGAGAAAGGCTAGGCCATGAGAGGCATGGAAACAACCTACGGTTCTTGAAAGTCTTCTCTGGGGTAAGGTGGAGTTGATTGGTTTTTACTCTTTACTCTTCTGGGGGCCCATCACCCAGCTCCCAAATAAATCACACATGGAGGCTTATTCTTAATTATAAATGCTCCAGCCTTAGGTTGGCTTGTTTCTAGCCAGCTTTCCTTAACTTAAATTATTCCATCTACCTTTTGCCTCTGGGCTTTTTTCTTTTCTTACTTCTGCATATCTTACTTTCACTCTTACTCCATGGCTGGCTGTGTAGCTGGGTGGCTGGACCCTGGAGTTCTCCTCTCCTTGTTCTTTTGCTCTTTCTTCTTTTTTCTCCTAGATTTCTCCTTCTATTTATTCTATTTTCCTGCCAGCCCTACCTATCCTTTCTCCTGCCTTGCTATTGGCTGTTCAGCTCTTTATTAGACCATCAGGTTGTTTCAGCCAGGCAAAGTAACACAGCTTCACAGAGTTAATCAAATGCAACATTAAAGAATGCAACACATCTTTGCATCATTAAACAAATGTTTCAGAGCATAAACAAATGTAATACATCGAAAATAATATTCTACAACAGTCAGGCACACTTCCCTCAGTTTTATTGAACTAACAGATATTGTGACTCAAATGGAATTAATACATATCTACAGAACATCCCACCCTAACAAAAAAGAATATAATTTCCCAGCACCCCACGTAACCTTCTTTAAAACTGACCACATACTCGGTCAAAAAGCAAATATCAACAAATTAAAAAAAAAATGGAATAACCTCCTGTATTCTATCAGACCACCATGGCTTAAAGTTAAATTTCAACAACAAAAATTACAGAAAGCCTACAATATCATGAAAAGTGAATAATGTTCAACTCCTGCAGGCAGGCTCACCCACTAAAACCCACCATTAGACCCTGCAATCTACAAGATCCATGCCTTACCCCAATACCCATCTGCCTGCACCTCCAGTAACTTTCTGAAACAGGGAATCTGCCAGCTCTCATTGGACCATCCCTGGTGCATGAACGGGCTTTTTTGAGCCCACTACCTATGATGGGACACTTTGTACAGCCTTGAGGCAGGCGGAAGGGCTTGGACTTGACTCTACTGGATGTGTCCCCCCATGGGAAGCCTTGCCTTCTTGTGGGAAGGAGTGGGGGTGGGTTGGGAGGGGGAGGCTGAGGGGGTAGGAGGAGGGAAGAGGGGAATCTTTGATTGGTGTGTAAAATGAATGAAAACATTTTCTTAAAAAAATGAGTTAGGATACTTCTCAGAAAAAGAAAAAGAAAGAAAGAAGGAAGAAAGAAAGAAGGAAGGAAGGAAGGAAGGAAGGAAGGAAGGAAGGAAGGAAGGAAGGAAGGAAGGAAGGAAGGAAAGAAGAAAGAAAGAAAGAAAGAAAGAAAGAAAGAAAGAAAGAAAGAGAGAAAGAAAGAAAGAAAGAAAGAAAGAAAGAAAGAAAGAAAGAAAAGAAAGAAAGAAAAATGCAGCACCACTGCCCATTTAGTTCTTGACATTTTGACAATGAGCATCATAACAAATATGAGGTCATATTTTCTTGTGGATCTGATTTGAATTCTTCTGATGATTAGTGATATAGAACATTTTCCATATACCTACTGGTGACTTATATATCTTCTTTAGAAAACAGTGATTATGGTTATTTACCCATTTATGATAAGTGTTAACTGTTGAGTTATTTAAGTTCATATGTAACTTGGTTATTAAAATATTGGATATCAAATATGTAACTTTCCTATTTGTTAAGCACTTCTTTTGTCATACCATTGCTTTCAATTTGACATCTTCTACTTATTGTTGCTTCATTTCCTGTGATTTTAGTGTCATATCCCAAAATATCATTGTTAAAACCAATATCAAGTGGATAGTCCTTTAGAACTGTTAGAGGTATTTATATTTTCAGGCTCTTTTAGATTTATTTTATTATTTTTATTTCTCTCTCTCTCTCTCTCTCTCTCTCTCTCTCTCTCTCTCTCTCTCTCTCTCTCTCTCTCTCTCTCTCTGTTGTGTGTGTGTGTGTGTGTATGATGTATGTGCAGTATCCACATATGCCAGAAGAATGTGCTGAATACCCTGGATCAGGAGTTATAGATTAGATGAAATAGACCCAGTACCATCTTCTGAAAAAGAAATTTGAATACTCTAAGTGTAGTAAGTGTTCTTAACCACTGAGTCACCTCTCTATCCCCAAGGTATAGCCCAGGCTATCTTCAGACTGATGATTTTCTTGTGTATCCTGCTGATGTACTCTACTACAACTGGTCATCTTAAACTTTTATATTTATGTTTTCACATATTAAAATATTCTATACAAAGCCGGGCATTGGTGGCGCACGCCTTTAATCCCAGCACTCGGGAGGCAGAGCCAGGCGGATCTCTGTGAGTTCAAGGCCAGCCTGGGCTACCAAGTGAGCTCCAGGAAAGGCGCAAAGCTACACAGAGAAACCCTGTCTCGAAAAACCAAAAAAAAAAAAAAAATTCTGTACAATATTTAAAAGGTCATATGCCTATGTTAGGAAAAGGGGAAGTATGCAAGCACCCCAGCCCACACAAGGTACTGATAAAAGCTGTAGTTTTCAAAAGGAAGCAAAGTTGGGTAACTAAGCAATCCAGTAGGTCAGGGGCTAATCTATGTATTTATTAACTGAGTTCTTGTTCTACAGGATGACACAGTGAAGTCCCCATTGGAGAGAAGTGTCAGTTTCGTGAGATGACTATTAGCTCTTTCTTCAGTTCATCTCATTGTTGGATTATCTGTCTATGGGACTTGGCCATCTCTGGAATCCAGGACTGAGTTTAAGACAATGGCTAGTGAATGTCCAGATCATTCTTTGGAGTCTGGATCAGGACATTTCAAATGTTGTTAGAAAGAGAATTAAGTTAATCTCCTCTTTGTGCCTTCAGCCTTGAATGGGTTGAGGTGCCCACAAGTTCTTATGCAGACATTTCTTAAGTGATTATCCTGTATGTGTGACATAAAGTCAGATTTGAAGTAAAGGAGACACTTACAAAATGAAGGCAGGTATACTAATTATTATATGTATATGTGTATGTATATATATATGTGTGTGTATACATATGTATATATATTATATATATATACTTATTTATATGTGAGCATGACATAATATATATGCACAGGTGTGCTCATATGTAAAGGCCACTGGTCAACATTGAGTGTTTTTCTGTATCTTGTCATCTTATTTTTAAAGACAAAGTATCGTACTGACCCAGGAGCCCATCATTTAGGCTAGACTTGTTGGCCAACATTCTCCCCAACTCCTTCAACCCTGAGTTCTATGGACCTGGAAGTCCACAACTGTACTGAGCTTTATATGGTTGTTTATATGAAAATGTACTTGGATTCTCATGCTTCTGCAGCAAGGCTTTTATCCTCTGAGCACTCTTCCTACTGCCAATACTGTCATCTGTTGACTCAGAATATATAATCACAAGGTATGGCAGTTCATCCTTGTAATCCCAATATGTAGGAGCTGGAAGCAGGAAGTTTTTGAGTCTTAAGCCAGCCTGGATTATATATCAAGTTCCAACTTAGTAAGACTTTCTTTTGCTTATAGAAAATGGCATTGGCATGTCATGAAAATTCATATCAAGCTGGAGATAACAAATTTGGAAACAAAGTGATGAGTAGAGACAGTCTCTGAAAGGTTGCCTATGCCCCACTGGATGTCCTGTATGCATGTGCATGTGGGTAGCACCAATTGGACTCAGAAGTTTGTTAGCAGGAATTTAAAAAAGGACATGTAGTTGGGAAGAACACAGAGTACGAAGGGAGTTGGAAAGAAGTAGTAGTGGTGGATTTGATCAAAATACCTTATATAAATGCATACAATTTTCAAATAATAAATTAAAATTATAGTTTAAAAAAGAGCAAAAAGAAAGGAATTGGTTCCTTTAGTTTGAAAACAAATATGTCATTTAATAGAATGGAAATTACTCTCACAATCCTCAAGGTTTGCAGTCTAAAATAATGGTATCATCCAATCCATGCTTATATGAGAATTCTCTGGGAGAATCCATCTGTCTCTTACATCTTGAAGTGGTTGTTGGCATCCTTGAGAAGTCATGAATGGCATTTGTACCTCTCTAACATCTCTTCCATTGGCACAAGGTATTTTTATGTTTCTGTGTCTTCCTGTGATCTTCTAGTGAAACTGCAAGTTCTTGGATATAAGATTCACTTTCTCAAATAGAATGTTTACCATTAAATATATACACATTCCATCTCCAAGTGTGGTCACAGTTATAGGGAACATTGAAGTGAGGACTCTAGCTTATCTTTTTCAAACATAACTCATAACACTGATTTCCCAATTTCCAATTTATCCTTGATTCTTGCAAGTTATGTTTAGGTTAGTTCTCTAGATGGATTGCTATGTTTTACAATAGATATAAAGCAGACTAACTCTCCTGCCACCGAATCCAAAGGATTTTAAATAAATTACTTCATGGAACAAAATCTTCCATTGCCACATACTTCCCCAAGGCAAGTCTTTGAGCAAATGTAAGATCTGTTCATTAAACAAGTACTGACAGCTGGGAGAGATTCATTATGTATAAAACCACTCTGGTGAAGAAAGAAAGAAAACGAATTCAAGCACCTTAAGGTATACAGAATTTTGAGAGAATGAGAATCTGTCATGCTTCCTAAGAAAGTGCATGGTGGAAATTCTTAATGATTGTTACATGAGCAAGTACCATCCTGTCTTTTCAAAGTCTCAGCATGATTTGAAGGGACCTGAGAAATATCTCTCATTCACTATTTATATCAGTATTCATTTATTTATAATTTTCTTTCTCAAACAATGATATAAAATGAGATAAAGTTCAGACCGTAAGGTATAATACATGTAAACAAAAAACAAAAATCAAATCATGTAGGCAATAACATTTGGCAGAAAGATCCCTCAGAACAAACACTATCCTCTACACATGACCATTCTGGTGTCTCATCAATTAGTTGAAATTTTCATGCTTTAAATGTGCACTGTAATGGTATAACTTGAGTATCTTTTAGCTATTTGGAAGGTGCAAGTATTTATGATTTCAAGGATGTGAATAAGTTGAGAAATGTTGATGGATTACTTTTCTCTAGACTTCTCTATGCCTTAAATGTGTGCTGCTTGGAATGAAATCTGGTCCCCATACAGGGAAGATTTTCTGCTCACCTTGCCTGGGCAACATGAGGCAATAACCAGCCATCTGCTGGAAGTTGCTGTCTGAAGCACTGCTCATCGTGTGGTTACACAAGTTAGCACCCATTTCACTCACTGACCAAGAAGAGTAATACTCCAGTTTTCCACCTCTGTTGTCAATATTGACCACACTTGATCTAGGGTAGTGAACAGTTACTTGTTGAGGATTCTTTTATATGTTCCCAGTTATTTTAAAGAAAATGAGGGAATCCATTAAAGTTTGGCTATTCTTTCTTTGTTCCCTGTGATTTTTTTAAACAAAATTTAAATTGCTTAAATAATCTCGAAATTATTTAAGCAATTTAATTTTATAGAAAAATCACAGTGTCCAAAAAGGCATTATCAGTCATCATTCTCAGATCGCAGACAGACACAACCCTAAATTACTCTTACCAGTTCAGGGAACTGCACACACTGTACAAAAGGATCTGAAACTTATGCTCATAGCATCATCAGAAACAAGCATGATTCCATAAAATCAGTGCTAGGGTGAGTGGGTGCAATCTTAGAAGTTTGTTTCTCTGTAGGCTTAACTAATTGAAAAGGTAGATTTGAAATAGTCCACTGTGCTTAAGAAGCACCACATTCTTCCCATAGTCCTCCATCAGTATTTTCTCTCTGCCTAGATTTGAAAGCTGAACTTCTAAGAGGCTATGATCATAATTCTTGAAAAATCATTTGCATTGAGGCTGTTTGAAATACACAATTAAATAGTGTCTTATCTTTTAATAATCACATATTGCAATTTAAACATTGGCATTAAGAAAGAAGAAAGAAAGAAAGAAAGAAAGAAAGAAAGAAAGAAAGAAAGAAAGAAAGAAAGAAAGAAAGAAAGAGGGAGGGAGGGAGGGAGGGAGGGAGGGAGGGAGGGAGGGAGGGAGGGAGGGAGGAGGGAGGGAGGAAGAAAGAAACCTGAAGATCCTACCATGGGAATTTGAAGTGGCTCTGTAAACTCTCATGTGAAGCATGTTTGACCTTGCTTTTTTTTTTTCAGCAAATTTTTTTTTATTAACTATTTGGAAATTTCATACAATGCACTCCAATCACACTTGCTTCCTATTTCTCCCAAATCCACCCTCCCACCCATGCATCCTCCCCCCAAAAGAAAAAAAATGCACCAAGCCCAATTTGTGTTGTCCATTGACTCACTGGAGCACAGTCCAACTCCCAGCGGCCAGCCCCTTAAAGATAACTGAGAGTCCTTCCCCACACCCTTGTCTGAACCCATCAACTGTGAAGAGTTGTACTTCAGCATCTTTATCAAAACTTTTAAGAACTCTCTTCAATAGCTTCCTGTCCGGATCTTGTTTTAAACAATTGAATGCTTTCACTTCTTGGAGGTTATTTTCTCTTTAAGTATTTAGTCAGTGCATTTGCCAATGAATAAACTATGTGGGAAGAATGGTATGTATTCTGTAAGGCATGCTAGAAAATTTTGAGAAGTATAATTAAAATGTCCCTGGCAGCTGAGACTCTTAATGACCACTGAAAATTTATCTATGTGAGTTCCTACACTTTGTGTCAATATTGGCTGTCTCTGCTGTGATTTCCAAAGATTGTTGATAATATCAGAATCCATCATTCATAATATCATGAATTTTCTGTTTTGAAAAAAATTCAAAATTCATGGAGTTCACAACTTCTTCATTTTTCAAAAATAAAAAAGTTATGGAAATTGGAGTGCTGATGTTGTGAGCTTTAATTTGCAAAGCCTGAAATAGAATCTAAACATTATCTCCTGCTTCTGTGAGTTTGAGGAGACTCCCCTAAGGGGGGGAGGGACAAAAGCTATTTATCTGTGTGCCTTACTTATTTAAGCATCTTTTCATGAGTTACTCTCTTTTATTGAAAAAACAAAACAAAACAAACTTTCATATATCTATCCAAATCTATCAATTTGGGTGAGTTCAAGTGAATTTTGTTTTTAAGTTTTTAATTGACTAATAAAGAATTATCCAACTAGATTTGATGTCACTTGAAACACTATAACATTGAAAATTTAGAATGCATCATGCTATGATCAGATAAATAGCATACTGCCACAGAGTTTGTTTAATTTTATAAGCTTTTAGTCTGAGGACCAAAGTGACAAACCTAGGCTGTTCTTTACTTTTTACTAATAAAGGAGAGGAGCTGGTGGTCAGGATGTATTCTATGAGAGAAGAATAAATAAAAAGAAAAAAGAAAAAAAGTTTTGTCCGATGTGCTGGGTTGTTGCTACTTCCACATCTCAGGGTAGAATTAGGTATATTTGAAACAGAATATTTGGCCTGCACAGGTTGCAGTATTTACAATCTGACCCTTTAGGGAAAGTGTTCACTAACTCTTGCTGTAGAGACTATGAACACTGCTCCTTAAAGTAAAGACTCAGTAAATTGGAGCCTGTTCCTTTGTAATGTTAACAAGGAGATGTACTTTAAGAGTTATGCTAAGATTTTTAAATAGACAACTTATTCAATACCTTCCAGAACAATCAGTGATGTTTTTCTTGTTGTTTTTGTGGTACGGATGATTCTTCTTTTGTCTTTGAATATTCATCTTTCCTGAGAGCTGACAGGTAATTATAAATCGAAATGACTCATCCCATATAAACATGGATGCATTTCTCCTTTTAAATGTGAGAACCTGGAGATATAAATGTGCCTTTGATTTGCAAATTGACATTTGCAAGCCTTTAATGAATTATCTAGAAGAAAAATAAGAGAGAAATCAACATCTGCTCTGAAATTACTCTTGAGTTTTGTGCCAACTCTTCTTCTGAAGGAAAATAGTGAGGTGATGAATTTGCTTTCCTTTTTTGTGAGTATACTCATAGAATTACTTTAGTCATTAATTTTTAAATTCTAAGAATATTATGGAGAGATTTTCAAAAAATGTGATAAACAAGCAATAAATACCTGTGAATTATACTTTTAGCCTTTTCTTACCAATTCTCTCTAAGAACACTGATTTCACTGAATATGTTCATGAATATTTGTTTGTTAGTAAACATCTTTTATGAATTGCCCAGTATCTAATAACCATCTTGATGAGACAATCCTTCTCCTGTATCATTCATGACTACACATTATAATTATTTGTTTTTGTTTTGTTTTTTTTTCTTAAATCTTTTCCACTTGACTATATATTTCATAAAAATGGCTTAATGGTGATATGCTTTTCACCACTGCTCTGCCTAGAACAGTTCCATATTAGGCCTTTACGGCAGCAGCTGTTGAATCCTGAAAAGTAGGGCAGTATGAAGCATCTTTTGTAATTCCTCCTAGAGTTCATGGTATAGATCCTAGTATAGGCATGGACATGTACAAATTATTTAGAATAAATCACTGAGTAAGGGAATAACTGAAGGATATTAGTACTAAATCAGTCATATTTAAAGGTATTTTTTCCTAATTCAATAGACACAAACATCTTCTCCCACCCAGCAAGATTTGACATTAAAAGGAATAAAATGAGACAGTGTATAGTTTAATACTCACCCATTTATGGAAAATTATATCACAGATAATAATGTGTATTAATGAAAGACTAAAGTTGAATTTCTTATCGTATTGTGATGGTTGAAAATAAATGTAAATAAATTGTTTGAGTCTACATGACAAGATCTTCCCAGCGGCTTACCAAAGCCAGTGCAACCTTCTGCTCTGGAACCAGGACCACCACCCTGCATTTACTCCCTTTGTTCACTGAAGTTCTTGTTCTTTGATCATGACAGACATTTTTTGTCCTCTGAAACTGTATGTCTTTTCTTTGCCTATACAAGACATGACTTTCTCTAGGAACCACATACTTCTCCTTCTCCACAGAGAACTTACTTCCTATGCTGCTATTTCAGAAAAATTTTCTTTGACTCCATTAATACCCAAGCACTATGTTGATTTTATGCTTGCTTTATTAATTCAGAAATGTATTTATGCGGTGGTATTGTGTCCCCCAAAATATTGTGCACCCTAATAAACTTATCTGGGGTCAGATACAGAACAGCCACTAGATACAAAGGCTAGAAAATGGTGGCACTCACACCTTCAATCCTAGCACTCCAGAGGTAGAAATCCCTCTGGATCTCTGTGAGTTCAAGGCCACATTGGAAACGGCCAGGCATGGTGACTCACACCTTTAATCCCAGAAAGGGAACCTTTAATCCAGGGAGTGGTGGTAGAAAGCAGAAAGGTTTATAAGGTGTGAGGACCAGAAACTAGAAGCATTTGGCCTGGTTAAGCATTTGGCCTGATTAAGCATTCAGGCTTTTGAGCAGCAGTTCAGCTGAGATCCCAGAGGCAGGCCTCCAGTCTGAGGAAACAAGACCAGCTGAGGATCTGGCAAGGTGAGGTAGCTGTGGCTTTTTCTGATTCTCTGATCTTCCAGTTCACCCCAGGTTTGGTTTTATTAATAAGAACTTTTAAGATTCCTGCTACATACTTATTTAATTTTTATTAATTCATCTATACACTAATTTGCTATTTCACATGTATATTATTTTTTACTTCTTTAACAAGTGATTTAAGAAGAGATATTTTCGTGTTGTATGAGAAGCTGAATTCTAACAACATGAAGAAACAATGGAGAATGCTTTAAGAAAATGCTAATTCAATGCTACGAAAACTATGAATATTACAGGGTATTTCCATGAGATCAGGAAAATAAAGTCCTCAGTTTTTTACTAAAGAACTATTCTTAAGGAAACCTGCTTTAAATGTTCATACAATCATTGACAAGTATTCTATGAATTATCTTTGTCAAATTGAATGATGTAATGAAAAAAATGATTCATGCTTAGAATTCCCAAAGTCCTAAGCAATGACTTTTTCTTATGATCAAAAAAGTTTAAGTGGCTATGCTCAGCATATTTCTCCATAAATATTGTTAAGCACCAAAATAATTAATGAGTACCCGTCTAATTGCAGAAGTGACTCTGCACATTTAAAAAAGAATTTACTAAATTAAGTACCAAGACTCTCATTGTACCACTTCAGTGCTGGCCAGTTTTATGTAAACTTGGTCCAAGCTGGAGTTAACTGAAAGGGGAGAATCTCACTTGAGAAAATGCCTCCTTATGATCCAGCTGTAGGCGGGCTTGTAGGGCATTTTCCTTAGTGATTAATTGGGGAGGGCCCAGCCCATTGTAGGTGGTGCCATCCATGGGCTGAAGATTCTGGGTTCTGTAAGAAAGCAGGCTGAGCAAGCAACGGTGAGCAAGCCAGTAAGCAGCACCCCTCCATGACCCCTTCATTACCTTCTTTCTCCGGGTTTCTGTCCTGTGTGAGTACCTGCCCTGGCTTCTTTCCATGATGGTTTACAATGTGAAAGGGTAAGTAAAAAAAGCCATTTCCCCTCCAACTTGCCTTTGGTCATGGTTTTTCCATCACAGCATTAGTAATTCTAATTAAAACACCTCAGAAAATATTCTGAAAGGGATTGACCCAAAGTATCATCTTTGTCAAACCTAAAACCATTAAGTCAGGCATGTAAGTCCAAGACAGTGCCCAGGATGTTATTCACATATGGAATTACGTAAGACAAACACTTTTTTAGACAGATCTTGTTTTCAGTATGGAGTAATATGCATTATTTTGTATATAAAAAGACCACAAGTTCAAAATTGCACCTCACTACTTTTAAAAGGCAAGGAACTAACTCAGAGGAGGCGAGTACAAGCTGACATTCATCAAGTCAAGAACTGTCTGTAATCTGCAGAACAGCATGGCTTTAAGGAGATGAGAAAACATGACATTCAGATGCAGAAAAGAAATTGAACTTCATTGTTAGAAATTAACCACTTGGAAAATAATACTGATAGTACACATCTTACAAGGCCACAGTCTTTGTCAGGACTGTATTCTGAATAGAAAAAAATAGATTTTGTCCATAAAAGTAAAATAGTCAAAACCATTGAAGAGATTGTAAGTTTGATGGGAGGGATTCTCTAGGGGAAAGAATAAAACTTTAACAATATCTTTGAAAATGTGATTTTTCATGTAGAAGAGTATTTCATTCAGAGCATGTGTGCATATTTATAGTAATATTCATAACCTCTTACCATTGTTTATTTGTACTGTCATACCATATATTTCTGAAAATGTTATTAAAATGTTTTCTTGTTCAATGCCACTGTTAACTTTCAAAGTATCCCTGTTAGATGTCCCATGTTGGAGCCTCAAGTTGATGCTGGAGTTCAGTAGAATTCACTAATCAAAAGATTCATGGTATGTTTGCATTGCAAGAACTACTGTTGGCAAGCAAAACCATTAGAATTCTCCATAAACTTCTTGCGCAGCTTCGTTGGATGCAAGAATTAAAGAATAGAATCCACAGAGATTCCTGAACTTTCAGATACCCATTCCTGGTTTTGAGAGTAAAACAACTAGAGAACACAGAGGGTATCTAGTTGCTCTTTATAGATTGGTATTTTGGCACAACCGTGAGCTTTCCACTCTTAGTTTAAAGGTTTGGCTTTCCTTTATTGTCATTTTCTTCCTTTGGGAAATTAACTCAGCACTTCGTGTTTTACCTTGAGTACAGATCTCTCTTACCAAACAAATATTAATTGTGGATTGGTAAAAGCTGTAAGATGGATTTTGCCATGGATTATAGAACTAGAAATTGAAGCTGTTGTTTTTGAAATTGTACTATGTACTAAAGCCTTTTTTTTTTTTATTAGCTGCTTAGTCTGAGCACATCTGATCAATGATTAAACCCAGACTTAGGATCCAATTACTTTAACGACCCTATTTGTCTATAAAAGGTAAGGTGAATTCTCATCTTGGAACTGCACCTGGGTATCAGCCCACTGCCTTACTGCCTCTATAAATAGAAGCCATTGATATTTTAACTAACATGCTATAAAACTATTTTCTATGTTTCAGGAAATTCCACTTTGCTTTTGCTAAGGAGACAGAAATACTCTTCTCTCTATATTGTTATCACAGATTTGGATGTGGAAGTAATTGTAATTATGGATGGAAAATAATGTGGTGTCCACTTGTGGATAAAATTATTAACGGGATATCAAAGTCTTGGGCTTAGTCTTTAAAGATTCTACACATAGTTTGAAGCTAAACCATCATTAGCTGGGCAACCTTTCTAAAAGTTCATCTGCCCTTCTTCCTGAAGAAGTCAGAGAAAGGTTAGATCCAGCTCCAAATTCCTATGCCTATAACCAAGAATGGAAACAAAAATCTGCAGATTAATAATGTGTAAAAAAAAAAAAAGCATTTTCTCACTTGTGCTCTTGTATCTGTTAAGTAGGAATGATGGTATGTGATATAATAAATAAATGACTGGGGTTACCTTTGCAAAAGTACTGTGAACGAACAGGTCATGATAACCATAGTAAAAGTAAGGGAAGATGTGCTATATCTCAGGGCAGAATGTCATTCATTTCTTCAAAACACAGAATTAACAGGGAATTTAAAAAAAAAAAAAAACACTACTATTCCAGGAAAAAGGTATTTTATACTCTTATCCACTTCAATAGAATTGGCCAACTAGGAAAATATTAAAACATGGCAATCAATATGGTAGGCACTCAGGGTTTCCTTGTGGTCCAGAAGTGTGACATAGGTCTGGAAGAACTATGTACAGGACAAAGAGGACATTTAGATCAAATAAGATTTCTAAGCTCATTAAGAAGTTGGTTCTATAGTTTATGATGTATCGTATTTCTACTCTTCTATGAACATCAAAGAAGAAAAAGTAAATTTAAACACAACTGTGCATGTTTTATATTAAGTAACTGCTTGTTTTGAATTTGTTGTTGCCTGTGTGGGGAGGCAGGTAGAGTGCATGATTGTTGATGTGTGAAGGCCAGAAGATGATATTGCTAAACTGGATCTTCCTGCACTGGGGTTGCAGACACTTAAAGAGAGACCTGATTTTACTTTTTGTCTTATGTGGATGTTGGGGTTCCCAGCTCAGTTTCTCCTGTTCACACAGCAAATCTTGTAAGGGTGGTTTAGCATGTGAAGAGATCATATCCCAGCTCATAGATTCATAGTATTAGTGCTTACCTCACTTTGTTTGAAATAACTTACATGTCAACAGTGGAAAGGGAAGTATTAAAACAGAGTTGAGTTCCCAATGTTTTCTTATTCCCCTCTGAAGAAGGAAAGATCCTTATTGACTGTTTATAAATAGAGCTGTGCTCAGTGGCAGGTGGGGCACGTGGGGCAGGGAGTGGATTGGTGACGGCTCTGTTTCTTTGTCTAATTGCTGTTAGAAAATGAGTCTTGTATTTTTGGTTGTGAGCCTAGCCTTTAATGGCTGAGCCATCTCTCCAGCCATAAAGCACAGGGACAAATAATGGAACGAATGGAAACACATGAACTATGAACCAAAGGCTGAGGGGCCCCCAACTGGATCAGGCCCTCTGAATAGGTGAGACAGTCGATTGACTTGTTCTGTTTGGGAGGCATCTAGGCAGTGGTACCAGGTCCTGGGCTCGTTGCATGAGTTAGCTGTTTGAAACCTGGGACTTATGCAGGAACACTTGGCTCAATCTGGGAGGAGGGGACTGGACCTGCCTGGACTGAGTCTATCAGGTCGATCCCAGTCCTCAGGGGAGACCTTGATCTGGAGGAGGTGGGAATGGGGAGTGGGCTGGGGGAAGGAAGGGGGCAGGAAGGGAGAGAACAAGGGAATCTGTGACTATTATGTCGAACTGAATAGTATTGTAAAATAAAAAAAAAAAGAAAAAAGAAAAAAATAAAAAGAAAATGAGTCTTGCCCTTGGTCCTCTCTATTACCTCCTCTTCTTGCTTGAGAAAAAGAGAAACCCATGCATAGAAGTACCTTTGTGGCTCTCATTTCATCAGGAGGGGATGGTTAGGAAAATATCCATCCTTTGTGGAGGACTGAACCCAGCACTCTTCTTCCTGTTTCTTCCCAATCTGCCCATGCAGCCAGATGGGCAGCTATGTAGGCAGCCTCCACTGCCACCTGTAGGCAGCTTGTGCCTATGCTCTGGATCTCCCCCAGGCCATTGCCTTTATTCTAAAGTAAGTATGCATGAGTCAGACATTCCTTCTTATCATCTGAAGTGCAGAATTCTTGTTTCAACAATCCCAGATTAAAGCAGAGTTTCCTTCTGTCTCTAGTTCACTTCCTCATTTTAACATGTGACCTGAAAATGAAAACAGTTTACTACATGGTATAGTGTGTGTGAAACACTTTCCTTTGGCATTTGAAACCAAAGACATAATTTTAAAAATTATTTTTCATTCAATTAAATTATTTCCTGGAATTTGTGCATGTGTGCTTATAAAGATATATTGAATATCTCTTCATTTAAAATATAGTTACTTCCTAGTATATCCATCATAATTTGAAAAGATTGCTATGTAAACTTCATTTGTATATACCTAACCAGCTCAGGAACAGAGTCTTCTGTGGAGCATCAATTGATTGCAATTGTGATTGTGAAGGTGACCAAAAATGGCAATTCATATCACTGTCCAGCATGACAAGAGTAGCAGCAGCAAGTCTGCCATGGGGCTGGAAGGTCAAAACTCAAAATTCTATGTCCAGACTCTCCTGAGTGCATCCATTACCACAGTACCTTAAAGCAAAATATTGTTAACTAAACTGCTTTGTTGGAGATTGACATTATCTTCATAGATTAGTGTTAGTTAGCATGCCTGAGAAAAAAAAGTAACAAGTTCTATAGAATAAAATAATTTCCAATTAAAATGTTATTTATATAATTTACAAGGTTGCCAGTTACTTTATTTAATCTCAGATGTTAACTACAAATCCTTGACATTTAAAAGGCTGTGAAGTGGTCAACCAGCAAACAAGTATGATTAAATTTTTACTGTAAAGAGCCAGAAGGAGACAAGTGCATAGATTTAGAGGAAACAAATGCATTAGGAAATCAATACATAGTTTTAAGAGCATTTCAGTGAGTTTTCCATCAAACACTGAAACATTTTCTATAAGCATTCTATCAATATGCAGAAAATAATGTTTTGAGATTCATGTACAATTTTTTTCTTAAATTAATAGACTATTCTTGGAAATTATGCTTTAAAGAGAACTTTTTAGGTGTATTGTATTTTAAGTGTGTCTATTGTATTTTCCACGTTTCGGTTTTCAGGATGTTAGTTGTTACTGGTGAAGAGAGCAAGGGAAATGGTTTCGTGCTTGCCATGCAAGCATGAGAACCTGTGTCTGGATCCTTAGAACCTAAGTAATAGCCAACCTTACCTAACTGTGGAGAACTACTCTCATAAGGATGCCTGGAACTTCCTGTCCAGCTAGTCATGCCTAAAGAGTGAGCTCCAGGTTCAGTGAGAGACCTGATCTCAAAAGTAAGGTGGCTGGTCTATGAGAGGTCATGTCAAGAGGCACTTGCCACCAAGCCTGACAATCTGAATTAGATTCCCAAGATTCACATAGTAGAAGTAGAGAACTGACTCCTGCAAGTTGTCTTCTGATCTCTGTACATATATCTCTGTATATTCCCCACCCCAGTCCCACACGCATATATAATAAATGGATGTAATAAAAAAGATAAATAATGCAGAGTTATAGAAGTCATCTGACACGGAGCCCTGGGCTCCGCACACACATATATATACACTTTAACACTAGACACATGAACACACAACATGCCCACATATACACAAAGTTATACATGGGTAGGGAAGAAAGGAATTGACTATTGGCTGGGGAAAAAAAAGACACTTAAAATTTTTGTTTTAATTAATGTTATTTATTTTGTTATCAACTATCTTACACAGTTGTAAGAGCATTTCAGTGTGTTTCCATCAAATATTGAAATGTTTTCTACTTGTATTCATTCTATCACTATGTATAAAATAATGTCTTGAGACTTACATATAGACATTTTTTCTTGAATGAGTAGTCATTTCTAGAAGTTATGCTTTAAAGAGTTCATTTTAGGTGTAATATCTATTGTTTTTCCCATATTTTTATTAAATAATTTCTCTGAGGAACATCAGTCATGAGAAATGTTTTCATGAAATGCTCTGGAAGCTATGAATTTGAACTACATTGAGTGATATTGAACTGCATTGAGTGTAATGAGGAATATTAAAATTATTTGGAGGGATGCAGTCAAATTTGAATAATTTGTCCCCTTTGAGTTGACTGGTATTTGTTTGAAGAGCAACATATCTATTTTCTATATATGTTACATATACACACATTTTCTTTTGAGTCAGTCTTTGCTTTCTGTCGCTACAAAGTGTTCCCAGCTGTCTTTAATATTCCTTGTTTCATGCTGGGAAGGCAGCTCTTTCTCATAAAGCCTCATTTCCTCACTTTAGATGATGAAGTTAGAAATCAAGACTGAAATGCTAATGTTTCCTTCCTGTGACAGGAAGTAAAGCAATCAAAAGAAAAATGATAGAAATGAAATTCAAAGAGATTCCAGATTCTAGAAATGGTGTGCAACTGTCCACCTTCGGCATTGTTCTAATTTGGGCATGGCAAGGACAGACAGGGAATGAGAGAGAGAGCAGAGTTTCTCTTGGCTATCTATGCTCCAGAATTCTTTGTTGAGAACCAAGTACAGATCTTGTGCTCCTGGCTGAGGCTTTAATTACCCTCAATATTTGTTGTGTCCTCTTAAACTGTATAAGCTGAAGTCAGCAGAGCATTCAGAGCATATTACAGACATCATCATGCCTATAAATTGAACAACTCGAATGAAGTCAACATTTGATTTCCAAATAAACATGTAATTAAAGTGATAGAAGAAAGTTTTAGAAAACTGATGTATAGCTGATAACTGAATAAAGCCATATCTCATCAAAACAAAACACACATACGCCCCCCCACACACACACACAGGCACAGACACACACACATGCGCATGTACACACACACACACACACACACACACACACACACGCGCACACACACACACACACACACACACAACTTGAGGCTCTAATGGCTTTATGGTAAATTTTACCAAACATTTCAATCACAAAAAAACATTTCTCAAACAATAGAGAAATTTACTATATAACAATCTAAGATATATATAGAAAATATTGTCACTTGTGAGCATGAACACAAATTCACAAAAAGAAAACTGAATATTTTATCATCGTCTATAACCAAGTGGAGTTTACCCCTACAGGATAACTCAGTTTGATATTCAAAATATATTAAAGTGATTTTTTTCTCAATAGATAAAGAAAAAGACATAAAATATTATTTTTATGACATATGTGACAATAATTCTTAACATTCTTGATAAAATTGTAGGTTAATAAACTTATGATGTGAGAAAAACTTGGTAAATATTAAAATAATGAGACAGTTTTCTTATGTCCTCCCTACTTGCTCTGCCAATACAGGCAGTTTCTTTCCAGCCTTTCTTTGCTTTCTGTCACCTTTTAGAACACTGTCTTAGTAAGGTAGAATTTCAGCACAAGGACATCTGATAGCATGAGTCTTTGTGGTTAAATACATACTGAATTGTCCTTGGTTGGGAATATTAGGAGGTATACCTAACTCTTACTTTTATTTCAATAAAGAGTGTGGCTTCTTTAATTTGTGTAATGTTTGAAGATTCATTCACACTGTTTCATGTGTTTGCAATCCATTACTTTGATTGCTCAGTATTAGTTCAGTGGGCAGAGATGGCATAATTAGGTTATACATTGTCAGTTGATAGGCATTTATAGTGTGTAGCTCCTATGTGCACTACAAGCTGCTTTCAGACGGACATTTGCCATTTCTATTGGATAAATACTTAGGAATGGGACTGCTCGACAATAGAGTGTTCCTTTAAATATGTAGGAAACAGAACTCTTCCAAAATGTCATCTCCATTTTTTTTTTATAAAAATTTATTTATTTATTATGTATACAGTGTTCTGCCTACATGCATGCTTGCAGGCCAGAAGAGGGCACCAGATCTCATTACAGATGGTTGTGAGCCACCATGTGGTTGCTGGGAATTGAACTCAGGACCTCTGGAAGAACAACCAGTTCTCTTAACCTCTGAGCCATCATCTCTCCAGCCCCCATCATCTCCATTTTTAATGTACACCTTTCTTGTTCATTTTGTACTTTCCACTGCAGATTGCTTTAAAGAAAGTGTATACACTATGATTGTATCTACATTTCCTTCTTGTTAGAACAACTTCCTTCTTACTTTCTTCTGAACCTTTCTCTCTCAAGCCCTGTGGACTATTTAAAATTTTCCTTGGCCTATTTAAGGGTGTGCTGTTTAATTTACAGGGATTGAAAGATTTACCTGTTGTCTTTCTGCTATCGATTTATTGTTAATTCAATTGGTTAAAGAATATGTTTGTGTATGCTGACAATTTCTTTTATATTGCTAAGGCTTCTTTTATGAATCATAAACTAGCTCTTGATGAATATTGTATGTGCATCTAAGAATAATGAGCATATTGCTGTCTGGTGTGATGAATTCTATAAATACCAAGTAGAATTCATTGTTTAGTTCTTTCATGGCTTTGCTGATTTTTCTGTCTGCTAGCTCTAACTGACTGATCAGGAAACCCACTACTTTGTAATCACAGGATTTTATTTCTATTCTCCACTCCCTTCAATTTCTCTTAATGGTCTGACATTTTCTTTTTCATGTTCATATGTAATTATGACCATTATTGCTTCTGGTGAGTTCACAACTCTTGATTCTATTGATGACAATATAAATTATTCTTATAAATTTTTGGCTAAAACAGTAACAACAAAATCCAGCTTTCATGACCTTGTACATTCATTGAAGAGTTAATTTAGGGTATGTGATGAGAAATAGGATTAAAGGGTGGTCATCTTCAAGTTTTTTAGATGCATGTTTGTGTGTTACTGTCCTTAATGGCTGTACAAATGTACACACCCCTGACTCAGCAGCTTGTAAATTTTAAGGGTAGAGTAGATTATATTACCCGGAGTGTGCTCTCCATTCAATTCCTTGAGATTTTTATAATGTTCTGATACTTTTTTAATGTTTGTAATTATATTTGTTTTTATTTCTGGTGGGCGTGTGTGTGTGTTGTGTGTGTGTGTGTGTGTGTGTCTGTGCATCTGTGTGTGAGTGTGTATACACACACAGTTAGGCCAAAGGGAAGCCTCAGACACTGTTTGTCCAAATCCATCCTCTTATTTTTCTTTTTTGACACTGGGTTGCTCATTGAGAACTTTGTGGGGCTCATTCATTAGCTAAGCCAGCCTGTGATGAACCACATATCTCTGCTTCTCCAGTGATCCAATTATAATTGTGTGTCACTACATCCACTTCTTTTTTATTTTGCATGGGTTTTGAGAATTGAGCTCATGTTTTCATGCTTGTGTAGCAAATATTTCATAGATTCATCTATGTCTTCAATCCCTAGTTCACTCTATTAGCCAATGTGTAGCTTAGGTTTTTGTTTGTTTGTTTGTTTTTTGTCAACTTAACCCAACCTGGAGTTACCTATGAAGGAGAAATATCAACTGAAGAATTGCCTTGCTATCGGTCTTTCTGTACACTTTGAATATGTGTTGCTCTTAGTGGTTGATAAATGAGGCTCTTTGTCCAATAGCAAGGCAGAATAAGGTTAGGCAGTAGATTTGAAGTGGAGAGAGAGAGAAGAAAAAAGGAGAATGGGGCAGATGCTGCGAGCCCCTTCCAGGAGAAGCAAAATGTGAAAGTACTGGTAAGCCATGCAGCCATGTGGCAATGCATAGATTAATAGAAATGGGCTGAGTTAAGTTATAAAAGCTACCTATTGAGAAACCTGAGCCATTAGGCTATACAGTTTGTAAGTAATATAAGCCCCTGTATATTCACTTGGGTCTAAGCGGCTGTGGGACTGGGTAGGACACAGGAAAACTTCCCACTACATTGCTTTGGTCATATTGGCCTATGAGCATGTCTGAGGAACATTTGTTTTGCTGGTGACCAGTGTGGGGAGGCCCAGCCTACTGTGAGCAGCACCATTCTTAGAAATTTAGGCTTGTGTTATATACAGAGGGTACCTGAACATGAGCACAAGATGATGCCAGAGAACAAGCCAATATGCATAATTCTCCAATGATTTTTGCTTCAATTTCAGCTTGAATTCCTGCCCTGAATTCCTTCAAACAATGGATTGTTACCTGACAACATAAGATGAAATAATTCTCCTTTCTCCTGTACTATCTTGCTTGAGTTTCTTGGAGCTAGCACCTGTTGGTTCTGTTTCATCAACTTCTCTGTTTTAGTGCCTATGCTTAGATCACTCCTCATTTCAATCGGAAACAGCCAGGTGGTTTTGAGTGTCAGTGCTTCCTGTGTTCTCTGCAGTTCCTTGGTGCCTGACTTCTTTGTCCTCTGCTAGAAAGATGGAGCTTTAACTAAGCTGTCCTGAGTCACTTCCCACAACTATGGTTGTGCTAACCTTAAAGTCACACATTGAAGGAGACACATTTGTTGTCAGAGACAGCAGATGAGTCGACTAGGGTAGCTGAGTAGAGCGTGAGGCTGAGGACAATCCAGAGATGGAAGAATAGACAGAGACAGAAAATTAGTGCTGGGAGGGTTTCTGGTCAGTACCAAGCAAGCCCTGAGTTTATTTCACAACTATCTTACACACAAACAGAGAGGCTAAAGTAGAACAAAGCACAGCATAGGCAGTCTAGCCTGCTCTGGAATCAAAGAGCAGGCAGTTTCGTTCTATCACTCATGTGCCACCCGCTGACATCAGCAGCCTGCCTAGAATTGGGCATTTGCTAATAATTAGTTTTTTCCCACAAGCTAATCAGGACTTTCTCACAGCCCCTGTACTTCTTCTAGGAGCCTTATGAGAGGTTTCTCACAGCTTCTGAAGAGACTAGAACAAGCAAGCTTTGAACTCTTTTGGGTCAGAATGAACTTCAGCTTCAAGCTGAGTCACTGTGGGAAACTGCGTCACCATGGGCTCCCACAATTTTCTTACTGGAGAAGGAGATTCTTTCCCTTAAAGTTGATAAATCCATTGTCTTTCCCCTACTTCCTCATTCTAGTTAACAGTGATTGCGAGGATCACCTGAACAAAGAAGCTCTGGTGAGTTGTTTTCCTTATCAGGTTGGTCATTAGACATGTCTATGCAGGATTGTCTTTTTATTAATTGATGGAGAATGGAACGGCACACTTTGGGCAGCACCATTCCCTGGGAAGGAGATCCTGGGCTATAGAAGGAAATTAGTGTGTGAGTCAGAAAACTAGCCAGTAAGTAGCATTTCTCCATGGTCTCTGTTGTGGGTTCCTGCCTCAATGATAATGACTGCAACATGTGAACAGAAATAAATTCTTTCTTTAAGATGCTTGTGGTCAGGGTATTTTATCACAGTGACAGAAGGAAAACTAGAATGTCATTATGGCAGTTGGGATGATATAATTCACAAATCATTTCATACTTTTTTTATTTTTAAAAATTAAGAAATTTTATTTTTATCAGAATAATAGCTGTCCTGGCTCTTAACACTGTATTTTATTATTTAGTGACAACTACCATTTTTGGTTAGCACTCAAGGCCAATTTCATTTTATGTCTATTCCTGTATAATCTGTTGTCTAGTCCAACTACTAAGAACTCATGACTGGGTGTTGCATGTGCAAAAAGGAGAGAAATTACTACTTTCCTGCTATATATGGTAACTTTTCTCTGTCTTTATCTTTGCTAAAGTGTGCTATCTGAAGAGAAAACTCTCACAGACCCTGCAGCCCTTCAGTGGCATTTTGAATGTCTTTCTCCCATGCTACCAGCATGCATACCAGGGATGCTATTTTGTGTGCATATCTTCATTCCTCAGTGTCATTCCTGACTGATTTCACTGTCAGAAACATAGTTCACAAAATTCTAGTTCCACAGGGTGAAGGTCAGGTAGAGAAAAGAAAAACCTCCATGGTAACTAAATTTTAAAATAATTTATTCAGAGAAGAATAAATTTCTTTAATTTAAAATCTATCAATATTTTATTTGCTAACATACATTATGGATCATGAATAGCAATGTACAGCATGGAGATTTCAACTCATTGACCATAAAACCCATTGGAAATTTAGTAGGTTTATGTATGTAACAATTAATGAAAAAAGAAGACATGAATTTGAAAGAGAGCAAGAAAAGATATTTGGGAGGCTTTGAGGAGAAGAAAGTATAAGATGAATCTTAAAAGGTCTTATTAAGCCGGGCGGTGGTGGCGCACGCCTTTAATCCCAGCACTCGGGAGGCAGAGCCAGGCGGATCTCTGTGAGTTCGAGACCAGCCTGGGATACCAAGTGAGTCCCAGGAAAGGCGCAAAGCTACACAGAGAAATCCTGTCTCAAAAAAAAAAAAAAAAAAACAAACAAAACAAACAAACAAACAAACAAACAAAAAAAGAAGGTCTTATTAGTAAAAGCAAACCCAGAGCCAGGTATTGGGGTGAACGCTGAAAGATCAGAGAAACAGAACAAGCCACATCCAACCTCACCTTGCCAACTTCTTAGCTGATCTTGTTTCCTCAAACTGGAAGCCTTTGAGTCCTCACCTGAATGGCTCTCAGCTGAAGTGCTGCTCAAATCCTAAAAGCTTAAAAAGGCTCTAGTTCCTAGTCCTCGTGCCTTATATACCTATCTGCTTCCTGCCATCACTTCCTGGGATTAAAGGCATGTGTCTTTCCTAAGCAAGACATGATATCTCAAGTGCTGGGATTAAAGGTGTGTGCCACCATGCTTGACTCTGTTCTCATTGTGGTCTTGAACTCACAGAGATCCAGATGGATCTCTGCCTCCTGAATGCTAGGATTAAAGGCATGTGCTACCACCCAACTTCTATGTTTAATATAATGGATGCTCTGTTCTCTGACCCCCAGATAAGTTTATTGGGGTGCATAATATATCAACCACATTTCCTTCTTTTTGTTTAAAATAAAAAAATTAATAACTAATATAAGAAAAAGTATATATAATTATACAGTCAAGAATTACATTAACAATGTCTAGTCCATTAACATTTGACAGATTCATACAAAAAACTCCTATATATATATATATATAAAACATCCAGTTCATTAACATTTGACAAATTCAGACAAAAATTTTCAAAAAACTCCATTATATACATTAACAATGTCTAGTACATTAAAATTTGACAAATTAAGACAAAAAATTTCATTACTTATCCTATTTAAAACAAGTAGTTCCTTTTTAAACGTAGATTCAATAATCTACCTATCAAGAAAGGGAAGGGGAAAGAGGATATAATTATCTTATAATGAAAAGGTTATAATAAATTCAAACAATTAAATAGCTGTCATCTAGGCATTTATTTGGGCAAAAAAAGCTATATAGTGCCTGGATATATGTTGTTATATGTTATGCTTTGGACAGACAAATAATTTTCTATTTTATGTTGTCAGGTATGGCCCTTTAAGAACAGTTTCCTTTGACTCCCTGACAAGCAAATGTAGCCTGAGAAAATGAGTCCCACTCTAATCCTCCTTTTCTACCCAAAGGGAGCAGTAAATTGATAGGACATCCGAGGAGAATTTGTCAGCTCTAGTTACCATTGAATAGTTCACTGCGTGAACCTGTCATGTTCATCTCAGTCAAAATCAGCTTGATAGACAGCAGGTACCTCCCACCTTCTGATGGGAGTGAGAAGGAAAAAGACAAACTAGATGTTTCTGCATGCTTTCAAAGAGTGTTAACAGTGTTACTTTATTTTTTTTAATATTTATGTCTTGTTTATTTGAACTATATTTTACACACAATAAAATTCACCCATTTAAAGTATAGGAGTTGTCAGGGTTCTCTAGAGTCACAGAACTTATGGAATGAATCTCTATCTCTATCCATATCTATATCTATATGGGAATTTATTAGGATGACTTAGAAGCTGTGGTCCAACAATGGCTAGTTATGAATGGAAAGTCCAAGATTCTAGTAGCTGCTCAGTTCCAAAAGGCTGGCTGTCCCGGCTGGGATGGATGTGCTGACAGGGCAAGGACATGCAGGAAAATGAACCCTTCTTTCTTCTATTGCCCTTTTTATAGACTTCTGTAGCTGAAAGTTCTTCTGTGTCCCAGTGGGCTCCCATGGCCCCACCTGAATCCATCTTATTGTGAATCTATTGCTTTAAACTGCAGAATGACTAGGACTGAAATGGCAGCTTTGGCTCCTGGCTCCACCCACCTCAGCTTTCCAACATGGCAGAACTTCTATTACCACCTGTTCTGGGGGGACCATGCTCATTGCTGACTCTGTTAAGCAGTGGGTCTATGCTTCCCTCCAGCAGCATGTATCCCAAAAAACCTTTTCTTTCTTTCTCTTTCTTTCTTTCTTTCTTTCTTTCTTTCTTTCTTTCTTTCTTTCTTTCTTTCTTTCTTTCTTTCTTTCTTTCTTTCTTTCTTTCTTCCTTCCTTCCTTCCTTCCTTCCTTCCTTCCTTCCTTCCTTCCTTCCTTCTCTCTCTCTCTCTCTCTCTCTCTCTCTCTCTCTCTCTCTCTCTCTCTCTCTCTTTCTTTCTTTTTGTCTGTACTAGCAAAAGCTGTATCCACCATGCATCATGCTGTGCAGCTTGCAGACACCTCTATGTACCGAGGCTGGAATCTGCCATGCTGTGTTTCAGCCTGCATGCTGCAAACCTGCCATACTGTAGCTCAAGCCCACAGGCCTCAGGCATCTCTGTATCACAGCTTTCCTGAGAGACACAACTAGGAAGCTGCTCTTGGCTCCATTTTAGAACTATTTTTTAATGCTTTCTCAGGCTTTAGGTAGAATTTCTTGCCCCACATTGGGCACCATTTGTAGCTGAAAGTTTTTCTGTGTCCTGCCTGGCTCCTGTGGCCCCACAGTCCCACAGCCATTCAGACCCAAGTAAACACACAGAGGTTTATATTATTTTTAAATTATGGCCATGGCAGGCTTCTTGCTAGTTAGCTCTTATATCTTAAATCAACTCATTTTTATTAATCTATGTTTTGCCATGTGTTCTATAGCTTTACCAGTCTGCTGGCATGTTGTTCCTTCAGTGGCAGCTGGCATCTCTCCCCTGACCCTCACCCGACCTTCTTCCTGTCTCTCTGTTTAAATTTCCTGCCTACCCCTAAGCTGCCTTACATAGGCCAAATGGATTTATTTATCAACCAATCAAAGCAACACATACTCACAACATACAGAAAGACATTTTCCATCAGACTTCCAGCAGAAGGGGTGGCCCAGAATTAAGGTGTGCCTTCCAGCCTCAAGGTCTGGATTAAAGGCATGTGTCACCCCTCAAGATCTGGATCAAAAGCCTGTGTCTTCTTGCCTCAAGAACCAGATCACAAGTGTGCCCTCCATTTATGGATTATAGTTGATTCCAGATATAGCCAAGTTGACAACCAAGAATAGCCATCACAATCTACCCCTTGCCAACCTGACACACAATCATATCTCCTTGTGTCATAATTAATTTCCAAATGAAAAACAATAACCAGTTCATAATAACACAAATAATTATCCCATGTATGATCACATGCACATTATATATTTAACCAGGTAATAACTATGCCTCTCATGGTATAATTATCCCTCATATAACCACAAAAGCATTGTAAATTTAGAATAGCAGTAATGTCCCTTGGGGGGCATCCTCCTAGTATCGTATTTAATATGATAGCCATTGATATTATCTTTATTGATGTTATAACATATGATAAGGAAATTGAAAGAAAACACAAATATCTTTGCGAATATATTCTTAACCAAGTACAACAAAAGCACTCATGTCAGTTACAATATTTGTTTCTGCAACTAGTCATGTAACCTTACATGATATTTAGAACTACCTTCCTCCACTACCCATTCTGTATTTCCTCTTCTCTCTGCAAGCACTTAAGCAATAGAAGTGACCCATACCTTCACTCCTGATGGGTCTGTTCCTTTGTCATCCTTTGGCATGGTAGCACCAAGAGATGCCCCAAAGTATCTCCTGCACTCCAGGCAAAATCCTTCTTGCCTCCACTGTGGAGAGACAATCCAATTTCCCCATGGTTATCTGGATCTCACCCCTCCTAACACTGTTATTCCTTTCTTAACCTGTTGGTTTATAGGCATTAGAAGTAAAAAATGACCAACAGGAAGTCCAAGCTTCCAGTTCAGTGGAATGTTTGTTGGGCTAATGGCAAGAGTCCTCACTACTCTGGAACCAGAACTTCAAGACAACAGAACTTACGGTGGTGGGAACAAGACGCAAAAACTTTTCTAGTGGGCTACTAGGGGTAATAGTGAGTGAAACTATTCCCCTTTCCAACTCTTGATTCCTGCACCCTGGATCCTGGCTATGGAAGAAACAGTTCCATCTATTGGATGCTGATTCAAAGCATATACTGCCTTCTGGAGAATCCTACACCAGCTTTCCATGTTGCTCATACCTAATTGATGCTGTTACTGTATCTTTAAAAGGCCATTCCATCTTTATATCAAGCCAACTGCTTCAGGATGGTGGGGAACATGGTAAGACTAATGGATTCCATGATTGTGGGCTCACTTTCTCATTTCTCTGGCTGTGAAGTGAGTTCCCTGGTCAGAAGCAATACTGTATGGAATATCATGTTGGTGGATCACACATCTATAAGTCCATGGATGGTGGTTTTGGCAGAAGCATTACATCCAGGAATGGAAAATCCATAACTAAAATAACTATCTGTAGCTAGAGTTTTCCTGCCTTGCCCACAGTCAGGACAAATCTTTGTCACCCGACAGTCCCACAGCCGCTCAGACCCAACCAACTAAACACAGAGACTTATATTGCTTACAAACTGTATGGCCATGGCAGGCTTCTTGCTAACTGTTCTTATATCTTAAATTAATCCATTTCCATAAATCTATACCTTGCCATATGGCTAGTGGCTTACTGGCAATCTTCACATGCTGCTTGTCCTGGCGGCGGCTGGCTGTGACTCCTTCTGCCTTCCTGTTCTTTCTTTTCTTCTCTCTGTTAGTCCCGCCTATACTTCCTGCCTAGCCACTGGCCAATCAGTATTTTATTTATTGACCAATCAGAGCAACACATTTGCCACACAGAACATCCCACAGCAAATATCTATCCCAGTAAGGAAAAGCATTGTCTTTTCCATGGAGGAAGTGGTCCAACATAGTCAACCTGCTACCAGGTTGCTGTATGATCACCCAGGAAATGATGTCATATCCGGGGCTAAGTGTTGTTCTCTGTTATTGCTAGATCTGGCATTCAGTAGCAGCTGTAGCCAGGTCATCCTTGGAGAGCGGATATCCATGTCGTTGAGCCCATGCATAATGCCCATCTCTGCCACCATAACCACTTTGTTCACGGGCACATTGGTCAATGACAGGGATGGCTGAGGAAAGATGCTGACTGTCCACAAAATGAGACATCCTATATACTTCATTATTGAACTCTTCCTCAGCTGAAATCACCTTTTGATGAGCATTTACATGGAATACAAGTATCTTCACATCTTTTGCTCATTTGGAGAGATCTATTCACATACTTCTTCCTCAGATGTCTTTCTCACCAATTTTCCAACCATGCTCTGTCCAAGTCCCTGACCATCCAGCCATTCTATTGACTATAGCTCATGAATCAGTGAACAATCATATATCTGGCCACCTCTCTTTCCAAACAAAGTGTTATGACTCTATGTACTGCCTGGAGTTCTGTCCACTATGAAGATTTCTCTTTGTCAGTATCTTTCAGAGTTGTACCAGAAAGGGATTGTAATGCTGAAGCTGTCCTGTCTACTTCTTGGTGGTGCCTAACCGTACTGTGTAGAACCATCAGTAAACCAGTCCCTAGTCTTCTCTTCCTCAGTTAATTGATCACAGAGAACACCCCATGAGCCTATAGGTACATGCTTAGCATTGTAACAGGAGTAGAAATTGTGGGGATTTGGGCAACTGCCTCATGAAGCTTGCTAGTGCCTTTAGGACCTGCTTGGGCCTGATCATGTATATACCACTTCATTTTGATAATAGATTGTTGTTGTGTACAACCTACTTTAGTGGGTTCAATAATACCCAGATCATGATGGGCAGTTCAGGTTTCATGATAACATGATGGCCCATTGTCCAATATTCAGTTTCCAATGAAGGCTTAATAGCAGGCCAAGAGCTGTCTTTCAAAGGGAGAACCGTTTTCTGTGGGTGATGGCAGAGCCTTGCCCCCAAATCCTAAATGTCTCTTCTGTGTTTCACCTATGGGGACCTGCCACAGGTTACGAAAGGCATCCCTATCTGCCACTGACACCTCTAGTGTCATAGAGTCTGCTGCCTCATATGGTCCAAGTGGTAGAGCAGTCTGCACAGCAGCCTAGACCTGTTGAAGAGCCTTCTCCTGTTCCAGGTGCCACACAAAGCTTTCTGAGTCACATGGTATATGAGCTGGAGTATCACATCCAAGTGAAGAATGCGCTGTCTCCAGACTCCAAATGGACCTACTAAATATTGTGGTTCTTTCTTGGTGATGGGAGAGGACAGGTGCAATAACTTATTGTGATGATATACTGTACACCCCAATAAAATTTGCCTGAAGGTCAGAGAACAGAACAAGCCACTAGATTAAACATAGAGGCCAGGCAGTGGTGGCACACAATTTTAATCAGAGCACCCAGGAGGCAGAGATCCATCTGGATCTCTGTGAATTCAAAGCCATCCTGAACTACAGGAGATTGAGTCAGTCTAGGAGACAAAACAGAGCCAGGCAGTGGTGGTACACACCTTTAATCTCAGTACTAGGAAGCACACACACTTTTACTCCCAGAAAGTGATGCCTGGGGATGTTGTTCGAATTCTTAAACTGTCTTTTTAATAAAAAATTAAAACGCTGATCCAGATATTGAGGTAAATGCTGAAAGATCAGAGAGACAAAGGAACAAGCCACAGCCATCACCTCTTACCTCACCAACTCCTCAGCCTGAAAAATCCTTCAGCCAAAAGGCTTCTAGCTGAATGAGCTTCCTCAGCTGAAAAGGTATCAGGCAGAAAAGCCTCTAGCTGAAAGGGACACTTCTACTGAAAAGCCTCTAGCTCCTTTCTCCTTATGCCTTATATACCTTTCTCTGCCTCATGAGTATTAGGATTTAAGGTATGTGCCACCACTGCCTGGCCTCTGTGTTTAATCTAGTGACTTGTTCTGTCCTCTTATCTTCAGGCAAATTTTATTAGGATACATAATATATCACCACAACTTATCCTTCACATTGGAAGGAATATCTCTGCATGCTCCACACCACTGGACTCCTAAGAATTTCATTGAGGTAGAAGGCCATTGAGTTCCAGTTGGATTTATTTCCCATCCTCTGACACACATACCTGTCACCAATGTGTTCAGAGTGGTTGCTACCTCCCACTCACTTGGTCCAGTCAGCATATGTAATCAGTACTGTGCACTGGTGTGGTATTGTATTCCCCCAAATATTGTGCATGCTAATAAACTTACCTGGGGTCAGAGACAGAACAGCCACAATATTAAGCATAAAGGATAGGCAGTGGTAGCACACGCCTTTAATCCTAGCATTCTAGCGGCAGAAATCCATCTGGATCTCTGTGAGTTCAAGGCCACATTGGAAACAGCCAAGCATGATGACTCACACCTTTAATCCCAGAAAGCAAGCCTTTAATCCCAGGGAGTGATGGTAGAAGGCAGAAAGATATATAAGACATGAAGACTAGGAACTAGAAGCATTTGCATTTGGCTGGTTAAGCATTTGGCTGGTTAAGCATTTGGCTGGTTAAGCTTTCAGGCTTTTGAGCAGCAATTCAGCTCAGACCCATTCTGGATGAGGACTCAGAGGCCTCCAGTCTGAGAAAACAAAACCAGCTGAGAAGTTGGCCAGGTGAGGTTAGCTGTGGCTTGTTCTGTTTCTCTGACCTTGCAGCATTCACTCTAATAACTTGCCACAGGTTTGATCTTATTAATAAGAACTTTTTAAGATTCATGCTATACACCGGTGTAATATTTTGTAGAAGAGACAGATGATCTAGATCCCTTCTAACTAAGTTATGACACAGTTATCTCTGAAGCAAAGCAGTAAAGGTATACTGCTGGCCTTACCAACTGAGAGCAAATTGCTTCTGGGTCCTTATGGGCAGGTACTGAGAAAAGGGCATTTGCAAGATCAATAGGTGCATACCTTGTACGGGAGATGTGTTAATTTGATCAAGTAAGGACACTACATCTGGTACAGCAGCTGCTGTCAGGGTTACTACCAGATTGAGTTTTCCGTAGTCAACTGTCCTTCTCTAAGATCCATCTGTCTTCTGCCCTGGGCAGATAGGAGAATTAAAGGAAAATGTAGCAGGCACCAACACTACTGTATCTTTCAAGTCCTTGAGGGTGGCACTAATTCCTGCAATTTCTCCAGGGATGTTATGCTGGTTTGTTTCAATATTTTCTTTGGCAAAGGCAACTCTAAATGCCTTTCCAACCATAATAGCCTTCACTCCACAGGTCAGGGAATGGATGTGAGAATTCTGCCAAGTTCTAAGTATATCTATCCAAATTATCCCATCTGGAACTGGATAAATAACCACAGGATGAGTTTGGGGACCTACTGAACCTACTGTGAGTCAGATATCAGCCAAAACTCCATTAATCACCTGGCCTCCATAAGCCCTACTTTCACTGGAGGGTCACAATGTTTCTTGGGATCTCTCAGAATCAGCATTCCTAATTCAGAACCAGTACCTAAGAGACCCTGGAAAGTCTGATTGTTTCCTTTCCCCAGTGTACAGTTACCCTTATAAAAGGCCTTAGGTCCCTCTGGGGAAGAACTGGAGAAAGGCTAACTGTAAAACTTTTAGGTGTCTTAACAGGATCTTTCCTCTGGGGAACTCAAGGGGTTCTCGGTCTGTAAACTGGATCAAGTCTGGAAATTGATTCACTGGCTGAGACTGCCTTTTGCCATAACCCAATACATCCTTTCTTTTCTTCATTTGAGCATTTTTCTGCTTATACAAATCAAACAGAAATGTAGTAGGCTTCTTATCTGTTTCATGCCTGGAAACACCAAGATTGATTAGCTAGTGCCAAAGTCCATTCGAGTCATTCCACTATAAAGTTCACTGTGCCTATGCTGACCATTACAGGTTAGGCCACTTTGAACATTGTTTTGCCTACATTGCCCATTATGATAACTATGATCACATTTCCTCTGGCAACTCAGTGCTGCCACCTGGCCCTTGCTACTTGGGGGCCCAATTAAACCCATTGCATTCAATTTGCCCCGTTGAGCAGCAAGACCTCCAACTCTAAGGATCTGACACAAGGAAAAGGACAACAGAAAAACTTTTCAAATGTGCTGATGTCCCTCTTATTATTTTGCATATAGGATTCATGAAAGGCTTGTCGTCTGGGCCTTCCCATTGTAGAGGATTAGGTTTCACACAGCACACCCACTGTAGCATTGCAATTCCCCTGAGCCTTAAAACCCCTTCATCAACACTAAGCCAAGGGGTATCAGGCAGCTCCAACTCCTTTTCAGTAGGCCATAAATGCTTCAGCCAACCATTCAAACGAGCTTTTTCACACCTTTTCAACTGTACAAGCTTCTATATTAAACCTAGAGTCTCCATTCAAAGGGATCATATCAATAAATTCAACCTGATCTAGTTTTATGTTCCTCCCACCATTATCCCACACTCTTAAAATCTATTCTCACACATATTCCCCAGACTTTTGCTTGAATGAATTAGCAAAATCATTTAGATCCTTAGTAGTGTAGCACAATTCCTCATAGACTAAATATACTTTCTACCTCCCCTCTAGAAGCCTGCTTTGTCTTGAGTCTGGCTATAGGTCTAAGGGCAACTATCGGTGGGCCTTGAGAGACATCAGTATTATCTTCAGATGTGGCATTTCCTTCAGTAAAAGTCACTGCTGGATTAGCAGACACTGAAGGATGAATTTCCCCAGTGAAAGGTGAAAAGGGCAATGTTTCAAGGGATGAGGCTGAGGGTACTACTTCCTCAGGTGGGTGTGATAAACCCGTGAGAATCTAAGGGTTCAAAGTTCTTGACTTCAATAGGGTCTTCCCACATATCTCCATCCCAAGCTGTAGGATCCCAATCTTCACCAACTAATGCCCTTACTTTAACACTGAAACCCTATGAGACTGAGACTTGAATTTTCATTGTAGTTCAGCTAAACTTTATAATGAGGGCTTCAGTTTGATTTTCTGTAACTCAAGCTCTATGGCTGCAAGAGAGAAGATTCTCTTCTAAGACACACTTAGAAACTTTAGACTGCTTTCTTGCATCTGGAGCCTGTCAATTTTATTGCTGATTTCATTGTTGTCCTTCACTCTATTCTGAAGTTGGTTAATTTTGTCATGGAGCTCATTCCTATCCTTTAGCAATTTATCCAGAGATACTAAGAGCAATCAACCAGAGGCACCATTTTCCTTATTTCCCCCTAAAACTGTCAAAAATTTCAAAAATAACATCACTAAATCCATTGCCACTCACTATTGATGAATCAAGATAATTAAAAGCATATATGTATTTAAGTTTGAAATATAGTTTACACCATGGGTACTTTCAGTACTTTCTGAGCTCCCAGGAAAGGAAGTGACTGGAGAGGCTAAAGGTGCTGGTGAATTAAATAGCCTATTCCAGATACTTAAAAGGTTCATCTTTATTCTTCTGTTTCTCTAGAACTACTCTGGTACTAAAAAATCTGTATTAGTCAGTGTTCTCTAGAGTCATAGAACTTACTGAATGAATGTGTGTGTGTGTGTGTGTGTGTGTGTGTGTGTGTGTGTGTGTGTAAGGGAATTTATTGGGAAGATTTATAGGCTGCAATCCAACAATGGCTATTTGTGAGTAGAAATTCCAAGAATCTAGTAGCTGCTGAGTTCCAGGAGGCTGGTTGTACCATCTGGAATTGATGTGCTGACAGGCAAGTGTGAACAGGAGAAGAATAAACCCTTCCTTCTTCCATTGCTCTAATATAGGCTTCAGCAGAAGGGGTGGCCCAGGTTAAAGGTGTGCCTTCCAGCCTCAAAGTCTAGATCAAAAGTGTGTTGTCTTTTTGCCTCAAGAACTTGATTACAAGTGTGCCCTCCTTTCTGGATCATAGTTTTTTTCCAGATATAGTCAAGTTGACAACCAAGAATAGCCATCACAGGAGTCAATGAATTTTGATGGATTTACACACTCATATAAGCACCACTGTGCTCAAGATTCAATATATTTTCATTACCCTAAAAAAGTTCCCACATGACTTGGAATTCAATTACCCTCCCCCACAGCATCTGGCATTAAAGGATGTATTTTCTATCCATATGGATTTGTATTTCCTTTACTGTCACATGAAGAAAATTATAGTCTGAAGGGTTTGGAGTTTTGATGATGATTTCATTCAAACCCCCTTTTAGATTTATCATTTTTGTTGCACATAGTAATATTTTCATTCTTTGAATCATAGTGTTTCTTTTTAAAGACATTATTTATATCTGATACCAATTTTATATATATTAAAGTTAAAATATTTGTAACTTTTCCATTTTCATTTTTTTAAAAAATTTATTATAATTAAAATAGTATTGCAATATTTTCCCCTCCCTCTCCTCCATTTAATCCCTCCTATGTCCTCTCCCTCCAATTCCTCCTATGAGTCCCCTTATTCTATATCTACATGTACATACATACACACACATTAACACATAAATATGTAAATATAACCTGCTGAATCTGCTTAGTGTTGTTTAGGTGCATATAATTACAGGGCTAACCACTGTGTATTGGATAATCAATTAAGGGTCTACCCTAAGACTAATTCTCCCTCTTTCAGTGGTCCTCAGTTGCCTATAGTTCTTTTTCGAAGGGTGAAAGTCCATGGGAAATTTTTATTTTTATGTTGACAAAGTCACCTCCTAGCTCAGGTCTTGTTAGGGAGCCATATTGTTGAGACTTCATGGGTGGCTTCCTTGTCATTTGAAGGAGACAGGAATGCACAGCAGGCTTTGGGTTCCTCCAGCTCTTACAGTCTTTCTTTCTCCTCTTCCTTAATGTTCCCTGGGCCTTAGGAGAAATGTTGATTTTTAAGGATCATCGAGTCAAAGAAGGTGGGTTTTAAGCAGATATGTGCTGGAATTTCATGTGGCATTTGGTTAAGAACATTGGCTACTTTAGATCAAGACTATGTTGTGAATGGAGATGTGAATGGAGGCTTTTTTGTCATTCCCTTTTCTTTTGTAGACTTCTAGTGTTTATTCAGGCAATGATCTATGGCATTGCCATGTGTTTTGTATGTGATAAGTGCAATCTGATGTGACAAAATGAATCTTATTGTTCAACTGAAATCACTTGTGAACTACAAAGACCCACAATGACATTGTTATGTTTGGGAAATTCATCTGTCCCTTGAGAATAATTTTTACAGGGCAGAGGGAAGACCATTAAAAATTTCATAATTAATATTACTACCTTAATCCAAATCATCAGTGTCTTTCTGTGACTCTCTTTACCAATGGTCATCTGCATTTTAGTATTCGAGCCTTGCTTCCACATTTTGCAGCAGTATTGCTGTTGTTAGTACTATGGATAACAGAGTTAACATTAAGTATTAGAAAATGAAAGAGGTATTTCTAAATATTTCCCATGCATTCTCTCACTTAATCATGATCATTACAGTTCTGAGGTTAACAGGAAAGTTTCCACCATAATTCATGATACCAGTGGGATAACCAATATGACAAGGAAATTAGCTATTATGTTCAAAGTTACCAAGTAAGAGGAGGTCAAGATGGAATTAGAAGCCACATAGTAATCTTTGTTTAGAGTTTTAGTGTTTCCTTATGCTATAGTATAATATACTATGCAATTTTAAAATAAAAATTCTGAACTAAAAAGTATCCCAGATTCTAGACTGAGCTCCATGTCAGCTGTGTGCCTTAGATAAATCATTGAATTTATTTAAGCCTCAGTGTGCTAAGCTGTAAATTAAGATGAGAAAGAGACACAATTCTTATAAGTATTTGTAAGGATTAAAGATGTTTATTCGTGGGCATGGAGGACAGGATAAATGATCAGTAATTGTTACCTGTTACCATGACACCCACCACTATTTTTCTGAGAATGTTATAAATGTTTCTACAAATAAACTCGTTGAGTTCCCTGAAGAAGTTCTGCCAAAGTCTTTTCTGAAATAATAACAATAAAGAAAATACTTAGCAAACTGTAAAAGTTTAGTATGCTTCAAGCCAAAGACAAGAGTTCCTTCAAGAAAACGTTGTTTTAAATCAGTACTGACTTCTTTCTTTCCTTTTTTTTTTTAAAGGAGAGAGTTCAATACCATCATTCTAATCTTCACCAACTACGGTATGTATGGTCAAAGACAAAGAAGGATATAACACGGGTGCCCCAATCAGCAAAAAAAGTATCCTGCCCCTCACACACAGCCACTGACTACACACACAACTCCAGGACTGCACTCTTCAGGGACCCTTCTTTGTTGCAATCACATTCATAATCTGTGTTACAAAACTGAGGAGTTACTTATTCAAGAGATGTTCCAATTATTTTTGTAAGGTATTGTATGGATTTTCTTAATATCAGTAACAACAAAAAAGCGATTTACCCCCTATAAAAGACTCAAGAAGCAATACAGCCTTAAGGAATATGAGGAACTGAAAAAGACTTGCTTGAAAGTCTAAACAGTCCTGAGTAAATGTGTTGTGTCTGACATAGATACAAGTATTTCCAGGACCCAATGCCTCAGACCCATGGAAATGGCAAACTCTTTCCTGGATGGGTGAGGTTTGGAGGAATGGCAAAGCTGTCCTCTGATTGTTATGTAAGTGTTGGCAGTGTGTGTAAGTATGAGGTATTTAAGGACAATTGATTAGTGTGTGCCAAAAACAGCCCCTGCATCTTCTCCTCCCAGATGCTTATAGGCTGAGGCTACCTTTAACTCCTCCCTCTGTGTTGTGCATAGTAAAAGTTCCTAGGCTCAGGGCTGTTGTTTCTGTGGTATGGCTCCATCCAAGTGCTCACTGTCCATCTGAGCCCAGTTCTTTCTGTACAGGTATCTCTGTGACTGCTCTTTCTTCATTCTATCTCCTCCCCTGGGTTCCAGGACCCAGCCAGGAAGGGCTTGAAAAAGAAATATTACTTAACTTTAAAATCCGTTTTAAAAATTGTTTCTCTTGTTTTTGAGATTATAACATAATTGCATCATCCCTCCTTCCTCCCTTTCCCCTCCAAAGCCTCCTACACATCCTTTCTAATTTTCTTTAGAATCTATGGTCTCTTTCTTCTTTAATTGTTTTATGGTGTTTATTGTACTAAAAATGTTCTCCCATTTCAAAGAGGTTCACAAATCTAAACCATTTCTCGAATATTTTATAATTTTGTAGTAAATTAATTTATTTTTTAAAAAATTCCTTATTTTGGGTACTCAGTTAAAATACTTGTCTCAAATCACATTGTTTTGTGGGCTTTGTTAGTTTTACATTTGAGTCTCCCCCAGGGCAGAATCCTGTAGAGAAAATAATATTGTAGTCATGGCATGGTGCCTTTTCTCCTCCAGCACTTTCTGTAGTTCCTAAGTCTCTTAATTTGCATCGTGTTATATTGCCTTTCTTTGACCCTTACGATCTATGGCTCTCATCTAAGTATATCATTATGTATCAGCAAGTGCATTATGGTTTTTAATGATACTCTTTGTTTCTTTTTATTTTTCATTTTTATTAGTTCTTTGAGAATTTTATAATGTAATTTCAATATATTCACCCCCATCTCCTTCCAGATCTACCTCACTTCACAACCCATTCAACCTTGTGTCCTCTTTTTTACTTGTTACCCTTGTCAAATGTATGAAGTACAGTTTATACTGCCTTTATACTCACTCTTGGAAGTATGGCCTTTCACTGAGGCGTGGTCAACTCACCAGAAGCTGTACTTTTAAAAAAGATTGACTCTCCTCCCCCAGAAGCTGTTAAGTACAAAGAGCTAATTAGCAAGGGGTGAGACTTGGTGCCCACCTTTCCTCAACACACTTTGTCTGGCTTGAGTGTGAACATGTCTTGTGCATACTATCACAACTGCAGTGAATTCTTATGTTCCACTTCCCTGCTGTGTCTGGAAAACACCATTTCCTCCTAGTTGTCTTCTGCCTCTGGCTCTTACAATCTTTCTATCCTCTTTGATCCCTGATCCTTGGGAAGAAGAACTGTGATACAGATATTCCATTTAGTGCTGAGAAAGCCATGGTTCTTTAAAGGCAAAGCAATATTAAGCCATCTTGCTTCTTTAAAACTAAAAGTCTGGCCAGGTAGTGGTGGTGCATGCCTTTAATCCCAGCACTCAGGAGGCAAAGCCAGGTGCATCTCTGTGAGTTTGAGGACAGCCTGGTCTACAGAGCAAGTTCTAGGACAGGCACCAAAACTACACAGAGAAACCCTGCCTCGAATACCAACAAAACAAAACAAAACAAAAACCTAAAAGCCTGATTTCAGAGACCTTCGCAGTAGAGGTCTAATAAGCAACTGAGTGGATAGCATTGGCATCTCTCATCCTTATGCATGTTGTCCACTTAGACAAAAGATGTTCCACTAGGAGGTCTTTTTACTTTTGCCATTCATGGCACCTTGTTTTTCATGTTGCTGAGTGCAAGTATAAAAGACTTCTCAGCTTTGATTGGTGTGTAAAATGAATGGAAAAAAATTCTTAATAAAAAAAGAAAAGACTTCTCTGATCTTTGTTAGTGTCAATATACAGTTACAAACAACTGCCATGAATAATCATGACAGGCACTTTCCTGCATAACTCTATTCATGGAGTACTGCCACATGCTAAGAAACCTTCACATCATAGCAAAACTTTTGTATTAACACTGTTTACAGAGAAGCCACCATCCACAAGGGTTTTAGTAGCTATAGACATCATACAGATACCCTTAAGTGTAGGGTCTGAGGAAATGCTAAAGGAAGACCCCAGATTCAAATAGTATGTAAGAACAAAGAGCATTTATTATTCTGCATGCATGTGGGGTCACATACCTGTACAAAATGGCGATGACCCCAAGAGGAAAATGGGAGCAAGTTCCTTTTATGTACAGTTAAGGGGAGTTTCAGGGACAGTAACCTAATCAGTTAGTATATTTCTAATTAGTTGAGCTTTAGTCTCATCCTTTTTGGGCACATCTGTACAAGCTTGGCTGCGAATCAAAAGGGGGCTGCTGGGTTGTCCTTGAAACACTGTGAGGTCAACTTAGACCCTCTGTATTTGTTCTCTCTGTCGATCCTGAATGTAAGGGCCTTGTAGATAAATGGCTCTTTGTTCAAAAAGACACCTGTTTGTCCTTCTCAGAGAACTGGAGTCTAAATTCAGTTGTGTAAGTGGGCGAGTTTAACCCCTTCATAAGAAGAGAGATTGAACACTCAGCTTCAAAATGTGTGGCTCTTTTTGCCGTTATTTTGCTGAGTCTCCACTCTCCCCCACCCCTAGCCTGGGCTAGGAGGGAAGAAGGATCATGAGCTAATGTTTCCAACTCTGGAAAGGTCTTTTAAATAATTGACAAGTAACAAATCTCTGTTCTTACAGTTCCACCTTCCTTATTTCCCTTCTACTTGAGTTTGCTCTATTCTGATCATTCCAGTGGTCAAACTCAATGACATTGTCTCTGTATTTATCACAAATAACTGATGATTGGCCTTTGGCTCACCTTGGATGGACTTTTTGAACAGGCACAAGACAGTTCCCTTGCTGGCATTCTTTAACTCTTTAGTCTCAGCTTTCTGTCTCTGCTCTCTAACCCAGAGATTTATAGTTCCAGGCAGTGAAGACTGGAGAGGTAAGGCTCCGGCTCTAAGAATTAGGAACTTGCAGTTCCATGTGTTCAGGTCAGAGCAAGCTCTAGGCTTTCAACACAGAGGCTTTGAATCTTGAGGCTTACTACCTAAAGTCTTCAAAGCAGGACATTTATAGATACAGGCATTCAGGTCACAGAACAATTGTTTTGGACTTTTGTGCCAGTGACCCATCACCTAGCAGCTAGTATCAGAGTTCCTCTGCTTTAAGCCTTGGAATCCTTAGCTCTGTATACTTTGCAGGTCTCTGGAATTCTTCTAACAAGCAACAGGGGTTTTCAGATTTTGCCATTCCAGTATTTGCAGCTTCTTGTCTCCACAATTCTAGCATTCCTAGCTTTCTTTTACTGGTTACTTCCTTGAGTTCTTCAAAAGTCTTACTGTGAATACTGTTGTCATAGCTGTTTCTGTCCCTGATGCATCAATGGTAATCGTAGGGGTTAGTTTGCTCTCCATACAGTAACCCTGCTCACTCAACCAGTGATAAAGACAAGACGACAAATAAATTATCACTCAGGACAGACTTCTGTCAGGGCTTAATAGTACCAGGAATGTACACCAGGGATATGCAACACAGGAGGGAGTCCATCAGCCTGATGGGGAAAGACTAAGAAACTGCTACTTACATAGACAGAGATTAAATGTGACTTTCCTGACCATATCTTCTGGTTCTAACTATCACAAACCTTGAATGTGCACCATTTAGGAGTGCTTTGCTGAGTTACAGACAATTCCCTGTCTGGAGTAAATGAGGACAACCCCAAGAGAGGAGAGTCATCCTGATGATACTGAGGTTTGTCCTCACTGACATGATGTCTTCTAAGCTGGTGCCTAGAACAGTCAATACTGAAGAATTCCTCCTGAAGCACAAGTATGTGTTTCACAGGTAGCTTAGCTTTTAGTATTTCTTAGAAGGGAGTTTCTTTGGGCAGTGTTCAACAAGGCTGCCCTGATGATAGTCTACCCAGCTGTCAAGCAGTTGCCTGATTGACGGTTCTCCATCTAAGTCAACCAGACACAAAAGAGAGATATGACAGCAGTCTATCAAGTGGCTAAGCAGTTCAACCATGACAGCTTCAGTCATTTAAATTGGAGCAAGAACAGAAGTGCTTACTGCAAAGACTTCCCACGGGATCAGCATTCTCAACAGTACTTCAGAATGCTTAGCCAAAAACTCTTAGGGATGGTTAGGTCTCCTTAATGGTATCCTATTTATCTTCTTCTTCTTGTTCTTTTAAAAAAAAATACTCTGGCTCAAGCTGTTTTGTAGACCATGCTGTTGAGCTTCTGTTTCAGCCTCCCAATTGCTGAAACTACAGGTATGAGCCACATGCCCATTTTCCATTCATCTTCCCTCATTCCTCAGAATAATTCAACAGAATCATTTTACTTTTACTGTATTTTTGTCTTCCTGCCTTTCACCTTTTTGCAAACGTCCCTTAGATTGTGGGCTACTATTAAGCCCTGACAGAAGTCTGTCCTGAGTGATAATTTATTTGTCGTCTTGTCTTTATCACTGGTTGAGTGAGCAGGGTTACTGTATGGAGAGCAAACTAACCCCTATGATTACCATTGATGCATCAGGGACAGAAACAGCTATGACAACAGGAAAGTCCCTTTGTTGGTAAGCATGTTTTCTCTCTCGCTTGCCTATCGCATGTGTTCCTTCTCTACTTTCCCTGTGGATACTGGAATGTCAGGATCTCCTATTTAGAAACATCAAAATCTTTAAGCATCTTATGTAACTCCTGTGCTCTGATGAGTCTCTGACTTTCATAGAGAGAAGTGGCCTTTCAGCTCTCAGATTTGGCACAACAAAAAACAAACCACTAAGTAATATTGATGATATCAATACCTCAAATTGTATGTCTTCTAAATTTGCAAAGTACCATGTCTCCATTTTACTCCTAGTTACATTTTAGAATAGTAGATAGTTGTACTTACTGATTTTTACCTTTTATTATTTATGCACACACACACAAGCTCAGGGAATTCTGTTATTCAAACATGTCTTTGATTTGTTCATGTTTCTGAGCCCCACTGCCACTGCTACAGGACACCATCAATTCCCTTCTGGTTTACAACAGTGGCCTGTTAGCTGATTACTCATTTTCTTAACTTTCCAAGATCAGAATTCTATATAGTTTCTGAGAAGTATTTTGAAAATAAAAATCTTGCTGTGCCATCCTCCTGTGTCAACTCTTTACCTGATTGCTATCACTCGTAAAGAATATAGTATGATCAGGCCCATGCCTCAGGTCTGACCTCACTTCTTCCTGTGGCCTTCTGTCTCTGAGATGTAGCCTACATTTCAAGCAGTGCTGCTTTATTCTCTTTTACCGTTTTTTCTTATCTCAAATATCATTTCCTAAAAGGTCAAATGTTTTCCTAATTTACCTGTGCTTTCTAAACTTCTTCCAATTAGTTCTCTAGCCTATAGTTGTTAATTATTTTTAACCTTTGTAATTTGTTTTATTGTTATTGAATGTATGCTTATTTAACCTAATTCCTATTCCATTTGGAATGTGGGCACCTCAGAAACAAATACCTCCCTTTTTATCTTATTCAGTACTTTAGTAGCTCTGCAAGGACACTGTCAGAGACATAATATTTTTCTTTGTTTTGTATTTCTATAGCAAAATATCCAAAACTGAATATTGCATACTGAAAAGGGTTATTAAGTTCATAGAGATTCAATGTTAGTATCAAGGTTGCTTATAAAAATCTTCTCACATCATACTAATCTAGTCTGTGAGAACTGAAGGTCTGAGGGAAAGCACTGATTTATTCATAAGGGAGGACTCCCCCATGTCTTAATTACCTTCCAGTGGGATGGGTGATCTGTTAACAGGTCTATGGTTGAACACCAGCACACTGGAAACCTTGCTTCTAACAAGACAAACTTAGAAGGAATAATAACATTCAAGCCATATCCTTCTTCATCAGTATGTATTTGAAGAATGAAAGAGGGAAAGAATTTGATTTCATCTTTCACCCTTACTGAGTCTTGACTAAGTATCTTGAAAAATATTAGAGTGTCTCTATTTTCAGTCACTCCTTTAGATTCTTGATATGGCCTAATTTGTACAGAAACTCTCACCCGAGTCTATAATTGTGGCTATGGATTTTCCAATCTGATTAACTAGACATTTTCTCTCAGGATAAAGACACCTAAAGTCCAGATTGATCTGGACTACAATAATCTACAGCCATTGCTTTCATATGCCTCAATGTAGGCCTTGAACTATAGGAACCATTGAGACTGTACCAGTTCCTCAGAACAGTTATTCCACTCACGGACATGAGAGTGATGGGGATCAGTTCTCCCTGCCTCCCCTGGTCCAGTAGGGTTCAATTCTGTTTTTTTTTTTTTTTTTGGCATTAGGAAGCACAACTAAGAAGTAGGGCATCAAACTGAAATTTTTGGTAGTAGTTTTCTTATATGGTATGCCATCAGAGTGAAGACATGGGAAAGGATTTATAACCCCATTGGTATTAATTCATTCACGTTATATCCTGGCCAAAATTCTGTACACTGGACAGGAAAGTCTTAATCTTTTTCTAAACGATACAATATAACATTGCTAAAACAGAAGGACAGAACAGACCATGGGTAAATGTGTGTGTAGCAGGAGTAGGGGCAAACAAGGAGGAGAGAGATATGGAGAGAGAGAGAAACAGAAAGCAACTGAAATAGAGAATTCATAAAAATGAATAGCAAGGATGATCGCTCAATTAAGATTCCAACAAACTGGACTGGAATAGATATAGGTTTTTCATATGGAAATTAGCTGTGATCTGTGATACATGTTCTAATTCCCACTTGGAAGGGATAGGGAGCTTTAGGACTGCAGTAAATAGAGACATTCTTCCCATTCTTTTTTCATCTAAGACAACAGTCTGTTGCAAAGTTCCTTTTGAGTGGAGTTGAATTTTAACAAAGTGTACAAAGGCTCAAAAGTCAGTTATCATGAAGCAATGTGTTTTGACCAGAATGTAAGTTTTGTACAGACATCTCTCTTGATTGCTTAAGATTTTTCTCAATTTGTTTTTATTAATATTCTACTGTGCTGGTTAGTTTTAAGTCAATTTGACAAAAACTAAAGTCATCTGAGAGTAGGGACCCCCCAATTGGAAAAAAAAATGCCTCTGTAAAATCAGGCTGTGGATTAACATGTGTTTAGGGTATTTTTTTTAAAATTAGCAATTGATGGAGGAAGTCTGATCTTTTATAGGAAGGGACATCCTGGGAATGATGGTCCTGGGTTCAGTAACACAGCAGACTGATGAAGCCATTAGGAACAAAACAGTAAGCAGCACCCTCCATGGCCTCTGCCTCCTGCCTCCAGGTTCCTGCCCTATTTGAGTTTCTGCCCTGACTCCTTTCAGTGATGAACTATGACATGGTAGAGTAAGTGAAATTAACCCTTTCTTCCCCAACTTTCTTTTGGCAGTGGTGTTTTGTCACAGCAGTAAAAACCAAAATTAAGACACCTAACCAATGAGGATTCTAGATTCTTAACTGTTACCATATTTTTGTTGTTGTTGCTTGGGTAATGATTGGTTCACAAACAGAATATAATATAGTAATGGTATTCTAAAAATGTGGCTAGCGTATCATTTTTGTGGAAGTAAACAAACAAATATTAAGACTCTTAAGTGTTATGATATATGTCCCTTTTTCTATACCCACTTTCCCTCTTGAGACCACACTAATGGTTATAATTTTTACTTAGGAACAGCTGGCCTAAGGCTGTAGGATTACAAACAGTGATGACCCTCAAAGAGAGCAAGGTCAAAGGCAGCATCATTGTTTTAGTGTGCACGTGGACTTAGAGGGAAAGCATCTTTATCTCAAGCTTTTACATCTGTGTTTTTGCTTGTTTGTTTGTTTTTTTTTTTTTTTTCAAATATAAAATGGATACAGTCTCCCACAAGAACAGGAAGTGGTGGTGCAGAGAATGTCAACTATGCGTGTAAATGAAATAAGGTGTTTTGAATATTGAAAAGTCATGAATGTGAGTGAGTGAGTGATTAACTGTAGCTCAAAATTTTCACACTAAATGGAATTTTGGACCAGAGTGTGTGGTGGTACTGTGTTTCCCAAAATATTGTGTACCATAATAAACTTATCTGGGTCAGAGAACAGAAAAGCCACTAGATAATTAAGATAGGCAGTGATAGCACACGCCTTTAATCATAGCATTCCAGAGGCAGAAATCTGTGTGTTCAAGGATACAGCCAAGCATGGTGACTCACACCTTTAATCTCAGAAAGCAAGCCTTTAATCCCAGGGAATGGTGGTAGAAAGCAGAAAGGTATATAAGGCGTGAGGATCAGAAACTAGAAGCATTTGGCCTGGTTAAGCATTTGGCTGGTTACGCTTTCAGGCTTCTAGCAGCACAGTTCAGCTGAGAGCCATTCGGATATGAGGACACAGAGGCTTTCAGTCTGAGGAAACAAGACCAGCTGAGGATCCGGTGAGGTGAGGTAGCTGTGGCTTATTCTGTTTCTCTGATCATCCAGTGTTCACCCCAATAACTGGCCCCAGGTTTGTTTTTATTAATAAGAACTTTTAAGATTCATGCTACAAGAGTGTGGGAGAGAAGCAAAGAAATTGTTTGAAAATGACAAATATTATAAAATTGAATTTTTAGAAAAACATGTTCTAGCATACATGAAATATATACTTTTGAACAAGGAATTTTCTAGGCATACACAATATTGTTTCAAGCACTAGCATGTACAGAGGAGAAAACAGAGAATGGTGTTTGGCAAACATCACATGACTTCAGAAATAACTTGAGGTAAGGAGAAGAATCACAGTTGAAATGGCATTCTCAGCAAAGTTCACACACTCAAAAAAATGTGTAGGGAAAACTGTTTTGTAACATTGTATAAAGAGTTTTCTCTGAAGCAGTGTAAATCCTACTTTGTTAAAAGGAGAAGTCCCAAATGAAGTTTCCAGTATTGGGTTTGGTTACATCTAGTTGAGTTGTTAGCCAACAGAATCCCATATAAATCCCCAAACAACCCAGCCTGTTGCCAAGATTGTAGGCTGCTCTCCACAAAATGACTGCAAGGCTCCATTGTTAAAGACAATACCTACATAACTGAACACGGAGAAGTTGAGTTGGTGCCTGTGTATAGCCTTCTTCCGTGTGTACTAGCATCTTTGGTATAGCACTTTACCAAAGGAGAAATGTAAACACCAGTCCAACCACAAACCCTTCAATCTACAATGGCATCCTGCCTGTAGGATATTCTAGTGCAATGGTAGCACAAGCTTGTGGGAGTAACCAACCAATATCTAATTTGACCAAAGGCCCATTCCATAGATGGAGATGGAACCCACACCTGAACTGCTTGGGTGACCAAGAACCTCAGACTAAATAGATCAAGGACCTATAATAGAACCAAATATTACTGTTCTAAAAAAGAAAAAAAATCCACAAAAACATGTAGCAATAAAATGACTACTAATGATATTCTACTATACTTATAGATCAGTGCCTTGCTCATCCATCATCAGAGAAGCTTCCTCCTGTAACAGATGGGAACAAATATAGAGACCCAAAGCCAGACATTACACTGAGAATAAGAGACCTTAAAACATTCAACACTAAATGAAATGTGGCATCTCCATCAAATCTTCCTACTCAGGACTCAGGGAACTCTGAAGAAGAGGAGGCAAAAAGATTATAAGAACCAGAGAAGATGGAAGGCACCAAAATACAAGGTCTTCTAAATCAGTAAGATCATTGCACATATGAACTCACAGATACTGAGACAACAGGCACAGGACCTGCAGGGGTCTGCACCAGATGGGTCCTAGAGCTCAAAGGAGAAGTAGACACATGTCCTCAATCCTAACTCAGAAGCAATATTCAATTAATAGCCACTTTCAAATGAAAAATTAGTTTCCTTCAAGGGAGTCTCATGGGGAAACAAACTACTCTTAAGGATAGACTGAGTGTCTGGAAGTAGATGGCCAATAGCAAATGAACTCAGGGGTGTCTTTGGAAGATTTTTGTCTCATACTGTATGTCATGAATTTTTCTTAAAAAAATGTTATATATATTTCTTTGTGGTGATATTTTATTTGTGTTAAAATGTGGCGATATTTTATTTGTGCTGAAATGTGGTGATACTTTATTCGTATGTTAATAAATAAAGTTTGCCTGGAGATCAAAGGGAATAGCAAGCCATTTTAAGGTAAACACAAAAGTCAGGCAGTGGTAACACATGCCCTTAATCTGACCACATGGCAGGCAGAGTCTCTGTGTTGAAGGACACACTGGGAAACAGCCAAGCATGGTGACACATGCCTTTAATCCCAGTGCCAACCATAGAGACCTAGAGGTCTGTACAGACAGGCAGTAACAAGAAAGTGAGGTAGCTCGGCTAAGAGCCAATGAGAAGGCAGAACAGCAAGGCAATAAAAGCCTTGTTCATTCCATCTATGATGATTGAAAGTTTTGCTGGGTATATTAGTCTGGGCTGACAACCATGGTCTCTTAGTGTCTGCATTACATCTGTCTAGGTCCTTCTGGCTTTCAAAGTCTCCATTGAGAAATCGGGTGTTATTCTGATGGGTTTGCCTTTATAGGTCACTTGGCCTTTTTCCTTAGCTGCTCTTAATATTCGTTCTTTATTCTGTACGTTTAGTTGTTTAATTATTACGTGGCGAGGGGACTTTTTTTTTGGGGGGGTCTAGTCTGTTAGTTGTTCTATAGGCTTCTTATATCTTCATAGGCATTTCCTTCTTTAAGTTGGGAAAGTTTTCTTCTATGATTTTGTTGCATATATTTTCTGTGCCTTTGAGTTGGTATTCTTCTCCTTCTTCTATCCCTATTATTCGTAGGTTTGGTCTTTTCATGGTGTCCCAAATTTCTTGGACATTTTGGTTCATGACTTTGTTGGCTTTAGTGTTTTCTTTGACTGATGAATCTATTTCTTCTACTGTATCTTCAATGCCAGAGATCCTCTCTTCCATCTCTTGCAAAAAAAGCCTTGGTAGACAGGAAGTAGCTCTCTTAAGAAGATAAGTGGTATGGTTAGTCAAAGCTAGGTGGCGGCTCTCACTATTTTCCTGTTCTCTAAGGCTTTCACCTCTATATTTGGCTCTGTGTTTCTTATTTAATAAGACCATTTAGAAATTCATCTACATTTCTTCTCTCTTTTTATCCTACACTTCCTTTGGGTATACATTGTAGCTTCCAATTTAATGTTTTTATGGAATTCCTGAGTGTGTGAACAAGTGAGTCTCTGTTTCTGGTGCCTTCTCGTGGGCTCTTTTCCTTCTTTTTGTTTGTTTTGTCCTATTCTTATGTGCTAGTTTTGTTTATTTTGTTTTATTATTATTCCTTAGAAGCCTGTTTGTTTTCTAGTGAGAGATAGAAAGCATGTGGATCCAGATCGAACTGGAGGTAGAGAGGAACTAGGAGGAGTAGAGAGAGAGAAAACTGAAATCAGATTATTCTGTGAGGGAAAAAAATCTATTTTCAATAAAAGAAAAATAATAAAAAACAAAAAAAAGTCTGCTTGTGAGGCAACAGAGAACAATACCATGCCTTTCTTCCTTTCGTTTGGTAGAAATCCCACACTCTTCCCTTTGACTGCATTGAGAAGAGACACTCCTTTCCATTAAATGGTTCATCCAATCTGATGATGTCAAAGGCATTTATTATAAAGGAAATGACAAGTTTGGAGACAGACACTCTTATTTGGAAGTTACTTAATTCAGGAATTGGCAGAGATTTTCTGTTGTGAGCCTGACAGTAAATATTTTCGGTAGTCTGGGCATTTGGCTTTGCTGTAGCTATGTGACTTTGCTGTTATTCTAGGGAGAAAGTACATGGGATATTAATGGGTACAAGTGGGCAGCCTTAAATTCCAATAAGTTATGTCTTCCACTAAGGCAGGTAGAGAAACAGATAAAGACTCTAGACCTGTTTGCAAATTTTGAAGAACATTTGCCCAAAGAATCTCTATTTAAACATTAATGAAAAACAGAAAAGAAATGAAAACATCTTTGGTGCAAAGTTTATAAGACCTATTTTTTTTTTCTTCACTGGGACTCAGTGCAATTCCTTCACTTAAAAATAATCCTCTCTGGGCGGTGGTGGCGCATGCCTTTAATCCCAGCACTCGGGAGGCAGAGGCAGGTGGATCTCTGTGAGTTCAAGGCTAGCCTGGTCTACAAAGCAAGTTCTAGGAAAGGTGCAAAGCTACACAGAGAAACCCTGTCTTGAAAAACCAAAAATAATAATAATAATAATAATAATAATCCTCATATAGCATGCACTATGTATGTGTTACACATATATACATGGAGAAAAACACCCAAACACATAAAATAAAAAAAATACATGTTTTAAAATTCAATCTACAAAATGATCCCATTTCCAAGTTTTAATATTCAGCTTAAAATAAAAGAACACTTACTAAAATGTAAATAAATAAAATAATGTGGTATATGATTTGAAAAACAAGTAACAGACATTTATATCTGATCTAAAATTTTTAGAGCTATAATGAAATGAGATTTAAAAACAGAACTTTATTATCTCAATTTATTACCCTCTTATGAAAGACGTTGACCATAATGTGACAATGTGACAGCTTTCCAGTCAGTCTTCTATTAGGACAATAGAAATTTTTTCTGAACTTGTTAAGAATTCTTGTTAGGTGCGATAACTTAAAATCATGACTAAGTTAAAACAATTTGCTTAATTTCTAAAATGGGTGAAATAGAGGCAGCCAAAATTGTTATCCATCTGCAGATGTGGGTGTGTGTGTGTGTGTGTGTGTGTGTGTGTGTGTGTGTCTGTGTCTGTGTCTGTGTGTCTTAGTTATGGTTTATATTGCTAGAAAGAGACACATAGCCATGGCATCTCTTTTTCTTTTTTAAGAAAATATTTTTATTCATTTTACATACCAATCACAGAGCCCCCTCTTCCCTCCTCCCATCCCTTCAGCCTCTCCTCCCCAAACACACCCCCTATTTCCTCCTACAAGAAAGTAAGGCCTTCCATGGTGAGTCAGCACAGCCTGATACATTCAGTAGAGGCAAGTCCAAGTCACTCCCCGTGCCTCATGGTTGCACCAGTTGTCACCTCATAGATAGTGGGCTCCAAAAAGCCTCCTCATGCACCAGGGATGGATTCAGATCCTACCGCAATGGGACCCCCCAAGCAGATCAAGCTACACAATTGTCTCACCATGCAGAGGGCCTAGTCCAGTCCCATGCAGGCTCCACAGCCATTGATCCACCTTTCATGAGTTCCCTCTAGTTTGGTTTGGTTGTCTCTGCAGGTTTCCCCATCATGATCCTGATGTACTTGCTCGTAGGAGCCTTCTTCTCTCTCTTTGGCTGTACTCCTGGATCTCTGCATAGTGTTTGGCTGTGGATCACAGCATCTGCTTCCATCAGTTACTGGAGAAAGGCTCTATGATGACAGTTAGGATATTAACTGATGTGATTACTGAGGTAAGCCAGTTCAGGCACACTCTCCACAATTGCTAGTAGTCTATGCTGGGGTCATCCTTGTGGATTCTTGGAAACTTCCTTAGCCCCTGGTTTCTCCCTATACCCATGATGTCTCCCTCCATCATGGTATTTATTTCATTGCTCTTCCACTCCATCCCTGTTCCATCTTGACCATCGTGTTCCCTTATGTTCTCATCCCCCATTCCTTACCCTCTATTGCCCATCCCTCATGTCCAATTTACTCATGGAGATCTCATCTATTTCCCCTTCCCAGGGTGATCCATGAGTCCCTCTTTGGGTTCTCCTTGTTAGCTAGCTTCTATGGAGCTGTGGGTTGTAGTCTGGTTTTCCTTTGCTTTACATCTAGTATCCACTTATGAGTGAGTACATACCATGTTTGTCCTTCTGAGTCTGGGTTACTTCACTCAGGATGATATTTTCTAGTTCCATCCATTTGCCTGAAAATTTTATGATGTCATTGTTTTTTACTGCTGAGTAGTACTCCATTGTGTATATATACCACATTTTCTCAATCCATTTTTCAGTTGAGTGGCATCTAGGTTTTTTCCAGGTTCTGGCTATTATAAATAATGCTGCTATGAATGTAGTTGATCATGTGTCCTTATGGTATGATCGAGCATTCCTTGGATATATGCCCAAGAGTGATATAGCTGAGTCTTGAGGAAGATTGATTCCCAATCTTCTGAGAAACTGCCATACTGATTTCTAAAGTGGCTGCACAAGATTGCACTCCCACCAACAGTGTAGGAGTGCTCCCCTTGCTCCACATCCTATCCAACATAAGTTGTCATCAGTGATTTTGATCTTATCATTCTGAAGGTGTAAGATGGTATCTCCGAGTCATTTTGATTTGCATTTCCCTGATGACTAAGGATGTTGAGCAATTCCTTAAATGTCCTTTGGCCATTTGAGATTCTTCTGTTCAGAATTCTCTGTTTAGCTCTGTAGCCCATTTTTTAACTGGATTGTTCAGTATTTTGATGTCTAGTTTCTTGAATTCTTTATACATTTTGGAGATCAGCCCTCTGACAGGTGTAGGGTTGGTGAGAACATTTTTCCCATTCTGTAGGCTGTTCTTTTGTCTTATGTACTGTGTCCTTTGCCTTACAGAAGCTTCTCAGTTTCAGGAGGTCCCGTTATTAATTGTTGCTCTCAGTGTCTGTGCTACTGGTGTTATATACTGGTGTTATATAGGAAGCAGTCTCCTGTGCTTCCTATGTGTTCAAGGCAACTCTTAAATAGGAAAACATTTAATTGGAGCTAATTTATAGGTCCAGAAGATTAGTCTATTATCATCATTGCAGGAAGCATGGTCGTGCACAGGCAGACACACTGTGTGCTGGTGCTGGAGAGGAAGCAGAGTTCTATATCCAGATCTGCAGAAAGCAGGAAGAGAGCAACACTTGGCCTGAATTGAGCACTTGAAACCTAAAAGCCCATCCCCAGTGACTCTCTTCCTCCACCAAGCCCACACCTACTCCAACAAGGCCACATCTCTTAATCCCTTTCAAGTACTGCCATTACTTAATAACCAAGCATTCAAATATATGAGCCTATGGGGATCATTCCTACTCAGATCACCATAATGTGTGATCCGCACACAACTATAAAGGTCAGTCTAGTCCTCACCTTTATTCTGTCTGAGATGGCTTCTGTTGTTCATCCTATGGGGCATAGCTAGCTCACTGGATTTTAGCAATTCCCTCAGTCTTTTCCTCCTCCTGGCCACGGGTCCCCTCTGTGACTATAGACTTGCATTATCACATCTGGCTGCTTACATGAGTTCTGAGAATTCTAACTCATGTAATCATGCTTGCCTGGTGTATTATTTTTGCTTTTATTGCTGCTATAAGTGCCCCTGACCAAAACCAACTTGGGGACAAAGGGTTTCTTTCATCTACCAGCTTATAGTCTACCACTGAGGGAAGTCAAGGAAGGAATGCAAGGCAGAAACTTGGAGGCAGAGAAGCAGACACCATCTATGAATGTTACTTCCTGACTTCCTGACAATAGGTTCTTCAGCTTGCTTTTTATACAACCCAGGACCACCTGCCCAGAGTTGGTACTGCCCACAGTGAACTGGGTCCTCTGACATCAGTCATTCATCAAGAAAGCATCCCACCTAAAGACTTACCTATAACTCAATCTGATGGAGGCATCATTTCAATTACTGTTCCCTCTTTTCAATGACTCTAGTTAGTATCAAATTGACAAACACTAATCAGCACACCTGGCAAGAGCCTTACCCATCTCCCTAGCCTACTTCACTCTTTAAAGCAAGATCATTTCATTTAATTGACATTTTGCTAAGTATCTTCTTACCAAAGCATCAATTTGTGATTATTGTGAATTGGAAAGGGGAAGATTTGCAAAGCAAGTTGTAAGCAATATTAAGTACTACAACATTCTAATGCAAATATTTAAAATAGAGTAATATTAACACAGTTTAAGCCATGTCTTAAGGGTGACAAAGGCCCTATTTCAGTGAAATTAAAAAAAGAATTGTGTAAGTGCCACCAATGTAAGTCACATCTTCATGAGCTGCTTAGATTTTAATTGAAATATGGTTCACGAGACAATGGATACAAATAATGGAGGAAGCAACTGCCTCCTTAGATACTAGTGACAAGGACTAGACTTCTAAGCAAGTGAGTTAAGCGGATCCATAATAAGACCACCATCCAGTGAATGAAGAACATATAAAAAAGAGTGTAAGATTTTTTTCTAACTGAACATTGGAGGATGCTAGCTTCCTTGAGGTCTGGAGACGGGGGAAGCTTTTTGGTTTTAAAATTCAATGCACAAGTTGGTATGATAAAAGCATCCATTAAGTCATATACCCACCATGAAGATTTACAAAGATGTACTAGAAAACATTTGTGTTTTGTTGCTTAAGGTTTATTTTCCCACTGTAGAAATAAGAACATGGGTGGTCTCCTAAGTAAAAAAAAAATAATCTCAAGATTATAGAAACTAATTATCCTCTCCTTGAGGTTTGAAGAAAGAAAGGGAACACAGCATAATTTTTTTTTCAGCTACACAGGGCAGCTTTTGTGTTCACCCAGAAACTATAGAATTGCTTCAATTAGCCACAGAATGCTAGCACCAAGCCTCTTGCCAACTGTCTAAAGCACACATAGGCAACCCACTCAGACCTGGAGCAGCTGTGCATACTTCTGAATTATGCACTGAGGCTTTAAAGTCGTTGGCATCTTTCTTTCTATAGCAACCTCAGTGAGGATGAATACGCACATTTTTTTCAACCTACACCCTGAAATGAATGCTTTCTCTTCAGTTCTTCCATCATAAAGGGTGGATTTTATATGACATAGAGCATACAACATAAATTAACAGTGGAATAACAAATTAAAAGACTCTTCTAGAAAGCCCTAGTCACTATTTATGGCTCCCTCTGGTATTATCTTAACATGCTACAACACAAATAATTACAAGCTCCTTTATGAGTATGTGGGTGCACATGACTGACTAACAACAGATACACTGAGTGGTGTATTACATTCTAAATTCTGAGACATCAAGTTAGCTTATTAACAGTGCCCTTTCACTCTGCTAGACAAATCACAAGGATGGAATTTTCTAAAAAGTAGCCTGCATCTGTTCTTCTTGAAGATATACCTTCTCCATCCTGCCATTTTATTAGTATATAATACAGATACCATTTTAAAAATGAACAGCAATACCCATCAAGACATTATACAGTAACTTAATTTGATGGACACCATTGACTTTCATCTTGATAGGCTATAGAATCAATGAAGAGATAAACAATCCCCTGCATATGTTTGTAAGGGACTTTCTAAATTAGATTAATTGAGGTAGGAAGACCCACCTGAAATGTGGGTAGTACCTTTCCATGGACTGGAGTCCCAAACTGAATAAAGAAGGAAAAGCAGGCTGAGTAAGCATCATCCATCACTCTATTTCTGATTGTAGACACCAGATTACCTGCTCTCTCTACCTCCTGCTGCCATGACCTCTCAACTCTGATATGTGTCTGTAACTATGGACCAAAATAAATGCTTTCTTCCTTACTCTGCTTTTCTCAGATATTTTCTCCTAAAATTAAGGAAAGTAACTAATGTACTAGGCTCAAGAAAAGATTGCAGTGTGTCTGTTATTATGTAAGTAAAAAGTTTAATGGAACTATTTATAGGTAAAACATTTGTTTTGCTGAAACTATGAAGAGTATTTTGATTATTGTTATTGTCATTATCACTATTATTATTTTATATCTAGAGGATCTTTATTTAGCAAAAGATTCTTTAGTATATGACATTGTTTGAAAACTGACAAGTAAGGAAGAATTTGATATATTGTTTATTGTTTATTGAGCATATACTATCTGATCTGGTTAGGTTTTTGTTAGTTTGATACAAGCTAGGGTCATCTCAGGAAGGCAAACATAAATTGAGAAAATGCCTTCATCAGATCAGTCTATAGGTAAATCTATGTGACATATCTTGATTAAGGATTAATGTGCAAGGGCCTAGCCCACCACTGGTTGGCAATACTGTCCCTAGATAGGTTGTTTTGAGTTGTATGAAAAAAACAAATTGAGCAAACCATAAAGAACAATCCAGGAAGCCAGGTCCCTGTATGGCCTCTTCTTAGGTTCATGTCTCCAGGATCCTTCTTGAGTTCCTGTCCTGACTTTCCTTCATGAAGGACTAATAAAGCTTTGAGAAGAAATAAGCCTTTCCTTTCTGGGTCACTTTTGTTCAGGGTGTTTATCACAGCAACAGAAGAGCAAACTAGAACTCCGTGTTTCAGCTATTGTATATACTGTGGAACACAAAAACTGATGCGCTGTGTTTGTTTTCTATAAATACCAGAGAAATTGGCATAAATAGCTCTACTAAATGATAAAGAGGAGGCTAAGTAGCCCAAATCCTGTCAGTGTGGTGTTGAAGGAGGGAAATAGAGATCCTGAGTAGATCTGAGAACTGTAGAGACAGAGTCAAAATCAAACTTGAAAATCTAAGATTTACATGCCATGCCAAGGGTACATCAGGTAAAACAGTGACTAAAAAAAAAGATGATAACATTAATGAAAATACAGTTTATATATGACTAGGAATCGTACAGATTTGTTATTTGGGCAGCTATTTGATGGGATGATGTCAAAGAAAACGTTAAAGAAGCGTGATTACTGTTTTCATGGTGCCTACAGAATGAAAGCATCCATTTTACACATCAGATATATTTGCCCACACAGTTTGTGCAGTGACAAGACACAGATTTTGAAGTGTAACAACTGCTTCTGTCATGTCTGTTTAGTAATCTAAAAAACAGACTTATGAATTCTTAAAATGTAAAAACTGCCATCATCCTGGCATGACTTGCATGCTTACATTGGTGATTAGTTTTGAATTGTCAACACTATCTAGAATCACCTAACATGGGAATTTCAATGAACCATTGTCTGGAGCAGGTTAGCTCCTGGGAACATCTGTATAGGATTAACTTGATTACTCTACTTGCAGTGAGAAGATGCATTCTAAGAGTGGGCGGCAACATTCCCCAGGCAGAGGCCGAGGAGTATATAAGAGTCAGTCAAGTGAGCTGACCAGTAACACAGGTGCTTTAAGATGTTTCTATCTGCTCTTGACTCTTGATGTGATATGACTGGTTGCTTCAAGTTGCCGCCACCTTGCCTGACCTATAGTGATAAGAGCAATAAGCTGGACGTATGAGCTAAATAAACTTTTCTCTCTTAAATTACTTCTGTCAGGGTATTTTCATTGATGCAGCACTAAACAAAATAAGGTATATATGATCTACCAATTATCCTGAATTATCCATGATTCACTTCCCAGCCACCCAAAGGAAATACTGAAAAATATAACTCATAAAAGCCATTTAGACTTACATTCAGGATTCACTTCCCAGCCACCCAAAGGAAATACTGAAAAATATAACTCATAAAAGCCATTTAGACTTACATTCAGTCTGTCACATTTCCTAACACTTTGGAAGCTATGATGACATCATACTTCATCTCAGTGTGGACCCTGACAATTATGAAGTATAGCCAGAGAGTTGTCATTGATTAGTACCCACGTAGTATCAATTGTCTCACAAGTTGAGAGCCTTAGCTCCACATCTCAGTGAGGAGGGACAAAAGGACAGCTATCAGTCTTTGCAAGCCCTTTCTAACCTTTAGGCAGAGTTCATCTAAGTTCATGCATCAGTTTCTTTTTTTTTTTTAAGATTTTATTTATTTGTTTATTATGTATTCAGTGTTCTGCCTGCATGTATGCGTACACACCAGAAGAGGGCACCAGATCTCATTATAGATGGTTGTGAGCCAACATGTGGTTGCTGGGAATTGAACTCAGGACCTCTGGAAGACCAGCCAGTGCTCTTAACCTCTGAGCCATCTGTCCAGCACGCATCAGTTTCTAAGAAGAATGGAAAAGATGCCAAAGAGATGGTCTACATAACTCATGTCCCTGATTTGTAATACTGGAAGCATGGTGAATATAGCTTGAAATTTTAGCCAAGTACTTTTATGTGAATTCTAAATGATTCAGAAATATTAATGTAGTTGGAAAGTCCAATTATTCCAGTTAAATGTGTACTGAGCAGAAGGTCTCCAAGATCCAACCAGAAAAAAAAGTCTTTCTATTTGAATATGTTAAATTATTTTCTTACTTTTTGGAATCTGGTAGTTACTTTAAATATTAAAAGATTAAGAAGCTTTAAAATGATTGTCAAGGGCTCACCTAGATGAGAAAACAAAAGAATTCATCAGAGAAAGAAGAAAGTTTGATGTAGAGATGAGATGACTAGAAGGCAAAGAATAAAAAAAAAAAAACATAAAAAGAGGGATGGAAAATTGACATCCACCATGTACAAAACTGCAGCAAATGTGACAGAGTATTGTATTGGTTGAGTTGATGCCTACAGGTTATATATTCTTAGTGGGAATTGTAGGAAAGTATCAGTATGTGATGTGAAACAGAAAAGCACAGTAGCAGTTTATTTCACATAGTATAGTAGGGTCAATGACCAAAGGACCACACATTTTAAGTAATAAAAAAAATGAATTGCACACTCTTTAAATGACTTCAGTGTCTTTGTTGTAACCTTCATGTATCTGTATAGACAAGATCTTGATGGTTTTCTGCATTATTTCCATTATGGGCATTAGTCTGCTTGCTTAATTAACAAGCAAAGGAGACAATTTTATAGCAAAGTAGTATGGGAGACAATCTCCAATCTTCAATGTGGATTCTTTTGCATGAGATCCTTAGGAAATATTTTTTGAATAAGTGTAATATTTCAGTGTCTATTACTTCAAAATGCCACATGTGTTATTATTTCTAGTAGGCAAGAAATAGTTTGGATGCCATAAAATTAAAATTGATAAAGTTGGTGGTCAAGAAAATATCAAATTGTTTAAAAATATTATATAGGTCCTAAAAGTATCTATCCTCTGTTCTTGCTCTGAAAATTTTTTTAATTTCTTGTTCTGACAGTCATCTTCCTTGTTTCTCTTCTTCTCCTGTTCCCTCCTCCCCTATCTTCTCTTCCATCGCCACCCCTCCTCTCTGTCTTCCCTCTCCTGTCCATCCTCCTTATGTTCCTCTGCTGTGAGATGTCTTTCTGTATGCTGTGAATATGTGTTGTTCTGATTGGTTAAAAAATAAAATGCTGATTGGCCAGTAGTCAGATGGGAAGTATAGGCAGGGCAAGCAGATGAGGAGAATTCTGGGAAGAGGAAGGGCTGAGTCAGGAGTTGTCATCCAGACACAGAGAAAGCAAGATGACAAGGCAAAACTGAAAAAAGGTACCAAGCCACATGACTAAACCTAGATAAGAATTATGGGTTAATTTAAGTGTAAGAGCTAATCAGTAATAAGTCTGAGTTAATGGTCAAGCTTCTGAGTGATTACTTTATAAGCAGCTGTGGGATCTTGGGGCTGGGCGAGACCAGAGAAATGTTCCAGTTACACTCCTCATCTGCTCCTCCTACTTTATGTCCTCTTCCTGCTCCTTCTCTTTCTCCTCATCTTTCTCTCCCTCCTCATTCTCCCACTCTTCTTTTGTATCGCATTTTTTATAATAATTTTGTAAGTTAACTTTTAGTTTTGTCAAAAAAAAAATTCTGTAATGAAATCTACTTCTTAAAAACATGTTAAGCTACTTAAATAGAGAACCTAAGAGGAGTCTCCTTTTTTTGGTCATAAAAGTGTGTTGTGCTTTGTTTGTTTGTTGTTTAACAATTTTGAAAGTAAATGCTTTTCAAAAAAAACTTTTTTAGTAGTTTGAATACTCTCTGACTACACCTAAGAACTTTGCAAATCCTGCACAAATAAAATTCTATATAGATTTAAATGGCTGGCTTTTTATTCTGTTTTCAGTGACTTGAATGAGGTTACTGAAATGTTGATCCAAAAATAGGCACTTAAAAAATTCTGTGTCTGCTGGTTGAAGCAGTCCTGGCAAGAGAGATTCTATCACCATCAAGGTCTGGCCTATTGTGTCCTACCCTGGGTGACTTGTCTCAGAAAGACACAGTACAGAGGGCAGGTTCTACCTGCTTCCTGCCTCTCACAGTGCAACTGCAAGAGGGAGAAGGGGTCTGGGAAGAGTTTTGACATCTATGGATGAAAAGAATTCTGTAAGTGAACGGCAGTATTGTTATTATAAATGGAAAACCCACAGATGCCTGGGAGGTGATTCTAGAATGCAAATCATTTTCTAAAACATTGCTGTAGCCTTTATATCAAACCACGCAGGACAAACAAAGAAAACTTTCCTTTTAGCCACTAAAGTGAACATGGGAAAACTCTTTAAACTGTCTTTTTTGTTAATATCTTCAAATATTATATTATTGCAAAAAATCTTAAGTGTTTCCAAACGGCTGTATGCACCTGATCTTTGGTTTATGTGGGAGCCCACAAAGATTCCAACTTGTGGTTTGACTCAAGGTCAAAGTGTCAGAGTTTATGTTGCTCTCTAAGGCTGCATAGTAGGGGGCAAAGGTGTGACTACCAGGTGTCTTATACTTCAAGGCCTGATCGCAAGATGCTTTGCTGAGGGGCATGGTTACCAACTGTTTTGAAGGATCTACACTTCTTTGCATTTTGATCTTGCAAAGGGGGGATGTTGTAGAATATTATTTTAAGTTGTGTTACATTTTTTATGTTGCCTGGGAAGCTGTGTTACTGTGCCTGTATAAAATACCTGATGGTCTAATAAATAACTGAATGGCCAATAGCAAGGCAGGAAAAAGGATAGGTGGGAATGGCAGGCAGAGTATATATAAGGGGAGAAAGAAATGGAGGAGTGAGAAGAGATCTAACAGCCAGAGAAGGAGGAGGACTCAAGGGGCCAACCATGCAGCAAGTCACAGAATAAGAATAAGATTTACAGTAGTAAGAGAATGGGGCTGGGCGGTGGTGGCACACGCCTTTAATCCCAGCACTCAGGAGGCAGAGCCAGGCGGATCTCTGTGAGTTCAAGACCAGCCTGGGCTACCAAGTGAGTTCCAGGAAAGGCGCAAAGCTACACAGAGAAACCCTGTCTCGAAAAACCAAAAAAAAAAAAAAAAAAAAAGAGAGAGAGATAGAATGGGAAAAACCCAGAAACAAAAGGTAGATGGAATAATTTAAGTTAAGAAAAGTTGTCTAGAAACTAAGCCAAGCCAGGGCAGGGCATTCATACGTACTAATCAGCCTCCATGTGTGAATTTATTTGGAAGCTGGGTGGCAAGCTACCCAAAAAGAGTAAAATCACCCAACAACAGGGGGAGGTCTTTTGTCTTTCCCCTTGCTAGTGTGTAAAAAGCCCATTATAAATAAACTCGAGGCTTCTGGGTATTGACCCAGGGTCTCCTGAAGCTTTCTCATATCTCTGTCTTTCTGTCTATGTCTATCTTTCTTTCTATTATTTCTCCTTTCCTCACTCCCCCCTTTAAGGGACCCTTTGATAGGTCAGTGCTGAACCACAACACTGAGCCCTAACAGGTTTACTGTTTGGTATGTTGTTAATCCCACAGATGCAATAAAGACCACTGATCCAAATCATGGCCAAGTTAATTAAAGCAACCTTTCTTTTTTATTTGTTTATATGTACTGTCTCTCCCTAAAAGCGGGATCAAGAGAGCAGCACTGGACATGGGGAAGATAAGGGCTTTCACAGTCCACGAGGAGGGGTTTTCCAAATGGGGGATTTGGCAGGCAAATAGATGGGGTTACAGAAGCAGAACATAAGCATAACAAGTTGGCCATAACAACCTGAAACAAAGACAATGTTTGCAAGGTGGTCATAACAAGGTAGTCATAACAAGGTGATCATAAAAACAACTGGTCATAATAACCTTTTAAAAGGAAGGCATTGTTGCTGTTTCCTGGAACAGGCAGTACAGAACCATTTGTACTTAAGATTTTAGGTGGGAAATAGCCCAATCCTTGAGAAACAGAGGTTTAATCAGAAACAGGAATGAACCTAGTTTGTCTTTACTATAAGATGGCTTTTAAGCCTAATATGGAGGCTGGTTGGTTCATCAGTTGTCCAGCCAGAATACAGTATAGAATGAAATTGGAGAGCAGGCAACAATGTATTTCCTGGGTGCGTACTTAGTAACTTTGTTAAAATACTATGCAATTAAAAGGCAGTTTATTTTTTTATTCACACTGCTACTTCAACCAGCTCAGGCAGCAGGTTCCTGTAATAGTTAAAAGACTGGTATTTTATAGAGTAGCTAACAGCACTGATGAATAACCTCAAAATAAAATGATACAAGTCACTTTCTTTAACCATCCATCATACTTTAATTAATTCCTCTTATTTCCATTACATTATTCCACACAAAAGAAGACATTGTTCTTCCTGGTGGCCAAACACTTAGTTGTTGAAAATAACATTATTATTATATTGATGCAAGCCCCTTCCACTTACAATATTAGTAGAGAGACTGCAGAACCTCTTGTAAATGTGTGCCTAGGAACTCAGTACTGACTGATCATAGATAATAAATACTGTCACACTACTGAGATTCCAGCTCAGTGGTTCAGGAAGAATGGCAGCATTCCCAACTATTGTGTATTTAAACAAACAAGATACTAAGAGGAGAAATGGTGGATAGCTGCACAAGGGCATCCAGTGATGGAATCTCATCAGGATTTTTCATATCATATGGTACTACAGGCAGGGATTAGTAAACATTTTTGTCTGTTTTGGTACTGAGAGTAGAAAGGCTTCCATGGTTCAAGTCACCATAGAAAAATAATAGAGGGAAACAAATAGTTGCAGCAAAGATTTGAGAGTCACATTGCAGCCACTTCTTCTCATGTGCAGCAAAGCGCTTCAGTTTAGAAAGAAAAACAAATAAACAAACAACTAAAAGAACCACTCATATGGTGCACACCTCCCGTGTGTCATAAGTTGGAGGTGCATCTTAACTGTCACTCTACAGCACCATTGCTTTTCTTGCAGTCTGATTCAGTTAGTGTTTTCAAATATTAAGTGTATTTATAACTTCCTGGACTTCTCTTAGACTCTTGTGCAACCAGGCTGCTAAGAATCCATGTGTAATGAAGTATTGGTGTTTGAACATTTACAGGGTATTGTTTGTTTTCATTACTTTTAGAACTCACAATTGGCCCTGCAGTTGAAGAGCATAGTGCTGTGGATGATTGATTGATAATAAAACACTGGCCAGTAGCCAAGCAGGAAGTACAGGTAGAACTAACAGAGAGGAGAATTGAGAGAACAGGAAGGCAGAGAAGAGGAGACGCCAGCCTGCCATCCAGACAGCATCATGTAAAGCCACGGAACACATGGTGACATATAGATTAACAGAAATGGGCTGAGTATAAGAGTAAGAGCTAGACAATGGTAGGTTTGAGCTAATGGCCGAGCAGTTTAAATAATATAAGCGCCTGTATGTTTATTTTATAAGTGGGCTACAGGACTGCTGGGGCTTGGTGGGACCCAGAGAGAAAATCTCTAGCTACAGCACAGAGCAAGTGGCTCAGCACTGTGAAATGGCCTCTCAAGAATGATTTCTCCTTCAGATATGCTTTAAGATTTGCATCATTTCCCATCTAAGTGTGTTAGAAATGCTATCTGGAGACAATGCTTCAATATCCCGTGTCAACTGCGTCTGTGTTGAGTTCATCACCTGAAATACATACAGGTAAATGTGAAGACAGTGAAAATCACTGAGGAGGATGGTGTTTCATGACTGCACAAAAGAGAACAATAGGGTGTCCCAGAATTCTGCACGTAAATTGGAATTTATTTTCTAACCATCTTCCAAGATTCAGCGTGTGATGAAAATCAATTTGGCATGTGCAGAGAATCTTTGACAGAGAGAAAAGTGGTGTTATACCAGAGATGAGAATGTGACTTCTCTCCACACCATGAAGGGAGTCTAAAAATAAAGAGCATGGTGACAGAGTCTCATTGGATCTGGCAGGGAATTATTTGATTAATTTTTTTTTTAAATTAATACATTTTTGGGACTTCTACAGACTGAGCCTTTATATACTATATGCAAAAGGTACACTTCACTTTTCTCCTAAGAAGTCCACAAGTTTTATAGAGAGGGAGAAAGAGACAGCTCTTTTCTACTGAATATATTTGTTTAAATAATGACTAAATGTTTTGGCAACAAGGCAAACAATTAGCAAATAAGTACATCTTTTCTCTGTGGTTAGGCACCACTGAAAATGCAACAAATATAACTTCAATGATTATTTTACATCTCTTCTTTCATATTTTATTATATATTCTTTACTTCCCCCAAATTTTCCTTCTTTTTCTCCTGCACTTCTATTTTGCATTTATTGCTCTACAGAAGGGATAGAAAGTAGAGAACATAAGGAAATCCTCTGGAATTTGTTTTCTAAAAGCTTTTCAGAAGGAGGCTTCAAAACTACTACAAGATCTAAGGTAAGACAATTTTCACTGTAATCAATTTAAAAAGAATGCTGATTAAAATTAGTGTTAAAATACATTGAGTTTCACAATTGTGAATTGCTGACACCAGTGTGTAAATCAAGCTTATTCCTAAAGAACTAATTCTTTTATTTATTTATTTATTTATTTATGTATGTATGTATGTATGTATGTATTTATTTATTTATTTATTTTAAAGACCCATTATATTCAATACACTGCCCGTACATATAGAATGTGGAAAACTACACAGGGAACACAATACATAGAACTGTACATAACTCAGTGTATTAGAACTGGAATTACAAGAGACATTTTCTTTGTATTTCCAAACAGCAAGTAGAGATGGGCACAGAATTAACATTTACAAAACTCAGTGTGTTGTGACTTTATTCAATCCTGAGATATCCAGGCATGTACATTCTTCCCACTCTTGAAGAATTTTCCTCCTGTAATTTATTTTGTTATGGCTGGGATTTTGTATTTTTAAGAAAAGGATGGAACAGAAAGAATAAATTTACTGAGTATCGGCAAAAAAAAAAAAAAAAATACTACATGATATGGGGAAAACATACCACAGGGGATCCTGCTATCTTTGCAAAAAAATTAGATTTTCTGTCTTATCCTCCCATCCCCCACCTCATCTAATCCATCCTTTTCTATTTTCTCACTTTATCACTTTATACTATTAGAAACCTCATACCTACTGCGTAACTTTCATAATACCAGAAGGCGCTATGCATGCTATAAGAAGGAAACAGTAATCATCAATCTTTCTAGGATGTAAATCCTGAGAACTATTATAACAACTGGCCTGGAAAGACATTCTACAGGTATAATAATGTCATGAGATTACACAACCACTTTTGTGTTTGTATATAATTTTATGGTTTAAGTGGCCCCTGGAAAACTTAAGTGAAGGTATCATAATTAGGGGAGCTTTTCTGTCTTCTTCCTACAAGTTTCCACTCCTCTCTTTCTGTTTAGGAAGGGGTATGCCTCCCACAAAGGGATAGGCCTCCCACAATCAAGTTAGTTTGTACAGAAATTCTACTGCTGCGATAGGAACACATGTATATATGAGCTACTTAAAAACTAAAAATGTCTTTTATAATTAGCATCAGTTTTTGTTTACTTGAGTGGATACTTTGAATTGTTTTGAAATGACTTTTTCTCCTGGGAATCAAAGTAGTCTCTTGAAAATTTTATTCAACATTTGTTAGGAGAGAATTTTGATTTAGAAAAGGGATTGGTGCAGTCACTTTTCTCTGTGTTCTAAATAATGCCTGGCAGTTTCTTCTATGAAACAGGAACCTGAAGGACCATTTTGCCTTGCAAAGTTCAGTGGTCATCTTCCTATGGGTCCTACATGTCTAGTTGATACAACATTTGTCAAGCAGTCCAGGCAAGAACAGTTTCTTGCCCAAATGGCTGTTTTTGCCAAGAACAAGAAAAACTCCATATGTAGTGTCCTTGACACCCATCTTTCTCTTTGAAGTAAATCAGTGCTGCCAGGACCAGATGTAGCTCATTGTCCAGGAAAGTCTAGGTTTTTAAACATATTAAATGCCATATTCTGTAGGTCTTTGAAATGTTTGAAGATTATCTACCTAATTGAATTACATCTATTTATACCTAGAAAACTTAACATGACTATATGTTTGACTATCATAGAAGACTAATTATTAATCTGTATTTCTTAATAATCCATTGCTGTGGATATCACTCTATATAAATAAAACACTGATTGGCCAGTGACTAGGCAGGAAGTATATGTGGGACAAGAAGAGAGGAGAATTGGGGGAACAGGAAGAAGGAGAAGGAGACACTGCCAGCCACCTCCAGGACAAGCAGCATGTAAAAATGCCGGTAAGCCACAAGCCATGTGGCAAAGTATAGATTTATAGAAATGGGTTAATTTAAGATATAAGAACAGTTAGCAAGATGCCTGCCATGGCCATGCAGTTTATAAATAATATAAGCATCTGAGTGATTATTTTAGACGTGGGTTGTGGGACTGCAGGGCTTGATGGGACCTGGAGAGAAGCTCTCCAGCAACAATCCATTATAATTTAAATGAGCTGCACAAATATAATACCTTAAGCAAGAGTAGAAATATATATACAGTATAACAAAATTAACTTTAAAACTGTATCAATAAACTAAAATCTATACCAATGTAAAACATTTTAAGCAGGTTGCTTTTTAAACATAGGTTAAAAAATCCACCCTTTTATCCTATCTATATCCTATATTTCCATATTATATCCCCCTTTCTTCTTTTAGAAAGATATTGACTATGACCAATAACAATTTGTAACCAACAACATAAACACAGACAAACATTCATATTCTATTTTTTGGGAATGTGGGCATAGTTTTCTAGGGTACTTCCTGCTGATAAAGGGTGCTGTATTCTTATGGGGATCCTCAGAAAATTAAGAATTATGATTAAGTCCCGACTGGAATAGTCTGTGATGTTTTATTTTTTGAGCCTGTTGCCTTGGAAGCTTTTTGGAAATTTGGATCATCTGGGGCTCTCAGGGGTCTTCCTTGATTAAACCATGTTAGCCTAGAAGCAATCTGTAGGTTTTCATCTGCTGTGGACACAAAAGCAGAACATCTTTTCCACAGCAATATATCCTTAGGCATAAATTTTGAAGTCAAAATATCTTTAAAATATACATACTGATTTAACTCAGCTGCTTTTACAATCAAATGTCTCTCTGCAGTTAAAAATCCCAAAGACGCTGGCCGGTGGTGGTGCATGCCTTTAATCACGGCACTTGGGAGGCAGAGCCAGGCGGATCTCTGTGAGTTCGAGGCCAGCCTGGGCTACCAAGTGAGTTCCAGGAAAGGTGCAAAGCTACACAGAGAAACCCTGTCTAAAAAAAAATCCCAAAGACAATATAATCCAGACTCTCTGTATGATATCCATCTCTGCTTTGCTTTTATTTGTATTACTTTTACTTTCTCTTTAGACTTTATTTTTTAAAACTTTCTATTTCTTTATGTAACTGGCTATATTCCATTTCCTCTCTCTTCAATGCCTATGTAAATTTTTACAAACATTGTAAACTGATTAGGGTTTATCCCATCTGAGTCTGTCTTATTGTAAATATATTGCTTTAAACTACAGCATGATTAGAACTGAAATGGCAGCTTTGGCTGCTGGCTCTGCCTACCTCGGCTTCCCCACATGGCAGAACTATGTTTACCACTAGCTCTGGTGGAACCATGCTCATCACTGACTCTGGGAAGCAGTGGTCTATGATTCCATCCAGTAGCGTGTGACCCAAAATTCTTTCCTTCCTTCCTTCCTTCCTTCCTTCCTTCCTTCCTTCCTTCCTTCCTTCCTTCCTTCCTTCCTTTCTTTCTTTCTTTCTCTCTTTCTTTCTTTTTTTCATACTAGCAAAAGCTATATCACACCATGCTGTGCAACTAGAAGATGCCACTATGTACAGGGACAGGAAACTGCCATGCTGCACTCAAGCCCATATACTGTGAACCTGTCATACTGTAGCTCTTGTCTGCATGCCATGGCATCTCTGTACCTTGGCATCTCTATATCTCCACCCGCATGAGACATGAAGTAGAAAGCTATTTTTGGCTCCATTATTGTGTGTTTAGAAGCCCCTTTTAAACTCTTTTAGGCCTTTTGGCAATTAGAGAGCCCCACATTGGGTGCCATTTGTAGCCAGAAGTTTACCTGTGTCCCACCTGGCCCACAGTCAGGACAAATCTCTTACCCTCTGGTCCCACAGTTATCACCCAAATAAACACACAGAGGCTTATATTATTTACAAATGGTATGGCCTAATGGCTCAGGATTCTCACTAGATACCTCTTACATCTTAAATTCACCCATTTCTATAATTCTATACTTTGCCACATGACTTATGACTTACCAGTAATTTACATTTTGCTTCTTCTGGCAGTGACTAGCAGTGTCTCCTCTGTCTCTTCTTTCTCTTCCTGTCTATCTCTAGTTGGAATGTCCCACCTAACTTTATTCTGCTTCACCATTGGCCAAACAGCTTTATTTGTCAACCAAACAGAGCAACATATATTCACAGCATACAGAATGACACAACCATCAATTTAGTCCAGTAATAATCATTAACTTTCCCCTCTAGACTACACCTAAGACAATGTCTTTAATTTTACGCAAAGTAATGAAAGAAGTTACAGTTGAAAGAAGTTACAGTTGGTATCTTAGAATTGGCCCATTTTGACTATTTTGCTGCATTTTTTTTTTGGTTGTTGTTGTTCAGCAGTTTCACTATCTGAACTGACCTATTTAGAGCCCTTTATTGTGGGAGGATGCATCATTTCATCCCATATATCTTCATCTGTAAACCTGGTGTGAGCCTATTCTAGCAGTGACCGAACACAGAAGGTGGTGAGTGTCCATAGAATAAATCTTGATGTGTGTTTATTGATATCCAAAATTACTTCATACTCATAATAATAAATTTTTGAGTATACATCTACTACAAAACTTCCTGGTTTGGGTTTTCCAAATGTTTTTCAGTTAACTGCTCAGATAGTGGGACTACTTGAAAAATTTCAGAAGTTCGTATATATTTCACCTTTATACTAATTCATTTTCCATACTAAGTAAACAGTTGTGCCTTTGAAGAGGTTCACTGTACTGAATAGTTTCTGGTCAGCTTTACCCATGCTAGAATCATTTTGGAAGAGGGAACCTCAGTTGAGGAAATGTCCCCACCATAATGTTTCATGGACAAGCCTGTGGTGCATGTTTGTGTTTGATGATTGATAATGGAAAGCCAAGTTAACTACAGGTAGTGTCACTCATGAGACAGTGGCTCTGAGTACTATAAAAATCAGTTTGGAAGCCCTAAATAGTAAGCCAGTAAACAACCCTCATCCATGGCCTCTCTTGTCAGTTTCTTCCTCTAGGTTCCTACCTTGAGTTCCTGCTCTGACTTCTGTTCATGATGTTCAGTTGGCATATGAGTGAGAATTCAATGCTATGGGATGTTCCGTACCCTGTGAATGTGTCACTCTGATTGGTTGATAAATAGAAAGCTGTTTGGCCATAGTTAGGCAAGAAGTATAGGCAGCATAAACAGACAAAGAGAATTCTGGGAAGAGAAAGGCTGAGGAGATGCCAGCCCACTGTCCAGGGAGCAGCATGTAATGGCACACAGGTAAAGCCACAGAACACATGGCAATACATAGATTAACAGAAATGGACTGAGTTTAAGTGTAAGAGCTAGTCAGTAGTAAACCTGAGCTAATGGCCAAACAGTTTTAACTAATATAAGCCTCTGTGTGTTTACTTGGATCTGAGTGGCTGCAGACCGGGTGGGACACAGGAAAACTTCAACTACAGTTCAGAGATTCACACAATGACCAGTTCACTTTCTTGGCCTCCTGCTTGTGATTCAAGGTGTGGGCTCTCAGCTTGATAGTCCAAGCCACCATACCTCCCTGCTGTCATACATCCCTACCATGATGACAATGAACTGTTATCCTTCTGGAATGGTTATTTCCAAATAAACCCTGTGTTTCATCACAGCAATAGACATGTAACTAATATAACCTCTAATCGCTATAATGTCAAGCACCATAGTGCTTGAGCTGTTTCTCTTTGTCTATATGGAGAATATGTTAGGTGCTTATATTTTACTCTAGTTATCATAATATTAATCTGTGGATCATAGAATCAGTATGAGAATCCTGGCAGCTACTAAGAAAATCAGCTCCAATTATTTTCCCACCTCTCCTAGATACTTGTCTTAAAAAATATTTGAAGACATGAGTAAAGAATTAAAACAGGAGACATATAATTCTTGTAAAAAGAGATATGCATTAAATAGACCACACATATTTGACTGTCACTTCAAGGCCATAGTCCAACACAGTTTGGAGAAGAAGCAGTATCAGTAGGCAGTATAGACACAGTCATCTCTCATAGGCCTTGTAGGTTTACCACATGGGTATCCATGTGAAGATTAGAAAGTGTGGTAAAAGATCAGGTATTTGGGAACTTTAAAAAAGAAAGGATACTAATAACCCAGCAACAATTTATTCAGATATTAGTATTGAGTAAAGATATTTATATAATTGTTAACTTTTTTACATACAGAAAAAGATAGAACAAAAAGAAATATGTAGGGTTGCAACAGAGAGATTATTCTTATAAAATTGCACACACAAACAATCAACAACAATAACAACAAAAACGCTTTAGAATATGAAGGATGAAAACAAAGTAAAAATAGAACACTTTGAGTACAATAAAAATAATTTGGCCGTAGTAAAAATATTTAACTCTTCAATGAAGTAACATGCCAGAAGAAAGCATTGAACTGAAATGGAGAGGAAAAATGTCATGCTAATGCTAAAACAGAGTACAAGGCACACATGAGAGGTCATGAGACTTTTTAACTTTTGTAAGAAATGCTGGAAAGAAAGGAGAAAGTGAAAAGGGGTGGAGCAACAATTGAAACTGTGACAGCTTGGAATGTATTGAAACTGGTACAGGAACTCACTCCATTCAATCTAAGTCAATAGTCCACAAGCAGAAGAAACACAGAGATGATCAACCAAGACACATCATAGTTAAATTTCAGATCATCAAACTTAAACAAACAATAAACTTAAAGCTGATAGAGAAAACACATGTTATTTTTAAAGGGGTACCCATAGAACCTCTGCCTGGACTTTCTGCAGGACTGTAGAATTCAGTGAACATTAAATCACATATTTCTGTTATTTTTGTTACTTGTTTTTTGTTTGTTTGTTGGCTTTCTTTTTTTAAGCACTACAGAGAAAAACAAGTTTCCCACTTGAATTCCATACCTCCTCAAGATGTTTCTGAACAATGAAGGCAAAATAAAGACTTTTGAGACCAGCAAAAGCTAAGAGAATTCATTACCAAGAAATCTACCATTGCCTGAAGTGCATGGAATATGAAAGGAAGGCTTTTTCAGGCAGAAAGAAATTGGTACCAAATACAAGCTTTAACCCACATAAAAGAATGAAAGATGACAGAAAGAATGAGAATATGGATGATCTTAAAATGATACAAACTACACAGGGCAATGGTAACTACATCTTGTGTGATGTACGGAGATAGGTACTATACGGTAGGAAAAACAAAATGTCTACAAGAGTTAGAGAGGGGGATTTTTTTAAAGTTTCATTATTCCTTGAAATTATGAATACATGACTATGAAGTAGTCAGTGATTAAGCAAATATACACATACAATGTATCCACTAAAAGAACAATATAAACATAAAACATACAACTCAAAATACTCATTTAACTCTACTTTTGTAGCCAATTGTGTGAGAGGTAGCCATAACATGTATACAGTGGTGCTCTGTGGGTCCTGAAATAGAAGACCCCTGCATTGCATGCATTACCTGTCCCCCTACAGCTCTTCACAACTTAGAAGTTTTTTTGGTACTCTGAGTAGCCTGATGTCCATTCCAGTTGGCATCCTGTATCCAGCGACTAGGAGCTATCTGATGAATGAATGGCTGCAGGTCTGTTCCAGGATGATTTGCAGAATGTTTGTTTTTGACTGTCAGAAACATCACAACACTTAGTAAAGTTAGAATTGCCTACTTATTCGATGAATGGGAGTTGCTTTTGAACACAGGCAGGAGAATTATTTTGTTTTTCTACTTAGACCCCTGATATGGCCCTCCTCAGAAGCTCTTGTGACATATTGTGTACCCTAATAAAATCTGCCTGAAGACCAGAGAACTAAACAAGCCACTAGCTTAAACATAGAGGCCAGGCAATGGTGGCTCACACCTTTGATCCTAGCACTTGGGAGGCAAAGATCCATCTGGATCTCTGTGACTTCAAAGCTACCCTGGACTACATGAGACTGACTCAGTTCAGGAGAGAAAACACAGCCAGGCAGTGGTGGCACATTCCTTTAATCCCAGTACTGGGAAGCACACATGCCTTTAATCCCAAGAAGTGATGGCTGGATGGAGAAAGGTATATAAGATGTGAGGAGACGGGAAATAAAGGCTTTGGGCAGAAGTGTCCTTTTCAGCTAGAGGTTTCTTCAGCTGAAGTCTCTTTGGCTGGAGCTCTTTCAGGCTGAGGAGTTGGTGAGATAAGAGGTGGTGGTTGTGGCTTCCTGTGCTTCTTTGATTTTTCAGCTTTCACCCCAATATCAGGCTCTGAGTTTTTTATTAAAATACCATTTAGCAATTCAAGCAACATGCTCTCATTGTTCTGTGTGTTCAGTTTAGGTAATGCTCCCTCAGTTGCCTTTCTCTGTTACCAAAGAACCTCTGGGTGATGACCCATTACTATAGATTACTGAATGACAATGCTTTACTTTAGTCTTACTATCCATTTAAAATTATCATTTCCCTCACCTCAGGTGCTAAAGTTCCCCAAATGATTGCTTCTATTTCTGTAGACAGTAAGGAGCTTGGCTGGATGTTAGCCTTTCCACAGGCATCAATACTATCTTATAGAGGAAAGTCAACTCAGTTAAGTGCATCCAGTGGGCTTCTTCCAAACAAGAAGTTCCCCAGGAATCTTCTCAGGCATTTATATTCTGATCACAAACCTGACATTCCCATGTAAGAGCTTGACTTTATAAAGCACTAACTGCAGAGTTTGGGAATTGTTTCCTTGGCTGATTTTCTAATAGTTAACTCTGAATCTAATTTTCTGAGCAACAGTCATTTCATTGAAAGGATTCTTTGTGCTTAGGAAGAATTTCAAGCTTTTGTGCCATTGCCTATTTGTAAGTTGCCTTGGTAACTGTTTCTTGTCACAGCAATAGAAAGTGAACTAAGATAAAAGTTGGTAACAAGGAATGAGTTATTGCTGTGACAGGCCTGACCATGATGGTTTTTGGAGGAATATGGAAGGCTTTGGGACTTTTGACTAGGAAAGTGGTTAAACACTCTAAGCAGAGCTTAGCAGGCCATTCTAGTAGGAGTTTGGAAGATAATAATAATACTGTGAGCAGTGTGGGCTATGGAGGCCCAGCTCAAGAGGTTTCAGAGGGAAACCATGTTTGAAACTAGAATAGAGACTATGCTTTCTGCCCTTCTCCTAAAAATCTGTCTGAGAATAAATTGAAAAGTTGTAGATATCCTAATATTAGTCATGAGGTTATTAGTAATCACCTTTACTCATGCCTACAATGAAAGGGGCAAGGGGAACAAAAAGAAATGCAAAATACTGAATGTGAGGAGAAAAATAGCACCAGGAAAACTAACTTTGGAGACAAGTGTGTGCTGATTGAGATAAAGAGATATCATATTCAAGATTCAAAAGGAATAAAGGTAGGGGTGCTCTCAGGTCAAGACTGGACCAAATGAAGCTTTCTACTGGTAAAAAGGAAATGCCTGAAGAAATAAAAGTTTATGCAAATGTGATTCCAAGGAGGCAGTCAAACTTGTCAGTTTCCTCCTTGTGATTCTGCCTCTGGAGTCATGAAGGATACAAAGGCAGCAGTTCTCAATCTGTGGGTCTTGGCCATTTTGAGGTTGCATATCATGTACATACACTATGTTTCATAGCAGTAGCAAGATTACAGTGATGAAATATCAATGAAATAATTGTATTGTGGGGGTCACCACAGCTTGAGGAACTATATTAAAGGGTCACAGCACTAGGAAGATTTAGAACCATAGTACAAGAGTAAAGGAGTTATGGAATCTTTCTTTTGTTTAAGAAAAGTCACTGAGGCCCAGCATGTGGTTTGGAAATCCCTGCATGGAGGCCCTTAGAGGCCATGGTGTGAAGCTATGAAAGTGAAGCCTGGATTGAATTGGAAACTCCAAGATGTTGGGCATGCCAGAGCCATGAGACAACTGCCAAGAAGAGCTGCAGAGAGGGAGAAGTGTGTTGTTGTCACCAAGGCTGGAAGGGGGAGCCATCTAAGCCCTTTGATGTCAGACATTGAGCTACAAGATGTGGAGATTGCTCTTCTGAGTTTTGACCTTGCTTTGTTCCAGTATTTCCTCACTATGACCCTATTTTCCACTTTGGGAATGGTAATTTTGTGTATTTAGTGCCATTGCATATTAGAAGTCTAAAACTTAATTTTGATTTTATGGAGATTTACAATTAAGAAACTACTTTGAGTCTCAGAAGAGGCTTTGGACTTTTAAACCATAATGAGACTGTGAAATACTATGGGGAATTCTGAAGTTGGACTAAATGCATTTAGCATTATAATATAGCCATAAACCTATGCAGGCCAGGGAGTAAAAATGCGGTGGTTTAAAAGAGAATGACTCCCATAGGTTCATGGTCCCTAAATGGTAGAACTGTTTGGGACAGATTATGATGTGTAGTTATGTCAGAGAAGGTGTGTTATTGAGACAGGCTTTGTGGTTTTAAAAAATATGTGCCATTCTAGGGTCTCTCTCTCTTTCTCTGCCTCATTGTTGTGTATCAAATTCAAGCTCTCAGCTACTGGTCCAACACCATGCCTGCCTGCTGCTATGTTCCACACCTTGTAGATTCTAACCCTCTGTAACCATGAGCCTTAAACTAATGCTTTCTTTTACATGTTGCCTTGGTCATGGTGTCTTATCATAGATAAAAAAAAGTTACTAAGCTACCCAGCTGGTTTGGGAATCCAAGACTTCTTTGTCTTTGTTTAGGCTTTTTAAACTATTTTGACAAAGCCCAAAAGTGTCATTTTATCATCATCATTATCCCCGTGCCATCAAAGTGTGTAAATTAAGCAACCTCTTCTGAGATTCCACCTTGTTACATGCAGTCTATCACAGGTGAAGGTTATTAGGATTGTGGTGTCTCATACATTAGAAGTTATCATTGTGTGTTTAGTCTCAACAAAGACAATATCCAAACAGCGAATCATCAAAGTTCAGAACCGTTTTCTGAGGATGTGTCTTCTAGAATCACATCTGGGGGAACTGTCATTGTATAAGTATTCTAAAGCTTTAAAGAAAAGATTGTGTGAAGGGAACTGTTAAACAAGTAAGAAAGAAAATGAAGAAGAAAAATTTAAGGGACAGTGTTCAGACAGATTATTGAGGCCAAGATGACCCAATTGCCAATTCTCCTGATACCCTTGAGAAACACTGAGAACCCCTTCCATTGGATTCACATATAACCAATAAGCATTAGCATGTCTACTTGCTAAGCATTGCCTCTGGGGTTAATTAACTCTCTGCAGTTTAAAACTTTACAAAATTACATGAACTGATCCAATTCCCCAGTTGTGGAAAAATGCTCTGAGGTGTGTGGTATGTGTGTGGGGGGGGGAGGGGAGTGTCTGGGGGAGACAGAAGAAGAGAGAGAGATAAGTAGATGATAGATAGATAGATAGATAGATAGATAGATAGATAGATAGATAGATAGATGAATGGATAAATGTCATTCATATCATGTTATTTTTAACTTGGTTAAATATCAACTCTGTTTTTTCTTCAAGGTACAAATGCTAAAGGCATGAACAAGATTGGGTTAGTGTCACTTTTTTTATTTTTATTCGGTTATTTTACTTTTGTTATTTAGTAAGCCTTTTATCTTGATCCAAACATTGTGACTACTAGCACAAGGAAATCTACAGATGATACCCTTCATAAGAGGATCTACTTTAAAGCTGTTTATGAGACATCTCCAGCATCATTCAAACCAAACACTATTCTACCAGGATGCCTGTGAAAAATTATTCCTTTAAGGAGGCCTACACATCACATTGTTGAGATATCTTAGTGAATGTAAAAGTCATATGAGAATTTTATGAAGTTTAGAAATCTTTTGCATAGATTTGGTAAAATGGGACATAGGGCTTTTATTTTTCCCCTCTCCTTTTTGTTTTCTGTTCTATCTGTGGTAGTTGTAGGGATTGAACCCCTGGGCTTATGCATGCTAATCAAAAGCTCTACTAATGAACTTAACTAAAATATCTCCCCTTTCTTATTTTTAATAGTTTGCATGCTGTTCTTTAATATGTAAACTTGAGAAAATTTTATATAGCACAACATTACAATTATATGTGGTATTTGAAATGTTAGTCTATATTAATTTATTCAATCTGTGATCTCCAAATTTAATTTCAAATGTTAATAAAGGGTTTTCTAAATAGTGGTGGTAATTGAAACCATAATCACTCAAGGAAGCAAAATATTGAAGGTAGGTAGGTTTCCATGTTCTTCAAGACCTTACTGAATTTGCCATTAGATCTATTTGTTATGAAGGACCATATCTGAAATGTATCCAAGATGAAGACTCCTGCATTCTTACACAGAGAATATTTGGTCAATAATCTTTTGTTGTAACATAATACAAGCAAAATTAGTCCTGACATTTAACACACAGTCCAATTTCAACAATATGCATAAAATCATCATGATGGTATTTATTCAATATTTCTACACTTTTTTTTTCCTGTTAGTATCTCAATAGGGGATAATAATCCAACCTTTACTCCTAATTAAAACATAATTGTTGGTTAAAGTGAAGGAATAGATTTTCAAACCTGATGATTATAGATGATCTTTCCAACTCTGAGGTTCAATATATTTCCCCTAGGCTCTTTAAAAATGGGTAGAGTGGTGCATCCTTTAATTTCACTCAGGTAAGTACTGCAATGTCAAGTGCTGAGATCTTCAGACATGAACATTTTTGCTTTGTGTTTGTAAATGTCCTAAATCTGATATAATCCAGTATCACATATTGTACTTATAAGGAATATTGTAGACTATCTTGTAGACAGAAACTGAAAATCAAATCTTCAATGAAAATCAAATCCTACACTTACAGCACAGTGATCAAAATGAAGTATTTGAGAACCCTACAAATTGACTAAAAGCATCAGAAATTGTCCTAGAAGGAGCTCACATATTGGGCATAGTTTTTAAATAGATCACCTATGTATATGGTTAAGAAAAGCATAAAAAATATTGCCTAAATTATGACAATAATCTTATGAAAAGAATGTTGACTAAAGATTGATTCTGGGAAAAGAGATGAATAGAAAATGATGGTAAATTAAACTAAAGTATTTTCACATCTAAATATTGTCGGGAAAATAATAAAGGAACAAAACTTATGTTAACATGAGGACCTATGATGTGGTTTCAGGAATCGTTTTGAAAAAAAAATATAACAGAAAACCATAAATATGGGCAAGAAAGGATGCCAGGTTTATAAGTATTCCCTATTGACTGAGTCCAAGAAAGAATTAAGGTAAAATATTTAATAGAACAAATAAAAAGCAACACGATTATGGATATATAACCAGATGTACTAGTATTATGTAATTACATAATTTATATATATATTATTTATTAAATAAAAGATTATTAGGATAACTATAAACTCCAAAAAACGACCCTCATAAAGCTCATAATAAATTAAGCAAAAGACACAGATGCTTTGAAATGAAATAGAAAGAAAAATAACAAACCACACAAACACTGACCCATAAAGAAAGATAAACATGAAAGTAATATTCATTGCTATAGATACAGAAAAAATGTGTCATGTGATAAAAAACAACTCTAAGAAATGATGCCACAAAGATGTATATACATTTAGAAAAATGAGATCATATCCTTATCTCTCACCCTATTCAAAAATAAATCCAAAATGGATAAAAGACCTTACCGTAAGGTCTAACACTACTAAAGAAAAACACAAGGAAAAGACAAGATATTGGCATACACAAGGGTTTCCTGAAAAATACTCCAGTAAGTAAGGTTATGTTCGAAAGAATTGACGAGCAGAATTGCACAAAGTTTCAAGGCATAGGAAATGAGACAATAAGCAGACTGAAGAAATGGGCTTCAACAAATCATTGCCAACTATATTTCTGACAGGGGATTGCCAACTAGAATCTATAAAGAACTCAGGAAATCTGACACCTATAACAAACCATTTAGTCAATAAATGGGCAAATAAATTGAACAGAGTTCTCCCATGAAGAAATAGGAATGGCCAATAAATATATGCAAATATGGCCAATGTCCTTAGCCACCAGGGAAATGCAAATTAGAGCATTTCACACATTTGGATTTCTTTTCACCCCAGTTAGAGTAGCTATTAAAACACACACACAGCACACACATAAACACCCCCCACACACACACACACAGAGAGAGAGAGAGAGAGAGAGAGAGAGAGAGAGAGAGAGAGAGAGAGAGAGAGAGAGAGAACACATGAGCAAATGCTGGTGAGGATGAGCAGAATGGAACTCTAACACACTGCCAGGGGGGATGTAAACTAGTGCAGTCACTGTGTAATTTAAAATGGAAGTCCTGAATAATGAGAACAATACTACCTTATGATCCAGCTATACCACTGCGAGGAACATATGCAAAATAATAGAAGGCTACATACTGCAGAGACTCGTGTACAGTAATATGTTTTATTGTACTTCTCACAGTAGCAAAGCTATGGAGTCAGCCTAAGTGACCATGAAGAGAACAGATAAAGAAAATGTAGCTTATATGTGCATAATGGAGTTTTATTTGGCCATAAAAATAAACAAAATTATGTTGTTTACAGAAAAATTTATGAATTGAAGATTGTTATAAGCCAGATAAATAATTTGGTTTTATCTCATAGGAATATATATATATATATATATATATATATATATATATATATATATATTGTGTTTGTGTGTTTGTGTGTGTGTGTGTGTGTGTGATATGAATGCATGTCATACATATGTCACATGTATATGACATGGAGATAGAGAGGAGATGTGAGTGGAGGAGAAGGTGTCTAAAAAGGGATGGTGAGAACTAGAAAGTGAGGAAAGACAAAAAAAATTCATTTTATGCAGAATACAGATCTAACTGCAGATATAAGAGCATATGTATTAATGTACGATATGAAAGCAGAAAGACAGCTATTTGGGGAAAGGAAACAAGCCAGTGAGCCAGGGAAAGAGAGAAAGGTGTGGAGACTACAATTTGAGTAGATCATAATTTGATGTATTCAAGAATATATTATATTGAAAAGGGATTTAGTAGGGATGGGGAGAGAACTCAGTAGTTATCACTCATTATTATGGAGGACCAGGGTTCATTTCTCATCATTCACATGGTGGCTCACAACTGTCTATTACTCTAGTATTATGAGATTCAATGCCTTCTTCTGACCTTGGTGGGCACCAGGCATGCACTTGGTACACAGACATACAAGAGAGTAAAACATTAATGCACATAATGAAATAAATCCTTTTTTTTCTAAAAGGACCAAGGAACCAAGTAAATATTAATTCTAAATTTTGGCAATTCATAGTAAGCTTCAAAATTCTTACACAAAAGTTACACAATGTAAATATGTGGCTTTAATGTCTAGCTCTATAAAATGATAAAGAACTAGATACCTGAATGAATTAATTCAATTTTATCAGGGACAATACAATCAAAATTTAGCATCATAATTAAAGACCTTGAAATAAAAACACATGCTTTGAATATAATGTCCTTTGGGGGGGGGGTTAAGAGTATGTTGCTTCAGATAAAAGCCTGGAATCTAGAATTCAATGGACTGATAGATAAGACACTTGTATGGTTGCAGCCATTGTGTCTACAGATATCAAGGAGGCATTGTCATGTTCTTATTGTCTCAGACTGGAAGTCTGAATATATACATTCTTCCTTCTGGAGTCTTGAGCCTTGATAAGCTGCTTATAAACATGAGTAGAATGGTTCAGAATGTTAATAGAGCAGCTGAGTTGGTATTTCTATCATTAAAAAGCAGTACATGGTGGATAGCTCATGGAAATTTTCATTTTACTTTACTCCTCACAGTAACACTGAGAAATATTTCCATCTCAGATAAAAAAAATAAAGTAAATGTCACATTGCAGAGCTAGTGACCTGGACAGAAGACTCCAGCTTTCACTGAATCGCTCTCTTTTAACTATGTGTCTCATACTAATCACTCTAAAGGTGAATGTTGGTCCCATGATGATGCTCAGGAAAGGATAATGACTAACATGCATTGTCTGTCTTGTGCCAGAGCTCTGGAGCTCACTGTGTATTATCACATTGTAGCAATTTTATAAGCCACAGTCATCATTTTCTGCTTCATCTATCAGTAGTACCTTTCTTCTGACATTCAAACATCATGCTTATTATTAGTCATGTTCTACATAGAGTTTTCAATTAAAGTTGCATAGATTTATTACTCAAATTAATACTAATTTTTATCGTCATATTCTAACTTGGTTAAAGTTGACTATATCAGAACATAAATATAAAAACATTTATGCATAGGGTAACAAACTATGTTCATTTTGCCACACAGCTTACAAAGATAAGACAATACTGAAGCCCTGTCAGTCCCCAGTCACCCCCTCTATCCTTTCTCCACAGAGATAATCACCATTCAGAAAATATATTTACTATTCTGTTACTTGTGAAAAATTGTTATAAAACAAAGGCAAGCATCCCCCATATGAAATACTCTTTAGTTTTATGTTTTTAAACTTGATATTAATGGCTTTTGACTGTGAATATTGTTAGAATTTCATTTTATCAAGAAATGTTGGAGATGTGATTTATTCATGTTGAAGCCCACAGACACAGTCCTTTCATTCCCAAAGTTACATCAAAATATATCTAAACTTATTGCCTGTTCTTATGATTGACGTTTGATTTGTCTCTGGATTTTTGCTATTCTGAACAACTTTGCTATAAACTTTTCCATCTTCCCTATCTTTTAAAGCTCTCTTCTCTTGGCTAAGCAGACATAATTATCAGCAGAATGTATCCATTTTAACTTCCCAAACAATACCACACTAGTTCCCAAAGGTTTTGTAGAAATTTGCATCTCTCATATAATTTCATTACTAATTTTTATCAGCTCTTATTATTACTTAATTGATTGATATGATTTTCCTACATATATCATGCATATTTACCAATGTAAATGTTGTTTTGGATGGATGAGGTTTGAGTTTTGTCTCAGAGGTTCATATGTTTTCATCCTTGGTCCCCGGGTGGCAATACCATGGATGGTACAGAAGTTCAGGATTTGAGATATGGGAGGGGGGCCCTTAGGTCAAACAGGGGCAAGCTCTGGGAGACACTTTGGTTACTAGTCTCCCATTGGTTTTTCTTGTCTGGTACATGATCTCCTCCTTTCTTGAAATCTCCCTTGATTGTGATGTCATCTGCCATGAATCCTTCACTAGGGGGAGTTCATACTAGTGAAATGCCAGTATACCTGGGAGGCAAATAGTATTTATTTCTTTATGAAGTTACCCTAGCTCAGGTAATTTGTTATACTAATGGAAAATTGGCTAATAAAAGCATCTGTGTATAGGTATGCAATTATTTACTTATCTATATTTACTTACATACAGGAAGAATTTATAATTGATTTAATATTTATTATAAAAGTTTTGATGGTTGAGACAGATTCACTGAGAAAAATTTTACAGATTGGGGATAAATAGGCTAAGATATTTTGAGATTTATGAGCCCTAGTCTGCTCATACAGTAAATACTTTAATTTTGGAAGAAATAAAAATCAAAAGTCTCTATGAAGAGGAAAAAATTCTTAAATTTGGATGATCATTTAGAATCCAACATGGCTCTTGAAATGTGGTTCTCTTGTCTTGGGAAAAGTAGCAAATATTAATCTCTAACTTTGGAAATATTTGCTGTTTGCTGGTGGAATCAAGGAAAAAATACATATAGAGAAAAATCAAATATCTTTTTTGATATTTACATATCTGTGATTTTTATCTCAAACTATGACATACATGTATTTTATAAAAATATATATAGAGAGAGATATAGATATAGATACTCCCCAATTTAAATTCAAGATAGGAAGACACACTTAACCAATTAGTTTCTTATCCTAACTTTTCAAAAACATCCAGACCTTTGTGTAACAATTACTTTGTACAAGTGAAAATATAAAATTCAAAGATATGTTTATATTTCTGCCTTCTCTTTGCACTCAGTAGCTTTTTTGTTTTGAGAGCACAGCATTGGATATTGTTCTACCAATTGATTTTGTTTCCTAAATTTACATCCTCATTATACTTATACATATTTTTGGTCCTATGTATTCTACTATACTCTTTCAGGGCCCGTCTTAGTTACATTTCCATCACCGTGACAAAACACCATGACCAAGTCAACTTATAAAAAGAAGCATTTAATTTGAGACTCACTGTTACAGTGTTACAATCTGTGATCAACATTGCAGGGAGCATGATAGCAGACAGGCAGGCAGCATGGTGCTGGGGTAGAAGCTGAGAATTTACATCTGATTCACATGTATGAGGCAGAGAGAGCTAACTGGGGATGGGACAGGCTTTTGAAACCTCAAAGTCTACCCTCAGTGACACACCTCCTCCAATAAGGCTACAGTTACATCATCTGGGAACCAAGTATTCAAATATATGAGCTTGTGGGAGACAGTCTCATTCAAATCCCCAAGGGCCTTTCTCTACGCACTCAGGCTTTCCTCAGTAGCCCTGCATTGTTTGTTCTGGGCAGCACTCAGGCCCTTTCTTCCCTGTTTCTGATCATGAGTATTCTCGATGCTTGCTCTTACTCCTTTTATACTGTCAACCAGAATTTGCATTTGACTGACTACAGTATCAGTCACAGTGCAGACTCCTATATGCCCTATGCTCAGTAAGCTATCTTCATGTCTGCATTTGTATCCTGTGATTACAGAGAGAATCCCCTAAGTATAGGAACTGGTGGATTCCATGGCACTGTTAAGTGTTGCTGAAGGGCTTCTCTCCAGGTTCCACCAAGCCCCGCAGTCCCACAATCCACGTATAAAATAATCACTCAAACGCTTATATTACTTATAAACTGTATGGCCGTGGCAGGTTTCTTGTTAACTGCTCTTATATCTTAAATTAACCCATTTCTATAAATCTATACCTTGCCACGTGGCTGGTGGCTTACCGGCATCTTTACATGTTGCTTATCCTGGCGGTGGCTGCAGTGTCTCTCCCTCCTTCTTCCTGTTTCCCCAATTCTCCTCTCTCTTTGTCCTGCCTATACTTCCTGCCTGGTCACTGGCCATCAGGGTTTTATTTATATAGAGTAATATCCACAGCAGTTAAGATTGATGGGATTTCAGGCAATGAAAAGTGGAGTAAAGCCACTTGTCTCCACACAGTTGAAAAGAAGGTATGGAACCCCTCCCTTAGATTTGGGCTAGCCTTTATGTTGAGGGTTTTTTTTTCTTTTTCTTTTTCATTTTTTCATTTTACACACCAATCAGAGATTCCCCTCTTCCTCCTCCTGCCCCCCCAGCTTTCCCCCCAACTGACTCCCTCACCCCACCCCCACAAAGTGGCAAGACCTCCTAGGGGGAGGCACATCCAGTAAAAGCAAGTCCCAGCCTTCCCCCTGCCTCAAGGCTGCAGAGGTGTCCCATCATAGGTAGTGGGCTCCAAAGAGCCACCTCATGTGCCAGAGATGGATTCTGATTCTACTGCCAGGGGGAGCTTTAGTTTTAAACAGTAGATCAAAGAAGTATCACCTAGAACTTTACTCACTATAAAGCCCATGGACAGATTTAACTCTCAGGTAGAAGTACAAAGACGGTTATCCCTCTTCCTTAGTTTGGATGACATTAACTACTTTGGAGTTGGTGAGTCAAGGGGCTTTTGTGATAGTCATAGTTTGAATTTCTTTAGGTAGAATCCCAATATATATTTTTAATTCTTTATTGAGCAAATAATTTAGAATACCCGTGTTTGATCTTCTCTTAAAGGAAAAAAAAAATCCCTTAAATATTGTTAATGTGGTTTTGATGAAACAATCACACTGCATGGGATTCCTCAATCTTTATTTAGCGGTAAACAGAAAGGCTCCATGTCTCAAGCCTCTGTTACATTCTTTTTATTTTTATTTATACTAAAAAGAATCCTAATATAAAAATTAATTGTAAGAAAATATATGGATTAAAATATTTGGATGACTTGATTTACTGAAATTTGGAAACATTTTTAAAAATATAATATTTTTATCAATTCTTTGTGAATTTTATACAAACTTTCTTGGACCTATTTATATTCACTTACCTCTAACTCTTTACAGATCCATGCTTTGTCTCCCTATCCCTTCCAGCTTTGTGGGGCTTTGTAGCTGGAGAATTTCTCTCCAGGTCCCTCCAAGTCCTGCCAGTCCCAGAACCCACTTATAAAATAAACACACAGACTCTTACATTATTTAAACTGCTTGACTATTAGCTCAGGCTTATCATTATCTAGCTCTTACTCTTATATTTAGCCCATTTCTGTTAATCTTTACTTTGCCACGTGGCTCATGGCTTACCGGTACTTTACATCTTCCTTGTCCTAGCAGCAGCTCCAGGCAGTCTCTCCTATCCTTCCTCAGTTCTCCTCTCTGTTAGTCCTGCCTATACTTCCTGTCTGGCTATTGGCCAATCAGTGTTTATTTATACAGAGAGATATCCACAGCACTTCCCCTTTTCTTGTTTTTTAAAAAGGAAGGTTTTAACTTTAACATAGTAATATTACATATAACAAAACAATTATCGAGCAAGAATTACAGTTACAATATTAAAAAAGATATCCTATCTATTTTATATTTGTGAGTTTAAGCTTTTATATCTAACTTATATTTTATCATGACTAAGGAAGATTGTAAGTATCTAGTCTTCAACCACATCAAAGACCTCAGAAGGATATAATACTACCTGAGAAATGGGAGAAGGATGCAAGCAACTTTTGGGAATCGTCGAGTAGACAGAGGCAGCTGACAGCCTGGACAGTCATCTAAAGTTCTCTTGTAAAGTTGGGGCATCTTTTTTCAGCCCACAAGCCTAGAGTCTCTCAGTCATTTTTTTTCTGTGTCCTGTAGAATATCTTGCAGTTTTCTCTGCAAAGCAGGAACCTGAAGGACCATTTTGTCAAGCAAAGTTCAGTGGTCACCTTTCTATGGGTTCTGCATGTCTAGTTGATCAAGCAGTTCAGGCAAGAACAGTTTCATGCCCAAATGGCTTTTTTTTTTGCCAAGGTGAAGATAAACTCCAAATGGAGTGTCTTCAATGCCCATCCTCCTCTCTGAAGTAAATTGGTGCTGCCAGGAGCAGACATGTCTCACTGTCCAGAAAGTCTAAATTTTTAAAACATTTTAAATGCCATATTCTGTGGGTCTTTGAAGTGCTTGAAGAATACCTATCTATGTGAAATATATCTATGTATGCCTAGAAGACTTAACTAACATGACTACAAATATGAATATCATAGATGACTATTAATCTATTTTTTAATTATCATTTCAATTTTAAATGAGTTACATAAACATAATATCTTAAACAAGAATAGAAATATATATACAGTATAACAAAATTAAGTTTAAACTTGTATCAATAAACTAAAACCTATACCAATGAAAAACATTTTAAACATAAACTAAAATCCATACCAAATGTAAAACACTTTAAGCAAGTTGTTGTTCTTTAATAGTAGGTTCATTAATCTACCCTTTTATCTTATTATATCTATATCCTATATATCTATTCATATCCCCTTTGCTTCTTTAGAAAGAGATTGTATTTATAATCAACCTGTTTTAAATAAAAATATTGGTTTTTCTCTGTTCCATACCAGAGGGCTCTTCTGATATGGGACAAAAGAATCTTTTAACCTTTTATTTTAGGAATATGTCTGGGTTTAGAGGGGGAGTGAGCCAATTCCATCTCTAAAGCCATCTTGGTATATTTGGGAATTGAGGTGTAGCATCTCTTACTACTTCCTGCTGGAGGGGGGTGCTGTATCTTATTAGGCTTATGGGGTAGTCCGTGAGGCTGTACTGTCTGAGCCAGTTGCCTTGAAACCGTTCTGGATGTTAGATCATCTGGGCCATGGTGTCATCAGAGACCTTTCAGGGGGTCTTGGCTGGTCAAACCTGATGTTTCTTAATCTGGAACAAATCCATAGCCTCTGGCCTTCTGTGGAAACAAAAGCAGAGCCTCTTTTCCAAAGTAACATATCCTTATATGCAAATTTTGAAGTCAAGGTACCTTTAAAATTTACATTTTGGCATAACTCAACAGCTTTTACAATCAAATGTTTTTCTTCAGTTGCAAATATCAAAGACAACATAATCCAGATTCTCTGTGTGATAGCCATCTTTATGTGGCTTATTACCTTTAATGTTTCTTTAAAGACTTTATTTTTAAAAACTATCTATTTGTTTATATAACTGTATATATTCCCCCTTCTCTCTCTTTGAAGCCTACATACATTTTTACATACATTGGAAACTATTTCATCTGAATCAGTCTTATTGTGAACCTATTGCTTTAAACTGTAGCCTTTTAAGACTGAAACAGTTCTGTGGCTGCTGGCTCCGCCCACTTTAGCTTCCCAACATGGTGGTGGTACATTTTCTGCTAGCTCTGGGAGCCATCAAGTCTCAGAAATAGTGGGTCTACACTTCTATCAAAGTAGCATGCAGCCCCAGAAACCTCTTTTTTTTTTTAATACTAATAAAGACTAAACCTACCACATAGCCTAATGTGCCGCTGGCAGACACCTCATTCCCGCCATACTGCCAGTCAAATGCAGCCACAAACTCGCCAGTAGTTCAAACCTGCTTGGGGCTACCATCAGTCCAGCCTGAGACCAAGCCGACCTGGCCTGAGCTAGGGAGCCGGGCCGCCCAGGCGGGAAACCGGACCTGCCACCAAACCAAGCCAAGTGGTTTATGATGGATTCTTGACACGTTGGGCTTTCTTCTTTTTATTTATTAGTTTTAAATAATCTACTTGGTCTAATTATTATAGCCCAAAAACTCAGGGGTATAGGGACATCTGAACCTGTATGAGTCTGTTCTTTTATTATTGAAAATAATTTTTCATATGATATATTCTGATCATGGTTTCCCCTCTTCATTTCCTCACAGCTCCTTCCCACCTCCACACCCATTCTATTCCTTGCTTTCTGTCTCTATCTTTAGAAAACTAACAGGCAAATAAAAACAAACAAACCAGAATATAACAAAACACAAGATATACACATACACAGAGACAAGCAAATACATACCCCAAAACAAAATCCATATATACAAAAATTTGGAAACCATAATACACAATTAAAAGACCAGTAAGTTAAAAAATGACTAAACCAAGCAATGTGAGCCAAAAATAAATCAACAAAAGTATCACTGAGTTTGTTTTGTGTTGGCTATCTACTGCTGGGCATGGAGCCTTGCCTTAAATGTGGTTTATATATCCAGTGAGACTCCACTTGAGAAAATGAAGTTTTTCTTTTGTAACTACATTGTTACTGGATGCTTCTGGTAACCTGGGAGTGAGTAGTCAGTGTGAATCCTAAGATACATCTCTGAGTAAAAAGATTTTAAAAAATTGTAGCACTTTCACATCCGAATTTCTTGATTTTGATTTTTTGATTACTTGCTAGTAATGCTCTAAGGAGCTGAAAAACATTGTTTGGACCAAACCTATTCACTGACAATTCTCAAACAACTTGGACCATATTTATAATTAAGTCAACAACATGCAGAAGTAGCTGCTCCCACCACTACTGTGATATGCAGATACACAGCAATTTGTTGCCTGTTAGTGGCATAAGTTAGCTGCAAGATACAGGTCACTAAATTTTCAAATGTCTTACTTTTCCTCAGTCTTTTCTTTAGCCTGATTTATAAGTTACATAATTTGGGGATATGATTTGGTGATTGTTGGTGTTAAATTAGCTTATCTGATTTGCTTTATATTATAAATACTGTGGTTTTTAGATAATGAACACGAGATCTGAAAATCTATGGCAATGTTTCTCAAAGTGTTGCCTTTGAAGCCTTGTATTCCATTATGCTGTGTGTATATTGAATATTCAGATTCCTGGACTGTATATTCTTCATTCATTGACTCAGATTCTGGGAAGCCAGGGAAGGAAACTTTCATTTAATCTGAATTCTTTCAAAATTATTTTGCTGATGGACATTTCTGGGGCCAGAAAAGGTTATACCTCAGTTCATTCTATTCTGAATTTAAACTGAGACTGAATGCTAAATTCTTGTAAGGATTTGTCAACTCTTTCTATTCTGCCATTCATTGCTTATATAAATGTTAAAAAACTGAATTTGCCTGCTGCAATGAGACTATTCTTAATTGAATTTCAGAATTCACTGCTACCCAATTTAGTAGGTAAATAGATTGATAACCTACCTTGAGTGTATGTTTTGCAACAAACGCTTAAGCCTTAGCCAATGACAATAGCTGAACTTCAGCCAGTCCCAGACTGTCAACTGGTCAGACCACCACCTTCAATGAAGCAATTGTAGAAACATTACCAGCCAAGTATTTCTGTAGCCACTTTCTCTATGCCTGTGAACTTCAAGCCTACCTTGCAGAGAATTTTTGGAACATCTACTATTGAATTCTGCTAGATTAGTAAGTAATTGTTTTCCCAGAACACATTATGTTGACTGTGCTGTTTCTTACACTTTAGTTAGAGGAAAGCTGGTTAACTAGTAAGTGAACCTAGAGTTAAAAGTCTTGACTCCATAACTTAAGATAGTAAATTCACAACAAAGACTACAACTTTCCAAACCACATGTTCCTTCTCTGAAAATAGACAAATAATAGGAAATTAGTTTAAAGTGGTTGTTTCTTGATGTATTTGATATTTGGATATGGAGATTTTACCTTCAAAAGTGATGGAAACACGCAAGGAAAACCAACTAATTCAGCTCATTTTTCTATAAAATCCTCATTTTCTTTCTAATGTGAAAATGAGGAATAAGAAACACTAAGACAAAGACCCTAGAAAAGCCACAAGGATCGCCCAGCGATGGAGAAGTGGATGAGATCTACATGAGAAAACTGGGGGTGAGGGGGGTTAATGGAGTGCAAGGGGTGGGGGAATGAGACCCTAGGGGAGTGGGAGATTCGAGCTGGAATGGGAACAGAGTGTGAGAACAAGGAAAGAGATACCATGATAAAAGAAGGCACCATGGGGGTAGGGAGAAACAGAGTGCTAGGGAGGTTCCCAGGAATCCACAAAGATGACTCCACCATAGACTACTGGCAGTGGTCAAGAGGGTGCCTGAGCTGACCTACTCTGGTGATTGAACAGCTGAATACCCTAACTGTCATCATATAACCCTCATCCATGACTGATGGAAGTAGATGCAATCATCCACAGCCGGGTGCCAGGCAGAGCTCCAGGAGTCCAATCGATGAGAGAGAGGAGGGATTCTATGAGCAAGAGACATCGAAACCATGATTGGAAAAGTACAGAAACAACTAGCCAAACTAGTGGAGACACATGAATTGTGGACCAATAGCTGAGGAGCCCCAAAGGTACTGGACTAGGCCCTCTGGATAAGTAAGACCGTTATTTAGCTTGAACTGTTTAGGGGGACCCCAGGCAGTGGGAATGGAACCCATGCCTAGTGCCTGAGCCGGCTTTTTGGAGCCTAGTGTCTATGGTGAGACACTTTGTGTAGCCTTGATGCAGGTAGGAAGGGTTTAGACCTGCCTCAACTAAGTGAACTAGGCTCTGCTGATTCCTCATGGGAGAAATTGCCTTGGAGGAGGTGGGAATGAGGGGTGGGTTGGGGGGAAGGCTGGGCGGTGACAGGAGGGAGGACAGGGGAATCAGTGGTTGGTATGTAAAATGAATAGAAAAATCTCTTAATAAAAAAAAAAAACAAGAAAAAAGACAAAGATCATTGTATAAAACTTTTCTGTCAGTGTTACATACTTCTTTACACAATGAGAGTCTGATTCTTTAAAACAGCTCTGGATGTCTCTACAGTGTCTCTAATTGTTGAATGGCAAGATTTTGTTAATTAATCATAATATAGTTAACAGATGGTAATATTTAAATTTGTGAGGAAATATTGTACAAGTCTGTTTGGTTACCTGGAGCATAATATGAATATAGTGATATTAATATCAAAAGACAGGTTTTTTTATGTATACATGTCAGAGTTTTGTGATTTCAATAATAGTAAGAAATATCATTCAGAAGTGGAAATATAAAACTTGTAAGATATTTTTGTGTTCATTCACTAGCAAAATAATACTAATAGAATGTATTCAATCTTTCTTTGAAACCATGTTTCAGATGTTGAGACAGATGGTTGGATTATTGCTGTTGTGCCTCTACCCGTTTAAATGTTAATTCCTATTGTTTATTAGACATATTTCACTCTAAACCTGGATTCAGCAGATGATCAATGAACACTTTTCAATTAAAGGTTGAGCTGTCTATCACTGTCAAAAGAATCTGATTTGCCTGCTTAAAAGAACATTCTCTATTTGAATTTAATTTTTAAAATAACTTACAAAGTAACAGCTTTGCTTCTGGGATCTTCAACACATGTCAGCTTGGTTGACTCTCCCTCCCATTCTACCTCTTGTCTTTAGGGACCCTTCTGCCCTAGTATTCCCCCTTCCATTTTGTCTTGTTTTCTGGAAGGTTTGGTTGTTGCTGTTGTTGTTTTTAATTTTATTATCTTCTTATTAATCTAAAGATATGGATAGTTTCTGAAACCTATTTTAATTTTGGATGATTGTGTAACAATATGAGACATTGTAGAAATTCCCAGCACATCTGCACAGAGCTGGGCGTGGGCAGAGGAGTGGAAGGAGGACACTGAATGTATGTTTGTGTGACTTGAAGTTAAACAATTATGTCATGGTAACCAACAGATGCAATAAGATACTGTCACTAACCACCTAGCAGAAAGTATTGAAGGAATGATATCCTTCTTTTCTTGTCTCCAGAAACACTGATTTTAGGTATAACATATGTGATACACAAAAGAGCCTCTGGCATTCTGAAAACTTTTAGGCTATTCTCATTAAGGTTTGAAAATATCATCCTTTGAGAGTAAAGTATCACAGTTTCAAGTTTGTCTCTCATATAGCGAACACCTGCTTTATGATACACTTTCCTGGGGAGGGAAAAAAAAGCATAGTTTTGGGGTACATGGTGCAGAGTTCTGAATAGAACATGTGACTACCATCTAATGTACATTTCATAGCAAGAAAAATGTTTAATAAAATTATTGTAAGTTGCAATAAACCCATCAAAATTGAAAATACAATTAGTTAAAATGAATCATAGATAGCTACCAGATATCATAGCTGAGGAACACAGCACACAATAACATATCACTAGTTTATCCTTGTGATTCTGTGGATGGCTGGAACTTGCAGACTGATGCTCAGCAGAGTACTGGAGAGCACAGTTTTGGACTGAGGAAAAGGTCAAAATCCAAAGCACAGTTTCTACTAAATACAATTTTTCACATGACTGCAAAGTTAAAAATCATAAATGGGGCCATAATAAGTTTAGGGACACTTATGTTTTCCTTTCTGCAAAGGTAAAAGGGAAGAGGAGCAATTAGTGATAAATCCTAAGAATGTGCTTCTCTGGAGAATCATTAGATTATACCCTAAGAAAGAAACAAAAATGAAGATGCTTTTGTGATTTCTTGGGTTGTTTAGTGGCACTCTTAGGATGTGTTGTTTATTACCTACTGGGATTCGTGTTGATATTCTCTCTCTCTCTCTCTCTCTCTCTCTCTCTCCTCTCTCTCTCTCTCTCTCTCTCTCTCTCTCAGAGAATTTTGCAGAGGTGTGGCCATGGCTACTTAAACCATACCAAGTTGATACTCCTAGGGACTGGCACCTGAGGAAAGCCATTACCAGCCTCATGGGAGAAACAAATGCTCTCTAACCACAGTTTTGAAGAGCTATGAGCAATACAAGCAGAACCATTCCATAGGAACTGTAAATTTTTACTCTGTTTCCAAAAATGCAAATAATTTTTGAAGCAGAATGATAAATAAACAGTCTTATTTGCATATCTTTAGTCCCAATTTCCTGCCTTCAAATTCCCACTCATGTCTCCTACTGTTTAAACAGCAGAGACGAATTCCTGGTGACACAGTTTAGTAGAGGTCAGTCTCCCAAAGCACAGAAGAAAGGCAAAATGTGGTCTCTTAAGGAAAAGAGAAAGTCACCAGCTAAATCACTTTTTATGAGAAGCAAAAATAAATCAGCATCTTCTTTCCTCCAGACCTTTAACAACTATCAATTTCTATACATGCAAAGAACAAACAGTACAATACAGCTAGACCATCTAGAGATAACATTATGTATGTTAAATAGATATGTGACATACTTGGATAGTGAATGCACTTGGTGAATGAAACTTACCTTTCAAAACTTACCTTTCAATGTTAAACATGAATCAGGGAGTCCACTCTCTATTAGTTATTAGTTATAGGACATATCTGTGTTAATGTCCATATGGGAGTTTCCCTTTCCTTGATGCCTGGTCTTCTGTTGATATATATATATTTACATATGGTAGTGCAAATGTCAAATACTTCATTACATTATTTGCTTCTGACAACTATGATCCTCTAATTCAGTGTGTTATGACTACTGTTTCTAGAAACAAAGGAAGAAAAATTATTAAGCCATTAAAAACCTTTGAATATTCATAACAATATGGCCATGTGTGATTATTTAGAACAAGAAGTCTCTATCAGATGAATAAGTGAAAATCCTTGCATTTTTCTTCCTTTAGCCTTATTCCATCAGTTTTGAGGCAATGACTTATAGTTAATCTTCATTATTGCTACATTATTTTTCCTTTGGAATGTCAACTAGCAAAAGCCTATAGACTATGGGGAGCTTTCCACATCAGAATTAACACTTGAACAAATAAAAAGCTTTGCTTTTTGTATATTCATCACAGATTAATGAGGATAGAAATGCAATCAGCTCAGTGAGTGCTGGAATTTTTCTTAATCAGAAATATGCTTGAGGAACACTTTTTAAGAAAGGAAGATCAATTCATAGCAAACTTCCTAAATACAATGACAGAAGAATATGGCAGAAGAATTTGTTACAATTCTTTGTGTTTTTCAAATGACAGCTTTCTCAAGAGTAATACAGTTATCATTTCTGAGACTTCTTTTTTTATATATTTATATTAATTGTGATGTTCAGCCAATAGCTCAGGCTTGTTACTAGCTAACTCTTACATTTTAAATTAACCCATATTTCTTATCTAAGTTCTACCATGTGGTTCAGGCCTTGTTACCTAACTTTCTACATATTCTGCTTCCTCTGCATCTGCTGGCTTCTCATCTGATTCCCAGCATCCTTAGTTTGGTTGTCCCACCTATACTTCCTGCCTGGCTACTGGCCAGTCAGCTTTTTATTAAACAAATTCAAGTGACAAATGTTTACAGTATACAAAAGGATTATTCCACAGCAACTTTGTCCTTGAATTCACAGGTAGTTGTGGGTCCAATGGGGACATTTACATATCTGGGCTTAAGGAACAAGCAGACAATAAAGCTGGAAGTTGAAATTGGTTCTCTAATACAGAAATGTGACATGTCAGGTCTAGAAGCTTCTACTTAGGGAATAAGGAGAGAGCTCACTGGGTAGGAGATCTTGCTGCATAAGCATGAGGTCCCTAGTTCAAATCCTTAGCACCCAGTGAAAAATCATATATGCCTGTAAGCCCAGAGCTGTGGGCATGGGGCCAGAAGATTGCTACTGGAACATGTTGGCCTTTAGCCTAACCCCAGGTTCAATGAGATGCCCTATCTCAAAGAAATATAAAAGACTGATACAACAGTATACTTGACATTTTCCTCTGACTCTGTATGAGCATACTAGCACTTACATGTGTGTATATACCACATACACATACACCATTCATGTGTGGATTCACATACACACACACACACACACACACACACACACACATACACACACACAAAGGGAATGTCTTAGGATGTCTATTGCTGTGAAGAGACACCATGACCACAGCAACTCTTATAAAGTGGCTGTGCATTCATTGTCTCCGTCACTAGCACAGTGGCCTTGTGTTGCCATGAGAGACAAGGAACAAAGCCATTCAGAGGCTCCTCTGAGTCATGGATGGAGGGATGTCAAGAGGCAGGCAGGAAATAGAGACCTCCATTCGTTCTCTATGTGTTTTATCCTCTGCTGTCTTTCTCTGTTCTCAACTTCCTCCCATTTCTCTGCCATTTGCCCAACACTTGTTTGCCACTGGAGTCCTTTGGTTTTAAGGAATCTTATTCAGGTCCCAAAGTGAGGCTGTCATGAAACACATGAAGCCAACAATGAAAAACTTCGTAGAAGCTACTTCGAGTGGACTCTAGGACTAGAAATTGATATCTCTTCTAAAAAAGCAGGATATTTCTGAAGGCCTCTGGGGTCACCACCTCTAAGCCTAGATAAGTCACTGCCATGATGCTTTTTACATGCTCTAAAACTTTTGATAGATCACTATTATATTTTGATACTATATCAAAAATATCCCCTGTGGTAATTTGAATGTAATTGACCCCTATAAGCTCATAGGAGTGGTACTATTAGGAGGTATGGCTTTGTTGCACTAGGTGTGGCCTTGTTGGAGGAAGTATGTCACTGTGGGGGTGGGATTTGAGGTCAGTATACTCAAATCATGGCTAGTACTTCAGTCTACTTCCTATTGCCTTCTGATCAAGATGTAGGCAGCACCATATCTGCCTGCATACCACCATGATAATGGGCTGAACCTTTGAACTGTAAACAGCTACCTCAATTAAATGTTTTACATTTCTTAGACTTCAATTGGAAATGTCTACAATGGATCCAAGAAATCCACATACTCAGAAAACTTTGACACATCATATATTTGAAAGCTTTAGCTGTGTATTTAATGTAGATGCAACTAAAAACATCCATGGAACAAAAACCAACAAAGTAAAGATTTTGTTACTAATTTAACAAATAAATAATAATTTGCAGAAGGTGAAGAGATGGCTCAGCAGGTAAGAGCACTGATTGCTCTTCCAGAAGACCCTGGCCAATCACCAGCACCATAACTCAAGTTATGATGGTTCACAGCTACCCATAACTCATATTTCCAGGTTTAAATGCCCTCTTCTGACCTGTTTAGGCACTAGGCATCATAGGGATCAAATACAGAGATTTAGGTAAAACACCATATACATAAATTAAAATAAATAATATAGATTAATAGGCTAGCTGTTTTAATAAGTGTATGTATTTAACAATTATAAGTGTTGTAATTTATATTTTGAAAACTTCATCCTCAATACTGCAGCTAGCATCCAAATATATTTTAATATCAATGCCTTTGTATTTACTGACAGTAATAAAAAAATTTCTCAGTATGTATAATGAATTCTGAATTATAGAAAATAATTAGAGGCTTTGTGCTGTGGAATAATGCTTTTGAACACTGGTTTAGTAAAACCCTGATTGGCCAGGAGCCAGGCAGGAAGTATAGGGGGGATAAGCAGACAAGGAGAATTCTGGGAAGAGGAAGGCTAAGTCAGGAGACGCCAGCGCACCATCCAGAGAGCAGCATGTAATGACACACAGGTAAAGCCACAGAAAATGTGGCAACATACAGATGAACAGAAATGGGCTGAGTTTAGGTGTAAGTGCTAGTCAGTACTAAGCCTGAGTGGCCAAGCAGTTTTAATTAATATAAGCCTATGTGTGTTTACTTGGGTCTGAGTGGCTGTGGACAGGGTGGGACATAGGAAAATTCCCAACTACAGCTGCAAGATGGATCAATGGTAGGGATGTTTTCTGCAAAACCTGAAGACCTGGGTTCTATTCCTGAAACCCACATACTGAGAGAAGAAGGTGTGCTTCTGTGAATTGTCTTCTGAGCTTCATGTGAGTATTTTGGCATATGCTTGCCTGTACACCCACCAAATCTGTCTTCCACACACATACAAAATAAATAAATATAAAACCAAGTAAAGGAAATATTTCAAATGACAGGACTCACATACTTGCTATGAGTTTAAGCAGTTGTCAAAAATGAATGATGAGTTTAAGCAGCTGTCAAAGATGAATGATTTTGAAGATATATGTCTCAGTTTGTAATCTGAAACAAAAGCAGGTGACATGCACCATAAGTGGCCTTTTCCTTCAGAGAACACGTTAGCACACTTGGCATTGGTAACTGCAGGACACCTCCTCATAGTGTAGCTTCCCTTGGAAAAAGGAAAGCTCAATAGGAACTCTTCTTCTGGTCAACTAGAATGTGTCCAGAACTAAATACCACTAATAATAACCAAAAACTCACAACATCACAGTTTAAAGAAACTGAAGGTTGTTTATAGACAGCACTCAGGAATTTCAGAGATCCAGATAGCTCATCTACTTTCTTCAGCTGGAGGAGTGGTGTGGTTCCTCAGATTCACAATAGATCTGTGGCACTGGCTCTTCTACATTCATTCAGGATAGAAATACAAAAACAAAGAACAGTATCAAGTAATCTTTTGACTTTTAGCTAAGAGCTCAAAAGTTTCCTCGGACATCTCTGAACCAAATTTGACGCAAATTACTTTTAGATTATCCAAAGAAATCTTATTAGAGGTGAAAATCAAAGTGTTGAATAGATGATAGGAATCTGGTATTTCAAGCCCAAGGGAAGAATGAACCATTCCTGGGTTCCTAGTTAATTTTTTTTTTTTGGGGTTGTTTGTTTTTTGGTAAACATTTCCAGTCCTCAGAATCCATTCCAGTTGCCCACTGTTTCCAGACCACTAGAACCTTAGACTCAATTGCTAGTCCAATACTTAAGTCAGGCAAGAGGTTACTGGGACATTCCTCCAAAAATGAATTATTATGAGGTGATGAAATAGACACTAGCTTGGACATCATGAAATCTATATTGTGGACATAGTTATTTTACTAGCCAAAAATATTAACAATTAGACTTCTTTGGGCCTGTTCTCCCCAAAGCTGTAAGTTTTGGAAAATGTCATGGATATTTAACTATGTTCGTCAGATCTGGAATTCTACAGAACCATCTAATATTCCCCAATGGAAGAAAGGAAAACACTAAAGGGAAGGGTCATAACTTCTAGTTATAACAAGTCAAAATGTGAGTATTCTGATTTATTTGTTGAGTTTCCTTTGGTTGTTTCATTTGTCAAAGATGCACAATGTTATTGAAAGTGATGTAAAAATCACTGAACAAGATACTCTCCCAGAATGCTCCACTTATAATGTGCTTTAACAAAGCCGGGCGGTGGTGGCACACACTTTTAATCCCAGCACTCGGGAGGCAGAGCCAGGCGGATCTCTGTGAGTTCAAGGCCAGCCTGGGCTACCAAGTGAGTTCCAGGAGAGGCACAAAGCTACACAGAGAAACCCTGTCTCGAAAAACCAAAAAAAAAAAAAAAAAAAAAAAAAGTGTGCTTTAACAGACATTTTAATATAAAGTAAAAGAAAAAAAAATGTTATAATGTCTCTCTCATTAAGATTTGTCCCATTCCAAGTATATTTAATATGAAAACATGCAAGGAAATCCTCCAAATAAATTAATCATATACTATTTGTATATGCTTTCCTACTTTTGGGAACACGTTAGAATTGCCAGTGATTTCTGCATGAAGGCACATCAAATTTTTGTAATTTGATGGCAATATAAACTAAGACTATTTTCAAGTGTAAAGGAGATTGTCTAGAAAACACCCAAAATAATAATTATATTGCACAGGTGATTATTGATAATATGTTTCTCTATTTATGTATCATCCTACTGATCAACTATGTATCATCTATCTTTGTATAGCATACACACACAGGCACACACACACACACACACACACACACACACACACACACACACATGCCTACTCTATCACTGCCTCTAGCAGATCTTTGTAAAAGAGGAAAGAACAGAGGATTGCTTGCCAATGGGTGTAAAGTGTAAGAAAGGAGGAATAACATTTTAAACCAATTGCACAATGGGGTGACTATAGACAATAAAATGTGTAAGTTTCTATATAACTAAAATAATAAATGATATGACTGTAGAGATAGCTTGAGTGGTAAAGTGTTTGGCTTGGATTCCAAGAAACCATATAAAAAACCTAGGCATTGTGATAAATGCTTATAATCCTAGTATTATATAGGCAGGTCTAGGTAGATCCATCTGGCTTACTGGCCAGCCAGCCTAGCCTAATTGGTAATTTCCAGGCCAGAGACAGATCCTTTGTAAAAACAAAGTGTGACTAGCAAATGAGTAATGGTAGTAAGTAACACTAGCATGGTACTCTGGGTTCCAGATGCATATACATCTACATACCTCCTCCTCTCACAGAAACAAAAGTGCTCATGCATGACCATATGTGTGTGCACACATACACATGTAAATAATGATAATCCTTTTTCATCTCTGGATCTGAAATCTTCCTCTTTCACATTATTTCTGAGTCTTGGTGTAGCTGTCCTTTTTAAAGCAAATGAGTCCATAGTCAATGTATTCTTTGAATTTTGACCATTTGTGAATTTTTGTATTAACTGATGCTCATTGCAAAACAAAACTTTTTTTTGATGAAGCTTAAGAGAAAAACTAACCTATTAGTATAAATGTAAGCATTTAGAAGGCAGTTTGACATTGTATTCATTTAACAAAACAACAGTAGTAGTTTCTTCCATAAGTGCCTATGACCTCCCCAGCTGCTCCTGGCTTGTAACCAGGTTAGAGTACCAGCCATAAGTTCCCCGGTGAATCAGCCTTCAAATTTAATCAGAAAATGAGTTGGTGAGCATATCTTACCAGGTACATTGTTATTGTAGCTCATGGGTTCTTCAACTTAGTAGGACTGTTGATGACTTTTCTCTCCCTACAGCTTGCATTGCACCTTCTGGTTGCATGAAACCTAGACATCAAGGAGTAAACTTCTATCTCTGATCTAGTTTGATTTTTCATTTTCTTCCAATCTAAGTATCTGGTGTCTTCTACAGTAGGGTGTCCTTTGGAGATGTCATGGTCACTGAACACATGAGCTCACTCTAGCTGTGGTTACCCACATCAGACTTGCACAAAACTGGGCCCATCACCATTTCATCATGAATGAGGAAAAGGCTTATGGGACCAACCCTTACTCTCTAGGGGTAGTTAATGAGTGCTGAAAATCTGGTATATTTCTCATCAGTAGTATAGTCAATGATAAATGATAGCCTCTCACTCATGCATGCAATCATAATTAAACCCAGTGCAGGATGATGAACAAAAAAGACAACAAAGTAGAAGTTTTGCTGAGAAGAAGGGTTTTACTATGAGAGATAATGAGGGGTGAAAAATAACTAAAATTCAGTATATACAAAGATGAAATTGCCGAAGAATAGAGTATTAAGTAAAAAATAGTTGAAAAGAAAATTTCAACCATTACACCTTATAAAATAAATAGGTGATATGTAAACAAGGTGATAGGTGTGTTAATTAGCTTGTTTGAATCATTCACAGTGTGTAGATATATCAAAACATTGTGACTTGTCAATTAAATTAACAGTGATAATACAAAAGGAAAAAACGAGTAACAAACACCTGTCTTCCCTAATAATAAGCAATACTTTCAGTATACCAATGACTTTTGAACTCTGTAATTTTCCTAGGCATAACTGATATTTCACACTGTTAACGACAGTCATTTTTTTCTAGACATTTTCATTCCCTCAAAAATAAATACTTCCGTGTTTCCCCTTGGGAAATAGTAGGTCACTCTTCTCCCAACATTCCTTTTTTTTTGATTTTATATCAGTATTTTATTTTCTCTTAAATTTATGTTGATCTTATCTTATTATTATTAAGAAATTTTCTATTCATTTTACATACCAAACACAGATCTCCTTCTCCTCCCTCCTCCAGCACCCCCAGCCTCAATCCACCTCCCATTCCTACCTCCTCCAAGGCAAGGTCTCCCATAGGGAGTCAGCAGTGCCTGGTATACTCAGTTGAGGCAGGTCCAAGCCCCTCCTCCCTGCACCAAGGCTGCTCAAGGCGTACCACCATAGACACTGGGCTCCAAAAAGTCCCCTCATGCACCCTGGACAGACACCAATCCCACTGCCTGGGGTCCCCCTAAATAGTTCAAGCTAAACAACTGTTTTGCCTATCCAGAGGGCCCAGTCCAGTACCATGGGGGCTCCACAGCTATCAGTCCACAGTTCATGCATTTCACTACTTTGGCTGCCATCTCTGAATGTTTTCCCATCATGATCTCAATGTCCCTTGGGCTCCTTTCTTTAAATGACAGTAGGATTTCCCTTGCCCGTGGTTCCTTCCTTATATGATGCCATAGGTACCTCTACACTAAGTTTCTTCAACAATGACTTTCTGTCTTTTCTCCTGACCACTCTGTTGAGCTTGTGTGTATCATCAAAGCCTCCAATCTGATATTTTACCTTCTACCTTAACAAATGTATGTATAGTCACACAGATATTCTTCTGTATTCTCCTGTCAATCACACCTTATGTTTTATGGCCTTTTTCTTCTAAATATGTAGCCTCTCACCAACTCTTCAATGTTTCCATTTCAAAATTCTCCTGGCTTCTCCTTTTAAAAAGATTCCCATCTGACCATTTCTTTGTCATTCCAATTAAAAAGAAGCACAGTTTCCATTTCAAAGATTTACTCATCCATTTGTATAAAAACCTCATAGTACTCTTCCCCTTTCTTTTTTAATATTATCTGTTTCCTGACACATAGTAAGAACTATAAAGAAAAAATGAATCAACCAATACTTTTAAAAATTATTGCTATATTTTTATAGCATCACTTCCACATTCAATTAATTTAATGTCCTCTTATAATATCCTTTGACCCAGAGCTTACTCCCCACTTCCATTGCCAGATACACACCAAGTTTATTGAAAATGTTTTATGCCTCATCCACAGGCTTTAGTTTCTTCACTGTTTAAAATTATCAATAAGTTATTACAGCTGATACACAGCTCTGACTATGTCTTTCTGTAGATTAAAGAATCTCTTTTGGTCATTCTGTTACATTTCTTCATGCACAGGACCCAACAGATACTTCTGTGTTCCTACCTCCACTACTCTTATTCAGACTAGAGTCATATAGATATGTCAATAACTTGAGCTATTTTATTTGCTTCCTTTATTCCCTTGTACCTAATGTTCTCCATGATTTTCTTTATCTCATCTACAAATATAATAATCTTTATCTTAAGGGTCAGATAAAATGCTTGAATGCAGACTCAGCAAATTTATGCAATACCTTCATTGTGATGATAGTTACAAGTGTTTAAATATGTGTAAACTTATCTTTTGCATACATTAAATATATAAAGCTTTCTGCATTTTGATTGTATCCTAATAAATATTGTTAAATGCTTCATGGAAATTGTCATGACTTTTTTAGTCAGAGCCAATTCAATTCTCTCTCACATTTGTGTCAATAAAGTACATACAAATGTACTTATCATTTAATTATTTTACTGATTTATTTAAAACTTGTGTATTGAATACTAGTTATGTGACAGAAAAAATGAAGACTATGATGTTAAAACACAGAGTGTTACCGCAAATATCTCATAATTTAGTTGAAGAAAGGCATTGCAACTGTTGAGCTTTCTGAGCAATACATGCCAATAAGAACCTAGCAGAAAACTGGTCCTCCAGAATCGTTTTTGTCTTAAGAGATGAATGATGAATAAATATGAAAATTTGTGCTGATAAAATGTCATCTTGTTACAGACAATGACTATATATGCTTTAACCTTCTTCCCTCAAAGATTATGACTCTGGTTTTTACATGATAAACTGGAAATATTTGTTGGGTGAAAACACATTACACTGGTACCTTGAAATCATCACTTTTGTGGAGCACTTGAAGGATGGGTCCAAATAAACTCATTGCTGCTAACCCATGCAAACAAGAAATTCCCAACACTGTGTCAGCAGAACCTGTTTCTAATTAGCTGCAATGTGTGCTTTGCCATTGATGGAGTTGACAGTGAGCCATGCTGTATTCTGGAAAAATGATATCATCTTAGCTGATGCCTCTTTGTGGGCTACAATAACATAGATGTCACTTTCAGCCATCAGTTCAAATGGAATTTGCTTCATGAAGCTAAATAAGCTGCTAGTTTGGTGTCTGGCACACCGCCAAGCAGGTTCTTATCAGTGAAATAAAATGTTGTCACAATACAGTAAGTTCCCCAAATATCTTATATGTCACAGTCTTGAGTTGTGCTGATCTCATTGTAATATTATGCTTTCTCATATACGGTAGTGGATATAGTGGATATATCATCTCAGTTTTCAAATACAATTAATAGGCATCCATTGCTGAGAAATGACTCAACAGATTGCCCAGGGAGGCAGGGACTTATGCCTCCAAGAATCTAAACTCAAAAGTGGAAAGCCATTTTTTTTTTCTCATCTCCACAACATACTTGTATCAATCAGTAGTTGCTGCCTGGAGAACTCTTGGGGGGATTGAGGTTTGTGCTAAGCTCAATAAAACAAAGATCTTTAACTCTCTTCAAGCCTTCAACCACTTCATTTCCTTTAAATATGGAAAAGCTAACCTTCCCTAACTTCCCATTTTTTCAATGTCATCTCACTATCTCAAATATAAGTGACATTTAATCCAATATTCTATTCTAGACTGAATACTCCATCATTCCAACTGCATTCTTACTACCAGTTCCATTTCCTCTTTATCTTCTCATCACTCCTCCTCACTCTAAACCTCAAAGAAGGAATATGGAGTAATTCTCTGACTCAAACAACCTCTAGTCACCTACACATTACTAATTTATCTAAAATGGGGAAATTTCCATGTCTCTTGGAAAGTTAAAGTTTAAACCAGTTACGAAAAGAAGCCCCAGTAAATTTCCACAGTATATAAGGTGTCATTCTGTACTCTTCTTGAAAGACATTTGTGAATAATGCAAAGAATGGGGACTTAGAATTTCTAGTTGCTTTATGTTTGGATGAATTCCTTATCACAGTGTATGGAAATCCTGATATTGATAAGTCAACATGATGCAACTCTAATTTCATCAAGAAATGTCTTCCTGGAGATCATTATGAGAACTTTCAAAGATATTTATAATTGAATTCCCCAAATTAAAATTTTTCCTAGTCCATTTGTGTCAAAAGCTCTAAACCATTTAGATTCTGCTTACGTAGAACAAAGGATTGAATAATGTTCATTTCCAGTTACTTGTTGCCTTAAATTTAACATATACTGTCACTTTATATCATTTCCTGTGAATGCCAGACCTTTCCATTTTGATCTATATATGTAAGGATTTGGAGAGAGCAAGAGACAGAGACAGAGACAGAGAATATCTGAATAAATACTACCATACTTTTGGTAACAGTGTATACCACAGCAAGTATGTAGAAGTCAAAGGACATGAGGATAGCTTTGTGGAATTAGTTTTCTCTTTTTTGTGGGTGTAAGGATTGAACTCAGGTTGTAAGGCTTGCAAGGCTGATGTTTTTACCCACTGAGCCACATCTCTGGCTCATGACTAGGTTTGTTTGTTTGCTTTTTATTGAACTAACTGTATTAGTGCCCTTGTGTATATCTATATCTCTCAGCCCCATAGTTTCTACCTTTCTTGAGATGGTTTTTTTGTGGATTTGATATAATTCTTGCTCATCTCCCCAACCACCCCATCCTTAGCACAATTATCACTTCATGTATAAATGTGCACACGCGTACACACTTGTGTTTGCTTACATGTATGTGAAGGCCAGGGGTCAATATTTGGCATCTTTTTCTCTCTCTTTTACAGTATTTCATAATTTATTTTCAAATTAGAGGTAGAGAAGTGTAGCATGAATCTTAAAGAGTCTTTATTAATAAAACAAACCTGGAGCCAAGTATTGGGGTGAACACTGGAAGATCAGAGACAGAACTGGCCACCGCTAACCTCACCTTGCCAATTCCTCAGATGATTCTGTTTTCTCAGATTGGAAGCATCTGTGTCCTCATCCAGAATGGGTCTCAGCTGAACTGTGCTACTCAAAAGCTTAAAAGCTTAACCAGCCAAATGCTTAACCAGGCCAAATGCTTCTAGTTCCTGGTTCTCACGCCTTATATATCTTTCTGCCTTCTATCATCACTCCCTGGGATTAAAGGCTCACTCCCTGGGATTAAAGGAGAGTATCACCATGCCTGGCTATTTCCAATGTGGCCTTGAATTCACACAGAAACCAGATGGATTTCTGCCTCTGGAATGCTAGGATTAAAGGTGTGAGTGCCACCATTTTCTAGCCTTTGTATCTAGTGGTTGTTCTGTCTCTGACCCCAGATAAGTTTATTAGGGTGCACAATACTTTGGGAAACACAATACCACCACAGATAAGCCTTTTTAATCTCTGGTAACCTTTGACAAATAAATATTTGTCAAGATATTTCTAATTGAAAAATATGAGTTCCTCTTCATTTAGTTTGATATTGGCTGATAGCTTGCTAGAGACTGCCTTTATTATGTTTAGGTATGTTGTATTCCTGATCGCTCCATGTAGCATGAATCTTAAATGGTTTTATTAATAAGAGCAAACCTAGAGTCAGGTATTGGGGTGAACGCTGGAAGATCAGAGAAGCAGAACAAGCCACAGCCTCACCTCGCCAATTCCTCAGCTGATCGTTTCCTCAGACTGGATGCCTCTCAGCTGAACTGTGCTGCTCTAAAACCTAAAAGTTTAACCAGCCTAGTTCCTGGTCCTCATGCCTCATATACCTTTCTGCTTTCTGCCATTACTTCCTGGGATTAAATGCCTGTCTGTTTCCAGTGTGGCCTTGAACTCACAGAGATCCAGACAGATTTTTGCCTCTGGAATGCTATGATTAAAGGCATGTGTATGCCACCATTTTCTGGCCTTTATGTCTATCTAGTGGCTGTTCTGTTCTCTGTCCCCCAGATAAGTTTATTAGGTTGCAGAGTATTTGGGGGAACATAATATCACCACAGCTCCAAGACCTTTATCTTGAAGGGGTGTTGGATTTTATCAAAGGCCTTTTCAGCATCTAATGAAATGATCATGTGTTTTTTTTTTCTTTCAGTATGTTTATATGGCATATTACATTGACAGATTTTCATGTTGAACCATCCTTGCATCTCTGGGATGAAGCCTACTTGATCATGGTGGATTATAACCCACAACTCCAGAGAAGGTAGCTAACAAGGAAGTCCCAAAGTGGGACTCATGGAACTCTCCAAGAAGGCAAAAAAGATGAGATCACTATGAGTAAAGTGGGGATGAGGGGAGGGCAATGAAGGGTAGGGGATGGGAGATGAGAACATAAGGGAATGGGATGGTTGAACTGAAAATAGAGATGGACTGGGAAAGCAACAAAAGAGATACTATGATATAGGGAGACATCATGGGGATAGAGAGGAACTGGGTGCTAGGGAAGTTCCCAGGAATCCCCAAGGACGACTCCAGATTGGACTACTAGATATAGTGGAGAGGGTGCCTGAACTGAACTGGCTTACTCCAGTGACCAGATCAGTGAATACCCTGTCATCACAGAATTTTTCTCCAGTGACTGATGGAAGCAGATGCAGAGATCCACAGCCAACATCAGGCAGAGCTCCAGAAGTCCAATCAAAGAAAAAGAAGAGGGCCACCAGGCAGTGGTGGCACATGCCTTCAATCCCAGCACTCGGGAGGCAGAGCCAGGCAGACCTCTGTGAGTTCGAGGCCAACCTAATCTAAAGAGCAAGCGCCAGGACAGGCACCAAAACAACACAGAAACCCTGTCTCAAAGAGGGAGGGAGGGAGAGAGAGAGAGAGAGAGAGAGAGAGAGAGAGAGAGAGAGAGAGAGAGAGAGAAGGGATCCAATGAGCAAGTGCACCAAGATCATGATGGGGAAATCTGCAGAGACAACCAAACCAAACTAGTGGGAACTCATGAAAGTTGGATCAATGGCTGTGGAGCCTGCATGGAACTGGGCTAGGCCCTCTGGATGGCAGTTGTGTAGCTTGATTTCCTTGGTGTGTGTGTGGGGGTGCTGGCGGTAGGGTCAGAATCCATCTCTGGTGCATGAGCAGGCTTTTTGGAGCCCACCACCTACAATGGGACACCTGGTGCAGCCTTGAGGCAGGGAAGGGGCTTGGACTTGCCTCTACTGGATATGCCTCCCCATGGGAGGCCTTGCGTTCTTTTGGGGGGAGAGAAGGGGGAGGTTGGGAGGGGAAGGCTGGGGGGGGGCAGGAGGAGGGAAAAGGGGGATCTTTGATTGGTGTGTAAAATGAATGGAAAATTTTCTTAATTAAAAAAAGAAAATATAATTGTTCACATTTATAGAGTATAGTGTGTTAATTTTATACTTGAATAAAATGTATAGTTATCAAATTGGGACAACTAGAATTTTCATTTCTTAAACATTTTTATGGGTTGATAAATTTCCAACTCAATTAAGTTGAAATATATGGCAAAACATTATAAACTATAGTCACCCTGGTGTGCTAAAAGAAATTCAGTTGTGTTCTCTGATGATACCTATGAGTTCATTCTTTCTATAAATTAATCATTGATAGCAATTCCACATTAAATATTCCACTAAGAAATAATAGTTCTTTCTTGGATATTTGGATATTTTCCTTAAATTTTAAAAAGAAAGCAACCATTATATTTGAATCGAATATACAATATAGAGAAAGGCTTTCAAAATTCTTGTTGAAAAACAGTCTTGCCAGGGGTGAAGGAATCAAATAGTTTGGCTTATTTTTTTAAAGGATGAAGAAGCATTTGGAAACAAGGTCACTTTCAGGGGCATTCAAGACCAAATATTTTATATGACTACATTTTGATATTGAAGTTTACAGATCATAAAAATGGCTAACATGTTGTGATGTGTGGCATGAAATCATCTACATTGATTGACCTGTGACTGTCTGGACATTTCGGACAATTTAACAAAACACAAGAAAGAAAATTGCTCAGGTTCTGCAGCAGCAATAACTCTTTATTGCAAAGTGACACATGGGCCACACACTAATTCATTCGAAATGAGTTGATTATCTACATTGTCAGGATTCTTGTGGCTCTGAATTTAGGAGATTAAGAGAGGGTAAATAAGCATTCTAATCTGAATTTCACCAGTTTTCAAATGTTGCACTATTAAATCAACTACTACCTACAGTAAATAATATCTTTTATCTCAGGTTCATCATGTCATGAAAAAGACAATCATATACTAAAAAAAAAAAATAGTTACTCATGCCAACATTTAATGAAAGATGGTTGGAGATTTTTCTTAGGATAATTGTTGCATAGTTACATAAGCAGATATTAAATATTGATAAAATGGTTTTGGTAGTTGTCAATTTATTTTTGAACTCCTCTGACTCTTATTTTAGATATTAGAATGTATATCTGTATAGTACCCTTTATCTATACATGTTGAGGATTTCCACAATCTGTGTTTTACAAACATTTTAGTGATTTTAAGTTTTTCCAAAATGAGGAAAATGTGGTTAATTGGTACCCTGCTGCAGAGAAGTTCAGTGAGGGCCAGAAGTAGACAGTGGGTACCATCCCTCCTCATCCCAATTCATGTCATGGAAAGTGATCTTGGCATATAAATATACTCAATGACACAGTTCCTGGAATTGTTAGTTAGGAGAATCATTAAAATATACTTTTTTCAATGCAAGAGAGAATTTTTCAAAGTTGAGTGTGTTTCAATAAAGAGCTTTTGTGAGATTGTTATCAATTTGTTAAGATTTATGAATTAGTTCTCCACTTAGGGAAAATTGAAAACTAGGTAATAACAATTGGACATAGTCACCTTCATACATGCTTATTGAGTGTGTCCCATCTTTTTCTAGTGCTAGGGGTTTATGAAAATTTTTTTATCCCTCTAGAGGTTAAGACAACATTTATTCAAGGGAAATACACACATATAAAAGGTACACATTTGTAACACACAGAGAAAACTAGACAAAAGAAAGTGAAAGGGCTGATCTAGTGAGTCTGATAAAATAACTTGGCACAAATTAAGGATTGCCTATCAATGATCAACTCATTAGGGCTATAAATTCATGGATAAAAATCTAAGAATAGCAATGACAAAATGATAAAAATAGTCACAATAAGATTAAGACCTTAGACGGGGAGCTAGCCGTGGTGACAGGGATTCAGGAAAGCTGGCAGGCTGACCAACTCAACTACCACCCAGGCCCTGACTCAGGGCTTTGAGTTGGCCTACCCTAACATCTTCCCCATCTAGGAGCTGCTGGATGGCATGAAGGGGCCAGGCCCTTCAGATCCATAGCTGCAGGATCACCTAAAACTCAGAACAACAGCAGGTATCTGAGAGATTCTCTATGAGGGTCCAGTATTGCCATTGCAGCAGATGCCAGAGGTGGTGGACTAGCCTAATGATTCACGGCAATGAATATTTGCAAGTAAAGCTGTTTGTTATCAATTTGTTAAGATTTATGAATTAGTTCTCCACTTAGGGAAAATTGAGAACTAGGTAATAACAATTGGACATAGTCACCTTCATACATGCTTATTGAGTGTGTCCCATCTTTGTCTAGTGCTAGGGGTGTTGCTGGAGGGCTTCTCTCCAGGTTCCCCAAGCCCCGCAGTCCCACAATCCACGTATAAAATAATCACTCAGACGCTTATATCACTTATAAACTGTATGGCCATGGCAGGCTTCTTGCTAACTGTTCTTTTATCTTAAATTAACCCATTTTTATAAATCTATACCTTGTCACGTGGCTGGTGGCTTACCGGCGTCTTCACATGCTGCTTCTCCTGGCGGTGGCTGCAGTGTCTCTCCCCTCAGCCTTCCACTTCCCAGAATTCTCCTCTCTCCTTGTCCCACCTACTTCCTACCTGGCAACCTACTTCCTGCCTGGTCACTGGCCATCAGTGTTTAATTTATATAGAGCAATATCCACAGCACTTCCCCTTTTTTTCTTTTTTTAAAAAGGAAGGTTTTAACTTTAACATGGTAAAATTACATATAACAAAACAATTATTGAGCAAGAATTACAGTTACAAATATTAAAGAAGATGTCCTATCTATCTTATATTTGTGAGTTTAAGGTTTTATATCTAACTTATCTTTTATCATAACTGAGGAAATTACAACTATCTAGTTTTCAACCACATCAAAGACCTGAGAAGGAACATAATGGTACCTGAGAAATGGTAGATGGATGTAAGCAACTTTCGGGAATCTTGCAAAAGTAGACCAAGAGAGCTGGCAGCCTGGACAGTCACCTAATGTTTCTCAGCATTGTTGGTGTATTCAAATTGGCTACAGGCCTAGAGTATCTGACAGACCATTTTTAGAAGCAGGAATTCTGAGAGATCATCTTACCCTGTCTTGGCAGAGTACAGTGGTCGCTTTCCTTGTGTCCCGCTTGTCCAGAAAGGACAGCATTATATTTGTACTGTCAGCCATCAAGGCAAGGGCAGTTCTTTGCCCAGTAGGCCATTTTGTGCCAAAAAGACAAACTTCCAAATGGGAATGTCTTAGAAGCCCAACATTCTCTTGGGATCAATTGGTGCAGCCAGGAGCAATTGTGTCTCAGGTCAACAGAATTTTAAGTTATTTAAATGCCATATTCTCTAGGTCTACGAAGTATTTGAATATTACCTATCTATCTGAAATATATCTATGTATACCTAGAAGACTTAACTAACATGGCTACAGACATGATTATCATAGATGGCTAATTATTAATCTATTTTTTTAATTATCCATTACAATTTTAAATGAGTTACATAAACATAATACCTCAAACAAGAATAGATATATATATATATATACAGTATAACAAAATTAACTTCAAGTTTGTATCAATAAACTAAAATTTATACCAATGTAAAACATTTTAAACATAAACTAAAATCTATACCAATGTAAAACATTTTAAACAAGTTGTTCTTTAAAAGTAGGTTTACATTAATCTACCCTTTTATCTTATCATCTCTATATCCTCCTATATATCTATATCATATCCCCTTTTCTTTTTTTAGAAAGAGATCACATTAATAATCAACCTGTTTTAAATAAAAATATTGCTTTTTTGTGTCCTGCACCAGAGGGTTCTTCTGATTTGGGACACAAGAATCTCTTAACCATTTTTTTTTTTTAAGCAATATGTCTGGGTTTAGAGGAGGAGTGAGCCAATTCCACCTCAAAAGCCAGCTTGGTATATTTGGGAATTTGGGCGTAGCATCTCTTACTACTTCCTGCTGTAAGGGGGGTGCTGTATCTTATGGGGACGCAAAGAAAATTTTAGGCCTATGGGGTAGTCCGTGAGGCTGTATTGTGTGAACCAGTTGCCTTGAAACCGCTCTGGATGTTGGATCATCTGGGCCATGGTGTCATCAGAGACCTTTCAGGGGGTCTTGGCTGGTGAAACCTGATGTATCTTAATCTGGAACAAATCCACAGCCTCTGGCTTTCTGTAGTAACAAAAGCAGAACCTCCTTTCCAAAGCAACATACCTTACATCCAAATTTTGAAGTCAAGGTACCTTTAAAATATACATTTTGGCATAACTCAACAGCTTTTGTAATCAAATGTTTTTCTTCAGTTATGAATATCAAAGACAACATAATCCAGATTCTCTGTGTGGTAGCCATCTTTATGTGGCTTATTTTTTATATTACCTTGAGCCTATTGCTTTAAACTGTACCATTCTAAGACTGAAAAGGCACTGTGGCTGCTGGCTCTGCCCACTTTGGCTTCCCAACATGGCAGTGGTACATTTTCCGTTTTCCGGGAGTCATCAAGTCTCAGAAATAGTGGGTGTAAGCTTTTATCAAAGCAGCGTGTAGCCCAGAAACCTCTTTAAAAAAAAATACTAGTAAAGACTAAATCTACCAAACAGCTTAATGTGCCGCTGGCAGATGCCTCATTACCGCCATACTGCCGGTCAAACGCACATGCCAGGAACCCGCCAGTGTTCAAACCTGCATTTTGCGGCGTCTAGCTGCCCATATGAGACAAGAAGCAGGAACCTGGTTTTGGCTCTGTTTAGAATTGGTTATTAAATATTCTCAGGTTTAAGGTGGAAACTCGAACCGTTGGGCGCCATTTGTTGCTGGAGGGCTTCTCTCCAGGTACCCCAAGCCCCGCAGTCCCACAATCCACTTATAAAATAATCACTTAGACACTTATATCACTTATAAACTGTATGGCCATGGCAGGCTTCTTGCTAACTGTTCTTTTATCTTAAATTAACCTATTTTTATAAATCTATACCTTGCCACATGGCTGGTGGCTTACCAGAGTCTTTACATGTTGCTTCTCCTGGCGGTGGCTGCAGTGTCTCTCCCCTCAGCCTTCCTCTTCCCAGAATTCTCCTCTCTCCTTGTCCCACCTACTTCCTGCCTGGCAACCTACTTCCTGCCTGGTCACTGGCCATCAGTGTTTTATTTATATAGAGCAATATCCACAGCATTGGGCAAAAGGGCATATTGCTTGACACACCCCAACTTCCCATGCCATTACAATGAAGAATTATGTGTTGGAGATACAGGAAAGACTGAACTAAGTGGAATGGTACACGCACAGAATGCTGATGCTGACAGAGGCATAGGTCATTGCCCAGAGGGATTGACAAGATTCTTCTTCATTAGCTTTTGTGGGGGGAGACTACACAGGTGGAAAGTGGATATGGAAGGACTTTGAAATGAGTAAGATTGGGGTACATGCTATGAAATACCCAAAGATTCAACAAGAACAACAAAACGTTTAAAAAATAAAATATGTGACTTAGCACACTGTATAAATCGACAGGAACAGGATATTAATGAAGACTCATCAGTGTCACTAAGTAGAGAGTATGATGGAAAAAGAAAAAAAGTATTCTGAGTAAAGTTCTTTCTTTGGAAGTATGTACAGCACTCTTTCCTTGCCTATCCTCAAAGAATAGAAAGGAAAGAGAAAACAAACAAACAAAAGAAAAAGTAGCATAAGATCTCAATGGTGTGTGTTTTGAATAATACTGTATAGAATATGCCTCCAGAACTGCTTCAACTGTGGATAATTTGTTTTATTTAAAAAGGAAAGGCATTTTTTAATGTTTTAATAGTTACAGCAGAGAAAACTTCTGAAAATTCTGCTGGGCAGTGGTGGCCCATGCTTTTAATCCCAGCATACAGGAGGCAGAGCCAGGCAGATCTGTGTGTTTGAGGCCAGCCTGGGCTATAGAATGAGTTCCAAGAAAGGCGCAAAGCTACACAGAGAAACATTGTCTGGAACCCCACCCCCCGGAAAAAAAAAGAAAAGAAAAGAAAAACTCACAAGGATATTCTACAAAGGGCATTTAGACATGTGACACAAATGTATGACCTAAAAGAAAAAGAAGTCAGGATGGTGTAAATTTTGATTTCCAATAAAGAAGATATCCCATCAGAGATATGCAAAAATAGAATATGATTTGGCCACTTCTTCAAATGGACAAGCCCAGACTCTGCTGTTGCAAGGATCCAAGCATCAGATAAATCATTGGTTTAATTGGAATTTAAGGTCCTTACAAGCATAAAGATCCCATTATTCTTGCCAAGATACATAATGAAGCAATAATTTCTATGGGGCAGTCAGGACTCAGAAAAGTAGAAATGACTGTGGGAAGAAAGAACTTTAATGGATGTGGCGAGCTCCTCGGCCAGCAAGGAAGAAGGACCACCACTCGAGGATTCTTCTCAGATCACACTTTATTGGAGCACCTCTTGATTAAGGGAGAGTGGGAGGTGAGGGGCCAGGAGAGCCAGAATGCAGCTGCCTATATGGGGTTTCAAGCAGACGGGTCATTCTGTGATTGGATCCGGCCATAATGCTAGCACGGGGAGCCACGGGATAGGCTGAGGACATAAGGTCAATTACCATACTCACACATGCGCAGACCTTAGGACACGTAGTCCTAGGAGCATAGCCATATATGGAGTTGTTTACAGCTAGGCTGTCAGGAAGTCAGCACCATCTTAGAATGGCGGCTCCCTTCAAATGGAGGTTACAGTTTTCATAGATGAAAAGGCAGAGTAATATCATTGTTTCAGAGTACCCTTAATGGATTGACATATACTAAGAACCTAACTTTGGATATAATCAGACTGGCAAAAAGCAATATTCTCAATTATTTTAAATTATTTTAACAAAAACTGTGCTTTGATGGGAAAGAAACATAGATTTGAAGAACAAATATTAATGTCCATATCCTGATTAGCTCATCACCATACATAGATTAAATGACCAGATTCATTGAAACAAGTTGGAACCACGAGAGGCATGTGAGAGAGAAAAGAAGTTGTTGTCTATTAAGTGTACAGTTTTATTTGTAAGACTTAGAAGCTCTGTAAATTTTCCAATATGCGTGTATCCTTGATACTATGGAAATAGCTGTTTGAAAATGATGAGGAAGAGAAATTTAGTGTTTTCTTTTAAGTTTTACCACAATAGAATAATATTGTTTAGGCTTTTGGAAAACTCACCTTTCCTTTTTGTAATGGCTTCCGTATTTGTGAGGATTACTAAGTGGGTTGTAGGAAATGAGATCATTCCTCCGTAAACTATCACAGGGTGAATGTTCATGAAATGCTTCTGCTATTTCTCATTTTCTCCCTCTAATTAACCTGTCATGAGACTTTTTTTTTGAAAATTCCATACATATATAGAGTGAAATATGATAATTTTTCTGTTATAACTCATACTTTATAATTTCTGTTCTAATTTATGTCTCTGTGTATGTATTACTGTACAACTTGTATGCTTAATTCCACCCTAACTAATGTAAATGAGACTGTCCTATTGCATGTCCATAATACTCTTATAACTTGTGTAGTGTCTGACTAAACAGTAGAATATCTTTTAAAACCTATTGAATATACCTCTCCTCTCATTCTACCTTTTTCTTTCTATCTTTTTTGTTTGTTTGTTTTGTTTTTTCGAGACAGGGTTTCTCTGTGTAGCTTTGTGCCTTTCCTGGAACTCACTTGGTAGCCCCAGGCTGGCCTTGAACTCACAGAGATCTGCCTGGCTCTGCCTCCCGAGTGCTGGGATTAACGGCGTGCGCCACCACCACCCGGCTTCTTTCTATCTTGTAAATGGTATTTAATCTATGAAGTAAATAACTCTAAAGGAAAGGATCATGGGCTGAGGACATGATTCAATGGATAAAGGTCCATATCAACTAGACTGATGACCTGAGTTCAGTGTCTGTAATATATGTGTTGAAGGAGAGAGCTAACTATTATAAGTTGTCCTCTGAACTCCATACCTGCACACACACACACACACACACACACACACACACAAATAACAAATAAATATAATTTTAAAAATTAAAAGGAAATGATCATATTGCTATACAAAAGTTGTGAGAAATAGTATGACAATTAAAAATAATAAACCATAAATAAAATAAATGCATCATTAATAGACAACATGCTTATAGTTGGTACAGACCTCTAGTTCTATATACAATGAAGGCTGAGGCAAGAGACCCACAAATTTAAGGCTCACATGGCTAGAGATCGGATTCAAGAACTGCTTGGTCTATTTGATGAGATGTTTTTCTCAGCATAAAAGTTTGAAAAGGAGACTGGACAGGCAACACAGTGGTAGAGCACTAGCCTGGTGTCCTTGTACTAAAAAACAAATTAAACCAAATGAGGACTGTGGTGGTATTCTAATTGTACTGAAATGTGATTTTCATTGTATGTTAATAAATAAAGTTGCCCAGGGATCAGAGCTATTAGAGACATAGCAAGAGTGTGGCGGTGGTGGCGCACGCCTTTAATCCCAGCACTTGGTAGAAGAGCTAAGTAGATCTCTGTGTGTTCAGCGATACAGCCAGCATTGGAGACATATGCCTTTAAGACCTGGAGGGCTGTACATACAGACAGTGATGAGGCAGTCATGTGTTTGGGTTTACAACCAATGAGAAGGCAGAACAAAAAGACTATGAAAAGACATACACACAGGAAGTAGCTCTCTTTCGGAGAGCTAGGAGCACCACAGGAGGAAGGGTAAGATTTTAACTCTAAGCTCTGACCTCTCGGCTTTCTCTTTTACATTGGTTCTGTGTTTCTTATTTAATAAGATGGTTGGTTACATCTATAGAGGTCCAGGCCATTTGTATAGACACCCACTGATTCTTTGTTGGCCTCCAGAGACAGATAACTGTCTTCCCAACAGCCCAAATTTACAGGTCACGTCACAAATTTAGCTCATTCTCCTGCTGATATGGAAGGGAAAATGTTGGAAGATGGAATTAATAGAATCTGTATCAGGCTCATCTTCAGAAAATTTAGAGGTCATACCACATGCTGAGGATTACCCTTAATATTTAAGGACTTTCTGTCATCATCATTCCAATGGACTGAAAAGATGTCTTTGTCCTTGAATGGCACACTACTTAGGCAAATATAGCATATGCATCAGTGTGCTTAGCCCTGAGGTCACTCTGAAAATAAAAGGTAAAATATGACAATTTACAGATCTCTTTAAACAACACATCAAAAGACATGAATCTCCATGTGACAAGCCTAACTTATCTGTGCTGACATCTGTTTTTTTTTTCCTTTTGCTTAATGCCTATATCTCAAACTGCTGTATTTAGTTTGCTTGTGTAAAACTTTAAAAGTTCCTGTTTAAAATAACTTTTAGTGTACACTCTATCAAATTGTGTACTCAGTTCCATTTAATTCAAAGCTATGCTTTTCAGTTAGGCCTCTTCATTCTTGTATCCATTATTCACACTGTCTCCCTAACAGAATCGTCTCACAGTGGGTTGCTGTCAGGTCTCTCATAATGATGCAGCTAAAGTCGTGTTGAAAAGTACACTTGCATAGTAAAGTAAACTGTTCTTTTCTAGGATTTGCTAAAATCAGAGTAATTATTTCCAGTTAGAGAAGCGTCCTGGATAATGTACTCTGAGCAGAAACTGAAAATATTCAAACTCACTGGTGGAATGAACTTGGCCTTGGCTGGTAGACAAGTGTGAGAAGTAAAAGCTGCATCTCATCTTAATCTCACAGTTAACTCCACAAAAGAAGAGACAGGGGAGAGGATTAGATTTTACATTTGCAGAAAGATAGAACACCTTTCTCACATTTCATGTTTGTGTATTAAAGATGGTAATTAATGGATTCTTCACTACATCTAGAGTGAATGACTAAGGAAAATGATTTAAAGTGGAAGATGATGCTTTCAGGTATTCAGGAGCATTATGGGATCCCAGACTTCAGGGTTTTTTTTGTTTTTGTTTTTGTTTTGTTTTTGTTTTTGTTTTTGTTTTTCAAGACAGGGTTTCTCTGTGTAGCTTTGCGCCTTTCCTGGAGCTCACTTGGTAGCCCAGGCTGGCCTCGAACTCACAGAGATCCGCCTGGCTCTGCCTCCCGAGTGCTGGGATTAAAGGCGTGTGCCACCACCACCCGGCCAGACTTCAGGTTTATCATAATGCTGTTGATGAGTGTATTGAGCTTGATCAAAGCGCTGGAATGTAATTTAGTTTTAACCTTCACAGCCTTTATTCCTCTGTGATCAACAACATGACGTGACTCCATTATAAGAAAACTGTGCCTTAGTCATGACGTTTGTAAAGAACAATCCTGTTGGCAATACAAACACAAGACAAAAGCTGACTGATGAACAGGAGAGTTAATGTGACACACATATGCACACACACAATACATACATGTACACACACATGCAAGCCCACACACAGACACATGCACACACCATAAGTTCATGAAGAGCTGAAAGGAGAATGCCTATTCTTTTTTTTTCCATTATTTAAAAATTACTTTAGATCAACATATGAAAATTTTCACATTTATGGATAACCAAGTGATCTTTAAATGTTTTACCATGTATTTTCAGTACTTGTATTTTTGACAATTCTTACCAGGCTGTACATACTGGCCTTGAACTATCTATTCTTCTGCAACAGACACCTTGGTAGCTAGAATTACAGATCCACCTACCCATGTACAAATACAGTAGTATTCAATTCAGCAAAAGTTTATCCAATATTAAAATATTTTTTGTTTCTTTATTGTTTAAACTTTAAAATCCTTTATTCTAGCTTATATTGACGCATACATCAATTATCCATTATCTATATTCAGCCTACTGTTTAATACAACCAGTAATGTGCTTCCATTCATTTAGTTATTTGTCCCTGTACTTTATCCAACCTTGGCTTCAACAATTCTCGCTCATATAAACCCTCCTCTTTCTTACTAATTAGACTCCCAGTGCTCCACCAGGGGCCCAGCCATGGATGTCTGCATCCAGATTCCTCAGTCCTTGGATGGGGTTTATGGCACAACTATCAGGGTGTTTGGCCATCTCATCACCAGAGTAGGTCAGTTCCTGCCGTCTCTCGACCATTGCCAGCAGTCTTTTGTGGGGGTATCTTTGTGGATCTCCGTGGGCCTCCCCAAGCTCTCTGCTTCCTCCCCTTCTCATGTGGTCTTCATTTACCATGGTCTCCTATTCCTTGTTCCCCCTCTCTTTTCTTGATCCAGCTAGGATCTCCCACTCTCTTTCCCCCGACCGTCACCCTTCATTGCTCCCACTCATGACCAGGCTGTTCATGTTGATCTCATCCATTTCTCCATGTCTTTTTTGGGGTCCCATTTTCCAGGTAGCCTCACTGGTGATGTGAGTAGCAGTCCAGTCATCCTTGTTCCACATAAGCACATGAACTATGAACCAAAGGCAGAGGGGCCCCCAACTGGATCAGGCCCTCTGAATGGGTGAGACAGTCATTTGGCTTGATCTGTTTGGGAGGCAGCTGTGCGGTGGTGCCGGGCCCTGGGCTCATTGCATGAGTCGGCTGTTCGAATCCTGGGACTTATGCAGGGACGCTTGGCTTGGTCTGGGAGGCGGGGACTGGACCTGCCTGGACTGAGTCTATCAGGTCGATCCCGGTCTTCGGGGGAGACCTTGATCTGGAGGAGGTGGGAATGGGGGGTGGGCTGGGGGGAGGGGAGGGGGGCGAGAGGGGGAGAACAGGGGAATCTGTGGCTATTATGTGGAACTGAATGGTGTTGTAAAATTAAAAAATTTAAAAAAAGAAAAAAATAAACAGAAGAATAAAATAAAATAAATTATGTGAAAAAATACAACCAGTAATGACTATTTATCCTATCAAACGATAACTTAATACCTTCAGATAAAACTTAAACCATCTGTCATTTTTCTTGTACTCTGGTGATCATCATTCACACACAAGTTCTACAAGATCAACTTGGAAAGATTCTGCACATGGAAATATTTTGTCTTTTTCTACATGGCCTATTTCACTAAATATAATGTCTACCATCTCAATCCTTGTGTCATACAAGAGAAGAAATGACACCGGACAAGGTTTCATCCTTTGATGACTACATAAATATGTATCTCTATGTGTGTGATATCATGTTTTATTCACTCATTCACTGAAGGATACTTATGCAGTTAAGTTAATAACATTTTTGTGATGCCTTCAAAAGTGCTTCAACACATATAATTGTGCACATGCCTCTTCAAATGATGCTTTCATCCCCTTTTGCCACTTACTCAGCACAAAAACTCTGATTAACATGGTAGTTCCAGCTCAGTTTTTTTTTTTTTCAGGAAACTCTCTGCTGTGTTCCATAATGGCAATACTGGTTTATTTAGGTATTCTCTTTTCTTCACATGTTAGCAGCACTTGTCTAAGCATCTGGCTTTGGGAAGATTCTAGATACTGGTATCTGGTCTTGTCTTTGTTAGTCAGGTGTCTTGTTGCTTGTTTTCTCTTTCATCTCTGGTTCTTAGGATAGTGTGGTGGCTGTGTTTTGCCTGGTAGGAAGTTCTTTTGGGATCATGACAAGTGTGGCCACTGAAGGTTCCAGGTGAAATGTGTTCTATGTATTGGGAGCTGACATTTAGGAACGGGGAGAGCTCCACAGACGGGAGGAAAACAGGATGTTTCACCAGGATCTGCTTAGTCCCCTGGGATTAGGGGCAAGGAGCAAAAAGAGGCCGCAACAGGTGGTCTGCTACAGAACTGGGATTGAGCCTGAAAAATTAGACTAGTAAGAACAAATGGAGAGGTGAAGATCTGAAGTTAGTCTGCCTGCTTAGCTGGCCAGAGTGGCTTGTGGGTTCCTAGGGAATGCCTGCTGGAGTTGGGGGCTGAGGTAATGCAATGAATGGGTGGAAGAAAGTTAGAGGGGTAGATCTGTGTGATCCACTGGAGACAGTGCAGGAGTGGAGTGGGAGGAAGGTTGCAGTAGGTGGTCGGTTACAAAGCCAGTGGTAAGACATGTGAATTTGTTTTGAAGGAGCTGAGGGAGAGGTGAAGACCTGAATTCCGCTTGACTGCTTCTCTGGCTGGAATAGACCGAGGCTGGAATAAAGCAATGATTACCACCACTCCCTGGATTAAAGGCTGGCTTTCTGGGATTAAAGGTGTGTGTCACCATGCTTGGCTATTTCCAATGTGGCCTTGAACTCACAGAGATCCAGAGGGATTTCTATCTCTGGAATGCTAGGATTAAAGGTGTGAGTGCCACCATTTTCTAGCCTTTGTATCTAGTGGCTGTCTGTTCTCTGACCCCAGATAAATTTATTAGAGTACACAATATTTTGGGGAACACAATACCACCAGAGGGGCGGGAGGCAGTTTGTAGAAGATCTGTGAGATCTACTAGAGATGGGGGTAGAGAGGAAAGGTAGGCTGTATTAGGGGGCCTGCTGTTGATTTGGTGATGAGACTGGTGGATTGGACTTGGAAGAGAGGAGAGATATTCATTCTCCTGTAAGCTTCCAGTGTTCCTCTATCTACTTAGCGAAAAAATATTTTTCTTTCCTTAAAGCATACAAATAGCACCTTCACCAGGGGGTGGTGACTCATGCTTTTAATCCCAGTACTTGGGACGCAAAAAGCCAAAAACCCAAACCCGAAACCAAACCAAACCAAACAAACAAAAACCAAAGAGCATTTGTTCCAAAGTTTATTACTAGATTGTTTATTTTTTGTGTATGACAGCAGGACTTCATCCTGATCACTACAGATTTATACAATATTATGAAGTGAATGGGATAAGGTGCCCTGTTTCCTGTTTTTGTTTTTTTTTTTCCCACTGTGTTTTTTAATAGGCCTTCTATGTTGTCCGGTGATTTTTTTTTTTTAAGAGGGACTTTAATGTGCACCTTGCTATATATCCTGTTCTTGGAACTCTAATAACTTCTAGTTATCTATCTGGCTATATAAGCACTAACATGTATCCTCTAAACTGCAGGCCAGTAAGGCTGTGGCTTTTTGCTGCCTCAAAACATTTATATTTGAGAAAGAATGTTCATTAAAGAGAGCACCCAGAAAGCAAGTTGAACAAATAAAATTTTGTTGTTCAGAGTTGTTCTGGATTGAATGATTATGCACTCCCAAAAAAAATAAACTAATCCCTAACTCCAAATTTGATAATATCAGGAGGAAGGACCAATGGAATGGATTGTTTACACACCCTCAGGAATGGTGGTACCCACCTGAAGGAACTCTTGTTTCTATAAGAAGATGTAGTGATCCCAGCATGAATTCTCTCCTTCAGAGAGTACAAAGAAATTAGGGGTGCACACAGAAAGGTGGGATCCAACCACCCATGAAGACAAGAAGCTTCAGATTGAAGTCTGCTTCAACATTCAGAGCTGTGAGGAATGAAGGTCTCCTGTTTAAGCCAGTCACTCTATTGTTTATGTTAGCTCAAGTAGACAGACCAGGCATGCTCCACTGCATGCTCTGACTATTCTCCAGTACCAGCAAATATTGTGCTGTGTGCTTTCATATAGATTAAGTCATTGCTATCAGTGCAAGGAATAGTCAGATTTAGCATTTACTTCTATCAACACCAGAGGCTCATTTTTCTTTTATTTTTGAGATTATAGTATAATTACATCATTTCTCCTTACCTTTCCTCCCTCCAAGCACCCCCCATATACCCCTCCTTTCTCTCTTTCAAATATATGGCCTCTTTCATGAATTTCTGTTATGTGCATAATATATATATATATATATATATATATATATATATATATACATTCCTAAATATAGGGAGGTACATAGTCTGTATAATGTCTATTGTATGTATGTTTTCAGGGCTAACCACTTCGTATTGGATAACAAATTGGTGTCCTTCCCTGGGGGAAAACCTTTTTATAAAACAACACAGGATCTTCATTTTAAAAATCATGTTTCAAAAATATTTGTGCTATATGGTGTCTTAAAATATCTGAATAGACATTTAAATATGAATATAAAATATCTAAGAAGCTTTAAAGCAAAATATTTTAAGATTAATTTTATGCAGTGGTATGTCTTTATTAACTTATGACATTTCCAGTTTTCTTATGTTGAACATGAAATATTATTTAATTTTGAAAGGAAATACAGAATAAGATAGGAACAAAATGCAGATTCCAGAAAAACACACAGGCATGTTTATTCCTATTTATGATAATTTTGGCTCAATATTAGCCAAAAAATTAATTATTTAAAAATTTGCAGCTAATTTATATGTATTTAGCAATTGCTGTCACTACTGGAAGTACTTACTGGGTGTTAGGATGAGTCAGAAACATTTTATTCTGTAATAAAGAATATATTTTTGCAGAGCAGAAGTTGATCTGGGGGAGATGGAGGTGGGGGAGGGACACAGATGAGTGTAAGGAGGGAAAGCTGCAGTAGGGGTGTAATGTATGATGGAAGAATAAAAATGTGTGTGTGTGTATGTGTGTGTGTGTGTGCATGTGCGTGTGTGTGCCGTGTGTGTGTGCATGTGTGTGTGTGTGAATGTGTGTGTGTGTGTTGCATGTGTGTTTATGAAACCTTGCTACCAGTTTATTATAGCCACACATTAAAATACTTGACATTGTCTACCTAGATATTGTGATTGCTATTCTAGGTGTGCAGTTTCTATTCTGGTGTTTGGAGATGGGGTCTAATTTATTCCAGGTAGGCCTGGAATTGGCTGAAGTGGAGAAGAAGTTTGAAGTTCCCAGGCCTCTGTCTCTGCCACCCATTTTATGTGGCGTTAGGGATTGTACCTGAGGATTCTGGTGTGTTAAATGAGCTTTCTACCTACTGAACTACATCCTTAGTATTGGTTTTCCAGATGTATAATCCACTAGCAGTCTTTCCCGCTGGCTCTTCCATGTCATTTCCCCTCCCACCTCCTTTTTTCTTTCCTTTTCCCTTTCTGTCGATATTTACCAAATTGATTATAAACGCCATGTAACACTTTGGACATCCAGAATGAAAAACCCCATAGGTAGGAATCTGTCACTGATATGTAAAATTAAATTAATTATAAAATAAAATTATTTAAAAAATAAAAAAAAAACACCATAGGCTCAGAAGAGTTTGGCTTGGAGGGTTCATATGCTATGAGCATGGTGCCTGAGATAGATGTGTGAACAGGAGGCTAAAGAAGGGACTGGAAAGGCAGGCTCTGAGAGTTTCTCCCAAATCAGGAAAGAAACAGCTCTTGCGTCCCTTGACTTTTTATAAGAAATTAGGTGAACAGGACCCTCAGGCACTTCTGTGATTTCTCTCCCATATAGTTGTCTCAAAGCTGTAGTTTTTCATTTAAAGTTCTCTTTCAGGTGGAAGAAACAAAATCCACTTTTGTATCAACTAATTATTTTTTCTATAAACATTGCTTATGTTACAGATATTTTTTCTCTTTATTTTTGAAAGTCCTAAAAGTCCCGTAATAAATGAATAATAAAAGAGTGATTCAGTCATGATTAAGACAATGGAGACAGACTCACACTTAACTACAGTCTATATCTTCTACCTGAAAAGCTGAAAGAAATAGGTGTCTCTCAGCTGATGAGATATTTATAAATATCTAAATGATTTCAGTATTAACTCACAGATAAATCCTTATCTAAAGAGATGTAAAACATAAAATTTTTCACAGGAGATTTAAATCACTTTTGATGGAGTTGATTGATCTCCTACATTAAGCAGAGGAAACTAGAATACTTTCGGGAAATACAGCATGAATAAAAAGCTAGAGACTATTCATATACCATGTCTGTAGGTCCCGCATATTTTATTTCTTTCATAGTTCATATAATGAGCCTTGAAAACACAGTGCCTTCATGCACACTTGAAGTGAAACTCCCTTCTGACTCAATCGGGTAAAGCATGCAAAATGACAAATGCACTTAGCCTTTAAATGAACCCAACTCATATAAGTGATGGGTGCTTCAGACCAGTGATGGAAAGACCACGAGAACTGGGGAGTTGGTACCAGTTTCAACAGTCAATCTGAAGATAATGTGAACTGTTTGATTCAGCACTTTGGGGTTCAGTGTCTCCTTGGAGCAGGAATTAGCACCTTCAGCATCATCGCAATATTATTGAAGCTAACATTTGCAGGCAGATACATTTTTTATGTTGAACATAAAAATAAGGTTTTCCCCCTGTAATCTACAGTAGAGATCCATGTGGATACATAAATCTGAAATATTGTGAATGTTGAAAAAAAGAATGTCAAAGATGAATGACTTCTGAGAGAATAGCAGAAAGCTTCTGTGTGATTCATGCTGACAGGGAAGAGATTATCCCCTGTAATTTGAAAGAGGGGAAATGTATATTTCTTTCCATATAGTCATGAGGAAAAAAACCTTGAAAAATAAAGTTATCATCCAATTTGATTTAATTTTTTAAAAAGATATTTATCTTTTGGAGGAGTGAACATAGACATAGGTATGCCTTTTTATATCCACATGCATCCCTTAAACAAAGATAAAGGAGGCTCAGGTAGTTCAGTCTCTAGTCATAAAATATGTAAACCTGGAAATGCTGATGTCTGTGGAGTACTACCTTCACTATTGCCAGTAGGTTAACATGTAAGCCAGATAAAGTTTCACCAAAAGGAAAAAAGTCAAATTTATTTCAGAATCTAGGTGCTTTTCCACTGTCTGGAACAGTAAATTAGACAGAATGATGAAGTAGACAGAATATGAAATACAAAGTTGTCCTCAATTCCAGCAAAGAACGTACTTGCTCTTCACTCTTTAGGGCATCTGTTTTCTCTGATGCCTCCCAACTCTTTGTTTTAGTTCATTCCTAATATTTGCTTTGAGATGTAATCTAACCTTTTAGAGATTTCTACAAGGTTCATAAACCAATTATGAGTTAGGTTAAAAAGCCAGGGTTTATTTTGTGCATTACTCCAAGTAGGTAAGAGGTTTCTGCACCCTACAGGGTGATGTTGACTCACTGCGTGGTTCATTTAGAAAACAGCCTACATTTTGAAATGTCACTCAACATGGGCAGAGAGCAAAGTGGGATTAAAAAAAGCGGGGTATTCAATCAATCTTGGCTCTTACACAGTTCAGTAATGAGTTTTGAGAAATGTTTTGCTATAGAAAAAATATCAAACTTTAAAACAAAGAAATAAACAAAAACAGGTGCAGTGATGAACTGCAACCAGAACATGGTTAGAGTTTACCAGTTCACCAAGTCAACTCCTGGCTCCAGGTACTTCTTACAATGTTCTGGGGCCCAAACTTTTATTTTCTATGTGAATCCTTGATTTATTCTAAGGCACTGTAAAACCTAAAATAATATAATAGTAATAATAAAATTGGAGTCTGCTGTGGGATGGTCTGTATGTCAAATTGCTCTGATTGGTCAATAAATAAAACAATGATTGGCCAGTGGCCAGGCAGGAAGTAGGTGGAACAAGGAGAGAGGAGAATTCTGGGAAGCGGAAGGCTGTGGCAGAGAGACACTGCCAGTCGCCGCCATGACCAGCAGCATGTGAAGACGCCAGTAAGCCACCAGCCACGTGGCAAGGTATAGATTTATGGAAATGGATTAATTTAAGATATAAGAACAGTTAGCAAGAAGCCTGCCACGGCCATACAGTTTGTATGCAATATAAGTCTCTGTGTTTACTTGGTTGGATCTGAGTGGCTGTGGGACTGGCGGGTGACAAAGATTTGTCCTGACTGTGGGCAAGGCAGGAAAACTCTAGTTATAGGACTCTATTTAATGATTTTGTTTATAATAGTTATTAAGGTCCCTACCTAGCAAACATCATTATCCTTAAAATCATCATTTTTATTAAGTGCTACTCTTGATTTTCATGCCAGCTCTGCTTTGTCTTTGCATGCTAGTTAGACAAGTCTTCCTAATTCTCCAGACATTTGTTTCTCCATCTAAGAACTATCAGGGATGGATTGAGTACTCTCCTGGGCTTCCCTAAGTCCATCAATCTGACTTGAAATTCTTTAACATTCTGTTCTCCTAAGAGTCACCACCACGGTACATATTTTTATAGAGTTTCAAATTAGCAGGCATTGTACAGTGAACGGAATATGGGAAATTTTTCTGAGAAAATAATTACAGCAAGAACACAATGATAGGAAGAGCCCATCAAATGCCTGTTTCTAAGGTCTGCTTTTATATGTATGCATCCTCCATGAAATTTTCCAAATTTCAATTTAAAGAGACACCGAACTGGGTTCAGAAAGTTGAGTATTTTACGAATTTCTGTCTCTATGTGACATACACCTTTCTGCAGAATCACAAAAATAGATTGTCAGTGCATGGAGTGGAGCATTTCTGATATAATTGGGTAAGGCTGGCACAATGTGTTCAGTTTTAGTTGATGACACTGAATAAATCTCTTGTTGGAATAAATTGAGTATTCATGGAAACGTCAATGTACCTGTGAACACAACCCAGCCCACAATCTGGAGCTTGATCTGATTTCCTTGTGCAGATTCAAAAGCATTGCGAATATGAACTTAAATGTAGAGGAAAGTACAAGAGTTGAAACCCAGCTGAGCAGTGGCTTCATTTCTAAGAAAGCAGCTCCCCTCTAGAGAGAAAGAGGAAGCTTGATGGATCTATGTGTGTGATTTCCTGGGACACCATAGTTTATGTTGAGCCTCATTTCACCTACATCTCAAACCACACCTACATTGGGAGATTTATAACTCAAGTAGAAGTTGCTGCTACCTAACATGTGGGGGGAGCTTTAAATATGTATGTCTCTTTAAGGATAATGAGAGCATATGACAAGTAACCCTATAAAAATGCTGGTATTGTGCTTAAAACAGTGACGATGGCATTTGATTTTTATTTCTTTAAATGACATAAATCTTGGAGTGATAGTTGAATAAATACAGAAAGTAAAAGATAAGAAAATGTCCGTGTTTTTTTTTTTCTGGATTAAAGTGGCCTAAATCCTAATGCATTTGATTTGCTCATGTATATAGAAGTTAAAATGTTGATTTAAAAAATGTCCATCTTCATGGGTCCCTAGTAGACTGAGGATTAATTGGTACATCGAAAGCAATAGGCATCTCCTTGATGAGACTTTTTTTTTAAAGCAATCCCAGAATGAAATGCAAGCAGAAAATATGCTTCATAGTTGTTGATGCATGATAAGCATGTTTTTATTTCAAGCACCCCTGTTCTTAAATTTCCATAGTGTTGCTAAAAGAAAAAAGTCAGTATACTGTTCACTCCCAAACAATATAAATTCATATTAGTCACTGCTCAGAGGTTTTTGAGCTAAGGTCTAACTCCTTCAGGGGATGGATTATTGCTTCTATCAAAAGTATAAAGGTTGTTGAATGTGAATTCATGAGGACCAAGGAACTTACTAATCTTCAGTGTTAAAATAGGGAAAAAAAAATGATGGTGGCTGTAAAATACAAATACTTGGACTTAAAAGCAATGTTGTGCTAATTTTGTAATATTAGGTTAATTAAATTGCTTTCTTTACATTTAGTTGCCTTATCTATATAGAGTAAGTTCACACTTGAGAGATGGCTCAGCAGTTAAGACCACTTGATACTCTTCTAAAGTACGTACATTCAATTCCCAGTACCAACATGGCAGCTCAGAACAGCCTGTTAATGCCAGTCCCTGGAGATCTTCTGCCATCCACACACACCAGGCACACATGTGGTACACAGACATACATGTAAGCAAAACACACATATATGTATAAATAAGTTGCATGTTTAAAAAGGGTAAAATTTGTTCATATAATAAATGTACCTGACAGTTCTTTGTAAGGCTTTAGTATAAATGACAGCATGTATATATAGCCTTTAGCTACATGGGACCTAGCAGTCAATACTGTAGATGAATTTCTAAATGATCTTATTAAATAAGAAACACAGAGTCAAATATGGGGTGGAAGCCTTAGAGATCAGGGAAATAGTGATAGCCACCAACCTTACCTCTCCAGCCCTGCAGCTATCAAAAGGTGACTTATTCCTGTCTATCCACACCTTTATTGCTTTGCTGTTCTGCCCTCTCACTGTCTCTGTTCCTTGTCTTCTTCAAGCTACTTTACTTCCACTGCCCGACTTTTGTGTTTACTTAATGGCTTGCTATTTCCTCTGATCTTCAGGCAAACTTTATTTATTAACATACAAATAAAATATCACTACATTTCAGCACAAATAAAATATCACCACATTCCCCCCCTTTTTTGTCTAACAAGGCAAAATGGTCCTTTAGTTTCCTGCTTCACAGAGGAGACTGCCAGTTATTCTACAGGACACAGGGAGAAGCAACTGAGAGACTCTAGACCTATTGGCTGAATATGGATGCCCCAATGTTGCAGAAGAACTTTAAATGATTGTCCAGGCAGCCAGCTGTCTCTGTCACTCTAGATTTTTGGAAGTTGCTAACAATGTAGCTTTTCCTGTTTACTTAGGTAATATTGTATCCTTCTGATGTCTTTGATATAGTTGAAGAGACTAGATAGTTATAATTTCAATTTTTCTTGGTATGATAAAAGATAAATTAGATATGAAACCTTAGACTATATATCATAACTAATTCTTGCTTGATAACTGCTTTGTTATATGTAATTTTACTATGTTAAAGTTAAAACCTTCCTTTTTGATTATACAGAAAAAGGGAAGTGCTGTGTGATGTTGTTCTGTATATTGTGAATATGTATTGCTCTGATTGGTTGATAAATAAAGCCATTTGGCCTATGGCAAGGCAGCTGAGTGGCAGGCCTGAAATTCGAAGGAAGAGACAGGAAGAAGGTGGGAAGAGATGCCAACAAGCCACCCAAGGAGCAACATATAATGGGACAAAGGTAAAGCCATGGAACATGTGGCAATACATAGATTAATAGTTATGGGTTAATTTAAGATATAAGAGCTAGCTAGCAAAAGGTTTGAGTGATGGCCATGCAGTTATAATTAATACAAGCCTCTGTGTGTTTGTTTGGGTCTGAGCATCTGTAGACCCAGTGGAACACAGAAAAACAATACAAGATGTTCAGATACAAAGTCTGAGGCTCAGGAACAATATGATTTGATCAATATTCTCAATTTTCATATGCTTCTATATAGAAGTAATAATAGACTATGCCTTATAATGTTTTGCTATAGATTGAAAATAATTTCTACTTAGAAGCATTAGAAAAGTATAAGCATGCAATAATTTTGATTTTTAAGAACTTATTTAGTATTATTATTGTGTGTGTACTATGTGTGTATCTGAGGGGTATATTCAGGTATGTCCGTGGTATATTCAGGTATATTCAAGATGCACCTGAAGGTCAAAGGATTTTTTGGAGTCAGTTGTCTCCTTCCAGAATAATTCTACAGATCGATCCCAAGTCATTAGGCATATATAGCAAGTACTTGTAGCCTAGCCATATCAAATCTCTGTAACTTTTAACTACTATTTATTGTTGTTGATTATACAGATGCAATCTTCCTCATTTGATTCTCTCCATTTTAGCCTTCCCATTTCTCTCATCTCATTGTTTATTTATTTTTAACTTATCATATTCCTTTTTGTCAACCAAATCTTACTCATGTACACTGACGTGTGAATAGATAGGTATTTTTGTTTTCAAGGGAGAATTTACCCTTGATTCAAGTCTTTGGAAGACCCTTGGGACTGGATATGATTGCAGAGCCACATGCCTTAACAACTTGAGACATGACTTACGGGACAGACTCACTGACACTCAGCAACACTCTCCCCACCTCACCAACACGAATGCTCTTAACATTTCAGAACAATCTTGTTAGATGATGAGTGAAAGTATGTTATAAAATTCGGAATCTATTGGTGAAATTATTAAGGCCACTCCACGTAGTTAAAAGGATATTTATTTAATGGCATAACTTACAAATTAAGGGATAGGTAGGTCGCGGGGGTCTGGGGAAGGTGTATGCAATCCAGTGGTGTTCTCTGGAGCTCTGCTCAGTACATCTCCACTGTTCAGGGTCCTGGAACAGAGAGAGTGCTCGCCTATCCAGATCTCGGGTCACCAGGCACCTCCCCTGGCCCCGCCTCGTAGGCGTGACAGTTGCCAGAGTCTCATTGGGGGTTGGAACTTCCAGATTCAAGCTGGAATAGCTACCCACTACAGGAATCAACTAAGAATAGAAGTTATAGGCCTCTCTAGCACTTTGTTTCTTCCTTTTCTCATGTGGTTTTCATTTACCATGGTCTCCTATTCCTTGTTTTCCCTCTTTGTTCTTGATCCAGCTGGGATCTCCTGCTCCCACAGGCTCTCTTTCCCTCGACCCTCGCCTTTCATTACTCCCACTCATGTCCAGGTTGTTCATGTAGATCTCAGCCATTTTTCCATCATTGGGTGATCCTCATGTCTTTCTTGGGGTCCTGTTTTCCAGGTAGCCTCCCTGGTGGTGTGAGTAGCAGTCCAGTTATCCTTGTTCCACCTCTAGTATCCTCCTATGAGTGAGTATATACCATATTTATCTTTCTAATCTGGGTTACCTCACTCAGGATGTTTTCTAGATCCATCAATTTGCCTGCAAACCTCATGATGTCATTGTTTTTCTCTGCTGAGCAGTATTCCATTGTGTATATGTGCCATAACTTATTTATCCATTCTTCAGTTGAAGGGCATCTAGGTTGTTTCCAGGTTTTGGCTATTACAAACAATTCTGATATGAACATAGCTGAGCAAGTGCTCTTATGGTATGATTGAGCATTTCTTGGGTATATGCCCAAGAGTGGTATAGCTGGATCTTGGGGGAGATTGATTCCCAATTTTCTAAGAAAGCACCATATTGATTTCCAAAGTGGCTGTACAAGTTTGCATTCCCACCAGCAGTGGAGGAGAGTTCCCCTAGTTCCACATCCTCTCCAGCATAAAGTGTCATGAACTGGCAGTTTGGAACCTGGGGCTTACACAGGGACACTTGGCTCAGCCTGGGAGGAGGGGACTGAACCTGCGTGGACTGAATCTACCAGGTTGAACTCAATCCTCAGGGGAGTCTTTGCCCTGGAGGAGATGGGGGAAGGGATAGGGGGAAGGCGGGGGTGGGAGTGGGGAGAACAAGGGAATCCATGGCTGATATGTAAAATTAAATTTAATAAATAAATTTAAAAAAAATAAAAAAGAGCACTTGACAGAATTTTAAAAAAAAGAATAGAAGTTATATCATTATTTTCATACCTAAGAACCCACATATCATTTCATTTATGAGTGTGTTTGAACTTTCCTCATTAGTGTTTTCTAGTTTGTGTATTTCTAATTAAATTTCTGCCTATGTATTCAAGGTTGAATGTCAACTTAATAGAAAGTTCCTAATTCATCTTTGGTATTAAAATTGGCTCATTTGGACTATTTGACTAGAACACAGAGCATAAGCAATTGCTGTCTGCTTCTCTCCTTTTTAGATAAGAAGACCTCAGTCTTTAAAATACTGTGCTTACTCCAGCCACCCTGAAAGCACAGGACATTAGATATCCAAACTGTTGAAGAGGGAGTAGCGCGGCCCCATCTCATTCCTTAGTATGATGTATTATTTTACTCGCAGACAACTATGGCAATAATAGCAGCAACAAATGAGAGAGTATTAACACCAAGTTATATGTTCATGTTTTCCTATCAAATACTTACATTAAATAAATGTGACTTACCTCAGATATAACATAATAAGAGCTAGCTAAAGCAGTTCTTTGCTTTATTTTTTCTCTTTTGCCTTAGATTTAAACCCATCAAGAATAAAGGAAATGAACTTGGTGATTTCACATTTTTCTTAGAATATGAAATTTCAAAGGTACAGAATCAAGCTACTAAGCTGTTTTCAAGATAATGCAATAGGAAAACTTTTGATGGTTCAGTAACTGGATGACCTTGATGAAGGTAACTTTCTACAAAAATTGAAGTTTCCTGCATCTCATTCTGGAGCAGAATCTAATTTCAATACAAATGTACTCAGAACTCATGGCAGGCTGAATTTGATGCAGCTTTGGGAAGAAAGAACCCAATTGTCAACATAACCTTAGCAATGAACACCATCTCTGATTAGTGCAGCCCAGTGAAAACCTTTGTGAGGTTTAGAACTAAAATAAAAAAAAAATCTCTCTGAATAGTCCTTAAAGTGAAGGGCCTCTCAGTATGTAAAAACAAATAATGATAACACAAGAAATATTTATTTGTTCTTTTCTCTTGAAAACTGTTGCCTAGGTATCTGAGCCTCAGCCCAAGTTCACAAAGAACAAAACCCAAGAGGAACACTTGTGTGCAATTTCCCCCCCCTTTTTTTTCCACAGTGGAGGAGGAGAGATTGGTAAGCAGAACTGAAACAAGAGAGAGAAGTTACACTGGGAAATGAAAAGCAACAATAGAAAGATACAGCTGGACAAATGAACAAGCTGAAGAATGTGAAATAAGCTGTCCATGGTTACTATGAGCTGAAAGTTTCACCACCCACCCAACCCCCACAATTCATAGGCTAAGACCATGATGCACCCAATGCGTTGTTCCCAGAGGTAAAACTTTTGAATCACAGTGAGGTCATGGGGCTGAACCCTCAAAAATGAGACCAATGTCCTTAAAAAGGCAAAAGGGAAGAGAAACGCCGTCACCTCTTAGTGAGTCTACAGCAAGAACGGACCATTACAAACCAGGACATGGGTCCCTACCAAAAGTCACACAACCAGCACCTCAGTCATGAATTTCTCAGCCTCTAGAACTGCAAGAAATAAATTCCTAGTGTTTAAGTCACCAAAAAAAAAAAAAAAAAAAAAGAAAGAAAGAAAGAAAGAAAGAAAAAAAGAAAGAAAGAAAAAGAAAGAAAGAAACATAGAGCTGGTGGCTGTTCTCCCCAAAAAAATAAATAGTATTTTAAATTACATTTAGAAATGTCCACTGAGGAGCAAAAGGGGAATATATGTATCCAGTGGTTTTGGTCGAGGATGCTTTCACAATTACTATTTTTGGACATTTCTGGGAGACCTGGGTTTCAGTATTACAGGGTTCCAAGAGTCAGCTAGACACACTGACAAAGATGCCATGGAGCAACTAAGAGCAAGAGAGAGCAAATCCCACACTAAATGCACCAATTTGCCTCCCTAGAAGTCTGTCCAAAACCTGTGTGAAGCTGGCTACAGAAAGAGAGGTTGGGGAAATGAGGAATGCTGGCAAGATCAGAAGTGGTAAAGAAATGTGCAGTTCTCTAGGGCTTCCTCACCACTGATGGTAGCATTCCTAAACTCAAATTAAATGGAGTTTGCTAATTAGTTGCCCTTTTGAAATTGGGTGTCATCCTGATGGTAGGTAATGAAAAATGAAAATCCTCCCCTTATTCCCAATCTTTTTCTCTAGCTCAGTAGTTGGACTTTTTAAAATGATGTCTCAAAATATGTGTCATCACACCAATGGAGAGTGTCAGTCTTCCCTATGTCTTTCTTGTTTTTCATTTCAATCCATTTCTTTTTAAGGAATGTCACAGTAAAATATTTTCTGAGTAGAGTGTCAGATCTATTTTTGTAGCAATACAAAAAATAATTACAATTCTACTAATAAGTAATGAATGACACATGCCTTTTGTTATGTTGGTTGGTTGTTTTGTTGTTGTTGTTGTTGTTGGTTGGTTGGTTTAGGTTTTAATTCCCTCCTTATAGTACATAAGGAGTTCAGCTAGCTGGGCATAGTGGCTTATACCTCTAAATCTATCAGGTTGGAGGCTCAGACAGGATATTGCCATGAGTCCAAGATCAGCCCAGTCTACAGAGTAAAGTCCATGCTGGCTTGGACTATACAGTGAGTCCATCTCAAAATTATTATCTATAAATAAAATAAAAATGAATGCAGGAATGCAAAAGTGACCAAAATTATCCTGTGCCTCAGAATTAGTTTGTGGAAGCAGAGCATGTGCGCGCGCACGCGCGCGCGCACACACACACACACACACACACACACACACACAAAAAAACACGAAAAAAATCCCCAAAACCAAACCAAACCAACAACAACAACAAAAAAAAAAAATAGTTGGGCATACAGAGGCTCAGGATCAACAGAGATTCCCAATGACAGTCTACATGGCAAAGGCAATCAAAGGTAATGGAATTTTCAGTGGGCATCTATACAAACATTAAAGAAAGAAGTCATTGAATAATTTCAATACTAACAAACACACTCTTGCATTTGCCCAAATTGTTAGAAGAGAGATAATGTGCTATAATTTAGTTAAAAGAGAGAACAACAATTATGTTAAACATCAAGAAATAAGAGCTAAATTCAGTGGCACACTCCAATTATAACATCAGAGTACAGGGTACTAAGTAGGAAAGCATAGGGATGATGTCAACATAATACATCATATACATACATAAAATTCTCACAGAATAAAATTTATAAAGAAAATGTAGGATAGACATTTTAGTTTCCCCTCAGCAAACTCAGTTCTAGAGATTGGATTATACTCGCAATACCTTGGAAAACAACACCTCATGGGTCCTTCTTTTGGTCTGTAAGTTAAAGCAATCTCATTCTTTATAGAAACAAATGTTATTCCCCACACTAGGTTTTCATGAAGAAGCAGAAGAACTCTTAAAAGCCAAATGTAATCAACAAATTAACACACACAACACACACACACACACATACACACAGCTCTATTTGGGTGATCATATTCTAGAGGAAGAGTATGAGATCTCATTTGGCAGTTCACAGTTCTTCCGCCACAACAACATAATGAGCAGAAGGAGAATTCATCAAGAAGACACTCAGTTTTAGAAAATTACTCTTCTGTATGTTTTTTGTGGTTGTATATACTAGCAAAATTAACAATAAAATTTTATTATCTGGACTGGTAACAAATACCAAAAGGTTATATCTTGATGTTAAAGTTTGAGAGGACAGAAAATATCTGACATAATCAAGTTCCCTCTAATAGCTTAAATTTTTTCTTATGGGAGAAAATACAGGTGACTTGGAAGCTGGGGCAAGTAAAGTTACACATATGCATATATGTAATCTCTTTAACTGGCTAAATTTGGAAAATGACTCTTTAATAGTCCATTTTCAAGGTTTTGCTCCGAGTGCAGTTTTAGAGAAACATGTAGAGTAGGGGAATGAGGACATGGGGAGGTTCTTTGGATATTGCAATGACTTTTCAACAGAGATTTGGAGAACCTTGCTTCTTTGTCACTCTACTCCCTGTTTGTGGCATGGGTTTGTTTCACACTGGGAGTTTGTTCCATCAACCCCAACCCCCATGCTCTATGCCTTTGCTATTTGTTATCTCCATCACTCAAAGTCTGACCACTTTTGGACTTAAAACTCTTACACTGTTAACTAAAATAAATCTTTTCTACTTGCAAATTAATTGTCTCAGGTACTTCATTATGGTGACAGAAAGCTGGATTGCACAGTGTCTTTGAGGGAAAAACCTCATTTACCGATTACCCTCTCTGCCAATGTGGACAATTGATATTTTCAGTGTGCCATTGAAGAATTTGAATTTTGTCTCTTGATATAGAGTATAATTGTTCTCTGTCCTGCCTAAATTACAATACTTTGTCTCTCCTCTAAAAGTTTGGATAGTCTAAAATGATATTTTTGTTAGCTTTAAAATTTCTCAACAAACAGGAACTCTCCAATAATATTACCTGCATTAAAATATTTCATTGTAAGCATCCTTCATATTAGCTGATTTGATGCTCTGTGAATGTATCTTTTGTTGTCAGGAATTTGGGCTTCAGTTTTTTATGAACTACAATAAATTATACATACAACATATTTCATATCATTATAGCTAGAGAGTAAACCTGTCACCATGCAGTTAAAAATAGGTCCCTGATTGATATAGTCTTTGCAGAGTGGAGCCTGTGAAGTGGCTGACCCTCTTGGGATATAAAAATTCTCACATCTCAGCAGTGATTATTCACCTGTCCATACACCATTTTATTTGACATTATTATTTTGCTGTTTGATTTAATTCAGCTAACCTGTATTAAGTACACCCTGTACATCTGGCACTGCATTTTGCTGGGGACGAGAGACTGATCTTGTCCTTTTGGAATCCACAGTGTAGTGAAGGAATCAAAAGGGTGCAGATACCTTCATTGTAAATTACAATCAAAGGAAATGGCAAATTCCAGGAAGTCCCACTACAATGTAAATCAAGTTTAACTTAAGATGAGAGAAAGGAGGTTCTATCATGGAAATCTAATAAAAATGGCACTGAACTGGGTATGGTGGACTGTTTAGGAGTTTCTCAGTTGGACAGGCAGAAAGCAGTGAAAAGAGAGTTCAGGTTTTCAAATATAAGATAGTAGAGGCATAAATGTAGTGAGAAGTTAACACCTACTGTGTTGGAGGAATGGCAAATATATTCACAGAATGAATTTTTTAAAATATGTATGAAAAAGAAGGAAGCAAAGCTAGCTGTGAAGGTAGAAAAGTACACTTCAGAGTTTGGGATGTTTTACAGGAGATACCAGGAGATACCATAACACCCCAAAGCCAAGTGTACCAATCATGAAGCCTAAATTAGATGGGTTCTTCCTACAGTCTACAAAGCTTCTTGGTGTGCCCCTAATTATTTTTATATCTCAGGAGTAAATGTCCCTGGATTTAATTCTTCAGAAGGGAAGAGCTTCACAGGGGCAGGATTAGACTTTTCGTGTCAGGCATTCCTGTCCACCAACCCTAACTTTGACTTTAGAGAAAGTATTTGGCACTGTCTGGTTTCATTAGAGAACTAAGCCTTACCATTAAACATTATAACTACCTGTTTAAGGAAAAGTAAATGGAGAATATTCCTGTATTTGATTTCTCCCAAACTCCAGTTTTTAGAAGAAGAGAGCTAACATAGGCAGATTTCCCCTGAAGGACAAAGAGACACAACTAAAGACACAGTCAGTAGAAAAATCTGCAATGTCTGCCAAATGATGCTGCATCCTCCGAATGATATGTCTGCACCAGGCGCATCCTGACGACAAGCAGAATGACTCCATTTACTAGTAGGAGTATCTTGGAAATCTGCAATTTCTGATGGATAGCTCCAGTTTTGTACTCCAAGAAAACTTTCTTCCTTTTTCAAGCTTTAGAATTCTCCCTGGGTTTTGTTGCCCCAAATGATCAGAAGACAGCAAAACAAAAGAAAACATCAGTGGAACCAAAATGAAGAGAGTAAACATAAAGGGGATTTCTAACAGCAATTTGTTGGAAGAGTCATATGCTTGGATGTTATTGTATATATGCCAATAGACCCATGTTCAGTGTAGCCACAGAACTCAGTATGCACTACCAATCAAACTGCACAAGTACTACAAGCCATAAGTGATGCCAAGTGACTATTAGTGTGGTTTTAACATCGGGAGACAGATATTATGATAGAATTCAAAGGTGAGAATGTGGAGTGAATATTTATCATTAGCATTGGTGAGTATCTTTATTTTTCAATGGAGTCCATACATATGCTAGAATCTCCCAGGAATAACTGACAGGGCCTATAATTAGGCTTCTACCTCACATCCCTACATACAGAGATCAGTAACTAGAGTTTTCCTGCCTGGCCCACAGTCAGGACAAATCTCTCTCACCCGCCAGTCTCACAGCCGCTCAGACCCAACCAAGTAAACACAGAGACTTATATTGCTTACAAACTGTATGGCCGTGGCAGGCTTCTTGCTAACTGCTCTTATAGCTTAAATCAATCCATTTTGATAAATCTATACTTTGCCATGTGGCTCGTGGTTTACCGGCATCTTCACATGCTGTTTGTCATGGTGGCTGATAGTGACTCCTTCTGCCTTCCTGTTCTTTCTTTTCTCCTCTCTATTAGTCCTGCCTATACTTCCTGCCTAGCCACTGGCCAATCAGTGTTTTATTTATTAAACCAATCAAAGTAATTTGACATACAGACCATCCCACAGCAGAGATCCATGTTTAGTGAACTGCTTCCAGTGAGAAAGAAGTCTCTTAGAAGGTAGTGAGCACTTATTTATTCTCTGTTCCTCCATCTTCTAACTGGACCACTCAAACCTACTAAGTCAGGATTAGCTCTGAAGATTTCATGTTCTCCTTCCTGTGGGATCAAAGCTAGACTGAGGAATATCAAAATCATAGTAAAGAAAGGGATTCGGAATTTCATTTGTCCCGAAGCACTATATATAAAAATTGTTTCAGCCAGCATTGTATGTAGTGCAGATATTTCAGTTTTTCTTTCCTATACAACCCCATCTTCTGTTGCATTTATTAAAGAAGTGAAGAATGCTTAAGTGTATCATTGAAGATATAGAATTCCAGGGATTAAAATCATCAAGATGGATGACTAAAATAAGTCAACTTCTTATACCCCCTTCCCCCACAAAAGACCCTCCATAAATACGAACACAATTGACAAACTAAAACACCCTAGAGCTTCAAAGGCAAACTAAAGAATCTGTACATTAGAGCAAAATTAATAAGAATACTTGTTAGAAATGTCTGGTGTGACTGTCATACTTGTAATGACAAGAGAGGAAAAAGGACCTCACTGACACCAGTTGCCATGGTACTCAGCAAGTTGTTTTGGAGAAAACACCAGCATTTCTCATCATTGAGGTTATAAGGCATACCTTCTGAGAAGTCTTGAAGAAGATGACATACCTACACTCAACTCTCCTAAGAAGTAGCCTTTCTGGAACCACTGCAACAAAGTAATTGCCATTTTCTCTAGTACTAAAACCCTCTGATGATAGACCCAAGGCTGCCCTGAGAGTATCTGCTCCCAGACCCAGGCTCTGCTGCTAACCTTGGCGTTCCCACATCTTAGTAACTGGAACCATTACCATGGTGACTTAGTGTAAACTCTGTCCAGAATCCAAGCCCTTATTTTTAATGTCTATGCTCCTAGCAACAGCTCAGCCACAATAAAAAGCTTTTCCCAGTCTTGATTTGCAGTTATTCTGTATAGGACTGAAATTTAAAGGGGCTGCCCCTTCTAACATCCCAAACACTGAAGATGTAATTCTATAGTCCATACTCTGGAAATTATCTCCATGACTCTGTCCTTCTCCTGGAGCTACTTTAATTGTGTGTACATGCCCATCCACTAGTTCTTGACATCTGTGCTTCTCAGACAGCTACAACAATGGCAAAAGGAGTACCCACTCCCCATCCACCATGTCCTCAAATCTTAGAAACTCCAGTGCATACACTTTTGTTCATATCTGTGGTGTGCACAGAGACAGAGGTTTATAAGTCAAATGTCCATGATGAAAAAATATACAAAATTCCCAGAAAAACATTCACAAACTAAATTCACCAGTATATTTAAAAGATTTTCCCTAGCAGGTAGGAATGAGTCAGAACATGCAAGTTTATAAATATGATATATCACATTAATAGACTAAAAGACAAACCTTTTATAATCTCAATATAAACAGAAAAATAATTGGAGATATTTCAACATTCTTTCCTAATTAAAATGCTGAATAAATGAAATATGGAAGGCATAACCTCAACACAATTATCATCATGCATGATAAATCTACACCTTACATCATAAGACATTGAGAAAAGTTAAAAGTATTTTCTACTAATGCTGGATAAAAAGCCAGGGGACTGGAGGACCGGGAAGGGGTAACGCAACCTCACACTCTGAGATTGAATACACACACACATACTACAAGCTGAAGGTCAGAAACTACAACAATATTAATAAAGTTAGAATGACCTACACAGATAATTCTTGGTTTCCTAAATGATATCTCAGATAAACTCTACTTACTTAAGGCAGGTTAAGTTTAACTGTATTCACACTCCTTTCTTGTCTCTAAATAGAAACATGGCACCTCATTAGACCACCTTACATTTTCATTCTTAAGATTTTTTTCAGAGAAATACCTCTGTAGTTTATGCAGTTACTTCAGGTTATATAGTCACACATATACATTTGGAGCTAGGATCCATAAGTAAGAGAGAAAATGTGGCATTTATCTTTAAGGATCTGGGTTAACTCACTCAGTGTAATATTTTTCAGTCCCATCCATTTACCGCAAATCTCATGATTTCATTTTCTTTAGAATAGAATTCAATTGTGTGTGTGTACCACATTTTCATTATCCATTCATCAGTTGAAGGACATTTAGCTTGTTTCCATTTCCTACCTATAGTGACTAGCATGGCAAAGAACATGGCTGAGCAAGTATTTCTAAAGTGACATGTCCAACCCTTTAGGCAAATGCCAAAGAGTACTACGTCCACATTGTATGAAAGATCAACTTTTACATTTATGAGAATTCTCAACACTAATTTCCACTGTGGCTGCACCAGTTTGTAATCCAATCAACAATGAAAGAGGCTTTCTCTTTCCCCATAACCTCACAGCATTGGTTGACTTTTTGAACTTAGCCAATCTGACTGGGGCAAGAAAAAAAAACAACTTAAAGTAGTTATAATTTGCATTTCCATGTTTGCTAAGCATGCTGAACATTTAAGGTATTTCAAAGCCATTTTTATTATATCTTTTGAGAATACTATGTTCAGATTCATAACCAGTGTTTTTAATTGGGTCATTTGCTTTCTTGATTCTTTAATTTTGAGTTTTGGGGGAGATTCTTTATACATCCTGCGTATTAATCCTCTTTTGGCTGTATAACTGGCAAATATTCTCTTCTGCTCTGTGGTCTTATGCTTCACTCAGCTGATTGTTCTCTGTGTTGTATAGAGGCATTTTGGTTTTATGAGGGCTAGTCAATTTGGACTAAATGCCTAATTGAAAAAAGTCTTTTTAGAAATGTTTTTCCTATTTTCTTCCCTGTATATGGAGACTAATACAGAAATCCACAAGCAATCAATGTGCAGAAAGCCAGTGACTGTGATATGCCTGCCTCCCACTGATATATCTATAACACACCTGATATATTGAAAGCTCAGCAAACAGAAGACGATGGGGCCAGAAAACCTGTAGGAGCCAGAGGACTGGAGAATCTGGTGTAGGGATAGTGTCTTCTAGACATGACAAGAAGCTTCACCCATGAAATCTCAATAGTGAGGCTGCCTAAATGGGACCTGTGTAATAACAACACTAGAGGACATGTCAATGTGGATAAGGGAAATCTTACAAGGTCCTACACCTAGATAAATAACTATAGGCAGTCATTGGCTACTGAGCAAGGGAGTAACAGTCTTCTCTAGGGATAAGCTACTTGATAGGTTATCCTTTCCCAAGTGGTCACCCTAAACACATGTGCTTATAAGCAACACAAAATGAACTCAGCAGGATACATACATACATACATACTTACATACATACATACATATACACATATATATATCTCTATATGTGTGTGTTTGAAACAAAAATATTTAGCAAAGAAGAGATCATGAGTTAGAAAACACCGAATAGCCTTATCCTAGAAAAGGTACACAATAGCCATCAGGAATATGAAAGAAGAAATAATGTGTGAAGAAATAATCATGAGATAAATGCAGATTAAACCAATAGTGAGAATGGATACTACAAAAAAGAAAAGGGAAAGTGTTGGAGGGATTTAAAGAAAAGGAACACTTTTATATTGTTGGTAGGAATACAACTTGTGTATCAAATAAAGCTTGCCTGAGGATCAGAGGACAGAAGAAGCCACTAGATTAAACATAGAGGCCAGGCAGTGGTGGCACACAACTTTATTCCTAGCACTCAGGAGGCAGAGATCCATGTGGATCTCTGTGAGTTCAAAGCCACCCTGTACTATATGAGAATTTTTTTTCAGTCTAGGAAAGAAACAGAACTAGCAAGTCATGGCATACACCTTTAATCCTGTGCTTGGAATCACAGCCTTTAATCCCAGAAGTAGGAAGGGGTGATATGGCTGGGAAGACAAAGGTATATAAGGCATGAGGAGACAGGAACTAAGGTTTTTTTTTTTTTTGGCTGAGAACTCAAAGGCTTGCAATCGAGGATTCAGGGAGATGGGATTTCACCTGAGGATTTGGTAGTTGTAAGAAGTTTCTCTAGTGGCATTTTCCTTTTTCTCTTTCAGCATTTAACCCAATATCCAGCTCTGGGTTTTTAATAAGACTATTTAGGATTCATGCATATCTGGCACCCAATGTGGGGCACAAACTCATGAAGAAGTCATTTGCCTGTGGCTTTGCAGCCAGAGGCTCAGTCTCAGACCCAGGCTCAGGCTCCAAACACATTGGAATTAGCAACTCTTGCATGTTCCTCCATGCAGACAGCTGGATCTTTTGCTTCTATTCTGTCCTTGTGGGTTCTGGTCTTCCATGGGCCCCCTCCTCCAACTGCTTCCACAACATCATCTGGATTGTCATTGTCAGCAGATTTGGTGAGTCAATTGGGATTCCTTAAAGGGAGAAATTAGTTAAAAGTGTTTTTTTTTAACCACATTAAAAAAAGGGAAACACTGTTACAATGAAAGGAATTTGGTCTCTGTTTGATAATGCAATCTGCAAATGAAACAAATGAGAGAATAATTAACTTAGATGGAATTGATGTAATGTTAATTAAAAACATTATTACATTGATAATTCTTATTTTATCCTGAAAAAAGTTGGTTTATATCAGTGCCAAGTTGGTTGACATGAGTGCCAAGAAAAACTTATTAAAACAGATCATAGAGATATTCTAACCCAGACAGAGGAATTTAAAAGAACACCAACTTCAGTAATGCATTATAAGGTTACAGAGAAACCGCATAAGGCTTTCAAACAGCCAACCTTAATTTATCCAGTATCTTTACAGAAATTGCCAAATGATAGATATTCCCAAGACTATGTATGAGCTGATTGGACTCCTGTGCAAATATATTTGAGGACATTCAAAGAAGCAATAGTCTCATATGGCATCTACTCATCTTTTGCAAAGCAGATGTTAAACTTGTGGTCAACTTGTAATAGAATTATCCCTCAAAACTGGAGAGATTTGGTTACAGCAGTTTGAAGGCTGGTCCCAATTTCAATGGAGGACCTGGTGAAAGGATGAGGCTAAGAACATTGAACAATGAAGTAGGGCTAGAAGTACTGAAATATCCCAAAATCAACTTCTTGGGGAAGGTGATTATGGTGATATACAAAGACAGTCTTTATATGATGACCACACCCTAGCTTTATGCTGCATGGCAACCTTGAATGCTTGGGCAGAATTGAAAAAGTAGGAAAGAAAGTTGAGTCATTTGGTAAAGTTATACAGGACCCAAAAGAAACTTTCACTGATTTCTTACAAAGACTGACTACAGCAGTAAACAGAATGATACCAAATTCAGAAGTCAGACAGGTAATACTTGAATTTCTGGCTTTTGAAAATGCTAATGCATAATGCAAAAAGGTAACTAGGCTGTTAGAGTCAAAATCAGCACCCTTGGAGGAATGGATCTGGGATACAATTACTATTGAATCTCATGATCATGATGACGTTTAGATAAGAGAAAGATTTCTAGAGGTTTGAAAATAGTCAAAATGACAAATGTTTCAATTGTAGTAAACAAGGTCACCTAAAAAGGGACTGTAGATAGCATTCCTAGAAATAATATTTTCTCAAGGAATAATCCCAACAGAATGCCTCCCTTTTTGATTATACAGAAGGTGTAGCAAAGGTAGACATTGGACTAATGAATGTAGGTCAACAAGGGACAGACAAGATAATCCTTTGTCTTTGCCATCTGGAAATGCCCTGAGGGGCTTTTCACAGGTCCCCATGTCAAATTCCATTTAGTCCTTTCCTATCATTGTGGAAGAAACTCCTTCCTGGAGCAATTAAAGAACCTAATGCCTATCATAAGAAACCATACAGCTCTGGATGATAAAGATAATTGCTTTAGAAAATAAAACAAAAATTTAAGGAGAAACCATAAATCAAAATTGATGATTAGATTTGGAAACTCCCTAAAGTTAGGGTTGGGGAAGGGTTTTTGTTTTTGTCTTTCAGGAGATTGAAAGCCAAGGAATCTAAAAACCAATGGACAAATGAGACATCTGAAGAAAAAGGACAAATCATCCAGAAAACTTGTCCCCCAAAAAAGATTTTCTGTAGTAAACCATGACCATGCCTAAGAGCAATCTTTGAAGTCTCCAAAAAAATGAGACCCCACAACAAAAATTCCACATTGACTGTGATAATGCCTTTCAGCTGACAAACACCACCCAAAAATTGACTTTGGACTACATACAAACTGCTCAGTACAATTTTGAGATGGCCAGTTGAGATGATCCAACCTCACAGACTACTATAGCCAAAATTTGAGACATTATGCAGAGACTAGACAAATTATACAACTGCTTCCCCCAAGACTTGACAGTTACCCCAAATTTTTATTTTCACAATCCTCTCAAGATGCCTTTGCCCCTAGGAAGCAGGGAGTAATTTTAAGAACATGACATCCACATTCCAAAGAGATGGAGTGGGTGGTTTTTTGACCTTTCAATGAGTTATGCATAATTGTCATTGTTTAGGATGGTTGGTTACAAATTCTTATTGGTAATGGTCAGAAAAAAGCTAGTCAAAGGAGATTAGTATCAAGATTCTTGTTTTTAAAAAAAGAGAATATAGGTAAGAGGTAGATTATTGAATCTACTCTGAAAAAAATAGGTATAGAAATGATAGGATAAAAATGTATTGAATAATTGAAATTGAATAATTGAAAAAAAATAATTAAATCTACTCTGAAAAGAAAAAAGGAAGAATAGGGATATGATAAGATAAAAGGTAGATTATTCAATCTACTTTTAAGAAGTGATTGGATTTTTGTTTATTGTATGCAAATTGTATATATTGATACAAATTTGAGATTAATTTTATAAGAAATACTATACAAATATTTCTAATCTTATTCAAGGTATTGTATCTATACAGTTCATTTAACAATGTATTACAAATTGATAGTCCTTGAAAGTTATTATTGCCAACTAATGAGGATATAAAGAAATGCAAGTTAGTGATTAGTCATTACAATAAAATTTGTAGTCATATTAGGTATGGTTTCAAGGTCAAGCAGAGATATATTTTAGACAGGTCATCTTCAAACACTTCAAAAAGCTACAGAATATGGCATTAACATGTTCTAATAACATAGATTATTATTTTTTTTTTTTACTATGAAAATGTCTGCTCATGACAGCACCAACCTACTTCAGAGAAGATGATGGACATTGAAGAAACTCCATATGGAGTTTACTTTCTTTGTGGCAAAAGTTAGTCACTAGGCGAGAAAATGTTCTTACCTCAACTGCTGACAGTATTCTGTCCAAATGGATAAACAGGACATAAAAGGAAGGACTACTGAACTTTGTCAAGACAAGATATGACAGCCCTTCAGAAAAACCAGCTTCATGGATAAGTCTGTCAGATATGCTAGGCCTATAGGCCAAAGATTTATGCCCGAATTTTGCAGAGGAACATTGGGTGACTGTCTAGGCAACCAGCAGTTTCTGTCATTTTTCACATTTTTTGGAAGTCACTTGTTTGCACTTCCTGCTTACTTAGGTAATATTATTTCCTTCTTGGGTCTCTGAGAGAGTTGAAGACTATATAGTTATAGTTATAGTTTTCCTTGTTAACAATTCATGAGATGGAACTCTTTCATGACACTGTTAAAGTGAGCAAGAACTTGAGATTAGATAGATCATCATCTTTAGGTGAAAACTTACTATTATTATTTTGTTAGAGGACTATAGCAGTAAAAACGTCTTTTAAAGACATATTGTTACACTTTTAAATCAGAGCAATGATCCATCCTCATCAAAGAAGTTTCTTTTGGTAGATGATAATTAACCCAGAGATTCACAACTGGACAATGTGCAGAGAATGGAAGACTTTGGAGCATTTATTCCTAAGTGGAATTTGTTTATCAAAATCCTCCTCTCGCTGGGCAGTGGTGGCACACACCTTTAATCCCAGCACTTAGGAGGCAGAGGCAGGTGAATCTCTGTGAGTTCGAGGCCAGCCTGGTCTACAAAGTGAGTTCTAGGAAAGGCACAAAGCTATACAGAGAAACCCTGTCTTGAAAAACAAAACAAAAACAAACAAACAAACAAAATCCTCCTCTCAAGATTTGGGGATCCATGTGGAAAGAAAACAGAAGATACAACAGGGCTGATACATATATAAACTCACAAATACTGTGACAGCATTCACAAGACATTTGCAATTTAAACCAGACAAAAATCCTAGCAGGGAAAAGGAAAGTAGACACCAAGTCCTACCCTTAGCCAAGACGTTACTTGCAATTTGATACCTGTTACAAAGGAATAATCATTTTTTCCCAATAGAGTATCACTGAGTACATCCACACTCCAGGGCATGCCCCAGGCTCAAGAACATTTAGAGTGAGAGTCAAAGTTACACTTTAGGTTTTAAATACTATACCTTAGAGAACCATGAAACAAAAATGCCTCTGATCTACAAGTCCCTTGTGTAAGAATAGATAGTTTCTGAAATTCTGGAGGCTATTGTTTATGTGAGATAACAAGCCACATGTTTTAATTCCCCTAAACAAGTTTGTTTGGCTCATCTGCAACAGATGTGCTTGATCACATGTGGGTGGGAGGTTCACAGGCAGGAAATATATCAGGATGTATATTTGTCCCTGATTGGATGTAGACCAGAGGTACATCAATATGTATGCTTGCCCCTGGTTGGACTTGATGGGAAACACTTAAGCCATTGCAAACTGTGACTTGGGACCATTTCCTTGGAAACCAGGTATGGACTTGGTCAGAGTCCATCTACCTGGCCAGTATTTAATTAAAGATTGCTTCAAATTTGGCTTTAAATTGTGGTAGCAGTCTTATTCTCTACTGGTGAGTTAACAGTAGTTGTACAGGCATGGAGGTAGAAGTGTCTAGAAGGAAATGAGGGAGGAGAAAGCATATGGTCAAAATATGCTATATGAAGGAATTGATGATAAGAAAACATTTGTGCCTTAAAATCTGAGTAAAGGCAAGCTAATGAAACTCTACTTAAAATGATAACCCAGAGATCATAAAGGACTAGAGTATTGAGCCAATACTAAATCTTCTCATAAACTGTCATTAGAATATGATTTTGGACAAAGAACTGTGTGTGAAGGTGACAGGTGCAGCTATAGTTCTTCTTAGAACAATAATAGACTTAACAGATTCTTTCTACTCACTGTTTGCTACTGCCTCTCCACTGAGAGAATACCTTTATTATGAGCTGGCTGAGGATGGTGAAGACATGTAGAGTGGAACTAAAGCAACTCAGAACTCAGCAAAGTGGAGTTGAGCTGAGCCAAATTAGACAACATTCAGAGGATGCCAAGACACTAGATTTTGAAACAGATGGCCTTCGTTGTATAAACTGATGTGATGTGGTTATTTGTCATATAGAATTGAATAGCTTATTCACAAACTCCAAAATCTCACTTAAATATTGTACTTTTTTTTACAGAATTATATCACAACACAATCAATCAATGCACTTCGCACATTTAATAGCATTAGGTAATTCTATTCTTACTATAAAAATTGACTGAGCTATCATATAGGACCCTCTTTTAAGACACATGCTTTGGATACACTCCAAAACCTGTTCACTCTTAGGTTCATTCACCATGAGTTGAAACTGAATATTTGGAGAATGATCAACAGCTGTTCTGACTATCTTAAAAAATCTCAGTTCAGAAGAGAATAGTGTCTTATCAAATGACCCTTGTTTGTTCATGCCATAGTTAGGCTTTCTGAGGCCACATGCTTTCCAGAAACAGTTTTGTTAAAAAAAATAATAATAATCACCATGATTTTCAGAGCAGTTAGAGAATCATCATGGTTTGAAGCATAATTAATGTGACCAATTTTCTGTCTACCTTCTGTAGATTCAGGTCACCCACCAAAGAAGGTTCAACATGCTTTCCTTCATAAAACTTAGAGAATTACACAGGAATTATTTATAAAATGGAAGGTTCAAATTCTCACCCAATCCTACCTCTAGAGCCCACAGATAATAGGGTAACACCAATATGCCTTTTACAGAATAACATTTTCAGCAAATACACTGGCAGCTATATCAGAAGACCTAAATGAGAAAAGTGTATTTGTCACTTTTTCTGATGAAATGATATGAGTGTGTTTAAAAGGCCAAGTCAACTCAGCTTGTATTTTAGTGCTAAAGTTTCCAACATCCATTTTTGGATAAATCATTTCATCTCTCTAACCTCAGTTTCCTCATGCATTAACTGACTGTATACTAGTCTCTGCTTCATTATCATGCTGTAGGGATTTCAGTTAATAGATGTGAGGAAGCGAACACATTGAAATCATTGGTCAATGTGTTATCTAATTCATTTTATAATTTTACTTCATAACAGAAAAGCCATCCCCTCAAGAGCCATTTTGTTATTAGCTGACAATTTGGAGGGACATAGAACATTCCTTCATTACCAGAAATAAGACTAGGTGAGATAAAGTCATATCAACTTATATGTAATTCATTATATGATGACTTTGTTCCCTCAGCCATTCTAACAAGATAGTGTCCACTCATGAAGAGATGACTGCCATGGGCTGAGAACATGCAGAGTGTCAACCCGGGTGCAATGCACATATATAAAATGACTCATTAATTCTCACAGCAGATCTTAAACCTAACAAATGGCTGGACTGGGATCACTTCACAGTTCAGCTTTCAAAGCATGCTGTTATTTCAAAATTCTCCTCTTCCAAAAGGTTTTGTTGACTTCATCCTTTTATTTTCTCCCCACCTTCTGCTTCTCTATTATACTCCTGGGAGAGTAGAATTGGACTGAAAATTGAAGAACATTCTATACAATAATTGGTAGAACTTCTCAGAGGAAAAGGGTGAAAGAAAAAAGTACTTAACTATTCTTATAGGAATAGTAGACACAACTCATAGGACAATAAATCTTACTTACTGAAAAGGTACTACATCAAATACCACTGCTGAAAATAGAACATCACAACTCACTGATTTTGAGGTAGGTTAAAAAAAAATGGGCTAGGAAAGAAGAGGCAGAGGGCTGTGTTTACATTCTTTTTACCCAAATACAAGGCCAGAGCAAAGGATATATGGTCTTTAAACAGGTAGAGTAGAAGATCCTGCTGTGGGATGGTCTGTATGTCAAATTGCTCTGATTGGTCAATAAATAAAACACTGATTGGCCAGTGGCCAGGCAGGAAGTAGGTGGGACAAGGAGATAGGAGAGCTCTGGGAAGCAGAAGGCTGAGGCAGAGAAACACTGCCAGCCGCCACCATGACAAGCCGCATGTGAAGACACAAGCCATGTGGCAAGGTATAGATTTATGGAAATGGATTAATTTAAGATACAAGAACAGTTAGCAAGAAGCCTGGCACGGCCATACAGTTTATAAGCAATATAAGTCTCTGTGTTTACTTGGTTGGGTCTGAGCGGCTGTGGGACTGGCGGGTGACAAAGATTTGTCCTGACTGTGGGCAAGGCAGGAAAACTCTAACTACAAGATCCAACTGAGATGCAGACACTGTTACACTATTTGCAATGACTTTGTTATGGGGATTCTGCTTTTGTGGGTAAAATTATAATGAGATATACAAAGGCTAATGAGATAAGCTGAACTTGGGAAGAAATAACCATGTAAATGTGTGCAGAGTGATAGTCTTGCATATCACCTGGGAGTTCAAATTCAAACCTTTGGTGTCAACGTTGGAATTTATTAGATGTGTATCTCTATTTTAAGAAATCTAGCTGGGCAGTGGTGGTGCTCGCCTTTAATCCCAGCACTCGGGAGGCAGATCTCTGTGAGTTCGAGGCCAGCCTGGGCTACCAAGTGAGCTCCAGGAAAGGCTCAAAGCTACGCAGAGAAACCCTGTCTCGAAAAAACCAAAAAAAAAGAAAAAAAAAAAAAAAAAAAGAAATCTACAGGTGATTTATTTGCATTACAGTTGCAGGGCTGTCGATCTAGCCATTTTTTCTTTGCTAACCTGGAGCAAAAAGTCCTAAAATGAATGTATGATGGGAAAAGTTTGAAGCAATAAGATTATAAACTACACTGACAAGATTCTAAGCTGGAGTGATTTTATTGGACAGATGAACTCAGATGTGATACATTGATGACTTCTAATATCACCCCCAGACTAGACAAGGCCTATATAACTGCATCAGAAGTGTGGGACTGGGTCTTACTTCACTTAGTCTTATTAATTCCAGTGAATCAAAAGAAGCAACTTCAGGTCATGAAGATGGCTGTGCTCATCTCCTGTTTACTTGACAGGTTGTCTTGTACTTTGTTGCCATTTAGGAATAAGGAAAATTCTGGAAGAGAACCAAGACAGATTGGCAAAAGCATTAGTCTGGTTTGTTTATATATCTATGCACTATGCTAATTTATTCTTCTGTTCTAAACTTACTTTCAGAAATCATGTTCATGTCGGGGAGATGGTTAGTAAAAAAATAAAGAATAACTGGGTAAAATGGATGCCATGATGCCTACAGACTATGAAAAGCTAGGCTGAGCAGCATTTTAATGTAGTTCTAGAGGGTATAATTTACCTCAAACTTATAAACTACAACTTATTAAGGAGTTTCCTTGTTTGATAAATTAAGACAATTTTTGTGGCTGAGTGTCACATACAGATGCACATGTAATGATGCATTGGTGATAGTCAGAGGACAGAAAACCTTTGGAAGCCAGTTTTCATTTTCTGCCATGTAATCAAAATATGCACCATGGTTAAGTAAAAAACTGTGGGAAAATTAAATCCCAAGTAAAAGAGAAGTAAGAAAAAAATAGATTAAAAAATGAATCTAATAACAAGAAATCAATAGGGAAAAATCAATGAAACTAAAATCATGTTCTTTGACAATATCACTAAAATTGAGAAGTATCTGCACTGGCTAAAAAGTAAATCAAAAGAAGAGAAAAAACAAGAACAAGAATGAATAAGAGACAGCATAAATTCATAGTAAAAATTATTGAGATAGTATCAGTACTGGTGGCATATGTGTTACAAACAATAAAGTATTGTTATAAACAAGCTTATGTCTCAAAATTTGAAAATCTAGATTACCTAAGAAAGACACAATCTATGAAAACGCATATAAGAAAAATACAGATAATCCCAACAAATCCACATTATTTTTTTAATAAATTACTAATCTGTATTTTCCTAAAAACACATGAGGTTCAGACAATTTTACTGGTAAATTCTAATAAATATTTTAGTAAGAATTGACCTCAATTCTTTGATATTTATTCCAGTAAAAAAAATACAGAGAGAGACACATTTTAACTCTGCTTCTAAGATCAGCATATATTAGCAACAAAACCCAGAATAAAGAGGTATTACAATAAAAGAAAACTACAGACCAATATCTCTTATGACTATAATTGCAAATATTCTCCAATAGTGTTAACAAAAGAATGACAAACCATGACCAAGCATGATTTATCTCAAGGCTGGTCTGAAGTAAAACAATTTATAATCATGTCAATGAATGCAGTAAAATTAATATGAGAAGATCTGATCATTTATCATAAAATACTCAGATGACTAGGAAGAATAAGATGCTCCTTCCTTCAATTTCATAGTGCACAGTAGCAAAGTAACTAGTTAAAATCCCAGTAAGCAGTGAGAAAATAGTTGTGTTCCTGATAATATCAAAAACTAGGGGAAAAAAGTCCTAGATAATGTGATATCACAAGAAAAATATTTAAAGCATATAGTTAAGGAAAAAAGATAGCCATCATTGTTTGCAGATGACACTATTAGGAATCCACATGGAAAACTTGAAACTGTTATGTTATCTTGAAACTATTATGCTATTATCATAGCACAGTTGCAATATTAAAAATCAATATATGTCTATTGCTCTCATACACAATCAATGAAAAATTAGAATTTAATTTTAAGATAACTCTCCATTTACATTATTTTACCCCCAAAAGGTATTAAGGTATGAACTGAAGACATATGTACAAGATCTACATATAAGAAACTATAAAATTCATTTGTTTATTGGTTGATTAGTTGAGACAGGGCTGACCTATGAGACAGGGTACTCACTATGTGGCTATATATCCTAAGCTGTCCTAGAACTCATAATCTTCTTGTTTTAGTGGCCCAAGTGCTAGGATTATAGCTGAGTCCCCACACTCCTTGGCAAAAGTCACATGAGAGAAAACAGAAAAAAATCCAAATGTTATAACATGTTATATTCATGGAAAAGGATACTCAGTATTGTCAATACAATGAGTTGTAGACTCATTAAAGTGTCAATAACTCTGTTAGAGTCATTCATTTATCTCGGATAATAGATTACATAGTTACTCTCTCATCCCACATGCATTCTTGGTATTCCAAACTAGGTAACTTTACTTGACCTATATTCTATTTTACTGTTTCCACATATGCTGAATCTATTAATAGATGTTTTATATAATATTGTGTAGATTTAGTTGATAGAGTTCCTGCTTCTATTGGTTTCCATTTCTCTGATAGTATTTCTCAAGTCATAAATTTTATAATTTTCTTCCTAAATAGTTCTTTAAAAGTTGGCCATAGTAGCTCGGTGGTGGTGGCACATGCCCTTTAATCCCAGCACTTGGCAGGCAGAGGCAGGCACATCTCTGTGAGTTCCAGACCAGCCTGGTCTACAAAGCGAATTCCAGGACAGACTCCAAAGCTACAGAGAAGCCCTGTCTCAAGAAAAAAAAAAAATTTGACTATATTGATTATTTTAAGGCATCTATATAACAATTACAAATGTTAATTAAAACAACTTTGAGACTAGGCTTTTCTTTATCCATACATTAATTGTTAAACATTGAACACATGGCTTTGCGTATGCTGACCAAATGCTCTAGTGCTAAGTTATACCCCTAGTCCCTGATGTCCCTGGGCTTTTTAATTACATTTTCTTGGTAATTGTTGGCAGTTGGCTCTGTTTTCCTTAATGTCTCTGTGACATCTTTAACTCAATATCAGATATTGTAACAACTCATGCTATATGTTAGAAAATGAGATATATAGTAATGTTATGGAAATCTTGTTTTTCTCAATCACTGAATATAATTGTAAAAATTTCATTAGAATTTGAACAGGGTAGTTTTTGTTTGTTACTATTTATTTGTGATTGTGTGTGTTTGCATATGTATTTGTTTGTTATGTGCAGTTTGGGGGATCAAGGCCAGGGCCTTGTGCTGATGAGATAATCTTTCCACCAGTAGGCTATACTCTAAACCTTTCAATTTTTCTGAGATAGAATCTCACTATGTCATTCAGGCAGGCCAGGGGCTACCTATGTAGTCCTTGTTAACTATGACATTACAATCATTTGGCTCTTTTCCCCAAGATCTTGGATTGCACCTATGTACCAGCATGCCCAGTTTATTGTTAGTCTGTGTAAAATTGCCATAGATCTCAAATTTTTTAATAATGCCTGGTGTTTGTAAAGGGGCTCCAATTATTAAATATAAATATTTTCTCATAAATCTTTGTGCTCTACTCCCACCTTTCAGTTATCATTAAGAATCTCTACAACAGATGAGTTTGTCCCATTATTATTAGATGATGCTTAGTGTTCACTTATTGTAGAAGACAGGAAGAGTTTTGTACTGGCCTGTTCTCGACTTCAGATTGTTATTGTCTGATATGAAATATCCCCCATAGATTCATGTTTTTAACATTTTGTCCGAGCTGGAGATGCTATTTGGGAAGGTTAAGGAACCTATAGAGGATAAAGCCTCAGTGGAAGAAATATATAACTGGGTGTTAGCTTTGAGAATTTTTATATAGCCTTGCCACACTTCCTCCTCACACTTTTCTTTCTGACTGCTGGTGCCAGGTGACAGGTCAGCCACCTGCTTTTGCTACCTTGCCTTCCCTGTCATGATGCAATGTATCCTTTTTGGAATGGTAAGCCCAAATTGTCACCTTCTCCCTTAAGTTTCTTTTGTCAGAGCATTTTATCACAGCCACAGAGAAGTCACTAGACGCAGATATAGGTGTTATGTCCCTAGCCTTGTTGGTGGAGTCCTCTCAGTAGTTTCTCTTTCTTTCTTCATGGTGAAGACCTATCCTTTGTTCTATATCTGCAGTGACTTGTACAGGAGAGTATATTGTCCTTTGCAACTCTTAGCATCAAGAGATTTCTATATCATTACCATAAAATCAATGATTCTAATAAGAGAGTAAGAAGGTCCTATTGGTAATTATTCTATTTTATATTATGTTTTTTTCAAGTAGATCTTCATTGGTCCCTTCTAATGTTAAGTTCTTGGGAAATCACTTTGAGTGAAATGTCTTAGTAACAGAGAAATCTAAAGTAATCAGAACAAGGCACACAATTCACACTTCACATTTTCAAAAGCAAGCATGTGTTTTTCTCCCTCTAATTTCTGGCTTATAATGTCTCTGGAACCACATTTCTAGAACCTGGACATAATTCTTAAATTTTAACTGGAGAACTGCTTTGCTTTGTTGGAAACTGTTCTACATGAGAGTGGTTAATTATCATCATGGCCATGGTGACAGGCAATTCCCTGGAGTATTCTTGATGTTTTCTAAATCACATACATGTATGGCTTGTTCTTTGTGTGGCAAAAGAAATCAATCAGGAAGAACAATGTGTATGGATAATTTAGAAATTGTATATGAGGACTAGGATTCCACACACAACCACAATTCAAGGTCTTCCTGTCAATGGCCTAGTCTAATCAATCATGGCTCCTGATTTTACCTAGTCTATTTATCTCTTGTGCCGAAGTGCTGAAAGCCAAGATTAATGATGGCAATGGGTACTGTGGCTTTTGAAGTGATGGTGACATGATATCCTTGGAGAAATTTTTCAGTGTTACCTGAAATTGTATAATAGACTGGAATTAAAGTAGAATCACATCAGTTATTCCAGTTTCTAATTTGGGTTTAAAATTTTAAATTATATGAATCATTCAGACAGATGAGTTTACCTTTTTTTCCCTATGAGTTAAGTGCTTCATTAATTTATATCTAATCTGTTTGTTTTTGTGTATGCCTGACACCTCTGTATTGATGAAAACAAATTCAATTGACTTCTCCAGGCCCTTTTCTACCACCTTTCACTGCAAATTTGTTCCATCTTATTTCAAGTCAAAATTTTACTTGACATTAAAAATTGAGATAGTGCATAACAAATAGAAATCATAATTAATACACTAATGTTGCTAATTGGCTCCTCTGAATTGGCAAGGACAAATTCATCAACATATTCACCATGTGGGTAATATAATGGGAAATATAATAAAGATAGGACTTCTGTTTCTGCACCTGTATATACCTCATAAGGAAGATAGTGTAGTATTTTATTAAGTACATCAAAGTCTTCGAAATAAAAGTTTACCTTCTCACAGTAAGATAAGAAAAGCCCTAGTAAACATTCTGTTCTATTTTTCTTCACCCAGTCAGTGTTCTTTCCTGTAGATGCAGTTCTTTCTGACATGTAGTACCTTTCAAGGAACTATGATTAGGCTTATGTCACTTTTTTTGTTGATTCTACTCAGTCGTATGCATGTGTATGTGTGTTCATGTAGATGTGCGTGCATGTTGGGGATGAGTTCATGTGCATATGAGTGAACATGCATACATGCATGTGGAAATCAGTGGACAAACCTTGATCTAATTTCTCCTGAACCCTCTGAGACCTTATATTTTGAGATGTAGAGCTAAATGACTGATAGCTGGCTGGCCAGTTCTGGGTATCCTCTAATCTCCTTTCATCCCACCATGTACCACTCTGCCCTGTTTTTTTATGAGGGTTCTGGGAATTTAAACTCAAGTCTTCAGACTTACATTGCAAGCAATTTACCAACTGAGTCATCTCCCCAGGCCCACATTTGATTTTTTATAACTATCTTGGTTCAGAGTTCTATTACTCCAATAAATACTGGATAGCACATGTGTCAAAGCCAAGGTGACACAAGCTGAAGGTTCTCAAATCTAGCTGTTGCTGCAGATGGTCTCACCAGATTCCAAGAGTCTACTGCATTCAATAAGTCTAGCTTACTCTAATATGGCACAAATTCAAAAGTCAATATGCAGAACTTGAATGATGATTTTTTAATTTTACAGGCACCATTTAATATTCTGAAGGAGTCAACACCAATTGTCTTACAAAAATTGTCTCCCTTTATATTAGTTATGTAGAGCCTCAAGTATCAGAAGTATACTTGCTAATCAGAATCAGATAAAGAGGACTTGAAGCTATAATATGGGTTGTATAATTAATGTGGTGGGTTCTAAATACCTGCCAGGTAGCCCAGATATTAACATCACTCTGATGGAGCATCCTTTCCATTGGCCAATGTGAATATACATTACCAGTGTCTTATTTTAGGCTTGCTTCTATCAGCATTGATGATCTACTCTCCTTATGATTGATGTAGTCTTTCTTTCCATATGTTAATATCTTCAGCCAGTCTCTCCTCACATGTTTTTCTGGACAAGAATCTTCATAAGGCAGTCAATTTTGAATATCTCTACTATGAACCATTGCAACAACATAAGTTGTTATTTATTGTAGTAATAAACCACACACTGCACCAAGTATTTTCCTTTTTAAAAATTTAATTTTCTCAACAACCCTTGAGATAGGCGTTTTGTGTTCATCCTTGTTTTACAAATCATAAAGCAGGTCTTGATGAATTTATATATCCTTCCCAGGAGTAGTCAGAGGAATTACCTTCAGATCTAGCTATCTTAACCTTTTTATAATTATGACTTTATTTCATTGCTTACCCCTCAGAGGTCCAGTGTGTTCTTATTTCCATAGTCCTGAGGAGTTACTGTTGTCACTCTGTGCCTTTAAACACAGTTATCACTGGAAACTTCACAAAGAAGGGCAGTATGTCTAGGAGAGTCAATAAACAGCCCACACTGCTCAGCAATGAAGTCTCATAACAGATTCTACTTGAAAACCTTGCTAGCCTGGCTATTATTCCACCATGATGGTGACAAATTTCTCTGCCTATTTACCTGAACCAGAAAGGGAGTCTTTTTAGTCCTCAGTTGGAAGGATGTTTTTCTAGCATCTGAGTTGTAAGGGGAGAATATCATTTTTGTCTAATGACAATATAAATTTAGACACTACATTCTGAATTCCTAATACAATTTAGATACTGATAATTTAAATACTTAAAGTAGAAGCTTGGGAGACACCCTGGTGGTAATGTGCTTCCCTTGTAAGCATGACAACCCACTGAAGTTTGATCCCATGAAACCCATGAAATTAAAAAAAAAAAAAAAAAACCAGGTGTTGTATTCTGGTTGTAATCCCAGTGCTGAGGAAGCAGAGAGAGATAGAATGCAAGGTTCCCTGGACAAATAGCTTACCTTTGGCAAGCTCTCAGCCAATGAAAGACCTTGTTTCAAAAACACACAAATATAGATGGGACCCACTGGGTAAATGCATGTGTGTATATGTGTGTGTGCGTGCGTGCGTGCGTGCGTCCGTGTGTGTCCGTGTGTGCGTCCGTGTGTGTGTGTGTGTGTGTGTGTGTGTGTGTGTGTGTGTATAAAGGTGGAGGCCATTAATGTACAAACATGTACTTACACAAATAAACAACCTTACATTCCTTCCATGGTAAGTTATGAGATGTATCTTACTTAAGCTTCATCTGTTTATATTGGTAATATTCCCATCCAAACTTCACATTACACTTTCCCATATGCAATGTGTGCACAGCATAGATTGTATTCTTCAAATTCCAATTACTGACAGGTAAATATCTTCAAACAGTTTAATATGTATAGATTACTTTTCTTTGGTTGAAAAATATACATAATCTTGTCTTTTTTCCACAGTTTTTTCCCTGAGAGTTCAAATGCAGAAATAGTTGTTAAAACAGTTTTGCTTCTTTATGTTGAGCATATTACATAAAGAGCTAAGTGGATCAATATTTATTCTAGTGACAAGAGCAGCATATATAGCTAATGAAAGTAACAATATCACAACTATGTACACAAGGTATGAGCCATTAAATTCCAATTATATATCAGCGGCAGGCACTTCTATGTTTACAATCAACCTATAGACGGTTTTCTTAGTGAGTTCAGTCTACATGGAAGAAGGGATGGAAAGACTGTCTGAGCCAGAAAACAGAGAGTTTGCTGTTAGATTGTGTCTCTTAGGAATGTTAGAAACTGCAACTGCCACAACAAACAACCATTGAACTGGAAGCTCAGACTTGCTCCTGGACACTTTGGGTTTCTGATGTCATTAAAGCAAGAGGCTAAGAAAAGGATAACAGTGTTGGGGGGATTGATCAAGATTACCATGGGTAAATTGGATTGCCTCTCCAAAATGGTAGGAAGAAAGATTATGTCTGTAATGTAGGAGATCTTTAGGGTGTCTCTTGGTGCAACTGTGATCTGTGCTTAAAGTCAATCATAAGCTGTAAGACCTACTCCATGCAGGATGACAAAGGGATCAGACCCATCAGAAATGAAGGTATGGGTCATTCCTCAAGGAAAAGAGACAAGACCTGCTGAGGTTATTGCTAAGGGTGGAAGAAATACAGAAGGGGTATTAGAGGAATGTAGTTATACATAAGAGAAAAGGCCACACAGAAAAGAGGAATTTAATAGAAAGAATGCTTATGTTGTATTTTGTTAATATTTGTACAGATGTTTGTGTTTTCCTCAAATTTTATCATGTGATGTAAAATCAATTAAGAGAATATCAATGGTTATCATATTTAAGTTTGAGATACACAAAGTATATCCCTCAAGTGACATTGTCACTTATTATAAACTTATAATGGATTTGTGGTTGTGTGAGAGATAGTTATATCATGTTAGTCATTCTTATGATCTTGCTATTAATTTTATTTGAAAATTAATCATGATATACAGAGATATAATTGTGTATTGAGGTGACAAGTGATGGAATTGTGATGGCTATTCTTGGTTGTCAACTCAACTATATTTGAAATTAACTAAAAATCCCCAAATGGAAGAATACCTCTAAGGGGTTTTTGTTTAATTTGAAGTAGAAAGATTCACTTCTAATCAGGATCTTGGAGGTAGGCAGACACACCTTTAATCCAGATATTTTGAGCTAGGAAAAGTCAAGCCTTTAATCTGGATCTTGTGTTGGGAAGACACACCTTTAATCCAAATCATTTGAGCTGGGAAAACCTGTCTCTCATCTGGACCACACCTTCTCCTGGAAGCCTATATAAGGACATGGAAGAAGGAAGCTTCTGCTCTTTGACTGCTTGCTCTTGCCTTGCTAGCAAGTCCATTGCTTCATTCATGTTACAGCCTACTTCTTTGGGATTCCAGAATGTACTGAAGACTAGCTGAGACATCCAGGTTTGTGGACTGAGCAAAGCAACTACTGAATTTTTGGAAGTTATTTTCATAGCCAACCCCTGTTGCATTAGCTAGATGGCAGCCTGCAAGTCATAGTAATAAATCCCTTTATATGTTTTTTTCTATTAATTGTTGTTGTATGTATACCTAAATAAGTAAGTACAACCTACTCAATTTGTATGTTTCTTGTATATATATTTTCAGGGTTGACTATATCTATTGACATTTCTATGAGATTCATCTTATGAATTCTGTTACTCTAGAGAAGCCTGACTAATACAATCACCACCATGACTGCCTAAATAAGAGCTGAACAGGGATGGCATCAATAGATGTGGTAACATGGAAGTGGGGAATCTTAGGAGGCCTCAACCTTAAACAAAGAACTACAGACAACTAAGGAATCCTGAGAGCAGTAGAAATATTCTTCCCCAAGGAAGACCACACCAATTGCTTATCTAATTCCAAGTAGTCAGCTCTGAAAACACATATACAAGTAACATTACACAAACTGAGCAGTTTGTACTTACTTACTTATGTATATACATATTGATATAACCAACCGTCTTATTAAATAAGAAACACAGAAACAATGCAAAAGAGAAAGCCGAGAGGTCAGAGCTCAGAGCCAAAATCTCACCCTTCCGCCTGCGGTGTCCCAGCCTCCCGAATGAGAGCCCTATTTCCTGTCTGTTCATCTATTTAAAGAGACAGAACAAGCCACAGCTATCTCACCTCACCAGTTCCTCAGCTGGTCCTGTTTCCTCAGACTAGAAGCTTCTGTGTCTTCATCCCAATAGCTCTCAGCTGAACTGTGTTGCTCCAAAGCCTGAAAGCTTAACCAGCCAAATGCTTCTAGTTTCTGGTCCTCACGCCTTATATATCTTTTTGCTTTCTATCACCACTCCCTTGGATTAAAGGCTGGTTTTCTGGGATTAAAGGAGTGTGTCACCACCATGCTTGGCTATTTCCAATGTGGCCTTGAACTCACAGAGATCCAGAGGGATTTCTATCTCTGGAATGCTAGGATTAAAGGCGTGTGCCACCACCGCCACACTCTTGCTATGGCTCTAATAGCTCTGACCCCCGGGCAACTTTATTTATTAACATACAATCAAAATCACATTTCAGTATAATTAGATTACCACCACATATACATATTAACAACAACAACTAAAAAGGGTCCTTAGATTTGTAGGAAAGCAAGTGGGAAAGTTTTGAGGCTGACCTCAAACTTAGAGATCCACCAACCTCTACCTTCCCAGTGCTGGGATTAAAGATGTACACCACAAACACTCAGCTCTAAGATTTTCCTTAGTTCCTTTGCAGAGTTTGGAAACTTATCTGTGTGAGATCTTATCCTGAGGTCACCACTCTCTATATTTCATTTATTAATCCCTTTATCTCCTTGAACATAGGCTTTAGCTCCATTCCTGGTGCTCTTTTTCTCCTCAATATATATATATATATATATTTTGTAATTAACCTTGCTCAGCTTGCTCTTTTTCATTATAAATCTTCATTAGAGTTACCACTAAAAACTATATAACAAAGTCTATATTAGGCTGTTTTGAGATTTTTTTTTTTTCTGAAAATGGAATTAATCCAAAACTTTCATTGTAGTCTCAGGCAGACTCTTCAGACATAGGTAAAAGTCAGCCACTTCCTTCACCAAAATATCACTTGAATGATCTCTAGGCAACATACTAAACTTCTCTGAAACCTCTTGAGTGAGCCCCAACAATTCAAATCACTCTTTGCACCTCTGTCTCCCATGCTTTTACTGGTATGGCCCATTAAGCACCACTTAAAGCATTCTACTGCTTTCATAATCCAAAGTACCAAAATCCAAATTCCTCCAAACAAAATCTGAGTTGGACTTATCACAGCAATACCCCAGTTCCTGGTACCAACTTTTGTTTTAGTTAGGGTTTTCTATTGCTGTGAAAAGACACTATGACCACAACAACTCTTATAAGTGAAACATTTAATTGAGTTTGTGGTTTACAGTTTCAGAAGTTCAGTACATTATTATGGCAGGAGGTATGGTAGTGTGCAGGGCTGTGTACAGGCAGACTTGGTGCTGGCGCTGAGAGTCCTTACATCTTCATAGATAGGCAATGGGAAGTGGAGTGATTGTAACACTGAGGGAATGTTGAGCAAAAGAGACCTCAAAGTCTGCTCCCATAGTGACACACTTTCCAACAAGGCCATACCGCCTAATAGTGCCATTCTCTTTGAGAGCCATTTTCTTCCAAACCACCAACACTACCACCACACACACACACACACACACACACACACACACACACACACACACACACACCATATGCAGAGAGAAGGACAGAGACAGAACACAATGTTGAGGGTGTGGAGAAGGGACAGATCTGGGAGGAATTAAGGGGAGTATTTGGTGTGAATATAATCAAAATTCATTTGAATGAAATTCTCAAGGAGTTAATAAAAAAAGAAGAACAAAAATGTGTTCATTTCGGACAAAAAGTTTCAATGTCTGAGGCTTTATTTCTTTGTTTCAGGGAATATACAAAAGTACCTTGGCATCAGAACTTGTCTAGAACTTTAGAATCTACATATTCTGAAGCTGTTGTTTTAGATTTTTCAAACCCTTATATTTATTTAGCCGTAATTTTCATTGCTTTTTGTTTGAATGCTGACTTGTTTGTAGACTGTTTCATGTACAAATCATAAAACTACAACTGCAGGATGAGAATGGAAGTGTCTATTGTAGATGTAATTCTAAACAGTCTTATTAAAGAAGAAACACAGAGCCAAATAAAGAGTTAAAAGCCCAAGAGGTCAGAGCATTCGTGAATAGCCTTTAGCTTACCAGCCTCTGCCATCCTTCCCCTAAGAGACATACCTTCTCCTGTGTGACCCGTCTTTTTATTGACTTTCTGTTCTGCCTTCTCATTGTTTCTAAACCCAACCACATGACTTCCTTGTCACTGCCTGTCTATACAGACCTCCAGGTCTCTGCAGTTGGTACTGGGATTAAAAGTGTGTGTCTCCATGCTGGCTGTGTCCTTGAACACAGAGATTTTGCCTGCCATGTAATCAGATTAAGAACACGTGCTACCACTGCCAGACTTCTGCTAAATGGCTTACTATCAGCTCTGACCCCCAGACAACTTTATTTATTAATATACAAATAAAATCAAATTTCAGTACAAATAAACTGTCACATTTATTTTGGTTTGTGCTCATCTTAAAAGACAGATGTATGTCATATTGAGCTCACATTTAGGAATTAGCACTTCACAGTCTCTTGTTTTCTGTACCTTGAGCAGTTGTTGATTTCTATGTTAATTTCCATCTACTGAAAAAAAATCTTCTCACAGGAGGGTTAAGAGATTCACTAGTCTATGGGGTTACACCATAAATCAGTTTAATCTGTCCATTTAGCAGCATTACAGTAGTAATACCCCACCCCAATGCCGGTGACTTGGAGCAAAAGAGAGAGGATGTGAGGACCATGAATGTTCTAAAATTCACCATCAAATTATAGAAAATAAACCCCCTTAAAAGCCTGTACTTGTAATCATTTGAAGTATTGACTCATATGTCCCATGTGATGCAAATTTACTTTGTTTATTATGAACTAATTTGTCAACTCATCCAAGAGTTGTGGATATGTGTGGGTATGCGTGTGTGTGGGTGTGTGTGATTTATAATACAATTAAATTGGAACATGATCCTTACTTTAACCAGAGGAGAGAAAGATAGATGAAGAGTCCCCATCATAGCTATAACCTCAAGAAAATACATATGCATTGAAGTTATATCAACCAAGAACTATGCCATGGAGTAGGATGGTGATATCTTAGCTCATGAAAGTGCTAAATCAGTGTACACTTAGAATCTGAGCAAGCCATTAAAACATAGAATGTTATTGCAGGAGATTTGTTTGTATTGTCCCTCTGAGACTACCAATGGAGTTAAACACTGATTCAGAGGGCAGGGTCCACATGCAGCTGCCTGGAATAAACCATAGAATTTTCTGGCAGACCCAGATTAAGATGCAGAGACACAGGGAGGAATAGGGAGGGGCTGGAAAAGGTTCAGATTCTTTTCAATCTGGGAAGGTGGAGAGGAAGGTCAGCTGATTGTTTCTCCATCACTCTGTGGATCTATCAAGTTTTTACCCTAACATATGACCTCCAAGCTTTATGTATTAATAAAACAATAAAAGTAACCACTATAGAATGGTATTCTAGTATGAACAATATCTGGATGCTCTTGTCCCAACTCTATTGTGCTGTGCTATAGTGAGGCTGGGAGTACTATACATGCAGGTACAGAATGAAGACATGTCCTAGAGGAGTCAAGAAAGAACAAACCAGAGGTGATTTGCTATCAGCACTAGTTCCAATCAAACCATTGAATGCTAATTCAGTTTGAATTCCCAGGCAGCATGAAGATCTGTAGACTGAAAATGCTGGCTTAGATCTTTAATTCAAACAATGATACTTTTACTCAGGGGATAAAAACAATAGCTTCTTGAGAAATGACTTGCTAAATGTATTCAGGACAGAAATATCTCTTCAAACAAAAGAATAGGCCACTGACACTACAGGATGAGTATCTACCAGGTAACTGGCTATCCATTTCCACCTGAATCAACAGACCTCTTCCTTTGCAAGCATACAAGAGAAGACTAACTGTCCAAAGGAACAAATAAGACTATGGCACAAAAAATATTTCTCTCTTCTGAGGAGATGAAAGGAAAACTGGAGGCCATTTCAGCTGGTTTCTGTGGTCTTTTGGGACTTGAAAGTGACCTCTGTCTCTGCTCTCCCGGCTTTTTTGTTTGTTTGTTTGTTTGTTTGTTTGTTTGTTTGTTTTGTTTTTCGAGACAGGGTTTCTCTGCATAGCTTTGCACCTTTCCTGGAGCTCACTTGGTAGCCCAGGCTGGCCTCGAACTCACGGAGATCCGCCTGGCTCTGCCTCCCGAGTGCTGGGATTAAAGGCGTGGGCCACCACCGCCCGGCTAACTCCCATCTTATTTTTACATGTTTTCTTTTTCTGTACACTGTAAGATACTCTAAGTTCATTTTATATTACCTCTTCCAAGCTCAGCATCAACCCTTTCAATATAAGGACACTTCATAAAATGTTAATAATAATTAATAAAAACCTGACCGAGGGATTCATACCTATAACCCCAGGACTCACTGTGAACTCCCGAAGAGACCTGGCATGAAACCCACTCAGTACCACTCACAGCACTCCTCACTTGTCCTTTACCCTAAGCCTCTCCAGGCCAGGGCTGAACTTGCCTTCAGCCCCCACCCCCCCCCCCCCCGCTTCTGACTCCTATATAAACCAGCCACTTTGGCCACATGTTCCCTTGGTTCTTCTCCTCTCCTCTGCTCTTGGTTCTTGGCCCTCTGCTCTTGGCTACAGGCTGGCTCACTCTTGGCCCTTAGCTCTCTTCTTTCTTTCTCTTCTCTTCTTCTGCCACCCTCCCTTCTTATAGCCTGGTTCAGTCTGGACCCTTCCAGATCCCTCTGACTGTACTCTTTCTCATATTAACAATAGAAACCCTCTCCTCCACCCCATTGCAAAGTGGTCATGTCCTCATTTTCATTCATCAGAATATCTACGAAAGAGAATGAGGATTTCTACAGGTCTGAGGCTATCCTACAACAGGATCATAAATTTCAAGACTGTCCAGCTACAATGTAAGACACTGTCTATGTCTTTCACACATAAGTACAAAGTAAAACACACTAAAAAACAACCAAACTGAGAGAGAGGAAGGAAGCCAGGAGGAAAAGAAGGAACGAAGGAAAGAAGGGATGAATCTAGATCCATGTATTATATGTGGCCATTTTTTAAATACACAATTTGTTACAGAACCCAGACAACAGAGTAACTTCCATAGCACAGCTTCTCTGAACCTCACTTTCTACTTCAATTTTGTGTTAGCCTGCTCACCTCCTATTCATCTATATGTCAGAAGAGGAAATAGTCAGTAGGACATTCTCTGGAGCACTTCCTCATCCATCTTCTCCATTACTTATAATGTATGCCTTCAAACAGGTTGCCTGTATGCTTTGGGGACATTTAAAAATGACCTTGAATCATTCATTGTGCATGCCTCTCTGGGCTCTAGAGTAGTCCAGTTCCCTTTTCACTGACTCTCAGAAGATATCCCATTCTCTCCTTGAGTTCCTTGACCATGCGACTGCTACAATATCAGTCTCATGCATGAGTAAACTATAAGTGAGCTGCTGAACCTGTCAGTGCTTCATGCTCACTCTGGGTAAAACACATGGCCAGCATCCTCCACCCTTAATTTTCTGTTCTCACCTCTGCACAGGAAGTACCATGACCATATGCTAAAATTTCAAGTAAAAGAAAGTGGGCTTCTACTTACTCTCTGTCAAAGTTTAGGCAGAATAATATGATAATACTATACACATGTTAAAATATCAGTTTTATTTGAGTTTTTAAAAGTCTGTCTTATCTAAGAAAATGTTGAATCTTGCTCTTTTCTAGCTCACAAAAAATAGTGACCTTTGGTTCTTCCCATTTTAATTTATTTTCCAAAGTGAAAATAAATAAAATTATAAGAAATGGTTCTCTGCATGTCTCTTGAAATCCAGCAGCATCTCTGATACTTGAATAGCTTGTCCCTTTCTATCAAAGGTTAAGACATAATTGTTTGAGCATTGAATAAATGGATAAGAAACACAAGTAAGAGAGAAAGAAACAAGATTGAAATGCCTACATCCTATGTTATTTCTAAAGGTTAGGAGAGAATGCATATTTTCCTTCTAAATGTCAATTTAATCTGAATGGCAGTGAACCTCGAATAACATTTACATTCAATGTAGAAATTTTGAAAATGAAGCAATTGTCTGGCTAACTGCCTGTTTTGTTTTTGGGTGAACTTCATGTTTGGTTTTCAGTTGATAGATGGCTGAAGTATCAGTCCTATTTGGAAGTATAAACATAATCATTAGGCAGAAGAATGAAGCTTTATTTGTTAGCTAGTAATCAATCCAAGATTGCTGATGCCCAATGGGCAAGATAATGAGAAATCTTTGCAGTTCATCTGACTGGATGCCTCATTATGATTAGAAAGGACCACATGTTGAGCTTTAGTCTGGACATTAAGTCTTCTAGTTCTATCTGTTGCCTCAAAAAAATAAAAAGTAAAAAAAAATGCTTCCCCAAGATAAGGATCACAGAGAATCTAAGCACATTGCAGAGTTTTCTACAGGCCATGCATAAAAAGAAAAGTTTTGGCTAGATGAAGAATGTGATTGACTACAGGACAGCAACTGCCTGTGAATTCTGGGGATGAGATGAATTCTTTTGTTTGAATATTTTGACCATGACTATATTGTCAATAGAAAAGATTTCTCTTTCCAAATTTGATAAACTGACCTCTGTTTTATCTTATAAAGAATAGATTAGTAAATATAACTTAAAGTCTTAATTATGGGTTGAATATTTAATATCTGTGTATAAATTATACTAGACCATTTTCTGGTATATTTGCTACATAAAAGATTGGCATGAATTCTGTGATATCACATGGAAATCAATATATCATTTAATTTATGTTTAGTAGTCACATATCCTCACATATAATTTGTTTGTACCTATTAGTCACTGACACATTCTTTATGAATGTCTTCCTCTTGATTTCAAAATATGTCATAGTAGGCCATCAACATGAACTATTTTCCATACTCAGAGGAACTATTTTCACTAAACTGTTACTATCTCTCTTAATTTCTTATTTTCATTTAAACGTGATTGTTTTAAATGCAAACTATTAAAAATCTATGAATATTTTCTTTAACATTTCTCTTTTATTTCAAATACTTTCATTCCTCTACAACTTTGGTAAATATTATATTCAAATATTATGATCATTTTTATAATTTGTTTTGAAAATTGATATTTTAATAAATTTATAAGTTGTAAGTGTTTGGTATAAGACTAAGAACTAAATATTATACTTAATTTATCATACTCTTATCTAGTTATTAATATTGCTGGTTGGTAATTAAATAATCAACCCAAATTTCAATATCCTTTTCTAATTACCCCCAAACTAACATATTTTACTGACTTTATAAAAAACAGAAAAAAAATTTATGTTTATAATTCTGGAATAAATTTTAATTAATGTAGAGATTTTATTATTTATTTATCCCTGAAAAGATCTTAAGAAAAAGATTGCTAGTGAATTTTCACATACTTTGTTTCATATAAATATAGGAAATCATGGCACAAAGCATGTCCATCAAGTACAAATAATCAAGAGAATGTGACCTTTGGATGTCCCACTTTATTTTCAATTTCCATAGAAAGTTACTTTAGGAAGGATAATACTGGATAGATGACTTCCACAATCCTCTGAAGCCTTAGACTTATTTAAAAAAAAAAAAAAAGCAAAATTTCCTAAACATTGCTTTTCTAGGACCTAATGACACTCGCTTAGAGAGATTTAGTTCATAGCTATATATAATATTGTATCAGTGAATCTAATTAAGAAGAGTTATGTAAATGCAAAATCTATTCAGAGTATTTCATTTTTTCTTTTGTTCTTTGAACAGAGATATCAATACACAGAAATTTGAATTAAAGCACAGAGTTTATTGCAGCAGGAATCTTAAAGAGTCTTATTAATAAAATCAAACCTGAAGCCAGGTACTGGGGTGAATGCAGAAAGATCAGAGAAACAGAACAAGCCACAGCTACCCTCAACAGTTCCTCAGCTGATCCTGTCTCCTCAGACTGGAAGCCTCCGAGTCCTTATCTGAATGGCTCTCAGCAGAACTGATGCTCAAAAGCCTAAAAACTTAATGAGGCCAAAAGCTTCTAATTTCTGGTCCTCATGCCTTATATACTTTTCTGCCTTCTGCCATCACTTCCTGGGATTAAAGGCTCACTTTCTGGGACTAAAGGCACGAGTCACCATGCCTGGCTGTTTCCAATGTGGCCTTGAACTCACAGAGATCCAGAGGGATTTCTATCTCTGGAATGCTAGGATTAAAGGCATGAGTGCCACCATTTTCTAGCTTCTGTATCTAGTGGCTGTTCTGTTCTCTGACCCCAGAAAAATTTATTAGGGTGGACAATATTTTGGGGAACACAATACTACCACAGTTTATTTTTAAAGAATTTAACTATCTAGAATTTCATATTTTAAATTATGTAGTATATATTAATATTCATATATAATATAATAATTATATATGACAAATTTAATTTCAAAGGAAAAACCCACGCACAGGAGGCAGTCTAGTGGTCTGATGGCCTGAATTCCATCTCTGGAATCCACATGTTAGACAGTGAGAATTGACCCCTGAGAGTTGCCCTCTTACCTCCACATGTGACATGCACATGCCCTCCCCTACACATACAAACATACACAATCTAAAGCTACATAAATAATTCAATTTAAAAAGTGAGCTCTTACAAACTATTTGACACAGTCTTCCCAGAGAAATCAATATATTCATAAAGCATTTGCAGTGATGTTTTAACCAGTCTCCCTGTGTCTGCTCTCATTTTTTTTTCTGACGCAAATGATGTCTTCCCTTCCATTAGAAATATCTCAATTATTACACCTGACACAGGTCTTATGCCCTGGTCATTCACTGATACCATTTTGTCTTAGCTCACTGAGTTCTGAGGCAGGCTCAACTCTCTCTAGCATATCTATATAATGTATCATTATGGATAACAAAATTTCTGTCACACCTAAGCATTCCATTCTATAGTGGATTATGTTTTGTATGGTTGATAGAAAGTCTTTAAATAGGCAATTAGAGCAGTTCATAAGGATTACTAGTTAACCTGTATGTACTGAATCACAATGACTCCTGATAACTTCATATGGATGACTGAAATAGTGCCACCATTGAAAAAAACATGTACACAGAGATAAGAGTAAGTCATAATGAATTTTTATTTTGATTAAGTATATGGCTATACAAACATTGATATAAACTTAATAATAACTTTAAGTGGGAAAATTTAGAATTTTATTGGGAAGGGATAGGTGATGTTAAAAAAAGTGTAAATTTGACAAAGACGAAACAAATAAAACAAAGCTAAAATGTATGTGGGAAAGTTCGGAATGTTGAGGAGTGAACATCCTTGAAAGCTGGAGGATTCAGTGAATACCTCGATGTAATTGACAGACTGAGAGGAAAGAAAATGCGGCTAGGTCTTTAGAAGGAGCTTTGCATGTAAGGTATCATACCGAAATGGCATTGATAAGAATGTAATTGTGAGTTATTGAATATTCTAATCTATGAAAGATTATCAAGAATAGATTCTAGAGGCAAAATAAAGTAATGACCCACAGAGTGTTCTGGTCATGCAATCTAAGGGGTAATGATGCCACTAAAAACTAGGCAAATTAGAACAGAGATGAATGAGTATTGAAAGCACTAATCTGCTGGGATTACAATGAGACTTGTGAGAAAGGTGAAAAGAAGCCCAGTCAGGGTCTGTGAAGGATGACACCAGGAAAGTGAAGTCAGAGACAGTTCTTTCGGTGGATGGATTAAATGTGAAAGCTCACTAAGGGTAGGAGGTGGGAGACAACAACAATACAAAACAAAAACAAAGCCCAAGAAACTAGAAATAAAACAGATGAGGGAAACCCCACATTTAATTTAGTTGGCTGTTTCTGATTTCTTTTTCATGTATTTTTCTTGAGGGTAAAAAGGGTTTCTTTTACATTTCTTTGATGGATTCATTCTGGTGTTCTATTTAAGGTATTGGAAATTTAGTGTTAGGTAAGTAGAATTGTCTTAAGGACATTTTAAGAAGACTAACTGATAAGATTTGAGACTAGCTATCATTTTGTAGCTCGGCAAAAATAGACTGACATTTAGTAAATGTGATAGGCAATGGCCAGAGAATTAATGTCAAAGTCACATGAAGGGTGATTTTGCAGTTGCATGATGTATGTTACCATTGGCTTGGTGTCAGCGCAGGTTTGCAGAAGAGAATTTATGTGGATGAAAAGTTATGACTGTTTCCATAGTTACAGATCTGTAAAGTAATGAAAACCATAAGAATCATATCTATAATTATTTTATAGTTCATTATCGTGTCTGTAACTCCCAAGAGATTGGTATTCAGTAAAGTAAATATTTTCTAAAAGAATTGTGATTCTAACTCTACTGTTGTGAGAACACAGATGTGTAAAAAGCAAAAAGGCACCTGAGCTGCAGAATGTCTGTGTTGTACCCATGAGGAACTTGAGTTTGCTGCAGTGCAACAAGTCCCTGTCTGGAACTGAGCTACAGAACAGTTCTTTTACTAAAGCAGTATAACTAAAAGTTTTCCTGTGCGCACCCAGCTCCCACGGCTTCACTGTTCCACAGCTGCTCAGACATAAATGAACACACAAAGGCTTACATTAATTACAACTGTATGGCCTACTAGCTCAGGTTTCTTGCTAGCTAGATCTTACATCTTAAATTAACCCATTTCTATAAATCCATACGTTGCACATGCTCCTGGCTTACTCATATCTTTATATCTTGCTTCTCATGAAGGCAGCTGACAGCATCTCCTCTGTTCTGTCTCTGTCCTTCCTCCTCTATAGTTAGAATGTCCCACCTAGCCCTACTCTGTTTCACCATTGACCAAACAGCTTTATTTATCAACCAATCAGAGCAATACATATTCACAGCATACAAAAAGACATCCACAGCAAAGCAGTTTTGGGTTTATGTTCCTTAAGTCACACAGTGACACAAAGAATTGAATAACAGATCACAAAGTCCCAATTATTGTACTATAAACATTTATGGATGACTTTAGATAGAACAGACTAAATAAATACCATAATTATCTTTCTTTGACATAGAAAGAGAAATTCCCATGTGGTAGGTGAAATAACTGACATGATGATTAAATTCTGTTCTGGTTGTCTATAAGACTTGAATTAAAAAAATCAATTCTCAAGATCAAGAATGATTTCATATTTGTCTGTATTTTTCTCCAAATTCTATAGTAAAGTTTAATCATACATTAAAAAAAAAAAAAACACAAGTAATTCTCAAGGCTTTTCTATGTATAAATTCTTTGCCCTTGAGGAGACTTGGACATCCATGATATTACTGATGTTCTTAGTTATGGTGGTATTTTATTTGTACTGAAATGTGATTTTAATTGTATGTTTAATAAATAAAGTTGCCCGGGGGTCAGAGATATTAGAGCCATAGCAAGAGCATGGTGGTGGTAGCGCACGCCTTTAATCCCAGAGCTTGGTAGACAGAGCTAGGTAGATCTCTGTGTGTTCAGGGACACAGCCAGCATTGGAGACATATGCCTTTAAGACCTGGAGGGCTGTACTTACAGGCAGTGACGAAGCAGTCATGTGTTTGGGTTTACACTTAGTAACAAACCTCATTATTATTTCACATTTGAGTATTAGAGTTAAAAAATATGTTTTTGTTAAAAATACAATAGCAATCTTGTTATATGATTTAAAATATCAGCATTCCCCTCACCTGTATTCCAATAAATCTTTATTAAAATTGTTACATAATTGTCTTACACTAATTATTTCATCTGACCCACTCCATTTTGCATCTTGCTTTTCTTTTCTTTTTTTTTTTCCTTTTTCTTAAGACAGGGTTTCTCTGTGTAAATGTCTTGGCTGTCCTGGAACTCACTGTGTAGACCAGCCTGGCCTGGAACTCACAGAGATCCACTTGCCTCTGCCTCCTGAGTGCTGGGATTAAAGGTGTATGTCACCACTGCCCAGCTGGCTCTTGCTTTCTTTTTATCTACAGAAAAAGATCAAGTTTCTTATTTTAAATATGAAAAGATTTTTCTTAGCATGTTAATGACTAGAGTTCCTTCCAAAGATAATAATTACTTTTCTATTTATATGATATCTTATGTACATCTATCATTAGTAAACAATTTTCTGTTTTAGGAACTCTAGATTTAGCCTAGTAAGAATCCTCTAGCTTGGAGCAGCAGAGGATGTCAAGTGTGTGGATTGCTGTTTTTCTCCTAATCTAGTAATCTCTAACATCTTACCTTTCATTCTATCTGATAATAGATACTGAGACTAACAGAAAAGAGTGCCAGATAACCAGTGATCCCTCACTAACCATAAGAATTGAAGAAGACACCGAGTTCCTTCTGGAATCTATCAGCTAAGTACTCCATCTCTTCTTCTCACAAGAACTTCCCACATTTTAATCAAACCTCACCCTTTCTTTGATAACATAATGTTTTTCCAGTTAAATTTTCTCTTTTTTCTGCATTATTTACTATCTTTAAACCCAAAGCACAAAATTCAGGCACCTTGACTTAGGAAGTTGTTATCCCTTCATTTCATCTTTTATACCAATATTTAAAGGTTCAGTACACTGTCCTTGGCTATCCCAGCAAACTGGAACCATTAGACTCAGGCAGCTACAAAGATACACATAGATGAGTAGTGAGAGAATCCTGTCTCACACAGATAACACACAACTCTCAGTGACAAGTGAGATGCACATGGACCCTGTAGCTGGCATTTTGTGTGCGGGTACATGAAAGTATATTATAGTGATGACCAATACGTGTTGCTGAAAACTTATCACATGTGCAAGACATTCTGCCAGCCTGCTACACTGAACAAACTTAACGTTGACTGCTCATAGCCAACATACAAGATAGCTCATAACTCTTTCATATTTCACAGAGGAAGAAACATACAGTGAGGGTCCAACAACTGTGCTAAGGATCATACGGATGGATACTATAGAAAAAGTGAAGATTGGAATCCAGGTTTTGAGATCTGCTATATTATTTATCCCTTAGACTTTATATGTTCAAATAATAAAATAATATTTGAAAGAGCTAAATCGGCAACCTGTGACCTATGACAAAAGAAGCTTCATAGAAGCTCCATTAAAGTCAGGCTATGAGAAAATGTTTTCCTTTAGAGACTGATTTTAAACCAATAATAACGATGATTAATAGCTAATTAAAAATTAAAACATCAGATAAATTGCATACTAATTTAATAAGAAGGATGTTAATCTCATCTTTAAGGTCTAGAGAACTTGCCACATATTTTCTTGTGTCCCATTCACCCTGGAAGCAAAGGATATTGCTCTTCATTGAGAGATATTGATTACAATATGTGATTCATCTTTGTTCAAAGAAAATTATGTTTCATGTCCTTCTGGAAGATTTAATCATTAGGGTGAATTCTATCTATATTTACTCTTTCTAGGGAAACTATATATTTGTCAGAATGAATGACCACCTTCCATGAAATATATACTTTGATACGGATTACAGTGGCTTCCTCATTTATCTCTCTGCCAGCAGGTTAGTCATCTGTGTTAGTTGTCTCTGACTGTTGAAATAAATTACACAATGTCAGTGGCTTAAAACAATTGAAATTTATTTTTTAACAATTGTGTAGATTACAGGTCTACAGAGCAAAATCCAGGACAGGCACCAAAACTACAGAGAACCCCAGTCTCAGAAAAAACAAACAAACAAACAAACAACAACAACAACAAAGTCTTACATGGGTTTCATGTGATTAAAATCAAGTTTCTGGTAATTTTATTTCCTTTCTACAGGCTTTATTGGGTGGATCTATCCCCTTGACTTCTCTTGTTTCTACTTCTTTGGCTCACAGCTATCTCCCCACCACCATGAAATCCAGCAAGAATGGGTTATGTTCCCAACTATTTCCTTCCTGAGACCTCCTTTTGCTTATCTTGGTAATCTAAGATCCTTCTCTTCACTCTTTAAGACCAACTATTACATCTCCCATACTATCCCTCATTTATAGCAGCTGACCAGAGCTTTTCCGATGATCCCTAGTTTTACTCCTATCCTGACTGAATTGAACTGGCTCAGTGCCAATTTAGGAAGCCCATTCCCTATTCAAAACTCAGTTTATTAAAGCAATGAGGATGGAAATGGTAAGTGAAGCAATACTTTATCTATGCAGCACCTGATCCTCAAAGACTCCCTTCTTCTCCACATTTCCTAGAGACCCAGGGTTCTGTCTCTGCAGGCCTTTAAGTGTTAAGGACAAGTGCTTCACCCTTTTAAGACTCAGTGTTTCTACTTCACAATATCAAAGAGTTGTTTGGACTCTACTTTCTGGACAGTTGTAGTACCATCCTCTACTCCTATAAAAAGATACAACCAATTTCCAACAGCCTCATAGGATCAAGACCCATTAACTCATAAATTGTGGTGAATGTTGTGGTTATATTATTTCATATGGTAAGGATAATTTCTAATGATAATCTAGATATAGCAAAAGGAAAACAGCAATAGCAAACATTCAATTCCATTTCTAAATTTTTCATACAATATATTTTGATTATATTCTTTTCCTGTCCCCCAACTTATCCCAGGTCTTCCTTCTCAACATATTTCATATTCTTCCTTTCTCTTAAAACAATAACAAAACCCAGAAAAGCACAGATGCATAAAAATATACACACTCACACTCTCACATACTCACACACACAATTACATACTCTCACATGCACACACACACACACACACACACACACACAAAAAAAAAAAAAAAAAAAAAAAAAAAAAGGTAAAGTTCATTTTGTGTTTGTCAACTACTCCTCAGGAGACTTGCCCTGGAGTGTGGTTGATATGTCAAGCATCATTTCGTTGAATCCATTGGAGAAAATGAACGCATCCTTTTCTGGCATCTGTTAGTCAAGGAACCTCACTGTGGTATCATACTCCATCAACATCTGGAGGACTGTGAGTACCTGAATAGAATGGAACTTGTATCCTTCAATAGGAATCTCTGGACTCTGGGAAGTAATTCAATACAAAAGGATTCTGACTTGTCTAATTTCACTACTTACAGCTAGATTTGTTTCTGACAGAATGCAAATTAGAGCTTAATCTGTGTACATAAAGGTTGGTAGGGAAAGAGGAATGAAAAATAGTCAAATAATAGATTAGAAAGCAAGTTGCAAAATGCAACCAAAAAAATCCTGGTGAATAACTTCTCTTACTAGATATCTAATATTATCCAATATTTCTATGACTCAAGGCAGTGTGAGCAACACACTTCAAGTCACAACTGGCACCAATTCCCTGCATTTCAGTTACACCAAAGAGTTTAGATCACCAAAAGAAAGTGCAACCTTCTCACAAAAAAGCAAACAAACCAAAATTTCAGTCATCTACATGTAAGATCAAGAGTCATACAGAATAACAGGGAGAGATAGAAGAGTAAATTGAGTGAATACAGAGAAAATTCAAAACAATGAAAAAAATCAAAATAATTTAGTAATTTACATGCATCAACTTGGCACAGATGAATTAAAACCCAAGTCTGGTAAGGTTGAAGGATGGTAGAAATTATTACAGGCTGTTGGTTTGTGTAGTTTCTTAATGTCTTGGGAAAAGGAGGTATTATTCCCTTGAAGTAAAGGTGTATGTATCTTGTATTTACATAATTACACTGCTGGACATTTATCTAAGGAAAGTCTAGGCATGTATACCTCACAACATTTTACAGTAGTTACATATCTATCTATCTATCTATCTATCTATCTATCTATCTATCTATCTATGTATATATATATATATATATTACTTATAATCTCTATTATACACAGATTAATGTGTGTTATTTTATATTTGTATTTTATATTATATACTTCTATACACTTATAAATATATAAATATATTTATATATTATATACATGTATGTGTATATAATATATATAATATAATGTGGAATATAATAAATATAACATGTATATTATATGTGGTATGTGTGATATTATATGTTATATATAATATCAAATATATTATACAGTTTATAATAATATATTTTTTAATTTTTAAAGTTTTGTTATAATAAATGATTATATATAATTAATTATATATACATAGATTATATAAATATATATTTATTATACAAGCACATTTAAAAGGTAATGCAACCTACAAGCAAGGCAGAGACAATAGAAATAAGCAAAGGTTTCTCATGGAAGAACAGCAATAAATAAGCATTTTGTGGAAGTCTATCATATTCTGTTCAGGAAGCAAGTCAAGAGGACTAGATAACTGTGCACACATCAGCATGAAAATAACTCCATAATATAATGCTAAGTGAAAGAGCAGCATTGGAGAATGAGTCTATTTATATGTTCCCAAAGTGGTAAGCTGGATGGTCATTTACTTAGAAATGCCAAGAGTAAAATATTTCACAGGAGCATTCTTCACAAGGATAATATGTTATAGCATACTTATGTTTCAGAAATTCTTATTTTACATGTTTTAAATGTAAAATCCAGATATGAGATGGAATAATATAAGGAAGAGAAACTTATGACTTCAACATTTCGGTCATGTTCATTTTCATTATTTCAATTTAGGAATAAATATTTAAAATCTTTATAGTATTTGATAATTTAAAATAAAAAATAATATGAAGTTTTAATTGAGGATGTTAAACCCTTTCCTCTCTTTTATGAAATCTTAAAGTAATTTTAAGGAATAATTTTTAGTTTGCTTATGTTTTAATGTCTATTCCAGGTAAGATAAAATAAAAGTTAAATGAAATAGAGGATTCATCTAGCATATTAGGAATGAATTTGAATTTCTATTTTTATTGAAAACAATCCATTATTTCAATATCTTTATTGAAATAATCAGTTTATTGAAAATAAAATAAACAATGTATTGAAAATAACCATATCTACCTTATAGATTTAAGTCATATGAGACTTTTTATTTTAAAATATTTCACTGACAAATATTGAATGTTTTCAAGTTATAAAATGTATCCATTTGATATGCACCTGTATCTTGTATTGATTGTCACAATCAAATTCATGGCAACCTTCACCACCCATGCAATTCTTTAAGGGCTCCTAGCAGCTCCTCTGCTCCCCATTTCCACAGTCTCAATTAAGCTGCCTCTTCTCTTTCTGTAATGGCCTTCTGAGATTCTTTAGCTCAAATGTGTCCTTTTATGCTTTCCCAGGCAATCTTTCTGCCTCATGGGTGAGTTACTTCCACTGAACTAGATTTTCAGAGCCCCTACACTATGTGAAGGGCTGGCAAGACCAACCATTTCATTAGAGGGCACCAAGCTCGTTAGGGAAGGAGAACTGTTCCTACAGTGATGTTGATGGCTGAAATTTATAGTGTCTGCTTTGCAGGTCACAGATCCATCATCTCATATACACACTCTCCTACATTCTAGCATTTTATTATCCTCTAGGGCATTTTGCTGATAGCTTCATTCTTCCAAAATGTATTTGTTACATCAAGTTTTGATGCTGGCACATAAGTCTCAAGCCACAAATAATGTGAGTTTTACCTGTAGTACCTTTCTCATTTGTAGTGAATAATCCCCATGAACAAACTTTTAAGTGGGAAAAAAAGCAATGAGTGATGTGGTTTGCATTGCTAAGATAGAAATCTTCCAGCAACTTATATGGGCATGCTTATAGCTGAATAATAGTCAAAGACAACAGACTAAGGGGAACTCTCTTTCAGAAAGACTCCTTCAGTCTGACTTTACAGTGGAAAAAGGATTGTCAACACAAAAATGAATCTTGCTTTTCTAAGTTTTAGCATCCATATTTTGATAACTCATTTTTTTCTACATACTCTACAAGTAGTTACTGAGCATGTAAGACCCAGAATCAAATGAATTAGAGGGCAGCCACACTGTTTAAAAATGATGGTCACATCATTAGTATTTAATTTGATACCTCAGGTTATCTTTCCCAGTCATCCAAAAACTACATCTTAAGATTATTGGAAAGAATACCAGAAGAACCAATAGAATTCTGTGCCCCATATGAAGTATTGAGCTCCCATATGTAAATTCTCTAAGTGACCAATCAGCAGACACATAAGGCTAATTTGCAGATTATATTGTCAGTGTTGTTGAAACCAGAAACAATCAAATTACCACCCTCGGTTTTTTTTCTTCTAAAGGGGCAAGTGACCATCTTCCCTTAAGCATATTCTAGGGAAGTCACTTAGAAGGTTTCCCTCAGGGTTCAACCAAGGAATAAAATATCCATGTTCTTCAAGTAGTCATGAGTGTCTTGACCTGTTGCCTTATGTTTTCAGCTTCTTTAAAGAAGGATAGAGTCAACGTAGGCTGGAAGCAGAGAACTCTAAAATGCACTTCAATTTCCAAAAGGAAGGTTTAGATTCAAGTTCTGGATGTCACTTCAACCAGGAGAGTTCAAGAATTCACCAAAAGTCTGCAGCCCTCCATTTCTTCATTTCAAAAAGTAGCTACATGGATTTTATGTTCTCTGCAGTTCTTTCCAGAGCTGCACACTACGATCATCATCATTGGGATTTCTAAATGAGGGTCTCGATTGTAGCCAATAAATTTAAAATTTAAAATCATCTGTACCAGCCCATTAAGTCATTATCTAAATATATAATATCCACAAATGGTACTATAATTTTGAAAGATAAGAGCCCCTGCTCTGCAGGAAGGCATCATCACTCAGCTGCCTTTAAAGTAGGAATTTGATAAGAAAGTTCCCTACTGTCCTTATTTCTTTTTCATCCTGAATATATAATAGTGATATAAGTGTCATATATAGGAGTTGTACAAAAATATTTCAGAACACAAATAGGTTGATGCCTTGTTTTGCTATATCAAAACGAGCCACACATGTAACATAAACTATCTTTTGGATATTGGTTGTAGACACCCATCACTTTTGCCAAAATCAGTAATTTTTGAAGAGCATGAGATTGCCTCAAATAAGAAGATTAAACCCAATGTGACACATTGTCACATTGAAGCCAAAATTCATACGTTTTTAGTTAAAACAATATTGCTAGTGACAACTCTAGTTCTCCTTCATTTAAAGTTCTGAGATTCTGAAAACTGAACTTAATAACAGAAGACTTACATCCAATCATTCTCCTTTACTTGATATCCAGCCCACATTGTGCTGCTTTTGAGGAAGACAGTCACTCAGCATTCTAATTTGTTTTTCCTGGTCTGTAGGTTAATTGTGGATCTTTGTTTAATATGCATTTTTAAAGAATGTTAGATTTATGGAAATTAGAATATGTAAGCATAGAAGATAATATTTGGTTTTGATCCTGAAATGAAAGTCATTAGCTTTTTTTTTTTTTTTTTTTTTTTTTTTTTTTTGGTTTTTTCGAGACAGGGTTTCTCTGCGTAGCTTTGCGCCTTTCCTGGAACTCACTTGGTAGCCCAGGCTGGCCTCGAACTCACAGCGATCCGCCTGGCTCTGCCTCCCGAGTGCTGGGATTAAAGGCATGCGCCACCACCGCCGCCGGCAAAAGTCATTAGCTTTAATTATTATAGTAAATGTTCTTTCTACTTCATATAATTATTGATGAGATCTTCTAGATAAAGAGTTTATTATAGTATCTCATGGGGTTGGCCAAAGCTATGTTTCAATAAAAAATTTCATCATATGTCCCTTGTTGATACTGTGTTTATTTTTCTCTTCCCTTTTTCTTATATTTCAAACTTAGGTGTCACCTGAAATTTGCTGTTATTTAATCTGGATCAGAGAGTTATTAATTCCCCCATTAAGTTTGCCTGGCTGGGCGATGGTGGCACACGCCTTTAATCCCAGCACTCAGGAGGCAGGGCCGGGCGGATCTCTGTGAGTTCGAGGCCAGCCTGGGCTACCAAGTGAGTTCCAGGAAAGGCGCAAAGCTACACAAGAGAAACCCTGTCTCGAAAAAAAAAAAGTTTGCCTAATAGAAAACAGCTTAAGGTAAAGTAATTTAGTACTATCAGTGGTACAGAGTTCAGGATTAGCCTGCATGTAAGAAGTCAGTGTCAATGGCTTCATGAGTTTGTTCTGCTGGAAGAAAGAAACTTGCCGTTGTCCCAGATACCTCCCCTTCTCTGTTTTATAATAAGAACATTTACATTTTACCTTAACAACACTATGGAAGACATAAAAATTCTTGTAGAAAATTAGCATCTTAACTGTAGAGTTTAGTTGTTTTCATTTTTAATTGCTGTGAGGCAGATTAATGAGACGCATGAGATCAATGTTGAGGGGAGCACATGTGCCTTTTAGAAAATCTCTACATCAATGTGAATATATTTTAAATGTAAACCATTTTCCATCAGTAATATTTAAAAGAAGTTTGGATTGTACTTTACATCTACTTTCAAGTGAGCTACTTTAGATAAAAGTATTGTGCAAAGATGATGTATAGCAACAGAAGAAACAATGAAAGTCACTTAAGAATGACACTGAAGAAACACTGGGATAAGGAAGCCTAATGGTCTTCGGGGATTCTGTAATGAGCACATGCTCAAAGACATGAAACAAATGCCTAAGTCACAGAGCAAGGTGCAGATTATGAAATGCATGAGCAGGTAGCAGGAGTCTCTTCAATCGAGAAAAGGGAATGCATGCATAAGAATCAAAGGAGATCAGCCTTCCCTTCCCCCAGATTCCCTGTTCTTTATTTTTTCCTTTTATTTTATTTTACAATACCATTCAGTTCTACATATCAGCCACGGATTCCCTTGTTCTCCCCGCTCCTGCCCCCTCCCATTCCCCCCAGGCAACCCAAACATTCCCACCTCCTCCAGGGCAAAGCCTCCCCTGAGGACTGAAATCAACCTGGTAGACTCATTCCAGGCAGGTCCAGTCCCCTCCTCCCAGACTGAGCCAAGCGTCCCTGCATAAGTCCCTGGTTTCAAACAGCTAACTCATGCAATGAGCACAGGACCCAGTACCACTGCCTAGATGCCTCCCAAACAGATCAAGCCAATCGACTGTCTCACCTATTCAGAGGGCCTGATCCAGTTGGGGGCCCCTCAGCCTTTGGTTCATAGTTCATGTGTTTCCATTCGTTTGGCTATTTGTCCCTGTGCTTTATCCAACCTTGGTTTCAACAATTCTCGCTCATATAAACCCTCCTCTTTCTCGCTAATTAGACTCCCGGCGCTCCAGCCGGGGCCTAGCTGTGGATCTCTGCATCCAGTTTCCACACTCCTTGGATGGGGTTTCTGGCACAACATCAAAATGACCAACAGTCCACTTAAGAAATGGGCTATAGAACTAAACAGAGAATTCTCAACAGAGGAAACTCAAATGGCTGAAAGACTTTTAAGGAATTGCTCAACATCCCTAATCATGAGGGAAATGCAAATCAAAACAACTCTGAGATACCACCTTATGCCTGTCAGAATGGCTAAGATCAAAAACACTGAAGACACTTTATGCTGGAGAGGATGTGGAACTAGGGGAATACTCCTCCACTGCTGGTGGGAATGCAAGCTTGTACAACCACTTTGGCAATCAATATGGCACTTTCTTAGAAAATTGGGAATCAGCCGGGTGCTGGTGGCGCATGCCTTTAATCCCAGCACTCGGGCGGCAGAGGCAGACAGATCTCTGGGAGTTTGAGGCCAGCCTTGTCTCCAAAGCAAGTTCCAGGAAAGGCGCAAAGCTACACAGAGGAACCCTGTCTCGAAAAACAAAAACAAACAAACAAACAAAAAAAAAAAAAAAAAAGGAATCAATCTCCCCCAAGATCCAGCTATACCACTCTTGGGCATATACCCAAGAAATGCTCAATCATACCACAAGAGCACTTGCTCAGCTCTGTTCATATCAGCATTGTTTGTAATAGATTCCCTGTTCTTTAGAGGAACTATGCAGTCGTCCCATTGGCTTCCTGCTTAAGATGTGATTGTACTTCACTAAACAAGCATGCAGCATTGTCAATCTATCTGTTATCTATCTTGGCCCTCCCCTATAGTAGTATCTCATTTTCTATAAACGCTTGGTTTGTAGAAAAATAAAATAAAATTGAACAGATAAAGGCAGATTGAGTCACTCCAAAACACGAGTTAGCCTGAGAGTACACGAGAGACAAGTTTACCAGTTGCTTTTTTGCAAGAACATCTGTAAGTGTGTTTGTATCCATCAATGTTCTTCCTCAGTTATGTTTTTTTTTAACTTTAAAACTTGTTTGAAATATGTAAGACTGGAGCACATATCAGACTTGTGTCTCTCAAACTCTGTTCATTTCCCAAATAAATGGTCATTGTTTCTTAATCCATCTGGGATTCAATTTCTAATAACCCACATTTACTGTAAATTGATATTTTCTCTTATAGAATATGTCCTTTTAATGGTGAGTTTAAGTTGCTCATACATATCTTAAATAAGACAATGCTTCACGACAGTCAGTGTTCTTGTGTTGCAAGGGCATTCTTTAAATCTCTAATATCAAGAAAGACTGGATTTTCCACTACATTCTAGTGATGAAAATGGATGCAGACTCAAGGCCAGAGAGGGCAACAGCATCTCATTTCTGTCACTGCTTCAGAGTGTGATCGTGTCTGGGAAATACTTTAATCATACAATGATACAGCGTGTTTGAGGAGTTAACTCCCTAGACTCTTGTAGAGTTACAAAGCCAGTTAAGTAGGTTGTTCCCACTCAGTCTCTGGTATGTACAGAAAATCCCTTTGGAAGAGAAGGTTATTGTTTCTAATTAGGCCTCACAAATTGGAAGAACCAGAAAATATGGACTGGGAGGCAAGCTTGATGTTAGCAATTGTGATCTGTTTCTATGTCAAGCACAAAACAGCAGCTACAGAACAGAATAAGCCATAATTTTCATGATAAGAAATGATATAGGGAAAGGAAAAGAACTTCACAGATTTAAAATGTTTTGTGATCTTGGCCCAATGTGCCCATTGTGACACAATGGGGGCACTGACTGGTTTCTAGACTGGTCTCCTGAAGCAGCCAAGTGGAGACAGCAGTGCCTCCTCCTTTGAGGAAGAAGACAACTGAGGGTCAGTGAATTATTCCTTCTGGAGTAGAGGTTCTCAACTTTCCCAATGCTGAGACCCCTAACATAGTTCTTCATGTTGTAGTGACCCCCAACCATAAAATTATTTTCATTGCGACTTCATAACTGTGATTTTGTTGCTGTTATGAATCATAATGTCAATATCTGTGTTCTCTGTTGTCTTAGGCAACCCCTATGAAAAGATTGTTTGATTCCCCCATAAGGATCATGACCCACAGGCTCTCAACCACTGTTTTAGAGTGACAAAGCATTACAAAAGTTTGTTCAGCTCCAAATCAGAGTACCAACTGAAAAAAAAAAACACACACACACACACACACATACTTAAAACTAATTACTTGAACTAATTACTTGAACTAACTGGTGCCTTTCCTATATATGGCTTAATTATGCATGGATGCATGGGAGAGGATCATACTAATTTGTTGAAATCATTTTTGGTCAGTTACTAGATGCAGTTCTAGACTTTCATCCTCTTGTCTGTTAAAATACTACTTACTGTTTGGCTCATTTCAGGGGGAAAAAAGACTAGACTCCTGATTTAGCTATCTGATTCAAATAGTAAAGTCCCATTAGTTTTTTCTTGTTGTTTCTTTTTGTTTTGTTTTTAATGGAAAGTGGAAAAACAGTGCAAAATTTGGAAAGAATGTATGATAACTACTTTATAGCAATTACCAGCCTGTGTCCAGAGTATAATAAACACAGGGAATATATTCATTAAAATCTTTTCCTCAGTTTTGAATTGTGCTAAAACAATGGGATAACCTTCAAAATATGCTTTCACTAATATTTGAGATATTTTCTCCTCTAACTACACAGTCTATCTTTGTTAGCATATCATCCCTTTTGTGTACACAAGGATAATTTTTAGAAGAAAGATGCACAAGTCACTTTAATGGAAACCAAATGTTCTGGAGGCTGGAAGGGCAGCATAAACTTTAGGAAGAAATGTATGAACATTTTGCATGGGTATGATATGATGCTAAAAACAGACATATGAACACATACCTAAAGATAGAAACATTTACTGTGTTGCTACTTCAGCACAGAAAGAATAACACTATTGGATAGAAAACACATCCAAGAAAAGGTCCCTCTAAACTAGATATGGAAATTACTCGAAGTCATTATCATGATCAATGGAAGATCCTCAAATGATTTCAAATCAGTGTTGAATGTTATTATTCTAAATTCCTTTGGTCTGCCACGAGTTGTCTCTTCTGTTTGAGCTGACCAGAGAAATCATGTAAAAACAGGTCTGTCCTGTTCAGTGCAGCAGGAATTAGAAATTGAAAAAGACCCTTTGCTAGTCAGAACTCTTGCCTCTGCATCAAATCTCATAGTGATTTAGGATGGCAGGCACTGGCCACTGCTCCCTTCAGCAGGAGGAGCCCTGTGACTCACTCTTGTTGCAGTTACTTCAAGGTTAAAGCCTTTTCACAGCCAACCTTCCCTTACAATAACCTTCAGATTCAGATTGACTGGGATTTAAGTTCTCTTCTTATTGCACATAACCTTGAAAAAATTATGTTGCCTCTCTAAACTATCCGTTTGCCTATAAAATGGGTAAAATTATATATTCCACTTAAGGCTATAAAGGTTGGTAGAATGCTTTTCAGAGAATGGGGATCTAATGTCCAGCAGGCTTACTCCCGCTTCACTCTGTAATTACATTTGTAACAGAACAGAGATGTGACAAACCAGTTAAAATACCGCCCATGATGCTAATTATAGCAGAACTATAGTCAGAAGCCAGGTTATCTGGTCCTCAGAGGGCATTTCTTCAGGAGGATGCTTCCTTGGACCAGATTTTCAACAACAACAAAAATCTAATTTGAGGATGTCAGATCCCAATTAAAATTCATCTGTCACTAAAAAATTAGGTAAAGGGTATCTACACCTATAACACCCAGGCCAAAGTAATTTACCACAAAGATATTTGTGGTTGTTGTTGTTATTATTGTTTAAAATTAAACCACAGAGGTTTATTTCAAGTGTTATAAGGATTCATCAACAATTGAAATGTAGCTGCATTAGGAGATCTCCACCTGTGGATCTAGTTTACCTCTGATCAGACCCCTTTCATCTTCACTTGAAAATTCAGATGGAGAAGAACACTTGACTCTCTGAAGTCTTTTTTTCTTTAATATGTTACTTTAAGTATCATTCCCAGTAACAACGGCAGGCTGCAAAGATCAACGTGAAACAAGGATAACCAGGGTTAACAGCAATTCACAACATCAATCATTTTTATTGCCCCTAAGGCAGAGCTTCCATTATTTATGCTGCTGGGTGATCTGCTGTATTTATGATATAGCTAGTTGTCATGGCTTTAAAAATATGATGGATTCCTAAATTAATCCCACATTTGTTGTCTTGGGCTTGAAACATGGGAAGTCACAGGAGAACAGAGCTATCTATAATCATGAAATTAAATGCCCATGGGTCATGATAAAGAAAAGACTGGCCATTAAATTCCATGTGGTTTTGTGTCAATAATGCTAAAGTTCCTGACCTAGTGCTTATATACTGAACACTCAAACTTATCCTATTGCTATTTTTCAGTATACTGATATTTTCCTTCTTTTTTGGGAGAAATTAAACCATTAATAAGATACATATTTCCTTCCAATGTATCTTGAGTCCAGTCATTATTAATATTTGACAGATTAGCATCTATTTTATGAGAACTAAAAGTGCTGAGTATTTGAAAAAGTAAGGGTTGAAGATAAAATGACAGAGGTTTTGGAAGAACTGAAGAATGAATATGTTGTTGACTAGACAAGTTGGAAAACAATTCGCATTTAGATGATAGAAGCAAAGACAGAGAAATTAGAGAAAATGATTTAAAAGTGGACAAGAAGTTATCAAATTGAAGTGTACGGAGAAACCAAATCCAACAAGGTAGGTTTGACTTAGTTTAAGAAGAAACAATAAGCCTGTATTGTTCAGTAAATCTTCTATGAAAGTTAATATGAATTGGGTTGATCCAAAGTGTAAATTAGAGATCTTCCTGAAGACATGAAAAGTATGGAATAGAAAAAGGGCAATACTTGAAGATCATCTGCTATGGAATATTCCTTTACACTGTGTGAATATATGTCTCTGTGACTGATTTAATATAGAAGCTAACTGGCAATAGATAAACAGAATAAGGTTAGGCAAAAAGCCAGAATAGGAGAATGCTGCTAGGAAGAAGGGCAGAGTCAGAGAGTCGCCCGCCAGATGCAGAAGGAACAAGAGAGGAATATGCCATGTTCATAAAGGTACCACCATGTGGCAGAGTGTAAATAAGGAATATGGGTTAACTTAAAAATGTAAGAGCTAATTAGTAACAAGCTTGAGCTAGAGGCCAAGCATTTATAATTTGTATTAAGCCTGTGAGTGATTATTTGAGAGTGGCTGCAGAAAAGAGACTTTCACCTACAAATGGTAGCCAAGTGTTCAGCAAGAATTTCCACATAAAACCTGAGGGAGCTCAAACAAAGGTTCTAAACATACAGAAACAAAGACAAAGGCAGCTTCCTAGTCTCACATTCTCACGCCAGCCACAATGTAGAGACACATCTCCTGACTCCTGCCTGTGAGATGAAGTCAACCACCAACCACCATGAGGTAAGCAGCATGGCAGGTTATTGTTTCATAGGGGAAAAAAAGAGCTAAACAAGAGCTAAATTCAAAGATCTCTTTCTAATGGAAAAAAGGGGGATATGATACAAAAATGATATGATGAAAGAGTATATTATTGAATCTGCTTTAATCTCAAAACAACTATTAATCTCAAAATATTTTGCATTGATATGGATTTTGATTTATTGATAAAATTTAAAGTTAATTTTGTCATACTGTATGTATATTTCTACTCTTGTTTAGAGAATTGTGCTTATACAACTCATTTAAAATGTAATATATAAATAAGAAATATAGATTAATAGTCATCTAAAATAATCAAATTTATAGTCCTGTTAGGTATGTTTTCATGGTCATACACAGACATATTTAGATAGATAGATGATCTTCAAATACTTCAAAGACTTAATAGAATAAGCCATTTTATATGTTTAATAATTTAAGATTTTTCATGACAGTGAGACATGTCTGCTCCTGGCAGCACCAATATATTTGAGAGATAATGGTCATTGAAGAAACTCCATATAGATTGTTTTCTTTATGGCAAAAGCTAGCCATGTGGGCAGAGAAACTGCCTTTGCCTCAGTTGCTGACAGTGTACTGTCTGAACTGGACCAGTAGGATGCAAAAAAGGCAAAGGCCAAACTTTGCCGAGACAAGGTAGTACAATCCTTCACATTTTTTTTGCTTCTTAAAAATGTCTGTCAGATATACCAGGCCTGTAGGCCATAGTTGGATGCCACAACATCACAGAGGAATCTAGGGTGACTGTCCAGGCAGTCTGATGTCACTGTAATTAGGTAACATTTCACCTTCTGGGGTCATTGACTGACGGAGTTGAAGACTAGATAGTTATAATTATAGTTTTCCTTAGTTACAATAAAAAGGTAAATTAGACGTAAAATTTTAGACTCACTAAGATAAGACAGATAATAAGAGTATTTCTTCTAATTTTGCTAAAAAGAAATGGACTGGATATTGTAACTGCAGTTCTTACTTGATAACTGTTTTTGTTGTATATAATTTTACTATGTTAAAGTTAAAACCTTCCTTTTCTATTTAGACAAAACCGGGAAAATGCTAAAGTATATTTCTTTACACTGTGTGATACATGTTGCTGTGATTGATTTAATAAAGAAGCTGACTGGCCAATAGTTGAACAGAATAAAGTTAGTCAGGAGAGCCAGAGAAGGAGAATGCTGAGAGGAAGAAGGGCAGAGTCAGAGTCACCATCCAGATGCAGATGGAGCAGGAGATGAAATGTCATGCTAATAAAGGTACCACAACATAATAGAGTGTAAATAAGGAATAGGGGTTAACCTCAAATTTAAGAGTAAATTAGTAAAAAGACTGAGCTATTGGCCAAGCACTTGCAATTAATATTAGGCATGGAAGTGATTATTTAAGAGTGGCTGCGGGATAGAAACTTCTGTCTACAATCATCAGTTATGTGAAAATGAATGCTAAGGAAAAATGAAGAGGAAACAGGCAACACAACTTCAAAATATAATCCTATGTTAAGTACCAAAAGCCTATCTCTGGTCTCTGATGACCCCTGGATCAGTACCTCTCTTAGTTTCATATGCACTCACTCTATAATTTTACCACCTGCCCACCCCATGCTAGCTGTACTGTTTTGCAGTCTTTTAAATGTAGCAAGCTTCATTAAAGCTTAGCACAGAAAAATAAAGTGCATCTCCCAAATAGCCATAGAGGTTGTCCCTCATGTTTACCAGAATCTTCAAAAAAAAAAAAAAAAAAAAGCCTCTATTATATGAGGATTACTTGATGGTGATACTAATATTGTGATCCACCTCATTCCCACCAGTTTCATAAACAATCCTTCATCCTATTGTACTATGACTTTGAGCACCTCCCATTTTCCCACATCCAGAGCAATGTAACCAATGATATGTGTGTGTGTGTGTGTATGTGTGTGTTTTATGTGTATACACGTATGTGTATAAATGCATTCATGTGAGCATAGGCAGGCAAATGCTATACAATACCATAGTATTGAGGTCAGAAGACAACCTCAAGTGTTGGTGTTCATCTTCCACCTTGTTTGAGACAGCTTTATCATCTTTGTCACATGCTTCTGCAAATTTCAGTCTAGTTGTCCAGAGAGCTTCTGAAGATTTTCCCAACTCTACTTATCATCTCATCATAGGAGTAAATGGGTTCCAGACATGTGCTAATATGCATGCCTTTCATATGATTCCTGGAGATTTGAACTTAGAATCTCATTCTTGTATGCAAGTGCTTTCTCCATAGAGCTATCTCTCCAGATCTTCATTTATTTGATACATTATTTCTTATCAAATCTAGGAGCTTTTATATGGATTTAAAAAGGACAAATAATTTCTTTAATCATATTTTCTAATATATATTAAGGACCTAGATGTGTATTAATGGAAACTTCCATTAATGTGCAACAGGCCAACAATCAATCCTTGACAAATCAATAAACCCACACCTCATTTATTATATTTCTTTGTTATTCTTAGATCCCATGCAGTGCCTCTACACAGCATATGGGACCTTACCAACTTGTTTCATCACTAAAAACAGTTCCAAGTTTGACTATTCTGGATGTAGAATTAGAATTATCTGACACATTTTTACTAATGAACCTCCCTCTTCTTACAATGTCTTAACACATTGTAGGCTGTTGTAAAGAAATACCAAAGGACACTTCACACTACCACAAAGACACTTGTGGAGCCACATTTACTGCTCCTTTATTCATAAAAGCAGAAAATGGGAACAACTTGTGCTGGTGGCCTTGTCAGAGGAGCAGCAGGTGGCAATTGAAATTCAAGGTGTCAGCCCTCCTGGAAGCAACCCCCTGATGGGGAATCTCAATTAGGCAAGGCCCTGAGACCACAAACCCTGGAATGTCTTTTGCTTCTGTTGTGCCTTTAAATGTTTACTGCTGCTATCTATCTCTGGTATCTTACATGGTGTGAATGGGTGTAGAGAGATCCCCACTGCCTGTAATGTAGTATGTTTATCTCATGGAAACATCCATTCTACTTGGCATTTTTACCTGTGGATTATTATGAAGATGATTTCTTCCTAAACTGTACTGTCTAAATAATAATAATGTTATTTTAAATAGAGTTTTGATGATTAAAATATAAATAAGGAAGTGTCACATTGCTACAAACATGAGTTTCCATTGAGGAACCATATAGGCTGTGGCTTAGGTTAGTAATTAAGAAAAACAAGTGAGTCCCAGTAGCCCAGCTCTTTAAATTCTTTTAACCTGCTGGGTGGTGGTGGTACACGCCTTTAATACTAGCACTCAGGAGGCAGAGCCAGGCAGAACTCTGTGAGGTCGAGGCAAGCCTGGTGTCTACAGAGTGAGATCCAGGAGGGCATCACAGCTACACAGAGAAACCCTGTCTTGAAAACAACAACAAAAATTCTTTTAACCTTAATGTTGAGTGATCTGTAAATGGGTTTTGCAGTATATCACAGCTGAAATAAAGCTTTGAAAATAACTTAATGTTAGACTAATGTTTTTGTCAAATAGCTTTGAGGTGAAAAACCCAAGAAGATAATCTAAAGTTTTGGAAAGGCACACAATTGAATGTGGAACTCTTTAAGATCAGGGAACAAGAACAAAGCAGCCCAATTATTACTAACTAACTCACTTTTCTTGCTAGGATTGGTTGATGACCAAAAGTGATGATTAATTTCTTGTACCCATTTCTGTCCTCAGTCTACTGATATAAAAATCTATTGATGAGCAGGTATGTACCCTAAAGACATAAAGTATAGCTGACTGATTCTTTTTTATATATAGAAGTTTAGATTTGTGATTCCTTTAATATTCCTTATAAGATTACCTTTCATGATAAGTAATAAAATATTTGGCCTTTTCTTTGTAATTGCAAAAAAATGGCAGCCTGCCAGTAAAAGCCTTGGCTGAGAAGACTATATTGCTTCCCTACACAGTTGCTTGGGTACGAATGTATGTAGCTTCTTGGGATAATTTGTTTTTCACCTGCAATATGTAAAATGTTTAATCATGTAATGGATGTGGAAATCATGATATTTTTTACTGTTTGTTTTGTATTCATTGTAATCATTTATTTGAAAAACAGAATGTAACCACATTATAATTCCTGTATTGCTTAAAAAACTTTTTGGGGGTATATAAGCTGTGAAAAAATGTATACAGTAGAAAGAACACAAGAACAGAGAAGAATAGAGAGAGGAGAATAAAGAAGGAAACCATCAAATGAGAGTCTGAGTGTCTTTTTCCCTAACCTCTTTAGATAGAAAAGCTTAGTATATGTTGCTGCTGTTGATTTAACTTTGACCTCAGTGCTGCTGGAGGCTGGCCCCCCAGACAGTGATAACCTAGATGTCCCTCAACTGAAAAATGGATAAGAAAATGTAGTACATTTACATCATGAAGTAGTCTTCTGCTATTAAAATAAATGATATTATGAAATTTTCAGGCAAATAGATGGAACTGGGAAAAAAAAGTCCTGAATGAGGTATCCCAGACCCAGAAAGATAAATATGGCATGCATTTGCTTATATGTAGATATTAACTGTTAAATAAATGATAACCAAGCTGCAATCCATAGAACCATAAAGAATAGATATACAATAAGGGACTAGAGGGAACAGACAGATCTCATTAGTTAAATGAAATAGAATAGATAATTATGGATGGATGAGAGTGTTGGAAGAGGGGAGAATTAGATAGGGGAGAGTGGAGGGAAGGAGGGAATATGGGGAGAATCAGCTAAAAATAAGGGGCATTTGGGTAGTAGTATGGAAACCTGAAAAAGTAGAAACCTCCTAATATACATACAGATATGAAGGCTATCTAAATGGAATCACCAAAGAACAGGGCAGGCAGTCTCAAGTGCCATCTCTTGCCACCAAATGAAGCTTCAAGTACCAAGTTTGGGTTATATCTAAATGAATTATTGGTCAAAATTGTTCCAAGGGAATCGCCAAACAACCCAGGCTGTTTCCAAAACAATAGATTGTGCTTCATAAACTGACAGCAAGGCCCCATTGATTAAGATAATATCTACATAACTCACTGAACCTGGAAAAGTTGAACTGATGCCTACACAGAAATTTCACCCCTATATTCTAGTGACTTTGGTATAGGAAGGGTCTCTGCACATTTCCAAAAGAGAAACATAAGCATCAAGCCAGCCACAAACCTTTTGATCTACAAGGGTATCCTGCCTGCAAAAGATGCTAGAGCAATGGTGGAATAAAGCTCGTGGTAGGAACTAACCAATAACTGATTTGACATTTGGCTCACTTCAAAAGATGGAATCCATGCCTGACGCTATGTAAGTGAGCAAGAACAAGAGACTAGATAGCCCAAAGACCTAGGTTAAACCAACACTACTGGTCTAATAAAAAAGAAAAGTAGTGATAAACTGACTCCTAATGACATTCTGCTACACTTGTAGATCAGTTCAGCTGTTTTCCAAGATGCTTCCTCCTGCAGCAAATGGGAACAAATACAGAAACTCACAGCCAGAAATTAAAGAGAGATTGAGAGGGTGAGAGACCTTGGAACACTCAGCCCTAAATAGGATATCTCCATCAAATCCCTCCCCTCCAGAGCTCAGGAACCCTGCAGAAGAAGAGAGAGAAATATTGTAAGACCCAGAGAGAGTGAAGAACAACCCAAGAAAACAAGGCCTTCTAAATCAACATGATCATTGCTGGTACAAACTCAAAAAGCCTGAAGCAAGATGCACAGGGCTTGCACAGGTCTGAACCAAGTCCTCTGCATATGTATTATGGCTTCCACTTTAGTGTTTTTATGTGTGTGAACCAGTGGGTCTCTGAATTTTGTGCCTTTTCTTGAGTACTTTTCCTTCTGTTGATCTGTCCTGTCCAATTTCTATATGATAGTTTTTAATCTTCTTATATTTGATTTTGTAAAATTTTAATATTATTATCTCTTAAAAGCTTGTTATTTTCTAATGAGAGATAGAAAGGAAGTGGATCCAGATGGGAGGGGAGGTAAGGAAGAACTGGGAGGAGAAGAGGGAGGGGAAACTGTAATCAAGATATATTATATGAGAAAAGAATCTACTTTTAATAAAAGGAAAAAAATAATAATATAGAAACCCCATATTGCCTCATAATTCAAGTCTTATATTTAGCATACTATGACATTTTAATTAGGAAATCTCTTTAAATTTAGTCCTCAGTAATTAATAGCTATGATTAGAACATTTTCCATTTTCATCATATTTCCTTTAAATCAAGTTAAATATATTGGCAGAATTTGGCAGAAACAAAGGAAGTAATATTATTGTGATTTGCAGCTACAAGTAATTTTCATGTGCCCTCTATTGTCTACTCCATAATTTATTCATCATCCTAGAACCTACTGCCTGCCCTGCACATCAGTACCTTAGGCTAGTCAAAATTATGGTTGTTTTCAAGTGGATAGACTTGAGTTGGGGCATAAAAAGTTTTGAGTCATAGCCATTACACTCTTTTATTCCAACTTCCATAGAAATTCTGCCAAGCTTTCTCTCTTAGCATGCACTACACCTTAGGACCATGATCATCTTTGAAACATAAACTTCAGGAACTATACAAAGTTGAATGAGTAAATCTTGCATTTGTTGATTTCAAGTAGATTAACAGTATTCTTAATTTTCCTTCCATATAATAATTCACTTAGAAATGTAATAAACAGATAATTGAAAATCTATCAATACCCATCATTTGCCTAAGAAAGTGTTAAGACTTGTGATGTTCACAAGTACTGCCAGAAAAAACAAAGAATAACAAACAACCAGGGAACAAGGAAGAATAAGAAATCAGCACAAATGTTAGAATTATACATACGTACATATATATGTATGTATATTTGTAAAATTTGGAATGTAGAGGGAGAAAATGTTGTTATAATATCATCAGAAATGCATCAATTGAACAGTTGGGATCCATCACTGAATTGTTTTTCTGCTCTTCTCTATTGTGGTGTGATAAGTATTTTCCATGCTTGTTGAATACTTCCTGAAGTAAGTAACAAAACAACAACAAACAGCATCCATGATAGCCTTTGAAGGACCCGAAAGAAAACAGTGATTCAATCCATGCCCCGTGCTGACACTTACCTAACTCAGAACATGATTGCAGGATGCTTTCTGGGATTGAATTTTTAGACACTGTAAAATTATTTCAATAACTACAGGATTGATGTCAATGTTTTCATCACCATTGAGAGTTTCTGAAGCACAGCTTCACTCTTATAAAATACACACAACTGAGTATACAGCGTATCTGCCTGGAAATGTCATCAATAATAGAATGTAACATTTAGTGAGACTCAAATGTACAGTGCCGACCTTTTGGTTAATAGACAAGCAAGAAGCACTGGGCATATGCATGGAAGCTTCTTAGGAATATAGAAACTCTATCACTGCTGCGGATTCAGTGAGTAAAAACATACTTTTCTTTTGCATACAAGGTCCCAAGATTTAGCCCAAGTTGATTTCCAATTCATGATCTTCCTGGCTCAACTTTTTGAATGCTAGGATTACAGGTATGTATCATAATGTCCAACTAAGAATATGCATTTTCTCAAGAATCCTGATGACTTATTTGCACATAAAACTTGATGTGTATGGACACTATTCGTTGAAGGAGAGAGTGAATGTTAAATAGGCTTAGAAATCTTCTAGATGAGCCACAAAGAAGTTTAGCACAAATAGTTAATAACAAACAATAGCAAAAGAGTCCAACATAACTCAAAACATATAATCACACTTTAGGAGATGGTAGGTATATATGAGGTCTAGAGAAGGTCTAATATAAATAATAAATGCCTAAATTGAAATAGAGACATATAACTAGTAATTTATTTTTTCCAGTGGCATTTGAGGTCCTGTAGACTTAACACATTTAAAAGTGTATCTAGAAATTACTAACTAAAGGTCATGGTTTGGTTATGTCAAGGCTGGCTAAAAAATAAAGGTTTTCTCTAATACGATTAAAATTTTATAATCATGTGATAACTAATTTCCATCCAAGAAAAATAGAAACAGAGAGACACACAGAGAGAAACAAAGACACACAGAGAGAAAAACAGAGAGGCAGTCAGTCAGTATGTACAAAGAAAGCCTAGAGAAACAAGGTTCCTAGAAGAACTGAGACTACCTTATGATTCCTTGGGTTTACAGAAGAAAATAGTGCAACTGAATTTTCCTTCTACTTATTGGTCATAGTATTATTTTGAATAGTTTAAAATCAATATGATAAATGGATAGTATATTTAAATTTAAATAGTCTACTGATAAAGATAAACTTGTGTCCCAGTTAGGTCAAATGTCAACTTGATACAGCCTTGAGTCATCTATGGAAATTTCAAGTAAAGGATTGCCACCTGTGAGATACTCTCTGCATTTATGATTGATCAGGGAAGTCCAAGCCCACTGTGGGGGGCACTGTCACTAGGCAAGGGGGCTTGTGTTGTACAAAAGGTAAGCTGAACAAGAGCCAATGAGTAAGCTGAAGAGCAAGCCAGAAAGCATTGTTTATCCATGGTCCTTGCCTCTTGGTTCCTATCTTGAATTTCTGCTTTGATTTCCCTCAACGATAGATGGGACCTGGATGTGTAAGATGAAATATACACTTCCTCCCCAAGTAGCATTTGCTCAGAGTAACAGCAGCAGAAAGAAAACTAGAGCAACTTCTTATCACAATATTTATGTCTTGATCACAATATGTTTAAGAATTTTACATTAAATATGTACATTTTTATACTTAAAATTTTATCACATTCTTCCCCCACAAGTTTGCCAGTAGTATACTATTTTTTTAAGTACTCTAGTCAGTCTATGAGATAGTGTGGTGATTTTGTTTGTTTTCCACTTGTGTTTAGCATGCTGAGTCTCCTGGTGCAAGCAATTGAGTTTTTAAATAGTTTTGTTTTGTTTGTTGTCGTTTTGCAATTTTCACTGGTAAAGTATGCCACTAAGTGTATCTGAAAGTTTTCCTGTGCCCACCTGGCTCCCGCGGCCTGTGGTCAGGACAAATCTCACTCACTCACTCCCTAGTCCCCCAGGTAAACACACAGAGATTTATATTAATTAAAACTGCTCAGCCATTAGCTCAAGCTTACTACTGACTAGCTTTTACACTTAAACTCAGCCCATTTCTGAGTTTATGTCACCACGTTTTCCATGGCTTTACCTGTGTGCCATTACATGCTGTTCCTTGGGTGCGTACTGGCGTCTCCTGACTCAGCCTTCCTCTTCCCAGAATTCTCCTTGTCTGCTTATCCTGCCTATACTTCCTGCCTGGCTACTGGCCAGTCAGCATTTTATTAAACCATGTACAAAAGCATTATTCTACAGCAATTAAGCCATGCTTTTACTACATACAATATCAAATATAAGACACCAAACTTAACTAATTTACTAGACAAAGGAACAGCAAGAGGAAGGTAAACCCAAGCAAGTGGGTACCACATTCCAGCTCTATGCACATATGCTTTAGAACATAGCTGTTTTTAAGTATATATCAATTATTTGTTTGATTGATTACTTAGGTAATTACTACTTAAACATGATGAAGATTTTTCCCAAAGTAGAGTGCTCAGTTTGTCTGAACCAAATCCAACTAGACTTTACCAATATATCTATTACTGGAATTCCTGAATTCATACTTACTTAACTGTACCCCAGATGATTCTCATGTGCATTAAAGCTTGGAAATCACTCAGACCTTTACCTTAATATAAAGAGTATTTGAGACAAATTATAGCACAAAATCTTTGCAATCTTTGTCCCCTGAATTTACGTATCATTATAATGAAATTATTCTAGAATCCTCATGCAGATTATTGACAGCTAATTTTTGGTAGTTTTGCAAGCATTAAGATGTATTGCAGCATGAGGTAAATATTGACTTTAGTGTTGGCCCATTATTCATCCATTACTTGTGTTCATCTTCTTTGCCTCAGCAAGAGACATCTGATACATCTCTACTACGGCCACACTGCTTTAACAATTTAACTGAATCACATGGGAGGAATTGAAAAGCAGCAGTATTGATAAGGAAAGGAGAAGAAAAATTGATTTATGTAGCAAGATAAATAGCTAGCATTTAAAAAATCAAATGACACTTTAAGAAAGCAACTTGAATCATACAACTGAAAAGTAAAAACAACTAAAAACAAAGCAAGTTTGATGTTGTTATAGAAGCATATTGGTCTTGTTAATAGAGGTCAGCTGATCTTTATGGAATGTGTGAACCCATTTCCAAAGGAAATGACATATCTTCATATTATTGAATATATATTTTCTAGGAGGAAGCCCTGTAAAGAGAGTTCACGATAAAGAAAGGAAAACAGGGTAGGTAACGAACACTATAGGCTCACAACTGAGCCTTCTAGAGAAACAATGAAAAAATGGCTCTTCATTTTAAGTAAAGCTGAGCAAAAGTGAGAGACTTAGTATGAGGATTAATGTAATACATACCCCGAGGGCCAAGTAGGTCAAGCAGGGCGCAAAGAGGCAGAGCTTGGTTTGGGCCAGAGTCTGCAGCTGTTCCTCCTCCAAGGGAAGACAGATTCATAAGCTGTGCACTCACTCACACTGCTCTCCAGAAAAGAACACTGCAGATAGGTAGGGCTTTTGCTACTGTTTGGCTTTAGTTTTTCTATTTTAGAGCTTGCCTGCTTATATTTTGTTTTGAACATTCTCTATACATGATGTGATTTAGTCTTTCCTTTACTAAACTCAGCAAAATTGGCCCAAGGAGATGGCTAAAGGGTTAGTTTGATTAATTCAAATTGTCAAGAAGGGAAAGCAAAATCACTCATGAAGAGTCCCAGTGAGTGATTGTCTTCATCAGCTTGGCCTCTGGGCTTGTAGGTGGGTAGTTGTCTTGATTCCATTAACTAACGTGAAAGTACCCAGTCTAAAAGTGTGCAGCATCACTCTCTAGGGTTTGTTCTTGGTTACATAAGAATAAATCTGGGTTATACAAGTGCATTTTCATACAAAGAAGTACCATACTAGAACATTTCCTCTGTAACCTCCTTCCCCATTCTCCTCTTCTATCTTCTCTTAGTTTCTACTGTTCCCCTAAGAATTGTTGCTTCAACTTCTATGTCATACACAGATAAATACATGTATGTATGTATGTGTGTGTGTGTGTATATGTGTGTATGTGTGTGTGTGTGATTGCTATAATATCTAGGAACCACCAATGAGACAGAAGATGCATATCTTATTTTCATAGACTAATTTATTCAATATGATTATCTCCAACTGATCTATTTTTCTGCAAATTATATGACTTTGCTTTTCTTTATGGAAAAATTACTGCAAGTTAGCTACTGTGAATAAAATACAGAGTCCCTTGAATTCCATACTGCCATTCCCAGAAGTGTAATGAGGACTCTCCAAGGAAGAAGATTTTTCTCTTAGCCTTCTACAGCCTTGCCTGACTTCTACTTGTAGCAGTCTGATTTGTTCTAATGGTGCTTGAGGGACATCTCAGAAATCTGATTTCATCTTTATATAAAGTGGCTGCCAAGAAGTCACCAGCATATGACATAATAGACAGTGAGCTGAAGGAAAAGAACCAACTGTCATGTCCTTCTGAGGTTTCCCTAGTGGTATTTTGGGCTAACTTTCGTGTGTGCTGCTCCCAACTGTCAGCCTTTAAGGATATTCTCCTGGCTGTCAAACCCCAATGCTGCCTAATTTACACAGCTTCAGAGTTCCAACAAGATGCTTAGGAAAGTCACTTATACCATAAGGTATTCACATTACCTCCAGACATTTCTATTCACCTAATAGGAGATGAAAGTGTGGATTAATGCCTTTCGCATGACATTAAAAGCCTGAGAGAGAAGCCTCATTTTGGCCACCAGGGGCCTCCTCCTCATTTCGGTTCTCTGCTGCCTCAGCTAATTGCTTTCCATGCTTTCAAACTTGAAGGATGAGTTTTGACTTCACAGAAATTAGTTTAAAACAGAAAGTCCAAGTGGCCTCCAAATTTTGGATAGTTGCCATGGCATACTGTGTTTCACCTGTAATTTAAAGGAAGACAACATGTGGCTTCCTAAAAGTAAAAGGCGCTTGCTTGATTCCCAAAGGGCTAACACTAACAGCTGCTAAACAGAAACGAAAAAACAGACACCAGAATTTCAGGTAAGTAAAGTTTTATGAAACTTGGTTAAGCGTTAGCCCATGTAACCCTGAGAAGCAAGAATGTCTTTTTCAAATATGTCTTTATTAGTCCCAGCATCAGAGACATTATTGACATATGTCATAACTGTAACCTTTGAAGGAGGTAAGTGGCATGAAAAAATAATAACCACTGTTAATATTATCAACTAATGTTTGTGAGTGATCAAGAACCAGACACTTAGGCTAAGTGTACTAAATGTCTAATGTATACTATTTTACTAAATTCTGGCAAGTTTGTGAGATAGAGTTTAATATTATGGTGCCAATTTAACATAAGATGAATGAAGTTACTGATTTAGTGTTATACTATTACTAAGACAGGAGATCACAGAGAGAAAAAAAATCAAATTCTTTTGATGAGGAATGACTTTCTTCCTTTTTAAAAAATTTACTTATTCTTATCTTTTTTATGTGTATGAATGTTCCATGTGAATGCATGGCAGGCCCCTAAGGAAGTTGGGAGAAGGTGTAGGATCCCCTGTAATTGGGGTTATGAAGGCTGTGAGTGCCATGTGGGTGTTGGGAACAGAACCAGGGTCCACTATAGAGCAGCAAGTGTTCTTAACTTCAGAGTCACCTCTCCAGCCCAGAAGTAAATTTTTTAAAACTGTAATTCTTGAAATACATAAAGTCTTCAACAAAGCTCCCAAATAACAGATTTTACAATCATACAACAAACTGAATGTTCTAATAGGGAACACTTGAAGCGCAACAAGTTCTTTCCATGAGGCCAGTGTTGGAAGATCACCTCTCAGCTGAACCAGCCTCTTTCATGTGAAGACTAAATGACCACTCAAAAACATTAGAAATGTGTTTGAATGAAACAGGTGAGCATGGAAAGCCAGGAAAGGATGCCTTTTGGACAGGCTCAGGAACGGAGCCATGTTGCTTCCTCACACAATAATCATCAGTTTCCTCAGTTTCTCCTTTTTGAAAGACAGCTTTTGGTTGGTGGACTTCAAGGGCTGACTTCCCCAAATGAAAACTCTCCTACTCTTCCTCGAACCTGATAAATCCTGCTCCTTCCCCAGAGCCCTGTCTCATGAACTCCAAAGGGCTCAGATTTGTAGACCATCTGCTACCCAGGGAGCATCGATCCTGCCAAGGCTCGCTTTTTTTCCCCCTTTTTCCTTCTTAGACCGTGCCTCCTTACAGCAGAAGCGCCAAACTGGCTTTTCAATGGAAAGAAAAGGCTTAGAATTAGGCTGTGAGGAGAAGCATGCCATAAAGTTACTAGCTTAATTAAATCATTACAGTTTTTAGGGTTTTTTAAATACAGGCAATTTGAATGTATAATTGAGCCTGTGTTTTTCTTGGGTCTGCTCAGAAGCAGATTGTGAATGGAAACAGCTGGGATAAGATCCTGTGCAAAGAGCCAGTTCCTTGTTTTCCCAGCAGCTCCAACATGGATTTAAAAATCATTTCCTGGTGCATCTAGGACTGAGGGCTCAAGATGACAGGCTGGGAGGCCAGCCCCAGGGGTAGTGTTTTACTTGACTGTGAACCTTTCCCTGGTGGTTTGAGGAATTACATCTGGCTTATGCTTCAGTAGAGAAGGCTACAGAATATGCTTAGGGAATGTTCTCTTTGGAAAAAAAGGATTCTGAACATGAGCCCTGAGGTCAGAGGGGAAACCAAAGAGAAAGATTACAGCTCAATGCTCTTCAAGTTTGAGTATCAGAGGATAAGGTCAATTTAAACCTCCCTTTGTGGAGGCATATGTTTGGGAAAGTCCAAAAAGCCAGAGTGCCTGTGCTGTGAACACAACTCCTCTCTCACAGCCTAGGTGATTTTACTAGCTGCTCACTCAAACATGTCATTTTTCTTTCTTAGAAGCAATTCAGCAGATTAGTTTGTAACTCGGTTAAATGGCTTGTCCAGTTCCAGTCCACATGGACATATGCAAACACACAGGCACAGAGGAATGCTAAAAGGAATGGCTGGACACGAGGAGTGAAAGGAACCTGAGTCCAATACACATGTTTTCATTTGTGCGTAATAGTATCTACTTCCTTCAAAGCCAGTTCAGAATGAGCAAGCTGATGTGGAGAAAATCTTAAGCATTTTTGAATTCTAGAAGATTTCTTTTCCTTGTAATAATGCCTCTGTTTGTTTTCAACTTGTTATGTAGACAGCCATGACCTTGAGTTCTCAATCCTCCTGCCTCCTCCTCTGAAGTGCTGGAATGACACCATCATGCCTGGTTGAGTAATTCTTTAAACTAACATACAGATGAAATCCTTTATCAGGTCATCCTAATAATTCATGGAATTTGACATGGGATCAAAGGCAGCCTACCAGTCAGGAAGTAAACCTCAGAAAAGAAGTATATATACATTTAAAAATCACACAAATGTTATAATACTTCCATATTAGTGACTATGTGGACATTTGTGTGGTTAGAATCTAAGTTTTCTAGTTTCTAATACAAGTCTGTGTCAGCTAGAACTCTAATTTTACTTGTGTTTAACTGGGACTCCATGCCTTCTTGTATTGTAGCATCCTAGGAAATGTTTCTTTAAACTTCCAATCATATGAACATGGTCTTTTTCCTCCTAAATGTTGACTTCATTAAATCTTACTTTATGCTAATTTAGTGTGAGAACTTAGATTTCTTAAAATAAAACATATAGCATTGAGTATGTTTAAAACAGATCCTCTGAGGAAAAAAAAATTGAAAGAATTTCTTTAATGAGCTTAAATTCTTGAATTAAAAGGAAACTAAGATGAATGCACAGTCTTCCAAGTAAATACTGGTCCTGCATTATGCAGGGATAATTATCCCAGAAAGATGTAGTTGTGATGGCATGGATGGACGCCAAATGCATGAGTTAAGTTTGAATTTTAAATAATGTTTCTTGGGAACATATTTACATACAGTAAAAAAGTTCTTGGTAGATTGCCCTAAAATTAGGCTGGTATATTTTGTAGATGGTAGTTTTTGTCTGTTTATGTTTGTTTTAGATAGCCATTTTTCTGTGTATATTACAAACAATAAAACCTCATGAATCCTTGTCTTGAGTCAAGATGCTTGTGAAGAACACTGAAAAATTAACTATGTGATAAAATGAACTATGAAGAACAGACAGGCTGAGTAGGTGTTGATATGTCTGTAAGAGTCTTCATTCCTCAGACACCCATTCCTTTCATTGCCAGCCGCAGGCTTGATCTGTTCACATCAATTCACATGAAGAAACTTGTGATTTTCTTTCGCTTCCTTTGACCACATAGAAAAAGATTTTATATATTTCCAAATGCACTCAGACTTCAGAGAATTACTCCTCACTGTGAGGACATTCACTCCCATAGACTCAGACTTTATTGAGGCTGGGTTAGGGATTTGCCCTTTAGTGTCCTAAAGTACTCCTGAGTTTAAGGCAAAATACCACTGGTCTAAATATCCAAAGCAATGGTTCTCAAATGTTAGGGATTGTCATTGTCACCTCAAGGACTTGTTAAAATATAGCTTCAGCAGATCCATAGATGATAGTAAATCTGATGTTTCTAGTCTAAATTGAAGACCTCATTTTTAGGGTCTATGATGGTAAGGACCAAATTGCCTGTGAGAAGTCCAGTAGCCATTCTAGACATGCTTGTCAGTGAGTCACCTGTGCTTGCTGTCTGGCCTCAATGAGGCTTTGAGTGGGCCTAGTAGGAAGCATGGGCTATGAGGAGCACATGTCAGGGTTAAGTGAATTATATTTCTACCCCATCCATCCTCAAGCTCTTTGGCAATAACTAGAGTTATAGCAGGTGCCTAGTGGTTTTCAGGTTATTAAGCTTTTAAAGGATGAACTCTGCAAGCTTACCAAGTCTTGTGAGAGGTGAATGAAAAGATGTGGCCTCAAGATGCTTGCCCACAGTTTTGAATTTATCTTATATAACCAGGTCATGACTTGAGGGGGAAGAAACTCAGCTTGCTATAATGATCAGTTGCATGTCTTAACATTTAGAAAGAAGACCCTAAGGGAAGGAGGTTCTTTATAAACTCTATAGATTTGTGAGTTGCCTCTCTTTACAGGTGAAGTCTTTTGAGATCAGAAAATTAAGAAGAATGGGAGAGTTTAGGAACATCTGCATAAGGCATTGGGTGATTGGAATGGCTCACAGATCCACCTTAGAAAAAGTGATGCTAGATATATGCAATTGTAGTTTGATAATCAAGCTATGGTGTATAGAAATTCAAATGGAGCTTGCTTTTGGGACTTGGGACTCAGAGCAAATAGAATTCTTCAAATAGATCTTTGCTGTTGTATTTACCTTTAGTATTTAAATTTGGAAGTTTAAATTTAAATTTTGTACTGTTATAGTCAGTCTTTGTGGGACCTTTATATTTTCTTATCTTTTCCTTTTTTGAGGAAATAACCTGTTACTACTCTGTACAAGACAGCATATAAAACCCTTTGTTTGGTGTTAAAATAAGTTGAACATAGTCTATAGTACTGAGTTCAAATTAGAACTTCAAACGTGAAGCTGCAGTGTGTATAAAATTACTAAAAAAAATACTGCAATGTTTTAAGCACATGGAGAGAAAAACATAATATTGTCTGGATAATGCAAGGAATGCTTCACTATTACATAAATCTCCCATTAAGAAAATCCCAACTAACATTTAAATTGATTGAACTCAAAACAAAACAACACAACAACAAAAACTATATTGAGTGAAGTTGCCCAGTTCCCAAAAGACCTTATATGTCCTTTCGTGTGTGGGTCCTGGTTTTAAGTCTTTCATTGTTTGTTCTTAACCTGGGCACACATGGAATCCATGAACTTAGAAATGGACCATTGGTGGGGGAAGATGAATATAGGGAAGGAGTAATAATTGAACATAGGTTAAATGAACATGAAAAGGAATACTAGAAGTAAAGATGTTCAAGAAGGTATAGAAGTGATGGTGGTGGGGAATAGAAACACTAACCAAAATTAATTATACATGAAGAAAATATCTGGGAATTGATGATCCTGCAACCCCCACGAAATATAATTATAAGTATACATCATGTTATATAACAGAACAGGGGGAGATAATGTTAAATAAAAGGTTAAGGCAGGATGGGAACAGAGGCAAAGGGACAAGGAGATATAGGCAATGAGTAAACCTAAACTAGGAATTTATGAAGAAGCCTTGGGAAACCCCCAAAATCTGTAAGGCAATTAAAAATATAATTTAAAAAGGAGAGAATCCCACAAGGGCTTCAAAGAGATAAGGACTACACAGGTTAGTGTCAACTAGATTAATGGTGGACTTTCCATGTTAAAACAATAATTAGTAAGAGAGCAAACTAGGGCCCATTTTCATAAACACATGACTGAATATTATTCATTCATCTTCTTCCTTAAATCCTTCCTTAATCCTCGCAGGCACCTAATTCCTTTAGCAGCTTTTTGGAGTACAGCCTGTCAGACTTGAATCTAACCCTTTAACCAAAGTATCTGGGTTGTCTATATTTAACTTGCTATTCTCCTAGTTTAGTCTGGGTTATACGCATATATTTAGCTTGTTTTGTTCACTGCAGTAAATACAAAATCTCTTTATTGCTTTTTACCTCCATTTCAGAACATCTCCTCTACTTCTTTCTTTGAAAGGCCAGCTAATTATATAGTTTTTCTTCTCTAACAAACATAACTTTATTTTAATTGCTTGCTCAAGAGAACTAAAATGTGCTATCCTAAATAAAGATGCTATGGGCTAATTAGAACCCCCTTTCAATTTGGGGTGATGCAGCATCTCAGAGGAGACAAGGATAGACAGAGAATGGGAATGTCCTCAGGTAAACCTTGTAATTATTTGTACATGGGAATTGGTGTTTAATAATACTTCAAGTGATTGATAACACTTGAGACACATTTGAAAAGAAATTCAGATTCAGATTGGGATGTATTTACTATGGTGGATTACAAAGAAATGTCCCCCTTCACTCAGATATTTGAATACGTGGTCCTCAGTAGTGGTGGGAAGGTCATAAGAAAGTCTAGCCTTGATGGAGGAAGTACATCATTGAAGCAGTCTCTGAGAATTCATGGCTAGGCTTCACATTTAGTTGCCTTACTCTGCTTTGTGTTTGTGGATAAAGCTTCCTATTCCTGCTGCAATGCGGGCCATGTGCTACCATGCTTGCCCACACAGTGGACTCTCACTGCTGGAACAGTAAGTTGTAATGAGCTATTTCCCTTGAGCTGCCTTTGGTCATGATATTTTAACACAGCAACAGAAAAGTAACTAGTGCATGTGCTTATGCAGATAGACTGAAAGATAAAGTGAAATGTAGGTACCTAAAAATTTGTATTATTGCAATAGTTAGCTTATTTAGTCTTAGGTTATGGGACTGCAACTCAGTCTAAGTAAAAAATTTCTTTGCTTGCTGAAGCACTCACATCAGCTCTCTGATCTGTTTTGTCTGTTCTAAAGTCCCACTTTGTAGCATTCTACATATGGTTGTCATTTTTTTATTTTATTTTATTTTATTTTTTATTTTACAATACTATTCATTTCTACATAATAGCCACAGATTCCCTTGTTCTCTCCCTTCCTGCCCCCCTCCCCTTCCCCCCAGCACACCTCCCATTCCCACCTCCTCCAGATCAAGGTCTCCCCCGAGGACTGGGTTCAACCTGATAGACTCAGTCCAGGCAGGTCCAGTCCCCTCCTCCCAGATTGAGCCAAGTGTCCCTGCATAAGTCCCAGGTTTCAAACAGCTAACTCATGCAACGAGCCCAGGACCTGGTACCACTGCCTAGATGCCTCCCAAACAGAGTCAAGCCAATCGACTGTCTCACCTATTCAGAGGGCCTGATCCAGTTGGGATCAGTTTGGTTCATAGTTCATGTGTTTCCATTCATTTGGTTATTTGTCCCTGAGCTTTATCCAACCTTGGTTTCAACAATTCTTGCTCATATAAACCCTGCTCTTTCTCACTAATTAGACTCCCAGCACTCCACCCAGGGCCTAGCCGTGGATGTCTGCATCCAGATTCCTCAGTCCTTGGATGGGGTTTATGGCACAACTATTAGGGTGTTTGGCCATCCCATCACCAGTGTAGGTCAGTCCCGGCTGTCTCTCGACCATTGCCAGCAGTCTTTTGTGGGGGATGCTAGATGTGGAACAAGGATGACTGGACTGCTACTCACATCACCAGTGAGGCTACCTGGAAAACGGGACCCCAGGAAAGACACGGAGAAATAGATGAGATCTACATGAACAGCCTGGACATGAGTGGGAGCAATGAAGGGCAAGGGTCGAGGGAAAGAGAGCGGGAGATCCTAGCTGGATCAAGAACACAGAGGGAGAACAAGGAATAGGAGACCATGGTAAATGAAGACCACATGAGAAAAGGAAGAAACAAAGAGCTAAAGAGGTTGTCATTTTCTTGCAATATTATATGAAAAGGAGCACCTAACAGTCAATGGCAAATCTATTCCAGAACATAGTTGGGATAATTAAGATGTCTTTAAGAAAAGGTTTGCAAGGATCTACTCTGCCTCTCAATTATGTTGTTGTCTTTGAGAACAGAGGCCAATTGATTTCCAGGAGTTGACTCAGTGCTTCTGTGAGTTGGCTGGACAACGTCCAGTGATTAATATTGTTTCCCAAACATATCCTGACAATCAGCCACAGAAATAACATCAGTATTCTTCCAGTGGTCATTTTGTTGGGGAAGTATGGGAGAAAGACCTGACCTTAAAACTAAACATGAGATTATTTTAACCACATAATTTGAGACAGCATATTCCTGGGCAGGAGGCACATCATCTGATAGGGCTGGGTAACTCTTGCACACTGTGTGCTGGGGGTATAAGCTTCTCAGTTGACCATATACAGAGGAAGGATCCATCTCCTTCAAGGTCCTCCTCTCTGCCCCGGGTGTATCTCAGGAACTCCATTTCCAGTTCCATCCATAGAATTTAAGAGACAGTTCACAGTAACATTTTTTTCTCACAACTTTAGCTTCCTAGCTTCCATATATGGTAATGTGAATCTCAGGCCCAAATCTGGACCCAGCAAACATCACATGTGTCCCTTCCCAAAACACAGCTTCACATTGACTATGCAGTTAAAAAACATCATTCCACTTGGTGTAATTCAAACCCTTCACAAGAATATTTAACTCCATAGGTCACACTCAAATCAGGCCACTATCTCATTTTCCTTTACTTGAATGTAAGATCCACAAGGCATGTGTTTCTCTTTTGCTTTGCTCACCGTTAGTCTACAATGCCAAGATTGGCATCTGACACACAGTAAGCACACTGAAATGATTTGTGAGGAAAATACTTAAATAAGTAGATAGATAGATAGATAGATAGATAGATAGATAGATAGATAGATAGATAGAAAAATAGATAGGTAGATAGATAGATAGATAGATAGATAGATAGATAGATAGATAGATAGATACAAGAAACATCTCCCTTTAAATGCCCCTTCCTTCTTTATAACTAAAGTTCTTTTTATCCTAGTTGGCTTATTTTTTTTCTTATTGAGCACATATTGCCATTTCATAATTTTTATTTATATATTTTTAATTAAGAAACCTTCCACCCATTCCATACATCAGTCACAGATTCCCCTGTCCTCCCTCCTCCCAACCCCCAGCCCCCTACAACTCACCCCCCATTCCTACCTCCTCCAAGGCAAGGTCTTCCATGGGGAGCCAGCAGAGTCCAGCACACCCAGCCAAGGCAGGTCCAAGCCCCTCCTCCCCATGCTAAGGCCTTTTAAAGTGTATCACCATAGGCAGTAGGCTCCAAAAAGCCAGCTCGTGCACTGAGGACAGGTCCCAGTCCCACTGCCCTGGGGCCCCCCAAACAGTCCAAGCTAAACAACTGTCCCACCCATACAGAGGGCCCAGTCTAGTACCATGGGGGCTCCCCAGCTATTGGACCACAGTTCATGTGTTTCCACCGGTCTGGCCAGTTTTCTCTGTACTTCCTCCAATTACTGTCTCCACATCTCCTGCTCACAGAATCCCTCCTCTCCCTCACCAACTGGACTCCTGGAGCTCCACCTGGGACCTGGTCATGGATCTCTGCATCTGGCTCCACCAGTCACTGGATGAGGGCTCCACGATGATAGCCAGAGCACCCAGCCATCCGATCACCAGAGTAGTCAGCTCAGGCACCCTCTCAACCACTGCCAGTAGTCTATGGTTGAATCATCATTGTGGATTCCTGGGGACCTCCCTATCACTTTGCTTCTTCCTATTCTCATGGTGTCTTCATTTATCATGGTATTTCTTTCCTTGTTCTCCCACTTTGTTCTTGATCCAGCTAGAACCTCCCTCTCCCCTAAGCTCTCTTTCCTCGACTCTTGCCCTCCATTACCCGCCCTCACCCCCAGTTTGTTCGTGTAGATCTCATCCATTTCTCCATTGCTAGGCAGTCCCTGTGTCTTTCCTAGGGTCTTCCTTACTAGCTAGCCTCCCTGGAGCTGTGGGTTGCAGTCTGGTTATCCTTTGCTTTATATCTAGTATCCACATATGAGTGAGTACATAACATGTTTGTCTTTCTGAGTCTGGGTTACCTCACTCAGGATTATATTTTCTAGTTCCATCCATTTGCCTGCAAACCTCATGATGTCATTGTTTTTCTCTACTGAGTAGTACTCCATTGTGTATATGTATCACAATTTCTTTATCCATTCTTCAGTTGAGGGGCATCTAGGTTGTTTCCAGGTTCTAACTATTACAAATAATGCTGCTATGAACATAGTTAAGCATGTGTCCTTGCAGTATGATTGAGCGTTCCTTGGGTATATGCCCAAGAATGGTATAGCTGGGACTTGAGGGAGATTGATTGCCAATTTTCTGAGAAACCAAGTTGGCTTATATTTTTAATCTAGTTAACATTCTATAAGGGCATTTATATTGTTCTACAAGAAGCAAGGATACAAATAAGTAAAAGTTATATCAAGTTCTCCCCATTAAAAGTTAGCATTGCTTTTTCAGTCTTCTAGACATGACCTAGAGCTACAGTTCCCATAATAAAGATTTTAATTAGTCTTTCTATTGCTGTGATCAATTACCATGAGCAAAAAACAAGTTGGGGAAGAAAGGGTTAATTTGGTTTACACTTCCACATTGTAGTGCATCATTGAAGGAAGTTGGGACAGGAACACAAACAGGGCAGAAACCTGGAGGCAGGACCTAATGCAAAGGTCATGGAGGGGTGCTGCTTACTGCCTTGCTCCCCATGGTTTGTTTTGTCTGCTTTCTTATAGAACCCAGGACCACCTGCCCAGGGATGACACCACCCACAAATGGCTAGACCCTTACACATCAATCACTCATTTAAAAAATGCCATACAGCTGAATTTTATGGAAGCATTTCCCTCCCCAATGGGGCTCTCCCTTTTCCAATGACTCTAGCTTGTGTCAAGAAGTTGACATAAAACTAGCCAGCACATACCTTTTTAGAAAATGTATTCATATATACAACACAGTCTGATGTTGTCAGTAGAATCAAGCTCCTGTGGTTACCACAAGAAGCTCTTACTAATTTGTGGCTTAAAAGAACAGAGATATTTATCCACATGGTCTGGAGTCTCTATGTTTGAAATCAAGGTATTGGAACACTGTACTTGGAGGCTCTACAGGAGATTCTCCTTACCTAGATTTAAACTTCTGTGTTCATTAGAGCCCAGAACTTTTAGTAATATCTCGTTGCTGTGTTGCCCAATCAAATTATATGTTATCATTTCTTTTTCTTTCCCAGCTTTGTCAGATTATAATTAGCAAATATAATTGTATATACCTGAAGTATAAATGCAATGAGTTGACATGCTGATTTGTGTGTGTGTGTGTTTGAGACAGAGTTTCTCTGTGTAGCCCTGGTTGTCTTGGAACTCACAGAGATCCACCTGCCTCTGCCTCCCGAGTGAATATATCTATTCAATATAAAGCAATTATCACAATAAAATTAATGAACACACTCACTAATTAACATAATTACTACTTTTTTCTGAGTAGGCATATTTAAGATTTATTCTCTTATCAAATTTTAATTATAGGATAGAATGTAACTGTAGTCATTATTCCATACATTACATTCTCAGAATATATTCATCCCAGCATGGATTCTGTCTAAGGATTATTTTCATTATATTTAGGTTCCATATACATAGTATGGGATAAACTCAAATTGAACAGATTACAGGGATCTGACATACACAAAGCTTTGAAGCTCCTAATTAACCCAGTACCACTGCTAAGTTCCTCTACAGCATAAATTTTTCTAAGTAATTGCTGAGGTAAGACTACTCAGAACTATCCAGTACCTGCATAGTCCAGTCACTTTAGTATGGGAAAGAAAATATTTATTATCTAATATTTTAGGAACATTCTAGAAAAAAAAGGAAAGCTTTCACATGTAGCATTGTATAGGTTATATCAAAGTAGTCCTCACCTAAAACAGTGTAATCTGTTAGGTAGCAACTATTATGTTTACAGATTGCCTGTTAAATTTAGACTCTTTCTTTTGGGCATTTGGTCTTTATTTGGGGGATAAAAAAATGAGGTGTTCACATAGACATTGAAACACTGACATCTGTTTTGTTTATTTTTTTTTAAATCCTTATAGCATAGCCATATTATGGTCACCATTATGTGGCACCTGAAGACTGGTACCTGTGAAGTACACCTCACAGGATTAATTCAGAGGCACAGTGTTATGAACAGCGATAATTTTCATTAGTATGTGTATCTAATATACCAGCTGTAAATCTGTAGACTATGAATGAGATAAAAATAGCTATTGTTTATAATAGCCACTGGTGACAGTCCTCGTGTTCCCATGTCAGAATTCAGGCTTGCAATAGCCAGCTGCACATACTCCATCCCAGAGCAATGCCCAAGCTCTGCCACTTGGAATATGTTTATGGGTGATTATTGAATAGTTCAGTGATGGAGGGAAATCTACTTCCAAGAAAATGAGGACACAAAAGTGTGTGGGTATTAAAGGGTGGGTAAAACTGGGAGGAGTTTAGGGGGTGAATATAATCAAAAAATAATATATGAAATTCTCAAAAAATGAATAACAATAGTTTTTTTGTGACATGTATAACTTGACAGTAACTAACAGTTCTCTAATAGGACTTAAGAAGCTCTCAACAAGAGGAAACTCATGCCTGGCACTGAAAACCTAGCATACTACTCAGGGCTACTGAACTCATGGATCTTAGAGGGGAGCTTAAAATCATTACTTTACTAAACCACTATAAGCCCTAACTACATTCTAAATACTTGTCCTTATATCCACAGATAAATGTATTATTCACCCATCATCTAGGAGACTTCTCTTTGTAATAGATCATTTTAGAAAACCACAACCAATCGAAATGCCGACTTGTGGACTATAGTTCAAATGGATACATCTACAGAACAATTCCTGCATGTATGTAAGGCTTAGGGGGCATCACAGAAAGGGGTAAGAGAAGCAGAGAGATTGTAAGAGCCAGAGGAACAAGGAGTTTGCTGTGAGATTGGGTCTCCTAGTGATATCAGTTGTTAAACCTACAAAGTCTCATCAAAATGACTCGCTCAACAAGACTTACTGAACCAGAACAACAGTAAACACTGTAAAGTGGATGGGGAAAGCCTAGGAGGCCTCAACCCTACACAAAGCATTGCAGGAAACTAAAGAATGCTCAGAGTGAGAAGAATAGTCTTCCCTAGAGAAGAGCATACCAATTGGTTATCCAGTACCAAACGGTCAGTCCTGAAAACATACATACAGATAACATACAGACTGAGCAAGTTATATTTAGCAACTATATATATATATGTACATGTATATACATATTCATATGTACATATACATATTATATATATATATATATATATATATATGAATATGAAACAATAAGACTTGGTCCCACCTGGGGAAGCAGCTGTTTTTATAAAATAATCACTCAGAGGCCTGATATTAATTACAAACTGCTTGGCCTATGGCTCAGGCTTATTGATAGCTATCTCTTACATCTTAAATTAACCCATTTCTATTAATCTATATTTTGCCACGTGGCCATGGCACTAGTGGTCTGCTGGCATCTTGCTCCTTGGGTAACTTGATGGTGTCTGCCCTGACTCCACCCTTGTTCTCCCTGTCTCTCTGCTTGAATTTCACTCTTGGCTCTTATCCTGCCTTACAATAGGCCAAAGCAGCTTCTTTATTAACCAATGGTAGCAACACATATTCACATCATATAGAAAGACTGTCCCACAGCAGAAGGACTTGGAAGGAGGAAAGTAAAGGAGGAAATAAGGTATATTACAACCTCAAAAATAAAATAAATTTAAATAAAAAGAAAGTAGGTATTCCCCCTAGTTGAATATCTTCATCTAATTCATACTCTGCTGGGTGGAGTTGATGTATCAGAATTACCCAGAGAGGAGCCATCATTTCTCTGAGAAAATATCCCCTTTGAACATAACAAATCATGTCCACACTACAAGAAATGTTCCTTTACCTAACTCTATTCTATCAGGACTACGTACAAACATTTTAGATTGTTCAATTGTTCCTACCAGTTGTACATTCCTGACTTAGATTGTATTTTGTCAATTCTCATTTAAAAAATTAATTATGATGAGACTGTAAAAATGGCTCAGAGCAAGAGTGCTTGGCGGTCTAGTGGATAACCAGAATTTAGACCCCTTCAACCACTTTACGAAGCTCACAGCCACCTGTAACTCTAACTTCAGAGGATCAGAATTTCTCTTCTGGTCTCTGCTGACCCATGTCCACATGAATACACATTAACACAGACACCTACATACATATAAATAAAAATAACATTATTCATGAAAAATAAAGCTTTCATAATGAGCATGACATTAGTTGTGCTTCAACAAACATTATTAAGTACAACAAATATTGAATCTAAGATATCCAAAAGTCTGCTAGCTGCACTGTATCTTGTGATCCTTTCATAAGGCTTTAGAGGTGCCACATTATGAACTATAGAAAAGGATAGCCAAGAAATCCTACGTCCCCTACCTGCTGAAAGCCCAGAACTTTGTTCACAGAGCATACATATTAGTACCATTGTTAGGTAAGACATCGGAGCTACTTCAAAAATTAATGTACTCTTTTCAGCTTATGAGGCAATGCCTAACAATAGCTATTGCTATTTTGCTGAAAGGGGTGAATAGAGCCAAGTATTGAATAAATGTCTCAAGAACTCAAAATTCCTCCTTTTCAACTAAGTGTTTGCCCTTTGAGGGCCCCATCCTAGCAAAATTCCCTTTATGTATATTTGCTTTTGCATTTATTTCAGAAAAGTGCACTTATTTATATCCAATTATTTCTCCCCTCCCCCCAAGCCCAATCACGCCTGCCTCTGTCTATTGTTTGTGTGCACTGGAGCAGGATGATAGACATAAAGTGCAATCTATGCTTAGTAACAAAGTGTGAGCTGTGAAATTTGCCATGTCACTCAGTATTTTTCTCCCTTCTTTCTCTTTCTCTTGATGCATTAAAGGTAACAGGCTACATCAGCCTCTGCAGTTGTTTACTCCTTTGTAACAGAATCAGGTAGAGCAGCCCAAGCTTGCTAGTCTATGGCTGTCCTGTCACTGTCTATCTGGTTCAGATACATTTTTTTCTTTCATTTACTTAAAACAGTAACAGTCTCCACAGTCCTCCTCCATGGTTATGAGGCTTGAAAAATTCACCAAGAGATATAAAGAATGTCTTAAAGTGGAATGTATTATTCCTGGTGTATTGGTGATATGGTACAATAGCATAAAGCTTATATGAAACTGTTCTCAGATGAGGGGAGATGAAGCCCCAGAGGGAGGGAACTGTGGCTGGGTACCAGTGATGGTCAGCAGAGTGCTTCATACTCTGGCAATGATGTGCAAGAGTGTGTCATGCTAGAGAATTTTAAAATATAATTAAACCAATTAATTGTCATCTAGTAAATATTTTAAACAATGTCAGTGACAAAACACTCTTACCTGGGAAAACGTAATCTTTCATTGGTCTTAATTCTAAACAATTGCTAGAGTTACTGATGAACTTAAAAATAAAGAATGCTAACTATGGCATATATAAAAGTTATGTATGTGCTTGGGAGGTTGATGCAGGTTGTCTTGAGTTCCACACCAATCTGAGCCACATTGCCAAGTTCCAGGTCAGCCAGAACTATATGGTGAGATGCTACCTAAAACGTTAATTATACATATACATATATGTATATCGTTAATTATACATATACATATATATATGTGTGTATGTATATATATGCATGTATATATGTATATATATGCATGTGCATGCATAGAAGATATAAATCAATATGCTCTTAGTACTTACTCTTTATTTTATTGTGGATAAGAGTTATGCCATGGCACACATGTAAAGGCCAAAAGGCAACTTGTGGAAGTCAATTCTCTGCTTCTATCTGTCTTATTTGTGCTTAAATGATTTTCATCAGATATAGAATTTAAAGACTGACAGAACTGACTCAAAAGAAAAAGACATGGAAATTACAATAATTTCCAGAGTGTTATTTTAGAATGAATGTTCATGAGTCTGGCATACCTATTACAAAGTTAAAGATTTTTCCTAATTATTTGTGTATTGGTTGCTTCATCTAAAAGACATTTTTAAGTTGAAATCAATAAAATATGTTCAGCTCCAAGTGAGGACAGATTAAGATAAATTCACAAATCTAGCTTGGCTGATATGGAATGAGACTATGTCAAAAGTATAAATTTTATGGGTCATTTGCTAATTCACAGAAGGTAAGAAGTAAAAACTGTCATTCATATTCTGACTGACCAGTATGTTTCCTCTGTTTCTCCAAAACATAAGGAAAATACTTAAAACTGCTAATTATTATTCTTTTCTCAATACTGTGCTACTTTAAATTAGCAAGATTATATGCATATATATTGTGTAAATTACATAAAATAAAGGGGAAATTCAATTTACATTTTGTTCACCATTCCCAAGTACTATTATTATTTCATATTAGTTCCTTGTTTGAAACACAGTAGAATGTCTAATTCTGATTTAGAAACATTTCATTCCAAATCCCTATAGTACCGTACCATTCTGCAGTTAAATATTTTTATACCAGGAATATTTTTGAAAAATAAATACATTATATGTAGAAGTGCAATCATAAAAAAAAAAAAAATCTACTTTGGCTGTTAGCAATGCTTGGCAGGACATTTAAGCATTGAAGTTGACTCAGGTGTTAGAATCTGGGCCAGTTCCAGTTCTGGGGAATGTCAATGTGGAAAGACAGTGAGGAAATCCCATCCTAAATCTGTGGAAAAGAGCCAACACTCAACAACTTTGAATAAACAACTCTTCCAAGGACTCCTTCTCCTTGACATGCCATGCCTCTTCTTTACACACAGACAGACACACACACACAAAAAAAAAAGAAAAGAAAAAATAGAATGAAAATTGGAAATGCAGATATGTGGGTCCTTGGTTTTAAAAATAATGAAAGTCATTAAACACAAGACACTAAGTCAGGGAACAGATATTTTAAAAAAAAAAAAAATACCAAGCCTTGCTCTCAATCAAAAATAGAGGAATGCTTTAAATGAGAAAAAATGCACTGAAAAAAATAAAATTAAATTTTACTTTCTATATACATACAGCATCACATTATAAATTCCAGCAAGCCAGAGCTTGTTTGTTTACCTAACCCCCCTTTTGAGAGCCTGACATTCCTCTGGGAAAGTCTGTGTGTAATGGGTAAAATGCTGAAGTCCTTTGCTTAAGAGATTGCTGAGCAGCATCAGAAACACTCCAAATACATGGTAGCTTTTAGAACACCAGGTGAATACAAAGAGTCATGAAAGCATCTGGAAGCAAGAGGCTGAACAAGTCTGCTAAACCCACAAAGCAAGTAAATCTTTATTAAGTCTTGAACAAGCCATTAATTAAACATTTTTATTGTGTAACTGATTTAAAAAAAAAAGAAAAGAGAACATTTTTCCATTATGTGAACAGGTCTATAAATAATGAATGTATTATCCAATTCAGCTCAATGTCAACAAATCCTAGCTGGATCTTGAAGAAATGCCATGTCCTTGCACTGCCTGTCATTAAAAAAAAAAAAAAAAAAAAAAAAAAAAAAAAAAAAAAAAATAGCGGGAGGATGTTAATGTTTTCCTAAAAGAGATAAATAGGAATGGGACCATAAGCGATAGAGAAGGACTGGGTATAAGGCACACCACTAAGCATCTTTCATGACTGCAGGTTTACAGATCGACTGTGATGGTTTATAAAGACAAGCCCAGGGACTGTTTTAAACACCATCTTCCTGAGTCAATTCTTGAGAACAAAATTTTGGTTAGGTGGTCCCCATGAAATGTCACTCATCTTTGTTAGTATTACTGGTCCTAGCCTACATTTTTACTCTTTCCAGTTACTTAGTAATAATTCTAACAATAAGTAAATATTTAAATTCATTATTTATCATGAAAATTTGAGTACTTGAGTAGAGTATTTGGAATGACCCCCGTAAGCTCAGATATTTTAACACTTGGTACCCAGTTGGTGGCACTATCTGGGGAGGATTAGGGGAAGCATCCTTGTTAAGGAAAGTTTATCCATAGGCGGATTTGAGAGTCTATAGTATCCCACTTCCACTCTGGTCTTTAAGAAGTGTGGTGGCTTGAGAAAGAATGACCCCCATGGGCTCATATATTTGAATGCTTAGTTATCATAAAGGGGCACTATTTGAGAAGGATTAAAGGCTTAGGAGATGTGGTTTTGTTGAAGGAACTGTCTCATTGCAGGTAGGCTTTGAGGTTTCAAAAGCCCACACCTGTCCAGCATCTGTCTTTTGGCCTGCAGATCCAGATGCAGCTCTCAGTACTGCTCTAACACCAAGCATGGCTCCATGCTCCCTGCCACGATGAAAATGGACTAAACCTCTGAAAGATTAAGCAAGCCCCCAATTAAATGCTTTCGTTTATAAAGGTTGCCTTGGTCATGGTATTTCTTCACAGCAAAAGAACAGTGACTAAGACAGGAAGTGAATATATATGTATATGTAAGTGTGTATATGATATATATGTATATATGTAACAATGATAAAGAAAAAGAGGCTATTAATTTAAGAGTGAGGGGCCACATGGTAGGTATTAAAGAGAGACAACATAGGAGAAGCTGACTCAGAATTCACAGTTATGTGTCTCTAGAGATATCTATGTTTTATTTCCATTTAATAAATGTAGCTCAATTTGTCTTTGTCCCAATTAGTAATAACTCTTGCACTATCCCCTTGGTTTAGTTATTCTATGATACCTTAGTTTTCTGTGTTCTTCTTCAATCATGAATCAGCATCTTTATTACTTCGTGTTGGGAACCAACTATAAGCAAGCAGCCCTAGGTGACTATGAGATGATGCAATGAGTAAGAGCATAATCTATCAAGCCTTAGGAACCTAACCTCAATCACCTGGACCCACAATTTGGTGAGGAATGATTACAAGCTTTGCTTCTAATCACTGCTCCTATTACATGATACCCCCCTACACACAACAAATTAATAAATGCATTAAAAAAGAAAGTGTTTTACCAAGTGAAAAGTTCATAAGTGCATCCAATAAGTTGTTTTTGAAATTTGCGTATGTATTTATTTTATGTGTATAGGTAGGTGTTTTACCTTCAAGTGTGTCTGTGTACCATATGCATGATTGGGGCCCTTGGTGACCAGAAAAAGATAAAAGATTGCCTGGAAATCGAGTTACAGGTGGTTGTGAGGAGCCATGTGAGTGCTGCGGATTGAACCCAGATCCTTGGAAAAGCAGCCAATGCTCTTACCTGCTGAGCCATTACTCCCACATCTAATACAATATGTTTGGATCATGTACACTCCCTATTCCTTTCCCTGCAATGGTTCCCCTGTCCCTACCACCACCATTTTTTCCCAATTTCATATGTTCTCTATTTGTTTTACAACCACAGAGATCACTTAGTGCCACTAGGATGCACATGCTTGTAGGGCCCTCTGTTGGAGCATTGTTAAAATATCAGGTGCCACATCCTTGGGGGGAAACTATCTCTCCCATTTCTAGCATCTATCAGTGGTCAATAACTCCTCAGCTAAAGGTGGAGCTTCCTGGCTACCATCCCACTCCATGCTTGGGTATTTGTGGACTGATGTTTTGCAAGTCCTCTCCATGCAGTGGCAACTGCATTCATATATGTAACAACCTTGTTGTGTCCAGAAAATACTGTTTCACAGTAGTCATCTACTGGATCCTTCTCTTACAGGTTTTCTGCCCATTTTCTGCAGTAATCCCTAAGCTTTTGAATGAAGGAATGTTATATATATGGATGTCCAATGTATGGTTGGGTACTCAGTAATCTAGTATTCATTGACAGTTGATGAGTTGTGGATCTTCATGTCCATTGTCATCTACAACAGATGGAAGCTTCTCTGGTGAGAGTTGAAAGATACATGGATCTATGAGTATACCAACAAGTCTACAGAAGTTGGTTTAATACTATATCTATTTAATAGAATAATAGTAGTAGGATATTTCCTAGGACTTAAAACTATTTAACCACTATTCTTGACCTCATTAACAATACTAGGCATGAGTATTGTCTTGTGAATCAGGCCATAAATTCAATGTGTAAAAAAAACAAAATGAAATAAATTCTCACTCTGTAGCCCTGGCTATCCTGGTGTTCACTATTTAGAATAGCTTGGCTCCAAACTCACATGAATCTTACTTCTGCTTCTGGAGTACTAGGATTAAAGGTACATTGTACCATGCCCAGCAAAGAAGAAAAATTTTAAAAACACATTTTAAATGACGATCCTAGGCTATCCTAGGATGGCATTAATCTGCAAATGCCTGGTGGATAATTGGCAAGATGATACCAAGAAGTCTAACCTGGGCTGCATAGATGGCTTAGCAGTTAAGAGTCTTTACTACTCCTACAGATTATCTAAGTTTAGTTCACCTGTCCTCTGTGGACACTTGCATTAAATGAATGTGGTACACATAAACTCTCTCTGTGTCTTTCTTGCCTCTGCTTCTATCTTCTTCTCTCTCTCTCTCTTCTTACACACACACACACACACACACACACACACACACACACACACACACACATTTTTAAAAGAAAAGTCTAATGAAAGGAAAATTTTGGAGAACCCTCACTGACATTGTTTCTATTTATTTGATTGACTTAGGTAGCAAATTGAATCATTTAAGATTATTTGAGGGGATTACTTAATGAAATGTTGGACGGCCAAGTACCACTTTAAATCTGCAGTTTTTACTCAGATTCATTATAGTTAATACAGTTACTAAAACATGGCTATGTTTTATTGGAATCTAACATTTTCATGAATGTTTCCTATACACCAAGAAGTACTTTTTATCTCATCCTTTTGAGAGTTGGAATGGTTATTTTTTTAAAATGCATTGCTAAGTAAGTGAGACATGGAGACAAGGCCAGTACATACTGCTCAGAACTCCTTAGGAATGAGATACTCCTCCCTCTACCTGGTAGACAATGAATAAGTGACTGTTCACAGCTGAGTCCCTCCCTAAGCATTTTTTTTGGCCAGAAAGAAACATAGCCCAAAGACTTGTTGCCTCCTCAGCAGTTACTCCAGAGCTCCTGGAGCAAGATCTCAGGATTTTGATACAGGTGTACCACACAGCACCCCCTCTTTCTGGCCAAACACACTGGGTTTACATTTTGCAGGAATTGCTCTGGAGCAACACCCTCATATACCTCTTGCACTCAAATATTTCTAAAGCCTGATTCTACTAAATAATTTAAAATAAATAATACCAGAATTTGGCCTCAGAATAACTCTTAAATGGGGTTTAGAGCTGGACTATTTATTGTGGTGGTTCTGGTGGTAGCTGGAGCAATGACCAGGCCTAGCATGATATAGTGGTTCAATTATTAAAACTTTCTAGCCAATAAACATAGACCCCAAATTGGAAAAGAACAGTGCTAGCAAGTGCAGTATGAGAAAGTAGATAACTAAAAACAGCAAAAAGAAGATAGCTCAGTTGACTTTTTATCATTGCCCCTTATGTATTGTGTAAAGATAATGAAAATATGGCAGTAACCACCACCAATCAAAAGTGATGTGTGGAGTCAAGGGGCATCATTGCTCTTGAGCCTGAAAGTAGAAGTTGAGGATCGAATTGAAGATTTAATTTGAAGAGAAGTAGAAATCCAGAGAAGGTTAGATTCTCAAAATATCTGACCTAGTATATAAAGGTAAGAGGATTACTTAGTTAGGTAAATGATCCTGAGAGTTGGCCTAGGGATGACTGAGTACTCAAAATACCTTTAAGCACCAGATTCCTCTAAACTCCCTTTGTAATGAATGGGCTTATTATACCCTGTTAGTGGCTAGAACACTCTTTTTGCCTAAAGACAATTTAAAGCTCACTGACTTATAGGATCTATGTCTACATCACTTCCTGACCAAGAATAATTCATATCACTTTATAACTTGGTTAGAGAAGTATTGGGTCATATAAAAGAGAAAAGAGATTAAAACCTGAAGGAACTAAGAATTAGAGTCAACAAGTGACAATAATGGTCAGGGGAAAGAGTATAGGATTGGATCATGAAGGTAATGGATCAATAAGGGCAGACTGTAGGAATGAATAATGGAGAGTTTATTGATGTCTGAACACTCTCCTATGACATAGGATTTACTACCTTACATGAATCTCAGAAGATGTTATTAACATATGCTAGGGGTATGCCTCAGCCTTTGGTTAATGAGTTATTCTATACCTAGAATAGTAGGTGGCAGAATAAAGAACTAAAAGATTTGAGAAATAGTAAATGATAATAGTTACATATTTAAGGATGGAAAATATAACACTTGGGTAGTTTAGCAGGCAGGCCCCAAGCAAACTCATGTAATCACAGTAAGACTCTCAGTGGAGGCTCTTCTTTATAGGCAAGGCTGGAAATAGAAGATGCTGTGATCTACCTGGATTCCATTATAGCAATAGAAATAATAGACCCTGAAAAAATAGATGTTACTGTAAAGAACCTCTACTCAAATTAAGGTGGGCATGGTTGTCCCTAGTATATTAGTTGGTCTGAACTACCACAACAAAATGTAATCTATCGTTATATTCATGGTATCCATAATCATGGATTCAATCAACCACTGATCAAAAATTAATAAGGAGAAACATCTCTATTGAATATGGACAATGACTTTTCTTTGTCATTAATCCTTGTAGTATAATAACAATTTTGATAACCTTTAGCTTGTATTAGATATAAAAATAATTTAGAGATGATTCAAATATTAAGATAGCATATATTAGGATAGATGCGAAAATTATGTCAGTTTTACATAAAACATTTGGAAGTTTTATAAATTCCCTAATGTGTTACTGAGCCCTAAAGCTTTGCAATACTGATAAATAGGTCAGAAAGTCACCAAGTATTAAATATAACTACCCATCTTGAGTTGTTTTCTGTCAGAATCACTAGATCTTAAAATAGAATCGATACATCCAGCTAGGTGTGGTGATGCATGCCTAGAATCATAGAATGCCAGATGCAGAGGCAAGAGGATTCCAAGTTTGAGGCAAATCTGGGCTAAATATTGATATCATATCTTAAAAACAAATAAGAAACATTATATGTGTAGGAAAATGCATGTGTTCTCTTGAAGAAACAAGAGACCCAAATCCCACATCAGGCATCACTGGTAGGCAGTCTCCTCTGCTTCACTTGATCCATATGTCTATGTGATAAAAGAGTTGTTTACAACCAGCTAAAAAAGGTATATTACCTCATGGACAGTTTCTCTCAATAAGTGCATACAAGCCAAAAACTGGAGTTTTGGTACTTGAGAGTGTATCCAGAAGTTAACCTAAAAAGTAGTATGAAATGAACTATATCCAATATGTTAAGCTTTTAATAGTGCATCTAATTAACTCTTTGTACAGTGAGAAGAACATATACAGACTCACAATAAAAATATGTATTGGCTAGTCATCCAGGTTTTTGAGGATGAAAGATTAGGGCCAATGAATCTAGCTAAGCAAAATATAATAGGCCTATGAGGATCAACACAAACTGGAAAGATTATAATATCTTATAGTAATTACCTATACTACCCAGGTGATCGCTGTCACAGATAAGACATCAAATAACCAAACACATAGAATGGCTTAGTCAGCTGCTATCCACCAGTATTCATAATGAGCCATTCTAGTGGTGGTATAATGGTACTAAAAAAATAGTTATTGTTGTAGTGATATATTCTATACTGTAATAAAATTTGCCTGAAGATCAGAGAACAGAACAAGCCACTAGATTAAACATAGAAGCCAGGCAGTGGTGGCACACAGCTTTACTCCTAGCATTCAGGAGACTGAAATCCATTTGGACCTCTGTAAGTTCAAAGCCATCCTGGACTACATGAGATTGACTCAGTCAAGGAGAGAAAACGAGCCAGGAAGTGGTGGCACACACCTTTAGTCCCAGTACTGGGAAGCACATATGCCTTTAATCCCAGGAAGTGATAGCTGGGCGGAGAAAGGTATATATGGTATGAGGAGACAGGAACTAAAGGCTTTTTGGCAGAAGCATCCCTTTCAGCTAGAAGTTTTTTCAGCTGAAGCCTTTTTGGCTGAGGACGCTCATTCAACTAGAGGCCTATCAGCTGAAGCATTTCCAGGCTGAGGAGTCCTAGAGGTAAGATGCGCCTTGTTCCTTTGTGTCTCTGATCTTTCAGCATTTTCATTAAATTGTGCCTTCAATGTTTTATTAAAAGGCCTTTAGAAATTCATGTTACATCTGGTATCCAACTTTTGGGGCATGAATTCATAAAAAACCACTCGTGTGTGGCCTTGCAGTCCCTGGCTCAGGCCCAAGCTACACACAACTGGAATCTCTACCCCAAATAAGCTGGACTCCCTAACCTACTGGTTAAGTTTTTGTTGCAGCCTTTCTGCAGCTAACTCCATAGGTTTTTTGGCTCTGAAAACTGCAGGAGTTAGCCACGTTCACACACTTCCCCTATGCAGATGGACAGATCTTTGCTTCTTTCCTTTCCTGGTAAATTTTGGCTTTCTCTAGGCCCCTCCTCAGACTGCTGCCATACCTTCATCTAAATCGTCACTGTCAGCAGATTTGGAGAGTCAATTGGAATTTCCTAAAAGGAGGAACTAGTTAAAAGAAAGTTTTTTCCCACATTAAATAATGGGAAACATTTTTGCAATGGAAGGTGTTTGGTGTCTGTTTGACTATACATAAAATGGTATGAAAATGGAAAAATTAAATGAGAGGATAATTAATGTTGATAGAATAGATGTAATGTCAATTATAAATATTTATTTGATCATTTTTGTTTTATCATTAAAAAATTGGTTAATATGAGTGCCAAGATAAAAGTTTTATAAAAACTTGTTATAACAGATCATAGAGATATTCAGATCCAGACAGGAGAATTTAAAGAATAACCAATCTCAGCATTGCATTATAAGTTTACGGAGAAACAGCCTAAGGCTTTCAAACAGCCAACCTTAATCTCTCCAGTAACCTTACAGAAACTACCCAGTGACAGATATTCTCAAGGTTATATAAGAGCTGACAGGACTCCTGTGAAACTGTTAGAGTTGAGGAGATTAAAAGAAGTAATAAACTCATAAGGTATCCACTCATATTTCCTGAAGCAGATGTTAACTCATGGTCAACTTGTAATAGAATTATACCTCAAGACTAGAAAGATTTGGTTATATCAGTCTTAGAGGCTGCTCCCCAATTATAACGGAGAACCTGGTGGAATGAGGCTAAGACCATTGAACAATGAAGTAGGGCTAGAGGTATGGAAATTGCCCAAGATCAACTTCTTGGAGATGATTATGCTGATACACAAAGACAATCTTTATATGATGACCACACCCTAGTTTTACAGCACATGGCAGCCTTGAATTCTTGGGACAGAATTGAAGAAGTAAGAAAGAAAATTGAGTCATTTACAAAAGTTATACAGGGTCCAAAATAAACCTTCTCTGATTTCTTACATAATTAAGTAAAGTAGTTCAAAGTCCTTATAATTTTGTCCAAAATAGCAAAAAGTGTTCCTATAAACAATGTGGGGTTTTTTTGTTTGTTTGTTTGTTTTGTTTTGTTTTTGCTAGGAATAATCCCAAAAGAATACTTTCCCTTCTGGATTATGCAGAAGGTGTGATAAAAGCAGGCATTGGACTAACAAATGTAGATCAACAAGAGACAGTCAAGGTAATCATTTGCCATCGGGAAACTCCCTGAGAGGCCCCCATGTAATATTCTGTTCAGTCCTTTCCTGTCATCATCGAAGAAACTCCATCCTAAAGCAATTGGAGAACCTAATGCCTATTATAAAGAACCGTACTGCTCAGGGTGATAGAACAGCTATAGCACAGAAAACATGAAATTCAGGAGAAACAATAAAGTATTTTTTGACAAACTACTATAAATGAATAAAGACCAAAATTAAAAATATGAGTAAATGTAGCAGGAATCTTAAAAGTTCTTATTAATAAAATCAAACCGAGCAGTTATTGGGTGAATACTGAAGTCAGAGAGACAGAACAAGCCACAGCTATCTCACCTCGCCGGATCCTCAACTGGTCTTGTCTCCTCAGACTGGAGGCCTCTGAGTCCTCATCCAGAATGAATCTCAGCTGAACTGTGTTGCTCCAAAGCCTGAATGCTTAACCAGCCAAAATCTGAACCAGCCTCATGCTTAACCAGCCAAAATGCTTAACCAGCAAATGCTTCTAGCTTTGTCCTCACGCTTATATATCTTTTTGCTTTCTACCACCACTCCTGGATTAAAGCTGGCTTCCTGGGATTAAAGCGTGTGTCACCATGCTTGCTATTTCAATGTGCTTGAACTCACAGAGATCCAGAGGATTTCTATCTTGAATGCTAGGATTAAAGTGTGAGTGCCACATTTTCTAGCTTTGTATCTAGTGCTGTCTGTTCTCTGACCCCAGATAAATTTATTAGAGTACACAATATTTTGGGGAACACAATACCACCACAAGTAAAAGACATTTTTATTGATCTTATAGATATGTGGATGTAACAATAATTGCACCAGAATCTTGGCATCCAACTTGGCCTCTTCAGGAGGTAAAATGTTTAGCTTTAAGGATTAGAACATTATCCCAAATGAAACAGAGCATGAGATGTGTCCAATCTATAAGGCCAGAAGGACATAGAGGAAAATTAAAGCCATATGTCACTAATATAGCTATGAATTTATGGGGATGTGATTTATTATAATAATGGAATACCCATACTAACATTCCTCCAATCTCAGAAAAAAACACAAACTAACATATGTTTCTGAGATAAATATTAAAAGGTATTATGAGGAACAATCACTGATCATCCAGATTATACAAGAACAGGGCACAATAGCTGCTAATCATTCAAAGACGCCAACGGCCCTATCTTTAAAATGGTTAACAGACAAGCCTGTATGGATTCATCAATGGCCTTTAACAAAAGAAAAACTATACGTCTTAGAGCAGCTGGTACAAGATCAGTTAAATTCTCAGCATATTGAAGAATCAACCAGCCCTTGGAATTCTCCTATATTTGTTATTGGAAGGAAATCTGGTAAGTGGAGAATGGTAAGAGATCTAAGATCTGTTAACAAGGTAATTCAGCCAATGGGTTCTCTACAATTTGGAATTCCTTTGCCTTCTCTGTTACCTAAAGGATAGCCTCATAGTTATCATGCCATTCTGATGGTATTAATGGATTTTTCAGAAACTCTCAACATAGTTACCGATTCTCACCCAGTATGCAGAAAGAGTTGCCTTACACATTGAAACTGCTGAGTTTATCCTTGATGAGTCAGAATTAATTTTGTTGTTATTTAGTTACAAGAAATAATCAGGAATAAGAATCATCCCTTATGTATAGCACACATCCAATTACATATGGGTCTGCCAGGCCCTGTAGCAAAAGGTAATGACAAGATTGATCAGTTATTGATAGGAAACATGCTGGAGGCCTCAGAATTTCATTAAAAAAAACATCATGTCAATAGTAAGGATTTAAAAAAGCATTTTTGATAACCTGGCCACAAGCCAAGGACATTATAAGAAAATGTCCTACTTGTTCTTTATACAGCCAAACTCCACTACCAGCAGGATGTAACCCAAAGGGTACTTAAAGGAATGAAATCTGACAGATAGATATGTTTCATTTTGTAGAATTGGGAAACTGAAATATGTATACCATACCATTGATACCTATTCAGGATTTCAGTGGGCAACTGCTCTGAGTTCTGAAAAGGCTGATTCTGTAATCACATATTTGCCAGAAGTTATTGCCATCATGGGTGCACCTGTAAAAACTGACAATGCTCCAGCAAATGTCTCTGGTAAAATGAAACAGTTTTTTTTTTTTTGCTTGTTACAATATAAAGCATATTACAGTTATATCACACAATCCAATAGGCCAAGCAGTCATAGACATTTCAAATAAAACTCTAAAGATATGCTAAAAAAAAACCAGAATAGGTTAACAAACCCCTCCCCCAGAAATAGATTACATAGTGCATTGTTAACATTGAATTTTCTCATTGCTAATGAGATAGGAACAGCAGCTCTGGAGAGACATTGGATAATAGAAAAAAAAAAAAAACTACAGAATTAAATCAGCCTGTATACTTTAAAGATGTACTGACCTCAAAATGGAAACCAGGATATGTTACAATGAGGATAAGGTTTTGTTTTTGTTTCCACAGAAGAAGAAAAGCTATGGATACCATCAAAATTGATAAAGGTTCAATCTGAAAAAAAGAGACATCTTAATTAGAAGAGGAGATAGTTCATTAATCAGTGTGACCATTCAATTTAAATTAACTTATATGACTAACAAAAGCTTTTCATTTGATTAGATATAACTTGCCAAAAGGGAACCTCCTCAAAGTTAAGGTTGGGGAAGGGTTTTATTTTAATCTTTCAGGAGAATGAAGACTAAGGAATCTAAAGAACACTGGCCAAATGCAACATCTGAAGAAAAAGGATAAATCATCCAGAAAAAAATGTGCCATGAAAAAGATTTTCTGCAGTGAACCATGACCATGGCTAACAGTGACTTTGAAGTCTCCAAAAAGATGATGGGACCCCACAACAATGATCCATCAGGATAATAATAATGCCATTAAGCCTATAAACACCACCCAATGATTGACTTTGGACTACAAACTGCTCAGGACAATATTGAGATGGCTACCTGAGATGATATAGCCTCACACATTACTCCAATCAGGACTTGACCATAATCCTAAATTATTTTTGTCTTCCCATAAGACCACCAGCATCCCCAATCAGCAGGAAATAGCCTAGAATACTATACTTACATTCCAAAAAAAATGGATTATAGATGTTTGTCTTTGTTTAAGTGTTGGTTAAAAATTGTTATTGGTCATAGTCAATTTCTTTCTAAAAGAGGAAATGGGGACATGATATAGAAATGTATTATATAGAAAATTGAATCCACTCCAAAAAAAAAGAGATTTAGAAGTAACAGGATAAAAAGGTAAATTATTGAATCTACTCTGAAAAGAAAAAAATGAAAACATGAATATGATAAGATAAAAGGGTAGATTATTGAATCTACTTTTAAAAACAAACTACTAGTTTCAAATCTTTTACATTGGATTGGATTTTTGTATATTCTATACAAATTTTGTATATTGATACAAAGTTTAGTTTAATTTTGTTAGAACATGTTGTATATCCACTTCTAATCTTGTTTCAGGTATTGTACCTATACAACTCATTTAACAATATAATGCAATTTTCTAATACTTGAAATGTATTAACAACTACTTAGGATATAAAGAAAAGCAAGTCAATAGTTAGTCACCTATTACAGTGGAACTTGTCAGTTTAGGCATGTTTTAAAGATCAAACAGACACATTTTAGATAGGTCATTTTCAAACACTTCAGAGATCTACAGAATATGGCATTTAAGATGTTTTAATAACATAGCATTTTTTGTGACTATGAGACATGTCTTCTGGTAGCACAAATCTACTTCAGAGAAGATGATGGGCTTCAAAGAAACTCTTTATGGGGTTTACTTTCTTCGTGGCAAGTTAGCTACTGGGCAAGAAATTGCCCTTTCCTCCAATGCTGACAGTTTGGTGTCCAAATGGACAAGCAGGACACAAAAGGCTGAACCTTGCCAAGCAAAGTAGGACATCCCTTCAGAAAACCCTGCTTCACAGATAAGTCTGTCAGATATGCTAGGCCTGTAGGCTGAAGATGGATGCCCCAACATTGCAGAGGAAACTTGTGCTGTGGGATGTTCTGTATGCTGTGAATATGTGCTGCTCTGATTGGTTGATAAATAAATTGCTGATTGGCCAGTAGCCATGCAGGGTATATAGGTGGGATAAGCAGAGAGGAGAATTTTGGGAAAGGAAGGCTGAGTGAGAAGACACCAGCATGCCATCCAGGGAGCAGCATGTAGTGGCACACAGGTAAAGCCACAGAACACTTGGCAACATATAGATTAACAGAAATGGCCTGAGTCTAAGTGTAAGAGCTAGTCAGTAGTGAGCTTGAGCTAAATGGTTGAGCAGTTTTAATTAATATAAGCCTCTGTGTGTTTACTTGGGTCTGAACAGCTGTGGATTGGGCAGGACACAAAAAAAATTCAGCTACAAACTTGGGTGACTGTCCAGGCAGCCAGCTGTTTCTGTCATTTCTCACATTTTTTCTTCCAATGTACACATAAAGCCCATTTTTTTAATGTAGAAAAAAAATTCTCTTTTAAATAGATATGTTAATTGACTTATCAAGTCTGTGTAGAACAGTAGAAATCTGAGGGAATTTCAAAACAGCCACCGGTGTTAGAGGTGTGAATCCAGAGAGAGAGAGAGAGAGAGAGAGAGAGAGAGAGAGAGAGAGAGAGAGAGAGCAAGAAAGCATAGCCGCTTGAGCCGAGTCAAGCATTGGCTTTACAGGCTGGGGCCCTGTTCGGCAGGGCAGGCCTGAGTTGTTTGTAGAAGTTGCAAGTAGCTCCAGCTGCAGGTCAGTCAGACCTGGGCCCAAACTAGGGAGCCAGGCCTCCCAGGCCGGAAACTGGATCTGTACCAAGCCAAGCCAAGTGGTTTTTAATGGATTCTTGTCACATTGGGCACCAAATGTAGATGTAATCAACAGTCTTGTTAATTAAGAAACACAGAACTGATACAGGCCCAGCGGCTTCCCACAGAGGCAGGGGCTGACAGGGACATACAGGCCTGGTGGCAGCCAGCAGAAACATACAGGCCCAGCAGCGGCCCACAGAGGTAGACAAGCCCAGCAGCGGAGACAAGCAGATGCAGATAGGCCTGCAGTGGCGGCCTGCAGAGGTAGATGGGCCTGGCGGCCGACAAGGACATACAGGCCCGGCAGCGGCCCGCAGAGGTAGATGGGCCTGACAGCAGTGACAAGCAGAGGTAGGCAGCTGGCAGAGACATACAGGCCTGGCGGCAGCCCGCAGAAGCAGACAGGCCCAGCGGCAGCCGACAGGGACATACAGGCCCATGGGGGCCCACAGAGGCAGACGCAACTTGGAACAGGGACGCCTCTAACCACAACACCTGGGGAAGAAGCTATCTCCATTGGACAGAACCAGAACGAATCTGAACACTCCATCTGAGGACAACCCAGAGCCCAGCTGCTGATCCTGCGAAACCCAACAACTTGGAGGTGTTGATGAGACTACCCCGCTCAGCTGAAATCCATCTGGGAGAGGATTCAGATGCCTACAGTTTGAAGTCTGAAGAAACAAGATCAGCTGAGAAGTTGACAAATGAACAAAACATGACCTGGGAACACAGAAGAAGGCGCTGCCCAGCCACCAAACCAGATTGCCAGAATCATAAGTATATACTTCACTGACTGAGATCAGCTGCCCCTGAAGAAACAGCCCAATAGCACCAATTTAACCAAGAACTCCTACTAAACCAAGACTAAAAATTAGAACAAGAGAGGCAATCTCAGACACAGACACCATCTGCACCACACAGAGGAAGAGATGAGTAGGCGCCAGTGCAAAAATACAGGAAACAACATAAAGACTTACATGGCAGCATCAGAATGTAGTGATTCTATACCTGCAAGACCTGAACATACCAAGACAGAAGAAACAGAAGAAATCAACCCTAAAAATGACTTTAAGAAGATGATAGAGGCCCTTAAAGAAGAAATAAAACATTCCCTCAAAGAGGAAATAAAAACTTCCCTTAAAGAAGAAATGAAAAACTCCCTTAAAGAGGGAACAAAAACTTCCCTTAAAGAGGAAATGAAAAACTCCATTAAAGAGGAAATAAAAACTTCCCTTAAAGAGGAAATGAAAAACTCCATTAAAGAGGAAATAAAAAACTCCTTTAAAGAAATTGAGGAAAAAACAAACAAAAAAATGGGAAGAAATCAAGAAAGCCAAGAAAAAGCAATTAAACAGATGAAAGGAACATTCCAAGATCTGAAAAATGAATTTGAGACAATAAAGAAAACACATGCTGAGGGAATGCTGGAAATAGAAATCCTGACTAAATGAACAAGAACTATAGGAACAAGCATAACCAACCGATTGCAAGAGATGGAACAGAGAATCTCTGACACTGAAGACACAATAGAGAAAATAGATTTGTCAGTCAAAGAAAACACTAAAGACAAAAAAGTCGTAACACAAAACGTCCAGGAAATTTGGGACACCACGAAAAGACCAAACCTAAGAATAATAGGGATAGAAGAAGGAGAAGAATAACAACTCAAAGGCACAGAAAATATATTCTGCTGTGGATATCACTCTATATAAATAAAACACTGATGGCCAGTGACCAGGCAGGAAGTATAGGCGGGACAAAGAGAGAGGAGAACTGGGGAAACAGGAAGAAGGAGGGAGAGACACTGCAGCCACCGCCAGGACAAGCAGTATGTAGACTCTGGTAAGCCACCAGCCACGTGGCAAGGTATAGATTTATAAAAATGGGTTAATTTAAGATAAAAGAACAGTTAGCAAGAAGCCTTCCACGGCCATACAGTTTATAAGTGATACAAGCGTCTGAGTGATTATTTTATACGTGGATTGTGGGACTGCGGGGCTTAGGGAACCTGGAGAGAAGCCCTCCAGCAACAAATGGCGCCCAAGGGCTCGAGTTTCCACCTTAAACCTGAGAATATTTAATAACCAATTCTCAACAGAGCCAAAACCAGGTTCCTGCTTCTTGTCTCATACGGGCAGCTAGACGCCGCAAAACGCGGGTTTGAACACTGGCGGGTTCCTGGCGTGTGCGTTTGACCGACAGTATGGCGGAAATGAGGCGTCTGCCAGCGGCACATTAAGCTGTGTGGTAGATTTAGTCTTTACTAGTATTTAAAAAAAAAAAAAAAAAAAAAAAGGTTTTTGGGCTACACGCTGCTTTGATAAAAGCTTAGACCCACTATTTCTGAGACTTGATGACTCCCAGAGCTGGCGGAAAATGTACCACTGCCATGTTGGGAAGCTAAAGTGGGCGGAGCCAGCAGCCACAGCGCCGTTTCAGGCTTACAATGGTACAGTTTAAAGCAATAGGCTCAAGGCTCAAGGTAATATAAAAAATAAGCCACGTAACGATGGCTACCACACAGAGAATCTGGATTATGTTGTCTTTGATATTCGTAACTGAAGAAAAACATTTGATTACAAAAGCTGTTGAGTTATGCCAAAATGTATATTTTAAAGGTACCTTGACTTCAAAATTTGGATTTAAGGATATGTTGCTTTGGAAAAGAGTTTCTGCTTTTGTTTCCACAGAAAGCCAGAGGCTGTGGATTTGTTCCAGATTAAGATACATCAGGTTTCACCAGCCAAGACCCCCTGAAAGGTCTCCGATGACACCATGGCCCAGATGATCCAACATCCAGAGCGGTTTCAAGGCAACTGGTTCAAACAATACAGCCTCATGGACTACCCCATAGGTCTAAAATTTTCTTTGCATCCCCATAAGATACAGCGCCCCCCTCCAGCAGGAAGTAGTAAGAGATGCTACGCCCAAATTCCCAAATATACCAAGCTGGCTTTAGAGGTGGAATTGGCTCACTTCCCCTCTAAACCCAGACATATTGCTTTAAAAAAAAAAAAAAATGGTTAAGCGATTCTTATGTCCCAAATCAGAAGAGCCCTCTGGTGTGGGACAGAGAAAACCAATATTTTTATTTAAAACAGGTTGATTATAAATGTGATCTCTTTCTAAAAAAGAAAAGGGGATATGATATAGATATATAGGAGGATATAGAGATGATAAGATAAAAGGATAAATTAATCAACCTACTTTTAAAGAACAACTTGTTTAGAATGTTTTACATTGGTATAGATTTTAGTTTATGTTTAAAATGTTTTGCATTGGTATAAATTTTGGTTTGTTGATACAGGCTTGGGTTGATGTTGTTGTACTGTGTATATATATATTTCTATTCTTGTTTGAGGTATTATGTTTGTGTAACTCATTTAAAATTGTAATGGATAATTAAAAAATAGATTAATAATTAGTCATCTATGATAATCATATCTGTAGCCATGTTAGTTAAGTTTTCTAGGTATACATAGATATATTTCAGATAGATAGGTAATCTTTAAACACTTCATAGACCTAGAGAATATGGCATTTAAATAACTTAAAATTCTGTTGACGTGAGACACAATTGCTCCTGGCTGCACCAATTGATCCCGAGAGAATGTTGGGCTTCTAAGACACTTCCATTTGGAAGTTTGTCTTTTTGGCACAAAATGGCCTACTGGGCAAAGAACTGCCCTTGCCTTGACGGCTGACAGTATGAATGCAATGCTGTCCTTTCTGGAAAGCGACCACTGTACTCTGCCAAGACAGGGTAAGATGGTCTTTCAGAATTCCTGCCTCTAAAAATGGTCTGTCAGATACTCTAGGCATGTAGCCAATTTGAATGCACCAACAATGCTAAAAAATATTAGGTGACTGTCCAGGCTGCCAGTTGTCTTGGTCTACTCTTGCAAGATTCCCGAAAGTTGCTTGCATCCATCTACCATTTCTCAGGTACCATTATGTTCCTTCTCAGGTCTTTGATGTGGTTAAAGACTAGATAGTTGTAATTTCCTCAGTTATGATAAAAGATAAGTTAGATATAAAACCTTAAACTCACAAATGTAAGATAGATAGGACATCTTCTTTAATATTGTAACTGTAATTCTTGCTTGATAATTGTTTTGTTATATGTACTTTTACCATGTTAAAGTTAAAACCTTCCTTTTTAAAAAAAGAAGAAAAGGGGAAGTGCTGTGGATATCACTCTATATAAATAAAACACTGATGGCCAGTGACCAGGCAGGAAGTATAGGCGGGACAAAGAGAGAGGAGAACTGGGGAAACAGGAAGAAGGAGGGAGAGACACTGCAGCCACCGCCAGGACAAGCAGCATGTAGACTCTGGTAAGCCACCAGCCACGTGGCAAGGTATAGATTTATAAAAATGGGTTAATTTAAGATAAAAGAACAGTTAGCAAGAAGCCTGCCACGGCCATACAGTTTATAAGTGATACAAGCGTCTGAGTGATTATTTTATATGTGGATTGTGGGACTGCGGGGCTTGGGGAACCTGGAGAGAAGCCCTCCAGCAACAATATTCAACAAAATCATAGAAGAAAACTTTCCTAACCTAAAGAAAGAAATACCCATGAAGATACAAGAAGATTAGAGAACACCGAATAGGCTGGATCCAAAAAAAAAGTCCCCTCGCCACATAATAATCAAAACACTAAACACAGAGAACAAAGAAAAAATATTAAGAGCCGCAAAGGAAAAAGACCAAGTAACATATAAAGGCAAACCCATCAGAATAACACCAGACTACTCAATAGAGACTATGAAAGCTAGAAGATCATAGACAAATCTCATGCAGCCACTAAGAGACCACGGATGCCAACCCAGACTATTATACCCGGCAAAACTCTCAATCACCATAGGCGGAGTAAACAAAATATTCCAGGATAAAACCAGATTTAATCAATACCTGTCCACAAACCCAGCCCTACAGAAAGCACTAGAAGGGAAAATCCAACCCAAAGAAGCTAAACACATCCATGAAAAATCAAGCAATAGATAATCCCACACCAACATACACCAAAGAAGGACAACACAACACAACCACAAAAAATAACAGGAATTAATAATCACTGGTCATTAATATCCATCAATATCAATGATCTCAACTCACCTATAAAAAGACACAGGCTAACAGAATGCATAAGAAAACAGGACCCATCCATCTGCTGCATACAAGAAACACACCTTAACTTCAAAGACAGATACTACCTCCGAATAAAGGGCTGGGAAAAGGCTTTCCAAGCAAATGGACCTAAGAAACAAGCTGGTGTAGCTATCCTAATATCTAATAAAATAGACTTCACACTAAAATCAATCAAAAGAGATCAGGATGGACATTACATATTTATCACGGGAAAAATCCACCAAGATGAAGTCTCGATTCTAAACATTTATGCTCCAAATACAAAAGCACCCACATTCATAAAAGAAACACTACTAAAGTTTAAAACGTACATCAAACCCCACACATTAGTAGTGGGAGATTTTAACACAGCACTCTCACCAAAACACAGATCTACCAGACTGAAACTTAACAAAGAAATAAAGGATCTAACAGATGTTATGACTCAAATGGACTTAATAGATATCTACAGAACATTCTACCCTAACACAAAAGAATATACTTCTTCTCAGCACCCCATGGAACCTTCTCAAAAATTGACCACATGCTTGGACACAAAACAAATCTCAACAGATACAAAAAAAAATTGGAATAACCTGTATTTTATCAGACCACCATGCCTTAAAGTTAGACCTCAACAACAACAAAAATTATAGAAAACCCACAAACTCATGGAAACTGAATAATGCCTACCTGAAACATTAATGGGTCAAGGAAGAAATAAAGAAAGAAATTAAAGATTTCCTAGAATTCAATGAAAATGAAAGTACAACATACCCAAACTTATGGGACACTATGAAAGCAGTGCTAAGAGGAAAATTCATAGCTCTAAATGCACACATAAAGAAGATGGAGCAATCCCATACCATTGAATTAACAGCACAACTGAAAGCTCTTGAACAAAAAGAAACAAACTCACCCAGGAGAAATAGATGCCAGGAAATAATCAAATTGAGGGCTGAAATCAACGAAATAGAAAACAAGAGAACAATACAAAAAAAAAAATCAATGAAACAAAGAGTTGGTTCTTTGAAAAAATCAACAAGATAGACAAACCCCTAGCCAAATTAACCAAAAGGCAAAGAGAGAGCACCCAAATTCACAAAATCAGAAATGAAAAGGGAGACATAACAACAGACAACGAGGAAATCCAGAGAATCATCAGATCATACTTCAAAAACCTGTACTCCACAAAAATGGAAAACCAGGAAGAAATGGACAATTTTCTGGATAAATACCACATACCAAAATTAAATCAAGACCAGATAAACCATTTAAATAGACCAATAACCCCTAAAGAAATAGAAACAGTCATCAAAAGTCTCCCAACCAAAAAAAGCCCAGGACCAGATGGTTTCAGTGCAGAATTCTACCAGACTTTCAAAGAAGAACTAATACCAATAATCTTCAAAGTGTTCCACACAATAGAAACAGAAGGAACACTACCAAACTCTTTTTACGAGGCTACAATTACCCTGATACCCAAACCACACAAAGATGCAACAAAGAAAGAGAACTACAGACCAATCTCCCTCATGAACACTGATGCAAAAATACTCAACAAAATATTGGCAAACCGAATCCAAGAATACATCAAAACAATTGTCCATCACGACCAAGTAGGATTCATCCCAGGGATGCAAGGATGGTTCAACATACGAAAATCAGTCAATGTAATACACCATATAAACAAACTGAAAAAAAAAAACAAAAAAACACGATCATCTCCTTAGATGCTGAAAAAGCCTTTGACAAAATCCAACACCCCTTCATGATAAAGGTCTTAGAAAGATCAGGAATACAAGGAACATTTCTAAACATAATAAAAGCAATTTATAGCAAGCCAACATCAAACATCAAATTAAACAGAGAGAAACTCAAAGTGATACCACTAAATTCAGGAACAAGACAAGGCTGTCCACTCTCCCCATATTTATTCAATATAGTACTAGAAGTTCTAGCTAGAGCAGTAAGACAACAAAAGGAGATCAAAGGGATACAAATTGGCAAGGAAGAAGTCAAACTTTCACTATTTGCAGATGATATGATAGTACACATAAGTGACCCCAAAAACTCTACCAGGGAACTCCTACAGCTGATAAACTCCTTCAGTAAAGTGGCAGGATACAAGATCAACTCAAAAAAATCAGTAGCCCTCCTATACACAAGTGATAAAAGGGCTGAGAAAGAAGTCAGAGAAACATCACCCTTTACAATAGCCACAAATAATATAAAATACCTTGGGATAACACTAACTTAACAAGTGAAGGACCTTTTTGATAAGAACTTTAAATCTCTAAAGAAAGAAATTGAAGAAGATATCAGAAAATGGAAGGATCTCCCATGCTCATGGATAGGTAGATTTAACATAGTAAAAATGGCAATCTTACCAAAAGCAATCTACAGATTCAATGCAATCTCCATCAAAATCCCAACACAATTCTTCACATACTTGGAAAGAAAAATACTCAACTTCATATGGAAAAACAAAAGACCCAGGATAGCTAAAAGAATCCTATACGATAAAGCAACCTTTGGAGGCATCACCATCCCTGACCCCAAACTCTACTATAGAGCTATAGTAATAAAAACAGCTTGGTACTGGTATAAAAACCGACATATGGACCAATGGAATCAAATTGAAGACCCTGACATTGATCCATGCACATATGAACACCTGGTTTTTGACAAAGGAACCAAAACCATACAATGGAAAAAAGAAAGTATCTTCAACAAATGGTGCTGGCATAACTGGATGTCAATATGTAAAAGATTACAAATAGATCCATATCTGTCACCATGCACAAAACTCAAGTCCCAGTGGATCAAAGACCTGAACATAAATCCAGTTACACTAAACTTAATAGAAAAGAAAGTAGGAAACACTCTTGAATGCATTGGCACCGGAGACCATTTCCTAAATAAAACACCAACAGCACAGACCCTGAGCACAACAATTAATAAATGGGACCTCTCAAAATTGAGAAGCTTTTGCAGGGCAAAAGACACAGTCAACAAGACAAAAAGACAGCCAACAGAATGGGAAAAGATCTTCACCAACCCCACATCTGACAGAGGATTGATCTCCACAGTATATAAAGAAGTCAAGAAACTAGACATCAAAATACTGAACAGTCCAATTAAAAAATGGGCTAAAGAGCTAAACAGAGAATTCACAAAACAAGAATCACAAATGGCTGAAAGACATTTAAAGAAATGCTCAACATCCTTAATCATCAGAGAAATGCAAATCAAAACGACTCCAAGATACCACCTTACACCTGTTAGAATAGCTACGATCAAAAACACCAATGACAGTCAATGTTGGAGAGGATGTGGAGCAAAGGGGACACTCCTCCACTGTTGGTGGGAATGTAAACTTGTACAACCACTGTGGAAATAAGTATGGCGGTTTCTCAGAAAATTAGGAATCGAACTACCTCAAGACCCAGCCATCCCACTCTTGGGCATATACCCAAGGAATGCTGATTCATACCATAAAGATACATGCTCAGCTATGTTCATAGCAGCACTATTTGTAATAGCCAGAACCTGGAAACAACCTAGATGCCCATCAACATAAGAATGGATGAAAAAAAATGTGGTACATATACACAATGGAGTACTACTCAGCAGAGAAAAACAATGAAAGCATGAAATTTGCAGGCAAATGGATGGAATTAGAAAAAAATCATCCTGAGTGAGGTAACCTAAACCCAGAAAGACAGTCATGGTATGTATTCACTCATAAGTGGATTCTAGACATAAAATAATGAATAATCAGACCACAACCCATAGAACCATGGAGGTTATATATATAGCATGGAGGTCCCTAGGACGACTGTGGCTTATAATAAATTTCGGTTTTACTCAAAAAAAAAAAGAAAAAAAAAAAAAAAAAAAAAAAAAAAAAAAAAGAAAAAAAAAGAAGAGAAAAGAAACACAGAACCAGTGCAAAGAAGAAAGCCAAGAGTTCAGAGCTAAGAGCTAAAACCTTACCCTTCCTCCTGCAGTGATCCTACCTCTCCGAACCAGAGCTACTTCCTGTGTGTCTGTCTTTTTATAGTGTTTCTGTTCTGCCTTCTCATTGGTTGTAAACCGAATCACATGACCGCCTCATCGCGGCCTGTCTGTATAGACCTCCAGGTGTTCTATGATTGGTATTGAGATGAAAGGCATGCGTATCCAATACTGGCTGTATCCCTGAACACATAGAGACTTACCTAGCTCTGCCTACCAAGTGCTGAGATTACAAGCTTATGCCACCACTGCCCTGCTTTCCTATGGCTTGCTAATAGCTCTGACCCCCGGACAACTTTATTTATGAACATACAAATAACATTTGAATACAAATAAAATATCACCATAGAAGTTACTTGCTTGCACTTCCTGCTTACTTAGGTAATATTATTTCCTTCTTGGTCTCTTAGAAAGTTGAAGACAAGATAGTATAGTTTTCCTTGTTAACAAATTCAGAAAGGAAACTCACTAAAGAGTTGTAAAGTCTGAAAGATATTGAAAGTTAGTATTCGGTTGGTAATACAAGTTAGAATAGAATGTGAGTTAGGTCCAACATTTTGGACTCACCAAAATAGGATAGATAACGGAGTATTTTCTCTGAATTTGTCAAATGTTTATGAACTGGACATTGTTAATGTAATTCTTGACTGTATACTTTGTATATATTTATTATACTTTTTGTATATAGTGTTTCTTATATTTGTTATAACCTTCTTTTATTATTTTTAGACAAAAAGGGGAAATGTGATGATATATTGCTTATCATTATAAAATTTGCCTGAATATCAGAGAACAGAACAAGCCACTACATTAAACATAGAGGCCAGACAGTGGTGGCACACAGCTTTAATCCTAGCATTCAGGAGATAGAGATCTGCCTGGATCTCTGTGAGTTCAAAGCCACCCTGGACTACATGAGATTGACTCAGTCTAGAAGAGAAAACAGAGCCAGGAAGTGGTGGCATACACCTTTTTGCCAGTACTGGGAAGCACACATGCCTTTATTCCCAGGAAGTGATGGCTGGGCAGAGAAAGATACATAAGGAATGGGGAAACAGGAACTAAAGTCTTTTTGCAGAAGCATCCCTTTCAGCTAGAGGCTTTTTCAGCTAAAGCCTTTTTGGCTGAGGAATCCTAGAGGTAAAAGAGGCTTGTTCCTATATTTCTCTGATCTTTCAGCATTTACACCAGTATTTGACTCTGGATTTTTAATTAGAAGAACTTTTGGAAATTCATGTTACACATTGTTGTAAGAATGAAGTCTGTATTTGTGTCCAGCAGAGTGCCTTTCACTCATCAAGGCTTACTTGGCTACCATTAATGTTATGTCTTAATGTTCATCAGCAGAAGATAGTACTGAATTCCTAATCTATAGTGCTTTTCTTGGACTCACAAGGTATAATTGCAATAGTACTGCTTACCCACATTCTGGGTGACATTTTGGAGAGTGTATGCTTTCCAAAGATACAGCTCTGGCTTTTTACATTTAGAGCACCCAGGCTTCAAAAGGAAATGAACTCACTGGAGACAGTAAATAGTGTTCGAATAAGTTATGTCATGGTAGATACCAGTTCACTTTTGTCTTCTTGTTCCAAGAAAGTACTTGGAATGCAAAGTGTACATGATTCTGATCATTTGCCTGAAGTGATGTAGCTGTCATGCACAGCATTCAGATTGTATAAAATAGAGAGTAAATGTGTACAGTCACTGGGATTAGCCTAAGGAACTCATAGTGTTCACACAGCTCTTATGTCAGTGACTCTGATGATGATTCACTCAACAAGATAGTTCCTGATACCAACCGAAGTACTAGCTGAGAGTATTGAGAATTGAGAAGGATAGGAGACATATGCAATAAGTTTTTGTTTTGTAGTTTCAGGTTTGGCTGAAGCATTATGGGCTATAGTTTATTACTGTGGATATCGCTCTGTATAAATAAGATGCTGATTGGCCAGTAGCCAGGCAGGAAGTATAGGCGGGATAAGGAGAGAGGAGAATTCTGGGAAGTGGAAGGCTGAGAGAAAGAGATGCTGCCAGCCACTGCCATGAGAAAATGATAAGATACCGGTAAGCCATGATCCACATGGCAACTTATAGATTAACAGAAATGGGTTAATTTAAGATATAAGAACAGTTAGCAAGAAGCCTGCCATGGCCATACAGTTTATAAACAATATAAGTCTCTGTGTGTTTACTTAGTTGGGTCTGAGCAGATATGAGCAGGTGAAAGAGATTTGTCCTGACTGTGGGCTAGGCAGGAAAACTCTAGCTACAGTTTATCCCACTGCTTTCTACTTCCAGTTTATCTAGTAAATGCTTACACTAGAATCCTAAAGTGTTACCCAAAAACCTATTCAATAAAACTGAATTTTGCTTGCACATCTGGTGGACCACAAAGGATATTGTATATACAACACTCTCCCTATCCGCTTGGGACTTGTGGTTTGAAAGAAAATGGCCTCCAAAGGGAGTGACACTATTAGGAGGTGTGGCCTTGCTGGAGAAAGTTTGCCACTGTGGGGGCAGGCTTTGAGGTCTCTTCAAGCTTCACTCAGTGTGACAGTCAGTCAACTTCCTGTTGTCTCTGAGTCAAATGTAGGACTCTCAGCTTTAGTACCACATCTGTCTATATGCTACCATGCCCCCCCCATCCTGATGATAATGGACTGAACCTATGAAACTGTAAGTGAGCTACCTCAATTAAAGGTTTTTATTTTTTTTTTATCTTATTTATACATTGCCATGGTCATGGTGTCTCCTCACAGAAGATGTTATCATGGACTTAAGTATTGCTATGATAGGCTAGACCATGTGTTTGTTTGGAGGAATTTGGACTTTGGTATTTTGGGTTATAAAACTAATAGAATGCTAAGCACTGCTTAATAGGCCACACTAATAGGAGCATGGAAGACAGAGGTACTAATAATTATTTGAACTGTCAAAGGCTCACTCAAAATGTTTCAGAGAGTTTTGGTACATTGCCTAGAGATCATTCTTGTGATATTTTGGTAAAGAAAGTAGCTGCCTTTGCCCTTATCTGCCTGAGGCTAAAGTGAAGAAATTTAGATTAATTTCATTGGCAGAAAAAAAAATCTCAAAACAGCCTAGTATAAACTGTTGTGTGGAAATTAGTGGTAGCTCTAATGAAGATTTATAATGAAAAGTAGCTTTCTTCAGCTCTTGAGTATCCCTTTCATCTCTCATACAGTTACAGCCTATAGAACATTGCCTAGGTTTTCAGATAATTTCCACCGGCCTTTTTTTTTTTTTTTTTTTCTGAGACAGGGTTTCTCTGTGTAGTTTTGGTGCCTGTCCTGGATCTCTTTCTGTAGACTAGGCTGGCCTTGAATTCACAGTTATCTGCCTGGCTCTGCCTCCCAGGTATTGGGATTAAAGCCATGTACACACACTGCCTGGCTATTTCCACTTGCCTTAACTATGCCTTACAATTTGAAAAGCTCAGGTCAAAACCTTCTTAAAAGAGCAGGTAATTCCATGTATTTGCTCCAATCTATATGAAAATAAACATTTCCAGTTAAGTTTCAATTATAACCCCTCCAAATCCAGAGATTGCTGACAAAGTTTAACAATGAAGAAATGAATAGTTCAGTTATTAAATGCAAGAAAGAAGGGTGAAAATTGGCAGGCTATTTCACCAAATAAAGGATGCTGGTTAGTATGTATTTAAGAGCAGGATTTAAGAAGATCGCATGACAGCTACAATCACGTCTCCCCTCTTAACTTCTTCTATTATTGATTCATAATAGAAAGCTTCCCTTTATCCCCTTCCCCCTTGTTTTTGGTTGCTCTAAATTTTAGTCTTAAAAGTTCCTCAAGTTAACTAGAGATCAAGTGTTAATAAACCTATACATCAGGAATCCATTCAGCTTACACCAATTACAACTTACTAGAGTTAATGGATGATTCTTCCTATGAGGAAGGCTTGTAATGAAAAATTTTAGCTCAATCAGCTTCTCTGCCAGATGTAAATAAGCAAGTATCTCATCACAACCACATACAGAGCCTTATTCCCAAAACTACTCAGAATAATCTCCACATAACCCTGGCATCAAGTGGATCTCTAAGTAACAGGAAGGGGTAGGCCCACAACTCCATGTTGAATTTGTTTGGGCTCAGAGTCCATGATGTCTCTCTCACTATTCTCATCAGCTTTTAAAGTCAATTAAAGCAGGGCCTACAGATGTCTTTTCTCACTGTTACACCCCAACACCCAACTCAGCTGTAAATGGACAGTTCTCTACCACCCACCAGTTTGTGAATAACCACTCAAAGGCTTATATTAATTGTAAATATTTGGCCAGTAGCACAGGCTTACTACTAACTGGCTCTTACATTTGAATTAACCCATTTCTATTAATCTACGCATTACCTCGTGGCCCATGACTTACTGGTTCTCTGACATCTTGTTCTTTGTGGGGGGGGGTAGATGGTATCTCCCGACTCCACTGTTCTCTTCCCTTTATTAGTTTGTTTGTCCCACCCATACTTCCTGCCTGGCTACCAGCCAATCAGCTTTATTATTAACAATGAGAGCATCACACATTCATAGTGCAGAAGGACATCCCACAGCACTTAGCACCTGATACAGGGAGCAGGAGGAGGTTTTACTCAAGTAGTAAATGCCTAAATATGAACATATGAGGGGAGGGCACAGTGATTTTCCATTGTAAAGTATCCACTATGGTCATCCTCAGTTGTGTATGTACATTAGGTAAACACATGTCAGAGAAATTCTGCTTTGAACATAGACTAAATTTTAGGAGCTATCAAGTGCTATCCTTTATATTTTAGGTTAGGAAGCTAAAAGACAGAGAGAATCTGAAGACCTGACTCATTTCTTCAGTATTCTTCAGAAACCTCTTCCTGTAGCTACTGAAGATGGTGAAATGCTGGGGGACATTTCAACAAAAACCCTCTAAAGCTGAGATGACGTTCAAAAATATGTAACCAACAGTATGGCAATTCCACCAGTCAATCAACAGTACAGGGCATTGTGATGCTGTTTGGGGACATAAACCAACCTCACATTATACAATGTGTATCTGCCATCTGTTCACATCATATCCTCCCACTTCTCTTCTGGTTTGGTTGAGTAGTTCTTCTTCTGATATCCAGAATGCACTCTTTCCCTCTCATTCCTCTCCCATTCCTGCATGTGTCAACAATAAAACTCCTCAGTACATGCAGGAGAAGAAGAAAAGCAATTTCATGTGGCTAATGAAGTGCTTGGCCCAGAGTCAAATCTCCAGAGACCAACAGCCAGACTGAGATGAAGTTTACCTTTCTCCAAGCTAATGGCAGGTTTCCTGAAAACCAAGCAGGCATCCAACTGTCCAATATCCATTAACACTCAGTTGCTGAATCCCTCAATTCCTGTATAGCTAAAGAAATGAAAACTCATGATATAAAACATTAAAACACAAAGGGTCAATTGGAATGTCTTCCCTTCTAAGACTTAATTCAGCCTTTTCTATTAGACAAATGAGCAGCTGCCTTCAACTTGGACCACTCTTATTTTCAATGTTATATGGCATCAAACTAATTTTGTTCTTGAAACATGAAATAAACAATGTAACAATAAGTTTACACGAGACATGATTAGAGCAAGGCAAATTAAGCAGGTTATAAAAGCAATCAAATCAAATCAAATCAATCAGCTCTGCCTAATCCATTCTGCTTCACTCCTTACAGAGTCTTCAGAGGTGAGGACAAGGAACAGAAACCATTTTCCTGCACCCACTTGAAGGTGAGCTGAAATAAGTCTTACTGTGTCTTTGAATAAGCCTCCTCACAGGGGCAGTGCAGACATGGCTACATACTTGAAAGTCAACCACAGGACAGCAAAAAATGTCAAGTCTGCATGTTACAGTGAGACATGTCACTGATAAGTCAAAGCCAGATATAAAAGAATATGTTTAATTCCTCAAGGTGTGGAATGAATACCTTTTTTATATCCCATTTTAAACAGAGTTGATTTTAGGCAGGATGCTAGAATGCCTGCATTAAATGAAAGCAAAGTAAGTTTGTAACTACACTAAATGAGAAAGGGACATTGTTCTCTCTTGCAGTCTGTAGAGAAAAAGGTTTTAAGTGCTGGGCAGTCCTTTTTTTTCTTCTTCTTTTTTCTTTTTTTTTTTTTTTTTTTTTTTCTTTTCTTTTTTTTCTTCTTCTTTTTCAAGACAGGGTTTCTCTGTGTAGTTTTTGGTGCCTGTCCTGAGTCTCACTCTGTAGACCAGGCTGGCCTCAAACTCACAGAGATCCGCCTGGCTCTGCCTCCTGAGTGGTGGGATTAAAGGTGTGTGCCACCACTGCCACCCTGTTTGGGCAGCCTCTTAATAGAGAATGGCAGTGTGTCTCCATCCACATTATGCTACTATGACAAAATAACACAGACTGGCTTATTTATAAAGAAAATTAACCTGTTTCCTGCTTTCTGAAGGCTACGAAGTCCAATGTTAAATTGCCAGACTTCAGACCGATATCAGACTAGTGATGACTAGTGAGATCATCTGGCTCTAATCTCTCTTTTTCTTATAAGGACACTAATCCTATCATAGAGGCTCGATACCCCATTTAATCCTAAGTACTTCCCAGAGGCCCCACCTCCAAAGTGCTGTCAATATGACTTGTAGGGAAAAGTTTCTAGTTCATGAATTTGGGGGGATGTATTTGAAAAATTGTATTAGAAATCAGGATCAAGATATTCTGGTTTCAGTTTACTCGGTGGCCACATGCACCTGAACTTCCCTATTTTATGTACCTAGTGAAAGGCTCACATAAGTAAAATGGCCACACAGGACTACTGCAAGTTTCAAATGTGACTGTGTCAACCTGCTTTGAGAAGCACAAGCTGTTTAGTTAATGCAAGAGAAAGCACTGAAAGCTGTCCTGAAAGATTAGAACTCTCATTTTGTGGTCCTCCAGAGGGAGCCATATCCAGGAGGTGATTAACAGACATGCACGATATTGGCTTGTTAATGAATTACCACTAATGAGAAGTCAGATAATTAAATGGCTTGTTAGCATCATTCTGGGGCTGACTTCAAACTGGCATCTAGCACATACATCAAACCTCTTTGAATTTCTATAGTCTTTGTTATTTTTCTTAATCTTCCTTTGCACTCCTGCAAACGTGACTCATTTCTAATTGCACAGTTACAGTCTTGTAAGCCTTTGCTAAATGTCCATCTGTGAGAACAAATGAAGGAATGTGTGAATTTCTGAATAAATTATTGATAAACTGTGAACTGATGAGTTTGCTTTGAGAGCAGTGATCAGTTCCTGGTGAATTGCATTTTCCAATAGGTTCTGTATGAAGGAGACACGGGTCCATAAAATTGGAAGAAAGAGGAGATGCCATGCTTTCTCCATCACACAGTTGGGAGGAAAACCATTGATCTGAGATGACGCTCATCTGTGAAGCATCTGCAGAAGCTGACCTGTCCTTGCAGAAAGGAAGGTTACTTTTTAAAAAGAACTCCTTCCTCCCTCTGCTGGCCAACTGGAGGATAGCATACATAAACGAGGTCACCATTCTCAATGAAATGAAAACAACTCATGAAGGACATTTGGGATTCAAAATATATTTGGTTGAGATCAAGTGACACATCTCTTATTATTGGAACAAAGCAATATCCAATGATAATAATAACTATAATAAAAATGAAGATAATTGCAAATATGTGTTAGGAACCATATTCCAAGTAAGTCTCTAAGTTCTTTGCATGCAGTTCCTGCTGAGCAATTTTTCCTATGGCTGGCAGAGGTAACTCGATAATATGGAGTTGAGTGGAAATAAGGAGGAGGAAGGAGTCATCCTCCAACATGTAGCAAAAATAATTAGAATGTCTCATTAGATGGAAATTTTAGTTTGTCACTTAAAAATGTTAATTTCAATTTTAAACTGAAGATTCAGAAACAAATACATATTAGAAATCAAGTAGAATCAACTTGGGTCAAAAGCCATAGTGTAGTATAAATAATGAGGTTCTCTAATTGAGGCTGGTATTTTATACAGGCATGAAGACCTTCTTTTGTTTTTTATATGACATATATCTGAGGTTGGCCTAGAACTCTGTATGTATCTGAAAATGATCTTAGAATTCTGATTCTCTTACTTCAAACTCTCAAATGGAGTGCAGGGCTCACAGATATTTGGTTTTGTGAAGGGAGATCTTGAAGAGCAGACTTCCAATTCTAAGTAAGAGCACAAGAGGGTGTTAAAATTGGTTTTTAAATCAAAATTCCTCCAAGCTCTCAAAGCTCATGTTGGAAAAGTTCCTAGATGGACCTCAGGGAGGAGAAACACTCTGCTGTTTGTGTTTTGTTTTCCATCAGCTTTTTCTGTGTGCTTCAACATGTAAAGTGCTTTGGCAGGAGCTAGTAGAATTTTTTTTTTTTTTTTTTTTTTTTTTTTTTTTTTTTTTTTTTTTTTTTTAGTACAAATTATGGTAGTATAATTTTGATTTAGAAATGTTGTATTTTATTTTTTTTTATTTAAATATTTTTAGAAGGTAAAAAAAAAAAAAAAAAAAAAAAAAAAAAAAAAAAAAAAAATATTTTGAAAAGAAAAGTATTTTTTTTTTTTTTTTTTTTTTTTTTTTTTTTTTTTTTTTTTTTTTTTTTTTTGAGAAAGAGTATGCAGTTCAGGAGACAATATGGAGTAGAAACAGATAACAGATTTGAGAATTAAGCAGATGTGACATTGAATCATCTCCAGTCCCTGGCACATAGTAACTATATTAGTCACAAGTTCAATAGAAGCATTAGGAAGGCAGATAGATAGATGATAGGTAGGTAGATAGATAGATAGATAGATAGATAGATAGATATAATGATCAAATGTAAAGAAGGGAAAGACAAGTAGAAGTTAGAAGCCTCAGCAAAAGCTGGAAATCTGTATGAGAAACCAAAGCTTTTGTCAGTTCTTACTGACTGTTGCCTTGGTGATATTGGTATTCATTAGAACCCTTTATCCTACACACACACACACACACACACACACACACACACACACACACACACACACAGCCCTAACTCAGGAAAACGTAAATGGTTGTGATCTCAAAACTTACTTCATGACAAGGCAGAAGCAATGAGAATAAGAAAGTATTTCTCACAGAAACTCTCATGTTGGCCACTCAAATGAGAAACGTACAAAAGGATCCTGGAAACATAGCTCACTCTAAACAACTTGATATATTACAAAACCACCTCTCACAGAAACCATTAACCTATTCCTACTGGTATACATGCATGATTTGTAATTAATTTTTTCCACTTAAAAACCTTAATTGCAGCTATTGTTAATAGTTAGTGTGTCCTGTTAGCTGTCTAGTAATGACGAAGGTGCAGATAGAACATAGATTCTATTTAAATTTTCCAGAGCCTCATGAAGGCAGCAAATTATAGAACAAAACATGTTGGAGTCCAGTCATTCTCTATGTTCAGTTGATTGGAGAGATGAAAGTCTATAGACAATAAAGGTGGTTTTTGTTAAGCCTAAATTGGTATGATTGATTTTCCTCTGGATCACTTAGATTCCAGAAATCATTATGGAAAAAGAAATATTTACTCTTCATTTAAAGTTTTACTACATGAGAAAAAATAAAACAAATAAAATAAAGCATCACTGAGGAACCAGGTCTTTATGTGGTAATTTAAAGTAATAATGTGGTCCATAAAGAAGGGTTAATGTGCTCTGACTGCTCTGAGAAAAGATTTCATTGTCAAAATAAAAGCTCAGATACTGGTAAACTCAGGGGTCTGTTATGACCTATACAACAGTCCTTTAAAAAGTTTAGTGGGTTCCTGTCCACCACCAGAAGCTCTACTCTGAGAAGTATGAGGTTCTTAGTGGGTCACTAAGTACACCTTCCTGCCTTGTGGAGAGAGTTTATATGAGGCAGTGGTAGGTAAGAATGGGCAGGATCTTCACTCACCAAATTCAGTCATTATCAGGGCTGTGTGATAAATGACACAGAGAATACTAATGAATTACAATTGCCATAATTAGAAGAAAAGAAAAATGTGACTGGGAATCAGCAATTTGCAGGCAACTTGCTCTTGGATATCTCAAAGTGGATAATTTTGGAGGGGTCAGGCTGGCTGACTCAGGAGGAAAAAAAAGCTTGATGACACAAGTCATTTAGAATTTTAAATTCTCAAAGTCCATCATGATTGAAACTCTAGTTCCAGAAACTTGGAGGAGAGTACAAATGTCTTATTTAATGCATTAACCTTTTTATGTGTGCATATCTACATGCTGGTATCTATGCAAGGCATGTGGATGTGGAGGCCAGAGGTCAAATTCAGGTGTGTTCTTCAACTGCTCCTCACCTTGTCACTGAACCGGGAGCACACTGATTAGTCTGGACTGGCTGGCTAGCAAGTATTAAGGACCCCGAATCTCTGCTCTCCAGTGCTTGGACTTTAAGCTTAAACTGATCCACCCATTTGTTCACGAGTGCTGAGGATTCATCTCAGGTCCTTGTGTTTGCATGACAAACACTTTACAAACGTAACCACCTCCATAGCCCCAAATAGCTATTTATAGGTTAAATAACGTTTTCCAAAAATTGTAAGTCAATTCCAGTGATGAGTCTAGGCAATATATATTGGCCAATCTTCCCCCTCCTTAAATGGAACACAGGTGCTCAGGGATTAAATTTTTACCTCATGCTTTGTATTTGTGATAATCCCTTGCATACCTGGAACTATGGAGATCTTGGAAGATCTTTCATGACTCAGCTCCTTAGCCCTATTACTGTTGATATGTTCTAAAGGTTAGCTTGACTTTTAGAAAAGACAAACCACATATTCCCCTCATCCAGGCATACGTATAACTTAATTCCAGATGACAAATTTAATGGAATGCCTGATCTGCTCCTAGGAGAGCAAGCACATGGTGTCTGGTACTTATCAAGAACACTGGCTGGGCCGGGTGGTGGTGGGGGGGGGCGGCGGCGGCGGCGGCGGCGGCGGTGGTGGTGCACACCTTTAATCCCAGCACTTAGGAGGCAGAAGCAGGCAGATCTCTGTGAGTTCAAGGCCAGTCTGGTCTACAGAGTGAGTTCCAGGAAAGGCACCAAAGCTACACAGAGAAACCCTGTCTCGAAAAACAAACAAAAACAACCACTGGCACACAGTAAATTTCTCCCTCTAATGTCAGAATCTAAACAGAATCTAAATTGTTTTTCAGGAGAACCCATTCTCTTTTCACATGACATCCCTCTTGGACTTCAGAAATGGATGATGGTCTCAGTTTGAACAATCACATTTCCTTATCCCCTTGCTTTCCTCTGCTGATTTATCCATAAACAGGCATGTGATTCAAATAACTCCTGCAATGTTTTCCCTGAAGCTCTGAGGTACAGTGTTCTGCTTCTCCAACATTGCAGAATGTTGGAGGTGACATGCAGTCATGGAGTGATTTGACCATGTTCCTTTTTGATAAAGCATCAGCACATAGAAAAGACAGTGAAGAGATAGAAAAAGACCAACTCATGATGACATTGGAAGTCAGAATGAAACCATGCTGCAATCAATTCTGCTGATAGTTTAAGAAGGCTAAATTATTTTAGATTACTTATTTATCTGCCAAGATAGCAGAAAACTAATTCAATTATTGGACATGTTAAGATAGACAAACCCAGGAAAGTTATTTTTCAAATGGTTGGAGTCTTACAAAAAGAAATTTGATGTGACATTTTTATTATATCACTAAAACCTGAAGACACATGATATTTGCTTAATTGGTTCACTCAAAGTTTTATAATAATAAATATCATGGCCAGGAATACAAGTAGTCTTTTGACAGGTAGAGTCTCATATTTTGGATAGGATACTGGGGGTGTGGATTGCAGCATGAATGCCACCAAAGGGGATGACCACTTATCTTAGCTGTACTGGCAGCACTCTAAAGGATGATGCACTATTCTTGAACAAGTACAATTTTTCTCTATATGAAATTGTGCCTTTCATATATCTTTCAAATGTCATTTAAACACTAAAAGCATTTATAGCTTTCTGCGGAAGAATAATAAGCCTATGTGCAATAATTCAAACAATAATGATTAAATTAAGTTACTCTTCATATCAACAACCTACTTAAATCCAGTGAGCTGCCCACACGATTTTGAAATGCCTTTAATTTCAAACTACATTTTGAGTGAATTATCACACTTCATAACCAAAGATAATTGCATTCATTTAAGAAATGAGAGATACTGTCAAATTAAAGGTCCAAAAAAATCTAACATTTTAAATGTATTCCCTTACGATGTATGAGATATTCAAAGTCTCAAGGGTAGCATACTATTAAAAATGTTTAAAAGAGAATGGACAATTCAAACTTTCTGTACAGCTTAGAAATCAAAGATAATAATCAGCATTATTAGATATCAGATATAACAGTGATGCACATGGTGAAGTAAGAATGTACCTTCCCATGATGCACCTGTGAAGGATTTTCACTACTTGTCTTTTCAAGTCTTTATAACAGCACAGATGTAGATTCAGTAACTGTTCAAGGATTTTCCCACCTATACACATTGAAAATATGTATCTGTAGCTGAAGTTTTCTCCAGTCCTGACTGGCCCATGGTCAGAACAAATCTCTATCACCCTCCGGTCCCACAGCCGCTCAGACCCAATCAAGTAAACACACAGAGATTTATGTTGCTTACAAACTGTATGGCCGTGGCAGGCTTCTTGTTATCTAGTTTTTCTATCTTAAATTAACCCATTTCTGTTAATCTATATGGCGCCACGTGTTCTGTGGCTTTACCTGTTGCCTTTACATGATGCTCCCTGGAAAGCAGGCTGGCATATCTTCCAGACTTCCACCTCCCAGCTTCTCCTCTCTGTTTGTCCCGCCTATCCCATACTTCCTGCCTGGCTACTAGCCAATCAGCGTTTTATTTATTCACAACATACAGGAAATCCCACAGCATGAATCCTTAAATGAAATTTAAAAGCAAATAGAAAACTAATATATATATATATATATATTATATATATATGTATATATATATATAAAATTGTCTACTATCTGTGAACAAATAATTCATACAAATTTATGATACAATAATCAGAGAAAACAAATATTCTGACATATATTATACATAATTAATATATCAATAAAAATCACAAAGCATGTTTTTAGTGGTATAAAGAATAACAATACATGGAAATGAACAATAAAATTTTTTCGCTTTATGATTTCCACAAAAACAGAAAGAGGAATCAATAGGCAACTCAATGAAATACAAATGAATAGCCATTAGAAACAAAATCTTGACATTAGCTACTACTCAACAAAGCACACAAAATTAAACAAAGTGACACACTATATTGTTTTCTATTAGTTGGACTAAAAGAGTAAAAGAGAAAACAATACATTAGACTTGCAAAATTTCAAGTCATTTCTGGTATGATAAAACTATCAATTTATCCTGTTTTATAAGTATTGTTTATGGTTTCTGCTTTACTGTGGCATGCTGACTCCCTCCATTCACTATGCTAGTCTAAATCACTTTAAAAATATTTTTTGTTGTATTTTAAATGGCTTCATTCAAGGAAATGAAGTCAGATATTCTAACTATATCTCCACTTTAATGAATAGTCACTGATTTATTTTACATATGAATGTATTTAAGCATATGGCCCCCGTCTCCATAAGTTACACATCAGTGGATTCAGCTAACCATGTATTGCAAAATAATCAGGAAATGAAAGTTATATTTGCTGTCATTCAGTGGGACTTTGAATCCAGGACCCCCACACATACACTGATACCAAACAGTATCAGTTGGTGGCCAAGTCCCCTATGTAAGATAGTGAGTACATGCATGAAACCAACACACATCCTTCTGTATATCTGAATTCATTTGTGGACTACCTATAACAGAAATACCATGTAAATTCTGCATTAGTCTTGTTTTTCTGTATTGCCAAGGAGTCATGTCAAGAAAAAGAAATATATAAATGTTCAGTACTGACAATATTTCTTCTTTCAAGGAAACATGTTGAACAGATGTAGGAGGATATGTGTACAAAGAAAAATGTGTGTGTGACTTGAAATAATAAAATGATATATGTTATGCCATAATTTATTACCTGAAACAAATAACAATATATTTCTGGACCCAGGTGTTGCAGTTCATCTAAAAGGAACAGTGTTTGAGAAAAAGAGAATAAGGAAATGCTTTATTTAATTAGTAGAATCATTGTATATAGAATACGCTTCTGAAGTCTACCTTAGATGCAATGATTCTACTAATTTTTCCTCTGCTATTTAGTGGTCACAAACAGAGAAGAGGAAGATTTGCTAACTAATCAGCCTTTCTGACCCAGGAGGATTTAAGTGAAACAGATAGAAGCCAGAATAAGCAAAGGAGAGAGACAGGCTGATATGAGGAAAAGTACTGTGTCACCTCTGTTCATTCTTTCTATGACATGGTGTTCCCAGTTTGGGAGAAAACACTGCTCTTTCAGTATTCAGTATGTGCACACACAAAGCCAAGTAGGATCTCCCCCAAAGATCATGGCAGCAAAAGGGACAGACACACTATGTGACACAGACACCAAGGTATTCAGTCAGTCCCACTCACCCAACAAGTATTTGCAGATCTGTGTGAAGAGCCAGTGTTTTCAGCCTAAACAAACTTTAGATTCCTGGAAGGTAATCAAGTAGCCCATACTCCCCAGCAAACCTACAGCAAAGACAGTGGCAAAATAATGTGTTGCCTGCTCCAAAAATTGGTGGCTTTCCAGTGAATTAGGAGGTAATAAAGCTATAGCATTCATATAGTTTGTTTTTTTCCTCATTGGCACCATGGAAGAAAATGTCATTATGAATGTTTATGATTCTGTTCTGACAAGCTGTCTCAATCTGAGTTGATTTGGGGATCTTGTGGAGGACATTTTGCAGAACAAGTTATTTTTCCTTTAGAACAGGGATAAGTGAAATAATCATTGTGCATGTTCATTAAAATGCTGTATTGAATAGTGATATATTTCCAATGAAGTTCTATGTTGTCCTCCACAGAAGGATGAGATACAAAACATAAGAAGTTTATTCTGCCTACAATGGGGAATAGAGGGCACTGCCCTAACAACTTGACTTCCTTCTAAAGGAGTTCAGAATAGACCACCCCCAAATACAGCCATTTTAAATAAAGATCACTTACAACCAAGGGTTGTTAGGAAACAACAAATATAGGGTGGGGATTTGTCCATAATTACTTGATCCGCCTGAAACCAGTACCTCCCTAAGGATTTCATTTGGCCTGAAATCCTTCCTAGGGACTCTCAGGAAGCAGGAAGAATTCAATTCCTATCACAAAAGATAGGCCTGAGCACCTTGCTTAAACAGTCTTCACATAAGTTGCCTGTTGTTTATTCTACCGAAGACCACCCACTTCTCCCCCAAATAATTCACTCCATTTTGTATTTTATGCATTGCCTTCCACCTGTCCATACAAGTGAGTATAGAAGCTTCTAGAGCATGGGATAATTGTATTTGGGAGTGTAGGAGAGAAAGTCATAAGCTCCATTAAATGATGTCTCTGTGTTGGCTAGAGATGAGTAGCCCCAAATGTTCAAACATAAATGAAAGGTGTTGGCATTTGACAAGGCACCAAATATTTAAGTCAAGATTACAGCATGAATTTTAAAATGTGGATCAACTTTTATTGTTTGTGACCCATATGTTCTGATTTTCTTTCACCTTTTTCTCCTTTACCTCTGGCCTTTGCAATAAACCTTTAAAATGTTGGATTTTTTTAATCTATCATATTCTTATGTTTTTCCTCTTGTTATATGCTCACCCTTAGTTTATTTTATGAGCTCAATCGTTGAATGCTCAGAGAGTAAATGGACAGCCTTTTTTTTCTGATATCTTATGCCTCTTCTTGCAGTGTAGACACTCTCCTAGTGAGAGTTTACTATGACCTATGTGGTTTGGTGCCTTGACCTGACTGGGGATGGTGAGAGAGTTTAGAAAAGGACAGTGACACTGAAGAAACAACAGACACATGCACAGAAAAGCTGGAGTCTGCTGGGGTGTGTACACCACAGTCTGGGTGTGTGTAACAACGACACACCAACCCAGAACTTCAACATATTAACACAAAGTACATATGTATGTGGTGGTGAGGGTGTGTTAGCCAGTCTTCTGAGGTGTCTATAGAAAAGCAGGAAAGAGAAAGTTGCACACACAGGTCAATGATTTGTAAATACTTATATGTGAACCAGAGGAAGACCTGGCTTTTCTGAGCCTGACCAGGGGTTCTTTGCCAATTTCCCATAGGTACAAGGTCTTGGTCCTTGACATGGTTAATTATATACAAATTCACTCAGGACTTCACTCATGCTTTACACATTCACTCAAGGCTTCCCCTACTCCTTTTATTTATTTATTTTTTATGGTAAGGAGATAGGAAGTGGCATAATAGTAAAAAGCATTAAAGATGTACCTCATGGCATAGGAGGCTACATTCTCATCATTTCCACTGATTTTTGTTCACATACCGTCAACACTAAATATGCGTTTGGGGTAATACTCCTAAAGGGTTTTCATCAAAATATTAAACAAAATGTCAGTGCAATCCTGCCCATCTTCTCTTACAATGCTAGCAGCCAAATACAGGTCATTGACTTGCACAAGCTATTAGCAAGTGCTCAACCATACCACTGTACTCCAAACAAACGCTCTGGGTCCTCTTACACTATAGCAAAGGATGGTGGCTACCAACATTCCATATAAGAGAGGTGAAGTTCGCAATGTAATTCAAACTTCACCCTGAAGGACCTGTTACATTACAACAGTTCTTAGAGCAATTAGGCTGTTCTTAATCTCCATCCTCATGCTCATTGCTTCTGTCACACAGGAACTTGATGTTAATTAAAGTAATGCAGAATTTTATTCAATAATGTTTTTAATCAACTGGTGTAACTACAGTGGTTCATTTGAGTATGAGTTTGCTTGGATTAAGGGACACATAGATAGCTGTGAGTACAGTATTTCTAGATAGGTCCATGAGGGTGTTTCTGACGAAGATGGCTGTGTGAGTCCAGGACAGAGTGAGGAAAATCTTCCCTCCACTAAGTGGGCACCATGCAGTGAGTGGAAGTCCTGACAATAAAAAAGCAGAGAAAGGGAGAGTTCACACTCGCTTTCCTGAAGTTGAGATGCTCTTCATCTCATACCCCTGAATATCAGGACTCCTGGCTGAGTAGCCTTTCAATTTGGGAACTTAATTAGAAGACTCCTGGATTCTCCAGCCAAGAATTAAGCCACTGACCTCCCTAGTGCAGCACGAATCTTAAAAGTTCTTATTAATAAAAACAAACCCGGTGCCAGTTATTGGGATGAATGCTGGAAGATCAGAGAAGCAGAACAAGCCACAGCTACCTCACCTTGCCAGTTCTTCAGCTGATCCTGTTTCCTCATCCAGAATGAATCTCAGCTGAACTGCTGCTCAAAAGCCTAAAAGCTTAACCAGGCCTAAAGCTTCTACTTTCTGGTCTTCATGCCTTATATACCTTTCTGCTTTCTACCATCACTTCCTGGGATTAAAGGCATGAGTCACCATGCCTGGCTGTTTCCAGTGTTACTTTGAACTCACAGAGATCCGGATGGATCTCTGCCTTACGAATGCTAGGATTAAAGGTGTGTATGCCACCATTTTATGGCCTCTATGTATATCTAGTGGCTGTTCTGTTCTCTGACCCCAGATGAGTTTATTAGGGTGCACAATATTTTGGGGAACACAATATCATCACACCCTAGTTCTGATGACTTCAGATTTGAATAGCCAAGTGAGCCCCTTTCCATGATTGAACTGCAAAACAGCATATAATAGGACTTAGTCTCCATAGCCCTGTGCTCATTTCTCATAATAAATTCCATATCATCTAACATTTGATTATCTATCCATATCTATCTACCTATCTACCTACCTATCTACCTATCTATCTGTCTATCTATCTATCTATCTATCTATCTACCTACCTATCTATATCTGTATATCTATATATCATCTATAATCTATACCCACAATTACATACTACTTATTTCTCTGGCAAAACCTAATACAGTAACCTACCATCCTCTGAAAACTCAGCTTTTCTTGACACATGCAATGTGGAACTCCTCCAATTTTGAAGTGTCTGTGCATGCCCTTTTTTATTATTTCACTAATTCATGATAAAGTAAGATAGCTATTAAGTCCAAATTAAATAGTTTTTTTTTTAAATAAAACACCACAGTACAAAAGAAAAATAATGCTGAAGTTGGACAGTAAGAAAATGAACCAACTGTAGTTAATGTATTAGTGTTTACTCTAATAACATGAATCCATATGAGCTCCTTGGTGTACGTAATTGTGGATGTAGATTATAGATGATATATAGATATAGATAGATAGATAGATAGATAGATAGATGATAGATAGATAGATAGATAGATAGATAGATAGATAGATAGATAGATATGGATAGATAATCAAATGTTAGATGATATGGAACTTATTATGAAAATGAGCACAGGGCTATGTATGGGTGTCACTCACGAGCACTTGTAGAGAATCTTGACATGAATTCAACCATAATTAACCAGATCATTGATTTACAGTGCAAAGGCACAAGATAAGAAATACCTGATTATGTCCAAGGGCATCTTATTTCTCCGTAGAGACAAAAGACTGTCTCATAGAATTGCTGTATAATTTGTCTTAGTTACAGACAGAGACAAAATTTTCACTGATAAGCTTTGAATATAAATAACTTTTACACAAAATGATTTGTTCTGGCTTTAGTTTGGTGCAGTTTATATCTGTTTAGATCTGAGAAAATGGTGATTACTGCATTAACTAATGGTATTTCTTTTTCTAACTTGTGTGAAAATATCTGTAGCTCCCCATGGGCTTAGTGTGCAAGTCTAAAGATAAACAAGTGAAGACGCTTGCTTACTATTAAGGCAAGATAGAGCATATCTCAGGCCCCAGGGCTTCCCTACATGTTTGCTATCAGTTCATTGTGATATGCATGCTTTCTCGGGGATTTATCAAACTAACAGCATATATAGGAACCTGAAAAATTGATATATTGCTAACTACCTGTCTTTTTTTGTTTGTTTGTTTACAGAAAGCTTAAATGTACTGACCTCATTCCCAAAATTGTTAATGTGAGACGCCCTCCAGATATGCTTGTTGAATTGCTGCTCAGGTGAAGGCACAATTTTAGGAGGGTCTAAAACCTTTAAGAATTGTGAGTTAGCTGGAAGAAATAGATCATAGTGGTATGGCCTTTGGGCTGTATCTTGTCCCAGACTATTGTAATACTCCCATTCAGTCTGACTTTCCTTCCTGTCTACCATGAGGTGAACAACCTCTTCTTCATACTCTTGTCAACATGACATTCTAGTTCAGATTTTACTAAGTTGAAGACTATGGTCTGAAACTGCAAACCAAAATAAATCTTTCTTACATTAAGTTACTTATCCTGGACAACTCTGTCACAGTGATAAGGAAGGTGACAAACAAAGTTCTGAGAAATGTTTTATGTAATTAGAATTACCAAAATGAAAAGGAAATATTATTTTCTTCTTTCTTAGCTAACAATATCTTAACCTGCATCTAGAGCCAAGTTGATTCTTGTTCACTATCATTAAGGATGTTCTATACCCACAGCCTATGTAAGATTAGCCAGCTGCCACTCCCTGTGAGTTCATCTGTTTTTAACAATCTCCTGTAAAATTTTTAAAAAATCCTTTATGTTTCTCTGTATATTTGAATTTCTGCCACGAAATTATGAAGCACAGGTTTGTTTTGTGAACCTAAAACAAAATCCCTTTATTGGTGAATAGAGTTGCTCTAATTGTATGTATAAAGCTCATGCTTCATTTTTGTCTTACACATAGAATCCTTTTGCTATCTTCTAAGAGTTGTATAATCCATGCTACAAAAGATACTACTTGCAATGAATATAGCATCTTCATGCCTGTATAAATATTTATATATTCAATATAAATCAAAACAACAAAGAAATGAAGGATATTGGTAATTCAGTTAGAGTACAAAAAACTAAATAAAACAATAAACACTAAAGGATAGTTCACTAAATTTCAAAAATCAAATATGTACAATGAAATAAACTGTTTTTCTCTCCAACAAGAAAGGTCAGAGTTGGATGCAGTAAAAAGTTAGGTATGGAAACAAAACTAATATAGGTGGAGGAGAAGGAAGGGGAGACTCACACAAGTGAAGGAAAAATGTGAATTGTCATTTAGGAAGCATATCTAGGAACTCAAAGTTATCTTTAAAAACAAGAAAGTTTTTTCTGCCAACATTATTTAAGCAGCACTTAAAGATGCCTTAAGAATTATGAAAGACAATTCAAGCATATTACATTCATCAAAGAGAGCAAGATCAATCTTTACAAATTATTCAGCTGTCCTCTTATGTGGTAAAAAATAGATTCTCTCATGCCTTCTAAATGTAAGTATGTAAGGTTTCACAAACCTATTGCAATTATGTGGTGTACTTGTTTTTCTAGGTCTTTAAGAAGTCTTTGTAACATAATAATTAAAAGTTTGACCCATTGTAGTCCAAATCAAAAAATAAAAGTCTGATTTTGCAAATGGAATGCACAGACCATCACAAGTACTCAAATAAAAGGTTTTATGCTCTGCAAACAGGGAACGATGCATTGTGAGAATCAAAGAATAAAAAGACTTTAGATTTCTGCATTAGGTGTAAGAATGAAAAAAAAAAGAATACTGAAGTAGCTCTCAGGTCATTAATAATTCTGAATGCCAAATTATTGCTGTCCACAAAGATTTTCTAAACAAATGACTCTCTTACATGATGAAATCCATTTTTTAAGGTCAACATGTCCTGATACATCTATGATGGATTAAATATATCCATAAATCTCTCTTCTCCCAAAATGAACATTGTTAAACTCCTACTATGATCTGTGAGTGCTTCACTTAAATGTCGTTGCAACCTAATATATGTCCTACATGCTAAGTCAGAAGAAACTGAGACTGGGGAGCCAAAGTAAATTATCAAGGTCACACACCAACCCTGGGGCTTAATAGTCTTCTGCTCAGGTAGACATTGCATGAAAGACAACTTAATCAAGCATACTTTGATTACTTTTGAGATACTGGAAACTCTAAGACATGCGTTTCAAAGATCCATTTCCTAATTTTGAGGTCATGTACTAATGTAGTTACCAAATATTATAAAAGGTTACTTACATTCCTATCATGATGCTTGGGAAAGGGAATGTGTTCAGATCTACTGCCTTATCATCATCTTGCCACACCTTCAGACAATTTCACCCTCAGAGTTGGAGACAAATGGAAAGCAACATTTCCTGAATTTTCAGAAGAAGATGGCCAAACTTGTGTTGGGAAAACAATGCAAAGTGTATGGGAGAACAGTTACATCTATCAAGACCCCTCTTTTTTTTTTTTTCAGAAAACCATCATTGGTATTCTGGTGAACTGTTTTCAATTCCATTTTTATATTTAAATGCCGTTGTTTGAATGTATCTCCACAAGAGTCATATAATAGAAACTTAATGGTCAAATATCTGGAAATTAAGTCTTTGAAAGGAATTAGTGTTAAATGAGGTTGTGAAGAAAGAATCCCATAAGATAGGTGTGGTGGTATTGTGTTCCCCAAAATATTGTGCATCCTAATAAACTTATCTGGGGTCAGAGACAGAACAGCCACAATATTAAACATATATAGGCAGTGGTAGCACACGCCTTTAATCCTAGCATTTCAGAGGCAGAAATCCATGTGTTCAAGGATACAGCCAAGCATGGTGACTCACGCCTTTAATCCCAGGGAGTGATGGCAGAAAGCGGAAAGATATATAAGGCGTGAGGACCCGAAACTAGAAGCATTTTGGTTGGTTAAGCATTTGGCTGGTTAAGCGTATAGGTTTTGAGCAGCACAGTTCAGCTGAGGGCCATTCAGATATGAGGACATAGAGGCTTCCAGTCTGAGGAAACAAGATCAGCTGAGAAGTTGGCCAGGTGATGTTAGCTGTGGGTGGTTCTGTCTCTCTGATCTTCCAGTGTTCACCGCAATAACTGGCCTCAGGTTTGATTTTATTAATAAAGACTCTTTAATATTCATGCTACAGATAGGAGTAGGGATTTCTAAGAACAAGATGGAAAATGAGTGTGTGTTCTTTGTGTCTCACCCTGTAATGATGCCCTCTATCATATGATGAACATTGAAGAGACCATTACTGTGTGCTAGCACCCTGCTCTTGGACACTGCAGCTTCTCAAACATGAGTTGAACAAGCTTCTCTTGACTGTAATTTGTTTTTATCTGTGACATTTCGTGTGGTAACATAGAGTGGCCCTCAGATAATTAATAAATCTGTACTTGCCTATTGTTCTCCATATGTTCAAAAATGTTCATAGAACTCCACTAGAATAAAAAATGTAATTTCAACTGCCTGCATTGTGTTTTGTTAGGTATGGGTTATACCTAGCTTGCCTTCTCTTCCTGTTTGTGAGCATGAGCTGTTCCCATGTCCCTTATTATTATTATTATAGATAATAATGCCATTAACATATTTTGTATACTTTTTATATTTTTCTTTGAAAAAATTCAGGATTAATGTGTATGAATATTGCTAGATAAATAGAACACTGTTCTCCAGAAACATAAATTTTTAATAGTTAATACAATTAAGTAATGTGCCCATTTTAAACCATCTTTAACAACAGTGAGGTCTGTCAGTTCTATTATTAGACATGTAGCTTTATTGTAAGAATAAAGTATTTTATTTTTGTTTATTTTCAAATCTTTCTTTTTTGCTATATTTTAATAATTTCATTAGCTTTTAATTTTTACTCATCAAGTACAATGTGTATTATTTATAGCATGTTATTTCATAGTTTGTTGTTATAAATGGCTCAGTTGAGCTAATTAGAATATTCATTGTGATGAAGATACTTTAAACATTGTCTATAGGTAATTTTAAAGAATGTTATGTTTAGTAGATATTGTCACCATGTTGTACAATTCACTTCTTGAACTTACTTTGCTTGAGTAACTGAAATTTTGGAACTCTTAACCACTAAATTTGTGATTCCTTTTTTCTCTTCCAGGACTTTGTAACTTCCATTGTATCATCTGTTTTGATAAGTTCAACACTGAACTTTTTCCATATAGGTGTGATCATATAATAATTTGTTTTTCTTTGGCTAGCTTATTTCATTTAATATGCTCTTTACTAGGTTGAACCATATGTCAAAAATGTCCATATATATATAGTGTATATACATATATACATATATATGTATATATCAATGTATGTATATGATATTTTATTTATTGATTTATCCACTGATGAAAAATTGATTATATGTCTTCACAATTATCAAAGAGAAAGGGAGAATCATAGTGCATATGGAAATTCAAAATTCAAGGTATGGTTTGTTCTTCATGTGTATTTCTTTCATTAATGTGAGAAATCCACAGATGTCTAGGAAGAAGATTTATTTAATAAGGATACACTCACAAAGATAGAACAAGTAAATACTGGCCCAAGGGTGATGGGGACCAATCACAAGGTACTCTCTGCCACTTGATCTGGCTCAGACCACCCAAGAGAGCTCAACCCCTCTTCCTCAACTTGATGACAAGAACATGTCCTGTGCTTGTTACCCCAAAGCCATTGGCTGAACAGATTGAATTCCCACAATCTTTCCCTTTTTTGTGTGTGTGTCTAAATAAGAAGGTTTTAATCCTAACATAAACCTATGTACAATAAGAACAATTATCACATATTGTACAGAAGAAAGAACATAGATGAATTTCTAAATGGTCTTATTAAATAAAAAATTAGGAGCCAAATATAGGAGTGAAAGCCTTAGAGAGATCAGGGAAATAGGGAAAGCCACCAGCCAACCTTACCTCACCAACTCTGCAACTTCCAAGTGCAAGTTACTTCCTGTCTACCGTCTGTATGCCTTGCTGCTCTGCCATCTGATTTGCTCTCTCCATTCAACTACATCACTTCCTCTTTCTACACCGCTCTGTCACTTTCTGTCTGTCTGTATAGACCTCCAGACCTTCATGGTTAACTAGTGTTGAAATTAAGGTATCTGCCACCATACCTAGCTCTATTTCCAGTGTGGCCTTGAACACACAGAGATCCTGCCTGCTATGATTAAGGGTGTGTGCTACTGCTACCTAACTTCTTTGTTTACTTATAATGCCTGTCCTTTTTCATCTGATCTCCAGGCAAGATTTATTTATTAAAGCACAAATAAAATATCACCACATTTCAGCACAAATAAAATATCACCACAAAAGAAAAAGTAATAACGTAAACAAAAAGGGAACTACAACCTATAAGAACAACATCAAGCAAGAAACATATTCTAAATGTCCAGACCATAGGTAACTGGCAATTTACAGAGATTACTCCAATCGCTGTCCTATTCTGAAGAGTCTAAGTCTTGTACCTAAAATACCCTTAGCTAAGATATGAGAGGATTATAACTGTAACTATCTAATCTTCAACCCCATCAAAGACCTGAGAAGGAAAATAATATTACCCAAGTAAGCAGGAAGTTCAAACAAGCAACTTCCAAAAAAATGCAAGAAATGGCAGAAACAGCTGGCTGCCTGGAGAGACATCCAGTGTTTCTCTGCAACACCGGGGCATCCAACTTTGGCTATAGGCCTAGAATATCTGACAGACCATCTTCAGAAGCAGGAAAATTTGAAAGATTGTCCTACCCTGATGTGGCATGGTTTAGCAGTCGTTTTTCCTTGTGTTCTGTTGGTCCGGATTAGACAGGGTACTTACGGTCAGCAGCCAAGGCAAAGACTGTTCTTTGTCCAACAGGCCAGTTTTGTCAAGAAGACAAACTCCATATGGAGTGTCTTCAATGCTCATCATCCTCTTGGGAGTAGATCGGTGCTGACAGGAGTAGTTGTGTCTCATATCAACAGAATTCTAAATTATTAAAACATTTTAATGCCATATTCTCTAGGTCTTTGAAGTATTTGAAAGTTACCTATCTTTGTGGGATGTGTCTCTGTGCATCTAGGAAATCTAACTAACAGGACTTTAAGTTTGACAAACATGGGTGAATATTAACCTGTAATTTTTATCAACCTATATAGCTTAAAGACTAAAGCTTTACATTATAAAATAAACAATCCTTAAACAGATATAGAGCATAAGGACAATGACCTCAAAATTGTGACAATATAAAAATATATCTTAATCAGAGGTAGAAATGTATAGTGCGATATGGCAAAAATATCCTTAATTCACATAAATACACAAAATATCCTAAACAGAAGTAGAACATATATCATCAGTATGACAAAAATAATTTTACATTTGTATCAGCATACAAAAGTATTTTAAACAGAAGTAGAAACATATATGCAATATGACAAATACAATCTTTATTTTCTATCAATATACAAAATAATCTTAAATAAGAATAGAAAAATAGCCGGGCGGTGGTGGTGCATGCCTTTAATCCCAGCACTCGAGAGGCAGAGCCAGGTGGATCTCTGTGAATTTGAGGCCAGCCTGGGCTACCAAGTGTGTCCCAGGAAAGGCGCAAAGCTACACAGAGAAACCCTGTCTCGAAAAACCAAAAAAAAAAAAAAAAAAAAAAAAAAGAATAGAAAAATAATTTAACATAAGAATCTATACCAATGCATATTATCTGAAACTGGTAGTTACTAATTTAGTTTACAAGTAGCTATAATACTCTACCTTATTATCCTATCCTATCTATCCCCCCTTTTTCTATTCCAAATGAGATTCCCGAATCTAATCGTTATTGTTCCACCTCCAATCCTATAACAAATTATAAACAACCCCTTACAGATGACAATTATCCATAACCCTGAAAAAAAAACAAAAATCTGTTGTGAGAGGGGACATCATAAAAAAAATCACAATTAGTTAAAATTATTAAGTCTAACTAGTGTGAGTTAACAACTTTCTAATACTAAAGTTATAAGCATTTGTTTTTCTCAAATGTTACCCATACACTTACTAGTTATATAGCCATTTGATTAGTGTATGTAAATAGTGTCTCAAAAGGCTAAGTAATGTTGTTTGTGTATAAATTAATAAACACAATTCTGAGCAGAATGTGTAAGTCTTCACCTAGCTTCTTTGCCTCTACTAGTAATAGTTTTAGGCAGATCAGTGAGTTTACCTCAAAGTACTATTCTGAGAGTGTTGGCATGGTCTACATTCTAAGAATCAAGTAAGTTTGAAGTCTTCCTGATACTCTCTGTTGCCATGTTTCACTACTTTCATTCATGATTCCTCCACGAAGAAAAAAAATATCAAGATGATTGATATTAATATTAAAATATGAACAATGTAACCATGAAATAACTCTTAAGAAGACTTGAGGAAATTTGAATTGTGACAGCTGGGGGCAAACTTGAAAGTTCTGGCCAGCTTCTCCCTCCCACTCTGTTATACAGATTGAGAAGTGGGTTTGCCTGCCTGAGATAGCAGATGGAGCAGTTGTAAGGTCTTTCTCACAGAGAGGTTCAAGAAAACGTTGACAAGAAACATCTGTCTACAAAAACAGAATATGCCAAAGAGACTAAAACAGGATTTAAGGATCTTTGAGTGGGAGTGGAAGCCCTTGGTTTGTAACCCAGGCTAGCCCTATACAATAGGCTATCATCTTACATCAGTTCCCTTCACTCTGGGATTACAGAGGTATACTACTACATCCACTAGATTTCAGACAATTATTGCAAAGTAAAGTAATTGTCAAATAATATATAAAGTTCTATGCAAAAGTGAAAATGTATAAAATACTTCACATTTTGCAAAACAAGATAGGACGCATAAAGGCCTGATTCATTTCACATTTCTTTTATTCAAATCAACCCATTAAAGAATGTTAGGTATAACTTAGATCCCATCTATAAAGCAAAAATTGACTTTATTCCTGTCTCTTAGTGTATTAAACTGTGTAAAATATAGAGTTTTCTACAACTTTTCCAGGAATAGCCTTAGATATTGGATGAAGGGAAGAATAATTGGAGGCATTAGTTTTGAAGGCTTAATGCATACTTGTTCTATATGCAATATATAAACTATATGTAAAAAATGTGTGGTAATGAAAAGCCTTACAAATGAATCTAAAGTTCCTATATGAGCCACAAATAAATCATATTTAAAAGTGAGGCTTTCTTCCCTAATCTTCCAGTCATTGGATAATGACATAATTTCAGGAAGCTGAGAGTTTCCGGAGCTTTGGTTGAGCACATAGGGTAATGCTAAACTCAAATATGACACTTCACAAATAGAAGTGACTCCTCTGAAAATCTGTGATCACTACAAGTATGTTTATATCTGTTCTGTGACCATTCTCTCACAGGGAAAATATTTATATCTGTGTGTATATATTTGGGGGGTATAAAACTAGTGGTAACAAACAAATGAACTTTTAAAGGTTGAGGTGGCATTTGTTTGAGATAAATGATGACTTTGAATTTCTGAGATGTATTTGTCTCATGTGCCTTTTAGTTTTCCTAGCAATAAGCTAATTCACGGTTATTGCAAAGAATACTGCCATATTATTGGATCAACTTTTATAAGGTTTTATAGTTTGTTCTTTGTGGTGATATATTGTGTATCCTAATAAAATTTGTCTGAAGATCAGAGAACAGAACAAGCCACTAGATTGAACATAGAGGCCAGGCAGTGGTGGCACACACCTTTAATCCTAGTACTCATGAGGCAGAGAAAGGTATATAAGGCATAAGGAGACAGGACAAGCCACTAGATTGAACACAGAGGCCAGGCAGTGGTGGCACATACTATTGATGTAACCAACCATCTTATTAAATAAGAAACACAGAAACAATGTAAAAGAAAAAGCCTAGAGGTCAGAGCTCAGAGCTAAAATCTCACCCTTCCGCCTGCGGTGTCCTAGCTTCCCGAAAGAGAGCTACTTCCTGTCTGTACGTCTTTTTTATAGTATTATTATTCTGCCTTCTCATTGGTTGTAAACCCAAACACGTGACTGCCTCATCACTGTCTGAATGTACAGCCCCCTAGGTCTTAAAGGCATATGTCTCCAATGCTGGCTGTATCCCTGAACACACAGAGATCTATGGGATTAAAGACATGTGCCACCACCGCCACACTCTGTCTATGGCTCTAAGAGCTCTGACCCCCGGGGCAACTTTATTTATTAACATACAATCAAAATCACATTTCAGTACAATTAGAATACCACCACATTTCCCCTTTTCTATTTTAATAAAAAGAAAAAAAAGCAAAAGGTTATAACTAACAAAAGAAAAACTATATACAAAAGTACAATAACTATATACAATATATACAAGTAATAAATACCTAAACAGGTATTTGACAAATCAGAGAAAATAATTCCATTATCTATCCTATTTTGGAAAATCCAAGATGTATCTAATGCACTTTCTATCCTAATTAATTTTCAACTATAACTAACTAATCTTCAACCATAACTAACTAATCTTCAACTCCCTCAGAGACCCAAGAAGGAATAATATTAGCTAACAAAAATAAAAACAGGAAGTGCATGCAAGGAACTTCCAAAAAAATTGTGAGTTGACAGAAACAGCAGCTGCCTGGGCAGTCACCTGAGGTTTCTCCGCAGTGTTGGGGCATCATCTTCAGCCTATAGGCTTAGTGTATCTGACAGACTCATTTGTGATGTAGGATGTATACAAGGTCAACAGTTCAACCTCACATTGGGTGAGAGCAGTCCTTGTACCAGAAACACCTGAATTCCACTAGTGTCATGTCATGATTCAGGATTTTAAATTCTGGAAATTGTTGACAGTTTTTTAATTCAGCTGTTCATTCTTCTTGGCTGTGTATATATAGCTTCATCTCAGCATCCCCTTCTTCTCCACATCCCTCTATTAAATGCCAGTCTACTTTCGAGAGGCATGAGCTTTCAGCTGCTGTTCCATTGCACAACAGAAGCCATCGGCCCTCTGCCTGTTAAGCTACCTTCAAAGAAAAGGGCACTGTACCTTTTCTGGATTGCAAAGGCCACTTCAGGGATGGGGCCGTATTGTCCTGGCCTCAGAAGATGCCTTGTGATAAAGCCATAACCACACTTGTTTTGGCAAGAATCAGTAGTCCTTTGTTTCATGTTCTGTCTGTCCATTTTGTCCTGTTGATACGAGGATACTTTGTTGTCCAGTGGTTAACTTTTGCCACAATGAAAGTTGACTCCATATGCAGTTTCTTCAATGCCCATATTTTCTCTGAAGTAGATTGGTACTGCCAGTAGCCGACATGTCTCAAAAAAGACAAATTTTCTAAGTTATTAAAACATTTTAAATGCCATATTCTGTAGATCTCTGAAGGGTTTGAAGATGACCTGTCTAAAACATCTCTGCTCAATTTTTAAAACATATCTAATATGACTACAAGTTCTATTGTAATGTCTAACTACTATCTTTCATTTCTTTATATCCTAGTAGTTGGTAATAATAACATTCAAGGATCAGAAATTTGCATTACATTGTTAAATGAATGGTATGAATACAATTAGAAATATACATATAGCATTTTCTAACAATATCAGTTTCAAATTTGTATACAATATAAAACAATCCAATCCAATGTAAAGTATTTAAAACTAGTAATTGTCTTTTTCATTTCTTTCTTTTTCTTTTTTTTTTAAACAAGAACCTTAAATCTAATCTCCTTTGCTTAGCCTTTTTCCTAACCCTTGACAATAACTTGTAACCAACCCCCCTAAATACTGAAAATTATCCAGACCCAAAACCATTAAAAAGACCAAAAAACCACCCGCCTCACACCACCTCTTTGGGAATGTGGGCATCATATTCTTAAAATTGCTTCCTGCTGGGTATGGGCGAAGTTTTCTTTATCCTGAAAGAAAAATTTTAGGTTAATTGTCAAATTCTAGGAAAGGTAAGTATATCCTTCATTATCCAGCCTGTGTATAATGCCAAAGTTCAGGGTTTATCTCAAGTCCTTATTCAAGTAGTCTTTGAGACTGGATCATCTCAGCTAGTCATCTCAAAATTGCTCTGAGCACCTTGTAGTTCAAAGCTGATCTGTGGATGATGTTTGTCAGCTTAATGATATTATTATTGTCCATGTGGAATTGTTGTTGTTGTGGGGCCCCATCTTCTTTCTGGAGACTTCAGTTGATGTTAGGCCTGGCCTTGATTTCCTGCAGAAAACTGATAAGAGACTCGAACACAAAAACATATATATGCAGCTAGCCTTTTGTCTAGAATTAGTTAGTACTCTATATGACCATTCATAACTTAACAAAGTTTAAAATGTATATATATATATATATATATATATATATATATATATATATATATATAATATATATTAATCCTGGAAATTTTGATATAAAATTTATACTTTAAGAAAAGTTTAAAGAATCAGAATAGAATCAAAGAGTTGAGATTAGTAATAGAATAGCCCCTAATTAATTTTGCTATTGTCCTGTACCATAGCAGAAAATGGCTCTTTTATTCTGGCATGATACAGGGAGTTTGCATTTTCCTTTTAACAACATGCTTGAGTTTAAAGAAGGAGAGAGCCATTCTCCAACTCCAAAGTCAGTTTTAAATTTTAATTGAACTGGGACTATTAGAAAACCAATAGTGTTAAATTTCTTTAGAGAAAAGCAGAAAACAAACATTTAGGAAGACATAAAATTTTTTAGATAATATATACCCATACACCGTTTCACTCTGTTTCTTGGGATAGATGATTTGTCCCTTTTCTTCAGTTGTCTCATTTGTCCAGTGTTCTTCAGATTCCTTAACCTTCATTCTCCTAAAAGACAAAAACAAAAACCTTTCCCCAAGACTAATTTTGGGGATGTTTCCTTTTGGCAAGTTATTATCTGATTAAATGAAAAGGCATGTGTTATTGATACAAGTTAGTTTAAATTGGATGTTCATGCTGGTTGATAAACTATCACCTCCTCTAATTAAGAGGTCTCTCTTGTTGAAATTGAACCTTTATCAATTTTGATGGTACCCACAGCTTATCTTCTCCTGTAGAAACAAAAGCAAAACCTCGTCCCCAATGTAATACATACCCTGGTTTCCATTCTGAGGTCAGCACATCCTTAAAGTATATAGGCTGATTTAATTCTGTAGTTTTTTCTATTATCCAATGTCTCTCTGCAGCTGTTGTTCCTTTCTCATTGGCATTGAGAAAATTCAAAGTTAGAAGAGCATTATGCAGTCTATTTCTGGGGGGTTTTGTTACCCATTTCTGTTTATTTAGCATATCCTTTAGAGTTCTGTTTGATCTTTCTATAACTGCTTGACCTGTAGGATTATGTGGTATGCCTGTAATATGCTTTATATTGTAATAAGCAAAAAACTGTTTCATTTTAACAGAGACATATTATGGAGCATTGTCAGTTTTGATTTGTGCAGGTATACCCATGATGGCCATAACTTCTAGCAAATGAGTGATTACAGAATCAGCTTTTTCAGAACTCCAAGCAGTTGCCCATTGAAATCCTGAATAAGTATCGATGGTGTGGTGTACATATTTCAGTTTTCCAAACTCTGCAAAGTGAAACACGTCCATCTGCCAGATTTCATTTGTTGTACGGTTACAGGATAAATTAAGGGTGACTGTGTGAAAACAGGCTTTCTTTCTGCAACCTTATGATCCCGACTTGAAACAACTTCACTGTTAATTTCTTCTGTCTGAATTTTTACAGGTTTAGCAAGTTCTTCTAAAGCTGTTATCCTGGCACTTAAATTGGCTATCTTTTTAAATATTAAAATGTGGATTAGCATAGTGATAAGCTACATAATTCCACCAATACTAATATTATATAGTTGTTCCATTGCCAGACTGCCTAAAATTTCGAACAAAAACCAATTTTCTTCCAATGTACACATAAAACCCATTTGTTTTTTAATGTGGAAAAAAATTCTCTTTTAGATAGTTTCCTTTAAAATATCTGATATGTTATGACTTACCAAATCTGCGTAGAACAGTAGAAATCCGAGGGGATTTTCAAAGCAGCCACCTAGTGTCCCAGGTGTAAATCCAGAGAGAGAGAGAGAGAGAGAGAGAGAGAGAGAGAGAGAGAGAGAGAGAGAGAGGAAAGAGAGAGAGAGAGAATGCACAAGAAAGCATAGCTGGCTAAAGCTTAAATCCAGCCACATGTTCCTTCTTGTGCCGAGTCAAGGCTTGGGTCTGGCTTCCTTAAGCTCCGACCACATGCGTTGGCTTTACAGGCAGGGCCCTGTTCGGCAGGGCAGGTCTGAGTTGTTTGTAACACCTGTAACACCGGCTTTAAGCAAGCAGGATTTAAGCAAGCAGCTCACTGATAGTCCAGCCTGAGGTCAAGCAGACCTAGACCCAGGCTAAGAAGCCTCCACTCTGACTAAGAAGCTAATCACCGCTGGCCGCCGCCTGCTGCCACTGGCCGCCGGCTGCCTGCCGCCAAGCCAAGCGGTTTCTAATGGATTCTTGTCACATTGGGCGCCAGATATTGATGTAACCAACCATCTTATTAAATAAGAAACACAGAAACAATGTAAAAGAGAAAGCCTAGAGGTCAGAGCTCAGAGCTAAAATCTCACCCTTCCGCCTGCGGTGTCCCAGCTTCCTGAAAGAGAGCTACTTCCTGTCTGTACGTCTTTTTTATAGTATTATTATTCTGCCTTCTCATTGGTTGTAAACCCAAACACGTGACTGCCTCGTCACTGTCTGAATGTACAGCCCCCTAGGTCTTAAAGGCATATGTCTCCAATGCTGGCTGTATCCCTGAACACACAGAGATCTATGGGATTAAAGGCGTGTGCCACCACCGCCACACTCTGTCTATGGCTCTAAGAGCTCTGACCCCCGGGGCAACTTTATTTATTAACATACAATCAAAATCACATTTCAGTACAATTAGAATACCACCACAACATACCTTTAATCCTAGCACTCAGAAGGCAGAGATCCATCTTGATCTCTGTGAGTTCAAAGCCACCCTGGGCTACATGAGATTGACTCAGACTAGGAGAGAAAACAGAGCCAGGCAGTGGTCGACACACCTTTAATCCCATACTGGGAATCACACATGCTTCTAGCCCCAGAAAGTGATGGCTGGGCAGAAAAAGGTAGATAAGGCATGAGGAGATAGGAACTAAAGGCTTTTTGGTAGAAGTGACCCTTTCAGCTAGAGGCTTTTTGTGCTGGAGCTTTTTGGGTGAGGACTCAGAGGATTTTAGCCAGGGGATTCATGGAGTTGGTGAAGAGAGACATGGCAGTAGCTTGTTCTGTTTCTCTGATCTTTCAGTATTTACCCCAATATGAGGCTCCAGTTTTTATTATAAGACCATTTAGCAATTCGTGTTATAGTTTTTTGTCTCTGGTACATTATGATTTTCTACCAGACACATGTCCTTCATCAATTAGACTTATTTAACTAGTGTCTCTCAATATAGTTTTTATTTTGGTACCCAGAGTTTTGTACATGCTAAGTACATGCCCTGACACTGTCAGTGTTTCTATTTAAATGTGATGTCGGGAGGGAGATGAGAGGAGTTGGTATGGTTTGCTTAGAGAACAAATAACAGGCAATAAAGGTTGCCCTTTTACGACTATGCAAATTTCCCCTTATATAAGGGGGAAACACAGAGAGTGGGAAACCCTATTTCGGGAAAGGAACTTAGAAAAAGGAAGGAATTTAAAATTGTTGGATTTTTCTCTCATCACTAGATAGTTTTCTTTTGTGTTTCCATTTAACTTTTACTGTAGCTCTATGAAGCAAAATTCCTATTAAATTGTCCTATTCTCTTTGCCCTGGATTCCAGTCCATCCATAAAATCTATTCTAACTCCTCACCAGAGAGATCTATGTGCCCCACCCCATTCTCTTCCTCTAATGCCTAACCTCTCTGGGTCTATGGATTATAGTTTAATTATCATTTATCTAATGGCTAATATATAGATATAAGCAAATACATAACATATTTATCTTTCTGGATCTGGGTTACCTCACTCAGGATGATTTTTTTTCTAGTTCCATCTACTTACCTGCAAATATCATGATGTCATTTTTTTAAGAGCTGAGTAATAGTCTATTGTATAAGTGTACCACAAATTTCTTTATCCATTCTTCAGCTGAGGAATGTCTAGGTTGTTTCTAGTTTCTTGTATTATGAATAAAACCACTATGAAGATGGTTGAGCAAATGGCCCTGTGGTAGGATGAAACATTCTTTGGGTATATGCTCAAGAGTGGTACAACTGGGTCTTGAGGTAGGTTGATTCCTAACTTTCTGAGGAACCACCATACTGATTTCCATGCTGGCTGTATGAGTTTGCTCTCCCACCAGCAATGGAGAGTGTTTTGCTTGCTCTGCATCCTTGTCAGCATGAACTGTCATTTGTGTTACTAAACTTAGCCACTCTCACAGGTGTAAGATGGAATCTCAAAGACTTGCCTTTTCCCAGTGACTAAAGATGCTGGGCATTTCTTTAAATGTTTCTCAGCCATTTGAGTTTCCTCTATTGAGAATTCTCTGTTTTGATCTATATCCCTTTTTTAATTGAGTTATTTGTTTATTGTGATATCTAGTTTCTTGAGTTCTTTATACATTTTAGATATTAACCCTTTATCAGATGTTGAGTTGGTCAAAGTCTTTTTACATTCTATAGGCTGCTTATTTGTCCAAATAATGTGTCCTTTGCCATACAGAAGTTTCTCAGTTTCATGAGGTACCATTTATTAATTGTTGATCTTACTTCCTGTGCTAATGATATTCTGTTCAGTATGTTTTGTCCTGTACTAGTGTTTTCAATGCTATTCCTTACTTTCTCTTCCATCATCAGGTTCAGTGTACCTTGTTTTATGGTGAGGTTTTTAATTCATTTGGAGCTGAGTGGTAGGTATGGATCCTTTTGCATTCTTCTACATACAGCCATCCAGTTTCACCAACAGCATTTGTTGAAGATGCTATCTTTTGATGAAGATAAAGCTTCTGGCTTCTTTATCAAAATTCAGCAGTCCAGAAATGAATGAGTTCATGTCTGTATCTTTAATTTGATTCCATTGATCACTGTGTCTGTTTTCATGTCAATACTATACTTTATTATTATTACTATAGCTTTGTATTACAACTTGAAATTGAGGATGGTGAAATATCCAGCATTTTTTAAAAATTCATTATTATTTAACTATCCTGTTTCTTTTGTTTTTGTTTTGTGTGTGTGTGTGTATGTGTGTTTCCATATCATGCTGAAAATTGTCCTTTAATGATCTGTGAAGAATTTTGTTGGAATTTTTATGGTGATTCCATTGAATCTGTAGATTGCTTTTGGTAAGATGATTTTTTTTACTTTCAGTCCTACATATCCATGAGCACAGGACATCTTTCCATCTTCTGATATCTTCTTCAGTTCCTTCCTTTAATGATCTGTAGTTTGTATTACACAAGTCTTTTATTTCTTTGGTTAGTGTTACCCACAAGATACTTTATATTTTTTGAGGCAATTGTGAAAGGTGTGGCTTCCCTGATTTCTTTCTCAGGCTGTCATTTTTTACAGGAGGGCCACTAATTTTTGTGAGTTAATTTTGTATCCAAATGTTTTACTGAAACTGTGTCAATTGTAAGGAGTTCCCTAGTGGAATTTTTAATATCACCTGTGTATACTATCACATCATCTGCAAATAAAGATACTTTGACTTCTAATATTCTCAGAGTTTAAATTTTTATTATGGAAATTTTATAATAAATATTTTTATTAATTCTTTGAAAAAAGTCTCAATATTCCAGCGAAAAACTGATGTCTAGAGGCATGATAATGTACTAGAGTTCACTCAGCTTCTCGGTGGTGAAACCAGAACTAAACCATCTCGAGTTGAATCGAGACCTAAATTCGCACAGGTTATTGCTTCTGCGGGATCCATGAAAAGGAAATGATATTAAATTTTTATTTCTTCATAATTATAGTTTATGTCTTCCATCACAAGTTAAGCCAATTGTTAAATAAGCTTTCTCTCAGGTACCATTTCATCTTCAGGATGGATTCTACTAGAACTTAAAAACCACCAAGAAGTAGAGAAAATGAAAAAAATAAGCAAACAAACAAAAAACCCTCATGTTCACTGTTGGACTCCCATGCTTTGTAAGATGCATAAAAGTTACTGAATAAACACTTACTAAAGGAATGGACTGAGAATCCAGGTGAGGGTTGGAGGACTTCTCAGATCCTGTCATGCTTGGTATAACTGAGAAGCTGACAGCAGCTGTATTACATTTCTTACTGCTACGACCAAATTGTTGCTGGAGGGTTTCTCTCCAGGTTCCCCAAGCCCTGTAGTCCCACAATCCACTTATAAAATAATCACTCAGACGCTTGTATCACTTATAAACTGTATGGCCGTGGCAGGCTTCTTGCTAACTGTTCTTTTATCTTAAATTAACCCATTTTTATAAATCTATACCTTGCCACGTGGCTGGTGGCTTACCAGAGTCTTTACATGCTGCTTGTCCTGGCGGGGGCTGCAGTGTGTCTCTACCTCAGCCTTCCGCTTCCCAGAATTCTCCTCTCTCCTTGTCCCACCTACTTCCTGCCTGGCCAAATCAGTGTTTTATTTATTGACCAATCAGAGCAATTTGACACACAGACCATCCCACAGCACTTCCTCTTTTCTTTTTTTTAAAAAGGAAGGTTTTAACTTTTATACATCTCCAAAGCCAGCTTGGTATATTTGGGAATTTGGGCATAGCTTCTCTTACTACTTCCTGCTTGAGGGGGGCGCTGTATCTTATGGGAACACAAAGAAAATTTTAGGATCATGGAGTAGTCCGTGAGACTGTATCATCTGAGTTGCCTTGAAATGATTCTGGATGTTGGATCATCTGGGCCATGGTGTCATCGGAGACCTTTCAGGTGGTCTTGGCTGGTCAAACCTGATGTATCTTAATCTGGAACAAATCCATAGCCTCTGGCTTTCTGTAGAAACAAAAGCAGAGCCTCTTTTCCAAAGCAACATATCCTTACATCCAAATTTTGAAGTCAAGGTACCTTTAAAATACACATTTTGGCATAACTCAACAGCTTTTGCAATCAAATGTTTTTCTTCAGTTACGAATATCAAAGAGAACATAATCCAGATTCTCTGTGTGGTAGCCATCTTTATGTGGCTTATGTTTTATATTACCTTGAGCCTATTGCTTTAAACTGCAGCCTTCTAATACTGAAATGGCGCTGTGGCTGCTGGCTCCACCCACTTCAGCTTCCCAACATGTCAGTGGTACTTTTTCTGCCAGCTTTGGGAGCCATCAATTCTCAGAAATAGTGGGTCTATGCTTCTTATCAAAGCAGCGTGTAGCCCAGAAACCTCTTTTTGTTTTGTACTAGCAAAGGCTAAATCCACCACGCAGCTTAATGTGCCACTTGCAGAGGCCTCATTCCCGCCATACTGCAGGTCAAGCACACACGACAGGAACCCGCCAGGAACTCAAACCAGCAGCTGCTGCTCATTTGAGAGAGACAATTAGGAAGCTGTTTTTAGCTCCGTTTTAGAATCTTTTCTCGGGTTTTAGGTGGAAACTCTTGCCCTCTCATTGGGCACCATTTGTAGCTAGAGTTTTCCTGCCTTGTCCACAGTCAGGACAAATCTGTGTTACCCGCCAGTCCCACAGCCACTCAGACCCAACCAAGTAAACACAGAGACTTATATTGCATACAAACTGTATGGTCGTGGCAGGCTTTTTGCTAACTGTTCTTTTATCTTAAATTAACCCATTTTTATAAATCTATACCTTGCCACATGGCTGGTGGCTTACCAGAGTCTTTACATGCTGCTTGTCCTGGCGGTGGCTGCAGTGTGTCTCCACCTCAGCCTTCCGTTTCCCAGAATTCTCCTCTCTCCTTGTCCCACCTACTTCCTGCCTGGCCACTGGCCAATCAGTGTTTTATTTATTGACCAATCAGAGCAATGTGACACACAGACCATCCCACAGCACCAAATACCCCAAAAGAAGCAATATAATGGAGAATTTTTGTCCTACAGTGTGAGGGGATAGTATATTAGGGCAGGTAATGGCTCTTGGCTGTGAACCTGCAGGAGAAGCTTGAGGCTACTTTCCTACATCCAGGCAGAGCAAGATACAGAGAAAGGAAAATGCCATCCTCTTGTGATTTTATCCTTCAACTTTTATTCAATATGAGACCAGCACATAGTAAGTTGCTACCCACATTCATGGTAGGGATTCTCTTTTCAGCTAAAGCACTCTGAGAACATCCTCATTTATCCTAGATAATTCTAAATCCAGTGAAGCTGACAATGAGGATTAACCATTACTGTGGCTCCCTTGGGTCGCTGCAGAAATACACAAACCTGATCTTAAGAGTCAGGGAGCATGATGTGAAGTCAAGAAAAGTTTCTGAAATGTCTGTCCTTTGGGGCACTTGATGATTCTCTTTTTGTATATATAAATGGAATCATTTTTCATAGTTTAAGCTAATTTGAGAGTTTATGAAGAGCAGGTCCCTTTTAGTATGCATGTGCTGCCCCCTGACATAGTATGCAATAATTCCGGATTTCTCAGAAATTCTCCCATGAATGTCTGACTGCATTTGCAGCATGTAGATTCTGGCCTTCTGTGGACATTTCACAAAAGACAATGACTCAAATCTGGCAAGAAATCTGTAACTGTAGGATCTCAGATGTCAGAAACATTATGGCAACATTATTTAAAGTGAGTAAAACAAAACTGAAGATTATGAGGAAGATATCTTTCTAATGCCCCATTTTATCTCTAATAGAGCAGTGTATTTTAAATATTTGTAGGTGGGTGGGAGTGTGATGTTTGCATGTCTACATGTTTTCTCTGGTGTCAGTAGTCATTCTTTTTTCACCTCCTTTGAGAGAGGGTTACTGATACGTGTGCCAGGTAGTTGACCGATGTTTCCAGAAATTATCCTGTAGGACTACTGGGATAATAGATGAGTATTACTCTACCTAGCTTTATGTGGGTTCTTGGGATTGGATTCAAACTAAAACAGAAGTTGGTACCAGGGACTGGGTTTTTGCTGTGATAGGCCTGACCATGTTTTTGTTTAAAGAAATATAGGCCTTGGGAATGTGGATTTAAAAAAGCAGCTGAACATTTTAAGTGGTGCTTAATGGGCCAGACTAGTAGAAGTATGGGAGACAGTGGTACTGAGTATGACTTGAACTATGAGTGCCTGGATCAAGAGATTTCAGAAGAGAAAAATATTAATATGTGGCCTAGAGATCATTCTTGTGATATTTTGGTGAAGAATGTGGCTGCCTTTGCTCTTGTCCAAAGAATCTGCCTGAGACTAAAGTGAATAGATTTGGATTAATTCCATTGGCAGAGAAAGTCTCAAAGCAGCCTGGTAGAGACTCTATTGTGTGGTTATTAGTGTTAACTCTGATGAAGATTTGTAAAGAAAAGGAGCAAGCTAAGCAAATAAAAACACAAAATGTACAGATTAAGAAGAGAGGCACCAGGAAGTGGAATAGAGCTAAATCCTATGTTCAAGGATTCAGAAATGGAATAAAGGGGGTGATGACCTCAGGGCAAGATCCCACTCAGCTAAGTTTCCAACATGTTAAAAGGAATCAAAGAAAAGCTTAGAACTAGGTGTGTTTCAGTACTCCAGATGTAGAGGCTAGTGGATATATGAGGATGAGGCCATCCTGGATTACAGAGCAAGTTCAAGGACAGCTAAGCTTAGGCAGTGAAGGTAAGCATCAAATACAGAAGGCTGGTGAAGATGTAATTGAACAAGGGGACCAATTTCTAGCCCCAGCCAGCAGCAGAACTTGGCAGCTTTAGCTATGTGGTTCTATATTTAGAGTTAAGGATAGAAGAAAGCAGTTATGGAATTTGCCTCCAAGACTAAGGAAAGCCACTGAGATGAGGCATGAGTCAGCAGTGTCCCTGAATGGAGGCCTAGAGAGGCCATTGCATGAAGCACTAAGTTGTAGCCTGGATTGTCTTGAAGATCCCAAGATGTTGGAGCTGCTAGGGCTGTGGGATGCCTGCCAAGAAGAGATGCTAACAGGGAGTAGAACTAGCCCCCCCCCCAAAAAGGAAAAGAAGTATGTTGCAGTCAACAACACTGAAAGGAGTTAGGAATCTGAAGAGCATTTTGACATCAGCCATGAAGATGCAGAATTTAGAGTTTGCCAGTTGGTTTCATTCTTGCTTTGGTCCAGTATTTCCTCACTATATTCTCTTCTTTATGTTTTGGAATGGTAATCAACATCCTGTGAGATCATATGTTGAAAGTATGTGATCTGCTTTTATATTTTGATTTTACAGGGAATTGCAGTTAAGAGATTGCTTGAATCTCAGAAGTGTCTTTGAACTTTAGACTTTTAAATAAATTTGAGACTGTTATATGAGACTATGGGACTTTTGAAATTGGACTGAATGCATTTTGCATTATAATATCCTGCAACCTTTTAGGTTTGGGGAGTGCAATGTGGTGGTTTGAAAAAAAGTGGCCCCCAAAGGGAGTGGCAATATTAGGAGGTATAGCATTGTTGTAGGAAGTGTGTCACTATCTAGGAAGGCTTTGAGGTCACATATATGCTCCAGCTACACCCAGTGAGACAGCATCAGAGTTTGCTGTTGCCTTCTGATCAAGATGTAGCCAGCTCCATGTCTACCTGCATGAAACCATGTCCTAACATGATGAAAATGGACTACACCCCTGAAAAATGTAAGTCACTCTAATTAAATGTTTTTCCTTTATTAGAGTTGCCATGAGCTTGGTACCACTTCACAACAATAGAAACTCAAACTAAGACACAGGTCTCTGTACTTGCATGACAAACACTTAACTAATGTGCCCTTCCCCATGGTCCAAAGGAGATATTCTTTTTTTTAATGGTAAAACAATCCTTTCTGTTTGTCATAATATGGTGTATATCCACTATTTATCCCTAGCATTTCTGCTTCTGGACCTCAATAACCTTGTTTACTCATTCATCCAGTCATTCATTTATTCATTCATTCTTACATTCAGAGAGTCAGTCAGTCACCATCCTTTTACCAGCACTGATTGATGAAGAACAAAAAAGACACAAGACTTTCCTCAAAGGAACTTAGAGTCGATGGAAAAGGCAACAAGGTAATGGGGTTCAATAAGACTAATATGAACAGAGACAAAGCAGAGACTTGGGAATTTATTGTCACCTACGAGTTTTATCTGAAAATGTGTAGTGAATAATACTACCCGAGGAGCTTCCAATGCTTCCTTCATTTTCTGGGCCTCTGCTTTATCCTCAAATAAAATTCAGTCTGGGTAAGGTTTTAAGAAGAAAGTAGCCAATGACAAACAGTGAGCCTAAAAATGAAACAGATGAGGAAGCCCCAGATATAATAAGGAATTTTGAGTTTAGGCCCCACCCTTTGTGAATCCTGATTTGGTTTGTCATGGAAATTTGATATGATGTACTAGTTATTCTGGAAGGATTGTTCTGAGTGCTGTGAAACAAGAGAAGACAAGGTGGAGTAAAGAGATCCAGAGGAGGAGACTGCAGAGTGATTGCTGAGATGAATATGGTCTAAGAGAGACAGGCCAGGCTTCTGGAATGGCTGCCCTAGGGTAGGAGACATCTCTCAATGATAGAGTGCTTGCCTAGCATGCACAAGGTCCAGAGACTGAGCCTAGGCACCACAAAAACAAAATGAAATGGGAAACAGAAAAAAAAAAAACCTGCATCACAAATCTTATTTTTAGTGTATTTATTTTATTGAGTTTGCATGTGTACATGTATTCATTTGCGCATGGGTGTGACTAGTGAAGGCTAGTTTCAGTATAGAGGTCAGAAGATAATCTTAGAGAGTAAGTTCTCACCTTCTTCTACCTTATTGAAGTGGACTCTTTTTTTTTTTTTTTTTTTTTTTTTTTTTTTTTTTGGCTACTGCACTAGGTATTACAAGCTAGCTGTCCCATGAGCTTCAGGGAGATTCTCTCATCTTGCTGTTTGAGTGCTGGAATTACAGATATATGCCATCACAACTTGCTTCTTTACCTTGGTCCATGGATTGACAGTGAGCAATCAGGCTGACCTTACTAGCATTTACCTGCTAAATCATCTCCTCAGTTTGAAACACATAGCTTAAAATAAAAATACCTTAACCATGGACTAGAGAGGTGACTCAGTGGTCCAGAGCATGCACTGTTCTTGCAGAGGACCTGAGCTCAATCCACAGCACCCACACAGCATGACCCACAGTCATCCCTAACTTCAATTACACGGGAGTCTGATAGCTCTGACCTCTGTGAGCCCTTGTAGTCACACGAACATACCTGCCCCTTACTCGACATATAAAATTTAAAATTCATATTTTTTCTATTAATCACTTGTCCTGTGCTTATTCTGTGCTTTACACCTTTGGTGACTTGTCCAAAATGGATTGAACTATACCTACATAAGAGGTGTTTGTTACCATTTTTCTCCTCACCAGAGATTGCTCCTTTTTCAAGCAGAAAGTATTTCCTTCTAAGGGTGAGCTCTTTAGAAAACATAGAAAATGTAACAGCCGGTTGTTATATGAATGAAGTTCCCTCTCTGAATTTAGAATCTTTAGCAAGAGCAGAAATCCTTCTGGAGCTTAGATCTCCTTCCCTAGGGTGAGAATGGAATAGCAAATTACAAAACTCACTGCATTATCATAACAATGAGGAGGGCTGTAGGAATACAATGCCATATATCCATGTTCTCATGTACAACATGAAGCAAGGAGAGTTCTTAGCATTTCTGAGTGAGAAACATAATTTGTCCTTCTGGGTTCTAGTTATTCTTTTTCCTTCCTTTCACAAGAAGGTCATTTGGTAAATGGAACCCAGCTGCTAAGAAAAAGGCAGAGGCTTGCAAAAAATGAAGAAAGAAAAAAGAAACAACCAATTCTGTTCTGAATCCTTTGTTAACTGGTGCTGTTCACGGATCCTCCAGTGACTAATGTTATTCTATGAGTTCATGTTCATATAAAATTTTCTAGCCTTTGATATTTAAGGGATTTGTGCATAGGGATGCATATGGAATGAGGGACATACTTCATGCTTGTGTGAGTAAATGCATGACTGAAGGTGGATGGCGGTTCTTGAAGTTGGTTGAATACTGTACAGAATGTAACTTCTGATTTAACTACCAGCTGTTTTTATGAATTCCTTCCTTTCGCTTTCAAAATCGATAGCAGTCTGGCTGTGAGTTAACCTGTAAAAGGAGATCTGGTCTCACATGGATAAAAATGTGTAAAGCTTTGTGCAAAAAAAAAAAAAAAAAAAAAAAAAAAAAAAAAAAAAAAAAAAAAAAAAAAAAGTAAAATCCTCAAAAATTTAAAATTCAGGGCCAGTCATCACAGTTAGGATGGACCACAGCGAAGAGTATTTGAAGACTCAGAGAGTAACTTACTTTAATGACAGCTTTGGTATCTCACAAATTGACTAGCTATTTTAAATATTAAGCTAGGGAAAAAAATGTTAGTAAGCCTGAAAATTTTGATTAAAATTTGTTTCTAAAGGATATAAATGGCAGTGTGGATTACAGCTCTGCCTTGTTATCCTGTGACAGCTACTTTGGGGACCAATTTGAATACTTGAGTCAATTGACATTTTTGTATTTGCATGAGATGATGGCTGCTGTCTAAATGGCAGAATGTTTTTATTGCCTTGAGCCGTGGGGTAAGAATGCACTTGAAGGTGTGTGCAGTGAAAGCTGCCACCTGCAGTGTGCTCCTGGGATGCCCGGCAGTTCTCTGATTGATGAGCATGCCCTCTGCTGTGCTTGGAAGATGGTAAAATGGTGTGTGGGGAGAGTGATGGAGAGGGAGTAGTTCAATCCACTTCCAAATTTTTACCGAAATTGGCCCTTATGGTATTTTTAATTCACATCTGGAAGAAAATAAATGTGGCCACAATTATTAACACATTCTGAAAGAAATAAGTCAAGAACCGCTTAGGCTGCACAGGTGTCTGTTATCAAAATCTCAGCTGAGGCACATGTTTGAACGCCACAGGTGGGCTGCAGCTAACAGGAGAGAAGAGCATGAAAGAGATGCTTAACTACAGAATGTTAATTTTGCAAGAAAGGAAATCAGTGAATGAGATTAAAGGAATCCACTGGAGTGTGTATTGAGAGACATCAGAAGGAGAGCAAGGAAACCAAAAATAAATCCATGCTAAAGGAAATCCTAAAGGGCTTTTCTAGTGGAGAACGACTTCCTGGGTTTTATTTTGGTTTGCTTGTTTGTTTCCAGACAGATTGAATTCATCCCCCTCCTTGATTGACCACTACTCTGGATTAATTGGCATGTGTTTAGTAAGTAAGATCTCTTTGAATATAAAGCTACTTGCTAAGAACCAGGGAGCACCTCTCTCTCTCTCTCTCTTCTCTCTCTCTCTCTCTCTCTCTCTCTCTCTCTCTCTCCCTCCTTCCCTTCTTTCCCTCTCTGTTTTTGGAGAGAGAGAGAGAGAGAGAGAGAGAGAGAGAGAGAGAGAGAGAGAGAGAGAGAGAGAGAGCTTGAAATTACTGGAATAGTTCAATAACCATATACTTCTGAGGTTTTTCTGTCTGAAATCCAGAAGCTTAGGAACCAGTTTTATCACTTGGGGAAATGTAGCCTAGGCTATAAATGGGGGAATCTTTGGAGACTGAAGTGATAACTAACGTATGAGAATTGTTTAGTTTTCTAGTGAAAATTCTATACCAAGGATATCATGCAGAAAATGGAAGTAAAGACAGTATTTGGCTTACCAATAACAGTGATTAATAGTTATTATTATATTATTTTAAAACAAAGAAAAAAGATGCTGCTTATTAGTGCCAGGTTTGAAATCAGCTCCCATATTCATCTCATAGTATTCTCAGCTGAGACTTTGGCACTTTGTATGGTGTGTTTTGCATACGGTATTCTGAAATCTAGTCTAACCCGAAAAAACATAATCAAGACACAAGAACAGTTGCAATCTGTAGTGAAATATGATCCATGCCCCCTTTCCTCTCTCTCTCTCTCTCTCTCTCTCTCTCTCTCTCTCTCGTGTGTGTGTGTTGTGTGTGTGTGTGTGTGTGTGTGTGTGTGTGTGTGAAGGCAGATAAAGTTCCCTTAGAATTGGAAAATATATTAAAATATTGCTAGATTGAAGAGGTACTAGCCCACTTGAGCATGTGGCTCTTACAGGACTTGCCCTTCTCCCTCATTCCCTCTGCCTTGCTAAACAGATTATATCCCTAAAGTTGCCCCCAAAGTCTGTTCTCTTATTTGGCCAACCCCTCTTCTTGGGACTGACTACCAAGGTCCCACTATCAAAGTATTGAAGTCCAGCAATCAAAAGCCCCCTTTGGCTCACCCAGTTAACATACCCAGTTAAAATAAAAAACCTCATCCTAATATAGAGTTTCCCCTTGTAGCTTTTTAAAGCGCCATTTTCCTATGTGCTATATCTGTCTCCTCTCTATCCAGAAGCAGTTCTTTTTCCTATGAAATAAATACCCTTGTTTTTTTTTTCCCTTGTTCACTTCCCTTTTCCCCTTATCTTCTATTGTCTCCTATTCCCTTCCCCCTGTCCCTCTGGGGCAAATAAATCTCATTTGTGCTGAGAACTTGGTTTGAGGTGTCTTGAGCCAACTTCAAGGTTCCCTACATAGATGACTTAGCTTCAAATGTTCATCATTTTCTGTGGTAGTGAAAATCACTTCTTAATTCATCACCTGGTTTCTCAATATTGTATCCTTTGTGTAAGATGAACCAAGTTGATCTGATCTTTCTAGGAAGGAACTATTTAAGTCTCTTGGTCAAGTATATGTTGGCACCATTTCCCCTCAAGTACTCAAAGGGGCTCAAACATTTGCTGCAAAACAGATAAAGTGAAATCAACCAATTGCATTCTAGAATAGCAACATCTGCTAGCTGCAGAGTTCTCTGGACTGGGGCTTCTTCCCAATGGTTGCAGAGCATGATGTCGACTCTCAGAGTTTCAGTACTCAAGGGGAGTCTGGTTTCACCATAGCAATTGTGAGCACACCACACAGGGAAGATATACAGGCCTCAGAGGCAGGAAAGAATGAGGCTATGAACCTAATTATAGAGACCACCAACAGCAACACTTTATATGAATGACATAGCCCTTTGAGAATAAAACTGCTTAAGGTCTTCAGTGAATTTCATATTTAGAGGATATATTACTATTCCCTGGTAAATAAGTATCTTCTCCCTACAGGGAATATGAAGATGTAATTCTGGTTCTTTAAGTGCTTAGAAAACTAATATAGTAGCAGACATTGTATGCAGAATATGTAAAGCTTCCCAGAGGATAGAATATGTCTATAGTGGCTTCTAATGAGGAAATTTAGAGAGACTCATCCAACAAAGAAGCATTGCTGTGAGGAAGGAGATGTGAGATCTAATTAATGGAGTCAATTTTATAGAGGAGAAACAGTTTAATAGGCTTCCAGTACCCCACTAAATTAAATTGAATAATTAATGTGATATAATTTAAAAGGTAGGGCTAGAAGAATACTACATTTCAAGATTGTCTATATAATAATTTTATTGAAATATAACATCTGTACTCTAAAATGTATTCATTTATTTAAAGTAGAAAATTTAGTACCTTTTACTATATTTAGAGTTGTGTAAGTATCAACATTATTCAATCATTGCTATTTAAAAAATTACTTATGAAGCCTATGGCTTCTATGTAAGCATAATGCTCAGGAGCTTGGTCAATCCACTTATTCTTGCTGCAGTTTTTCTTTGTATGAGTGAAATATCAAATACTGTCAGTACATTCATCAGGCAGAGCAGCCGCTACTTCACGATATGTCAACTAGGGGCTGCGTTTCAGCTGAGAACTGAGTGGTGCAAAAGAACAAGAAGTAAACCTGAGAGTAGAGATTTTCAGGAAACAGGTAAAGGAGTTGAGAAGGATGAGTCAGCCTGAGCAAGAGTGTTGTACAACAGAAAGGAGCCTAAAGAGCCCAGAGCATGTGGCCCACTGAAAAGAGGGCTATGGAAGGGACCTGAAAAGTTTCAAAGGGCTGGGACTCTTAGGGACTGTCAGGATATGAATATGTCTGTTAATCTTAATCCACTGAAGAGTTATTAGACGACTTTAGATATAAGGCTTCACGTTTTGGTTTTAATATGTGAACTCTGTGGGAAGGTGAATTTATGGAGGCAAAAGGGAAACAGGAAGATCACACAGAGCCTCTGTATTACTTCAAGCAAGTTGCATCAAAGGCTCAAATAGAATGGTAGCAGTAGATGGGACAGGGAAACTACCTTTTCTTTAACTAAGTATGTCCACAACTAAAGGCAATGACTCACCCTCTGCCAAAACCCATCAGTAGCCAGCCATTCACCAGAGAAAGGCAGAGCCACATGAGGCCCTCTGGCATCTATGCCCGACTGTTGATGGGCTCATTTTGTACTGGCCCAGTGCAGGCAGCCATGCCTACAGTGAGTTCATGAGTATCATGTGCAGAAGATGACATTTTCTTGGCCCTTCTTCAAATAATCCAGATCTTACCTCTGTCATTATTCTTCTGCAATGTTTCCTGAGCCCAAGATAGGGTAGAGAATTGCAAATAATGTTTTCAATATGTTTTCCAAAAATAATTCATATTCTTATATCAAATATCTTTTTCAACTCAGCCTCATCAACACTTCTCATTGATTATGAGATAATATCTCATTGTAATTTTTATTTGTATTTCCCTATTGATTAGTAATACTGCTCACCTTTTTTTTAATCAGTTAGCTATTCACATATCTTTGAAAAATGATTATTGAGGTCATTTGCCCATTGTTAGTTGAGTTACTTGGTTTCTGGCTGTTGAGTTTTATGGATTCCTTATATATCTCACATATTAACCATTTATCAGATGAATGGTTTGAAGTTATCTGAAGACTGCCTTTTCATTTTGATAGCTGTTTCTTTTGTTGCCACAAGTTTTTAAATTTGATGCCATTCTATTTATTTTTTATTTTGTTGCCTGAGGTTTGGCGACTCTATTCAACAACTGCTTTTTCCATGCCAATAGTAAGGAGTTTTATGGTTTTAGTTACAAACAAGCCTTTAATCCATTTCAATTACTGTCTATGTGTGTTTCTCGATGAAGGTAAATCTTCATTCTCCTGTTGTTTGTGTACACAGTTTCCCCAAAATCCCTAATTGAAGAGGATATCTATTCACAGAATTATTCTTGGCACCCTTGCCCAAGGTTAAGCAGCCCTAAATGTATAGCTTTATTTCTGTATTATTTCTTCTAATTCCATTGATATATGTGTCACATGCCACTTCTTCAGCCCAATTTTATTCTTCAACTGCAAACATGAAGCAGCAAGAGAAGAAATAGGAAGTGGGACAAAGTTATAAACCCTCAAATCCACCACTGGTGCCATACTTCTTCCCTTAAGACTGCAATTCTTAAACCTCCCCCAAACAGGACAGTCAACTGAAGTCAAGTATTCAAATATGTGAGCCTACAAGTAGCAATAAATTAACTTTACTTTTTTCATTTTGAATGTCTTTTCTTTCTTTCTTTATTTTTTAATCTAGTTGCTCTGGCTAGGATTCCCAGTACTATATGGAATAGAAATAGATAGTGTGAGAAGTTAGGTCTCATTCCTGATTATAGAGGAAAATATTTCACCCTTTCATTAATAAGTACAATGAACAGAGCCTTTGAAATATGAGAATGTCTTTAGTGAACTACGAAATGACATACACTTTACTGTCAAACAGCTCTGAGCCTAGTGAGTGAAAATGTGTAATAAGTCCATAAATAAAATAGTTACAATGATCCAGATGCGAATCACCATCTACTGAACTTTTAACACAAGTCAAGTCACATGTCTTACCAAAATATGCAAGTATATATATTTGTGAGACTGTTTACATATATGTGCATGTATGTATATATATATATATAACATATACATTATATAGAATCTTTTCTCTGTCATAAGTAGTTTTCAAATAATTTATATAACAAAGCACAAGAAAGAAACAAGTCCAAGAAATGCAGAGCATCATGCTCAGGTCATTTTTCATTGAAGAATTATGTGTCCTCCACAGGAAACTACATTTTCCTTGAGACATTTGAAAATACAAATGCCAGTTGATTTCCTATTTTCCAATATAATCACTTGTGGACCCAAATAGAAAATGATTGATTAATTTAAATTTACATTAAAGAAACAAACCAGAGATATTTTAAAAAGTTGGGTTGCTTTCCAGAGGAAACAACATTTATTTCTTTTCCTTATCAGCAAAGACTATGATACTTTCATATTATCTTTTGTAATGTATTAGGCATACATACATACATAAATATGTATACACATATATACATACATATACATTTATCACTGAGTTCATATATATATATGAATTTTATGTCTCAAATAGAAGCTTTTAATTAAAAATCATAGAATATACAGCTTTGCTTACAATTTTTACTTTAAAAGACTAAATGTTTTTAAAGATGCAGAAATTGTGGTCCAGGTAATTTAAATTATTATTTAAGGTCACAAATCAAATATGCATTCAAGCTGTATTTGGAATTTTGTTCTTCTGACTCAGACGTGTCTAGAATTCTTTATTCATTCACCAAACCATTTATGTCCATATACATATTAATCTGTTCATTAAATTTTTATTGAACTTTTATTATGTTACTGTCCTGTGACTCCATGAACTAATATGGGTAATGTACCCATAGCTGACCAAAAATAAATAAATGAAAGATTCTTCTCAAGTCTGTCTTGGTGAATCAATGAGGTTATTGATGTTACTTACAGTACCATGGGTTCAGAACTAACAGGAATGTTGGTGACTCAACAACAGACAAATGACTGCAGAGCTTATCTTGGCATTTATAATAATTCACAAAAGCTACATCCATGGGGCTAGTGCAGCCACTACTGAAGATAATCTTTTCCTCTCCAGAAACTTTTTCCTGCTTATATGAACTAAAGAGACCTAGTGATTCTTCCAAATTTCTGAGCTTTCTGAGTCTTGCCAAGTTTGTGAGATCTTGACCCTCATATGTTTTCTTCACTGCCTGAGTCTTAGTTCCCCCACCCCCTTCAAACGGGAATATCTTTAATCAGAGGACGCAGTATATAATACTCTACCTATTTATTTAATTTTCCCATTCTTTCTACATTATCTTCCATGATTCCCCATCCTTAATGGAGTGATGTTTGTTTTCATCCATTTATGGCTCAGCAGTGTGACATTAGCCTGTATGAACAATCACTTATTCTCAGCAGTTTGGCACGTGATGTTCTCAGCAATAACCACCGCCCACCACAAATAAAGAGGTTTCTCTCCAAGATGGAAGTTGACAACATTAATCTACAGGCATAAATACACATGATTAAAAGGAAATATGAAAGCATATCACTTCTATTTAACAAGATGATAGAAGCATTTTCCTACTAAACTCTATAACAACCCAGCCATGGACTTTATACCTGGCCACAGTATCAGACACAGATTCTGTCATGTAGAGTGAACCTTAAATCCAATAGTTGAGTTGCAACCATGACTTTCATAGCAGATTATTGCACCCACAAGCATACATTGCTTCTTATGTTAGTAGTATAGCACACGGGCTGTAATCAAACATGACTTGCAGCAAAACATTCTCCCCAGAAACTATAAAGGATTTCCCAGTGCTACAAAAGCCAAGCAGTAGGGAGATGGATTCCAACTTGTTCTTTATCTGACTTCCCCATATCCTTCAGCCAAATCACAATGTGCCTTTGGCAAAAAGGATTTGCTGTGTAGTTCTGGCACGCAGCTAACAGCATTCAAGTCCTGTAAGTTTGGGGCTCTTAATGGTCTCACTGGCTAACCACTCAGAGGCAAATAGTTCAACTTTGACACTTTGATTTTCTATGTGATGGTTCCTGGGAATCTCTCTCTCTCTCTCTCTCTCTCTCTCTCTCTCTCTCTCTCTCTCTCCTCTCTCTCTCTTCTCTCTCTCTCTCTCTCTCTCTCTCTCTCACACACACACACACACACACACAGTATCAGACTCTTTTTTTGTTTGCTTGTTTGTTTGTTTGTTTGTTTTTACCATTTTCACTTATATTCTTTCAATTGTGTGGCACACTCAATGGCTATCATTATATAATTAAAATTTTGATAGAAAATGGGCAAAGTCTCTGAAGACCTTGCTATTCATTTCAAGGAAGTATAAATTACTCTCAAGACTTGGCAGCTAAGGACATACAAAAACCAAAACATTAGTGAGGTCCAATGAGGAATTCAAAATTCATCATTTGCATCAGTTGTTGTCTCTAAAGAGCAATTTTGAGGACAGTGGCATGGGTGCAGAAGATACAACTCTACTTAGATTTTTATAATAGTCATTTTCCAGAAGACATCTGACTTCTCACACAAGCCATGCACAGCCGTTGAAACTGGCTTTGCATTAGATGAATGAGTTCTACCCTCTAAAATGCTCTTATAGTTTCTGTGATTCTGCTGCAGCTCCAAGCAGTATATCCTGCTTGAGGTTCACAACCATACTAGGAGCATCCCACTCAACCACGAAAAATTGCATTTAGAATTCTCACGCTTAGGCAAGTGTCCACAGTGGTAGGTTGCAGTTTTGTCACAGAAGTACATCTCCCCCAGGATGGTCCCTCTCTGAGGACATACACACATACTTGGGGAAGATCATTGCCTAAAGCTAGGGCAAGCTCAGTTTGTTTCCCTTTCACTATACTTGCCTCATATACATAAACTGCTGTTTCTTGTCCCAGTACTTGGGGGTTGTTATAAAAATTTAAGGTACAAGTTAACTGACTCCAATATCCACTGGAGTTTGAAGATTTTGTATATTAGTAGGAGAAAAATGAAGGTATAAATCAATATGGATCCATCCTAAAGTTACAATGTGTGTACCTTACAATCTTGGTCATCCATTGGAAGAGTGGCTGGGTTTGTTCCGATCCTGGGAGATCTCTTTCCTCCACAGCAAGGGACATAGTGAGGACTACCGATATCATTCTATATTCCATTTCCTTTGCTGCTTTTGTGAACTTCTAGCCAGGCTTTCAAGCCTTCCAAGAACTCACAAGCGGCCTTCTGTCTTTATATTTTCTTTGTAAGAATGCTGGATTATTCCAAATTTTGCCATATTGGCTTTTGGGTAACCTAGACAGCCTCCACTGTATTCCCTTCTTTGTGCTCATCTCTTTCTGAATGCCTTAGCATCTTACGGAGTCAATGCCAATCAAAATCACTCAGAGCTCCCAGAGCTTCTCCTTAGTTGTAAATATTGTGTTCTATTGTGGGGCTCAACAAAGTCACTAAAGTCCCCAAACAAGCCTAAGGTCTATGACAAATCAACCTCTTATTAAACACAATTCTAATTATCTCAGTGAACTCAGCATCAAACGCAGTCTCTTGTATTCCAGATTCTCAGTAATGACTCTCCTTTCTCTATTGTTTTCCAAATTCTAGTGCTTTATGAACACTTCAGCCAGTGATGATAACCAAGCATCCCATCCCTAATGACTCATGAATTGGTCCATCAGAGATTGATTTCCCTCATATTGTCTCATATTATGTAGCTTTTGTCTCAAGAAATGGTGAGTAGTTATATTATTCAATTTTTCAATTCCAGGACACTCTAATAAATATTATCCACCCTGTAACCCAAAGCTTCAACACACTGGTTATTAGAGGCTCTTTTATTTCTTATTTTCAGGGGAAGCATAATATTTTATTTAGATTGACCAGGGAATATCCAACTGAGAATGTCACTTTTGAAAATGTTCCAAATGGAAGCAAAAGAATGAGATTCGTGTGAAGCATTTATCTGATTCTGTTGTCAATAAATTCTCAGGAGTCAGATATCAGGTAAAAACCTGATTGATCAGAGAAGTGGAAGAGAAATGGCCAATGACATCCTCTCTATCTCCTTCCTTGTTACAAAAGGGCCCATGAATCTAATCCCCTCCCTACTACTTTCTGTATCTCTCTATATGTAGGATTCCTCCTGGGTCCTCCAAAACCTCTATGGCTAATTTTGGTCAGCCAATTGCTAGCTGCTTCTTGTGATTCAAGTTTAAACTTTATTGACAATCTTGGGAGTGTCAGAGTGCAATCAAAATATCCCACAACATTTCCCCATTTTTGTCTAAATAAAACAGGACATTTTGACACTAAATCAGTTAAACAGTATACAATAGGAATAATTATCATGTAAGAATTACATTTACAATGTTCAGTCCATTTGCATTTGGCAAAATGAGGGAACACACTCTATTATCTATCCCATCTTGGTGAATCCAAAGTTATGTACCTAATTCACTTTCTATCATAACTTGTGTTACCTACCCAAAACTATCTTTTTAGACCTCCAAATATTTTCTTAGATGAACAGTTTAGGCTTTTATGTCTGCCAAGCTTATGTACTTTACACCTCTTTTGTGAGTTTCTTTTCTGAATTTGGTAACAAGAAAAACAGTAACTATAAGTGTCTAGTCTTCAATCCAATCAGAGACCTGAGGATATATTGCCTGAGTAAACAGGAAGTGTAAAACAAACAACTTCTAATACTATAGAAATAACGAAGACATTTGGCTGCCTGGACAATCACCCAAGGTTCCTCTGCAATGTTGGGGCATCCATCTTCAAACTACAGACCTAGAGTACCTGACAATTTTTCTGTGAAGTAGGAATTTTGAGGGACTGTCTTACCTTGTCTTGGAAAAGTTTGGCAGTTGCTTTCTTTTTGTGTCCTGCTTAACCAATTTGGACAGCATACTATTAGCTATCAAGACAAGGGCAGTTTCTTACCTAGTGACTAGCTTTTGCCACAAAGAAAGCAAACTCCATATGGAGGTTTTTCGATGCCCATCATCGTCTCTGAAGTAGATTGGTGCTGCCAGGAGAAGATTTGTCTTGTTGTCAGAATAAACCTTATGTTATTAAAACATCTCATGTGCCATATTCTGTAGATCTCTGAAGTGTTTGAAGACCATCTATCTATCTAAAAGAAATCTCTGTTTGACCTTAAAAACATATTTAATGTGACAGCAAATTTGATTGTTAGATGACTAGCTACTAAACTGTATTTCTTATTTATCTTAAATAGTTTTGTAATAATAATTTTTAAGGACTAGAAATTTATATCACATTATCAAATGAGTCGCATACGTATAATTCCTTAAACAAGAGTAGAAATATATATATATATATATATATATATATATATATATATATATATACACACACAAATAACTTTAAATTTGTATTAATATATAAAAATCCATACCAATGTAAGATATTTGAGATCAATGATTGTTTTTTAATTTAAGGTAGATTCAATACTCTACCTTTTTATCCTGTCCTTTCCATATCCCCTCTTTTTAGAATGAGATCCTTGAATCCAACCTCCTTTGTTTAGTTTCCTCTCTTACCATGACCAGTAACAATTTGCAACTAGCCACCCTAAATGATGACAAACATTCATAGCCCATTGAAAAACCAAAAAACACCCACCCCACTTCTTGGGAAAGTGGGTATCATATTCTTAAAATTACTTCACATTTTCTAGGGGTGACAGCATCTTTAGGGGACCCTGAGAAAATTAAGATAATTGTCAAGTTCTGGGAGAGCTAGCTGTATCATTAGTTGTCCATTCTCTGTGTAACAAGAAAGTTCAGGGCTTATCTGAAGTCCTGATTAGAGTAGTGAATGAAGCTGGACCATCTTAGCTGGCAGCTTTTAAGTTGTTCTGGATGCAGAATTTTGAAGAAACTGCAACAGAAGCATTTTGAAGCTGGATCAGCTCACTTATTTGTCTTTATTGGTGTCTTTTTTTTTTCTGAAAACACAAACTTTTAAAGGTAACATATATATCTGCATTAACACATTATGGAATCATGTGTGCTGTGCCTAAATCAGCTGAAGATCATTATTTTTAGTTCTATTTTTGAGCAAGTGAAAGACATCGGTCAGCTTTGTAAGTCCATTTGTACTGCATAACCAAACTGTAATATAAATCACTATCCATCCATGTGAAAGGATGTTATGTAATAATAAGTCATGAGGATGCTGTAGACAATGAGATTTACCATGTTTCATCCAGTGTCAGAGCTGTTCCCATGTTGAGGGACCAACATATGTGTCACCTGTCCTGTATAGTCTTTCCTGGCTTTTTCCCTCATATCTGTAGCCAAGTGTTTCTTTGCCCAATCAGATCTGATCTTAAGTAATTTTGAAGAGAAATACAACTTTTTGTTTCCCGTGGAAACAAAAACATAAACTCTCCCTCCAATGCAACATATTTTCTGACTTCTATTTAGAAGTTAAGACATTCTTAAAATACATAGGTTGGCTTAATTCAGCAGTTTCCATAATCTAATGTCTCTTAGGAGCTATTGTATTTGTACATTAGCATTTAAAAAAAATTAAAGTCAACAAGATACCTTACAAGATTCAGAAACCTTGAGATTTCCCATCTTTCTGTAGCTTGCTTTTTTTTTTAAATTATTTTACTCTCTCTTAAATACTTTGTTATCTTTAAACTATTATTTTTCTATGACTGTCTGTATCCATTTTTTTTTTCTTTCTGTAACATCCAAGCACATTTTAAACATAATGTATCATTTTGGAGGTTTTCTGTGTCTGAACCTGCCTTTACTAAGTGCCTGCAGCATTCTGACCTTGTGAGACAAACCTTAAACTGCCATGGCAGCTGCTGCATGGGCTCAGCTTAGCACATGGAGCTGGTGGCTGGCTCCAGTTCACAGGCAGTGGCCAGTAGCCATGCCTCTGTACACCCCTGAGCACTTGCCCATCCGAGAGAGTACAGGATTAGGAAAACATCTGGCTTTTTATCCAGAACTTTTCTTAGCTTTCTCAGGCCCTATGTTTGGATATTGGAGCCCCACATTGAGTGCCAGATAAAGCATTTATCTAATTATTCCTTTATCAATAAAATTTTGGGAGTGAGATATCAGTGTAAAAACCTGATTGGTCAGAGAAGTGGCAGAGAAATGACAAGTGACCTCCTCTCTATCTCCTTCCTTGATCCAAACGGGCCCATGAATCTTTCTAAGCCCTTCCCTACTACTTTCCATATCTCACTATATGTATCCTGCATCCTCGAAAACCTCTATGGCTAACTCTGGTCAGCCAGTTGCTAACTCCACCCCTGATTCAAGGTTAAACTCTATTGTCAGTCTCAGGAGTGTCATAATGCAATCAAAATATCCCAAAGCACTTTGGGGTACCCAGACAAAGAGAATCATAAGGAAGGAGAATAGCATGAGCTAAAAGTCAAGGCAGACATTCGACTTTGATATTTGGAGGAAACACAGATAACAACATACCATGAGTAGCATGGGTATGGGTGAATGTAGTGAGAGAAGTCATATGTCAGAATGGCCAGTCATGTGCTACTCTGAAGGGTAATGTCAGAATTCACATTCCCATATGAGAAAGTTTCCAGTGGGCAGTAGTTTTTGTTTGTTTGTTTGTATTTGTTCATTTATACTATACCATGCCACTGACCTTTCATAGAACACAGATTCTCTTTTATCAGTTAAACAGCATTATTCCAGTTACAGAAAATAATTGAGTCCATGGCCTTTTGTTTTGTGAATATGGTAGTTCTAAGAATGAGAGGGAATATTAACTAGAAAATGAAAGAAGCAGTAAAATTGATTGTGAATCTACTTCAGGACTTGAATAGAAGGGGTGATGTGACTATTTTTTTTTTATAGTTCCACCTTTGAGGGAAGCATGTAGATACATTTCTCAAAGTGGCAAAATAAATAACGTTAACAATATATCTTGAATGATTGAAAAATCAAAGCAAGTTGGCATTAAGTTTTAAATTTTCATGCCTTATATATATAAAGATTGCTGAAAAAAACTTAGTTCGTATTATATTCCATCAAAATGAAATATGGCATTTTAATGAGAAATGTCATCTTCCTGGTTGATAAAAGGACAACAAAAATGATAAAACCAGGCAACATCACTAAAGCGCATCCCCCCATATCCAGTATTTCATTTTGATGTATTTGTCAAGACTTTGGTTTCTTTTGGGAAGAAAGCAGTATATGAAGAAGGAGCACAACTCAACATTTATTTATGGCTGTCATTGTTTTCAATATTGAACAGATATAGAATGAAATTTTGACTTCATGTCTGCTGTTTTTAATAAAAATCTTTATAATAAAAACTACATTTTTTTTCTTTTTGGATTGTAGATGCCTTTGTGAATAAGCATTAGTCAAGCTTTGTTGATACTTGGAGACGGTTGTCTGTGCTAGGCATAACTCTTTTATTTACAGTTAAGAAACCAAGACATTGCCCCTGCTGCCTGGCCATAGAGGGGCCTTGATGTAGGAAACTGTGTGTGCCTCCTTGATTTTCCTTCAGTGTGGAGCACAATTGACAAGTTCTGTGGTGATTTCAGAGCAGGCAGATGGGCCTGATGGGCAATAAGTGATCTGGTTCTTGAGCGGAGTTCATCTGTAATGGACCGGACCAGGCCTTAGTTCTAGAGCACCATAGAAGGAGATGAATATGAGAGTGAAGTAAAGCAACATTCTTGTAACAGGCCACACAGGACCTTATGCCTGACTCCCCTTTGAATAATCTGCCCCCATTAAATCTGTGGGATGATTTATATGGTCTAATCTGCCACCGGGGAAATTTCATTTTCACCTGTGCAACCAATGAGCTGACGCAGAACATAAAATAGTCAAACAGGGGTTCACTTCTTCATAAGATGTATGAAGTTTGCAAAACAAAAAGTCTCTCTTCATGCAACATTTTACACTTTCCTCTTTTTTCAGTCCTCTAGCAAAAATCACAACTACTCTCACATGAAGGCCATAAGTGGCAGGTGTGGCTAAATGAATGAAATTATCAGGATGATAAACTTCAGACCTTAGAACATAATCAACTTTTAGCTCTGTAAAACACACACACACACACACACACAATCTCTTATTCTCTTAGCATCTGCCAATAAGCACCAAAGATTTGAGTTGTGAAATCACATATTCAGAGTACCAGTGGTAAAACATATCTAACATGTATCATGAACTGTTCTGAAACAATGAAGAAGGTGTTGTCATGCTGTGGCTGTATCTGGTAGATAACAAGACACAGGCTGAGGAATTATGAAATTACTTCCTATAAAATCACAAGGGACAGATACATGGCTTGTATAAATATGATTCCAGATTTCCACTGCTTCTAAGGGGAGGTCCAGTTATATAATTATATCAATATGTGTTATTTCAATTTTCTATGTTTGCTTCTAACTTTTGCTCATGTTAATGATTTCTGTTTTCTGATGCAGCTAAGATCTGAAGGAGAGAGATCATTGAATTTAACATTCACCTTTGAAAGTTGAGATGTAGAGCATTCACATTTCATAAGTGGTTGATTGATGACCTAATCATTTAAGATAAATTTTCATGGCATGAAGTGAAATCATCCATGCATACATACACAGATATATATGTATTTCAGTCTTTATGAATTTACCATAGTGAACACCTCCAATTTATCAAATACTTCATGTCTTTTGTACATTTTCCATCTATGTTATCTCTTTTCATTATTCAGAACCCATCTAATGTTTTATTTTTATATTTTAAATATTTCTTTTTTTGTTTGTTTGTTTTTTCGAGACAGGTTTTCTCTGTGCAGTTTTGGTGCCTGTCCTGTCTCTTGCTCTGTAGACCAGGCTGGCCTGTAACACACAGAGATCTGTCTGGCTCTGCCTCCTGAGTGCTGGGATTAAAGGTATATGCCACCACCATCCAGCTTAAATATTTCTTCTTATTTGTGTGTATGATGTGTGTGTGTGTGTGTGTGTGTGTGTGTGTGTGTGTGTGTGTGTGTGTACAGGGGCTGATGTTAAATATCATCCTCAATCACTTCTTTAGCCTCACCTTTTTTTATGTGATCTCTCACTGAACTGGAGCCCATCATTTTAGCTAGACAAGCAATTAGCAAGCTCCTGGGCTTTTTGCTTCCTTGAACTGCAGTAACAGGCACACTACCACACCTGGCTTTTAAGTGGATGCTGGACATCCATACTCAGGTCCTTTTTTTTTTTTTTTTTTTTTTTTTTTGGCCACAGCAAGCCACTGGTTCATCTCCTCATCTCTCCAGGCCTCGGATAATATTTTACTGCTTCTAAGTTTCTCCACCAATCCCCAGTCTAATCTGGCAACCCTCTGCTACAAAAACACACACCCACGATATTAGCCCACTTATGGTATTAGAATGCACCCTTTGAGATCTTATTTCCTACACACGCATACACCTTAGTAAATACCACCACCTATGAAGAGGGCACATTTTAGTTACTACACTCCCCTTCATATGATAAACCGAGGAATGTAAACTTAATTCTGAAATAACTAGATAGACAGTGAAGACTTTTGGGAAAGAAAGTGATGAGAATAGATTTGTGTTCCTGAAAGTTCACTTATCCTGTGGTATAGACTATGGTGTTTATTAGATAGTGATGAATGAAAATAAGAACAGTTTGATGACCATTTTAATAATCTAGCATGTGAAGAATGGAGTTTCAACTCTGGCAGGGGACTGATATTAAGGAGTCAGGAAAAGAAGAAGAATTACATTTTAATATCAAAACATTCAATATTTAGACACAGAATCTACTCTTTCCCTAACTATTCATATTTAATCAAGAAGGTTCACTTAGGTTTCTGTTTTACATCTTTGAAAAGATAAGGGTAACATTTCCTTAGACGGGAGAAGAGAAAGAATATGAGCAGAAGATACATTCAGTTTTGAACACACTAAATTTGAATTCTTCATTTGTATCTCTCCTAGGAGTCTCCAAATAGATGGAAGCATAACACTGTCTAGGAAGAAGACATATGGGCATAAAAGGGCTTGAAGTAGAACTTACAAGGAACAAGAATGCTAAATGATGAAGTGGGGGAAGAAAAGCCAGAGTTGAGTTGTTCCACTGGATGCAACATGGGGTAGTACAAAAGCAGGTGTGGGCTGAAATCAGGCCAGCAACATAGGTCTAATTACAGTGACATAGACAGGTATCAGAAAACATTAGGTCCTTCCATCATATGTCATTATTAATGAAGTGTTCTCATGGGGTTTAATCCAGCAAGAGTTCATTCCTCTCATTTTTAATCTGTAACCCAGATTTCTTTGGTAACAGTTGAAGAAGTATTGACATTCTCCAGTGAGCAAACAGCAAAGACCAAAGATTAGGGAGGCTCACTGTTCTTTCTAGTTCCCAGCATGGCACTGTCATAATAAGCCAATTCTTGCTCTCATTTTCCATCTGAAAAATTCAATTCATTTTGAATTGAAACAAATAAAACCCTCCATACTACAAATTGCATTCAAGGTATTCGGTGATTTGCAGGCTGATGATATCGAAAGATTGTTTTATCAGCATTGAAGGAAATATTCATCACCATTTTGGCAGCTTTGTCACTCAGATTTAGAACCATCCTTTATATTTAACTGAGTAGAAAAGACAGGAGCAAGTTCTTAAAATAAAGATGTAGAAGTTGAGTCATCTGGGTTTCTTTGCTTATCCTCTTACATTAAAAAATTAAATTAAATTAAATTTAAAAAAAAAAAACAGTGAGTAACCCTGACCTAAAAATGTCAATGTCAAGGCCAGGTTGTTATCTTATGCTCTGTAAACATGTAGGTGATGATTTCATTTTCCCTGAGGCAGAATACAGAAAATATCGAGTCATGCCTGAGACAAAGCTTGGTACAGTTGAAGTTGCTGCTTCCGTGGTCTTGCCTCCCTCAGTCTCAGCTAAGTGGGAAATGTATCTGAAGGCATATCTTGTCGTGGGTAGCTGTTCCAGCTTTGACCTGGAAGTATTACCCCTACTGAGGCTTTGGTAACTGTCACGCCAAGACAGGAGCCCTTAAGACCCGAGATCCAGATGTGCCAGCTCTCTTGGATCCTGGATCTTGGATGCTGGAGGTGGATTGAGCAGTTTCTAGAGAACACTGCTGGACTGCCCTACACCTTTCTCTGACCCTGTAAACTATCGCTTTGCTTGTAAGTTACCCCACAAAATAAACCTCCTTTTTAGCTATGTGAAGCTGCCTTAATACTACAACCAATAACATCCCATCAACAGGAAGGTTTTGCAGCAAAGGAACTTATGAGTTCATGTAAAGGCATCTCTTATATGCTCATTCAAAGTGGGATTTTGTGTGAGAAGTCCACAGAATTGTCTTTAAAATTATCAACAATATATTGACAAACTGGAAGCCATTTCTCAGTTCTACAGCTGATGACAGCATATGGCTTTAACACAAGATGTGAATTTTCCAACCTTGCCAGATTGCAGTTTAGGCAAATATGATGACAGCCACAGGTCGTCTTTAGGGAAACAGAGTTGTTAATTAGAGTTACATGAAGTATTACTGTGGATTCTCTAAGAAAAGAAATGAGAACCAGTACCTACACCAAGCTTAGAAAAACCCAGCTTGGCTCCGATCTATCACACCTGGTGCTATTTACCCAGCATGCTTAAACAACTTGTTTTGCCCACTAGTATCCTGCAGAGCAGTTCCAAGAAGCCCAAAACATCTTGTCTTGTTTAGATATCCACACATCATATTCTTGCTTTGTAGCTGAAGGGCTTCTCTCCAGGTTCCACCAAGCCCCGAAGTCCCACAATCCACGTATAAAATAATCACTCAGACGCTTATATTACTTATAAACTGTATGTCCATGGCAGGCTTCTTGCTAATTGCTCTTATATCTTAAATTAACCCATTTCTATAAATCTATACCTTGCAAAGTCGCTTGTGGCTTACCGGCGTCTTTACATGTTGCTTGTCCTGGTGGTGGCTGCAGTGTCTCTCCGTCCTTCTTCCTGTTTTGCCAATTCTCCTCTCTCCTTGTCCCACCTATACTTCCTGTCTGGTAACTGGCCATTAGTGTTTTATTTATATAGAGCAATATCCACAGCATTGCTTTAGCTGCCTAAACTTTCAAATTGCTGAGTGCTAAGGTAGAAGGTTTCTCAGGTTTTGCCTCCATGAAGACAAATGGATGCTTAGCATAACAATTAAAGAAAAAGATAGAATCATGTAAATCTATTTCAAAAATTACATATGTTTAGGACAGTCAATGAAGGATTAAAATAATTGGTTCTACTATTGTGATATTATTGCTATTATTGTTGTTGCTAAAGAAGAAGGGAATTGGTCTGCAGAGAAGGAAAATGATGTATGTAGGACCACTGTGTAAGGGTGGGTTTTATGAGTTTCAATCTTTTCTCTTCTCTCTCAAAAGTTCATATTCAGCACATCAAAGTGGCCATGTGACATGTTTTCTAATTAAAATTTAGAAAATGTAATATATGTTACTTTGGGTTGGAAGCTTTAAAAGCCACATAGAGGGGCTTTTGATTTTTTTTTTTTTTTGCTCCTTCTATATGAGAAAATATGGAAACAAGTAGATGGATTCTTTGTCACCCTATTCCTGTGTAAAAAGAGTAGTGACAAAAGTATCCTTATTGACTGATAATGAACAGGGAGTGTGAGTGAATAGTAAACCATTTACTATTTTAAACCGTAAGGATCTTTTGACTTCTCTTCTTATTTTGTACTATGCTTTCATTACAGCATAATCTATTCTACTGTGATTCAAATACCCATGGAGTATTATAATATGCAGGGACAGGATCCAAACTTCATACTTGTGTCCTATTTTTTGGTCTTATAGAGAAAGATGTGCTAAAACGCATACCTTCTCATGTGTCCAAAGAGTTGGGGAGTAGAGCAATAAATATGTGTACTTCATAAATTATGTCCATGGCTAGTTGGTAAGCTGCCTTGAGAAATCATGCACAGCTTCGATTGACAACTAAACATCTATAGTTTAGATGTCATAGAAAAGAGTGACCTGGCCAAATTCTGTGACCATAGAGAGAATTCCTCTATTACTCTTTAGTTTTGCAATTAGCTCTATCATCGTCTAAATCTCAAATGTTTCTCACAGGCTGATGTTTTGAATGATGAATTTTTGGCTTGTAGAACTCTTCAGGAGGATGTGGGTGGAGGATTTAAGAGGTAGTACATGGTACATAAAAATGGGTCACTGAGGACAATTCTAGAAAAGTTATATATACCTTGGTTCCAGTAATGGTTTCTTTTTCCTGGTCTCCTACAATGTAAGTACCTGCTGCCTCCCACTTCAGCCACCAGGACAGAGACCCTCTACCATGCCTTCTGCATTGAGATGGACTGAGACCTCTGAAATCATGAACCTAAATAAACCTTCCCTACCTCAAGTTGATTTTGTCAGGGATTTTGTCAAATTTAATGTAGAAATTAACTAACAAGCTGTAAAACTCAAGGCCAACCTTCCTTCATATGTCAATTGATCTGTCTGCTGGAATTTGCCTGAAATAACCAAGCTATCTGCTCTTATGAAATTTGAACAGATTTTGTATGTTTCACATATCAAACATTTAGAGATTGATGGCTCAGTAATAATGCTGAAGAGTCTGGATGCTTTTCTTCTCTTCTTTAGTCCTGAGTATATGTTACTCCATGAGAAGCACCATGGTTCCTCAGAAGCTGTTTCCCTTTGAGTTACCACGGACCCATTGAAGAAAAAGAAGGGACAGAGGAGGGAAGAATGAGAACTGGGGCTCATAAATGAACTTTTCTTTTCTTTTTTGGTTTTTTGAGACAGGGTTCCTCTGTGTAGTTTTGGTGCCTGTCCTGGAACTCGCTCTGTAGACCAGGCTGGCCTCAAACTCACAGAGATCCACCTGGCTCTGCCTCCGAGTGCTGGGATTAAAGGCGTGTGCCACCACCGCCCGACTAGTAAATGAACTTTACGCTTATTGATCAAATAGTGAGGTGTGAATATTCTTCAAAGCTAGAGAGAGTTGGGGGGGAGGGAAGCTTGGAAACTGAGTTGTAATTTTATGATGGATTTAGAAGAGGCAATGTTGTAAGACCAGTATACTCTCTCTCAAAAATAATCTTGGCTCTTGCCAGAAAGGTAGAAAAAAGTAAATATAACATTTACCATACTATGGGTTTCTGTTCAGTCTGTGTTCTGAGATGAAAGCTGATATTCCTTTAGTGTACCTGATAAATTGTGTGTTGCCCAACTCTCAGCAAAGGTTAATGTAAGAGTGTAGAAATAGGATGCACTTTGGGACAATGAAAATTGTTTATAGATTCTCTGCTGGGTGGTCATGACACTCTAGCTACTTTTGTTTTTATGAATTAAGAGTCTTAGAATGAAGATCAAGAGCACTTGACTGCATAGCATTTTTTTTTTTTTTAGAAAACAGTAGGAATATACTCAATGGAAATGTGGCTCATTAATTCTGGTTCTTGAAAGTGCACTTGAGTGGCAGAACGTGCCGGGATTCGGGTCCAGTTATACTTGAGTTTGCGTCAAGCATTTGCTCTTTGGTTACTGTCTGGTGGCTATTTGATCATGTGCATAGGTAACTTCACTGCAGTGAATTTCACTTCTATATGTGCATAATAAACTTGAAGTCTGGGGCTTCCAAATAATTTAAGTCATAGTAGGTAACCAACAAATTATTATTATTCAGATTCTTCACAGTGTCAAAACACCAAGAACAACTGTTTCCCTTAGACAAGAAATGTTGAATAGTTTCATTTTTCAACAATAATTTTGATACCATATTCTACCATGAATCTCATCTTTCTTTGCCACTTCAAGCACTCTACATAACCAGCAGACAAAGAAAATCCTGAAAAATCTTTCTTATTTCATCCAGTTTCTCTGGGACTTAGCTATTGGGTGTCTAAGCGATTCTTTAAATTATTCTTTATGCCATAGTATTGTATAATTTATACCAAATGCACTCCCCTGTCTTGTATTATTTAATTCTCCAAAGTGTTTGGAGAAAAGATTTTATTTGAAAGCACTGACACACAGTAAAGTGGCATTGTTCCAGTGTCTTGCATCTTTAATAAAGTTGCTCTCAAACAGCATTTCAGTAAATGAAACATATCCAAGAATGACAAATTTTCTTATATCCAAGGTGTGCTCTGTCCAACTCAGGGACATAAAGCTTATTGTTATAATAGAACCCAGAGGTTTGTGTTTAATTTGATTTGCCTTCCTTTCTCCCTTTCTTTTCTTCTAAGAAATATTATCTATTTCTGAAATAATGAGCATTTTTTTCAATGTATCATACAATGACAGATTAATGCACCATTAAGACTAGAGACATTTAGTAGCAAGATTCTACCCCTAGCTTTGTGGACAAAGATATATACAAAGGAACACATACTTGAATATGCTACATCAAAGAAATGAAAGAGGTTTTATCAAGTTGAATTATTTGTAACATCTTCAGGATTGTTACAAGCTTCATTCAGGAAGCAGGTGCATGAAACAAAAAACAAGGAGAGGATGCCTGAAGGACTTACTTCAGTATGAGTGAAATTTATGGGGTGTTTTCAATACTTAGAAGCAATGTAGCTAGGGAAAGAAAATGGAATCACTGCTATCAGCATGGTGAAGTAGAAACAAAACAACAACAAAAAGCTTTTAAAATTACATGGGTATTCCTTTTTGATGATGAATACGTTGTGATGACACTGCTACAAATCCATTTGTCTCCTTCTCATTCTAGGGTAAATGGCTGAGTATAATGGGAAGTAATTATTTGCTCCTTCATGGTTATTAAAAAATATAATGCTTGTTTTATAGAAGAGAAAGTTTCTTTCTTCCCAGTTGAGTGTCCTTATGGTAAAAGTTGATGGACACTACCCTTCTCCCATACAATCCCTGATAGGAACACCAGTTATATGTCAAGGAGTACTGGCCCTTACAACTCCTGTCTTTGATATGAAAACCTCTAATGTTCCAAGTTTAAGCATCTTCCACTGAAGTTGCCCATCTCTTGGAAGAAGGACACATCTAGGAAGCTGTCTGGCAACTCACAAAGCAAAGGGTGTGTTACAATAATACAGAGGCAGATGATGAATGTGGCAAAGAAGTTAAAAACTTGCATTCAGTATATTTGTGTTGCTACAGCAAAACATCATAAACCAGGTGACTTGGGATCATTATGTAGAAGAACATTAGGTCCTTGTGCTCACAGATAAAATAGAGAAATCAGAATTGTTAAACATACATACTTTTCTCATCAACAGAAGAGATTTTTGACCCATTTCTTCCCAGAAGGCTTGAAATGAATGTTGCTATTTTGTAGAGACAGCCTTCACTCAAATCCCTTATACTGCACATTGTTTCTCAGTCAGTAGAACCCATTATCATAAGAGAGGTCCCACGTTCTTTGAAAAAGCTTTTGTGCTTATTACAAACCCTTCCCCCCTAGACCCATATCCTGAGCATTGTTTCTCAGTCAATAGAACCTGCTCTTGTGGAGGAGGTCACAGGTATTTTGCAAAAGAGTTTCAATGTAGTTGTGCCCTACACTTTATTGTTATAAATTTATTGAGGAAACTTTTTCCGAAATTGTAATGTGTTTAAATATGTTAAAAAAAATAAACAGCTTGGGGTCAGATTCCAGAAGTTTGAGCCACCCAAGCTAATTAAGTTGTACTGAACCACATTTCCTTCTTGCTTCCCACGGTTCATTTCTTGCCAGCAGTGGAGCTTATAGGGATCCCCACAATGGTCACTTTATTTCTCAAAATTCTAGGGTAAGTTGGTCATGTAGAATATTACAGCATGATGAAGTCTGCTTCCATAGTTCATAGACTAACATTTTCCTGTATCTTCCATTAGCAGAGAGAAGAATGGAGCTCTCTGGTGTCTCTTTGTTAGGACATTGTTTCCACACTACCAGCAAACACTTACACATAGGAGACTCTCTGAAGACAGAGGCATATATTTGGTGTGTTTGGTTTCCAGTGCAGTTCTCTTCTTTAACATGTTTGAGAAGCCTGGACTTATTTATAGATAGAAGAAGAGTGAACCTACTCTCCTATTCCCTTTTGATTTTTGGTTCCTGCCTTTTCCTCTACTTCCAGGTTTCATAAGCATATGTTTTCAGTTGTGTTACTTTAGTCTTAAAGTTTGAAAAAAAAAAGTAAACTTGGCTACTACTATTTAAGTCAGGAAAGAAAATGATGCAGTTAGTAGAAAACAGCCTTAGGAATGTAGGCTGTAGGCTGGGCACTCTGCTGGGTACTATGGCACATCAAATCCCTGTGGTCTTTAGGGAATAGAATAAGACACTAATGGTGGCAATAGATATTACTCAGCAGTTGAGAGCAATTGTCGCTCTTGTAGAGGACTTAGGTTTAGTTTCCAGCCCTAATATGGTGTTTCACAGTCATTACATCCATAACATTGGTTCCAAAAGATCCAAATCTCTTTTCTGACCTCCAAGGTCACCAGGCTCCAACATGGTAGACAAACATATGTGCAGACAAAATACTCATATACATAATTTTTAAAAAGTCTTTTTAAAAAACTATTGTTTTACTCTTATAAAACAGTAAAGAAGATTTTGTGAAGTTATTTTCTTCAAGATAATATGACTAATAGCTAGCAAGTAAGGTTTAAATCTAAATAGGCCTGTGCAAATGACAATGTTATTTTCAAGATAAGGAAATTGGATCATAAAAATCATCAGGTACTAGTAAATGAACCCCCTCATTTTTCTGTCAGAAAGAATAACCTTTTCAAATGCTCACTTTCTCTTTCCATTCTTTCCTTAGCCTTTCTTCCTTGTCCTTCTTCAAGGAATGTTTTGTATTTTAAGATGATACAGAGCATGTGGCTAAGTTGGCTGTCACAACTTGTGCTTGCACTGATTAAAATGTCCCACAAAATTGGAAAATCTAAAAGAAATGGATAATTTTCTCAATACACATCACTAACCAAAATTAAATCAAGATCAAATAAGCATTAGGTGTAAAGTAAATGGTAATCATGCTGCAATCCACAGACCCAGAGAGACTAGGTAACAAGGAGGGGGGATCAAGGGGGACCCTTGGATATCTCTGGGAAGAATAAATAGAGGAGATTTCATAGGTGGACTGGGGATGGTGGGGATTTGAATATGAGGGATCAGGTATGAGTCAGGTGAAGGGGGAGAGTACTAAAAGAGCCTACATGAGCCAGGCGGTGGTGGCACACGCCTTTAATCCCAGCACTTGGGAGGCAGAGCCAGGTGAATCTCTGTGAGTTCGAGGCCAGCCTGGGCTACCAAGTGAGTTCCAGGAAAGGCGCAAAGCTACACAGAGAAACCCTGTCTCGAAAAACCAAAAAAAAAAAAAAAAAAAAAAAAAAGAGCCTACATGAAAGGGGGTCATTCCAGGGACAGGTAGAAACCCAGTGCAAGGGACACTCCCTGGAATCTACAAGGATAATCTCAGCTAAGACTCCTAGGAGATACTTCCTGGAAGTGGCCACCTCCTGTGACCAGGCAAGACTAAGACTTGATACAAGGTAGGCGTTTAGTCTTACTGCAACTTGATATGCCATGTTTTGTTAATATTCATGGGAAGCCTGCCCTATTCTACTGAATAGAAATGGAGGAGGAATGGGTAGGAGTTTTCAGAGAGGAGGTGGGGGGAGAAAGTGGAAGGAGAGGAAGGCAGATTGGGGGGAACTGCAGTAAGGATGCAAAATAAACAAATAAAGCAATCATTTTTTAAAAATTATCAGATATTAGATAAGTAACTAACTAACCCTCATTGAATCAGAAGTCATTAAAAGTCTTTCAACCAGGAAAAACCGGGTGCTAGATGGTTTTAGTGTAGAATTGTTTCAGACTTTCAAAGAAGAGTTAATGCCAATACTCCTCATATTATTACACAAAATAGAAATAGAAGAAGCAATGCCCAATAAATTTATGAGGCTGCAATTACCATGATACTCAAAGCACATAAAGACACAAAAAAGTGAATTATATATCAATATTACTTATGAACATAGATGCAAAATTACTTAGTAAAATACTTGCAAACCTAATCCAAGAACACATCAAAAACATTGTCCACCTTAATGAAGTAGGCTTCATCTGCAGATGAAGGGCTGGTTCAAGATACATAAACTGCTAAATGTAAATGACCATATAAACAAACTGAAAGATAAAAATAAATAAATAAATAAAGATCATCTCATTAAATACATAAAGGCTTTTGACAAAATCCAACACACATTCATAATAAAAGTTCTGGAAAGATTAGCTGTAAGGGACATATCTAAACATAACGTGAACATGGAGGTTTGGTTCATGAAGTTTCACAGGGTAACACTGAGTCTAACTGGAAACTGGGTAAGAGGCCACTCAGGTTTATATTCTGATCAAGAATCAGATTTTATTCTGACCTTGCCTCAAAACTAGAATGAGGCTGAATTTAAAAGCATTTGTATTTGATGAGCAAATTACAAAACAGGCTATGCAGTCTATGACTTTGCTATTTTTCATTTTCTTAGTTACTGTTCCATTGTTGTGAAGAGACAGCATGACCAGGGCAACTCAGAAAGAGTTAACTGGGACTCAGAGTTTCAGAAGACTAGGCTATGGAGAGCATAGCAGCAGGCAGGCTTGGAGCTGGAGAAGTAGCAGAGAGCTTAAATGTTGAGACAACCATGAGGCAGAGAGAGAGAGGAGAGAGAGAGAGAGAGAGAGAGAGAGAGAGAGAGAGAGAGAGAGAAAGAGAGAGAGAGAGAGAGAGAGAGAGAGAGAAAGAGAGATCTGGCAAAGGTGTAGGCTTTTGAAAACTCAAAGCCCATTCTAGGGACCTATCTCTTCCAAGAGGATCACACTTCATAATCTTCCTCATATAACCGGGGACCAAATATTCAAATATATGTACCTATGCAGGCAACACTCATTTAAAACACCATGTTGACTAGTATTATCCAGATTTCCAGTGAAAAACTGTAACCAAGTGTAAAAAATGCATTTTTTAAATGTATAGATTGTTGATGAAGAAAGATTGAGTGAATTTAAAGCTGAAGTCATAATATATGCTGGAAAACTATTTTAACTATTAAGGAGAGACTTCAGGTTCTTCACTGAGACAATGGTTATGATGCCTTTAGATTAAGACCTACACCTATAGAAGTTTCCAATTTCTAAAAATGCAAATTAATTTTAAAAGAGAGAGCCTAGCCCAAGAATGTACTTATTAATTTCTCTGCTCAAAAACAACTGTGGAGTGTGCATACAAAGATTGGTGCAACTATGTTCCAAAGGGATCAGGACTCATGGCAATCTGCCAGCAGAACTTGACACCCCCATCCATGTGGTACTGTTTTTTACATACATGAAAATGTATGACTGAAAATATTATGGAGTCTTACACCAATATTCCAAAGAGTGACTGAGGTCTTAAGTTGAGCTGTGGCAGAGCTTCCTAAGAAAGTCTTAAGAGAGAAGCCATTGTGTAAAACTGTTTAAGGTGAAGTCAAAACTGCAGTGGAGATTCCAGGATGTTGGAAGTATCAGAACCTTGAGATGTCCACTAAAGAAAACTGCATGCATGCATCTAGTACAATAGACTTACAAGAGAGTCTGCATGTGCTATAGGCAGCAGAGTGGAAGAGGGAGGGCTACCTAAGTCCTTTGGAGCATAAATGAGTCAATACTGAGTTCGAGATGCCAAAGATGGAGTGCTGTGGGATGGTCTGTATGTCAAATTGCTCTGATTGGTCAATAAATAAAACACTGATTGGCCAGTGGCTAGGCAGGAAGTATAGGTGGGACTAACAGAGAAGAGAAAAGAAAGAACAGAAAGGCAGAAGGAGACACTGCCAGTCGCCGCCATGACAAGAAGCATGTGAAGACGCTGGGAAGCCACCAGCCACGTGGTAAGGTATAGATTTATGGAAATGGATTAATTTAAGCTATAAGAACAGTTAGCAAGAAGCCTGCCATGGCCATACAGTTTGTAAGCAATGTAAGTCTCTGTGTTTACTTGGTTGGGTCTGAGTGGCTGTGGGACTGGCAGGTGACAAAGATTTGTCCTAACTGTGGGCAAGGCAGGAAAACTCTAGCTACAATGGAGCTACAGTATTTACTATTTTCCCTATCGGGTTTCAGTCTTGCTTTGGTGTGAGGTTTCTTGCTAGTCCCCCATTATTGCCCTTTGGAATAGAAATGTTTTTTTTTTTTTTATTTTGTGCCATTACATGTTTGATATATATAATTTTTGTTTGTTTATTTGTTTTAATGAGTGCTCACAGTTAAGAGTTTCCTTTGAGTCTCAGAAGAGATTTTTGAACTGTGTTATGGACTTTATAGATTGAAAGTTTTAACACACATTTTGCCTCTTGAGATGGCCATTATCTGTATGAGTCAAGAGTAGAGTGCTGTGGTTTGAGTGCTAAATATCTCTCTTTGGCTCATGTGTTTGAACATTTTCTCTAGCTCGTGATGCATTTTGGAAAGTTGTGGAATCTTTAGGGGATGGAACCTTGCTGGATGCTGAATGAAGTAGGTCAATCAAGACAGGTGTTGAGTTTTTATAGTCCTGGCCTAATTTCTGTTTACTTTCTGCTCCCTATATATGGATGCACTGTGACCAGTAAGCCTCCCACTCTTAACATGTTGTCTCTATTGCAGTGATTAAATGAACCATCTTGAAATATGAGCCAAAATAAATAATTCTTCTTTAAATATCCTCTTGTCAGATATTTTGTTACAACAATGAGATAAATAACCACTACATGTAAAACCCCATATTTTAGGGGGATAAGGTAAGAGGATTACTGAAAATTGAGTCTGGCCTATGCTAGAGAGTAGAATAACAGCCTGTCTTAAAAACAAGAGACAAAATAATAAACAAAAATAAATTGAATCGAGAAATGGCAAAGCAAATCCCAAATCTTGAGGTACTTACACTTGGGTTCCAATGAATTAATATAATACAAAAAGTGAAGTAAATGTACTTCAGACAGCTATGGAGTTCCATGCAGAAATGCAGACCCTCAGGAGGAGATAGAGAAAAAAGAGTCAGGCTGTGTCTGTAGAAGTTTTGTGGTGTGCTTTTTATTTTTTAAAAGTATTTTTATTTTATAATTAACTGAATTTCACATATCAGCCATGGATTCCCCCATCCTCCCTCCTCTCACCCTCCAGCCCACCCCACAATCCACCCCCACTCCTACCTCCTCCATTTTGAGTCTTTCTTGTAGCATACTCATGCAACAATAACTTTAATGAAACCAGCTACATATGGAACCAAAAATGTAAGGCCTTGAGGTAGGGCCATACTTGAAATATTAGGAAAAATAAAGCTTTGGAGGAATATGACTGGTAGATAGAAAAGCAGGAGGAGATTTTTGTTGTTGTTGTTGTTTTACTTATTTTTTTTCAACCTCTTTGGAATGCCTTCTACCCAGCTCCTAAATACAGAAACTTATTCTTACTTATGGATGCCTGGCTTTAGTTTGGCTTGTTTCTTGTAATTTTTTCTAACTTAATTTAAAGGAACCCGGTTCTCTTCTTCTACATTTTGCCTCCAGGCCTTTTACCTTTCCTTACTCTATATGTCTTTCTTTCCCTTTTACTCTGTGGCTGGCTGGGTGGCTGGCCCGTGGTGTCCTCCTCTCCTTCTCCTTTCTCACTTTTCCCTTTCTCTCTTCTTCTCTTTTTCTGCTATTTATTTTATCTATCAGACCTGATTTCTCTCTTCTGCCTAGCTATTGGTCATTCAGCTCTTTATTAGATCAATCAGGTGTTTTAGACAGGAAAAGTAACATAGCTTTAAAGAGTTAAAGAAATACAAAATAAAAGAATGCAACACATCTTTGCATCATCAAACAGATATTCCATAGCATAAATGAATGTTATACATCTTAAACTAATATTCCACAGCATTTCCTCCTTTTTGTCTGCATAAAAATGAAAGGTTTTAACATTGACATAGTAAAACTAAATAAAAAAACAGTTATTCGATAAGAATAACATTTATAATATTCAGTCCACTTATATTTAGCAAATTCAGAGAAATCATGCCATTATCTATCGTGTCTTAGTAAATTAAAGTTTTATACCTAATTTGCTTTGTATCATAACTAAGGAAAACTATAACTCTATTTAGTCTTTAATTCCATCAAAGAGTCCAGGAGGATGTACTATTACCTAACAGCAGAGACATTTGGCTACCTGGACAGTCACTCAAAGTTCCTCTGAAATGTTGGGGCATTCATCTTCAGCCTATAGGTCTAGAACATCTGGTAGACTTTTAGGTGAAGCAGGAAATTCAAAGGACTGACCTTCCTTGTACTGGCAAAGTTCATCAGTGCCTTCCTCTGTGTCCTGCAGAATATCTAGTAGACTCTTTGTGAGGCAGGAATGTTGAAGGACTGTTCTGCCTTGTCTTGGCAAAGTCAACAGTCTTTTTCCTTTGTCCTGATGATCCAGTATGTACAGCATACTGCCAGCAGTCAAGGAAAGAGCAGTTCTTGCACAAATGGCTATCCTTGCCACATTGAAAGCAAACTCCAAATGGAGTTTTTCCAACACTCATTATCCTTTTATGAAGTAAATTAGTGCTGCCAAGAGGAGATGTGTCTCATTGTCATGAAAAGCCCCATGTTAATAAAACATTTTAAATGTCATATTCTGTAGGCCTTTGAAGTATTTTTAAACATCTGTCTCTCTAAAATCTACCTGTTAAACCTTGAAAACATACCTTGAAAACCTTAAAATCAAACAAGTTTGATTATTATAGATTAACAACTAACCTCATTTCTTAATTATACATTACATTTTAAAATGAGCTGCTGAAGCACAATAATCTAAGAGTAGAAACATATATACAATATAACAAAAATAACTTTAAATTTGTATGAGTATACCAAAATCCATACCAATGTAAAATATTAGAGGTTAATTGTCTTTTTATTCTATATTCCTATATTCCCCTAAATGATTACAAACTTCCATAACCCACCAAATAACCAAAAACCACCCACATCCCAACTCTTGGGAATGTAGGCCTCATTTCCTCTAGTCTGCTTCCTGTTGAAGAAGTCCTTGAGAAAATTGAGATAATGGCCATGTCTTGGAAAGACCACCTATAACCTTTGTTGATATATATCATTTGTCAAGATTCAGGAGGCCTTCCCTGATTAAACCTGATCCATATCAATCCTGAAGGTATCCACAGCCTCTTGTTTTCTGTGGAAATAAAAGCAAAACATCTTTTCCAAAGCAATGCATTTTTTTAAGTTCCATTTTAAAATTAAAGCATTCTTAAAATATCTAGGCTAGTTTATGTCAGCAGTCCCTCTTTCAATCCCATGTCTCTCAGCCGCTGTTGTTTGCTTATCAGCAATGAAAAAAATTAAAGTAAACACAATAATATAGGTCCAGACTCCTTCTGTATTTTCCATTGTTATGTGGCTTTTTTTTTAATTACTTTACTTCTCTCTTTAAAGACTTTATTATTTTTAAATTATTTTTTTCTATGTCTGTCTATATTCTTTCCCTTTTCTTTCTTAAGCCTATACACATTGTTAAACACACTGGACCCTGTGTAGAGGTTTTCCCTGTTTGAATCTGTCTTTACTGTGTATATCTATCCTTTTCTGACTGCACAACCTTTTAAACTGCTATGCAATGTGGGTAGGACCTCCTCTGTGGCTTTGGTGACTAGCTCTGTCCACTTCTAGATCTGTGAAAGCCAAGTCAAAAGCTCCTGGCCCAGTCGAAGGTGGGTGACTGAGGACTACATTCAAACCCCAGATCTGGAGTGCCAGTGCCCTGCACTATGGCAGGTGATCTTAGTTTCTGTGTGTGTGTGTGTGTGTGTGTGTGTGTGTGTTTGTTTGTTTGCTTGTTTTTATACTCAGCATGAAAAAGGCTATTTAAATGCTCTGCTGTATGGCAGAGACTTTAAAGGAGCTATATCTTTCAGCTTTCTCAGACCCTAAGTGAGTATTTGATTCTCACATTGGTATAACAAAATGTAGGGTTTTTGTTTGTTTGTTTGTTTGTTTGTTTTGTTTTCTCTTTGGGGCCTACCATTCAATACCCAAATAAATATATGAAGACCTATTCTCCCTTATTTATGCCTGGCCTTAGCTTGGCCTATTTCTAGCCAGCTTTTCTTAAATTATCCTGTCTACCTTTTGCCTCTGGGTTTTTATCTTTCTCTAGCCTATATATCTTTCTTTCCTTTGTACTCAGTGACTGATTGTGTGGCTGCATGTCAGGCCCCTGGCAACCTCCTCTCCCCCTTTTATCTTTCCTCTTCTTTTCTCTTTTATTTATCTTCTCTCCTTGGCATCCCTGCCTATCCTTCTCCTGACTAGCTATTGGCTGTTCAGCTCTTTATTAGACCAATCAAGTGTTGTAGATAGGCAAAGTAACACGTTTTACAGAGTTAAACAAATGCAACTTAAAAGAATGCAACATGTCTTTGTATCATTAAACAAATATTCCACAGTATAAGTGAATGTAGCACATTTCAAGCTATTATTCCACAACAGAGAGACTGAGTGTTGAGTTCAGAGGGACAGCTAAAAAATAAATTACATAGCATTCTGAAGGCTGTTGTGGTGCTTCAATTTTTTATGTTTAATGAGAGGCAAATCCTTTACATAGTCTACTAAAATGATAACATGCCCAGATAAAAGAGAAGTATAAGGACAGTAAAATGTGCTTGAAGACTACCCATCAACTAACCTGGGCTGATGTGCTGATGGGCAGATTTGGTAGAAACAAGAAAGTGCACCAAAAAAGAACTCATAAATTTATCCTTAAATAGCTGTATGCTATGACACCTAAGAAGAGTAGAGGTAAAGGTATGGACTTCCTGTGGCTTCAACTCCAGCTATAGCCTCAGTCTATATATGTATGACATTATCCATTCATCTTTTGAATTTTAAACTGTTATTTGAGTTTAGATTTTACATATTAGAATACTGGAAGATGTCCATCTTCAATTTATTGTGCATTATCATGTTATTATTCCTATAAATAGTCTTTGAGGCAAGGTTGATTCTGTCTACTGCCTACTGGTTTGCTCAAATTCTTGGCAAATTGCTTTTTGGAATTGTGAATGTCACTTTTGTAACCCAAGATAAATCAGAAATTTGGGCTTCTTTGGGGCTTCTTCTACTTGGGAGGTGTTCATTGGGGAAGTTTGTCAGTGACAACACACGTACAATAACCACACAGCAACAAATCCTTGTTCTCAGGTTACTCTATCACTGGAGAATGTGTTCACTGGAGAACTCAACTTTTTGAAGTTTGGTTATACAGAAAAGTTTAACTCTACAAATTTGGACTTCTGTGGCTTCTTAATATGCAATATAATTTTTATAAAAGGAATCCAGAGAGTCTCAGTTAAAAACATCTCTGTAGCTGGAGAGCTTCTCTCTGGGTCACACATCTCTAATTATTATTAATACTGTTTCAAACTTATGTATACTAGAACAAAGAACACTTAGCAATTAGTCTAGGAGTGCAGAACATGTAGAATGATAGAATTTCTAAATTCATCCATGTCCAAATTTAGGTAGAGTAATTGGTCATCTGTAATGTATGACATTAAAGATCCATAAAAGATAAGTCTTAATTTTTAACTTTAAAATCTTACCTCAAAAATGTTATGCAATATTTCTAGAAGCTTTCACATTTATATCTATCTCCCATATTTTTAAAATGTCTTAAATGTTCATCCAGGATTCAAATACTTTCTCATCTTTTAATTAGCTGCATGGCTTCTGGTAAGTTATTCATTACCATCATCACAATTTTTATTTAAGATGGGAAACCTGTTGGGGAGCAGGGTGGAACTACATCAGCACTTCCAATCTATGGCTAGCAACCAAACAGCTCTTTAACAGAGTCGTTTATCAGATATCCTGCACATCAGATATTTACATTACGACTTGCAACAGTAGCAAAATTACAGTTATGAAGTAGTAATAAAAATAATTTTACATGTGAGAGTCACCACAACATGAGGAACTGTGTTAAAGAGCTGAAGAATTACGAAAGTGGAAAACCACTGACCTACACATTATATCATCACTCATCAACATTTATATACCCACTTGATGTGGATGTCCTTCTGTGTGTTGTGAATATGTGTTGCTCTTATTGGTTGATAAATAAAGCTGATTAGCTAGTAGCCAGGCAGGAAATATGGGCGGGACAACCAAATGAAGGAAGGGAAGAGAGAGACAGAGTCAGGCAGACACCAGCCAGATGCAGAGGAAGCAAAATGAGAAAGTCTTATTGAAAAGTACCAAGCCATGTGGCTAAACATAGATAAGAATTATGGGTTAATTTAATTGTAAGAGCTGGTTAGTTAAGCCTAAGCTACCAGCTCAGTATTTGTAATTAATACAAGCCTTTGTACAGTAATTTGGGAGTTGCTCGCAGGACAGAAACCTCTGTTTATATCTACTTGTTTAAGAAAATACACGGTGAAGTAGCCAAAGCCAGAGTAATTGTAAGGGAGAAAATATATCCTTGTTCATTCTAATTTTGAGAGGAAGAATGAAATATATAAAGGTAAATCATTTTTATATAGATTTGATATAAAGCATTTGATAATGAAACATATGAGCATTGGGTTTTATTACTAGAGAAACTATTGGCCTGACTTGACCTCAAAACAGACTCAAATTTTGCTTAGTAGCTAGAATATCATTTAGGTATAATTTCATTTGAAAATTTCAAATAGTTATTAATGGTGATATGTTGATAAATATGTTAATGCTAGCCTGGACTAACTAGAACAGAGATCTACTTTATTGCTGATTCCTTTTTTCATTTTTATCATTGATTTTATGGATCATATTGGTGGCACAGTGTTTTGGAAAAGGTAGGAAAGCTATGTCTTAAAGGTTTGATTAGGCCTTATGTACATGAGGATGTTAGTAAAAAGCATATTATATTTACAGTATAAATATAATTATGAATGAGTGACTCCACCAAAGACTATGTATGTTTTTTTAGTTATTTGTTAAAATTAGCTTTCTTGCACTACTACATATTTGTTCTCCAAATACACATTTAAGCTCTTATTATTGATGTAATCAACTTATTTCCATTATTAATAAATGCTTTAAGGTAAGCATTTTTTGTTGTTGTTGTTTGGTTTTTCAAGACAGGGTTTCTCTGTGTAGCTTTGCATCTTTCCTGGAACTCACTTGGTAGCCCAGGCTGGCCTCAAACTCACAGAGATCCGCCTGCCTCTGCCTCTGCCTCCCGAGTGCTGGGATTAAATGAGTGCGCCACCACCGCCCGGCTAAGGTAAGCATTTTTATAAGTTTTATTTTTAAAAATTTTGCCATTAGATTTCAATTTAAAATTATTATTTTTTTACTATAGGCCATTTAAAAACTACACAGACACAAAAGTAAATGAAATTTGAAATACAATGTTGACTAAAATCAGTTTTCAGTCCCTTATATAGTTGGCAAAAAAAATCATAATTTCTTTCATGTGTGTGTATGCATTTCAAACGTATGTATTTGTGAATGCATACTAAAATTGAAATTCGTATAGATTTTTAAAAAATCTTTATATTGGAGCCCTGCCTGGTGTTTGGCTGGATCTCTTGCTGTCCTTTCTGCTAAACAAGACGGCTATAACGGCTTCCTGGTTGTCTGATCAGTCTTCAGGGTCAAAGAGGGAAGTCCATCATTATGGTTGGTTTTAATAAGAACTTACTTGTCACAAATTAGAATCACTTAGGTAGGGAACCTTCAGTGAAGAATTGTCCTGACTGCCTTAACTGATGTGGGAAGACTCCACTGAACTGTGGGTGGCACCTTCGGGTAGCGGATACAAAGGGCTGGCCAAGCAAGGTGCAAAGAGCTGGCCCTTTGCCCCTTGTTTGGCCTTCCCTCTGGCATCTCAGTTGGTTTACGCTGTTGATGATGATGATAATTCCTTTGCTGAGATCAGAACCATGGTTTCCAGGCTTCCATTTGAAAGTAAGAACCAAAGGACTCCCCGGGATCCTTCCTGATTTTCAAAACCATATTGGGACTGCTGAGGCACCTAGCTTCAAGGATCAAGCAAGGACAAGGTTCGCAGCCTTTCAGAGTATGATTCAGCTGTTGCTGCTATTTTTGCATAATCTGGAGTTCAAAAATCTTTAATAGCCGGGTGGCAGTAGTGCGTGCCTTTAATCCCAGCACTCAGGAAGCAGAACCAGGCAGATCTCTGTGAGTTCGAGGCCATCCTGGTCTAGAGAGTGAGGTCCAGGACAGGCACCAAAACTACACAGAGAAACTCTGTCTCGAATAACTAAAACAAACAAATAAATAAATATCTTTAATGAAAATATTTTTATTAATTCTTTGAAATTTCATTCAATGCATTCAGATCATACTCAACCTCTCCCTTAACTCCTTCCTGATCAACTTCATTCCTTACATACCCAATTTTGAGGTGGTTTTTTTTGTTGTTGTTGTTTTGTTTTTAACTTTGACCATTAGGTCTAATTTGTGTTGTCTATATAATCTTGGCTATGAGTCCATCCACTTGAGGGTGGTCAACCTATCAGAGGCCAAACCCTTAATAAAAACTGATTCTCCTTCTCCCAACAACTGTCAATTGCAAAGAGCTCCTCAGCTGGGCTGGGACTTCATGTCCACCTCTCTGTATATACTGGAATTGTGTCTGGCTTGAGCTTATGTGGGTCCTGTGTATGATATCATGCTGCCATGAGTCCACATGTGCAACTGACCTGTTGGGAAACACTGCTTCTTTGTAGTCATCTACTGCCTTTGCCTCTTACAGTTCTCCAGCATCTTTTCCACAAAGATCACTAAGATTCTGGAAAAGGAGAAGTGATACAGGTGTCCCATATAGAGTTGAGTATTTCACAGTCACAGTTTCTTACTCTTCACGTTAACGAATTGTAGGTCTCTGTTAATCAGCAGCTACAGAGATAAGAACATCTCTGTTGAGAGTTGAGAGATGCATTAATCCAATGTGACAAGCCATTAGGAGTGGCTTTAATATTATGTCCATTTTGCATAGTAATAATAGTGGGTTCTTTCCTAGAGCCTATGGCATGTTGATAGTTTCAGGAATGGGTTCCATCTCTTTGAGTGAGCCTTAAGTCTAATTGGAAAGTACTTGGTCACTCTCATAATATTCATTCAACTATTGGACCAGAGGCATATCTGGTGGTATTTTATTTGTACTGAAATGTGATTTTCATTGTATGTTAATAAATAAAGTTGCCCGGGGGTCAGAGCTATTAGAGCCATAGCAAGCAAGAGTGTGGGGGTGGTGGTGGTTGTGGTGGGTGGTGGTGGTGGTGGTGGTGGTGGTGGTGATGGTGGTGGTGGTTTTGGTGGTGGTGGTGGTGGTGGTGGTGGTGGCCCACGCCTTTAATCCCAGCACTTGGTAGAAGAGCTAGGTAGATCTCTGTGTGTTCAGGGATACAGTCAGCATTGGTGACATACGCCTTTAAGACCTGGAGGGCAGTACTTACAGGCAGTGACGAGGCAATCATGTGTTTGGGTTTACAAACAATGAAAAGGCAGAACAGAAAGACTATTTAAAGGCAGACACACAGGAAGTAGCTCTCTCTCGGGGAAGCTAGGAGCACTGCAGGAGGTAAGATTTTAGCTCTGAGCTCTAACCTCTTGGCTTTCTCTTTTACATTGGTTCTGTGTTTCTTATTTTAATAAGACGGTTGGATACATCTACAGGCATACCTTTCCAGGCCATTCCCTACTTACTGTAGTTCACAGGGTTCACATCTGGGAAAGATCAGTGATTACTAATCTCCTCCTCTACTATGTTTAACATCTGTCAGCACTATGAAAGCTACCCAGCAGTGAAGAAGCTTCCAAGTGACTACCAACTTGATTTCTCCATATTTTATTACTTTATTATTAGTGTTTTTCATCAATAGTGAGTTATCATAATATTCTACAGTATAACCAAGAGCAATGGCAATGGCATATAATGTTTGGAGATCTATGGGATACCACTGGCCAACAACCCACAGAGATGTTCCTGACACATTTTTCTTGTGTGTGTGTTTATGTTTAAGTGAATGTATTCGCACCATACATCATTGTTTGTTATAGAATAGCTCTATTTAAACTATTTTAAATATGTATATATTTTAGGGATCTTCTACAGTAGTAGGCTTCCATATGACTTTTCAAAAGGTCTTTAGTGTTATTTATCCCTCCCATACTTCCTCTCTACCTTGCCCCAGATTTTAAAGAAAATGCAGAATTATGTTTCTACTATTTTTGTCTGTACATATTTTATTAGCTTAATATTATTGAATTATTTTTATTTAAGCTATAAAAATATTGCATATTATGTGAATTAAAATCATATAAATATATTTTCTTGCTTATAGGAGTTAGATATTTAAAATGAGTCTAACATGCTAAAATCAAGGTATCAGCAAACAACACTCCATCTATAGGCTGTTTCCTTACCATTTCCATCTTCTTTGAAATACTTGCACTCTTTTTCCAGCTGTAGCATCTTTTAATTTCTCACTAGAATTAGTGGTGCACATCAATAATCCTGGAACATAGGACACAGCAGGAGAAGGAGTTCAAAGTCTAGTCTATTTGAGACTCTGTGTCAATATATACATATACAATATATACATGTATATATATACATACATATATATACAGACAAATACATGCACATATATATATAATATAACATACTGTAACAACATAATATACTATAGTATAATATAATATTATATAATATAATTTAAAATCACTCTTTCCCAGCTTCTATCTTTCATCATTATAGCTGGTTGATTAAGGTTTGTCTTCCCTTCAAGATCCTTAAATCATCTTTTCAGATTACTCTTTGTCATGTAAGGTAGCATATTGACAGGTTTTACGGAAGAAAATGTGAATATCCTATTGAGGGGGTAAATTCTTATCTATGCTATAATAACATAGCAGCTATGCATTATATAGCAAATTTAACACACATATTTGTGTCTACTATATATTAATGGACAACAGAAAAAATAATTAAATTTTAAATAAAAGCAATAATCCCAAAACAATTGGTAGAATGAGAAAATAGGCAGCAGCAATAGAGAAATTTAGAGTTCTGAGTAGATGAAAAGCAGACAGAAGAGTGCAAACTTATTTAGTAGAAAGAAGAAAGTTCAAATGTAAGTGCCTGGAATGGAATGATGCCAACATAACTGAAGCTTAATCATGTTTGTATACAGAAAGGTCTTAGATACAACAGCATTTGGAAATATTTACAGTGTATTTAATAGTGTGATAAAAACAAGAAGAGTCCTTGAAATTTTATAAAAATCAGCTACTAAATTGTTAGAGATAGCTTCTTTCATTTTGGTTAAACAAAACTCCTTTCTGTGCTAGTTAAGAATCCTTGAAGAAGAATAATTGAGAAGTGTTTGGAAAGCAGATATTGGAGGGCATGATGATGTGGTTTTCTTACAATCACATGCAATCACACATGTATGTAGAGTTGTACTAGCACTCTACATGTAGACAAGGATGACCTCTATCCTTCTGATTCAACTCACAAAACAGTGGGCTAATGCACATTCTACCTTACACAGGAAGATAAACTGATTAATCTTCTAAAAATATACACAGATTTTCAAGATTCTCCAATAAACTGTGGATACAGGTAAGAGGCAGAACTATTTCCTATCATATGTGAGGTGCAGGGTTTAATCTCTCAGTGAACTTTTAAGTGGCCTGCTCTATTCTAAGATTATATGTTTGAGTCAAGCTTTCAATATGAAAATTATAGAGAAATTAATTGGATAAAAGTAGTCAAAGAGTAGAAGACGATCTCAAAGAATAGAAGACAATCTCAAAAATAAGGTAACATGAAGATCCAAACTGCCTATCCTATAAACGAGAAAGGGGAATAATGCCATAAAAGCCGTGAACAGAATAAAAAAACTTAATGATCTGGAAGATGTGCTTGAAGGCAGTAACTTTACAGAGAAATGAAAAATGAGAGGGGTGGGGGCTTTGGGGAGAGAAAATATGCTGGTAGTGTTGGGTAACACTGCCATAGTGCAAATCCAATCCTTGCAGCAAAACCTTCTTGTCTTTTTGGTTTCTTTTAGCTGTAGGTCTCCTTTTGCTTATGATTATATGTTTCCAACCCTATTTCTCTCTCTCTCTCTCTTCATAGCCAATTCCTTTTCTCACTGCATTTCTCTCCCTTACATGTCTCTTATAATAATATGTGTCACTGACTTTAGACCATATCTGAAAAATGCATGACAATACTTTAATCCCATCTTCAAGGCTCTTTTTTTTTTTCCAGGAAGGCCACAGCTTTGCAAGGAAATGATGTTGGTATATCTGTTGGGGATTCAACAGCCACATTCAACGCATCACATGGAGAAAAGAAATAGAGAAAATAAAAGGATACAAGAATGTTGGCAGACAACTTTAAAAGGCTTAAGGTTTAGCTTAATAAATTCCAGGAAAGTATAAAATAGAATGAAATATATAGTCAGATATTATGTGAAAATCTTAGACATGAAAAGCATGAGTTGTCAAGGTGAAGGAAGCTTGTTTACATTTCAGCTACAATATTTAAAGAATTTTGAAGTCTGTGTTCCATTCTTGTACTAAGAAAACAACCTGAACAAACTGATAATTAATGAACTCTTTTAGTTATATCAATTTAAAAGGTAAATGGCCACCCACAAACCTAGAAAAACAAGCAAATCAGAGAGTCCGGGTGACAGATGAGAAAGTCCATCTGGAGTTGAGGCTGATGGAGGGATACGGTAGATACAGAGCTGTTTCAATAAACTGTGATAGGGTGTGTGGATGCGTATAAGAGTCAGAATCACCTAGGACCTCAGTCTTAGTAGGAATACTGCACATTTATGTTTATTTCTGAGATTATGCCAGGATGAGAATTTTTATGATGTGATAATCCAATAGAGTGGCTATGCTGGCTTAGCAGGAGGCAGGAAAGAGTCATCTATCACAAAGCAAATGTTCTACATAGTCAAGAATAGTTTATCTTTTAGAAACCAGTGAGCATAATTTACCCTATCGAAAGATTAAATAAGAAAAAAATATGTGATCATATTTATTGATACAGAAAAATCCTAAGCTAACTGTTGGTAATAAACATTCAGCAAACTTAGGAGAAAGGAACTTTCCCTATTTGATTAAAAGCATCTGCTTAGAACACATCTGTGAGGTTACTTACTGGTAAGACTGAGTACTAACTTCCTAAGATTATGTAATAGACACAAATAATCATTCACACCCATTCTCTTTAGTATCACAATGGAAGTCCTTGGTAGTACACTAAAATAAGGTGGAATAAAATGTAGTAATAGAGAGAAGAAACAGCTAAAAATTTCTTTTATTTAATGTAAAACTATCCCAAAGTTTGGCTAAAAAATCAGGAACTATTCATGAAATCAGAGAAGATCAAAAGACACAAAGCCAAGATAAAAATGCATTTGCTTTTCTAAATAATAATAATGTAACATTTAAAATTAAAGTTTAAAAAGCATTTGATTTGTCATAGTATCATTATTTTATATTCAGCAGAGTGAAGGAAGAATAGTGACTGATTTATGAAAATCTCAGAACATTAAATGTTGATCATTGACTGCATCTCTAAATAACAATGAAACACATTCAGAGAAGCTGAGCACACCACATATAAACTCTCTTACAAAGCAAGCATCCTATGGCCAAATTAATTTGGGAAATAAAGGGTGAAATGAAAGTAAGGTTTGGTTTTGCATTCCTTCTCTGTGCATATCTGAAGGGGGAAGTGAGAGCAGTATTTCTCAGATGTGGAGTAAGAAAGCCAAGTTTGGAGACAGCATCTAGGATGCACATCCAACATCACACTCTGAATAGTGTGTGGGGAAAGGGAAAATGCATTCTTCTAAACTTGATTTTTCATGTCACTGAAAATCTCAATAATATTTCAAGAAAATGAAGAATTTATCGACTCCAATAAGGAGGGGAGTGGGCAGGCAAATGGGAAGAAGAAAAAGATGAGGTAAATATCACAGCAATCTCTTTTTTACCTGACTTTTTTTAGTGGACTTGGCTTTTTCTTCTTCAGAGCAATGGTTATGGGCAATAACTGTAACCTAGGCTATGGTGAGGAGTGTCAGAGTCCTACTTGATTCTCACTAAAGCAGAGTTAAGTCTGTTCACATCTTAGTAATTGGGTAAAGAAGTCATTATCTGTCAAAATGCTGTCACTTAATCGTAATGACACATTTTTGCACAACAAAATAGCAGAAATTAAGCAAAAATCTAATTAGATCCAGGTATTCCTTAGTCTCTGTGCTTGCTTTGGTTTAAGCATAACATAGTTTGTATTTTACCTGTGGTTGTTCAGATTGGTACATTTGTACTTGATTCTAATTTTATTCTAATTTTTTTCTTTTAATTTTCATGTACCAACTGAAGGCTTTGCCTTGGAAAGAAATTTTCATCTGTATTATTGATTTAATCAACACATGGACACTTACACACACACACACACACACACACACACACACACACACAACACACACACACACACACACACTGAGAGAGAAAGAGACAGAGACAGAGAGACTAAAGAGCCACCGTAAAATAACTTTCACTTAATTACTTAAGAATGGTCTTTTATTTGCTTACCATCTTTTCTCATCTCCTGTGGATAAAAGATTAAATAGCATTTCTATCTTAACATGCCATATGTTTTCATTGCTTTTTTTGGGTTGAGTGTGTTCAGAAGGATAAAGTATCAATAGACTACCAATCAAAAAATCTGACCTAAAGCACTCATCTCCCAGTGCACATAAAATTTCTTCTAATATTTGCAGAAAGACTGATCTTACAGACCTGAGAGAAAAGAAAAAAATCTTCTGCTCACCATTTCAATATCAAATAATTCAAAACCCTCAGAAAAAGCTGTTGTGTCTAATTCAAGCTATCACAGGTCATTGGAATTATGTATGAGATTTTCAAACTGCCAGGGATTCTGGTGTGCTGTAACTTGGCAAGAATTTTTTTTTCTACTAGGCCTTTCATTAGTGATGCTCAACTTCATACCCAGTAGAGATAGATCATTAAACCAATATCTGTTTTTAAAATCAGCATCACATTGAAGACATTAGCACTTTCTTATCTGCTATACAGTGCAGAAGAGTCCTGTTGGCTAGCAGAATAATAGTGATGATATGACCATTTATGACAAAGGAAGTAGAAAACCAGAAGAAGGCTTTGAAAACTCTGGAAGCTTCTTTTTTGAGTTTTAAACAGTGACATGTTGTCAAACATTCAATATGTTTAAAATTGAGTAGGTTTATCAATGTGAACTGATGCAGATTTCTGGGATTGCTTTGCTCAAACCGTCTCTCACTGCTGCTTGAAGTCAGCAGTGAAATTGGATGGAAATCCTTTCTTCAATCTGTTCCAATATTCCCCGGCATGCATACGAATCCCATGTAGGATAAATTAGCCGAAGAGAATGGGAGCTGAGTGAGCAGCACTGGCAAGCAGTCTTTCTGAATCATATAGCAAATCCATATTTACTCTTCCTATTTGTAGCTCCTCTCACAGAAGTGGACTCATGTGTGAAAGGGGAGAAAAGTGGCATCTACAACTAAACTGTACCTTGGAAAGGGTGACAACAAAGGAAGAGATAGATGGGTAGCCCAGGAGGCTACACCATGTCAGTGAGGATCCTTTTATGTACTGCATTCCTCTAATATTCTCTGCTGATGATAATTTGGTGGCAAATTACAATCAATTACCACAAATTTCCTTCCTTACTGTGCTGATGAGCTGGAGGAGAGATTGACGAAAGACCCTTCTAACTCTGTGCTCTGTTGATTGGTCTTCTGAGAATTGGATACTATTTCATTCCTCAGATTTTGAATATAGAACTTTTTTTTTTTTTTGCCTCTAGTGATATATCTATGCTGCTTTGCTATTTCACATGTGGCCTGGAATCAGCAATGTAATGTCTATCATGAGGCAAGATCATGTATGTGTGGAGTTCTGAGACCCCACTGCACAACTTTAGAATTAGAATATGCATTTTTTTTTTACCAATATCCCCTAGAGGACTGAGCTGAACAACCTTGAGGATTATGAAACACTGATTTTCTATGTGAAGAGACTTAGCTAAATAGACGAATAATTTTAAATTGTCACATTCAGTTTTATTATCCTTGGATCAGCTTTTACTTCTGACTTTGAAAGGTCTCATTCTGTGATGATCAACTGTGCCAAGGGTAAGCACCAGGCTGATACTCCTCAGGTCACAGACAAGAAGTTTGCAATCCTTAGATACATATGCAAGTCTCTTCCTGCCTTAAATCACCCTAATTCTTCAATATATTTACAATGACTTCTTGCTCAAATGTGATTAAACCCCCCATTTGGTTCCCTGATAGTATTCCTATGGAAATCCTGAGTTCCCCACCACTTGCTTCATAGCACCAAAGCTATCTGTTTATCAGTCTCTCCTACAAGACTTACAAATTCCTTCTTGATATGGCTTACTTACTCATCATCTTTGAATGGGGAAGTAGCAAGAGTACAGTGTGCTGGATGCTATGCCTGCAAATACTTCTCTTATTCAGTACTGGATTAAGTGAGCCAAGACCTTATTCAGCAGAAAGGGGAAGGGAAGGTAGCTCATGACTACTTGATAAAATTAGCTCAGTTGATGCCAAAAGAAAAATGCTGTATGGATAAATATTTTATAATGTGGTATCAATACAAAAGGAAATGTTCTCCTGGTTTTTCTACCTACATTTTATTTACTATGCATCATTAGCCATTCTGTGATTTAATCTGCACATATAGTAGCATGGCACTGTCATATGCAGAGCTTGAAGTACTCATTTATGAGCTTTACCCAAATCCAAGTGAATAAAGAGTTTTTATAGAAGGGATCATAGCCCTTTAAACATCTCAAGAGATACAACTGATTCTCTTCTGCCTACAGGCAGAAGAGAAATGTCTATGCTGAAAGATTTGGAGTCAAGAAGCAGGATGAGGAGCTAGGTTATTTTGATCATGTTAACCTGGAAACAGACTCTGAAGAACATAAGAGCTGTATTTCATCATATTGGGCTGTCATGTGGAAAAGGATACTCTTAATGATTCCAGAAGTTACCATAAAGATCAACAAAGAGAAATTTAACAGAGGTCAATTTGATTTAACATATAGCAGGCAAAACATTCTTGAAGCAGTACACTCAGATGTGAAGAAACCTTTTCTTCTTGTCTCTCTGAATTCCAGCATGACCTCTTTATTGAACTTCCATGTACTTGATGCCAGATTGTGCAATCCTAGTCATCTCTGTGCATACTCAAGCAGATACTTTGGTGTGTTCTGGTATTACAAATAAGAAGTTCAACAAAGTCATGTTTTTCTCTATTTCTCTTCCTATTCTTAGAGCCATCTCATATTTGTAAGGTTTTTTAGAACCTTGACTTGGAAGGAAATATCTGTTCTTCCTCTGTTCAAGGTAGACATCTGCCAAAGTTAAGCTGGTTTATACGGGACTTTGGTCTATAAATAAGTGTGCCCAACAAAACACAACATCTTCATTGGATGTTCAGTCCTATGATCTAGCTACAGTGTAATCCTACAGGACACATTGGTTCTTCAGTTTTCCTTGAAGGCATGGGAAAATCTGGCTATCTTTGAAACTATAGGAATATAGATTTATGGCTTGCCTTTTATCTTTGGGCATCATAGAACTTGACTGTCTCCTTCTGAATGGAAATTCAAAATTTATAAGTTGGAGAATCTTTCTTTCCTAAGTACAGACACATGTAAGAGACATTATATAATACTTTATAATAAACATTATCCATCTATTGAAAGTGATTCTAGATATCTGTTCAAAAATAAAATGTATCAAGTCAAAGTGTATTGTATTTTCCAGTGCAAGACACATAGACAGTACTAGATGGCATTTTGAGATTATGGTCAAGAAAATCTCAAGTTGTTTTAAAGGATTATATTAAATCAATGAGTTTTAAACATAGTCACCAGTAAAATTAGCTAAAGAGTTTTTAATATTTAAGTTTCAGTGTTGTATTTATTTTCATTCATTCAGAACTTTGGATCAGGAATGGTATTTATGATTTCAATATCGGCTTAGCCACTAAAATCAGTAGAATAGCATTGCAAAGGCTGTCACAATCCAGAGGACATTCTCTAGTGCCCTGGTGAACATCTGATGCCTGACCTGTTAACTCAGAACACTGCTCTGTGGAAATTAGAGTACTGAGTCCCCTTGCTCTGCACACGTGACAAGATTTAGTTTTGACATCACCCCCTGGATTTCCATTGTGTTAGATTCCTCTGCTGTTATATAAAGAGAGAGGTTCATGAATGAGAAAGACCAGGATTGCAAACTGTGAAGAAGGAGCCACTGCACAAACAGCAGGCTTTGCTGAAGTGTTCTCACTGCTTTGTGCTTCTGGAGGAGAGCCATTCAGAAAACAAACCCTGCTATGTGCTAGTAAAAGATTCCTCTCCTCAAGAGGAAACTGGACGGAAGGGAGGTGGTATCAAGATCAAAGACAGCTCACTTCTCTCAAAAAACACTTCAGTTGCTCGTATAAGGTTGCATTTGTGGGATATGGATATGGTTGACACATTTAAACAAATATGGTGTACATGGCTGCTGTGAACAGATTCTCCTTAACTACAGGAACAATATTTCACGGAGCTGCTTCTGCTGTTACACAGGTTGAGATTATACTTTTATTTCATAAGTATAACAATACACTGAACCATTTATATATAATCAGATTTCTAGAAAATAAACAAGGCAAAAAGATACCATTAAACATTTCATTTAAGCAACTTAAGCCGAAATGTTACATAATCCCTTGCTGATACTTTCACTGTCAAGTAAATACTGTGTTTGTTTTTAGAAGGGAAATCTGAAGCCTATTTGTATGCCTGGAAAAAGAAGCAATTGTAGTGTGAACAAGAGAATGAATGATCTTGATGAGGTCTTATAACAATGGGCTCGAACTAAATGTAATGTATGTCTATTTCTAAGAAATGTCCTGGTCAGGAAAGAAGTATTACATATTAAATGAGCAAATGGTGAACTAACATGAACTGATGAGATGGTTCAGTCAGTAAAATGCCTACTTTGCAAGTGTGATGACCAGAGTCCATTCCCTAGAACCCATGTAAAATAAAAAAATAAATAAATAAAATAAAAAGATTTAAAAAAAAAAAAAAAAGCCAGGCATGTTAACATACACTTATAACCAAAGTTCTGGAGAGGTTGAGACAAAAAGATCCCTGGAGACATCTAGCTAGTTAGCTTTACCTTATTTGGTTAGTCACAGGCTAGAAGGAGAGCTATGGTTTTTTGTTTGTTTTGTTTGTTTGTTTGTTTTGCTTTATTTTGATTTTGTTTTTGTTTTTAAGGTGTATAGTGCTGTGGGATGTCTTTCTGTATGCTGTGAATATACATTGTTCTCATTGGTTAATAAATAAGCTGCTTTGGCCTATGGCAAGGTAGCTTAGAGGCAGGTGGGAGATCCAAGGAGAGAGAAAGGAAGGAGAAAGTCAGAGTCTAGGGAGATACCAGCTAACTCCAGGAGAAGCAAGATGTAAAAGTACTGTAAGGCACAGGTATGTGGCAACTTTTAGATAAATAGAAATGGGTTAAGTTATAAGAGTTAGCTAGCAAGAGGCCTACCATAGACCATACAGTTTGTAAATAATATAAGCCTTGGTGTGTTTACTTGGGTTCAAGCAGCTGCAGGACTGTGGGACAAAGAGATTTGCTTGTGGGTGAAAAGATTTGTCTGGGCCATGGGGGCCAGGTGGGACTGGAGAAAACTTACAGGTACAGTATAGGGTAAATAGGACTATGTGAATGACACCTGAGATTGTCCTCTGGCATCTATGTAAACATTAAAGCTTAGATGGAATGGTATTCTGGCAGTTGGGAGCCAAGGAATATCACAAAGTCACTCTAAGCATAGTAGCTTACAGCCCTGCTCCAGGAAAAGATATCCCCAATGTAACAACTCTGCTCCCCTAGGGAAAATTTTCCCAATAGAAAGTGTTACAATTCTGCTCTGCTCCAGTTCTGGTGAAAATTGTTTACAGCTGGGCTTCACTCGGGTTGAGACCAAGGTTGGAAAAAGCACAGGGACAAATAGCCAAATGAATGGAAACACATGAACTATGAACCAGTGGCTGAGGAGCCCCCAACTGGATCAGGCCCTCTGAATGGGTGAGACAGTTGTGATTAGCTTGATCTGTTTGGGAGGCATCCAGGCAGTGGGACCGGGACCTGTACTCAGTGCATGTGCTGGCTGTTTGGAACCTGGGGCTTATACAGGGACACTTGGCTCAGCCTGGGAGGAGGGGACTGGACCTGCCTGGACTGAATCTACCAAGTTGAACTCAATCCTCAGGGGAGTCTTTGCCCTGGAGGAGATGGGAATGGGGGTTGGGCTGGAGGGAAGGTGGGGGAATCCATGGCTGATATGTAAAATTAAATTAAATTATAAAATAAAATTATATTTTTTTAAAAAAGGATAATGTTATACCTCACAACAAACCTCAGTCAGAGATTTATTGGAAGGAAAAATCCAGGAGGGTTGCTGCCTTCAGTAAGAAGCAGCAGCAAACAAGATACAGACATTATACAGAATTTCTTGGGGGACAGGACAGAGCTTTCAAGGGTGGTTTGAGATTGATGGACTTGGTGGTCTGATTCTGGGACAAGCTCAAAGACTGATGGCATTTTGAGTTCAGGGACCTTAGGGACTGGTGGGATTCTGCAGCCTGACTCTGCTGCAAGCTCAGGGATCGGTGTGATTTCAAGCCCTGGTCCTGGAGTCAAGTCAGGGTCAGGGTGTTTTTCCTTGGCCCTTTTCACTCTACAATCTGTATGCACATATATCACATACATACATGCATAACCACATATTCCCATGAATTTGTTCCCAAGTACAAACACACACAACTGTTGAACAATTATGGCTATCCTGTCAGAATCTGGCTGTAATTATTGAATTATAGGAGACTGATGTTCTCCATAGGACATACCTTCCCTATGACCATTCAAGTCACTGGGGACACTTCATGCTTCTCCCTGCCTGCTCAATATTAGCACTCTGAACCCTTTTTACCAGAGATGATGATGCATTGCAGTCCATGCTGGGGAGAGAAGCACATCTTCCTAAACAATAAAAGAGTATCAATCAGTGTGTTCAGAAAATGAAAACCACCCTCCCTCATTTTAATCACTAAAATCTCTATAGTGGTAAGTAACAGAGAAGGAAGTCCTGCAATCATTACAGCTGAGTCACTGCCTTTGGGGCAGAAAAAAAAAAAAAGGTCCTAAGTAAAACAGACTTATGGATAGGAAGAGACAGATAATAGAAAATCAATATGAATCATTTCCACGTGTAAGCATCTAATTCCACTTTAGCCGCTACAGATCCAAAGCAAGAATCACTATTCCTGTCAAAGGAAGACCTCTTTAAAAAAATGAAGCAAAGGGTAGGAAAATGGACATCAGAAATGACTAAAAGTAAGGTCAATCAATCTATTACAATTGTAAGAAAAAGAGGGAAACCAAAAATAAATTTCTAAAATCTCTATGTATGTTTCTTCATATTTTCTATCTCATGTTGAATCTAAGTCATTGCTAGATTCAGAAAGCCATCCACTTGTCAAATCCAAAGAGGAAATGTTCTCTATTATGGTCAAAAAATAAATTAACTTGAAGCAACTTGTAAAAATAAGTTAAGTAGGTGGGTTTGTCAAGATTCAAACTCAAGCTATAGTCTTAATTTCCTTATATAAAGAACAAATAATGATACTTACTTCCTAGGATCATTGTAAGACCCAAACTGGTTATGTAAGAACTCACATAAGATACCACAAATAAAATTCTCCCACAGCTATTTATCGTTACTCTTTCTGTTATTATCACTAACTAGCACCCAGGAAATGTGTTACTTTGTCAAACAGCTACCAGGTATCTTTGTTTCATGAACCAAGGAGTAAACATGAGATTCCTACCTATGAAGGATGATAACTACAATGTAATATATCATAAATGTTCACATAGTTTAATCTACAGCAACAAACTCAAATTTTCATGAATTAAAAAAGCACAGCCTGATGCTGCAGGCTCTAGTCCAAAATACTAAGGAGGTTGAGGCAGGAAGACTGCAAGTTCATGGCATGCCAAGGCTACAGAGTTCAAGGTTAGTGTTTTACTTTTCTGTTACTGTGACAAAATATTCTGACAGAAGCAACTTCTGAAAGCATTTGTTTTGGATCCCAGTTTGAGGTTGTAGTCCATCATACCAGAAAAATTGAGCATCAGGAATATGAAGCAGCTAGTCAGAAGGCATCCCCAACCACAACCAGAAGGCAAAAAGAGATGAGTGCACACTGCTACTCACTCCGTTCCCCAACTTATACATTCTAGAATTCCATTCAGGGAACGATGCCACCCACAGTAGATGAGCTTCCCCATAGCACTTAAAACAATCAAGATAATACCCATACAGGCATAATGCCCCAAGGTCTTCTCCTGGGTAATTCTCAATTCTGTGAAGTTGACAATAAACGCTAATGAGAAAAGCTAGCCTGAGAAACTTCAGAATAAAAACCTCTCAAAAAGATGGAGATGTACCTTAGTGATGGAGTTTCCCTAGTATTCAATAGGACATTCACACTAAAAAAGAAAAACAAGATCAGTTTTTTTGAAGTTGGCTTAACAATGTACTCTGTGTCATTCTTCTGTGCTCTAGAATCCTTTAAATGATGTAGGGTGGTTACAGCAAAGGAAAGAAGAGAGCAGAGATAAGCACACACCTTCCTTTATGCTTTCCTTTGAAAACAGGACACTACCTTCATTTTTAATTACTGAAAGGAGTCACCACTCTGAGTAACTGTGTAGCCAGATGGAGAGAGGCTGGGAGTCTCAGTGGCAACACTAGAGCAGCAGTCAGAGCCAGTGACTGTATACTGAAGACCCAAATGACAAGACTCTTGGCATGTTCTATATCACATCACTGCACCATCATGATTCCCAACAGAGGCTTCCACCCCAATTTATTAATTAGAAAACTAAAGATCATAGTGGTCAAAAGATGCTTAAAAATAGTACATTTATTTATTTATTTTGGGGGTTGTGCATGCATGCCATAGTGCACATGTGAAGGTCAGAGAAAAACTTGTGGAAATTGGTTCTCTCATTTTACCATGTTGGTCCAGGGGATCTAATTCAGGCTGGATGGCTGGCAAGTACCTTTACTCACTGAGCTATTTCACCAGCTCACACCTGACATTTTAATCAAAACATGTTTAATATGCTATGGTGGCTTTTACAACTTTATAATCAAATGTTAGTAAAGGATTCCACATTAAAAAATAATTGTCTCTGAGTTAAGACCAATCAACTTCAGGAATAGCATGGCTATTCACTTTATTCATTCTTGTTCAGAACAAAACTATGCTATGCATCGTTTGGAAATGAGTCATTCAACTAATAAGAGCTGCTTATGTAAGCCGGCAAATGGAATAACATCTCTGTGATACTCTCAGCCTTAGTCTTCCCAGCATCTCTTTCAGAGAGGAATGATTATCTCCACTTCCAGAAAAACAGATATATAAGGATTGTGTGCTTTGTCCAATGCATAAGACTGAGTAAAGTCAGAGGCAAGCTCAGTGATGGTTCTACCACCTTTTGATGCTTTGGCCTATGTGTGTGCCAACCACAAGCTGCTTCCTCCTTCTTGACTGAGTGCTATGAACCTGTGGTTTAAGATGGTTACCTTGGATACTGAACTATTTTTTCTCTTTCTATGTACATGCAATATTCTATTTCCTTGGATCTCGGTAATGCCCAAGTCACCTTTGAAAAACTCTCCTCTTAGACAGCTACATCTCAGGAAGCATTTACATGCCATCTCATCACAGCTCTTATGAGTATTTCCATAGGGAACTTCAATAACCAGTGCTACTGACATCAGTGTCTGGCATACAGTGTCCTATGCTTCTTTAACAAATGACCCAATAGGAAGATACATGGAGATCAATGACAACTTCCCTTTACTAATTTCAGCACAGATAACACACAATGAAGGCTAGTCCCAAACCTTGAGGAATTATCAATAAAGGCAAGGGACTTAGAATGCAATTATAATCTCCAAAATATCTAGGAATGACTAGAAGCATAACTACCTATGAAAATAAAATGTCTTATTTCTCATTTGATTGTATTCTGGCACATGTGACACTCATTGTCTTTAATAGAGTTGAAAATGGCAGGCCAGATGTTCCAGCTGGGCCATTAGACTGAGCTGACAGTTTTTTCTTCATCCACCAGCACCCAAGTTTAAAAATTGAAGTCAGCTAGACTTGAGACTTGAGCACACACACAGCATAAGCTGACTTTTGGTGTATTAGAATTTTCATTTGCTAATTGCTTCCAATAAAGTAAGAATTGGTGTGCCCCAATTTAGTGATAGAGTTTATGCTTGAGAGCTTTTATTGATGTGGCCTTTTTAAGAGTGCCATTTCTTTCCAATGTTTTAACTAAGCTAGAGTAAGTCAACAGTGGTAATCAGCTGTTTGATGATATTGGGAAAACAGTATCAGGCAAATCATTAGTGGGCGTTTTGAGTGTAGGAAAGTTCTTAAGCGTTTTTTATTATTTTTTGAAATTTATACATGAACTTGATAGAAATTTATTATATATTGCTTTTGTCCTTGACTGTATTAAATACTTCACTTTGGGGTAACAAGAGAATTGTTTATAGACAGCACATGGCAGAGAATCACCTTTTGAAGGTAATTCAATACATGTTTATATATTTGAAGTCTTGTCCTTGCACAGTAAGTTGAACTACAGCCTAAGTTTGTAGTGAAAAAAAAAAAAAAAGTTAGGATAAGTAATATTGGTTCAAGTACAAGATTTTGTGCTTTTAATCTTGACTTTGATGCTCACTACCTTTGGATTAATTACCTATTTGTACATTGGGGATTAAAATAGTAGAAAGCCTGTAGGGTTTTAATGAAACTAAAATAACATAGTTGAAGAAAAATGCCTATAAAAATCTATTAAGGGCGGGCGGTGGTGACGCACGCCTTTAATCCCAGCACTCGGTAGGCAGAGCCAGGCAGATCTCTGTGAGTTCGAGGCCAGCCTGAGCTACCAAGTGAGTTCCAGGAAAGGTGCAAAGCTACACAGAGAAACCCTGTCTTGAAAAACCAAAAAAAAAAAAAAAAATCTATTAAGGACACAGAATCCTGTAAATGTTATGGGAAATAACACAGCGATTTTTCTTGGTGTCTTAAGTAGCAGCCTCTGTTTCCTACTTTTCAAGAGGCATTTGTAGGGAGAACACTTTCTAAATAGCCCATGTAAGAAAAAGAAAAATCACAGAGGCATGTTAACAAGAGCTGGCATTAGAGTGCTGGTTTATCTTTAGACCAAGTATAATGTCCAGCCTCCTCAACTTGTGATATTTGTCTCTAATAAGAATATAAATGTTCCTTTAATTCTCATATACACTGAGAAATGTTGGGCTAAGCCAAGTCCAAAGCTTCTGAGAAAGAAGAAATAGTAGCAGGAGGCCCTTAGATGTTTTTCTTTGGTAATTTATAGAAGTTCAGGCAAATAGAGAATACTGAAACATCAAAATCACAGGTGATAGTGCTGCTATGTGGACCTCTGTTTACAGCAATACCACCTGCAACAAGACTCTCATTATCTTAACTGGCAGTCTCCTGCCCACTCACCCAAAATTGAGCCAGGTTAGAGTAATTATCAATCCCTCAGCTTACTATCTATCTATCTATCTATCTATCTATCTATCTATCTATCTATCTATCTATCTATCCATCTATCTATCTATCTATCTATCTATCTATCTATCTATCTATCTATCTATCTGTAGATGTAACCAACCGTCTTATTAAATAAGAAACACAGAACCAATGTAAAAGAGAAAGCCAAGAGGTCAGAGCTCAGAGCTAAAATCTCACCCTTCCTCCTGCGGTGGTCCTAGCTCTCCGAAAAAGAGCTATTTCTTGTGTGTAAGTCTTTTCATAGTCTTTTGTTCTGCCTTCTCATTGGTTGTAAACCCAAACACGTGACTGCCTCGTCACTGTCTGTATGTACAGCCCCCTAGGTCTTAAATGTGTATGTCTCCAATGCTGGCTGTATCCCTGAACACACAGAGATCTACCTAGCTCTTCTACCAAGTGCTGGGATTAAAGGCGTGTGCCGCCGCCCCCCGCGCCACCACCACCACCACCACCACCACCACCACCACCACTGTTGCTGGAGGGCTTCTCTCCAGGTTCCCCAAGCCCCGCAGTCCCACAATCCACTTATAAAATAATCACTCAGACGCTTATATCACTTATAAACTGTATGCGTGCAGCTTCTTGCTAACTGCTCTTTTATCTTAAATTAACCCATTTCTATAATCTATACCTTGCACGTGGCTGGTGGCTTACCAGAGTCTCTACATGTTGCTTGTCCTGGCGTGGCTGCAGTCTCTCCCCTCCTTCTTCCTGTTTCCCCAATTCTCCTCTCTCTTTGTCCCGCCTATACTTCCTGCCTGGTCATTAGCCATCAGTGTTTTATTTATATAGAGTGATATCCACAGCACTTCCCCTTTCTTCTTTTTTTAAAAAGGAAGGTTTTAACTTTAACATGGTAAAATTACATATAACAAAACAATTACCGAGCAAGAATTATAGTTACAATATTAAAGAAGATGTCCTATCTATCTTATATTTGTGAGTTTAAGGTTTTATAGCTAACTTATCTTTTATCATAACTGAGGAAATTACGACTATCTAGTCTTCAACCACATCAAAGACCTGAGAAGGAACATAATGGTACCTGAGAAATGGTAGATGGATGCAAGCAACTTTCGGGAATCTTGCAAGAGTAGACCAAGACAGCTGGCAGCCTGGACAGTCACCTAATGTTTCTCAGCATTGTTGGTGCATTCAAATTGGCTACAGGCTAGAGTATCTGACAGACCATTTTTAGAAGCAGGAATTTTAAGAGACCATCTTACCCTGTCTTGGCAGAGTACAGTAGTTGCTTTCCTTGTGTCCCGCTTGTCCAGAAAGGACAGCATTGCATTTGTACTGTCAGCCATCAAGGCAAGGGCAGTTCTTTGCCCAGTAGGCCATTTTGTGCCAAAAAGACAAACTTCCAAATGGAAATGTCTTAGAAGCCCAACATTCTCTCGGGATCAAATTGGTGCAGCCAGGAGCAATTGTGTCTCACGTCAACAGAATTCTAAGTTATTTAAATGCCATATTCTCCAGGTCTATGAAGTGTTTGAAGATTACCTATCTATCTGAAATATATCTATGTATACCTAGAAGACTTAACTAACATGGCTACAGATATGATTATAATAGATGACTAATTATTAATCTATTTTTTAATTATCCATTACAATTTTAAATGAGTTATATAAACATAATACCTCAAACAAGAATAGAAATATATATATATATATATATATATACAGTATAACAAAATTAACTTCAAGTTTGTATCAATGAACTAAAATTTATACCAATGTAAAACATTTTAAATATAAACTAAAATCTATACCAATGTAAAACATTTTTAAACAAGTTGTTCTTTAAAAGTAGGTTCATTAATCTACCCTTTTATCTTATCATCTCCATATCCTCCTATATATCATATCCCCTTTTCTTTTTTAGAAAGAGATCACATTTATAATCAACCTGTTTTAAATAAAAATATTGGTTTTTCTCTGTCCCACACCAGAGGGCTCTTCTGATTTGGGACACAAGAATCCCTTAATCATTTTTTTTTTTAAAGCAATATGTCTGGGTTTAGAGGGGGAGTGAGCCAATTCTACCTCTAAAGCCAGCTTGGTATATTTGGGAATTTGGGCGTAGCATCTCTTACTACTTCCTGCTGGAGGGGGCGCTGTATTTTATGGGGATACAAAGAAAATTTTAGGCCTATGGGGTAGTCCGTGAAGTTGTATTGTGTGAGCCAGTTGCCTTGAAACCACTCTGGATGTTGGATCATCTGGGTCATGGTGTCATCGGAGACCTTTCAGGGGTCTTGGCTGGTGAAACCTGATGTATCTTAATCTGGAACAAATCCACAGCCTCTGGCTTTCTGTGGAAACAAAAGCAGAACCTCTTTTCCAAAGCAACATATTCTTAAATCCAAATTTTGAAGTCAAGGTACCTTTAAAATATACATTTTGGCATAACTCAACAGCTTTTGTAATCAAATGTTTTTCTTTAGTTATGAATATCAAAGAGAACATAATCCAGATTCTCTGTGTGGTAGCCATCTTTATGTGGCTTATGTTTTATATTACCTTGAGCCTTGAGCCTATTGCTTTAAACTGCACCATTGTAAGCCTGAAATGGCGCTGTGGCTGCTGGCTCCGCCCACTTCAGCTTCCCAACATGGCAGTGGTACGTTTTCCGCCAGCTCTGGGAGTCATCAAGTCTCAGAAATAGTGGGTCTAAGCTTTTATCAAAGCAGCGTGTAGCCCAGAAACCTTCTTTTTTTTTTTTTTTTTTTTTTTTTTTTAAATAATAGTAAAGACTAAATCTACCACAAAGCTTAATGTGCCGCTGGCAGACACCTCATTTCCGCCATACTGTGGGTCAAACACACACGCCAGGAACCCGCCAGTGTTCAAACCCGCGTTTTGCAGCGTCTAGCTGCCCGTATGAGACAAGAAGCAGGAACCTGGTTTTGGCTCTGTTTAGAATTGGTTATTAAATATTCTCAGGTTTAAGGTGGAAACTCGAGCCGTTGGGCGCCATTTGTTGCTGGAGGGCTTCTCTCCAGGTTCCCCAAGCCCCGCAGTCCCACAATCCACTTATAAAATAATCACTCAGACGCTTATATCACTTATAAACTGTATGGCCGTGGCAGGCTTCTTGCTAACTGCTCTTTTATCTTAAATTAACCCATTTCTATAAATCTATACCTTGCCACGTGGCTGGTGGCTTACCAGAGTCTCTACATGCTGCTTGTCCTGGCGGTGGCTGCAGTCTCTCCCCTCCTTCTTCCTGTTTCCCCAATTCTCCTCTCTCTTTGTCCCGCCTATACTTCCTGCCTGGTCATTAGCCATCAGTGTTTTATTTATATAGAGTGATATCCACAGCAACCACCACCACCACCACCACCACCACCACACTCTTGCTATGGCTCTAATAGCTCTGACTCTGGCAACTTTATTTATTAACATACAATCAAAATCACATTTCAGTACAATTAGAATACCACCACAGTCATCTATCTATCAAAATCTATCTATCCACCATCTATCTATATATCATCTACCTACCTGTCTATCTACCTATCATCTATCTATCTATCTACCTATCTATCTATCTATCTATCTATCTATATATCTATGTACTTATGCTGAGAATATTCTCATTCTCTCTGTGTCTCTGTCTCTTGCCTCCCTTCCTGTTTCTGTCTGTCTGTCTCTGTCTATCTCTGTCTCTGTATCTGTCTATGTCTCTGTATTTGTGTCTCTCTCTGAAGGAATAAACACTGGATCCTGTTTTGATAAATGTCAAAGCGTTATTTGATTTCATCACATACACATAGCAATAGTATATCACTAATTTTTGGAGATAGAACAATATTTAAAATTATGCAAGTAAGACAAGTATGCTTTCTATTTTTGTAAATACATACTGTGGGGTGGTGATGAACAAGGGAGTGAATGAAAGCCAAAGGGAATTACCTCCATTGTATTTCTGATCTACTAAGCTCACATTGCTACATAAAAGCCTTGTAGTTGCTATGTCTCTGGCTGAAACATGCATAGCTAAAATGTTACTAATGGTCAGACCCCTCCTAGGCCTATGGTCTGATTCTGTAAGCTTGACACTTGGAGTCATCATCAATGACTGAATGTACTGATCTAAAATTTGTGATATAGATTACTGCCACTTACTGGGGTATTATAACTGTGATGATGCATGAAAGTGTTTTGTATAGTGTGTAATGATAAGCTCAGGATATCAATTGTTAGACTTAAAATCAAGTTTAACACTTTTATAAATTTCCTTCAATAATTAGAAATAAGGTCCAAAGTCATAATTGTCCGTAAGATATTTTATTTCTAATTAGAATATGGGTAGTAGAACTATGGAGAAAAATAGAAAAAAAAGCTGGCAGTTTCCATAAAATGATATTTTTATAGCTGCATATATCTTACTTGCATATATTTTTGAACTGGAAATTATTTTCTTCCACTCAAAGCCTGATTAATATACTTCAGTAAGTACTAAATTAAGGCAATTCCTTTAGTCACTGTTAATTTGAACAATGTCTTCAAAATTTGGATTATTACGCAAACTATCAAGAGTATCTCTATAGATACTCCAAATCAACATTAAGCTATGAGATAAGGATCAGTAAGCTATTTCTGTCATCATTTCCACATCAGTTTCTCATTCAACATTTTATACACACTCATGGAAAAGAGGGTCTTGCTTATTGGGTGTTCTTTGAAATTACAGGGACTTCTAGTCTCTAGGTGGTTAAAAGATCAGTGTGTACACAGCATTAGGTTTATTAGTATATCCATTACCTTAGAGTTTGTTGTATTTTACAGTAAATACATTCATATTTTACTGTTCTCTTGTGAAATATGTAAAGCATTGCTGTTAGCTGCATTCAACCTGATCTGCCATAGAACATCAGCGCTCCTGTGGAACAGGATCACTGCAGCTGTTGGTCTACCTCCCAGCTCTTCCTTCTAGTCTCTGTGGGTACTCATGATTCAGCTCCCAACTCGTAGGATGGTTATTTTGTCAGAAATAATGGTGTTTCTTTTCCTGTCCCTGATTTATTCCTATTAATGTAATACCTAGGACTGTCCATGTCATAAATGACAAGATTTCTTTAATGGGTGAACAGGGTTCTACCATTTATATATGCTACATTTTCTTTGTCTAGTTTGGGCCTTTTGGTTGAGTCTGTATCTGGTCTATTATTAACAGTGAGCAATAATGAAGGGAGTGCACCTTCACATGCTTACAAAGCAAGTGATCTTACACATTGAATCATCTGCCTGTACCTGTGTGACATTTTATCTTTTCTGAAATCTCTGATCTTTATGATAGTTTTATTTTCTTTTTCTTAGATAAACTAATTATTGCTGTTATTTGTTTGTTTTCTTTATTTAAAACTGTTTTATTTATTTTACATACCAACCACAGATCCCCCTATCATCTCTTCTCCTGCTCCCCCCACCCTCACTTAACATCACCACACCACACACACCCCCACGACCCACCCCTCATCCCCTCCTCCAAAAGGATAAATTCTTCCATGGAAGAACAGCAAAGCCTGGTACATTCAGTTGAGGCAGGATCAAGCCCCTGCCCCCTGTATCAAGAGTGAGCAATGTGTCTGACCATAAGTAATGGGGATCTTGAGGCAGGATGACACATACCTTTAATCCAGATTTTGAGTCAGGAAGATACACCTTTAACCTGGGCCACAGCTTCTGATGGAAGCCTCCATAAGGACAATGGAAGAAGGAAGGTTTTGCTCATTCTTTTTCTGCTTGCCTTCACCTTGTCAGCTCATCCATGGAAGCATGACTTCTTCAGGATTCCAGCATATACAGAAAACCAACTGAGACACCCAGCTTCATGCAACTGAGAATTCTTGGACTTTCCATTCACAGCTAGCCAGTGTTGGACCACACCCTGTAAGTCATTCCAATAAATTCCGAGAGAGAGAGAGAGAGAGAGAGAGAGAGAGAGAGAGAGGGAGAGAGAGAGAGAGAGAGAGAGAGAGAGAGAGAGAGAGATTCATTCTATAAGTTCTGTGACTCTAGGGAACCCTGACTAATACAGGTAGGCAACCGTCTTAGTGAGAGACTTTGCCTCAATAGTTAGGTGGAGAGTGATGTAGGATGAAATCCAATGTTGACCCCCAACCTCCACACACATGCCATGCAGACATGTACAAGTACACATGTGTAACACACACACACACACACACACACACGACTATACATACAGACACATAACCATATGTGTACACATTTACACACCAAAGAAAAAAAGAATCATGAAGATCTTCATGGACTATTGAGCAGAGTGGAAAAAGATGGGAAATGGCTAGAAATAGCCAGCAACTGATATGAGTTAAAAAAAAAAATCTACATCCAAGACTCACCTTAAGGTTGACTTGATGAAGGCACCAGGGAATGCCTTGCTAAAATTCCCCAAAAGATTGCTAAATTTTTGACTGTAATATCTGTAATATCCTCTAGAACACTGCCACTCATTTGTTTATCAATCTGGAGAGTAGAGGGCAACCTCCTTACCGGCTGTTTGGGAACCTTGAAGTTGCCTTGAAGTAGTTAGGTCTGGAGGATTTCACATAGGATTTTGGCTTAGAAATAGAATCCTTCATCATGACATTGTTTAAACTATATGCCTCAGCTTTTTCTTCTCTTACTTTCTGTTACTTCCTTTTGCTTTTGTACATAAGTATTGCCAAAATAGCTAAATATATATCATTTCCTCGTGGTTTGTTGTCTGTCTCCATATGCATAAATTCCACATACTCAGAGTCCAGGTCTTCTTTTAGAGTCTGCTAGGTGTATCCAGCATCCTAATTCTTTATTGAAATTATTTAGACTTCATTTTTTAAAATTACATATCTACATATCCATGGATGAAACTGTATGTGATTTTTCTTCCCAATGATATGAATTTTTACTTAACTTCCACTGACCTCTTAGGACATGTACTCAGCCCAGATTTCTACTTAGTATGGGAATGGCCCCTGGTGGTGCTGGTGCACAGCTAATAACCTGGTCTTTAAACAAGAGAAGATGAGTTCAGTTTTTAAATAGCTATGTACGGCAGAAAGAGAGTATATTGTTGTGTGGAGCTAAAACACTGTGCCTGCTTCTGTGTAAAAGAGTAATAATAATAAAGATTACCCCAAATCTTCCTTCATTTCTATTTGTGCTGAATCATGATCACCACTCCCGCATCCAATTTCCAGCCCACATGCAGTATGAGAAAATAATAAAAATCTGAGGTTTCTATCAATCATGTAGCCTAAAGCTAAAGCTGCCTGACTTAGTAACTCTCTAGTTTTTCATATATTAGAACATTTCAACAAAATTAAAATGTCTTCTCTTGCCCTACCCCTTATCTCCCGAGCCCCACCATACCATACTATTTATTGCTTGCCTTAATTAGGTGCTAGCATTTCTTCCTCCAACATTGTTCAGAAGAAAAGGGGGGTCAGCTCCAGTGAGGCCTTCAGGCTGCAGATAAGGCTTGGATGTTGCCTTTGTCACAGTGATAGTGACCACAAACATCGCTGAACAATATCATAAATATAGAGGACAAAGTTCAATACAAGTGTTTTACTTTTTTGGGGATCCATATTGTCTCTGGTTTAATCTTTGATTGTGAGAATGAAAGTCTGTCCCATGCTAGAAGATTTACTGCAAATTAAGAATGAAGGTTTAGTAAATAAGTGAATCGTAAAATCCAAAGCATGCATCTTATGAGATGGATGGACATGCAGGGACATACAGGCAAGGGCACTGTGAACCTGTCTGATAAGCCTATGATGAGTCTAAATTCTGGGCAGCATAATTCTTACTGGTTCAAAACCTGATGTTCAATTTAGTAGAGGCAAGAACCTTCTTGAACTTTCAAAACCAGGACCAGAACCCAGTGAATCTCCTCAGGTCGAGGCAGTGTCTACCTTATCTCTTTTCTTTAGTTTGTTACACATTGCCTTCAAGGATAGTGCCTTAAAAGGAATTTAATACTTTACTTTAGAGTGGATGACTTGGAAATCTGCCTCAACCTTAAATCCTACTGTCAGGAATAGAGGTCATAGAAGAAAGATTTCTGAGATCACTTCTCCCACAGGCTTAACCATAAAGTTCCCCAAGTCTCCCCCCGCCCCCATTTGCTTTACACAGTGGATATCCTTAACATGCCTCAACCAGATCTTTGGTTTCCATCCTTTTCTTGAGCATGTGCAGATGACTGTAAACCTCACACCATTCTGTATGTGTTCTGTTTAACAGGCTTGTTAGTGCAGCACTAGAGGGTAAGCATCAGCAAATAAAGTGCCTGTCCTCTCAAAATCAATCCCAGTACCCAGAGCATACAAATCATAGAGTCCATAAACACAAGGAACTTCATGCAAGGCAAACACAGGCTCTAAGCATGCAGAGAGTTACTTGTGTGGAACTTTTTAGTGAAAGCTACTGAAATCAATCTATTCTCAGAGGGGTGTTTTTTTGTTGCTAGTATTATTTTTAAGTATGCCTTTTCCTGAAATTACCATAACATTATATATATGTCCATAAATCATGTTTATAACTAGATACATTTTAAAAAAGAAAATACTCCCCTCTAACATACATATAGGTCAATAAAGAAAATTACTCTAGAAACCTCACATTCATTTTAACTTTCATATGTTACTAATTTCCATGAACAATCAATATCCAGAACTACTAACAACATTGATCACTTTGATTATTTTAGCCTCATTTTTTAACTTTCATATGCATAGAATTGTGTAATATGCTACATTTATGCCTTACTAATTTTAGTCACTATTGTGTGGCTCATGTATATTTTTCTTTTAATACTACTCTTAGTTCTCATTCTGTCCATTTTATTATAGAAATATATCCAAATCTATGCACTCTATTTTTGGAAAATTGAGTGGTCTTCAGCTTGTAAGCTGTGTGTATACAATCTTATGTTTTAATAAACTTATGTATTCCAGCTCTTGGAAAGGAATATGGACATAGAAATTCATACATCACATATAAAATCATATATATGATCACCTTTGGCAGATCTTGCCAAATATTTTTTAAAAGTAAGGACACATACAATGAGTACATATGAGTTTTGCTTCCCAACTCACATATACCTGGAAAAGTGGTTGCACACATTTATCTCTCAACAGAAGAGTATGAGACATGTAGCATCCTTGTGATTATGAAGTTGAGTAGCTTATCAAATTATCTTCATCATTCAGAAAACTTTTTGTTATGATGTATCTAGTCAAGATGTTTGCTCATATTGATTTGTAAAGGGTTTTAAAAAATTGATGAGTCTTTTGCTATATTATTAACATATTATAATTTATCTGTTATATTTGATTAAATGAGTTTTTAGGGTAATGCTTATTTTTGTTTTATTGCCGAGTATCATATTTTGTGACATGTTATGAAATTTCTGCTAATCTACAATGTCCTGAAAACTGTTATTTATGTCTCACCCCGTATAAAACTCAAAATGTATCTAAGACCCTACTGTAAGACACAAAACTCTTAAAATAATAGAAGAAATATAGGGGAAATCTTCAAGGAATTGTCACCAACAATGACTTCCTGGGGAATGCTCCACAGCCCAGGAAATAAGATGAAGAATGAAGAAATGTGATTACAACACATCAGAGGCTTCTGCACAGCAGAAGAAACCACAAAAAGAGTGAGGAGAAACCTGCAGAATGGGAGAAAACCTGACAGAAAATGAGTGCAAACAATATCAAAAGAACAAATGATATAAAACAAGAACAAAATAGTAAATCATCAAAATGGACACTAAGCAAAAGAAGTACAAATGGCCAGCAACTGCATGGAAATGTCAACATTTCTGTCTACTAAGAGCATGAAAATCAAAATTATGTTGAGATTCCATGATGCCAATTTAGAGTGTTGTTTTTTGTTTCTGTTTTTTATTTGTTGACATTTTTTGATCTAAAATAGAAGTTTTATTTGCTCCAACTATAGCATTCCTTGGTATTTTCCAAAGGAAGTAACCCCAGCAAACAAAGGCTCCATACTCATATTTGTTGTGAAAGATTTTATGGTGGTTTAAATAAGAATGGCCCCCATAGGCTCATATCCTTAAATGCTTAGTCAGCAGGAATGACACTATTAGAAAGAATCAAAAGGATCACGGGTGTGATCTTGTTTGAGGAAGTGTCACTGGGGTTTCAAAATCCCATGCCCAACCTAGAGTCTCTCTTTTGATCTGTAGATCAGGATATAACTCTCAGCTACTGCTGCAGAGCCATGTCTGCCTGTCTGTGTGCTCTCAAGCTCCCTACAATGTAAAAATGAATGAAATCTCTGAAGGTGTAAGCAAGCCAGTAAGCGGCACCCCTCCATGGCCTCTGCATCAGGCTCTAGGTCCCTGTCCCGACTTCCTCTAGTGATGGACTGTTACCTGGAAATGTTAAGTAAAATAAATCCTTTCCTCACCAAGTTGCTTTGGTCATGGTGTTTCATCAGAGCATTAACCCTAACCAAGGCACATTCACAAGAGTGAAGAAAAGGGATTGATCTAGGTAGCAATTAATAGATGAGGAATATTAGAGATATATCCAGAGTGGAGTAATATTCATTCTTAGAGAATAACACAAAGTTGTTATTTTGGGAGAGGCTGATAGAACTGGCAGCAACAATGTTAAATAAAGCAGACTAAAGACAAGAATGACATGTTTTCTTTCATATGTATGAAGTGAAGAAATGGAGATGACTTAGGAGAAGAGGGACTACTAGGAAAGGAAAGATAAACATAGGAAGGTGCAGAGAGAGAAAGGCAACATAACAGAGACTAGAGAGTGAAGTTCATATACAGACACAGTGAAGCAAAGCTCATTAATTTGCATAATTAATATTTATTAATTATTTCAATAAACCAGTCACCAATATAGAAATTTGAATATGACAATACTATTAAAAACACTTGAGTTAGCCTGCCCAGTAATAAATTTTAACTCTACCTTAATGGATGTTGAGAATTTTTTTCTGTGTCTATTTCCATAGTGATAAATATGGGGAAAATAATACATACTCATCTTTTTCTGAGAGTCCTAGAGACCTGTATTAGTAAGCTTTTTGCTACTGTAACATTGATCTTACTAAAATAAGAGCTGATATATGACAGCGGTATAGCTACAAATGATCGTAATAATCACCAGATCTGTGAGTCATGAGAGTAAACCCCTCCCCCTGTCCATGATTGTCATTGTTCTCCTTCAGAACTCATCATGTGTAACAGCTGCTTAGTCTTTGTAAACATGTGCTAAACTAGTGTCACTTGAAAAATAGCCCATATTAGACTGTCCTGTAGGCATATCTATAGAGTGTTTTCATCATTGTTAATGGATACAGTTGTACCCAGTACACTATGGACAATATTGTCCTTAGGCCAGGTGGCCCGGGCTACATAAAAAAAGATAGTTGACCTTGTTCCACATCTAGCATCTTCCTATGAGTGAGTACATACCATATTTGTCTTTCTGAGTCTGGGTTACCTCACTCAGGATGATTTTTTCTAGATCCATTCATTTGTTTTTCTCTGCTGAGTAGTATTCCATTGTGTATATGTGCCACAATTTATTTATCCATTCTACAGTTGAACGGCATCTAGGTTGTTTCCAGGTTTTGGCTATTACAAACAATGCTGATATGAACATAGCTGAGCAAGTGCTCTTGTGGTGTGATTGAGCATTTCTTGTGTATATGCCCAGGAGTGGTATAGCTAGATCTTGGGGGAGATTGATTCCCAATTTTCTAAGAAAGCGTCATATTGATTTCCAAAGTGGTTGTACAAGATGCTAGATGTGGAACAAGGATGACTGGACTGCTACTCACATCACCAGTGAGGCTACCTGGAAAACGGGACCTCAAGAAAGACACGGAGAAATGGATGAGATCTACATGAACAGCCTGGAAATGAGTGGGAGCAATGAATGGTGAGGGTCAAGAGAAAGAGAGCGGGAGATCACACCTGGATCAAGAACAGAGAGGGAGAACAAGGAATAGAAGACCATGGTAAATGAAGACCACATAAGAAAAGAAAGAAACAAAGAGCTAAAGAGGCCCACAGAAATCCACAAAGATACCCCCACAAAAGACTGCTGGCAATGGTCGAGAGACAGCCGGGACTGACCTACTCTGGTGATGGGATGGCCAAACACCCTAATAGTTGTGCCATAAACCCCATCCAAGGACTGAGGAATCTGGATGCAGACATCCACGGCTGGGCCCCTGGTGGAGCGCTGGGAGTCTAATTAGTGAAAAAGAGGAGGGTTTATATGAGTGAGAATTGTTGAAACCAAGGTTGGATAAAGCACAGGGACAAATAACCAAATGAATGGAAACACATGAACCAAAGGCTGAGGGGCCCCCAACTGGATCAGGCCCTCTGAATAGGTGAGACAGTCGATTGGCTTGATCTGTTTGGGAGGCATCTAGGCAGTGGTACCAGGTCCTGGGCTCGTTGCATGAGTTAGCTGTTTGAAACCTGGGACTTATGCAGGGACGCTTGGCTCAATCTGGGAGGAGGGGACTGGACCTGTGTAGTGGGTAGCCATTCCAGCTTTGATCTGGAAGTTCCAACCCCCATTGAGACTCTGGCAACTGTCACGCCTACGAGGCGGGGCGAGGGGAGAAGCCTGGGGACCGGAGAGCTGGATGGGCCAGCGCTCTCTCTGTCCCCAGGGGGGTTGGAACTTCCAGATCAAAGCTGGAATGGCTACCCACTACAGACCTGCCTGGACTGAGTCTATCAGGTGGATCCCAGTCCTCGGAGGAGACCTTGATCTGGAGGAGGTGGAAATGGGGGGTGAGCTGGGGGGAAGGGGAAGGGGGCAGGAAGGGAGAGAACAAGGGAATCTGTGGCTATTATGTGGAACTGAATAGTATTGTAAAATAAATTAAAAATAAAAAAAATAGTTGAGCAATCCAGGGGAAGAAAACCAGCAAAATACATTCCTCCATGTCTTTGTTCCAGGTTTCTCAACCTGCCTTGACTTCCTTCCGTGATAGGCTGTTGCACAGGCATGTAAAATGAAATAAACTCCCTTTTCTCCAAGTTGTTTTTAGCCAGTGTTGTATCACAGCAACAGAGAAGCAAACTATGACATTTTCAAAGAAAAGTAAATTTTGAGACCCAGTAGAAGTAACCGTACCCTATGACATACTAGAGGGAAAAAATAAAGACTGTCTATCAAGGTCATGGTTCTCTAAACAAGCAACACACAACAATAAAATGGCAATAATTTCATGGAAAAAGGAAACCATAAAAATTAAGAGATTGGGATGGGCCTGTTATCTCAGCATTTGGGAAGCAGGCTAAGGCAAACATTCTCAAGTTGGAGGGTCAAGTTGTAGGAAGCCTGGTCTATACAGTGAGAACTTGCATGTACATGGTGTATTACTGGAGTGATAGTATAGTGACTCATAATTAAAGAGCAGCTCTCTGTGAAACGAACTTTTAGTACATCATTCTATGGAATTCTTACAGTAGCACTGCACTCTAGATCATGGTAGTGTCATATGGCAAATGTTGAAAACACAAATCCACAGTCCTCATCCCAGAATTTCTGAATCTTAGGCTTGGAATAAGACTGGACAATTGCCTGGTATATTTACAATAGCTCTCCGGGTGATTGCAACACATCCCAAATTTATGTAACCCTGCAGTGTGCCCATCTGAAAGATACAAACAGTTAAGGAAAAAAGAAATCAGCTGTTTTCCCTTAAATACATCCAGTTTGAACATGAATTCATGGCCCTCTCACATCTCACATTAATACCCATGGTCTGAACTGATGCAATATATTGCCCTTCTCTGACACAGTATTCTTTTGTAGCTCTGGCTTTCTCAGAGCATTGGTTCATAGACCAATAAGGTATTAAGCTGGAACTGAATTCTCTCAGGGAAGAGAACAAGGCAGGAAGGTAATAAAGTCTTCCTAGCAGGCTGCAGCATGAAGCAGCTGCAGGATCCATTCACCTCCGTGTAAACAGCTAACCAAGGGGGAGGCGTTCAGCAAGGCAATTGGGGTGAAAGCCCTGAAAAATACCCCAGTCTTTTCCTGCCGGGTTTATGAACCACTTTGGCAGGCTAACAGCAGCACATTATATGTAATTGCTGGTTTACTCTACCTTGTCTGCTTTTATTTTCACAAGGAATCCTTGTTATTCAGTGGAATTAGCAAAGGAATCCATTAAGTGCCGGCTACAAAGACTGCACAGTATTTATTCCAGTCATAAAAAGTCTAATTTTGCAATAACATGGCAATCTTTGGGAAGAGCTGGCTGATGGAATCTTAGTTTGGCAAAATTAGCCTCTTTTGGTCCTTATTATATGGTGCTTGCGAGAAGCGGATGGAGGGGGAACTGGCTTGCCAACTAAGCACTTTTACACAACAAAACAAATTCTCTTTCACAGAATCCTCCTATAATAAAAACAAAATAGGGGAGACTGCTGTCTTGCTCAGACAGCAGAAACAGCAAGCAGACACACTCTTAATTAATGTGGGCTGAGATAACTGTGTTCAGAATCAGGGATGCATCCTTGGCAAAGAACCCAAGTAGTCTGCCACCTGGTCCTTTTCCTCTCTTCCCAAGCCATCCACAGGTATTTGGTACCAACCACATGCCTAAGGCCTCACAGCATCCTTTATGATCCAGTGAATACCAACCTTCACTTAATGATTCATAGAGGATCTGGACATCAAACAACCCTAGAACTCAGCTCATTTCCAGGTAGCAAAGAGGTTCTGAGCGTTATCAAAGACAGAGCACTTGTACCTTAACTCATGTCTCTTGGGTGCCTCTCCTTCTTCCTTTTACACAGTTTCATCAAATTAACATTTTCACATCTCTGTTTGTTCATAGTGTAGTTCCCAGCAAGCTCTATAGCACATTAAAGTTGAGCTGTAAATTCAGAATTCTTCATTTCAGAAGTGAAAATCCCACTGGTGTTTATTGATTAGGACAGCAGTTGCTTCTTTCTTGATCTGAAAGATGTTTTAAAATTCAAGTTTCCAGTCCACAAAAATTCAACTATGCATCTTAAGAGTTGGTCAACTCTAGACTGAGAACAACTTAAGTTTTCTCATCCTGAATGCCAATACAGGCATCAATCACAAACTTGCTTACTTGCAATAATAGTAATAATAATAATAATTATTATTATTATTATTATACAATGGCTTTGGGTGCTGCAAAATTTAATAAGCTTGCTACAATGCCTCAGTTCTGATAGAGAGAGCATAAAGCTGATTCACTATGAGTGCATATATAATCAGCACTCCAATTAAGGCTGAGTCTTTGGCATCACAGAGACACAGCTTTATTCTACATGTGGGTTCCTTACTAAAGGGTAAATGCTAGTCAAGGGGAGAGGATATCCTTAAACTTGGTAAATGACTAGGTGCTGAACAAATAGGAAAGAAGAGACTTGCCAGGAATGGATGGAACCAGAGATTAAGTTAAGCAAAATAAACCAGACCACAGAAAGATAAGGCAGTTTTACCATTTATAGAACCTAGATTTTAAAATATGTGCTGTGTTTGTGAAGAAAAAATAGAAGGTGGAGCCTACTAATAGAGACAGGGAAAACTAGCCAATGATCATGGAAGACGGACCAAATAAATAACTAAAGGGGGTGAATGTGGTAAAAAGTATAGTGATGTACCTCTGTGAAAATGTCATGGAATCTATCTGTCTTATCCAGATAAAATAAAATATTAAAACAAATTCAAAACACATAATATGTAATAAAAACACAAGCAAAGGTGAAAATTATTTCTATTTAGGATTACTCCAGCTTTTACCATGCATTCCAAACAATGTTCATTCCTAAAGCAGAACACTGACATGCATTTTATATACCTTTAGTTAATCAAATGGAGAGTGAGTTATCATGTTTTTTAATCATGATTACATATTTAAACAGTTTTATGACTTATATCAGAATTGACTTGGATTTTAGCCACTGTCAATATGAAAGACTGACACATGATTTTTGTCTAAGGTGAGAGATAGTGTTCAAGTTTACATGCTCACTGAGAAAGACAATACATGAATCTTGCATGTAGAAGTGTTTACCTAAATGTTAGCCATTCATGATCATTAGTATCCATTAGTAAGTGAATAGCAGCTAAAACTCATAAGTTTAAATTGACTCAGGTCTGTTTAATATATTTTATAAAGCTCACATTTCATCTGAAGAATAGTTTACTTAACAGATTTGCTCACTCTTTTTTTTTTGCTAAACTTCACTTGTATCATGCAAAATCCATGGCTTTTATACCCTCCCTCCTCTTAAATTTACTGATACTTTCAATGGAATACAATGATCTTTAATAATATTTTTTTCAAATCAATGAGTTATCAATCATTTAAATTCTAGTCAAATATTCTGCAGGTCATCAGGTCTACAGAATTTGGGACTATATTACTTTTAATAATTTCATGGCATGAAGAGAAGGATTTAAGTATATTTTCAGGATATGGACATGTTTTGGAAGCAAGAGTTCAAAATATGAGTGCCATGCAAATAGTAGGGACAAATGAAGCAATATAGAACACTTTCTGATAAACGCCATCATTCTAAACCTACCTAGTCCTCAATACATACACACTACAGGTTGATATATTTTTGCTCTGTTGATAATTGAGTCTCTTGTTACTCTTATTCACACTACAGTTGTTAATATTTCAATATGGACTCTAGAGTTCTCTAAAAGATTAAAGCCTAAGTAGATTTTGGCAATATTATCCAGTAAACAATAGGAAGAACTTCTTGGATCTTGGGACCCAAGATTTTGTAAAGCATTGCTTTGTATAGCAAGGACCTAGGTGTGATTCCTCCAGAACTCATGGAAAAATTTAGGTACACATTTGTAATCCCTGCCTTAGAGAGGCAGACACATAAGTATGCTGGCTGTCCAGCCTAGTCTACTCAGTGAGTTGCAGACCAGAAAGAGAACTGTCTCAAAAGGTAAGCTGGACAGCTCCTGAAGATGGTAGGAAAGGTCGTCATCTGACTTCTAAATGCACACAAACACACATGACAGGAATAGCTTCTTTAGTTACTTACATTTAAAGAGTGTAGAAGTGCTTACTGATCAGATAAATTAATGTATGATGTCTACTGATTCTAAAAAGAGGAAATCCTGCTACACAAACTTTCTTGAATGAGATTAAGAAATCTGCAGCTTCCTTAAGTAATAAAAGAAGGCAACTGTGGAAAACAAAGGTATTTGTAATCTTTTATGGGCTCTTGTTCTGATGTAACCACAACAAGAAGCCATTTCAAAGAATGTAAAGTTTTTAAGTCATTGTGCTGCCCTATTTTCCACACTTGTTCTGTAATAGGGGAGCTTTTTAGCTGTTCATCTTACCACCCACACAGCAGCTCATGCATGTGTAAAGGTTAAAGCTGCATAATTATGAAGGAAGCATACAAGAGCTACATAGTCTGATGTGTTCAATACATAATATTGGAATGAATAAGGGACAATTTAGAGAAAGAGGGAGAGATTTTTTTGTTATTAGAATTTATTCTTGCAAAAAATTGAAGTTTGTGGTTCTGCATCTGATAATGGGTGTGTATTACGAAATAGTCTAAACGCAAATGTGTTCCTTTTATTTATTTTCCAGGCACACAGTTATAAGCTCTTTGTGCACAATTCATGGTAGCATCTGTCATAGCTTTAAGCCTCCACTGTAGGCTTGCAGAATCTATGAAACAAAGATTAGTTTAAATGATATGACTTAGAATTTACTTTAGAAAAGAAACTTATTTAAGCCTTCTCTAAGCATAAAGTAAATGTTAGTTGAATGAAATTAATTTTATCTAGGGAATAATTATGTTAGACATTTATTGTTGAATTAATTTAAACTAAAAATCATTTTGATGAGAATTCCTTGAAATGCATGAAGTCTTAGCAAACAGCGCTATCTCCAATGGATTGGGAAATGATTCTGGGGTTGTAACTTGGTAGGAAGTGCATAAAATGGTAATTTTGTTATGAGGAAATCAGTGTAACCTTGGATTGTGCTGAAGAGATGAGTCTGAAGAGATAAATACCCAACACTTTATGTTGTATGTTCTCATGCTAGATTCAACCCTAATGATCCTTCAATGGCATCATCTAGAGAAAATTCCTGCAAGAGTGATTCCAGTAAGATCATCATACTTCAGAAAACAATAGGCAATATACTTGATAGAAAATGAAGGACAATTCTCAGTACTTTGAAATGATATCTGATTTCTTTTAATTAGCCAAAATTGAATGGTATAGGAATGCAAAGAATGTATAGCCCTAAAGTATGTACTATTAGGACTGCAAAATATATTGTAATTTATTTAATTGGAAATATCTATCATGTCCAAGACCTGATAACCCCCGAACAAATGCCTAATTTTGTAACAGAGAAAATGAGAGCTCAAAAAGAATAAAGAATAAAGCCTAAAATCTGTCTATCTGACTTATCTTTCAAAGCATATTTGCATGCTAATTCCAGAACAGGAAAATCACAGTAAGAAACCGGTACAAGGCTTGAGAAGGACTGCATGTGGTGTGGGCTACCAAGCACTCTTGCTTGCATTTCTGCTCATTCTCTCCTTCACTAAGAATTTGCTTCTTTCCTTGACTTAGACCACAGGAATTTGTGTTTGTGTGATTCTGTCTTGTAAAAGTCACATGCCTTCTCTAAAATGGAAGGTTTGGGTTACTCATAGGCAGACACAGACTGAATTTCAGAATGCTTTTGGAATACTTGGCCAATCCATGGAGCTGTGAGTATGGACTTGAGTAGGAAAAGTAGAATGCCAATGAGAGTAGTAATAGGGATATGGGAGCACACATGTTCCTGTCGCTCTGGCAGGCATAGTCTTCACAATACTATTTAAAGTAGAGACCAAAATGAAGAGAGAGTGTGTAGGGGCATGCAAGAATCCAGGCCCAAATCAGGGACAACTGGTTCAAAATTTGTTGTTGTAACCATTATAAAAACAACAGCAAAAGAAAACATTGCCTTCAAACAGCATCCAGAAAAATTATCTATATCCCCAATCCAGCTAGAAATTTCCTTAAAAATTCTTTGATTGATATCATTTTTCCTCTAAAAGAGTTAAAAATACTCTCTTGTCTTCAACACATTTTTGCTTGAAAGCTACACAAGACAGTCAGTCCACTGTTGCTATTAACTTAGTAGACAAGGAAATGGGAATACAGAACAATTAAAGTCTAAAACTAAATTACTCTAATACCCATACATCTTCACTGTTTAAGTGTCTTCTCACAAAAACTTATATACACCACATTTGAAATATATAATCAGTCTATAAAAAAACCCTTTCCTATTTAAAATTTATTTTAGCTTGGAATTCTTTTCCTCTCAAAGGCATCAATAAATCCCCATGCACACTACTTCCTGAAACAGGTTGATGAGTATTATGTTTCTGTAGAGAAAATAAAAGTGTAAAGAGCATACAGTACTGGAATGAAGCCATGAAACAGAAAATAAGACATTCAACTCATTTTTAGTACTGGAACTATTACCTAGCCTTCTGGGTTTCCCAAGCTGATCTAGTTATATTAAAAATCCAATAAAATCCCAGAGACTTGGAATTCTTCATCTCATTTCAGAGATCTTGCAAGATTGATTCTGTCATCCAAACGGTTCCCTTGACATTATTGTTTAAGCGTAAGGACATTTGCTGGTGTATAATCTAGCTCTTTTGGAAAGCTGAAGAGCAAGGGTGGAGAGAGAGAGCACTGGGTCACCATCCCTGATTAATAACACCTAGACGGACTTCCAGCAGAGCACAATCCCAGTTCCTCTCAGCAAGAAGCTCTGACATTCAATGGAACTAAAAATGGCATTTTAAAATATTAACTTTGAGAACTATAATAAGGCATAAAAATGTCCACCCTAGGAAGGTGATGTTGAGATGATACTAGGGTCAAATGATATTTATTTTTCATTTTGTTACTTTATCATGGTTCTGAACACTATTACAGAAATCATATGTACTCACAGTAAAGTATGCAACTGTGGAGAATCACCAGAAGTTAATTATTAATAACAACAACAATAATATCTATTATTATTATATAAAAATAATTGTATATTATTAAATTATATAGTAAATATAAATTTAAATACAAATAATTATAAACAATTTATAATAATAAATATTTTAATTATAATAAAAATGTTTATTTAGTACATATGTTTAATTCACTTTTTTGATTATGGAGTACATAATTTAATTGCTATAACTCCAGGTTATGCATTTTAAGTGTTATTATTTTACAGATCAGAAATCTATCAAGATTTAAGTGATCCATTTAAGGTCATCAGACTAGTTAATTTTAATTAAGCCATAATTTCATATCTATATATGGGGCCGTTTAGTCTTGTGTTGCTAGTTACTCCATGGGATGACACCAAGCAATTATTCTAAACAGATCTAGTAGACTTATGTGGAATAAAGAGGTGCAGGTCAATCTACTCTGGAAAGCAGTTAATTCCAGTGAAAGAAGTGAAACATAAGAAATTCAATTCCCACTATAATATTTAGAAGAAAGGAAATGCAGGATCGGGACTTTGTGTGTGAGGACCCCCGTTTGTCTTCACTATTCTGTCATCACTGTCTGGCTTGAAGATTGTCTTAGACCCATATTTCACACATAGCAAATATTCCCAAGCTTCTGAGCAGCATGTAATAAATGGACAGGGAAAGCTACAATTTCTTCTCCCCTTGAAGTCTCTGTCCCTTTCCACAGAGCACCCATTAATTTTTTCCTGTATTTCCTTTGCAGCATCCAAGATAGTTGGAAATTTTATAACTTGCTTCCAGAGTAAGTGAAAATGAGATTTTTTTAAAATTTCACAAATCTCTTCTCTCTGTCTCTCTGTCTCTGTCTCTCTGTCTCTGTGTCTCTCTCTCTCTCTGTCTCTGTCTCTGTCTCTGTCTCTGTCTCTCTCTGTCCTGTACCAGTTCCTCCTCTGTATTTCTTTACTGGCCATAGTTTCTGTCTCCAGTCTGCCTTGTTCTCAGGGGCACTCATATTGAAAAGCAGGGAGTAAGAAGTAGGTGAGGTAGAGAGAAAAATCACTCTTTCCAGTCCACACTACTATAAACAAAGAAAGTATTTTACTTTCATCATAGCCACTGCCTCTTTAAGGCAAAAATAATGAATTTGACAGATTTTTCTCACTCCACTACTTCTATGAGAGGTTGCTTAGCAACCACAGGACATTGGAGAGAGGGTGATGTTAGAGCAGGTTACAGAAAGAAGGAACTATCATTAATTCTGCAGATGTTAAATATGATCCCTCCTCTGTCTTCTTTGTTTTCAAGTTGCCTATCTATCAGTCATTTCAAATGGCAAGTCCTACTGCCACCCAGAACTCGGGATTTAATATTCTATCCTTTAACCATCAAGTCAATGATGTGACCCAGCTAAATAAAGGTGATATTTCACATGATGTACAGTGTTATAGTCAAAAATAATAATGTCCCATTTCAATTTTATGCATCTGCTCTTTCTCACATTTTGGGTGTGATTAAAAAAAGAACTAGCTTGTAAACAAAATATTTCAATAGTTGCACTGGCTAATTTTTATTTTTTATGGATTTCATTTTGCAATGTGAGCTTGGATCTGTTTTGTTTCTTATAAGATGGGTTTGACCTTATTAGAAACCGATTCTGATTTTTAGTTCACTTTATGAGTGTCTGCCTCCCTTTAGGACTTGCTGTTACTACAGGATTCTGTTGATTGTTCTATGCATACAATGTTACATATAAATATATATAATTCTTATTAACCTTTATGTGATTGATATCTCCTGGTGATTTAAAAAGTTCAACTTCCTCATCCTGGAAATATATATGCAAATTTCTAAAATGGTTTGAATATCATGTCTGGGACATAAAATTTATTGCCTAAAATAAACAGTAGCCAATGAGAACAAATATTTTATTGTATTCTATACATACTGAACTCAAAGATAATTATTTTATTTTCATAAAGTATTCCATTTAATTCTCTTAGAATCTCTATAATGTAAGTATTGCATGAATTTGGTTACTTAGAAGCAAAGAAAACTAAAATTTGAAGTCATCTTTGAGGTTGCACAAGTTAAGGATAGAGAAACAGCCTATCTCTGTCTACCCTAGAAACTGAGGGAACCCCAATGACATCCAGTAGTTAAGGGTTGGATGCTTCACAATCAATCTGTTTGAACTGATAGGAGAAGGAAGGACAGAAAAATGAGGGACACAAAGAACGAGGAAGGTGGGAAAGAAAAAGGCAAAATAGGTTCACCTTGCATGTAGGTCTTAACAAAATAGGTCATCAATGATGCAAGCATGCTCTCACCTTGCAGTAAATGCCAGAGGAAACGCTTCTGCTCATGTCTGTATGACAGGGTTCTCCAAACAGCAATGTCAAGGTCTAAAACATGTATATTCTAGTGTCTACATGAAAGAATTCTCCAAATAGCAATGTCAAGAGATAAAACATGTATGTTCTAGCAATATCCTTCATGTTTTTATACCAAGACTGAAAGAAAATCCTATATCTCCCTACTTCTCACTCTGCACTTGAACTGTCTCTTATATTCTTTAAACATCTGATTCATAATATGGGAAATGGATTCAGTAAGGCTAGGTTTATCCTGATAAGATAAAATAAAATTATAAAGTTTCTAAACAATATTATTTCATAATTTTAGAACAATGAGACAAATATGAGAATAAAAAGGTCTACTGAAATGCATTCTAAAGTATTGGAAATACAACAGAATTGTTCATTACTGATTTTCATGGCTCACAACAAGTGTTTCTAACATAAACTCAAACTCAGAATGTCATCCATCTATAAACACTGCTGTCTTTTCCTAAGGAGACACTCTGTGCATGAAATGTGTGCTCAACTACAGGTTCCATTCAGGTACAAACACAACTCACAGCTTTCCATCAAGCTTCACGAAGGGTGAGGGAGGCACATCAACAAGTCCATATGATGAGGCCATAGGACAGGACCACTCAACAAAGTTCAGAGAGGAAATTTTCCCTGTTGCTGGCACATCAGAACACAGTTGGCAAAGAGATGAAATCTGAACTTGACTCTTCAATCATCATCTGCAGGGCATTTTGCTGATCTTTTTTTCACCCAATGATTTATCATACTAGCTACAACAGAATCATATCTCATTTAATTTGGGGGACAGTTTCTCCACTTGAGACCTCATGATCTGATGTTGCAAATCTTTTAGGTATGTTGTGCACCTGTGAGATCTGAACAGTTGAGTCCATGATTCTAGCCATAACGTGGAGCCCACAACAAACCAGACAGGCCAGCAAAAACAGTTATGGTTTTTGTTTTGTTTTGTTTCCTTTGGTTTGGTTTGGTTTTTCGAGACTGAGTTTCTCTGTGTAGTTTGGTGCCTTTCCTGGAACTCACTTTGTAGACCAGGCTGGCCTGGAACTCACAGAGATCTGCCTGGCTCTGCCTCCCGAGTGCTGGGATTAAAGGCGTGCACCACCACCGCCCGGCCCGGTTATGTTTTTGACCTTACATAGAAGCTGTCTTCTTCTTCATTGACACTAGTGTCTGTCTTTCATATGGCAGTGTTTCTGACTCTTGGCTCCACTGTTATAATACTGCTGTGGATGATGTGTTCAAACACTGATTACAGCTGTGCTTGATGCTAAGCCACTGTCACACAGTTGTGTTTTCATGATTTAAGGCAATGTGTACTTCCCCTTCATTTTTGCTGGTTTCACTTTACATTTGTGAGAAGTGAAATATAGTTTACATTCCTATCTAAGATCACTTTGAAGAAAAGTAAACTTTCAGCAGATGGAGAAGGTGAAAGGCAGAACACACATAGTACAGAAATCAGCACAGGACAAGGAGCACATGGCCAGTTTATTGTTTTGCCATTCCCCTACTTAGGCTCACTGGGCCATGCCACTCTGTCTGAACAGGAAAGAATGCACTCACTAGTGTCATTGCTCTAAGTCCTTTCCACTTACAGTTTGGTCCTGGGGACTTTGTGACTGCATATGAACTGTGAGAACTGTGCTTTCCATGTGGTTTCTTTCCTTTCCTCTCTAGCCATCTGGACACCAATGAAGAAAATGCATTTAGTACTGCTGCAAAAAGAGGCAGATGTAGTCTTATCAAGTGATCCTTTAAAGTTAATTAGATAAAATAATTAAGGTTTTTTTTTTATTTACCTCAACCTCCTAAATCTGAAAAGAATACTGGAGAGACTCTCTTGGCATGGCCCATTACCCACCAAACACCTCTCATGAAGGTGGAGGCTGCACTGAACTTGCTGGGAAACTCACTAAAACTCCCTGCTCATTGTTAAGATCCATTCACAGGTCTGAACATTCCAGAGCTAGAGTGTCAGTGAAAAGGAGAAAAATAAATGTGTATAGCACTGAATTTGAGAGAGAAGCTTGCTGTGAGATGGTCTGTATGTGCTCTGATTGGTCAATAAATAATAATTGGCCAGTGGCCAGGCAGGAAGTATAGGCGGGACTAACAGAGAGGAGAATTGAGAGAACAGGAAGGAGGAGGGAGACACTGCCAGCCGCTGCCATGACAAGCAGCATGTGAAGATGCCAGTAAGTCACAAGCCACATGGCAAGATATAGATATATAGAAATGGATTAATTTAAGATATAAGAACAGTTAGCAAGAAGCCTGCCACGGCCATAGTTTATAAGCAATATAAGTCTCTGTGTTTACTTGGTTGGTTCTGAGCAGCTGTGGAACTGGCGGGTGACAGAGATTTGTCCTGACTGTGGGCCAGGCAGGAAAACTCTAGCTACAGAAGTTACTCAACTTCCAAATTAATGTATTAGTTCTTTGCTGTTCATTTAATTTCATAACATCAATGTAGAATCTGGAAATGTTATAGTTAACATCTGACTATTTGTGAAGTGTCTTTACCATTCCTTTTCTGTTCCACGTTTTAAAAATCTGATTTAAATCCTTTCTGTTCAACATAACCCTCTTAGATGGCTAAATTATCAACTCAACATTCTAGAATCACTTGGGATGAGGTCCTCTGAGAATATCTTGACAGTGTGGATTGAAGTGGAAACATCTTTGCATGGTGAGTTGCACCATTTCCTAGGCAGAGAATTTTGAGCTTTGTAAGAATGAAAAAAGAGACTTTGGCATTAGCAAACAAGCATTGCTCTCTGCTCTTGACTGGGCATGCAAAGTGGTGAGGTGCATCAATTTTCTGTCACCTTGACTCCTACAATGATGGATTATAACCTGGAGCTATAAGCCAACCAAACCTCTTTTCCATTAAGTTGTTTTTGTCAAAGTATTTACTATCTTCCCAGACTGCATCTGCCTGCCACCTACCCTGCCACACCAGGTGGATATGTCACTCACCACCATCTGCTGTGGAGACAGGCTATGGTAGTGATGGGGAGGGAGGTGATAAGCCATTCAAAATTAATTACTGACAATAAGAAGGCATATATAAAGTCAAGGATTCTGAAAGACAAGTTAACAGGAGGGTACCTTCATTCACACTTGAACATTAGCACCTTGTCTTGAGTTCATACTGCACAAAGTTTTTCATTCTTGGAATTTCTTCAACAACTATATTTTCCTATGACAGAGAGATGACAGTCATTCACATTGCATATGCTTTGCAAGATTTAGTTTGAGAGTGAATTCCATAAATAAATAATTGCCATCATAAATGGTCAGTATACATCATTGTTCTTTTGAGCTGAAATAATCCAAAATGGTGCCATAGATTGAATTAGTCATTTGAAATAGTGGTATGCACACTATGTTCTTTGGGCTTTCCTATGCAGTGTGAGCTTTATTTGAAAGCAGTTACAGTGATATTTATTGGATAATCCTAAGTTCTGTTAAAGCTAATTTTAGCTCTTTCATACATTTAAATAGAAGAGGTAAAAGTATTTCTTCTGGGGAATTACGTAAAACATCCCACTAGGTTAACTTCCCGTCCATCTTCCATGAGAAAATTGTGTATTCCGTTTAGGAAGTTGCAGCTCAGAGATCTAGAGATTTAAACTAATCCTGATTTGAAATTTTCAGCTGTGACCCCAGAAATCTACCTCAAAATAACTTGTCTTGATAGTTGAAAAGAATATCCAGGATAAGAACTTATTCTAGTAGCAAGGATTACCCACAGCTTCTACCTGGTTTTCAGAAGCAGTGACTTTCTTCCATCAACTATTCTGTCTCTGCATTTTTTCATACTCTATGGATAGAATAAATACTGGGCACCCTTTTGTCCTTCCTTCCCCTAACTTTCTACCACTTTAAATAGATTGAACTTGATAAATAATAACTTGACTCACTTTCATCTTATATATAAAGAATAAAAGAGAAAACAAGTTTCCCATTGCTATGTCATGGGAAAAAACACTTAAATTATCCAGACAGCTAAGTGATAATATTTTAGGCAGACTTTTGAAGTATATAATGTGTATATGTATGTATATAGATAGATAGATGATAGATAGATAGATAGATGATAGATAGATAGATAGATAGATAGATAGATAGATAGATAGAGTGTTTGTGTGTCTGTCTGTGTGTCTGTGTGTGTTTTCATAGCCTTCACAGAAAAATAAAGTCTGGTCATGTAATGCAATTTAGAAAGCCCTCTTTAAGTATCTGAGGCGTTTTTCTAAATGATGCCACCACAAATGTATGATTGAGTCAATTAAGTGAGAAAAACAAGTATTTAGTGTGCTAAAGCAAGTATTTGGCACCACATAGATAAAATGAGAGTCTGACTAAGATTTTCCTCCAACCTTGCTGTTGTTTGGGTATTATAGGATTGATCACATAGCAGCGAGCTAAAAGGATAAATTTCTGCTGCTTACTAAGTATGTGTTTTGATGTTAATCTTCTGAAATTCTGCGTATTATCACAGTTGTTTTAACCAGTTTTTCCAATTAGACCTTTAATCTATATAATCATTTCAAAGAATTATCTAAAATGAAATGTTCTGTATATAAAGTTTTAATGTAAAACTTTATGAAGTTCCTTGATATATACCCATGAGGGTTGTTGTGTTCCAGTCTCAGCACTGTGAGCCATGAGCTCCAGTTCCATGGTAATATATTGACATGGTTATCGACATTTTCTGCCTTCAGTTTTCACCTCCCCTTATTTCTACTGCTCACTTTTCTCCTCATCCATCTGAGGTTAACAATGATTGTTGGATTATTTGATGCAATGGCCTTTCCCCCAGAATTCCTATGGTTTCCATTAAAAAGTAGTTGACTCTTTAAAAAGGGCTAGTTTTGAAATTTTTGAATTTTTAATTATATGGACCTATTCCCATGCTTCAATTTTCCTAAATCTTTGCCTTTCTTTCCCAGTAGCTTCTATTGTTCCTTTACTTGAAACTGCTCCTTAAGAGTTTATTAAAAGACAAAGATCTCAAATATGTGGAATCTTAAAAAAACTGAATTCGGAGAAATAGGCAGTAAAATGGTGATTGGCATGGGCTAAGGGCTGATGCAATAGAGATATTGTTCAAAGAGTAAAAACACCCAGCTATAACATGAAAAGTCTTAATGCTACACTGTGCAGTGATGATAACATTAATAATAAGGAATACTGGAAAATCTATGAAAGATTACATGTTAAGTTCTCACCACATAGAAAGAACTGGAGACTCCATGATATGACAGACATGCTGGGCCCAATGGTGAGATCAATTATGTATGCACATATGAACACTACACTGCACCCTTTTAATATATACAGCTTTGTGTGGTGGTATTCTAATTGTACTGAAATGTGATTTTAATTGTATGTTAATAAATAAAGTTGCCCGGGGGTCAGAGCTATTAGAGCCATAGACAGAGTGTGGCGGTGGTGGCGCAGGCCTTTAATCCCATAGATCTCTGTGTGTTCAGGGATACAGCCAGCATTGGAGACATACACTTTTAAGACCTGGGGAGATGTACATACAGACAATGACGAGGCAATCACGTGTTTGGGTTTACAACCAATGAGAAGGCAGAATGACTATGAAACGACATACACAGGGAAATAGCTCTCTTTCAGGAAGCTAAGACCACCGCAGGAGGAAGGATGAGATTTTAGCTCTGAGCTCTAACCTCTCGGCTTTCTCTTTTACATTGGTTCTATGTTTCTTATTTAATAAGACGGTTGGTTACATCTACATCTGGCGCCCAATGTGGGAAGAAGGAAAGAAGGAAAAGAAGGAAAGGCAGGTTACAAATCAGAAAATTTAAGTAAAGTGGTTCAAAGTCCGTATAATTCAGTTCAAAAATCAGAATTGTATGCTATTCTGTTGGTATTAATGGATTTTTCAGAACCTCTCAACATAGTAACTGACTCTCAGTATGCTAAAAGAGTGGTGTTACATATTGAGACTGCAGAATTTATCCCTGATGCTTCAGAATTAACTCTACTATTTATTCAATTACAAGATACAATAAGGAAAAGGAATCATCCTTTATATATAACACACATTCGATCCCATACTGGTCTTCCAGGCCCTCTAGCACAAGGCAATGATGAGATTGATAAATTATTGAGAGGAAATGTGCTGGAGGCCTCAGAATTTCATAAAAAACATCATGTCAATAGTAAAGGCTTAAAAAAGGATTTTTCCATAACCTGGCAACAAGCCAAAGAAATAGTAAAGAAATGTCCTACTTGTTCCTTCTATAATCAAACGCCATTACCAGCAGGATGTAACCCAAATGGTACTCAGAGGAATGAAATCTGGCAGATGGACGTGTTTCACTTTGCAGAATTTGGAAAATTGAAATATGTACACCACACCATTGATACTTATTCAGGATTTCAATGGGCAACTGCTTTGAGTTCTGAAAAAGCTGATTCTGTAATCACTCATTTCTTAGAAGTTATGGCCATCATGGGTATACCTGCACAAATCAAAACTGACAATGCTCCATCATATGTCTCTGGTAAAATGAAACAGTTTTTTGCTTATTACAATATAAAGCATATTACAGGCATACCACATAATCCTACAGGTCAAGCAGTTATAGAAAGATCAAACAGAACTCTAAAGGATATGCTAAATAAACAGAAAGGGGTAACAAAACCCCCCAGAAATAGACTGCATAATGCTCTTCTAACTTTGAATTTTCTCAATGCCAATGAGAAAGGAACAACGGCTGCAGAGAGACATTGGATAATAGAAAAAACTACAGAATTAAATCAGCCTATATACTTTAAGGATGTGCTGACCTCAAAATGGAAACCAGGGTATGAATTACATTGGGGACGAGGTTTTGCTTTTGTTTCTACAGGAGAAGATAAGCTGTGGGTACCATCAAAATTGATAAAGGTTCGATTTCAACAAGAGAGACCTCTTAATTAGAAGAGGTGATAGTTCATCAACCAGCATGAGCATCCAATTTAAACTAACTTGTATCAATAACACATGCCTTTTCATTAAATCAGATAATAATTTGTCAAAAAGAAACATTCCCAAAATTAGTCTTGGGGAAAGGTTTTATTTTTGTCTTTTTGGAGAATGAAGGTTAGGGAATCTGAAGAACACTGGACAAATGAGACAACTGAAGAAAAGGGACGAATCATCTATCCCAAGAAACAGAGTGAAACGGTGTATGGGTATATATTATCTAAAAAAATTTGTCTTCCTAAATGTTTGTTTCTGCTTTTCTCTAAAGATTTAACACTATTGGTCTTCTAATAGTCCCAGTTCAATTAAAATTTAAAGCTGACTTTGGAGTTGGAGAATGGCTCTCTCCTTCTTTAAACTCAAGCATGTTGTTAAAAGGAAAATGCAAACTCCCTGTATGTATCATGCCAGAATAAAAGAGCCATCTTCTGCTATGGTACAGGACAAAAGCCAAATTAATTAAGGGACTATTCTATTACTAATCTCAACTTTTGATTCTATTCTGATTCTTTAAACTTTTCTTAAAGTATAAATTTTATATCAAAATTTACAAGATTAACATATGTAGATATTTATACATTTTAAACTTTGTTAAGATATGAATGGTCATATAGAGTACTAACTAATTCTAAAAAAAGGCTTCAATTAGCTGCATATATATGTCTTTGTGTTTGAGTCTCTTATCAGTTTTCTGCAGGAAATCATGGCCAGGACTAACATCAACTGAAGTCTCCAGAAAGAAGATGGGGCCCCACAACAAAAACAATTCCACATGGACAATAATAATATCAATAAGCTGACAAACATCATCCACAGATTAGCTTTGAACTACAAGGTGCTCAGAGCAATGTTGAGATGACTAGCTGAGATGATCCAGTCTCAAAGACTACTTGAATAAGGACTTGAGATAAACCCTGAACTTTGGCATTATACACAGACTGGATAATGAAGGATATAGTTACCTTTCCTAGAATTTGACAATTAACCTAAAATTTTTCTTTCAGGATAAAGAAAACTTCGCCCATACCCAGCAGGAAGCAATTTTAAGAATACGACGCCCACATTCCCAAAGAGGTGGTGTGGGGCGGGTGGTTTTTTGGTCTTTTTAATGGGTTTTGGGTCTGGGATAATTTTCAATGTTTAGGGGGTTAGTTACAAGTTGTTGTCAAGGGTTAGGAAAAAGGCTAAGCAAAAGGAGATTAGAATTAAGGTTCTTGTTAAAAAAAAAGAAAGAAAAGAAAAAGACAATTACTAGTTTTAAATACTTTACATTGGATTGGATTGTTTTATATTGTATACAAGTTTGAAACTGATATTGTTAGAAAATGCTATATGTATATTTCTAATTGTATTTATACCATTCATTTAACAATGTAATGCAAATTTCTGATCCTTGAATGTTATTATTACCAACTATTAGGATATAAAGAAATGAAAGTTAGTAGTTAGACATTACAATAGAACTTGTAGTCATATTAGATATGTTTTAAAAATTGAGCAGAGATGTTTTAGACAGGTCATCTTCAAACCCTTCAGAGATCTACAGAATATGGCATTTAAAATGTTTTAATAACTTAGAAAATTTTTCTTTTTTGAGACATGTCGGCTCCTGACAGTACCAATCTACTTCAGAGAAAATATGGGCATTGAAGAAACTGCATATGGAGTCAACTTTCATTGTGGCAAAAGTTAGCCACTGGACAACAAAGTATTCTCGAATCAACAGGACAAAATGGACAGACAGAACATGAAACAAAGGACTACTGTTTCTTGCCAAAACAAGTGTGGTTATGGTTTTATCAAAAGGCATCTTCTGAGGCCAGGACAATATGGCCCCATCCCTGAAGTGGCCTTCGCAATCCGGAAAAGGTACAGTGCCCTTTTCTTCAAAGGCAGCTTAATAGGCAGAGGGCTGATGGCTTCTGTTTTGCAATGAAACAGCAGCTGAAAGCTCATGCCTCTCGAAAGTAGACTGGCATTTAATAGAGGGATGTGGAGAAGAAGGGGATGCAGAGATGAAGCCATATATACACAGCCAAGAAGAATGGACAGCTGAATTCAAAAACTGTCAATAATTTCCAGAATTTAAAATCCTGAATCATGACAGGACACTAGTGGAATTCAGGTGTTTCTGGTACATGGACTGCTCTCACCCAATGTGAGGTTGAACTGTTGACCTTGTGTACATCCTACTTCACAAATGAGTCTGTCAGATACGCTAAGCCTATAGGCTGAAGATGATGCCCCAACACTGTGGAGAAACCTCAGATGACTATCCAAGCAGCTGGCTGTTTCTGTCAACTCACAAATTTTTTGGAAGTTGCTTGCATGCACTTCCTGTTTTTATTTTTGTTAGCTAATATTATTCCCTTCTTGGGTCTCTGAGGGAGTTGAAGATTAGTTAGTTATGGTTGAAGATTAGTTAGTTATAGTTGAAGATTAATTAGGATAGAAAGTGAATTAGATACATTTTGGACTTACAAAAAATAGGATAGATAAGGGAATTATTTTCTCTGATTTGTCAAATAAAAATGGACAAACATCGTTTAGGTACTTGTTACTTGTATATATTGTATATAGTTATTGTACTTTTGTATATAGTTTTTCTTATGTTAGTTATAACCTTTTGCTTTTTTTTTCTTTTTATTAAAATAGAAAAGGGGAAATGTGGTGGTATTTTCATTGTACTGAAATGTGATTTTAATTGTATGTTAATAAATAAAGTTGCCCGGGGGTCAGAGCTATTAGAGCCATAGACAGAGTGTGGCGGTGGTGGTGCAGGCCTTTAATCCCATAGATCTCTGTGTGTTCAGGGATACAGCCAGCATTGGAGACATACACCTTTAAGACCTGGGACGCTGTACATACAGACAGTGACGAGGTAGTCACGTGTTTGGGTTTACAACCAATGAGAAGGCAGAATGACTATGAAACGGCTTACACACAGGGAAATAGCTCTCTTTCGGGAAGCTAAGACCACCGCAGGAGGAAGGGTGAGATTTTTGCCCTGCGCTCTGATCTCTTGGCTTTCTCTTTTACATTGGTTCTGTGTTTCTTATTTAATAAGACGGTTGGTTACCTCTACAGCTTTGTATTTGGTGTAGTTTTACAAAGCAGGAAATAAAGTATATGTCAAGGAAGTAGAAGGTCTTGAAAACTTCATAAGATTCATGCCCCGTTGTAACATCACTTTATTATAATGAGCTAACAAATTAAAATATCACACAGCTAGAAAAATGCAGCCTCTCAAACATTTGTTCAGTTCCAAACTCTGAATCTCAGTGAACTTCTCTCTATGCAGCTTTCAGCATACAATGTATGCATGTTCATATGTAGTCAGATGTTAGCGTGCATATAGTACAGCCTTTATAAAGAAGACCAAGAATGCATAATGTCACATGAGGAGGAAGAATAAAATTCAGGCAAAAGTACATATGAGACATGAAAGAGGATATAAAGCTAATTGCTTTTCTAGTTTCAGCTCAGTATTTTTTTCTTTTTTGTGATGGATAAGTTTATAAAAATATAACTGATAGTGACGGTCTAACCCCCCCCCTCCCAAGATCCACAGCTTCAGAATGAACACAATTGTGCTCTTATGGGTTAAATGTAGAGGAGGAACTGTAGGAAACTAAGCACATCTGAAAGCAGGAGAAATGATCCTCTCTAGGGATGAGCCCCTATTTGGTTATCCAATACCAAGTGGTCAGCCCTGTAACAATGTACATATAAGCAACACCAAATGGACTCAGCAGCTTGCACTTGCATATATAGGTATACATATGTATACCTATATATGGATAGATAGATGATAGATAGATAGATAGATAGATAGATAGATAGATAGATAGACGCCATAATAACAAGAAAAAGAGGTCATGATTTTGAGAGGAAATAAGGAGGGTAGTTGGAGCACTTGGATAAGGGAAAGAGAAGGGGGATTGTGTAATTATTTTTAATTTTAAAATGCTTAAACATGAAATAATTAATGTGTCCCAGGCTATTCTTTTGTTCTAACAATTTTATACATAACAACATTTAACCTGTGTAACTACCTCTTATGGAAACATAGACATTTTTATTACTTTTTGTGTGACACAGAAAGCCTAAATAGTTTTCTAAGATCATAGTTAGTAACAAATGTTGACTTTGAACTAAAGCAGACTAGTCTTACAATGTATACTACAACACAGAATGAAGATAAATGTAGAAAGAGGGAAAAGGAATGCACCATACTTAACATTTGGTTGACAAAATTATTCAGTTCATTCTACTCTTTGCTTGTCTGCAGATGCATTCAAACTGAATTTATTCAGAGGAAGTATATGCTGCATTAATTAGTTTGAAGTGACTTGTCTAGAGCATGTTGTATGGTTTATTGTGAAACCTTCCTTTTATGGCATTAGCCACGGAGCTGATTTAAGCTCTTGTTGGTAATCCACCATATGAAGAGATTCATCGTTACTGCATTCAAAGCACTCTTAGCAGGATAATTGTTCCTGAGGATCCTATAGAGAATTAAAGAGACTTAAGGTGGATTTTTCTAAAAGCCTGGTTTGAACTGCCCCTGGCTGGGCCCAAGAGACAGACCAAGTTGGAGAGAACAGGATTAAATGTCACAGGAAGCAGTGTGTGTGATGTGGCTGAAAAATAAGGCTAGGAGAAGTTAGACTTCAAGTTGCAAGTCTACTTCCTGCCTGTCTGAATCATTTTCAGCTAGAGCAGAAACAAAGAATGGGCCCTGTCATCATAGAGGAAAGGGAGCCATGCATCAGCAGCATCTAGCTGACATGCAGCACTTGTGACCCAGTCATACAGTCTTCAGAATCTGTCACAGGAGCAGCCAATGATCTGTGTCTCCTGAACAAGATAATGAGACTCTATCCAGGAGATTATGCCCTTGACCTCGGCTAACTGTGAATCAGATCATAAACCATCAGGGTTTTAAATTCTATATTGCATCATTACTGACTGTGTTTGCAATTACAAAGTTCCTTCGTAAATTGCTTTGTATTCAACTCCTACAGGAGGTAGAGATCTACAGCTGCTCAAAGACCATCATTCCCCTTGGAGATATGGAAATTGAGTGCTAGCCCCTGATGGCCAGAGCTGACTATGGCTCTACCACCAGTTCACTTTAACAAGTCATCTTCTCCCTTGAAAAACAGTGTCACTTTGTGCACTTAGCATCTTAGCATCCTGAATCTAGGGTTTCCAAGTTGATGTTACAGTAGTGATAGTCTAAACCATACTGCCCCTTTATTTAAATTTTTATTTTATGTATGTGGTTTTGCCTGCATATATGTATTTGCACTGTGATGGCTATTCTTGGCAGTCAGCTTGACTGTATCTGGAATGAACTATAATCCAGAAATAGAAGGCACACCTGTGAGAGATTTTATGCTTGGTTTGAAAGGCGTCAATGTCTTTCTAGTCTGGATCTTTGAGGCAGGAAGACATTGGTGTTTGATCCAGATCTTGAAGCAAGAAGTCATGCCTTTAACCTGGGACACACCTTCTGCTGGAAGCCTATATAAAGACAAGTAAGAAGAAAGTTCTCTATCTTTCCCTTGCTAATACATCCATTCCTTCAATGGCATTGGAGCCTACTTCTTCCAGATTCCAACATATGCAGACCAGCTGAGACATCCAGCCTTGTGATACTGGGTAACTACTAGATTCTTGGCCTTTCTGTTCACAGCTAGCCATTGTTGGATTAGCTGGACTTCATTCTAATAAATCATATATATATATATTCTCTGCATATACTGTATATATATACACAAATATAGTGTATGTATATATATATATATATGCATATACAAAGAGAGAGAGAGGGAGGGAGAGAAAGAGAGAGGGGGAGAGACAGACAGACAGAGAGAGAGTGAGAGAGGGGGAGAGTCATTCCATTAGTTCTGTGACTCTAGAGTACCCTAAATAATACATATACCATGCACATACCTGGTGACAGAAGATGGCATTAGATCTCTTAAAAATGAACTTACAGACATTTGTGACCTGATGTGTGGGTGCTCGGTGACAAACTAGTGTCCTGTGCAAGAGTAGCAAATGATCTTCCTCTTGAGTCATGTCTCCAGACGTGCCCCCAGCCTGAGGGCCAATGATATTTATAATTGTTAACTGACACTCCCAGAAAAAATAATTGGTGAAATTATTATGGCCTCTCCATGTAGTTAAAAGGAAGATTTATTTAGTGGGTAACTTACAAAAAAGGGAAAGGTAGGTTTGTGGTCTGGGGAAGGTGTATCGAAGTCCAGCGGTGTTCTATGGAGCTGTGCTAGGTCAACCTCCACCGTCCAGGGTCCAGGAACAGAGGGCATGCTGGCCCATCCAGATCTTGGGTCTCCCAGTGCCTCCCTTGGCCCTGCCTTGTAGGTATGACAGTTGCTGAAGCCTCAATGGGGGTTGGAATTTCCAGATCAAAGCTGGAATGGCTACCCACTACATCTCCCCCTTTTTGTCTAAATAAGAAGGTTCTAACCTAATACAAGACTATATACAAAGGAATGGTTATCAAATATTGTCCAGGAATAATGAGCGGTAATGACCTAGATAAGATGGAACTACAACCAATGCGAATAATATCAAACAAGAAACATATTAAAATCCAGAGAAGTATAGAACATAGGTAAATGGCATGTTACAAAGATCGTTCCAAAAGGTGTCCTATCCTAAAGAACCTAAATCTAGTACTTAATATGTTCTATCTAATATATATATACAGTTGCAACTATAACTGCTATTCTTCGATCCCATCAAAGACCTGAGAAGGAATATAATGGTACCTGAGAAATGGTAGATGGATGCAAGCAACTTTCGGGAATCTTGCAAGAGTAGACCGAGACAGCTGGCAGCCTGGACAGTCACCTAATGTTTCTCAGCATTGTTGGTGCATTCAAATTGGCTACAGGCTTAGAGTATCTGACAGACCATTTTCAGAAGCAGGAATTCTGAAAGACCATCTTACCCTGTCTTGGCAGAGTACAGTGGTCGCTTTCCTTGTGTCCTGCTTGTCCAGAAAGGACAGCATTGCTTTCGTACTGCCAGCAGTCGAGGCAACGGCAGTTCTTTACCCAGTAGGCCATTTTGTGCCAAAAAGACAAACTTCCAAATGGAAATGTCTTAGAAGCCCAACATTCTCTCAGGATCAAATTTTTGCAGCCAGGAGCAATTGTGTCTCACGTCAACAGAATTCTAAGTTATTTAAATGCCATTTTCTCTAGGTCTATGAAGTGTTTGAAGATTACCTATCCATCTGACCTATGTATCTGTAAATCTGGATAACCTAACTCACATAACTATAGAGATGACATGCATAGGTGACTACAAATCTATAAGTCTTATCTACCGAAATAACCTAAGGACTAAGGCTTCCTGTAAACAAGGTAAACAGTCTATAAGCAAATGTATGGTAAAGAACGATGACTTCAAAATTGTGACAATACACAAGATATTTATAACAGAGGTAGGAATATATAGTGCGATATGCAGTATGACAATAATCTTAAATATACATCAATATACTGAATATCCTAAACAGAAGTAGAACATAGATAAAGTATGCCAGATATAAATTTATATTTGTATCAATATAAAAATATTTCAAATAAGAATAGAAATATATGTACATTATAACAAATATAGTTCTGTATTTGTATCAATATACAAATTATCTTAAACAAGAATATAAAAATAGTTTACATTTGTATCAACATATAAGAATCCATAACAGTGCAAATTACAGTGTAAATTATCTAAGGTTGCTATTTTACTAAATTTGTTTACTAGTATATACAATAATCTACCATAATATCTTATACCTATCCATTCCATTTCTTCTTTATCCCCTTTTTTTTAGAATACTGAGTCTAATATTTTCTTCCACCCCCAACCCTAAACATCATCCATAACCCTGAGAATTATGAAACCTAGGGGAGAAGGGGCATAGTTTTCTTAGAATTGCTTCCTGCTGTTTAGGGGGTGATGTTATCGCCTGGCTAGCTCCATCAGTAGAGCATGAGACTCTTAATCTCAGGGTTGTGGGTTCGTCCCCCACATTGGGCACCAGATATTGGTGAAATTATTATGGCCACTCCACGTAGTTAAAAGAAAGATTTATTTTAGTGGGTAACTTACAAAAAAAGGAAAGGTAGGTTATGGGGTCTGAGGAAGGTGTATTGAAGTCCAGCAGTGTTCTCTGGAGCTCTGCTTTGTCAACCTCCACCATCAGAACAGAGAGATCACACTGGCCCATCCAGATCTCAGGTCTCCCGGCGCCTCTCTTGGCCCCACCTTGTAGGGGTGACAGTTGCCGAAGCCTCAATGGGTCTTGGAATTTCCAGATCAGAGCTGGAATGGCTACCCACTACAGGTACCACATGATTGTTAGATATTTGATATTATAAGTCCAGAGCCAAACTCTCTTGAGCTAGTTTTATTCCTATAAATAGCCATTTATTACATGCTCCGTGTGAGACCTAACATCCTTGTGACTACTATATGAATCCTTTGGAACTAACAAACCCATAGCTTTCTGCTGTGGGATGGTTTGTATGTCAACTCTGTTGCTCTGGTTGGTCAATAAATAAAACACTGATTGGCCAGTGGCCAGGCAGGAGGAAGTATAGGCGGGACAAGGAGGAGAAGAATTCTGGGAAGTGGAAGGCTGCGTCAGAGACACTGCCAGCCACTACCATGACAAGAAGCATGTGAAGACACCGGTAAGCCACAAGCCATGTGGCAAGGCATAGATTTATGGAAATGGAATAACTTAGCTATAAGAACAGTTAGCAAGAAGCCTGCCATGGCCATACAGTTTGTAAGCAATATAAGTCTCTGTGTTTACTTGGTTGGGTCTGTGCGGCTGTGGGACTGGCAGGTGATAGAGATTTGTCCTAACTGTGGGCAAGGCAGGAAAACTCTAGCTACAGCTTTTACCAGTCTTAACACTAAGATTGCCAGAATATAATATCAGAGGCCTATAGCTGCTATCTCACCATTTTGCTCTAACTAGCCTATCTTATGTATCCACCAATTTATTTAAAAATGTCATGATTATGATTTTTCTTATTTCTCTTACTTATAAAATTTCATGAAACTGTTACTGCATTGAACCATATTATTTGGGAATTTTGGAGTAGTTTAAATTTGTGTTCCCAGGCCTTGGTCACTCAGTTTTTGCTCCAGAATATATTGATTTTTTTCCTTTTGAGGTAGAGCTAGGTGTTTGTATCAACAGTAACCATCAAGCTTTCTTGCCAATTGAGATAGTATTTAAGATCAGCCTACTCAAGAGAGATAAGTATTAGTTCCTTCCATTCTCCAAAGACTTAAAGTTCAAATACAATGTTTTTGTTTTTTCAGTTATACTTGGTATTGGTGACAGACTTGGGACAAGATTTTAGGAATTAAAAATTATATTTATAACTATAATAAAATCATTTTCTTTTCATATCTTATTTTAGAACTGGACAAGAACAACTCAGCTATGTTGATCATGGTCTCCTATAGTTCTATTCAGTCTTTGGTACACATGTGTGGTAATAACACAAGTGTGATTTTTATTCAGGTTGTTTTCCTTTACCATTTTAACAAGGCCATGATTGTTAGTGAAGTCCCTTCTGTAGATGTAACCAACCGTCTTATTAAATAAGAAACACAGAACCAATGTAAAAGAGAAAGCCAAGAGGTCAGAGCTCAGAGCTAAAATCTTACCCTTCCTCCTGCGTGCTCCTAGCTTCACGAAAGAAACCTGTATCTTGTGTGTATGTCTTTTCATAGTCTTTTGTTCTGCCTTCTCATTGGTTGTAAACCAAAACACGTGACTGCCTCATCACTGTCTGTATGTACAGCCCCCCAGGTCTTAAAGGCATATGTCTGCAATGCTGGCTGTATCCCTGAACACACAGAGATCTACCTAGCTCTTCTACCAAGTGCTGAGATTAAAGGCGTGTGCCACCACCGCCACACTCTTGCTATGGCTCTAATAGCTCTGACCCCGGGTAACTTTATTTATTAACATACAATCAAAATCACATTTCAGTACAATTAGAATACCACCACACCAACAAACATTTACAACTGACTAAAGTACTGGAATATAACTGTCTATTCCATAGTATTGTGCATTTAGAATATTTTGTTATTTTCATTTGCTAGTATAAAAAAAAATCCTGAAATGCTACTATTTTCAAGCCTTTAGCATATATGCTTTTGTTGATACAAAGGAATTTCCTAAATTGTCAGAAGCATAATCTAATAAGCCAAACCAATGGTACTAATCTCTGTCTGTCTCTCTGTCTGTGTGTCTGTTTGTCTGTCATCTCTATGAATCTATCTAAGCATCAACCTATCAATAGAGAGTTGGGTTAAGTTACGGTTAGACCAGCACATTTCTTGTTCAAAATCTTGAATGATAATTATAGAAGCACACTGATCACCAAAAAATTTTAAAAAGTATCAGTGCTTCTTGGAAATTTTTCTTTTGAAATTCTAGAAAGTCCTAAAAGGAAATTATTATAAACACTGATTTAAATTAAGATTTAGTCAGTATGTTGGGTAGTGGAATGAGGTTAATTAATGACATCATGATCTTTTTCATTTGATGTATCATAGACAAAATAAGTTATCTCCTTGGAGTCCCAAAAAAGGTACCCTGAGATAACGAGCTAGTTACAATTTATTTTAGATATACTGTTGGGAAATACAATGAGAGAGTGGTTAAAGTCAGATGAGAAGTAGAGGAAGTCAATAAACCTGTGTAGATGAGGATGTAGTAATTGGTGCAGTTCCCTGTGGGACTTTCAACTGCATGTAAAAACCTTCTACATGGTCACTGTCCATAGAAGCTGAGGTAGCTGTGTATTGTACTAGCTTAAGTCAGATTGCCTTGGGTTTGTCAAATTTCAGCATTCATAGACTTCCTCACTCTTGACACTAGAGAAATTTGTCAGAGAACTTGAATCTTGCACATTGAGAAGCTATCAGGATGGCCAAGAAGCATCCACTGGAGCAATTAGTTAGTCCAGAAATAACAAACAATGATCAGTTTCTGGCATATCTTGGAATAAAGAATTTGTATTAATTAGTGTTGAATCTACAGAAAGAATAACTCTAAGAAGCCAGCACCTTCCTCTGGGAGTTTGCTGTACCTACTGTAAGCTCTGAATATTGTCTTATAATTGGTACAAGAGCTATGTCATTATAAATATAAAATAAAAAGTAATGATATTAATTGAACCAGACTTCAGAATGGAAGAATCTGGCTGAGCTTCATGTTGAAATAAAAATACTTTTAAAATATTACCTAGATAGTTGAGTTTTACATTTGATTAAAAAATTGTTTTCTGCAGTATTTTTTGCTGATTTTAATAAGAATGGTAAATTTGAAGAATGGTAAAAATTATTGTTTCATGTGTAGTAAGTACACTGTCAGTCATCTTTCTCAAAGTTAATTATCCATAGTGGATAGAAAAAAAAAAAATAGAAGCTTCTGTTTGGTAGTTAATGGGGTCTAAGATAACACCAAGGGTTTATATTTTCATTAAATTTTCATTGCATAGTGTTTCTAATGTTTCTTATATAAAATTTTGTTACATTTTATATCACAAAATTCATCTTTTAAAGTATATATATATACTTTAAAATGTTGCTGGAGAGCTACTCTCCAGGTTCTCCAAGCCCTGCAGTCCCACAATCCACGTATAAAATAATCACTCAGACACTTATATTACTTATAAACTGTATGGCCATGGCAGGCTTCTTGCTCACTGTTCTTATATCTTAAATTAACCCATTTCTATAAGTCTATTTCTTGCCACATGGCTGGTGGCTTACCGGTGTCTTCACATGCTTCTTATCCTGACGGTGACTGCAGTGTCTCTCCCTCCTTCTTCCTATTTCCCCAATTCTCCTCTCTCCTTGTCCCACCTATACTTCCTTTCTGGTCACTGGCCCTCAGTGTTTTATTTATACAGAGCAATATCCACAGCATGTATATATATATATAATATTTAAATATATTTTCTTCATTGTGGGAGCCCACAGTGACTCCATCCTGTGACTTGATTCCCTCTTGACTTAAGGTCAGAGAGTTCAAGCTTGGTTTTGCTCCTCAAGGCTGAATAACAGGATATTTTACTAAATGCTGTGGTTACCAGATGTTTTACTCCTCAAAGCTGAATAACAGGAGGTGTTTACGCTCCGCTTGACTATTCCTTGAACCATGGTAGGTAAGTCTTTTTGCCTGCTTGCTTTCGGTATAAAAAGGCTTTGAGAAATAAATTCAGGGATGCTGCAGTATTCACTGAGGGCCCTCCTGATTCTGTCCTGTGTCTGTGTCTTTTCTTTTATGTCTCTGTCTTTTCTATCTGTCTTTACTTAATCCTTACTCCCCTATTCAGGTGCTATTCAGCCAGTCATCTGGTCCTGGCACTTCACTGAGCAAGGTTTGCTATTATATAATTTTAGAATCCTATCATCATTCCTGTAGTAAATCTCATTAGCAATCATTCTTCAGTCTGCTCGCTCCTCTTTATATGACTAATTTCATGAAGATCAATATGGGTTGCTCTATTATGGGCATTTGCATGCCTGGTTTTATATATAGAAATAATGCTGAGACTTTTAACCTCTTTTTACTCTTAGTTATTTGGTTAATTAGTGTGTATCTCTCTCTCTCTCTCTTTCATGTGTGTGTGTGTGTGTGTGTGTGTGTGTGTGTGTGTGTGTGTGTACATACCACAACACACATTTGTAGAGAGATCAGAGGACAACTTATATTCCAGTGATCAAACTTACATTGCCATGTTTGACAGTAAGTGGCATTTTAGCTAAGCCACCTAACTCCCTCCTCAGGTTTTAAACTTCTTTAATAGACAAAATGTATATAAATAATGAATACACAGAGAGAGTTGTATTTTTCATGTTCTGTGCATGTAGATTCCTCTATGTGAATAATATATGTAAATGTTTAAAACCTATGTGATACTATGAGCAGGAATTTAAAGTTGAATTTTGGAGAGTTAGTAAAATTCATTTGAAACTTTTTTTCAGTTTTTAAATTTATTTATTAAATTTAATTTTACATATCAGCCACGGATTCCCTTGCTCGCCCCCCTCCCAACCCCCCCTCCGCCTTCCCCCCAGCCCACCCCCCATTCTCATCTCCTCCAGGGCAAAGACTCCCCCGAGGATTGAGTTCAACCTGGTAGATTCAGTCCAGGCAGGTCCAGTCCCCTCCTCCCAGGCTGAGCCAAGTGTCCCTGTATAAGCCCCAGGTTCCAAACTGCCAGTTCATGCACTGAGGACAGGACCACTGTCTGGATGCCTCCCAAGCAGATCAAGCCAATCAACTGTCTTATTTATCCAGAGGGCCTGATCCATTTGGGGGCTCCTCAGCTATTGGTTCATAGTTCATGTGTTTCCTTTCGTTTGTATATTTGTCCTTTTTCCCTGTCCTTTTTCCAACCTTGGTCTCAACAATTCTCGCTCATACAAACCCTCCTCTTTCTCGCCAATTGGACTCCTGGAGCTCTACCTGGGGCCTGACCTTGGATCTCTGCATCCAGTTCCCTCAGTCATTGGATGGGGTTTCTAGCATGACAATTAGGATGTTTGGCCAGGTGGCCCTTGAATACTTCAGATATCTATTCAGAGGGCCTGATCCAGTTGGGGGCCCCTCAGCCTTTGGTTCATAGTTCATGTGTTTCCATTCTTTTGGCTATTTGTCCCTGTGCTTTATCCAACCTTGGTTTCTACAATTCTCGATCATATGAACCCTTCTCTTTCTCCCTAATTGGACTCCCAGAGCTCCACCCAGGGCCTAGCCGTGGTTCTCTGCATCCAGATTCCTCAGTCCTTGGATGGGGTTTCTGGCATGACTATTAGGGTGTTTGGCCATCCCATCACCAGAGTAGGTCAGTTCCGGCTGTCTCTTGACCATTGCCAGCTGTCTATTGTGGGGGTATCTTTGTGGATTTCTGTGGGCCTCTCTAGCACTCTGTTTCTTCCTTTTCTCATGTGGTTTTCCTTTACCATGGTCTCGCCTGTCAGAATGGCTAAGATCAAAAACACTGAAGACACTTTATGCTGGAGAGGATGTGGAACTAGGGGAACTCTCCTCCACTGCTGGTGGGAATGCAAGCTTGTACAACCACTTTGGAAATCAATATGGCACTTTCTTAGAAAATTGGAAATCAATCTCCCCCAAGATCTAGCTATACCACTCTTGAGCATATACCCAAGAAATGCTCAATCATACCACAAGAGCACTTGCTCAGCTATGTTCATATCAGCATTGTTTGTAATAGCCAAAACCTGGAAACAACCTAGATGCCCTTCAACTGAAGAATGGGTAAATAAATTATGGCACATATACACAATGGAATACTACTCAGCAGAGAAAAACAATGACATCATGAGGTTTGCAGGCAAATGGATGGATCTAGAAAACATCCTGAGTGAGGTAACCCAGACTCAGAAAAACAAATATGGTATGTACTCACTCATAGGAGGATCCTAGAGGTGGAACAAGGATGACTGGACTGCTACTCACATCACCAGGGAGGCTACCTGGAAAACAGGACCCCAAGAAAGACATGAGGATCACCCAATGATGGAGAAATGGCTGAGATCTACATGAACAACCTGGACATGAGTGGGAGTAATGAAGGGCAAGGTTCAAGGGAAAGGGAGCCTGTGGGAACAGGAGATCCCAGCTGGATCAAGAACAGAGAGGGAGAACAAGGAATAGGATACCATTTGAAACTTTTTTGATTGTCTACATACTAAATAACTAAAAATATTCAACCTATTAATAGGTTAATACAAGAAAGGGAATTGTCCAGCAAAAGAGAGATTGGCCAAAAATAGAGAAAATGTTGGCTGTGCTTCTCCAAGTCTGCTAGAGCAGAGAGAAAAGATCAGTGAAATTTACGTCTTTTATCATCATTTGAAAGACCAGCCCCACTATAAAGATGGACATATTAGGTTGCTTTGTCTTCCATCACTAAGCTTCAGATCATCTAATTCATTCTCCTTGCCCTAATTCACTACTAATCAAGCAGTCTTCTGATTATAATTTGGTTTTCCACACTGGTCTGACTACAGAATGGAAATGTTCTGGCCCTATTTATGTGAGTATTTGAGTCCACAGACTAACAGTATTTCTTGTAGGTAATTACAGAACTAAGCTCCTGGTCTACACAGCTCCTCTGGAGGTAATATAACCTGTTGTGAATGCATACAATGATTCATGTCCACAGATATATCATCAACAGAAGATGACCCTTTGGCAAGCTCTTTGGGGAATGGCAATCCAGCCTGACCACTCAAACTTCAATATCTCCTTTCACTAAGCTTTCCTAATCAAACATCTGTTTACTGGCTGTCTTGAGCCTCAGGCTGAAAACTCACTGGAAAAGCTTTTACTGTCTAAAATATGAAAATCACGCTCAGTTGGTTGTCTGGTCTTTGTTTTCCTTTGTAGGCACCACAACTGGAATTATGTGGTAACTTGAAACAAAACCCAGTTCCTGACCTGCCAGAATGAGGAAAGTTTGGATAGGGAGGGAACATTCACTGATACATGCCACCTTCAAAGAGTGTTTTTCATCTGATGCCCAGGGATCTATTTAAAATGAATCATGGCCTCACCATTTGAGAAATTTATTGAGATATATGAAGTAGAGCATTGAGTACATGCACCTTGCAAAGGTTTTATAAGAATTAAGTCAAGCTGGACATGATGGTATATCGTTGATAAACTTATCTGGGGGTCAGAGAACACAACAGCCACTAGATTAAACATAGAGGTCAGATAGTGGTGGCACACATGCCTTTAATCCCAGCACTTGAGTGCACTAAATACCCTTGGGAGGCAGAGATCATCTGGATCTCTCTGAGTTCAAGGCCGCACTAGAAACAGAGCCAGGTGTGGTGGCACACACCTTTAATCCCAGCACTTGAGATCTCATGTCTTGGCTTGCGAAGGACACACGCCTGTAATCCTAGGAAGTGATGGCAGGAAGCAGAAAGATATATAAGGTGTGAGGACCAGAAACTAGAGGCTTTTAAGCAGTTCAGCTAAGACCCTTACGAGTGAGTACTCAGAGACTTTTAGTCTAGGAACCAGAATCAGCTGAGAAGATTGTGAGGCGAGGTTGGCTGTGGCTTGTTCTATTTCTCTGATTTTTCAGCATTCACCACAAAATCTGACTCTGGGTTTTTTTTTTTTTATTAATAAGACCTTTTAGCGCTGGGCGGTGGTGGCGCACGCCTTTAATCCCAGCACTCGGGAGGCAGAGGCAGGCGGATCTCTGTGAGTTCGAGGCCAGCCTGGTCTCCAAAGCGAGTTCCAGGAAAGGCGCAAAGCTACACAGAGAAACTCTGTCTCAAAAAACCAAAAAAAAAAAAAAAAAAAGACCTTTTAGCAATTTGTGTTACAATGGTGCACACCTGCAATCCCAGCATTTAGATGCTGAGGCAGGAGAATCAAGTTGAAGGTTAAACAGCTTTAGCTACACAGTGAATTCAAGACTATTCTGGGCTACTTGAAATCCTGACTCAAATACATAAATATATAGAGTTGTTGAGGGAATGGGAGGAGAGGAAGAACAGGAAATACTGTCAAGTTGCAAAATAAGTAAATAAATAAATAAATTAAATATATTTTAAAGAAAATTTACATGTTTTCTTTAACTTACAGTGTTGCAAAATGTTATAATAGTAACTCAAGATACCATTATTATAGACTTTGAGAAACAATTACTGCAACATTACTATTTGGGTGACTGTTATAAAACTGTGACAACATGGAGCCTACATTAGACCTTTATTAAACACCTCTTAGGTAGATTCTGTGGGCTTTTAGGTAATGGAAGGCCAGTGTGTGCAAGCAAAAATCTTGTCAAGGTGTAGCATCTTTGAAACACTCTCAGTTCTGCCAGGGCAGATTTTTAAACTTTATCTTGGTCCACAAAATCTAGTCCTTTGTTCCAGGTCCAGAGAAACAACCACAGGGTGAAGTGGAATTTAATGACTTCTAGGATTTTTCCAAATCTTAGACCTAGACTTTATAAAACACACCTGTACTCAAACAGCTTTGCAGTGACTGTCAACAAGCTGAAGATCCAAGCCTGTCGACTGAGATATTCCCATAGAAAAAGAACCCTGATGTCATGATATAACTGTAGGTTATGATATAGGTTCCCATGTCTTTGGGAAACAAAGGCCTAAGATTTGGGACTATTTTTCATAGAACTTTTTATCTTAATCTGCCAACTATTATTGATACTGTATTAGTGTAGATTACATTAGCAGAGGCTACATTTAAAAAATAATTCCTATAACATTCTGTACACCTAACTGCAACATGGTTTGCCAGCAACCATAATTCAATGGGTCTTAAATAAAATAGATAGCCTCCTTGGGCATCATCCAGGTAATTTTGAGATGACTAAAAATAGAACATTTCCGTCTTTCCTGTATTCCCACATTTTGCTGCTAGTCTGTCAGTAAGGTTGCTCCAGGTATAGTCTTAAATATTAAAATTGAAAGGAGGTCAGTTTTGCTGGGTGCCTGCCAGATTCAATGTGTTGTAAAGTATTTCAAATTTTTCAGCAATGACTTTTTGTCTAATGCATTATTCTATCTCAGTTGAGGGGAATAATTACATTTCAGCCTCATGCAGATAATTGTCTTTTCATGTTAACATAATTCAGACTGGTGCACCTACCTTTACAATTTAGAATATTACCCTTGTGTACTTTTTGAAAGTGAATCTCTTCAAGATTTCTTCATATTCAGGTAATATTGGAAGCATAACTATATATATTTATATAGCTATTACTCTGTGTCCTTTAGTTATACATCTGCAAGTTTAACCAATATTGAATCTTCTGTATTTAGAAAAAATAACTGTATTATCTTTCACACAATTCAAAGTCATTTACTTGTTTTTAGTTCTAAACAATTCAATAAAATATAGTATACATAGTATTTACATTGTGTTATTAGAAATAATCAAGAGATGATATAAAACATATGAGAATGTGTGTGAGAGAGTGTGTGTGTGCATGTGTGTTCATGTCCATGAGTACAGGCACATGCTTTCCATGGTGTATATGTGGAGATCATAGAATAATCTTAGGTGTTGTTTCTCCCCTCCAGCTTGTTAAACACGGGGTTCTTTGTTGTTCACCCAACTTTGTTGTTTTTTGTTGTATACCCACTAGCTAGCTGTTTCCCTGAGATTCCTCTCTGTCTCCATCTTGCTGTAGGAGCACAGGGGTTACAGACTGGACGTGCAGGAACCACAGGAAAATGACCACTAAATTTTGCCAAAACAAGTTGAAATGGTTCTTCAGGTTCTTGCTTCACAGAGGAGGCTGCCAACTATTATACAGGACACAGAGAGAAGCAACTGAGAGACTCTAGGATTATAGACTGAAGATGGATGCCCAACATTACAGAGGAACTTTGGGTGACTGTCCAGGCAGGCAGTTGTCTCCGTTATTTCTAGAATTTTAGAAGTTGTATTTCCTGTTTACTTAGGTAATATTATATCCTTCTGAGGTCTTTAATGTAGTTGAAGTTATAATTATAATTATAATTTTCCTTGATTATGGTAAAAGATAAATTATGAAACCTTAGACTCACAAATATATGGTAAATAGAATATTTGCTTTGAATTTGCCAAATATAAGTAGACTAGATTTTGTAACTGTAATTCTTGCTTCATAACTGTTCTATTATATGTAATTTTACTATGTTAAAGTTAAAACCTTCCTTTTTGATTAGACAGAAAAGGGGAAGTGTTGTGGGATGTCTTTCTGTATGCTGTGAATGTGTTGCTCTGATTCGTTGATAAATAAAGCTGCATTGGCCTATGGCAAGGCAGCTTAGAGGCAGGTGGAAATCCAAGTAGACAAGAAGAGAAAGGAGAGGCAGGGAGACACCAGCCCACCATCCAGGGAGCAGCATGTAATAGCATACATGTAAAGTCATGGAACATGTGGTGACATATAGATTAATAGAAATGGGCTGAGTTTAGTTATAAGAGCTAGCTATCAAGATGCTTGATCCATAGTCCATGACCATACAGTTCATAATTAATATAAGCCTCTGCGTGTTTATTGGGGTCTGAGCGGCTATGGGACTGGGTGGGACACAGGAAAACTTCTGCCTACAACAGACCCACACTACCAAACTTGCTTTATATAAATTCTGGAGATTTGAACTCAGGTCCTAATGCTTACCTGGATTTAAGTCTTCATGCTTTAGTCACTGAGCTATTCTCCCAGTACAAAACAAAATATTTAATGGAAATTTTTATTCATGTTACCTAATTTACAGAAGCACAATAAATTTGCTTTCTACTGGGTCTAACTTTTGTTTGATTAATTGAAATTTTCAAAGTCATCTGAGTCATTCTGCAAAGTTTAGAAGAGATAACTATTTGGTCAATAGTAGTGAATCAGGATAAGGAGGTGATGAATTAGAGGATATTAACTCTATCCTAATTCTTCTCTGTGTAGCTCATATTGTCAAATTTGTGATAAGCTCTTCAAAAAGGCTTGGTCCACAAGATGTATTTCCTATGAAAATGGAAATTATGCTGGGGATAAATCTTCCAGTTGCTCAGTTACTGTTGAAGAACATACCAGTGGCCTTTGTGAAAAGCTCTGGAACACATCTGTGGTTCCTAAACGATGCCCCAATAGAAGAAAATCTATCATCTGGCTAAGCATCACTGTACCCCTCAGCAAAATCCCATTATCCCTATTGAAACCATGCTGCTTATAATTTCTTTTTGGAGATTATTGGTTTATTCAACCTACATATATTTAGTGCTTGTTATATACCAAACATTGAGCTGGTAGGAGGTTGGTACTACTGGGAAATGCTTATCTTCACCTGTAAACACCTGTTCATTTGGCCTTTGCAGAAGACTGATAATACATAAACCTCATGTTCAGAAGCTGACAGAACCCACCTTACTTCATCAAGCACCATTTCTACTGTTGACCTTGGTTAATTTAAAAATAATGTGCACACTGCTTCATTGGGGAGTAAGCTGAAATCTATTTACCAAAATGATTTACATGCACTCCTATTCAGTGACACACATAAAGATTTTATGTTTTTCAAATAACTTCTTTTCTTGAAAAAATAGATATATTAAAAAGGGTGGAGATGTCTACTTTTGTGTTCAAGGAGTCTTTAAAGTATAAGAACCCTGACAGACCCATATTCATCTCCTCATTCTGTATAGTACTAAGAACTAGAAACTGACATTTCAGAAATTACTGCTATTTTCTTAAACAGGTGCTCCTCTGGATATGAAATATTTTCTTCTAAGATCAATTCTTGATTTCAGGTAGGAAGAGAAATTATGCCATTGATGTCAAAATATGAAATGTCTATCTTTGAGTCTAATTCATTGAGAAAAGATGAAGTCAAAAGTCTCACGAATTTGAAGAGTTAAATGTTTAGTATTTCCATGTTCCTCTCTTAGAACAGTGCAGAGTATAGAATGGAGTGCTTAGAAAATATTCCTGGTCTGAAAGAATGAAGGAAGGTAATGCACAGAAGTAGGAAGCCCCAGTTCTGCCAGTTAAAAGGGTAGCATCTTCCAACTGGTCAAAGGCTTTCAACATCTTCCCTAGGCTAAAAATCTATGAACATGTCAATAGTGGGAATTCAGCAGATGAAGACACCAGCTCCATAATTATCCTCATTCCCATCCCAGGCATGCTTCTTCTGTGAACATGTCTATTAAAAGTTGTTTGTATTGTGCATTTCTCTTAATGTTCTCACTGTCCCCATTTCCAGCTCTTTCTAATCTGTTTTCCTCTGATCAGCATAAACAGCCTCTGTGACCAGAGCTCACTCAGCCTATTCAATGCCAATTCCTGTCTCCCCTTACATTTGCATCACATGTCAAAAATTACTATATCCCTCTTTCACAGTCACATATTAGTGGTTAGTCCCATTTCTCTATGTTGGGCATGAGCATTTGCTCCATTTAGTATATTCTCCTTCCATTATACATATCAACCCTATTTACTTTCAATGAGAACAATTTCAGCTTCCATTTAAGGCCCCGTCTCTTGTTCAGTCCTGTGCATTAGTAATCTTACAAACTTATTTTTAATTGGGTCTCACATGTTTTCTTTGTTCAAACTCAATGCATAAAAATGTTCTTTAGTACTCATGGTTTTTAAAAGTTATTTATTTAATTTCATTAGAAAAATGGGACGGTGCACAAAAAAATAAGAATCTATTGGTATCTCTTAAAAATTATGCCAATTTGGGTGGTGGTGGTGGTGGGACCAAAATCCCACAGAAGCACTGCTGTCTGATGCAGAGTTTAAATGCCCCTTGCCTTCTCCAGATGGCACTGACCATACCCGTCTCTGTTACTGATTTATATTACTTGTCTAGAATTCGTAAATATTTCATCTTGAGATGCCAGTGTAGAAATGGATGAAAAGCATAAAAACAAAGAATAAGGGACATTCACCATGTTATTCCCCTACTATATGTTCATGGGTAACTTTTCTGTTGACAATTACTCAAGGATAATTTGTTACAAGAGAATCATGTATCTCTTTCTTTTGCGTAACTAGAAGTTTGTCTGGTCCTGCCTGGGCCCTGCAGACCCATGACCTTCTTGTAAAATAATTACACAGTGGCTTAATATTATTTATAACTGCTTAGATGTTATCTCTGGCTAACTACTGACTAGCACTTACACTTAAACTCAGCCCATTTCTGTTAATCTATATTAATCCATAGCTTTACCTGTGTGCCATTACATGCTACTCCCTGGATGCTGGGCTGGTGTCTCCTCACTCAGCCTTCCTCTTCCCAGAATTCTCCTTGTCTGCTTATTCTGCCTATACTTCCTGCCTGGCTACTGGCCAATTAGCCTTTTATTAAACCAGTGTACAAACCATTATACAAACCATTATCCCACAGCCCCCCCCCCCGCGCCTGCTTTTTTTTTTTTGTTTGTTTGTTTTCTGACACGCAGTTTCTCTGTGTAGTTTTCGATCTCAATCTGTAGACCAGGCTGACCTCGAACTCACAGAGATCCTCCTGGCTCTGGCTTCTGAGTGCTGGGATTAAAGGTGTGCACCACTGCCACCTGACTGTGTCTCTTATACAAAGTACTCATGCATTCTTGTTGGTCAGTGAGTTACATATTCAGTGAAAGCAAAATTTCAAAACTTTCATGCTATTGCCAACAACATATGAATATTGAAATTCATAAAACTGCCAACTGTTGGGTTTCAATTTTCTGTTATAAATCATTTTCTCTGTCTTATTAAATGGGCAAAAGCTGACACAAATAATTATTTCCTTTTATATATTGAATACAAAGCCTAGGAGATACTGTGGATGCTATTTGGCAGAAAGGCAGACAGGACAGAGATAAGTAATAATGTCTTTCTTGCATAACAGCAATATTGTCATTCATACCTTATATCAATTATTAGTTCTCAGTTACATCCTATCAAAATACATCATTCTTATGTATCTGTGAAAATTTGGATATTGCTTATCTCCCTCAAAAGATTAAAACTACCGGCTTATTTTTGTGTGCCCTAGAGACTATGCACTAGAGAAGGAATGGAGGCCAGAACAAAAAAACGTGAAGACACCCGAAGTCACAAAAACTTCAAACCATAGGCAAGATTAAGAATCAGAGATATATGGTAATTGAGAGGTAGATATAAAATGTTGAAACATTTTAAAACCACATCAAGTCTCTGAGAACAGCCTGGGTTTCCATAGGGGTCACTGATGAATAGTTTTCTTCTTGGGAGAACAGGACTGTAGCTAGAGTTTTTTTGGTCCTGCCTGGCCCACGGTCAGGACAAAGCTCTAGCACCTGCCAGTCCCTCAGCTGCTCTGTAGCTGTATATGGCGACATGGTTGTGTGGGATCATGAGGATCGGTGGAATGAATACACAGAGGCATCTTAAGAATGAATTTAGCCTATCATGGCTGCAGGGGGGTCCAGCCTCGAAGGACTGAAGCACTCTTCCCTTCACCTAGGGCATATTTATTTACTTTTTTACAGTTTAGATAGTTAATATCCATACCTTCAAAGCAACCCAAAAGGAGTTCCCAGAGACCAAATGCCAGGTGCAAATTACTTGATTTATCAGGTACCATGGTTTTCTGCATTTCCTGGACCAAGTTTTGCATAGGCCTTTGATCCTTGGGGGACTCTCAGATCTTTGACTCTCTAACAAGATTCACATAGGCTAATAAGGGTAACAACAGGTAAGAGAAACAAAAGGTGTGATTAAACAAAGGAAGGATTAGGGCTAGGGGCTGCTCTCTGGAGCCAGGCCAGGAGTGCCACCACACTGCTCAAACCCAACCAAGTAAACACACAGAGATTTATATTACTTATAAACTGTATGGCCGTGGCAGGCTTCTTGCTAACTGTTCTTATATCTTAAATCAACCCATTTCTATTAATCTGTAAGTTGCCACATGGCTCGTGGCTTACTGGTATCCTTTACATGTTGTTTGTCATGGCAGCGGCTGGCAGCATCTCTCTGCCTCAGCCTTGCACTTCCCAGAATTCTCTTCTCTCCTTGTCCTGCCTGGCTACTAGCCAAACAGTGGTTTATTTATTAACCAATCAGAACAACACATTTAACATACAGAACATCCCACAGCACAGGACCTGCTAGTACAGGCTTGAATCCAACCTCCTGATTATTGCAAGCTGCTCCACTCTTGGTAGGACGAAGGTATGACTCAAAATTGAAAATGAAGCTTACTCATGTTTATCAAAATGAGCTGTGATTTATAGTAGTTGTTAGTGTCATGCAGTGATTGTTCTTTTCTGCCTTAGACTTTATAATATCTTCAAATAAACACTCATAATTTTTCAAACAAAAATTTTAATGTATTTTAAAAAAAAAGTCATATTATTTCTTTTGGGTTACTTCTAGAAACTAGCACCACTAGTGGATTTAAGACATCCATGTGAATTTTTGATTTTTACAATAGCAAAATGTATAGGAGCCGATGAATTACCTCCTATACTTTCCAAACTGAATTTAAATATTAACTTCTCCATTATACATTCCAGTTATCTCAGAAGAGCAGGGTCTCTCCCTCAAGACCTCCATATGGCATCACATCCTTAGAACTACCATCTGTGAACTGCTTATGACCTGGAATTAATTGTCATCCGCTCCTGTTAGTTTATTCTTCCCATCCAAGTAAGTGTAAACTTTAAATAAGTAAGGTGTCCCATGACAGCAATTAGCAGAACTCTTAATAGAACTGCAAGCATGTGATTTAAATACCTCTAATGTGAGCTTTTTCCCTTCCCAGACAGAGATAAGCACTTTTCTCTGTTATAGACACAGACTAAGGTCTAAGGGTACCTGCTGGGATTTCCAAGTTTTTTGTTTCTCTGGACCTGAATGAGGCACATTTGGGCAACAGTAGAAACAGAGAAAGTTAACTTAAGGGAGAAAGCACTTTCCAGACTGGAAGTGGGCCAGGGATAGAGAGAAGTCAAAGTCTAAATAATAAACCTGTGTTTGGAACTTTGGGACATTTGTATGTGTCACTCACATAACATTCATTCTTCTGCACACACTCGGTTTTGTTAAAGTAACCCATGTTCAAGGTGGGGAATGTGGTCAAGTCTCTTCTTCTGCCATTGGACTCTTTCCTATGTTAATCTTAATGTTTCTCTCTTGGCAAGTATTTCCTCTGTCATATCTTTGATATGTTCTTCTTTATTATAGATCTCACTAAATTATGAATGATGCCAAATGGTAAGTAGTTTCCATTCAAATGTATAGCATCTTTTTCCAAACCTGATATATTTGGTGAGGTATTTTACAAATGACTATGCTAATGTGAATGTGTGCATTCATGTGTGTGTGTGTGTGTGTGTGTGTGTGTACCTGATATCTAAGAGAATAATGACACCACAGCCCCAAGAAATTAGTGGAGAATCATTTGTTTCAGCTTTTAGAAAGCATTTCTTATTAAAAAAATAAATAAGAAAGCATTGTATTTATTTCTAACATTTTGTGGCTCTCAAGCAAAGCTTCTTACTTTTGTTTAAGATCATGCTCTTCTGTCCTTGCTATTCTTATTTTAATTTTCACTTTCCCTGAGCACTAACGAACTATTGATAAGTGAGGACAAGAGGTAAAATTCAAGTATGTTTCATAGATCCAGGTTTCTGCTGTTCTAAATTTATATATGTATACTCACAATGTATAAAATGACAAAGTTAAAAGGGACATGTTTTTTTTTGAATTTATGGTTAGGAGCATAATAACATGCAAAGGACACTTAGAAATGTCACTAATTTAGTTTCTATTAAAACATCTTTTTTTTTTTTCAAGAAGTGGCATTTAAATGGATGAGTTTTGTGCGAGGGCAGGGAGATGCCAGTGTTGGTCATTCTTGGTGTGCTTCTATTTTAATAACCATACTCACTTCCAGATAAAATACAGCAAACCAATCAAGTTTGTGACACAGCAGATGGAGGTGCAGTCAGTGTGGGTAGCTTCTACTTGTCCTCCCAGAAGCAGTTAGACAAGAACAGACCAGTGTGGGGTACAACTGTGCAGGTCTGTTACTCGAAATCTCAAAAATAAAAACTCTCCTGTGCAGTTTACTGATTCCTGGTCATCCTGAGGCTAAACCTCACCTGAATCCATGTGTTTGCTACCTTATCCTCTTCATCTCTTTTCATTCACAGCTTTCTCTGTGGAATCTTCCTTTGATCTGCCAGTGAATGTTTATATTGGGCTCTTCTTTGAAAAAATAACACCTTAAACATATGGCTGTACTGTGAAACTCTGTGCCTTGATACTGAACATTTGCAAGCACCATTCATGGGTGACATGACTGTTCAGCAATGCCTAATGGAGAGGTGACAGAGTTTAGACTGTAAGCCAGTGCTTCTCAGTGAATAGTAAGTAACTGCCCAACAGGAAACATTTGGCAAATCATGGAGACGTTTCTGGTTGTGATAAGTGTGGGTATGTGTAAAGGTGCTATTAATATCTCACTCATGTCACAAAATGATGCTGGTGAATCTTCAATGCACTTGACATTGACCCACAACAAACACTCACAGAGTTCACAGAGTAAATTGTGCCGAAGCGGAGAAACCCTGCTGCAGAAAAGGCTTGCTTCTCTATTCTATATGGGTGTGAGCAGGGTATGGAGAGAAGGGCATCACGATCAACATTTGAAAATAGGCAGTTGAAAGAAAGACTGCAAGCCCCTCCCCACCAGGTTTATATATAACAAAAAACCACCACAAGTAAAAGCCTTGAGATGAGGCTTTGCAAGGGTTGGGGGGTGTTGTGTGACTGCAGCATGTGAGTATCTGTGATCACTGTCACTTTGTTCTCTCTCCCAGGTCTCTATTCACAGAGAGTCAACATGGTCACATAGGTCAACTTTCACATTTGGGGGTGTTCTCTTAATAAATTGTCTCTATTTCTATTACTGTCCATGGTGTGGTCTAGTTCTTTGTTCTGGGACACTAGAGGCTGGAAATCTCCATAGGTGCCATCTGCACTCAGACTCATTCCTATAACACATCTATACAGTCTTAGTCATATTCCATTGACCCCATTTCAGATCTAAAAAAAAAAAAGAGTGTCCTTTTGTTTCTTTGATTTCATTTTTTTTTTTTACTAAATTCTCATAATTTAGCTGTCAAAACTGGTTGGCATATATCCAGAAAACAAATACATGGTGTACTTTATGGTCCAAAATATATTTTGAGCTGGTATTTCTTGCCCTTTAGTGATTTAACCAGCTGTTTTTTCTTTCTTTACCCAACCTCTGCCCAGCAATATTTTATGTAAGAAAAAGAATCACTCATACCTAAGTTGATTTGTATCACACACCTACAAGGCAATTATTCAGGAAAGATTTAGTTTTCTCTCATTGTTTTGTTTATATTTTCCTGGCACAATGAAGTTAGAACTTTTTTATTGTAAATGCATTTATGTATTATGCCTGTGTGAATATATAAGCATATATATAATATATATAAACATACACATGTATATATATGACTATACCCACTCATGCATATGTATTTATCCATTTCTATTATTATGGTTATTAATATTAATATTCTAAGTGAAAATTAATCATCTTTGTGGCAAGAGGAAGAAGAATAAAGCTTGAATTCCTATCTTGTGACATGTCCACTTTTGGTAACTGAGGAGGCACTGCTGCCTTAGAACAGTCAGTGGATATGATTTTTATTCATAACCCAGATCACTTGAATGTGCAGGGACAGCTGAAATGGTGGTCCACTCCTTTACATGTTGGTTCTGAATTCATCTGTTTTTCTAACACAGCACTTTTCCTTAGCATGTCTGAATGTCAGTTTTCAGAGGCTGAGCTGACAGACCATAGTAAATAGTGTGTAGTGACTTTTGGTGGAGCAGCCCAGCATCCTAGAGAAGCTTGGCTTGCAGGAAATGGAACAGTGCAGTGGCAGCTGAGACAAATACAGCCTGTGAAAAGGCTGAATAATGGACAGGTTATGGAATATAAGTCCTTATTTTGTGAATTTCACAATAGAGTTCTTTTAAATTTTGTTATTTGTAATATATTTGCAATATAACTTAATTTTCAAAAAAAAAATGATAAAGAGCATTCCAGGAAATGTTTTTTGGGGAATACTAAACTTATAAATCATAAACAACTGAATTAGGTGAGACTTTATTGATCATGCATTATAAATTTTAATATTTTATTTCTAAAGATAAGTACTTTACAAAGATAGTACCTGGCAGCATATACTCTCTCAGCTTCATGGAAACAGATGTGAAGACTTCTGTTTTGTAGTGCTCTGGTACCTAGATGGGCTTTGCCTGCATTAATGATTAGTTACCCATATAGCCCTTCTCTTCTCTTGGAGAATTTGCATAGACACAGTTGACTTAGGAACCAGAGCTCTCTAAGGACCCCTTCACAACTCCTGCATCTACTATTGTCCTCATTGTCAAAATTATCAGTCTTACTGGGAGATAATCCATCAGCTTGATGGTTCAATAAATGCCTGTTAAACTGCATTGAACTGGGCTTTTTTTCACCCATCTATCCAACTGTGCTAGACTCTGGGGATCCCAAAGTGAAAACATGGGAGGTTTAAGTGGACCATATACTCCTTTGATGGGTCTATGTGGCACAATTCTAACACAAAGACTGGAAATGGCCTTAGCACTCCAAAGCACTTCCCTCATCTGCTCTTTGAAGCTTGAAGTTCTTTAAACAGTAATGGGCATTCTTGGTAGGCAATGAGCTCTTGGAAAAACTAGGTTATTTGTGTACTTCACTGGGATTGTGTGAGTGTTGATTCAAATGTTGAGTTAAAGTCCAGGGTCAGATCACATTTCCATAGGCCTAAAGGGGTTTCTCTACCTTGTGACCCTTCTTTACACTTTTTAGTTACAGACTATATACACTGCTTGGTGGCAAAACGTTGCCAGAACCTAGTCAGAGGCAAATGGAATATCTCTACCCTTTGACCACATTTAATGATCCAAATATATTCTCAAGACTCTCACAGGCCCAGTTCAAATATCCCATGGGACTTTAAATTGGAATCTGAGATTTTCTGAGCTAAGAACAGGCAGTGGCTCTTCCTGTCGAAGGAGAGAAACAGAAGTTCAAGTCAAACTCTTCAAAAGGAAAAAAAAATCGCTTTGGAGTATGAGTATGCCAATGTCCAGACGTGATTAAAAACAGGTTGAAGAGAGGGCTTCTTGAGTTCAAATGCATTGTTGTTTGTTTGTTTGTTTGTTTGTTTTTTATTGTGAAACTTAGAGTCATGGAGCTTCTCTTTAACTCAATACAACCTTCATGAAAATGTGGGAGGCCATGCTTAACTTACAGGGTTATGACATTTTACAGGTGTCCTCAAAGTCATTGGAATTTCTCCTGTGGAAAGCTGGGATTTCGACTCCTCTTCTTAGACCATTGAGAGTTCTGTGTTTAGTTCAGATCAGAAGGCACCTTAAGGTGGATTTCATGCTCCAGGCCTTGTTCACCTGGCAGGTACTACTTTTTCTCTCTTGAGAAAACCTCTTTTTACATTCCTAATCAAACTTCTATACTAGTGAGGCTACAGAAAGATGCCTAAACTACATGGAGAGTAGAAATGGCCCAGCTACATCCAGCCTTCTAGCCATTCCTACCATAATGCTATGAATGTAAATAGAAGCACTGTGTGTGTTACAGACTTACACAGCCTAGGGAAATTAATCAAACAAACAAACAAAAACCCAACTGACTATCACTTATGAATTACTGAATGAAGCATAGAGGCATTTTCTTTCTGAGTTTATGGCACCTACACTGGAAATTCAAGAAAATATTTAGTGCTTTAATTCACCTACCTGTCCTTACATATAATTGTTGTTAAATTAATAGATTAGACAAGTTAAAGTTGCTAAGAAATTTAGGATAGTAGCCTATCAACAGTAGTGGCTCATGAACTCATAAACTCAGTATTTGTTGTTTACTTGGAGTTTTTGTTTGCTATAGTTTGGCTTAGGTTTTTGAGACAAGGTATTTTGCACTCCAGACTTGCCTAGAACTCACTATATAGTAGAGAACTATCTTGAACTTCTCTCTTTTATGCCTTCAGAAATCTGGGAATAAGCATATGTTACCAGGCTTGGCATATGTGGTACTAGAGTTCAAATCCAGGCCTTTATGAATGCTAGGAAAGTACTCTTTTACCTGTTACATCTCCAGTCCATAAACTCATTATTGCTGTTACACTGTTCCTGACCTCTCAGAAATTTGATTGTTCCATTCTTCACTCGACATTGAACCACTGTGCTATTCTTCTAATTAATCCTCTAGTTTCTGGAGTCTATTTAGAGTTGAGATTCTGTCACTTGTTTTCAAGTGGCTTTATGCTAATCTAATGCTTAGGATTCTTATCAACTCTGAGATTCTGTAAAGATGACACACAAGTCATACAAAGATAAATGATTTTCTCTTGTCTCTTTTTGTCCCATTTAAAAGCTATAATTTTATTATTTGCAACAATCTGTGACTTCATAATAAAACCAAACACAAAAGCAAATTATTTCTACCCCAAATTTATATAAGCACAGGTTCTGCTTTTTACTTTTCATGCATTATTATACAATTTGTGAGGAGTAGAAATATTTCTGTTTGCAAAGATAGCAATAAAGAACCTACCTCTCGGGGCCATGTTGATAACTCCATGGTAAAATGCTTTTCTTGCAAACATGAGCACCGGAGTTAGAACCTTAGAACTGACATTAAAAATTACATACAAACAACCACACACACACACACACACACACACGCACACGCACACGCACACGCACACGCACACACACACACACACACACACACACACACACACACGCATACACCTGCGTGCACATAGCATAAAAGCAAAGGTTTGTATTCCAAGATTCCCAGCTCTGGGTAGGCTCTAAGTTTCTCCGGCCAGCCAGCAGAGTACACCTCATGATTTCTGAGCTAGTGAGACAAGTGATCTCTTGCCAGCACCTGAGGAACTAGAGTTAGGAGTGTCCTCTGCCCTACACATACACATACACACACACACACACACACACACACACACACACACACAGAGGAATCTCTCTGAAGGTCCTTTGTACTTAAACAGTATAAGAAGGGTTGGGAGGGAAAGGGTAAAGGAGGGAGAGGAAGTGGTAGGGAGGGAGGAAGAGAAATGGGGAAAGAACTAAACTCAAAAGAATAACAATTACAGTGACTGTGGTAAGCTCCGAATCAAATAGTTGCCTTCAAGGCTGTAAGAATCTTAGCAGTCCGTTTATGTACAAATGTGCATTATTATCAAATCCTAGGTATTATCTCCAATCCACAGCCTGTTTACAGACAGGAACATGAAGGAAAGGCTGTGTATCCTGTACTTCTGGAGCATACAGAAGCCGTCTGATTCCAGCAGTGTTTTGGAAAGCATTTCCAAGCCAACTTCTTTGCTTTCACCTGTTGTCTTTTAGATGCTCCTGAGAGATTTGAGGGAAAAGGTGTCTGGATTAATTGATAAGGGGAAAACCTATATTATTCTGTCTGGAGTACTAATAGAAGAAATAAACGCACTCTCTTTTTCAGTTCTCATCCATGTAAACCCAGAGGAAACGAGCATTCTTAAGGCCAGACACAGAAGCCCCAGGGTTCTTTGCAGAGTGACTTCAAGCAGTTTGCCCATTCCTTCATCTTGCAGAAGATGTAAGTCTCTTGTCCTTCCAATTAACCTTTGTGCATGTTCACTGGATGGAAAGGCCTTTTCATGGAGAAATGTAATTTTTTTTTTCAAGGAAAAAGGAGACATTTTGGACATGAACAGCGGTCTAAATAGCACCATGTCTCCATTCTTCCTTCCTAACAAAGCCCCTAAGGCAGCCTTTGAGCCCAGAGGGAGAGAATCTCATTCAAATTTCCAAAAGTAGAGCTACTGGCAGGGGATGGTAACACTCTTAAGGCAGTGCTTGATCTGGGACTAGACATTTTATGTGGCCCCACAATGTTGAAGAAAGCTCAAATGCTCCATAATTATAGTCATTTTATATATAATTTATAATTTATAATTTTTGTCTACTTGATGTGAACAAAAAAATAGGCACACTTAGTGGGAGTCATCCTTCCACAGGGCAAGGTGCCTGACCATGAAGCCAGCGTGGTGATTGCAGAACGAAGAATGGGCCATTGATAATCCTGCTGGGCTGTAGAAGCAGTGTGACTGAATCATACGCTGATACCAGATTTGCATTTAAACATTCATTTCACAATTTTTAAGGGAGCTAGAAAAGGCTTTTTCTGATATTTATAGCCAAAATCTTCCTAAATTGGGTTAGAAATAGTATTTGACACTAAGACACTACTTTTTATTTTCTGCAGTTAAAAGAAGAAAAAGAAATTATAAACAAGGACCCAGAAGATGGGGGGAAAAGATAGTGACTGGAAAGCTGAAGGTCACAGAGGGCAAAGAACAGCAGAGCTCAAAGAAAACCCCACTGAATTCACGATTTCTCCACGAGCCACTATTAAAACTAGTCTAGACAGGTTCTTTTTTAATTCAACATTTTTAAAATTCTTATGTTGTATTAAACCATGGAAATACAAATATTAAGAAGATACATATTTTGCAATCTAAAATGTATGCTATTTAATAGGGTCTAACATTTAAGAACTCAGTATCTCTTTCCAATTAAATTGCCTAACTTGATGTTTAGAATAAATTTATGAGTGTGTACATATTCCAGCACTTTAAGGAAAAGAATCAGAGACTTGTTTCCCCCAAACACATAATAACTACACTATGAAGCTAGGGTTTCAATCTGTATCTGCCCTATTCTTTCTCCATCACTCTTTGTCCGTCACATGTTCTCTTTGGAGAACACATAATTGAGATTCATCATCCCTGACCTCCTCAGATACTGTACTTGTATTTTATAAAGGAAACTTTTAAGATTACACAAGGAAACCTGGAGTCTCCTAGGATGTGAAGCTTGGAATGACAGAGAAGAATTGAATCTCTAGGAGGACACAGCCTTTCATGTGTTACATTGCTGGAAGTGGTTTATAGTATGAACTTCAGGAAAAGAACTGACAAAGAATGGCTAAAGGTGAAAATGAATTCATCTGCTCCAGCTGTAATGACTGAGCACTGAATCAGATTGCACATTCAATCTCGGCTGTTTGCAAGAAGACTGAAATAAATCCAAAATACCTGTAAAAAGGCAAGTTAACAAGGTGGGCACTGATAGAGAGGACAAAATTCTGTCGGGGAGTATTAGTGAGTATAAGTGGGTCTCTTGTGATCTCTCCTTATGTGGCTCCATTTATCTCTCTTATATGGGATGGAAGCTTTTCTATGGTTGACGGTTGTCTATTGCTTAATATCTAAGCTATGTAACATTGACAGCACTTACACTTTGGTTCATATCAAATATTCTGGCTATGCTTACTGTCTTCTTACATTATAAATACATCTGTAATGTCACCTCACATTCCAGTATCCCTAGGGTTGCATGATTTCTAATTTGCCTGGATAGAATATTAGAATATATTCTTCTGCTTTCTAATTCTGAACAAGCCCTTAACTTCCATCTGTCCCACTCCTTAACTTCCCTAAGGTTAGTTCTACTGAAATCTCTTAACTGTTTTGGTCACATTTGTTTGAATTCAATATCAGTTTGGGTGAAAGTAAAACTGAAAAAATTGTAAAAGTAAGGTTTTGTGTTGTTTGTTGGTGGGTTTCCTCCCAGTATCTGACATGCCACTATCTCCAAATAATTGCCATATAAATGAGTTGGTAAAGTCATCTAAATTCATGTGCACTGATTTCCCATGTAGCTTTACTGTCAGGAAAGAGAGTTTTCTGGGTTTGGTGACAGGTGAGAACTCATTTCATCCAAGTGACAGTTTTGCATTGTAAGTCTATGCTTCAAGTCATTAGTGATGAAAATTAAGTTGTATTCAGCTTGTAGAGATGGCAGATCCAATAATACATATAGTTTTATTTGGTCCTTTCCTGAAGGCCAAAAAATGTGACAGAAATGTACAGAAGCATGAAACACTAAAGAATAAATATAGAATTTTCAAAGAGAGAGAGAGAGAGAGAGAGAGAGAGAGAGAGAGAGAGAGAGAGAGAGAGAGAGAGAGATTTGGGAAGCTGGAAGCAAATGGACAAGTGAAAGCTAAAATTTAGCAGAACCAAGAACACTGAATTCTGTCGCTGTGATGAAAGGGCAACAGAGTCTTAAAGAAGAATTCCTGAAAGGCTAGTAACTGAGTTTGTTGAAAAAATTCCTCTAGGAAGGAATAAGACCTTCAATCTTAACTACATGACTCTGAGGGAAGCAATTCCTAGCTGAAAATGGGGGTGGGTGGAAGTTAGGAAGGGGAGTAGGAAAGAGGAGCGGGGGAGGAGAGAGGGAGAAAGATGGAAATATAGAAATAAGGTCTTACTTGAACTCACTGAGTAGTTCAAGGTGGCTTCAAACCTGATCCTCCTGCCTCAGCATGCATCACCATGCCTAGCCAAATACTTCTTTAATAAGATTAAATTCATACAACTTAACTTGCTTGAAGGTACTAAGAGAAAATCCATTCACTTATTGAGGAATTTCACTTATCATGATATCTAGAAAACTAAACAAATAGAAATATAGATGAAATTAACAAAAAAGATAAAAAGGGAGGAAAGTAAATTATTAACTCTACATGAAACCAAACTTTCCCACAAGAAAGAAAAAAAATGACCAAATTTTGTACTCATACATCCTAACTGTGATCAGTCTTAACATAAGAAGAATATTTTACATAATACATATTAATGTAAAAAAATATGTTGCAACTGTGTTAGAGATCAGAGTAAAAAGCCGGGGAGTCAGTATGCAGGCCAGTAGGGAATGAGTACTATGTGTTATTCCCTGATGAGAAGTCAGAGTTAATTAATAAAAACTGTGGAAAAAAGAGCTTATAAAATATAAGCTTGTTATTTAGAGATTTTGATGTAAGTACCAAAGTCAGTTATTAAAGGAGGGTAAAATATTTGCCTGGGTAAAGCAAATGACTGAGTAGGAAGAGCTAAAGGCTATAGGAAGCCTCACAGCAGCAGCATGCAAACCCCCAAATATATAATGAATTTAACATAATATAAGTTTATGTCTATGTCTCAGTGATTTAACAGGCCAGTGTTAGTGCTTCTGTATCACAGATAAGACTTTCTTGCATATGTTCAACAAGGACTAAGGAACACTGAGTTTGTAGGTGGGATGTCTAGCCGTTATCACTCCTCAAGAACAACAGTGTAAGCAAAGAGCCTGGAATGAGGCATATGGCAAGTCTTCAAGGACAAGATGGAGGCACACCACTTCTCTTCTAAGAACTCAAGCACAGTGCCATTCTGACAGCCATGAAACACTAGGACCTGTTCTCTAGCTGCAGATCAATGAAACACAGGGAAGCGGGTTTGAGTGACTACTTCACATTGTCACCACCATGTCTAAAAGTGTTTGACTCTTACTTTCATATACAGTCTGTACTTCTAATTACCTTTTGTTCAGTAACAATAAAAGGAATCATTCCCTCAGCAGTCATTACAAGTTAACAATAACTATGATAGTGTTTTAACCTGGCTTTTATTTACTATAGAACTCCTTTGAAGATCCAAAATGCTTCTAGCCTTGATTTACTTCCTTTAGGAGGAGACCAAACAGCCACTCCAGGAAAACAGATCGGGAAACAAACAATATAACTCTAAAATAACAGCAAAGCCATTTTACGGATAAAACACCTGAATTTTCAAGGAACTCATCAATCGGACCAGTGTTTGTTATTAACTCATTTGCTCTGATTACTTATTAGAGTGTATACAATGGCCCAGCTGGGAATATGGCAGTTTAAAACACCCAAACCAGCTGTATTTTCAGAACTTTGCTCCAAGGAAATACCCTGTGGCACAGAATACTACAAATGTGTCTCCAGCCTGGGAGCTCAGAAGTTCCCCCCAGCTCAGACTGGGCCTCTCCAGCTACTACCCCTTTTACATGCCATATCTCATCTGTGGAACAGAAATAAACCCCCAGCAGTTATGTGATCAGATGGCTTCTCCTATTTATGGTATCGACAAAAGATGCAAATTCTCTTTGGGAAAATCACTGTGAATTGATAATCATACTCCCCTTCCCCCCTTAACAGCCTTTGAGAGAGGCTTCAGTCCAGAATGGAAAGGAAGAGATGTGCACATTCCCTTTGTAGGATGCTCCATTCTTTTCTCCCAGCTATTAGAGAGCCACTTTAGACAGGCCCCTTTTCTGGCTGCCTTGTACTTATTAGGCACGCTGCTCTCCTATTCAAACTGACTTGGGGCAGCCATGTCTCTTAAATTGCAGTGTCTGTAAGATATTCATCCAGCTGCTTAAAAGTCAGCATTCATTTCTGCTTCCTTCATACAGAAGAGTGCCGCCCACCGACACACTCCACTCTTCTATTTTAGTGATGAAGGCTGAGATGATGCTTGGGTCAGCGAACAAAATGTTTACAAAAGAATCCTAAGCTTGCTCTGGATAGGAGCTCAGTTACAGGAACTATGAAGATCCTTGAATAGTGGTTTCCAAAGGAGAACCATGAAAGTCAGTTTCCAAGCTGGAACCTGAATTTAAATCTGCAGAACGAAAGTAAATCTTGGAAGGCACAGCTAGTATGTATCTATAATCCCAGCACTCCTACTGCAAGCTGAGAGATTGAGACTGGAGAGTCCCCAGAAGTTCCCAAGCAAGCCAGCTAGCCTTGCATATGCAGCAATAAACAAGAAGAAACCTGCCTCAATAGGATGAATTGTGAGGGCCAACCCTGGAATTGTCCTCAGACCTCCAAAAGCACACCATGGCACATGTCTGTCTGCTCTCTCTCTCTCTCTCTCTCTCTCTCTCTCTCTCTCTCTCTCTCTCACACACACACACACACACACACACACACACACACACACACACGAGCATATACACAGACATATCATACACAGACATAAAACAGCTTAAAAATAAAGGAATTTCTGACACACCCTACAACAAGTATGAACCTTAAAAGCACGTGAAAAAAGACAGTGACAAAATGACAATTATCTGATTCTGCTTCTGTGAACTTCTACAGGCACAGTGCCAGAGAATGGAATATTGGTTGCCAAGGTTAAAAAGAAAGGAGAATTGGAAGTGACTGTAGAGAATTAGAAAATGAAAAGTTCTCAAGATGGATAGTTGAAGTTTGCAGAATATTGTGAATGTGATTTGTACCACCAAACTGTACATTTAAATTGGACTTAATGAAAATTTATATATAATATATACATATATATATAATATTAGAATAATAAATGCTAGTTGGTTTTATATTCTTCATTTAGAAAGTAAAACTTAAGGCTGAGTGGTGTCAGGGTCCCAGACATAATACATTTTGATTCCAGCTGGAATGTAGTTCAGTCACTCACCGCCCCTCTTTATGTTGTAACCACTTGGAGAAAGGGGAAGGAGGTCAAATAAAAACTCCCCTTTGGCAAAGCTGGCCTTCCTACTTCCCTCTGCAACTAAGGTACAGACATCTAGACAGGCAAGTAGAGGAAGGCAGAGAATCTAAAGCAAAGAGAACAGCAACCCATTGACTTCTTAAAGCAAATGCCACTTGCTCTACTTACGTGGTGCCAGGCAAGTTCTCTCTTCCTACTCATAGAAGGCCCCAAAAAAGGAGAGGGGAAGGGAGGAAAGTTGTCTGAAAGATATAAATCACATGTTATGTGACTTTTACTGGGAAGACATGAACAAATGTCTCTTTGTCCCAGATGTGGAGGACATCCACAATAGAACAAAGAATTAATTCCACCCAAGTGTGGGTAAAGGGTTATTTAGTGGAACATGGATAACTCACAGCTGCATCACCAAATAGCCCATAGCCCAGCACAGCCAGGGAGATGAATCTCTGCATCTCTGGAGATCCCTGCAGGACTTGCAGGTAGCTTGCTGGTCAGAGAATCTCCATTTCTGCTCATACAGCCTTGCCTTGGTGCCTAAGGAATCTTGAGATTTGCAAGCTGTTTACTCTGAGACTTGCAAGTTTTTTTTTTTTTTTTTTTTTTTTTTTTCCTCTAGAGATTTAATGAGCCTCTCTTCAGGGTGTTCAGGGTGCAATGTTTCAATTCATAAATTTTTACCCAATACACCCCAACTGGACTTCAGAGAGTAGAAGAGTGATTTTTCATCACCAATCTATTAGTGCAGGTCCGCCTAGGTTAAAGAATCACTCAAAAATCTACCTACCCCCACAACCAGTGAGAAGAAAAATGATTAGGAATTGAAGGGGCCATTGAATTTCCCTTCAAATAAATCAACTTCTAACTATTGCTTTTCCTGTGGCCTCTCAGACACACAGTGGATTTTTTTCATTCTTTTTAACAAACAATGTTGGGACAATTCATAGTTTGTTTTGTGCTTCATCATCTTCTGTGTGCATCAGGCTGTTTCTCGTGATTTCTACAGAGAGACATTAAGAGTCCTCATTAAGGAGAGAAGGTTATACTCTTTAGGTCCAAATCCATCCATTCAGGCATATCCTCAGGCATGTAACACACGTTTTCTTTTTTTGCCTCTACTGTTAACCTATGGGTTCAAATGTCTATGACCTACTTGCCTTAAGGGGAAGATCCTAATTAGGGCAAAAATATTGGTTACTGCTGCACCCTTCTTTCCACCAGGATCTCTACCAGGCCACCCTGGAACTTCCAGGCAGGCCTACATTCATGGGGTATGTACTAAGTTTCTTTTATGCCTAAGGGAAGGCCAGGTCCTTGCCCAGAAAATATCTACTATTTAGTAGCAATCTGTACATTGTGTAGATAATGTTGGCAGAGATACTTTTTTCTCAGACCCTGTAAGCCTTAGGGAATAGAAAAAAAATTCAAGATTAGAGGATGAATGTGTTCTGAAAGATAGCACACAGTTAGATTGACAGCAAGTTGAATATTTGATTGCATTGTCTGATGGATAATCACAGATAAAGATTTGATCTTTATCCCCATGGCAGCAATAAGAAGAAAAGCAGGAACTCTGCTTTATTTCTTTGTTTCTTTTGTCTACAGTTCCAGGAGAACATAGCCCACTGAAGGGCTCAGGGAACTGTCTCAGTGTTGTGCTCCTAACATCAGTCAAGTGCTCTGTGTGTCACTGTTCTTCCGATATCCCCACTAATGCCAAGGTAAGAAGATGGGGAAGGAATATGAACCTCGTTTCTAATGGATAAAGAAGGGGGAGAATATTGAAGAGTGGGGGAGAGGAAGAATAGACAAGGATCAAATGTAGGGATTCAAGACAAAATGAAGAGGAAGAAGAGCTGCTGCAATCCTGCCATCCCTGCATACAAGTGGTCAGATGAAGGCTTTGTGTTCAGAAACTTTTCTGAGAACTGATACAATGATATAGTAACCTCATGACATTATATCCCTCAGGAATATTCTATACTCATAACCTTATTGAGCAACACATTGTATCCTCTTGAGAACTTGGTAAATGAAAAAAAGATGATTAGCGGGTAACACATGGTGGGGGAATCAGGAGAATAATTCTGAAAATTTGGTTGTGTAAGATGAAGTTTCTTCTAAACCATGATACATGTTACTGACTGAAATTGATATTGAGTTATTATGTCTATTGATAATTTGTCAAGGTAGAAAGCTAACTTTCATTATACAGTGAAAGGTATATATTAGCTCTTATTTATCCTTACCAAAGTGTCAGACAAAAATAGTGTGCAGGGCTGGAGAAAGTTCCTCCCAAAGTCTGTGTTTTCTCTGAATCAGTGTTCAATATACAGTACTGTTTCTCTAATAAACAGTATTTATGAATCCAGGAAATTAGAGTCATACCACTCACCATCACTCCTCATGATCCACTTGAAAAATTAGTTCCCTGTTCTCATAAGTTTATGCTCTATTGGCTTGGGTGTCTTGGGAAATGCTTCTTCCAGAAAAATACAATAGTTCCATTGTACTAGTAGCTAAAATTTTGGACTCATCATACCCTTGAATCAACTGACTAAAAACAGAATTACAGTATTATTAGTGGTAATTATTAAGACTCTTAGGGGGATTTTGAATCATTCTTCTACAATGGTAGTGGGGAAAAGTATGTCTGGATTAAAGGAGATCCCTACAGAGAGTCTCCTGTTATTACAATTTCTTGTGATTGAAGTAAAAGAGAAACTAGAGCAATATAATCCTGGCAGGATGCTAAACAGTCCCACATCTTTACTTACAGAGGTTAAGACATTATTGATGAGCCTGTTGAAGCTGGAAAGAATATAAAATGAGTAGAAGGCAGTTACAAATTTCAGCTATAACATTGTAACTAGTTATTGCTGTGAGAATTGTAATTGTCATGAGAGCTTCCTTACCATTTTATTAATAGATTTGTGCATATGTACATATAGATTAAGTGGATATCCTTTATTTCTTTCTTACGCATTTGCCATGGCATTGAATTAATATTAGTGCTTAACTTTTAGTTCATCTATATTATCATATTTAAATTATGAGAGGTTAGAAGGACAGAAATTCTTTAAGGGGCTTTGGGAAAGAATCACTACATTTTCTGTTGTATATAGGATAGTTAGATCATATTACATAGACTCCTGCTATTGTTATTATGTTTAATTAGAAATTAAGTACATCATAAGGAGATACGATAGAAGTTCAAATTGACAAAGGTGGTCTTGTGATTACTGATTTTTTTTCAACTTGCTGAATTAAGAAAAAGCTAAGATTGGTAAAATCTCTTTTCATGCATGTGTGGGGGCATTTCTGAAGAAGTGTGACATGTGGAACAGTGATTGAGGGAGAAAGACCTGCCAGGGTGTGGATTGTTTTATCCAACAGGCAGACAGCATTGGTGGAAGGAAGTAGAAAGAAGGCACCATATGCATACAATCAAAATCTCTTCCTATAGGAGTGTGTGGCTCTTACCCTGACATGAGACTGCAGTTCCTTTGGTCTTCAACATAAACTCAACATCACTGACTCTCCAGTGATCCTCTGTTGCTGGAGGGCTTCTCTCCAGGTTCCCCAAGCCCTGCAGTCCCACAATCCACTTATAAAATAATCACTCAGACACTTATATCACTTATAAACTGTATGGCCGTGGCAGGCTTCTTGCTAACTGTTCTTTTATCTTAAATTAACCCATTTCTATAAATCTATACCTTGCCACTTGGCTGGTGGCTTACCGGCGTCTTCACATGCTGCTTATCCTGGTGGTGGCTGCAGTGTCTCTCCTCTCAGCCTTCTGCTTCCCAGAATTCTCCTCTCCCTTGTCCCACCTACTTCCTGCCTGGCCACTTACTTCCTGCCTGGTCACTGGCCATCAGTGTTTTATTTATATAGAATGATATCCACAGCATTTCCCCGTTTCTTCTTTTTTTTAAAAGTAAGGTTTTAACTTTAACATGGTAAAATTACATATAACAAAACAATTATCGAGCAAGAATTACAGTTACAATATTAAAGAAGATGTCCTATCTATCTTATATTTGTGAATTTAAGGTTTTATATCTAACTTATCTTTTATCATAACTGAGGAAATTACAACTATCTAGTTTTCAACCACATCAAAGACCTGAGAAGGAACATAATGGTACCTGAGAAATGGTAGATGGATGCAAGCAACTTTCGGGAATCTTGCAAGAGTAGACCAAGACAGCTGGCAGCCTGGACAGTCACCTAATGTTTTTCAGCATTGTTGGTGCATTCAAATTGGCTACAGGCCTAGAGTATCTGACAGACCATTTTCAGAAGCAGGAATTCTGAGAGACCATCTTACCCTGTCTTGGCAGAGTACAGTGGTCGCTTTCCTTGTGTCCCGCTTGTCCAGAAAGGACAGCATTGCATTTGTACTGTCAGCCATCAAGGCAAGGGCAGTTCTTTGCCCAGTAGGCCATTTTGTGCCAAAAAGACAAATTTCCGAATGGAAATGTCTTAGAAGCCCAACATTCTCTCGGGATCAATTGGTGCAGCCAGGAGCAATTGTGTCTCACGTCAACAGAATTTTAAGTTATTTAAATGCCATATTCTCTAGGTCTATGAAGTGTTTGAAGATTACCTATCTATCTGAAATATATCTATGTATACCTAGAAGACTTAACTAACATGGCTACAAATATGATTATCATAGATGACTGATTATTAATCTATTTTTAATTATCCATTACAATTTTAAATGAGTTAAACATAATACCTCAAACAAGAATAGAAATATATATATACAGTATAACAAAATTAACTTCAAGTTTGTATCAATTAACTAAAATTTATACCAATGTAAAACATTTTAAACATAAACTAAAATCTATACCAATGTAAAACATTTTAAACAAGTTGCTGTTCTTTAAAAGTAGGTTTATTAATCTACCCTTTTATCTTATCATCTCTATATCCTCCCATATATCTATATCATATCCCCTTTTCTTTTTTAGAAAGAGATCATATTTATAATCAACCAGTTTTAAATAAAAATATTGTTTTTTTTCTCTGTCCCACACCAGAGGGCTCTTCTGATTTGGGACATAAGAATCTCTTAACCATTTTTTTTAAGCAATATGTCTGGGTTTAGAGGGGGAGTGAGCCAATTCCACCTCTAAAGCCAGCTTGGTATATTTGGGAATTTGGGCGTAGCATCTCTTACTACTTCCTGCTGGAGGGGGGCGCTGTATTTTATGGGGATACAAAGAAAATTTTAGGCCTATGGGGTAGTCCGTGAAGTTGTATTGTGTGAGCCAGTTGCCTTGAAACCACTCTGGATGTTGGATCATCTGGGTCATGGTGTCATCGGAGACCTTTCAAGGGGTCTTGGCTGGTGAAACCTGATGTATCTTAATCTGGAACAAATCCACAGCCTCTGGCTTTCTGTGGAAACAAAAGCAGAACCTCTTTTCCAAAGCAACATATTCTTAAATCCAAATTTTGAAGTCAAGGTACCTTTAAAATATACATTTTGGCATAACTCAACAGCTTTTGCAATCAAATGTTTTTCTTCAGTTACGAATATCAAAGACAACATAATCCAGATTCTCTGTGTGGTAGCCATCTTTACGTGGCTTATGTTTTATATTACCTTAGCCTATTGCTTTAAACTGCACCATTCTAAGACTGAAATGGCGCTGTGGCTGTTGGCTCTGCCCACTTCAGCTTCCCAACATGGCAGTGGTAAGTTTTCTACCACCTCTGGGAGTCATCAAGTATCAGAAATAGTGGGTCTAAGCTTTTATCAAAGCAGTGTGTAGCCCAGAAACCTCTTTCTTTTTTTTTTTTAAATACTAGTAAAGACTAAATCTATCACACAGCATAATGTGCCGCTGGCAGACGCCTCATTCCCACCATACTGCCAGTCAAACGCACCCGCCAGGAACCCGCCAGTGTTCAAACCTGTGTTTTGCCGCGTCTAGCTGCCCATATGAGACAAGAAGCAGGAACCTGGTTTTGGCTCTGTTTAAAATTGGTTATTAAATATTCTCAGGTTTAAGGTGGAAACTCGAGCTGTTGGGTGCCATTTGTTGCTGGAGGGCTTCTCTCCAGGTTCCCCAAGCCCTGCAGTCCCACAATCCACTTATAAAATAATCACTCAGACACTTATATCACTTATAAACTGTATGGCCGTGGCAGGCTTCTTGCTAACTGTTCTTTTATCTTAAATTAACCCATTTCTATAAATCTATACCTTGCCACTTGGCTGGTGGCTTACCGGCGTCTTCACATGCTGCTTGTCCTGGTGGTGGCTGCATTCTCTTCTCCCTTGTCCCACCTACTTCCTGCCTGGCCACTTACTTCCTGCCTGGTTACTGGCCATCAGTGTTTTATTTATATAGAATGATATCCACAGCAATCCTCCCGGCCTTCTTCATGGGTTGGGTTCATTGGGACATCGAGTCAATTGATTGGGCACCTACCCTGTTTCCTGCCTTTCTGGTTTACAGAAAACTGGCATTGGATCATTTTGATTTTATAAAATAATCTAGTAAATTATCAATAAGAATAAGAATAATAGGAATAATCAATAGTACTTATAACAATGAGACAGCCAAAGAACAGTTACTTTGAGGCTTTAGGTAAAGCTTGGAATGTCAGAAGAGGTTTAGAACTATGGTTTATGTGTGCAGTAGTGTATGAGTGCACAGTATATACACATTTGGAGGTAGAATATAGTTCTGGGTACAATTCTCTGATACTGTATTGACAAAAATACTTAAATTCAAGTATTACCATTTTTCCCAAAGGGGAATAAGTAATTTTCAGGATATTTTAAATATTTCATTGTATACTGAACATTTTAATGCCTTCATTCTATGTATTTCTATGTTCATATTTTAATATAATCTTGATGTCCCAATCAGCCAGAATGCACTTAGGTTTTATATCTTCCTTTATGTGTGTGTGTGTGTGTGTGTGTGTGTGTGTGTGTGTAAACATATGTGCATTCATGTTGAAAAACAAAACAGACAGAAAGTCTTAAATTTGAAAGAATTCTACTTTGAAAATTAAATTAGACAACATAGGGAGAGAGTTGTGGTTTACTTACCAGCTTCTTTATTCGTTTAGTTTTGAATGGCATCTCAACTCTCACCATAATTAATTCTTCACCTAGTCACTGGCATCATGGGGACATCAACCCCAATTTCTGACAGTTCTTAGAACTTCTGAAAGCATCAATAGACTACTGGCAATGGTCGAGAGAAAGCCCGAATTGACCTACTCTAGTGATAGGATGGCCAAACACCCTAACTGTCATGCTAGAAATCTCATCCAATGACTGAGGGAACGGATGCAGAGATCCATGGCCAGGCCCCAGGTGGAGCTCCAGGAGTCCAATTGGCAAGAAAGAGGAGGGTTTGTATGAGAGAGAATTGTTGAGACCAAGATTGGAAAAAGCACAGGGACAAATAGCCAAACTAATGGAAACACATGAACTATGAACCAATAACTGAGGAGCCCCCAACTGGATCAGGCCCTCTGGATAAGTGAGACAGTTGATTAGCTTGATCTGTTTGGGAGGCATCCAGGCAGTGGGACCAGGACCTGTCCTCAGTGCATTAGCTGGCTGTTTGGAACCTGGGGTTTATACAGGGACACTTGGCTCAGCCTGGGAGGAGGGGATTGGGCCTGCCTGGACTGAATCTACCAGGTTGAGCTGAATCCCCAGGGGAGTCTTTGCCTTGGAGGAGATGGGAATGGGGGGTGGACTGGGGGGAAGGCAGGGGATAGGTGGGTGGGTGGGAGAGGGGAGAACAAGGGAATCCATGGCTGATATATAAAATTAAATTAAATTATAAAATTAAAAAAAAAAAAACTTGTGAAAGCAAACAAGCCAAGAGGTTGTCTCAGAACTAGGTAGATCCTCCCAGATTTAGATGACACATATGAAAGAAAGACCCCAGTGGTAAAAATCCACATCTTCAGTGTTGAATTAAAATGCTGCTCTAATGGATGTGTGTAGAAATGTATTGAACAATGACTACTAAATTAATACACAGCTTCCCAGCTGTATTATATAACTTAACAATTACGTTGAGTGGCTCCACAATCCCCATATCACATGAGAAACTAGTTTCACACCAAGAGCTTGTAGGGAAGTGTCTTCTAACTTCTTTTTCAAAACAGGACATTGTTTTGCAATTTCCTATTCAACTGGAATACTTGAAAAATCATAGTTATAAAACAAAAGATTATTGTTTTGCTTCTAACTGCATAATAATCTCCCTTTTACATTAGCTTGAAAATTTTCATGTACTTATTTCACAGAAAAATGGGGAACAGATTATCTGACTGTAAGTTTGATGTAGAAGATCAACCCATCTCAGTTTTCTTCTAACTAGAATGTAAGCAGGTGAAGTAAAAGTCAATTTTCTATGCATCTCTCTCCCCAGGAATTTGACTGTGAGATAATAATGGAAGGAATTAATGGAGTATAGAGGTGATATCTAGCAAGTATGATTGTGTCCCGTGCATCTATCTTATTGCAAAATATATGCTTTCTTATGGTGTGTTCATTTAGTGGGTTAATGAATGAGGATGTAGTGAAACACAATTACAGGTCAATTTCCCTTAAGAACATGAATTCAAAAGTACTCAGTAAAATACTTGAAAACCAAATCCAAGAATATATCAAAAGATTATTCACCATGACCAAGAAAAGAAAAGAAAAGAAAAAGAAGTAGAAATATCTTTAATTGCATATGATATGATAGTATACATAAGTGATCTTGAACATTCCATGGGAAAATCCTACAACTTAAGATAAATCTTACAGTTAAAGATAAACACTTTAAACAAAGCAAAGCAGCTGAATACAAAATTAAATCATAAAAAATGGTAACCTTTCATATACAAATTATAAACAGATTGAGAAAGAAATTAGGAAATAGTATAAAAATATCTTGGGGTAATTCTAACAAAACAAATTAAAGGCTTATATGATAAAATTTCAAGTCTTTGAGAAAAGAAATTGAAGATAATATCAGAAAATAGAAAGATCCCCCATGCTCATTGATTGGTAAGATTAACACAGTGAAAAATACTTATTCTACCAAAAGCAATCTACAGATTCAATGCAATCTTCATCAAAATTCCAACACAATTCTTCATAGATCTTCAAAGGACAACTCTCAATTTCACATGGAAACACACGCACACACAAACACACAAACCCAGGATAGCTAAAACAGTCCTAAACAATGAAAGAACTGTGGGAGGTCTCACCATTCTTGTTCTCAAATTACGCTACAAAGCTATATAATAATAAAAATTACATGGTACTGGCATTAAAAACATACATGTTGATCAACGGAATCAAATTGAAGATCCAGAAATAAACCCATACACCTATGGACACTTGATTTTTGAGAAAGAACACTGTAAAAAAGACAGCATCTTCAACAACTGGCCCTGGTCAAACTGAATTTCCATATGTAGAAGAATACAAATAGATCCATATTTATCTACCTGCACAAAACTCAAGTCCAAGTGGATCAAAGTTCTTAACATAAAACTTCATACACTGAACATGATAGAAGAGAAAGCGGGAAATAGCTTTGAATGCATTGATGCAGGAGGCAACTTCCTGAACAAATCGCCAAAGGTGCAGGCACTAAGATCAACAATTAATAAAAGTGTCCATGTGAAACTGAAAGATTCTGCAAGGAAAAGGACACCATCATTTGAACAAAGCTGCAGCCTGCAGAATGGGGAAAGATTTTTACTAACTCCACATCCAATAGAGAACTAATATCCAAAATATATAAAGAACTCAATAAACTAGATCTCAAGAGAACAAATAACGCAATTCAAAAAAGGTGTATAGATCTAATCAGAGAACTCTCAATAGAGGAAGCTCAAGTGGCTGAGAAACACTTAAAGAAATGTTCAACATCCTTAGCCATCAGGGAAATTTAAATCAAAACTACTTTGAGATTCCATCTTACACCTGTCAGAATAGCCAACACCAATAATACAAGTGACAATTCATGCTGAGGAGGATGTGGAGCAAAGGAAACACTCCTCTGTTGCTGGTGGGAGTGCAAACTTGTGCAGCCACTTTGGAAGTCAATGTGGTGGTTTCTCAGACAAATAAGAATCAATCTACCACAAGACCCAGCTTTACCACTTTTAGGCATATACCCAAAGGATGCTCAGTCATACCAAAAAGACACTTGCTCAACCATGGTCATTGCAGCTCTATTCATAATAGCCAGAAATTAGAAACAATCTAGCTGTCCCCCAACCAAAGAATATACATATGGATAAAGAAAATGTGGTACATTTACACTCAGAACTTAAAAAAAAAAAATGACATCATGAACTTTGCAGGACAATGGATGAAACTAGAAAAAAACACCTGAGGAAGGTGACCCTGTTGCAGAAACATAAATATGGTATGAGTTCACTAATGTATGGATAGTATCCATTAAATAAATGATAACTAGCTACAATCTGTAGACCCAGAGAATTTAGGCATAAAGGAAAGGACTAGTGGAGACACATGAATTTCCCTAGGAAAGGGGAACAGAATAGATTTTATGGGTGGACTGGAGTCAGGTGTGATGATAATGGATCAGGATCAGGTGGGAGGGGAACGGGAGATGAGATTGAGAGAGGGAATGAATGGTAAGACAGCTAGAACTGACGGTCATTTGGGGGGTGGTATGAAAACCTAGTGCAGTGGAAACTGCCTATAATTTATGAAGATGATCTTAATGAAGTTTCCAAATAATGAGGAAGACAGAACCACAAGTGACCATCTCTTGTCACCAAGCAAAGCTTCCACTGCCAGGCCTGGGTTTCATTCAGTTGAGTTTTTGGACAATCGGTCTCATGGAAATGCCCAAACCACCGAGGTTGCTGCCAAGACAATAGGTTGCTCTCCGTAAACTGACAGCTAGGCCCAGTTGTTAAAGACAACATCCATACAACTCACTGAACATGGAAAAGTTGAGTTGGTACCTACATAAAATTTTTACCCCATGTTCTAATGTTTTTGATATAAACAACTTGTCCTGCCTGAAAAATATGCTAGGGCAATGGTGGCACGGACTTTATATGAATAACCAACCAATGTCTGATTTGAATTAAAGTGCACTCCATGATATAGAATTCTTACCCAACGCTGCTTTTGCAACCCAGAACCATATACTAGATAGCCCAGATACCTAGAGTAAAACCAAATGCTACTGATCCTTAAAAAAAAAAAAAACAGTAACAACAAAATGACTCCTAATGATATTCTGATATACTCAGAGATTGGTTCCTTATTCATCCACCATCAGAGGGGCTTCATCCTGCAGCACATGGAAATAAATACAGAGACCCACAGTCAGATATTAGAGAGAGAGAGAGAGAGAGAGAGAGAGAGAGAGAGAGAGAGAGAGAGAGAGAGAGAGAGAGAGCGAGCGCTTGGAACACACAGTTCTCACAAGATGTCATTACATCCCTCCCCTCAGATCAGGGAACCCTGCAGAAGAAGGGGCAGAAGGATTGGGGTAAAATAACGGGGCAGAGGACACCAGGAGAACAAGATCCTCTAAAACAACAAAGCACATATAAACTCACAGAGACTGAAGCAGCAATCACAGAGTCTGCTCAGGTCTGTAACAGCTTCTCTGCATATATACTATAGCTTCTAGCTTAGTAACTTTGTGGGACTCCTGAATGTGTAAATGGGTGGGTCTCTGATGTTTGTGCCTTCTCTTGGGGCTCTTTCATTTTTCTTTTGGCTTATCCTGTCCAACTTTGACAAGACAGCTTTTTTTTTAACTTAGCATATTTTATTGTTACGTTTTATTATTATGTCTTAGAAGCCTTTTCCTTTTCAATGAGAGAGAGAAAGGGAGTGGATTCCAATTGAAAAAGATGTGTGGAGTACCTGGGAGGTGTAGAGGGAGGGGAAACTGTATTTAGATTATATGGTATAAGAAAAGAGTCTATGTTTAATAAAAGGGGAAGTTTTTTAAAAATATAATAAACAGTTTCATACACATAAAGCAAAAGAGAAACAGAGCCCAAGATGGCTACTTGTGTTCTGGTCTGTCTTCATCCATGAAGGGATTCAAACGCATGAAAACCCACATCACTGAGTACTCTGCTGAGTAATTTCACCCATTACACACACACACACACACACACACACACACACACACACACACACACACACCTCCCACACCTCACACACATGTATATCCAACTCTATACAAACATGCACTCACATGAACCTACTTAGATATACATAGCGCGATACAACACACACAGAGACATACAAGCATACAGTTATACACACAACTCCACACACTTCAGACACTCACACAAACTAACAACCCACATACACACACATAAATACATAGTACTGAACAAGTACACACATACACACACACACATATATATGCACATACTATACAAATATACACACACAACACAAAATTTCCTATTGTTGTTATTATTAAGTAATAATTGACACAGAATAATGCACAGTACTTTGATGTATAATTGAGTTAGTTTTTATAACTATACATACTTATGCAATTGACACTCAAATCAAGATATGCTGAGATTCCAAACACTTCAACTCCTTCCTTATATTCTCTTTAAATAATCCCTCTCCCTCACTCCAGTAAATATTGTTCTGATTTTTATTCATTGATGAGTTATGCTATTTTGGGGCTACATATAAATGTAATCATACAACATCGACTCATTTGTGCTACCTAATTTGTTCGTTTGGACTCATTCTGTAGTTCATTAATGGGCTGCAGCTCACAGCTTGAAAGAAATGTTTTGCTTTAATGCATACCATAAACTAGTGTAAGTTAGATTGGCTTAGTGAGTTTAAAATGCAGTTTCTCCAATCTCACCTCTGGAGATTCTAATTGGAATGTAGATTACCATCCTTACTCTAGACAAACTAATGCATATGTTCCAGTGTGGCTCTGATACAGGTTGTTCAAGGACTATATTCTGACAGGGTTCCAGCTGGATTTCTCAATCATTCTAAACAATGCTTTCCCCATGTCACCACCTACATCCCATCTAAGAAAATACAATGACTCCTTGTTTATTGCCTATTGAATCAAGCCAAAGTACCTTTGCCTGACATATGAAGCTCTCCATCACAGGGTCTTGCTTGCCTGCTTGACACACCTTCCTATTACTCAGCAATGAGAACTTCCATGATCATCAGTCTCTTTAGTGACCCAACTGCCCATGCATCCCTCCACTGCAGATTCAGAGGCTAAATTTCTACTGCATCAAGGAAGCTATCAATGCTTGCTAAATTGAATAACAGCTCCAACTTTATATTCTGTGGAAACTGTGTATGTGGTTGGTGAACCCATAAATAATAACCAAGTCTGCCAGGCATCACAGGACCCTTCAGGTGGATTGATGAACTTCTGCTGCTACCTTTCCCTCATGAAACTGTGTTCTCTGCCATTCTTCTGTTAAAGAGTGTATCTTTTGACTCTACTCTCATTATGGAACATTGACATTATGTGTTCTCCTGTTCATATTTGGAAAATGATTAGTCTCATACTCTGTAATTAGAGAGAATTTGACCTTGAGTTATGGCTAAAAGCAAAACTGTAGTAATATATAACTAAATGCAGGGGGCAAAGGATAGAATAAAGATAATGGGAGATCTGAAGGGAGGCTTCAGTTCTTATTCATTTGTTCTGTTATCTTTTCTCTGATTGACACACAGCATTTTACAATGTCTTTCGCTACCAGAATTCAATTCCCTTCTTTTTTTTCTTTCCATCAACAATGCATTCTTAAGTTTCATTTTAGACATTCACAGAAACTGAGACTATAGTCATGAAAAAAACAAAAATATTGCCCTTGAGGAACTTATATTCTGCCAGGCAAATAATCCTCTAGACACACAGATAATAATCTTTTAAATATGTAATAAAACAGACTCTGAAACAAGGCAAAGTGAAGGAAAAGGAACAGTATCTACAGTTGCAGATAACAGACTTCTCAGTGAAAGTACACTTCAAGAGAACTGAACTAGAAGGGAAATGAACCATCTAATCGTATGGAGAAGACAATGTCAAATACAAGAGCAATTGCAGCAGTCACAGGCTCCTGTGTTTCAAGAGGAAAAGGGAAGCAGCTCAAAATGTATTGGGTATTAGAACACAAAGAACTTAGTTATTAGAACTTATGACTGTTATAAGAACTTGAACTTAAGAGACTGATAGGAGCATGAGAGAAAAGGCTGTATGTGAATAAAGAGACATATGATACAGTTACACTCAATCACAGCAGTAAGGAAAACCTATATAGAAAAGGGTTTTAATTTTTCAGGGGGTTTCAACACAAGATCTTTTCCTAGTTAGTTCATGGGTTGGCCAAATTCCTCAATCACAAGCCCACTTGGGTGGGTTGTTGGTTAACGTTCTTTCTAGATGAGCAATGTGGAGTCTCAGGTGAACGCTGACCAGTTGTTTATCTAAGTATTTTGAGACATTCTGTGGTTTGATCTTTAACAGGTGTGATTATATTACTCTGACAGTCATCAAATTGCAATTTGAACATCCTTAGACTTACTTTGTTTTCATTCACAGAAATTTTTCAATACTCTTAGTTGATTAATAATAACATGGAGTGTCCTGAGCTGAGGTATATATGATATAATTTATGATATCGTGGATTCGCTCCTTTAACTGGATTGAAAACAGGATATGGGAGGCAGCATTGGAAACTATTATAATAAATCAAATGAATAACTGTTAATTCTCAACACAGTGATGTGCGAAGAGTGAAGAAACAGTGCGATTGCAGTAGATTCTGAAGGTGACAATAACACAATTCACTAAAATATGAGGTCCAGGATAAAGAAGATACCCAAGAATATTTTCAAGGCTTTTGGCTTGAGCAATGTAAAAAATAGGGACACATTTATGAGTACTGTAGGAGATACAAGATATACTAACACATGTTTCAGTACATCCAGATGCCTTTTAGACACTTAGGTGGTGGTGTTCGGTGGCAGCGTGTATGAAAGTGGGGTGTTTACATGATATATTGAACTTGGAGAATATGAAAATATACACACACATTAATATATGGTATTTACAGTCATGAGATTGGACAGTTAGACAAAGAGAAGAACTATTGCCTAGGGGCTAAGATGTGGGATAGTCTCCATACATAGCTGTCAAAGAGATTCAAAAGAACAAGTAATAAAGAGAATCTGGAAAAGCATAGAACACAAAGCCACATGTGAAAAAATGCTTTACAAAGAAGATTGTGATCAAAAGTGTACACAATCTTGAAGTCTAATAATTAATTATTTAGTTCAGGTATATGAAGTGCATTTGTAAGTTTCACAACAGCATATTCAGTGGAATAATAAGGATAGGTTAATTATTCATAAGAATGGGATGTACACTAAATTAGAGAAGATGAGTTGTAAATAAAACTTAATATATAACTCAATAGCTAGCTGAGGAATGGTAGAGTAGCTACACTAGCTAAAGAGGTAACATGATACATAAGCATCCTATCTTATAGCATAAATATATAGTATGATTGTGAACTCAGGAAATAACCTAAGAAGAGGAGGATGGTAGAATAGAGGAGAGAGGGAGGGAGAAGAGACAGATATCAGAAATGGTTTACTCAGATTGGTTTCAAGAAGTAGGATCTTAAGAAGAGAATGGGTTGGCACTCAGAGCCAACTTATCTGTATTCTCAGAAACAAAGAATGGTGAGTACCTAGGCACTGGGGAGTGTACATAGGGTAGCAGGAATCTGCAGCCTCCTTCTTCCCATTACTTACATTTTCACCACAATTAGAAAATGAAGCTATCAATTGAAATTAAGGGTAGTAGTAGGGGTAATTGAGGATTAAAAGGAAATGTATATCCTCTATGAGGACTGGACCATGAAAGAATATGGGAAACTGTGAAAAAAATTTAGGCATTCCTGAGGAACCATGGGAGGGTAGTGTCAGGAGTGTAAAGTGCTAGTATTTCTGAGTATTTAGCCCCACATAAGTCATCTTTACAGTCTTCATCTTGCACAAGAAACATACCTAAAGATACTAACCAAGTTCATGTGTCCAACTTCATTGCTCACCACAACATACTCTTGTTTTGAACTTGGTTTCAAGTGTTGGTTTCATTCCTCAAAAAGAGTTCACTCCCCTTACCATAACCCAGGATGGTGGGATGGTGTCATGCCCTTCAACTGAAGAATGAATAAATAAAATGTGGTACATATACACAATGGAGTACTGCTCAGCAGAGAAAAACAATGACATCATGAGGTTTGCAAGCAAATGGATGGATCTAGAAAAAAATCTGCTACTCACAAATCCAGGGAGGCTATTTAGGAAACAGGACCCTAAGAAAGACACAAGGATCGCCCAATGACAGAGAAATGGATGAGATCTACATGAACAACCTGGACATGAGTGGGGGTAATGAAGGGCAAGGTTTGAAGGAAAGAGAGCTTAGGGGAGCAGGAGATCCTAGCTGGATCAAGAACAGAGAGGGAGAACAAGGAATAAGAGACCATGATAAATGAAGACCACACAAGAATAGGAAGAAGTAAAGTACTAGAAAGGTCACCAGAAATCCACAAAGATACCTCCACAATAGACTACTGGCAATGGTCTAAAGAAAACCCAAAATGACCTACTCTGGTGATAGGATGGCCAAACACCCTAACTGTCATGCTAGAAATCTCATCCAATGACTGAGGGAACCAGATGCAAAGATCCACGGCCAGGCCCCAGGTGGAGCTCCAGGAGTCCAATTAGCAAGAAAGAGGAGGGTTTATATGAGAGAGAATTGTTGAGCCTAAGATTGGAAAAAGCACAGAAACAAATAGCCAAACTAGTGGAAACACATGAACTATGAACCAATAGCTGAGGAGCCCCCAACTGGATCAGGCCCTCTGGATAAGTGAGACAGTTGATTAGCTTGAACTGTTTAGGAGGCACCCAGGCAGTGGGACCAGGACCTGTCCTTAGTGAATGAGCTGGCTGTTTGGAACCTGAGGCTTATGCAGGGACACTTGGCTCAGCCTAGGAGGAGGGGACTGGACCTGCCTGGACTGAACCTACCAGTTTGAGCTGAATCCCCAGGGGAGTCTTTGCCCTGGAGGAGATGGGAATGGGGGGTGGGTGGGCTGGGGGTAAGGCGAGGGGGGTGGGGGGGGAGGACAGGGGAATCCATGGCTGATATGTAAAATTAAATTAAATTATAACATAAATTTATAAAGACACACACACAAAAAAAAACCATACTTAACTCCATCATTTATGTTATTAACTATTTTCTGACTATAAAAATTGAAACAGAATAGTTACTGCATCCTACTCCCTAGGAGAGTCTATAATGTGACTTCTTCATATTAAGGGAGAAAAAATAATCTAAGCAAAGGACAATAAGAGTAAGTAAAACAGGAATCAGGCAAGTTGGTACATGTTTGTAATCCATAGACTTAGAAGGATGAAACAAGATAATCAACAAAAGTTGGAGGCTGGCCTGGATCTATTATGAATTCAAGACCAGATTGAGCTAATTGTGAGACCTCGTTGCAAAAAATCAATAAAAGCATGTAAACATATGACAACAAAAGCAAATAACCTTCCACAACCACTATGATTTTTTTTATCCAGTAGACAAAATACTCTAGGTAACAGAAAAGTCCCATTTTTTTTAATGGGAATAGTGGTAGGGTTTATTATACCCAAGATAATAAAATATTGTATCTGGAAAGGACTTTGGGGCTTCCTCATGAGCAAATAGAATCAATGATTTTTCAGAAGTGGATAGTTTTCATTGTCAATATGCTGCATTGCAATCTGTTTTGCAGTCTGCCTGGATATCTTCTTACAGCATCGAAGAAAAGTAAAGGAAATTAAAGATTTTCTCTCTTTGCCCCTTTACATAGTTAAAAATCTTAACCCTACCCTTTAAAGGCTTTAAGTTTGAAGGACTTGGTTACCACATTGCTTCTCTGAACTCCCAGGAAAGGAAAAGTCTAACTTGAGTAAACTGTATTTCAATAGATGTTGTTCTCAGTGAATGGCCTTCCCAGGTTGAGTGAGTTCTGGGCCCTAAAATATAACTGTTAATGCTAAAAGAATCCAACAAAGGAGGAAGATGGAGATAAAACAAAAGAAAAGAGAAAGAAGTAGAGCTTGATGCCAAACTGTTCCCTCATTGTGAGCACACAACTTACTCATAGGATTGAATGCAGAGCAGACATGTCCTCATTTATGCCATAAAAGAAAGTCATAACAGGCATTTTCATTCACCCTATTTTAATTATTTTTTAAGATTTTCTGAATATATTTTTAAACACAAATTAGTTTAAACTATGGGTTAAACTAGAAGGTATATGGGAATGATTTTTCATGGACTCCAGGAGCTTTGGGATAAACAAACATGAGTGAGGTTTAGTCCTATGCTGTCATCTACTCAGTTTATGATGATGGTAAACATCTCTTATTTCTCTACGTTTCATTGACTGTGACAATAATACTGAGGTAACCACTGGTTCTGTTCACTAATCATCTCTGTTTCTATCACCTTCTAGCTATGGAAGATGTCTATCTCCTCAGCCCTTTGAGTTTATATGTGTTCCTGTGACTTGCTTATCTTGAATTGGAAGTTATGGAAGCTTTCATCAAAATTTGCCTCACCACCTTCTCCTCTCCTAGACTAGTCAGTGACTAAAAGAACAAAGTAAACTGTAGCTGTGGTTTCTCTCTGGGGTCCTGCCAAGCCCACACAGTCCCACAGCCCATTTATAAAATAAACACACACTTATATTATTTAAACTGGCCTAATGGCTCAGGCTTCTAGGTAGCTGTTCATTAACCCATTTCTATTAATCTATATGTAGCCACATGTTCCATGGCTTTACCTGCTGCCTTTATATGCTGCTCCCTGGATGGCAGGCTGGCATCTCCTCCCACTCCACCTTCCTGTTCTCCCAATTCTCCTCTCTACTAGTCCTGCCTATACTTCCTGCCTGGCTACTGGCCAATCAGTGTTTTATTTATCAATCAATCATCCACAACAGTAAATATGTTCTATAAATTTTATGGAAAATACTAAATTATAAAATAAATAATAACATAGCCAAATGGTATTTTAATATAATTTAATGTAAAGATAGCAAGTAGACATGAAAGCACATTTAAAATGATTACCAAACTACATTAAAGCACCTAGGGACCTGCAAGAGTGGGAAGTTGTGACTAGATAAAGGAGTGAAAATTAATGGGACTGTAGCTAGAGTTTTCCTGCCTGGCCCACAGTCAGGACAAATCTTTGTCACCCGCCAGTCCCACAGCCACTCAGACCCAACCAAGTAAACACAGAGACTTATATTGCTTACAAACTGTATGGCCGTGGCAGGCTTCTTGCTAACTGTTCTTATAGCTTAAATTAATCCATTTCCACAAATCTATACCCTGCCACACGGCTCGTGGCTTACCAGCATCTTTTCATGCTACTTGTCAGGGTGGTGGCTGGCAGTGTCTCCTTCTGCCTTCCTGTTCTTTTATTTCTCCTCTCTGTTAGTCCTGCCTATACTTCCTGCCTAGCCACGGACCAATCAGTATTTTATTTATTGACCAATCAGAGCAACTTGACATATAGACCATCCCACAGCACAGCCAAGTGCAGACCATCTCAGACACCTACACTCAGGCCCGTGGTCCTAATCATCCTCTATGTGGACCTGCTGGGTAAAACCATGAGGAAACAGAAAACGGGCTCCAACAGGACATACAGAACATCCCACAGCATGGGACGAAGCAGAATTACTAGTGCCTGATGATTAATTGACCCATGGGAGACTCCTCAAATGCAAGGGCATCACTATGGAGTGGTGTGGCCAGTACCCAACATGTACACTGATGTGAGAAGAAATAGGAACAAACATTGAAAGCCCTGCAGGCTCCTTGTAACCTGGATTACCCAAAATCAATGGTCACGTACAGGAAAAAGGATCTATGGTAGAGTTCATGGAAGATGGTTTCCCTGTGTAATGAAGCAAGGAAAGAAAAGCAAAGATTTGAGAAGCAAGAAGTGAAAGAGTGTTTGGCTATGAGGAATAATCATCATACAGCCATTGTAACATAGAATATAACTTATATCATTTATAAGAACAAAATGTAAGGCTTGACCAAGGAGCAAGAAAATAAGAAACTACAACAAATGGGATGCTCATTAGCCTAAACCAGTGGCTCTCAACCTTTCTAATGCTGCAAACCTTTAATGCCATTCTTCATGTTGTGGTGATCCCCAACCATATAATTATTTTTGTTGCTACTTTATAGTTTTGCTACTGTTATGAATGATAATGTAAATATGTGTTTTCTGATGGTCTTAGGTGACCCACAGGTTGAAAATCGCTGGCCAAAAAGAAACAGAGTATCATCCATAATTTACAAACCTAATAACATCTTGCTGTGCAGAACAATCATTCTATGTTGCAAGGAGTTCAGAGAAGTTTGTCCTTTAGTGTCCCCTTAATCTAAATATACTCAGCAAGAAAACGATACAGCTCCAATCTTTCCTTCCGGCCCAGCAGTCCAGCCAACCACTGTTTAGTTTAACCAATTAGCAATTTGCAGGGGGAAATGTGAACAAATTAATGCTGATGACTTGGGGCCACTAATTGGCTGCAGAGCTGTCGGAGTGGCAGCGCAGTTGCTAAATCAAATTGATAGCTAAGGGCCATGAGCTGTTCAGCAGTCTGCTCTTTTCATTTGGGGCTCCAAGGCCAAGGAAGAGGCTTGTTTACTGTGGCACCTCGGTCAATCTGCCATAACCGGCTCATCATCCCCACAGCTGGGGATGGTCAGTATTTTTACTGGTGATTGTGGGTATGTGTCTCCAGAAAGGCCAGCAGCTGCCACTCTTAGGGAAAGATGCTCATCCTTTCTGACAGGCAAGGAGGCATCTGAGGTGAACTGCAAAGCCAATGCAATTCTGGATAATAGGATGAATCCTTGGCAGCCACACACTGGAGGGCAGACATGGGGGCTAGAGAAGACATAGAAAGAATGGAGCCTCATAGGGAGGCTGCCTGGACTTGAGCTCAATTAACTTGGTTGAGTCTTTTCTCAGAGTTCCCATGAGTTAGCACTGCTATCCAAGACAAAGAACATGCCCTACACTTAGCTCACAGAATTTAAGTAACAAAGTGACTGGCTCCCTTGGAAGTAGTTCTCTGATAAAGGTGTGACTCACTTTGAAGATAATGGGGTTTTTTGTTTGTTTGTTTGTTTGTTTGCTTTTTCTCAGATCATATCCTGACACCTTTAGGTAGAATTCTAAGGGAAACAATATTTATGGCTCGTTCAAATAATTGAACTTCTTAATGCTTTACAATAGTGATCAAGATTCACAGTGAATTTTGTAATTTTGTCTCATATCTCACTGAACTGGACTTTTCTCAACAGTGGTAAATATTTGTGGCTGTGACCATAATGGGCTGTGATGCTACTGCTGACATTTTGTGAGCCGGTCACTAGGAATGTCACTGAACATCCTATAGTACACAAAAGTCCCTGGATAGTGAAGAATTTTCCAGTCCAAAAATGTTAATAAGGCCAAAGATGAGAAATTCTAATTTACACTGATATTCATCATAGAGAAAACTGCTTGATTGTATGGACTTACACAAGAGTAAGTGACAGCTAAGTTCCAAGATTGGGTGGTGCATAAATCTGGATAATGCCCTCCCTTGACTGAAATAAAGGGTATTACAGATTATAAGGCAAAATAGCTTTGCTTTATATATTTCCAACATCGAGTCTCAAGAAGATTTCAAGCAATATTGGTATTTATTAAAGATTTCTGTTCACTAAATATTTATTAAGCATTTAATATTCACCAGCAACTGGTCTAAACAAAATTGCTATCCAAGAGTTCTTAGTCTAGAAGCACATAGGTAATGGACATGGCCTTCTTGCAGTCTCCCCCATCAATCCCTTCATGATTCAGTTTCCAAGGGTTGTTTCCTACAAGGGTAACACGGGTTAAGACAGGTAAGATATTTAGACCAGTATGTACCACATAGTACAAACTCAATAAACAGCTAAGACTGGTTACTAATTTTAATAAATTATTTATTTTTATGTGTCTACCTGCATCAGAGTCCCACAGAGGTCAGATGGCACTGGGTCCCCTGGAACTGGAGTTACAAATGGTTGTGAACTATTGGATGTGAGTGCTAGGAATGGAACCCAAGTCCTCTATAAAAGCAGTAACAATACTTAAACATTGACACATCTCTGCAGCTTCTACTCACTATTTTTAGAACAAAATTACTACATGTTTCTTCAAGAAATCCTTTTGAGCAATAAATGTTATTTAGACACTTACATTTGGGTTCCCCATACATAGCAAATTGCTCATTTCTGTTTGGGCATGATTAACAATATTCTCCACCAAGAGAAATATGATTACATCCTCATTACAGATGATTAGTTTGAAGGGAAAAAATCAAGCATTTTGTAGATATTTATCTGGCATTTCTGATTTGAATGCATTATTCAACTTAATGTCATAGATATGAAATAATTCAACCAACTATCTCTGTCCTGAAGTGATTTTCAATAATTTGCGGAGATAAACCACAAGGCACTTAACTTGGAAAAATGAGCAGAGTCAATAAATCCCAGAAAGGATCAAAGGAGAGGGGCATCCTTAAAGGATAATAGGAATAGCAGTGGAAGGAAAAGCACAGTGAGGAGCAAAAGACTGTCTCTTCGTTCTTCTCATCCTTAGAGTTCCCAGCAAATTTTAGGAGCATTCAAACAGACAGCTCACAAAGAAGGGGCAAACCAAACTCTGTAGTCCAATAATGTGGAAATGGAGGATTGAAAAGCCAAAGAAAAGGAAGTACTCAAGTAGCTTGGAAGCCTTAGAACTCTGATCTGACTGCAGACACAGCATTAGCTCAGACAGAGTTGATAGGATCATGCAGACCTGCAATGGCTTGTCAGGTTCTCCAAGTGAGGTTCACTAGGTGTTTCAAGATGGTTCTCAGAACTCCTGTTTCTTTCTTCAGCTAGGAGTGTCTTACTGATACTTCTGAGACTGGCCATAAAATTCACTATTCACAAGTAACTGCTGGAATATCTGTTGAGTATTTGAGAAACTAGCCCATCTCCATTTTGTTCCTAAGAGCCATTTTGAATCAATAACCAAGTTAAGTTTCTGTTTACTAATAAACATGAGTTGATGTTTCTCAGAACTGGTCTGTGCTCTACCCAGTAACCACAGAAACATAATGTAAACCAACCTCCCAGATCTACCTGTTCTGGGAAATGTTCTACATCCATTTTTGCATGACCCTCTTCCCTTAACTGCTTGGTCTTGCTTCTATAACCATGCTTACATGCAAAATCCCTTACCCTATAGTTTTACCCCAAAGAACGGGCTTGAGAAATTGCCCCCCTTCTGGTCTCAGGAACTCCACCTTAGGAGAAGACAACTACTGATTGGGCTCTAATGTGTACCCAAATAAAACTTCCTTTAATTTGGCCATAATTTGGGTACGTGGTCTTTCTCTTCAAGTCTGTAGGATTAATAGAGTAAACAAAATAAGAGCTGAGAAAATGTGCTTGGACAATCAAGTCTCTGCAAATCAAGCCTGTACTTAACAATCACTGAAAGGACTATTTGTAGCAAATTCTTTGAAAAAAAAATGTAATCTCTACTACTGCTTTGCTCCAAGTGCAATTACCTTCATTTACACACACACACACACACACACACACACACACACACACACACACACACACACACAGTGAGAGAGAAAGAGAGAAATCAAGTAAGACCTTATGCATGTTCTCAGTTGAACCATCTTGTAGAATTAAGTCATTTTTGCTCATTGACATTCAGCTGGACCTCCTTTAGAAAGAAAAATATTTCTTTTCTCAACCTTCCCCAAGAGGTCTTGACAAGCCTTTCATGAATTAGTATACCTGAGAGCACCTTGTAAACTGCAAACTGAGAGGCACTTTCAGTTTCTGGAGGATATTTAATTTGTATCTAACTGATTGTCTTAGAGGGAAATTGCTTTGAATTCAGTTGGAAAGCTGTTTGGTACCTTAAGAAAAGTTTGAATTTTTACAAAGTTATGTGATTTAAATTATTTCAGTCTTCTCTATGCATTAAATAATATCACTAAATTCAGCTTGAAACCTATATGTAAGGCACACTATGAGTCAGTCCTCTAGGATTAATTTGCCTAGTAGAAATTTGGTGCTGTAAAATATTTATGAGAAAATGTTTTAGATAAGTATTATTGTACTTTTTATACAGATGGAAGCAATACCATTTTTCTCCTAAGATGAATTTGAGATAAGGTTGACAATTACACAGTAGTATAATCTTTTTCAAGAAGTTAAAGTTTTTAAATCCTCTTTACTGGACCATCTACACCTGTAGCATAGTCTAAGATATATGGAGAATCTCTCAATTACTGCATTCATAAAAGAACCTTATAGGAAAACTTCATGAAAAGCAAATAAAATGCTGGGGTTGCTCCAGCTTTATCATTCCCAGGCTACGGGAAAACAGATGAAAATCTATTTCCATATTGCTATTCATCTATTAAGGTCTAGATAATAATAAAATTCCAAGGCTGACGGGACTTTTATCTAAATAAAATTTATGCTTTGGGTTTCCAGGAAGTAAGGAATTCAAATAACGATTATTCTTGGTGTTTGATTAAACCAGTTCCAATTTGTGTGGTCCCTCACAGAAACTGCCTGATGGATGAGACAAAGCTAGGGTGGCTCTAACAGCCCAGCAAGCTAATTGATTTATAGAAGCTTGAACACGGTTTCTGGAGGCAACGGAACATATGAGTTATCAAAGGGGAAAGCAAGGCTTTCATTGTCCCCCAGGCCTACTGGCATCACTATCTGATCCCAGGCTACCTGGAGGCTTCGTGACAACAACACAGTTATACTTCCATCTTGAGGGTAGAAATAGTGAATTATCAGAAACCAAATGAATAATAAAATCTGCTGAATCATCCATCAACTTATTTGACACCAAAACCTTTCAAAGACAAAAGCTATCACCAAAGAGTGTACTTGTCTCCTACTAGTAATTAATTTTGATGCTTAGACGTTGTCTTCACATATCAGTGTATCTGGATACAATCTATACTTGATGTTGAAGAAGATCAACAAACTGAAGCTGTTAAAACCTATGGATAGGACACAAAGTGAAGTCAAAGCCCACATCTGGTTTGGATGTGAAGGACATGATTATATCCATCTTCAGTTGTGATAAGAGTCCCTACAGCCATGATGAAAAGATTTCTAGGTATTCTAAAGAGACCTGGACATCCATTCCATATCTTTTTTATGCATCTACAGCTCAGTTATTTCAGACACTGTTCTGAGTGCTTGAGTACATTGGGGATGAACACAGAGAATACTTTTTCAAAGGCTTCACTCCAGATGGAGGCAATGTGGCTGAGGTGTGTGTGGTGGAAGCCAATGCATGAATAAATGCCCAATAATATCATAATAAAAAGTGCAGACATGAGACCTACAGACTTAATCACTGATAATCAAAATAGCTCAAGTAAATAAGTAGAATGTTTATTTTTTTACCTGTCTCATAAACTATTCTCATTAATGCAAGCATACATACCCAGAAATTTCTGATTCACTACTAGTCCAACTGCTTCCTTTCAGAAGTATCTATTTCAAATCTTGCAACTGAGTACACATCTGTGCATGATGAGGTACACAATGTAATGGGGTTATTTGGTCTTAGATCAGAGCAGATACTTAGGAGAAAATAAGTGATAGATTGTGGTGTTATCTTATTTGTGCTGAATTGTGGTGATATTTTATTTGTGCTTTAATAAATAAAGCTTGCCTGGAGATCAGAGGAAAAACCAAGCCATTATAAGAAAACAAAGAAGTTAGGCAATGGTAGCTCATGCCCTTGATCCTATCACTTGGCAGACAGGGATCTGTCTGGATCTATATGAGTTCAAGGCCACACTGGAAACAGAGTCAGGAGTGGTGGCACATGCCTTAACTCCAATACTAGTTAACCATGGAGGTCTGGAGGTCTGTTCAGACAGAAATTAAGTGACAGAACTGGGTAGGAAGAGGAAGTGATGTAGCTAGACAGAGAGAGCAAATCAGATGGCAAAACAGCAAGGCATATAGGCTTGGGTAGACAGGAAGTAACTCGCATTGGGAAGCTGCAGAATTGGTGAGGTAAGATCGGCTGGTGGCTTTCCTTAATTCCCTGATCTTTCTCAGGCTTTCACCCCTATATCTGGTTCCACGTATTTTCATTTAAAAAGACCATTTAGAAATTCATCTACATAGATGGCAAGTTTAAAACCTGGCCTCTCCACCTAACCCCATGTACATTTGAACCTCCTAAGCCATAGGTTCCTTATATGTTATAGAAATAATAGCACTCTATAGACCATTTATTATTGGAAAAGTTGAGAGATTTAGTATTTAGGACTACCCAACAGAGAGAAATAGAGTGCATATTTTACAGAGCATATTTCCTATTACTCAGTTTCTAAGAGGTGTTCACAAGAAATTGAGTGATGTTGAAAATGCAATGCCAGTTATCGGTATGTTGGAATGTTAATTTATGGCCAGATTTATATGCAGATTTAAAAAAAAAACTTTCTCTGTAACAATCTTAGTGTCAAACTCTAACAAAAAATATGTGTGTCTTTATGAGCTTGAGATTGTTATGGTTGTCATCTGAAGTTACACGTGAAAAAAAAAACCTGAATATGGAATTTTCTGTCATGAAATTATTTAAATATGGAAAACAATCAATTGGATTTATTGAATTTCAAATGGAACACCTTCACATCAAATTAAAAGTCAGACCACCCTTGTTAAATGAGCACTGACCTAAGTTCAAGGATACAATGAAGCATCCAGCACCTTCTCATGGAAATGTGAAGAAATGAAACTTACTTCAGTTAGAAATGTCTACTCAATTCTTCATTTTTGTAGCTTGCACACACCACAGCTGAGGCTATAAGCAGTTTATACACGACAATGCTTCTTGTCAGGAATCTGCAATTTCTTTTATTTTTCTAGCTGCAATTGGATCTTTTATTTTAATGAAGCTAATAGGTCTCACGAGTTGGAGGTGTTATTTTTCAGCTTTAATGTGGTATAATTGGCAATACCAAGTCATTTTGATATTTACAAAAAGATAACTCAATTACCATAGACCCTGACACATCATAAGCACTCAATAAATGTTACATAATTTTGTTATGAACCGTAAGAAGTTTAGTTCATGAAAAGGAAAACTAAAGCTAAAATAGAAGTTATATAAAAGCAGCTGATTTGCTAATTGTTTTCTAGGCTCTTATTGCCCAGCAGTTGGAAAATATTGAAAATGAATTTGTTTCCATAAAAAATGTTTCTTTCCCAAACTCACTTATAAATGTTGGATAAACATGAAAGAACAATACATTTGTAAAGAAACTCATTCATTGGCCTACCTAGGACTTCCATGTATCTCAGTCAGTTCTGTAAACATAGGGCACATTGCTGGCACAATCAATATTTTGCATATTTTAAATAGTATTGTCTGTATTGGTTCCCCAATTCTGAGTACGCAGTTTCTTTTCAAATTATGGAGTCCTATGGGATGCCTGTTTTGACAATTATTTCTCTGTCCAGATTCCCATCTTTTAAAAGCTCATTTCATAAAGAAATGTAGATAGGCTTCATACATATCTGTAATTTCCATAGGCTGAAACACGGGAACACTGAGACCCTTGCATGTTGCAGGGCTAAATACATGTTTGACAGACAACCAGTGCCCTCCCCAGGGAGTAAACAGAATGATGAAGTAGTATACGGCTCCTAAGAGGCTTTTTAGATACCTTCACCACATCTTTTCATCAATCCACAGAGCTATGGCTTGTTTATCACTTATATGGCCCAGTCTCTCAAGACTTCCTTGGTATTTGACTGTAATATTCCTAACTCAAAATTGCAAATATAAATTTTTAGGTATGATATAGTCATAAAATTGTGTAGAAACTTGAATTCAGTGAGGCTTTGTAACCTGTACCCTATCAAGCAAGCATCTTGAATGGATTTTCCTTTCATGTGGGCATTAAGCCAGAAAAGCATCTTGCCTTAGAGCTAAGTCTGTTCTGCTATTTGTTTATGTGTCTTACTTAGAAGCAAGCTGAGATGCTGCCTGGGTACTTCTTTTTGCCTTGCTGCTTTGATTCTGTTCTTCCTTTCTGCTTGTTGTATCAAATACCCTGCTTCATCAGCTCACTGAAAATGTGCTTCCTAACAATAACAAAGGTTATTACAAAGAGAAACTTAACTTTGACTAAAAACTCTTCCAGACATATATTTACCTAAACACAGTCAATGGATTCAAGTACCTCCCTCTGATCCAGAGAAAAGAAAAGGCTGTATCCCCAGTACATCAGAAGCACGGGACCAACTTGTGTTACCTGTGCAGTTAACAATTGATGAGGGGGCAGGATTGGGTTGGAGATGAGTACTATTTTCAGCAGTTTCCAAATGTATGGCAGAACTATCTGTTTTCACAGTATCCTCAGGTGCTGTGTCTCCTCACCTCCTGGAACAGATACAATGGCCAGCTGTTACAGACATCACATTCCTCAAAGACAGCAAACAGTGTGAATGGGAGCCTTTGTGCAGGATTAGGATGAATCTGGCTTTGCTTCTCTGTATACATGCCAAACCCTCAGGAGCACTTATTTTAATCAATTATATTTTACCTTAAACTTTGAATTTTTCTCCTAAACAAGACTCTGGAGTCAGACTTTAAGGGTTTCAAATCAGGATGATAGCCAGAAATTGATGTGAGCTATATATGAGTTTTTATTAGTAGCTTGTTAATCCAAGCCTCTTTGCCACATATTCTACACAGAACAGGGACTCTGACAGCATTTTCTCTTGTCATTGGAGGGACGTCAACCATGTAGAAGTTCCAAGCCCAGCAAGACTCTTCAGCTCCAATGCATAGAGCTTGGCCTCCACCATCTGTGATGGTTTGGATTAATAGTCTTTTTCCTTGAGAGTCACCAGACAAACTCTTATGTCCACACAAGCTTCTCACAGCAAAAGCCCAACACTGCTATTCATCATTGCCACCAGAGGACCAGAAACTCCATTTATTTTCTCTCTGCTACTGACAAATATAATTTATAGGCTTTAAAGACCTAATTATTTTCTGTGATACGGGTTTAAATTTGAACACTTCTCCACTTAGGGGTAAAAGAGGTAGTGGATGTCTTAGAAGCCTGACACCTCCCAACTCTCTGTTTCAGATTCTTTTCTTTTTTCTTTATTAAGAAAATTTTTATTCATTTTACATACCAACCACAGACACCCCTCTCTTCCCTCCTGCTGCTCCCCAACCTGGGGTTCCCCCAAACCTACCCTCCCCATTCTCTCCTCTTAAAAGATAAGGCCTCCCATGAGAAGTCAGCAAGGCCTGGTGCCTTCAGTTGAAGCAGGTCCAAGCCCCTCCCCCTTCATCAAGGCTATGCAAGGTGTCCCATTATAGGTAGTGGGCTTCAAAAAGCCAGCTCATGTACCAGGGATAGATCCTAATCCTACTGCCTGGGGCCCCTTAGATTCTTGGGTGAGAGGCCACAGTGGGAATGAAATGTGAAGTTTAGACCAATATACAAGTATATGGAAAAAATAGAACCTCACTATGATGAAACTAGAGTCTTGAGAAAGCTCCTATTGTCCTGTTCGACAAAATCCCTGCATGCCATCCCTGTGCATCCTCCTGGGCTGAGTCCTATCTCCTCGTCTTCTTTAGTAGACTGTCTGGGGACTGATTTGCCTGCCAGCATAGAATACTAGAGATGTAAGATTTGCCATCTTACTCCCTTTTCCAGGATATTCCTTAGCCAATGATTGATTGATCAAGGGAAATTAAAATCCATTTACCCATAATAAAGCCTGAAATGTAGTTCATGCCTGTAGTTGCAGCATAGACTTCATCTCACAGGAGGCTGGCTTTTAAAGTTTCTCTCTTGCCTGGCACCTTCTTTCTTTGTTCTCTCCACCTTGTTACTGGTTCCTTCAGGGAATATTTCTCTCATAAATCACTTGAATATCAATTATAATCTCAGAATTAGCTTTTGACCATCTGTCTTAAAACTACTAGCTAGTAGGCTTGCCAGATGGCCCAGTAGTTAATAACATTTGATGCTTTTTTAGAGGACCTGAGTTCAGCTCCCAGCACCCACACTGGCTCGCAGTCTAGAACTCCAGCTCCAGAGAATACAAGGACTTCATCTGGGCTCCACAGGTACTTTCACTCATGTCGATATATACGCACAGAGAGACAAAAAAAATGCACACAGTTAAAAGAAATAAGCAAAAAAGTAATAAAATAAAACCCTACCAATTAGTCCCATAAGAAGGTAAACATCAACTGGAACTATAAGGAAATGGTAGAAGCAGCTGTTGCTGTCCCCAAAGACACCAGTCACCAATAGCAGTAACTCAGTACATAGGTACCTTCTGAGTGAAAACTACAGGCCTTCACCTCCATCAAGGCTGTCTGTCTGGGTGAAACCCTCACAGAGCAGCAGCCTTCTGATTCCCTACAGTACCTCATGCAAGGATCATCCCCAGATGGAACATTACTTTGGTCTTTCCTTACCTTCCCACAGTCAGCACTGATTTCTACATATTCACTCGATATTGGCTTATTATTGTCCCCACACACCATCATCCTGCAAATGTCAGCATCTTTGTTCTGTGTGGGATATTCTGGGACAAGAAAGGTTCCTCTGTAGTTGAAAGTGCCTACTTCTCTTGCAGGAGACCTAGGTTCAGTTCCCAGAATTCACATGGCAGGTTAGAACTGGCTTCATGTCTAATTCCAGGGGACCTGATACCCTCTTCTGGCTTCCAGAGGTGCCTGCAAACACATGGTACAAGAGACTCACACAGAAACACACAAATACACATAAATTTAACAAGAAATAACATTTTAAAAAATGTTATATATCTACAATATGAATGTGTTATATATATTTATATAATTTATATATAATATTAAATGTGTTTTATATGTGTGTGTGTGTGTGTGTGTTATATGTCTATATATCATGTACTCTCTCTAACAGCATTAACCTATTACAATTTAAATTTGACTTACCAGTCAACACTGGAAATTATTTTTCTAGCATATATCTTCTCCTTTCTTAGAGTAAAAATGATCTTCTCTGTCAATCTCTAATTCTTTGTTTTCCAGGAATAAGTTTGTTAAATACATGTGTTGTGACCTCCCTGAAAGTAGGAAACATTCCTTTCAGCATTTTAGCATTTTATTTCTGTTTTAGTTGAGGATGACCTTATGCTTATGATCCTCCTGCCTTTGTCTACATATGCTCAGATTACAGATGTCACAAGGATGGGAATTATTTTGTCTGTCATTTATTTACTAGCCAAAGGACCACAACACTATTGTAAGGCAGGCTTCTCGTTGGAATTGCCAGCTCCCCAATAAACAACACAGAGACATACTATTGATTATAAATGCTCGGCTGATAGCTCAGGTTTGGTACTAACTAGCTCCTTCAACTTAAATTAAGCCCATTTCTTATCTATGCTCTATGCTTTACCATGTGACTTGGTACATTTTTAGCATGGCAAATTCATCTTCTGTTTTCTCTGTGTCACCTGGCAACTCCGCCCTCCTTCTTCCCAGCATTCTTTCAGTCTGCCACTTACATCTTCCTGCCAAGCTATTGGCCAGTTAGCTCTTTACTAAACCAATGATAGCAACACATCTTTACAGTGTACAAAAGGATTATTCCACAACACAATATAGTCATAAATATTTTCATAACACTTTTAAGTACTTTAAAACATTTCAAGTGTTTAAAAATGTATTTTTTTTCTACATAAAGCTAGAACATTAGACTTTTCCTTTTTCAGTACTGAAAACTGATAATCATCTTAATTAAGTGACTTTTATAAGGCATACAATTACTTTGAGGCATGCTGGACCTAAGACTGATTCAAAACCTGCTGAATTCTCTGCTACTTTGTTTTATTGTTGACTTAAGCTTAAAATCAGTCATCTGTCACTTATCAATTTAGAGTAAGCACTGTGTTTTTCTAGTGCTTTTAAAATCAGGCACATACACCCTTGTTTGGCAACACATTAAACTCAAGAGCTTGTGTGTTTGTTCTTCTGCAGTATAAGAGATACAAACTCACAGAAGCATGTGTTCCTTAGAAATGAAATAAAAAGAACTCAATAGAGAAAGTAGGGCCAGCTGGAGCAAGGAAGCACACACTATTGTTGGGTTATAAGATCCTAGGTTTGGTACTATGTGCTAAAGGGAGTGCACATCCTAATTGATGATCTTGTCTGAAAATTAAATCTATGTATGTGAGGTTAGTCGGTAACCACAATGACTCCAACTCCTATCTACTCTGGCTGAGTTGATTCTAGATTAAACTCTAGATGATAAGTAGATTCACTTGATTTGACAGTGAAGATGAGAATAAATCAATTGGATTCTCAATATATCTAATATGTCAACTGTAACAATCACTGTAATAATTTTCACTATGAAGTATTTCTCCTCAAGATATTGCCTGGGTTCTGATATTTAATTTTAAAAATGCTTTGGTTTTCATCTGGATCTGGCTTAGTTTCATTTCAAAAAATCCAAGTTAAAAATGAGCTTGCTAATTTGAGATGTTGGCTACTGTGGACTTTGTTAGAGGTAAAGAAATGAACTTAAACAATAATAGATTTTTGTTTGTTTGTTCATTTTTGTCCCCTTGCCCCCTGCCATTAAACTGTAGAAAATGAAAGCCTGATTAGATTTCTCTGTAAGTGACTTGAAGTAAAACTGGAAAAGTGTAAGACAAGCCTGACAGAACTCATAATAAGAAGATTATATTTATGTAGAATTGAATTAAGGACCTAGCCAATTGTGATTCTCAAAAACAAAAGCCCATTCACCTCTTCAAATCTACTCAGCTGAAGTATGGAACATCTTAATATCTTTTTGCCAAACAAGTTAATACTTTGTTAAATGTCTTTAGTTTTGATAAATTAAATAGTCTTTAATTGCATTAGAAAACCAATGAATCAACTCCATGTGTATATGTCTCATAGGAGGCATGAAAATAAACAACCTCTTTCATTGTGCATTTCTCTTTGAGTTTGAGACTCATGGGTACTGAGCTTTGAGTAAATCAAAGAATGTGATTACTTATTATTGGCCACTGGCAAATTTTCATTTCTCCCCAACCTGTTTGTTTAACGAGATTAACTATGGTATTTTTTAATTTTGGTAAAATATTCCTAGTATTTTTAACATGACTGTTTTCTAATTAATAATTAGTTCAGCCAGAGTTTTCTTCAAATAACTTCATGACTCAACTCTATGTCTTTCTCTATTTGCTCTAATAAAACATCTAATTTTAGAAATGTACAGAACTGACACAAAGCATTCTAATCTTGTTTGTTTTGGATGACTTCATTTGATTGTCAATTTTCCTATCTGGAAAACAGAGATTATTAAATCTGAATAATTCGTATGTTTATTGACTTTATTGAAAGTGACCAGTGTTAAATGCTCTGTGTTCCTCTAGACCCAACCCCTCAAACTTGTCATTGGAGCTTCAACAGCTCACTAGCTGCAGCCTTGCTTCCTCCCTGTCCACACTTCCTGTGAAACCCACAGACCAGTTTCCCTCACTCAACACTGCACCCCAGCCTCCAACATTAACAGGCATTCCCTGTGAACAACCAGCTGAACAGGTCAGTGACAGAGACAACACACAGCTTTCACATTCTCAAAATATTCAGAGAGAAAACAGAAACCAAGGAACAAAATCCCACCCAACAAACACAAGAAAATAAATAACCTCACACCATCAAAACCAAAAGAAGGAAAGCACACACACACACACACACACACACACACACCACCACCACCACCACCACCAACAACAACAACAACAAAATAAAAGGAATCAATAATCATTGGTCATTGATATCTCTCAGTATCAATGGTCTCAATTTCTCAACAACAACAAAAAAGATACAGATTAACAGAAAGGATGGGAAAACAAGATCCATCCTTCTGCTGCATTCAAGAAACAAACCTCAACATTAAGGATAGATGGACCTAAGAAGAAAGCTGGTGTAGTCATTTTTATATCTAACAAAATAGACTTTAAACCAAAAACTAATAAAAAAAATGAGGAAAGCTAACTATATACTCATCAAAGGAAAAGTCAACCAATATGACATTTCAGTACTTAACATCTATGCCCCAAATACAAGAGAACCCACTTTTCTAAAAGAAACATTACTACAATTTAAATCACACATTGACCTCTCACATACTGATCATAGGAGACTTCAATATCCCATTCTTACCAATGGCCAAGTCATCCAGACAAAAACTAAACAGAGAAACACTGGAGCTAACAGACATTATAAACCAAATGGACCTAACATATCAACAGAACATTTCATCCAAACCAAAAAGAATATACCTTCTCAGCACCTCATGGACCTGTCTCCAAAACTGACCACATACTCAGACACAAAGCAAGTCTCAACAGATAAAAGAAAATTTAAATAACTCCCTGCATCCTATCAGACCTCAATAGATATCAAGAACAACAGAAACATCAGAAAGTTTACAAACACATGGAAACTATTCTCTACTAGAAATAGTTAATTAAAGACCCTTTCATGAAAAGTGGGTTGATACAGAAATAAGGAAATTAAAAACTTTCTAGAATTCAATGGAAATGATTACGGAACATACTCAAGGTTGTGGGACAAAATGAAAGTGGTGCTAAAAGAAAAGATCATACCACTACATGCCTACATAAAAATGTTGGAAAGACCTCCTACTAGCAACTTAACTGCATACCTGAAAGCTCTGTAACAAAAAGGAGTAAGCAGGCCCAAGAGGAATAGGCTACAAGAAATAAGAAGACTGAATTCGATAATATATATACATATATATATATATTATCAAATATATATATATACAACACAACGTATCAATGAAACAAAGAGTTGGTTCTTTATGAATATCAACAAGATGGATAAGCCCTTATTGTAACTAACAAAAGGCAGACTGAGAGAATATCCAAATTAACAAAATCAGAAATGAAAAGGGGACATAACAACAGACAGTCGGGGAATCTAGAGAATCATAATGTAATTTAAAAACCTATAGTCCATCAAATTGGAAAATTTAAAAGAAACAGACAATTTTCTCGATAGTTAATACTTATCAAATCTATATTGAGATCAGATAAACAAGCTATAGACCTATAAGTCCTAGTGAAATAGAAGCAGTCATTAAAATTTTCCCAACCCCCCCCAAAAAAATCCAGAAGGTTTTAGCATAAAATTCTACCAGAACATGGCCCAAGTCATTTTATGAGGCAAAACTTACCCACATACCCAAACCACACTAAAAAATCAGAAAAGAAAGAGAATTACAGACAAATTTCCTTTTCAAACATAGATGAAAAAATAACCAAGAAAACACTTGCAAATCTAAGAATACATCAAAAAGATCAACTAACATGACCAAGCAGGCTTCATCCTAGAGATGCAAGGATGGTTCAACATGTGTTAAATCCATAAATGTAATCAATCATATAAGTAAACTGAAAGAAAAATTGCATGACCATCTCATCAGAAGCAGAAAAGGCCTTTGACAAAAAATCAAACAACCCTTCATGACAAATGTCCTGGAGATATTAGTGATGCAAGGGACATACCTAAACAGAACAAAGGCAATTTACACCAAGCCCACCAACATAAACTTAAGTGGAGAAAACTCAAAGCAATTCCACTAAAATCAGGAACAAAAGAAGGTTGTTCACTTTCTCAATATTTATTAAATACAGTACTTGAAGTTTTACCTAGATCAATAAGACAACTGAAAGTAATTAAGGACATATAAATTGGAAAAAAGAAGTCAAAATATTGTTATTTGCAGATGATAAGATAGCATACTCCTACAGTTGATAAACACTTTCAGTGAAGTAGCTGGATACAAGATTAACTGAAACAAACTAGTAGCTGTCTTATATACAGAAGACAGACAGACTGAGAAAGAAATCAAGGAAACAACACCTTTCATGATAGCCTCAAATAACATAAAATATCTTGGGGTGATTCTATCAAAGCAAGTGAAAATCTTGTATGATAAAAACTTCAAATTTTTGAAGAAAGAAATTGAAGAATATATCAGAAGATGGAAAGATCTCCCATGATTGCAACTCAGTAGTATTAAAATAGTAAAAATGGTAAAAATGGCAATCCTAACAAAAGCAATCTACAAATTCAATGCAATCCCTATGAAAATCCTAGCACAGTTCTTCTCAGACCTGGAAATGACAATTCTCAACTTCATATGGGAAAACAAAAATCTCAGGATAGTTAAAACAGTCCTGGACAATAAAAAAACTGCTAAAGGCATCAACATTCCTGAATACAAAGTATACTATGATGCTATAGTAATAAAAATTGCATGGTATTGACATAAAAACAGACATGTTGACTAATGGCATCAAATTAAAAAACCAGACATAAACCTGCATACCTATGGACACCTGATTTTTGAAAAAGAAGCTAGAAATACAAACTAGAATAAAAGACAGCATCTTCAACAACTGGTGCTGGTCAAATGGATCCATATTTATCACCCTACATGAAACTCAAGTCCAAGAGGATCAAAGACCTCAACATAAAACCAGGTACAATGAAGCTGATAGAAGAATAAGTGTAGAATAAGCTTGAATTCGTTGGCATAGGAGACAATTTCCTAGATAGAACACCGATGGAGACCATACTAAAATCAACAACTAATAAATGGGACCTCATGAAACTGAAAAGCTCCTGTAATGCAAAAGACACCATCAGTCATACAAAGTGGCAGCTTACACAGTAGGAAAAGGTTTTTTACAAAGTCTACATGTTCTAGAGGACTAATATCCAAAATATATAAATAAATAAAATAAAAACTAGGTATCATTAAAAACCCAAAAAATCCAATTAATAAATGGGGTACAGATATAAACAGAGAATTCTCAATAGAGGAATCTCAAATGTCTGAGAAACACTTAAAGAAATGTTCAACATTCTTTATTTATTTATTTATTTATTTAAACTGCTCGGCCATTAGCTCAGGCCTACCATTGTCTAGCTCTTACTCTTATACTCAGCCCATTTCTGTTAATCTATATGTTGCCACGTGTTTTGTGGCTTTACCTTTTGCCTCTGCATGATGCTCCCTGAACGGTAGCTGGTATCTCCTCTTCCTGCCTTCCTCTCCTTTTCTTCTCTCCTCTCTGTTAGTCCTGCCTATACTTCCTGTCTGGCTACTGGCCAATCAGGCTTTTATTTATACAGAACGATATCCACAGCACTTCCCCTTTTCTTCTTTCTCAAAAAGGAAGGTTTTAACTTTAACATAGTAAAATTACATACAACAAAACAATTATTAAGCAAGAATTACAGTTACAATATTAAAGAAGATACCCTATCTATCTTATATTTGTGAGTCTAAGGTTTTATATCTAACCCATCTTTTATCATAACTGAGGAAATTATAACTATCTAGTCTTCAACCACATCAAAGACCTCAGAAGTATATAATACTACCTAAGAAGTGGGAGAAGGATGCAAGCAACTTTCAGGACTCTTGCAGGGCAGACAGAGACAGCTGGCAGCCTGGACAGTCATCCAAAGTTCTCTTGTAAAGTTGGGGCATCTGTCTTCAGCCCACAGGCCTAGAGTCTCTTAGTCACCTTTTTTTTGTGTGTCCTGTAGAATGTCTGGCAGTTTCCTCTGCAAAGCAGGAACCTGAGGGACCGGAAATGTTCAACATTCTTAATAATCAGGGAAATGCAAATCAAAACTACTTTGAGGTTCCAACTTATACCTGTCAGAATGGCTAAGATCAATAATACAAGGGACAATTCATGCTGGGAAAGATGTGGAGCAAGGGAAATACTCCTCCATTGCTAGTGCAAGTGCAAACTTATACAGCCACTTTGGAAGTCAGGAAGTGGTTTCTCAGGAAACTGGGAATTGATCTATCTCAAGATCAAGCAATACCACTTTGGGGCATATACCCAAAAGGACACTCCATCCTACCACAAAGACACTTGCTCAGTCATATTCATTGTGGCCTTATACATAACAGCCAGAAGCTGGAAACTGTATAGATGTCCCACAGCAGAATTGATAAACAAAAAAGTGGTACATTTACACAGTGGAGTATTAATCAGCTATTTAAAAAATGACTTCATGAAATTCACAGGCAAATGGATTCTACCAGGAAAGAAAATCATCCTGAATGGTGTAACCCATGGCCAAAAAGACAAAAATATGGTATGATAACCAAGCTAAACTCTGTAGACCCAGAGAGATTAGGTAAAGAAGAGGTATCTAGGGTAATACATGGATCTCCCTGGGAAGGGAACATAGAATATATTTTAGGGGTGGATTAGGGTGGAGTTAGGACGTGAGCAGGAGGAATCAGGTGCATGGAGGTGTTTGGAATGGAAGGAGAGAGTATGGGGAGACACAGATGGCTATCATTGTTCACTGGTAAATACTAAACTTACACCAATTATACTGTTTGATCTTCTCTGAACTTCTTGACCACAAGGGTAAGAAGGAACCAAATATCAATAAGACTGTACTATTATGTCTTGTCTCTCATCTTTTTCTCTCTGTATCCTCTCTAAGTCATCAAAACACTGTGGATTTTTTTTTCATCCTGCTGTTGGTTTTTAAAATATTATGCCTATAGGTCTGCCTTCCATTGCTTCTTGTATAAAATACTCCATTCTTGGCGACAAGACATTCCAATCTCTAGCTTCTTTATCTTTATAATATCATTCCATGACCATCTTCCAACTTTTCAAAGTTTTCTCATCACTTACTATTCTCACATGAATGTTATTTACACCAATGTAGTCTTCATAATCTACAGTTTGGTGATCTGAAATGTAACCTTAATTCAATCCAACAGAAATTTTCAAGTTAAAATGTGAATGTTCTCTTCTACTTATATGAATATATATTATTACATCCTTCCTGCTTTCTTCAATGTCATCTTATCTTCCAGGCTGTTTTCTTTTAAACTCACCAGATGAAGTCATTTGTCCTTTGTTCCCATGCCCAGAGATCTCTGTTTCTGTTCACTTCTTATTCTACCTCACATTATAAATAATATATCTTAGTAAATACTTTTATTTAAGACAAGGGCCAGGTATTATTACTTTTTACCATCATTATATTCCACATCTGTGAGAGTACTATATATTTGAGCTGAATTAATGGAAATTAACAGTGGCCTTTACATCAGGGCAAGTGAGGAATACAGTTTGGTAGATTAGTTAATATATGCTTCCTTTCCATAAGTCATAAAAGTCATGGAGTTAATACATTACATAAAACAGATATCAATAAGAAATCTAAAATGATAGGTTGATAAAACAATGTGTGTGAAAAACATGGTAAACTATCATACTAAAAGGGAGTTGTGTCTTTTCCTTTTGTTAATTATTCTCTGTGTTCATTCCAGATTAGAAAAATTACATCATCATTTGAATATTTACATTTAAATTCTAGATAATTTGACTATACCATCAACATATCTATGTACCTGAAAGTACAACAGTTATTTGAGTAGCATTGTTCTGCTTCATATTGTTGTATAATCATTATTATTGTACAACAATATCATGATTGTCGTCAATGATTGAAGGATGTTTTGCTGTAATTCTTGTTTCTGTTTGCAGAAGGTCATAGTACATAAAACCACACATAAATCACTGGCATTCCCTTCCTCCCTTCCTCTGTTGATGGGCCATCACAATTTAGGACATACTTTAGTGACATCTAAGCCTGGTGCTGCACAATCACCATGTTCTATGGAGGCCAACAACAACAAGATAGACCAATGGGCAAAGGTGTTCATAACCAAGCCTGACAATCTTAGTTCAAACACCAGGACCCACATGGTGGAATGAAAAAAAAAAAAAGCTCCTGAAAATGTCCTATGACCTCAGTTGCACATATAAACACACACACACACACACACACACACACACACACACACACACACACATACCTCTTAATAAATAAAAACAAACAAATAGGACTCAAATTTTAGAACAAAACTGTCTATGATTTTTCTGAAAAATAGATGTGTCAAATAGATGTAGATGTGCATGTTTTATCTTCTCAGTATGACAAAATGTTTCTCCCCTTGTGAAATTTGAGCATTTTCATAAGATTTGGTGGAGAAATCACTGGGGTGTGATGTGTTGCTGTATTTGTGCTTTTGCTTCTGTTCTTCCTCAGGAGACCGGTGGGAGGGTGATAGTATGCTTGAAACGTCTACACCTGCAGCCTAGAGAAAGTGCCTCTGCTAAGACATGTTCCTCAGAGAGATTCTGCTTACCCATCTGTTTTCATAAAATTTTAATACCAGGCAGCAAGCTCATACAATGTTTTGTTTTAACTTAATTTTTATTTAATTTGCTGTCAGAAATCAGGCTTTGGCAGTCTGGCCACAGGTGCATAGTAGCAAATACACAATGTGATAAAGACACGCTCCCCATGTAGCTGTTCACAAGTGCACTGAATATACACACTATAATTTAAACTTTGCTGGAAAATGCTAGCCTTGGCCCTGGAGCTTCCCATCTCCTCCATGAGAAAGCAAGAGCTAGATTCTATTATTCTCAAGAAATACAGTTCTACTACTCAAGCAAGGGAAAGCTCCATGTTTTGGTCCTCTCTAACCTTTCACAGACTGAAATCAAGCAGGACAGTGGGTCTTATATCAGCCAGCTGGTCCCCAGCTCCCAGCAGGAAATAGGTTTATCCTTGCAGCTGAAATTCCCCTGGCAAATCTTAGGTTTATGTCCACTGCCAACAGCTTCTGGCCATACTTCAACAGTCCTTCTCATTGAGTACAAGGGGAAACATTTCCACTCAGTGTTTAATTGTATGTTGTTATAACTACCAGGAAAGTTCCTTCCACTTCCACATCTCAATTTTTTATTCCTTTCCAGTCAGCTACAGAATATCCTATTAATGGTAACCTATTTTGTCAATCTGTAGGTTTAAGAAAAATGAAAGGATGACTATAAATGTTATGCGTCTCAAAATGAGAAAGATCCTGACATAGGGTGAGCTGCTAAAATGCTTAGCTATCAATAATAGGGTGTCTTCTTTTCAACAGCTCCCTGCCAAAGAATTTGCTATCAAGACTCAGGAGAGATGGCGTCTGATGGCACTGTTGCACATGATTGTACCCTTGCAGTTAATACTGAGTATTTCTGTACCATCATTAACATTTCTTTAAACAGGATGTAATGATAAAAGAGGATCAAATATAAGAGCAGGATTAAGATATAAGGAGAGTTTACCAGATTGTAGTTGCAGCAGTTATAGCAATAGGTTTCAACACTAGTGAGACGGAAGAAATATTAATAAAACCACAAGTTAGGATTCTACTAATCCCAACAGATGAAGAAGTGACAGGAAGATGAGGAGGAGGCACCAGTGGGCAAAACATTTGCTGTACAAACCTGAGGACCTGGGTTCAGAACTCCATCACCCATGTAGAAGCCATTCATGGTAGGTAATACTGATACCTTAGTGCTAGGGAAGAAGGTAGAAGGTGAATCTCACGCTTTGCTGGTCCAGGAGAAAAGCAAGTTCCAGGTTTGGCTAGACATAGCAGCAGAAAGCAAGGTAGAGTACAGTAGAGGAAGACCTCTGAGGTTGCCCATACATGGCAACCCCATGCAAAGAAGAAATATAAAGAAGAAATGGATGATGAAACAAAGCAACTTATTGGAGCGCTTCTTTCATTCCAATAACCTGATGAATTCAATTAAAAATTCAAATCCCTAGACAATCGGTTCTTTTCTAACAAGACCCCTGTAAGTTCCTCCAGCATCTTCTCTAATGAATGCCTCCACTCTACAGATCTGAATAGAAAATTCCAACTCCCATGTGGTGTGTTGTAGAAGGGGTGATGGAGAGAGATAGAAATCTCCATATGGAAGACAAATAGTTTTAATATCTGTCTCCTTTACCTTTCTTTTCACTCTTTCCATGGGAAAGATTAACTTTTTTCAACCTCTGATGGGGAATGTCTTTCTGTATGAGAATATGTGTTGTTCTGATTGGTTGATAAACAAAGCCATTTGGCCTACGGCAAGGCAGCTTAGAGACAGATGGGAAGTTAAAAGAGAGAGAAAGGAAGAAGACGCAGGGGAGATTGTGGTGGTATTCTAATTGTACTGAAATGTGATTTTGATTGTATGTTAATAAATAAAGTTGCCCGGGGGTCAGAGTTATTCGAGCCATAGACAGAGTGTGGTGGTGGTGGCACATGCCTTTAATCCCATAGATCTCTGTGTGTTCAGGGATACAGCCAGCATTGGAGACATATGCTTTTAAGACCTGGGGGGCTGTACATACAGACAGTGACGAGGCAGTCATCTTTTAATATCATCTTTTAAAATCATCTTTTAATATATTACTCACATTTGATCCCATACTGGTCTGCCAGGCCCTCTAGCACAAGGCAATGATGAGATTGATAAATTATTGATTGGAAATGTGCAGGAGGCCTCAGAATTTCATAAAAAACATCATGTCAATAGTAAAGGCTAAAAAAAGGATTTTTCCATAACCTGGCAACAAGCCAAAGAAATAGTAAAGAAATGTCCTACTTGTTCCTTCTACAATCAAATGCCATTACCAGCAGGATGTAACCCAAAGGGTACTCAGAGAAATGAAATCTGGCAGATGGATGTGTTTCACTTTGCAGAATTTGGAAAATTGAAATATGTACACCATACCATCGATACTTATTCAGGATTTCAATGGGCAACTGCTTTGAGTTCTGAAAAAGCTAATTCTGTAATCACTCATTTGCTAGAAGTTATGGCCATCATGGGTATACCTGCACAAATCAAAACTGACAATGGTCCATCATATGTCTCTGTTAAAATGAAACAGTTTTTTGCATATTACAATATAAAGCATATTACAGGCATACCACATAATCCTACAGGTCAAGCAGTTATAGAAAGATCAAACAGAACTCTAAAGGATATGCTAAATAAACAGAAAGGGGTAACAAAAAAAACCAGAAATAGACTGCATAATGCTCTTCTAACTTTGAATTTTCTCAGTGCCAATGAGAAAGGAACAACAGCTGCAGAGAGACATTGGATAATAGAAAAAACTACAGAATTAAATCAGCCTATATACTTTAAGGATGTGCTGACCTCAGAATGGAAACCAGGGTATGTATTACATTGGGGACGAGGTTTTGCTTTTGTTTCTACAAGAGAAGATAAGCTGTGGGTACCATCAAAATTGATAAAGGTTCGATTTGAACAAGAGAGACCTCTTAATTAGAGGAGATGATAATTCATCAACCAGCATGAACATCCAATTTAAACTAACTTGTATCAATAACACATACCTTTGCATTTAATCAGATAATAATTTGCCAAAAAGGAACATCCCCAAAATTAGTCTTGGGGAAAGGTTTTTGTTTTTGTCTTTTAGGAGAATGAAGGTTAAGGAATCTGAAGAACACTGGACAAATGAGACAACTGAAGAAAAGGGACAAATCATCTATCCCAAAAAACAGAGTGAAACGGCATATGGGTATATATTATCAAAAAAATTTTATGTCTTCCTAAATGTTTGTTTCTGCTTTTCTCTAAAGATTTAACACTATTAACACTATATTTAACACTATAGTCCCAATTCAATTAAAATTAAAAGCTGACTTTGGAGTTGGAAAATGGCTCTCTCCTTCTTTAAACTCAAGCATGTTGTTAAAAGGAAAATGCAAACTCCTTGTATCATGCCAGAATAAAAGAGCCATCTTCTGCTATGGGACAGGACAAAAACCAAATTAATTAAGGGACTATTCTATTACTAATCTCAACTCTTTTATTCTATTCTGATTCTTTAAACTCTTCTTAAAGTATGAATTTTATATCAAAATTTATAAGATTAATATATATATATATATTTATACATTTTAAACTTTGTTAAGATATGAATGGTCATATAGAGTACTAACTAATTCTAGAAAAAGGCTTCAATTAGCTGCATATATATGTCTTTGTGTTCGAGTCTCTTATCAGTTTTCTGCAGGAAATCACGGCCAGGCCTAACATCAACTGAAGTCTCCAGGAAGAAGATGAGGCCCCCAACAATAACAATTCCACGTGGACAATAATAATGTCATTAAGCTGACAAACATCATCCACAGATCAGCTTTGAAATACAAGGATAAAGAAAACTTCGCCCATACCCTGCAGGAAGCAATTTTAAGAATACGACGCCCACATTCCCAAAGAGGTGGTGTGGGGTGGGTGGTTTTTTGGTCTTTTTAATGGATTTTGGGTCTGGGATAATTTTCATTGTTTGGGGGGTTGGTTACAAGTTGTTGTCAAGGGTTAGGAAAAAGGCTAAGCAAAGGAGATTAGACTTAAGGTTCTTGTTTAAAAAAAAAGAAAGGAAGAAAGAAAGAAAAGAAAAAGACTATTACTAGTTTTAAATACTTTACATTGGATTGGATTGTTTTATATTGTATACAAATTTGAAACTGATATTGTTAGAAAATGCTATATGTACATTTCTAATTATATTTATACTGTTCATTTAACAATGTAATGCAATTTTCTGATCCTTGAATATTATTATTACCAACTATTATGATATAAAGAAATGAAAGTTAGTAGTTAGACATTACAATAGAATTGTAGTCATATGAGATATGTTTTAAAAATTGAGCAGAGATGTTTTAGACAGGTCATCTTCAAACCCTTCAGAGATCTACAGAATATGGCATTTAAAATGTTTTAATAACTTAGAAAATTTTTCTTTTTTGAGACATGTCGGCTCCTGGCAGTACCAATCTACTTCAGAGAAAATATGGGCATTGAAGAAACTGCATATGGAGTCAACTTTCATTGTGGCAAAAGTTAGCCACTGGACAACAAAGTATCCTCAAATCAACAGGACAAAATGGACAGACAGAACACGAAACAAAGGACTACTGATTCTTGCCAAAACAAGTGTGGTTATGGCTTTATCAAAAGATATCTTCTTAGGCCAGGACAATATGGCCCCATCCCTGAAGTGGCCTTCACAATCCAGAAAAGGTACAGTGCCCTTTTCCTCGAAGGCAGCTTAACAGGTAGAGGGCCAATGGCTTCTGTTGTGCAATGGAACAGCAGCTGAAAGCTCATGCCTCTCAATAGTAGACTGGCATTTAATAGAGGGATGTGGAGAAGAAGGGGATGCTGAGATGAAGCCATATATACACAGCCAAGAAGAATGGACAGTTGAACTCAAAAACTGTCAACAATTTCCAGAATTTAAAATCCTGAATCATGACAGGACACTAGTGAAATTCAGGTGTTTCTGGTACGTGGACTCCTCTCACCCAATGTGAGGTTGAACTGTTGACCTTGTGTACATCCTACTTCACAAATGAGTCTGTCAGATACACTAAGCCTATAGGCTGAAGTTGATGCCCCAACACTGTGGAAACCTCAGGTGACTGTCCAGGCAGCTGGCTGTTTCTGTCAACTCACAAATTTTTTGGAAGTTGCTTGCATGCACTTCTTGTTTTTATTTTTATTAGCTAATATTATTTCCTTCTTGGGTCTCTGAAGGAGTTGAAGATTAGTTAGTTATAGTTGAAAATTAATTAGGATAGAAAGTGCATTAGATACATCTTGGATTTACCAAAATAGGATAGATAGTGGAATTATTTTCTCTGATTTGTCAAATACCTCTTTAGGTATTTATTACTTGTATATATTGTATATAGTTATTGTACTTTTGTATATAGTTTTTCTTATGTTAGTTATAACCTTTTGCTTTTTTCTTTTTATTAAAATAGAAAAGGGGAAATGTGGTGGTATTCTAATTGTACTGAAATGTAATTTTGATTGTATGTTAATAAATAAAGTTGCCCGGGGGTCAGAGCTATTAGAGCCATAGACAGAGTGTGGCGGTGGTGGTGCAGGACTTTAATCCCATACAGCCAGCATTGGAGACATAGGCCTTTAAGACCTGGGGCAGGGGGGGGGGCTGTACATACAGACAGTGATGAGGCAGTCATGTGTTTGGGTTTACAACCAATGAGAAGGCAGAATGACTATGAAACGACTTACACACAGGGAAATAGCTCTCTTTCGGGAAGCTGGAACCATGGCAGGAGGAAGGGTGAGATTTTAGCTCTGAGCTCTGACCTCTTGGCTTTCTCTTTTACATTGGTTCTGTGTTTCTTATTTAATATGACGGTTGGTTACTTCTACATCAGATGCCAGTGAGCCGCCCAAGGAGCAAAACACAATGGGATGCATGTAAAGCCATGGACATGTGGTGATACATAGATTAATAGTTATGGGCTAATTTAAGATATAAGAGCTAGCTAGCAAAAGGCTTGAGCCATGGCCATGCAGTTATAGTTAATATAAGCTTCTGTGTGTTTACTTGGAGGATGTGAGTGGGAGAGATTTGTCCTGACCGCCGACAGGCTGGGACACAGGAAAACTTCTGGCTACAAACCTCAGTGCTGTGTCTGACTGAGGTCAGGAAAGGACACTTGGGTTCCCACTGTGTGGTACACAGAAAAATCTCCCAGAGTATGTGCGCATCTTTCCCACAGCAAAGGATGCCAGCTAATTGCTCTGTACTAGAGAGGCTCCTCAAGTAGTCAGAAACTCAGCTCAATTATTTGGCAACTCTATTATTTCTGCTGAAATAATGGGCTGTTGTAGTGCCTAGACCCAGCTGGAGAGAGAACCTCACCACAAGATAATTGTCTCCCAGCACCGATTGTCTCCTTGAGTTCTTTTCCACGCCTCCTCACTGCTTCCCTCCCAGGTTCAGTGTGTCCAGGATGGATGTAAACAGATATTGTCATGGAATGGATCGTTTGAACAATTCTCCTTAAATATTTCTCAAACAGAACTTTCATTTCTGAGGCAAGAAGTGTGATAGAAGCCACTCAGTGGCAGAAGGGTTTGCTTTGGTCCCTGACTTTACAGACATTGGTCCGCAGTTCTTGCTTCTGTTGGTTCAGTGTCCATCACAACACAGAACACCCCAGTAGAATAAGTATGTGGTAGACATCACTCATTTCATGGTAGGCAGGAAGCAGAGAAAATGAAGAGGCTTGAGCAGGTTGCCTTCCCCTCCCCCACCCCCTTTATATTCTCTTCTTTGTCCTCTGTATATGGGATAGGTGAAGGGACACTAGCCTACTTGAACATGTGGCTCTGGCAGGCCTTGCCCCAACACATCAGATTTTAGTCCTGAAGCTGGCCCCTGAAGCTATTCTGTGGTGGTATTCTAATTGTACTGAAATGTGATTTTAATTGTATGTTAATAAATAAAGTCGCCCGGGGGTCAGAGCTATTAGAGCCATAGACAGAGTGTGGCGGTGGTGGCACACGCCTTTAATCCCATAGATCTCTGTGTGTTCAGGGATACAGCCAGCATTGGAGAAATCTGCCTTTAAGACCTAGGGGGCTGTACATTCAGACAGTGACGAGGCAGTCACGTGTTTGGGTTTACAACCAATGAGAAGGCAGAACAATAATACTATAAAAAAAGACGTACAGACAGGAAGTAGCTGGGACACCGCAGGCAGAAGGGTGAGATTTTAGCTCTGAGCTCTGACCCCTCTGCTTTCTCTTTTCCATTGTTTCTGTGTTTCTTATTTAATAAGACGGTTGGTTACATCTACACTATTCCCTAATTTGGTCACTTCCTTCTCCTAAGGCTGACTACCAAGCCCCAACTCTCAAAGTATTGAAGTCCAGCAATCAAAGGCCACCTTTAGCTCATCTAATTAACATGCCCAGTTAAAATTAAATACCTCATACTAACACAGGGTTCCCCCCTTTACCATTATAAACAGCCATTTGCCTATGTGCCACATCCGTCTCCTCTCCATCCAGAGGTGGTCCTTTTTCACTCTGGGACAAATATCCCTGCCTCTTTCCCTTTCCCCTTCCCCTTCTCCCTCATCCTCTATCTCCTGTACCACTGTACTAGAGTGCAGTTCTATCACATTCTAACACAGACCTCAGCTTTTTCTCTTCTTAAGAATGAAACCTACAAGGTCATTTGATGCTATTTTTCTGCCTGAGTCAGAAAGCACCCACTTTTTTCCCCCCTGCTTAATAAAGAATATCTCTGTGCAAACAGGTGTTTGGTTGTGGTTTGTGCCTAACTCAGGGTCTGGAAGGGCAATGTGTGGGAGTCCCCTTCAATACTGAAGCCTATATTCAGGATAGGCCTTCCCACCTTGGTAAATCCTCTCCCAGACATATGTAGTGGTGTGTTTTACTAAAATCTTCTGGGTGCTTCTCGGCACAATTTAGTTAACAAGATTAACCTTCGTATATACTTTCAGCTGAGAAGAGCCATGCCCTAATCCCAAGCCTGTGGATAACCAAACAAATAGATCAATAAATCACAAAGCCTAAAGGACTAGAGAGGTACTGTATTTTCTGTAGAAGCCTAAAAGTTTCAGTTGAAAGGGGATTTATTGCCCCTGGGGTGTTTGTGGTACTTCCTAACTCTCTGCCTTCTTTGAGAACGTTCATGTAGGTTGAACTATATACATCTTGAATGAATTGGAAACACTAAGGAATCTGGGTTTTTCTGAATCTTCCTGTATTAGAGTCTGAAACATTGCCACAATTTTTTTCCTCACCTTAGAAAAGAGAAGTGAGTGAGTCATGCGTATCTGCAATGCTTCTCTCTTATTCCCAACTTATTTGTACTTTTGTCTAAACCAATTTTTTTCAAAACTTGTCACTGCTGAACTTTGGACTAGATAATTCTTTCTGGGTGGTGGGGCAGTTTTTCGGTGCATTGTAGTATGCTTATCAACATCTCTGCTCTCCATCAAGAAAATGGCAATATCACATAAAAACTGTCAGGTCCCAAAGAAACTCAGGACAAGAAGTTGAAATAAGCTCAGCTAGCTCACTGAGTTGTTGTATTTAGTAAATAAATATTGAACATTTTCTATAGATAAACAATTGTGGGATGTAGTGGGTAGCCATTCCAGCTTGGATCTGGAAGTCCCGACCCCCACTGAGACTCTGGCAACTGTCACGCCTATGAGGCGGGGCCAGGGGAGGCACCTGGAGACCCGAGAGCTAGATGGGCAAGCGCTCTCTCTGTTCCGGGACCCTGAACGGTGGAGGTGGACCCAGCAGAGCTCCAGAGAACACCACTGGATTGCGATACACATTTCCCAGACCCTGCAACCTACCTTAATTTGTGAGTTACGCCATTAAATAAATATCCTTTTAACTACGTGGAGTGGCCATAATAGTTTCACCAATAGTGGGATACTTCCAATTTTGAGTTCTCTAAAAGCCACTTCCAGATAATTCTCAGGGACTAAAGAGGTCGCAGGGCAGGGGTAGGTATTATATTTGTTCACGTCCTCTTCACATTTCTATATTTGAGTGCTGTAGCACCACATTTGCAAGAGTCATTTCATAAACTCTTCATACATATGTACATATCCTCACACTTAATCAAAGCTCCCAGTATTCATGTTTTCAAACACTCCATTCAGATTTTCAGTCAATTGACAGGACTGTAAAGCTAGAGAACTGGTGTGCAATCAACTTCAAAGAAACCACTTGTGTCCTCCTTGTCATTACTTGATGTATCTGCAGGGAAGGGGGCAATGACGAGATGACATCAATACATGATATCATTACGGTTCCAATAAAGAACTAGAGTTATGAAGGAACTGTTTCTTTCCATTGGATGTGGCTTTCTTAAATTTAAAAAAAAATAAGCCCTCTTAAAAGTTTGGCTGTTATAGGAAGTGTCCTTTTACGTTAACTTACTTAGATTAGAGGAGACGCGACCTGTGGCAGGCAGGAGTGGGTGAAACTTATGATGGAAATTACCTTAGTTTTTCAGGAGATTGGGATGAATAGAACAAGTGCCAGCCCCACGTTTAATTTTCATGTCTCAATTACCTGGGACCAGGTAAGCTAAAACTGATTTCTCTCTTAGTTCCTTTTGATCAAGTTGGCTTTTGTGGAAGTCATTTGGTCATGGTTCCTTGAAGTCCCCTTTCACTCTTCCTGAGTGTGAAATATCAGATACTAAACTCGAACTTTAAAAAAAAAAATTGCTGAATTGCAGTGTTTTATTTTGTTTTGGTTTTGTGGTTTTGCTACAGTTCTCTATGAAAAGTTTTAGTATGGATAAAATCTTTTCTTTTTGGAAGGGTCTCTTGTTTGTAACAAAAGTAAAATATTTGTATCCATTTCTGAATTGTTCTGCACCAGACTTTCATTCCTCAGTGTTAGCTAAAATCTTGAAATGAAGGGAATACCTGTACCCCTTCTTCCCTCAACCTGTTAGACAGGAAATTCATTCTGGTGAATGCCAACGTGCTCTCAAGCCTCTGTATATTTTAATTTGCAAAACTTTTATTTAGTTGCTTTTGTTATTTTTATTTCATTTTTTTAGCTTAAAGTACTGAAATCTGTGAACTTTCTATTTACCTACTTAACGCAAGCTTTTTTCCTCTTTTTTTAAATTCCCTCTAGGAACTTCACTGGTGTTTTTTACCAATAGAGTTGGGAAAATGAACAAAGCCTTTGTTGATTCTGTCAGCCTTGGTTAAGCTTTAATTTATGGAGTGGCTTTGAGATTTGAAACAAGGTAATTGGCAGACTCGTGAACACGGTGGGATATTTTTTACGTGAATAGAAAAGGGAAAGTTAGTTAACAAATATTTGTTTAACTACTGCTGTGTAGAGAAGCGTGCGTTCTGAAGCTGTGGATGAGGAGGTGGCACAAGGAAAGAAAAGGGCTGAGCGGCTTAACCTACAGGTAGGGATTACAAAGCTGTCGAGGGAAAGGTAAAGTTCTTAAGAGAAGCAGAGCAAAAGAAAATAAACAAGACATAGTGGTAGGTTGTTTCAGTCCATATGTGTTCAAAATATGGTCTTATCTAATACAATAGCCACTTGAGCTTTAAAAATTTACGTAAGTCTTCAAACGCCATTGTATCATAAGTAAAGTAGGCAGAATATTCATTAGGTGACACAGTTGGGGATGTATCTGCTGTGTGCTATCAAGGTACCTTGAGCAGGGAGGTGCGGCTCTGCTGTGAGGATGATGGGGCTGAAATGACCATCACTACTGGTGCTGGACCTTTAGTAATAACTCTGCTGTCATGGTAGCTATTACTATTTGATTTGATTTGTCTTCCCAGTCAAAGTTTAGGAACTATGAATAGGTCCATTTTGGGCCGGGGATATAGGAGCACACATGCATGTTTTAAACTGTTCATGGCAACCAGTTTGATGTTTATAATGGTATATTTTGGAATTCCCAAAGTTCTACTCCGGAAAGAAATTTGTAGCTAGAGTTTTCCTGCCTTGCCCACAGTCAGGACAAATCTGTCACCTGCCAGTCCCACAGTCGCTCAGACCCAACCAAGTAAACACAGGGACTTATATTGCTTACAAACTGTATGGCCGTGGCAGGCTTCTTGCTAACTGTTCTTATAGCTTAAATTAATCCATTTCCATAAATCTATACCTTGCCACGTGGCTCGTGGCTTACCAGCGTCTTCACATTCTGCTTATCCTGGCAGCAGCTGGCAGTGACTCCTTCTGCCTTCCTGTTCTTTCTTTTCTCCTCTCTGTTAGTCCCGCCTATACTTCCTGCCTAGCCATGGGCCAATCAGTGTTTTATTTACTGGCCAATCCGAGTAATTTGACATACAGACCATCCCATAGCAGAAATTTGTCTGTCTAGGTAAAGGAGAAAAAAAAATCATGAGTGAAGATAATTTAGATTTTGCTAATAAGTAATTTCCTACACAATTGAAGAGGGGAGAGGGGAGGGAAGCAAAACATGTGATTATTGATGATAATCAAAATTAAAATCCATAAGACTATAAAGTATTGTTTGGCAAACAAAAATTGTGATTTGCTTCAGGAAATGTTGCCTTAACTATGGAAAAGCCTAATGAACCGGTCTGCCAAGTGGTCTCCAGTAACCAGAAAACTTACAACAAATAAAATATAATTCACATTTGGAAAGTTGAGGATACACATCATAGGAGATTTTTTTTTTCTGAATTACTCAAAGATTGTCCCTTTTGTTAACTTTTAGTTAAGCTATGAAAAATTCAAATTTCAATGAATGTATGATTTCCTTAGAAATTGTGGGTTCCATTATTAAAACCTTAAAGTATGTTATGCTCTGTAGAGTGCTAAGAACTATGTAGAGATGGCCACAAGCGTCTCTCAACACTCAACAGGGATTCATTTACTAATTAGAAAACTATGATTTGGAAAAAAAATGCTTATTTACCAAGATTATAAGGTGGGTAGCAGAGCCTGGATTCTAAAATCAATATCCATGAACAAAATATTTAACTGCTACGTTAATGTGCTCTTGAATAATCTCCAATCTTTCTTAATTGAATATGAAATTTGCTTTCATGTGAATTATGTCTAAACAAGGTCAGTTTTATCCATTCCCTTACCCTATACATGGAATGGGCTTTACAGAACCTCACCTTTAAAACCTGAACACACACACACACACACACACACAAGCAGGCAAATAAACCAGTAGATGACACAAACTTGATTTATGTAACTACTCCAGAGATAGAGTTAATACTTAGAAAAACTTTTTTTTTGCTGTGAAATCTACATTCAAAATGTTCTTGATAAGTACATTAGCTGCTTTTCCAATGGTTACCATTGTGTGCATGTCTGTGTATGTGTTTTTGTGTATCTGTATGTATTTGTGTATATGTTTCTAAAAGTGTTTGCATCTGTATGTGTGTGTATGCATATGTGTGTGTGTGTATTTATGTGTCTGCATGTGCTTGTGTGTATATGTGTTTGTGTGTATATATGTGTGACTGCATGTGCTTGTGTGTTTGTGTATGTCTATGTGTCTGTCTCTATGCATGTGTGTTTCTGTATGTAGGTGTATTTGTATGTATCACTATGTATTTGTGTGTGCACAAAAGTGTGTGTGCATGCATGTATATGTATGTGTTTGTATTTGTGTGTACATGTTTGTTTGTGTGCTCATCTGTTTCCACAGTCATCTCTTGTAACTGGTTTCCCTGCTTATTTCCCTTTGCCACATTAGTTGATACATTCAACTATACCAGCAGGAGAGTACACTACATCACATTAATACAGGGTCACTGAAGTGGCCCTAGCAATCATCCCAGAGATTTTCAGGAACAGGAAGTATAATTGACATAGGTCCCCAGATGCCATTCTGAAATCCAAAACCCATTTCCTCTAACTGCCTCAAACCAGCAACTACATACAACAGAGGCAGTAAAATAAGCTTTCCTACGAGGCATGGCTTCCTATCCACACCTTCAGTTCAGAGCCTCCAGGTCCTGGCAAACTTTCCTCAGACAGTATAGTGTCTCAGAATACAGGTCCTTCCCACAGGGGGCTCTGCCACACCCTAATACCTTCTTCAAATCTTCCAGATTTCTCGTTCGTTTATTTTGTTCTGTATAAGAGTTTCCCTGGCAATCTCTTGTGAAATTAATCCTTGTGAATATGTATAAAAGTAAAAAGAAAAATTGACACCATGCAGACCCTGGGCCTAGAATTAGAGGCCATAATGATGTTTCTAGAATGTACGTTTTTATCAAAGCAATAAGGAACGATATGCAAAATTAGGTAAGAGCTGTCTTCTCTTAGAATCTTTGAGCTAGAAGTTGGAGTGTTATCACAATATGTTATGTACATATATGAAGTTGCCAGTGAATAGGTTTAATTTAAAAATTTTAAAAAGTCAGACTTGTGAGTTTTAAGAAAATAAAGAACTAGGAATTAGGAAGTTGTTTTATATGACCACCTACATCTGTTATCCCCTCACCTTAGGTGCAGATAAGTGGTGGATAACTCCCAAACCCTAGGACTGATGGCATGTGCAGCGCACCCTGGGGTGTCTGTGACAGCACTGGGGTATATAGGGCCAGCTCTCCAACAGCAAATTTGCCATTGGTTTTGCCATGTGAACAATATTCCTGGCTTTCTAGAACACTATGCTTTAGGAACACCTCCTATACTTCAAAACTCCAGTGTTTTCTTCTTACTCTTTGCAAGTAATAACCCTGACTATATCAGCCCAGATGTTTGTAGGAAACAGACGATGTAAAATCAATGCAGTCATTGCAAACAGTTTAAAAAGACACTTTTGAAAACATTGTAGAAGAGGTTAAGTGAAATGTACAAAAGATAGAATAGCACATGGCAGGTAGCAATAACAAGATCTAAGTACCCTGTCCACCTCTGAGGAAGCCAGTTCTGAGACCTAGAAACCAGAATGAGGTCTGCAGCTCCCATATGTGGATATATCAAAGCCATCACTGTGGGAATACAGCAACAGGAAAACCTTAGCTGAGCAGAGAGGAACCTGTAACAAAAGACCCACACTGCCTCCTCTCACCCACTATCCTGTGCCTTGCTCCTCCCGTTACATGTGTATAAGTGGCAGGTGGAATACAAGTAAACCTGTTGATGCTGTCCACTGAGCTCCACATTTCCCAGGATTTAGAGGGTTGGAAATAACAGAAACTACCTCTGGAGAAGAGAACATATTCAATACATTGCCTGACAGAGAGACGAGACGGGTGTTGCTGACTTTTGCTTTAACTTATTTATAGTACAAACATGACATTACGTGTGTGTATTTTGTACCAAATAAGTCAGAAGATTACTGGAGCAATTGTTTCACTCTTAATTTAAAAGCTATTTCACTAGTTAGAACTCTGTATTGAGATTTCTTTCTCTCTTTCTTTTATTCTTTCTTTCTTTCTTCCTTCTTTTCTTTCTTTCTCTTTCTTTTTTTTGTATAGTATGATAACAATGCCATGTCATTGTCTTATGTACTGCACTCTTTCTGAAAAGATCATATTACTATTTCTCCGTATATTAAAAGGGTCTTTTCCTCATAGTTGAATTTTAGATGTTTGTTTATGATTGAATTTTTGTTATTTAATTGAAATGTGCTGCAGTGGAATTTTCCTTATGTTGATTCACTCTGGTTGCTTTTCACTAAATGTTTGTTCCTCTCTTCTCCCTAGGTTCAAAGTCTAGATTACTTGTTGTCAATAACTAATATCCATGCCTATACTTACTGTTATTATGATAGTAAGGTTATTTGTGGCAAAAGCTCATATCCAGATCAAACCACTTTTCATAGATTATCTACCTACAAATTGCTTTGTCAAGATACAGATTTTTATAAGTCTTAGAATTTGCAGCAATAAATAATCCTCTTCAATTTACATTTTTCTTGTGATTGAAAGGCCACTGTGCACTTTTGTATTCACCCATTCATTGTGTGTATATCTTCTTAAGAGAGAAGTTTATGCAGATCTTTTGCTTATTATATCAGACAATTTGGGGGTTTAACTACTGAACTTTCATTTCTTTGTATATGTTGGTTCTTCCCTGTTTTCAGACATATGCTCCTACTCTCTAGGATGTCTCCTTACACTGATACTATCTGTTGTCTTTGAAAACTTTTTAATTGAGTACAATCTCCATTATCTATTTTATCTTTATTATTTCTGCCTGTAGTTTGGGTATAATATCTATAATATTATGTATTGTCCAGGTGGAGGTCAATAAACTTTTTTTGCTTGTGTTGCCATGCAGAATTCTACAAGTCTCTGTTTAAGTCTTTAATCCACCCGAGCTGATTTCTCTAGATGGTGATGGGCACAGACCCACTTTCATTTCAGTATGTGGATGACCAGTTTTCCCAGCATCGCTTGTTGAATAGCTTGTCTTTTCTCCTTATGTAGTTTGTAGCACCATTGTTGAAAATCACTGGTCAGTACATGCATGAATTCACTTTTTTTGTGAATGTTGGTCATATCCATTCTTCTCCTTCCTTCTTTCCTTCCTTCTTTATTTCTTTCTTTCCTCTTTCTTCTCTCTCTCTCTCTCTCTCTCTCTCTCTCTCTCTCTCTCTCTCTCTCTCTCTTCATTTCTTTCTTTCTTCCTGAGTTTCTGGTGCATCACCAAATCCATTGTTAAGTTTATTTCAAAGCAACTTTTACTTTAGACACTAATATCATGGAATTTTAAAAATTTCCTCTTAACACAAAGAAATGGCTGATTTTTTATGTTGACTTTTTTTTTTATCTTGAAGCATTATTAAATTTAATAGTATATCAACTGGAAACAGAGACAAATTTACTCCTCCTTTTCCGATTCAGATGCCTTTTATTTCTTACCTTGTCTATTTCAACAGTGAGGCTCTCTGGTGATGTACTAGAAGTGGTGAGAGTGGACATGCTGGTCTTGCTTCTGACCTTAAAGACAAAACTTTCTGCTTTCCTCAGTGACTTGTCTGTGGGCTCATTGCTTGTTGTTTTATTTAGAGAGTTTAGCTTTCATAATGGAAGTTTGGAGTATTCCTTTGTTATCGGTGTTCTAGTTAGCTCAAGTAACATTTGTTGTATTTTTTTTATCCCTAAGATATCATTAAGAATTAGAAAACACAAAGGATCCCAGTGACCTTTGACACTAACAACTGAAAAATTATTCAATCTCTTCTTTAAATACATTACTTTACAGTCCTCTTTTGGTAAGTTTTGTAAATTTTATTTCTTAAGAAAATATTTGGTGTCCAGTTGAAGAGAGAGAAGATGAGCCAGGGGCATCAAGCTCATGATGGGGAAATCTACAGAGACAACCAAACCAAGCTAAGGGGAACTCATGAACTTTAGACCAATGACTGTATAGCCTCCATGGGACTGGACTAGGCACTCTGCATAACTGAAACAGTTGTATAGCTTGATCTGCTTAGGGGGCCTCCTGGCAGTGGGGTCAGGATCCATCCCTTGTGTATGAACTGACTTTTTGGAGCCTAGTGCCTATGGTGGGACACCTTGCACAGCCTTGATGTAGAGGGAGGGGCTTGGAGCTGCCTCAACTGAATGTACAAGGCTCTTCTAACTCCCTATGGGAGGCCTTACCTTGTGGAAGGAGGGAATGGGGGGATGGGTTGGGAGGGAAGACTGGGAGCTGGAGGAGAGAAGAGAGGGGGATCTGTGGTTGGTATGTAAAATGAATAAAATTTTCTTCATGAAAGAATATTTTCATGTGAATATTAAACATGTCACAGACTTGAGATAAAGCATTTTTGTTTATTAACATCTTTTGTACAAAAATTATTTATTCAGTTCTACTTTCTATATTATGATTTCTCTATATATATGATTTTTCTCTGTATTAATTTTAATGTGAAAGCAACTTTTTCACTTAGTTTTAGATTTTCAAATGACAAGTGAAGAGAATTATTTATTGTTTAACTTCTTTGTTTCTAATTCATGTTTTATAGTATTATTAATATGTTCCTACTTTATTTTTATTACTGGCCACTATAACGAATTTACACTTTTTTTTTTTTTGGTTTTTTGAGACAGGGTTTCTCTGTGTACCTTTGCGCCTCTCCTGGAACTCACTTAGTAGCCCAGGCTGGCCTCGAACTCACAGAGATCCGCCTGGCTCTGCCTCCCGAGTGCTGGGATTAAAGGCGTGCGCCACCACCGCCCGGCCTGAATTTACACTTTTTAGGTTTTAAAAGTTCATTTTTTTTTTTTTTTGGTTTGCCTTTAGTTGTATCCCATATGTTAGAATATAATATATTAAACTTTTCCTCTTTAGTAATACTATATTTTGTATTCCCTTCTTTGTAGCTGGAGTTTCCTCCAGTCCTGCCTGGCCCACAGTCAGGACAAATCTCTCTCACCTGCCAGTCCCACAGCTCAGACCCAACGAAGTAAACAGACTCTTATATTATTTAAACTGTCTGGCCTAATGGCTCAAGCTTCTAGCTATCTAGTTCTTACATCTTAAATTACCCCATTTCTATAAATCTATACCTTGCCACAGGGCCCATGGCTTACCAGTATCTTACATATTGGTACTCATGGTGGCAGCTGGCAGTATCTCCTCTCTCAGTCTTCCTGTTCCCAGAATTCTCTTCTCTGCTTGTCCCGCCTATACTTCCTGCCTCGCTACTGGCCAATCAGCATTTTATTTATAGAGAGCAATATCCGCAGCACTTCTTGTTCTTTAATTTTATAGTTTTTGTAGTTTCTTTTAGTTTTAATGGACTTTCTTGTACATATTTAATGTATGTGAAATGGTATGAGTTACTTAGAGTAAAATGAAATTAATTAACATCTATAATCTCATATAAGGACATTGCTTATGGTAAGAGTAGTGTCACAATTGTTCGTTTGTTTTGTCAGTGTGACACAAGTTAGAGTTATCTAGGAAGAGGGAACCACATTTGAGAAAATGTCTCTATAAGACTGGTCTATGGGTCATTATTTGGTGGTTGATGAGAGAAGACTCAGTCCATTATGGGCCATGCCACCCCAGGGAAGGTAGTGTAAGCAGAAGTTTCTCTCCTGCCCACCAATTCTTGAATAACCACTAAGAGGTTTATATTAATTACAAATGTTTTCCTGCTGGCTCAGGCTCATTACTCGCTAGCTCTTAATTTAAATTAACTTATTTCTATTAATCTGTGTATAGTCATGTGGCCCTTGGCTTACCAGTGCTCTGGCATCTTGCTCCTTGGGAGGATGCTGGTGTCTCTCTGAGTCTGCCCTTCTTCATCTCAGTCTTCAGTTTGAATCTTCCACCTAACCTTATTCTGCCTGGCTATTGGCCAAAACAGCTTTATTTATCAGCCAATGAGAGCAACACATATTCACAGCATACAAAAAGACATCTCACAGAAGGTGGTTCTATGATACATATGAAAGCAGGAGAAGCAAGCCAGTAAGCAGTGTTTATTCATGGCCCCTGCATTAGTTCCTGTTATGAATTCCCTTCATAATGGACTATGATTTGAACAAGTAAACAGAAATAAACTCTTTCCTCTTTGAGTTTATTTTAATCATGATGTTTAATCACAGCAATAGAAACCTAAGTGGGGCAATATAATCAAAATATAGTAATTCAACAAAAGTCTCAGTCAATATACATTATTGTCTGTAAATACTGTCTATAGTCCTCATGTTATGTATTAGATCTCTAGACTTGTTTTTAGTTAAAGAATGCCATCTATGCCATTTCCAGTTTTCAGCATACTTTGAGGGTGCATTTGCCTATTATAAGATTAACTTTATTCATAATTCAGAAACTTTAAATATAAGAAGGTGATAGATAGATGAGAGATAAATGATAGGTAGATGATAGATACCTAAATGTTACACAGAGAAAGAGAGAGAGAGAGAGAGAGAGAGAGAGAGAGAGAGAGAATTTGCATGCATCTTAATTGTCATTTGTTCAGATTACATGCTATCTTGTGGGCATAGCTACAATTTGACATTGTATTTATATTTAATATGTTAGCTATTCCCTGTAACTAGGGTTTATTACTAAATAAAGGGGTTCTTTAAAAACAACATAACTAATATCAACTCAAGAAGAAATCATATTAACTAAACACTGAGCTATTCTCAGAAAGAGAAGTAAAGCACATTTTCTTTAATTTGTAGTACCATGATTGTATATAGATACATAAAGCCACATAAGTATGTGACATGAAAGTAGTGGGCCTAGAAGAACAAAGGTAACTAATGGGACAGTAGGAGTGGGAAGGGGTAGTAGGGAGGTATGAGGGGAAATATACTCAATATCTAATATGTACTTGTATGGAAATTCTTAATAAAACTTTTAAAGTTATAAATCCTGAGGGGAAAGCAGAAGAAATCATGTGATTTTTTAGACTATCTATCAATGATGATTCCCTGGATTCACCATTTGTGCCCCATAGAAAGTTACGTTACATTTATAGAATACATAAAAAACCAGGGATATTGAATCTTTCCTAGTATTTATTCTGGTAAGAGTGAGCTGGCTAGTTATGAAAATGAACAACATGTATAATTATACACATTCACACACAGCTACCACACCCCTGGATGCTCCCATTTGTGTAAAGCACGTTGTCCAGTCTAGCAAGCACTGCCATGACTTACAAGGTAAGTTGTGTGTGGCTGCAAGGCAGCATAAGGAAACAGAAAGATTCATTCCATTGTGCTCTCATATATTCACAATGAAATGCATTGCACACATTTAGGTTCACTTTATATTTCCCATTCCAAATCTGCACATTTGATCTGTAGATAAGTTAAGATCTGGCCACATATTTGAAGTTTCAAAATTGGCTTAGAGCCTGAGATATTTAATTGTTAATGATAAAACACCTGTCTGTCCAGCATTTTTCCATCCATTCCAACACATATTTGATCATCACCAGCCTTAATAATGTCTTGTGCCAGGTTATAGGATATACAAAAAATTCAAAGACTGTCCTTCCAAGCTGTCAATCTGTGGCAGTTAATCTCACTCTGCTCCTCCACAAAAATATACCCTAAAACAAGAAGCACAGACAGGTAGAGACTTCACATGGGAGCCAAGAGGAAAGTGCAGTTTTCCAGAGCAACACTCATAGTTTTCAGTATTGGCGTATTTAAAAATAAATAGTATAGTACAAGGGTGCAGCAAGACCATTCTGAAACACAAGCTGAAGTGTTCAGCAAGAGCAAAGTGAACTGTCATGGAAAAAGACAGAGGAAGGCAGCAATTTCTGGGCAACTTTTGCCAAGCGTCCTTCCAAGGCAAGGAATATGGTATCAGAGTCAGATGCAGGCATACAAGGCTCACCTAAGACATGAAAGCAAGTCCCACTTGGAAGATAAGCTTACTAGTAATTCTCATTAATCTTTTCTTTTCATTTTGCCAGATTTAAAATGATGAAAGGAATATTTTATTACTGTTTTATGTTTGGATTTTGTGTTTGCCTTGTGCAATGTGACACACAAGAGAAATGCATTAGAAAAGCTGAGTGTGCATGCTAGGCCACAACATGTCATAATATTGCCTATACTCCTTTTAATAGAAGAATTTCACACTGAGTATTTGGTTAAAGCTGTTTTCCAGAATTTATGTTCAAGTTACATGTTAAAAAAGAATGCTCCCAAGTGAGTTCCAGGAAAGGCGCAAAGCTATACAGAGAAACCCTGTCTCGAAAAACCAAAAAAAAAAAAAGAAAAAAGAAAGAAAGCTCATGAAGCTTCAGTCCTAGACAAAGAACTACAAGCAACTGCTGAAATCTGAGAGCAGGAGAAAGTCTTCCTCAGGGAAGAGTTGGTTATCCAATGCCAAGTAGTCAGCCTTGAATACATACACAGAAGTAAAACTGTATGGACTAAGCAGGTTGTATTTATGTATTTAGGGAGATGTGTAGGTGTGTGTCTCTCTCTCTCTCTGTGTATGTGTGCATGTGTTTGTATGTGTGTTTGTCTGTGTGTGTGTACATATGACTCTGTGTGTGTGTGTGTGTGTGTGTGTGTGTGTGTGTGTGTGTGTGTGTGTACAACAATTAAGGAAAACAAGGCCAAGAATTTGATAGAGAGTAAGGGAGAGTGCAGAAGAGAGTTTGGAGTGAGAAAGGAGAAGAAGGAAAATAATTAATATTATAATCTCAAAAAATGTATACGTGTTTTCTTATCCATTCATCATTCATTGAGCATGGGTATTATTTCTGCGTATAAACTATTATGACTAATCAATATTGGGATACTGATGTTGCTTTGAAATCTGCATTTCAGCTCATCTGTGTAAATACTCAGATATGGATGCTGAAGGCTAAAATAATTCTACTTTCAATTTTCTGAGATTCCTTGCTGCTGTTTCCCACAATGCTGCTACCCTTTTGAATTCTTACCAATAGTTACATACATTCTAATTTTTCCAGTTCATGGAATACAAATGCTTGGGTGATTCTACTTAAACAGCATATTAAAAATAGACATTTTGTAGAGGAGGGCAAGTTGCTAATTAACAGGTATAAAGTTTCTTTAATATAAAAGAGCAAGTTCTAAAGATCTTTTATATAAAATTGTGACTATAGTTAATAATATTATATTGTACTCTTAAAATTCTGCTATGAGAACATATTTCAGGGTCAATGCTCATACCTCAATAACAAATTTCAATTGAAACCATACTTTCCCTTCTTTGGTCTACTGTGAAGACACTGGAACACTGTTTTTCCAAATTAGTAATTTAATAAATGCATAAAGTTGAATGTATTTGTTATATACAACATGTTTTGAAAGACACACCATGAAATATGAAAATCTGACTAGTTAATGTATGCATCATCTCATGTAGTTAACATGCTTGTGGTAATTACCATTAACACCCATTATGGTAGCACTTTACAAGAATAAAATGTATCATCACTGTCTGAGGCAAAGTCACCAGGTAGTATAATAGAATTCCTCCTTTGACCAACACCTCACCATCCCTCCATCTTCCACAGAATCTCTCATACCAGGTAACCAGCATTCCATTCCAGATTTCTTTTAGATCAGCATTCTCATACTCTATCTGCAAGTGGCATTGCATACTGATCTCTGTTAATCTGGCCTATCTCACTTAATATAATCTCTAATTATCTCACATATAATCTCAATATAATCTCTAGGTTGATCCACACTGTAAGTTTTTTTTCATATCATATGATCTTTCCACGCTTACACAACCACTGGAGGGTTCCCATCTGAGCAGAACATTTTAGCTTCCATGTTTGCACAAGAAAGATCAGGAAATAGTAAGAAGGTCATATGTAAAACATGTCATCATTCTTGATTTCTATTAATCACAATTTAGGGAAATGCCTCTTGCTATTAGAAGATTCAGAAATGCTACTCCTCATGATCAGTCTCTCGGGCACCTCCAGAGTATCTAGGCAGCTCCACTCTCAAGCACCTCAGCTGACAGGCAATGGCAACACTGGTGCTCAGATGGATTAAAAGGATTTAGTTGAGTTATGCCAGACTTTTTTATGGAAGGTTTTAGTGGGATGCTGTTGTTTTAATTAATAACTACATATTTATGGGATAGTGTGCTATTACAACATATGCAAACTTGTATCTCCTTTCTTAACGTGCATGTGATAGTTTATTGTGAACTATGACCACCCGCACAGAGCTGTGGAACTGTGCAGCATTGTTTTTCTATCTAACTGTATTTTTGTGCCCTTTATTCAACCTCCCACTGTCTTTGCTCCCAGCCAGGATAAGATCCTCTGTTTCTAAGCATACATTCACTCATTCACCTATTCATCCCCTCTCCCTCCCTGCTTCCCCTTTTGTGAGTGTTTTAATGAAACACAGGTGACTATTGACTATTTCACTGACTTCATCCACGAATACCTAACATGAAAACAAATCATTTTACATCCAGATGCTTTTCCTCCATAACTTATAGCTTTTTCATTTTCGCTCATGGTTGCTGTTGAACATTACCATGTCAACTCTTCAAGTGTTTGACTACAAAATATGCTTGGTAAATAATATAGGGAGATTAACTAAATGGCACATAATTACCACAAATTTAGAGTCCTATAAAAGAATATATTTTACCCATGATTAGAAGGCTTACAGACTTCTCAAATCCATTTTAATATATTTGACAGTAAGCCATGGGAAATTTTAAACAGCAGACAGTGCTTATTCAGAATTTATAATGTCAGCTCTAGATTACTGTATTATTAAAGACTTCAGAGCATGAAGCTACTAATTTGTTTCTTTTCCTAAACACACATTCTCAGTCTCAGCATATTGTTACCGCCCCCCATGAACAACAACTACACCTCCCTCTGCTGAAAGCTTTGTGGGATTGAAATTCAAGTTGATTTTTAAACTTTGCCACTCTAACAAGATATATCCAGTTCTGGCACACACTCAAACAAGTCAATTAAGTAAAGCAATGAAGCAGGGCAGGAAGCTCTAAATTTTCCCCTTTTTCTTCTTTACTTAATTGGTGCCAGAAAAGACTGGACTCACTATCTTTGGAAAGGGATAGAGTCCATGCTGTAATTGTCTGAACAGCTTTTAAATGTCAGACACACACACACACACACACACACACACACACACACACACACACACACACACACCCTTCATTTCCCACAACATGAAATACACAGAACTGGCACAGCTGTCCATGAGCAACTGGATACTCTCATTAGAAGCTTGCACTAATTCTCTAGACTGGCTGTCAGAAGAATAAAAACACCCTGTTGCCATCTATGATGTCTCTTCAAGAGTAAGTGTTTATATGGAAACAACAGATTCCACCCTGGTCCCGCTCCTGTGTCTTTGGCATTAACTCTTCCACGAAAGGGCTTCTGTTAGTAACCACTTGCTGAAAACTTCTGGTTGTGGAATGATTCTTATGTGCTGAAGTGTTAAAAGCTCAAAAGCATCCCTCAAATTGGAAGGAATAGTTTCTACTTCCTTGCTAATTGGAGAGTATGAGGCGTGGCTTGTGCTGGCCCATCTCTCAGAAGGTTCCAGCAAGGATGAACATCCATTCCCTACAGTAACTTGCTCAAGGATGCTCCCTATCTTAGGAATCCCCTTTTCTATCTTGTCCCTCAATCTACCCAATGTTGTTTTTGGATAATTTCCAAACTAAACTACTTTTTTATTCAAATATTCACCCCAGTCTGTGTGTCCTTCTATGAAAACTCAATCAAAGACTGAAGTCAGTAAGTTCAAAGATTCCAAAGTGAAAATACCAGGGGCCATTTGTTTTCATCACACCAAGTGTGGGGTTTTGGAAAACAGTATTTTTGTATTGTTTTCTTCAGATTACTCATCTGTTAGGCTTCTCACTTGGCATGATACACATGAAGTATACATAAAATGCCAGGTTGTATATTGTATTAAGTTAAAAACTATAAGCACTATTATTGTTATAGTCAAATACTGATTTACGTGCTAGTGATGAAGCAAACAAAAATTAGTGTTTTGATTAAATATGATTTAAAACCCTTGTTGTTTATAGTCCAGAGGAGACCTAGGCATAGAAACAAAATCAATATGAAAGCAATTAGAATTATAATAGTTGTGTTTAAAATACAGTTTCCTGCTATCTTCTGTACTTGATATAAACATGTTCACATCTCAGAGGATAGCCAAAACACATATAACCTACTGTTATTCAAGTAAAGTACTGTAGAAATGCTACAAAGCAAGTACTTTAAAGGATGTTCCTTCAACTTAAGTATAGTAAACACAGAACCCTGATGAATCAAAGCATCTATTTTATGTGCCAATTTTCCATGAAATTAGGGAAGCTTGTATTAAAACAAAATCCCCTGCTAGAGCCTCTTTTCATGCCATGACCCCTCTTCAATGCAGAAAAACGGGGGTCAGTAGAGAAAACGGCACAGTACCTCCTGCATTCCTTACTGGGCTGTTGCACTCTTTCTGGTACAGCAGAGCCTTTCTGTACTATTCCTGTGTAAACGCAGTTCTTAGAGGAGTCCTCCATGCTACCCCAAAGGACAGCCTTATCCTAAGATGAAAGACCTGGATGCTATAGCAGGGTGCCTAAACTGACCCAGAGAATGGAGTGCACCAGACCCTCTTGCTCTGAATCTGCCTCCTCTCTTTTCTTTATTAGATAAAAACATACATAATGGGAAAAATCTTAATGAGGATACTTCATTATCCATTGGGCCAGGACCCAATTGGCTTCATGCTGAACTTATGCTTGCTTCTGGGATGTAGTCCAGTGTCAGATGCCATGTGATGCACTTGGTATACTGAGAGGAAAGTTCTTCCACGGGCTCAAATCCAGAACTGAGCCTGACAACAGCAGCAGCACCTCTAATTAGAAGGCACAACTCTGCCTGTTCTCCTTAGTGCTGTCTCCTTCATTTTCTCCAGGATCCTCAAATAATGACAATATTAATAATAAATGTTAAAAGTAAAGGATAAAGAAAACAAAGGTTTTGTGACCCTGGTTTCCATCAACACCTTGGAACTGAGCAGCTGAAAGGCATCAAAATGAAGCCGAAAAACAGCGCGTTTGCCCTTTAAGAGACTTTTTCCCCCGACTGTGTTTATAGAGTGAGGAGCTGGCATGAGCCCACAGGTGCTACTGGCTCTATAGATGATCAGTCTCTTTGGTCCCTTTGAAAACATATGCATTTGAAGCTTTTCTTCCCTTTGAACGTGGAATGCTGATGAAAGAAATTTTGTTGTTGGTAACAGGGAGACCCACTATACTGTAACTTGAAAGCCCACCTGGACTTTAAAGTTAAAACCACAGCCCAGCCCTTGGGGGAAAAAATAAATTAAAAAGAGCAGTTCTGCACTACTTTGAGAAAAATCTCAAGTTCCAAGAGTGAATAATTAGAGAAAAAAAATCACCATTCTCTATAGCTGCAGCTACCGTTTTTGTAACCTCCTTGGAAAGACCTTGACATTATGGAAAATGAAGATCTAGTCTTTCCTTTTAAGTCCATGCAACAATATCACACACACACACACACACACACACACACACACACACACACACATTCACGCACACACATGACTGAGTTTGACATCTGTACCATGTGACTTTCAGCAATTAATGATTATTAACAAAACAATTGTTACTTCATATTTTGACAGTACTCATTTCGTGCACCACTCATTTTGAAAAGTAAATTCGCCTTGGATCCAGCCTCAGTAGAACAACTTGGCATTTGTTTGATATTGATAAACATCCTGGAGCATCCTTGTTTGCTTTTGTTGTCCCCTTCACTTGAAGTCACCAATTCACCCCCTTTTCATGGCCTTTTAATACTTTTATCATTGGGTCCTGAGTTTTCTATACTAAGCTGACCTCTCCATGCCTAAGGAACTCACCATGTTTCCCTCCCTTTCTTCTGTACTCCTTTGTTGACTTTGCCCTTTGTAGAAATGTCTTTATTTGAGAGACACTCCTTCCATGACTGCACCTCCTGAAATGCTGGGAATCCATCGCTATTGCTTGCTTGGCAGATCAGGATATGCAGTTGGTGGAGAATTTGACTCTAATCTATGGGTTCTCAAAGTTGGGAATTCCAAAGTGTGATGAACAGCTAAACATCGGACATCACAGATTCGCAGCACAGTCTGAGTACACTCTTCCAGAACACAATGGTTTGTTAGTTGGTTTGTTAGTTTCGCTGATGTTGCTTGTTTACTTTTCATGTAACTGAGGAAGAACCACTCAAGTGTACTCCTCACACAGAACATCATGTCTACTTAGTTCCTATCTTATTTCAGTCACAGCATCATCATCAAGTCTCTACAGGGTTGGACATTTACTCTTTGAACTAGTTCTCTCTCTCCCTCCCTCCCCTGCCCCCGTGTGTGTGTCTTTCTGTCTCTATCTCTGTCTCATTGTCTCTGTCTGTCTCTCTGTTTGTCTTTCTTTCTGTGTGTGTGCACGTTTTTGTTTCTTCCCCACAAACTCTGAGATCTTGGTCAGCCTAAGTGAAGACAGACAGACATATTCAGGTTTATAAAAACATTGGAGACAAATTCCTAAATGTGGAGACAAGAGAAAATAGATATGTGACTCACTCCTTGCTAATTCTGGGGAGTTGTTTCTAAAGACTCTGTATATTTACTAAATTGTCTACAGAGCCAATAGCTAGGACACAGTGGTCTACAAGTCATGGCATTATCTTTAAATTTTATAACACATACAAATTTAAATGCAATACTAATATCTAATATTGTTTCAAAATAAACTTGTATTAAAAATATTCTTATAGCAATTGATGTGAATATACAATTGATCATTTTCTTCATTATTCCCAGCAACCATTTTTAATATTTTACTTTCTATCTCCACAACATTAAGCTTTACTGGACTGAGTCTTATTTACAAGAAAGAAATATGTTTACTAAGAGACAAAGTGAAAATTCTGCTGAGCCTAGAGTTACAAATTCATCTAGTCATTTGGCCTCCACATGCAGTTACGCAAAGTAGCTTGAGTTTACTGTGGGCTGGTGTTTATGTTTCTGTCAAAATTCCTAATTTTAAGCTCCAATCCCCAATAGGTGGTATTTCAACACGAGGCCTTGGGAAGTGATTAGTTCATGAGAGTGGGGCCCTCATGATAGAGTATGTCCTTATAAGAGGAAACACCAGAGATTATCTAGTTTTTCTAGTCTGTCATGTAGGGAAACAGTTGGACAGTGACCTGAAAGCCAGAACAGGGTACTTGCCATGAAAAACGAGTTCTATGGTGCCATGATCCTGGACTTCTGAGCCTCCAGAAGAGTGAGAAATAAACATTCTCCAGACCCCCGACTGGGATGGGGCAAACAGTGCTGGAAGCAGGAGAGATGGAGGGAGCTGCTGTGTTATGTTCTGTCAGCTAAGAGGATAACTGTATTCAGAAATGGGGGTGTCGTTTTCTCTAGTAGTGTAGCTAGTGGGGAAATAGAGGAAAAGAAGAAATTCAGAGGGAAAGGAAAAGGAAGACTAACGGGATAAATATAATCGTGTGTGTGTGTGTGTGTGTGTGTGTGTGTGTGTGTGTGTGTGAAGCTGTCACAAAAAAATAAAGAAAAAGAGAAACATGAAATTATTAGCCCTGCATGAGTTAATCTTTAGCTGTATTCTTAATGGGATGGAAAACAAGACACTGTCTTTACATTTAATGAATAAATGTCATTATAAATGAAATACAACTATTGTATTATTTTAAAATAGAATATATTTTGGAAAAATATTATGCTCATGTCAAGTTGCTTCTGTCTATTCTGGCAAAGTCAAACACTCAAAGGTAACATTTCCTCAGCCTGAACACACTGGACAGAATTCCCCCTAGCCTATGTGTCTCCAATCACTCCTTTTCTTGAGTATTTGTTTCAGAAAACTTGTAATTACACATTATAATATTAACTATCTCCTTGTGGTGTAAATCTTCTGCAAGCTTCTTGTCAGTTTTACAGTCCAGGAATGTCTTTCTTAACAACCTGGATGCCAATCATTTGAAATGCAATCATCAAAGCAAACTACTCCAGTCTCCAAATCTCTGTGAGAGAAGAGGAGTCTGGCAGCCTTGGATTTCCTGCCCAGAACGGAGAAGTTGCTTGCTGTCTCGAAGAAAGGCCCAAGTTTACTTCTTTGGGTAAGGCAAATTAGCATATATATATATATATATATGGCCTAATATTTCCTCAACTCTTCATTTACAAGCTAACCAAATATTTATTTCAGCCAAGATTAGACTGATGTCCAAGTTCTCCCACCTACTTCAGTAGTCTACACTAATGTCTTCCTTGGCTGAGGCTGGAGTTCTCCCTCCTGCTTCAGTAGTGGATACTTATGTCTTCTATGCCTGTTGACTTAACCTGCAACCTGCTCTGTCAGCCAGGAGACTCTCCTATCCCTCTCCCCTGTCATTAACCAATTGACTATGAGAAGATAGCATATGGAGTCCTTCATTGAACAGGGACTGTGATATATTAGTCATTAAAAACAAGACTCATATGTGAATGCAAAAATCCTCAAGTGGGATAAGAGACAGTTTATAACCAAATATAAATGATTTGAGCAAAGACTTAGGTCAAATCCATGTTCCAACATGGTAACAATTACGGAGTTAAACAAATGCAACATAAACAAAAGCAATGTCTTTACATAGTTAAATATTCTATTCCACAACAGTTAGTTCACAAGATGGCTACCCTCAATGCTGACAACAGTAGGTAGAAATTGGCTAGGTAATTAAGGATAAAAAGACCCCACTGAAAACTTAGCAGTTCAATTTGTCACTAAAAGCCAGATATGTCCTTATGCCTCTTGGCAGATTCTTCCTTGCTAGAGGCCAGAGATGCTAGAAGCATTTGGGGGCTAATTTGTGATCTGGTTTCCTAACTGATTTTAAGGTTACCTCTTCAGAGCTGGTAACGTTTTAGTACCCATATAGGCCCTTTATGGAAAAATTCTTTCTGGTCATGAGAATGGAATCACTTTTCCTTCTCAAAATTTCTGTCCCTGGTGAAGTAGTTTAAAGGACTGCAAAAATGTTGCTTCTTAAGTCTGCTCACTTTCCAGCGTTATTCAGAAAACAGTAATTTTCCTTTTCATTCTTTCTAGCTCTGTTCTTAGCATGCTTTCTCTAACCCTATAGGCTTCCTTACTTTTTCACTGTCTTCCCTCGCTCCCATGTGGCTGCTTGTCCATTATGTGGCTCCCATGTGGCTGCTTGTCCACCATGTGGCTCCCATGTGGCTGCTTGTCCATTATGTGGCTCCCATGTGGCTGCTTGTCCATTATGTGGCTCCCATGTGGCTGCTTGTCCATTATGTGGTTCCCATGTGGCTGCTTGTCCATTATGTGGCTCCCATGTGGCTGCTTGTCCACCATGTGGCTCCCATGTGGCTGCTTGTCCATTATGTGACTCCCATGTGGCTGACTGTCCACCAGTTGTCTGACCTCTAGGCTGCCTCCAACTGTATATGATCTTTTCCTTATAGCTTGCTACACTGGGGGCATTTTTTTTTCTTTTAAGTTAATGAAATTGTCCTACAGCTTCCATTTCAATTTTTAAATTCTTTTATTAGTGTAACTAGGAAACCCAAAGGAAAACCCAACTTTCTCCTGTGCCATCAACAGGATCACTCTCAGGTTGTGTGCTTTCAGTATTTACTTGTTATCCCCATAATGGTTCAATTTAAGAGTAATGTGGCTATTACCCTAACATGTGAGGATATTGTACCATCTGCCACAAGAAGCAAATTCAGACATCATCTGGCAAGCCGAAAGCACTTTTAATTGGTGTTAGACCAAATGATCACATACAATTGCCACCATTGTTGTGGTCCTTCAAAATACTCATGACAACATTCACAAAAAAAAAAAAGTACAAAGTAAAGAGCGTGGCCACTTCAGTAATGTAAAGGCATATCTGATGTCATTGTATTGTATTTGATGAGAGAAGCTTATCCTCGTGTGGCACTGAGGCTTACACTCTACGATCTGAGTTATAAGGTCATTATATCTTTCTCAAATCAGTATACAAGTGTGAATGTACACATACACAAACATACAATCCAAACAACCAAGCATGACCAAAATTAAATTAATTAAAAACTTACATTTTTTGTCTTAAAAAATAGGTTCGCTCTTATAATTACATACATGTATGTATATAATCGCATCCTGCTGGTCACTCCCTGTCCTAGTCCACTTTTGGTTGCCATGACAACCACAATGACCTAAAACAACTCAGCTTGCAAAGTGTTTATTTTGCGTGCAGGTTATGTAGTCCACCAACACAAGACAGTAACCTGGAAGCAGGAACTGAAGCAGAAACCAAAGTGGAATGCTACTCACTGGTTTGCTTGGCTTGGCCTGCCCAGGGCTCCTGGCCCAGGAATGGTACTGCACATAGTAGGCTGGGCCCCTCCACACCAACGAGCAAATAAGAAAATATCCTACAAGCATGCCCACAGGTCAAGCTGATGAACACGATTTCATCTTCCAGGTTTGTGTAGGTTTGTGTCAAGTGAACAAAAATTACCTAAGACATTCCCTCATCTTCCTTTATCTGCCTCCTAGCTCTGTCAAACCACCTCCTTTCTGTCTGTCATTTCCCAAATTGATGACTTTTGGTCTTAATCGGAGACTCATTTATCTTAACCAAGGCTATCCATGTAACTACTGGATTGAGTCTATCCATTGGAACCTGATAATGTCATCATTAAAACTCCATAGGAAGTTCCTGCTTCCTGTTTTACTTCCCTTTCTTGCTCACAAATGAAAATTTTCTTCCATATTAATATTACAATGGCCATGTGTTGAGTTATAAGTGTGTATTATCCACTCTGATAAATATTTTATATACTTTCCAATCAATTCCCTGATGAATGCATGAAGTAGGTGTTAAAAAATTATAATCATACAGAAAACTAAATTGAGGCTGAAGGTGTGTAGAAAACTTGTCTAAGATAATGCATGTGGAGAAGGGATTTTGAATTGACTCTAGGTTCTTTTTCAAAATGTTTGGCATATTGCTCAGGATCTTTCTCTAACACAGAATAGATAAATCCTTGCTATGATAGCACCAGACTGCAAATGAGTCTATTTTCCAATCAAAAATCAACATGTGGCTCTTTCTCCAAGAAATCTACCTTTTTTGGTTGAAATCTAAGTATTATGATATAAGGGGAAAGAACTCCATTTGGTTCTGATGCTGGGCACACAGACGGAGTCTGCTCCTGTGGTGAGGTCAGAGGCTCATGCTGAGATGCTTAGAAATAGCAATCATGCAGCTGCATCTGAATTAGAATTCTTACCTAGAGCTCAGCTCAGTGTCAATGTGTGAAGCAAAAAAAGCATATCTTTCCATCAGCTTTCCCTATGCAAGTTTTAGTTGAATGTGCAAGGTATTTCTTTAGGTGCTCAGGGAGACTCAAATTGGGATATTTTTGGAGCGGGGTGTGTGTGGGGTGAAATATCTACCCCCTCACTGTTAGGCAATATTGAACATGAATAATGCTAAGAGCTCAGACAGAAGTGTGAACATCCAGGGTAACATAATACTACCTGTGAAGTCAATGTTTGTACACTGTCTGCTTATCTATAATTCCCACAGCTTCCTCTAGCATAGACAGTTGTTACCTGAAACAACCAGTACTGGTCTTAACTGTTTCAAGAAAGTGAAATTACTTTCACAGAACTCTATTAGCATAGTATAAATGTCCTGACTTATTAGCAATTTTTAAACTCATGAAGTTCTTAAACTGTATGTTAAGATTTGCATAGGAAAATTCATATATAGAAAAAAATACTACCTATAACATTAGATATGATATATTATCAGGCATCCCCTAGGGGTCTGGGAACATATCTTCTTCAGGTCATGGAGACTGCAGTGGATTAATTACTGGTTTTAGAGACACATAGACCTAGGAATAAATCCTAGATCCTTCACCAAAATGTAACGGAAAGTAAAGGAAATTACCAAATCTATGTCTTTGTTTACAAAACAGAAGGAAAATCCATTCTTTATCCTGGAAAAATAAACAAAATCATTTACATAATGTGTGTATGCTATTGTCATCCATGTAACTGAAGGAACTCTTTGAACAGTGTTATTTGTTTTCTTCTTGCTTGCAATTTTGAGATAAGAGATGGGGTCATGAACAAGAGCTCAAGAGGCTAGAAAGAGCCAGAGAATTTGTTAGGTCTAGAATGTGCCTTTTTGATTGGAAAGAAGAAGAGGAGAAGGATGCATTAACAGAATACAACCACCAGCGAAGCTAAAAAGTAACAAAACACGAATTGTTAACAGGTTCTTACTGCTTCCTGGCACAAAGATGTTTGGTTTCTTTTCCTCTCTGTGATAAAACACTCCAGGAAAAGCAACTTAAGGAAAAAGGCTTATTCTGGCTCATATTCCATCATGTCCTGGAAGCCAAATGACAGAACTTGAAGCAGCTGGACACATCACGTCCACTGTCAGGAAATGGAGAATAATGAATGCATGCTGCTCAGCTTCCTTCTCCACTTATGCAGTCAAGGATTCCAGGAGAGGAATGCCACCACCCACAGAGGGTAAGTGTTCAGACATCAATTAATGCAATAAAGATAACCCCCAATAGGCATGCCAGAGCCCCATCTCTCAAGTGATTCTAAGATATTGCTAAGTTGAAGTTTAACAAAAAACCATACGAAAAAGGAAGTTGATTTGGAAAGAGAGTCTAGGATTGGGTAAGGAAGAACATGATACCAGACTAAAGAGTTAGAAATATTTGTACATAAGTGAGTAATAGGAGGCTACTCTAGAGCATGAGGATGTCATGCTGTTATGGTCATATAGGTGCTGAGAAAACCAGAAGAAATCACCATTGGGCACTGATTCGAAGAAGAAATAACTAAAAACCAAGAGATTACAAAGCAGTGAGGAAAATGAAAAAGGCAGAATACTTTAATGACTAAATTCAATCAGTGATCATGCAGATGGGGAGTAATTAGGCCAATACAAGACAGCAGTTGAGAAAAACAGTGCTGAGATAGGAGCCAACATTACAGTGACAGAGGATGGGAGGTGGCTCAGCTGGGAAAGCACTTGATTTACAAGCATAAGGAGTTGAGATAGTCGAGTATCACGTGCTTGTAATACCAGATCTGGCAAAGTGGAAGTGGGAAAATACCTGAGGCTTGCTGTCCAGCCAGCCTCAAATAATCATCAACCTCCAGGATGAGAGATCCTGCCTTACAAAGAGAGCTGTATGGCATGTGCCTGAGGTGACTTACAGCTTCCATATGTGCACACTTTCATATACCCAAGCACACATAGACACAAGGATTACACTGTCATTTTGATACACAAATTGAGAACAGAGGAGTATCAGGTGTAGAAATAATCATACTAAAGTATACAAAAAGAGTGAAAGCTATATTTTGGTTTTAGTTTTAAGTTTAACTTCAAGAGAATATAAAAGTAGAAGGCAGATGGCAAGAAATATGGGTGAAGGTCTCAGGAGGCTCAGATTCCTGTGTACCCAGAAGTCATAAAAGAAGTCAGAGGATTATATAAGGAATTATCAGGTTAATTTAAGAAGTCTTAGGGCCATGTATCTGAAACACATAAGGAGAAGACATTTGACAGTGGAAGCAATATTAGAAGTGGGACAAGAATCCAAAAAGAAATGTGGAGTCAATGAAAGGAACAAATCAAAAGGGATTTTTAAAAAGCTGGCTAGAAAACCAAAATGTCAGAGATGAACCAAATAAGTATTAACATTTAGTTGAGTAATAAACATAGAAAGAAAACTATTATTGCCTGTATTAGTCAGCTTCTTAAAAAAATCACTGTGACAAAATACTTGATAACAATGTAAAGAGAAAAAAATGTTAATTTTTGATTCATAGTTTTGAAAATTTATATTCAAGTTCCTGTAGCTTTGCCATTTGGGGCCTGACTGAGGCAGAATATTGTGGTTTGTTAGCCACTAAATGAAGGGAGTATATTCAGGGACAAACTCCATCTTAATTTACCTTTAAAATGTCAATTGCAGCCAGGCAGTGGTGGCACATGCCTTTAATCCCAGTGCTCGGGAGGCAGAGGCAGGCAGATCTCTGTGAATTCAAGGTCAGCCTGGGCTACAAAAATGAGTTTCAGGAAAGGCACCAAAGCTACACAGAGAAAACCTGTCTGTAAAAACAAACAAAACAAAACAAAAACAAAAACAAACAAATAAAATGTCCATTGCTATTTTCAGTATATCTATGGAAAAGTGAACATGTTCATGGCCATTCTTGACCACCATCTTTAGGATCGTCGGGATACAAACTAGCATGCCCAAAAGTGTTCCTGTCTGCTACTTTAGACATTTCAACATGGGCTTCATAATTTGAGCACTGTGTGTCCAAATATGAGTTACCCATCTTTCCTTTCTGACCTATGGTAATCTGCTGTGGGATGGTCTGTATGTCAAATGTATTGCTCTGATTGGTCAAAAAATAAAACACTGATTGGCCAGTAGCCAGGCAGGAAGTATAGGTGGGCCTAACAGAGAGGAGAATTGAGAGAACAGCGAAGGCAGAGGGAGACAGTGCCAGCCGCCACTATGACAAGCAGCATGTGAAGATGCCAGTAAGCCACGACCCACGTGGCAAGGTATAGATTTATTGAAATGGATTAATTTAAGATGTAAGAACTAGACAGCTAGAAGCCTGAGCCATTAAGCCAAACAGTTTAAATAATATGAGTCTATGTGTTTATTTTATAGGTGGGCTGTCAGACTGCTGGGGCTTGGTGGAAACCGGAGAGAAAACTCTCCAGCTACAGTAATCATGCTCAAGAATGCTGTGCTTCTGAAGTGCCATGTGTAAGATCCCTGAATAAAAGATCTGAGGTTCATTTGTTGAAGGGCAATGCTACTTTGAACATAATTTCTTTGCTTTCTTTACCTGATGTAAGGAAAGGGTTTTTCCCCCCTCTTTTAAATCTTTATACTATTATTTAGCTATATTTACTTTTGATTTTGTCTTATCACAGTGTTTACCTAGTGTACCACCTGATTATAATGGGATCCTGTGACATATTATGAAGTAATCAGTAAATAAGAGTAACATAATCTAATCAACTATCAGTAGCACAAGGCTGATAACTAAGCAGCTTTCGGTCCACTGTCTACTCTCCTTGCCACTCTCATTTCCTTATTTTCTTTGGCATAAAATCTTATATCCTATAAACTCATTATACCACTTCATGATCATTATTTTTCCTTTGTGTTAACCTATACTATCCTCAAATCCTAATGTCTCAACTTTTAGATTATGACGTCAATCTATAGGTGGATTTTAATCTCTCTTTCATAGTCTTATGTTTCTACTTCCTAAAGTAATTAAATAACTCCCTCTGTCTCCTTTGTTTCTTTGCCCCTTTCCTTTCCCAATTACAGATGATGACACAGTGTCGAATTTCACACTGGAAATAGAAACAACACCCAGTGTCCTTCACATTCCCAGTTCCTAGTCTGTCGTCCATCACTGGATCTGCTGCCAAAATTCTCCCTCTCCTCCAGCTAAGAAAAAAATATATACTCTGATTTCAAAAAACTTATTGGGGGACGTGAAAGAAACAGAAGTCAAAGATAAATTTCTAATTGAGCCATTGAATATTCAATGGAAGCACAGTATAATTGATGGAACAATATCACACCCTGTATTGATGCTCTCTGATTATGTACTTTATTTCCTTTACAATGCTCATTGTTGTCTAAAATATCCTTGTCATGATGTTTGTTTTTAATAGGCATTATCCTTTTCAATTATAAAATCTCCAGCAGAGTGCTTGCCTCCATATTCCCTGATGCTTCTTAAGGAACTAAACAATGTCTCAACAGAAAAGGCTACTTTCCCCACACTTATAAAATATAAAAGAAGAAAAGGATAATTTATTTCTTTTAGTTGAGCATGATGCCTGAGAGGATACAGTCTCAGTAATAATAAAGCAATAAGTTTTCAGAATGTTTTGCCTATATTTTAAGGCTACCCTCTACTCTGTGGGTTCTTCCTATCAATCCAATGCTTAGCTCATAATGGATACTTACTGTTTCCTTAAGTAATGATAAAAAACAAAGCAAGAGAGTTTTGCAGTAGAGATAAGTGTTCAAGGATAATGTAAGTTCTATGTGCTGAAGCATGGTGGCACATGGAGGTAAAGGCAGGAAGATAAGAACTCAAGGCCATGTTTTGCTACACAGCAAGTTCAAATCTTGTCTTGTGACTCTGTCTCAAAAAATAGAGAGAGGAGAAGAAAGACAAGAAAAGACTAAAACAAAATAAAAAAAATTAAAAAGGATGAGTACCATGAATCAGTTAACAGACCTCAGTTACAGAAGATGTAACTGAGATTGAATATTATGGGTTTACTATAAAATCCCAGCACCATCGTGAATGACTCTGGGTTCAACCACAGATAACACACACACACACACACACACACACACACACACACACACACACACACGGAGAGAATAAAAACAAATACATAAATAAGTCTCGACATCAAGAAGACAATTTACAAAGATTTACAAAGGTTCACCTGTCTTAGAATTCTTTGTTATCACCAACCAATGGAGTTAAGGGAGCTCATAATAAGGAGCCACAAATTAAGAAATTAAAAATTAATAAATGCACATTTTTCCCATTAGCATTTTATATAGGTCCCTGAGTCTCATTTATAGCCATCAAATTGAACAGAATGATTGTTCTGTGGCCAGTCACCCTATGATCATTCTCCAGATGAAGGATTGGAACCTCTGTGGAATGTCCATGTATATTAGCATCAAGCCTGTATTTCACACATTTCTACACAAGAGCTGACAATAATTGGCATGTGAGGATGAAGTACTGACCAGAAGGAATGAATAACCCCTTGTCAAAGATGCACCTGCCATAGCACAAAATTTCAGTCTGCCAGAGAAAGATGGAAAGCGGGGAGCATATTTTGTTGCATGCACCATCTTCAGAAAGAGAACTATGCATCCTGAAAAGTTATCCTGCTATTAAATATAAGTCATTTGAACAACAAAGAACATCAACCGGGTAAAACAGGCTCTGGGGATTTTTATTTACTTATTTATTTATGCCTTGCACCTATCATCAACCAAATGGTGTTTCCCCCCCTAAATCATGCTTTGGAAAATTTTTCCATCCTTGAACATGATTATGTTTGAAGATAAAAATCTTTGGGAACTAATTAGGATTACATTATGTCCTGCAAGTGTGGCATCCAGGAAGAAAACCATGTCCATTAAAAAATGAAGGAAATATTGCTCTTTATCTTTATGGTTTTCTATCTATCTATTGATTGCCACCTGTCTAATTGTGTATCAACTTTCTTTTCTTGCTTTTTCTCTCTCCTTGTCCTTGAGATTTAAATTAAGAAGACATCTATCTACAAAATAGAAAGTGGTTCTTAAGATAGTATCTGGTTGAAGAAGATGTAAACCTCTCTGCCTATGAGCTGTGGGTATTAAACCTTTGCTGTGTGAGCTATTTTAGTCTATGGCAAGTTGTTATAGCAAACCAAACTGACCAAAATATATCTTCTTAAAATTCCTGCTCTTATGATTACAAACACATACAGCTTGAGGAAATGGCTTCTATGCATCTCAGATTGTCTTCTATAATGTCGATTCTTCTATAGCTATAATAGAGTTTAACATGCCATGACCCCAAAAAAGAGTTAGAAGTACTATAGCAAGACCAGTAAGTGACAGCTTTAAGGCTGATTCAATAATCAGGTACTACAGAAAAATTAAAATATAGCAAATCCAGCCCTATAATAAGGAACCAGGCCTAAAAGGAAATTACTTAGGCAATATAGAAGAGTGATAAACTGCACAATGGAGATTGCATGGGTTCCAGATTCTAGTCTTTAGAAGGTCTCTACTGTACCCCAAATACAATCAGAATTAAACCCAAACACTGGAAACGAGATCTTGGTCATAATGGCTGGAAAAAGAGGTTGCAGTTGGCAGCCATGTCTCTTTACATGTCTTGCTCTTCATGGCAAATATGTTTGGAACAAGAAGAAAGATAAGGAATTCCCATTCTCCAATAGCTGTGTTAGACAGAGGAAGAGATGGAGGCGGTTGGAGGAGATAGAGAACAAGTTAACTGTACATCTCCAGAGGCATGACAAGATGATGACTTGCTCAGGACAGAGGAGTCCATACATGTTTTCACAGGAAAGTGGATTTTTTTTCAGAATCGATTCAGTTATTGTATAGTTGTGAAAAGCTCAGGCAAAGAGCTACAAATTAAAAAAAAATTAAAATCCTAGTAATCGTAACAAGTCTGCTTTGCTGGCCATTAGAGGTATCCCTGGTTTTTCTCTAGTAAAAGCTATTTTATTATGTCTGTTAGTAGATGTTTCTAAACTAAAACAAATAGTTTTCCAAAACAGTTCACATTCAGAGATATTTGTTCAATAGATTTATGGTTAACCCACATTTTGTAAAACATATATCTTTGTGACAAGGGAAAGGATGACGAAGGAGAATATGGGTACAGAGAACTTCCCATGGGGAAGTTTAGGTAGAGAATTTAGTTTTAAAAATGTGACAATGTTTAAATTTGCTGATGCAATATATTAAATGGTTTACAAACCCAGATACCAGATGAGAAATCCTAGATAAAACGCTTCCTTACCTCATTCCCTATAGTTGCATAGCAGTTAGTTGAGTACAGAAAATATGGGAGTGTCTTCTATCCAGAAAGAAAGAATATGTACAAAGTCTCAGAGATAAAACTGAATTAGAGAGAATTTGGGGGATAGGAAGTATTTTGGAGTAGCTGACTTGTGGGATGCTAGGTAGTTGTGGGGGGATGTGGGGGCTGGAAAGAGATGATGTGAGTGCAGAGGAGGTGCATGGGGAATAGGAAGAGATGATATGAGAGAGGCATAGATTATACAGAATGATAAAATATTGATTCAGCCAATCAAAACTCGTCACAAGCTCTCAAAATTTCTTTAATGCCTACTAAGAGGGTTGTGACGACAGTACTTGATTCGTCCACAGTAATGCCATCATTTCTTAGGTGTGTTGCATGACGCAGAGAGTAGATAAACATATGGAGAAAACATTCAGCATTTAAACTTCTTTGGGTGTTCTATATCAGCCATGTTCAGACTTGACTAAACTAGGTGCTGAATCCTAGTGAATATTTCATTACAGGTCTCATGACTAAACTATGTGAAGCAAGTCTCCATGTAGACAAGTCCCCTAAAGCTTGCTAGGAAGAGGAGGCAAAAGAACATCCCACAATGTCCTTTCAAGCCAGCCAGAAATTATAGTAGTACATAATTGCATGAAAGTAATAGAAGTAGCTAATCTGTTTAGTTTTTGCAATGAGCTATTCTGTTTTGAACTTACATTAGTTCAGTTTTCAAAATTACCTGTGAGGTAATAATGATTATCTTCCACCTTCCATGTCTGGAAACAGACACTGTGCAGACAAGGGCTTACTCATAGTCACACACTGCAAGGACAAAACAAGTCTTCTAATTCTTCAGTCCAGAATTCATACCTGAGTAAACCAAGATCCCAAGATCAGAAAAAAAATCAAAACCACACACAGAAAAAGGCAGTGAACGGTGTTCCAAAACACTGATCATGTCTTTTTTTCCTTTTTATAATCTGTATCTGCTCTTTGTGTTGAGCATGTATCAAAAATAGAATAATGAACAAGATAAGGATTGTAGAATTATAAAACACAAAATAAACAAAACACTTTAGAATTCCTAAACCCCAAGACCTTAATGTAAACTTGGTACCAAATGAGGTGAGATGAGTGGTTACTGTGTTTGTTCAGTGCCTATGATCTGCCTCTTGAGAGCCTGGAGCAGGAAGTAATCTGACTGGGATTTGGTTTTATAAAGAGCATTCTTGGAAGTCTGGTGAAAAGACAATAGTCACCTCAACATTGATGACACATAACTGAGATGACTAGAGTGGCTGGATTTGCTAAAGGAACAGGAATAAAAAGCATAAAGAATGATAGATAGGGCCTAAGTACTAAATACTGCATATGAGAAGTAGAATTTAAATCAGACTGGGATACCTGAGTTTTTACCCACAGCTCAGGCTGCCACTCCAAATGGGGGAAGCCATAAACAAGTACTTCTCATTTAATCCCAGAGAAACAGGAATGTAAACGTTTAGTTGAAGTTACCTGTTTCTGTTTCAGATGAGCATTGAGTGGACTTTATGTTCCCCTAATACTCTCAGCCCTCTTCCCTTTAGAATTCAATATGAAAGTAACCACAGCCTAAAAGCCTCAGAGACAGCAGCACTGTGGTAACAGATGTCTTAAATCCCCTCCTTTCCAGGATAGGAGGGTCAACATTTTTCTTAGTTGAGTGCCTGGCTTGGTAAACTGGGTTAAGCAGAAACGTAATGCATCAGCTGGAGTTGAGGTGTGAACACAGCAATCGAGAGAGAGAGAGAGAGAGAGAGAGAGAGAGAGAGAGAGAGAGAGAGAGAGAGAGAGAGACTGCTTTCAGAAGACCGAAATAGCTTTTGCATAATGCTCTTGCTCAGGCTAGACAGTTTTCATTTGTTCACCTTGTCTTCATCCTGCACTATCTCTCTTCGTTTCCTCTGAGATTCTGCCAAGCACAGAAACTGATCTTAGTGAGGCTTTTCAGAGAAGATTTGGAAAGACATCATTGTTTTCAGGGAAGACGCACTGCAGCAAGCCTCCTTACGGAAGACCTGTATGAGCAAAAAACCCACTCTCACTCCCACAGCCTGGGTTTCCACTTTGATTAAACCAGCACATATCCTATCAAAAAAAAAAAATCACTAAGCCAAATGCATCCAATCTAAGGCCAGAACCATTCCACATGTTAGAATGTGAATCTATTATCTGTAATAACCTTTTGAATCTTCATTTCTTATGGCTCCAAGAGTAATGGTGATTTTCCCCACTCAGTTCTTAACTAATGCCACATTTATTAGTGTCATTACTGGGGTAATAGCCGGTGGAAAAGGATGGAGGTATTTTATTTCTCATCTTTCTTTCATTCCTCTTGATGGTGAACACAGAGCTCAATTAAAAGAACATTTTTATGTGCCAGAGAGGACAATGGCGTCTGTAGAACCCTTTCAATGAACAAACAGCATGGGGCAGTGACCTTCCCCTTCATCAGAAAAATCTTCCCCAATGCTCTTTTGCATTTTGTGATATTACACTTCTGGGAACTCCAGAGTTGGCCAGGTTTTTAAGATGACTTGGATTCAGCTTCTGGACATCCATCACTAGGAACCTGCATTAGCAATATTCTACTGTGTCCAGAAAGTCCCAACCATTGGTAAAGAAGGGGGAAGAGCGTGGAGTCCCGTGCCAAACAATGATTAGTGAAATGCTTTGAAAAATCCCCCTCCAATAAGGTCATAAAAATAGTAAAGAAAATTTTACAAAATAAGTAGAAATGTCATCAATCAGTATTTATGGTGATGCCATTCTCCTCTGCATCCACTATCATTGTGATCAAGTCTGGCTGTTTCTGGATGCATAGACATAGATGGGGTGGAGGCAGATTGAATATTCATCCTTTTGCATGGCTGTATTGGCCTGGCTGCTTTGAAAAAACAGGGATGCTGATAGACTTGGACTATCGAGGAGTAAAGAAGAGAACACTGGGAGAGTTTGTTTGTAAGCACTAACTGATCCTGTGGCTCAGACTTGGAGGAAGCTAGAGGGGTTGATACACAGATCCCTGTAAGTGTAAGTACAAACCAGAGGACCAGGACACAGATTTCTAGAGGAGAATAGAAATGAGAGGAATTTGCAAACAAGCACATATGTCTTTAAAAGAGATAAATTTCTATCACCTATGCATTTTTCCACTCATTAATATTGTAACCTTGAATAAGTAACTTGACCTGAGTTTTAGAATCCTGATCAATAATGAAAGCTCCTAAGTTGCAGAATGATTGTGTTAATTAAATAATGTACTCATGTAAGAATAAGCATTGGGTCTAAAACATAGTAAGCATTTAATAAATGCCATAGCCCATCATTATCATGGCCATGATTACAATAATGCATTCAAAGGAACACTACATCAGAGAGGGCATGAAGGAAAAAGCAGAGGAAGAATAACTACAACATAGACAAAAAGCCTAGAGAGAGAAAAACACAGTCCATTTAAACAATATGAACATGACCCCATAAAGATTATCAACACTGTGGCACTGATCCAAACCTCTTGATAGATTCTTTTACTCATCCAGTTTCCCCAGACCTTAGAGGTCACATAGAAAAAATAATTTTTTAAGATGGGATTTCTGTCTCTCAGATTCTATTTCCATCTTCAGAATCAATAGGGAGCGAAGCACTAAGAGGTTCCAGGAAGTCTCATCTCCAAGCATCTTTAAGTCAACAGCTCATCATTATGAGAGTCGTGGTTTTATTGACATTTCATGCAGTAAGAAACACTCAGTAGGAAAGGGACTCATAGCCTTGCATTCATCTCAGAGGGTAAAAGGGAGGCTTCAAGTTCAGTCGAAAACATAATGAACTAGAAAGACTCAGTTTTGGAAGGAGAGAAAAGAATGCCCTGTCAGCATGAAATCATGCCTCTCTGAAAAAATTTCATTACTTTCTAAGTCTCAGTTCTTTGTGTGTCAAGCAAAAGACATTAAAATAGAGAAAAAAATATAGACCTGGTAAATTAGAGGTTTTGTTGTTGTTTGTTTTCACTGTTGTTTGTTTTTTCTGTTGATACTCTGCAAAAGCAACTCAAGGGGAATGGGTTTATTCTGGCTCACAGATCCAGGACACAGTTCATTTCAGAAGAGAAATAATGGAAGCAGGAGCTTGAGAAAGCTGATCTCACTGTATCCTCAGTCAGGAATCAGGGAATGAAGAAGGCAGCTGCTGTTTCCATTCCCCATCTTTACCATCCAGGATCCCATGCCTGAGAGCCACCCACACTTAAGATAGACCATCCTATACCAAAGAATATAAGAAAACAACCCCCGCAGGCATGTCTACAGGCTCGCTCCTCTCTCTCTCTCTCTCTCTCTCTCTCTCTCTCTCTCTCTCTCTCTCTCTCTCTCTCTCTCTCTCTCTCAGGTGTTTCCACACTCTGTTGACTTGACAACTTACAGTAACCATCAGAAATAAACTCTTTCCTTTTATGGCACCTTGTAGCTGCATGGGAATAGTATGGAAAGGATATTTGTGCGAAGGATCTCTGCTTTGTTCCACTTGCTGCTATAAAAATTATTGCAAATAGAGTGACTTTGAACATTGCAAATATATTTTCTTGCAGTTTGAGAGGTTCACTCAACAAGGTCAAGATGTTGTCAGAGCTACTCCCTCTGCAGGCTCTGGTGAGAATCAGTTACTATGTCTTTCCTCATTCTGAATGCTGCCTGTATCAGTACATAATGACTCCTCCTCAAGTTGTTCCAAGCACTTCCTTCCACCTTTGTGTGCCTACTTCTGAAATTAAGTGTCTTTCTGCCCCTCAATCAAGGGAATAGGTATGGTTAAATTTGGATTCCACTAGATAATCCACAATAGTCTCTAGAGATCAAGATCCTTAATTTAATCACACTTGTTAGTCACACACAGTGACATTCAGAGACACTGAAGGTTAGGATGTGGGCATCTTGGTGGGCCATTATTCAGTCTACCATATAGATTCCTGTGTATTTATTTCTCTAGTGAAGGGAACACTAGGCCAGCATGCAACTAGGGATCCTGCATATAGGACTGAGTAGACACGGGAATTATGGGGTGAGAGGAAACCATCATCGTATGTGTAGTTTAACTTTATGAAGACTTTGAGGAAGTCAGATTTGGAAAGCCTAAGATGCAGATGATAGATGTTATTAAGTGGAAAATGAACATTAGTCTCCAATAAATATACCGACAAGAGCTCAGAGCCAGCACTTGATCTCTCAAACTGCTGTCCCTCTAAGGGGACTAAACTGTGCGGTGACTGGCAGTGGTGCCTAAGTAAGGCCATCACCATAGTGAGACTAACAACTCAGCACTCTCTTGAAGACAAACACAGGCATAAATATCCCAGCTCATCAACAGTCAGAATTGAACTTCCTAGCAGAAGGCAACATGATGAAGATTAAAATTCTTTATATAGAGACTGGTAGGAATGAAAAACAAAAGAGCTGATAATGAGAGCAAACATAAACTACCAGGTTTGTTGATCTCAGTGAGCATTTTGCATTTACAAGTATTCATTTTATATCTGTTGATCCTTTTATTCCTGATATTCAATGTCAGATTGACACAGAAAACAGGGTGTTTTGAAAGCATGAAGTTTGGGTTTGTCTGTCCATCTTTTTCCTGGAGTTCAGAGAGTCTTCTGTTATCAATGCATAATTTTCCATACTGATTGTGACTCAGTAATTTTTTGTTTGCCTTTTTCTTTTCTTATTTCTGATTTTTCCCTTTTCTTTTCTTTTTTGTAAATATTCTGTTTTCAGGAACTTATACTCTTGCAAATGGTCAGTGGTTCTAGCAACATGGGTTCTGCTGCCCTGGCTACTGTATGTCAACTCTGAAGATTCAGAGCACTGATGAGTGCTCAAGGTGCTCAAAATGATCAGTGATGTGCTTTGGCACACGAGGGTGGCATCACTTTGAAGAGTTTCACTGGAATCGAAGCTTGAGAGTCTCCTAAACAGGAGACCTTCCTTGGCTTGGAATCATTCTATTTCCTGAAAGTACACTGGTCACCAAGTCAACAGCCATGTGCAGTGAAAGAAATATATGAAGGATGTTGCACTTATCCATCTCAGGTTTCTAATTTCTCTGCCTTTGACTAACATACATATTCTACAAATCTTTTAGCTAAAAATTAAATTGTCAGGGTCTCCTATACTTACTGTGTTTTTGCTTTTCTTTTCATAACTGATTGTTTGTGGATGCATATATATTGTCTAAATTCAAACCATGCAGAAAAATAAGGACAACACCTCAAACTAGTTAGCTGGAGTAAGCATTCTTAACATTTTGGTAAAATCCTTTTAAGATTGTCTCTGTCAATAACATATGTGAATACAAATTTAAATGTAATTGGTTATCTTCACCTGCCTTTACCACTTGTTGATATCCCCTGTACAAATAACCACATTCACTATGGGTGACTAGATTCTATGACTCTGTATAAGTCATGTTTTTGATGATTCATGTAGTTTGTATTTTTAACTGCTTCAGTACAACGTATCAGATTAGTATTGTCTGTACATTTGGCTCATACAATGGTGCCGGTTCTTCAAGCACAGAGATCTCAGGAAGTCGAGCATGGAAGAGCATGAGAATATCCTAAGCTCTGGTTTCCAATTATCTGGACTCAAATATTTGACTCTTGTGATTTACTAGCCATATCCTGTTGAGCAAACTAATTACTCTAGTTTTTCATTTGTATAGCTATATCACAGTGACAGATACAACATCTGCTTCATGGTGTAGGTATTAGAACTTATATAAAACAATATGTATACTTTGTGATAATAACAAATCTGTAGCCAATGCCCCTTGAAAAACCACTTTGTGTCAAGAGTAATTCAGATTCTAATTAGTGCCATTTATACTTAAAATCACTTAAGATTTTTACAGGCCTGTTTTTTTTTTTCTAAATTCTAATACATTTTCAATTATCAGACAATTTTAAACCACATAATTTGTCAATGGTGATGTTTTTGCTGAGGCTGGTTTACACATAGAATATCTTGTATTTTCTCCATGCTATCATTCTGTTGAATATCTCATCATCAAGGATTCAGATCAATCCCCTAGTTATCTGTTCATTTTATCATTCAATACACCTTCAGAGAAGTATTTTATTCTTAATATGGAGTCCATTTGAGAACAATGAGGGATATAATTGTCCATTGGCAACAAGGATGAGAAAAAAAAACAAAAAACAACAACAACAACAACAAAAACCCAAGAGCTCAGATCCACTAAGTTATTCATTTTGACTATCAAGTTGTAGAAAGTCAACAGCAACAACAAGGTCTTTTCAATTTTCTAGTTCTTAAGCACTTGATTTCAATTGCTAAATATCTCTGGTTGGTGTATCACAATAAAAGTTAGCACTTGTTTCTTATGCATGCATTTCCTGGAGTTGGGATGTGTGTCCCTTACTGCTTTACCCTTCCATTCCTCTCTACTAGGCAACACTGTCTCCTCTATTTGCATTACCACCTTGCAGTAGCTCAGAGCTTTGCCCTGGTTGGGAGTTCAAGGTCCTACATTGACCTTTCTTGAACCTTTCTTTAACATCTATCCAATTTAAAGCAGTTGACATTTTCAGCTTTATATTTTGTATTTCTACATGCCAGTCAGATCCTCCCCAGTAGATGGTGAGCTCCCCACGATAAGAGGAAAACATCATGGTTGAGATATAGTTTACTTCCAACTTGATCCACAAAGTTACAAGAGGAGGCCAAATTTTCTCCAAAAATGTAGGCTGTTTCCCATATAAGTAAATCTACTGTAAAGGATTTGACTGTACTGAACTTTTGAAAGCTATATAGATGTTGTTGAAGACTCTACATAAGAATTTTATGTATTCTTCTTAGTAAAGCTCTGATTCCATAGCTGTTAGTCTTCACATTGTCTTGCTTCCAGCTGTAAAAACCCAGGCATAGAAATGTGCTTATTCACTGTAAGTCACACAGCTATTAATGAGGAAAGACGACATTTGAATCAAATCCCTCTGACTGCAGAGTTTGTTTCAGCCACCATTAGATCCAAAAGGATAGCCGGAAGACGAGGTTGTTCACACAAGACTATGTATCTTTGGAGAAAGTGCATTGAGGCTAAATAGCACTCATACATTAAGAAACAATTCAAGGCCTATATTGCAACAGGATGCTTTCCGCAGAAGGGAAAGGAAAATCAACCTCCGGTGGGGCTCCAACATCAGAAAAACTGCACACGGGCATCAGTTACCACGGATGCTACAATGGGAGAAGATGTGTACTTACTCTGAAGAAGCTGCAAATATGAACATACACTGGCAAAAGCCTATAGCACGAATTGTTAGAAGGTCTTATTAATAAATACAAACCCGGGAGCCAGGTATTGGGGTAAACGCTAAAAGATCAGAGAAACAGAACAAGTCACAGCTAACCTCACCTCACCAGTTTCTCAGCTGATTTTGTTTCCTCAAACTGGAAGCTCTGTGTCCTCATCCAAATGGATCTCAGCTGAACTGCTGCTGAAAGCCTAAAAGCTTAGCAACTGAGTTCCTGGTCCTCTGGCCTTATATACCTTTCTGCTTCCTGCCATCAACTTTGTCTTCATCAACTTTATGAGTGGTCCTCTAAGCACCCTAGGACATTGCTGCATCATTGACATATGCCCACATTTCATCCTTCACTTTCCACTGGAGTCATTTCCTTTTCCTGTCATCTCATCCAAGGTTCAATATCATAGTCCTAGGAAAGTCTTCCTTAGACCATGTAGAGAAAAGGCTCACGGTCAAATTGTTTAATATATTGTTAAGGATAATTAATTCAATTATCCTTCTGCTATAAGGAAAACAGTATAGACAGAGCTAGTTCTAATACCAAGTTGTGTGATGATGGATGTGGCAAACTCTGTTTAGGGACACACCATTCACTACTAGTTTGTCACATGGGGATCTCATTCTAAAGTTTGCTCCACTGATGACCAGATTCTAAACAGGTCAACTTAGATAGCCATAAAACTCTATCAAGAGAAGGCATGGCTTGAATCAGTTCAAAGGGTTCTGAGGGGCAGGAACCTTGAGAATGGTCCGAACATTTGAATTGGCCTGTTCTGGAACACAGGAAATCAGTTTGTAGAAAAGTTAATGTGAATTTACTTTGTTATTTCTTATCACTGTCTCCAGTACCCAAAGCACTCTGGACAGTGAATACTTAATTCCTGTAATGAAAATAACCTGTAACCCCACGGCGTTTTGAGCATCTGGATCCTTCCAGGCTGGTAGCAGTGGACTGGAAAGGGTACATGTTATGCTTCTGCCTTCTGTTCACCCTGCTTAAAAGTCAAGGTGAACCAGGGAAAGAGTGCAGGGCCAGCAAGAGTTAATGACTTGTCTCTAATCTTAAAAACCACTAACACTGGCTTAGAATAAGATTAAACTATTTAGAGTTAGACTTACTTATCCTTTCCTCTTTTTATTTAAACACAATTTTTTTTTTAATCTATGCCTAGGAAGATCTGACAGAGTAAGAGGGGGAAGAAACGGAATGGCAAACAAACCAGATATTTAGATGTAAATATAAAATCCACACTAGTTCTGCATTCAAGAGGTAAGGGATTTGACAATCATTACCCTGGAAGCAGCTCTAGCTAGCTGCAGATTTCCCGTTTGCTCTGCCCATTTCCAGCGACAGAGCCATCATGAAGAAGGATGTTCAAAGACATCGCATCTATAACCTTTGCCAAAGGCACACACAATCTTTGGAAGGAAGACTTTTATTTTCGCTGTCACCTTTAATGCCGGATACACCAGCTGAAAGCTGAATTCCAAATATAAGGTCACTGCTCGGAGACTTCCTAAAGACAGAGAGCTTGGAAAGAAATCCTTTCTGAATGTCATTTTCGCTTCAGTTCACAGTGTCCTGATCCAACCAAGATACACTAATTGGCTTTGCTGTCAGCAGAAAAAAAAAATGAATAAATAAATCCTTATTTACTAACATCCCCCAAAGAAGCACTTGCTCCCATAATGAGCCTGGGATTCAGCTGAAGATAATTAATTGAGATATAAACAGAAAATGTCCAATTCCTTTGTTTTTAAATTGTATGAAAGACTATGTTCTTTCTCTGAACAAAAGAATGTGCTGTCTTTTGTCACATCTGAGGTTTAAAAAGAAAACATTTAGACATTCAAAGTATGAGACTCTTATTCTGTGATTTTTTTCCCATACTTTGAGAATTTAGTGCTTTTATTATTTTATAATCAAACTTACACAGATTAACTAAATAATTCCCTTTTACTTCTTGTACTACATATGGCAAGATCAAGTGTTTCAATCTAATGGTTTGCTGACCACATTTATCTTGCAGATGAGTTTTATTTTGTGTGAGCAGAATGTTGAGGGAAAAACACAAATGAGCTACCTGAAAGTGAGGATCCCACCCTAATTCAGACTATTTCACCAAAGCAGGCCCATCCTTGTGAAGAAACTGGCTCCAGTGAAGCAGTTTCTACCACCTGTTAATGAAGTCACACAGTTCTTCCCTGCAGGATCCTCCCAGGCTTGTGAACCACTCCATATTTTCCTGGGTGGCCCACAGGTCAGATCAACATCACTTACACATTAGAAACACGAATTCACCAGCCTCGTTATCCAATCATAATTATCCAATAAGAGGTACAATGGAAATACAGATTCACTGGCCCCATTGTCCAATCAGAATTGTAGGAAAAGAGGTCCAGCTGTCCAAGTGTTAGCCACGCCAACAGGTGGTTCCTCTGCGTAGTAGATCCTGAGCAGCCCCACGTGATGCCAAGACAATCATTGGCCTACCTTCTATTAACTGGGAGCTCTGTACCACTAAAGTAGCTTAGTGAACAGTTCTGTCTCCCTGGACCTGCTTTACCCTAGGACTCCAGGGAGAGTAAAGAGAAATCATGGTCTTTGTCATTGTGTTACTCATAATTGATATAACCCCTCTATACAACCCCCACCTTCATACAACCCTAGATTCTATTGTAAGTACTCAGTTGTTTTGTGACCTGCCATAAAAATGCTGACTCAATAATAGTGAGGGGGAAAAAAGGCCACTGACACATTTGGTTATTAGTGAGGTATCCCTGATTTGTTTTGCTTCAGTGGATCAATGGAAACGGCCAGATATATTTCTTTGTTCTCTGGATCTCTGCTATTTAGCCACTCTGATTTTATCTCCCCCTTAAAGGGTAGCAAACCAGTAAAACTGGGGGAAAGAAAATATTTTGTTTTTTTTCCTTCCCCAACCACATTTAATCCCACAAGTCCTCTGGCTACAGCCACTTGCATATATTAGATTGTAATGTGAGATCTCTCCCAGTAGTGAAGGAGGCTCATCGTCTTTCACATTGCCATTCAAAGCTAGATCCCCCTCAGCCTAAAGAAAGCAGCTTCAAATGGCAGGCCCTCTGAGCAACATCAGGGACAGATAATAGCTCCATCAGATGCTATGTAAAGTAACTTGGCTAAACTCTTCATTACCATTTGAAAACATGCGATGCTTCAAAATCGCTTCAGGTCTTTTAAAATCTCATCTTCCACTCTTCACAGTACTGAGATCCAGCAAACTAGAGTCACGCCTCGGCCTCAGATTCAAATAGTATTTCATGTCTCTCTCAGATCACCCAAAGCCGAGAAGTCTAAATGTTCATGCTCAATTGATTTGTGTTACTTGGTTGCTCTCACATGGGCAAAGTGGACTGTCCCAAGGGAGGGCAGCCTCTGTAAAAAAAAAGAAAAAAAAAAATTCCAATTAGCAACTGGTAGTTACAGTAATTGAGGAATCAGCCCTGAGCTTAAGGTATTGATTCATGTTGATGCTATTATATATATGCCATGAAATTCTCTGATAGTTAAACCGTCACAGAGATCTACCGAGGTAATATTATACACGCAATAATATTTCACACAACACCTTAGATTTGTGAGCACATTTCACAATGTATGCAATTCTCAGCTCCACCAAAATTCACACACAGCGATTCTGAGATTGCTGGTGCCAGAATTTCAGTGTGGAGTCCGAAGTATTTTCCTGTCTATAACTTTAGAGTAAATAAAGCAATCTTTTATGAAAACTGGGTTTAAAATACAGACTTGACCTGAAACCAGGACTGCCAGTGTCATCTCTGAGGTTCACAGGAGCATGGATACAGGGAAACCATGTGTTGCATGCAAATAAATGGTTCCCAACCTATGGGTCTTGGCCCATTTGGCGAACCTTTATATCCAAAAATAATTCCATTATGATTCATAATAGTAGTAAAATCACAGTAATGAAGGAACAACAAAAACAGTTTTATGGTTGGAGGTCACCACAACATGAGGAACTGTATTAAAGGGTCACAGCAGTAGGAAAGTTGGGAACCTCTGCTGTAGCTCCTCAGCATTGAGCATCATCTTTACTTGACAAAGGAAAGTCTTACCTGAGGATATCTACAGGCTACATCAGTGAAGGCCCTAGCTTCCTGGGGCCACCAGGGAGAAATGCTGCTGCAAAGCACTCAGTCCTGAAGAAAAATCACCCAAAATTGGACACTTAAATCACCATCCTGAAATGACTCACATCTATAAATTAGAGAGTCCATCACAGACAAGGTGCAGGACTCAGGGGAGCACATCAGGGTGACCTCTGACTTGTGTTAGATGAGGTGCACACTGCTCGTGTTGCATTTGAGCTCTCTGATTCTGGTTGCTGGCTACCCTGTTTCATAGAACATGTGCTCCACCCTTCCTCTGTGGACATTCTGCACTTGTCACTTGTCAACAGAATTAATTCCTAGTCTCAGACTAATTTTCTTTATTGATCCCAGACTTTCCTCAGCTTGCAGTCCAACTCTGCCACATGTGATTCCCCAGCAATCTCCTTTATTTTGCCTCAGGTCCAGTTCCATTTTTCCCCTTTTCCCTGTTTCACAGCCTGCCCAAGAATGGGTTAGTTCCAGGAGAACAACTATCCTACTGCCTATTGAAGAATTTACTCAGTGAGCACCTAGTCTTGAGAAAGCACAGCTTTGAATCTGTTTTTGTTGTTGTTTATATTGTGGGGAAAGACCTCTGTATATCATGTGAAGACTTTGCTCCTTCACTCATCATTTTCAAAGTGGCAATAATCCATCTCACTAGGATGGCTAAGACTAAAGATGTGGAGACAGGAGTAGAAGGGAGGCGGCATCTGTGATGCGGTCCTTCTGGACCTCAGCAATCTGCTAGGGGTGGAAAGCCAAGCTCAGCTGTCTGAGGCAGTGTAAACTTAATAAATCAGGAGCTGGGAATAAATCAGCAAGCGCCTGGGGGACCTCTACCTAACACGTATGCTTCTGAATAAGATCTAACTGTAGCCAACAAGCCCAAAGTGGTTTTTTTTCACGAGAGCAATCTTGTCATCTTATGGTAAAGTTCAGCTTAGATTATTCACTCTGCAAATGGTTAGATGGTATCTATTCTATGCCAGGAGAATTGCAAGTCAAATTCTGCCTCTGCCCATATGTATCATGTGTGCTGGCAACAAGAAGGATGCTCTCTAAGAAGCAGCTGCTCCATTTGCCCTCTGACTCTAGGATCTATGGTTCTTGCTGAAAAGGTAAGAGTTTTCCGAGACAGCAACAGCATTGACAAGAGCAGGGTCTTCTTCAACTGTGTAACTTATTCAGGACAATGCAAATTGGAATTCCAAGGCAAGAGCCGGAGCTATAGAGAGCAGGACCCTTTTCATGAAAAGCCTCACATTCTTGCCAAATCAGAACTCTTAAAATCCTGGTAATGTGATGAACACAGATTAGCTGTAAGCTTTTCTTTGGCTTTGGATTAAAGCCCAAAATTAACTAAGATTTTTTTTTTCCCTTTTTTCATTCTTCAATGGGCACTCAAACTTCAGAAGCAAGAGAAAGCAGACTCCATATACTAGAAAAGAACCGTATTCTCTTTCCTGGAGATCAGCTACTTCCTAGACCTACTTTGGGGTACTGAGCACAGTGACAACTGTGTGTTCATGACCATTCTCACTGCTGTGAGGAAAGAATTTAAGAGAAGAAGCATTTGCTGCTGCCGGAAATGCCAGGGTACAGTCCGTCACAGCAAGGAAGGCATGATGACAGGAGAATGAAGCAGCTGGTCATGTTGCATCCACAATCAGCGAGCAGAGCAAGTGAGATGAAATGTCACTCTGCAGGCCTTCTTTTTATTCACTCAGTGATCTCAGCCCAGGAAACAGTGCCATCCATATTCAGGATGGGTGTTCCCATCTCAGTTAATCAAATCTAGAAATTCCTCACAGGCATGCCTAGAAATTAGTCTGCTGGGTGATTTTAGATCCTGTCAACTTGGCAATTAATGTTAATTATCACACATAATTCATAACTAATTATCTAAAACTATGCACATCCAATATATAGTAAAGACAGAGAAATAATACTAACTGCATCAGCGGATCATACCCACAGCACTGTGGTGAGGAAAGCTTCCTACTTGAGGTTGCTTCCCATGCCTCCTCCAATCAGTACTGGTGCATCTTTATTTGGGGGATAAAGTACATTTGTTATCTCATTATATTCATGTGCATAGAGTTATAAAAATGATGTACCATTCCAATAGCTTTGTTTATGGTGGTATGCCAGGCAAATATTTTTATTTTCTAATGAGTACTTGGGTTTTATTAGCCAGCATTAAAAGTGGGGCAGAGTGATTGGAGATCCGAATTGAGATATTCCCCAGTACAAGGAGATAAGACACAGATGCTAATGGAAGCTCTGGGGATAGTTTTCCGGGCTGTTGAATGTAATTTCTCACATCCCCAAATGGCTATAAGAGGGAAACACCCTGAAAAGAATTCTCTAATGGCTGTGTGTATGCAGCAGAGGCTCATTGGGAAGTTAATGTGCTATGCAAAGCGGATATTCATTCATTCATTCATTTGGTATGGTGTAATGTATTCGGCTGTGCATTAGACCTTGAGTGCCTCGCTCTGCCTATCCTGCTTCTGGTCTGGAAATTCTCATCTACACCATCATAGTGTCTGACCAGAGATTACATCTTCTCAGTGCCTCCACAAAGCTTCCTGACACTTAATCTCTCTACTCATAGCTACAGGCAAGTGTCTGTTGGAATAATTAGTATACTCACCAACTCCTTGTCTACATCCTTGTATACATCACTGGATTGCCATTTCTTCAAAGCAGACAACATACTCTGCTCTCCATTCTACTTATTCCAAAGTCCCCCTTAAATATACCTGTATATGAAAAATCATCCCCCTTAACCCACCCTCTCCTTTGTTCTGGTACTTTAATGGACATTTGATGAATGAAAAGACAAGTAAACAAAGCAAAAGATTCTGGTTGAGTCTGGAAACCCCACTTGATGTCATCTTGTGCTTTCAACAAGGGAATTTAGTCAGTAGAAGTTTTGTGGCCTAGAATTCATTCATGATATGTATAGTATTGTGAAAGTGATTAAGAGACATGCATCTATTTTCAAACTCTATACATTCTTGAGGAAAAGCTGGGAGGAGCAAAGACGAGGCAAGCATACATGAATATTGTTTAAACTGAAGGTACAAAATTGGAAGACAATATATATTCTGATGAAGGTAGCATAACTACTAACTTCTAACTTCCTTTGACAACCCATGACTCCATGTTAATACAGAAAATTCAACCCAATATCTCAGAACATCCAATGTGTTGCTGTGATTTTTTCTCAATTACCACTTCCAAATTCTGGCTATAAGCTTATTGACTGTTTGGAGAATAATATCATCCAGAAAAATCTCATCTAATTACCTGCTTTGAAGCTGGGACTCCACAAGATGGTCTGGTCCTTATCAGTAGTTAGATCCAGAGCTCTGAGACACAGGTCTTTGCTTTCCATTCCTGAGAACACTAGCTGAAACAGTGTTGCTTCCACACAGGACCCACTGCGTACAGTCAGTCATCTTGAGAAAATGTCCTCAATATGAAAGTGGGAATCTCATAGAATCACAAAATAGCTACTTTCCATGAAAAACTTGTGTGATACCAGACCTGTTTCCTTCCTAGTTATTGTTTATTACGTGTAACACATAGTCTCTTGCAATAATTTGGCACACACACCATGGCTATCATTGCCAAATAAAAAGAACACAATAATTAATTAGACAACTGTATGGAAATTAATCATGTCCCATTCTGATTTCACTTGGATTAAAATGCACAGCAACATTACAGATCATCCCCTACCCAACCTTGAAATAATAGTACACCCTGCAAACCCTACTGAATGGGTCATTGGGTGAGCTGTAATCCACAAGCCAAGCAAATCTTGCCATCATTAAAGAACATGTTTCATGTTATCTTTACTTCCACATGTCAAGGACTAGAAAACACAAATTCCGGTGGCTTTATTATCTACATTACAAATTGCTTATAATTTCTTGATGCGCTGCCCATGATATGAGAAGACAATGAGGAAGCTAGAGGTGGATCTCTTGTCAAAATGATGCACTGCCTGTATGTTTAATGTAAGAAAAATAAAAATGACATGATTTTGAAAATATACCAATGAGATGCCTAGACTTAATTTGGGGCTTGAAAGCAGAGAAAATGTCACATCATCACTAACAAAGGTCGACTGAAAGAGCAAGCTTGTGGAACTGCCTGCCTCCTGGCCTTCTCAAAGGGGAAGCCTTCATCACTGTGAGCTGGCTGAGTTGCTCAGGGAAAAAAATAAATAGAAGAAGAAAAATATTAGATCAAAACAATTGGGTGCTGTGCTGCAAAAATGTGCTCCCCAAATGAAATGTGTGGCTACCACTGTCGCTTTGTTGTGCGTCTGCACATTCTGAGCCGGAGGTGCCTGCAAGCCAGTCTTCAGAACAGGCTGGGCAAGCAGGAGGAGATGTGCTTCCTTTTTCTTTCCCTCAGGCCTCCTCAACTGGAAAATCCTCACCTCCAGTGTTAAGCTCCATGCTGGGGAGATAGCTCAGTAGATAAAAGGCTTCCTATGCGAGTGTGAAGAGTTCAACTCTCTGGCACCTATGTAAATGCTGGGTGGGAGCAGGGCCACCCTGTGATTCCAGCACTGGGGAGGCAGAAGGCAGAGAAAGAAATACCCAGAGCAAGATGGCTAGCTGAGCTAGCTGCATGAGTGAGTTCTGGACTCAGTTGAGAAAGCCTGCCTAAATGTATAAGGTAGAAAGCAAAGGAGGAAGAAAGATTCCTTGAGTCAGACTGGGAGTACATGGCAGGCACATAGCATGCATGTGTACCCACACATTACTCACATGAGCCCACAGTGTGTGAACATGCATATAAGTATGCACATGCAAAAATAAAACAAAACATTAAGCACAGCCTGAGAAGTCCTACTCCCTGTCACCTACCTGACTTTGGTGGCCTTATTGTGGCTCTGCTCTTCCCTTGCTTCTTACCATCTCACAGCACCTCCTTATTGCCAGCTTAGGACTTTCCTTATTTTAATCTTCTTATCCCTTCATCTATTTTGGAATTCTCAAGTATTATTTCTTTAATGTGTATGTTGCAGGGGCGATATCTCCAGAGGACAGAAGTATATGTAGAGTCCACTGGCGCTGGAGTTACAGAAAGTTGCGAGCTGCCCTACTTGGGTGCTGAGGATTGGACTCAGGTCTTCTGGACAAGCATCAAGTGCTCTTAACCACTGAGCCATCCCTCCAACCCCAACTAATTTTTTCTCCCAGTAGTACCCCTTATCTATAGCACTATAAGTAACATTAAAAGACATAGTCTCATAATACATTAAGTATAAAAACTTCTATTTAAATCGGTGCCAATAGCCCATGTAGTCACTTGACATTCGTTTTGTTGTTGTTTTTGAAGTAATTCATATAAGATAGGTTCCAAGTTGGTATCTGGATGTGGAGGGATGAATGGATAGTTGTGGCAGGGTTCTAGTTTGGTTGCAAAGAAGACATGAAAAGCAAATGTTTGTCTACTGTTGCTGAAGACTTAGCTTTAGGGGTCAAATAAAACATGCTATATGTGACTTCCTATGCTCTTACTAATTGCACAATTGAGCTATGTGAAATTCAGAGACAGGCAAAATAGTTTGCCCCAGAGAATGGTTTTATCAAATCACTGAACTATTATTCAGGTTAGGATGTCTGCATTATTGACATGTGTACGAAACAGGGATTCAGTTAGAATGGAAGAGAAGTAAGAAAAATTGATCAACTAGAATCCATGATCTTCCCATATACATTGCCCACACATTCCCAAATAAGACATGGAATTCTAGGATGAACATTCCAATCCTTTTGATTCAAACGTTGCAAACATAAGTAACATCAGATAGGTAACTGCTACTCCTGTGTCTCCATCATGTTCATGACAGTTACCTTCCAATGTCTTCTTGAAAGGTGCCTTTGGCAGGCAGAATGAAAGTGAATGCCAGGAGAAGCTAGTGTCCTCTGCAAGGAGCCTCAGTTTCAAGTGTGAGGCAGGGAGCTTCTTCTGATTTTGGTATGCCTAAAAAGGTGGCTGTAACTTAACTTAAGAGAATCTAATCCAGCAAAGGATCTATACCAGAACTCCTGACTTAAGTGAGTATATATTTAACCATAGTCCCCAACTTCTAAAGAAACATTTATACCTTGTCCTCAGTGATGTCTACTCCACCAGCTTCATAATTGTTTACTGTTGGTCCCTTTGTACACCAGTGGGGTTTTGATTGTTTGTTAGCCTGTTTGTTTGTTTTAGTTGGTTTTATTGTACAGAGGATTGAACCTAGGGCCACTTGCATGCTGGGTAAGCATTCTGCCACTAATCTGCATTTCCAGCCTTTTTAAAATATTATATTTTAAAACTGGATTTTTACCAAGGTGCCCAGGTTGACTTTGAACCCACACTTTAACCCAGACTGTCCTGAACTTTCAACCTTCCTGCTTCAGTCCCCTGCCCCAGTAGGTGGAATCAATGGCTTGTGCTCTCTGACCTAGCTATATCATATTCAGAAGTTTCAACAAGGGAATTCTGTGTCCTCAGCTATGACTTCTGGTTTGTAACAATTCAAGAACACATGTATTTATGCTGCTGAATTTTAAGGAATATCCACTCTGAAATCAAAGTACTAGTCAAAATTAATAGAGGAGGCCCTAGAGGCTTAAGTAGCTCTCTGTCTTAGAAACAGAGAGTGGCAGGGTAGAGGGGGGGGGCAGGAATGAAAGAGGGAAGGAATTAAAGGAAAACAGAGGAATCAAGAGAAGGAGGTAAAAGGGAAGGGGTGTTTGTCTCTAACTCCCTTTTACTCTATATAGACCGGACCCATTTCCATATATCTCCTCTGTACTCAGACTTGATTTCAACATGGCTGTGGCTGCCATGCAACAATGTGATAGGTAGTTAATTTTAATGAACGTGCAGTCAGTTTCAACTATGATGATGACTGCTAAGTGAATACCATTTGGGATAATAAATATCTGTAAAACATTATTAATATCACGTGATTGTTAAACTTCACTGTATGCTTGTGACTTTTCCTTACCTAGCTTTAAAATCATTGCACAAATGTGTGTTAGAATACACACATGTTGTGTACAACTTAGAAATGTTCAGTTTAATAGTACCCAAGACAGTTAAAATTATCTTTTAAAAAAATTTCCCTTTGGGCTAGGCAGTGGTGGCACATGCCCTTAATCCAGCAGCAGGAGCAGAGGCAGGCACATCTCTGTGAGTTCGAGGACAGCCTGGGCTATAGAGTGAGTTCCAAGACAGGCACCAAAACTATATAGAGAAACCCTGTCTCAAAAAACAAAACAAAACAAAACAAATATTTCCCCTTTGTCTTTTCTGTCCTAATCTCAAAAGATAAGTAAATGCTACCTGTTTAGAGGTAGTATCCTCAATCTCATAACTCATCAAGATTGAAGCTACTGCAATTCAGAGACAGCCAATTGCAGACAGCTTGCAAAAGGTATGATGCATACAAAGCTTCCACTGAATCTATGGATCCTGCTATGGATCCTGTTGTAGAACTTGTGTTCTCTGGGTATGATATGCTCATTTCTATCTTGAAATCAGAGTATCTGTGATTACCTGCCTAAAACTCTAACAGAACTGGGCCCATTAGCGTTCTTTAAGGAAACTGGGGGAGGGATCAGAAGTTTCACAGGATATAAGACATTTCCCATTCCTAAGGACATATAAATCATTAAGAAATGTTGGCAGTGGGAGTATTCTTGAGTGATGTAAGAGCCTTTACATTGCCTATGCTTGTGTAAGTAACCTGCCCCTCCTCATAGTTCTGTAAGCCACCTCTAACCAATTCTTCTCTAAGTAACCTCATCCATGATACTGAAAGTGATTCCTTGCCCAATTCCTGTAAGCAACCCCCCATACAGGCTTCCCTGAGTAATCTCTCCTCTATGCTCCTGTAATAAAACATTCAATCATACTCCTGGAAGTAACTCCAATTCACTCAGTGGTTCTCCAGATAGATTGGGTAAAATCATTTCTTTGGTATGTCATTGTCTTCTTTATCTGAGGTGAATAGACGTTCCTCAGGAAATGTCACTCAGCATATGGTATGCTTGGTCCTCTCCTAACAGTTTGTGATTAATAGTTAATTATCGAGGCTCTGGACCTAAGCAATCTCATTGTCTAGTGATACCAGATCTGTGTGGGGAGGATCAATAACAATACCTTTATGGTAAATGTGGCCTATCTGCATCACCAAATCTTCAAAATCAGTAAAGGTGAAATTTACTGAGAAATAGGATCTATAAATTTTAGATACTTGAGTCAATACAGCATCCTATACATAGAACACACTTGGGATTCTGAGTTAATTACCACATGATTAAGAGCCCTCAAAGGTTGAAAAGGCTTATGCTTAAGATATACACAATAAGTCTGGGGAAAATCCACCCAGCAGAGGGGGCTGTAAGCTTAAGAGTTCTATGTGCCACAATATGCAAATTGAGCAAATCTTACCATTCTATTTATTGATACACTAGCAAATACTTATAGAAAAAGTGTAAATATATCTATGTATCAAGCATGTATATATCTCTATACATATGTACATATATCTTCATCTATGTGTATATGCATAATATATTCATCTGCTCTGTATACTTTTACAATCATTGACATGTGATTAAACTTGGGAATCGGAGAGTAGATGTAGAAAAATCGAAGAGAAGGATATATTTATTTTCAAGAACAGATATAAAGGTAAAAAGGAAGAAAATGTGAGGAAATATTTGACTTACTTATCCAAAAGCTTAAATGATTCTAAAATTTTATAGGAAGCTCAAGATTATAGAATGAATGAGTCTCCACGGCCCTCACAGTAGAGTTAACAAGTTTGCCCTGCACTTGGACAGTTCTGACTTACTTTCTAGTGTGGTTCTTTGGGTTGAGATGTAGTAGAGCAGCAGCTAACATCCATGTTTATTTCCAAAAGTCTGGAGCTACTCATTGCTATTCAGTTTGTTCTCAAAGTAACTGACTGCAAGACCTAGGGATCAAGACTCCAAATGAATCAGGAAGGAACAGGGACTCACACAGAAAGGTGATTGTTAAGAGACTTAAGATAAGTTCTGAAAGCCTATTTGCAGTCAAACACATTGATTAGTTGTAACACACAACTTTTCTGATCTATACACAATGGAGTCATTAATCTCTGTTGTCCAAAGACATGTAAAAACAAAGCATTAAGTGTAACTCTTAGAGAAGTCATTGATAGTTAAATGGTGGGGATCTGTCCTTTCCTCTGTCAAGAATAACACAGAAAGCAGCAGTCAGAGAAGCCTGAGTCCAGGAGGGCAGGGTTTGGAAACAGGCACTCTAGAGTGAAGAAACTTGAGACTCAGTAGGGCATAAGCAGATGTCAGAGCCAAGAGTGAGGACTTGCTTTATTTGGACCACTGTAAGGGTTCCCATGAGGTTGTGTGAGGTCTCAACAACCTTGCACTGTAAGAGAGAATTTAAAAATTCTTCAATTTTGGTGGCGAAACCTCCAAACACACTCCAAACATCCTAAGTGTTATTATTTGCACTTAAAAAAAAGTTCTCTCCTGGCCCCATCTAACTAAAGTAAAATGCACAAATGATAAATTGCTTCTTTGCTGATTCCTGAATGCTTTTGCCAGTGAATACATTTTGCCAGTTTACTCTGTAAACTTTCCATGGGTAGAGTGGTTATTTCAAAATATTTTCAGTGGTTTCTTTATAGTAGAAAAACAACAATTTAAGTTTTTGCAATGACCTTTTCATTTGCCTTTAAAAGGTTTCTTGATTTGATCAATTGATGAAATGGGGAGCTCTGTGGACAATTCAATGCCACTGCTTCCACTGGTGTGAGTCACTAGATTTCATTACAGTCATTTAATAAGTGGCTGGTATTTGACAATGTAAATTTCTACTTTCACAAGCCTTCAATCCCTTAAATATATACAACATAGTAATTTCCTTTAAGTATTGAAATAAGTTTAAACCTAATACAGACTATAAAACATATATAGTCAATATAGTGCTTGTAGATGAAAAATAGGGTGAGAAAAATTATGCAAGTTTTCAAAAATAATTCATCAGACCTATAAGTAGCATTTAATCTTTTGATTCTAATTCTTCTGTTTCTTCTTAGGTTAAAAACTTAAATTTTAATTTTAAAGATAAATTTTGCAACAATAATAATAATAACTCTAATATTTGGTTACTAGATTTTTAAGTGTTTTCAAACTTTAAAGTATTTAAAGCAATGTTTCAAGAGTAAGCTTCTAACTATAGGTTAAAATTTACTTGGCATACCACTGAGCATATGATGGGGTGTTTCAACTAGTTGAATATAATGGTCAGCAAATGAGGTTTAAAGCTTGTATTATTCAAAAATGACTTCATAGGGTCAGAGTTCACTTCTGATAGTATTCATTTAAAAGGTTTCATGGACATATGTTTCATAATACCATTGATAGATATGTAGGAGGGGAATGGAAATCACCAAGAGTGTTAGAGCATAGCTTTGGTGGTAGGTGCTTGGCTAGTATGCACAAAAACAACAACAACAAAAAAAAACAAAAAAAAAAAAAAAACAAAAAAAAAAACAAAAAAAAAAACAAACCTGTGTTTAATCCCCAGCACAGCAAATAACAACATAAAATCATTTGGCTCTGAATAAGTTTAGAATTATGTTTCCATAGACCACACATACTGGTTCTCAGGATCACTTCTACAAAACAGAATCCAGGATAGAACACAATTAGACAGATACTACACATGATAAAATGAACTTGTTTGCTTTCTCTGTGATGCCTCAGTGATTGAGTGAGACTGGGTATGGAGCTGGTTGAATCGGTTGACAGCATCCGACCTTGACCCAGAAGAATCACATCAAAACTTCTGATGAGGAAAGAGCACTGGTTACTTTTGTTCTTGTGAAGACAGAAGCAACTTTAGGGAGGAGAAGCACTTTATTTTGGCACTGGGTTTGAAAAGATACTTCCTGGGGAGAAGGCACGGAAGTAGGCAAGCCCATGGCACCAGGAACATATGGCAAGGACTCCTTACTTTCTTATCTTTCAGTGGAAAAGGAAGCCAAGCTTTGACAAGAAGCAGAGCGGGGCTGTATACATCAAGCCCCTCCTACCAGTAACTGACTTCCTCCAGTAGAGCCCCATTTTGTAAGGGTTCCATAAAGTCATGAAACAGGTACTGTTGTACCCGTTTCTTGAAACCCCCAGAGATCACCAAGGAGCCAGTTTCTGATGCAAGCACATAAGGGTCCTTTTATTCAGGTTCGACCTGGGCCGCAGCATGGCAGATGGAAGGAAATGTGACAGCAGCCACGAGCCCAGGTGTTAGAGGGGTTTTTATAGGGAAAAACCACAAGCCAGGAATTGACAACTTGGGATTGGATAGAAGCAGCAAGGTGATTTTTTTTGAAACTATTGGTCTAGACTTTTGGCAGGGAACCACAACCTACTGAACAGAATTATCTAGATATCTCCAAGGGCCATAAACCACAGACAGGATCCTATTAAGCTTTTCTTTTCTGTATAAACAGTAGACAGGATGTCTGCCGGAGTATCTGGATCCTGTTAAGCTTTCCTTTAAACAGCAGACAGGATGTCTACAGGAGGATACTGCTCTATATCCGTTCCTGAGCCTGTAAAGCTAAGTCTAGGCCTTCACAATACCAAGTGGTCAAACATGTAGGTCTATGGTGGTGGGGGACATGGTTTAACATTCAAATCCTAACAGGAGAGTAGCAAACAACAAAATGAAGTGATACATCATGTTTGCACAGGACACAGTCAACGAGCCCACTGTTCTCAGTAAGAGCAGGTAAAGACAACGCAGGAGACACCAAGACCGCCCACGACGCTTCCTTTCTGCACAAGCTACACACCTCTTTCCTTTTCCTTTTTCTTTCCAAAATTCATTTACTAACAAGCCAAAGGGCAAGTATTCTTATTAAGTTTGTGATATAATTATAATAATTTTCAAATAATTATATCACCAAAGCAGAATACAGCATACCTGTTAAAAACTCTTCTATTTATTCATACACTTATTCTTATATTCGTGAACTTAAGTAGTATGCAAAATAAATGACATCTGTCAAGCATAGCCTGTACAACATGATGAGGATAGAAACATAGTGTCTATTTTTAACAACTTGAAGTTAGAACTTTAATTAAGCAATCATTCTAATTATGTGTCTGTAATGTGGTATACTGGTTCCAGAAGGATGACCTAGGTGGATAACAAATCACTTGTAGCTTATAAAAGTTGGAAAATAATTACCAAACTAAAACTGCTGAATGTACTCTTTAAAAATGAGGAGCTTAAGGTGGGCATGGTTGCACATATCTTTAATCCCAACACAGAGGCAGATGGCTCACTGTGAGTTCAAGGCCAGCCAAAACTACATAATGAGACCCTGTCTCAAAAAGGCAAAATATACAAACTATAAAATATTTTTAAAAGATAAACTGGATGAAAGGAGGATACTAGAGACCACAACACCTAGAGAAAGGGAAATCGAAGGGAACTGAAATTTTCTTATAACTTTGATTCTTAAATATTCTAGAGGATATTATAGTGCATCTACTAAAAGATGTGTGCAGAGGCCATTATACAATATGGTTGTTAAGATGGAAGACTGGTTTTATTTTGAACATGTAAAATTTGGAAGTCTCTCCTAACACACACACACACACACACACACACACGAACACGCACATGCACACGCACACGCACATGCACACCCCTCTACAAACTAAAAATCACTCCTTCTGATACCCATTGGAGAAGATACTTCTCAAGTAGTAGATATCCACTACATTGGAGAAACCAAGAGTCACAGTCAAAGTCTTGCTGAAGCAGAAGTTGTTGCTGGCAGAGGAAATAACCCATCATGCTGATGAACTGTTTAAGGCTGCCCAGAGAACAGACTGAACTGAGAGTAAGAAGCCTCTGAGGACGTGCAACTTTAGGAAGTCCTGACCTCTTTATGGGGTTTGCTTCTGGGAATCACCACAAGATTGTAACATAAAGAAGTTTAAAAAAGTAAGTTACTAAGTCTGTCAAGGCAAGGAAATGTAATCATTGTGAAATATTCAAAGTATTCTCTCTAACAAAGTCTGTACTCTCTTGGAGAGTGGAGCTGGGGACTATGACAAGAGTCTTACATCCCCTGGGGGAAAGGCGTCTCTCTGATCCCAGCCACCACAAGCTCTTCTGTTTCACCTGAGCAGGAAGACAAGATGCAACAAATCAAAGTAAAGCTCCCAAGCCTGGCATGCAGACTATTAAAAAACAGGGATTTAACATAAAGTTACAGAATACAGAATAGTTCTCCCAACTTTCAACCACTACAGGGTCAGGGCTTAAAACAACAATGGAACACAGCCGAAATTGCTACAGGATGGACCTCTGTCTGGGGATTAATTTTGGGAAAGCTCAAAGTCAATAATAAGATGAAAAATTGAATATCGAATAAATTTGGAGTCTTTTGTCATCCCAGCTATAAGAAACATACTACTCAGCAAAGCTCTAACAAAGTGATATAAATTGCAAACTAAAGGCTTAGAAAGACATTTTGTTACAATCAGACATTATGCCCATCTTTAAAGAAGCAATTATGATCCTGCTGGAAGGCAAGGGAAAAGCTGTCAGAATATTCAAATATTACACAGATTTGGGAATCAGGCAAATAATTTCAAATAAATGTGATTAACATGTTAAGAATAAAAATATACAGTATAGGTAATTACATTTAGGTGAGCTGTGCAAAGATATGGAAAGTATAAGAGAGTATTAAGAATTCTTTTCTTTGCAACAGAGGAAGACCATTACAGAAATTCACAACCAATCAAAATGCAGAGTTCTTGAGCCAGTACCAATGGATATATCAACAAAACACTCCCTCATCAAAGGTTCAAGGAACATGGTGGAAGAGGGGGCAGAGAGATTGTAAGAGCCAGAGGATCAGGGAGTTTGCTGTAAGATTGTGTCTCCTAGTAATGTCAGAAGCTTCATTCATAAAGTCTCACCAGAATAACTGCACAAATTCAGGTTAAATGAGAATGACACCAGTGAAGATATCAAAGTACACAGAGAGAAAGGTTTCAACCACACACAAAGAACTATAGACAGCTGAGGAAAACTGGGTACAGGAGAAGTAGCCTTCTCCAGGAAAGAACACACCAATTGGTTGTCCAAAGCCATACAGCCAGCCCTGAAAATGTACATATTAGTAACATTTACATTTATGCATACACTAACAACTAATGAACAAAGAGTCTTGTAAGAGGGTTTGGAGGGAGGAAAGGGAAGGGGGAAATGGAATTATATTATGGTCTCAAAAATAAACAACAACAAGAAAGATGGCATCAAAATTAAATACTGGAAAGCTCTGATTCTGAATTCCCCATCAATCCTTATAACCTAAATGTTCAGGAGGATAAGGCAGGAAGGTTGAACATTGTAACCATCCTTGGCTGCATAGAAAAATGCTGAAAATCAAGAATATTGTTATGGAAAGAAAGAATATCACGATCTACCTATCACCAGACTGAACATCAAAAAAGAAATCTGTGAGTGTGGAGATAAACAGAAACATGCCTTAAAAAACATAAGCAGAAAAAAGAATAATAGACAAAGAAAAGAATATGCCAAAGAAGCATATGCTGTGGGATGGTCTGTATGTCAAATGCTCTGATTGGTCAATAAATAAAACACTGATTGGCCAGTGGTCAGGCAGAAAGTATAGGCGAGATTAATGGAGAGGAGAATTGAGAGAACAGGAAGGTGGGAGGAGACACTGCCAGCTGCTGCCATGACAAGCAGCATGTGAAGATGCCAGTAAGCCACGAGCCACATGGCAAGGTATAGATTTATAAAAATAGATTAATTTAAGATATAAGAACAGTTAGCAAGAAGCCTGCCACGGCCATACAGTTTGTAAGCAATATAAGTCTCTGTGTTTATTTGGTTGGGTCTGAGAGGCTGTGGGACTGGCAGGTGACAGAGATTTGTCCAGACTGTGGGCCAGGCAGGAAAACTCTAGCTACAAGCATAGACTTAAAAATATATCACTTATGTAATTAGAATACTAGAGAATAAAGGACAAGGCAGAAGAAAAATTGAAGTAACAACAGAAAACTTTTTGAGTTTAGTGACAGATACTGAACCACAGGAAGCACGATAATCTCTCTCTCTCTTTCTCTCTCTCTCTCTCTCTCTCTCTCTCTCTCTCTCTCTCAAACTTATAAATTTGTTATTTTGAAAGAAATAGACTAGTTTCTTAAAATATACATTCATCAACACTCACATTAAAAAAAACTGATAATATGACTATTTTATAGGTATTAAGGCTTAATCAATAATTAATACTCCTACACCCAGTGCAGTATTAACTCATAACTATTAAATGCATCTAAACACTTAAGGAACAAATAAAATAAATAATCTATAATCACTTCCATAGGAAAGCAAGAGTATAATTATGAACACCTGTTGTAAATATAGTAGTACAGGTAAAGAATTATAAGAAAGAAAAACTTCAGCCATTCCATAGATGTCTATCATGATCATAGATGTAAACATGCTCAACAAAGTATCAGAACATGATGTACAATGACATAAAATGAATTACCCACCATTGCATCAAGTGGAGGTTAATATAGATGTGTAGGGATGGATCAAGATGAAATGGCTCAATGGAAACTACAAAATCAATAACCTAAGGGGGGAAAAACATGATCATATCAACTGAAAAACATAAAGTAGAACTCATCTACTCATTATAAAATAGTTTTTGCAAGGACGAAATAGAAACTTTTAGCTTCTTAAAATTATCTGTAAAAATGCTTCAGTTCACATCACTTAACACTGAGAAACTGTGTTTTCCTTCCAAGGTCAAAGCCAGGGCATTCCATTCACCATCAACTATCCAGCTACTAGAACAAGGTAATGAGGGAAATATATGTATGTATGTATGTATGTATGTATGTATGTATGTATGTATGTATGTAGTAGAAAGAAGGAACAAACTGTTTTATGTTCTGGAATGTCATGATTGTCTATGCAGAATAGCCCAAAGATTCAACAAGAAAGGAAATAAAAGTACTGCAATTAATACACACTAGTACTGCAATATGCAAAATATATTAAAATTCAAAAGTCAATTGTCCAAAAAGTTAATATTTAAAGCAATAATGTATAATTGGAATTTCAAACTTTAAAAAGGCAATGTCATTATAAAGAGAATTAAACTAAGTATAAATCTGACATTTGGAATGTGTAGTGGGGCTGAAGATATGGCTCAGCAGTTAAGAGAACTTTCTCCTCTTGCAGAAGATTTGAGCTTTGTTCCAAGAATGCAGTGATACCTTAGAAGTTTGGGTAACTCTGGTGTAAGGGCATCTAGCAACCTCTTCTGGCCTCTGTGAGCACCAAGCATGCACATAGTGCACTTCAATACATGCAGGCAAAACACTCATATACATGGAATAAAAATAAGTAAATTAAAGAAAATAAAATATGCTGTGGCTATGTGGAAAACTGTAAGATTGGAGTGGAGGAAAGTCCTAAGGAGGAGAAGAAATATAGTGAATTTGTACATAAGAAAATTCAATAGTATTGATATTGCCAGTTATCCACAAATTAATCCATAGATTCCACACTACTTCAGCAAAGTGTAAGCAAGCTGTTTTGTAGATGTTAACAACTGATTCTTAAGTTTATGAGGAAAAGGGTAAGACATATGACAGACAGCATAATACTAAATAACAGTAAAAAGTCCTAAACTACCAGACTTCAGAATTTATCATGAAACAATAATTAAAGTGGTATTGATATCAGAATGGACACCTAGATCCATCAAATAAGTACTGTCGAGAGAAATAGTCAACTTCTCTGACAAAAAAGTAAAAATTTTTCAATGAGGAGATTACAGTAATTTCAGCAGATGGTGTTGGAGCAATTGGACATTCTAAAGGTAAATGTGTGTCTTAGATAGGGTTTCTATTGCTATGAAGAGACACCATGACTGTAGCATGAATCATAAATGGTCTTATTTGTAGTGGGTAGCCATTCCAGCTTGGATCTGAAAGTTCCAACCCCCAATGGGACTCTGGCAACTGTCACGCCTACGAGGCGGGGCCAGGGGAGGCACCTGGAGACCCGAGAGCTGGATGGGAGAGCACTCTCTCTGTGCTGAGACCCTGAACGGTGGAGGTGGACCGAGCAGAGCTCCAGAGAACACTGCTGCACTGCAATACACCTTCCCCAGACCCTGCGACCTACCTTTCCCTTTTTGTAAGTTGCCCACTAAATAAATCTTCCTTTTAACTAAGTGGAGTGACCTTAATAATTTCACCAATACTTATTAATAAAAAAAAAAAAAACCAGGGCCAGATATTGGGGTAAAAATCTGAGAAATCAGAGGAATACGAAAAGCCACAGCCAACCTCACTTTACACACACCTCAGTCTCCAAAGTGACCTACTTTCTGTATACCCACACCTTTCTATTACCTACTTTCTGTATACCATACCTTTCTATTCTGCCATCTAATTTCCTCTCTCCACCCAGCTATTTCACTTACTCTTTCTGCCCAGCCCATCACTTCCTGTCTGTCTGTAAAGACGTACAGACCTTTATGGTTAACTGGTATTGGAATTTAAGGCATGTGTCTTTCCTAAGAAAGACATGAGATCTCAAGTCCTGGGATTAAAGGCATGTGTACTTCCCAAACAAAGACATGAGATCTTAGTGCTGAGATTAAAGGTGTGTGCCACCACACCTGGCTCTGTTCCTAGTGTGGATCCGGATGGATCTCTGCCTCCTGGATCTAGGATTAAATGTGTGTGCTACCATTGCCTAACTTTTATGTTTAATATAGTGGCTGATCCTCACATAAGCTTTATTAGTGTGAGCAACATTTTGGGGGACAAATATATCACCACACATGATCATAGCAACTCTTATAAAAGAAAAACATTTAATTTGGGTGACTTGCATTTTTGGAAGTTTAGACCATTGTCATCATGGTGTGACATGGTGGTGTGCAGGAATACACAGTGCTAGAGAAGGAGCTAAGAGTCCTATATCTTAATCAGCAGGCAACAGGTGACATGAAGCAGGAGACACTGGGTGTGGCTTGAGCATATATGAGACCTCAAAGCCCACCTCTACCAGGACACACTTCCTCCAACAAGGCCACATCTACTCCAACAAACCCAAACCTCTTAAGATTACACTCCCTTTGAGGGTCTTTTTCTTTCAAGCCACCACAATGTGTGTGTGTGTGTGTGTGTGTGTGTGTGTGTGTGTGTGTGTGTGTGTCATACATATGCACAGAGAGAACTTACATCTCTCAAAAAGCTATCTCAGAATGCAGTCTATCACAGATAGAAGTATGAAATACAATATTTTATAACTTGCAACAAAATGAAAATATAGGAGATCTTGATATGTGTAACAAGCTTTTAAATAAAATCCCTAAAAGGAAAATTGATTAGTTGGACTTGGTTAAAAATTTCCTGCATTGTTCAAGAAATACTTTAAGTGCCAAGAATTGTGAGTGCTACTGTGATCCCATCATGTAGGAGGCTATGTTTCTCTCTCTCTCTCTCTCTCTCTCTCTCTCTCTCTCTCTCTCTCTCTCTCTTCTCTCTCTCTCTCTCTCTCTCACACACACACACACACACACACACATAACTGTACAGGACACAAGTAAGCCAGATATCACTTGTCATTAGGAAATTGCAAATTAATATAAGGAGAACATATAAGAACAATATGCCTAGTAGTAATGGCAAAAATTAATTAAAAAATAATGTCTGCTGTGAGGATTCAGAGCCACAGAAATCAAATCATTGGAATTGCAAAATTGCATGACTAACATTTTGGGAAATAGTTTGTTGGAAGTACTTAAGTATCAGCAGTCAAACTCCTAGATAGTTACTCAGCTTCTCTGAAAACTCATATCCACACAACCACCTGTACATAGATACTTAATTTTCTTTCATAATTGTCCCAAACTAAAACAAATCAAGTTGTGCTTAAATACGTGAATAAAGTATAGAACACTCATACAATGAAGAATATGCAACAATTTAAAAATGATCTATCAAGGGCCTGATGTTGGTTTATGCACTGTAGCGCCAATAAATCAAACATTCAATATATCAGCAAAGTGAAGGATGGATCTTTAATATTGTTAAATGAATAAAATCTGAAAGGCTAGGTAAATCTGTGGTTGCATTTGTATGATAGCCAGTAAAAGGCAGAAATGCAGTGATGGCAAATATATCAGTGGGCAGGGTTTGTAGGGAAGGACACAAAAGGGTGGAATAGCTGAAGCACAGGAAAAAACGAAGGTGTTGCATTTTTCCTGTGAGATGCTGTCATTGTAGATGCATGACACTTGACTTTGTAAAAACTCATAGGACATTAAACTCCGAAGAGTAAACTTTAATGTTTGCAAATTAAAAATATAATTTAGTAGGCTGAGCAATTGCCAGCTGGAATGCACAGTCTTACTGATGAGTGAAAAATGCTGACCTTGGAAACAGAGTCTGTAAAAATAAACTGAAAATAAGCTGTGTATAAATGCTGTGCTTTACATTATAAAATTGTTTCCCACAGGGACACATGTTAACAATTTCAATATTGATAGATATATATAATCATATTACACAATCAAGGGAATGGTTGCTGTAGGATGAAGGAAGCCAGGTCAATTATGTAGTGGAAGGTCAGTGTAAAAATTCAGAGTGACTGCTATGATAATGGCCTTGGATTAAAGACATCATTATGAACCCAGGTTTGGCTACACAGATACAGATGATCACACCTGTAGAACAGGGAGAACAGGAGTAAGCCAGCTTCTGTATTGAATAATAAATTTGAGTTTAAATGAGTTTGGATCAAAGGGTTTGCATCTATAGTAAGTCAAGGATAATGAGTAAGCAGATTGTAACTAACCTGAGTATCTTCTTGTAAATAATCCAATCCCTCAAGAAATGATGATGTCACAATGACTCTCCACCATAAGTAGAATAACACCTTATAAAAAGAGGCTGCAGAGGTATAACTAGTCCTTGTACATAACCAATGTGTAAGATAAAGAACAATTCTGCTATTTCTTTGAACTTGGATATCCTCCCCTCCAGAACTGGGAAAGACAATAAACCATTGTTTATAAACTTGCAGTCTAAAGCATTTGGTTATAGCAGTATAAATAATATAATTACTAAGACAGCACACTGATACAAAATAAATTTCCACAAGCCCATAGTGACATATATAAAATATTGTATAAATAAAAATTTAGGGAGAGCAAACAAATATTCTATACATAGAAATCTCAAAAAACTTATGTAAACACTCCATACCAAAATAGAGAACACAATTACTCACTTCATAAAGATAGGCTGTGTATCATGCCTTTCCTCCAGAGCACAACATGGAAGAAACCCCCCAGTAAATGTGCAGTTAGAGCATCTGGGTACACTCCACTTTAGCAGAGTGATCAAGTTCAGTACAGCAGTAACAAGTCACAAATATAGCAGATATGCCTGACACTCTGTGATAAAAACTCACACTTACCTCTCTGGTCTTCCTCCTAAAAAGACATGTAACTTCAACCTTGTCCTGAGAGTAACACTAAATTTTACCAGAGGAACAGAGTACAATGTCAACAAAAATAAGGAAAGTCTAAGAAATTGCTCCCACCACAAAGAATCTAAGGGAAGCTGGTGACATATGGTATGTATCATAGTATGGTATCCTTGACTGGATCCTCAATAAAGAAAAATAAATTAGGTAAACACTAAGAAAATTTGAAAAAAAAGTTTATTTGTGAAAATTTGGACAAAAAGAGGGACACATAGCAACATCACCACCAGTCACAATAGAATTTCTAGTATACATATGGAATGGAATTGGGGGGGGTGTTATTTGATGGCAAATATAACTTTCTAAGAAGATACAAAAATGAGTTTTCATGCACCCATTTTAATTGATCACATACTCCTCTATTGTATGAGTTTGGGATCATTCTTTTAAACCTTTTACTTCTAATTGCATTCATCTACTATGTAAATCTATAAAGATATTCAATTTTATTTCATAACTCTATTTTCTTCTCCTTAAGATTTGATATATTTTACATGAATGGTACGATCTTTTTGCAGTAACCTCCATATTTTTTTTTCATTTCTTAATTTTCATTTAACACTTGGAGCAAAATACATTTTACTGTGATTTTGTTGCATGGAGCATACAAAAGGAATATAAATCTATCTCATTTAACTACCTCTTATCCAAATATGCCCTTGTGTTTCTTACCATTTCCCTCTTAATACATGCTTGGATACCCTGAATTTTAAGGTGCTGTCAGCATGATTTTGCATACTAGATTCTGAACACATAGATTCTATTTTTGTTACATACACAGACACCTGGAAGTGAAATTGGTGGCTTGAGGAGTATGCCTACATAAAATATTACCAGCTTTTTAAAAATGGCTCCAAAATAGTGATATACACCCACTAACACAGTGTGGATTCCTATTTCTCTAACTTACTTTTGTTAACTACTGAGTGAAATCTGACATTACACCTGATACAATTTGCATTTCTCTTATTGGTAGATTGTCTTTTACATAGATTGGTTGTCTAGGTTTATACTTTTGTGGGCTGCCAATTTTTTTTAAACAGATTTCTATGTAGAATTTGTTTAGTTTTGCCTCTTTCCTTATTGACTTGTATGGATTATTTATGTATTTTACAGATTATTCCTTTATCCTATTCGCAATGACCCTCAATACTACAAAAATTGATTACAATTTTTGTATCGGGTTGCAAACCCGAGGCCTCACTTATGCCAGGCAAGCACTCCACCACTGTTCTTTGTCCCCAGTGCCTACTGTTGTTAATGATGCAACCCATGCCTCTCCAGTACCCTAAATGGGTTAGACTGGTATACATTTTAATTCATACAGAAAATAAGGCATTAAGAAGTTATTTTAAAGGTCACAATGAGAAATGACTAAACAGTATAGGAACCAATGGATGACAAAGGGAGAGCAGCAGAGATGCAGTTATACAAGCAGACAGTGACACTCATGCACGTGTGAACATATGCATATGTGCAACTGTGAAATGTCTCCAAAAAACCCCTAAGAGAAAAATAAAAGATGGAATTTGTGACAAGATTCTGGTATATACAGCACAATGAGCAAATAAAACTTACTGAGGAAATCTCAGTCCTTCCTCCTCAACAAAGAAGAACCCCATAGTGGAGCTGGAGCCTGGGTCAGTTAACGGTGAAGCAGTGGAACTCTATGATGGGCTGCCTGATTAGCAAGTAAAAATACAGGGAATCCAGTTAAATGTGTATGCTGTTCACTTGGATATGTTCAAAAATTGCATCTAGAATGCAAGATATCCAGTTGATGACAAATAAATTTTAATGCAAATATGTACAAAACAATATTTGGGACTTTGCCAGATAATTAATATTTTATTATAATTATAAAATATTTATATTTTTCTTGTAATCTACCTCAGTATTGGTAGTAGCATTGTCCTAGGGGCCAGATCAGTAGAAGAAAAAAACAAAAACAAAAAACAAACTTGGACCTTGGTTTGAGAAAATTAACCAAATGGACTAGTCCTAAATGAAAGATGAAAATGAAAACACATCCTGGTCTTTAGACTTCTTTACCTTATGGTTTTCATCACAATATGTTAAAAATTGAACTCTGAAGGCATCCAAGAAAGTCTTCACAGATATCTCCTTCATCCTTATTGCCAACATTTGTCATCAGCAAGCAAGAAGCAATCTATCTTTAATATTTTTTTCTTAAAATCTCACACATTTCCCCCATCCTCACACCTGTCTCCTTTTGTTTGGAACATTTTCGTCCTTTCCTGAATTAATTAATTTGATTGACCAAAGTGAAGTTGACATTCATTTTTAATGCTCTCCTCAGCACATAGACAGGGAGTATTATTTCTCAGTTTGGTTTACTTTTTCAGAAGCTTCTCCAAAAATTCTTTCCACAGCCAAAGTTCTTACCACAGCCCACAGAGTCGTACACAGTCATTCCTGCCTACTCACCCACCTTTCCCATGATTCATTTTTCCCCTCCCAGTGACTATGCTTCAGCACATATGGTCATAGTTTTTGGGGTTTTTTGTTTTTGTTTTTGTTGTTGTTTTAACTTTGCTAATGTTTCCTTCCTATGAATGAATACACTGCCTTTGTGCATGAAGGTTTCTTCATCAGTTTTGCTAAGTGTTATCTCTTCAGAGATTCTTCTCATCCTCACCTTATCCTGCTGTGGGATAGTCTGTATGTCAAATTGTTCTGATTAGTCAATAAATAAAACACTGATTGGCCAGTGGCCAGGCAGGAAGTAAGTGGGACAAGGAGAGAGGAGAATTCTGGGAAGCGGAAGGCTGAGGCAGAGAGACACTGCAACCGCCACCATGACAAGCCACATGTGAAGACACTGGTAAGCCACAAGTCACGTGGCAAGGTATAGATTTATGGAAATGGATTAATTTAAGCTATAAGAACAGTTAGCAAGAAGCCTACCACAGCCATACAGTTTGAAGCAATATAAGTCTCTGTGTTTACTTGTTTGGGTCTGAGCGGCAGTGGGACTGGCGGGTGACAGAGATTTGTCCTGACTGTGGGCAAGGCAGAAAAAATAGCTACATTATCCAATATTGATCTGCCAATCTGAACATAGATTTCACATCTTCCAATGATACCAACCTTGTGGAAAATATGACTAATCTTTTAGAATAAATTTCAAAGTCCTATATAAATGATTAATACAATCTAGTATGTATTTCTCTTACCTTACTTTTCCTGTAAAGTTTCTGCCCCAACCACACAGTTCACTCTCTTTCCCTGACCATTCCCCGTGCCTGTGTTTTCAGACATCCTTTGCTCTTACATTATCCCCAGTCTAGTTTTTCAGTTGCCCATTTGCTGGTTTCTTCTCATACCCAGAGTTCTAGCTCCTCCCTGAAATTCTGAGACATCTTGCTGCCTTTTTCTATTCCATTTCACCCCCAAGCTTCTCTAGGTGCTTTACTAAGAGGTTGAGAAAGTCTGGAGCCAGACATTCTTGATTTCGGTCCCACCTCTGCCACTCAAAAGTCCCACCTCTGCCCTGTTTGGCTTCCTGTGGTTTTTGTTTTCAGCTATCGTACCATGGATGAGAGGATGACACTTCAGTGCTGGGAAGAACAAATAAGCCATTACAACAGAGTTCCTGAATCAAGGCAGAACATGCACAATTGTTTTTGTTTTTCTTTCTCATACTTAGCACTCAGAACAAGCTACCATGTGTCCTGAGTAGGAAATAGAAGTTGATCTGTGTTGACAAGGACATACTCTCAGTGGTCATCAAGCCCTAGAGTGGCAATTCACTTTGATCCCTTCAGGCTATTCCAGAAATGCAGTTACTATCTTCTTAAGTGATCTTGAGAAGATAATGGTTTAGATTCAGTTCCAAGAGACTACCACAGGAATTTGAACCTGGATTTTCTCTAACTGTGGTGATCACCAAGACACAGATACCTTTCTGTCTTTGCTACTATGATGTCTTATATTTCAGTCTCAAATGTTGAAATTTAAGAAAACAAATATTTTTATTCCAACTGTTTACTCTTTAAGACAAATATTTTGAAAATAATGGAAATGATATCTTTAACCATTCACATTAATATGGAAATAACAACTTCAACTCAAGAATATTTCACTTTCTATGTCTAAAAACTTATTTTGAACATATTTTTCCATGAAAAAAATTGCAACATGTTTTGAGTCACAGAAAGAAAAGATTCTCAATGAAAGGGAAGAGCAGATTATTGTTTCATGTCTAGAAGTATCCATATTCTGCAAATGAAAAAGAGCATTGAGTTTTAATTTTGAAGGTGGAGAAAACCACAGTGTGGAGTAGCTATAAGATTCTTATATGTGCAATAACTAGAAAATGTCACCCTACAGTTAAGTTGGCATGAAGTATCCATTTCTCACCATTGTCTTAGGTAATCGCCAAGTGAAATCTGGTATGATAATTTGTAGCTCTACCTTAGTGCATCCTTTCATCTCATTGAATGTCTCTGGAACCAAGTGTCTTTTTCTTCCAATCTCCCTAATGGTCCCTGCCTGGATGATATACAAGATAGAGAGCCTCCTCTATGCAAATCAGATTCTTCCTGATGCCAATTTTAAGATGGATGGGCTGGCCCCTACAACAGTGTTTTTCTTCTCATTTCCCTTCCTTCCAAGTCTCTTCTTGGGCTGGAAAGAAGCAGAATTGGAATTATGCCTTAGGTTCTATTTGGAGGGAGCCATAGCTCTGAATTGAGCCAGATTAGGAAACCGGAAAGAAAAAAACTCAGTTTTCCAAGGGGATTTGGATATAATCAGTTTGTTTCTGCAGAGAAATGTCTGAGTGGAGAGAAAAAGGGACAGCTTGCTCAGCTGGGCTGGGGCACTCCAGGGGCCTCTCATAGAGTTTAATTTATTTGTACTTATTTTATATTTGTGCTCAGCAGGAGAACTTCTTAAGGAAAATACACTTTACATACAAACTAAGTATCAGTTACATCTAGTTTCCATGTTCACACTCTTCATAAAACATGATAGAAGCACAATAAATATGGAAATAAGAATTGCACTAAATTAAAATGTTGTTAGTTAAAGCAGTTGCAGGGATTTCTTATAAATAATCATAAAGCCCTATCTCCCACAGGAGTAGCAAGCAGGGTGTTCTAGGCAATTTCGTCTTTGCAAACCCAGGAGGCAGTAGCATTATAAAAATCCCTATTCATTTAAAATAGATTCATCTCAGCCAGTGAAAAGATCTAAATTATCATCACCTCATATGTCATATGTGATAGGCTTTGTTAGGGGTGAAAAAGCAACAAAAGCCAGCAGAGAGCTCAAGCCCTCATTTGAGATTGGAATGCACCAGCACAACTGCTGCCCAAATGCTAGAAAGACTGATTTTTCTGGGTTTTGCTACCTATATGCAACTTAAAAGGATGATTAATTTAATGTACTTTAAAAATTATCTCTTCAATGGGAAGTTTGCAATGTGGCCTTGGGATTCTAACGATCCAATCCACAACCAGGGTGGAGTTGGTAAGGAGGAACACAAGATGAAGTGAGGTGGACCCATGTTACTGTACTCTGCACCAGCTGTAAGTCAGCCTACTTAAGGCCATGTACCTTGCATCTCTGAACCTTTCTTATAAGGCAAGTATGTGGATAACTAGGGAGGAAGTTAATTAGGTCTCTAGTGACACACAGAGTAACTTGTTGCAATTACTACACTATGTAACAGGTACATGGGCAGAGGTAATATGGATACATGGGTTTGAAGAAGTCAGCAAATTTTAATTGTACATTTCATATTCACCAAAGAGCAAACACTCTATTCAACTTCATTAAACTGGAAGATAAACAAGATCAAGTCCTGTTTCAAGAAGATTTCATAACAGGAGGTTACAATTCTAACATGCTGAAAATAATTAGAGATCCAAGTATACTTGTAGAAGTAACCGTCTTATTAAACAAGAAACACAGAGCCAATGCAAAGATGAAAGCCCAAGAGGTCAGAGCTAAGAGCCTTACCCTTCACTGCTGTAGCTGTCCTCTTCAGCCAAGAGAGCTATTTCCTGTGTGTTTATCTTTATATAGACTTTCTGTTCTGCCTTCTCATTGGTTGTAAACCCAACCACATGACCTCCTCATCATTGCCCGTCTGTACAGACCTCCAGGTATTCTATGGTTGGTATTGAGATTAAAGGCATGTGTCTCCATGCTGGCTGTATCCTTGAACACACAGAGATCCACCTAGCTCTGCCTCCCAAGAGCTGGGATTAAAGGCATGCACCACCAACGCTCGGCCCTGCTATGGATTGCTATTAGCTCTGACCCCCAGGCAACTTTATTTACTAACATACAAATAAAATCACATTTCAGTACAAATAAAATATCACCATATTTCCCCTTTTCTATTTTAATAAAAAGGAAAAAGGTTATAACTAACATAAGAAAACTATACAAAAGTACAATATATATATAATATATACAAGTAATAAATAATTAAACAATGTCTAGTCCATTTGTATTTGACAAATTCAGAGAAAATAATTCCATTATCTATCCTGTTTTGGTAAGTCCAAAATGAACCTAATTTACTTTCTATCCTAACCTTCAATTATAACTAACTAATCTTCAACTCTCTCAGAGACCCAAGATGGAAATAATATTACCTAATAAAAAATAAAAACAGGAAGTGCATGCAAGCAGCTTCCAAAAAAAAAAAAAAATATGAGTTGACAGAAACAGGCAGCTGCTTGGACAGTCATCTGAGGTTTCTCCACAGCATTGGGACATCATCTTCAGCCTATTCAGGCTTAGCGTATCTGACAGACTTATTTGTGAAATAGGATGTACACAAGGTCAATAGTTCGACCTCATATTGGGTGAGAACAGTCCATGTACCAGACACACCCAAATTCCACTAGTGTCATGTCATGATTCAGGATTTTAAATTCTGGAAATTGTTGATTTTTTTTTTTTAATTCAGCTGTCCATTCTTCTTGGCTATGTGTGTGTGTGGCTTAATCTCAGCATCCCGTTCTCCAGATACTGCCAGCCTTTCATCTACAACATCCAGTAAATAACACATTCTTACCCTAAGCAGGAGCCATAACTTCACAGACAACATGAAGAGAGAGAAGAAGAGAAATCAAAGGTGAGCAAGGATGCTCTATAAAGCATTTCAGACAGAATGAAGAACACAGACTAAAATAATACAGCAAGATCCACAGAACAGTACACATGGGGTTCAAGGAATATGTCAGTGTGGTGGCGTGAACTAGAATGACTCCCACAGGCTCATATGTGTGGATGCTTGGTCTCCAGTTGGTGGAACTGTTTGGGAAGGATTAGAAAGTAGGGTGTGGTTGGAGGAGGTGCACTGAGGTTTCAAAAGTCTCCTGCCATTCCCAGTACCCGCCTCTACCTCATGGTTGGTATGTTAATGGTTCACAACACGCCCCCACGGTGGGGTGTGTTTGCTTATGCCCAGCAGACACTTCTGCCTAGCCAGTTCCAGGTCAGGATAGCCATTTCCGGGTCAAGGCGTCTCGCGTGACCAGGATCCATGACGTTTCATGGCGATGTAAGCATGCAACGTGGCCATGTGATCTACACACATGCGTGGAGTAGTGACATGACCTGGACATGCCCAGCCTTTAAAAAACAAAGCCATGTTCCCGGTTCCTTCTTCTTCTCCACACACGTGTCTCTCCCACAGGCCTGCGCACTCTCTGTCCCTTTATCTTTAATAAAACTCTTATTAGCAGATTCTGTCATGTTTCGTGACATTTCCTTGCAGAATAAGAACACAACACAGCCAAATAACTAACAGTATGTCTCATGATTTGAGCACGAGGCCACTGCTCCAGCCATGCCTGTCTGCCTGCCTGTTGCCTTGGTCACAGTGTCTTAGCACACCAATAGAAAATTCAGATGGTCAGCTAAGGTATTAAAAGTCTTTATTTCACTATGAGCAGGAAGAGAGTCAGGCAGCTGGAATTGAGCTTGCAGCCCCATATGTTTGGGGCTCCAGAGGTCACGCTACCAGGGTAGTTAGGAAAGTATCATCTAGAGTAATCACAAAGTGGAGTTATAAAATTCTACTTTCAAAAAAAGACAAAAACAAATTCATAGGCTTAGAGAAAAGGTCTAGAAGAGTACAGGGGGAAGTAAGATGGGTAGGATGCCAGGATCCAGGCCTGCATCTCACTTCTCTTATTATTCTGTTTCTCTTCCAAAGGGGAGCATTCCCAAAACACTCACTGGCAAGCTATATGTCACGACACTTCATTGGTTCAATGATTAGTTTAAATTGTTTAAGAGGCTAAGTAGATCTCTCTTTCTGTTCCTAACATGAAACTTTGTTCCTGACTTCTTTAGTTTTCTATCTACAAAGATTTAGCCTGCCTTTTGCCCAGTATCATTAAACTTACCCTCTTCCCAGAGAACTTGAGGAAATCTGCTTCACCAAAGCCTGAAAGGGCAGCTTGGTGAAATTGCCCTGAGACTGAGTGTGTTACACAACTAATAAGCCCTGATACTCCTCATCCCCTCAGGCAGGAAGGTCTGAGCATAGAGCCTCCCACAGGAGTCCAAACTGAGGGGTCTGGATAAGCTGTGTGAAGCACCAGAGTTAAAAAAAAAAAGAAAAAAGAAAAAAAAGCAAGTAAGAAAAAGGAAAACAAAGAAAGAAAGAGCTTTGGGATTGCATCATGCTGAGTCTTTGTTTGCAGAGGTCTGACAGTTTACTGTGGGCATTGATGCTTAACTGGAGCCTACTGAACAACTAAGAGAGTCTTGGGTCATTCCAGAGACCTGAAGTTCCATTAGAAAAGTGGTAGTGTGATACCTCAGTAAAACCCCCCCACTCTATCACCTACAGACAAAGAGAAGCTTAAACCAGGATTTGTAAGTGTAAATAAGAACTTAGACCCCTTTTCCCCAGGTGGCTGTATCTGCTACAGGGACATTCGACCAAAAGACTAAAAGACTAAAAAGACTAAAAAGGGAGGCAGGTTAAAATAAATTATATGGTCTGTGCCTTTAAGAACTAGCCTCACAAAGAAAGGGGAGTGCTCCTTCCAACCTCCCTGCTGTGAGTGAGAGATTTAGAAGAGCCTCCCTGGAGGCTTGAATACTTAGACAACACCTTACTTTTGCATTCTGTACCTAAAGTCTCCAGTGGCGGCTTTGGGGACTGTGATCTAGGCACAACAAGACCCTCACTCTATTGTCTCAAAAAGGGGGCCTTAGACAAAGATATCTCAATATAGATAGACCCAGGCCAGTTTCAAGTCCCCAGAAATGATGGCGTAAGCCCCAGGAACAAAAGAACAGAGTCAGGATGTCTGATGCTAACCAATTAACTGTGAGATGCCCCTCTCCAGAGATAACAAGACCAGACCCTGGAGATGAGTTGTAAAACTCCTGACAGGGCAAACAGATAAGATAAAATAAGATAAAGTCCAGGCCCGGGAAAAAACTGGACCAATCAAGGATGGACCTGTACTAACCCCCTCCCCTCTAAGAAATTTTATGGGTTTTGCCTATAAAAACTAACTTCCCCAAGAAAGAGGGGCTCCTCCCTGCCTCACTGTATTGGGTGTAGGAATGAGTCCCTGTCTAGACTTGTATCTGCAGAATAAACCTTGCTGTTGCATTCTGGACATCCAAGGTCTTCGGTGGTCTCTTTGGGGGGTCACAATCTGGGCATAACAGTAGAAAGAAGTGCTACCCACTAAAGACTTCTGCAGCGAACTAGCCCCGAGAGAGAGCCCAGCTGTGCATGGGCAGTGCAAAGGAGCAGATCCAGTAGGCAATGAAACTGTCTGTAGACAGAAGTCCCCAGTTGGCCTTTGGCTCTGAGGCAGAGATTCTCATCTCAGTACTCTTGTTAGCATCACCTAGGAACTCATTAGAAATGCAAATTTTCACCTTCCCTTCAGACTGAATCAGCAACTCTGGGGGTGGAGCCCAGCAATCAACTTTAACAACTCCTCCAAGGGGTTCCAAAGTGCCCTGAAGATAGATCTGCTGCCCCAGGGATCCTCTACTAGGCAGCTTGGCCTCACAGTACTAGGAACCCAGACAGCAGAATCCAGACCCTCAGAATAGTCAATTAGGCACAAAACTAAAACCAGAATTTCAGGTTCTAATCCCTGATTAATTGTGACAATGATTCAATGTGACTAATCCAGAACTAACACAAATCAGTATGGAAATGATGCTCTTCACCCTAAGACTTCCCCATTGGGGTATGGAATTGCTCCTGAAATCCAATAGTATTTTGAAGTACAATTAGATTACATTTCATTTTAGGCATACTCTTTTATAAAGATAGGCACTTAAGAACTTAGACTTTTATGTAAATTTAGAGACATGATTTCTCATCTAATTGATTGTTTGCATCTCAGCAAAGCAAAGGATATAGGTTTTTAGAATGGATAATTAGCTGTTTAGAATAAACCTGATCACATATACTAACTAGCCCACTATCAAATGACTATTTCCCTGATCATATATTTTGGCCTACTATCAATTGATCATTTCCAGCATGACCCTGTTGTAGATTAGAAATCATCAAATAAGTATTCATTTACTAATAGTGTTCTGTCTGCTAGGGAATGTTCCTAGACTTCCAAGTACAATTCTTACCTACATAGAATTTTTTTTGCTTACTTCGGGGAAAAAATGTCTAGAGGTACAGCAAACTATATTCCACAGTAACTAATGTGGAACATAATGGAAATACAAGAAGTCAGTCTCAAGATTCCTTTTCCATTTGATTCTAATTGGAGGGCTAACAATCTTAATTTTCCTTCGTTTTCCCCTCCATGATGTAAATGCTGTTTTTATAAACTATTTTTTCTGGTGACGTTTTATTGTGTTATCTATCCTTCCTCTTATATCTTTATATCAAAATCCTTGATTCTAGTATACCATTTATTGAAATTACATTTGAGAAACCCAGAGAGCAGCTATGGAGAGAAAAAAATGCTGAAGGTGGAGGTCTGGGTATGGTGCTGACAGGTGGTGTTTGCAGGTAATTCCACAAAAATCAATTGATGATTCTCCTCAGAAATAAATGGAACTAGACGAGCTCTCACCCAGTTCTCTAGGGAAATCATTCAAATATACACTCTTATCAAACTCTAATAATGTTCTTGCTTCTGCCTGTTTGTTTTGATGAAGCTGATAATAACAGAAATCTACATTTATTTGCATTTATTCTACTAGAAGTCACCGGAGCATCCCAGAACATCATTTTAAACTGTGTATGCCTGCAGGTGGCAAAAACTAGAAATGTCTGTATAAATGCAGGCAGAGGAGTTCTGAAATGGAATATGTTTCAAGAACGAGTTAGGAGTTTGCATCTATCTTCTTTGTGTCCTTGAACAAGGAAGAGGTTAGAAAGTATCTTTCCTGCATGTACTTCTTGAGGCCAAGAACCCCAAGACATTTCTTTCTAACAGTGCAGCTAATACTTCATCTAGTTCTTTTTGGTGGCCCAACAGCACCACATATTTTGGTTTTGAGCAAGTGCTCTACGACAAAGCCATATCTCCAGTCTTTTTACGTTTTATTTAATTATTTCTATTTTGAGGCTGGCTCTTACTAAGTTGCCCAGGCTGGTCTTGAACTTTCAATTATCTTCATGCCTTGGCTTCCCAAGTGGCTAGGAAAATAGGTAAGTCTTTATTCCTACCTGAAAACCATCTATTCAGGCTCTATTTCCATCCCCATCCCCAATACAAAATGACATCAGTGACACTAATTCATGCAAGAATATTTATAAAACAACATGAACAGGATCAGTAGGGAATAACAACCTCAGAAAAGGGTTTATAAAGCACCTTTTCTGCCAATTTTAATTTTACAGACTTGGAAGTGTAACTTGGAGAATGTAAATGACTTTTCCAAGGCCATAAAGGCAGAGAAGTAAGGAGTGCCACTGCTTTAGTGGCATCTCCATCCACTCTGCAATGGCATCTCCATCCACTCTGCAATGGCATCTCTGTCCACTCTGCAATGGCATCTCCATCCACTCTGCAATAACATCGCCATCCACTCTGCAATGTCATCTCCGTCCACTCTGCAATGGCATCTCCATTCACTCTGCAATGGCATCTCCGTCCACTCTGCAATAGCATCTCCACCCACTCTGCAATGGCATCTCCGTCCACTCTGCAATGGCATCTCCACCCACTCTGCAATGGCATCTCCGTCCACTCTGCAATGGCATCTCCATCCACTCTGCAATGGCATCTCCATCCACTCTGCAATAACATCGCCATCCACTCTGCAATGTCATCTCCGTCCACTCTGCAATAGCATCTCCGTCCACTCTGGCATTTCATTGTCGCCATAGCACTGCCTTCAGCCTGAAACTTGTGTTAGAGAATCTTACTTGCTTAAACAAAAACCTCAAAGTTCACATTTAATATTATGCTCTTCTCTATGCCAATCTCCCATTTTTTCACTTTGATTGAATAGTTGTGAAAGCACCCTGGTTTCTTCCAGACCCGAAATGCTGCTATTCTGTGCATCAGGTTAATTTCTTACGTGAGTTAATTCCGAGGCCATCTGCTGGAGCTGAAGCAGAACAAAAATAGATGTTGGCAGCTTCTGAGTCAGTTACTCTCATCTTATACATTTGTAACTTTGTGATTTATTCTCTGTAGATTGTATGGTGCACCAGTGGTGATGGGCAGAAGTAATTTTAAAGAGTAGAAACTTGAGAAAACTTTCAAAGAATAAAAAGGCAACACTTGAGTGAACAATTTCAAAAACAGAACAAAGAAAGCTTTCTGCTTTGACAAAGGACAGAAAATCCACATTAGTTCCCAGCAAGTCCGTGACTGTTTCCGAAACTTCATTAGAGGTGAGCTCCTGCCGACAGATAGGAGGCACAGCAGACTATGGTGCACATCCAGCACCACCATTAATAGTGGACGACTTAAGCTACTTCCTTAACCTGCCTGGTTCTCAGCATCTTCTTCTGGAAATTGGAATACAAGAGAGTACATTTGGATTTTGTAGTTGTGAGTCCTGGGTCATACTCTCTGGCCCCTAAGGGCGGGGAGAGTCAGTGTTCAGAGATAGCAGCACGTTTTCAGTTTCTGTCATTGTCAATCTTAACGTGTGTCATGCAGGAAAAGTCAGTTTCTAAAAGGTGATGAAACACTATTTGATTCTTCTCAGTACACAAAGCCTTTTTCTCTACTTGATCTTATTTCTTCATCACAGAAAACTGTGAGGTCAGAGGAATGAATGTCGTTATCCCCACTTCATCGATTACTTAACCAAAGTTTAAATATGCCCAGCTTTTACACAGAAGAGTGGAAGTAGAATCCCTGACCCAAAGTCTATGCTATTTGTTCTCACTGTGTCAGTTTCTTAAACACCTAAAGTCCTACTGTAAAATTTGCAGATTTGACTTATGGTGAATATTATAATAAGATATGGATTGCTGATAAATTAGATTAATGTAGTATATTGGTTGTAAGCTGTTATTGTTTTAAACTTACAAATTTTACATTACATAAATTGAACACATTATAAACATTCAGAATATTGAAAATCAAATCTAACCCTTCCACCCCAAGATTCTGGGCTCAGAGTTTGTGTTGAAAAACAATCACCATGAAGCCTTCACAACAGGATCATGTGGGATAGATGCATTGTACATTCATTCTGTGATTTTTTTTCTGTTCTTTCTAACTTTTTAGCTTAGCCACATATGTTGGGGTTCATTCCAGAAACACCCCTATATCTCTTTTATTATTTCGAATGCTATAGATTATAGCACTGGGTGGTTACATAGTATTTTAACTACTCATTTTCCTTCAGTCTTTTATTATAGCACAAAATGTCACAAACATAATCCTAAAGGGATTGTGGAAACAAGAATATCTTTCTGTTTAAAGTTTGCCTATTAGACTTAATGTGTTCAGTTTCACATTGCAGCAGCTTCCGTTTAATGGGCTGAACCTTCCAGAGAAAAGTCTTTGACTATTGTTCGTGTTTCAGAAGCCTGCATTTTAGTCCCTTAAGAACAAAGCAGCCATTAACCAAGAGGACAATGACATGGTAGAAAATGAAGAAAGTGCATTATTTCTTTGTTCCACTCTCATCATGTTGATGAGGGTCAACTGGGGGAAGAACAGAACATTGGAGTCATACATTTGAGCATTTTCATTAATATAGATGCCATATCACATAGGACCATTTGAACCCAATCCAGCAGACCAATATGATAACAGCAAGACAAAAGATACATGTCTTTAAAACAAAAAAACTAATGAAATAGTAAATCTTATTCTGCAATCAACTCTTTCCTTGTTAGCATTATAAGAATTCTGGTTAAGGAAACAAAACTATTCCTAGCATTGATCTTCTTTAATGTGGATTTTTAATCTTAAAATGACATTTATCGTGCAAAGCATGGAGGTGCATACCTTTAATTCCAGCACTTGGGATGCATGGGTAGATCTCTGAGTTAAAGGTCATCGTAGTCTGTAGAGTAAATGCCTGAGCAGGCAGGAATACACAGTCAGACTATCTCAAAATGAAGAGAGAAACAAAAAATTCATTTATCTATCTAGAGTAAAAAACTACCACCTTTGACTGTTTATTCTGCTACATTATTTCATGTTCATAAATAATATCTACTGTGATCATTTTCATATTTTAGTAACTCAGTGACTCAGTTTTCATGAGTTGTCAACCAAATGACAGTTGATCTATTGGTGATGCAACTGCCTTTTGTCACCCATGTTCTTCTAAGTCCCAAAAAACTCATTAGGTCACCAAGCTGGGCCGGATGGAATTGTTTCTTTGTTGTGTCCTGGCCCTTCCTCTCTGGAGTGAATAAAAGTAGGCTCTCTAGGAAAAAACCTAGCACAGTGGAGCAAAGAGCTCAAGTCTGTAAGTCAAGGGAAATGCAATGCCACCATTGTTCCTGCTACCACTGATGTGGATTGCTGGTTTCCTTAATGATCTCTTTCAGTATTGAGGATGCATATCCTGCTGTCCTGAGAAATGTTCATGACAATTGATTTGATGATTCACTATGGTCCATTTATGTCTGTTCTTTCTTCCTGGGATATTCCTCTGATTTTATCTTAGTACACCATCATTATTTCTTCTTTTTTGTATTATTTTTTTTAATTTTTTTTTCTTTTTTTTTATTTTTCAAGACAAGGTTTCTCTGTGTAGCTTTGCGCCTTTCCTGGATCTCACTCTGTAGACCAGGCTGGCCTTGAACTCACAAAGATCCACCTGCCTCTGCCTCCAGAGTGCTGGGATTAAAGGTGTGCGCCACCACTGCCCAGCTATATTTTTTTTAATTTTTAATGGTTCACTTTTACTTTTATTTTTTTTCCATTTAACCACTCCTTCCTCTGAACTGTACAGTATTCTATTTTTATTTCCTGGTGAGAACATTTTATCTTAATTCTCTGAATTAGCAGTAGCCTCTCCTTTTGAAATTACATTCTTCTCCCTGTGTTGAATCAGTACCTCTGAACTTTCTTTTTGATCTCCTGCTAAAGCTCAGACTCTCTGAAAGCATGACTATCGTGAATAAGGGTAAGGTAACAGAAAGTTTGTTGAATCACTACATTTTCTCCCTGTCTGAGGTCCTCGGAATATATTAAGTGGATGCCAGCTCTTATTGTCATGATAGGCACTTCAAATGCTTATATATATTTTCCTTGGGATTATTCTATTTCTATCTTAAAATTACTTTGTCACATGGGCATATCTTGTGACTTGGGTACAGGGAAGAAAAGGATCTCGCAGACCATATTCTGAAAACCAGGCAGGATATGAAGGGCAGGTGTAGCATGAATCTTAAAAGTTCTTATTAATAAAATCAAACCCGAGGCGAGTTATTGGGGTCAATGCTGGTAGATCAGAGAGACAGAACAAGCCACAGCTATCTCACCTTGCCAATTCCTCAGCTGGTCCTGTTTCCTCAGACTGGAAGCTTCTGAGTCCTCATCAGGAATGGGTCTCAGCTGGATTACTGCTCAAAAGCCTGAATGCTTAACCAGCCACATGCTTAACCAGCCAAATGCCTAACCAGCTAAATGCCTAACCAGCCAAATGCCTCTAGTTTCTGGTCCTCACACCTTATATACATTTATGCTTTCTACCATCACTTCCTAGGATTAAAGCCTTGCTTCCTGGGATTAAAGGCGTGTCACCATGTTTGGCTATTTCCAATGTGGCCTTGAACTCACAGGGATCCAGAGGGATTTCTGTCTCTGGAATGCTAGGATTAAAGGTGTGAGGCACCCAAGCCACCATTTTCTAGCCTTTGTATCTAGTGGCTGTCTGTTCTCTGACCCCAGATAAATTTATTAAGGTACACAATATTTTGGGGAACACAATACCACCACATCTCCTCTCTTTTTGTCTAAAATTAAAGAATCTTATAACTAATACAAGAAAAACTGTCTTCAATAAGTATATGCAATATACAGTCAAGATTACATTAACAATGTCTAGTCCATTAACATTTGACAGATCCAGACAGAAAACTCCATTATATATATTAACAATGTCCAGTCTAGTAACATCTGATAAACTCAGACCAAAAAATTTTCATTACTTATCTTATTTAAAACAAGTAGTTCCTTTTAAAAGTAGATTCCATAATCTCCCTTTTTATCTTATCATATCCATATTTTCTCTTTTTTCTTTTCATAATAGATTCATTAGTCTACCTTTTGTCATTTTTATATCTTCCCCTTTTTCTTCAGTGTAGATTCAGTGATCTACCTATTTATCCTATTATTTCTTTATCTTTTTTCTCAGAGTAGATTCGATGATCTATCTCATATCTATATTCTCTTTTTCTTTTTGCTTTCTAGGGGTGAAGATATCTTTAGGGAATCTTGAAAAGAAAATTTTGGGGTTAATCATCAAGTCCTGTATCATTTTTCCAGTCTCTGCATAATAGGAAAGTTCAGGGCTTGTTTCAAGTCCTTGTTCAAGTAGTCTGTCAGGCTGTATCATCTCAGCTAGTCCTCTCAAAATTGTCCTGACCAGTTTGTAGTCCAAAGTCGATTTTTCCATGGTGTTAATCGGCTTAATGGCTTTATCATAGTCCATGTGGAATCATCTTTGTGGGATCCTGTCATCTTTTTGAAGATTTCAAAGTCACTGTTAGGCGTGGTCATGGTTTCATGCAGACACTTTTTTTTTTTTTTTTTTTTTTTTTTTTTTTTTTTTTGGTGTGCCTCCTCTGTGGTTTGGAGCAATCACAGTCTGATAAATGTCTGTCTCTTGGAACCATGAACATTCTTCCCTAGAACAGAAAATCTTCACAACAATTTTTCCCCACCATTTGTCTTGCCAAACTTTTCCAAACTGACCTTTGCCGATGCTTTCTTGTAACACAATGGTCCTGGCAATTCTTCTCTGAACCAGCAGCAGTAAACCCTTTGTCCCAGGTAGCAGCATCACCGCAGTCACCAACATGATGAGAAGGAGCTGGCAACGTGGAGCAGTAGCCACTGCTTCCATGGTCCCACCACTGTTTGTGGTTCAGTCCGGGCCAAAGCTTCTCCCAAGCCTCCTAGGCCGGCCTCAAACTTGGGATCTTCCTGCCTCTGTCTCCTTCAGAAAATCCTACCAGTGTGCGCCACCACAACCGGCTGAGTGTAGCTTGGGCCTGAGCTGGGGCTCACAAGGCCACAGGCAAACAGCTTTTTCATGAATTCGTAACACGAACGTTGGGCGCCAGGCAGGTGACTTAGAGTTTACTCTTCATTCTTTTCCCAATGGTTTCATTTTTCTCTGACACTGCCAAACCACTCACCATCCACAAACACTAAGAAAGCTGCAAAGTTAACAGGTGCACAGCTGAAATCTGGAACTCCTCTTTAAAGTTGTTGGGAACTGTGACAACAGAGCACTAAACATAAATACATGTGAGCATACAGGCCCTTCTGACTATGTAACCCCATACAGTAACACAGATTCTATATCCACTTCGTACCCCTGAGGCTCTGCTCTCCACTCTTTTCAATTCTTCCTAAAAAGAATGAACATCTTACATTCTAGCTGAAAGACAAAACAAAAATGAAGGTCTGGGAAATACAGTTTAAGAAAACATGTGTTTCATATTCTGTTTTCTAAGTTTTAGGTCCTCTATGACCCCTCTTATCCTTCCTGGTTTCCAGAATATAGTTTGTGAGATCTTTTTCTTCCCTTTACCCAAGTCACAAGACATGCCCATTGAACAAAGTAGAGTAATTTTATAATATAAGTAGAATAACCTCAAAGAAAATGTATATAAGCATTTCAAGGGCCTATAATGACAATAAGAAGCTGGCATTCACTTAATATACTCTGAGGACCTCTAGTCTTTCAGAATACTCAGAGACAACTCAATTCAGTCTTATGAGTTCATAATTATCACCCTTTGTGGCCCTTTTCTATTCTTTGAATAACTTGATTCTTCTCATTTCATTTTTTAAAACTCCACCCATACTATTTGGTCTTGTCTCCTTTCATATATATTTGCATTTTCATATTTTTATTTCATTTTTAAAGTGTGTGTGTGTGTGTGTGTGTGTGTGTGTGTGTGTGTGTGTGTGTGTGCATGAATGAGTACATATTCCCATGGAGTAGAGAAGTGGGTATCAAGGCCTGGATAATGTTACAGTAGGTTGTGGTCAGCTTGATGTGGGTTCTGGGTACCAAAGTCCTGCTCTGCAAGAGGAAGAACTGGTCTTACCCACTGAGCCATCTCCCCAATGACCTCTTTTGAAACTATAATTTTGGAAGCACATAAAATTTGTTTTCCCAAACCACCATGCTTAACCAGAAATATAGCATAGCATTTATACATTTTATTTTATTTTACAATTATACAATTATTTTATTTTAATTATGTGAGAAATTGCATTTTACCTTCAAACTATTTGGTATCTCCACTTGAGGCCTCTATGACACCTATTAGAACATTGAGTAATGTGTATTTTAAGGTCTAACATTTTATTTTCTACTATCACCTATTTCCAACTCCCCTTATCAATTGTTTTTCTAAAAATTTATTTTTCTTAAAAATAAAGAAGACTATATGATAGTTATCTTTACTCAAATGTTTTTGGGCAATGACTACCTTGCTCTAGCAAGTTCTGGTGGAAGAAGATTAAGAATATTGAATTTTTCATTTCAAGGCATTATGAAACTAGCTATTTTGTATTAACTAAAATATAATCAGTAGCTAACTATTCTCCATTGGTTTCAAGACCCAGATCTCAATTTAATTAGAACTCTGAGGCACAGCCAAAATCTTACTGACTGACAATTGTTCTGACAGAGGTAATATTTGGGAAGACTGGATAGCAATAGGAATTGTGAGTCTTAATGAAGGGATGGGTTACATTGACCTTAGATGTGTATGTGCTTGCAGTTTATATGCATGCCAATTCAATTCCCTTCTAAACAGAAGTCTTGGTTCAGGCAACAAACTGCTGGGTTCAGGCTGCAAACTGCCTCTGCTCTTTCAACTCTGCCTTGACTCATTTAAAATTAATATCATTTGCTTTGTTAGTATCCATTGTCTAATACAACTGAAGAGATGGTAACTATCAAGAGAATTAATTGGAGCAAATTCAACTTCCCAATGATTTTGGACATCTCAGATGCCAAGTATAACCTGGATCTCCCAATTGGTAGTGTATTGACTGTCTAATTAAGAAGCAAAACTGTCTGAGGCGATTTAAGATCTAGCCTCATCCTACAGTAAGATGGATGCCTTGTCAAAAATCTGATAAAATATTCACTACCACAACCTATTCAACCTACATGCCACTCTGTCAAATTGTGAAAAGGAGAGTAAAGAAAGAACTATGTGTGTGTAGTTTTTCTTGAGGACATTTTTGATGTTTTTTGTTAACAGTACTGTGGCCTATTTTACTCCCCAAGAATGTATGGATGTGACCAGTGCGTTTCTCAGAGCTGCAAAAGCGAATTAGTATCTTTGGGTAAATATAAGTCATTTTGTCAGATAACTACTTTGCAGGAAGGTGATTAAGACTTTTACTTCAAGGCTGACCTGCCCTTCTCTGGTCTTTTTGTCTCTCTCTCTCTCCCTCGAGAGAGATGGAAGCTGAAGTGGGAGCCCAGGGCTAAACGTCTTATTAGTGCTGATGATAGAAAACTGCCAACTCCAAGAGCCTTTTTTCTCATCTCCCTGCCTAAGGATCTTCCAAAGGTTACTGTGTTAACATGGTTCTCATAGCTGTGATAAGTACATGAGTGAAAACATTTAAAGGAGGGAAGATTTGTTGTGGTTCTTGGTTTCTTCAATTTAAGTCCATAGCCAGCTGGTTTCTCTGTTTGGGCACTGTAGCAAGTCAGGCAGCCATGACTGAAAGCAGAGTAGACCATATGCTCTTAGCTAGTGGCAGCCAAGAGGGAAGAAGGGAGAGAGCTGAGCAGGAAGAGGGAGAAGGGAAGAGGAGAAAGGGAAGGAATAGGGGAAGAGAGAAGAGAAAGAGAGAATACACAACAAAGTTCAAGAACAGGCCCCAGAGTCTATTCCTTTCAATTGGGTCTCACTTCATAAATGCCTACTCATGACATCAGTGACCCAAGGGTTCAAATCCCCTTTCTTAGTTTAACCAGTTGAGGGGCAAGCCTTGAGCATCCGGGCCTTTGGGGGAAGATATTTGAAACTACAGCAGTAACTACCCCTGAAATCACAGCTGCTACCTTTATGGCTGTGTGATGGCAAAGTATCTACCTTCTATTTCACTAATAACTCAAAATAATTCTAAAAAATGTTGAGTCCCAAAACAAAGCTGAATAGAATTAAGAAGAGTAATTTCTCTCTATTTAATATTTTTATAAAGTAAGATTTCCACTGACAACACAGGTCTCAATATTCCATCAACTAGTGTATACTGTGGTCTTGTAAAAACAACCCAAGACATCTGGGAACTTCAGTGTTCAATTTTGTCATCTTCTGTGTATCTTTGAATAAATCTTTTTATCTGCTGTGGATCTCAGTTCATTGTTGTGAAAGCTGAAATTCATTAAATGTTTCCTCTGTCTCAAACCTTCTGCTATATTTCACTCACCAAAAATTAGAGCTAGAATTTTATTTCTCACAATATTCCTGTTAGTAGAATCAATATCAATGCAAAGTTCAGAGATAGTTCTTTGAGGAAGGGCCACACAGTTTATAAGCATGAGAATCAGGATTCACAGTTAAGTCAACATGTTAACTCAGTTTACTGTCTAGTTAAAATATAGTGCTCTGGATAACTATAAAAACGCTACCCTGTCTCTTTTTGACAGAATTTCTAATTCATGAAGTGAGGCACATATTGATACCACTTTATAGAGAAAAGATGGAATAAGGTAATATAAGTGCAATGGTGAGATCTGTGCATACATAGAATGGTGCTATAATTGATGATGATGGTGATGATGATGATGATGATGATAAAAATACACTTGGTATCTCTCCATATTTATCATTTATGCTCCACTTTTGCAAAGAACTGGCTGGGAAGTTTCTGAATTGGGATATGGAGTACCCTGAAACTGGAGACTACCATTCTCATTGAAGGGATCTGAAAATTCACCATGCCCAATTGTCCTAGGTAATTTTGTCCACAATTGCTTGATGAAGACTTGGTGGAGTATATTTTTACAATTTGTATCTGAAATAATAACCCTTCTCTGTTAACCAAAATTTTCATGCTTACATGAGAAAATTACAGGCCTCAGTAACTGATAGTTTTCATGACCAGCTTCATACAAATCTTATAAGGCTCCTGTGACAACTCCTCCCTCCCCCAAAAGAAGAAATAGTCTAGGCAGGAAGCTATTAAAGAGAGTTCTTAAACACTGGGATAAAGATGCTGAAATGTAGCTCTTCATAGCTGTTGGCTTCAGATGAAGGGGTGAGAAAGAACTTGGTTATCATTAAGTAGCTGGTCAATAGGAGTTTGAGCATGCTCCAATGGGTATATGGATAACATAAATCGGACGTGGTGTGTATTTTTTTTTCTCTTTTTGTGGGAGTCCACAAGGGTGGGAGGGTGTACCTGGGAGGAATGAGAATTGAATGTGATTGGGGTACATTGTATGAAATTCCCAAATAATCAATAATAATATTATGTTGGGGGAAAAAAGAAAAAAATCTTATAAGACCAGAAAAGAGTATACAGACTGAGGTCTTAGATAGGAAGTGAGACTTAAGATGCTTTAAAACCTGAGTTAGTGAGATAATCATGTGGTATTTTTCCTTGAGTTTGTTTATATGGTGTACCAATGGCTGAGGGGCCCCCACCTGAATCAGGTGCTCTGAATAGTTGAGACAGTTGATTGGCTTGATCTGTTTGATAGGCATCCAGGCAGTGGGACTGGGTACTGTGCTCAGTGCATGAGTTGACTGTTTGAAACTTGGGGCTTATGCAGGGACGCTTGGCTCAGCCTGGGAGGAGGGTACTGGACCTGCCTGGACTGAGTCTACCAGGTTGATCTCAATCCTCAGGGGAGTCTTTGCCCTGGAGGAAATGGGAATGGGGGTAGGCTGAGGGGAAAGGTGGGCGGGAGGGGGGAGAACAAGGGAATCCTTGGCTGATATGTAGAATTAAATTGTATTGTAAAATAAAATAAAATAAAATAAATAAAAAAGAGAATTACATATTTTTTTTTTTAACTGAGCTAGTAGTTATTTTCTTCATGGGAGTACTACTTGTCCCACTTGGGTGCCTGGAGGAAAGACCCCTGTGTTGCCTCTCAGAAAATCAAGTACTCTGAGTCAATTGCAGGTAGTACTGTGGGAACCATAGTCCCTTCTAACATTCTGCAAGCCTGCTTGGCTGATTCCTATGAGTGGTGATGATCCTATAAATTGTGTCTGGGCTGTTTCAGGTTAAGATTTGTGCATTCTCTGAAATTGGGACTCTCAGAGCATCCTGAAATCACTTTAGGGTTTAGGTTGTTTTCAGCCTCCCTGCTGTCATCCTGCCTCCCTCTCACACACTCCTCATCATTATCTGAAACTCCAATCTCATCTCACTTAGGCAGCAACCACACAGGCCCCTGGCAAAACAGCAGAAATGTTGACATTTGGTTTCTTCAGCACAGCCCTCCAGGCATCTGCACAACTGTCAAGAGTGATGTGCTTTCATGGTTTTCTTGGGGAAGTTGTCTTATGTGAAACAGTTGCCTCTTGAACTGGACAAACACTTGGTTCTGGTCTCCTCTTCTGTGTGAAGTGGTATGACCTCCAACAGGTACATACCAGCCTGAGTTAAAAGACAACTTCCTAAAATAAAGGCAAATCATTTTACCTTACTATGTTAAAAAAAAATTGCTGTGCAAGGGGGCTCTTGACTCACCGTGATTCTTTGCTGTGTTCCCCGTAATGAGGTCTGCATGCATTATGAGGATATGTACAGACAGGTAGAGCAGGAAGGCCTTGCCCTATTCTGGACAGCAGAGTGACAGACAGGCATGCTTGTTTATTACTGAAAGGCATAGAAAATGCAACGGGGGCATAGAAGCCATGGAAGAATTATTGGTAAAACATTTCAAGTCCCCAGAATGAATCACCTTTGCAGAAGATGTTGATGGATATTCAGAGTGTTCCTTAGAAGATAAAATCATCTGAGCAGGCTTGCCCTTACTGTAATAGCTCGTGTGTGTGTGTGTGTGTGTGTGTGTTTACATCTGTGTTTCTCACCAAAATCAGTGTTTTTGTGATTGTTTCCCAATGGTTTCTATAATGTAACTTCAGCAAGTCATGAAGAGGGAAGACATTATAAAGTGGAGGGGGGTGAGGACACAGGTGATAATATGATAAAGCAATGGCATTTGGAAGAACAGACATGAAGACAGTTAGGAGTTGCACAAGGATAGACAATGTGGGCCCAGGTGTGTTTCTGGGCATCTCTACACACAGGTGAAGTTTTGCTTTAAAGAAGTTTCCCTATGTAGTGCCCTGGCTGGGCATGTGCACAATTTAGCGATTTTACTTTCTGAATCTTTTGGAAGAGAAGACACATTTGGTCTGGAGATTAAAAAAAAGTAAAGAATAGGAGAAAATGGTCAATTAAAATAGGCAAACTAAAAACCAGCAACAACAAAAGGCTCCAAACCTGACTTTGAGTAGTAAATACCTTTCAAATAACACTATAAATGATATGACAGACAAGGCTGACTGTGGTCTAAGCAATAGCGATGGAAAGAGGTCGAGGTCGTTTGTCCCTTAATTAGCAGAATATTTCACACCTTTTTAAAATGCAAGGGTAGAATTTTGTGAGATTCTTGAAATGTTGAGGGAAATATCTTTAACTGGAGTGTTTGGGTTCTTCTGGGCAGCAGTGAAGTGTGTTAGAGACTTAAGATGAATTTTCAATTTGATATCCAGGGAGAAAATGGTTTCTTTCCACACCCTCTTCTCTTCAGCAGGTTGTAATATACTGGAAGCCAATTTTTAATACTGTAGATGTAAATCAGTTTACCTTTTTAATGTGTAACTTTCCATTGTGTGGAGGAGATTATTTGGAGAGGAGAAACTTGTCTGCAGGTTACAGCACTTGGACTCAGCAGATTTTACAAACTAAAATAAATTGAGTTCATTTCATCAAATAGCTATTTAGTTCTTATTAGCTGTCTTTATTTATTTGGAAATGATAGCATCTTCTAATCTATAACACATAAGGACTCTTGATAATCAAAACAGCAAAACACTTCTAGAAGTATTGCTAAAAGATGACTTTTAAATGAGTTTAAGATTTAGAACTCACTTTCACTTCCTGTTGTCTAGTTTAGGCCTGATGGAGGGCTTTTTATTTAGAAATATCATGTCTAGGGACCATCTCCAAGGGCTTTATACCATGAGAGTCTAACAATAAAATATGCACACCCAAGGATTCAATTTTCCCATCTACGGACAAAAGTCTGGGGCCATTTGAGTTATATTGCCTTACAGAGTAAGGTTAAAGACTTTTGAATGGGATCAGATGTAAGCTGATGAATCTGGGATTGCAGATATTTTCATTACAAGAAGCTCCACCATTCTGCAGCTGGGAAAATTGTTTTTAATTAATCTGAATAAACAGTAGGGCTTTGACAAACAAATAATAACCATGAAATTAAACAGCTCTTTGGGTGGGTGGGTGGGGGGGTGATAAAAACCTTCCAAAGAAGCAGTATTGCCTTTGAGCTTTAGAGGGATTATATTTAATAAGTAGTTCACTGCATTCGTGAGAGAAGAATAGGGAATAGGGTTCATGCTCTGAGATATGAAGAAACATTTGACTTAGTTGGAATTGCAGGAAAGTGAGACTCATAGAATTTTGGAGCTGAATGGGCTTCAGTAATCATATACATCATCTATTCTTCATTATTTCCAGAAAAGGCAAAAAAGATTGAACAGCACAGAGGAAGAATGAAACTTGTCAGTCTCTTTCATTTCATATTCATAAGAATAATCATGGTTACAGACATGGGGAAAACACTGCTTATTCTCTTCAGTGAGAAAAGCTTGCAGGTAAAATTTTATTAATCTCAATAATGGATTTGAATCTTCTGATAACTGGCAATTTCATTAATGTATAGCAACCCTATTCCCAGAGATTTGCTACAATGAGGAACCACTGGATTTGTGTCCTGCACTGAATAAGTTACTTATCATGGACATTATTCTAAGACACTGATGGTTTTGGAGTGAACAGAGATAGTCATATTTCAGAACCTACTGGTCTGAACAGGAGAATGTCATATATATAAAACTGTGCTCATCTTCAGAGTCTAAAGAGTTTGATTAGACTGGACTTCTAAGAACAATATATGTAGCTCATCTATCATGATCCCATCTGCCATTGCTGTTCTTTCCAAATGTCCCACCCACTCTGCCCAACACAAGGTGCAGCACTGAAAGGACTAAGTGCTGCTTTTCCTCAGGTGTGGCCTTCAGTCCTGTGAGCACCATGAGATGGCACCAATTAAAGTTTGAATTAGCCATGCCCCACCTTCTGTAACCTCCTTAAACTCCATGTATACTTTACTCTTTTGAGTGGCATTCATTGGCAATTTTGTTGAGCTACGAAGAAGTGGAAGGATAATAACAAAGTTTCTGAAAAGCCAGACAATGCTAAAGAGGTGCCAAAATCTCTACTTATATCAAACTTTATATTTCTTTCTGCCTTTTATTTGTGCTGTCATTTCAAGTATTTATTTCTTGAAGATACTAGAGTCTTAGTATATCCTGAGCCTCTAAGTTGGTTTTAGCAGAAGATGTACTTTATACAAGGACACAGAGGCACTGTGGGGTGGAGAGTAAATACCTTGACAGAGAAGCAATGACAATAATGTCTCCCCCTTATATTATTTACAAACTGTATGGCCTATGGTAAGCTTCTTGCTAGCTAGCTCTTAACAGTTTAACTCAACCCATAACTACTGATCTATGTATCACCAAGTGTTCCGTGGCTTTATCTGTATCCCATTACATGTTGTTCCTAGAATGATAGTCTGGCAACTCCCTCACTCTGCCTTTCTCTTTCCTGTCTCTTTTCTTGGATTTCCTGCCTACCTCTAAGCTGTCTTACCATAGGCCAAAGCAGCTTATTTATTAACTAATGGAAGCAACATATATTCACAGCGTACAGAAAGACATCCCCCAGCAGGTTGTTATGTGACCAGTCTTAATTTCAGCTTTTAAGATACACATATACTCTCCCTCCAGTTCCTCCATCTCTCTATCTGTTTCTCCACTTGTGTAGCCTCATTGTCCTTCTCCTCCTCCCATCACAGGAAGACAGACACAAGTATTTCTTAAGGAAGAGGTATGAGATGGATAATTGCTGCAATTTTGTAAGATGCTAGTGTTTTATCAGGTAAAGAGGCAAATCATCATTGGTTGCCTCTCTCTGTAGCAGGCTTTCTTTTGGGCCACCAACCAGTTCCCAGATCATAACATGGAGACTTATTTTTAGTTTTGAATGCTCAGCCTTAGCTTAGTTCTTATTTTGAGCTGTTTTATTTATGTTTTGACTCAGGGCTTTTTGCCTACCTGCATGACCTCCCTCCCTCCCTCCCTCCCTCCCTCCCTCCCTCCCTCCCTCCTCCTCCTCTCTCTCTCTCTCTCTCTTCTCTCTCTCTCTCTCTCTATATATATATATATATGTGTATGTTGTATGTTATATGTATATGTATATATTATATGTATATAGTATGTCTGTCTGTTGTCTGTCTTACTTTCCTGCTTCTCTTGTCTAGCTGGCAGCTGCCTGGCTTCTGGTCCCAGGTATGTCCCTCTCTTTCTCTCTTGTTTTCTCCTCCTCCTCCTCCTCCTTCTGTCTTGAGCCTAGATTTTTCCTCATACTTATTCTGTCTGCCTGCCAGCCCTGTCTATCTCTCTTCTGCCTAGCTATTGGTCTTTCAGCTTTTTATTAGATCTATCAAGTGCCTTAGACAAGTAAGGTGAAACAAATGCAACACATCTTTACACAATTAAACAAATGCAGCACAAACAAATGTAACAAGGCTTTATGTCATTAACAAAGACATCAGAAACAAATGTAACACACCTTCGCATAGTAAAAGTAATATTCCACAGCATTAACAAATGTAGCACCTCTTTGCCTAGTTAAAGAAGTATTCTACAATATTTACACATTTTTGTCTAAATAAAAAAATTTTTAACTTAACACAGTAAAAATATATACAGTAAGAATAGTTATCAAGTAAGAATTACATTTATAATATCTAGTCCCTTTGCATTTGGCAAATTTGAAGAAATCACTCTACTATCTATTCTGCCTTGATAAGTCCAAATCTCTGTACCTAATTTACCTTCTATGATAATTAAGGAAAAATATAACTATCTAGTCTTCAACTTCATCAAAGACCCTGGAAGGATATATTACCCGAATAAACAGAAAGGGTAGTACAAGCCACTTCCAAAATGACAAGGGCATCTGGTTGCCTAGACAGTCACTCAAGGTTCCTCTGCAACCTTGGAGAATGCACCTTCAGCCTAAAGGCCTAGACTGTCTGGAAGACTTTTCTGTGAAGCAGGAATTCTGAAGGACTGTCCCACCTTGTCTTGCCAAAGGTCAGCAGTCTTTTTTCCTTTGGGTCTGGTTTGTCCAGCTTGTCCAGCATAATATCAGCAATCAAACAAGGAACAGTTTCTTGCCCAAACGGCTAGCTTGGCCAAATGAAAGCAAACTCCACATGGAGGTTCTTTGATATCCACCATCCTTTTTTGAAGCAAATTGGTGCTGCCAGGAGTAGACATGTATTATAGTTGTGAAAAGTCTTATTAAATATCTTAAATACCATACTCTGTAGGTCTTTGAAGAGTTTGAAGATCATTTATCTATCTAAAATATATCTGTTTAACCTTTAAAACATACTTAATATGACAAGTTTATTATAGATTACCTAACTATGAAACTGCATTTCTTAATTATACATTACATTTTTAAACAAGCTGCATCAGTATAATACCCCAGATAAGAGCACAAACATACATACAGTATAACAAAAATAACTTTAAATTTGTGTCAATATACCAAAATCCATACCAATGTGAAATATTTGAGGTTAATAGTTGTTTTTTAATTCTATATTCCTATATTCCCCCTAAATGATGACAAACAACCATAACTCATTGAATAACCAAAAATCACCCACCCCACCTCTTGGAATGTGACCATTATGATCTCTAGACTGCTTCCTGCTGTCTGAAAATGAAGGCATCCTTAGGGAACCTGGGAAAATTGAGATCATGATCAAATCCTGGAAAAACTAGCCATAACATGTGTTGTCCAGTCTCTGTGCAATGGGAAAGTGCAAGGTTTATCTCCATATCTAGCTAGAATAGTCTGTGAGGCTAGACCATCTCAGGCAGCAGCCTTGAAGCTGTTCTGGATGAAGAACTCTGAGAAAACTGCAACAGAGGCACTCTGAGAGGCTGGATCATCTGGTACATTTTCATTGGTGTCTAGTCCCCTTGCTCTGAAAACACAAACTTTCAAAGGTAACATACATATTTGCATTAACACAAGTATGGACTGTGCATTGTATACAAGCCAACAAAAGATAATTTTTTTGTTTGATGTTTGAGCAGATAAAATATACGTTACCTGTTTTGTAGTTTTTCTAGTTTGTTTCTTTATATCTATAAGTTTTCAGGAGGTCTCCCCCAATTAAACCTGATCTCTATTAACCTTGAATGAATCTACAGCCTTTGGTTTCCTGTGGAAACAAAAGCATAACCTCTTCTCCAATGCAATGCTTTTTCTGACTTCCATCTTTAAAGTCAAGGCATGCCTAAAGTATCTAGGCTGGTTTAAGTCAGCAGTCCCTTTTCCAACTCAATGACTCTCAGCAGCTGTCATTCACTCATGAGCATTCAAAATATTCAAAGGCAACATAATATCATACAAGATCCAGACTCCCTGATATTTTTTCACCTTTATGTGGATTTTGTATATTATTTTCCTCTTTCTTTAAATACTTTACTATTTTTCTATGACTATATTAATTTTCTTCTCTTTCTTAAGCCTATGTACATTTTTAACACACTGTAACCTGTTTAGAGGTTTTGTGATTTTTTTTTCCTCTCAGAACCTGCTTTCCTGCATGCCTGCACCTGCATTCTCTGATGCATGAATCAAACTTTAAACTGGTAAGCAGCTATTGTACTGGTTCCAACCCACAGGAGTCTGTGAAAGGTGAGCTTTATGCCCCGAGCCTGGTAAGAGCTGCATTCAACTGAGAACTGTGTCTAACTGCCCTAGCTCTAGGAAGCTAGTGCCCTGCACTGTCATGTGTTTTTACTTAGCATATGGGTTCCCCCCGCCCCCAGTTTTCTCAGGCCCCACATTGGAACTCCAAATGTAACAGTTTTTTTTTGCGGGGCCACCAACCATCTCCCAAATCATGACAAGTGGACTTACTATTAGTTTTGAATGCTTGCTCTTAGTTTAGCTCTTGGTTTAATCTGTTTCTCTTTATCTACATTTTGCCCCAGGGCTTTTTATCTTTCTTTCTGTATGTTTGTTATACTTTCCTGCTTCTTGGACCTAGCTGGTGTCTACCTGGCTTCTGGCCCCTGACATGTTACTCTCTTTCTTCTTTTCCTCCTTTCCCCCTCCTCCTCCTCCTCCTCCTCTTCTTCTTTCTCCTCCTACTTTTTCTTCTTCTCTCTGGAGTCTAGATTTCTTTTCCTACTTATTCAGCCCCACCTATCCCTCTTCTGCCTAGCTATTGGACTTTCACCTTTTTATTAGATCAATCAGGTGCCTTAGGCAGGCAAGGTGAAACAAATTTAAAACATATTTACATAATTAAACAATGCATCACAAACAAACGTAACACATGTTTACATCATTAACAAAGGCATCAGAAAAAAAGTAGCACACCTTCACATAATTAAAGTAATATTCCAGGGCATAAACAAAGGTAACACATCTTTGCCTAGTTGAGGAAATATTCCATAACATCTCTCTTTTCATTAATATCCTTATCTCGCTCTCCCTTTCAACCAAGATGTCATTGTTTGTAGTTGATGCTATTCTGTATGTATTATTTTTTCCTGCTTATACCACATATATACATACAAATACATGTATACATGTGCCCACATCATACCTTTACCAAAAGTCCTGTGTATCTTCCATAGTCACATTTGTTCTTTTTCTCAGTCAATACTTACGTTCCCCAACTCCTGTTCTTTTGGGGCAAATATAATGAGTAGATATAAGTACTATTTTGTAGGTACTGATGACTTATCTAATATTGCCACAATTATCCAAATTATGTACTTTTGCACTTCCTGTGACATTTTCATGAATCATTTTATGTTTACTAAGAAAAAAGGGGCATGTAGAAAGGAAATATTTGGTTAAAATCTGTATTCAGAAACCAGTCCTCCCATTTTAAAGTTCTCAATCATTCCTGATTCACTCCCCACCCCTCATAAATCAAAATCTTGAGAAAGATCTTAAGTTATTTGCTGAAAGCATTAAAAATAAGCTATTATTGAATCTCAGACCCATGTAGGTAACATTTATTATTGTATGTGTTGGTTGTGTGACTATATATGGTATCAAACTTTTCTCTACTGTAGAAAAACAGAGTTTTCTACCTGGTAAGTCTCCATCCAGGCTTAAGTAAGGGAAGTGTGATGAATACTATTTTTCCCCTCTCAAAGACAGTTAGATGATAGCTCTCTACTGCACAGGATTTCTAATTTATTTCAAAAATGAGATGAGAAAATGCATGCTATAGTTTTTCCTCCCCCAAAATAAAAAAATGTAGGACAGTGACTAAATAGTTTGACTCAAAAAGTAGGATGATGGAGAGAAGATTATAAATAACTCTAGTTTGCATTTTTAATATCTGCTGTGTGTTAGGTGCTATCTAAGTGTTCTATAAACTTCATATCCACTTGCCACATTAACTCTGAAAAATGGGCCAAGGTTACACCAAGCTAAGTCAGCGGGTTCTGTGCCCATGCTATTCCTATTCCTATTTTACCTTTAACTGCTTTTCTGGAAATTCCCTGGGAAAACACCCCACAAACTCATGTTAGAGAAATTGAAGATTTTAATATAACAGCATTCATACCTGCTGAATAGAACTGTATTTTCTTTACAGCAAGTTGTGATGGGATAAATATGAGGATTTATAAGATAAATAAATAAAAGATCAAGAATGAACTTTCCAAACTTTGAGTTGCTCAGCTGTGGAATGGAATGAGCCTCAGAAAAAGATGACTCTCTTTCTGCTCAGGTTTCTATAAAAGGGGATTTGGCATCTGTATCTGAAGAAGTCAATGATGTTGTTAGCAAACTTCTAAACTGTAAAGCTGCATGATTCTGCTAAATGGAAATTACAATTTCCAAGCCCTCTACATTATATCTGCTTGTACTACATCTGCCAAGGCTGCTGTTACATTTACCCTGACTGTATTATATAATTCTTGTCTTGGAAATTCCATGCTTGCTGCCGGAAACAGCTATGAGCCTACAGTTCCATTTGTGAGTGCTTTTGTAAGATCACTGAAGAAGCCTTTAGGAAAAGTCTGGGATGTGATTTCTTAGTCACAGTGATTGCATTAGCAGTTTCTTCACAATCAGGACTTTGGTAAATAAAATAGGTATTTAGGTATTGTTGAGAAGTCTTAAACAAATATGCATAAAATATCAGAATCTTCAACTCTTTGGCATATTATTTTCCATATGGTCTCTAACAAATTGTTAAAAGTAGTAAGAAGAATATGCAGTATATTAGAAGTGGAATCTTGAGTTCAGTACTTTAGTTTACATGTCACAAAACCAATGAGAAATTTGAACAAAACCATGTCTTTAATTTAGGAATCATGAACTAATCTTGAAAGATGATTTGGGATTCTCTTTTTTTTCTTTTCTTTTCTTTTCTTTTTTGCTTTTTCTTTATTCTTCTCTCATACAATACATCTCAACTGGAGCCTCTCCTCTCTTTCCCTCCTCTCCATTTCCCTCCCTCCTCCTTTCCTCCATTTTCCTTCAGAAAAGAACAGGTGTCCCAGTGATATCAACTGAACATGTGATAACAAGATGCAATCAGACTAGGCACAAACCCTTATATCAAGGCTTGAGGAGGCAAGCCAATAGGAGAAAAAGGGTCTCACAGTCAGGAAGAAGAGTCAGGAACAACCATACTCCTACTGTTAGGAGTCCAATAAAAACCCCAAGCTAAACAACCACAGCATGTATGTAGGGAACCTAGTGCAGACCCATGTAGGCTCCATGATCACTGCTTCAGTCTCTGTGAGCTCCTATAAGGACCATAGCACTAATTACTTCTTATTGTCCTTTTACAACATTTGTGTATACAGATGAGAGCAGGTTATTTATTAATATTATACTGATCTCTATTTTTCAAGTTGCACTGTTAAGTTTCCACAAAATTATATTATGTGAACTGCTGTCCTGCCTTTTCACTTAAATATCATTATGCTTATTTTCATTTTAATGAGAAATAAGAAGAAACAAAAACTGATACAGTTTAAGAATAAATGAGAGTACAATGGACCCAAGGTGGGCCCTCAAGAGTGAGGTTGAAGCAGTTGACAAGGATCTCCTTTGCCAATGGTTTGTTTCTCTGTTGTGGCTGTCTGGATACTTTGGGTTTGGCACTGTTGAGATGTTAACTTCATTCTTCTCACACTCCAGATTACTTTCACATCTCCCTCAACATACTTGGAAACAACAGACAGTTAAGTTAAAAAAAATACTCAAAAAGGCCTCAAATCTTCCCATACAATCTCATGGACTCATAAAGTCTAACCATTCTCAATCTGAATGGCAAATTCTATGGACAGAAAATATGATGGTTCCAATCATTTCATGTGACCTCTTGAGGATCTGGTGTCCTTGATGAGGACGATTCATATTTAGTAGAGGTATCTTCTAGGAGCCACCATGAGAATGTGTGGATTAGACAAAGAGAAGACTCAACAAAATCCAGGAATCCCTGCCAAGACAGTTCAGTGAACTCCAATCATGACTGACAAATAGCATAGTGTGTTAGACACAAGCATTGTTCTGCCAGAAGACATGAGTTCATACCCTAGAGCTGCTGCTGAGTAGCTGTACTGTCTTAAGAAAATTAGAAACCCCCTTTCATGAGCTTTTACAATCCTCCAGATACAAGTGTAATAATATCTATCTCGTGAAGTTACTACAAAGTTTAAGTCAGGGGAATTTTAGCTATTTATCCATCAAGAGAACTCATTGGTAGAAAAAAAGTTAAAGCATGGTAATAAGCAGTACACACATGCACACATGTACACATGTATACACCTGTACACACACACACACACACACACACACACACACACACCAGGAAAGAAAAAATGAAAAAGAAAATGTAATTCTATCTTAAAACTTGTACTAAAATGCATACACCTCAATTATTCTTCACCCTCCTCTTTGTGTTTTATTTGGATTTAAAAAAAAAGGCAAATCAGCAAAAGAATACTCCATAAGTCAAGTTTCAAATTTTCCAGATATGATCATTTTCAGCATTCCTGCAGAGATCTTAGAAGCAGATAGACATAGTTTATGTGGATTTAATTATTGATAGGTATAATCCAGCTTCTTTTCCACTTATGTCAAACATCCTTTCATGCTAAAACTTAGTTCTAACTTTCATTCCAATAATTTAATAATATTCCAAAATTTGAGCTTATAATAGTTTTATTCTATTCTCCATTCCCTTATTAAAACACAGCTGGATTTGTTTCATTTCATTTTGCTTTCTACAAATAATGATGTAGTGGTAAATTTTCTTTGAAGACACAGTAGGAACTGTAATTATAAATACTGTTCCCCATAAATCAATCAGTTTGGGGTAATTAAAATGTGTCTTTCACAAGCAGATTAAAGAATTGATGATGAGGGCTGAGGGGACAGTTCAGTCAATAAAGTACTTGACTTGCAAGCATGAGGATCTGACTTAATCCCCAGAACCCATCTAAGAAAACCTGGGCATGATGGTGCACATTTGCAATCTGAATACTGGAGAGAAAGGTAAATACTTACCATACTTGGCAGGTTTCAGGGTAGTAAGAGATCTGGTCTTTAACAAATTTCCTCAGATAGACAGCTCCTACAAACAACACCTGAAGTTGTTCTCTGATCACCACACCACACACACACACACACACACACACACACACACACACACACACACACACGCTGTGGATATCACTCTGTATGAATGAAATGCTGATTGGCCAGTAGCTAGGCAGGAAGTATAGGTGGGACAAGCAGAGAAGAGAATTCTGGGAAACAGGAAAGCTGAGTCAGGAGACGCTGCCAGCCAGCTGCCATGAGTACCAACATGTAAGATACTGGTAAGGCACTAGCCCTGTGGCAAGGTATAGATTTATAGAAATGGGCTAATTTAAGATGTAAGAACTAGATAGCTAGAAGTCTGAGCCATTAGGCCAAAGAGTTTAAATAATATGAGTCTATGTGTTTATTTTATAAGTGGGCTGTGGTACTGCCAGGGCTTGGTGGGAGCTGGAGAGAAGCTCTCCAGCTATACACACACACACACACACAACACACACACACACACACACACACACATGCACACATGCACACACACACATTCATACAGACACAAAAGGAATTAGTAATGACTATAAAACTTGAGAAATAACACAAATAATAACAAAAATAATAATAACATAATTTTAGAGAATTCATATCTGTTTTGATATAAATAAGAAATTTCATTAGATGTTATAAATGTTTGCTCAGGTTCACAAATGAATCACAAGTGAACCTATTATACTAGTTTCACTGATACAGCTCTTTGTGGGCCTGAATAATGTCTGACAGATATTACTTATTTATTTTCCTTCTTACATGAGTTCATATGGATCCTTTGTTGTAGTCAATTGGACAGTCATCAAAGATAATGCATCCTGTAATGCTTGACATCAGAGAAAAGCCAAACTTGCATTATTGAATTCTAAAGCATCAGCTCCTCTTCCTTTCTCCATCTCATGCTCTCTGAGAAAAGACACAGTAAAATCTGAATGTGTTTATACTGTGAAGTAGACTTGTAAGCAGATGACATTTCTCATTATTTTGCCTTTCTGTTTTCTCAAAATTTCTTAAATTTACATCCTTTACCTTTTAATATTTGTTTTACTTTGAGATTATAATGCCATTACATAATTTCTTCCTTCCATTCACTCCCTCCAAACTCTGTTATAATACTTCTCTTTGCTCCCTTTATAAGTCATAGCTTCTTTTTTCATTGATTGTTTTATATGACTATATGCATGTATATATACATACGTGTTCCTCAATATGACCCTCGCAGGCTAATAATGTTACTTACACCTATGTTTTCAAGGCTATTTTAGTATTGGATAATCAGTTGTGGAAGACTATTTCTTCTGCTCTCAGCATTCCATAGTTGTCTGTAGCTCTTTGGGTTGAAAACTCATGGTCTTTTGCTCATTGACTTTAGCATATCTTTTGTTGTTGTCTTTGTTCAGTTGCATTTAAGCAGCTATGTTGGTGAGACTTTGTGGGTTTGTTTTCTGATGTTAGTAGGAGACACAGTCTTAGAGCAAACGCCCTGATGCTGATTCTTACAAACCCCATGCCTTTCTTCTGAAATGTTTCCTGAGTCTTAAGTGCAGGGTTTTTTTTTTTGTAAATGGATCCATTGTGACTTGGGCCCACAACTCTGCATTTTGATTGGCTGTGGTTTTCTATAATAATCTCTCTATTGTAAAAAGAAACTTCCTTCATGAGCCGGAGGTGGTGGGGGGCGTGGGGAGAATATTGCACTTCTCTATGGGTATAAGGACAAATATTTAGAATGCTGTTAGGTGGTGGAGTGGTGGTTGTAGGTTCTTCTTCAAGACCCATGAGTTTACCAGCCCTAGGGAGTTTACTAGTTTTCCAGTACCATGAATGATTTTCTGCTTGTTGAGCAGATCTTAACCATCTTTACTTTTATTCATGTGTATGTATGTATGCTTGATTATCTCTGCATGTGTACCATATATATGAAGGTATCCCTAGAGGCTAGAAGAGGGCATCAGTTCTCCTAGCACGGGTGCTACAGGTATTTGTGAGATATTTGATGAGTACGTAGAAATGAAGCCAAATATTTATTTACTTTTTGTACTGTGCACATGTATATACTTGTTATGGTACACGGATAGAGGTCAGAGGACAACTTTGTGAGGTCAATTCTCAACTCCTACATTTTTATGGATTCAGGGAATTTAACACAGGCTATCAGGCTTTCACAGAAAGTACCTTTACTCACTAACCTATCTTACTTGGCCCTGAAAAGGAAATTTTAACTTAATTTCTTACCTTTGAAAACATATATCAACTAACTATAAGCAAGGGATTCATAGCAAACCAGAATGGGCCATGATTACTTTGTAGTTAATTTTAAATTCCAGATTTCTGCATGCAACCAATTTATTAATGAGCCTGAGATCTTAAAATAGAGATCTTTTTAAATAGATGACCCATATTTCAAAACAATATTATTCATAATAGCCTATCCAATTTTTTTCTTCCTATAGAGTGTCCAAGGTAAGTATGAGGTCAAGATAAGTCATAACTCCCCTAAGGAGTTGAATATGAATTAATGCAATTTTTTTGATGGGAAGTGAGAGAGGGGTTGTGAGCAGTAGCTTAAGTGACTTCTTAGGAGTATTTAAGAAGTATAGGGTCTTCAGCATATAGTGTCCTTCCTCATCATCTGGGTGAGCCCTTGGGTTTGATGTTGACTCATAATTTCACCATCTAAAAGTTAGACTCATTATGTTCTTTTTATATAATTGTCAACCTAAAACTAATGTGAATATTTACTGCTATAAACCAATACAAGGTGAAGATTATTGGGGAAAACATAGTATAAAATACAGAGTTTACAAGATCTTTTAATAAACCTACAGATCATCTTTATTTTTATGTTACCATTAAACTGTGACAAAGTAGGTTTTTTTTTTTTTTTTTTTTTTTTTTTTTTTTTTTTTTTTTTTGGTGTTTTGAGACAGGGTTTCTCTGTGTAGCTTTGCACCTTTCCTGGAATTTACTCTTTAGACCAGGCTGGCCTCCAACTCACAGAGATTCACCTGCCTCTGACTCCCAAATGGTGGGATTAAAGGCATGCGACAAAGTAATTCTTATATGAGCTTACTAAACATTTTCATCACGATCTTATTGGGCAGTGAGAGTAACATGCTGAGAAATTTTGCTTGTTTTTACCACAGGTATTTAATATGAATCCTGGCAAAAGTAAAGCCAGTAATGAAATTCTCCTAAAAATATCTTGCATATATTTACTTTTTTTTTTTTTTTTTTTTTTTTTTGGTTTTTCAAGACAGGGTTTCTCTGTAGCTTTGCGCCTTTCCTGGAACTCACTTGGTAGCCCAGGTTGGCCTCAAACTCACAGAGATCCGCCTGCCTCTGCCTCCCGAGTGCTGGGATTAAAGGCGTGCGCCACACCACCCGGCTAACATATATTTACTTTTAAAGAAGGTGCTTTTGCCAAAACTGCTGCTGATGCTGCATGAGATGACGCTAATGATGATGACAATGATCATGATAGTGATGATGATGATGGTGACAATGATGATGACAGTGACCACATCTGTCCTCATGCCACTCACTGGAATGCCTTGTATGCTCTTCGTTCTTTAATCCTCACAAATATATGAAATTAATGTTATTTTATTGTTTCTTTTAGGGATGAGGCAACAAACTTAGCCACATAACTAAACAAATACTGTGTGGTGGAGTTTATATTGTTTTCCAGGTTATCTAATTCTGGAATCTGTTATACTCTTCTACTTTGTGTGTAAATTAAGTATAAAACTATTAATATTTAATACTTAAAAAGCCATTTCCCTTGAAAACTATTAAGCACTTATAATTTCAAACATTATGTATTTTTAGAAGTATTATTGAAGGACAAATCAAACCATGTCACTTAGTTTTGTTTAGGAAACTATATCATTCTCTTGAAGAGGCCATAACAAAATAACAGACTGTTGTCTTAAACATTGAGAAAAATATTTCACAGTTATGGAGGCTGTAAAGTTCAAGTTTAGGGTGCTGCCATTGAAGTTTTAGTGAGGACTCTTCTTTTGTCTTGAAAATAGTTATGCTACCTCTTTTTGTCAATTCAGCTATTCCTTATTGCAGAAGTGTATGGTATCTCTTACTATAGAACACTAATCAGAAATGCCCAACACTCATGAAATCATCTAAATCAGGTTATTTCCCAAAGTTTTCAGCTCCATATTTATTTATGTACTTATTTACTTGTAGTGCTAAAAATAAGAGCCAGGATCTAATGAACAAAATCCCCACCACTGGAATTTATCCCTGTTCCAAGGGTCATTCTATTAGAATTTAAGACTTCAACATATAATGGGAGAAGAAATAATCTAGTCCATAGAAAATATCTGTTGTACATTCATGTGTACATATGCTTGTGCTTGTGCATGTGTGTATCTTGGCAGATGACAACTTGTAGGAGTGTGTTCTATCCTTCAATCACATGGATTCTCTGGGTTGAATTCAGGTCATTAAGCTTGGCAGAAAATATCCTTATGAGCCATTTCACCAGCCCCAAACTATTTTAAAATATATACCTCTACTTAGCTCATTCTCCTCCTTCAAGTTAACTATTTTATGAAAAAAAAAATGTTAAGGAATGAGTCCTAATTTGGAAAGATTTGGCTATGCATTCTTCAAGGTCTCTTTTAATTTTATGTTATGATCTCATCAAGTCGCTCTAATTTCAGCATATATAGAAGTTTAGCCTTTTTTGTGGCAGATGAATAATATTCTAAACTCTTTTCTTCATGAGCCTGAAGTAATAGAATGTATCTTTGAAACCTCTTGCAATCTCTGAGATCAGAACTATGCATAATTATATGCCTTGCTCTGTGCAATATCACTGGCTGAATGATCAAGAATACTTAAATTTTACTTCTGTGTGGTGATTCCCACCTGTAATCTCAGCAATTGGAAGCTGAGATAAAAGAGTTGACACATACTCAAGTTCAGTGTAGGCTACATAGAGAGCTTGACCTACAGCATGGCATTCTCATCTCAAACAAACAAATCACTCAATTTGTAAGTCAATAAATCTAATAGTAGATAGAAATGGAGAACTTGGGATATTGATATGATCCTTGGAGTCTCATTTTATTAGTCAAATTTCAAAAGGCTTGTAGAAAGTCTTTCATGGCTCAGTTGAAATTAGGTTTGAGAGGTATCCATTCTTTATGAGAGCGATTTAATACAGACCATAGAAATGCAGCAGATGTTAAGGTATCTTTTGAGAACATTGTATGAAGATATAATTATCAATATGCTAATGCAAGTCAGAGACAAAAATCATGCATGGTTCACTTAAATTAGAATATATATTTACTTAAATTAGATATTAATTATTAATATCTATATATACATATATTTATGTATATATATTAATTATATACATTAATATATATATGTATATGTATACACACACACATACATACACACATATCCCTCCAGGAACATAGCTACTGCTAATAGTGAAATATGCCAATACCAATAAGGTAAACATTCTAGTAAGTCAAAGCCTGTTGCACTCATCAAAATTTTCATGATGGTTACATACTAATTTCTCAATAGAAAGCTGACTAAGGACTCAGACTCAAGAGAAAGATGGGCATGATCTTGGCCACATAACCTTAGGCCAACTTTTTCTAAATTTATGCATGTTGAGTAAAATATACAAATATTCAGCTATTTCTGTTGTATCATTTACATTCCTTAGGTCACTCTTGTTAGATAAAGCTTGAGATAGGAACAAATTAAGATTTCAGCCCTTTAATACAGCACCTCTGTGTAAATTAGAGGAAAGCAACCCCCTGCCCCCCGCCTCAGTAGACACAGTAGACGTGGGTATTGTGATGGTTAATCTTCATTGTCAACTTGACTGGGTTTAGATTCACCATGGAAACCCAGCTCTGGATTTGTCTATTAGACCATTTTCAGAAAAGATTCAACTTAATACCCTCCATGTGGCAGCACCATTCTGTTGTCTAGGGTTTCAGACTGAATAAAAAACAGACATGAAGCTGAGACCTGCCTTCATGTCTTTCAGCTTCTTGACTACTGAGGTATTGTGACCAGCTGCCTTGGGTTCCTGTTATGATTTCCCTGCTGTGATAGGCCTCGATCCCTGAACAGTAAGTTAAAGTGAACCCTTCTTACTTAGTTGTTTCTGGTCAGGTATTTGATCGCAGTAATGAGAAATGGAACTAATTCAGGAAGTTCCTTGGAGCTTCTAGAAACCCTGACTGGCCCAAAACTTTTAGGGAAGGAGGCTGTATTCAGGCTCCATATTCTCCATTGTTCCAGAGTCCTTAAATAATATGAAAACTATACGAGCAAAATAGGACACATATACAGATTAACAACCTCACTGCTGAGTCATAAAGCCAGTTCAGAGGAAATTCTTCAATACATAGTGGTACAGACTAAATATTCCATAGAAAGCACATAAAGAAACAATCCCATAACAATGAAGTCTTCTCTTTGATATTTCAATGCTACCATGCTCAAAATGTTCATGGGGGACAAGGAAGCAATATTACGTAGTGTGGTGGTATTGTGTTCCCCGAAATATTGTGCGCCCTAATAAACTTATCTGGGGTCAGAGACAGAACAGCCATAATTAGGCAGTGGTAGCATAAGCCTTTAATCCTAGCATTCCAGAGGTAGAAATCCATGTTTTCAAGGATACAGCCAAGCATGGTGAGTCACGCCTTTAATCCCAGGGAGTGGTAGTAGAAAGCAGAAAGGTATATAAGGCGTGAGGACCAGAAACTAGAAGCATTTGGCCTGGTTAAGCATTCAGGCTTTTGAGCAGCAATTCAGCTGAGACCCATTCTGGATGAGGACTCAAAAGCCTCCAGTCTAAGGAAACAAGACCAGCTGAGGATCCGGCAAGGTGAGGTGGCTGTGGTTTGTTCTGGCTCTCTGATCTTCCAGTGTTCACCCCAATAACTGGCCTCAGGTTTGATTTTATTAATAAGAACTTTTAAGATTCATGCTACAACCTAGGAATGGTCATTCTTTCCTTATGATTAACACTCAAACAGACAGTAAGATAGCCACCTCACCAGACAGACAGCCACCTCCTAGAGAGTTAGATAGCCACCTCACCAGACAGACAGCCATCTTACCCAGACATTTAGACAGCCACATCACCAGACAGTTAGATAGCCACCTCACAGACAGTTAGACAGCAACCTCACCAGACAATTAATTAGATAGCCACCTCACCAGATAGCAACACAGAAGGGACCTCCTATATCCTGCTCAGTAAGAGAAGGGAGAATGTCTATACTGTATTTATTGAGATTTTTGTGTTATTAATAAGATCCCACTCCTAACATTTGTTGTTCTTTTTAATGAGCTTATAATCCCATCAATAAAGGCTATTTCTGAAATTGCTAATTAGAGAAGCATGTATTCTCTATTATATGGTAAATAATAAAAATGCTTAGAGTCATTACCTGTAGAGTTGAAAGATTCCTGATTAAATTATAAGCTCTCTCTTTTGATAACATAAGAATTCCTGTTTAAACCACCTGGATCTGAGCAAACAATACATGTAACATTGAAAGCAAACATGAACATATGATGCATTGTCACATTCAAGGACAAACTATACATAAACTAAATTTTAGCACTTACATTGTTCTGAGTGAAATGTGATGATACAATGTACATGCAGTGTTGGCACAGTGGCTTGTGGAAATAATCATTTGTGCTCAACAGGTTTTGGATTTCACTAAGGAGTTAATGACTATGATAACTGCACCACTGTTCTATATATTTCAAGTAGAAAACAAAAGCTGACCAATATGGGGAAGTTAGATGGAAAGTTATACTTAAATCTATGATATTTAAGCTACTGTGCAAAAAAAAAAAAAAGAGCTCAAGAAAAGACGTACATCAAGCAGAGAGATGGGTAACAAAAATCTCACCTAACTAATTGCACACACACACACACACACACACACACACACACACACACACACACACACAATCAGGTAGTCTATCAGTGAAATTAAGCTTAAAGTGACCTCAGGTGGGTAATACCCCCAAATGACTGACAGCAACCATTTCCATCCTCTCTAGGAAAAAAATAAATCAATCAAAGCATACAGCAATTTTAAGATACTACTAATTTTTATTAGTGTCTTGATTCCAGAAAAACTAACATATAAAATTATGTGCCCTTTACAGTCAATCAACATATAGGTTTTTTTCCCTTTTTCCTAGAATTAAAGTCTGAAAGCATGGATTTCTTTTACAATAAACACTGAACTCTTCCTATGCAGTAGAGTACATTCTGAATATGGTTAGTAATAGTGACTGATTGTATCTATCTATGGTGCCAAAGAAACTGTGATGGGTATAGTGGAAGGAGTAATTTCAAAGCTGTATCTGAATCTCCCTGGCATTGAACTTACCTGGCTCCAAGAGAAAGGCTTTCTTTTTGCTCATTTGTCATCAGTCTTCCCTAATAGAAAAGAAACTCTTTGGAGAGAAGGCCTCTAGGAAGTCTCTTTTATAATATCAAGCTCTTTCAGGTTCATCCTTTGATTCTCAGTAGATCCCCAGCAGATGTTTTTATGCCTCTGAACTACAGTTGTTGGAGTTTTAACTTGATTAAGCTGTCACTCAAAATCATTGTTTATATCATTGATCCAACATCAAAAAGCAACCATGCCATGGATCTGATGTCAAAAAGTTTCAGAGTGACAGCAGGAGCAGATGGAGTATTACATCTTGGATGCTCATTTCTAGAGAATACTGAGGTTTCCACCTCTGGAAATGAATCAGAGCTAGCCGTGGGAAACTCAAATCCTTGGATTAAGCCCAGAATAGGCACAGAGAAAACAATCATTTGTTTGGGTTGGTAGATAGTTAGAATGGGTAAGTTTCTTTGCACTTAAGAAAATGATGGCTATTAAAACAAATTTTGTGAAAGTCTTCCTATTTTCTAATAGTTTTAGACTCAGAGAAATAAAATGCAAAAATAATAGGATACTTACAACCTGTCACCCAATTTCCCCCTATGTTAATGTGCTCCCTTATCATAGTGCGTTTGTCAAAGCTAGAAAAACAACATCAAACATTCAAAATCTTTTGAAGTTATAAGTATACACCTTGAAGCCTCAGCCACCATCCAATAACTGCAAGCAAGATCACATAGAAAATACTCAATCTTCATAAGAAAGCTAAGCTGTACTTATTTCTCAGTTTGTTTATGCTAGGCTCTACTCCACCCTCTGCCTCGTACGTAATTGTAGATAAAAAGCTTTCATAATCCTGTCACAGTCCTAGTTAACATAGTTTTTCTGTCTTTTGCTATCACTATAATGGAATTGCTATTCCACAAGCTCCTATTCCATGTACTAGATGCTGTGTGAAACCATTATCCATTAATATTTACATTCAAATGAATATGCTTTCCTTTATAAATATAAAGTTAGAGTTTGGAATATAAGTGACTTAGTATCCTGGTTCTTTCATTTTCCATAGTATGTAATCTTGATCAAGTAAGAGTGGCAATACTAGTCTAATCTAAAAAGGAAAATGAATATTGAACTCTGTTAAGCACTATAGCACTTAGTACTTAGAAAATAGTCAAGGGCCAATAAATATTCATTATACCTACCAATACTACTATTACTATATTGAACAGGTCTCAACAAACTGCAGTTCATGGATTAAAGCTGTCTCAGTGAATGTTGGGTATATAGTTCATGAGCTAAGATGATTTTTTGCATTTTAAATTGATGAAAAGAAAACAAAGAATATTTTGTGACATGAGAAATTTGTATTAAATTCAAAACCGTTGTGTCCACAAGTAATGTTATGCCAATATAGGTGCATTCAATGATTTTAAAATTGTAGCAACTTATGAACAACAAGAGTTAAGCTCTGAAAAAGATAACAGGACCAAATCTTTTCAGAAAATACTTGCTGTTCTTTTTTCATATGATACATCTCTTACATTAATTTTTATAGATATTAAATATAAATATAAAATTAAAAATGTCATACTGGCTTATTTATAGGCTAAGGGTATGTCCTTCTTATTCTATCAGGGTTTCTTCTATAACATCTATCATAACTAGGTACAGTATAGTCAACAAAAGTACATTTCTCACTGTTCTGGAGGCAGGAAAGTCTAAAAAGATGAAGTTCAGATATGGCATCTCATGAGAATGCTTTTTTGTTGTTGTTTATAGATGACCCATTCTGGGTACTCATGTGGTACCACGAGTGTGGTTCCATGAGTAATTAAGTGCTTTGTGAGTACACTTTATTAAGGAAGGAATTCCATTTCTGGGGATAGTTGACTAGGGAATCTGTCCTCATGAAGTAATCCCTTCCCCAAGTCCCCTGCTCCACCCCTGTTCACACACAGATTACCACTTTCACAGTGGTGATAAATTTTTTTCTCTTTTTTATTTAACATTTTTTTGTGCATTATATTTTGATTATGTTTTCCCTCCTCTCCAAGGTCCTCCCCACATTCTTACTTTCACATCTTCATGTTATTTCTCTCTCTCTCTAAAAAAAAAGAAAATGAAATGAAAAAAAAAACAGTAAGACAAAAACAAAAACAAAAACAAAAACAAACCCAAAACAAAACAAAAAGCATGCTCTCACACAGAAAACAAACATGGAGATAGTTTTATGTTGGCCACCTACTCCTGGGGTAGGGCCTGCCTTAGAATGTGGGTGATATACCCAGTGACTCTCCATTTTCTCTTTTCCAGTAGGCATCAATTGTAAATAGATTCTTTATTAGGGGTGGAACTTTGTCTCCACTTCCCTTTCTCTGTGCTTGGATTGTGTTTGATTTGAACCTATTCGAGTCTTGTGCATGCTGTCAGTCTCTGTCAGTTCATGTGTTATCAGTCCTAATGTGTCTGAAAACACTGTTTCCATTGAGTCAGAGACCACCACTGCCTCCTCTTCCACATAGATCTGTGAGCCTTAAGGGGAGGAGTTTGATGAAATCATACATCCCTTTTAGGACTGAGTGCTCCAAAGTCTCCCATTCTCTGCACTTTGTAAAACTGTGCACCTCTGTGTTATCCCCATCCACTGTAAGAAGATTATCTGATGAGAGTTGTGGGTTTAACAGTATGCCATTAGAAGTCAACTTATTGCTATATTATTTAGCAGAATAATAGTAGTAGGTTTTCCTTTAGTTCCACTACCTATCTAATCTCAGGTTCTTAGTCATTTTAGCAGAGTCATGTATGTATTCTCTCTCATGGTGTGGAACTTAAATCTAATCAAAAATGGCTAACTACTCCCATAACATTAATGCCACCACTGTACCAGTATATCTTGTAGGCAGGTCACTGTTGTAGGTCAGGGGATCAACTTTCAATATAAAACTTTGGGAAGGGAACCCAAGTAGTCAGACCAAGACACTACCTAAAGAGACATCCTCTTGAAACACAAAGAATAACTAGGCCAGAATGCATCTCTAAACCAAAGCTTCTTCAAAATTATAGTGGAGAGAAACATAATATTATCTTTCTAACAGAATTAATTATGATTAAATAATAAGTCACGCTTGAGCCTTAGATAATATGTCTCATTTTGAATATTTCCAGAAGTCAAGAAATTATTAAGGGGCCACAAGGATTGAAACTTTCAATGGAGGAAAACTAGAACACAGTTATATAAAGGAGTATGGGGAGTGATAGAGCAGGAAGGTTTAAATGGGATATGGTTAAATGGTTAATATGCTAGAAAAGGCAATATGGAGATAAACAACTAACACTAAAGATCTTCTGAAAAATCATATTGAAAACAACTACCACAGATGCTTCCTAAAATATCAATATAGACACAAATAAAAATAGATTAAATAGAGATACTCTGTAATGGAGTCTTTACTAGATACCACACACTAACAAATAAAAAGCCCAATGTCAAGAATGGGTTATCTCTATTAGTGTTGTTGGTCAATGAAGTCCAATAGATCCAAAAAATATTACAGGGTATTTCATTGCTCTTGATTATCCTCCAGAACCTTGCTGAAAACATCATATACTTGACTACTCAGAAAATGGAAAAATCAAGCTGGTATTGCCATGGAAGCTTCATCCCTACTGGAGAGCTTTCATAGTTCTTGTAGATACTTTTTATGTTACCAGAGAAGAAAGGTAATCATCAATATTATCCAGCTATGAACATGAATGGCAAGATATGCCACCAGTACATTAGTGGCATAAATATCATGAGACCAACCAACCACTTCATGATTGGATTTGAAGCAAACACCACAAGATTTAGTGCATGCTTGGCATAGTTATTTGGGTCAATAATCTGTGGCTAGATAGGACATAGCCCCTATGGGAGAACTTACTACTTTTTGCACTGTTAATGAGATACAGTGTTAAACCAACCCTTAACAACTTTTCGTTATACCATAAATTAGTGCATCTCTCAAGCCTCATCAGAGCTTCTTCTTCTTCTTCTTCTCCTTCTTCTTCTTCTTCTTCTTCTTCTTCTTCTTCTTCTTCTTCTTCTTCTTCTTCTCTTATTCTTATTCTCCTCCTTCCTCTTTTTCCTCTTCTTCATCTTCTTCCTCTTCTTCCTCTTCTTCCTCTTCTTCCTCTTCCTCCTCCTCTTCTTTTTCTTTGGTAAATGGCAATTAGCAGAGATTCATTAACTAGTCAAGGTACATAGAATAAGTGACTGCATTATCACAGTATGAAATACTTTTGCTCCCAAGGTTCAGGGACCATTGCTGAACAAGGGATATAAAGATGGTAAGAACCAGAGGCAGTGGATTGCTACAAGTAAACAGTGCCATTGATACAACAGGGCAGTTTTACATAAGAATTCACAGTAGCTAACTCAAGGAACAGATGCAAGAGCATCTTTTGAGAGTTTAAGGCTAGCCTGGTCTATAGAGTAAGTTCAGGTAAGCCATTGCTACACAGTCTAACACTGTTCAACAAACAAGTATATTTTGCTCTAACCTTCCACATGTAACTTTTCTAGGAAAACATATCCCTCTTTCCAGAAAAGTTAATCTTAAAGAGGCCTTTCTTTCATTGAATTGCTCACTAGAGCAATTGCCAAGTGATCAGATTGCATTTTAAAGTCTAGAGCTACTAAATTGCTGATTAAATATAAGTCCTGTAATGCTGGGCACAGGGCAATTTCTCAATTACTACTCATTGATTAATGCATTCTCATTTCCAAGTGGCTCATCAGGGACTAATTGGTAGAAAAGAACTGCTTTTTGGTTTAGCTGAAATTAGTATGGTTCCTGTTTTTTTCCCATAGCACACCTGCAACATTTACATCCATTGAATCCTGGAAGTTTTCAGAAATACATGTTTTTGCTACTCAGATATTTTTACTGACTACAGTATTAAGCACAGTGCTGTTTATAAAAGATAAGATATTGAGCCAAACAGACATGATGGAGAATACTGTCTGGCAGGAAAACAGACATTATTGTTGTAATAAATGAGCCTCCCTATGTTTACTGTAATGAGAAATACTGCAATATGGAATCCTGTAATCATTCAGGAATACAAGTGAAAGATGAGTTTCAGTTGACTAGGATATAGTAGAAGAAGTTTGAAAGAATATTATTTACAAAGACCTGGCTACAGAAGCAAGTGAGCTGGCAAAATAAGTGTCCTAAAAGCCATATAAGAAAGTTGTTGGTCTCACTCAGGATGATTTTTTCTAGATCCATCCATTTGCCTGCAAACCTCATGATGTCATTGTTTTTCTCTGCTGAGTAGTATTCCATTGTGTATACCACATTTTATTTATCCATTCTTTAGTTGAAGGGCATCTAGGTTGTTTCCACATTCTGGCTATTACAAACAATGCTGATATGAACATAGCTAAGCAAGTGCCCTTGTGGTATGATTGAGCATTTTTTGAGTATATGCCCAAGAGTGGTATAGCTGGATCTTTGGGGAGATTGATTCCCAATTTTCTAAGAAAGTGCTATGAATTGGCTGTTTGAAACCTGGTGCTTATGCAGGGACGCTTGGCTCAGCCTGGGAGGAGGGACTGGACCTGCCTGGACTGAGTCTACCAGGTTGATCTCAATCCTCAGGGGACTCTTTGCTCTGGGGGAGATGGGAATTGGGGTGGGCTGGGGGAAAGGGGAGGGAGCAGGAGGGGGGAGAACAAGGGAATCTTTGGCTGATATGTAGAATTAAATTATATTGTAAAATAAAATAAAATAATAATAATAATAAAAATTAAATAAATATTACATTTAAAAAAAAGTTGTTGGTATGAAATGAGTTTGGAGATGAACATAAGAACCAGATCACAGAGGACTTTGACAAAGTGAGAGAGTGATCAATTTCTTGGTTCTTACAAATAATGGCTAGGATCCAGAATGACCATCACCCAGGTTGTTTTAATTGCAAAGGAAAAGGGTTTTCTTAATTAATAAGTAACCAGTGAGATCCCCCTATTTTGGTTCTGTACACAGAAAACATACCAGTGATGGAAAACAAAAACAGAAAAAACAAATACTTATGCTTAAGGAATTTAAAATTATAGTGGACACTTCCATAAGACTCAGGAGAATATGACATACAAATATACTTGCTAACATTTTACTCTAATTCCTTCAAATATACACATACCAGAAGCCCTTTATATAATATTTGTATGCAAATTTCTAAACTGTCTTATTAATAGAAAACACGGAGCCAGATATAGGGGTGAAAACCTGAGAGAGATCAGAATAATAGGAACAGCCACATGCTAACCTCACCTCACCAACTCTGCAGCTTCCAAAAAGTGAGATAATTCCTGTCTACCCATGCCTATATGCCTTCCTGTTCTGCCATCTGATTTGTTCTCTCTGTTCAGCTACATCATTTCCTCTTCCTGCCCAGCTCTGTTACTTCCTGTTTGTCTGTACAGACCTCCAGACAGCCATGGTTAACTAGTGTTGGAATGTAAGGTGTGTGCTACCATGCCTGGCTCTGTTCCCAGTGTGGCCTTGAACTCACAGAGATCCAGACAGATCCCTGGCTCCCAAGTGATAGGATTAAAGGCATGTGGTACCATTATCTGACTTCCATATCTAATATACTGGCTGACTTTTTCCTGTGATCTCCAGGCAAGCTTTATTTATTAGAACACAAATAAAATATCACCACAAATATTTTATACAATAAGCCCACCCACAAAATTCTAATGTCTCAGATCTACTGTGTACCTGCTTGGGGTATATATAGTTACTATATGGTGTATCTATGTTTATACTAAGACAAGTAAGACAAACATGTGCCCTAAGAATCAATTTTCACTCCACTAAGAGCAATATTATCTGCATTATAAGAACATGGTATAAAAGTATGATTAGTTGACTAGTGTTCATCTATAAAGTAACTTGGTGAATATTAATTCTTCACATTCATCTATATTCATCTTTTTCTTAATTAACATTGATAAACTAATGGTGTTTGTGTTAGCTCCCTAACTTTGCCCAGTTTTGTTTTTTTAACCTAATCTGATTCCTTGTTATACACATACTTCTCAGCCTCAGCTTCTCCTTATATCTGCAGAACACTCTTGCTTCAAACTCTTTCATTTTAGCTCTGTCTACTCAGAGATCCACTTTCAAATTATTCTTCATTAGAATAAATTTATAAAGATTAGTGATTCCACCTGCAATTTGTATCATCAGCCAACTCTATGACTAAAAATGTTCATTCATTTAATTTTGTTTACCAGTTCACAAAAAGAATTATATTATTGCTAAAGAAAATGACATGTGCACACCATGAGCATAGTAGGGTAAGTGATAAAGAAAAGTTCCTGAATTGTGGGTAATTCATTTGTATGCAAATATGCTACTCACTGTGCATATTTCAATGGAGAATTAGTAAACGACTCCATTAAATGCAAGATAATTGGGAAACACCAAAATGGATGAATTCTAAATTGTTTTGCAAACTCTATCTAGACAAGTTGAACAAATCATATTTTAGGCTGCCAGTTTTTAGTGCTGTAAAATGCATTACAAACTACTGGTCATATATCTTCGATTTTGCTTTCTCTGTGTAGAATTAAATTCCAGATTTGCTTTGATCTCACTCTTGTATTTACATCGTGTTCCTTTGTTTAAACTGTCTTTTTTTATTTACAGTATGCAGAGAGGAAAGCGGGTTTAAGTCCAATTACCATAATTTCTGCTTGACTTATGTGCACTTAAGCAGTTTAAATCTCATTTTGGTGACAGGACATTTTTCCTTCAGGATTCCTCAATAAATCCTTCCAAACCTGATGAATAATTTGATTCACAATCAGTCCCTTCAGTACACAAAATTCTTGGATTCCCAGGCATTACTAAGTTTGAGAAGTAAGGCTTGCGTCTGGAGCACAAGTCAACTGCAGAAACACCGCTCGACCGAGCCAAGACTGTGGCGTGTTGAACTTCTGTCAGCAGTTCTTTACAAAGAAATGCCATAAATTCTCACCTCCTGAATTAAATGAATATTCTTAGCTTGAAATTACTTAATGTTCTTCATGAAGAGGCCCTCTCCATTCATTGACTTCTGTCCTATTGCCCTCAAATCAAATGTTCAGCCTCAAGGGACACTTCCTCTGATCCATTTCTCCATGCCTTGGTTTGTGCTGTACACTCTACTTGATTTAACACTTTGTATCTCCATATCAAATCCTCCTAATTTTTTAAATCCTTGCTCCAATTTAAGTCTCCATTTCTCACTCTAGTTGACATACATTTAATCTTCTAAACACGAAAATGTTTGGTACTTATTTTTAAAAATTGTCATTTAAAAAATATTCTTAGAATATTGAAATCTATACATGTTGGCAATGTCACTATGTACAATTGCATGTTAACAACAGTTGCAGTATTTGAAAATGCATGCAAAGTTGTTTCTTTCTTTCTTTTCTTTTTTTTTTTTTTTTTTTTTTTATAGTTTTCCTCTTCAAAACCTAACTCCCAATCTCTTGGGTATGAGCCAGACTTTGTGAATCATTTTCAACATGTGGAACATAGCAAAAGCAACAACATGGTTTCTGCATCACTTTATTGAAGGCACCATGACATCTACATTTCTCTTTCCCTTGGGTCAGTTGTTCCAGGAAAAGCCAGTTATGATGTGGCAAGAATGCTAATGCCTCTATGAAGCAGTCTGGGTATAGAGAACAGATGCTTCCCTGAGTAGCCATGTGAGTATATCATCTTAAATATAGCAATCTAGCTAAACCCTTACCCAAATTTCTAATCCATAAAATCTGAGAGGCAATACATGTTTATCATTATACATAATAGTATGTATCAATAATACATAGTATTAATTTTGGATGGTATTTTCTAAATAGTCGTTGAAAAAAATATGGTATCCTTTACTCTTTTCATCATGAGGATTCTACCCATTGCCAAGGTCTACCTATTTTTTTCTTCTACAACATATCCAGAAGCTACTATATTTTTTTTGCCTCAATTGAAACGATTAGCTTTTTCTATGTTAGTATTGTTTCAACTATAGTTCCTACTTTCAACACTTACTTCCCCATCAGTCCCCACTAAATCCTTCATGCTGCTTCCAGAGCAATATTCAAACCACATAAAGCTATGGTTCTATGAAAGAGTAAAATTATCCCTAATAGGCAGAATTCTAATGCAGAAAAAAGACTTTGTCCTTTAGTATGCTTGCTTTGTATATCTGCCCTATGTAGTTGATTAGGACAGTACATATTATGGCTCTCAATTCTGTGATTAAGTTAGAGTATAGCTCGTCTTAATGCACATACCTGCAATATCATCAGTGAAAAGGCTGAGGTGGGAGAACCATGAATTCAAAGACAGCCTTGGCAGTTGTGGACTATTCCTTTACACTGTGTGAAGATGTGTCACTGTGATTGGTTTAACAAAAAGTTAAACAGTCAATAGCTAGGCAGGACATATTGCAGGTACTTCTGTATAGAGAGAGAGCTGAGGAAAGAAGAAAGGCAGAATCACTAACCAGATTGAGAGAAAGCAGGATAGGGAGGACAGAGTAAAGGTAGCTGAGTCACATAAAATGATGTAGATTAAAAAATATGGGCTGATTTAAGTTATAAAAACTCATTAGGAGGAAGCCTAAGCTAAGGCTAAACTTTCATAATTAATATAAGTCTCTATGTCTTTTTTTATGAGCTAGTGGCCCAAAGAAAATTCCATTAAATATGGTCTCACATTGGGCACCATATGTAGATGGAGTTTTTCAACTATTTAGGATAATAAAGAAATACAGGTTAGTAGTTAGTCATCTATAACAATCAAACTTTTAGTCATGTTATGTATATTTTCAAGGTCAAACGGATATATTTTAAATAGGCAGGTAGTCTTCAAACACTTCAAAGACTTAAAGAACATAGCATTTAAAATGTTTTAATAACATAAGGCTTTTTTCATGACAGTGAGACATGTCTGCTCCAAACAGCACCAATTTACTTCAAAAAAGGATGATGGGCATCAAAGAACCTCCATATGAATTTTGCTTTCTTTGTAGCAAAAGGTAGTCATATAGGCAAGACATCATCCTTGCCTCAACTGCTGACAGTGTGCTGTCCAAACTGAACAAGCAAGATATAAAAGAAAGTGACTGCTAAACTTTACTTAGACAAGGCAGGACAGTCCTTCAAAATTCTTGCTTTACAGAAAAAAATCTTTTAGATATTCTATGCCTGGAGAACAAAGATGGATGTCCCAACATTGCAGAGGAAACTTGGGGTGACTATCCAGGCAGCCAGATGTCTCTGTCTTTTTTATAGTTTTGGAAGATGTATAGCCAGGAGTTTCTCTAGGCCTGCTTGGCCCCACAGTCAGGATGAACTCTCCCACCCATGTCCCACAGCTGCTTGGTCTGAAGTAAACACATGCAGGCTTACACTGTTTACAAACTGTGTGGCCAGTGGCTTAAGTTTCTTGCTAACTAGCTCTATTATCTTAAATTACCCCATTTCTATTAGTCTGTATTTTGCCACATGGCTGTAGCATTATCAGTCTGCTGGCATGTTGCTCCTTAGGTGGTGGCCTGGAATCTTTTCAGACTCTGCCTTTCTCTTTCCTATTTCTCTCCTCAGATTTCCAGCCTGCCTGTAGACAAATTTCTAAATGGTCTTATTAAATAAAAAGCATGGAGCCAAATATAGGGGTGAAAGCCTTAGACAGATCAGGGAAAGAGGGAAAGCCACCAGCCAACCTTACCTCACCAACTCTGCAGCTTCTAAATGCTAGCTACTTCCTATCTTACCCACACCCTTATTGCCTTGCTGTCCTACCCTCTCATTGGTTATCTTAGCCTAGCTACCTCACTTCCTTGTCACTGCCTGTCTGTACAGAGATCTGGGTCGCTATAGTTGGTAATGGGATTGAAGTTGTGTGTCACTGCACTTGGCTCTGTTCCCTAGTATGGCCTTGAACACACAGAGACCCTGCCTGGTAAGTGATCGAATTAAGGGCATGTGCTGCTTGACTTCTTGTTTACTTAAAATGGCTGGCCTTTCCCCCCTGATCTCCAGGAAAGCTTTATTAAAGCACAAATAAAATATCTCCACATTTCAGCACAAATAAAATATCACCACACCTGCCTCTAAACTGCCTTGACATAGGCCAAAGCAGCTTATTTATTTAACAATGAGAACAACCTAAATTCACAGCACACAGGAAGATATCTCCAGGACTTTCCCTTTACTATCTAATCAAAAAAGAAGGTTTTAGCTTCAATACAGTAAAATTATATATAGCAAACAGTTATCAAGCAAGAAATATAGTTACAAAACCTAGTCTATTTTATCATGTATCCTATATCTGTGAGTCTAAAGTTTCATATCTAACTTATCTTTTATCATAACCAAGAAAATTTATTACTGTCTAGACTTCAACTACATTAAAGACCCCAGAAGGAATAATATTACCTAAGTAAACAGGAAGTGTTTTGTAAGCAACTTACAAAATTCTGGAAATGACAGAGACAGATGGCTGCCTGGACAGTCACCCAATGTTCCTCTGTAACATTGGGGCATCCATTTTCAGCCTTTAAGCCCAAAGTCTCTCAATTGCTTCTCCCTGTGTCCTGCAGAATGTCTGGCAGTTTCTTCTTTCAAGCAGGAACCTGAAGGACCATCTTGCCTTGTTTTGGCAAAATTTAGTGGTCATTTTTCCATGGGTCCTGCACGTTCAGTCATTACAACATTTTGTCAAGAAGTCCAAGCAAGAACAGTTTCTTGCCCAAATATCTAGCTTTTGCCATCAGGAAAGCAAATTCCATATGCAGTTTCTTCAATGCCCATTATCTTCTTTGAAGTAAATTGGTACTGCCAGGAGCAGACATGTCTCATTGTCCAGAAAGTCTAAGTTTTTAAAACATTTTAAATGCCATATTCTGTAGGTCTTTGAAGTTTTTGAAGATTACCTACTTAATTGAAATATATATATATATATATATATATATATATATATAAAACTTAACTAACATGACTATAAGTGTGATCATCATAGATGACTAATCATTAATCTGTATTTCTTAATTATGCATTACAATTTTAAATGATCTGCATAAACATAATACATTAAACAAGAGTAGTAATATATATAGTATAACAAAATTAACTTTAAATTTATATCAAAAACTAAAATCCATAGCAATGTAAAACATTTTAAACAAGTTATTGCTCTTTAAAAATAGATTCAATAATCTACCCTTTTATTCTATCATATCTATACCATATCCCTTTTTTGTTTTAGAAGGAGAGTGACTATGACCAATAACAATTTGTAACTAACCCTAAACAAAGACAAACATCTGTAATCCATTTTTGGGGGAATGTGGGCTTAGTTTTCTGGGCTACTTCCTGCTGATTGGGAGCACTGGTAGTCTTATGGAGATATAAAGAAAATTTTAGGATTATGGTCAAGTCCTAACTGGAGTAGTCTGTGAGGCTGTATTCTTTGAGCCAGTTTTCTTGAAGCTGTTCTGGATGTTGGATCATTTGGAAACCTCTCAGGGGGTCTTCCTTGATGGAACCATATTAATCTGGAAGGAATCCACAGGTTCTTATCCTCTGTGGAAACAAAAGCAAAACCTCTTTTCCAAAGTAACATATACTTAGACATGAATTTTGAAGTCAAGATACCTTTAAAATATATTAATTGGTTCAACTTCCCAGCCTTTACGATCAAATGTCTTTCTGCAGTTAAAAATCCTAAAGACAATATGATCCAGACTCTCTGTGTGGTGTCCATCTTTATGTGGCTTATTTTTTATATTACTTTTACTGTCTCTTTACAGACTTTATTTTCTAAAATCATCTATTTCTTCATATAACTGTCCATCTTCCTTTTCCTCTCTTTCCCAAGCCTATATACATTTTTACATACAATGTAAACCATTTAGAAACTTATTCCATCTGAATCTGTCTTTTGTGTATCTATAATCCTTTTCTGATCATTGCAAACTGCAGCATGACTAAGATTGAAGTGGCAGCCCTGGCTGCTAACTCCACCCACTTCAGCTACCCAACATAGCGGAGATACCCAGGAGAGTCATGCTTACCCCATCAACTCTGGGGTCCATGCTGCCATCAGGTAGTGTGCAGCTGGCCCATAAACCCTTTTTGCTGTATGAATAAAAGCTAAATCCAGCATGCATCATGCGGTGTAGCTTGGAGACACGTTTGTGTACATGATGCTGTAGGTCAGGTGCACATGCAGCAAAACCGCCATACTGTAGATCAAGCTGGTACATCGTGGCATCTCTGTGTCATGACTTGCCTGAGAGACACAACTAGGAAGCTGCTCTTGGCTCTGTTTTAGAACCCCTTTTTTAAAGCTTTCTCAGGATTTGGGTAGAAATTCTTGCTACCATGTTGAGTGCCAAATGTAGTCAGAAGTTTCTCCGGTCCTGTTTGGCTCTGCTTTCTCTGCACTTCCTATTTACTGAAGTAATACTTTATCGTTCTTGGGACGCTGATGGGGATTGAAGACTATATAGTTGTAATTTTACAGTTTTCCTTGTTACCAAATTAAAAAAAAAAACTTACATAAGAGACATAAAGTTTATAAGGTTGAAAAACATAAAAGCTTAAGTTGTTTATCTTAAAAGATGTTTTAAGGTCTAAAAAGATATTTTTAGGATGGTAATACAAGTTATGACAAAAAATCATTTAGGTATAAAACCTTGGTATAGGGTAAATAATGAAGTATTTTCTCTAATGGAGTATTTTTTTTCTAAATTTGCCAAATAGAAGTGGACTGAACATTGTGAGTATAACTCTTACCTATTATTTGTTCTTATTGTGTATAGTTTTACTGCAATTAAAACATTTTTTTTTAAATTTAGATGAAAAGGGGGAAATGTTAGGGAATATTCTTTTACACTGTGTGAAAATGTGTCACTCTGACTGGTTTGATAAAGAAACTAAACTACCAATTGCTAGCAGGAGGTATAGGTGGGACTTCTAGACAGAGAGAGCCCTGGGAAGAGGAAAGTTGGAGATGCCAGCCAGATGTGGAATAACCAGGATGGGCATAATGAAGATGAGGTAAAGAGCATATGGAAGAACATAGATTTAAAAATGGGTTAATTTAAGTTATAAGAGCTAGTTAGAAACAAGCCTAAGCTAAGGCCAACCTTTCATAATTAATAATAATTCTCTGTGTCATTTTTTGTAAGCTTGCAGCCCCAAAAGAAAAATCAGCCTACACTTGTCTATATAGCAGACCCTGCTGTGGGATGATTTGTATGTCCTGTGGGAGCCCTTTTTGGGTTCTTTGTGGCGTTACCCAGCAGGTCCGTATAGAGGATGATTAGGACCATGGGCCTGAGTGCAGGTGTTTGAGATGGTCTGCACTTGGCTGTGCTGGGGGATGGTCTGTATGTCAAGTTGTTCTGATTGGTTAATAAATAAAACCTGATCGGCCGTGGCTAGGCAGGAAAGATAGGCGGGACTAGCAGAGAGGAGAAATAAAAGGACAGAAAGGCAGAAGGAGACGCTGCAGCCGCCGCCGCAATGACCAGAGAGGCTGCAGCTGCCGCAATGACCAGAGACACTGCAGCCGCCGCCATGACCAGCAGCATGTGAAGACGCTGATAAGCCACCAGCCACGAGGCGAGGTATAGATTTGTAGAAATGGATTACTTTAAGATATAGATTTATAGAAATGAATTAATTTAAGATATAAGAATAGTTAACAAGAAGCCTGCCACAGCCATACAGTTTGAAAGCAATATAAGTCTCTGTGTTTACTTGGTTGGGTCTGAGCGGCTGTGGGACTGGCGGGTGACAGAGATTTGTCCTGACTGTGGGCAAGGCAGGAAAACTCTAGCTACAAGACCCTGTCTCACAATCCCAAGAGGAAAAAATATATATTGTATGATAAAAGTACAGATGCTTGACAGATGTCACTGTGGTCCCAAGCTAGCTGATGGCTAGTTGATTAGAAGTGACTATACTGAGTGGGCCTGATGCATTCAGATGAGTCCTTAAAATGAAGTGAATTTTATAAATTAAAAGATCTGAAACATGAGAGAAATTTTCCTTTTCTGTTTAAAGAAGTAAACTAATATTGTATTTTCAGAAGGTTGTGTGGCAGGGAATCATGGGTGGTTTCTAGTTGCTGATGTCCTCTGTTCTTAAAACTGCAAGGATCTTAGCTCTCCCAACAAGTAGTGGCTGGACCAGGGACCTGTGCTTCAGATGAGGTCACAACTCTGTGTGATCCTCTAATTTCAGCCTCTGAGACTGAAGTAGACAATCTCATTTTGTGTACTTACTCTGACTCCTGGAACCTGAGGCAAATAATTTGTCTTCTTAAGCGTATTCATTTATTAGGAAAAAATATCAAACTGTGTCTCATAAGTTGTTCTGATTCATATGATTAACCCAATCATTTCTTTTTTGTTGTGTCATGCTTGAACCCAAGGTGTTTGTCCTATAATGTTCATTTCATCTTATTGAGACATGTATGCTTGTTTACATTTTTTTTTTTTTTTATTTATTTTTTTTTTTTTTTTATCATTTTATTTTTTGATTCTTTTTTTTTATTTGTGATATACATTTTCACTTGTTATTTTTTTTTTTTTTTTTTTTTTTTTTTTTTTAGTATAAAACTAAAACTTTTACTTTGCTCAGAGCAATACATATGGTCTTTCTTTTTATTCATTCATGGTACACAATAAAAAATAAAACAATCAATAAGTAATGTGAAAATACAAACTCTGTAATAGACTGTGTAAAACCATTACTAAGTCAAGACATTCAAGAGCTATGACAAACTCTATGAAACAACTGAGATGAAAAAAACACTCAAATCTAGATAGATAACAATTGAGAACACTAATCCTGCAAGCCCAATTCTATCGTTTTACATGCTTATTTTCCCTTTTAAAAAAAGCAGAAAAACTGTGACAACTTTTTAATGAGTCTTTTCAACCATTTTTCAAAAAAAAAAAATTTGATTGTAGTAAGAAATAGAATGAGTCTGTTTTGCAATGAAAGGGAATGAAGAAGTATTACCCAGGAAGTAGAACCCTTTAGTCCAAATCAGCACAGTCTTGGAAAAAGTGGCAAATGTTTTTCTCACATCCTGGTGCTCACACATGGGACTCAAACAACAAATCCTCTGAATGTTTACTAAATGTGTATGATTAAAATAAATTCCACAAACCATCGTTTTATGAGGTTTTTCAATTTCAACATTTTCTTTTTCTAAAAACACGTTTATATACATTGCCACTTATTAAAAATTACTTTTATTAGATGCATGTTGAGGGATTTATATATGCACATAAGTATGGGAGGTCTGAGGATGTAGGGAGTTCTGAGTTCTCTGGAGCAGAGTTGCAGGTGGTTGTAAGTGATCTGATGTAGGTGCCAGGAACTGACCACAAGTCCTTTTCAAGAGTGTGCCCTCTTAAAGAGAGTCCCATTCTCTCTCTCTCTCTCTCTCTCTCTCTCTCTCTCTCTCTCTTTCTCTCTCTAGTAAAATTATTTTCACATTCTCTTACTTATTTTCAAATGCTTCAGGTGATTTACAATTTGATTTTAGAAGTAATTCAAAATTTCTTATTTATTCATTAATTTATGAGTTGCATAGAACAGATCAATCGTTTCTTTCTCTCCCCCTCCCTCTTTTGGAATGAGGGAAGATCAAAGGTAAGGTCAGCTTTATTGAGATAGTTTATATAGAACAAATCCCTCTGTTTTTAGTTAGGGTATAAGCTTCAACAGATGGATAGTCATATAACAACCCACATAATCAATATATAGACTAACTTGAGAACACTTTTATAGCCAATTCTATTTATATTTTATCTTTCAAATGTCACTTTATTTTGTTTTTATTAACTATTTTTAAAATGTATATACGCACACATAAGTTAACTTTAGTCTTTGTTACTCAGTCCTTATTGTTAATTTTATTACTAATTAAACTTTGCTATTATATTTGACAAAAGAAAGGGACTAGTTTCAGAATAATTTGTAGCAATCATACACATGCTCTTGGAAGTTTATAGACATTAGCTGTATAGACTCAGTTTTCATCAGACTAGGAGGCAAGAGTCCTGAAATTTCTCCCAGATCTTTACTGCTTTGGTCCTGTAGGGCATTTGCCTTCTCCAAGCATTGGTAAGTGACACTTACAGAGAACAGGATCTTTGCTAAGAAAAGACTTGAGTTTACTGAAAGTAGAATCAACTCCAAGTATTTCCTGAGGGTTACTATGGGCCAGAGCTCTTGCTAGGTTCTCAAGAGGCACAATAAAACCACATTATAAATGGTACATTGTCCTCAAGGAGTTTAGAGGGAGGCTGAGATTACAAAAGCAGAAAAGAGCAGACATGTTATTTAGGGTTGATTGTATTCTGAAAGAAAAGTGCGGAGAGTGAACAGGAAGAACTGCTGGCATAGTGTCTGAGGTTGAAATTTACTCGGCACCAGACAGGATGCTCTGTGCTTGACAATATCCCCATTAATCTTGGTCTCAGTCAAGGGTCCTTCAACAGTACACAGCAGAAGGCTTTTCAGATATTTATACCAAAATGCTTTTTTATGTCTTTGTGTAGGCAGATATAGGAACTGCAAGGTGTTATGAAGATCTCACCATTATGCTTCTTGCTCTATTTAACATTTTTTGTGTTGTTGTAGTAGTTTGTTGTTTGTTTGTTTGTTTGTTGTTATTCACATATTCTCAAGATATGTGCAGCTTCTACTGCTAGATCTACTGAAGAGCAGGGAAAATGTCTAAGCATATTAATGTCCACAACAACATATTTCTTATAGCCCCAAGAGAGAAATAAACCAACTATATATTACATAATTAATGGATAAATAAAATGTGGTTAGTCTACCCAGTGAAATATTATTCAGTCATAAAATGGAATTAAGTCCCTATATCCACTATAACATAGATGAACTTAGAAGTATGCTGAAGGAAAGAAGCTAGATGTAAAAAGTTACAAGTTGTTTGATTTCATTTTCCTGAAATGACCAGAATAGGCAAATTTGTACAGGAAGATAATGCATCATTGATTGTCCAGGACAGCAGTGGTGGGAGAGCTAGGGGGACAAGAAGTGACTACTAATGGCTACAGGATTATCCTGGGCAATAAACATATTCTAAATTTAATTGTTTGAGTGGTTATACAGCTCTGGACATACTAGTAACAACTGAATTTTATAGTTTTAAAAGACCAGCAGTGAATCAGAGAACTGTGACTGCTCTTGGAGAATATCAAAGCTTAATTACAAATACCCATGTCAGAGAGTTCACAATCCCTGGGATTTCAACTCTGGGATTCAGTATCCTTTTCTGAATTGCATGGACACCTGCACTGAAATGTTTATACCCAAACACAGGCACACATATACATAATTTAAAATAATAAAATATAAATTTTTATAAAAAAAAGATCAGTAATGTGATATGTGAATCATTGCTCAATAAAGTTGTAACCAAAATATGCTAATATAAACAAATGTTTATGTCTATATGAATTACAAACACAGTAGAGCTTATAATTAAAAAAATGTTTAATGCATCTCAGCATTGTTTTCTTTCCCAGAGCTCAAATCATATATTCTAAAAAATCAAAAAAGACACAATCCTGCCAAGTTTGATTTTTTAAAGACTTTTGCACCACACTGTCACACTACCAGAGCTTTGTGTTTGTATTACATTGGCCACTAAGAAACCACATGAACACTCCTAGCTACAAGGTTTTCTAGCAACTGAGCATGCTGGTTGAGCAAATTGACACTGTGTTCCTCTTAAAAGGAAGAAGCAAAGGGAGACTGGGGCAGTAACTGAAACTATCACAAACATCAAAACAGAAATAAACCTTGGAAGTGCCATGCCAAGAAGAGCCAAGGAGACACCAGATGAATTTACTGTTGTGCTCTGTATGACACTTTGTAATTAAAATAAAATAGTATTATCTAAAGATTGAGAATTTTTTTAAACTTTAGTTTTGAGACTATAATATAATAACATTTCTTCCTTCTACTTTATCCCTCTAAATTCTCCCATATACAGCTCCTCACTCTCCTTCAAATTCTGGTCTTTTTTTCCACTATATGTCAGTGTATGTATATACATATATATGTTATGTTCCTAAGTATCACCTGCTTAGTCCAGATAGTATTACTTGCATATGTTTGTTGGGCTGATCATTTGGCACTGGAAAGCCAGTTGGAAATATTTTAAAATGTATAGACTTTAGATAATGATGTAGTTAGCTATATGGACATATGTTTAGATAATCTGTAACTGTGTATAATGCAGCTTAATAAGAATCAATATTATGAATTTATTGTCAAATTTCATCACAATCATGATAGAGAAACATTGTAGCATGCAAGCATGTCACTAGAGCTGGAAGCTGAGAGTGACTGGTTGCATCTTGAACCATGAACAGAAAGGAAGGAGAGAGAGAGAGAGAGAGAGAGAGAGAGAGAGAGAGAGAGAGAGAGAGAGAGAGAGAGAGAGAACTGGAAATGGCACAAGTTTTTTAAACTCCAAAATCCAGGCTCCAGTAACATAGCAACTCCAACAAGGCCATACCTCCTAAGCCTCCCCAAACAGTACCACTAACTGGAGACCAATCATTCAGATGCCAGAGTCTATGGAGGACATTCTCATACAAACCTCTGAAAATTTGATTCTGACTTATACGCTTGATAATACTCGATACTTATTATACATTGATGGCACTTAAATGTATTCATTGATTGGCTGCATCCATCCTAAGCACTCTGATTAGCCAATCAAATCCTGGTAAATAAGGTGGGAGAAAACAAAAGTTCAAAGATTCATATATCTTTTCACATATCTCATGTTTAGAAATATTTGGCTTTCTCTTTTAGACTAATTGTTACCACAGTGTAAGTCAACTTTTCAGAATACAGTGCTTTAATAGTCTTTTTTTTTCCCTTTTGGTCAATTTCATTTTACACCCTCACAGCATTGACAGGTCCTTTCCAGATATTCTTTGTCTGAAGAAGCAGTCCTCTTGTGGTCTCCTTGATCCTTCCTGCAAAATAAGTAACTATTCCACATAGTCTGTCAACAATCATGCTCTGACTGCCTCATGTTCAAGACACAGTGACTGGAAAAATACTGCAGCATTTGCTATGCAGATAAGGAAGGTAACTCACTGGTACAACTCACAAGGTGAGATTAAGCATCATTAGAAGAAACGGGATGGTGGCAAGGGTCTATGCAAACCTTTGGGAGTTCAAACCATGAAAGACTAACTCAACTAAAGTGGTATGAATTTAGAGACAGGGAAGATGCAAAATGAAAATTGTTCTCTTCTGTACTTAAAATTAAATGTGCTGTGGATATTGTTCTGTATAAATAAAATGCTGATTGGCCAGTAGCCAGGCAGGAAGTATAGGCAGGACAAGCAGAGAAGTGAATTCTGGGAACAGAAAGGCTGTCAGGAGATGCTGACAGCCACTGTGATGACAAGCAACATGTAAAAATACCAGTAAGCCACAAGCCATGTGGCAACTTATAGATTAATAGAAATGGGTTGATTTAAGATAGAACAGTTAGCAAGAAGCCTGCCACGGCCATACAGTTTGTAAGCAATATAAGTCTCTGTGTGTTTATTTGGTTGGTTCTGAACAGCTGTGGCACTGGTGAGTGAGAGAGATTTGTCCTGACCGTGGGCCAGGCAGTACTGGAGAAAAATTCAGCTACAGAAATGTAACTAGGAAAAGAGGCCAAAAGGTGAAGATGGTTTCAAAATAATATTTACCATTGCTACTACTATAATTAATAAATATTATTAACAATATTAATATTATGTTAGGTTGATGAAGCCTTTTGGCTAGAAGGCATTCTCAGGCAAAAGAGCTCTAGTTCCTGTTTCTTCATGCTTTATATATCTTTCTCCACCCTGTCATATTGCTTTCTAGGATTAAAGACATGTATGCTTCCTAAGCAAAGGCATGAGATCTCAAGTGCTGGGATTAAAGGTGTGTGCCACCACTGCCTGGCTCTGTTTGTTTCCTAGACTGAGTCAATTTCATGTAGTCCAGGGTGGCTTTGAACTCACAGAGATCCAGACAGATATCTGCCTCCTGAGTGCCAGGATTAAAGGTGTGTGCCACGACTATGTGGCCTCTGTGTTTAATCTAGTGGCTTGTTCTATTCTCTGAACTTCAAGTAAATTTTATTAGAGTCACAATATATCACCACAATAACGATAATAATGATGATAAAATTAGCTAAGAGTTTCAGTAGAGTAGCAGAGTAGTTGGGTAACTTTCAAGAGAAAGTTTCAAGAGAAACTAGAAAGACAGCAGGAAAAATATTGGTTGAACTATACTGGCTATCTGTACTAATTAATTTCTAGTTGTTGTGATAAAATATTCTGGCCACACCAACTTAGGAAGGAAGGAAGGAAGGAAGGAAGGAAGGAAGGAAGGAAGGAAGGAAGGAAGGAAGGAAGGAAGGGAGAGATTCCTTTGGCTCATAGTTCTAGGGTACAGTTTGTCATACTGGGGCACAGGAGCTTAAGGCAACTGGATATGCTGTATCTAAAGTCAGGAAAAAGAGAGCCATGAATGCAGATGCTCATCTGGGTTTTTCTTCTTTTACTTAAGTTCAGCACCCTTGGCTATTTGAATGGTTCAACTCTCAGTTAAGGTGTGTCTTCCTACCTCAATTTACCTATTCTAGTAACTCTGACTTAATGTAGATAATCCCCCACATGCTTGAATAGAGGCTTGTTTCCTGGGTATTTATGGATCCTGTCAAGTTTGCAGTCTTAACTATCATATTGCCTCTCCAAAGTTCACCAACCATAGAAGTAAATCCCCATGTCCTCAGACAGTGTGAGTGTTAAGATCAACCAACATGAGTCTATTTAATGGGTAATAGGGATTTACTAAGATATAAATTGAGGAAATACACAGAACTGAGTAAACAGTTGAAGTCGTCCTCTCTTCTGTTCTTCTGTCCAGGAGCAAATGCACCTGGCCATTCAATCATGCCAGGAAGAAGGAAGAAGGAAATATGTGACTCCTCTCTCTTTCCTTTGAAGAGGTCACATATAAAGGCAAAAAGCACTGCCAACTTCAGGGCTGTATAGCTTAAGGTCATGGGCAGAGCAGATACCACTACACATGAGTGAGGCTACAGAGAGGGTAGAATCAGCACTTGAGAATGAAAGATGAGGGCATGGAAGTAGAGAAGAGATCCATCTGAGAAAGTCAATTATGCTATGTTATGAAGAATGAACCAAATTTGAAATGTCAGTGAGGAACAAGACATGACCATGAATGACTTATAAGTCCTATTAGAATTTGTTCACCTTGTAGCCTATATTAAACAAAATTGATTGTTGGATAACAGGTGAACATACTTTAGATTCACACTTTAGATGTATTACATGGGCATATGAATAGAAAAGCCTTTCTTTTCCTACTGCACAGTAAAAAAAATGGTGCTGGTTTATACCAGGGCTGTGACTATAAAGATTCAGAAGAGATAATTTAGAATGAGAATATATTTTACTAGATAAGATTTGAAATGAGATCAAGAAAAGCACCAATCACATGTGAGATTCTAGTGAGAGAAAGGTTCCATTTACCAACATGAAGACCTACAGATAAGGACAGGAAGAAAATGTTAGAGTCTTTGTAATCAATTATTTGCTTTTATTTACCTTATGGTGTGAAGAGGTGTGTGTGTAATGACTTAAGCCCACAAGGATGTTGAGCAAATGATAGCTGATTCCTGTTATTAGAAATTTCTGTGTTGCCTTGATTGCCTCTATATGGCTCCTTTATTCTTTTAATCACCTGTGTAACCAAATAAATGTTTAAAGTTTCATTTGTTCAAAGTATTTATTGTGGTTTCCGCTCTTATGGCTGAACTCTGGCTAAAGTTGAGCTGTGAGCAGAGCTGTGCATACAAAGCATTACATAGACTAGAAAAAGCCAGCAAGACACAAAATAAAGGCAAAGGAGAATGAAAACCACAAGTATTTGAGTTCACTGTTATAATTTTTGATGGACGAAATCACTTGGCAATGATTTTGAATCATGTCTGGGGGGAAGGAGGATTAGTCGTGTGATAAAATGCCCTGACCAAAACAACTTAGGGAGAAAAGGTTTACTTGGGCTGACAGTTCCAGAGAGCTAGAGTCCATCACGCTGATGAAGACATGACCACAAGCAGGGAAGAAGCTGCCAAGGGAGCAAGAAGCTGGATGACCACATTGCATCTACATTAAGGAAACAGAAATACCAGAAAACGAGCTATAATACCCCAGAGCCTGTCTTCCAGTGTGATTCTATCTCCAAAAGGTTCAATAAATTTTTCTAAAAGTGCCACCAGCTGGGACCAAGTATTCAAACACAAGGGCCTATAGTGACAACTTATATTCAAACCACAAGAGAGAGAAAGATTGAGGAAAAGGTGAGGGGAACACTGATCATTGATGAGGCTACATGAAGAGCAAGCAGTAGAATTGTGATGAACAGGGATTTTTATTTTATTTTATTTTATTTTTACTGTGTTTTTGACTTGTTTCAATTAAATTTGTCCTTATCTTCATTTGATGGTTGTTTAGCTTTCAGCTTTCTGCCATGATAAATTGCCACAAATTTAAACTAATAAATTACTTCAAGTGTAAGCAGCTCAATTTTATTATGCTACAGTTCTGTAGGTCACACATTAGACACAGATCTCTCAGGGAAAATTGAGGTGTCCTCAGGGAGGCATTGCTTCTCCAAAGATTTGTAAGATTTGTTTCTCTGTCTTTCTCACTTGCTGTGTCCCTGAGCTCATGGCTCCCTTCCTCTATCTCCAAAGCCAGTGAATATGAGTTGAATCCTTATAGCATATCACCTTCTGTCTGTCTTTCACTTTGTGTGTGTGTGTGTGTGTGTGTGTGTGTGTGTGTGTGTGTGTATTCATAAGAGGATGCATATGTGTGCAGATACATTTGTACATGTGTAGAATCCAAAGATTTCTGTACAGTGTCTTCCTCAATTGCTCTCCACCTATTTTTTGAGAAAGGATCTTTTGATGAACTTAGCGCTTGCTGATTTGTCTGGACCAATGGCTCTCAATCTGTGGTTTATGACTCTTTTGGAGTTGGACAACCATTTCACAGGGTTTGCGTATCAGATATCCTGCATATTAGATATTTACATTACAATTTATAACAGTAGCAAAATTACAATTATGAAGCAGCAATGAAAATATTTTTGTTTGCGGGGGGGGGGGGTCACCACAACATGAGGAACTGTATTAAAGGGTCACAGCATTAGGAAGGTTGAGAACCACTGGTCTAGACTAATAGGCCAGAAAGCCTCAGGGTACTCCTATTTCTGCTTCCCTCGTGCTGAGATGATAAGCTTGTACACTATGCCCAGCTTTTTATATGGGCAGTGGGGCTCAAACTCAATTCCTCATGCTTGCACACCAAGCACTTTATAGACTGTGCGGTTTATCCAGTTTCTCTTAGCCCATGTTAGCATTGTCTTAGCTGAATAACTCAGAGTAATCTCCCTACTTTAGGGTGAGGTGATTTGCATTACAATTCCATTATTAACTTCAAATCCCTTTTGCTATATATCCTACTGTATTTGGTTTCCAGAGACCAGGAGGTGGCCATTTGGCAGGGCAGGAAATGAAATTAAAATACCTACCACCAGAAAAAAAAAATCAGTATGTTCTAGATATAAGAATAGGAAAGCTTATCAAGTGATAGAAAGTAATTGGTGAACATTTAAAGAAAGGGGATGCTTCAGATAATTGAAGCTCTTTTTTCAAAATGTGATCAGGAGATTCCAGAACATAACAAAAGGAGAGAAAGCTCTCACCTGATGCCTTCTCTTCTTCATGAAGAAGGAGGTCAAAAATAGATGGAGTGTGGGAGGGCTTTGTTGCTCAAAGTGAGTGAGGACATGAGGTCAACACTGATGAGGAGGAGGAGAGAAAGAGAGAAGGGGGAAGATTTTGCAATGATTTGACTCTTCAAATCATTTGTTACAACTAAAGATCACAACTGAAATAATTTGATGAATTCCCATTTCAAATCTGTCTTATATGTACTTTTAACACATACCAAGCTCATACTTATACAAAGTTTATTTTAATTATATGATCTGTTTGAAAAACTACTAATTGTAGATTCCCAGAAATACACACTTAAAAAAATAGGGAGGGAAGAAGGAAGGCAAAAGGAACAGAGAGAGATATAGGAAAGAGAGGGAGGGAGATAGAGACAGAAAGAGAGGGAGAGAGAGAGAGAGAGAGAGAGAGAGAGAGAGAGAGAGAGCACATTAATTGAAAAAAGAATATTAACAAATAACCTACATCATTACTATTCTAGAGAAAGAGAAATTCCATTCATATTTGAGGGACCAAAATGATGTTATATAATTATAAAATTAAAAGAAATAAAAGATACATATAGGCAAGATAAGAAGGGGTAAAAGGGGGATTTTGGCATCAATTTCAGGTCTTTATTCTGAGTGGTTTATGATTTAGAGATTTGAATACCCTGAAATAATACAGAAACTCCTTCTACAGGAGCCTAATGACAGGTCTCATAATGGAAGCTGCCTGATGATTCTACTTAACTGCTCTCTCGAGCTTCCTCTGGCTTCTGCTACTGAAATTCCCCACTCTGCTCTTTCCACTTTCTGTGGTGACTGTGACTAATCAGCTGTGGTCCCTTTAGAGGCATCGCTGAAGTTTTGGCTCACTGAAATAGGCATGACCCCAAGCTTCATGTCTGGAAAACAAGCTCAGATTCTCATAAACAGCAGTTAGCAGCATATGCTTCAAACCTCTGGGTCTTTTATCCTAGGGAATGAATTATTTTAATATCAGGAACTCAAAAAAGGGAGAGGAGCCACAGGTCTTGAACAGAAGGCTAACAAAGCTTCCTTTGATGCCATACCTACTGACACTCTGGGCAAGATGTTCATTATGTGAGTGAAATCACAAAACACATTATGATACTATGTTGTACATGCCAATCAGCATCACCAGTATCCCTTTGCTAGCTCACTGTCCAAAAATTTCATTTTATTGCTTCCAAAACTTTGAACAAACTCATATAACCCTTCAAGCAGATGTATGAGGCATTAAAAACCACAGTTGCATTACTTCAAAGCCATAATTAAAAAGTTTGGTCGCAGTTCCAAGTTCACCATTGATTTCTAAGGGAAACACATTTTAGATCTTATATAAGTCCTAATAAATTACCAGCTTTGAGCAAAATAATTTTAGCTTCCCATAAAGAATAAAACAGGGTTTTATTGTGAGAAAAAGGGAAGACTAAATGATTGTAAATTTGTATTGCATTTTTATAACCACTTGGGTTTGAAGTCAAATATAATTTGACATTTTATTGATATTTCCAGTGTTTAAAGCTGACAAGAAGTACATTAAATTTTACCATGTAAATCTGATATGGCGATAAAAAGCTTCTTACACTTCTCACTGGAATGTTTCAGTAAAATAAAATAAGGAGTACCATCAAGGAAATGACTTTTTTCTTCCTATTCTGATCGTTTTCTTAAGAAGTTCTGAGGGGTTGAAAGTTAGAGTGTTCCTTAGGATTGGGTTCTCTCTCAAGAAGTGTTCTTTCCAACTATTGTAAGTAGACCCAAAGAAAACTATATATCAGTTTACCTAAAAATTGAAATGTAAACAGCACCTTTCCTTCACTTTCTTTGTAAGTCCAACATCCCTGATGCAGTGATTGCCTATGAAACCGTGGTGGCTTCTACTGTCGTCTCTATGAGAGTAAAAGTAAGTGAGGAGAGCAATCCCTATTAATTTCCTAGGGAGGCCTGCAACTATGAAGAACTACAACTTGCAAAGCTTGACATAACTGAAACTAATTGTTTTCTGCTTCTAAAAGTTAGACATCCCCCCAAATATTAGCATGGCTGTAGCCTCTGAAGGAAAATTGAGCCTTCCTGTGTCCTTTCTTCTCATGTAGTCTTTGGCATTTTTTTTTTCTTTTGATCATGACTACCTAAGTTGCAGTCATTTCTTCTGCTCCTGTGTGGCTTCTTCTTGTATCTGTCTTCACATTACTGTCTTAACACAGATACCAGATACATTAGATTAGGGATCCACTCCATTCTAGTATGACCTCATTTCAGAATAACTCAATCACATCTATAAAGATCTGTTTCAAAACCAGACTACACTCTGAGGTAGCAAGGTCTAGCATTTTATATACATATATAAATATGTGTATGTATATATGTATATATATGCTTATATACATTCAACACACATGTATATATGCATATATATGTGTGTGTATATATAATACCATTCAGTTATACCACAATCAATACTAAAGCTTAACAATGGAAGGATATCAGCTGCCATTGCCCACATAGCTACAGCATGAGGTCGCATCACTGAACATATGCAGTGGCTATGAGTTTCCGTAAAGTGGTTCTTATTAAAAGCAGAGCATATGTCTTGTCTCACACGGTGTTCATATCCTGTCATACAGCCATCCATCTGAAGCCATTCCAAAACATCCCTTTACATGAGTAAAAATAAACATAAAATGAGAATGTAATATTTTGTAATCAGTGACAGACTCAATTGGAATCAGACAGGGCATAGAACAGGAGTTTTATGTAAGACAAAAATCATGCTTATCAAAAGCTAATGTAAAAAAACAAACAAATAAAGAAAAAAAACCCATGATTAGGCTTGCCATTTGTAGGATTCTATTATATATGAATATCAGATAAATAATCTGTTAGTATTATCCTCTGAAATTATTATTTTTATTTAAAATTAAGATTTAAATGTGATCTTTTTCTTTTCCTTGCTATATCGGGAATCTCTGTCTATAATAACTTTGCCTATGAAGAGCTTTTGAACTATTTTCTAGTGTGATTGTGGAGTGGAGGTGGGGTAGACAAAAGGAACAAGAGGAAGAATATATGTTCCCAGATTCCTTCACTTTTTGTAGCATTTCATTTAAAGGTCACACAATTACTGAGGGTTGAACATAGAAATAAAAATACACACATAGGTACATATGCATGTATGAACTGAATGGCACCCAAAAACTTTAAATGTTGAGAATCTAACTCCCAATGGACTCTATTTAGAGATGGAGCCTTTACTGATTTCATGGGGGCAAAATGAGTTCATATGGATGAGGCCCTATCGAAGGGAGTAGTGTCTTTTAAAGAATGGAAACAAATGCCAGAAATTGTTCTTCTCACTGTACAAAGAAAAGTCCATGTGAGGAGGCAGGAAACCAGCTGCCTGCCACATATTTCCACAGGAAAAAATAACCAACCAACCTATGATACTTTCATCTTAGAATTATGGCCTTCAGAATTATGACAAGATACATTTTCACTACATGGACAATTTGTAGTACTCCTGTTAAGGTAATCAGCTCAGACTACACACATGTACACACACATATGCACACACACACATGCACACATGTGTACATACATACACAGGGGGGTAGTTGGAGAGAAGGAGGGAGGGAGAGGGGAGAGAGAGAGAGGAGAGAGAAAATTCATGCTTTGCATAATGACATAGTGGTCATTGCTGTACTGTAAATAAGACAATGTTCCCATAAGATGCATAATAAATTTGAAAAATCTTATTTCTTGTTACATTCTAACTGTTATAATGTCATAGCAACATAATACTTGTGTGCATAGTGTTAATAGTGTAAAATATAAGTCTTTAAAATGATGTCATGTGTTAACATTTCAATAGCCATTCACAACTGATTTTTATGTCAGCTGATTACACTATTTCTTTCATGCTTGAATTACTCTTTGTTTACTTCATTATGCCCAAGAAACAGTAAGGTATTTACACACATTCACATGTAAATGCACAAGCATGCACATACACACCCAGAAACACAGATATAAACACATTCACAGAAACATAGACACTGACCCCCTATAAACAAAGAAACACAGACACATGCATAGATGCACACACATGTATATACACATATTCTACACACACTATATATATAAAATATTATATACATTTATGTTATACATACAAATGCTACATATAATATTAAAGCTAATTCATATAATATATGTCAGGTCTTATATTTCTTCCATTAGTGATCTGTTCTGTGGTCTGTTCTTTTATGTAACCCCAAGTTTATAAATACAAAATAAATATGAATATCAAAATAGTGATATTAAGTCATAAAATAATTATTTGGTGCATATATATTATAAAAAATTTTGCCATTTCTTAAAGATGAAATATATTTTCATACTAGTGACTTTGATGTGATTAAATACTTAAAATACTTAATGTTCTTTAGAATTGATCTGTTGATTTTTTTCAGCATCTAGGCTGAGAATACTTCTCTGTATAACTATGCAGTACAAAATGGCAGAAGTATGTTTGGGACTGTTTCAGAAGTTGTTAGAAATCCTTGATTTGCTTATTATTGACTTTTTTTAAAACTCAAGTCAACAACTCAAACAGCAATTTTTAAAATAAGACATTCTAACATAACACAATCCAAAGACATATTAATGTGTTACTTACATGCTGAGGAATGACAGTAAGAACACATTAAAATGATCATTTTCTGTAAGAGAGCAAGAGCATAGGAATGCATGGCAGACATTCATCTACAGTCAGAGACGAGGCAGGGTGGGCGGGCACTGTGTAGCAGGACAGCATACATTTACACATGTGAATGCTGTGTTCAGAATCAGGGCTGGAAAGAAGCTATGCCATGCAACACAGTTGAGTGCTGCCATAATCACCTGTTTCATGACACATTTGATTTAGAATTGTTAGGCACTGTCCTTGCAGAAGACTTCTGCTGGGGCCAGATATTTTGCAAACCCCACATCCAGTTATAAAACCCATTGTAAGATTGTGATCAACAGGTTAAAAAGCTGTTACATGGGGTCAGTAATAGAGCTCAGAAGATAAAGACACTCTCAATGCATGCCTGGCAACCTGAGTTCATTCAATCTCTGGAACTCATGTAAAGGCAAAAGGGAGAATCAACATGACAGTCTTCACTGCCAATCTCTAGACATGCTGTAGCATCTCAAAGCCTGCCCTGACACAACTAAACATTTTTTTATGAAACAATAACAAATTGTTTTATGCATGGAAGGCCAAATCACAGGGTTTTAGATTCATTTGAATATATTTCCATCAGGTTCTCACAATGATAAAATTGCCTAACCACTAATTAATGAATAGTAAGATCATATTTTACATACAAGTATATGCATGTAAATATGTGAACATGGAAATGTGATCTTTTAAGCCAGGAGGAGGTTCTGTAGTCTACTGAAATAGTCATTACCAATTTTGATTTCAGTATTATTGTTGGCTGTGTAAAGGATAGTTCTAGATAATTTTTCAATTGGACTTCACACAGTGCTTCAAGTTTAAAAAGTGCTTTTTGGACAATCAACAGCAGTCTCTTTTTCTTTTTTTCTTCATTTCTGTGTGTGTGTGTGTGTGTGTGTGTGTGTGTGTGTGTGTGTGTGTGTGTGTGTTTATGCATACATATTTTACATTCCAGGGTGCATATGTGGAAGCCAGAAGACAACTTGCAGGAATGGGTTCTTATACCACGTGGGTTCCAGGGATTGAACACAGATCATTGAATTTCATGGCAAATACCTTGCTCCACTATTCCAGCTTGACACCCTAATATTATTAGTTTTTTATAGTTACTAATTGTCCAGTTTCTGTGGCACTGTTTCTTAAAATTGAGGTTTTACTGCTCTTTTAACTAGTTTAGAATACAAATGCAGTGATGTGTTTGTTTGTAAATTCTCCATATCATTATTCATTATCTATTTTTCCTGAACATTATACTATATTCCATATATTCAATGAAACACACACTTAAATTACTGAGGAAATTATTTGTTTAATAGGAAAGTTATGGTGCAGTGAAAACTTGATTCAGCAATTCTATATTGTTGGCTATAACAATGTCCTGACAAGTCCCAACTTTGAATTGTAAAATTGAGCTAAAAAAAAAAACTAGAGAGAGGTCCGATGTTTGAAGAAGAAACTCATTCAAAATAATGGAATGATTCCTTCTCCAGAAGTTGTCAATGATTTTACCCCTATCTTATCAGTCTATTTTTATTTAAGCCAAAAATTAAGGCCAAAGATTGACTTCTGTGATTGGTTTAGACCTGAGCCAAGAGCCTTAACTTACTGACCCATAAATGCAAGAGTTGCATGGTTAAACTACTTGTCGTGCTGCTTTATAGTCTTCCTGAGAAGAAGAATGAAAAGTTCATCACCATACTACACGTTTTTCACTGAAAGGTAAGAATTTTAAACTTCTATAGTAGAGAAAACTGTTTTACAACCATTTGGATGCACTGATGGTGATGTTTACATAATTTTCCTAAAAAGAAAAATGTTCTTTATAGGAAAACATGTCAGACCTCACCAGTAACAGTAAAAAAAATGTTATAAACAAAATAAAACATATTTTATAAAAGTAACTGTCTAAACCTGTTAAAACTTTGGATTTTTCAAATTTCTATTTCAATACTTGGTGATTTTGGTGATTCCAATGGACTTCATATATTTATTCTTTGAAATTCCAATTCAGTTATTACCTCTAGCAGACTGTCCCCAGACTCACATAGTTAGCCTTAGGCTAATCTGCCAGCCTGGTACTATGTTACTGTAGATATTTTTATGACAACATTTATCATGTCATAATTACAGTTATTTGTTTATGAGCCTATGTCCTTGTCTAGAGTAATTTTATTATCCAGATCAGACATTATAGTTTCTAGCATGTGATAGGCAACCTATAAAGGTTTGTAGAAGTCAATTTAATTCAACAGAGCAATGCTAGGTGGGGCAGTCTTCAACACTTTGAGCTAAGAAAAAACATTCATTAAAAATCTCCATTAGATGCTTCAGAAATTAAAACCAGTTTGGAACATGAAAATACTTGGTTTTAAGTAGGGCTCTCAGGATAAGAGCAGTCAGCATGTGGGAGCAAAGGCCATGGTACAAGAGGTAGACTCTAAGCTCTTCCTCACTAACTGCAAAGCTTCATGGATTACCTAATCATTCTCTTCCCTCATCTGTAAAATCGGAGTCCCAGGAGTGGCTGCTTCAGGGCTGGTAGGCAGCTTCAGTAAGTGAGCATAGGTGAAGTTTATAGCACGTGATGCATGGTAAGCTCCCACTGTTTTTGTTTTTCAAAGACGTGTGGTAGACATTTCTAGCTGTTTACATGATTAAAACCTTCCATTTCTATCCCACCACTGTGGTGGTATTGTGTTCCCCAAAATATTGTGTACTCTAATAAATTTATCTGGGGTCAGAGAACAGACAGCCACTAGATACAAAGGCTAGAAAATGGTGGCACTCATACCTTTAATCCTAGCATTCCAGAGATAGAAATCCCTCTGGATCTCTGTGAGTTCAAGGCCACATTGGAAATAGCCAAGCATGGTGACACATGCATTTAATCCCAGAAAGCCAGCCTTTAATCCCAGGGAGTAGTGGTAGAAAGCAGAAAGATATATAAGGCGTGAGGACCAGAAACTAGAAGCTTTTGGCTGGTTAAGCATTGTGGCTGGTTAAGCATTCAGGCTTTTGAGCAGTAATTCAGCTGAGACCCATTCCGGATGAGGACTCAGAGGCCTCCAGTCTGAGGAGACGAGACCAGCTGAGGATCCGGCGAGGTGAGATAGTTGTGGCTTGTTCTGTCTCTCTGATCTTCCAGCATTGACCCCAATAACTGGCCTTGGGTTTGATTTTATTAATAAGAACTTTTAAGATTCCTGCTACATCTGCTGCCCAACGTTCGTGTTACGAATTCATGAAAAAGCTGTTTGCCTGGGCCTTGTGAGCCCCAGCTCAGGCCCACATTACACTCAGCTGGTTGTGGTGGCACACGCGGTAGGATTTGCTGAAGGAGACAGAGGCAGGAGGATCCCGAGTTTGAGGCCGGCCTAGGAGGCTTGCGAGAAGCTTTGACCCGGACTGAGCCACAAACAGTGGTGGGACCATGGAAGCAGTGGCTACTGTTCCACGTTGCCAGCTTCTTCTCATCATGTTGGTGACTGCGGTGATGCTGCTACCTGGGACGAAGGGTTTACTGCTGCTGGTTCAGAGAAGAATTGCCAGGACCATCGTGTTACAAGAAAGCATCAGCAAAGGTCAGTTTGGAAAATTTTGGCAAGAAATGGTGGGGAGAAATTGTTGTGAAGATTTTCTGTTCTAGGGAAGAATGTTCATGGTTCCAAGAGACAGACATTTATCACACTGTGATTGCTTCAAACCACAGAGGAGGCACAAAAAAAAAAAAAAAAAAAAAAAGAAAAGAAAAAAAATGTCTTCGGGAAACCATGACCACGCCTAACAGTGACTTTGAAATCTTCAAAAAGATGACAGGATCCTACAACGATGATTCCACATGGACTATGGCAAAGCCATTAAGCCGATTAACACCATGGAAAAATCGACTTTGGACTACAAACTGGTCAGAACAATTTCGAGAGGACTAGTTGAGATGATCCAGCCTGACAGACTACTCAAACAAGAACTTGAAACAAGCCTTGAACTTTCCTATTATGCAGAGACTGGACAAATGATACAAGACTTGATGATTAACCCAAAAATTTTCTTTTCAAGATTCCCTAAAGATATCTTCACCCCTAGAAAGCAAAAGAAAAAGAGAAAATAGATATGAGATAGATCATAGAATCTACTCTGAAAAAAAAGATAAAGAAATAATAGGATAAATAGGTAGATCATTGAATCTACACTGAAGAAATAGGGGAAGATATAAAAATGACAAAAGGTAGACTACTGAATTTATTATGAAAAGAAAAGAGAAAATATGGATATGATAAGATAAAAAGGGAGATTATGGAATCTACTTTTAAAAAGGAACTACTTGTTTTAAATAAGATAAGTAATGAAAATTTTTTGGTCTGAGTTTATCAGATGTTACTGGACTGGACATTGTTAATATATATAAAATAGAGTTTTTTGTCTGGGTCTGTCAAATGTTAATGGACTAGACATTGTTAATGTAATCTTGACTGTATATTGCATATACTTATTGAAGATAGTTTGTCTTGTATTAGTTATAAGCTTTTTTTAATTTTAGACAAAAAGAGAGGAAATGTGGTGGTATTGTGTTCCCCAAAATATTGTGTACTCTAATAAATTTATCTGGGGTCAGAGAGCAGACAGCCACTAGATACAAAGGCTAGAAAATGGTGGCACTCACACCTTTAATCCTAGCATTCCAGAGATAGAAATCCCTCTGGATCTCTGTGAGTTCAAGGCCACATTGGAAATAGCCAAGCATGGTGACACACGCCTTTAATCCCAGAAAGCCAGCCTTTAATCCCAGGGAGTGGTGGTAGAAAGCAGAAAGATATATAAGGCGTGAGGACCAGAAACTAGAAGCTTTTGGCTGGTTAAGCATTTGGCCTGGTTAAGCTTCAGGCTTTCCAGCAGCAGTTCAGCTGAGAGCCATTGGGATGAGGACACAGAAGCTTCCAGTCGGACTAAACGAGACCAGCTGAGGATCTGGCCAGGTGAGGTTAGCTGTGGCTTGTTCTGTCTCTTTGACCTTCCAGCATTCACCCCAATAAACGGCCTCGGGTTTGATTTTATTAATAAGAACTTTTAAGATTCCTGCTACACACCACACTTTTTTCCTAATCAAGTCCATACTTACTCTGTTGGCACAGTGCTGTGGGATGTTCTGTATATCCTGTGGGAGCCCATTCTTGGGTTCCTCCTGGCTTTACCCAGCAGGTCCACATAGAGGATGATTAGGACCATGGGTCTGAGTGCAGGTGTCTGAGATGGTCTGTACTTGGCTGTGCTGGGGGATGGTCTGTATGCCAAGTTGCTCTGACTGGTCAATAAATAAAACCTGATTGGCCTGTGGCTAGGCAGGAAGTATAGGCGGGACTAACAGAGAGGAGAAATAAAAGAGCAGGAAGGCAGAAGGAGTCACTGCCTGCAGCAGCCACCAGGACAAGAAGCATGTAAAGTACCGGTAAGCCACGAACTACGTGGCAAGGTATAGATTTATAGAAATGGACTAATTTAAGATATAAGAACAGTTAGCAAGAAGCCTGCTACGGCCATACAATTTGTAAACAAAATAAGTCTCTTTGTTTACTTGGTTGGATCTGAGCGGCTGTGGAACTGGTGGGTGAGAGAGATTTGTCCTGACTGTGGGCAAGGCAGAAAAACTCTAGCTACAGCACAGTTTTCTGACTCAGGTGATAGGATTCCTACGTAGCCTCAGGAAATAAACACCAATGTCCCTTTATGTTAGTCCCCTAGCACTTGGACTAGTGGCTGAAGAGTGGTCAGCACAAGTTAGCAGGAAGCTTGGAGCCCGTGACTCTGAATGCAGATAATGTTTGTCTTTGTTATTTAAAAAAAATATATGATTGGCTCAAGTGTTTTCTTTTTCCCTCACCCTCGTTCATGTAGGTGGAGTTTTCCTGTCTTGACCACTTGTTCCCAAATAACTGACACAGAAGGTTAATATTATTTATAAATGCTATGTAACAGGAATCTTAAAAGTTCTTATTAATAAAATCAAACCTGGAGCCAGGTATTGAGGTGAATGCTGGAAGATCAGAGAAGCCGAACAAGCCACAGCTTCCTCACCTCGCCAATATTTCAGGTGATCCTGTTTCCTCAGACTGGATGCCTCTGAGTCCTCATCCAGAATGAATCTCAGCTGAACCATTGCTCAAAGCCTAAAAGCTTAACCAGCCAAAAGCTAGTTTCTGGTTTTCACACCTTATATATCTTTCTGCTTTCTGCCATCAGTCCCTGGGATTAAAGGCTCACTTCTTGGGATTAAAGACATGTATCACCATGTCTGGCTGTTTCCAATGTGGCCTTGAACTCACAGAGATCCAGAGGGATTTCTGCCTCTGGAATGCTAGGACTAAAGGTGTGAGTGCCACCATTTTCTAGCCTCTGTATCTAGTGGCTGTTCTGTTCTTTGGCCTCATAGAAGTTTATTAGGGTGCACAATATTTTGGGAAACACAGTACCACCACAATGCTCAGCTGATAGCTCAGGCTTGTTACTAGCTAACTCTTACATTTAAATTAACCATATTTCTTATCTATGCTTCACCACATGGCTCATGGCTTGTCACCTCATTTTCTACACATCCTGCTTCCTTGGTGGCTGGCTGGAATCACCCCTGACTCTACCCTTCTTCCTCCCAGCATTCTCTTATTCTGGTTTTTCTCCAGATTCTGCCCTTCCTCATCTCATCATTCTCAGTTTGGCTTTCCCACCTAACTTTATCATGGTAGATGATAGATAAATAGATAGATAGGGATTCATTCCATAAGTTATGTGATTCTAGAGAATCCTGACTAATACATACTGACAAGATCTCCACCCTCCACTAAAAATATAAATGTAGCAATTAGCCTCTTGTTTGCATAAATAACAAATAATTTGAACACCACAAAAATTATGTTTCTGAAGTCATAAAACAAACAACATCTATGTTTGAAATTCATTCATTTATTCAACAAATAATGGTTGGGTATGTATATCATATATAAAGCACACAAAAAATAGATCTTGCCTTTTTGCTCATTTGATTTGTTATAAAAGAGAATGTTTTTAATAGTTGTGAATGCAAATGAGAGGCAGATTTAAGCTGGACCCTAAGTTATAGGAGAAGCCAACATGGGGACTGGAATCTTGCTTCTTTCTACATGAACGGAAGATCAGATCAGAAGGCAGTCTGTTAACATAGATGACAACAGCAGAGAAGAAGTTAGACTTTATTGTAAGAATCAACTTCTGAAACTGGTTTCATTTATAGAAACAAAAGGCCTTCATGGTGATATTTTATTTGTACTGAAGTGTGATTTTATTTGTATGTTAATAAATAAAGTTGCCTCAGGGCCAGAGCTAATATAGCAAGTCATAGCAGAAGCTGGGCAGTGGTGGTGTATGCCTTTAATCCCAGCTCTTGGGAGGCAGAGCTAGGCAGATCTCTGTGTGTTCAAGGATACAGCCAGCATGGAGACACATGCTTTTAATCTCAAAACCAACCATAGAAGACCTGGAAGTCTGTATAGATGGGCAGTGATGAGGAGGTCATGTGGTTGGGTTTACAACTAATGAGAAGGCAGAATAGAAAGTAAATAGAAAGGACAAACACACAGGAAGTAGGTCTCTTGGCTGAAGAGGACAGCAGCAGCAGTGAAGGGTAAGGTTTCTAGTTCTTAGCTCTGACCTCTTGGGCTTTCATCTTTGCATTGGCTCTGTGTTTTTTATTTATCAAGACGGGTAAATCTACAGGCTTTCACAGAAGTGGCTCCCATCTTCCCCCAACCATTCACATTTCCCATGGTTCTGTTAGTTCATTTTCTTTTAAGGTCAGAAGGCTCAATTCCAGACAGATTCCTGGATAGAACTATAGGGAATTCTCTCCCTGAAGCTATAGGAGTTGTTAAATATTGAATTGCTATTGGCCTAAGGGGAGGGGACCCACTCCAATAGCAGCATAAACTGCACCTGCATAATTCATAGACTCTCTGCTTCTTCAAATGCACTCAAACTAAAAGAAACATTTTAAAAGATTTTCCAAAAGAAAAAAAGATTATACCAGGCCATATCAAAAGGCAATGAAAACATTACTCAGAACTAAGGTAATAGAGGGCAGAATCTGACCTCAACACCAACAAAACAAAAGACTAGTGACAAATTACTGAGAGACATTATGGGGAAGGCAGCCCATGTCATTAGGCCTTATGTGTTGACTGGTTAATACTAATCAGTGCCAGGCTTGCACCAGCCCAGAGAGTCTAGAGGGTGTATCTTTGCTTTTCTTGACTATTGCAGTTTACATGAATGACTCCTAGTTGCCCTCATAGTATATGTTTTTGCATACATAAAGGGCAGAAAGCAGATTTCAAACAAAAAGGTTTCTAAGGTAAATACTGAGATAAGAAGGAGTTGTGGATTATAGTTAGAAGAAATTAGCTCCAAGTTTAGTCAACGGGAAGTGGTCAGTATACCTAGAGAACCACTGAGGCTATCTGGTCAGTTTCTCACTCATCAGCAGGGCTGTCAGCATTCAGCATTACCTAGGGTAGAAACGTTTATTGGCTATTGACCCTAAATTAATTTTTATATACATGTTTAAACATCAACAGGGAAGAAGCCCTCTGTTTCTTTTAATCCTTTCAATACAAGTTTAAAGTTAGGTTAAGACATAATGGAAGAAGAGACATTGCCACATATATATTTTTAAATTTTTATGTATATGAGTATTCTGCCTGTGGCTGCAAAAGCCAGAGGAGGGCACTGAATCCCCCAGAACTGGAGTTACAGATGGTTATGAGCCACTATGTGGCTGCTGACTTTGAACTTGCATTCTCTGGAAGAAAATCAAGTGCTCTTAACTTCTGAGCCATCTTTCCAGTTCCAATATTGCTACATATTTAAATATCTCAAAGTAAATAAAGCTAAGTGGAAAATCTAACAACTCTTCATTAGAAGCCATCCTGTGAAGCCAGGGTTTTCTCTCTATCCATTTCATTTCCCCCATGCCTCATCAAGAGAGTTGATTTCTGTCTTCTATCTCAATCCCCAGCATATAAAATAAACAAATTTAATGCTCAACACTGTCACTCACTAGCATATGATGGGATCCAAGGCATATTGCACACAGCTTTCCTCCTATCAGTTTTGTGCAAGATTAAATACTAAGTACTATACAGATTTTTTCAATGGTTATCCATTGTATTCAAGCTTAGTTTTCTTCCTTGCTAAAGAGAAAAGATTATCATAGATTAATCACAACCTTTTCTTTGCTATTATCACACATCAAACTGTTGATTCCAAGCAAAATTCTGTCATCTGTTGCTTTGTCTCACTTTTCTTTTTTCCTTCCTTTAGATACTTATTTGTTTTTTATTGTACTCTGTCCTGAAAAGAATATGAAAATTTGTACTAAACTACACTGTAGCATGAATGAAGGCTATGTATGTAGCCATGCTGAATCACCCCCAAAACTCAAGTGATTGAAGAATGTGAACAGAGTGCCTTTACTAGTCCAAGGAGATTTTCTGTCACCTATCCCTCAGAAAAGAGAATATCACAACCATGACCTCTGGCAGAGAGTCATGTTGCATACCACAGGTTCTTTTTTTTTTTTTTTTTTTCTTATGACATCTGCCTTCTGGAAATACAATTCTTATTTGCATTTCTAAAGCAGCTCCATTGGCTTTGACTATATTTCTAAAAATACATAAGCCCTGACTCCATTTACATATGAACTCAGATGATCGCTTACTCTGTCTAGGGCTTTTTTTTTTTTTTTTTTACAAAGATAATGGAAGGCACAGGCTTTTGAAAGATGGTCATCAAGACCTGTATTCCATTTCTCTATACGCAGAAAAGTGTATATAAGTCTATAAGCAATGCACCTGCCTAGCGATCAGTATCTCAAGAAATGCTCAATATGCTTATGGAAGGTATGTGTGTGGGGATGGCATTTGCACAAAGGGTGTCTAAGAACTAAACTTATCAGAAGAAATAAATACATTTTCTTTTGGTTTCATTGAAGTGGACTTCACTAAATCTAGCCATAGTTGCCCAGAACTATGGGACTGTTAAAAGAAATATAAAAATAACACAGAAGCAGAAAACTTACAAAAGAGAACATATGATAATGAAGATATAACATTTGGCATGCCCTAGCCATTTCTTCAGAGTGTTCTCATCACATCACAGACCCAGGCACTGAAATATATAACTTCCAACACAATTGCTTAGAAGTACAATTAAAGGTTGCAACACTCACTTTCTGTAAAGTCACAAATATATTCTGAAGGAATATAAAATCAATGTTCCTATTAGGTCTTAAACGGCTTGTGCTTATACTATTGCAATAGATCCTGTGTTACAAGAGCACATACTTATAGCATAACAGTAAATCATAAGTGTATAACTCAATGGATTTTCACAAAGAACGACCATCACCCTGATGGAAATATAGAGCCTTCCATACATTGAAACATGGTACCTGATATCTCTGGTCAGTCACCATACACACCATTTTCTCCTAAGTTAACTATTGCTGGACTTAAGTCCAGTGCCATAAGATTCTGACTTTACACAAATGGAGCCATATAAATTGAAGTTTTGTTTTGCTTTGTGCATGCGTGCATGTGTGCCTGCATGAGTGCATGCCTACGTGTGTGTACGCACGCGCTTTTGTGTGTACATGAATTTGGGTTCCCAGAAACCAAACTATAAAGTTAGATACCCTGGAGCTCTTAACTACTGAGCCATCTCTCCAGCACTCTCAAGTCTTTTTTGATATTCCTCTTCCACTGTGATACTTCTGCATTTCATCCATGCATCTTCATTCTTTCTCATTTCTGTTCTGTTCTGACATCATTGATGTGTGCTTTTGAATTTGTAGTTATTATACCTAACGGTGCTCTGAACATCACTGCATGTGTCCTTAATACCCATTTCTTGCTTCTTTGTTATTTTTACACTTATAAATAAGTTCATTGGGTTAGAGTAAGCACAAGTTTTTAGGACTTCATCCATATGCTAGTCAGTGTTTCTGTTCTTGCATAAAGCCTTGACTGACCATGGAGCAGAAGGCTCAATAACTCATTCTCTAAACACTCATACAAAGAGACATCTAGTCTCTCTCTCTATATATAAATAAGATGAAAACTAGAGAATTAACACATTTTTGGCAATCTTTATACAATGCGTGGTTTCATCCCAGCATTTCTTCTTTATTCTCTCTCAGTAGTTACCTAGCAAACTCCAATAGCTGCTTGAGTCATTTTCTTCATAAATTCACATTCTTTTGGATTTCCTTCCCATCCCCATTTCACTTCTCAAAGTAAGCTTCTTGCAATATAATTTCCTTACAGCATCTTTGGAGGAGATTCTAACCTCAAAGAAAAAGTATGGCTGTTTGTTTGGGGCTGGTAGTATTGGATTTTCCAATTGTGAGTGCATCAATCCCTAGCTGTAATTTTCTGCCTCTCATCAGAACAGTCTGCCTATAGAAATATATCCTTGAAAATCTGGGGACTCTTGGAATCAATGAAAACACATAATCTTAACTATTTCCCCAGTGCTGTTAACACTCCTTAGCTTAACTAACTAGTCCTTCTATCTAATTTGTCTCTTAGATGCTGATATTTCCTCTGGTTTATTGCTGGTCTGCTCTGCTTCTCACATCATATTCAATCTTTGAAACTATTCATCAAACACCAGGGCATTCTTTTATTTCTTATTATGAATAACAGATAGTTATTAGAGAAAATTAGAAATTAATACAAGTTAAATGAACCAACTTAATCTTGTGCCCACCATCAATAAATAATTGTAATTATTATTTCATTACCAATGTTTCCATTATTTGTATGTTCTTTAGGTGTTTGAGGCAGAGGGAAAGTTGAGCTGCTGTACAATCTTAGGAGCTACCCCAAGGACGCCAATAATGACTCGTAAAATTGATCTTTTGAGGCCCTTCTGGATAGAACAAGAGGAACAGGCTTGTATTATCCAATTTATTTGGTCACTGGATATGAGGTCACAGAGCATGATCTTTAGAGGGGCCACTTTATTGAGTAGACATTTGGTAAGTATCTAATTATGGAGGCTCCTTGGTCTACAAAGTAAAATCTAGGTGGTATGCTACAAAACCATCCATAAAAAAACATATTGAAATCATATTTTTTTTCTTGAAAGCCACTACCACCAAGGTTTGAAATTTCCAAGTTTCAAAGCTAAATATTTTGAGGACATACATCAAAGATAATAAAGTATCCATTATCAGTTTTAGAAAGTTGCGGATGTTTCCATAGCAATTGACTTGTACTTTAACAATTAAGCTATTTCTATTTTAATAGATAATTTGCATTACTCAGCATGTTCAACTCATTTGAAAAATAATTCAATTGTCTTATTTATGAATAGGAAACCACTCTGTTTTCATCTATGAGATGGTATCTATTCATACTGAGTGAAAATGAACAGCTCTCCTTGTAAAATCTTTTAATAACATTTTTCAATAGTTTCAATGAGGTTTCTGTATGTTGTTTGCCTTCCTTTATGGATGTTTTAGAAACTGTGGTGAAAATATATTTCTTTATCTGGAGGAACATAGAGTTTTGGATTTTGTTTTGATTTTTTATTATGTTCAAATATTGCAAATCTTGATTTGACACTTCTTTGCCTAATGAAGTTACTTACATGTAATCCCTATGGTATGCACACATTCATTTATGTTTTTGCTGGAGTGAAAAAAAGGGGAGAAGAAAAAGCCAAGTGAATATGGGAATGTAATTAGTGTTGTCACAGCCTGAGGGGCCACAGTCCTTGTTCACTATGCACGCACTGGGAGATGTATAAATAAATCTGATGTCTTTACACCAATGATCTTGCTATAAAAACAAACCTTCACATAAACTTGTCAAGACTGCTTCACATGAAAGCTATAAGCCTTGGCTTTCGCCCAACTAAGTCACAGCAAAAATGTTTATTTTGGTCACTAATTGTTATATGAAAAGGTCAGATTCATGTAACATAAGGAAAACATTAGTTTCTCACTCCCCTGACCCAAGATTGCAAACATCAAACATAGCACCGATAATTTACATGCCTGTTTTCTCTGCACTTGCATTCAACAAAGCAAGGAGGGTCCCACTGAGGCATGCAAAAATCTCCCTCTAACAAATGCAGACCAGTACATTAATAAAGCATGCCTATTATTAGAATTCTTAAACAATATTTGCAACCAGATAAGTTTCTTATTATCAGTTCTACAGTCAGATGGAAATATTACATACATAGAACATTAATTAATGAAATCTTTATTGTCGAGTAGTTGCCAAAGATTACTAGCAACACAATCATGGTTTGAAAACAGATGAGAAATTTGACTTGCAAAATGTCCATGGAGATGTGTGACTGCTAATATATTTGTGCTGTGCATGACCATGCATGCCACTCTTAGGCAAAACCAGGATGGCTTTAATTGTTTTTGTGTTTGTGCATATGTTCTCAGTGCACCCAAGCCTTCTTCCACTGTGTCATGAATTCATATGCTTACATTTGTAGACTGTGTACAACAAAGCCACTTATGCATAAACTGGTATGTAAGAAACAACCTGATAATGTAAGCTTTGCAGTTTATAGCACGTGCTAGAAACTAAATTTGTTCACAAATATTGTCAGAAAATTAGTAATAGCCATAAATGTAGCATCAATTATGGCAGCAAGATCTATAATTCTAATCACGATTTTTGCACATGAGGTAGTAAAGGGCTGTCATTAAATTAACATTTAAAGCCATTTAAATTCTTTACTTCACCAATTCCTCTGTAATTTTAATTGAATTGGTGCTTTTCTTTTTGGTAATTTAGCTTCATAGGAGACCATATACTTGACAAAATATTGAATGGAGATTTTTATCAGGAAATTTAATATTTAAAATAAAACAACTTAAAAAAATGAGTTATAAGCCAATGAGCTCCTCCCACCCATTCTACAAACACTCAAATCAAATTCAAACTTTATTCAACTTAAACATTTTTCTTGTTTTAATGCATTTTCTGTGCCTTAAAATATTTATGGTAAGTACTTACAATATGAAAGGTTATTTGTCTGGATGCTTTTGTCCTTGGAAGGATATTATCTTCAGGGGCTTTTTGCAATGCTTTGTTTTCCTACTCCTTGATGCCATCTCATTGTTTGTGAAGTGAATGCTTAGTTAAAGCATGGTAAAGTGGGCATTATTTACTCAGTAAACCTTAACAGCTTCACGGAAAAGCTCTAGAGTTAGCCGTTATGAGAAAAGGGGTGCTTACAGAACAAATGCTTAGAGAAATTTGCCTCTGATGGACTTTATTCTAACGGAATTTGAGTATCTGCTGTAGCAAAGGACCATTTCTGCGACAATTTGGCCCTAAGCATAAATTGTCATTCATTTTCACACTGCTTAGGGAAGTAAGGAAGAGATTGGAATTTCTGGTCTAATTTCAAAGCAAATTCTTTGTCATAGCATACTGAATTTTGGCACTTCTTTGAGTGAGACATTTTGGCTGTTTTAGTCCATCCCTTTCATATGAAAAGTGTTCCATTATTCTGGGAACAAATAGAATAATGAGAACATTAGTGCACAATGAAGTGGAACTTCTTTTATCTTCAGCTAGCAGATGCTCAATACAGAAATGATCTTCTCAATCTTAGTAAATACAGACAATAGTGGCACAGCCAACTGCAACTTTGTCTTAGCTGTAGTAAGACTGGTACATATCATTCAGCTACTCAAGATAGAGTTAGCTTTGAAGATTGGAATCCAAAATGATTTTTATCTGTCCTGGTTCTTAAAACATATTTTAGCCTCTATCTCAGGAGTGTTAAATCTAGAATCACCGGCTACATCTCTATCCTGGGTCACTTTGCCCTTGCTCTGTAATCTTTGTCTAATTCTTATTCTATTCACTGTATAAAGAAAGGGGTCCAGTCATCAAGTAAAAGTGTTGAGGTGTCCTAGCCTTGCCAACAAATTCTATCTTCTTCCTCTAATTAGCATCACCTTAAAAAGAATCAGGGGCAAAGGTCAGTTGTAAGTCACCGGTGAGTGTCAATAGAGAAAACTGCACTGAAATCTGAAGAAAGGGGCACAGGTATGAAAAACTGAGTAATCTCTCACATAAAGCCAAGCAAAATGGAGACAATAACATTCTATGCTTTGATGTTGAGAAGCAATCCAAAAGATACATTTCTAAAGATAAATACAGCATTAATCATCTACTAGAAATATCTTGACTCCAATGATTAATGCTATAGTTAGATAGCTAATAGAAGAACCTCTAGTGTTATTAGTGATACAGAAAATCTAGTTTAATCTCCAGCTAAATGAGATTTTCTTATTGTTCTTCTTTTGTGATTCATTCATTATTCATCCATTCAAATACATGTAATATAATATTTATTATTATTAATTCTTTGAAAAACATCTCACATAAAGTATTTTGATCATATTTGCTCCCTCTACCACTCTTCCCAATAATTCCTCACAGATATACCCCTCATCTTCCCACCCCTCATTTCTTTCTTTTAAATTATTTTGTTATATGGATGCATATATAATTATATAAATATAACAAAGTGAAACCATTTAGTATTGCTCGCATCTTTCTATATATGCATGACCACTTGATTTGGACAATTGATTAGGACGCTCATCCTTGGGAGGGACTGATCTTCCCTCTTTCAGGAGTCATTAATTTCCTATGGCTTTTCTTTTAGGAAGGAGCCTTGTAAGATCTCTTTCATCCACATTGACTGTCAACTTAGGTGTCATGTGTATTATTGAGATTTCTTAAGTGTAGTTTCTATTTCTATAAAAAAGAAAAAGACACAATCACATAGCAGATGTCCTGGGCCTCTGGTTCCTACAACCTTTCTGCCCCTCTTCTTGGATTCCCTGAGCCCAAGAGGTTGTAGTTTAGCTATATTAATTCAGGCTGAGTACTCCACTATCAGTTATATTCTCTGCATTTCTCAAGCATTAACCTTGCAGCAAGCATTATCTAGGAGCAGGGAGGTGATAATAGGGAATAAGAAATTCTACTCTCCTAATGAGTTATTTTGTAAAATATTTTGTAAAAGAGAGCAGGAGAAGATTGTGTACAGATAAATGATTATGATTTTCTGATATTGCAGATGCTGTAAAGAATATCAAGAAGGATTTTACTTTCTAGTGTAGTGGAAGTGAAGCAAAGAACATAGGATTGATGATGGGAAGTGATGTTAACAGCAGTAGGACTAACACAATAACAACCTCATCATTTTCACACGTTAGGAAATGTGTAGTTTTCCAAAACAGGGAAATGTTGTGGCTAATACAGAGAGGTGGGTAGAAACCAATAATGCATATTTTATTCAAATGGTGTTTGGAATTCACTGAAGAGTTCCATTCATTATTTTAAAACAATGCATTAACTGCTATATAGACAAAGTATGGAGGAAATAAGATTGACTCAAGAAGACCATTTATCACATCATTTTTGAATCCAGGAAGGAAATGACCATGGTTTGGAAAAGGGTGATGCAGGTGGAGATGGGAAGTAGGCACAGTAATGACACATCTTGGAATTGCTTTTGATAGGATATCCAAGGATAAATGTGAGAAATCTCCATATAATGCATAGACATTAGATTTGTGTGGTGATATTTGGTTGTACTCTAATAAAATTTGTTTGAATATCAAAGGACAGAGCCAGCCACTAGATTAAACATAGAGGTCAGGCAGTGGTGGCACACAGCTCGAATCCTAGCACTAGGGAGGCAAAGATCCATCTGGATCTCTGTGAGTTCAAGGCCACACTGGGCTACATGAGATTGATCTAGTCTAGGAGAGAAACAGAGCCAGGCAATAGTGGCACACACCTTTAATCCCAGTATTTGGGAAGCACATACACCATTAATCCCAACACTAGGAAGGCTGAGATAGGAAGTGAAATGACTGGGCAGAAAAAGGCATATAAGGCATGAGGAGCAGGAACTAGAGAGCCCTTTTGTCTGAGGACTCAGAGGCATTCAGTCTGAGGACTCTTGGAGACAGGACTTGCTGAGGAGTTGAGGAGGTGAGAAGTGGCTATGGCTTGCTCCTTTGTCTCTATGATCTTTCAGCATTTACCTTGATATCTGGCTCCATGTTTTTATTATAAGACCATTTAGGATTCATGCAACAGATCTGTACAAAATTCTGGAGTGCAAAGCAATTGGAAGTTGAAAGCTACTTACTAAAGATATTTACTAATCTCACAGAGTTAATGTTAGAGCTGTGACTACCAGAACCTAGGAGAACCTACTTCAATTTATTCATCTTATTTAAGGCAGTTGTACTGTGTCTCTTTCTTGTACAGTTTCTGTTATATTCTTTTTGTCTAACTGAAAGAAGAAAATAAATCCAGTAATTGGGAAACATTGCCTATACTCAGTCATTATTGTTTTTGCTCCCATCTCTCTTACAGTATTCATATTCTGTTCAATTTTCTCTATTAATATTAACCATTTTATCAAATTGAAAGTATTGATGGAAAAAGATACATTTATTTTATTAAACTGATACTACGCATGGGCTTGGAGAAAATGAGTCATGTGACTGCTAGTTCAGAAACATTCATTACATGCCTTTTTTATGAAATGCATTTTTCTTTCTGTTTTGTGACTTTCGAACTTTATCTGTCCTACTTTGTCATTTTATCAAATTATTAGAAATTTGAATATAATCAACAAAAATGGAAAATGTGTTGTAACATTTCCTGGATCTTGTTTTATCCCAAGATCTGAGGAGAATATAAGTGGACAAATGAGTACAATTTACTACGAGGGAAGACAACAATCCACCAAAATTTCATCCTTGCTTAAAACGAAGGCAAATATGCATTTCTGTTTAAGAAACATAGATGCTAATGCAGAAAGAGGACTAGATGTGCATCTGTTTAGTACTTTTGTTTCTGATAAATCAGAACATAGAAACGGGGTGTTTAACACGTGTTTTGAGTCCTCCTTTAATGATTTTAAGTATTTAAATCAAGACATTGATACAATTTAAGAACTCGGGATACATATTTCTTTTATTTATTAATTTTATTTTTACACAATGTATTTTGATTATGTTTTCCCCTCCCCTACTCCTCGAACACCCTCCCTATCTACCCAGCTTCATGTTCTTTCTTCTCTCTCTCTATCAAAAAATAAAACTAAAAACAATAAACCAAAATAAAGCTAAAATCAAACCTCAGAAAAAACACAAAAATGCTAATCAAAATTAACAGGCAAAAGACCAATAAGACAAAAAAAAAGTGATGCTAAAATAAAGCAAAATGAAACAAAAAGCCTAAAAAATACCATTGAGTTCATTTTCTTTTTTTTTTTTTTTTTTTTTTTTTTTTTTTTTTTTTTTTTTTGGTTTTTCGTACAGGTCTTCTGTGTAGCTTTGCGCTTTTCCTGGAACTCACTTGGTAGCCAGGCTGGCTCGAACTCACAGAGATCCGCCTGCCTCTGCCTCCCGAGTGCTGGGATTAAAGGCGTGCGCCACCACCGCCCGGCCATTGAGTTCATTTTCATTGGCTAACTATTCCTGGGCATGGGGCCTGTCCTGGAGTGTGGTTGATATACCTTTGAAATACTTCCTCACCCTCTACTAAGCCTAGAAGTGGAACAGTGATAGGAAAGTGTGGTGGTAATCTAATTGTACTGAATTATTATTTTGATTGTATGTTAATAAATAAAGTTGTCCGGGGGTCAGAGCTATTAGAGCCATAGCAAGAGTGTGGCGGTGGTGGCACACGCCTTTAATCCATAGATATCTGTGTGTTCAGGGTCAGAGCTATTAGAGCCATAGCAAGAGTGTGGCGTGGTGGCACATGCCTTTAATCCCACAAGATCTCTGTGTGTTCAGGGATATAGTCAGCATTGGAGACATATGCCTTTAAGACCTAGGGGGCTGTACATTCAGACAGTGAGGAGGCAGTCATGTGTTTGGGTTTACAACCAATGAGAAGGCAGAACAACATACTATAAAAAAACGAACCGACAGGAAGTAGGTCTCTTTTTCACGAAGCTGGGACAGCAGGAGGAAGGGTGAGATTTTAGCTCTGAGCTCTGACCTCTCGGCTTTCTCTTTTACATTGTTTCTGTGTTTCTTATTTAATAAGACGGTTGGATACATCAATATCTGGTGCCCAATGTGACAAGAATCCATTAAAAACTGCTTGGCTTGGCGGCAGGTCTGCTTTCCCGCAAGGGCGGCAGGCAGCCGGCGGCGGTGGCGGCGGCGGCGGCACGCGGCAGCCGGCGGCGATCAGCTTCTTAGTCCGAGCAGCGGCTTCTTAGCCTAGGTCTAGTTCTGCTTGACCTCAGGCTGGACTATCTGTGAGCTGCTTGCTTAAATCCTGCTTGCTTAAAGCCGGTGCTACAAACAATTCAGAGTTGCCCTGCCGAACAGGGCCCTGCCTGTAAAGCCAATGCACGTGGTCGGAGCTTAAGGAAGCCAGACCCAAGCCTTGACTCGGCACAAGAGGGAACACGTGGCTGCATTTAAACTTTAGCCAGCTACGCTTTCTTGCTCTCTCTCTCTCTCTCTCTCTCTCTCTCTCTCTCGCTCTCTCTCGCTCTCTCTCGCTCTCTCTCGCTCTCTCTCGCTCTCTCTCTCTTTCTCTTTGGATTTACACCTGGGACACTAGGTGGTTGCTTTGAAAATCCCCTCGGATTTCTACTGTTCTACGCAGATTTGGTAAGTCATAACATATCAGATATTTTAAAGGAAACTATCTAAAAGAGAATTTTTTCCACATTAAAAAACAAATGGGTTTTATGTGTACATTGGAAGAAAATTGGTTTTTGTTTGAAATTTTAGGCAGTCTGGCACTGGAAAAACTATATAATATTAGTATTGGTGGAATTATGCACCTTATCACTATACTAATCCACATTTTAATATTTAAAAAGATAGTCAATTTAAGTGCCAGGATAACAGCTTTAGAAGAACTTGTTAAACCTGTAAAAATTCAGACAGAAGAAATTAACAGTGAAGTTGTTTCAAGTCGGGATCATAAGGTTGCAGAAAGAAAGCCTGTTTTCACACAGTCACCCTTAATTTATCCTGTAACCGTACAGCAGATGCCTAATCAAATGGCTACACAAAATAATTGGGCTCCAAATGAAATGTTGGATTTAAAAAGGTTTAAGGAGGCAATAGTATCTTATGGCATGCATTCCCCATATGTAAAGCAAATGTTAAACTCTTGGTCAACATATAATAGGATAATACCACAGGACTGGCGGGACCTTGCACAAGGTGTTCTGGAACCCAGCCAGAGACTTCAATTTCTGACTTGGTTTAAGGAGGAGGCTAAAAACATAGAAAAACAATGGAGGGATAAAGGAATACAAGTTTGCCAGGATCAGCTTATGGGCGAAGGCCAATATGCTTCAGCACAAACACAATGTTTATATGATGTCCAAACCCTAATTTTATGTCGAACGGCAGCCTTGAATGCATGGGACAAAGTTGAGGAACCAGGAAAAAAATCTGAGTCATTTACAAAGGTGAAGCAAGGCCCAAAAGAGTCTTTTACAGATTTTTTACAAAGACTGGCTTCAGCAGTAAAGAGAATGGTCTCGGATTCAGAAGCTGGTAAGGCAATAATTGAATCTTTGGCCTTTGAGAATGCGAATGCAGCATGCAAAAGAATAATCAGGCCATTAAGGGCAAGATCTGCACCTATGGAAGATTGGATTAGAGAAACAATTAATGTTGAAGCTGATGAGCATGATGATACATGGGTAGGAGAAGTAATTTCAAAAGGTTTGAGGAGTGTTAGATGTTTTGGATGTGGAAAGCAAGGACATTTGAAAAGGGACTGTAGACAGGTCATTCCCAGAAACAATGTTTCTTCAAGGAACAATGGCAACAGAATGCCCCTTCTGGAGTATGCAGAAGGTGTGGTAAGGGAAAACACTGGACCAACGAATGTAGATCAACAAAGGACAGACAGGGTAATCCTTTGCCTCAGTCTTCGGGAAACTCCCAGAGGGGCCTCGAGCAGGCCCCCAGTGCAAATCCAGTTCAAACCTTTCCTGCAGCCATAGAGGAAATGCCTGCTCTGGAGAGCGATTAAATAACCAAATGCCTATTGGAATAAATCATGCTGGTCAGGATGATGAAACAGAGAAAATAGAAAATTCAGGAGAAAACATAAAGAAAATTTTTTGGCAAACTTCTATTAATGAACAAAGACCAAAATTAACAATAAAAATAAATGGTGTTTTGTTGTCTGGTCTGGTAGACACAGGTGCGGAAATTACCATAATTGCACCAGAATTTTGGCATCCAACTTGGCCTCTTCAGGAGGTAAACGTTCAACTGTTAGGAATTGGGACATTATCTCAGGTGAAACAGAGTGCAAGATGGCTCGAATGTATAGGTCCAGAAGGACAGAGAGGAAAATTAAAACATAGTGGCTAACATAACTATGAACCTGTGGGTTGAGACTTGTTGCAACAATGGAATACTCAGATTAACATCCCTCCAATCTCAGAAACAAATCATAAACTAGCACATGTTACTGACAGAAATATTAGAAGATATTGTTCTAATGAGTGGTCACCAGCCATCCATATTATACAAGAACAGGGCACAATAACTGATGATCTCCCAAAGACACCAACAGCTCTACCTTTAAAATGGTTAACAGACAAGCCTGTATGGGTCCAGCAATGGCCTTTAACAACAGAGAAACTCCAGGCTTTAGAAGAGCTGGTAGAAGAACAGTTAAATGCTCAGCATATTGAAGAATCAAACAGCCCTTGGAATTCTCCTGTATTTGTTATTAAAAAGAAATCTGGTAAATGGAGAATGGTAACAGACCTTAGAGCAATTAACAAAGTAATTCAGCCAATGGGCTCTCTACAATCTGGGATGCCTTTGCCTACTCTGTTACCAAAAGGATGGCCTCTCATAGTTATTGATTTAAAAGACTGTTTCTTTTCAATACCCTTACAAGAAAAAGACAAAGAAAGATTTGCTTTTACAGTGCCTACTTATAATAATTCTCAACCGGTTAAAAGATTTCAATGGAGGGTCCTCCCACAGGGAATGTTGAATAGCCCAACTCTGTGCCAATATTTTGTACAACAGCCATTGGAAGTGATTCATAAAAAATTTCCTAAATCTATAATTTATCATTATATGGACGATATTTTACTAGCTGACTCAAATGCAGATACTTTAGAAATAATGTTTGAAGAAGTAAAGAAAATTTTGCCTTGCTGGGGATTACAAATTGCTCCTGAAAAGATACAAAGAGGAGATTCTATTAATTATTTAGGATATAAAATAGAGCTACAAAAAATTAGACCCCAAAAGGTGCAAATTCTGAGAGATAGACTACAGACTCTTAATGACTTTCAAAGATTATTTGGAGATATTTCTCATCTACGAACTATTGTTGGGGTAAAAAATGATGAGCTGACTAATTTGTTCAAAACCTTAGAAGGTGACAAGGACTTAAATAGTCCAAGAGAATTATCACCTGAAGCTGAGAAAGAATTAGCCTTGGTAGAAAAGAAAGTGCATGAAGGACACGTGAATCGTATTGATCCAAAGCTGGATTGCATTTTGGTTATCTTACCTTCTAGGAGTTCTCCTACTGGAATATTAATGCAGAGGGAAGATATTATATTGGAATGGATATTTTTACCAAATAAACCAAATAAAAAATTAAAAACTTATGTGGAAAAAATCTCTGACTTGATTTACAAGGGAAAATTGAGACTTCGTCAATTAGCAGGCATAGACCCAGCAGAAATTGTCATACCATTAACTAAGGAGGACATTGAAAAATTATGGACAGAAAGTGAACCTTGGCAAAGAGCTTGCAGTAATTTTTTGGGAGAAATTAACAGAAATATCCCAAAAGCAATAGAATTGATCTTATAAAGAGAGCTGAATGGATCTTGCCTCAAATTGTACGGCAAAAACCCATATCTGGAGTTCGTACATTTTATACAGATGCCAACAAAGAAGGAAAGGCAGGTTACAAATCAGAAAATTTAAGTAAAGTGGTTCAAAGTCCGTATAATTCAGTTCAAAAATCAGAATTGTATGCTATTCTGTTGGTATTAATGGATTTTTCAGAATCTCTCAACATAGTAACTGACTCTCAGTATGCTGAAAGAGTGGTGTTACATATTGAGACTGCAGAATTTATCCCTGATGCTTCAGAATTAACTTCACTATTTATTCAATTACAAGATACAATCAGGAAAAGGAATCATCCTTTATATATAACTCACATTCGATCCCATACTGGTCTGCCAGGCCCTCTAGCACAAGGCAATGATGAGATTGATAAATTATTGATAGGAAATGTGCTGGAGGCCTCAGAATTTCATAAAAAACATCACGTCAATAGTAAAGGTTTAAAAAAGGATTTTTCCATAACCTGGCAACAAGCCAAAGAAATAGTAAAGAAATGTCCTACTTGTTCCTTCTACAATCAAACGCCATTACCAGCAGGATGTAACCCAAAGGGTACTCAGAGAAATGAGATCTGGCAGATGGACGTGTTTCACTTTGCAGAATTTGGAAAATTGAAATATGTACACCACACTATCGATACTTATTCAGGATTTCAATGGGCAACTGCTTTGAGTTCTGAAAAAGCTGATTCTGTAATCACTCATTTGCTAGAAGTTATGGCCATCATGGGTATACCTGCACAAATCAAAACTGACAATGCTCCATCATATGTCTCTGTTAAAATGAAACAGTTTTTTGCTTATTACAATATAAAGCATATTACAGGCATACCACATAATCCTACAGGTCAAGCAGTTATAGAAAGATCAAACAGAACTCTAAAGGATATGCTAAATAAACAGAAATGGGTAACAAAAACCCCCAGAAATAGACTGCATAATGCTCTTCTAACTTTGAATTTTCTGAATGCCAATGAGAAAGGAACAACAGCTGCAGAGAGACATTGGATAATAGAAAAAACTACAGAATTAAATCAGCCTATATACTTTAAGGATGTGCTGACCTCAGAATGGAAACCAGGGTATGTATTACATTGGGGACGGGGTTTTGCTTTTGTTTCTACAGGAGAAGATAAGCTGTGGGTACCATCAAAATTGATAAAGGTTCGATTTGAACAAGAGAGACCTCTTAATTGAGGAGGTGATAGTTCATCAACCAGCATGAACATCCAATTTAAACTAACTTGTATCAATAACACATGCCTTTTCATTTAATCAGATAATAACTTGTCAAAAGGAAACATCCCCAAAATTAGTCTTGGGGAAAGGTTTTTGTTTTTGTCTTGTAGGAGAATGAAGGTTAAGGAATCTGAAGAACACTGGACAAATGAGACAACTGAAGAAAAGGACAAATCATCTATCCAAGAAACAGAATGAAACGGTGTATGGGTATATATTATCTAAAAAATTTTATGTCTTCCTAAATGTTTGTTTCTGCTTTTCTCTAAAGATTTAACACTATTGGTTTTCTAATAGTCCCAGTTCAATTAAAATTTAAAGCTGACTTTGGAGTTGGAGAATGGCTCTCTCCTTCTTTAAACTCAAGCATGTTGTTAAAAGGAAAATGCAAACTCCCTGTATCATGCCAGAATAAAGAGCCATCTTCTGCTATGGTACAGGACAAAAGCAAAATTAATTAAGGGACTATTCTATTACTAATCTCATCTCTTTGATTCTATTCTGATTCTTTAAACTTTTCTCAAAGTATAAATTTTATATCAAAATTTACAAGATTAATATATATATACATTTTAAACTTTGTTAAGATATGAATGGTCACAAAGAGTACTAACTAATTCTAGAAAAAAGGCTAGCTGCATGTATATGTTTTTGTGTTCGAGTCTCTTATCAGTTTTCTGCAGGAAATCACGGCCAGGCCTAACATCAACTGAAGTCTCCAGAAAAAAGATGGGGCCCCACAACAACAACAATTCCACGTGGACAATAATAATATCATTAAGCTGACAAACATCATCCACAGATCAGCTTTGAACTACAAGGTGCTCAGAGCAATTTTGAGATGACTAGCTGAGATGATCCAGTCTCAAAGACTACTTGAATAAGGACTTGAGATAAACCCTGAACTTTGGCATTATACATAGACTGGATAATGAAGGATATAGTTACCTCTCCTAGAATTTGACAATTAACCTAAAATTTTTCTTTCAGGATAAAGAAAACTTCGCCCATATACAGCAGGAAGCAATTTTAAGAATACGACGCCCACATTCCCAAAGAGGTGGTGTGGGGCGGGTGGTTTTTTGGTCTTTTTAATGGGTTTTGGGTCTGGGATAATTTTCAGTATTTAGGGGGATTGGTTACAAGTTATTGTCAAGGGTTAGGAAAAAGGCTAAGCAAAGGAGATTAGATTTAAGGTTCTTGTTTAAAAAAAAAGAGAAAGAAAGAAAAGAAAAAGACAATTACTAGTTTTAAATACTTTACATTGGATTGAATTGTTTTATATTGTATACAAATTTGAAACTGATATTGTTAGAAAATGCTATATGTATATTTCTAATTGCATTTATACCATTCATTTAACAATATAATGCAAATTTCTGATCCTTGAATGTTATTATTACCAACTATTAGGATATAAAGAAATGAAAGTTAGTAGTTAGACATTACAATAGAACTTTTAGTCATATTAGATATGTTTTAAAAATTGAGCAGAGATGTTTTAGACAGGTCATCTTCAAACCCTTCAGAGATCTATAGAATATGGCATTTAAAATGTTTTAATAACTTAGAAAATTTTTCTTTTTTGAGACATGTCGGCTCCTGGCAGTACTAATCTACTTCAGAGAAAATATGGGCATTGAAGAAACTGCATATGGAGTCAACTTTCATTGTGGCAAAAGTTAGCCACTGGACAACAAAGTATCCTCGAATCAACAGGACAAAATGGACAGACAGATCACGAAACAAGGGTCTACTGATTCTTGCCAAAACAAGTGTGGTTATGGCTTTATCAAAAGGCATCTTCTGAGGCCAGGACAATATGGCCCCATCCCTGAAGTGGCCTTCGCATCCGGAAAAGGTACAGTGCCCTTTTCTTCGAAGGCAGCTTAACAGGCAGAGGGCCGATGGATTCTGTTGTACAATGGAACAGCAGCTGAAAGCTCATGCCTCTCAAAAGTAGACTGGCATTTAATAGAGGGATGTGGAGAAGAAGGGGATGCTGAGATGAAGCCATATATACACAGCCAAGAAGAATGGACAGCTGAAATTAAAAAACTGTCAACAATTTCCAGAATTTAAAATCCTGAATCATGACAGGACACTAGTGGAATTCAGGTGTTTCTGGTACGTGGACTGCTCTCACCGAATGTGAGGTTGAACTGTTGACCTTGTATACATCCTACATCACAAATGAGTCTGTCAGATACACTAAGCCTATAGGCTGAAGATGATGCCCCAACACTGTGGAGAAACCTCAGGTGACTGCCCAGGCAGCTGGCTGTTTCTGTCAACTCACAAATTTTTTGGAAGTTGCTTGCATGCACTTCCTCTTTTTATTTATTTATTTTTTTGTTAGCTAATATTCTTCCCTTCTTGGGTCTCTGAGGGAGTTGAAGATTAGTTAGTTATGGTTGAAGATTAGTTAGTTATAGTTGAAAATTAATTAGGATAGAAAGTGCATTAGATACATCTTGGATTTACCAAAATAGGATAGATAATGGAATTATTTTCTCTGATTTGTCAAATACCTGTTTAGGTATTTATTACTTGTATATATTGTATATAGTTATTGTACTTTTGTATATAGTTTTTCTTTTGTTAGTTATAACCTTTTGCTTTCTTTTTCTTTTTATTAAAATAGAAAAGGGGAAATGTGGTGGTAATCTAATTGTACTGAATTATTATTTTGATTGTATGTTAATAAATAAAGTTGTCCGGGGGTCAGATCTATTAGAGCCATAGCAAGAGTGTGGCAGTGGTGGCACACGCCTTTAATCCCATAGATATCTGTGTGTTCAGGGTCAGAGCTATTAGAGCCATAGCAAGAGTGTGGCAGTGGTGGCACACGCCTTTAATCCCATAGATATCTGTGTGTTCAGGGTCAGAGCTATTAGAGCCATAGCAAGAGTGTGGCGGTGGTGGCACATGCCTTTAATCCCATAAGATCTCTGTGTGTTCAGGGATATAGTCAGCATTGGAGACATATGCCTTTAAGACCTAGGGGGCTGTACATTCAGACAGTGAGGAGGCAGTCATGTGTTTGGGTTTACAACCAATGAGAAGGCAGAACAACATAGTATAAAAAACGAACCGACAGGAAGTAGGTCTCTTTTTTCACGAAGCTGGGACAGCAGGAGGAAGGGTGAGATTTTAGCTCTGAGCTCTGACCTCTCGGCTTTCTCTTTTACATTGTTTCTGTGTTTCTCATTTAATAAGACGGTTGGATACATCAATAGGAAAGGGCCGGCTCTCATGCTGTTTGTACTTTAGTTCATGGAGAGGCAACTACAAACATATTTTAAAAAGACGTTTAGGGAAGGAGAAGATTCTCAGTAAAACACAAAACAGTGTCTAAAGGGGAGCTGCTTTCCTTCAGAATAGGGAAGGACTATCACATGAGAAAGTGCTGCTGAAAAAGGAATTAGGAAATGTAGCCAGAGGTTTTTTTTTTTTTTCCTGGCCCAGAGTCAGGAAAAATCTCTGTCACCTGCCAGTCCCACAGCTGCTCAGACCCAACCAAGTAAACATAGAGACTTATATTGCTTATAAACTGTATGGCTGTGGCAGGCTTCTTGCTAACTGTTCTTATATCTTAAATTAATCCATTTCTATAAATCTATATCTTGGCACATGACTCATGGCTTACTGACATCTTCACATGCGGCTTGTCATGGTGGTGGCTGGCAGTGTCTCCCTCCTACCTCCTGTTCTCTCAATTCTCCTCTCTGTTAGTCCCACCTATACTTCTTGCCTGGCCACTGGCCAATCAGTGTTTTATTTATTGACCAATCAGAGCACATACAGACCATCCCACAGCAGGAAAATGTAAGCAGAGTCTTTAATGAGGCAGGAGGCAGCATAATGAAGTTCATGGCTGACTCTCTCCTAGTTTTTCTTTGGTGCTCAGGTACCTCCTCTTTCCTTATCACTACTCATTACTCAAGCTGAGTCCACTCATAGTTCATTTAAAACAGGTGCTTTATTCTCACTGTCTTCTCATCCTCACCAAATTGCCTGTTGCCTACAGAGACAATCTCCAAATTCAGGAAAAGGCATTTATGCATTACTTATCATGAAGTTCTAAAGTAGTGAAAATGGAAGTTTTTTTCTTTATTTCTCCCTCATATTTTTAAATGTCTGTTGAATTTTAGGAGAGAATATCCATTGGTAGGACATAACAGTATTTTGGAGAAGAGACAGTGGACAGAAAATAAGAGAGGATGAATTTTACATGTATGCTTTATATTCTAATCTGTAGGCTAGCAGCCCCTCTATCATGTCTGACTTCACTGGTGTCTGCTTTCCTGAAGCATCCTCTTTTAAATTCTTTCAGATATCACCCAGCTTTTATCAATAACAATGATAATTGCAATACAGTCAATAATAGAGGTAAACAGAAGGTCCAAAAAGCTCAAGCAGATGCTGAAGGGATTGTTTTTAACAGCTTGCTATATGTGCTTTGTGTATAGAGTTATTTTGTTTTCCTATATGGAGTAAAGAAGCCTCTTTTTTTTTTTAAGTATGACTATTTTAATTCAGAGTATATTTAAAAGTGAAAGGAGTTTGGTTTCAAAATGTGTTCCATTTGCTTCTGATTCCTGGGAGACATTGAAAGCCCTGCAATTATCTTAGTCTCCATGGATGTATTGTTAATCAATAATGTATTTATTTGCTTTATACTTAATTTTGTTTTGATTTAATGAATTGTGTTAATATCACTATGTCTAGTAAGTGTATGAGGGGTGAGAATGCTGAAGAAATTTATAAGTAAAGCCTAAAATTGCATGAAATTCACATGTTAAGATGGTGCAAAATACAAGCTCCTAAGATAAAGCATTGTTACGAGTACTGAGACTGATTCAGGTCTCAGTGAGCTCAGGGAAAGTTTCATGAGAAGTTCCCCGGTGTCCACATCTCTGTGTACATGTGTGAGCTTCTCAGTTCATCTGCCAAGGACTATGACTATAAACAATTTGAGAATTTCTCCTTCTAAATCTGAATATAAAAGTGTACCACCACATATTATATAAAGTCATCATAATGAGAATAAAACTATATTGTCAAGCTTCTATTGTTATTGATGGATTAGAAAAGGTGTTTTCAGATGCAGAAGTCATCCTTGATCATTCTGTACTTATTTTAGAATCTCTACCAATTTTTTTTTTACCTATGTGACCTGTAAGATTATGTGGCATGGTCAGCAAGATGGTTGAGTGAACAAAGACATGTGTCCTTAAACAAAGCATCCTTAGTCTGATTCTGACCAACATGGTAAAAGGAGAGAACTTACTCTTGAGCACTGTCCTCTGATCTCTGCAAAAAATTAAAGGATACAGAGTACCTAACATACTCTTATGAGTGACTAACACTAAATAGTTTTTAAAGCATCATGTTCAGTAGTCAGTTGATCTTGTTCAGATACTCTCTGAGCCTGTTCTCCTTATTTACATGAACAATTTGTTTCAAATGAGCAAAAACTTAACCTTTTGTAATGTATTTGTATGACCACCTCTCTCCATTAACGAGATTATTAAACAGCTCAAGTGCCTTATTGATTTAGTTATTTTTAAAAATTAATTAAAATCTGTAAATAGTTTAAACAAGAAGCAAATGAATGGAAGACATCACCTCATAGGACTGAGCCACATGATTATGGAATCTGCTCATTTTCACAGTACATGAATCAACTTAGTGCTGATGAGCATGTTTGGAAGCTTTGCGTACAACACATCTTTTTTTAAAACATGCTTTTCTCTTCTGTTTCAACAACATCATTTGGCCTTTGGCTGGATGGCTGAATTCCCTCAGAATAAGAAATGTCAAAAAATTTTAAGCAAAGTCTCAAATATTGGGACATGTAACACCTACTGCTACACAAAAGCAAACACTATTAACTTTTGTAACATTTGTATAGTCCTATGCCTTAGAAATACATATTTTTATTTCATATCATTTCAACAAAAAGCAAAAACATTAAAGTTTGTTTGAATCTTGTTCTGTGTACATTGCTGATCATCTTTCTCACAATTGTGAAATGATTTTTGAGTATCGACTAAAGCTGGATCCATCACTTAAGCTTTTGCCTTTCAGAACACCAAGTGCTATTCCACAGACGAGTTTCTGGCCTTTATATTCCAGATCATCTTTCTTCTCCATTATGCATGTGATAGTAGGATGTGGAATAAAAAATATCACCACTGTAACACCACTGTATAACCTCTGGGTCCTTCATTGTACTGTCACAACACCAGAGACAGTGATATATTGGATGATATAGCACTATGGCCAGAAGTCTTCTCTCTATCAAGATAAGTAACAAGTGAGTAGTTAAACTTGGATACCTGTGAGCCTCATAAATACAATCCTTGAAACAGAAATATAAATGTGATGGCATTTCAACTTTTCTTGCTTAATTTGCAAAACACCCAGAACACTCGAAATTAACCAATAAATGGGGAAAGTAAAAAAAGGAGGAAATCATAATGGGAAAGATTGTGGTCTTAATACGCTGTAATTTGAATCTCTTCTTTTTCTGTTTTTATAAGGAGTAGAGGGTCAGGTTAACATATAACGAGGTGCCCTCTCGAGGACTCAGAAGGACCCCAAACTTAAACTGCATCAGCTTCATAAAGAATTTGCTTTACCTTGCCTGTCTCATATCAGCATATGTTGCCATATCCGCAGCAAAGACCCAATGTTATCAGTTCTACAAGGCTGCAAACCTTGCCAGATTTGCCCAATACAATATCCCCCTTGGCCTAAATTTACCCTGAGTTTCATTTCCAACCCTGAGACACAATATCCAAAGTCCTCAGTTTGGCATTGTCCCAAAAAGCTACCTGGAATGGCATTTTCCACTTAGCTTCTATATTCATCCTCAATGTCTCTAAGAATACCAGGCACTGAGGAGTTTCCTATGACACTTGAAAATAATGTCACCAAAGATATGAACTCACTGGACTCACTTTTAGGACATCTTTTACTTGTTATTTGGAAAAAGTCCTGTTCAAATTTTTTTTTTTTTTTTTTTTTTGTTTTTTGTTTTTTTTTTGTTTTTCGAGACAGAGTTTCTCTGTGTAGCTTTGTGCCTCTCCTGGAACTCACTTGGTAGCCCAGGCTGGCCTTGAACTCACAGAGATCCGCCTGGCTCTGCCTCCTGAGTGCTGGGGTTAAAGGCGTGCGCCACCACCGCCCGGCTCAAATATTTTTTTAGTAGCTAAGTGTTCCTAGTTTTAAATTGCTGATATAGCCCTCTTTTCTTACAAACCCATTGTTACTAAAAGACATTTTGAAAAGAATTAAAAGACAAGCTATAAAGTGGTCATACACATTCCAAATGCACATATCTTCTAAAAATGTTTTTCAAAATATATAAAAAAAGAACTGTAATTTGATAAGCAGGTAGCCACAGTTTTCAAATTTGAAAATAAAATTAAACATCCATTTAACAGAAGCTCATCTGTATGGCCAGTAGCAAAGAACAGTACACACATAAAATATACTCAACTTCCATAGTCATCAGGAAAACTCAGTGAGTTTTCAAATAAAAATCTCAGTGAGTGATAACTGCTGTGTACCATAGTAGCCAAGATGAAAATGACTAGAAGTGACTGAAGTAGGAAGGGAGATGGACGGGGCAACTAGAACTCTCAGATATTGTTCATGAAATGTATAAAATACCTAGTTTAAAAGCAGCAATCTCATACAAAGAAATGTGTTTATTACTCAGCCCTTTTACCCCTAGGTATTTATCCAAGAACAATAAAATATATATGTAAAAGGGTTATCCCAACACTTCATTAAAATAGCCAAATGCTGTTAAAATGCCCACCAACCAAAGAAGATATAAACAAATTGCAATATATTCACATAATTGGCTACAGCTCAGCAATAAATATGAATAAACTAATGATCACTACAACATGCATAATTCTACAAAACAGCTTGTTGAGAAGATTAAACCAGTCACAAAAGATCAAACATTCCAAGATCCATCGAAATGAAGTTTGTGAACAAAACAAAACCTTCAATCACAAGAAATATGCCAATAGTAAGCAGTTTCTATGAGAGTGATTATGTAGGGATACCCACAACCTCCATCCTTTTTTTAGCTCTGTGCTTTCTGTTTTAATCTTTGTGCAAATGCATGCGAGTGTGTTTGAGGGGGCACTCCATTATGACCTCATACATGTGAAGGTCAGAGGACAACCTCAGATTTCTTCCTTTACCTTCCATCTCATTTGAGACAGGGTCTGATCTCTTGTTTACTGCTGTGTACATTAGACTAGCTGGCCCACAAGCTTCAAGGGGAGTCTCATGTTACTGTGTCTTATCTACTAATAGATGTGCAACTGGATTACAGCTGTGCTACTAAGTCTAGCCTTACTTTGGTTCTGAGAATCTGACTTAAGTCCTCACACTCATGCAACAAATACTTTACCCACTGAACCATCCTCCCACCCAAGCTCTGTGATTCGTATTGTTACCATCTTATCCATCAATAGTGAAGAAAAAAACACACTAGTTAATGGTGATCTTAAACAGTTCTGAGTCTCCTTGAGCTTCCTAACAAGGGCTTTGATCCTTTTGAATGCTTACACAAGAGAACTAAAACCTCAATATGTAATTTCAGAATCATGAAAGTCAATATAGAAGTATCATTTTTGCTTAGTTTCATTTATGATTTTCTATGTAAACTATGACACCTAAAGTGGCATCTAATAGTGACATGACAGGTTTTTTTTTCCTACTAGGTTTCTTCCCATGGGGGCAGAAGGGACACAGACAAAAAGCACTAGAAAACAACTCTGTAAGCCAGTATGTTGTCTTCTATATGAGATTGTGATAAAGAACCAATAGGAAAAGAGAAAGAGAAAAAGTGGTAAAGATATAATCACAACTCTAAAAATGTCATCAAACACTGAAACGCTCACAGGATTTAAAATAATGAATTGTTTCAGTAGCCTGAGGAGATAATTTTGTCAAATAAGTCTTGGTTACCATTCTGAAGACTGTATTAGTAGAGAATTTACTGTATTCCTGATGACATTCCCATTTATGGTGAGATTTTTAGACCATTTAAGTTTGGAAGGGTCTGAAACTTATAATGTATTTTAAAATTCTGCTATGAATAGAAAAATATCATTGATATTATATATTTAACCCTGATCTTAGAAGTTATTAACAAAGTTGTGAAACAATAGGAGATTGGTGTCACAAATACTCAACCCTGAACTGCTATCATCATTTTCTTTAGAGATAAATGAAAAAAATGAAAGCTAAATATTTCTATATTTGTTCACAGAATTTCAGACAATTTTGTATTACACACACACACACACACACACACACATGCACGCGCGTGTGTGTGTATACATATATATATGTGTGTGTGTATATATATATATATACATATATATATATATAATGAGCATGTTATAATTTTCTCTGATGAACAAAATTCCAGAGATATTTGGAAAATATATGGACATTCAAACTTACATGTATTGACAATATGAAGCAGGGTCCTAAAATGTTTGTATCTCTCATGTGACACTGAACCCTTTTCATCTACCTTCAGGCATCTGTGTGTCTTTTGAGGATATTATTTAGGTTAATTGTCCATTTTTAAATTGGGCTTTAATTGGATTATCTTTCTTTTACTATTAACTTTTTTGAGTTCCTTATATATTCTTTATATCAACCCTTTAGAAAATGTATTCTTTGAAAGCATTTTCTCTCACTCTGTAGATTGTCTCTTCATTCTGAGGAATGTTTCATTTTCTTCTATAGAAAATTTTAAGGTTGCTGGAATTTTATCTATTTTTTATTTCATTTCTTATGCTTGCAATGTGATAACCTCAAAACCCAAATCTTTGCCCTTTTTAATATCTTAATGTATTTTCCTCTATTTTCTTCCAGTACTTGTGTTAGATTTAAATATTTGAATCCATGTTAGTTCGTTTAGTGATTAGGAAAAGACAGGGGTCAAGTTTCATTTTTCTACATGAGGATTCATATTTTCCCCAGCACAATGTGTTGAAAACATTTCTCCTTTCTCAATGTTACTCCAGTGTTTTTAGCACCTTTGCCCCAAATCAATGGGCTACACTGCTAGAGATACAGCTCAGTGGTAGAATTTAATTAATTTGTTCAAGACCATTGGGTAGTTTGACAATAATATGGACTATATGTCTCTATAATCCAGAGCAAAAGACTTCTGAATGTTATGTATAAGAACATTTGGTAGATAGAAATATTTAACCTGACTTGAAGACTATATAGTATATACATTATATCAAAATGTGACATGGTAACCGTTGACATGTACAAGTTTTATACTTTGGTGTAACAGCTTTTGATGTCATGAAAGAAAGCATTCATTAAGTTAATCTAAGCACTTGATAATCACTTGACTTTCCTGAACAAAAATATAGTAGTACTTAAATTTCCACATCGTTAACTACCAGTTGTTAAATGCATATGAAAAAGACTACTTGATGTTTGTAAACTGGCAATATAGCTATAAGCATTTTCCTCTTCTGTAAGTATAGAACAGATTGGGTACAGAATTTCCAATTTGTTCTTGAGACATTTAATTCAGATATAGGAGCCACTCAGGGTGAGATTTGCTTACCTGGTTTCCAAACAAAGGTAACATTCATCCATTCAGATGCACATTCAAAAGGTAGCAAACTATACTTTGCCTTTCCAGCCAGACAAACCTCTACAATCAGCACCATTGTTATCACAGAAAAGATGAGTATTTAGTCAGGGAGAGTGATTATACTTCATGTTTCCATCAGGACAACATGGAGGGGGTGGATCTCTGAGGACTTCTCTATATCTTGCTCAACATCCAAGTCTTATCTCTTTGGCAGAAGGAGTCATTGAGAAGGACAAAAACAAGAATTTAATGTTTCCTAGGTAACATGGTTCTCATTTAATAGAACTTGGCAGAATAATGAAGAAAAGGAACAAATGTTTCCTTACAATTTTTCTAACTTTGCTTGCTTCAGAAATATCTCTTCCAATTATAAGATAGACAGTCATGCAAAATAGATTTACCAGAAAACAGACATGTGTATTTGTATTTATTCACATTTATTTTGAAATTTAATTTTTATTAAGCTTGTTCATTTTTGTTTTCTTCAGAAAATTGAAAGTGGTTAGTAAATAAAAATTTCTAAGGCTATGCTAATTGATATAAATATTATATGAGTCATACACTTAAAAACAAAAAAGATATAGATAATAAAGGGGGAAATCCACTATTTTAAAATTTTGCAGTATGTCTTCCTATGTTCTCTCAACTTCTTACAGACCAGCTTGCATCAAATTGTGGACTCTAGGAAAAGATCACTCATTGCTCAAACAAATACAATTTCCTCCATGGTGCTCAAGTAACTGAGTACAAAATCTCTGCATACTTGTCACCAATCAGCTAGCCAATGATTCATTTGCTTTCTCCCAATATATAAATCATGGGCAAGTCTCTAACAGCTTTAACATCCCTTTGTGTTTGGCAGCAGTGAGCAGCCACAATCAGTAGGTACAAGCAGCAGCAAGTGGCACCATGTAGTATTATGGCCTTATGCAGGCAAATCATTGACCTGGGGAAAAGTTAGTTCTTCCTCTTCACCTCTGTTTCATAGTGAAGCAACAAAATTATTAAAATGGTAACCTATGATGGCATGTAGTGAAGTAACAGTGAAATCCAAAACAATAGTTTGTATAGTAATTCATAAAAGCCAGTAGTGAGAGTTTAGCAATAATTATAAGGATTTTGGAAAGTATTGACTTTATTCCAAAGCAATTTCTTTCAAAATCACCTTTTTAAAATGCCAGAAAAGAAAAAAAAAAAAAGAAATACACAGTGATGCTTAAAAGCATTTTATTTCCTACAGCAAGAAAATGAATAAATAAGACTGAAATTCATCCCCATGATTTAGTTGTAAAGTTAGCAGGGTTGTGAAGGAAACTGAATATCTATCCTGAATAAAGATCTTGCATCAAAACTCTTAAGGAAGGGTGTGGTAACTGTGGTCTAAACTGAAGCATTTGACTGAGGAGCATGAGTTATCTTTAATTCCTAAATTACCCTAAACAAAATGGCTGACAGAAACATTCCTCATCTCTTTGCCATAGCAAACCTTTCTTCCTTTGCCTGGAGGACTAACATAAGACCACATCTGATATTTGCTTTTTATGCTTATTCAATCTGGTCTTTGCTTAGGGCCTTCTGATCAATAATTGAGGATGGATTCCAACATTACCGGGAAAAGAAAATATTTCATATTGCTTATAGAAAGAATACTTGGCTCACCAAAATAATCAAAGGGCATTTCAGTCAGCAATTGCAACTCCACAGTTACAGGCCTGCTTCTCTAGCATTGGCTGGCTGCTCAAATGGCAGCCTGGTGGGAATCCTGTTCCGGCTCTGTTGCTGCTGCTAAAGGTAGCTTTAACTAAATCTCTATCATTCTATTTATATATAAGACTCAAGAATCAAAGGCTGGGGTAAAAACCTGCTAGTTTAGAGAAGTTGGTTTACAAATAGCTAACATTCTCTACTTGCTGGAGTCTCCAAAAGACTTGTGCTTCTGCTTCAGGCAAACCAGAAAAAGCTGTGCAATCCAAACCCCACCCTACTACTTCCTGTGTCTCTCTATCTCTCCTGGATGCCCCATGATGCTCTATGATTATCTTCTGTCAACTAGTTGATAATGCAGCCTCCTAAGCCAAGGTTAATTTTATTTAATTAATGCAAATGCAAACTCAAGGTTCACAGTGTGATCAAATATCCCCCAACAAAAACATATTATGTTGATTTTTGAATAACTCAACCTTGCGCCATTCAGATTCTTAAACAGATTTGGACGTATAAATTTTTTCTTTTAAAAAGTTCATGCATTCATTTTAAATAAGTCACTTTACAAGGAATTATAACTAGGGGCAAGACACGATTCAAGGGCTTTGGGAGATAGGTCAGTTGGTAAAGGATTTCCCTTGCAAGCATGAAGACTTAGTGGAATTCCAAAAGCCATGTTAAAAAAAAAAAAGCCAGGCATGGTAGGTAGTACACACTGGTAATTGAAGATCTATAGCAGAGCTAGGCAGGTTTCTGAGCTGGCGGGCTAGCCACCTTAGCCTACTTGCTGAATAACAAATCAGCGAGTGGCCCTTTTTTAGATAAAGGTGGTTAGTGTCTGAGAAATGACAGTTAAGATTGTCCTCTGGCCTCCACACAAACATGCACACATGTGTATGTATACATAGACACAGATGAACACACATGTAGCAGGAATCTTAAAAGTTCTTATTAATAAAATCAAACCTGAGGCCAGTTATTGGGGTCAATGCTGGTAGATCAGAGAGACAGAACAAGCCACAGCTATCTCACCTTGCCAGTTCCTCAGCTGGAATGTGGTGGTATTGTGTTCCCCAAAATATTGTGTACTCTAATAAATTTATCTGAGGTCAGAGAACAGACAGCCACTAGATACAAAGGCTAGAAAATGGTGGCACTCACACCTTTAATCCTAGCATTCCAGAGATAGAAATCCCTCTGGATCTCTGTGAGTTCAAGGCCACATTGGAAATAGACAAACATGGTGACATGCCTTTAATCCCAGAAAGTCAGCCTTTAATCCCAGGGAGTGGTGGTAGAAAGCAAAAAGATATATAAGGCATGAGGACGAGAAACTAGAAGCATTTGGCTGGTTCAGTTCAGCTGAGATTCATTCCGGATGAGGACTCAGAGGCCTCCAGTCAGAGGAAACAAGACCAGCTGAGGATCTGGCCAGGTGAGGTTAGCTGTGGCTTGTTCTGTCTCTCTGACCTTCCAGTATTCACCCCAATAACTGGCCTCGGGTTTGATTTTATTAATAAGAACTTTTAAGATTCCTGCTACACACACACACACACAAACCATGGTGCAAGCTATTGAAGCTCTACAAGTTGACCTCTTGGTTCCAGTCAGATAAATGCATTTATTGAATGTATTGAAGGCCAATTATCTTAACAAGATTTGTAAACCTTTATTATGTCAGTATGCAGAGCTAATATTCTAATCATACTTGGAAGTGAATGCATTACTATCTCATTCATCAACCCACCGGCATTCCTTCTCCAGTCTTGAAATAAATCCAATGTTGTATTTCAGTACTGGGATCTGGAGACTCATGATACATTTAAAAACTGAAAATTTAGGAAACATTTGTGTGCCTGTGTTTATGGTAGTAGTTTATCAAGAATTTTAAAAGGTTACCTTTCACAGAAAGTATATTTGTTCTAACACAAAAAAGCTATAAAGTAAGTGAACAAATACTAGGGCTGGATTTCCGAAGTTTCTAAATTTTTCTTATTTGGAGTTCAATTAATATCAAGGTTCAGGCTACATGTAAGTCATGATGCAAAGTGGGTGAAGTAACTGATAAAGGGAAAGTTAAGAACACCAAGTTTTATAGAAATGGATGATACATGTTTATCTTTACCTTAAAGCAAGTGGAATGATTTGTTCTCTTATACACTGTTCAGTAACATTTCCCAGAGTGTGGTATATAGAGCAATGGACAGCAGTTTTATTTACAACAGAGGGTCCCTCTAATCCCAACATCTCAATAGCTTCTTTTTTTTTTTTTTTTTGGTTTTTCGAGACAGGGTTTCTCTGTGTAGCTTTGCGCCTTTCCTGGGACTCACTTGGTAGTCCAGGCTGGCCTCGAACTCGCAGAGATCTGCCTGGCTCTGCCTCCCGAGTGCTGGGATTAAAGGCGTGCACCACCACTGCCCAGCTCAATAGCTTCATTTTTATCAACCCTTACAGAGAAAAGAATTGACATAGGAACTTTGAGAATGTAAGCCCTAGAAAGAGCTGCTTGGAAGGTTGAGCTGAGAAGGAAGAATCACATAATGGACTGTTTGTGCAGACAGTATTGTTTATGTTGAACACCCACTTTATTTATTGGAGTAAAAAATATTGGTCTATTGAGAGAGCGCCTTTGAGGCTAATACCCAATAGAACCTGGAGGTACTGACTTTCTGCCTCCTTCAGCAAATCCTACCGGTGCGCACCACCACAACCGGCGAGGTACTGACTTTCTAATAGACATTCCTGGATAGAAGCACTATATGTGTGTTCCTTCCTTCTCACTGCTGCACTAAAAACATGCTCTGTGAAGCCCTCCCAGGGAGAAAGAATGCATAAGGAATCCTGCTCCAGGAACCTACCTACAGATTCTGTCTGTGGTATCCCCCTTCAAATACAGCAGCATATCATTAGTGTTATGCTGTGTATCATAAGTCTTAGCAGCAAATACATTAATCTGCTGTGTCCCAAGAGCTCTTTGCATCAAATCTTGAAACATGAGAGTGGCCTGCTTGTGGAGACCACCTCGTTCTTTTCATAGATTTAATGGTTCTTGGTAAGAGTGGCTCCATCACCTAGCTGAGTGTAAGCAGTACTTTATGTATTTAGTTGAAGACTGGATTTTTTTCAAGTAGGAAGACAGATACCTGTTAAAGAAAAAGAAGCCAACCTTGACCAAAATTGTCGAATTTATCCTTCTACTTACTTGGGTTGTAAAATGTTATCATTATGTGCTCACAAATGTTTAATTGCTTCAGTAATCTCCCTTGACAATCTGTAGCCAGGGTCTTTAGTTCATTACAGGCTGTGAAGTTTCCTATCATTTGTTTTGAATGTGCTGCTGTTTGATTCCCCCAATTGAGTGAGTGCCCTCGTGTTGTTCTGTTATGGGAAAGGGTAAATAAAAATGCCAACTGGCCTTCCCCAAGCCATCTATCATGCTTTACTACCTGGGTCATAATTCTTTCTTATTTTCAGTACCACAGAATGGTACTCAAATTCTTGCCCAAGAAATAAAACAGTCTACATACATTTCTCTTCTTCCCTGAATAGTATGACTATTGATGTCACAAGCTTTGCCCAGGTCACCCTTTGGGCAGGCTCAGAGGAAGAATTTAGAATATATATATATATATTACAAGGAGGCAGTTAGTAAAGCATCATATCAAGATAGTCTACTAAAGTTACAACAGCTTCTGTCTTCATTTCTTCACTCCCCCAATACATTGCAATCAATCACTTTACCAAGAAATTAAAAACACAGAACTTATTTGAAATCTCTAAGCATCTGTAACAAAGCAAAGAAATATTTATTTCATTTACAGTCTATACTGCTATTACTGGTGACCCAAAAAACATTCATAGAATTGTGGAAAATTTTCTAAACGAGTGACAACTTTACAATGAGCAGTTGTAACATATCTATGTGCATCAGTTCTTCTATATCTTAAAATATGCATCTCCATGCTATACTTGTCTAGGAATCTGCTATTTCAAGATCTAAAGGAGTATCCAGAAGTTTGTATTTTAATATACTCTCTATAAAATGTAATGGAAATGTAAAAAATATATCTAAACTATAATTTAGGCATGTTGGAACATTTCAGCATATTTTTTCAGTGTTGCATATTTATCTTAAAGAAAGTAAAGGGAGAATAAGTGAACAAGCTGACTAGCCACTGGTTTGAAGTCCAGAACTTATTCACAGTACATACACAACAGGGAGCAGAAAAATGAAATGTCCTCTTTGAGAATCATCTATTCAATATAGTAAGCTTTCTTGTTAGACTTTCTTGGCCTGCCAGCCCACAAATAATGACATGGAGGCTTAGCTTACACTTTTTCTCAGTTAGCTCTTATAACACAAATTATCCCACTTCTATTCATCTATGTTCTGTCACATGGCTTGTGTACCTCTCTGTACTCTATGTCTGACTGGTTTCCTGCCTTACCAGTGTCTCCTGCTTCTCTTCTTCCCAGGGCTTCTCTCTCTCCCTAGAAATTTGACCTTTTTTCTCCTGCATACATATTGACCATTCAACTTTTTATTAAACCAATCAGAAGGCACTTTTGGCAGAGACACATCTTTACAGTGTTCAAGAAGATTATCCCACAATTTTCCTCCCTTTTTGTCTAAATAAAAAGGAAAAGATTTAACTCTAACCGCGGTAAAACTACACACAATTAAAACAGTTATCAGGCATTGTCTGAATAAAAAGGAAAGATTTTGACTCTAACATAGTGTAAACAATACGGATAATTACCAGATAAGAATTACATTCACAATGTCTAGTACATTTGTATTTGGCAAATTTTAAGAAATTATTCAATTATCTATCCTATCTTGAGGAGTCCAAAGTTTTATACCTAAACTAATTTCTATCATAACTTGTATTATAAGTCCAAAAAAGTCTTTTTAGACCTTAAAACACTTTCTTAGATAAACAAGTCAACCTTATAAACTTTACATCTTTATGTAAGTTTTTTTTAATTTGGTAATAAGGAAAACTGTAAAATTATAACTATCTTTTCTTTAACCCCATCAGAGACACAATAAGGATATAATATTACCTGAGTAAGCAGAAAGTGCAGAGCAAGCAAAACCAAAGCTGTAGAAATGACAGTAACAGCTGGCTGCCTGCAATATTGGGGTATCCATCTTTGGCCTACAGGCCTAGAATATCTGACAGACTTTTCTGTGAAGCAGGGATTTTGAAGGACTGTCCTACTTTGTCTTTGCAAAGTTTAGTAGCTGCCTTCTTTTATGTCCTGCTTGTCTTATTTTGACAGCATACTGTCATCAGTCAAAGCAACGGCAGTTTCTTGCCCAGTGGCTAACTTTGCCACAATAAAAGCAATCTCTATATGGATGGTCTTTGATGCTCATCATCTTCTCTGAAGTAGATTAGTGCTGCCATGAGAAGACATGTCATGTCATTATGACATATCAAACTGACATAAAAAATTTAGAACACATTATAATATCTTATATGCCATATTCTGTAGGTCTCTGAAGTGTTTGAAGAGCATGTACCTATCTAAACTATCTCTGTTTACCTTTGAATATGTACTTAATATGACTACAAGTTTGATTGTTATAGATGATTAACTACTAACCTGCATTTTTTAATTATCCTAAATAGTTTCCAATAATAGCTTTCAAGGACTAGAATTTTACATTACATTTTTAAGTGAACTGCATAGGTACAATACCTTAAATAAGAGCAGAAACATATATATAGTCTAAAACTAGATTCAGTAATCTAGACGTTTATCCTATCCTTCTCATATCCCACCACTTTTTTTAGAATGAGATCTCTGTATCTAACCTCCTTTGCTTACTTTTTCCCTTGACCATGACCCACAACAACTTGTACCAAGTCTCTCTAAATGATGACAAACATCCAAAATCCACTAAATGACCAAAAACCACATCACCCCCCTCTAGGGAATGTGGGCAGCATGTACTCTAGACTGCTTCCTGTTGTCTAGGGGTGATAGTATCTTTAGGGGACCCTGAGAGAATTTAGGTAATGGTTAAGTACTGGCAGAGCTAGTTGTATCATTTATTGTCCAGTCTCTGTGTAATGGGAAAGTGTAGGGCTTATTTGAAGTCTTGGCTAGAGTAGTCTGTGAGGCTGGATTCTCTTAACTCATGGCTTTGAAGTTGTTATGAACACAGATTATTGAGGAAACTGCAACAGAGGCATTCTGAGAGGCTGGATCACCTGGACTACTTATCTTCATTGATGTCTGGTCCTTTTTTTTTCTGAAAACACACAAACATTTAAAGGTAATTTATATAAAATCTGCATTAACAAGTATGGAATGTGTAGTATGTACAAGTCAGCTATAGTGAATCTCTGCTTTGTGTTTGAGTAGTAAAAGGTATCTATCAACTTTATGTCTATTTGGACTGTATAACCAAACTGTCATGAGGACTCTGTAGACAACAAGATTTATCATATCTCATCCAGTCTCATAGCTGTCCCCAAGTCAATGGCTTCTATGTCATCTGTCTTATAGTTTGTTTTTTCCCTCTCATCTGTAGTTAAGATTTTCAGGGGTCTTCCTTGATCAAACCTGGTCACTATATATATATATATATATTTTTTTTTTTTTTTGTTTTTTCGAGACAGGGTTTCTCTGTGTAGCTTTGCGCCTTTCCTGGAGCTCACTTGGTAGCCCAGGCTGGCCTCGAACTCACAGAGATCCGCCTGGCTCTGCCTCCCGAGTGCTGGGATTAAAGGCGTGTGCCACCAACGCCCGGCTGGTCATTATTTTTTAAGGAATTCATGCCTTTTTTGTTTCCCATGGAAACAAAAGCATAACCTCTCCCTCAACGCAACACATTTTCTGACTTCCATTCTGAAATCAAGACATCCTTAAAATATATAGTATGATTTAATTTAGCAGTTTTCATAATCCAATGTCTCTCAGAAGCCATTGCTTGTAGTTCATTATCATTTAAAAATTTGAAATTAATAAAGCCCAATATAGAATCCAGACATGCTGTGTCATAATATTTCCCATCCTTATGTGGCTTTTATATTACTTTACTCTTTCTTTAAAGATTTTATTATTTTTAAACTATATTTTCTGTAACTATCTTTATCCATTTTCTTTTCTTCAGCATCTAAGCACATTTTCAAACATATTGTAAACTGTTCAGAGGTTTTCTTGGTCCAGACCTGACTTTATGAACATCTGCAGCCTTCTCTGACAATATGAGCCAAACCTTAAATGCCCAGACTATCTGCCGCATGGGTCAGCTTAGTACATGAGGTACTGTCAGCTGGCTCCACCCCCTTTTGGTTTAGAGCCTGGCTTTATGCTGTACTGGTATCAGCCCCGGAGTCACATTTACCTGCCCCAGTTCTGGGAATTTGTTGTGTCTGCCTGTGGTAGGCAGTTTGTATGCATTACCAGCTGCTCAAGTGCTCAGTTGCACAGCAGGGGTTCACTGCAGCTTCCAGGAAGCTTTCTCAGGCCTTATGTGGATTTTGCCATCAAATGTAGTAAACTTTTTTTTTTTTTTTTGCCAGACCTTCTCAGACTGACAGCCTGCAAATAATGACATAAAGACTGTATTAATGAAAGCTTGGCCTTAGCTTAGGCTTTTTCCAACTAACCTGTACAGTACAAATTAACCTGCTTCTATTTTTCTTTTTTATTTAAGAAATTTTCTTCTTCATTTTACATACCAACCATAGATTCCCCTCTCACCCCTCTTCCCACTCCCCTCCCAGCCTTCCCCACCCTGGACCAACCCATATCCCCTCCTCCAAAAAGGTAAGACCTCCCATGTGGAGTCAGCAAAGCCTGGTACATACAGTTGAAGCAGGACCAAGCCCTTCCACACTGCATCAAGGCTGAACAAGGCTTCCCACCATAGGTAATGAGATCCAAAAAAATGGTTCATACACCAGGGATAGATCCTGATCCCACTGCTAGGGGCCCCTCAAATAGACCAAGATACACAACTGTCTCCCATATGCTATATTGGAATAATCTCACAACCTCTAAACAGAGCTGTTGCTTTCTTTCCTTTTTCTAAGTATAAGATATGAATAATATTTGGTGAGGATTGAAAGTAAGGCTCTAGAACAGAAGAAATCTCAACTGACTAAATCTAAGGAGTAAAAATGGGACCACAGTAAAAATGAATCTATTTGCCTGAATGTTCAGTTGCTTTTATGATTAAGGAGACTACACAATCCACAAAACAGTTCGATAACTATAATGATTAAGAACAGATCGGCCTTAGCCTATTCTGGGTCACAAAAGATTTGACAATCATGTTTTATAAATACCACCACTAGATAGATTTGAGACCCTTGAGATGTCACCCTTTCAGGAGCTGATATTGGTGCATTACCTGGAAAGAAAATGTACTTTCATTTTTCCAAGTGGCCATCTAATGTATCAAGACAGCTTCCCAAGTTACACCTCATTTAATTGCAATTGTTACAGATAAGTTTATGACTGTCTCAGAAATGGAGAGCTATCATTTAGAGTCTCATTTGCTCCCACTGTCTCCTGGACACTCCTAGCAATTCTAAATTACTATGCTTACCTTTCTTCTTCTGTCCTGATGGCTTATAAAGACTCTTGGCAAACTCTTCTCTCAAGAATTGTTTAAACAATTTTCTCTCTACTACCTGTCTTCCTAATGTTGAGTATTAGGAGTGAATATAAGAAGGGGCTGTCACCGAGCGGTGGTGGCTCATGACTTTAATCCCAGTACTCGGGAGGCAGAGACAGGTGGATCTCTGTGAATTTGAGGCCAGTGTGGTCTACAGAGTGAGATCCAGGAAAGGCACAAAGCTACACAGAGAAACCTTGTCTCAAAAAACAAAAAAAGGGGGGGGGCTGTCTTGAGCATTTGGACAAACTACTAACCCAGCCCATGAAACCATTGTACATGTGTGAATGTCTCTCAGATGTTCCTTAGTATTTTCAGTGTAAGAGAACTTTATTCTTAAAGAATCTAAATCTCCTGTTGAGAAATCTTTTTTTCTGTATATTAAACAGAACTATGGCTCACTAAATGGTATGTTTCACCTTGGTTCGGCTATATAGATAATAGATGTTAGGAAGATAATTAACTATATAAATGATTTGGTTAGGTATTAGGGAAATGCAAAGATCTTGTTCTAAGATAATTACAGTGATCCCAGGCTTTAACTACTGCCCTTTGTCATAAACATTTTACCTTATTTGACCCAACAGTTGCAAACATTTGTAAAGGCAGGTTATGGACTCCAGCTTCTATCTCCATACTAAATTTCTATCTGTGTCTTCAGGTTATGCACATGTTATTTCATTTCCATAAACTTTTATATTAATTAATTTTTTTGCTATTATCAAACACCATAGTCAAAAGCAATTTAAAGAAGAAGAACTTGTTTTGACTTAAAATGCCAGAGAGGAGAGTCAATATTGGTGGAGGAGGCACGTGGCCAGAGCAGGGAGCTGACAAATTGCATAAGAAAGTAGAGAGAGCAAACAAGAATGATGTGAGGCTATATACTGTTGAAATCTAACTCTAGCAACATACTGCTTTCATCAAGATTCTACAACCTCACCAAACAGCTCTGTGAGCCATGGACCAAGTGTTCGAATATTTGAGCTATGGGGGGACATTGCGCATTCATTCTACCACATATTTATTTTCACTGTGTTTTGCTTTAGTCCTTCCTGTTGGCCAAAGCATTTCAAAATAATGTAGGAAAGGCTGTGTACTACTGATGTATCTGGCTTATGATGTACTAATGGGAAACATTTGACCTTCATCTTGAGAGATGTACGTTTCTCCTAATAAGAAAATTAAAGGTCCTGTGGTTTTTGTTTATTTAATCTTTGATTTGTTTTGTTTGGTTTGAGACAGGGTCCAACTATGTAGCCCTGGCTGGTTTGGAATTCTCTATCTAGACAAGGCAGGGTTCAAACTCACAAAGATTCTCTTGTTTCTGCTGCCCAAGTACTACATTAAAAGCATAACCACCCAGGAACATTTGTATCTTAATAAGTGTAAAGAACAAATTCAGGAACAAAAATCCCTTAGAATCCATGGCGTTGAAGATAAGTAGAAACTTTTCATATTCAAAGTATTTTAAATGTACTTGTCTTTATATACCATAAAATGTGAGGGTTTAAGATGCAACTCCACAAGAACAATGTGTGCTCTTAACCACTGAACAAGGGCCATCAAGATCATGACGGGGAAACCTACAGAGACAACCAAACTAGTAGGAACTCATGAGCTTTAAACCAACAGCTGTGGAGCCTCCATGGGACTGGATTAGGCCCTCTACATAAGTAAGACAGTTTGAGCTGCTTAAAGGGCCCCCTGGCAGTAGAATCAGGATCCATCCCTGGTGCATGAGCTGGCTTTTTGGAGCCCATTACCTATGGCAGAACACCTTGCACAGCCTTGGTGCAGGGCAAGGGGCTTGGACCTGCCTCAACTGAAGTACCAAACCCTGCTGGCTTGCCATAAGAGTCCTTACCTTTTCAGAGGAGGAGGGAATCGGGATGAGTTGAGAGGGAGAAGGCTGGGGGAGAGGCAGGAGGAGGGAAGAGGGGGGACCTGTGGTTGGTATGTAAAATGAATAAAAAATTTCTTAATTAAAAAAAAAGAAAAAAAATTGTAACCCCATAGGAGACCTTCCTTCATGCATGTATTCTCAAGTTATTCCATTCAACTGATAACTGAAAACTCATTTTGTGCCTGATACCATTCTATGAAGTCGGGAGACTCCCTATTCTCTTGTTGTTTAATCATTAGTATAGAAACACCACACACACACACACACACACACACACACACACAAGAATACATGCACATTCACATGTATACATGTGCTTAAACTCAATATAAAACTTTATGGTTTTCACCTTTACAGTTTTACAGTGTTTGTGAATATAATATCTAATTTCAGCCCATTTAATTGATATTAAATTTATTTCTTTCTGTCACTATTCATATTAAATCATATGCTATCTGCAAGTTGAATAACATATTGTATGTTTTTATTGAAGAGACTGGTGAAAGTTGACTATACTATGGGTAATGATAGAGTCCAGAGGCATGATATTAATGACTGACTTACTTGGTATTATGGAACTATTAGGCTCTGTCAGAATTAGCAGTGAAGCTGCTTAAACCTGACCTGGCTTCTATAACTCCTCTTTGAGCTACCATACTGAAATCAAATTATTCATTATTTTCCTGTTATTCTGACCACAAATCTGCATCTTAAAAAATTCAACAGCTTTCATGTTCTATCTTTCTTCTATATGTGGTCCTATGGAGTTCCATTTCACCATGGAAAAGCTCCCAAATACTAATTTATAGACTCTTTATTTTGGGGTCACATGTTTTTTATTACTACTTCAAATAAAAAATATGGAGCTTTAAAGTTGTTTCAATGGGATATTTTTGATAAGGAAGTTTCCAGAAACTTCTTCATATTAGCCTCTCTTTTCCAGGAACACATCAAGCACCTTGCTTGCAACACATTTGTACTTGACCTTTCCTTTGACTTCCATGGGTTGCTTTTTAGCCTGCCCTTAGTTCAAGTGTTACCTCTTCAAGATACTGTTCCTACCAGCCCATCTCAACCTCTTATAAACTGTAGGACCTCAGAAAGCTACCTACCCTCTCTGGATTTCTGTTTCCTCTTCTATAAAAGACAGTTTTAAGTGCAACCTCACTCAATGAGCTTTTGTGATAAGAAGGTTTAATATGTAATTATCTTAGAACAGCATCTTCACATAATAAACCATTATTCCTATTGCTGATACTATTATCTGAACATCTCATTCCTCACAATCTTTCTCACATGTTTTAAATTATTCTTTATAACATCATTACTATCTCAAATCACAGCTCACTGTTTTATTTGCTGATTTTTGGTAACCCTCTGATTAATAGTAAATGCCAGGAGGACATGTTTGTCTTTATGGCTGCATATCTCTGGGCAAGACTATCACTTGACATTAGGTAGACTCTCCACAGCATCGAGAAAAGGAAAGAGTAATGAAAGTGCATATACAAATGCCAGGTAATCTCTTGAAGAGTTGCAGCCTATATCTAATATTTCTGTGCCTGTGGACACCAAAGTGTGGTTTCAAGCTTTGAATTTTGAAAGCTAGCTGGTTTGAACTTCATAAGTGAAAAACCCTTCATGCTCCTAAATCTGACCCAAAATATTATATTCATGACAGATTAGAAATAGAGTCAACTCTGTGTTCACAGCTAGGACCATCATCACATGAATAATGAAAAACTGAGCATGAAGATTAGCAAACATATTGCAAAGTAACTCCATAGTTGCTTAAGAAGGTAGAGATACCATCATACAGCATTGAACACTGGGCTACTTGAGGATTTTGTGTGAAGAAAATCTTCTAATTGCCAGTTCATTTTCAAAGAGAAGAAATGTGCTTCAAGGTATTCCAACTACACAAATGGTGTTATTTTATGCAATGGACTATCCTGCATATCTCAGCAAAATAATTTTGATCTTTATGATCACCTCAAATATGTGTGTTTTTAAAGAATGGAATAGTTCAATATATGTAAGTTATATTTTGTGAATATATTCTGAATATTAGCATTTATCTCCTCTGCTACTCAGTATGCATGTGTTAATAAACAGAAAAAAAATAAGGAAAAAAATCACTGCATTGGTTGTTTTTAAGGAAGAACAGAGAAGAATTAAACTAGTCCAGGTAAAGGGAAGTCTGGACTTATTGGAATGTTAATTATTTATAAAAGTGTTTTTATTGATATTTTATTTTTTGTTAAAATTTAAAGCCAAGCATATTCTCCACATGTGTGAACATTGCCCTGCTGTGGGATATCACTATGTATGCTGTGAGTATGTGTTGCTCTGATTGGTTGATAAATAAAATGCTGATTGGCTAGTAACCAGGCCTGAAGTATAGGCAGGGTAAGCAGACAAGGAGAATTATGGGAAGAGTCAGGAGTCACCAGCCAGAAACAGAGGAAGCAAGATGATAAGGCAGAACTGAGAAAAGGTACCAAGCCATGTGGCTAAATATAAATAAGAATTATGGGTTAATGTAAGTGTAAGAGCTAGTCAGTAATAAACCTGAGCAAATGACCATACAGTTTGTAATTAATATAAGCCTTTGTGTGCTTACTTGGGGGATGCAAGTGGGAGAGATTTGTCCTGACCACTGGAAGGGTGGGACACAAAAAAACTTCCAACTACATTTGGTGTACCAACATGGGACTCTCAAATTTCCATAAGGCCTAAAAGAGTTTAAAAGGGCTTCTGAACACTCAACAACAAAGCCAAAAACAGCCAGTAAATGTAGTTCTACCATGTTAGAAAGCTAAAGTAGGCGGAGTCAGCAGCCAAGACTTCTACTTCAGTACAAGCCACTGCAATTTAAAGCAATAGATTCACAATAAGGTAGATTCAGATGGAATAAACCCTAAACAGTTTACAATGTGTGTAAAAATGTGCATAGGCTTGGAAGAGAGAGGAAAAGGAATATAGACAGTTATATAAAGAAATAGAAAGTTTTAAAAAATAAAGTCTTTAAAGAGAAAGTAAAAGTAATATAAAAAATAAGTCACGTAAAGATGGAAACCACACAGAGAATCTAGATTATATTGTCTCTGGGACTTTTTACTGAAGAAAGAAACTATAAAGGTTGTTCAGATACGCCAATATGTATATTTTAAAGGTATCTTGACTTCAAAATTTGGATCTAATGATATGTTGCTTTGGAAAGGGGACTCTGCTTTTGTTTCCACAGGAAGCAAGAGGCTATGAATTTCTTCCAGGTTAAGATGGATCAGATTTGATCAAGCCAGACCTCCTGAACCTTAACAGATGGTACCTATCAAAAAAGGTTATTTATAGACAGTCTTTCCAGGACTTGACCATTATCTCAAATTTTCTCAGGATCCCCATAAGACTACCAGTGCCCCTAACCAGCAGGAAGTAGCTTAGAAAACTATGCCCACATTCCCCAAAAATGATTTATGGATATTTGTGTTTGTTTAGAGATTGATTACAAATTGTTATTGGTCATAATCAATATCTTTCTAAAGAAAAAAGAGGGATTGGATATAGATATGACACAATGAAAAGGCAGATTATTGAATCTACTTTTAAAGAGCAACAACTTGTTTGAAGCGTTTTACATTGCTATGGATTTTAGTTTATTGATACAAATTTAATGTTAATTTTGGTATACTGTATGTATATTTCTACTCTTGTTCAAGTTATTATGTTTGTGTAGCTCATTTAAAATTGTAATATATAATTAAGAAATGCAGATTATTAGTAATCTATTATAATCAAACTTATAGTCATGTTAGTTAAGTCTTCTAGGTATACATAGATATATTTCAATTAGGTAGGTAATCTTCAAACACTTCAAAGACCTACAGAATAAGGAATTTATAATATTTTACAAACTTAGACTTTTCTGGATAATGAGACATGTCCACTCCTAGCAGCACCAATTACTTCAAGGAGAATGATGGACATTGAACAAACTCATTATAATGTTTACTTTCTTTGTGGCAAAAGTTAGCCACTGGGCAAAAGAGTGGCCTTGTGTTGACTGATTGACAGTATGCTGTATAAACTGGACTTGCAGCACCCATAGGAAGGTGACCAATGAACTATGCAAGGCGAGATGGTCCTTCAGATTCCTACTTCACAGAAAAAACTGCCAGACAGTCTACAGGACACAGAGAGAAGCAACTGAGAGACTCTAGGCCTGTGGGCTGAAGAAAGATGCCCCAATGTTGCACAGGATAACTGTTCAGGCAGCCAGCTGTCTCTGTCATCCTAGATTTTTGGAAGTTGCTTACAATACTCTTCTTGTTTACTTAGGTAATATTATTTCCTTCTGGGGTCTTTGATGTAGTTGAAGACTAGATAGTTATAATTTGTCTTGGTTATGATAAAAGAAAAATTAGATTTGAAACTTTAGACTCATATATATACAATAAATGATAGAATATTTTCTTTAATTTTGCAAAATAAAAATAGACTAGATATTTGTAACTGTAATTCTTGCTTGATAACTGTTCTATTATATGTAATTTTACTATGTTAAAGTTAAAATCTTCCTTTTTGATTAGACAGAAAAGGGGAGGTGCTGTGGGATGTCATTTTGTATGCTGTAAATATGTGTTGCTCTGGTTGGTTGATAAATAAAATGCTGATTGGTAAGTAACCAGGCAGGAAGTATAGGTGAGGTAAGCAGACAAAGAGAACTCTGGGAAGAGGAAGGCTGAGTCAGCAGCTGCCAGCCAGACACAGAGGAAGCAAGATGATAAGGTAGAACTGAGAAAAGTTACCATGCCACATGGCTAAATATAAATAAGAATTATGGGTTAATTTAAGTGTAAGAGCTAGTCAGTAATAAACCTGAGCAAATGGCCATACAGTTTGTAATTAATATAAGCCTCTGTGTGTTTACTTGGGGGATACAAGTGGGAGACATTTGTCCTGACCACCAGCAGTCCGGGACACAGAAAACTTCCAACGATATTGCCCCTCTACACTATTGTTTTTCAACTGTAATAATTACGAATAGCATCTGGACTACAATGGAGATAGTTTGGCTCATACTATCCTTCATAGACTTCTGCCACATTGAAATGACTGCAGCAAACTTCTCTAAATGAACACAGACATCTGTTTCTACATTCTGAAATTTGGCAGTAGACTGTTAGCAAACTGACTGATGAATATTTCTTCTCCACCATGTTTTTTTTTCCCCTTTAGAAATGAACATCTTGGGTTGCAGAATGGCTCTGCACAGAAACACTTATTAGGCAAGCATGACCACCTGCATTGAGTCCTCCAGAACCCACCTAAAGCTGAGTAGCAAGTACCTGTAATCTCAATGGGGACAGTGAGAAAGGAGTAAGAAGAGGAGGAGGAGGAGGAGGAGGAGGAGGAGGAGGAGGAGGAGGAGGAGAAAGACTCTGGAGAAACTTGTATGCCAGCTAGCTTGCATGTGCAACAGTCAACAAGAAAAATAAAATAAAATAAAGATCCTAGCTCAAACACAGCAGGAAGCAAGAATAGATACCCGTTTGTTCTCTCACTGCCACATGTATAACTATGAACTTACACGCCTGTGCATAAACATATACATACAAATCACACACACACACACACACACACACACACACACACACACACACACACACACACACCATGAGAAAGACAGAGAGAGACATGCCATGCCATTCCGTGACATGCAATACAAGAAAAGAAAATCTGAATATTTTCAGTTTGGGAATGTTTCTTCTAACTACAAACTCCCTCAAGGAACATTTGATAGGATCAGCATTTGAAGTTTCTATGATCTTTTTTTCTGGGGCCTTGATTTAATTACATCTGTCTTTGTAGAACTAAGTTCATAAACTATGGTTGAAAATTTAAATGCATTCCCCCTTCTACATCTGCATTGTTTCTTTCTGAAAATGTGAAGTAATGCTTGGTCTAGATTTTCCAATTTGGAATAGAGATATCTGTAGAGGACTAATAAATGGGTCTTTGTAGGCTTCTCTGTTCTTCCCTACATGTAAAAGTATCATTATCCAACCAACTCTCTCTCTCTCTCTCTCTCTCTCTCTCTCTCTCTCTCTCTCTCTCTCTCTCTCTCTCTCTGTCTCTCTCTTTCTCCCTCTCTCTTTCTCTCTGTCTGCTGTAAACAACTGGTTGTCCTGTCTTTGGCAAAGGTATAAGGTAATCCAGCTTTTTCTATAGCAGTTCTCTGTCAGATCCATGTCTCTCTTAAGTTCAGTACATTCTGCAGTGTTATGTAACATACTTCCTTTTTATTGGAACTTGTTGCCTGTCTAGGAAGACCCAAGATGTGGCATGTGTTTCCATTTCTGAATTTCTCAGACTGCCCCACCTGGAATCCCTGTGATAGATTCTGTGGTCAGATTTTTGGAATTTTAAAATTTGTTAATAGTATTGGTTGGGAGAAGGCAGGATGCATAGGTCAGAGGACATCTTTGTGAAGTCAGTTTTTTTTTCTTCTACCTTACTTACATTCTAGGATCTAATTAAGTCTCTACACATCCAGACAAGTGGCTATACCCACTGAGTAATCTTGCAGGACCTAGATTTAAAATGTTGAATCCTCTATCCCATAGAAGTTGTATCCAATTATAGTTATTATTTACAAAATCCTTCTTTCCCATGACTTTTTAAAAATCTGATCTTCATTTCCCATTGCCTATTTGCTCATTGTAGAATATTTACTGCCACCACTGTATTCTCCCAGTGCTAAGTTCCAACACATTCAGATTTGTTAGCCATAATCATACATAGTGGAGCAGTTACTCTGCTGCATTCTCCACCACTGATGGTCTCAGATGCCTGGCTTATGCTCAGACAAAATCTCCAGCCTGTGTCTGAGTAACTTCTGTCTAAGAGTCCACAGCTTTAGGTAATACTCACATCTTTCTGGACAGAAAATGCCTTAATAATCATCATTTGTGGCTTTGTACTTTACTTCTCTCTGCGTCTAATTTCCTCAAACCCCATGTCATCTGTGTGGCTTCAGAGTCTAACAACTACTGTGAATTTTCCCCTCAAAGAAGAGGGCAGATAGGATTAAAGCCTTTTTTGTTGTTTCTTGTTGTCTCTAATAAGATATTTCATATTACACCTGTCAGAATGGCTAAGATCAACAAAACAAGTGACAGCTTATTCTGGCAAGGATATGGAGTATGGGGAGCACTCATCCATTGGGGGTGGGAGTGCAAACTGGTACAGCCACTATGGAAATCAGTGTGGCAGTTCCTCAGGAAGATGGGAATTAACCGAGATCCAGCTACACCACTCTTGGGAATATACCAAACAGATGTTTCATCCTATCACAGACACACTCACTCAGCCATTCATTTCTCTCTATTCATAATAAACAGAAATTGGAAACCTAGAAGTCCCCCAACAGAAGAATGGATGAAGAAAATGTGGTACTTTAATACAACGGATTACTACTCAGCCATTAAAAAAAAAACTAAAATCATGAAGTTTGCAGACAAATGAACTGGACTAGAAAAAAAAAAATCATGCCAAGTGAGGTATCACAGACCCAGAAAGACAAATGTAGTAAATATTTGCTTATATGTGATTATTAACATTTAAGCCAAGGATAACCAAGCTACAACCAAGACAATCACAGAGATTAGGTCTAGAATAAGGGACTAGAGGGAACAGATCTCATTAAGAAAGGAAAATAGAATAGATATTGGATAGATGGATGGATGGATGGGTGGATGGATGGGAGGCTGGAATTGGGGGATTAAGTATAGAAGGGAAGACAAGAGAAAAGAAGTAGGGAATATGGGTGGAAGTAGCTAAAAATCACAACTATTTGAGGGGTGGCATGGAAACTTAATACAGTAAACACTGCATAAAATATATACATATATGAAGTCAATCTAAATGAAATTGCCAAATAATGGAGGAGACAGAGGCCCAGTTGGATATCTCTTGTCACCAAATGAAGCTTCCAGGTACATGACTGGATTACATACCTAATTGATTTGTGGCCAAAGGAGTCCAGTGGGAATCTCTAAACAACTCAGGCTGTTGATGAGACTATAGATTTCTCTCCACAAACTGATAGCAAAGTCTCATTGCTGAAGACAACAGCTATACAACTCATTGAACATGGGGAAGTCAAGCTGGTGCCTTCAACCCTACATGCTAGCAGTTTGGGTACAGGAAGTTACTCTACACCCTACCAAAAGGGACACATAACCACCAACCTAGTCATAAGCCCTCCAAAATAAACAAAAACAATGTAGCAATAAAATGAATCCTAATGACATTCGGCTATACTCATAGACCAGTGCCTTGCTCAGCCATCATCAGAGAAACTTCTTCCTGAAGCAGACAGGAGCAAATACAGAGACCCATAGCCACACAATGTGCAGAATTGAGAGACATTAGAACACTCAGCCTTAAATAGAATGCCTCCATCAGATCCCTCCCCTCAGGGAACAGCAAACCCTGCAGAAGAGGAGTGAGAAAGAGTGTAAGGAGATGGAGGATACCAAGGAAACAATGCCCTCTAAATCAACATTATCAAAGCTCATATGAACTTACAGAAACTGTGACAGCATGCATAGGGCCTGCATAAATCTTCATCAGGTTCTGGGTGTATATATTATAGTTTCCAGTTTAGTATTTTTATGGGGCTTCTGAGTGTGTGAACAAGTGGGTCTCTGATTCTTGTGCCTACTCTTGGCCTCTTTTCCTTTCTCTTTGTTTTGTCCAATTCTTATGGAAGAGCTTTTGTTCTGTCTTATTATATTTAATTGATTAGTTGTCCCTTATAAGCCTGTTTATTTTCTAATGAGAGATAGAAAGAGACTAAATCTGGATGGAAAGAGAGGTGAAGAAGAACTGGGACGAGTAGAGCAAGGGGGAGATGTAATTAGAGTGTATCATGTGAAAAAAAAATCTATTTCCAATATAAGAAATGGGGAGTTTATAAATAGAATTACATGAAGAAAAAAGAAAGAGAGAGGAAGAAAGAAAAAGAAAGAAAGAAAGAAAGAAAGAAAGAAAGAAAGAAAGAAAGGGAGGAAAGAAGGAAGAAATAAAGAAATATTTGTGCATCCTTTATAATAGATAAACTACAAATAGGAAATCAGAGCACGCAAGAGCTGAAAAATCCTGCTAAATGTCTCCTTTACTTCAAAATCATTCACTATGTTTTCTAATTCCAGAAGATAGAGAAACATCGACGGAGAATCTTGCTTTGTGTTCAGGCTTTCTGTGTCTATTCTCCCTGTGGTATTCAACCAGGTGACAAAGGAACCCATGAAACTGGGATCTGGCTGGTGGAATATCCATGGTGAGATGTGTATGATTTCAGTTTCCCTCCTGAGAAAGCTCCTGGCCAGTCCTCCACACACTGGCTTTTCCCACAGACAGTGAAGAATTCACAGCACTATAGCACTAGACAGCAAAGACAGTGACAGAACCATAAGGTGAAGCAACTTTATGTCCTTGCATGACTGGGGAGCTGAGACATACTGCTGGTTAACCCACCTCACTCTGCTGTCTGCCTTCACAGCCCACCAAAGCACAGTTACTGATCTTAAGCTATCAAACCAGATAGTATATTTTTTTAATAAACTCAATACTGCTCATTCATTCTTTCTGTTGCATTTGTTCTCCTCGACCACACCTTGCTCCCCCAAGTTCCTTCCATCCTTGAGCCTTGCAGCTTAGCTTTGCCTTTCATAGCCACATCCTTCCTAGAGATCTTAATTCTACTCCCACCAGCCATTCCTCCTGTATGGACATTCACTAAGCTGTCAGCATAGAGTCTCCAGCTTCCAATTCTATTTTGACAAATTTTTAGCAAACATTACTTTTATGTTTTAATTACCTTAAATTTAGCATTGCTTAAATGTGAAACCACATCAATATCTGGCCCTGGATTCTTCCATCATGTTTTACATAGTGTACTATTTACCTCCATCAATATGCTATGTGACTGCCTTGCGTTTTGCTGTCATACTCTTCCCTTGTTGCACGTTTTTGTCCCCTGGATAATTTTACATCTACTTTCATGTCACATGTACGTACATGATTTAACGTATCTATAAAACATAGGAGCACCAAATGTGAGAAAACACACAATGATTGTGTTTCTTAGCTTAGGTGTTTACCAAAAGAGCTCCCAGTCAACATAGCAAAGAGATAGTGGAATGTTTATTGCAGCATTCTTCATAGCAGCTGGCTTGTGGCTAGAACCCAGGTGTCCAGCAACAATGAGCTGGCTAAAGAAACTAGGAAATACATACAATGCAATTCCTTTCAGTTATGAAAAAGAACATGGCATTCATATACACATGTATACATGCATATACGCACATACATGCAAAATTATGTAATTAACAGGAAAATGGATGCAACTGGAGATAAATCACATCAAGCCAAATTTAACTAGTCTAATGACTTTTCTGTATTTTGTTAAGAAGGGCATCTTCCGTGCAACATGCACCTAGTACAGATGATTTCGTAAATTATGAGATGAGACTATAGTTTACTAAAGCTCCCTTTTGGTATATACTGACATTTATAGAGACTTACTTTCCTGGTGAGAGCCAATTGATCTATAGACAATCCGCTCTGCTTTTAGCCAAATATATCAATCAAGAATTTGTTATACACATGTATTGCAGCCTAGTAGTTGTGGCACATTCAATATAAATAGCTTCTGGTCTCTATGTTAGACTTTGTAGATAGAGTTGGGTGAAAAACAAGAATATATGTAGAAGAATATATTTAATCAATTTGTTTTCTTTTCTAGGGACAGAAATTATTGTTGATGCATAGTTATATTTTATTCTCTTAATTCTCTTTTATCACTTGAGACTCTGAGGCTGGAATATCACTTGCATAAAGCAAACTACAGAAAACAAAGCAAAAACTACCACCCCTAACAGTGCTTCATTCAACAGAAGAAAATACATTTGTCCTTTCCCCAGTAAAGAAGAAACAAGTAAAGATTGCTCTATTTATAGCCCTAAGGACAGAAAAGTTGAGAGGGACAGCTGCAATTGAATGAAGAAATGTAAAGGCAAAGAGATTTTATTTTACTCCCTCCACTAAAAGCCTCATTGGTTTTAAGATAGGTATAACTTCAGCCTTTCTGCCAAGGCATTCTTTGTAAACAGAAGGGACATGGCAAGAATGCACAGATGAGACGAAATTCAATGCAAAATAAGACAATAAAAGTATCCACATCACAAAGGAAAGGTGAGCTGAGGACAGAATGAGGTACTACAGGTTATGAAATAAAAATAATGGTATTGGCTATACACCATGAGAGGAGTACGAGTTATAGATCACCTTTTCTGTGAAGCTCCTCATCATTATTCCCAATTCAAGGCAAACTTTCAGACTTCTGACCCAAATTCATTTTAATTCTATTTCTCAAATGGTATCACCACAAATGTCATCCCAGTGATTCTTCTATGCCACTCCATAACATCTTTGAATTCAGTAAATATTTAATCCTACATCTTGATATTATCAATAATATTTAGATGGTGTCTAGTACATTTTGGTGGTCAATAGCCATTTATTGAATTCACATTAATAGTCAGTTTTTTTGTATAGGACAGAAGGAATCATATCGAGAAAATTATTCTCATTTTTTCCTCTACATACAAATTTCCTAGTAACAACAATTTAGAATATTCATTATGGGCACCTTTTGTGGGGAATAAAACTTCCAGCAAACATCTGTTGGAATTCAATCAACATATAGCAGATGCATAATGAAAATGAAGAATTCAGACACTGATGTTCAAAGTCAGGCTTATGAGATTTCAGAGTTGCCTCAGAGAAAAATAACATTCCTCTAGCAAGTAACTTGAATCACTCAACAATGATGAGAATTTTGGTGGTCAAGTGTGTCTATTTGGGTACCAGGGAAATTCAGAGAGAAACCGTTGATTCTCAGAGGATCAGATGCATTGGTCAAAATTCAATGGCTGCAATTCCCTGTAGAGACAACTGCTGTGTTTTGCCTTCTTATACTCTTCTAGTAATTCAAACAAATGTTGAGTAGAAACAAAAAGCTGGTTTGTTATCACTGAACATGGGTGATAATGACTTTGAGATCAATACCCTCAGAATCTCTCTCCTTCTTCTCCCTAAACATACAGATGCTGCTCAATCAAGAGCGACTGTTACAAAGGATTGATTTTCCATTTTCCAACATGTGTGGCTTAACTTGCAGCCAATTGTTCACTCTACTATTTCAAAGGGGTAGAAGGTTGTAAATAAATAAATAAGGAGCTATATTTTCTTGCCTTCATGGGAATGAGTTTCTTGCCCCCCCCCCTGCTTTGTTCTGCAAAATAGATGCAGTGTGCTGTGTTTCTAGCCCCACATTGTAAATAATGTTTTGACTTTGGGCATCTTGGAGAAATACACTTTAAAATAAATCAGATGAGGCTCTAGGCAAAGATAAATTTGGAACTGGGTACCTGCAATGGTTTTGCACTGTTGCCATAGGGCTGTGCAGCCCAAGCTGAATTCCTCTTTTGACCATAAAAGCACATAGAAATGTGTGTTTGCAAATTAGTGTGGAGATTTCTCCCCGCTTGCTACCTTATGCATGGCTTTCTTGGGGAAGTCAGTGTAGTAGTTTAGCAAAATAAAGACAGATGGCCAGGAAATAATTCCGGAGCTTTCTTATTATTATTGCAATGCACTCTTGTAGATAACCAGCTAGACTCATCCTTACTGAGAAATGTCACCATTAATATTTTATTCTTTATATTGTTGGTTACAATCCTTTGACTTGGCTGGGACAACTAGGTAAGCACTTTGCTATTATTTCAAGCTCTTCAAATTTTGAAAGAAATGAGCACAGGCAAGCACTCAGATCATAGGGGGCAAACAAAGGTGTCAAATGGCTGGTATGGAAAACTGATTGCAAAGACATTCTCTCACACACACTCCTGTCCCAAGCTTACAGCTCTGTACTTGCAATTTGACTTCATTGTTTCAGTTATGGATTTTTTTTTTTTTTTTTTTTTTTTTTTTTTTTACTCTTGGAAGGTATGTCCTGCTTTGGTCAAAAGAATGTAGAGGACAGTCATGTACAGAGAACCCATCAGGCATCATGGGCTTCACTAGTCTTCCAGGTTTATCAAGTCATTGTGTGAGCATATCAGGTCTACACTTAGGGCCGAATGAGAAGTGATGCTGTCAGTAGCCCAGTTCTTTCAGTTAATACCATCACAAGTAGCCAACTAAGTAACAAAAGAGAAAGCCCAGCTAAAACCGGTACCCTCCCCCACCACGTAGCTGACAGTAGATGCCACAGTGAATGTAGTGCAGTCTAGAATCATCCAACTCAACAGTAATTTCAAATGCCATTGAATACAGGAGTCTGTTTTGTTGCTTTTATTTTGTTTTTCTGTTTTCTTTAATGTGTGTATGGGGGGAGGTGTGTGCCCCAGCATGCCTGTGGAAGTCAGGGGACAATCAGAAGAAATGAGTTCTCTCCTTACACCATGAGAGTCCCAGGGATTACAAGTGCCTTTATTTGCTTAATCATCTTGACAGCATAGATGACTTACAATTTTTGCACTACATAAATAGCTAATTAAAAATCTATGATGTCTTGTCAGTTTATCCAGGTTCCAGTTTAGGTGTGCTAATGTTCAAGTTCTGTCTGTAGCATGTTAATGGCCAGCCTTTAGAAAGGTTTGATATAATTTTTCATTTGAAAATTGGTAATAACTTTAACACTTATATTTAGTTCTATTTAGTATAGAAATTCTATACATAAAATATTAAATTCTAATAAGGTGTTACGCATTACCTTTAAGCTGAAATGGTCAGGTGTGAAGAAGAGAAAAAAGAGAAACAAAAGAGAAAGGACAGACTAGGCTAGATTGAAGGATGTTACAGAAAGAGGAGGAGGAAACACAGAGAGTCGAGTGCTGAAGTGTGAAATTAAAGGCACACAGCCAAGGTTGGGGGCTTTCATCCAGCTGTCTTAAAGAAGCCTATGATTGTTATTTGAATCCATACATTCCTCTATTAATAATGGCAAAAACACAGCTAGTATTTATGGAGCTCTCAATACGTCTCAGTAACTCTGCTAAGGACTTTAGAATCAATGTTCCACTTAATTGTGACAGAATGCCAATTAGGTAGTTATTATTGTTATCCACATATTACAAATGAAAAAAACAAGGCTTACAGGGCTTAAGGGATTCCTGAGACACACAGCTGGTAAAGGAAAAAACAAAGACATGTTGTGCTGGGCCCTTGAGCTCTATGCAGTAACCTTTTTAACTAGAAAGGCTGCCTTTAGTGCGTAATCTGAGTTTTACAAACCAATCATAATAGACCAAGAAAAAACTCCCCTCTAATCAAGAAAGCTTTGTAAATCAGATATGTCTTAAGTGCACATTAAGCTTCATAAATCAGACACATTTTCGAGTATGCATTAAGCAGGATGTTAGGTTCATCTTTTAAACATCAGGGAACCTGGGGGCTTAGATAGTTCTCAGTGACAATCCCTTTGTCTTCATCCTCCTGGAGTCAAAAAAAAAAAAAAAAAAAAAAAAAAAAAAAAAACCCTCTGCATTAGAGCCTGACCTAGAGGGTGTGTATTTTACAGCCATTAATGCAAGAACCAGAATTTTACATGAACTTGGTATAGTTACTTGAATGAGAATGGTCCCTACAGGCTCATATATTTGAGTGCTTGGTCCCCAGATAGTGGAACTCTTTTGGGAAGGAAGTATGGCCTTGTTGGAGTAGGTATGTTGCTGATGGCCAGCACTGAGACCTCAAAAGCTCATGTGTTCCCATTTAGCTCTGTCGGCCTAGTGTTTATAGGTCAGATGTATAAGCTACCACTCCAGTGCCATGCTTGCCTCCCTGTTGTCACGCTCCCTCTCAGGACTGTTATGCACTCACCCTACGAATGATAAGCCCCAAATTAAACACTATTTCATAAGGTGTCTTGGTCATGGTGTTTTGTCTCAGCAATTGAAGAGTAACTAAGGCACCCGGTTAGTGCTATCACCTTTGAATCAGAACTCAAACCTCTGGCATGATGGACTGGTTCATTTTCACTGAAATGTTGGATCAGAGAGTCCTGAAAGTGTGTTTGTGAGAGAGCTTCCAAAGATTAAACAAAGGAAAAAGACTCATCTTGATAGGGGATTGGGACCGGGACTGAATACAGAGAAAAGACAGAAAGTCAAGAGTAGCAGAATCACCTTGCTTTACTCCCTGGCTTCCCATGCCGTAAGCTGTACCACTCCACAAAGCCCACCCTATCAGGATGTGGTGAGCGCCCCCCCCCCAAGCTCTGAGCCCAAATAATCTTTCCTTCACATCTGTCTCACTATTGTGTCATTGTAATGAGGAAAATAACCAATAGACACAATATTTTAACTAACCACCTCATTTTTATAAAAATCTTTCCAATATAGAAAGATAAACAACCCCAAAGTAGTCCCAGGAAGCATGGGGCTTCCTTGTGTTACATCTTATATGTCGAGGTAAAGTTTGATTATATTTTATTTAGTTTGCATTTTTTGTTGCTTTTTTTCAGACTTGATTGAGACTTACAGTCCTAATCTATCATTTTTCTTTATTCCATTCAACATATGATTCTCCTTATCATTAAATTCTTTAGTGAAGAGACTTCTGATCATAAACATGTATTTCAAAAAAGATTACATTATACCTTATTAGAACAGTAGAATGTGAGTTTTGAAAGTAACTTGAAGAGTATATGTTTTTATACACACACACACAACCACACGTCTGTAGATAATATAAAGGTACTTATTACATAGGTGATTTACATTTGGAAACTTTCCCTCATTACCTACACACAACCAATAATTTAAGATTTCCATGAAGCAGCTAATTTTCAGCAGCTAAGAAAATCTGGTGCTGGCTACAGTTTCAAGTGGCCCAGGCAAAATCAAATGTGATTACACAACTATCCGTTGAAGTTTTACACATAAGCTAGAGTGTTGTCCTCTCCTAGAAAAAGTCCTTCTCGGGGCAGTAGGCTCTGGACCGGCAGTGAGGCTCTTGTGCTATCAGCTGTAGCTGAACAAAAAAAGAAAAGTAGGCGTGACAAAGGGTATCCTCCACGTTCCTCAGAACTCAGAAATTCACATGTAAAAGTTAGGACTTTTTCAGTCTCTTTTCTTATTTTTCTCTGAGGATAGTCTCCCTGTGACTTTACTCAAATATAATAAAAAAAAGTCTATATTCAAAGTACCACAACTATACAAATTGGCCTCCCAGAAAGATTTGTCTAAAAGCTTCCTTCTTATGAATTATTTATTTTTAAACTGAACTTTTCAATTTATAAAAAAATAAAATAAAGTAAAAAATAAAAACCCTATTTAAGTGGAGAATGGCTTGAAAAGCCTCTAGTAGATTTCTACTTCTTTTGTGGACATAATGATGGTAATGGATTATAAAACCAAGAATGCTTTGAAATGAGCTAGCTGGGCTCAAATTTCTTGTCATTTAGAACCGGGGCTTCTTGGGTCACTGGAGTTGCCCATGTTCTTTCATTTCACATTTATCCAATGCTCAATTATAATCGAACTCCACAGTAACGGTTATCCTCACTTGTGTAAGGGAAACAGAGAAATGGCTGAGTCAGGGTGAGTGTGCTAAATGAAGTGGCAGCATGCTGGTGCGGTGGGGGGTAAGGGGAGTGGGGGAAGCATCTTCCAGTACGGGGGCCCTAATTGCCTCTTCCATCCCCAGGGTCTTGTTGCCCCTCTGAGTATAGCCATTATGCCTTCTCTGGGGTTTTGCTTTCCATGGTTTTACTTACACACATGCCATTTGTGGTTTGAAAATATTAATTGGGTAATTCCAGGAGTAAACAGTTTATATTTTAAAATATATTCCACTCTGAATATCATGATGGAAACTCCCTGTCTCGATCTTCCTAGCAGGAAACGTGCATGTGCATCATCTTAGTCCAGCGTGCCCCCCACCGTGTATACTACTGGCCCATTGGCCACCTATTGTCTCAGCTATCAGACCTGACTGTGGAGGTGTTATAACGCTGTGCTTAGGTGTCCCATACAGTTTTTTTTTTTTTTAAAATAGCCCTACACTACAAGGGTAATAACGGAAACTAGGATACTGTCAATGAGAAGATATGAAGTATTTCCTTTGAGTGAAAAGGTAAAGCCATTCATTGTAAAACTGACATTTTAAAGACATATGAGTCTCTTGCCATGCTTAATTGACAAATTAATCTTTATCCTAAGGACAAATACAATATAGTGTACTATAATGTGGAGTACTAGCCAAGATTCCAGTCATCCCTGATGGGCTTCAAACACATCCTATATGCAGCAGGGAGGCTGCTGGGTATGCGTTACTAAATATGCAGCTGGCACTTTCAGAATTTAAGAGGCTTCAATGAAGTGATCTCACACTTGTTTGTTTCTCACAGTTGTACCTGAGGGGAAAAAGCAAATGTTTTTGCTTCTCTATCTCCTACTATTTTTTATCCTTTTGTCCTTGTTGCTTCTTAATGTTGTTTTTATACTGGCTGGATAGCTGTTTTCCAAAAACAATCCCTTCTATGCAAGCCATTTCCCCACTGCTCCCAGAAGCCCCGGATTTGTGCCTGTCACTTCAGAAGGCAGATAATAATCCAGCACATATGTAAATAGCATGGTAAACAAAACAGGCCCACGAAGCGCTGAACCGTGAGTAAAACAAGCACAACAATGGGACTCAAAAGATACACAGTTATTAATTCACACAGCGAGGATTACTGCTTTGTGTAAAGATATTTTTAATGAGGGGAGATAAACGCTTTTAAAAATATATGTCACTGTAACTCTGGGTCATTGCGTTTTAATGATTTCCCTGGGGTGTGTGTTTACTTACAGCACTCTTGTTTGGGTTGAGGCAGGATGTTTGCGTTGCATAAGCTGGTGGAGGCAGATAGCTCTTCTGCTTTTAATAAACAAAAGACATTAATAATGTTACACATTTTTATTTGCACCGGGAACATGCATGTATGTATATATCATTTAACCATTCTAATTTCCCCAAAAATACAAGGAAGACAATCTTAAATCTATAATCGAAGGCATGAGAATCTTGATATCTGCCTCTGAGAGCCATCCCCATGTCTTGTGTCCGTGTGTGTGTCCGAGTGTGTGTGTGTGTGGGGGGGGGTGAGTGTGTGAATGTATATGTATGTGTGAGTGTATGTGTGTGTGAGTGTGTGTGTGTATGTGTGAGTGAATGTGTGAGTGTGGGGGGGGGTGGCTGTTTAAAGGCTTCAGTTTTGATTTGTACAACATATAATGTGCTTGTAAGACTCAGAGTGTTCTTTCTAACAGTTCATAAAAACAGATACTTCAGGGACATTTGTCTTTAATCATTATTGCAAAATGTTTCCTTGTAGCATTTGTTTTAACTTAATAATGAACATAGTTCCTTGGATTTTACAAATGCTATCACAAAAATATGTGCAGTTTTAAGCTTAGATACCCTACCCCAACTCCTGTAATGTCTAAGAATCCTGATAAAATCTGACTGAGCTCCTCTATACTGAAACTCACACAAAGACAACTGTGCAATTAATGGAGAAAGCAGCACTCATATATTTGGTCAGGATTTCTTTCCTTGGTATGCAAAATTTCTAGATCCAGTCTATAAACTAAGGCAGAATTGGGGCCATATCTTATTTATTGTAAATAAAAATCCACCAGTATTTAGGAAAAGGGCATGTGTCGACTGTTTTAAAAGTTAGTTTTATTATTATTCATATATGGCAAAGCAAATATAATCGAGAGACAATTGTCATTGAAAATATGATGATAGTCGCAGTTTTCAATAAAAGGACACATTATATCACACACACACACACACACACACACACACACACACACACACACAAGTATCAGCGTGGGAGAGTTGGGTAGAAGGTGGGAATGGGAACCTGGGAAAATACAAGGAAATATATTTGTTGTTCATAGACAGACAGACAAATGGAAAGATAGATTTGTTATGTAGAGAAGAAAGGGAGGAGGAAAAAATGAGCAGTCTCAGCTTTGCATAGCTTGAATGATTGTAGGAAGCTCTAGGGTTCACTGACTTCCCTGAGGTCTCTGCAAATGCTAGGTCTGCATTGACTGAGGCAGGGGAATATTGGCCTTGTAGGTGAATGTTTAAGAAGGGAGGTACGTAAAGCACACTGGGGGGAGCAATTTGTTCCATCTATAAATATAAATACACCAAATTAATACTTGACTAGATACACAGCTGGTTGTTACAATTTTAAGTTGCAATATTGGTTCATATCTGACCTCTCTGGAAGGTCAAATGATTTTACTCATAGCTGAATAAATATAAGCTTCAAACCTCACCAAATGTTTCCTGACTCCTTCAAGGAAAAGATTCCATCTGTGTGAGAGCACACATACATTGCAGAGGTTTATCTGCATCCAAACAACAGACTCTCTAGACTCTGTTTATGTGTAGTTGCCGTGACATGGACAATTCATATCCTTTTTCAGCTCCCAGCTTTCCATCTATTGAAAAACTGGGCCCTTACACAAGTAGCTGTTGATGATGCTGGGACAGAGCCATGCATGGAAGCCCACATTGTCTGTAATAAGAGAACTAATTTGAAGCAAATATTTTATGAAATGAATGAAAGGCAAAGTACTTTAAGTCCTGGTGGCTTTTAATAACTGTCTGATGTGCACTATAACAACCAAATACTACCACTATTAGGGAAATTTTACTTACATAAATACATTTGCAAGGACAGTTTAATAACATTTGCAATTAAAATTATTCCCTGGCACTGGAAGGATGGCTTTCAATTACATGTAGATCATTGGATTCATTTAATTCATATGACTTGTAAATTTGAGAGTTTGTGTTTCTAAAAATAAAGTCGTGATATCCTTCCTGAATACACAACTCTATTAACAACTTCCTTAATCAAAATTATCAACAGTAAGTACATTTGATTACAGTTGCAATATATCATGCCTTTTTAACACAGCACCTATTTTATATACTACCATTTGAAACTTCTAACTACTACCCTTGCCTTCTTATATTCAGCTGTAATGCAACTTAGAGTTTCACTTCCTTTCTTAACCCATGGATTACCTTTCACTGACAAGGCTCCGTGGTGAGCCCAACAAAGAAGATAATACCAGCAATTATTAGCCATTTTGTTTGTCCACCTGATCATAACCAAGCCTGGAAAGATTTAGAAAGCCAGATGCCCAGAGAGGCAGGTTCAGATTTTGAGAGAAGGATTCAGAAAAGCAAGTGATGGAATTGAATATGAGGGCTCAGCAGAATGGAATGACTTGGATTTGCTGTAAGCAGAAAAATAAGGATCTATGGTAGGCATTGTTTCTGACAGAGTGGGGGAAACGTTTAATCCCACAGAGAAACTTACTGCCAGTTTTCAGTATTGCCAAATATGCAAACTCCCATGCATCCAAGTTAAAACAGCAAGTTTTGAACAAACAGTAAGTGTTTGTTCATTATGATTCACTTGTATTCCATTAGTCTGTGTTTGGTAAGTGCTCATGACTCACTGGTAGAAACAGGACACATGACAGACTGGCAAACATGATCTGCATCTCAAGGTGATTGAAGTTGGTGAAGTTATTCTCTAATAAAAGAAAAAAAACAGTTATTAGGAATTCCCTATATTTCTTTCACTTAAATAAAGTAATTAATAAGAATTCTTCTTAGCCAGGCAGTGGTGGCGCACACCTTTAACCCCAGCACTCGGGAGGCAGAGCCAGGCGGATCTCTGTGAGTTCGAGGCCAGCCTGGGCTACCAAGTGAGTCCCAGGAAAGGCGCAAAGCTACACAGAGAAACCCTGTCTCGAAAAATAAAAAAATAAAATAAAATAAAGAATTCTTGCGGGCCTGGAGAAATGGCTCAGTGGATAAGAGCATTGTTTGCTCATTCAGAGAACCCAGGTTTGATTCCTAGCACCCACATGAGGACTCACAACTATCTGTAACTCCAGTCCCAGAGCATCCAACATCCTTTTGTGGACTCTTCAGGCAGTGAATGTATGTGGTACAAAGACACATATAAACTAACTATGCATACACATAAAATAAAAATGTAGGTTAAAACATTTTAAAATTATTTTTGAGATTAATAAAGTCCTTTTAGGATTCCTGCATACCAGATATTTGTGAAGCATGGTATACATACAGGAGGGTGAATAAGCTTCCTTGAAGGGACACTTCCTAAGACAATGACCTACAGTCACTATGTGGTACTAAGGATGCAGATGACTCTGGGTATAATGAGTTGCTTTTCATATAGATGGTGTAATTGATCTGCCACTAGCGACATTTTCCCAAGGTAAAGTGGAAGGAAGAAGAAAAGGAAGGGAAGAAAAGGGAGGGGAGGGACAGAAGGAAAGGATAGGAAGAGCAGGGGGGAGGGCAGGGACAGGGAAGGGAAGAGAGAAGGCACAAAGGAAGGTGCTTAAAGTATTTCTCTACAATACCTATGGATCTTTTAGCTTAGTCAATAATTGACAATATTGTCACTGTAACCTTGGTCACAGATGAAAGATCTGTATTGGATCAGAATATTTTGCACGTTAATATTAGGAAGAATGTATAATCACTAGAGGAAGAGGCTGAGGAGCAGGGCATTATGGAAGCCAATTGAAAGCTGTTTTTTCAAGGAAGAGCAGGGTTGTTGTTTTTCTTTTTTACTACATTAACTATGTTATACATTCATATTTAATTTATTAATTCACACATACTTATGAGAGGTCAAATGAGTATGCATTATTAGCGAGTTAGGGAAGGATACTTCTGCCACAACAGAAAGGAAAGGTACTGATTTATCCAGTGCCTGGAAATGTGCATCTGCAGTGGAAACATTCAGGTTTAATCAAATGTCAGATTATATAATGCAGCTTTGAGACCCTAGAGATCCTTAATTTAGAGAAGGTTATTTTGAACTGGATATAATATTTACTTTAATGAAAGAAGATAAAAAAATAAATGTGCTTTATTAGGGAAATTTGTATCATTCCCATGATCCTGTTTTCAGAGAAGCCTATATCTGATGCTAATGACCTCATGCACAAAACACAGGCAACATTACCCATTTCATCATGTCTTGTCAGGAATGATTTAATTCTGAAAGCTCATTTAGGGGCTTTCCAGCCCCTGCTACTAAAGAAAATCAAGTTGTATTAAGTCTATGATTTAGGAACAAATACAACACCTTTTCTAAATCTTGAAGTTGTTAAAAGAGAATTTCCTATGTGCTAAAGAAGACTCAACCTGACTATTTGTAAAACAAAGAGCTTTTGGCCCAATTATCCAAAATGATATAAAATATACCTTCCTTTTGAAATACATTAATATGAAGATTATTAAGAGCAGACAATGTAAGATCATGTGCAAATTACACTTTATATTTTATTATTGAATTCTGTATGTAGCTGCCAAAATCCATTTCTCCAAGATTTTGTTCATAGGACATAGAATTAAAAGTTAGTCATTCTGAGTAGTAAATTCACATAAAGCTCTTTCCAAAGGACTTATTTACATAAATGAAATAAGCTAATTAGTTAGATAGATGCATGGATGGATAGATAGATATTTAAAAATAGAAGGTGACATTATCAGTTTTATGGTCTTTGAGAATTAGTACCTCAGGAATTAGGAAGTTACATTTGTCAGGATTTGTTAGAGAACAAACAGGAAAAAGATGGAGGTAAAAAGAGAGACATGAAATTTTATTGTGAGAAATTGGTTCACACCTTTACAGAAACGGAGACACTTCTATCTGCTTCAAGGGAGGTAAGAAACAGGAGAGCCAATGGCGTAATTCCTGTAGGAGCTCAGTTCCAGATCATGTGACTTCTTCCATGCACAGTCTTTTGTTCATGCCAAACTTCAGGTGGGATGAGACCCACCCACTTTGTGAAAAGGAATTTGCTTTGCTGAGTCTACTAACTCAAACATTAATCTCATCCAGACACACCTTCTCCGGTGCACCCAAAATAATGTTTAGTAAAACACCTGGAGAACCTGTCATCCAGTTGACACATCAAAAGAACTATGTCAGTGGTAGACAGTCATTGAGAAATCAGATGATCAAGGAAGGCTTTCCTGAAAGGTAATGGTGAAGTCTAGCAACATTCTAGATCTGGTAACATTCACAAGGCATAGCAATTAAGTTCTGTGATTATTTACAATTCTACTCCAATGACACAAAATTCACAGAGACTTCTCAGGTTAAGTCCTCTCTAAGACCTTTATCATCTCAAGCCACCCATACTTCTGACCAATCCAGTACAGATTTGAGGATTCTAATTACTTTCTTAACTTGACCACTTCTCTGGCTAGCTCTTAGAATCAGGAAAATGTCATGATTTTAGCTAACTCTAAACCCCAACGTGACTGTATTTGAAGACAGAAATACTAAAGGGATATTTAACATTAATGATGTCATAAAGAGGGTGCTTTACCTAATCAGGACCAGTGGTCCTTAAAATAAGAGGAAGAAATAGCAAGTCTGTCCTGCACCAACCCTTCATATGAACAAAAAAAACAAAGGATAGATAATTTAAGGACACAGTGAGCAAGGGACTACTTACAGGCCAGGAAAAAGGAACTTACCAGAAAGCAATCTGGACAGCAATTGCTTTTATAAATCCAACCTCCAAAGTCCTGTGGAAACAAATTTCTGTTGTGTGAGCTACCCAGTCTATGGTATTGTGTTACTAGAATTCACATTTCACCATATTTAATGCAATTAAATTTATTTATTTAATGCATTAATAATTTTAATGCAACATATTTAATATTACAAACCCAGCAGCATACTCATTTAATAATTATTTCACCATTTTTTTGTCATTTCCTTAGCCTAACACAGGTTTACTTCACCTACTTTTTCTGGGTTGTCATTAGTACAGTGCTTTCCTCTGGGCACATTGAATGTGCTGTCTTGTTGCCTTCTGGCTCCATGGTTTATGCTGAGAAGTAAAGTTTTTAGTACTGTTAGGGATCTCTGGTAAGTGATGGGTCATATTTCACTTGCTTCTTTCAAGATTTTCTTCTTATCACTGACTCCAAGCTTTTCCTCTGTGTCTGTGGGCAATATCTTTGCATTTGTCCATTTGGAGTTCATTGAATTCCTTATAGGTGTTGTTGAGGTTGTTTTTTCTGTCTTTTTTTTTTTTTTTTTTTTTTTTTTAGTAAATTTTGGAAGTTTCTTACAACCACAAACTCAATATCTAGCAAAGCTATTGTTCAAAAACAAAGGCAAAAGGCAAAATATAGACTTTTTAAAAATAAGCTGAGAATTTGTTGCTAGATTGTGGTGGTCAATATGGTGTTTGAGCTCGGTCCTGTAGTATAAAGACATGATATGTGTATATGTATCAGCTAGGTCCTATAGTATAGAGGTGTAATGTGTGCATGTGCACCTCTCATTATAACTTTTGCTTTGGAGAGGACTTCCTGGATTGAACTTCCCCACAATATAGAACTTAGTTTTTTGGGGGGAAGATTTAAGAGCTATCTTTTCAACGAGCTGCTTCTCGTTGATGAAAAATATCTGAAGTGTACTCTGGAACTGCAGTTGGCTACACTGGTGCTAATTCTGAGAGGCATGGCAGGACCAAGAACTGAGAAGACAGGAAGAGGTAGAAGCCTGAGGTTCTCTTGGTTTGTCTCTCCAAGGATGGGACAGTCATCTCACAAGCAGAGACATGGATAACACAGCCCCTGGACTTTCAATATGGTGAACACCAGAATCTCCATGAGCCGGGAAGGGAACTCAGCATGTTAGCAGCACTCACCCATAATTTGGTTTTGGCAATAGGGTGTTTGCATCAGAATGAGAAATGCTGAAGTCCTCCTATTCTTAATAAGTTAGCCATACTTTTGGAGCCAGGGGAGCAGGGAGACTGGGGGTAGAGGGACGTGCATTGAGAAATCTCTAGATTTCAGCAGTGTGGGAGGGGAAAAGGGAGAGGCCATTCAGATTCAAACACCACATACTTGCAGATATTCTTGAATCTGTACTTTTTCCCTCTTTTGACAGTTCCCTTAGAAACATTTCCAGAACTCTGCCCCTGTGGGTGTGCGTGTGGGAGGTGTGTGTATATTGATGAATCACTGTCCTGCCAAAAGTGCAGCTTCTGACTTAATTCTCTTTTTTAAAAAGATTTACTTATTTATTTATTTATTGTTTATTTGTATATGAGTGTTTTGCCTGTATGTATGTGTGTCCACAATGTGCATGACTAGTAACTTCAGAGGTCAGAAGACGGCGTTAGATCCCCTGGAACTGGATTTACAGGTAGTTATGAGCTGTGATATGGGTGCTGGGACTTGCACCTGCGTCCTCTGGAAAAACAGATAGTGCTCTTAACTATGGAACCATCTCTCCCACCGAAGTCTCTTAAATAAAATAAAAATGTTACATTATTAGGACATTTCCTTGGTATAATAAATATTCAGTAAATAATGGGGTATTATTATCACACTCTTCCTGTTAGTTTTCTGTTGACATTTTGTTTTGTTCTTCAGTTGTGAACTTTTAGCCTTTTAACAAGGAATCTTGTTATCAACCCCAGTGTTTCTGTTTGAACTGTAGTAAAGCCTCTTGCAATTTTGCCTTTATATGAATAGCATCAGAGGTCAACCCTTCTGTCAGATTTTTGTTGTTGTTTTTGTTTTTCGAGACAGGGTTTCTCTGTGTAGCTTTGGAGCCTGTCCTGGAACTCACTCTGCACACCAGGCTGGCCTCAAACTCACAGAGATCCCCCTGCCTCTGCCTCCTGAGTGCTGGGATAAAGGCGTGCACACCACCACCCGGCTCTGTCAGATTTTTATCCTCATATCCATAAAGAAACAGAAAGGAGGGAGGGGTAGGTACCCTCCCATCCTGACAGCTAGAGCAATGAGGAAATAGGGAAATATGTGGTATCATCATGGGATCTGAGTACCTTTTTATAGTTGTTTATTATTGTAGAGTATGACAGAGGTAAGGGAAGATGTTGAGGGCCTCAAGTGGTAATGTGAAGGGCTGGAACAATATTTGGGAAGAAACAAAGTTGTCATAACCCAAGAGAATAATTATAAAGGAATTCCCCTCTATTTTCAAAATTCTACTAGGAGAACATTAGGGCTTGGTGCGTAACTTCAAACTTTCTATCTCACTCCTTTAGTAATTAGCAGAGAAATAGTAAGAAACCAAAAGGAAGTTCATCTTTCCCCAAGAGCTTTCGTGCATGGGCCAAATAGCCATGTTGTATGTTCCCGTGTGATAATATATCCCTCGTTTATTCCAAAGATTGCAACTATAAGTCCACATTTCTTGCATGTTTTTTTTTATTTATGCCATTTCAGCACATGTCTGGGCTCCATAAATTAAGAACTATTTCTTCTTGTTCAACATTTATATCTTTAAAGTTAAAATGAATGGGACAGAGCACATTCTCCATGTACACTACATGAATAAAACAAAGAATAGACGGAGAAAATGGATGAGTGGATTTAGTAAATTTTGTTGTTGTCAATTATTTTTGTTTGTGCATATTAAATACAAGATGTGTTGGGCTTTGTTTTTTCTGTTGTAAAAATATTGGTTGTGGGTGGAATCTCCGTCCTTTAGGTCATGAATTACTACAAACCTTCTGTGTCTTCATTGGTAGTTGATGGTGAAGCACATCTGGTTAGAAATCTCATGGGAGACAGGTTAAATTATCAACTGAACAAATGAGTCCAGTGAGGGCCCAGCAAAATAATTTTAAGAATTTTCACTTGTAAATAACTACTTCATTTTCAATAAAATACAGATAAGCTTTCCTGTGTAAAACTCCTGAACTCTGATTTTCCAATTTATCAGATGTTAAGCCTATCTATACACAAATCAATTCAAGGTGTTAGCAGAGGGGAAGAAGTGGAGAATTCCAAGAGAGAGCATGTCCATTGAAAATGCAGAGGGCAGCAATGATCATGAGCTGTGCAAACTCAACCTTCAGAAATGGCAGCAGCCAAATTCCTCAGTAAGCCTCCCTGGAGCAGGCCAAGGCAGGAAGGATTCATCAAGGTGAATGAACAATGATGTGCTCTGATCAATTGCCCTCACTATGCTTCAGACACCCCAAGTGTCAACACGGCTTTACCTGATTGGCTGAGTAGAAGGCTATCTTGGCAGAAATTCGATTCACATCCTGGCAAAACCAAACAAGCTTATGCTTCTCAAGGGCAAGCCTTGCTTGGAACCAGAAAGCAGATGCCATTGAGATTTCAAACCATGCATCTGAGATATATCCTCTAATAGTAAGTTTCAAGCCCTTCCTCTATAATTTAATACAGTTATTGACAGTTTCATCTTATTTAACATTGACATTCAAGGTTTCTTTTCAGACATTTTACCTGACTTTTATATTTACTGTATGAGTTAATGTGTTTTCATCATAGCATCTTCACACATATGTGTCATTATACATGGTTAGAATTTGTATCTCTCCCCTACTGTCTTCCATGATGCTTCCTCCCCCACTCCCACTGGTTTGTTTCTTCTCCCACTTATCCTCTCTTCTTTCCTATTATATACATTTCATTACTACGGTAGTTTGAATGAGAAATCGCCTCCATAGACTCAGACGTTTGAACACGCCATTCCCAGCTGTTGGCACTGTTTGGAGAGGTTGTGAGAAGATGCTCCCTGCTGCAGAAGTACATCACTTGGGGAGGACTCTGATAGTATACAGCCTCACACCACTTCAGGGTCATTCTATCTGCTTCATGTTTGTGTTTAATATCTTGCAGTGCAAGGAGTCCAGTCGAAGACAGAAAAGAGGGATTCTGTGAGCAAGGGGCATCAAGATCATGATGGAGAAATGTACAGAGACAACCAAACCAAACTAGCAGGAACTCATGAACTGTGGACCAATAGCTGTAGAGCCTCCATGGACCTGGACTAGACCCTCTGCATAGGCTTGACAGTTGTTTAGCTTGACCTGCTTAAGGGGCCCATGGCAGTGGGTTCAGGATCTGTCCATGCTGCATGAGGAGGCTTTTTGGAGCCCAGTGCCTATGGTGAGACACCTTACACAGGGGGAGGGGCTTGGACCTGCCACAACTGAATGTACCAGGCTCTGCTGACCCCCCATGGGAGAAGTTGCCTTGGAGGATGTGGGAATGGGGGTGGGTTGTCGGGGAAGAATCAGGGGCAGGAGGAGGGAGGAGAGGGAAACCTGTGGTTGGTATGTAAAATGAAGAGAAAATTTCTTAATCATTAAAAAAAAAAAAATCTCTCAGATTCTTGTTCCAGCTGCCACGTCTGCCTGCTGCTATGCCTTCCTGCCATGATACATTCTTATCCTCTGGGACCATAACCCCAAATATAGTCCCAGCTCTTCCTTCTATAAGTTGTTTTTAGTTATGATGTTTTATCACAGCAACAGAAAAGTATGATCCTGCATGGGTGGTGGCGCACGCCTTTAATCCCAGCACTCAGGAGGCAGAGGCAGGCAGAGTTCTGTGAGTTTGAGGCCAGCCTGGGCTACAGAGTGAGTTCCAGGAAAGGCTCCAAAGCTACACAGAGAAACCCTGTCTCAAAAAACCAAAAAAAAAAAAGAAAGAAAGAAAGAAAAGTAAGATCCCTTCCTTCACTCCCATTTCTAGTTTTATAAACAACAAAGGCATGTATACAAATATACAGATGTGTGTCTATAATTTAAAATATAAGTTCCATATATGTATTGCATGTCTCTTATTTGATAATTCTAAGAAGCAGATATTTACAGGGCTCTGAGCACAAAAGCAAGTGGTACTGAAGAAATCTGATGGATATAGTGAAGACTCATTTCCCTAAGGAAGATGCCTGTGAACTGAGATTTACAGAGTCATCAAGGAAATGGAAAAGAAATTCTTTTAAAAAACCCACAAAAACCCTGATGTCTCAGACAGGAGATGGTTATATGTCAGAGGAATGGGAAGGCTAAGGCAGGTGGATCACAGAAAGTGTGAGGGAAATTGACAAAGAAGCCAAAGAGGAAGTAGAAGCTAGATTGTACAAGGTGTGGTGAATCACAGTAAAGATGTGGGTCTTTACATTGAAATCAGTAGAAAGATATTGGATGTTTAAAAAAGGAAATGATGACAAAATTGGGTCTGATTTTAAATGATTGCTTTGACTGAAATCAGGAGAAAGGTCAGAGGAGGATGGAGGAGGGATGGGAACAAAACAGAAAGACTACTTTCAAAGCTGTTCCTGTTTGCATTATGGGTGAGAAATGATGCTAGCTGGGATTAGTGTGCTATAATAAGACATGACAGAAAGACATGAGTCAAGAGTGGGAATGGACTGACCGAGTTGTGTGAGTGCTTGGTAGGGACAGGAGTGAGGGAGCAACTGTCTCCGCTTCTCATTGAAGAACTCCTTGAGTAATGGTTCAATTAACTAAAATAAACCCTGGAAGAATAGTTTGGAATTGGATAGAAGGTGGGCTTCAGTTCAGTTTGACAGTTTGTATCGAGCTCCTTTGAGATAACTGAGCAGAGATCCAGAAAAAAAATAGTTGTGTGCATACAGCTGCAGCTCAGACGAGATATCTGGGCTCCTTACATAAATCTGGAGTTCATTTGCATGTAGGTGACATTGCATGGTGCACATATTTGGGATGTCAGCTACTTAGGGAGAGAAATAGCATAGGGTAAAGTGTTTAGAGGTTAGGAAAAAGAAGCTAGGAGCCACAGTGGTAGCTATGAAAAATGAGCTTTTTAGTGTGTGTGTGTGTGTGTGTGTGTGTGTGTGTGTGTGTGCTCACAGTGAGCATAACCATGTCCATAATCAACAATACTGAATGCTTGTGAGAAATCAAGTATGGTTGGGATTGAAAATGTTCATTTAATAGTGACAAAGAGGTCATAGGTAACCACATACAGTTTTTCTACCAGAATTTTTATGTTTGTTAATATTGTTTTATCATTAGATCAATAAATCTCTCTCTATCTCTCACAATCTATCAACCTATTACCTTGATGACTAACATATTAACCTTTTTTTTTTTTTTAGCATGAAGAAAGTTTTAAAGGGAAAAAGTCAGAAGCAGGGGAAGGTTAGTCAGTTAGGCACAAGCTAACTAGCTAGTGATGCTAGGAAATGTTGTTAAATTTGGAGATAACTTATATCCAGGTTCTGAATATTTTCACGCAATAAGCCTAGAGGTAGTAAAAGAGCCTGACTTGGTGGGTGGTAGATGGGCCTCAGGAATCACATCTCCCCATATCTGTGCCCTTGTTAAACTTCCCTCAGGCTGACTTCTAGGCTTATCTACTGGATTGGCTTAGAATAATTGGGCATTGATGTGAAAAGAAGTCTTTAGACGTAATGAACTGTCATGACTTGTCATCTAAAAATGTTCCTGATTGAAAGGCAGCACTCAATTATGAGGAGACCCTAGTAGCTATTGTAGAGGTGCCTATGGGGAGAACAGCAGTTGGAGCTGATAGCCACAGCAACAAATTTCCACCTGAGAGACCACTGGGGATGTTTTTAAACTCCGGGTACCTTTAACAACATCTCTTGAGTCAGAACCACCCCGTCAGATCTTAGATATTTGAAAAAATAACAGCCTGTTTCCATTTTAGGAATTAAGTTTTGAATCGGCGTGCTATAAACCATAGAGACTGACACAGAACATGCTACAGCAAAGTCCCTGGAATTCTGAAGACACCTCAGGGAACAAAGCTTAGTAGCTCATTTTACGCCCTCCATTCCTTACCATCTTCCTCCAGTTCTTTCCTTCTCACGTGTAGCTCTTTTCACCTCCATATTTGGATGCAGCAGATAGGAAAGGATTGAGCAGGAATCTGAAGACTTCCCTCAATGAATGAGTTAAATCTATGAGCCTTGAGTCCTTCATCTGGAAGGCAGTGGGCAGCTCTACTGCTGGGAGAGGTGAAGTGATGTGTATGCACATGGGATGGCTCATTTGGGGACATTAGCTCTCTTTTTCATTGTCTACTTTGTCTTTTCTCCTTTGAAATACTCCTTAGTGTGTGTGCACACTTGTGTGCATGTGCACACACACACACACACACACACATGTTATTTCACTCATTGTTGGTAAGTTTCACCTTTATTGTCTTCATAGTAGTCAATATTTATAAACAATATGGTTTCTTATTGATTTATATATAAAGTAGTAATAGAATTGCAAGAGAAGTTGGGTTTCTCCTTGGAAAATTGGGTATACTGAACACTGGTTTGTAGCGAAATAGTCATTTCAGGTGAAGCAAGGCACAGTAGTGGATGCTATAAGCCTGAGTCCTCCTTCTCCCCTCTACTGCCTAATGCAGGTTTCAAGCTCTGTAGATTTTACATAATAGGAACACTGAGGGGAAGCTCAAGTTCTCATTGTATTTCAAAGCTCTTCTTTTCTGTCTGAACAAACAACAGCTTCCCTTACCTATACATGCCATCAGTAGAAAATTTTGATACTCAGTCCCTTGGGACACACCTAAAATAAACTGTCAGGGACCTGTGATGGCACCAGGCTCTCAAAGAAGTGGATTCCCCAGCCATTTCTCTGTGTAGCTTTGCGCCTTTCTGGAGCTCACTTGGTAGCCCAGCTGCCTCGAACTCACAGAGATCCGCCTGGCTCTGCCTTCCGAGTGCTGGGATTAAAGGCGTGCGCCACCACGCCCGGCCCCCCAGCCATTTCTTAGGATGGGTAAGGAGCGTGTGAGACTCCTTGCATTCCCTTCTCTGAGTGCTCAGTGACTTGCTATTGTCCCTGCTTGCTCCACTTGAGAGTTGCTTATGCAGGTGATTGGAGGGAGAGCAGAGGCTGTGACATAACAGAGGCAAGACAACTAGCTGGGAATTCGTATGCGTGGCTGGGCTTTGTAATAGGAGCCGTGCGTACACTGAATGGCTTGGGAACTTTGGGGACAGAATTTAGATTATTGGGGAAGTAGGGAAAGTTTTAGTTTCCTAAAAATCACTAAAAAGACCTTTGTCAATTCTACTACCAGCTTACTTGTTCAGCATTTGACATCTTTCTTTGGATACTCAATACTTTCACAGCAGGAAGTCAACATGGCAGGTACCAGTCTTAGAGAAATAGAGTAGAAAAGAACTCTGCAATTTGAAGCACTTTGTAAAGATATTTTTCCTGAAAATCATTTCAGAATTTAGGCAATTTTTTTAATCACCACCTGTTTCCAAATAGACCAAGAAGTATATTGACAGTAGAACTGCTAGAAAATGCAGGCTCTCCATCCTTCTATCCACAATTTTAGTTCAAATGACCATGAATGGGATACAAGGATCCCTGTGTTACAACTTGTTTATGGTAGTTCTTTCAAGATACCATGTCTTACTCATCTTTCTCTAGGCTACAGAAGGAAGGTACTATGGGCATATGATCGTTATCTTCAATGTTCTAATCTTCTAACCCTTCAGTGGCCAGTAAATGAGTCATTTGTTCATTCATTCATGCAAGATACATTATGTGTAGACTCATTAGATGTTGGGGATACATAAATTAATCTGACATGGTCCTTATAAAATAAACCTACTAGGGGCTAAGAGAAGCACATCAATGGAACTGTCCATAGAAAAGTGACAGCCCCAGGAAAGGAATAATTGTAAAATGTGACAAGTGTCATTAAGCTCTCCAGAGAAGCTATGGGACTGATCTGTGTTCCATGAAAGGTGTGGGAGTTCTTTGGAAGCTGGAGCTGGGATTGACCCCTGGGAAAACATACTTTATTTTCTTCATGACTATGTCATATCTGCACTTCTGTTTCTCTGCCTGGGTGTATGCAAGAATGAGAATGAAATCAAAGCAGAAAAATTCATACACATGGTGTTGCATGCTGGGAGGACCTGCTAAGGTCTACCCTAGGCTGCTGGTAAAGAGCCATGGACTGTGGGTCTCTGTGTGGATCAGCATGGCTGAAGACTAGGGACTCACATTTTTGTGGCAGGCAAAGTACAGTCAGCTTTCTTCACTGATCACCTTTCTCTATCCTTTCTCTTTTTTTTTGTGTGTGACCCTCACAGGTCCTTCCTTCACATACCTCTCCTTAATCCATCTTGTTCCTGTCTGCTACAACTGGCTCCTTTCCATAGAACTCTGAGGGTAGTAGGTTTAAGGGGGTAGGCAAATCCTGATGCTTCTATTTGCAAAGCCATTAACAGGTCATTTCAAAATGAAATCTTAAGACCTCTTGGAACAGAAATTCCTTAATTGGGCCTTTTCACTTAAGAACCTTAGCATGCTTTGCAGGCCTTTTCAATTTCAATCAGAATATGAGGATTGGGAATATGCTTTTTAACAAGTTTCTCCCAGTCTTTACATTGTAAAATATTGTCTTAAAACACTGTAATGAACCTCAGGCTCTCATGAATGCGTTTGTTCTTCCAAAGGGCAAGCAGATAAGGGATTATGACCTTTCATGATGACTGTAGATGTTCTTCTGTCTGCACCACATGCAGCTGTGGGTAGCATGATTTGAAAGAGAGAGTTTGTTTACCCACTCATGCTTCACATCTGGACTCTGTTCCCTGACCTCTACCTATGTAGCCAAATGGAACAATAAGATTTTCAAGAAGATTCTTTGGCATTTGAATATTTTTGTTTAGTGTCTTCAGTGGACACCAGGTCTCTAATTTTCATCTTTAGACCCTTTCTTCTGGCAAGCCATCAATGGCAGAGATGGAGAGACATCTCTCAGTGTATCCTAGCCCCTAGCAATAGACCATTCCAGAAATAATCAAATATGACTCTTGGCAGCTCCTACAGCCCTTTCCATGTCTTTCCTTTAATGTGCTTGGATAATCTGTTTTAAAATTATTTCCAGCAATGCTGCCTCAGTAACCTTTCCTTGGCAGGCATTCCATCGTCTAAATGGGCTTATGAAGTATTTTTCTTCCTCATGTCTCTGCTTGTTCTTTCCTCTCTTTAAAATAACAAAAAAATTAAGAAGCAATAGGGCTACACAGAAGAGGGAGCTCTATAAAGAGAATGTAGAAACTGGGCCAGCGTGGCACAGCTCTTATACAATCCCCCAGACTCAAACGCTCCGGGCTCGTGCTTCCCTTGTTTGTCAGCAGAATTCTCTTCAGCTGAGAAGCCACTTCATCTCCCTGCTCCTTTTTATTAAATCTTTAACTATGAGATAATGATACCTAACTCCTATAGTGGTCATGAGGATTCAATGAATTCTTTTTTTTTTTTTAAGTAAATGTATTTGTTTTACATCCCAGCAGCAGTTTCCCCTTCCTCATCTCCTTCCAGTCCCTCCAGTCCACCCACACCACTATTCCCACCTACCAATCCACTCCTCCTCCATTTCTCTTTAAGAAAGGGTAGGTCTCCCATGAGTATCAACAAAACATGGCATATCAAGTTGCAGTAAGAATAAGCACCTTTCCATGTATTAAGACTGGACAAGGTAACCCAGTATGAGGATTAGGGTCTCAAAAGCCAGTAAAAGAGTTAGAGACAATGGCTGCCCCCACAGTTAGGAGTCCCATAAGTGGACCAAGCTACACAATGGTAATATATATGCAGAATGCCTAGGTCAGTCCCATGCAGGCTCCCTGGTTGTCTGTTCAGTGTCTGTGAGTCCATATGAGCCCTGGTTAGTCGATTCTGTGAGTTTTCTTGTGTATCACCATCCCTGATTTCAAGCTCTACTACAGAGCTATAGTAATAAAAACAGCATGGTATTGGCATAAAAACAGACAGCTGGATCAATGAAATCAAATCAAAGACCCAGACATAAATCAGCATACCTCTGGATATGTGATGTTATACAAAGAAGCCAATATTATACAATAGGGGGAAAAAAGCACCTTCAACAAATAGTGCAAGCCAAACTGAACATTGTTATATGGAAGAATGCAAATATATCCATATATATCACCTTGCACAAATGCAAGTCCAAGTGGATTAAAGACTTCAACATAAATCCTGATACACTGAATCTGGTAGAAGAGAAAGTGGGAAATAATCTCAAACACATTGGCACAGGAGATAACTTCCTGAACAGAACACCAATAGCATAGGGACTAAGATCGACAAATAGTAAATAGGACCTCATGAAATTAAAAAGTTTCTGTAAGGCATAGGATACTGTCAATAGGACAAAACAGCAGCCTACAGATAGGGAAAAGATCTTCACTAACCCCACATCTGACCAAGGGCTAATTTCCAAAGTATATAAAGAACTCAAAAAACTAGATATCAATAAACCAAATAATCCAATTTAAAAAATGAGGTACAGATCTAAACAGAATTCTCAACAGAAGAACCTCAAATATCTGAGAAACACTTGAGGAGATGTTAACATCCTTCACTATCAGGAAAATGCAAATCAAAACGACTCAGATTCCATCTTACACCTGTCAGAATGGCTAAGATCAAAAACATAAGCAACAGCTCAATGAATTCTTCTACATAAAGAAATCTTAGTGGTATCAAGCAGGGAGGAGGTGATGAAAAGTCACCTCATATCATTATCCCATAGGTGGGCAAAGAGGAACCACATTATTTTTCTCCTTTGGCACCTCATAGAATCTTTCAAAGTTAAGTCAAAATAAAAGTCATCAAATTAATGAAAAGTAGAGAGAAAAGATTTGATCATGGAAGTATTTTGCAGAGACCAATAGACTGCTAAGAGTGGATATCATTAACATCAAGATGGAGTGCCAAACACCGTAAGAGTCAGAGCTCTTAAACCATAGCACTCTTTCCAAAGTACTATATGTCAGCGTGGACGTAAATCCTGGTTTGCAAAGTTGTAGGTGATTGCACAAGTTATTCAGCTTCTGAGAACTTGAGTATTATCTTTAAATTAAAACTATTCATATATTCCTCATTAGATAATTTTATGGGCAAATGACAGAGCATGTACCAGCACTGGCTACAGAGTAGTCATTTAAACATTAGATAACTGTAGCGGATATTAAGGCAGAGTCTGTGGAGGATGGAGCCTGGATTACAGGATATCACCTGAGCTGTCCAGGGAGGAGAGGATTCCCACTGGGCCTGTGTGAGCCAGCCATGGGGCTAAGAAGCTAGCATGATCTGTTTAACTCCTCTCTGTTTTGATACTCCCAACATTAGGTCCCTCTGGAGTAAATACTCATGGCTAAGCAATGTATTCAACAAGAAATTCAGTGACAGCCACTCTCCCCACAGAAGGAAGTCCTGAAACAAGGAATGTATTCCCAAGGCCAAGGTCCCTAGGGGGAAAATCAGAGCATACTTTATTTTTTAAAAAGTTTGATTTATGGAGGTTAAACCTTACTTTAGATTCTACACGCCATTGAGTATTAATGAACAAAGATGCAAGTTTCAGGTTTTCATGTGCAGAACTCACTAAATGGTCTCAGAGGCCAAAGGGTGCTTTTGTGTACCCAAACATTTGCCCTAGTGGGTTATAGAAATACTCAAGGTGTTAGTTCATACTCATTCCTTCATGATCAACTTTCACCTTTACCTTCAGAGATCCAGGGGAAAGGGAAATAGTATATAGAAAAGTAAAATCACTAAATAGAAACATCATTTCAATGTCAATGACTTTGTTTGAGCTTTAATTTTTACTATTGCAATAATAATATAGCTTGACCATTTTACAGAGGAGGATAGTGTAAACAGATTGAGAGACATGCAATCATTTATCTGTGCTACACAGTTAGAAAGTAGTAGGTTGGGATTCAAAAGTTTTTTTCAAGTCTGTGTTCTTTCCATCATAGCTTCCCTTTCCTGAAAATCATCCAGGCTGATGAGAACAATAGAAAGGAAAGGAGAGGCGCTGAGCCTCCTGCATTTGCAAGTGGCCCAAAGTCTTTCTGCATATTAGAAATCTAGGTTGACTGTTTTCTAGTGTAGACTCCCTAAAAATAAAACAGTAAATAAAAGCAATGCCCAAGGACCACACTTATGATGGGCTTGCGGTACTTTTGTGCTTATGTAGTGATTCTAAGAAGCCCGGTAATGAAGAACTTGTCTTAGTTGTACTACTGGACAAAAAGGGATTATAAGCACTGTTTTTCCTGATAGTTCATGGTTATCTGGAGTCACATATTTTCATCTTTGTAATCAGGACAAAAGTGACATATACATACAAATTTTGAGAATTTATCTATTGCATTCTTATTGTCACATTAGCACTTGAAATAGGCCATTAAGTAAAATAGATGTCTGCCTTAAATAAGATTACTTTGTCAAATGTTCATAACTCCTAGGAAACTAGGAGTCATTCAGGAAACTCTAAAGCAACAAGCACTCCATAGTGAATTCCAGTTTCCAACATAAAGGAACAGCAAACCTGTCCTGTGCTTCCAAATTGACGGATTCCTACAACAGAGTCAACACCTTAAAGAGCTTGTGAATGACAGTTACCATGACAAAAGAGATGTTTTTGACTATTGCAATATATATTCAGCAAAAGGCATAAAGTGTATTCAGAAGAAACTTCTAATGGCAAAGGAAACCTCACTGGTGTTCAATGATTTCATCTCTGAGATTGATTAAAGCAGGAGCATCTGCCTATGGAAAACTATGTTTTAAAGTGGAGCTGATGCAAGTTCAACTTTGCTATTTCATGCTAAAGCGCTGCATAAGTCAATTTCTCTCTGGGAGCTTTCCTCAGAGTCCAAACAGCCAATGAATTGGGTCTGCATCATTTTATTTTATTCTGTTTGCTGTAACTGTATGTTTTGTTCTTTAAAACAAAATATAAGTATGTGGATAGTGTCATATATTTGCATAATGTTTTCTAGTTCACAAAGCAATTTTTATCACTTATGTTATGAAGGTAAGGTTCCTGCCATCCTGTCATCTCCTTTTCTCACAACAATAAATCATTTCTTTTATATTCAGCTTCACAAGATCTCTTTTTGTTCCTGTTACAATAGCCAAGGGCCCCTGCTGCCTTGCCCCAAGTGTACTGTATGTGTTGCAGACTTTCTTGCTTTGCCCCTGACTCTTCCAATCCCACAAGGTTTGACATATAAAATAAATGAAAGTAGCTAATTCATTAGAAGCCTATTTTTATATCATGACAGAGAGTTCTTTATTATACATAAAATAAAATCCAAAATTCATATTGAGTCCAAGATTTGTTTCTATAGACTGATGTACCTTTATGTATCAAGCAATTATATGCCTTATTCCTGATTATGTCTCACTTTTTATTATATTAGGATATCTTTTCAGATGATAATCATTGAGCAGAGTTCTACCTTCTCTTGTCAGTGTGAGTTATCCTTGACTATATTTTCCTGACAGCTCTGATACCTAAAAGAATGGCCATCCGAGCTTCTCATTGGTGCTAACATCTAGTATTGATAGGAACTCACTGGATGTCAAACTGAAAAGAAAATAAAATACTTATACTTAGTTGGTTGATTAACTAATTGGTTCCTCTTCTCAGTGTAATTTCTTTCTATTCTATGAATTTCTGAATTTGGGGAATTTACAATTCATTCTTTGACAACACAAAAACTTACATTTCTGTGACATTATGAATATCTGACAAATTCTTCAATGCCAATGCAGTGGCCACTAAGATGAATTCAATCTTACGATTTGTGGGTCTATGAGTCATTACACTTTTCCATCATTGAGTTCCTAATGCTTTGAGAACCATTCTAAGGGAACTAGAGAACTGATTCGGCAATTAATAATGGTTGCTTCTCTCACAGAGGGTATTAAATTCATTTTCTAAAACCCACATCAAATGATTCGCTATCACTTGTAACTTTAGCTCCAAGGCACCTGACATCTTCTAGCTTCCATGAGCATCTGCACTCATGTGTACATACACACAAAATTTAAGTAAAATAGTTATCATTAAAAAAGAACCAGCCTTAATACTCACTGTTTCATGATCATCTTGTCCATAATTAACAATGTAGAATAAATACTTTTTAATGTACTTTATCTTATTTTTCCTTTCATTCAAATGCTGGAAAGGAAGTACTATTTTAGTTTTATTTTTAAAGCAGGATAATGAGAACAGTGAGTATAAAACCTTGTTGTTTGAACACACAGTCTGTCAGAAGCAGAGTGTATCTTGAACCCAAGTTGCATAGAGAAGTCTCTATAGTTACTCAATAAACAAAAGTGAAAGAATCCACTTCCATGAGTGATATCCAAGCAGTATATTACCCATATTTTCCTCAAACCAACACTGCAAAGTTGTTCAGTAAAAATTTTCCAATATTCAGTGGTTTCTCTCTGTCAAAAAGCCATAGGATGTCCCCATGGCCTATTAGACGACAATGGTTCAGCTCCTTAGAACAACCCATACAGCATTTTCTTGATTTGAAGCTTGCTTGTCCATATACTCAGAAACCTGTACAGCTTCGTGCTGTTAAATATGCCTCATAAGATTCTATTTTCTCTGCATTCTCCTGCCTTGGGAGCTTGCCCCAGGCTCTGTGGCTGGACAGTTAGTTCAGCATCATGGTTCAGAAGAATGTCCCCTTTGACTCTTCTGTCTAGTGTATCGGCCTTGGGGAGACTACAGTGGCAGTGAGGTTCATTTGGAGTGTGAAGTCCAGTTACTATTATTTGAAAAACCATCACCGTTGAACAGAACCCACCCTGACAATTCCTTCCTACATGTATAAACATTTTAGACCCTGGGGGGAAAAGTCTTGAGTTTGCTTGACAGACATGCAGCACCTATCATGAAAGAGAAAGAGAAGCTTGACAGGCTGTGAAATGGAAGGCAATGCTGCCTCATTAGAGTTAATTTTCAGTTACTTTTAAATGATGCTTTGTCATGCATCTAAATAACTTAAGTGGGTACCAGGAATGTGTTTATCATATTGCTTCAAATATTTTTTTTCTCACTCCCCTAAATATAACCCTCTCAGAATTGCAAAAGGAGAAAAAAAATAGTCTCCTTCCCTCCAGGAGGTTGTGAGTGTAATCAGGGATTTAATGACATTTTCCCCTTCGGAGCCTGCCTGCCCTTGTCTGTTACCAGGAGCAACTCTGAGCAGAGAGAGTGAAGAAAGTCACCAGTGTGACTGTTTTTCTCTTCTGTGGAGCTTGCTCTGCCTCAGTGTTCTTATGCAGATTTAGAGAAGATACATTATATAGAGTAGCCAAGGGCGTGAACTAGAGAGTCGGGGTGCTTTAGTTCCAGTTCTGGCTCTGGAACTAAATTAATAGCCATGTGACCTAGGACAAGGTACATGTTCTATCTGAGGCACATGTGAAAACTAAACAAAAAACACTTATTGATACATAAATCACATACCCCACAGTTTGCATGTTTGAAGTGTACACTTGTACAGCCTTCAGTGTAACTAACCAGTTTAGAATACTTTTTGTTACCTCCCCAAAGACTGTACCCGTTAACATCCACTCTCCACTTCTATTTCCCCTCTCCCACAATAGAAAACAATTATTTGATTTTCTTTCTCATGGAGTTGCCTCTTCTGGACATTTCATACGAATGCAATCACACACTAATACCTGGCCGCTGTGACTGTGTTCTCACAACCCTTCTAATTAGAGCATTAAGTACACTTGTTGACAATGATAAATACTACACTACATAATGAGTATATTGTATCATTTTAACCATTAATAGATTGATGGACATTTGGGTTGTTTCCACTATTTTGGCTATTATAAATAATTCTTCCATACATTTGTGAGATTTTATATAAATATATTTACATTTTTCTTGGACACAGAAGAAGGAAGGGAAAGGTTACATCATATGATATATTTAGGTTCAGATTCTAGATTGTTTTCCAAAGCAAATGCATCATCATTTTACATTCACACCAGTACTATATTAAACTTCCAGTGTCTCTACATTCTCAGTTACACTCATGATCACTTTTTACTTTTTTATTATAAATATATTTGCTAATAATGTGGTATTTTACAGTCCCCTTTCCTTTGTTTGCTTGCTTTGGTTTTACTTGCTAAACTTCATATTTTAGACAAGTCAGACTGACAGAAGAAATAGTGTATAGTATAGAAAGCAGCCATCTGCCACCTTTGACCAGTGCACACTTGCTGCTTCCACTGCTATTAACATCTTACATTACTGCAGTGCTATACTCTTTCCTAGGGTGGCCATAAAACTACTACAAATTAGGTGGGTTTGCATAACAGAAATTCACCCTCCTGCAGTTCTGAGGGCTTTGTAAACAAGGTACTCTCACAGTCAGGAGCCTTCAGATGGATGACTCTGGAGAGATCTTCCTTTGTCTATCTCTAGCTCCTGGTAGTTGGTTCTTAGCGTCTCTTAGGCTGTGACAGTATCACTCCAGTTTCTGCTTTTGTACACACCTTGCCATCTTCCTACTGTGTGATTGTTTCTCCTAGAGCTTTCTCATAATGATGTCAGTTCTTGTATTCAGGCACACCCTCATCCAACATAACTTTATCTTAATTACATCTACTAAGACCTTTTTTTTTTTTTTCCGGTAAGGAAGTCACATTCATTATCTCTCAAATTAGAATTTCATCATATCTTCCTGAAAGAAAATTCAACCCACATTTTCAATTAATCAATGAATATTGCTGCATTAATAATAATAGTAATGATTATTGATTTAGGTCCAACGTTTAGTCAGATGTCATTATATTTTCCTTGATGTGCTTGTTCTTCTCCAGGATCCTATTCAGATACTACCTCACATTTCCTCTTGTTAACTTAAGCTGCTTTTGACTTAGCAGTGTACTTGTAACATTCTTTACTTTTAATGACCTTGACAGTTTTGATCAACACTTTCTTGGAAGACAACGTCTTTCTTGGAATTTATCTGATTTTGTTTTTTCATGCTTTGTGATGCTGTGGATTTGGGGGATAGCAGCTACAGAATCAGTGAGGAAGACAACACTGTCATTATTATGCATTAGTTAAGGGCACACACTCACATTAGTCATCTTTCCATTGCTGTGGCAAAATACCTGAGAAAATTCACATATGAGAAGGAGTGGCTTACCCTGGGGAATGTTTCCAAGGTCTCACCCATTGTTGTTTCCCTGTTTCCCTACAGAGGGTGGTCCCATAGTTGCAAGAATGCGGTAAAAGAATTTGGCTCACTGCATAGGTCCCATGGAAGCAAAAAGAAAAAGACAGAAGGCCAAGACTGGAATATGTTCTTCAAGGTCAGGCCCTGAAAAACCTAAATTCCTTCTATTGTTCCCTCTCTAAAGTTTCTGCCATGTCCCAGTGGCCCCACAGGCCAGCGACCAAAGTTTAGATATATGAACCTTGGGGACAATTTATATTCCAACACACACAATGCTATTAGCATAACTTATCACCTGGCCTAGGGATCATTTGTCGGATTTACCACTGAGAAGCTACCCATTCTCTCCCTCTCAAACTTAATTCTTTGTAGAAAAGTACTAACCTACAGATTACAAGTCAATCCACATTTTCCTCACCTGTCCTGTCACTGTGTTTTACTCATCAATCAGGCCTAGTGACACTACCTACCAATTGAGGTAGAAGTGTTTCAATGTAACAAGTTCATTTATATAAAGTTCTAAGCATGATATCTGTACAGAGCCATAATTTAATAATTATTAACAGTTATTAGTCCTAAGAAAATCACTGTGAAAGTCATTAACACTCTTTGCTTTCTATAATAATAGGTTGACATATGTCTGTTCTTGATTTGGCCTAGCAATTTCCTTGAGAATATATATATATATATATATATATATATATATATATATATATACATATATATAATTTTAATAGCAATTTCCTTGACAGTATATATATATAAATATTATATATATATATATATAATTTTAATAGGTATATAATATCAAACCATTGCATTATCTTCAGGATAAAGTGACTTCTCAGTTTTTTTTAAATACATACACACAAATACATATATAATATGTAAATTGACTATAACTATACAGGCACAATTACATACAATTCCTTTTCTTGATACTGTTCTCTTTAATTTTGTGTGGCTTTGCTAAATAGAAAAAATTATATAGCTAACCTTGCATAGGTTACCAGAGAAATTAAGGTAACTCTCATTGAGGACCACAACTCCAAAATATATTTTAAATGCTCATGTGTCTGCATTATAATTTATGTTTTTAGCAACCTAAGTACCATCTTCAACTTCCAAGTTCACTTTAAAGGCATTTATGGCTTAAGTAATCAGTCATAGGCACTCTGGGACCATGAAGATGCATAAGAAATGGTCCTTGGTCTCTACCTTCATTAACCTTATGATCTAATTTTTGAGAGTGAAATAAATAATCATAATACTAGCTAAAACCAAAACATAATTGAGCTTTTTGATAATGAAAAGGGAACAATTAATTCTGACCATGATTATCACAGAAGACTGTACTGATTTGTAGCATTTTATCTGACCTTTGAAAGATGAGAAAAATCTCAATATATATAGAGAGAAATCAAATTGCATATTCTAGGAAATATGTAAACAAAGACATGTATATAAATAATGAGAGCAGCAATTATGGGAAAATACAAATTAAGAAGTCCTTTCCTAGTGTTCCCAAAATTGTCAAGGCCCATTCATACGTGTTTAAATTGTTTAATTAATCATTGCAAAAATTTAGAAATTAATGTCTCTCATATGACTAAGAAAGTGATAAAATTGACTAATCCTAACTAATAGCTACAGGGTTAGGGAAAGCAGAAGACTGAAAGGCAAAAAGGACAGGAGGGTATTTCCAGTTACCTTTTTCCCCCCTTCTTTTTGGAATTTTTTGTTATTTTGTCTTTTTTTCTTTTCTTTTTTTTCCAGAGCTGAGGACCAAACACAGGGCCTTGCACTTACTTGCTAGGCAAGCTCTCTACCACTGAGCTAAATCCTCAACCCTGATATTTCCTACTACTTCCAGCTGAGAACTAATTTGGAACAAGGTTGCAAAGGATTTTAACTGCTAAAGTCTGAGGGTACTGGGAGATTATTGATCAATGATGAACAACTTTGTATATCCAAACTGGATTATCGTAAGAACAGAAACCCATGGTGCTGTTGGGAAGAATTGTATTAGACTTGGGTACTATAAATAAGTTAAGAGAAATATCAATATGGGAAAGTCCTTGTTGAAATGAAGATGAGACAAGGAAATGGAAACTTCAAAATTCTTATGACATCATCATATGAGTCAAACACACAAAATTCGCATATATGGAAAAAGTGCATCAGTACGTCTAACCATTTCAGTCTTTATGTGCTTGCACAGTCAAGTGGACTTTACCTTAAAGAATTAGTGAAATGTGGAAGGAGTTGGTGCACCAGAAGTGAGTAATAGATATTCTTTAAATTTGATCAACAGTAAAAAATAATGGGCATGGGGGATGAGAACATAAGGGAATGGGATGGTTGAGCTGGAACAGGGATGGAATGGGAAAGCAATTAGAAAGATACCATGATGGAGGGAAATGAGAATAGAGAGAAACCCAGTACTAGGAAAGTTGCCAAGAATCCCCAACGATGACCCCAGCTTGGACTACTAGAAATATTGGAGAGGGTGCCTGAACTGAACTGGCTTGTCCCAGTGATCAGATCGGTGAATACCCTAACTGTCATCACAGAGCTTTTCTCCTGTGACTTATGGAGGCAGATGCAGAGATCCACAGCCAAACACCAGGCAGAGATCCAGGAGTCCAGTTGGAGAGAAGAGGGATTCTATGAGCAAGTGCATCAGGATCATGATGGGAAAACCTGCAGAGATGACCAAAGGAAACTATGGGAACTCACTAAAGTTGGATCCCCTGAGAGGCCTTGCCTTCTTGTTGCGGGGGAATGGGGGATTGGTTTGGGGGGAAGGCTGGGGGGTGGGAGGAAGGAAGAGAGGGATCTCTAATTGGTGTGTAAAATGAAAATAATAATAATAAAAAAGAAAAAGTAGTACATTGAAATTATCAACAAATTCATAGCGTCATAAACAAGTCATACTTAGAATTGTCTTGGTCACTCACAGTGAGTATATAAGCTGTATACAATTGTCTTGGTCACTCACAGTGAGTATATAAGCTGTAATACTGGGCTCTGTGTTGTTTCACTTGGCTTTACATTATCCTGAGTTAAGTAGATGGTTACCATGGGAGAACCTGTGTAGGAAGTAGGGTAGGGGAGTCAGTAGAATATGTAGAATAAAATGATGAAGAGGGCTACTAATGTAAGGAAAATCTGGAGTGTTTCACTCAATTACAGGATATAAGGATATAACACAGGGGAATTGTGAAATCTTTTCATTATACTTGTAGATGGCCCTGAAGAGAGCATTAACTTAGGAAAATTTCTAATTACATATTGTATCAGTAGAGACACAAATTTAGATTCTGGAAATATCCATACTCTCTTTAAGCTGTCTAGTTCATCCCTCTACATTAAAAAGTGACAAAAAAGGTTGCGAGAAAAAGATGTAATATTCATTTCTTTATCACAGTTAACAGAAATGAGCCCCAAACCAAAGTCTTATGACTTCCTGACCAATGTGCTATCAAAGAAATGTGCCAGTTCACCAGTTATAAATCTCTATGACTGCCAGCCAATTGAAGGAGAGAGTGAGGCAGGAACAGTGACAACATGCAACAGGAATGTACAATCAGAACAGGAGAGAAAAGCAAAAGAAGGTATAAGAAGGTAAGATAGACTTTTACCTTTACAAGTCTTTTAACCACAGGGAGTTCCCTGAGCTTGCCTCAATGCCAAGTCCAGCTCTGTGGGAAGAATAAATTCATATAGAATCATCTTTTTATTAAAAAGCTTTTTTTTTTAGTTTGTCTATCCCCTTCTAACCACTAAACATTATCAAACAATTTTTCTCTTCACTGATCACCATTCACTTACAACCAATATCTTGAGGAAGAATAAAATTGTCAGTTAATATGGTCTTCTCAATATACCACACTTTATATTCATTATGGAGAAAAGTTCTGGAAAGTATGACACTGCTGGTGAGAATAAGCATGACTGAGAGAGAGATATAAAATATCTGTATCCAAGGTGATGACTCCTTCCTGCATGAAGTTGAGGCAGTCACATGACCCACTCCCTTATCTATAAAAATGCAAACGATGGTGTAAGCCTACTTTACTAGGCATTTATGAAGGCTTATGGCAACATACTTTTAAAATTGAAGGCTCAATGTAAATAACATTTCACTGTAAGTTGTTAATGTGCCCCCAAGTTCTTTCAGTCAGACATTAAAAAAAAATCCTTAAATTAGGCTGAACAAATTCAAACTTTATAAGAATTCCAGCAAAAGCTGTTCTGAATATTGGAGTAATGCATTCCTTTGCATATAAATTACATACATATGAGAAAAACTGTAAAAATGAATGGAAGCCTATGAGAACCAGTAAAGCATAGAGGTCAAGTGACACCAGGTATTCACAGTAGTAAATGGATTAGCCATATGGTTGGGAGGACATATCTGAGAATGGGCTGGCTTTTGATCTTTAAAAAAGAAGGAACAATGCTTCCTCCCAGAGTTGTGATGAGAATATAAGTCTTGCTGTCAACTGTAGAAGTTCTAGAGATAATCTTGTCTCCAAAATATACATTATTTTATTTATTAGTGTAGAAAAAATGTCTAAAGGTAAACTTTCCCTCCCCCACTTTCCCTTTCTCTCCCTCCCTCCCTCCCTTCCCTTCTCCCTCCCTCCCTTCCTTCCATTTTCTTTCTCCTGTTGTTGTCCTTTCATGGGATTGACACTTTTCAGGACTTAGCAATCAAAGATGTAAAAGGGGGTGGGGATATAGTTCAGTGTCAGAGTGTTTACCCAGCACGTGCAAAACCCTAGGTTCAATCTATACTGTCAAAAATTAAAACAGAACCCCAAAAAGAAAATGCAAAGAGAATAAAAACAAAACTGGAAACAACATTGCAGACATAGTGATTGATCTTCCAATTAAAAGAAATATGTGGTGGTTTTAGGATAATTTTATCTCAAACTTAGAAAATCAGTTGATTACTGGGAAGCAGCAACAACAACAAAAACCATCTTACTAACTTAAACGAAGCTGGGTCAAAAGCAAACAAAATTAAGAACATCTCTCAGGTGGGTGTATAATTTACAATAGTTAGTTTTGCACTGTCTAGAAGGAGCCAATCGACCACAGCTTCCTTATTTATTAATTATGCATATTTTTATTTGGAATTTCTATTATCATTGCTACTTGTTTTCTTTCAGTTGTTTTCCCTCCTTACTCCTAGATTTGGTGCTTAGGCTTGTGATTTGCAAATTAACTTCCTTTTCTTAATAAAAACTTAAGTATGTCAGCCTACAGATTTTCTTTTAAACATTGCTTTCATTTCATGCTATAATATTTTGAGAATAAATCATTTTTACTATTAATTAGTTCTAAATTTTCCAATTTGTATTTTTTATTTACTGACATGAACTATTTAGAAAACATTATTTTAAATTTCAAATTTGATAGTATTTACTATTTTTATTACTTCTTCCCCACTGATGAATTACTGTAATTACCTTTACAAAATACATTTTCATGAGTAAGCACTTGGCAAGTGACTCAGGGTGCGGTTTATGTACTAAAGGCTTCTGCTGGCATTATGTGATGGCTGGGCTAGAGTGGAGTGTGGTGATATTTTATTTGTGCTCTAACAAATAAAACTTATCTGGTGATCAGAGGACAGAGCCAGTCACTAGATTAGACATAGAGGCCAGACAGTGGTGGCACACACTCTTAATCCTATCACTTGGGAGGCAGAGATCCATCTGGATCTCTGTGAGTTCAAGGCCACACTGGCCCACGCCTTTAATCCCAGAACTTGAGATCTATGTCTTTGCTCAGGAGGGACACATGCCTTTAATCCAAGGAAGTAATGGCAGGAAGCAGAAAGGTATATAAGGCGTGAGAACCAGGAACTAGAAATTTTTTAGCAGCAATTCAGCAGAGATCCCGTCTGGATATGGACTCAGAGGCTTTCAGTATGTGGAAACAGGATCAGCTGAGGAGTTGGCAAGGTGAGGTTGGCTATGGCTTGTTCTTTCTCAATGATCTTTCAGCTTTAACCTCAATATCTGGCTCCAGGTTTTTTGTTTTTTGTTTTTTTTTTTTTTTGTTTTTTTGTTTGTTTGTTTTTTTATCTAAAAGACCATATAGCAATTTGTGTTATGGTGGAGGATATAAGACAACTTGTATCCTGTGGCATATCTAGAAGTCTGTGTTTGACAGGATGCTCCTCTGTTTCCTTATAGTCACAGACTCCATGAGATTCCCCTGGGAGGCTGTGGCTTCTATAAGTATGATAGTTTTAAAGTGGTTAAAATTGTTATACATCTGCCACCTCTATGGTTTGAGTGTTCTAACAAGCATCAGGAGAGGATCTAAGCTTCAAAGAGTGTGACTTCAGAGGTTCAAATATAATACTCCCTACCATGTTCTACTAGTCAAGAATGGCTTTAAGGTCAGTTCAAAGTCAGGAGCAGGACACTTAATTCTACCTTTCAATAAGAGGGAAAAACAAAGACAAAGATGCTATGAAGATTCTAACTATTCAGCTCTAACTTTTCCTATTGCTGCATTCACCCAGTTCATATCCTGCCAGAGACGTACTCTCTTTCCCATCATGTTCAATCACTACTTTCCATTTCTTGTAGATTAATATACTGGAAATACACATAGGTTGCCTCTTCTACACTCGACGTGTAGTGTGGAACAGAGTCAATACGTATGATGGTACATAGTCAATATGTGCAAAATGCACTTTGGATGGTATAGGGTGGTATATGCTGAAAATATAGGTTGGTGCAGAGTCAAAATATAAGATGTTACAGTGTCAATATGTGTGATAATGCAGAGTTAATATCTAGGGTAGTGCAGCATAGGTATATAGAGTGGTGTAGATTCAAAAGATTGGGTGACACAGAGTCAGTTTGTAGGGTGGTGCAAAGTCCAAGTAAACCACAAATCCTTCTCTTTGAAAAGCAAAGTATATGAAAGAGTTGTGTACTAGGACTTAAAGCCTACCTAAAAGGAGGGAAATCATGCTTGGTACTAGAATGTAGTCAGTGCCCTGGGCCTAGAGAAGCCACAGACAGGAACAATCTGTTATTGATACTTTGTTAGACAAGGGCAATTCCTTACTACCTTCTAAATCTTATCCTTACACCTACAGAGAAGTGTAGCTAATGCCACTCATGAAAGAAGCTTCTTTATAGTAAATGGACATCACAAATAAACACAACTGGACACAAGCAGAGATTAATGGACTGTAAGAATAAAAAAAAAATCAGTGGCTATATATACATCACAGTTCCTGAATGTATGACTCAGAGACAATTATGAAAAAGAAGGCAGTTAATGGATTTATAAGATATTTTCAAAATTACCCAAGTATTGAGTTATTTTTCTATATTCTTTTATTAATTACTACCTTTATATCATTATGAAAAAAGGAAATGGCCTATACCATTAAGGTTATTTGGAACTCAATGAGGCCCACATTTGAACTAATATGTAGTCATTAAAAATAAACGTTACATGAACAATTGAAAATAAGATGAGAAAATGGGAAAACCAAAACCTTCCAATTATCCCCATTTAACTTAAATAAAAGCCACTCTCTCGTGAAGCTCTGAATGACCTGTTTCTGCTTGCTTACAGTGCTTAGCTCGCTGTCTCTCCATTTATCTGTAAAGCACTAGCAACTTCAGCCTCAGATCCTTGCACCTGCTGCCCTGCTGCAGAGCCAGTCCTTGCTTGTATATGCAGCTTCAACTGTAGCTCTCAGAGAACATTTCCCAAGCTGCCCCAGTCACATGACTGCATTCTTCTTTTCGTAGCAATTATTGTCATCTGAAATAAAGTCAACTTATTTCTACACAATCTGTCTTCATCATTTAAAATACAATTCTATAGATAAGGGATCATTGCCTTTCTCACTGTTTTACTCTAGTGCTCATTTGACTTCTAGGGACATAATAAAGAGTATATAAATACACTGAGTGGATGATTATATATGATTATATGTTATATATATATATGTATAGTGTTATATTATATGTGTGTATGTATGTATATCTTACTTCATTTTCTTATCCACATCAAACTCCAAGGTTAGGATCCAGAATAACTGAAAGTTTCTGCTGTTGATTTTCTCTCCAATCTTCCCCTCTTCTCTCATCGTTTTTCTTTCCCTTTTCCCTTTCCTTCCTCCTGTATTTGGGCTTTTCTTGCTAACTTGATACATACATTCAAAATATGTCAATACAAAACTTCTTGTTGTAATTCGGTAAATAGCTTTTATGACTTGTGTGTGTATCTACATGATTATATGTCACATGTGTAGAAGTTCCAAGAGAGAACATTGGATCCCATGCATCTGGAGTTACAGGCAATTGTGAGCTGTCTATCATGAGTGATGGAAACAGAACTCAGGTCATCTGGAAGAACAACAAACACTCTTAACTGCTGAGTCATATCCCTAGCACCAATACCTTTAGTCTTTATTGCTGGTGCTATGTCCATTATTCTATCTCCTCATAGATTTATCTTTTATTAATGTTAGTAAAAAATATTAACGAGTGACTTGTTTATGTAGACTTATTTGCTATACTTCCCACAATTTTATCTGATTCTATTCTTTAAAATGTTTTATAAACATAGCACTCTATGAAGATTCCAGTGGCAAAGGATTTTTATTTCATTGTACTTTTCCAGGGTTTTACCACCATTGATGTACATAGTTTACACACAGGACAAATTAGGCTTCGTTGCATAATGGATGTTTAAAGTTCAGGACTCCTCCTGCTTGGTGACATCATCTTACATTTATATGTGGTAAAAAAACAAACAAACCAAAAAAAAAAAAACAATTCAATTCATCCTGAATTTCACTGTAGAGTTTCAACTTCTGGGTCCTTTGTGATCTAGTTAAGTTTACACTAGCAACATTTCATTTTTTAATTTATGTTTGAGATCATAGTATATTGTCATCATGTCTCCATTCCTTTTCCTCCCTCCAAATTTTCCCATAAACCTCTCCTTCTCTTGTTCAAACTCATGACATTTTAAAAAATTGTTATTACATGCATATGTACATACATATATTCCTAAATATAACCACTTTAATCTGTATAATGTTAGTCATATGTATGTTTTCAATGATGACCATTAAGTACTAGACAACCAATGGGTGTGCTCTTCCCTAAGGAAGGCTATTTCTCTGCTCTCAGCATTTATTAGTTGTCTGTTGTTAGGTTCAACTTACTTTGCAGGATTTATCTTAGAGAACAGGGCCAGCTGTGGCATGTGTCTGTCTATAACACAGGAAAGGATGAGTGCAGAGGAGGAGTTTTCAAGTGAAGAAAATGAAAACTGATCCAAACTGTAAGCATGTTTCATAAACATGTTTATAGTGAGGGCTGGTCCAGAGAATTGTCTGTTATTCAAGTCTCTTGGGAAAGCATGGTTATTTTCAGGGCAGTCTGTGTGAGAAGGAGCAGGTAGTATCTTCAGACTGATGTTTATTTGGAATGAAATGTGCCAAAGCAGTTTAGATACAACCTATGTTCTGCTTGGTCCTGATTTTTGTGTCTAAGGTAGGGTATCTTGGATTCTAAACTTTGTTCAGAAAGTAAGCCTAAAAGTTCTCAAAAAAACACATTCTAGCCGAAGGAAGAGTTGGCAAGTAACAGATACATATAGGAACCATAGAGAGCTGTTCATTTCCATAGAGATAAAAATTATTAATAATGAGATTGCTTCCTCTGGTGTCTATAGTATCGATAGTAGTTAATGAAGGAAACATATCAGCAGAATATTGAACACAGTTTTGAATTTCAATGTTAACAGGTACATAATTATATTGAAATAACCATTATATCTAATGCTTAATGAATGACTAATACATTTCAAACACAATATTAAGCATTTAAAATTCTTTACCTTCCTAAGTCACCATAGTAACTCTACAGGGGTAAATAAATATCATTAGCACTATTGTATACTTTATAAAGTGCTGACTTAGGTAGAATTAACAATTTTCCAAAGGTTATATGTTTACTACACTAAGTTACACTATTCAGATATAAGAAAGGTGTGGTAGTTTGAATGTAATTGACCCCATAATATCATAGATAGCGACACTATTAGAAGTTGTTGGAGGAAGTGTGTTACTGTGGGGGTGGGCTTCGGGGTCTCCTATGCTCAAGCTACCCCCAGTGACACAGACCACTTCCTGTTGCCTGCCTATCAAAATGTTGGACTCTCAGCTCCTTCTCTAGCACCATGTCTGCCTGTACACCACCATGTTACACCATGATGTTAATGGACTAAATCTCCAAAAATGTAAGCCACCCATATTATATGTTTTTTTTCTTTTTAAGTGTTGCAATGGTTATGGAGTCTCTTCACAGCAATGGAAACTATAACTAAGACAAATAAATGGTCATGCTAAAAATATCTATGTCAATGGATGGATGGATGGATGGATGGATGGATGGATGGATGGATGGATGGATGGATAAGTAGTTTGATAAGAAAGACCAGTAGTCTGGGTTGATAAATATATAAATTAATTCTTCAATTGTATCAGACTAACACAATCAACTAGTAAAAAACTTGGTTATATGTTTATTTTAATGGCAGTATTTTTAAAGTTGCCAAATTTCCTCAAAAAGTCATTTGCAAACATGTCTTCTGAGTGTCTGAATTTCATGGGCACTGTTGTACAGCCTAATCTCTTATCAGAATGGAAGAACAGCTTGCTACACATGGTGTCACCTGTCCCACAGAGAAGAGCTGGCAGTTGGTTCCGCTCATTCATTAACACAATCCGCATACCAAATTGATGTTTTCCATTATTTACTTGCCTCTCATTAAAAACAAGGACAGAGCACCATTCAATTTTCGGAGCAAAACACCCGAGAGTTTCATACAATTATACATCACATAAAGCTAAGCTTTGTTAAAATACCACATGTTTGCAAAATTTATCAATAATTGGTACAAAGTTTCACCAGAGGGGGGACATGTTTATTCATTTGCTTAATTCCTAATAATGTTTTCACTATGGTAATATTGTATTCCTTTCTCTTACATTTAGCTTGGCATCTGACCAACTGAATTCATGCTTTTTAGCAAACTGTACAGGATTTAAATGTTTAGTATGTCATTCAAGTTATTTGTTCTTAGATTTAGTATCCTTGCTGCCTTGTGGCCATGCTGCTTTCTAATGAGAATTTTATAAGATGCCTCAGAGGCTCATTACAATTTGAGCCTTTCCAGTCACATGGGTACCATTTTAAAATATAGCAATTTTGCGACTGAATTAGTGTTGGCTCTGGAGAACACAGGCTTTTCTCCATAGAACCTCAAATTGCTTTTGTATCCAAGAATACCTGCCATGTGCATCATGGTAAAGCTCACTTTTTGAAATTAAGAAGTCCTTCTTCTCTCCTTCTTTAAATATACTCATACCTCTCAAACTAATATGTTTACTACTCCTAGAGAGTCATAAGCAACCATTTATCAAAATTTGTAATTCTTACTTTAACCCTGAGAGTATCAACACTATTCTATTGAAGAGATCAAAAAATCAGGATATTTGAAGGAAGTGTTCTTTGCATGTTGGGATGACCAGGTGACAGTGGTGCATGCAAATCAGTGTCCTCAGAGGTGATCAGGGCAACTGCAGAGATGAAACTAACAGAGATGTATGTCTCTGATTGAAAAGGAAATGATACAACAGGACGTGGAACCAAGGAGAAACCATTTAAAACAGGCTTAAAGGCTTTGATGACAGTTGGAAAAGAGCTGTTTTCCACCATTTATGTGGATTCACAAAAGGAAGATGAGAGGTGGGCTGTCATTTCTAAGTCACAAATGAAGAACATTAAAAAGATAAGGCACAGAGAACAGTTGAAGAATTATTCTTGGGAGAAGAAAGAGGCAGAAGATTCCTTACAAAGAGAAAAGAACCTGGAAGAAGCAAAGAAAATTATCATTAAAAATGACTTGAGCCTGCCCGACCCAGCATCTTTAAATATTTGTGCATTAGGAGGATATAGAGGCCAAGGAGTGAAGGTGTCTGGCTGGGTCCACAGGTTTTGTAGGCAAAGACAGAATTTGATGTTTCTGGTATTGCAAGATGGTGTAGGCTATCTTCAGTGTGTCTTGTCAGCTGACTTGTGTCAGTGTTACAATGGAGTAGTCTTTGTCTACTGAGAGTAGTGTGGCAGTATGTGGAATATATACTAACTACATAACCTGATAAATGAGTCTGAGGTAGATGTCCAGCTCAGGAACTGGCACATGATTATCCAAGGAGCGAACATGCCCAAAATCTTGAAAGCACAGTCCATGATCACCAGGTGCCTTAGGAATCACTTCTTCAACAGGGGTACAGTGAAGTTACTACTCTAACACTGGTGCAGACATAGGTGGAAGGTGGGGCCATACTCTTGAAGCTTGACTATTTTGGAGAAGAAGTGTTTTTGACCCAGTCCACACAGTTATACCTGGAGACTTACCTTCTAGCCCTCGGGTATATTTTCGTGTTTCCCAGTCATACAATGTAAAACAGTCCAGAACATGAAGGCACTTGGCTGAATTCACTCATGTGGAAGTGTCCCTTGTTGACCATTGAGGACTTCTTGAACCACTTAGAGGACTTAGTGTGTGAAATGGTGGACAGAGTCTGGAAGTCACCAATGGCAAGCATAGTGCTTCAGGTTGAACTTTAAAACCCTAAACAGTTTCTCAGATAGATGAACTATTCAGATGCCATCAGGTTGCTGAGGGAGCATGATGTAAAGAAAGAAGATGGGATGCTCTATGAATCTGGAGAGGATATTCCCGAAGCTCCTGAGAGATTGATGATAGACACCATTAATGAACCAATCCTATGTCAATTTCCTGTGGAAATCAATTTCTTCTATACCCAGGGATATCCTGAGGATCCTCAAATTAACTCAGTCTGTTGACATGTTGTTGCCCAATGTTGGTGGGATTGTGGGCAGCTTTATAAGCTCTTGGGACAGTGAAGAAATTCTAGAAGGCTATAAAAGGGAAGGAATTGACCCCGCTCCTTATTACTTGTATACAGATGAGAGAAAATATGATACATGTCCTCATGAGGCTATGGCTTGTGCTTGTGCGAGGTGTTAACCCACGAACCCCTCAGTTCCCCAGAGTTTTCTGGAGTGCCAACAGCAGGAAATATTAGATAGAAGGATTTAGATTGTGGAGGTAAACAGATAGAAAATAAAGGACAGCCCCGAGAGGGCCTGGAACCTATTCCATTGGGCCCTGAATGTCTCTGCCCTAAGGCATTTATAGAAATGCCAAGGGGTTGGAGCAAAAGACCTCCCCCCAGCACAGCCAAGTGCAGACCATCTCAGACACCTGCACTCAGGCCCATGGTCCTAATCATCCTCTCTATGAGGACCTGCTGGGTAAAGGCACAAGGAACCTGAAAACAGGCTCCCACAGGCTTGGAAAGATTCCTGAGTTGGATTCTAACAGGTAGCACATCCAAGATGTATGCTCGTACCTTCAATTAGTCCAGCACTGCAGGCCATAACCAAGTACCGCTGACGAATGAAGGAAGGGAAAATGTTCATGAAAAGATAAGATTGCCTCTGCAAAATAACAAAAATCTAAAACCATCCCTTGATTTCCCATTGGGTATAGTAGCTTTTTTTGTCATTATGTTTTTCTTCCCATATTCCCATAAAAAGCAGTAAGTTTGACTTGAAAGTCAAGTGATATTGATGTCCCTTTAATAAAAATACTCATTACAAAATTTTGAGAAAATACGTGGCATGTCACTCTTTAGTTGCGGAGACATTTTATAGTACTATAGGTTACAATCACTTTATTAAATAAACCATATGTGATTATATAGGTTTTAAAAAATATCAGGATACTTTTCAATCATCACCTAGCTTTGAAACATATCCTCAAACTCAAAAATCTTGTTCTGTTTCTGTATCTTTCCAATACTAATATTTACAGTATTATATACTACTTCACCCCAAAGTACACATTCCATATGTAAGCAGTCTTTACTACTGGAAAATGTGTCAAGCATGTGTTGTTATTTGTACCCATTTGACCCAACAGTATAATTCTGTTATATTGTTTTTGCATGACTATCTGAATGCTTTATAATATACACTGAATATTACATTTCCATTGTTCTACAAATAAAATTTTACTAATTCCTTTATCTAAGACTGTGCTTTGATTACAAAGGCTACCTTTAAAAACATTCTGTGCTCTACTTGGTAACATGACTAGCACAAGGTAGACAAGCACATAGTATCCACCTCTTCACTGGTTTAAGTTGATTGTTCTTGTCAGTACTACTTGATATAAGCCTGTTTCCTTATGTGCTGTTTTGTCTGACCGCCACATGACATAGTTAGCTCTTGTAACTTTTCCTGCTGGCTAAGTCCTCTAAGTCCTACTCACATGTGTAGCTAATGAAGCACTTTCCCAATTCTGTCCTGGATATGTAGGGGAAAGTGCCTGATCCCCCAGAGACCACATCAAATATTTCTTCAAGTCATAGTTGTAGAAGCCACCTCTGAGTGGTTTTGTCCACCAAAAACCAAGTTTTCAAATAACTTGAATTTCCTACTTTGTTTTATATCACTTAAGAATCCACCCATACATTAATATATCCACTCAACTGCCATTGATATAGAAGAACACATACTCTCTAGCCTCTCTTCTGCTGACATCTATTTCTTTTTTTCTCCTACAGGCTCTACTGACTGGGGCACTGAAAGATTCCCCAACCTCTATTTGCAAACCAAGAATATGGGAGTTAACTCAGGTCAATAGCAGGTTAGTACTAATGAGTTAGCATCCAAACTACAAAGACTGCTTGAAATGCAGAGATCACAGCTCCCTAAGGTTTTTCAACATTAAACATCCACTCAGTACAACAAATACCCCTGCATCAGCATTCTATCACATGCTGCATCTTTCTCTTCTTGTTTGTCCCACTTATCTCTTAGTTTCTATGTTGACAAAATGGTAATGTACAAACCTGGGGCCAGGCATTGGTTTCTTGGGCTCCAAGCTACAACCAATTATTGTGAATATCTATCTATATGTTTATTTAAGATGTGAAGTATCCAAATAGTGAAAGATTCTAATTTTTCATTGTTTGACAATTCCATACATATAAAAAGTGAATTTTAGTCATTTTCACCCATATTCCCTTCTCTCATCTCCTGTTCATCCCCTTGCAATCCTTCTCTCCATCAAGCCTCCTACTTTCAGGCCTTATTCTTATTTCTGACCTGTTGAATTTTAAATTAGGCTTTCTTGCTAGAGCATTGGTGGGAATTTATTAGGAGGAGCAAGGGCAACTTATCAGTGGCTACGCCCCTGAAGAGAACGATACCCCTCCTCCAAAAGTATGTAATTACCTCAGGGAGGATGAAACATCATGAGCACACCTCTCCATCCTTTATGAAATGTAGGCTGCCCCACATTCAGACGACCACAGCCTTAGTGTGTTCATGAGTATAAAGTATATGCCATGTCCAAAATATGTCTTCTTTCACCTACAGTATTTGAATTCTTCATCTCTGTATTGTTAATTGCATATGATTTTTCAGTGAAAAAACATTGATCATAATGATACTATTCAGTAACTGTATCATTTGACAGTTACATCTAGTGTCAAAAGGTGTTTCTAACCAAATAATTAATTCTTTTGAGGAAAGATGAGCATGAAGAAAACCGATTTAGTAATTGTAGTCATATACTCACAAACTGGATAAAGAGGTCATTGAAATATTTCCCCTATGAAGATTCCATACTTACTAGACACCACCCAAGGAGAGTCAAGGATAGGTATTCTTGCCTTCCATCTGAAATTGTAGCTACCTAACTATATCAGCTTCTATAATTATCTGTGTGAAAATAATTGTTTGGTGATCATTTTAAACAGAAAACATAGGTGATGATAGACTATCTACTTACATTTAAATCAAATTTTACAGCATATCAAACATAACCACTCACTTATAAAATATAGCTGCAAGGAGGGTTAGATACTCCCTAGTTCTTGCTTTCCACTAACACTTTTCAAAGAGGAGACTGAGGTTCAAAGAGGCTAAACAGCCTGTTGTAGGTAACAAGAAAAGGGAGCCACCATAATCCAAGACCTAAGCACTTTCCTTTGGGTTTGTTTGTTTGTTTGTTTTATTGTTTTACAGCATTCATATAAGAGTTTTAAAGGAATAAGAGCCTTGTGTTCTCGACTTAGAAATTCCCACAGAACTTAGTCTTTTAAACCACGGAAATAGAGTAATGAAAGACAGTCTTTAAAGTCTGGTTTACTCTCCCAGTCCTTCAATATAAGATTTGTCTTATCCTCATGTATGAAAATATTTTCAGTCTTCTACTGTACTGTAGATGCTATAAACCATAGTTATAACTGAATTCGATCTCTCATCTTCTCCATCCTTAAACTCTTTCCCCAAACTTGTCCTTAGACAAGTATTCATCAAATTCCTTCCCTGCAGGCTAGCATACCAGTAGAGTGATTCCTTCACTGCAGGCAGTGTGCTCTCTAAGAGACAGCTCTGACCAGGACACTTCTGTGCTCCAAGATCTCCCTACAACTCCACAGGTTCTCCAAGATTCCATGGGGCTTGGTTCCCAACTCCCCCATGTTTTTGTCTGAGGATCTCATCTTTAGATCCCAATATGACTTACTCATAAAAACTGATCTCTTTCCTACTTTAGTGTATTTGCTTAATAGTGCCTCTACTTAGAGCATCTTGTCTCAGATATTTATTATATGTACCTTGACATTCTGGTTTTCACTTACATTATCTAAATAGAGACCTCCATTAATCATTCACCACTTCCTTCTTCCATTCTGTATACATTTTATTCACCCTTTTTAATAGAAATTAACACTATCTGAAATGACTGTGTCAAAATTAAACACAAAGATGTTGTGTCTTGATTACAAGAATATAAGGTCCACAAGACTAGAAAACTTCTGCTTCTCATCTCAGTCTCCATAGCAGCAAAAATGTGTCTAGTACTCAGATAATGGTGAATCAGTATTTGTTTAATAAATGAATATGCTCAATTATAAATCTTCATGATTAAAAAAGTCATTTTCTGCAAACATGTGCCATTATGATTTTTACTTCCTTTTCCCCAGCAGTTATCCTGTTAACTAACTAAGCAATTCACCATTAATAGAGTCAATCAAGAAAGTAAGTCTACAGTTCAGGCTATTACAGTACATTGAATTACCCCATATATTAAAATGCCTGGAACTTGAATGTCATAGCTATTTGGCTGCAAGTTATTTACTGCTTTTGGACCAAGAGATGGCTATGCTCAAATGATCTCATAATCGCAGAAAAGCTCATGGATAGTCTATTGTTAATTATATTATTACTTTATACATTGTAGGCAATGCCTAATTAGTCCCCATAGCATTTGTGCTTAGGAATAAAGGCACCAAATTGCCTTAGAGACAGACATCATCATGAGTGCCTTTGGTACATGAATGAATCTCTGTATGTTTAAAGAGAAAGTTTACACTTTTTTTTGAGATATGTACTGTCCAGCATATTGTACTCACTAGCCAAACACTAAAACACCACCTGAGTGTATGTTTATTCAATTCAAGGTATTAGGATTATCCATAAAGTACCATGTAATGAAAAAAAGGCTTTTGGTGTGATTTAAGTTCATGTCCCATTTCCTAAGATGGACTTAAAAAATTATTTAATATTTAAAATTTTATTTGTAAAAATCTCAAAAATAATAGTATTCACATTATGAACTATTTAGAAAAAGTAAAAGAAGACAATTGATTAAAGTGAATAGTGTAATGACTATTACATTAAACTCACTGTCTATATGTTATTTATATTATTGAACATATGAAGGATCAATAAATAAGTCTTTATTGAAACTACAATGTTATAACATAATTGAGACAATGGAAGATAAAACAATGTCTGCATTATATGACATTATGATTATTTACATGAAATGGGGCATAAAAACTGCAAGTATTAAATAAAAATAAGGTAACATATTTGAGGTTTAAAAGAATGTTGCTAGGCTAGAACTACCTAACTTGTTAATAAAGGAGCATGAAAGTAAGTGGCGTAGCTAGAAAGTTAAAGTTTAGAAAGTTAGAATTAAAAGTTAAAGGAGTCTTAGATGTGAAACATTATGTTAACTCCAAGTTCCTGTTATCTAGGTCCACTGATGTTTATCTTGCATTTCTTCTACTGAATACAGCTTCTTTAGAGACTCACTCTTCAGAAAGATTTTATTATTCTCACTCTGGTGTCACCTGTGTCTGAGAATAAAAGAATTGCATTTTTTCAAGTATTTTACCATTGTCTTATACTTCACTTCTACATATTTGCAAAGGCTTAAGTGTCTCTTAGATTCAGCTTTTGTTTCCTTTGCTATAACAGTTAACTGAAAGGATATAGGATATAATGAATCAAAAGTAAGAAGTAGAGATATGAACAAATACAGTGATTTTTAAAGGAGGAAAATACATCGACTTCTAGACCACACAGAAGTGAAAAGATGTGTGGGTTACTTGTTTCCCTCACATATTTTTTTGGTATGTAGTTTGGTTTTCTTTCTTTTTTTTTTTTTTTTTTTTGCAAGTTAACACAAATTATATTCCATTATACTTGTTAAATATTTCAATAAAGGTGAGACACTAGTGCAAAATAACTGCTTTGTATAGAGAGTGGAACATTTTGCAGAGCTTTCATGGGGTGTGACCTCATTCCATTATTAATAATGCACTTTGTGAGTTCTTTCAGCCATAGATATTGCAGGATCCCGGTGAACATTAACTAATTAATCCTCCTGTCATCTCCACGAGAAAGGTAAGGCATTTATTTGATGGCACACTCTGCCATGATGAAGCTTGGGTGAAAACTACTTGACAGTGTTTGATGACTGTATGGTGACCGGGTGACAGTGAAGGTAGACTTAAAAGAAAGAGCAGTGTCAACACTCCCGGCACAGACGCCTCTCCATCTTAGAGGCAATCTATTCACTTTCTCCATATATCTGTACTGACTCAAATCTACTCCCATCTGCTCAGAAGGCACGGTGCCCAGCAAGCTTTGGTCAGATCCTTGGCACAAATCTTGGCAGATGAGCACTCTCTGGGCAGTCTGTACCCCACTGCCATGTGGCATCTGTTTTGCCAGATGCTGCACCTCTGGGTCTTTTGGTGTGTCATCCTTATTATTGCATATCTATTTACAGAACACCTGCACATCTGCTGCTATATAAATACCAAGCAACAAAGTAAATGATAAAGGATAGAACCCTCTCTGTCTTTCTGTCTCTGTCTCTCTGTCTGTCTCTGTGTCTCTGTCTGTCTCTCTCTCTTTCTTTCTAATGTGTGTAGTTGACGAAAACAAAGATACAAAGATGACAAGAATCACAATGCATTTACTGTTGTCCTCAAGGGCTTTCTTATGGTTATGATTTCTATGAGCTATAGCTGGGGAACATTAAAGCACCTATAGTTCATGTTCAAAATGAATACCTCAAAAGATATTGCTTCCAGAATCAAATAATGTAAGAGTCTTCAGGCTCAGAATTCTGAATTACAAAGTCAAAAAGGATGCAATATCTCTCCCACATAGAAGCAGTACCAGGAATATTGAGGCTGCCCTTAATGGTTCCTTTAGGTCATTGTATATTTATTTATTCAGCAGATATTTATTGAGTACCTCCAAAGTATGAGAGCCTGTGGTGGATGAACTCAGCTAGAGAGAGAGACAACACTTGGCATCTAACAGGGAATATGAGATATAAACCTATGAAAGAATGGGGTGACTCCTAAAGTATGTCAGTAGTCGGTGTCTACCACATACATGTGGTTTGGGAGCAAAAGAAAGGATAGCCTAGTGGTGAAATATGCCAATTTCCTTTCCATTTCTTCTATAGGGAAACAGAAAGAAATTTTGTATACAGAGGAACAGATATAGAAATGGCATGAAGGAAGACACAAGTCAACGCTATAGGCTTCATGGTAACTTACCTTAAAATAAGTATATAAAATAATAAAATGTATGCTTTTGCATTGCTAAATCTGATCCACATCCTTGGGTCAGTTTTATTTTTAAATGTGAACTATTTTTATTAGAAATATATGTTTGAAGGTATCTCAAGAGCATTTACCTGGCACACAAACTATTCAAGACAGAAATATGTGTTGACATGTGCCAATACAGTCAAACGTGTTTATGTAGCCTTTTACACATCTTTATCAAAATTCATAGAGGAAAATAATTAATTATCCTGGTGATATTGGAAATCAACATGTGGTTATAATGATTGCTTGCATCCCATAATCCTTTAAGAAGTTTAATAAAAGAGAAAACTAATTACAGTAAGATCAGACCAACAACTGAGTTCCAGAGTTTTGTTGGTTTCATAAGTCACTATAACCGGACTATTTAGCTGAATCAATGTAAATTGAGGCTCAAAACAGACTTTCTGATATCCATCTTGGAAGCACTCATTATGCAAACTATTTATCAGAATACCTGAAAACTAAGAGTAATTGTAAATGGCCTGATAATTCATAATTTTGTGCCAGTTTACCAGAACTCTACTATCTCCCTCAGAATTTGTTCTATATCTTATTTTCATTGTAGTGTGCAAACTGATGTGAGACAGTTAGCCCTTACAACCTCATCCCTAACACTAGAGTTTAACCATAATTGCTAAGAGAACTTGGTATTGGTTCTATTGCAAACTGGCTTAAGTAGGTTCTCTAGTGTGAAGTATGGTTAATGGTTAATTTGACATCCAACAGGCAGAGAATAGGTTCATGAAGCATAGGATTTAAAACTCCACAAAGCACTAAGGGTCATGGTACATAACTGCTGAAACTCACTCAGGATAATTACACAGCTGTGGCTAACTTGACAAGGCTTGCATCTAATCTTTTACCGCCTCTGCTGTATCTTGTATAACTACCTAGCATTACCTTTTAGAAAATTCAGGGTCCTAAATCTCTTTTTCCCCCTATTGTTAGTTATTGTGGATTATATCCTGACATTTAGGAAAAGAACTGACATGTTTTTGAAATAGTAATGATGATGCCCTCTTGCTTTTGAACTGCAGTTTACCATGCAGTCTTTGCATTTAAGTTGTAACAACATTTGATTCTTTGGAGACAGGATCATTCTGTTGTAGGTTTCCGTGTGTCCATCAGGCCATCTGGCTTATGAGCATAAGATTTTCCTGTCTCAACCTCTCATCTTATCAGAGCACTGGGGATTATATGGGTTTTGAGGTTTTGAACTCAGAACCTCATACTTGCACGGAGGCATTTTTACCTGGTAAGACAGCTCCACAGTAAATCTTTTATTCCATAAGACTTACAATGAGGTTAAAATCTATGGTATTGGTTCACAGGAGTCACAGCTGGATAGGACTATTATTTCTGTCCCTTGGTGACTTACATGGCTTTTTCTGGTACTGTGGAAACTGGACCACAATAAGGAGCCTTTCAGGTCAGATCCAGCTCAAATGATCCAGGTTCTGTGTCCCGTGTTTGCAGTGTCTTCAGCAATAGGGTATCACCTTCAGCCTCAGAGAGGCATCCAAGGGCAACAGTAGTGATCTATGAACCACAACAATGGGCATCATAGTAAGATATCCTTGACGGTACAATAGCAGCACTTGCTGATAATAACCAACAGTTGTCTGAGGGGACTTAAGCTCCACTCAATATGATGGAAATCATGCATAGTACTAAAGAAATACAGCCAATTTCCTGGGGCTAATGGGGTCTTGGATTTTAGTAGAAAGTCCTCCACTTTGCTAGACCACTTTGCTTAACTACATCCTAAATCTTATCCTTATGACCACAGATAAGTTTATCTCTCCAACTTCATCGAAGAAACTTCTCTTTACAGAAAATGGGGACAATCTCAGGAGGTCACAACTGGACACAATGCAGATATCAACAGATCATGGGGAACCTAGCCCAATCAATACATCTACATCACAGCTCCCACATCTATGGCTTAGGGATCATCCTAGAAGAAGGAGTGTAAAGACTGAAAGATCCAGAATGTCAGGAAGTCTGACTAAGACCACCTCCCTTAGAAATAAATGGCTGCAGATAGCCTCACTGGCGATGTGAGTAGCAGTCCAGTCATCCTTGTTCCACATTTAGTATCCTCCTATGAGCGAGTACATACCATATTTGTCTTTCTGAGTCTGGGTTACCTCACTCAGGATGATTTTTTCTAGATCCATCCATTTGCCTGCAAACCTCATGATGTCATTGTTTTTCTCTGCTGAGTAGTATTCCATTGTGTATATGTGCCACAATTTATTTATCCATTCTTCAGTTGAAGGGCATCTAGGCTGTTTCCAGGTTTTGGTTATTACAAACAATGCTGATATGAACATAGCTGAGCAAGTGCTCTTGTGGTATGATTGAGCATTTCTTGGGTATATGCCCAAGAGTGGTATAGCTGGATCTTGGGGGAGATTGATTACCAATTTTCTATGTAGAACTGAATGGTATTGTAAAGTAAAATAAAAGGGGAAAAAGTTTTTAAAAAAAGAAATAAATGGCTGAATAAATAAGGCCTAAATCATGACAGTATCAGTAGACATATTAACATGGAAGGGGAAAAATCTCACAGGGTCCTTCCAACAGACAAAGAACAACAGGCAAATTAAGACTGCTGAGAGAGGGTTATCCTCTCTCAGGGATGAAGTCCCTGACTGGTTATTCAATACAGCATGGTTAGCTTTAAAACTATATACAGAAAAACAGCAAAAAAAGGACTTAGCAAGTTTATTCAAATCTGTCTGTCTGTCTCTCACCTCTGTCTGTCTCTCTGTCTTTGTCTCTCTGTCTCTGTCTCTGTCTCTCTCTCTCTCTCTCTCTCTCTCTCTCTCTCTCTCTCTCTCGTGTGTGTATAATAATAATGAAGGAAAGAGAGGCAATTAATTTGAGAACAGGTGGACATGGAATAGGCTGCAGAGAGGAAAATGAAGGGAGGTAGTTATATCATTATATTAAACAAATAACAACAACAAAAAGTCCTCTTATTTTGGCCATATTGATCCCAGCTCATCAATCTGAGAACTTTTGTTTATGTGGTGTTTGTTTTACCATTTTCCTTCCCATATTCCATGGGAAAATTTCAACTGCATTGTGATGGATGCAAGATCTAAAACTGGCTGAAGTATTTCTGTACATCAGTTTGTCCACAGGGGGTCAGATACCCTGAAACTGGAGTTACAGTTATAAGTTGCTATGTGGCTACTAGGAATTGAATCTGATTCCTGTGGAACAGCAACCAGGTCTTTTAACTACTAAGCCATCTTCAGTCTCTTCAGTTTTTGTTTTTGTTTTTGTTTTGCATCATGTGAGTGATTTCATAGGTGTACAGGATATTTAAATTAGTATAAGCATGAAAATCTAGTTTTTATTGATGGCAATAACCTGTTTTCTGTTTTCTATGCCTTCCACTTTTAAAGAACGTGACTTTATTTCCTACACCACACATAGTACACCTTTATAAGACATTTTAAAAATGTACTTATTTAGCCCGGCGGTGGTGGTGCACGCCTTTAATCCCAGCACTCGGGAGGCAGAGGCAGGCGGATCTCTGTGAGTTCAAGGCCAGTCTGGGCTACCAAGTGAGTTCCAGGAAAGGCACAAAGCTACACAGAGAAACCCTGTCTCGAAAAACTAAAAAAAAAAAAAAGTACTTATTTTAATTTTTTTGAGATTATACTTTCATATCCTCCCATATATTCCTCCTTGCTCTCTTTCAAGTGCTTGACCTCTTTTTATTCTAAAGAAGGACAATTGACGTGCTAATGTGGACAAGGGAAAGCCCAAGAGGCCTCCACCTTCTATGACATTCTAAGGACACTAACTCTATGCTCATGATCATTGCATTCTTGAATTTCTAACTATTTTAACAATTTTGACAGTAGATTTATTGGTGCAGTCAGTGGATAGCCAGGATGAATTGTGTGTGTGTGTGTGTGTGTGTGTGTGTGTGTGTGTGTGTGTGTGTGTGTATGTTGCTCAGATCTCAAAACATGTGATTTAAGAAAATTCCCCAAATCACAGAACAGAAAGGCATTCAAGCCAGCTGCTGGTTCCATTCTTGAAGTGTTACTCTCTGAACAGTTACTAATGTAGGTGATGTCTTTTAAATGTGACAAATTTGACAGCTGTTCTGTTCTGCATCAAAATAACAGAAGGGGTGAAATATTAATGAAGTTTAACCTTAATGTCCAGAAATGATAGAAAAAAAGTTGCAGTTAAGAGTCGAAAGAAGCATGAAATGTGGATCGGGAGTCTAATCAATGCCAGAGCCCAGTTGTCTCATCTTTAGAATGAGAAGCATTATACTACCCTAGAAAGCTGAGATGCAACAATTCAGATGAAATATGCAGGGGACAATGTAGATCAGAGTACCAACTCATATTACAGATTATTTATTGCTAGTGTTCCTGGCCACATGACGGCAACATGCAAAAACTTTATTCCAAAGACATTGCAATTAAGCCTCTGGCTTCCCTCTGCATTCTGCTATAAGGTATCTGGACACTTCTGTGGGGATAAGATGAAGGCAGACATCAGGATAGCTCCATCCATCTCACATAAGGTCTCCTATCACTAAAGTGATGGGAATTGGCATTTGGTTCTAATGTTACTTGTGGAGAAAATCTGATCATATGGCCCAGAGCATTCCAGCCTGCAGCCTAAGTCATCAGCTTTTCCCCCACATCCCCTATTTTTCCTGCTTGTTCGCTTGATCAGTGTATCATTCATGAATAATCCCCTAATCCTCCTGGAAATTGCTATAAGCTACTTAATACCTTCTAACAAATCCTTTCCTGTTTCAATTTATGGGAATTAATTATGGAGACTGCAAATGCTATCTCCAATCAAGACTTTATCTGAAAAGCATGTTGGAAACAATAATGCTATGCCAGTTATTTTCAAAGGAAGAATTATATTCATTTACTTCAAAACACAATAAAATAACTTAGGACATGAACCTCAAGGATTAGATTGCTTGGCATGTATGTAACACACATTGGTACCCACAGTTTATTTTCTAGATAAAGTTCAGACTAAAATTCTCACCAGAAAAGTGAATATAAAATGCATGATATCATTTTACACAAACTTTCTGGTCAAGAATCCTCATACTCACTTACTTCCCATCATCAGTGAAGACTGATGTTTAAAGTCAAACTAAATATTCATGTGCATGGTATTGAGGAGCATCAATATAAAAGGACTTTATCAGTATATAATATAGAAATAAAACGCACATATCAGAAGTTAATTATTTAGTATTTGTGGTTGTAAGATAATTCAGAAGATAAAACTGAATTCATAGCTGTTTTGAAGCTGAGAAATAGAATAAGCTCTATTTCCTGGCATAACTGAATGTGGGAAACTACATCTGGCTTTCATTCTCCTCACTGTGTCTTTGTTTCATTTCTCTGCAGGTAAGTAACTTCTACAAGCCAGATACGTATACACGCCCAGTGGCATAACCTCACACCCATGCACCTTCTTGTAAGTTCAAGTTGTAAAGTATTGCTCATTAACTTGAACCCCATGATCACTTCTGTGCCAGCTGTCATGGTCTGATAGAGCCTGTGCTAGGCCTGAGCTGGTTCTTATGAGCAGCAGGGTGTTTGGAACTAGGCTTGGTACAGTGGCATCAGAAGAGGAGAGAGGAGAAGACATTACCCCCAATCTACCTGAAGGACTACACATCAGATAAACAAAGGTCCATTGTGAGACTTCCCTTGATTTTATAGAATAAAAGGCATTTTTAGAGCTCATTTCTATGAACTGTAAACCACATCTCTATATGTTCCTTTATTATGTACTTTCCACCTGTCCTTTCTATTCATCTCAGCATGCAAATTCTTTCCTCTCTATGAGATATTGTACACATAAAAGAATATGCTAACATAAACATTTCACAAGGTCCAAGTAAACAAAGACCTACAGACACAAGTCTAGCACCTTCCAAAAGAAAACAATATAGGCCGGGCGGTGGTGGCGCACGCCTTTAATTCCAGCACTCGGGAGGCAGAGGTAAGTGGATCTCTGTGAGTTCGAGGCCAGCCTGGTCTACAAGTGAGTTCCAGAAAGCGCAAAGCTACACAGAGAAACCTGTCTCGAAAAAAAAAAAAAAAAAAAAAAAAAAAAAAAAAAAAAAGAAAACAATATAGAAACAATTTTAGTACCTGATAGTATAGTCTATTACATCTGACAACAGAAACCAGTGATTAAATTATCTCATTGAGTGTTTTTAGTCACTTACATAAATAATGACTACAGATATTATAGTAAATTTTATTCATTTCATTATGGATATATCTGTTGTATAGAGGAAAAAAACAATTCTGCAAAATACAAATTTTAACTCATAGAGTCATTAAGATACAAAAAAAGTAGATGTTTAGCTAGTTAATGGGATACTTAGTTTGCTTTCTTCATTCTTGTGGAAGTCACTCTTGGGAGATAAGCTGATGAGGTCATTTTGATGAATTGTGAAATGTCATAAGTTGTTTGGATCTGTGGTATGACTAAGTCACTCAAGCTAAAGATAACACATTAAGCAGAAAACCATAGGGAGTGCATCCATCTGTTCTAAGACATAAGACTGAAATGTTCAGATTCCTAACAGAATACAGGGAATGAAGCTCTGAGTCTCTCCTTCTTGAGCTTTGCACATACCAGCAGTTATAGCATTCCTCCTATAAACCTGTTGAATTTACAAATTCAGGGCATTTTAACAGTGTTCCCCATCCTAGTTAAGGGCATAGCCTGCTCTTCCTTGCTACAAAAAGTTTATCTTGCCTGAGGTCCCTAGAGATATATCTCATGCTAACATACAGGTTTCCTTGGAAGTATGCAATTAACCCATGCAATGCACCTGAATTTGAAAAATAAGTTGTGTTTCAGGATTTTTTTTTACATCTGATATAATTTTCCCCTGATAGTACCTTCTGTCTGTGCACATAGCTAAGTGATAGTTTTTAGCTTTAAACCCTCTGTGTTGTACATAATGCCTATAACTTTACAAGAAAAAATTTTCATTCATATCATGTATAGCACTTTCAAAATGTTATATTTTGGTGTTCTTGCAAAAATACTGTGAGATACACAGGGCAGAAAAACAGTTCCTCCCAACTGTTTTTTCCAACTTTTCCATCCTACCAATAGATGAAAAGACGGGGTAAATGGCACTCCAAACTTTTCCAATTTTAAGTTAGAAGCCTTCACCTTCCCTCATGACAGAACAAAGATACCTGTAAAAGGCCAATGATTTTGAAACACACTCTAGAAATTATTTTCTTTTGTAAGCCTGTACTGAAATTCAACATGTAAAACCAGTAATAAGAATATGGCTTATATGGGAATTAGGACATGTGTTTCTTAATGTCTTATTACTGAGGGAAAATTACTAAAAAAAAAAAAAAAAATTATTCTGCCTCACTGTTTCAAAGATTCTATCTATTCTTATGCGTGGCTTTCTCCATCATCCCCGGGCCTGTGGTGAGGTGGGACATCACCATGGAAGAACATGGCATGCGTACCTCAAGATATCCAAGTAGCAATAAGATTACAAGGAGCTGGGGACATGACCTTAGAGACCTTCTTCCTCTAACTAGTTCCCACTTACTAAGAGCCCATTCACATATTAAAAATAAATCAATGGATTAACCCATTGATGAGTTAGTGCCTTCACAAGCCAATCAACTTTTAATAGTGCAGTCAGTTGGCATGAAGCTTGCAAAACATGGGCCTGTGGTGACATTTTATATACAAACCATAACAGAGGACCAAGGGTCCATGCTACAGTGATATCTCCCGTGTCTTTTTGAAAGGCCTGTCAAGGAATACCATCTGAGAATCACAGAACTAGCATGGGTACTACCTCATCTTCCCCTCACCCAAGAGTGCAGAGCACTGCAAAACAGTGTGCTGAAATGTTGATCCCTTCTGCCTCAGGAGTATCCAGGAAATCTCTTATTTCTGCACAGTCTCCTCCACCCAGTCTCCTCCACCCTTTTGTTTTTATTTAAATGTGTGAGACAACTATAAATTAAATACAAATAGTTTTCACTGCAGAAAGTTAGAAAGAACTCAAAACACAAAATTACTGTTTCCTCCACAGATTCAAATTAACCTCACTGATATTTCTATAGTTAACTCTCTGACCTGGATATTAAGACCATTCTGTATTTATTCATTACTGGTTATACAAATCTTTAGTTTCTCCAAAGCTGCTATCCCAGACAAAGAGTGGATTTCCAAAGGCTTCCTATTTCCTATTTGGACTTCCACCTGGTGTCTGCTTAACATCTTAGATGATATTTATTGAAGATGACTTTAGTTGCCACTTCCTTTTCCAGGGCAATACTTAATAAAATCTTCCCCTGACTTTGTGGTATGCTGGTATTCAATTTGTTTCTTTAGTTTCAGTTTTAGCTGTCATCTTCACACCAAGGAACCATCAGTTCACTGTTTCTTTTTACTCCAGCTCCTTTACACACAATACTGCTTACACCTGGTATCTTAGTTTGCTTTCTATTATTGTGAGAAAACAGTGACCCAAAGCAACTCTGAGAAGAAAGGGCTTATTTGCCTTTCACACCCTAATTACTCACAATCCATCACTGAAGGGGACTATGGCAGAAACTCAAGGAAGTCAGGGAACTAAGTCCAACAACTGAAGCAGAGGCATTAGAAGTACATTTCTTACTAGCTTGCTTCTCATGGCTCGCTCAGCCTGTTTTCTAATATAAGCCAGAATTGACCACCAGGCTTTGGATCACCTATAGCAACCTGGTCCCTTCCATATTAATCATTCCATAAGAAAAAATAAAAGCCCCAGAAAACTTGCATATAGAAAAATCTAATAGGAGTATTTCCTCAATTAAGATTCCTTCTTCCAAGATGTCACTCAGATGTGTCAAGTTGACAAAATAATAATAATAATAGTAATAATTATAATAATAATAATAATCAGCACATCTGGGTTCCAAGAACTTCCTCTCTCTTCACTTAACTTCATTATTCAGCCTTTCTCCCAGATTCCTTATGGAGCCACTCTTGGTGCCACAATGAGACTGGCCTTTCCAACTTTGTATCATGTGCCTTTGCTTCATGACATGTTTTACTCTTGTAATTCACATGTATTTGTATGTTTAATTATTGCTGGTCACCCCAATCAAATTTTCAGGCATATTATAGGAAAAATCATGTCATGATTTCCCTTCACTAATTTTTATTCATGGCACATAGTAGACCATTAAAGACTTGATAAATACATGAATAAAACATTGATGATGATGATGATGATGATGATGATGATGATGATGATGATTGTGATGCTATCTTAAGCTTGGAAGAGATTAAGCAAATTCTGGGTATCTTCTTTTGCACCCAGGAAGGCCATACTGAAAATAGGTAACAGCTCTCCCGCTTCCCATCACCCTGTCCTCTCTTCTACCTTTGACTCTGATATCTCTTTGAATGTCTCTGTTGTTTTTCCTGAAGTACATGAACAAAAACAAATCAGCTGGATCAAGAACAGAGAGGGAGAACAAGGAATAGGAGACCATGGTAAATGAAGACCACATGAGAAAAGGAAGAAACAAAGTGCTAGAGAGGCCCACAGAAATCCACAAAGATACCACCACAATGGACTGCTGGCAATGGTCGAGAGACAGCCAGGACTGACCTACTCTGGTGATGGGATGGCCAAACACCCTAATAGTCGTGCTAGAAACCCCATCCAACGACTGAGGGATTTGGATGCAGAGAGATCCATGGCTAGGCCCAGGGTGGAGCTCCGGGAGTCTAATTAGTGAGAAAGAGGAGGGTTTATATGAGCGAGAATTGTTGAAACCAAGGTTGGATAAAGCACAGGGACAAATAGCCAAACGAGTGGAAACACATGAACTATGAACCAAAGGCTGAGGGGCCCCCAACTGGATCAGGCCCTCTGAATAGGTGAGACAATTGATTGGCTTGATCTGTTTGGGAGGCATCTAGGCAGTGGTACCAGGTCCTGTGCTCATTGCATGAGCTGGCTGTTTGAAACCTGGGGCTTATGCAGGGACGCTTGGCTCAGTCTGGGAGGAGGGGACTGGACCTGCCTAGACTGAGTCTACCAGGTTGATCTCAGTCCTGCGGGGGGGGGGGGGGGGGCTGTGCCCTTGAGGAGGTGGGAATGAGGGGTGGGCTGAGGGGAAGGGGAGGAGGCCAGGAGGGGGGAGAACAAGGGAATCTGTGGCTGATATGTAGAACTGAACGGTATTGTAAAATAAAATAAAAGGAAAAAAAACAAAAAAACAAAAAACCAACAAACAAAAAACAAAATAAAGAATAAGACACAATAAAACAAATAAATACCCACAGCAATGATTATGATCATGATTAAAAAACCCTTCAAATCATTGGTTCAACTTATTATTACCCACTTTCTCCAAGCATGAATCTATGTTATTTAATTTATAAATGTCTCATTTTGAAAAGAACTCTTTCTTACTCAAAGTGAGAAAGTATATTTTTAATTGTTGTGCATCTGTCAGTGTTTTTGTTTAAAAGCCCCTTTGTCTCTTTGCAATTTATCTATCTGTCTATCTATCTATCTATCTATCTATCTATCTATCTATCTATCTATCTATACATACTTTCCAAAAGAGAAAACAAGTATGCTTTGGACCAACCCAAGACTTGCAGTTCTGGGGTAGTTCTGTTCTTGTGCTGAACAGAGTTCAAGAACAAAGTTCTAGAGCAGAGACAGGTTTTAAATTGATCCGTTCACTGTATAGAACATCCTTGAGAAGCAAATCACCAAGCTTTCCAGATTAAGGTCATGGGGGAGTGGTGAGGGGGAGAATTTCTAATAGTGTGAGAGCCCCCAATACCAAAGTAATAAAGTAAACACAGAGCAGGAGATACAATGATCTGCTTCCAAGTTATTGTTGTTCTTTGTTGGTATTTTGTTTTTGTTTTGTTCTTTAATACATCTCATTCAGTTTATAGAGCTGATATCCAGAAGTTAGTTTATTTAGAAGTCAGAGGGAAACTCCATAAAGGTAATGCTGAGCTACTAACATCTACAGATGGTCAGACCTAACATTATGAAAAGGAGAAGGCCAAGACATTGTTTTTGTAGATATAATGCTCCAGGTCTGGGGCAACTTGGTCTATAGCACACTTTCACAAATAAATAAATCAGAGCTTAATCAAGGCAGTAAGACAATTTCACAACTTGGAAAATATATGAGCTCTCTGGTAACACTACAGGAGTGGAATCAGCAAGGTCTAGATGATAGGAAATTCAATAAGACATTTTAGAGAAAATTATTTAGAACTTGAGATCTCCCTCAACAGTTTGTAAAATAAGGAACAAAGTACACAATATGGAAAAGAAAAGAGTATATTGTCAACTATAATACATGAAAATTAACCAAGTATAATGTTTAAACTCTTATTCAAGCTAGCCAAACATAAGAATAATTATAGGATAATTAGTGAAATCTGAACATAGTTTGGAAAATAGTTAAAATTATTCTGGCCAAATCAGTAATAAATAATACTAAGCCAATATTAGTTTTAATTGACTTGATGAAATAGTTGATTACATTATCACTAAGGTATTAGGTTAATCAGAGTCACTATCTCTTAAAAATACAAATAGAATTATCTAATGCATGAGGAATACAACTGTATAATCTAAGAGTCAAAACAGGATTAGCCACATGCTGTTAAAACTGGATGCCAGACATACAGAGATTTATGATATCAGTCTCTCTACCTTTGTGTGGTTTTGAACACTTTCATGATAAAACATTAAACAATGACAAATAACCATGACTTCCAGGCTTTAAAAAAAAAGGCCCAAATGATCCAAACAGCAATAAATCAATGAATTCATGAAAAATGTGCAAAAAAAATTTGCACATAGCAAGGAGAACTAGGCTTGAGCTCAGCAAGATGAAAGCAAAAGCCAAAATATCAAACAAAGTTATAAATTACCTCTGTAGCCTAAGCCAGAAGTTGTAATGGCCAGGAAGTAAAGAGTTCTATAATGAAAGTCAATCAGAAGAAAAAAAAAAAAACGCTTTGAAAAATTAAAACTTCACATAACCATAAGTACAATCTTAGAGAATTAACAATGCAAAGTCAAATTAGAATTTAAACATAAGTTTTTATATTCTTTTTAAAAAGCAATTTATCTTTCATGCCTCATTAAAATTATATTCTTCATAGTTTTTCGTCCTATTCTTTTCAGTGATTACTTTGTTAGACAAGGCTCGAATTTTGCCCATTGTACTAAGAAATGAGAGCCAGGATGGGGAACTGAAACTGGCATGGGCAGTGTGAGTCCAGGTGTAAAGAAAGCTTAGTGCTTGGACAAAAATTTACCACTCTGCTCATGCCACTCTATGCATTTCAGCTCAGAGCCAGGAAGAAATCTATCAAAGAAAAGTAATAAGATATGTATAAATAGCAGGCAACAGTTTTAAAAGTCTTTAGGAACCAGAGTATATCTTGAAACTTTAGGCTTCATCTTTGAAAATTGGACTTCTAGGTACAATTAATTACATGTTAACATTTGGCATCTTGTGTAAATAGGAAAAATGAGACTGAGATAATCTGGCTCTAAGCGAGCTAAGAAAGTCTGTAAGGTTCCTGCATGCAAATATGTGAAAGGTAAATAGATACCATCACTGGAATTAAATGGGCGTTGTCTCAGTGAGGAACTAGTGTGAATCAGTGATGGAGACTGGGTCAAATCTGAGTCTTGTGGCCTTCAAACAGGGTGTTGCCATGGCTTCATTCCAGCCAACAGTTCCAAAACTTAAGCACAAGATTTTTTTTTTCCATTTTTAGAGACAGCCAGAAATCTAGACATGATAAGAATGTCAAATATTACAGGTTCATATCATTAGCAAGACTTCCTCTCAGTAGCCTTTGTGGGCCATCATCATGTCTGTAAAGTCCAACTGTTATTCATATTCTGCCTGGGAATCACATTTTTCTAAATCATTATTTCATATCACCTTCCTCCCATGAATTTGATACTTAATTTGAAATAGTTTACTCAATTTATTATTTTATGACCCTGCTATCATCATGTTTTAATCTTTCACTGGTAATCTTTTAAAATATGTACTATTTTCAAATGTTCCATTTCTGTCAAATATTTTGCCAAGGAGAACATAAAAGTGAAAATTAACCTCTGAGAATGTAGCTGGAGAGGAAAGCTTGTTGACTGAAGCATGAACTGTGAATAAAATGTTTCCTTTTCTTGCACCAGTTAGAATACCATAATAGTGAAATTCAAGCTAAAACTTTCATTCCACATGAACTTCCAAAGAGTAAATGGCAAACAAGATACTTCTCTCACTAGAACAGAAGATACTGTAGATCACTATGCTTAACTTATACTCAAGGGATAAAAAAATCCAATATTATCCCTACTAGTTGGTGAGTAATGCTATAATCATGTAAGATGCTAAGACCAGTGTCTCTAATACTAAGCCTTGACCTCAAGGGGCACATAAGTGAATGAAACACCTGAGAGTAAATCTGGCATTGCACTGGTGCTTATTCATTGAGTCTTCAGAGCCACCATGATAAAAAGTAGAAGACCCACAAGTTCATGGGGGAGACAGGTTATTATATACAGAGAGGATTGGGACAGAAATTGGAAATTGGCTTCCAGTCTCAGCGGCTCTGCTGCCAACAAGCTATAAAAATTCTTTCTTCACTAGTTCATTATTTATTTACTGTTTATACCTTGCCTATTTCCAAAACAGATTGGAAGTGGCTTTCAATAAAAACCACTAATGTATCAGAACTCTTTTACAAGGTAATAACAAAGATAAAAAAGCACGGAAGACAAAGAAAGTTACAGCAGCAAATCTAAGCTGTGGGAATACACTGAAATAGGGAAAGTGCTGATGTGAGCTTCACAGCCAGATGGAGCCGGAAGTGAGACACATGGTTGTCACAATCCAAGGCTGTCAATTCCTCACTCACACAAAAGGGGCAGTGGGATTGAGACTGCCCTGCAAACACAAGGTCATTCCTAAATTCAGGTGTTTCTTTTACAAATAAAGTGATTTGTATGTTTCTGAAAACGTGCCCTCACTTTCTGTATGGTAAAGCACTCTCACAGAAATTAAAGGAAAATGTAATATTGGTCCTTTGACTAATAGCAATGCAATTCTAAAGCCAGAGAAGTATAAGAATAAGGAGAAATGCTAATGAAAATCCCTGTAAATAATTTAATTTAAATTGCAAATAATTAAAATTTCAAAAAAGAATGGTATTTTGAAGACTACTCAAAAAGGGCAGGGGACTTCTATGTAAACTGATGAAAACAAGTACACAGAAAGTTTGAAATTTGTAAATTAATAATAAAATGCACACAGATCAGGCAAAATGAGTAATTAGAACCTGAGGTCAGAGCATGAAATCAAATTGAAACAAGACAAAGAACATGGACTGCAGAACTGTGTTCCTCAACAGACTGCAGTCCTCAGCTGCATTCATACACTTTCAGTTGCTGTTGCTTAATGAGGCCAGCTACGAAAGTGCTCAGGGGAAAATACGAACCAACATGACATTCATCTTGTGTTGACATGATACCCCTATTTTCTAGGCGATATGAACTATTTCCTATCAGAGAAAATCACTGTAGCACAACGAGCTGTATATTCTTATGGACTCCTGTTAGAAATGTACAGGTAAGGTTCACAGTGGGAGTAGACTGTGATGCCTTGTGAACTACCAGAACAACCTCTCAGATAAAATGTATCTTTTGCACAATTGTGGAACAGCTTTTATGGGTAAAACCAGGTTTTGTTTGTTTGTTTGTTTTTGTTTGTTTTTTTTTCTGATTGGATTTTAGGTCCTAGCTAAAAACAAAACAAAACAAACAGACAAATGATAGGAGAGGTCATAAACTTTAGGAGACAACAGTGCTGCAGTTTCACTAACCTCAAACAGCACTAAACAGCCTTCCAAACATATGTTTATATCTGTAGATAATTGTCACTCTCAGCTTCAGTCAGGGAAGCTTCTCTTTCCAGTGAACTTTAGTGAACACAGAGATTGGTGACTGCACAGGGTGCTGGTGAGAAGCGACAGTTGAGCGCTCAGCCCTAAACAAGACATTTATACAATCACCTTTAAGATTCAGGTAACATTGCCAAAAAGATAGAAATAATGTAAGAGTTGTAAAATAGAAAGAAGGAATGCCAAGTGCCATGCTCTGGGCTGTGCACAGCTATGGCAATCACTAACTTTCAATAACTACGAATGTTTGCCACTTGTCTGCCCAAGAATGGGCTCATAAACAGGCAATCACACTCCTTGTGACAGGAAAGAAAAAAAGAAAGAAAGAAAGAAAGAAAGAAAGAAAGAAAGAAAGAAAGAAAGAAAGAAAGAAAGAAAGAAAGAAAGAAAGAAAGAAAGAAAGAGGAAGGAAGGAAGGAAGGAAGGAAGGAAGGAAGGAAGGAAGGAAGGAAGGAAGGAAGGAAGGAAGGAAGGAAGGAAGGAAGGAAGGAAGGAAGGAAGGAAGGAAGGAAGGAAGACAAAGGTGAATACAAAGCAGCCATCTGTGACTAGGACACAATGGGTCTCAGTTGACCTGATGACTCATGTCTCTGTCATGATATCTTTGCAGCTTTGAAACTGGACAGGACAAAGCAGAAATGTTAAATCATTCATGATACTGTTGTAGAGAGCTGTGTGTAGCCACGCCTCAAATATGGCTCTGGCTTCTGCCTTCCACCCTCCCGATGGTGAGTGCTCTCTGTGATAAACAACTCCTTATTTGGCTAAGGCTAAGGATTTGGCTTGCTTCCGCGTACCTGGACCTATCCGCAGTACCCACGTGGCAGATTGGGGTTGGCTGCCCAGAAGCTATTTAGGTTGTGGGTTGGCTTTCCCCGGGGTCAGAAGATTGTTTCAAGGTTCCTGAATAAACTGCTTGGAGAAGAGCCTAGTGTTGTGTCTTCCTTGCTGGTCGAGGCGGACTCGACATATTGTTATTGCTTTTACTGTATAGAGAAGTACTAAAAGGCTAGGGAAATATAACAAAACAAGTGGTCTGGGACAGTCATGGACTCAAGAAGTTATTCATAGAAAATGAACAGGAGAATGAAGGTGTCAAAATTGAGAAAAAACAAACAACACAGCAAAAATTCCCATAATATACCCAGGAAACAGGCAGGTAAGCCACTGAAAAGTTCCCAGAGGTTTCAGAAGAAAATCAAAGAACACTTGTTTAGCTGAAAGAGGATACATGGTATTGTATATATGTGCAGCTTTTTAAAAATTGAAGGGGTGGATATGCATAGTCATCCTCCCATTTAAAGATGGACTTACTTTATTAATTTTTAAGTTTATTTTGTATACCAACCACAGTTCTCCTTCCTCTCCTCCTGTTCCCTCTCCCTACCTCCTTTCTATCCACCCCACCCCTCATCCACTCCTCAGAAAGGGTAAGACCTCCCATGGGAGTCAACAAAGCATGGCATACCAAGTTGAGACAGGACTAAGTTCCTCCCCGCTGCATCAAGGCTGAACAAGGCATCCTAGCATAGGAAATAGGTTCCAGAAAGCATGTGTCAGGGACAGATCTTGGTCCTCCTGCTCCTGCTAGGAGTTCCACAAACAGACCAAGATCCACAATTATCACCAACATGCAAAGGGCATGTTGACCCCCACTCCTTGCTCATATAATCCCCCTCCCTCTCTTCGACTAGACTCCCAGAGTTCAGTCCAGTGCTTGGCTGTGGATCTCTGAATCTGCTTCCATCAGTTACTGTATGAAGGTTCTATGATGACAATTAGGGTAATCACCAATCTGATTTCAGGAGGCCAGTTCAGGCACACTATCCATTACTCCTAGAAGTCTTAGCTGAGGTCATCCTTGTAGATTCCTAGGAATTTCCCTGGCACCAGGTTTCTCCCTAACCCCATAACAGCCTCCTCTATCAAGATATCTTTTTCATTACCCTCCCTCTCCATCTCTCCTCAAACTCAGCCATCCCCATCCCTCATGTCCCTATCTCTCATCCCGTTCCCTCTAGCCCCCTCACCCCTAGTTTACCCAGGAGATCTCATCTCTTTCCCCTTCCTAGGGTGATCCATGTGTCCCACTTAGGGTCCTCCTTGTTACCTAGCTTCTCTGGGACTGTGGAATGTAGCCTGCTTATACTTTATTTTATATCTAATATCAACATATGAGTGAGTACATACCATGTTTGTCTTTCTGGATCTGGTTACCTCACTCAGGATAAATTTTTTTCTGGTCCCATCTATTTGCCTGCAAATTTCATGATGTCTTTGATTTTTGGGTTTTTTTTTTTTTTTTTTTTTTTTTGGTGTGTGTGTGTGTGTGTGTGTGTGTGTGTGTGTGTGTGTGTTTAACCACTGAGGAATGCTCCATTGCATAAATGTACCACGTGTTCTTTATCCATTCTTCGGTTGAGAGACACCTAGGTTGTTTCCAGGTTCTGGCTGTTATGAATAATATGCTGATATGAACATATTTGAGCAAATGTCCTTGCAAATAGATCCATATCTATCATCCTGCACAAAACTCAAGTCCAAGTTAATCAAAGACCTCAACATATGCCAAGGACAATTTCAAGAGCCATGCCATATTGCCTGCCTGAGTTAAGTTTCTGTTGTCCAGTATTGAGCCACTAACCAGAAACTTTTGACATGCCTGGACAAGTCCTGAGTTATTAGAAAATAACTTAACATTTCTTTATCTTTCTGCTACAGTGACCATTAGTAACAATGTTTTGTGGTTAGGTTGCTTGGTTGGGTTGCTTGGCAACTCAACAGTCCCCTGATCTTTTTCCAAAGAAAGTTTCCTGGTCTGCTTACTATAAAACCCATCTGAGAAAAATAAAATTTTGCAGCTTGATCAGAATACTGTCTTGCTGTCAATTCTTTGTGTCTCTTGTCCCTTCATTCGCCATTCCCCCTTCTAGGGTCTCTGCTGAAGATCCCGCTGGCTGAGACAAACATAAATCCAATTACATTGAACCCGATAGAAGAGAAAGTGAGAAGTAGCCTTGAACTCACTGGCACAGGAGACTACTTCCTGGATATAACACCAGTAGCACAGACACTGAGATCGACATTTAATAAATTGGACCTCCTGAAACTGAAAAACTTCTGTAAGGCAAAGGACACAGTCAATAAGACAAAATTGCATCCTACAGAATGGGAAAAGATCTTCACTAACCCATGTGACAGAGGGCTGATCTCCAAAATATATAAAGAACTCAAGAAACTAGACATCAAAGTATTAAGTAATCCAATTAAAAAATGGGGTCAGATCTAAACAGAGAATTCTCAAGTGAAGAATTTCAAACAGCCAAAAGATATTTAAGGAATTACTCAACGCCCTTAGTCATCATGGAAATGCAAATCAAAATGAGTCTGAGATGCCATCTTACACCTGTCAGAATAGTTAAGATAACAATACTGTTGACAGCTTATGTTGGAGAGAATGTGAAGTAAGGGGATCTTCTGTGGAACAATCTTTTTGTACACCATGAATATGTACTGATCTCATTGGTTAATACAAAGTTGACTGACTGAGCTGGATGGTGGTGGCATATGCCTTTAATCCCAGCCTTTGGGAGGCAGAGCCAAGAGGATCTCTGTGAGTTCAAAGCCAGCCTGGTCTACAGAGAGAGATCTAGGATAGGCACCAAAACTACACAGAGAAACCATGTCTCGAAAATCCCCCCGCAAAAAAAAAGTTGACTAGCTGATAGCTGGGCTGGAAGAGATTGAGCATGAAAGCCAAACTAGGAGACTTCTGGGAAGAGGAAGGGCAGAGTCAGAGAATCATCAGCCAGAAACTGCATGTACCATACTAATAAAGGTAGCACCACATGGTAGAATGTAAGTAAGGAATATGGGTTAATTTAAGTGTAAGAGGTAGCTAGTAATAAGCCTGAGCTCTCAGCTGAGCATTTACATTTCATGTTCAGCCTCTGAGGTAGTTATTTGGGAAAAGGCAGTTGGGACAGGAAATATCGGTTTACAGGGAACAGTCCTCCACTGCTGGTGGGAGTGTAAACTTGTACAGCCATTTTGGAAATCAGTATGGAGGTTTCTCAGAAAATTGGGAATCAATGTATCTCAAGACCCAGTGATACCACTCTTGGGCATATACCCAAAGGATAATCAATTGTACCACAAGATGGACTTTTTAAAAATCTGTATTTCTGCACAAGAGGATATTTGTCTCCAGAGGAAATTTATCCCTGTCAGCAGATGTCTTTGTAGTTATCAATATGGTGGTGTTTATAGCTTATAATGGATACCAGCTAGGAATGATGCTAAGTATACTGTGTAGGGATCAGTCTCTATAACAAATGATTGTCAGCTCAAAATGTGCTGCCATGGTTTAGTATCCCAAGTATATAGAGGACCAGTTTTTCATCTTGGGATAAATACTTTAAAAGTCTTTCATTGAAGAAATTTTCCACAACCACCTTTGGTTCTCAATGTGTTAGTGAAAGATGGACAGATCTTCATGTAAAATCATCTGTGATGTTCTTAAAATCTGTTTCCTTCCACATGATCTTTAAAAGCTTTAGGTGATGTTCAGCTGACCTTCAGTTTCCACCTGTTATCTTATTCATCCTTTCATTATGATGTTATTTTGTCTATTATATTCTTTGCTCTGGGTTTCCTTGAATTTCTTTCATAGATACTTATTTTGGCTTAGGTTGTTATATGACTTTCTGAATTGGGCTATAACTATGTCTGTTCCTGTAACTTTACTCCTTTTTTGATGTCTTAAAGTTTATTGCTCTGAAATGGCAACCAGGGAAGATAAATAAATGTGAGATCACTAATATGAGCTTTTTTGAGTGTGAAGTGAAGTCTTTCAATATTTGATGCCACCTTTGCTTCTCAAGGTCCTATCTTTATGCTAAACATATACCTAGCTAGGTTGAAATTGCAGAAATTGTCCCTAGATTTAATAATGCTCTGGCTTGAAGGAGATAAAGGACATTAGAGGGAAACTAAATAATTAGAGTCAAAACAATTGTCTTTAAGAAAGAAATATGCTTTCATAATTTAATGGAGGAACGTACTAGCACAAACAACATACTTAAGCATCTCATTTCTTTGAGATGTAGATCAAATTGCTGTATGCTTAAGATATTCTTAAACCAGAATCTTTAGTTTGCAAACCTTTAGAAAACTCAGTTAAACCTTTCGAGAGTCCCCATGTGCCCATAGTAAATCTGATTCGAATGGGATGTTATTGTAGAAAATTTGCCCTTTGCTAGCTGTTTCAAATGCCATTTCTATCTGAGGCTTCTTCTGCATGGAGACATTAATATATTTTTCTGACATTTTTCCTCATGATTGACATTCTCCAGAAACTACTCCCAAGCCATTACTTTCATTAACATTATTATTACTTTTGGCTGTCATAAAGATCAAAAGACATTTGTTCCAAAGACAAAATTCTCTTCAAACACACACACACACACACACACACACACACACACACACACACACACACACACACACAACACACACGAAGTCCATAGAATCAAATGTGTGCCCAAAGAGTGAATATCAAGGACTTGTGTCCTCTCAGACTCTAGGCAGAAGAGGATGTTTTCAGTGATAGCTTGCATGTCATACTTAGATTATAGAACAGGGGAGAAGATATCCTTTCCCTCCACACAATGAAAGTCCCTCATTTTCAGGACAATGTAGAGGCATTTCATGTATTATATTTACATTTTCTCTGAAGTTAATGGAAAGCCACATTACACAGTTACCTGAAGATGTGTTGAGAAGTGTTCTTTTAACCCATGTTGAAAGAAATCTCAGTAATTTCTTAGCTGGCTTTTTGAGATATGCATCCATATGCTCAACTGCATACAAGTCTATGTGCATGCAAAACTGAATGCAACCCACTTTTTCCTTCTTGCAGAGTATACTGTACTTTGGGATATATGCAATGTCAGAGTTTCAATAATTGAAAATGTCACCCTCTTTTTAGTGATATATTTGATTAAATCATGTGGAAAAGCAGTAGAAATTCTTCAGGATTTTATTAAGACCAGTCAGTACATAAAATGCTTTCTCTACCAGTACCACGTATTTATTGAATACCTCCTATGTGTCAGGCACTCTGCCAGGGGTTCTACACATGTTATTTTATTTGGCTCTCCTGTGTCTTAGAATTATGTGCATACCAAATCATTCCTTTCAAGAGATATAAATATACATTTAGCCCATTTCAAGTCATTTTGGACCATGTGAGTAAGTTGTATTTAACAGAATGTTGCCAAAGTATACTGTATTTTATTTCATTTTCAGGCTTACTTTTCATGTTTTCTAGGCCTCTGTCTTGCCTCTCTCTCTCTCTCTCTCTCTCTCTCTCTCTCTCTCTCTCTCTCTCTCTCTCTCTCTCACACACACACACACACACACACACACACACACACACACACAGATCATTGGTTAGCAAGATCTGGCTGAGGGATTAGGTGATTTTTCAGGCTCTAGGACCTGGATTCCATAGAGAGGAGCCACTCAAGAAAGCAAATGATGGTTTTGTCAACCAATGACATTCATGAACAATAAATAAAGCTGAACAATGCTGAGCCACTAAGATTTTATTGTCACTTTGCAATGGAAGTATTATTTAATCCATTCAATACAGCAACTGGTAACTAGAAAAGGAGGCACTGTTATAATACAGAACTGAAAATGGACATATGCTTCGGAGAGTCAGAAAGAGTCAAAAAGGAAATTTAAATTGACAGCTGAAAAATAGGACTCATGTTATTCAGAGCAAATATTTGGTATAACTATCACCTATAATAGTGTTAACAGCAGTCCACATCTCCTCTAAGGCAGCAGTCGCAGAAGAAACAGCTAGAAGCATCAAAACACTACTGTGTGGTAGATACTATCAGCTGTTTTGACAAGGCATTGCAAGGAAGAGACAACTTGAGAACAACTGGCTTGTTTACAAGTAGAAATGAAAAGGAATGGGGAGTCAGAAAGCTGGGTGTATATTTCTAGAAAAGCCAGCTGCATCTAGACAAGAAACAATGGCAGATATAAGTTTTTAAAATGTTGATTGCTACTAATTTAGGAAAACTCAAGTAAATAAAATATCTGGAAACAAATATCAAATTAAGAAGACAACATTTAATTGCAGTCTGAAAGCCATGATTACCTTCAGAGAGAAAGGCAAAGGGTTAAAAAAATTAAAGGAGGTTTGAAAAATAAGTTTTGGAAAGAAATACGGGTGTGTATTTTGGCATATGAGAGTAACTGTAAGAAAACTTCACATGTAACAGTGAAGGTCGAACTTCTCTTCCCCATAAATCTGCATCTCAGCACTGTAGAATATGCCCTACTTTGAGATAGCTTAAGTTGGGAATATTTGGTAATCCTAATCCCATATGCCAAGTTGGTAGTCCCCAAAAGAGGGGGATGTTTGTACAAAGTCGGGTACAGAGGAAAGGCTGTATCAAGGCACAGGAGAAGCACACAGAGCAATCCAGCACATCTGTGCTCTTGTCCTCAGTTTCCCAGGGCTAGCACCACTGAATTATCCTGCCGCTGTTCTACCAAGGCATGTTGTTTGGGGAGAAGAAACACGTTGTTTATCTTGTTAAGCCACAGGCAAACATACTTAGCAAAGGAGATTGAGAAAGGCCATTTCCACTCAGAAATCCTGCTAGATTCAGGGCCTAGATAAGATGTGAGGCTGTCTCCCTTTGCACGTTGTTGGAGGGATGTCATTTATGCGGAAAGAGTGCAGCCAGGATACACTTTCTGCTCTTTCCCCTTTTCTTTGTCTGTTGGAAACATGACCAAACTATCTTTGCAAGTGGCTGAAAAGGTGGTGTGATACTGTAGATTGGGTGTGGGCTAAGGAATGTTAGGGTAAGTGACATGTGTCTTCCAGCAACGGACTCTGAAAGACCTCATGTAAACCTCTGTCTTTCAAATAAAGTATTTCTTTTCCTCTCTCTTTTTGCTTTCCTTCTTTCCACTTAAGTCAGACAGTAAAGAACTCCAAGGACTTAAGAGTGCCCAGAATTTTCAAAGCAAATGAAAGGAACCCAAAACTCAGAGTCACAGCTTCCAAGGATAGTTTACAGGGAGAATACCACAATCCAGGATACTTCTACAGAAGTGAAAATAATAAGCATTTATTTGGCCAAATCATCAAATTTCAGGGTTAATTTGTTCTTGACATTACCAGCAATACTTACACTAACTTAAATACTCCCCAATAACTCAAGCAACCCAGCACAATATGACAGACAGGCTTTTAGGGCCATCTCTTCAAAAGAACTGAACTGACAAAGGTTTCCCAATAAACTCACCAGTATGTAAGCTACTAAGAATTTCTTGGTGGTTTAGTTTTACATCTCAGATTAAAAGGACTTTGAAATTACATCACAGTATAAACAAATAGACAGGGGGTCTTTTGGAAGCTAGAACAGAAATATATATTCTATCTACCAATAAAATACCCACATCAAAACTTTGCATTCATTTTTATTCACTATGTGTGTAGTAAAGCACCGTGAATGCATTTTAAAAGATCTGGCAAGATGATTCAACAGGTGTAGTCACTTGAAGAATAAACCTGGTAATGAGAGTTTGTTTGATTCTGTAGATCCTACACTGGAAGAAAAGAATTGACTTCTGAAAGTTGTCCTCTGAACACACACACACACACACACACACACACACACACACACACTCACGGAAACACACACACAGAAACACACATAGAAACACACACAAACCATATACACACAGAGACACAAACTAATAATACATAAATTTTAAGAAGAGCAAATATAAGAGGACATTATCAAAGTCAGAGAAATATCAGTTGACCCTTCTTCCTTCCAACATGTAGGAAGTATAATGGATTATGAACATATACAAAGCAAAAGAGTCATTGAAATGCTAAATGGCAGTTGCCACAGAATATGTTTGAATAGAAAAATTGCTAACGAGTCGGTCTAGGTCTCATACCAGCCATTCAAATGCCAAGTGTAACTGAAATAGTGCTCAGATCAGGGAGCTGGCAAATTCTCAGATGCCTGTGAGCAGTCTTGCAAGACTATAAAGAGAGCTGAAGAAGCTGAGTGGGTTACCTGGAGATGGAGGCATTAGGCTACCATAGTGCACTAATGTCTAATGAGAAATCTAACCCCAAGCTACTTGCCAAATGATTATTTCTCAGGATGACTAATCATAGACGGAATTAAGAAATGAAATATATTAGAATTAGTGTCATTATAGAAATCAAATTGTACTTATTTAACAGGAAAAATAACCACCATAAGATATTTTTTTTACCAGGAGTTTGCACAGATTTATTGACTTCTTTGAATGTTGGAGTTATATTCAATTTTACTGACAATATATTATGATCCAACAGAATTGAATTTTTCCTTTCTGCTCAGACATGATTAGGTGCTGACTGTAGACATGAACAATAGGCATCTGGTAACAAATGGTCTATTGTCACAGGAGAGAAGAAGCAGAGATCAACAATCCTCCTCCCTATGGGTGTTTCACAAAGACGGATTTAGTCATTGTAGAAGGACTAGTGAGTGAGTCTATGTCTGGTCTGTAGTGGTTTGCACAAGATATTTTATACTATCCTGACATAGAAAATATTTTGAGGATTGTATTTGTGACTTGTCTTATTGCCTTGATAAAATACTTGACACAAACAGCTTATTGTGTCTCCCAGTTGCAAGAGATACAGTGTATTGTTGCAGAAAAGGTGAGAAGTATGGGGGTAGCTAGTCATTCTGAGTCTACAGTCAGATAGTGATGATCCATGAAAACTCATGGTCAGCCCACTTTTTCTGGTTTATTCAGCCCAAAACACCACGGCAGGAAGTGGTGCTACCAAAGTCAAAAGGGGGGGGGGACTTCTCATCTCAACTAACCTAATTTATGTAACACAAATCTTAAAGGGACTTATTAATAAAAACAATGGGAGCCAGATATTGCAGTGAATGCTGAAAGATCAGAAAAACAGAACAAGTCATAGCCAACTTCACCTCACCAAGTCCTCAGCTAATCTTGTTTCCTCAGACTGGAAGCCTTTGAGTACTCATTTGAATGGATCTCAGCTGAACCAGTGCTAACTGTCTAAAATCTTAACAAACATAGTACCTTGTCCTTGTGCCTTGTATACCTTTCTGCTTCCCGCCATCACTTCCTGGGATTAAAGGTGTGAGTCACCATGCCTGGCTGTTTCCAGTGTGACCTTGAACTCACAGAGATCAGATGGATCTCTACCTCCCAAATAATAGGATTAAAGGTGTGTGTGCCACCATTTTCTGGCCTCTGTCTGTCTAGTGGCTGTTCTGTTCTCTAACGCCAGATAAGTTTATTAGGGTATACAATATATTGGGTGACATAAGATCAACCACAAATTAGGCAATACTTCACAGTTGAGCCTAAAGGCTTGTCTTCTTTGCAACTTTTAGATCCCGCCAGTTGACCAATTATTATTAACCACAAGTCCACTGCTTTTCAAGTTGACACTCAAACATACCACTTTTAAGCCATAACCTTCCATTTTTTGTCCTTTTAGTCGTTAGCAACTCCAATCTGGCTTAAAAGTTCAAGTCTCATCTTAATTTTGAAACTCTGTAACATCAGAAAACAAAGTATAGAATTCTAATGCACAGTAGCATAAAGTAAATGTTCCAATTCCAAAAGTGAAATAGCAAGGAAAATTGGACCAAAACAAGATCAAATTCCAGCAGCACAAACACCAAATCCTGCAGAACCATGTTACTCATGACAGAACCATCTAAGCTTCTAGGGGCTTAGACAGCAATATCCCTCAAGCTCTGCTGCCTGCAGCACACACAGCCTCTCTCTTTAGCTGGCTCCATTCAATGCATCTGGTTTTCCTTAGCAACTATCTCATGGCTCTGGCCTCTCCAACATCCTGAGATTTCCACTGAAACTTAAGTTTCACCTTCACACTTTACATAGTGTTTTCCCAGCCTTCATTGTAGAGATTGCAAAGCTGCCACCACATATTGCCTGGTCTCAACAACTCTATGAACCGTGACACTATACTTCATGACTTCCACAGTATTGCATCTGTAATGTTTTCAAAACCAGTACCATGTGGATGATGCTGTCAGGTTTTGCTACTGACACTAGGTGAGGCTTACCAATAGGGCACCTTTTTTTTTTATTGTACCAGTGCAGAACACAAGGTTTCTCTTTAATAACTACAACCACTGAATGCCCTGTGCATGCTGCCACTGTTTCCATGAGTTCATATGTACATCAGTCCTGTTGTGTCTGGAAGGCAGTTTCCTTGAAGTCATCTCCTGCCTCTGGCTCTTACAATCTGTCTACAATCTGGATTGGATTTTTGTATATCATATACAATTTTGTGTATTGATACGAATTTGAGATTGATTTTGTTGGAAAATAATGTACATATATTTTTAATCTTGTCCAAAGTTCCTATACAGTTCATTTAACAATGTAGCAAAGTTTTCTAGTCCTTGAAAGTTATTACCAACTTAAGATAATAGAGAAATGCAGGGGCTGGGCATGGTGGCACATGCTTTAATTCCAGCATTCGGGAGGTAGAGACAGGAAGATCTCTGCATTCAAGACCAGCCTGGTCTACAGTGTGAGTTCCAGGATAGGCTCCAAAGCCACACAGAGAAACCCTGTCTCAAAAAAAGAAAGAAAGAAAGAAAGAAAGAGAGAGAGAGAGAGAGAGAGAGAGAGAGAAAGAAAGAAAGAAAGAAAGAAAGAAAGAAAGAAAGAAAGAAAGAAAGAAAGAAAGAAAGAAAGAGAAAAAAGAAAAGAAATGTAAGTAAGTAATTAGTCATTACAATCGAACTTGTAGTCATATTAGGTATGTTTTCAAGGTCAAACAGAGATATATTTTAAATAGACAGGTCATCTTCAAACATTTCAGAGATCTGCAGAATATTGCATTTAAGATGTTTTAATAACATAATTTTTTTCTTTTTATGATTATGAGTCATGTCAGCTCTTGGCAGCACCAATTTACTTCAGAGAAGATGATGGGCCTTGAAGAAACTCCATATGGAATTTACTTTCTTTGTGGCAATAGTAAGCCACTGGGCAAAAAAAATGTCTTTGCATCGACTACTGGCAGTATGCTGCCCAAAATGGACAAGCAGGACACACAAGAAAGGACTCCCAATCCTTGCCAAGACAAGGATATGGTGATATTTTATTTGTATTAAAATGTTATTTGTATGTTAATAAATAAAGTTGCCCAGGAGTCAGAGCTATTAGCAAGCCATAGGAAAACAGGGCAGTGGTGGCATACGCTTGTAATCCCAGCACTTGTTAGACAGAGCTAGGTAAGTCTCTGTGTGTTCAGGGATACAGCCAGTATTGGATACACATGCCTTTAATCTCAATACCAATCATAGAAAACCTGGAGATCTATACAGACAGGCCATGACGAGGCAGTCATGTGGTTGGGTTTATAACCAATGAGAAGGCAGAACAGAAACACTATAAAAAGACAGACACACGGAAAGTAGCTCTGGCTTGGAGAGGTAGGATCACCGCAGGAGGAAGGATAAGGTTTTAGCTCTTAGCTCTAACCTCTTGGCTTTCTTCTTTGCATTGGTTCTGTGTTTCTTATTTAAAAAGAAGGTTGGTTACATCTACACAAGGAAAGAAGGCTCTTTAGAAAATCGTGCTTCATAGATGAGTCTGTCGGATATGCTAAGCCTGTAGGCTAAAGAATGGATGCCCCAGTGTTGCAGCGAAACCTCAGGTGACTGTCCAGGCAGCTAGTTGTTTCTGTAATAACTCACATTTTTTGGAAGTCCCTTGTTTACACTTCCTGTTTTACCAGGTAATATTATTTTCTTCTCCAGTCTCTGAGGGAGTTGAAGATTACATTGTTATAATTATAGTTTTCCTTGTTAACAAATTCAGATAAGAAACTCACCAAGAGGTGTAAAGTGTGCAAATTTGAAAGACATCAAAAGGTAGTTTTCAATTGGTAATCTAAGTTAGGATAGAAAATGAATTAGGTACATTTTGGACTCACCAAAATCAGATAGATAATAGAGTATTTTTGCTGAATTTGTCAAATGCAAATGGACTAGACATTGTTGATATATTTATTGCCTGTATATATTGTATATAGTTATTGTACTTATTATATATAGTCTTTCTTATATTAGTTATAATTGTTTTATATTAGACAAAAGGGGGAAATGTGGTGATATTTTATTTGTGCACACCAATAAAACTTATCTGAGGATCAGAGGAAAAAGCCAGCCTCTATATTAAACATAGAAGTCAGGCAATGGTAACACATACCTTTAATCCTAGCATTCAGGAGGCAGAGATTCATCTGGATCTCTGTGAGTTCAAAGCCACACTGGGAACAGAGCCAAGTGTGGTGGCACAGGCCTTTAATTCCTAGCAGTATTTAACCATAGAAGTGTGGAGGTCTGTACAAACAGACAGGAAGTGATGTAGCTGGGCAGGAAGAGAGGAAGTGAGATGGCAGGGCACAGAAAGGCATATAGGCATGGGTATATAGGGTAAATATTCTCATCTTATACAATACATCCCAACCACAATTTTCCCTCCCTCAGCTTCTTCCAGCTTTTCAATACCTCCCCTCTCCCCAGATCTATCTCTCCATTCCATTTCCCTTCAGAAAAGGAAGTAGGTTTCTCTGGAGGCTGAGGTAAGGTGAGGTTGGCTGTGACTTGTGTATTCCTCTGATCTTTCAGTTTTCACCCCAATATCTGGCTCCAGGTTTTTTATTAGTAAGACTGTTTAGCAATTCATCTTACACTTAATGGGTTTTGTTTGTTGGTTGGTTGGGTTTTTTGTTTGTTTGTTTTGTTTTTAAGAAAGATGGTCATGGATTGGGTGGAGAGGGAGGTTGGAAAGAACCATGGGGATTGGGAGATGGAAAGCATGATAAAAATATATTGTATGAAAACTTTTAAATAAAAATATATTAAAAATGATAATTACAGCGTATTTTTCAGAGTCTATCTTGACTGTAAATTAAAAAAATTGCTCATTCATTTTTAATTAACTATACATATTTTTATGTCTTTCTGTCCAGTGTTTTGTTCTTTTGGCACTGTGAACATGGATAAGTGCAGTAGGTAGCAGCCACACCACAGCCTGAATGTTTCATATCTTGAAATTTATTCTGTTGAACAAATTAGTCTGTTACCATCAAAGTCAACTTCATTTAGGTTCTTGGGACTCTAAATTGTTTACCAGAATATCACACAAATAGTCCTTACCTCTTGCTCCTGATAGAATCTCTGTTTCTTATTTAAATCTCATGTGTCTGGTCTCTGACATCCATGTTTTTCTTAGCATTTTTGTATTCCTAGTTTCTACCAGAGTAGTCCATTAAACTCTGCTTGTAGCAGTCTAGAGGTTTTTCTAGCCCAAAGTTGTAAGCTCTTCCACATTCCTCTTGACAAACAGTTCCAACAGCCTAAGAGTCACATGGATCATTTATCACAGCCAAGAATCAACATTTAGGTACTAATTTTCTATTGTTAATTACTTTTCTTGTTACTGTGTTAAAGAAAACTTTTTAAACTGAAAACATTCTCCTCTCATATGATACATCCCAACCACAATTTCCCCTCCTCAGCTTCTTCCAGCTTTTCAATACCTCCCCTCTCCCCAGATCCACCTCTCCATTCCATTTCCCTTCAGAAAAGAACAGACTTCCAAGATATAATGACCAAAGACCAAACACTACAAAACAATATACAGTAAGATAAGGCAAAAGCCCTAATATAAAGGCTTGACAAAGTAACTCACTAGGAAGAAAAATGTCCCAAGAGGAGGCAAAAGTTAGAGATGTACATGCTCCCACTGATAGGAGTCCCAAACAAAACCACCAAACTAACAACCATAATATACATGCAGAGGATCTTTGCAGGCCATATGAGCTCTGCTTAATTGATTCAGTTGGACATGTTATCCTCATTGACATAAATACTGAAGGAAGGAAGGAAAGAAGGAGGGAGGGAGGGAGGGAAGGAGGGAGGGAAGGAAGGAAGGAAGGTTTAGTTTGGATTGCAGTTCCAGGAGATTCAATCAAATATAACAGGAAAGGCATGAATGTAAGAGTAAGGTGACTGGACAAAGTATGTTCATGGGCAGGAGGCAGTGGTCCATGAAAGCAGGTGCCCAGCTCACACTCTGCTTTTTGAGCAGTCCAGGCCCCTGAGCAAGAACTGCTGCTGCTGATGCTGATGCTGCAGTTAGTATATGTCTCAAGGATTATCTCTTAGGTGATTCAAGATCCTGCCAAGTTGACAATATTGAAACTATCACTGATGAGATTTTTCTTTCTCTTCTTTTTTCCTTCTCCATTCCCATTCTCCCATTTTAATCTCATTCTTTTCTCCCTTTTTTCCCATTCTTTCTTGTCCCTCCATCCCTTAATTCTCATCTTCCCTCATTTCTTTCTTCCCTTCCTTCTCTCCTTCTAAATATATGTGGCCCACATCATAGTTGATGTTATAGGTATTTTAAATGCTTAGGAGTCTTAAAAAGGTGAAAATCACCAACATCACTTTAAAACAAGACTTAGCAATATGGGCCACACAAAGCACTGGAGTGGGACATGAGGAGTCTTTTCTTCTTGTCCCCATGCATGACTTCTTTTCTCAGTCTCCGTGCCATTCTCCCTCTCCCTCACCGTGTATTCTCTCCTGATACGTTGTTACTAGCCTTAGTCCATGCTCTTGTCTTGCTCCCCAGCACTGCATGTTGGCAGTTTCCACATCTCCACCTAAACTTCCAGTGAGTAAAGAATCAGTGCCTCCCTTTTGGTTTATAATTTTCCTTGTATAAAACTTTCTAAGAGTCCCAGACATAGCTTTATGGCCTCCCATAGACCCGAGACTGCACCTATATATAGGCACAGAGATGCTGTCATTTACTAATGCCCAATGTTATTCTTTCTGCCTGCTGGTGCTTCAAGTAGAGCTGGGTCAATGAGACAAGTTGTCTTTTATTCCATTCCAAAGTTGCAGCTGCGACACATAGTCATTGCAGTTAAGCAAAGTCTTAGTCTGCCAGCCTGTATCCTAATATACAAAATAGGCATACTAACACCTACCTATCAGATCTGTATTACAGAATACACCATGTAAGGATTATCTATTGCAGAACCTGGCATATTGCAGACACTTTCAATGAGTTCTCTGGCACTTTATAGCTTTCTTTTCCAACTTTTCAATGGCCAGCATGCATGTTTAAAATTATTACTTTTCCTTTCCGTAACACCCTAGGTAATCTAGTGCAGACTCCTCTCTCTGTATTACCTTAGACTTAAATAAAGGTTGCTAAGGCCCAGGATAGTGCTAAGAACAACTTCCCTCTATTTGCCTGCCTAACAAGGATAAATGGCTCTATCTCTGTGGTTTATGTTGAATGCCTGATAATGCATCTTCAAGAAAAGCACTTAGCAAGAATACACATAAATATGGCTATAATGTGTATTCAAACTACTCTATTCACAAGGCCAAGTATACAAATGAAGGATGAAAACAGGCAAAATAGGTCACTAAAATTAGCCTGCACTGTTTGTGAGGCAGATAATAATAATATTGTGTGTTGTCTCTTAGCGCCTGGCTTTCAAGGAGCTCTGGTTACATAAGAAAGATTTATTGCATGAATAAGACACTCATTTTCTTCTATCTTAATATGATGTCTGCTAGTCTGGAAATGTAAGTCATAGAGATGTATTGTCCAAAGTGCACTTTCTGGAATGTCCTTTGCCTTCCGAACCTTGATATTTGAATATTATATAAAGTCGATTTATATTTCTTAATCCTACACAAACACTGAATCTCTGGCCCCGATCTCCCTGCAATCAAGTCTTGCAGGAACAGAGCAGAGCCCAGAGGTTATTTATTCTTAAAGAGATACACAAGAAAAGAAAAGATCTGATCATGGAAGAGGAAGTAACTGAATCTATATCAGTCCCCAAGCCACGTCGAAGATAAATTCTCTGTACGAAGGCCTATTTTTCTCCAATGGAATGAAGGAAATGAAAATAAAAAATACTAAGTCCTTGTTATAAGGGAATATTCTTACATAAAAGTTTCAAATTGTGTACCATTCATTAGTCATTTTAAAAGTGTCATTTTGTATTTGAAAGTAGACATAGTTAGACCCAAGACATTTCTTACTCATTATGGTCACTCATCTAGCAAGTGGCACCAATGATTTCCACCCCAGTTGATGAGTGGATTTAAAACTTCCCCACTTCTCCACCTACCATTGTTTATCTCTGTAACTTAGAGAACATCTTGATACCAAAATCAATGGAAAATTTTAAGGTATGGTTGAATGGATAATAATCTTTCTGTGCTTAGAAACAGTAGCTTGAGGCCTGCAGGAGCAAAGTAGTACAGAGAAAGCCCTGTGTAGAGAGGGTGTGATTCCATTATAGATCTCATTATCTTGTGGGCATCCCTTCCTTAGCAGTAGTCAGATCTAATCCTCTTTAATTGTAGAGTACTGCAGCAGTCAAGAAGTCAAGTTGGTCCTGAAGGATGTTAAGCTAATCTGAGATTTCTGTAAGATGTTGGTCAGTTGGTGGGACAGAGAGGTCAATTAATGTAAAGAATGCTGTCTGCCTTGGCTACCACTATTTGTGGTCAGGTTGTTGGAAACTGCATATGAATAGAATAGTAGTTGGTGAAAAGAGGAACATGTTGAGGCTTGAACCCAAGTTCTCATACGTACTAGGGAGTACCCTACCACTGAGACATAACCAATCCTCCAACAATATTTTGAACTGAAGCAGCTGTGCCTGTGTCCCAAATGACAGGTTCATAGATGAGCCCTTTATAAAGATTACCAATTTAGACAATAGCACTTACCTGAAAGGTGATTTTACTGTCCTATGTTTGAAGCAAGAGAAACTAATTTCAAAGAGGAAATAAAACATGTAGGATATTTTAAAACTGGCATTCCAATCTATCCAACTCAAAGGTAAGTCCATATTTTCACCTGTATGCAATGAATTTGAAGGCTGCTGAGAGAAATATTCACAATATCCCATTTAAGCCAAAGGAAAAATCAACCCTAAACATGAGGAAATGTGTCACCTGGAAAACATCTTGAGGGAGGCAGAGTATTATTGAGGCATCTAGAAGACCTTGCTGCTTTTCCTATATGCAATTAGCCTTAGACATTTTCCTGTAGCTTAGCTCTCTGTAATGGTTTTCCTCTATCATTCTTAGGCTCCTCATGGTTTCTCTTGCTCCTGGAAGATATGACATGGGGCTATCATCTTACAGGTGTCCACCAAGCTAAACAAGTTAGTTGGTCAGAACTGTTGTAGGAAAGCAAGGGACATGTCACTCTCTACAAGTGTCTCTGTTACCTTCAGGGAACACAAAATAAAAGTGAGATCAAATCTATGAAAACTATGTAACTGCAACTTCTTGATGACATCACCCAGGTAATTTTCATACCTTATTTGTCTTTAACTTAACAGTAAGTGAAGTAGCACCTTAAATAAAACAATGAAATATGGAAAACTAACTGCATCTTCGAGGTTATTCTTACTCTCTCATATGTCTGTCTTACCTCAGTCTGTGTCTTGGTCAATAACCCAGAAAGGATGTGATGATATTCTCAAACTACAATAATTCAAGAAAAAATTAGCAAAGAAATTAAACATGTGGGCAGCATTTGGAGAAATCAGAGATGATTGTAACACACTGTCAGAGTCATCCGGCCATCTCTACTTGAGACTAGCAGAGAAACTGCAGTAGGAGAGAGGAAAGCAGTCAAGGCAAGACATATGTGTAGCTAGAGAGTTTCTCTCCAGCTCCCGCCAAGCCTTGCCAGTTCTGGAGCCCACTTATAAAATAAACACACTGACTCTTATATTATTTAAACTGATTGGCCAGTAGCCAGGCAAGAAGTATTGGTGAAATTATTAAGGCCACTCCACGTAGTTAAAAGGAAGGTTCATTTTGTGGGGTAACTTACAAGTGAATGGATAGTATACAGAGTCTGGGAAAGGCGTGACATAGTCCAGCGGTGTTCTCTGGAGAACTGTGCTCAGTCTACCTCCAGCATTCAGGGTACAGGAACTAAGAGAGCCTGTGCATCTGGAACCAGGGTCTTCAGCATCCTCTCTCAGCCCTGCCTTGTAGGTGTGACCATTACTGAAGCCTCAATGGGAGTTGGAGCTTCCAGGTCAAAGTGGAATGACTACCCACTACACATATAAAGAAAGGAAGTCAGGAATCCCTTACACATGCTGTTTTCTCCTATTTACTCCTAAGCTCTTCAATGGACAAAAGACTACAAAAGTTTAGAAAGCAACAAAACCCACCAGCATCATCCAAGCAGGTCATCTTCCTGGGGAAAAGAGGCAAGAGGGGAAGGGCAGACAGAGAGTATGGAAGAGCAACTCATCATACCATGCCTTCAAATTATATCCCATAATTCCACATGCATACTGAAACACTTGCTGCCATACTAGTCCCTCCTTTTCTGAACTTCCATGATGATTAAAAAAAAAAATCTGTATCTAATACAGACTGATAGCACAGTCTCATCCTTTGCTCTTACTTCATATGTGATTTTCAATTTGTAAATTTGTATTATATATGCTGGAAGATCGAGATCAATTCTTATTTCTCAAAAAGTACATTGCTTTGGAGAATTGAGAACCAAACTGTAGAAGCCAGCCTAATGCTATGTGAGATAATTAAAATATGTGTACTTCTTTACCGTGATATGAAATTTGGTGGATTTAAGCACATTGCCCAATGTTTCACATCAAATAAAGTTGAAGAAACACTCAGACTTATCCCAAACTTTACACATTCATATTTTGTGGCTTCGTTCTTCAATAAAGACTAATCGACTTATTAACTTCCTGCTTCCTTTATCTGTCTGTCTATCATCTATCATCTATCTATATTTATCTATCTATATTTTTCTGTCTCTCAGGATAAAAAATATTTTTGGAAATACGGTCCTCAGTGTCTACAAGAATTCACATAGGAGAAAGTTGCTTTCTCCATGAATGAAGCAGGAAATAATAATATTCTGCCTGTTATTTTGAGTTTCCCTACCATCTAATTCCCTCTAAATCACTAGTAATCAATCTGAAGAAGCAACATTCAACAGCATTAAAATTAGGGGTGTTTGAAGAGGGAATTAGTACACTCATTCATTATTCTTGATTAATAGAAAATTATCCTGCTAACATTTACTGTGCTATTCATTTGTTATTTGGAAGTGATTAGCTACAAATATCAGTTCAGAACAAGCTAGTTGTGTAGTTACAGTCAGAGTTATAATTACAACCACAGTGCCTTTCATTCAGATGCGCCTTCTTCACTTGAGAGCAGTTCTCACCCTTTCTTGAACACCACCTATTCACATACCGTCAGCTGTTCTCTCCCAACTAGAGGGAAATCAGGGACCTGTTTAGGTTTGCCTGGTACACAAAGATCTAAGAAGCATGAGATCGGGAACTTAGTTTTCTACCCAAAGCTGATAAATCTCAAGGCACAAATAATTATATTTCCGAAATTCTCCATTAGTTTGTTTCCATCTTCAATTGACAACCTATCCATCACCCATTCAATTTCTTCTAAGGACTCTAAGGGCTTCAGGCAAAATACTGATGGAACTTCATTGTCTGCCTGTGAAACCCCAAGTCTTTCCTTTTCTGTTTAAATATTCCATCCTGGAAATATTTTGTACCCCTGGGGTAGTCCCAGAATGCAAATATTTTCAAGACAGTGTCTGAGTTCACCTTGATTTTCCTCACCTGAATCCATTTTTTTCTTATAGGAAATCAATACAATTGACTATCTTAAGAAATAGCTACTAACATAATTTACCTTTAGGTATTAACACAGATTGAACATTGGCTCACTAAGGTATAAATCATTCAGAGATGTTTGGATTTTGTCAATTTGAAGACCCCACACAGTGATTTTCAGCTAAAAGTCTCATTATCATCATCTTGCGTACTTTATTCTTCCCAGCCCATGACAAAATTACTGGCTTAGGGCTCATGTAAAAGACAAACTCAAGCTATTTACGAAATAGCTTCTTTGGGGGATTTCGGAATCTGTCATAAAATAATCAGACTTTTTTGTTTGTTCAGATGGCCAGTGTTACTACAATTGAACTAATCAATGCTTTAGTGCTGCTTCCTATTCCTCTAATGTCCCAAAGTCCTACCTTCTTCCACCAGGAAGGCTTGACTTTTTTACCTTGTCCTAGTATCATACAAAACAAGCGTCCCTAGTCCTGCATTCCAGAGCCCTGCATGAAATCTACAGAATTTGTACTGCAATACATTGAAGCAAAATGTATGCTTGAGTTTGACACACACACACACACACACACACACACACACACACACACACACACACACACACACACACACACACCACCCTTGGAAGACTTAAGAGCAAATCCACTGGGATTACAAACTAATTTGAACCAGATTTTCTTTTGGTTGATCATGGATGCCAGCTATAAAAGTCTGTATTTTTTTTTAACTTATCTTGGAGTACATCTTAAAAAATGTCAGAGGATACAATGAGTGACTTGTTTTGTATAATTTGTTTAAGCCTATCTGGTATCTGTTACTTCAGGGCAATGCATGCAAATAGCTATACTTCCCTTTGGAAGCTTAGACTCAAGTCAGGCAGAATGATGTGAATTCAGTGCACATGACAAAAGGAAGTAAGGGCTAACATCAAGATCTGGAACAAAATTAAGCACATGTCTATCCTAAAAGACCCATTCTAAAGGAGGTAGCAGATGAATTCAGCATTAAAGTTAGCAAGCAAGGCCCAGAGTCAGAGAGAATACTGGATATAGATGGATCTTGATTCAGGCCATTCCCCCTCCCTGATATCCTTTCATACACAGGCTTTCTGATAAATTCATATCCATCCCTGCAGGCCTTGTTCTGGCCTCCTCTATAGAGTGCCATGTACCTCTCATTACCTTCCCTTCTTTTGTTATTGGTATGTTTTTGAGGAAGGGAGGGAGAGAGAGAGAGAGAGAGAGAGAGAGAGAGAGAGAGAGAGAGAGAGAGAGAGAGAGGCTAACAGGCTCCTGTGTTGAATAATTGGTCCATAGCTTGTAGACACAATCACAGAGAGGAGATGGGATCATGAGGGCTATTTCATTAATGGATCACTCCATCTATCTGTTCATAACCTGATAGCCTTTTGAGAAAGTGATAGAGGGGGTTGAGCTTTGTTGAAGGAAGCAAGTCACAGGACACCATGATTTAAAAACTATGCAGGTCCCAACCCCCATTTCCCTTTCTCCTCTTGCTTTCTGGTTGTAGTAAAGTCAGTATCTCCTTCTTTCACCATGATTTTCTTTGTTGTCACAGGCCTGAGAGTAAAGGAACTAGCCAGTCATGGATGGAAACCTCTGAAATCATGAGGCAAGATACATCTTTCCTCTCTTAGATTGTTTTCTCAGATATTCCCTACAGCATCACAGCATCTGACCAAAACAAGGACTTCACTTTCAACTACTGCTGCATTATGCAAGAAGTGTCATGCTACTCTCAGTTGCATAGAATGACTTTCACACAATTATCTCCACACTAGATTCCAGTCATTCTGGTAGAAAAAAACCGTACATTCTTCATCTTTGATTGATCAACACTTACCTGATCTTCTAATATATATTACAATGCTTAGGAACCACAGATCAGTGTGTACATCCCAAGTTGACAACCCAATAGCTATATTAAATTGGTAAACCTATTTAATCTATGTCTGAGCTTCCTCATAAGTGAGAAAGTGAAAAGAACAATCTTGAAATCTTAATTGAAAATAGAAAATGCAACGCCTGTTGAAATAGGCATGAAATGACTCAGTATATGCAAAGAACTAAGCAGTGTTGCTGTATTATTACTATTAAGACACAGTTGCCTAGATCTTTCTTCTTAGTACAAATGAACAGATGCTTCCTTCTTCAATCTCCATAGAATGCATTTCACTCTGATGCTGACAGGTTCAAGTGCTAAGCCAAGTAGCTAACCATGAATGCATTTGTGACATCTTATTTTGATATAGGACTCTCATTCCAAGGTCTCAAAGCCTTTTATGAATATCATTTTGAATCACTGCATAGCATCAGGCATCGTATAGCCATTGACACAAAAAATTCCCAGGAATTATTGCAAGTCACCCAATGAACCAGTGAAACAGAGCATAGCCTTTTCAAGTGTGTGCTACCTACCCTTCTAATGAGGACTGCCGGCTATGCACAACAGCTCTTACCTGCCAAACTGTGTGTTTCTCAAGTAAGAACAATCATAATTTCATTTCAGTGTTCAAGAAGAGTGAATAATGTTGTTCCCTGGTTATGTTATTGTTCAATTTTTGTGATTTTTTCCATTTTACATTAAAAGGAAATGTCTGAAGCAATGACTACCATGAACTATCTTACAAAGGGCACTAGTCAGTTCATCAGTTTCAACTACTAATGCAGTGTTCTTAACCTGGGGTAATGTTTTCCTGCAAGGGAGCACTTGGCAATGTCAGGAGGCAACTTTGATAGTCAGAGCTAGATACCCTACTGGCACCTGGTGGATGGAAGCTTGGAACACTGCTCAATGTCATACAGATACAGAACCACCCTTGACAACAAACACTTATGCTGCCCCAAATTTCAGTAGTGCCAAGTTGAAGAAACTGTATGCTAGAGTCAAATTTCCAGCTGAGCATGGGTTTAATGGGACAGTACATATTTAAGCCACCCTTCATTCTGGCTCAGCTTGTGTAGTAAAACTTGGGGGAGGGAAAGATCTTAAAAAGTTGAAGAAGATGGTAGAGAAAGGCTGAGAGGCTTGTATTTAACCATAGTACCAAACCTATTTGCATATGTACAGCTCCTTGCATTCCAGCAACACAATTTACAGCATTTCTTTGGCAACAGATCCACTGCACAGTCATTTAACTGATGTTCTTGATGATAATGATACTGGGCAAAACACTAAGCCTTGAGAGCATCCTTGTGGATTCTGTGGTCTGACCGGCTGCCCTTTAATAAGACTAAGTTCCCTCAGTGACTCTCACTTGGCAAGGATTGGGGTACCGGGAACAAAAGCCTAGTCTGATTCATTTTACCCTCTGGTTTTCTTCAAAATTGCACACGTCACTGTAGAGGGCCCCAGGTGAGAGGAAAAGAAGCAGGCATCAAATTGGATAAAATAATAAAGCAACTGGAGTCACAACCTCTTTTTTCCCCAGCTGCCTTCCTGCAATATTCACTTAGTTTTCTGTTTATAAAGCAAAATCATCTGACAGTCCCCAAGCCATTCCAGCTTACCACACATGCCACATTTTGGGAATCATGAGTCATAAGTGGACACAAAATATCATATATTTTGGTGCTTTCTAATGTCTGAAAGTGATGTCAGAGGTGATTTCAGATGTCTGACCCCAACATCAATGACATATCATCATTATTATACAACTTGTGGCCATGCATTGGCAGGTGCTTTGAGAAGGTTGATTAGAAAGTTGTATGGTTTGTTTCATACCTGAGGCCTTCAGAGTCCCTAATTTGTAATATTTGACACTTACCCAGTTTAACAATTTATCCTGCTCCCATTAAATTACTGCATCTCGGAGGAATTCAGAATTGCCTTTGAAATTATTTGTTTAATTTTTAAATTTAATGTGTATGAGTGTTTTATCTGCATGTATGCATTCAGCTGATAGTGGCCAGAAGAGACCTCGGATCTCCTGGAATTGGAGTGGCATTCAGTTGCCATGTGATTGTTGGGAACTGAATCCAGATGTTCTGAATAAGAGCAGCAAGTGATCTTAAACACTATCCCACCTCCTCAGTCCCTGCCCAGGGAATTTTTAAATCAATAAGTAAAAGTACACATTTCTATAAATTTCTGGGTTTGGTGTACCAAGATATGTATTTTTCATTGTGATTCATCTACACTTCTGTAATGCAACTCCACAGCTATATGTTTCAAAAATTGGATCTACAGAAAAGTTTGCTGATGTTTAAATGCATTTGTTTCCTACATTATCTTTCTGCTTCCAAATTAGAGGGAACCTTCAGTGGAGAGGAATATGAGGTCAAGGAACTCTAGAGGTCATTGTAAGTACAGTGTCTCTCACTGTTAATAAATGTATGGAAGTTAGCTCTCCAGTCTTTTAAGGTGACCAATGAAAGGTCTGTACTGAGGTACATTTCAAAGACACAAGACAACTTAATGCACTACCCAAAGTGGAAAGAAGGAAAATGTTTTATGATGTGAAGATAAGACTTCTTTACCCACAATCTTTCTTTAGTTCCAAAGTCTGGTAGGGCCTGGAGCCATGGCTCAGCAGCCAATAGCACTTGCTGCTCTTACAGAGGACCTGGGTTGGGTGTGAGCCACATCAGGTGGCTCACGAACACCTCTAGCTTAAGTTCCAGGTGAGCCGACACACAGGTACTACATGCATGTGGTGTACTTACAAATAATCAGGCACAAACATATGCATTAAAAATAATTCAATAATATATAGAGAAATAACTACTTAAAAAGAAAATGTTTGATGTGTTTTAAACACAAAAGACCAACTCTTGTTGCCCTCAGTTTTTAAAAAGTGACTGTAAAATTTTAAATAGAACATTTTTATGACATTCTTTATCTTTCTCAATAATTAAGGAGCTCCCTAATGCTTTCACGCTGGAAACACTGGAGAGTTCTTTGTGTTTGCATAACCATAATCTATTTGGGCAGCCATCTCTTTCTGACTCTTACCAACTGTTACCACCACCACTTCGTTGCTTAGTCCTACCTGGATTCTCAGACGAATCTCTCGTTATGACTGTTGTTTTCTCTATGTGGAAATCCCTTTTCCACCACCTGAGAGTCATCTCTCATTGTCTCAAAAGCCATCATTTCATACTCAAATATCTTCTCCCTGGGGCCTTAACTGATCATCTTGTCAAAACTGAATCTCTATCCCATACTTCTCAGTGCTTAATCCTATGTATGATCTGTACATTTTAATGATATATCTCATTTAGCATATATTTTCAACACTTTAATATAAGATTTGTGAAGAAAAGAATCTTGTTAAATTTATGTTTTCTTTGATGATCATATAATAGATGTTCTGTCAATAATTACTGAGTTAAAAATTGAGGTGAAAACATGTCTTATACACTGTGAGGTATATAACTTTTGGACTTACAAAGGATGAGTGAACTGATAAGAACCTTTCAGGCTTCCCTTTATTGGAACTCATTCATGACGAGTTTTTGTTTCTGTCATTTATCTTAACCTCTTCCCATTAAATCAGCCTTTGACAAGGAAGTTCTTTCTATCATGTTTCTAGGCAATTACTGAACTCCCTAGTACTGGCCCTCCCTGTGACAAATCAACAATAGTAAAATGAAACAGTTCATATGTTGCTGGAGAGCTTCTCTCCAGGTCCCACCAAGCCCCGCAGTCCCACAACCCATATATAAAATAATCACTCAGACGCTTATATTACTTATAAACTGTATGGCCGTGGCAGGCTTCTTGCTAACTGTTCTTATATCTTAAATTAACCCATTTCTATAAATCTATACCTTGCTACATGGCTCGTGGCTTACAGGCATCTTTACATGTAGCTTGTCCTGGCGGTGGCTGGCAGTGTCTCTCCCCCTCCTTCTTCCTGTTCCCCCAATTCTCTCTCGTTGTCCCGCCTATACTTCCTGCCTGGTCACTGGCCAATCAGGGTTTTATTTATATAGAGCGATATCCACAGCAGTCATACAAAGCCTATAAGCTCCAAGAGGGCACCCATGGTTCCAGGAGCACAGTTATTTCTTAGAATGTGAAAATTTTCAAACTCTTGTCTACGCCTTTCATTAGTATGCATTGTTATCTTTAGCAAATAATGTGTTGATTGATAGATACTATTCCTAGAGAGATGGAAACAAATGTCTATTCACCTTAGATAAGAAACTGATAACAGGCAAAAGTAACAGTGCTATCAAAACTAGCAAAGTCCTACTTGGTAAACCAACAAGTTTATTGGGGCTAATTTCATGAATATAGGTGAAGGATCACCTACAAAAACATGGTCAACACAAAAGCAGCTAAATCAATAAAAGCCCACCCTGTAATAGATGACAACCCATGAATGTTGGGAACCTGGAATTCTCTGCAGGATTTTCAGACAGCTTAATAGGTCAGAAAATAATTCTCTCCTCAGAAGTCTGTTCTGCTTATATAACTGGGGATGGAAAGTCTGGGCCTATCTGTTAGGTGTCAGGTACTTTCTGAAACTTTTAAGTTGTCTATACCATAAGTCTTAATGAGCTTAATTTCCCTTTAGACCTTTATGAATCCTAATGAGCCTTCTTCCAAAACTGTTTCAACTTAGAGAAAATTGCTATACAGTGTAAATTCAAAAGGAATTAATGTTAGAGTTATACAATTTTTGCTTATTTAAATGGGCATAACTTCTGATATTCATTACAAAAAGAGTGGATTCTTTGTAGTCACAGCTGAAGCAGTTATAGTCTAAAGGAACTATTTACTATTTGTGGCAGCCAATATTCAATAACTCAGATAATATCTTACAACTTTGTATATATATACTTTTTTTCATAATGTCCAAAGACTTCATAGGTAACATCAACACATTAACAATTGCATTAACTATTAATAGGGAAACAAATTACAGGGAGCCACTAAAATTTAAGCAATACTTTTAAACGATTTTGTATTTCAGAAATAACAAGTATATGTGCATTGCAAAATAATAACTATATATTTGTGTGTGAGAATGGAGAAAGAGAGAGAGAGAAGTGTTTTCTTTAGTACATATTGTTTTACAAATACTTTATACCATCATGACCCATGGCCAGTGAATTTGCACTGCCACAGATAAATGCACTACATGAACACTTTGAATTTTGTCTGTGTTCCTTCACTAATGATTTATGTGATCTTCAGCAATGGCAATTTTCAACCTCTGAACTTTGCACTACTTTATCAGGAAAATGGAAATAGCACATGCTTGTTTTCACATTTTGCTTTGTTTGACAACTACTTACTTGATTAATTATAACCATTAAATATATACCAGGCCTGAGACTCACAGAGCAATATGTCTGGAAAGTCTGGTGCAAAGTATATACTCAGTAATTATTCTTTCTTCCCTCCTTTTGTCAAGGTTAGAACGGTAGAAAAGATTTGCCATCTCTATCAGGAGGGTTCATTGCACAGTTGTGTTTTCAGAATGAAGAGTAGTTCTGACTCATCTCTGTGCCATGGCTGACTTTAGTTCGCTGATCTGGAGTAGTCATAAATATCTCTTTGGCCTGGTGCCCTAGCGTCATAAGAAGTGAAGGGGTAATTTTAGGTCTTGACTGCTCTGTTGGCAACAAAAGTCTTAATCGGCAATCAATATGCATAAGGCTATTTAAGAAAGGATGAATGGGCCGAACACTCACAGGTGTGTCATACAGCAGGAGCATAAAGAATTGCTCTAAGACTCTAGTATTGATTCATTTTTGACAGTTTCTTTTTACCCTGATGAGAGGAGAGCTTTATTTTTGCTTAACAAGTAGCTATGGCAGTTCTAGAATCCTGAATTACAGAGTTTCTTATTATAGAAATTATGAGAGTCAATTGCTGAGCCCTGGCATGAACTAGAAGAGGTCTGACTTCTTAGCTCAGTCTGTATAATGGATGGTTTAACTACCATCTCTTAACTTTACTCCCTTCCTTCCCAAACAGAAGTAGTGAGTATTGGAGGATATTTGGTCTATGTTAGTTAAAAGATCTTAGGTTCTATAATAAGAGTGAACCAGGATAATCACATATACGAAACTTCCTACATGTAGAAGAAAGGCAGAATCTAGGTATATATTTACACTTGAACTTTTTTGGTAGTTAATTTCTACCTTTTCCTTATTTTGTGGGAGAAATCATTTTAGAAAAGATGAAAAGAAATGTATATAAATAAAAGCAAAGCGGTCTAGATGGTATGAAAACCTTTAAAGTTTCAGAAAAATAATTAGAAGAAAACTGGGGAATTTGGTGATTGTGTTGCTCTGTGTGTATGTGTGTGTGTGTGTGTGTGTGTGTGTGTGTGTGTGCGTGTGCGTGTGTGTGGTGTATGTGCACATACATACAGCTGCAAAGGTCAAAGGATAATGCTAATTGTCTTTCCCTATCATATCCACTTTATACTTTTGAGACAAGTTCTCTCATTGAACTTGCACCTTCATTTTGACCAGGATCATTGGCCAGCAAGCTCCCAGGATCTGTCTGTCTCCATCCACCAACACTGGGTTTATAGGCATATGTAGTCACAATCTGCTTTTATGTAGATGCTGGGGATTTGAACTCAGATCCTCTTGCTTTCAGTGCAAGCCTTCTTATTACCTAAGCCACCCTCCATCCACATTTTTATGCCAGCTGTAGTAATTTAGTTGTAAAATCTTCAAGGGTAGCATCAAGGGTCTGGCCTAGGTCCTGTAAATGGAAAAACAAAACAAATAAAAAAATATGATTTCAAAGGACATATAGTCAAGTTTAAGGAATGGAAAGAAGGGACAGAACTGCCAAAGTAAATAAAATATTGCTTTCTCCACCAGATGTCATGCTCTTAAACCTGAGAAGTGGCATGAACATTGAGTTCAGAGGTAAGAAATACAAAGTGACAAACAAGGAAATGTGCCTGAGTGAAGTGGGATCACAGAGGAAAATAAATGTAATTCTGCTTGTGAATAAGAGAGTAGAAATACATATCCAAGTAAAAAGAAACCTGAGCCAAGGGTAGAATCACTGGACAACATCTACAAGGCTTATACTAGGAATTACAAGAAATTACATGAAAAGTAGCATGAATCAACTTGGAAATCTTGTTCAGCATGGAATGGAAATGGAGGGTTACTTAGGGTAGCCATTGTGAGAGGTTCCTAACACTTCTATCTTCTTGGGTCCCCACTGATAAAGCCAATAAAGATGACTAAAACTCACTCAAGAGGATTTGGAAGCAAGTTGTCTTCATTACTTTGTTGTTGATCATGTTGTAGCTATGCAAAATTCCCTTACCAAAGCATCTTAAGGGAGAGTGGGTTAATTTTGGCCCCCAGGTTCACAGAAAGGTTCATTACAAAGGACATAATAGCAGCAGGAGCTTGAGTCAGCTGGTTGCATTAAAGCTACAGCCAGGAAGCAGAAAGCAATGAATGTTAACGCTCAACTGGCTACCTTTTCCACTGCCTAGGACTCTAGCCCAGGAAATGGTGCTGCCCAGTACTGAGGTGGATCTTTTTACCTCAGTTAGCCTAGTCAAAGAAGTTTCTCCCAAAAAACCCCAGTGAGTAATGTTAGGGTCCTGGAGAAGTTCCACAAAAAACCATCATCCATGTATGCAATAAAAAAAAAAGCATTTATTATCTCAAGAAAGTTTTCAGCATGCTGGGGCCAGCCATTCCAGACAAAGGCAAAATTCTAATGACCCTGAAAGGAGCTCACAGGCTACTTTTAAATATAGCCAAGGAGAGGTCCTAAGGCAGTTAGATCATTTTATCTACAATTGGCTCAAGAAAGTGGCAATCTCATTACTATGTTCTAATTGTCGAGAGCTAGTCTGGTCTGGTCAGGGCTATAGTTTTCCATTTGGGGCAGGCCTGGACAAGTCCCAGGCTTTGTCCTTATTTGGTTATTACCTTGTGCTTGCTGACTGTAGTTCAGGCCTGGCCTGGCCTTATATTGCACGTACCAGGCCTCCTTGTTCTTGTTGTCAGGGGTGTTAGAGATTAATTGTCCTTTATTTGTGGCTCCCTCAGGAACAGTTTGTTCAATCTCAGGAAACTGCAATTGAGACCTGATCTCTGGGAGAAGACTGAGTAGCTTATTATGGTGTCTGCTTGGTCCTCTCAAGTAAGCTAGTCTAGATAATCTCTCACCAGCATGTCTATAGGTTCCTTTCCTGGGATACTCTGGGTTCTATCAAGTTAACAATCAGCTTTCCCTTCTGGCATTCCTACCAGTTTGTATGGGTATTACACTGACTGGACACCCAATCCTCAGTGGACACTGACTCACATTCCCATTCCTTCTCAACTGATGAACTCTAGCTCCACTTGTCTGCCATAGAGTATAGTGGTTTTGACAAGAAATGTCCTTTTGAACCTCAGACATTTGCCACAAGTAGTTTCTGGTTGTTGGCACTGTTGTGCACATTCATAAGACACTACTTTCCTGGAGGAAGTCTATCACTGGGAGCAGGATCTGAGAGTTTAAAGCCAGCCTCACACAACTTCTGGTTCACTCTTGCTGCTTGTATTTAAAGACACAGGTTCTCAGCTTCCTGCACTGGCAGCCATGACTACTTTCTGCTATGCATGCCTGCCTTGATGGACTCTTATCTCTATAAACCAAAATAAACTCTTCCATGAGCTGTTTTTTGTGGTTTACCACAACAACAGAAAGGCAATTAATGTGTAGAATTTTTACTTCCACCCCGTTCTGTTTCCAATAGCTCATTTGGGAACATGAACAAACTGATCAAGTTAGTGACTGATAAATAATTCAAAATGAAGAATTACACTCTTTTTAGACATTAGATGTCATTTTACTGTGGACATTAGAAGTTGTCATTTGACACAGAATTGGAGGAGTGATCCTAATCCTAGTAGAGCCTGGGCTAGAGACCACACTGCCTTTCAGCTTCCTACACAGTAGCTGGGCATATAGAATGAAATGCTAGTGCTGTACATTCCCCTTGGGAATCTTGCTCGCACCTGTGTCCAGATCAAAAACACTAGGCTTTTTTTTATTTATTTATTTATTTTTTACCTTTCTTCAAAGGTCAAACAAACAAACTTTCTGAGTTTGTACTCCAAGAAAAGCTTCTCAAATATCCTAATATTAATTAGCAGCTGAGTTTTCATGTTATCATCAGTGAAATGGTTTGTTTTATTGTCTTCATTTACAAGTTAGAAAATTAAAAATTAAAGCAGTTAAGAAGTTGTTCAAGGTTAAAAAACTAGCAAATGGGAAGAAGCATAGGGTCAAAACTCTTAACAACCTACTAATCCATTAAACTTTTATCACGTCATCCTCTGAGCTCCCTACATATTTTACTTGTGCCTTTATTAGAATAACAACTGGCATACTCTGCTCTGGGCTGTGAAAAGAATACACTCTACCTCGATAAATTATAAACTCCTTGAGTTTAAGGACCATATCTTATTCATTGTTTTATCACCCATAACATCTACTGAGTGGATGATCAGAATAATGTGCTCCATAAATTTCATTTGAATTACAGAAAACAAATCAAGAGAAAGTGTGGCAAAAATGCCTCAGTGTTGTTCTTGATGCCTTTATTTTCCTATTTTCAGGAGTGTGTGTGTGTGTGTGTGTGTGTGTGTGTGTGTGTACATTGCACAGGCCTTTATATAAAGTTCAAGGAGAGTTTAGCAAAGATTCTTAATGGATGCCCATTATTTTGACTATTGTGCACAGTATAGGAGAGGAGAATAGCAAAATGGGCATGCAAAGTCATTGTTATTATTTTGTAGAGAAAACTATACCATGAGTCATCTTTGAACTGTTTCCACAGAACTCCCCAGCACCCAAGTCAACGGTATTTCTAATAAGCATCCTTGACAGAATCCCCTCCACATTTATTATTTAGTATAAATTGTATGATAATGATTTTTAAGGCTTTTTTCTTCCAGCTTCAGCTTTTAGATAAGAAGCATCACAACCCTTGCATAGTTGCTCACAGTAAGTGGTAGAAAGTCAGAAGAATTTTAGCTTCATTTTCTCTTTCCTTAGCAGTAAGGACTATGCAGATTACTTCTTTATGATCAAAACACTCCTAAAGGAGAATCAACAGTTACACAATTTTTAGTCAATTCAGTGACAAAAAAAAAAATCTTTAAAAGGTTGGCCCAGACCATTCTTTCACCCAAATTACCCATCAAGATGATCATTTTCTAGACTCAAAGGTAGAACTGAACATTATTTAGCAGCCTACTATGTAAATTACAAGCTTACCCCAAAAGTACTTTCAACTAGAAAAGTGATTCTGAATCTATTGCTAGGAATAGGATTTCCTCACCTTCCCTCGAGGCTTTATGACTCTGTCCCTTAAAGTCTACCACTGGCCACAGCATACAGTTAGTGCTCAGATCCCAAAGCATATAGTTGGTGCTCAGATCCCACATGAACACATTTCATTTCCCTTATGCACATAAAGACCAGAGCTCCAGGTCAACTTTAAGAGACAGCAAAACCTTGTGAAGGCCCCCACACAATGTTTCATTCCAACTGTGACACAGCACCCGCCTCTGCAATTCAGGACCCATGAATTCTTCACTCAAAGGCAGCAAAGGCTAACAGGCAATAAGCAGAGAAGTGATGAGATCTGGAGTTAGAAAATCTAGATAAAATATCAACTGTACAGTGCATGATCTACCACATTATATAGTTACCTAAGTTTACTGTGCTTAACTTTATACCACAGTGCTTGCCTCATGTGACCATTATCACTAAATAGAATGGTGACTATAAGCCACTTAGAACAATTCCTGCTCTATCAATCTGAGTTGGCTCACTGTATTTTTATTAGAATAATCAAGATCTGCCCATCGCATGTCACAATGGACTACAAGAGTGCATGTATCACAAGTTGTAGAACAGAATGTAATAGTAGCAATGAAAAATTGTTTGGGGCCCTTCATTGGCTGTCCCTTGGAGTTGACCCAGAATTTATATCTTTTTTTATGTCCTTCTGGATTAAGCTAGATTATTCTTTCATTCTAGCATGAGCCAGTTCTGCAGGCTCAGGCAAGTTCTCTAGTATCTTAGAACCTCAATCTTATCTTCTGGTCTGTAAAATTAGGCTAATGATGGTAATTACATCTTTGGGAAATTTTGAACATTGGGTACACATGCGTATAAAATCCTTTTCACAGTAGAACTATAGTAATGCATTAATAAATATGATTAAAATTGATTAGTAGGGCTATGAGTATCATTATCATCATTACCATTACTATAAGCCAACTGAATACTTTTTGGGAAAATAGCAGATTTCTCTAGAGCATTTATCTCCAGGTTTCCTTAACTATTCCAAGTGTTTCAGCCAACCCAGATGCTGAACTCCTAAAGTAGCAGGCCAAGCAGTGTAATTATTTCCTGGAAATGTAATGCCAGTGACTGGACATTTGACTATGAGTATTTCCATCAAATTCACAATTCTGCTTCTTAGTACAGATTAATGCCCACTCTGCTTTATTCTTTCTAGCTCCCCGCCTCCCTTCCCACCTTCCTCCCTCCCTCCCTGCCTCTCTCTCTCTCTCTCTCTCTCTCTCTCTCTCTCTCTCTCTCTCTCTCTCTCTCTCTCTCTCACACACACACACACACACACACACACACATCATATATCCAAGTATTTATTAGTGTGAATAATAGAAATTTTGATCCTAGTTTTGAACAACCCTACTTATTCCTCTCCAAGGAGTTTTGCTTTCCTAATTTGGCCCCTCGTTGAGTTTCTCTGGGAAGACACACACTTCCTTCTGACTCAATGCTATGGCAGGCATCTCATCTCACACCATGCCACAACAGAGGAAAAGGTCAACCTGTAACAGGAATCTTGAAAGGTCTTATTAATAATAATAATAATAAAACCCAGAGCCAGATATTAGGGTGAAATTGGAAAGATCAGAAAAACAGAACAAGCCAGCCATATTCTTACCTCTATGAAATCCTCAGCCTCACAAGAGAGACTTCCTGTTTACTCACGCCTTATACACCTTTCTGTGCCCTGCCATCGTACTTCCTTCCTAGTGCTGGGATTAAAGGCATGTGCCACCACGCCTGGCTCTGTTACCAGTGTGGCCTTGAACTCACAGTTCTGGATGGATCTCTGTCTCCCAAATGTTAGGATTAAAGTTGTGTGCCATCATTGTCTGACCTCTATGTTTAGTTGTTTAGTATAGTGACTGGTTTTGTCCTCTGATCCTCAGGTAAGCTTTATTGGGGTGCATATATATCACCACATTTCCGCTTTTTTGTCTAAAATAATAAGTTATAACTAATGTAAGAAAAACTATATACAGTAAGAACAATAACTATACAATATGTACAGGCAATAAATACATCAACAATGTCTAATCCATTTGCATTTGACACATTCAGTAAAAATACTCCATTATCTATCCTATTTTGCTGAGTCCAAAATGTACCTAATTCACTTTCTATCCTAACTTGTATTACCAACCAAAAACTATCTTTTGATGTCTTTCAAACTTATATACTTTACACCTCTTTAGGGAGTTTCTGTTCTGAATTTGTTAACAAGGAAAACTATAACTATAACTGCTGTAGGATGTTCTGTATGGAAAATGTGTTGCTTTGATTGGTCAATAAATAAAATACTGATTGGCCAGTGGCTAGGCAGGAAGTATAGGCAGGACTGACAGAGAGGAGAAAAGAAAGAATAGGAAGGCGGAGAAGTCACTGCCAGCCGCCGCCATGACAAAGAGCATGTGAAGATGCCGGTAAGCCACGAGCCACATAGCAGGGTTTAGATTTATGGAGATGGATTAATTTAAGCTATAAGAACAGTTAGCAAGAAGCCTGCCATGGCCATACAGTTTGTAAGCAATATAAGTCTCTGTGTTTACTTGGTTGGGTCTGAGCAGCTGTGGGACTGGCGGGTGACAAAGATTTGTCCTGACTGTGGGCAAGGCAGGAAAACTCTAGCTACATATAACTATCTAATCTTCAACTCCTTCAGAGACCCAAGAGGGAAATAATATTAACTGAGTAGGGAGGAAGTGCAAATAAGGGACTTCTAAAAGATGTGAGAAACGACAGAAACAACTGGATGCCTGGACAGTCACCCAAGGTTTCTCTATAATATTAGGTTATCCATCTTTGGCCTATAGGCCTAGCATATCTGACAGAATTATCTGTGAACCAGGATTTTCTAAAGAGCCTTCCTACCTTGTCTTGGCAATGACTGGAAGTCCTTTCTTGTGTGTCCTGCTTGTGCATTTTTGGACAGCATACTGTCAGCAGTTGAGGCAAGGGCACTTTTTTGCCCAGTGACTAACTTTTGCCACAATGAAAGTAAACTCATTTCTTCGATGCCCATCATCTTCTCTGAAGTAGATTGGTGCTGCCAGAAGCAGACATGCCTCATTGTCACAAAAAAGAAAACATTCTACATTACTAAAATATCTTAAATTCCATATTCTGTGGTTCTCTGAAGTGTTTGAAGATACCTGTATATCTAAGATATATCTCTGTTTGATCTTCAAAATATACCTAACATAACTACAAGTTTGATTGTAATGACTAACTACTAACTTTCATTTCTTTATATCCTAATTAGTTGATAATAATAACTTTCAAGGACTAGTGATTTGCATTACATTGCTAAATATACTGTATAGGTACAATACCTTGAATAAGATTAGAAATATATGTACAATATTTTCTAACAAAATCAATCTCAAATTTGTATCAATATACATAACTTGCACACAATATATAAAAATCCAATCCAATGTAAAATATTTAAAACTAGTAGTTGCCTTTTAAAAGTATATTAAATAATCTACCTTTTACTCTTATCGTATCTATATCCTCCCCTATTTTCTTTTCAGAGTAGATTCAATAATCTACCTCTTATCTGTATCAGTTTTTTTGCTTTTATTTTTTTCAAAATAAGAACCCTGAATCTAATCTCCTTTATAATCAAACTCCCTAAACAATGACAATTATCCATACCCCATTGAAAGACCAAAAATTGACCCACCCCACCTCTCCTGAATGTGGGCATTGTGTTCTTAAAATTACTTCATGCTGATTGTGGGTGAAAGCCTCTTTAGGTTATTCTGAAAAGAAAATTTTTGGGTTAGTTGTCAAGTCCTGGAAGAAGTAGCTGTAACATTTGTTTTCCAGTCTCTGCATAATGATTAAGTGCAGGGCCTGTCTCAAGTCCTTGTTTAAGTAGTCTGTGAGGCTGGATCATCTCAGCTAACCATCCCCAAATTGTCCTGATCAGTTTGTAGTCCAAAGCCAGTCTTTGGGTGGTATTTGTCAGCTTAGTAGTATTATTATTATCCTGATAGAATCATCATTGTGGGGCCCCATCATCTTTCTGGAGATTTCAAAGTCACTGTTAGGCATAGTCATGGTTCTCTGCAGAAAACTGATAGAGACTCAAACCCAAAATCGTGTACAGGAAGCTAGATGAAGCCTTTTTGTAGAATTAGTTAGTACTCTATATGACCATTAACATCATGACTAAGATTTAAAATTTATTCATATATTAATCTTATAAATATTGATATAAAATTCATACTTTAAGAAAAGTTTTAAGAAGTCAGAATTACAAGATTAGTGTCAATAGAATAGTCCCTTAATTTGGGGCTTTTTTCTCTCCTATATCAGGTGCCTCTTCTGAAATGAAACCGAGATTTGCATTTTCTATTAACAAGCATGCTTGGGTTTAGAGAAGGAAAGAGCCATGCTCCAACTCCAAAAGCAGCTTTAATTTTTATTTGAACTGGGACAACATAAAGACCATTTGTTGTATGTGTCTGTAAAGAAGAGAAGAAACAAACATTTATGAAGACTTATGAAATTTTATCCTATTAGATATGTGAATATACCAATAGGCCAATTTACTGTTTTTGGGGGGATATTTTTCCTGGATGATTTGTCCTTTTTCATCAAAAGTCTCATTTGTCCAGTGTTCTTCAGATTCCTTAGCCTTCATTTTCCTGGAAGACAAAAACAAAAACCCTTTCCCAACCCTAACTTTGGGGAGGTTCCCTTTAGCAAAATTATATCCAATTAAATGAAAAGGATTTATTAGCTGTATACTTTAAGTTAAATTAAATGGTCATACTGGTTGATGAACTATCACCTCTTCTAATTAAGAGGTCTCTCTTGTTCAAATTGAACATTTACCAATTTTGATGCTATCCATAGCATTTCTTAGCCTATAAAAACAGAAGCAATACCTCATCCCCAATGTAATGCATATACTGGTTTCCATTCTGAGGTCAGTGCATCTTTAAAGTATATAGGATCATATAATTCTGTAGCTTTTTCTACTATCCAATGTCTCTCATCAGCTGTTGTTCCTTTCTTATTAGCACTGAGAAAATTCAAAGTTAATAGAGCATTATGTAATCTGTTTCTGGGGGGGGTTGTTATTCCTTTCTGTTTACATAGCATGTCCTTTAGAGTTCAATTTGATCTTTCTATGAATGCTTTTGCCTGTAGGATTGCATGATATATTTGCAATATGCTTTATATTGTGACAAGCAAGAAAAAAAAATGTTTCCTTTTACTAGAGACATGCTAGATCATTGTCAGTTTTAATTTGTGCAGGTATACCCATGATAACTATAACTTCTAGCAAATGCATGATTACAGAATAAGCCTTTTCAGAACTCAGAGTAGTTGCCCATTGAAATCCTGAATAGGTATCAATGGTGTAGTGTACATATTTAAATTTTCCAAATTCTACAAAATGAAACCCATCCATCTGCCAGATTTCATTCCTTTGAGTAACTGGCGGGTTAAATCCTGTTAGTAATGGAGTTTGATTGTAAAAAAAAAAAAAAAGTAAGATATTTCCTTATAATTTCCCTGGCTTGTTGCCAGGTTATGGAAAAATCTTTTTTAAAACCCTTACTACTACTGACATGATGTTTTATATGAAACTCTGAGGCCTCCAGCACATTTCCTATCAATAGTTGATTTTATCATCTCCTTGTGATAGAGGTCCTGACAGATCCATGTGGGCAAATCTTTCTCTGTCTTTTTTTATAAGGGCATTGAAAAGAAACAGTTTTTTAAAGTAATAACTATAAGAGGCCATCCTTTAGGTAACAGAGTAGGCAAAGGAATTCCAGATTGTAGAGAGTCCATTGGCTGAATTATGCTGTTAATTGCTCTTAGGCCATTGCTGAACCCATACAAGTTTGTCTGTTAATCATTTTAAAGGTAGGGCTATTGATGTCTTTGAAAGATCAGCAACTATTGTGCCCTGTTCTTTACAATCTGGATGGTCAGTGACCATTCTTTATAATACCTTCCAATAATTTTCTCAGACACATATGCTAGTTTATGGGTTGTTTCTGAGATGGGAGGAATGTTAATTTGGTTATTCCATTGTTGCAAATAATCCCCCCCTAGATTCATAGCTATATTAGCTATATGTGGCTTTAATTTTCTTCTCTGTCCTTCTGGCCCTATACATTCAACTTATCTGCTCTGTTTCACTTGAAATGTTACAGTCCCTAACAGCTGAACATTTACCTCCTCAAGAGGTCAATTTGGATGCCAATATTCTGATACAATTATTGTTATGTCTGCATCTCTGTCTACAAGACCTTCAATGAGAACATCACTTATTCATATTTTAAATTTTGGTCTTTGTTCATTTATAGTAGTTTGATAAAAAAAAATCACTTTATGGTTTCTCTCAGATTTTTTCTTTTTCTATATCTGTTCTATCACTCCAAGCAGTATGATGTTTTTATAATAGTCATTACATTATTTAATAGCTCTTGGAAGGGGTTTCTTCTATGATGGCATGAAAGGACTGAACTGAATTTGGCATGGGGGGCTCTAAGAGGCCCCTCAGGGAGTTTCACACTGGCAACAACAAAGGATTATCTCGTCTGTCCTTTGTTGATCTATGTTCCTTAGTCTAGTATTTGCCTTTACTACACCTTCTGCATATTCCAAAAGGGAGGGGCATTTTGTTGGGATTATTCCTTGAAAAAACATTGTTTCTAGGAATGCCCTGTTTACAGTCCATTATTAGGTGACCTTGTTTACCACAATTGAAACATCAGACATTACAATTTTTCTTCAAACCTCTGGAAATCACCTCTCCTATCTCAGTATCATCATGGTCATGAGATTCAATATTCTTTGTATCTCAGATCTATTCTTCCAAGGGTGCTGATCTTGCCTTTAATGCCCTAATTATCCTTTTGCATTGTGTATTAGCATTTTTTGAACCCAGAGATTCAATTATTATCTGTCTAGCTTCTGAATTTGGTATCATTCTATTTACTGCTGAAGACAGTCTTTGTAAGAAATCCATAAAGGTTTTTTGAGGGGCCCTGTATAACTTTTGTAAATGACTCAATTTTCTTTCCTACTTCTTCAATTCTGTCTCAAACATTCAAGGATTCCATTCAGCATAAAATTAGGGTGTGGTCATCATATAAATATTGTCTTTGTATATTTGCATAATTGCCTTCTCCAAGAAGTTGATCTTGAGAAATTTCCATACCTCTAACTCAACATCCTCATTCAGTTGTCTAAGTCTCATCTTTCCACCAGGTGTAATTATGGACCAGTTTCTAGGGCAGCTGTAAGCAAATGTTTCCAATCTTGAGGGATAATTCTATTACAAGTTGACCACGAGTTTAATGTCTGCTTTACAAACAGAGAATGCATACTATATGAGACTATAGGTTCATTGAATCTCCTCAAATCTAGCATTTAAACAGGAGTCCAATTAGCACGTACACAGCCTTGAGCATTTGGCAGTTCCTGTAAGGTTACTGGATTGATCAAGGTTGGCTGTTTGAAAGCCTTAGGCTGTTTCTCTGTAACCATATAATGCAATTCTGAAATAAGTTCACCTTTAAATTTTGCTGCCTGGGTCTAAATTTCTCTATGATCTGTTTTAACAAGTTTTTCTAAAACTTTTATCTTGGCACTCATATTATCCAACTCTTTAATGATAAAACAAAAATGATCGAACAAATAGTATTTATAATTGATGTTATATAAATCCCAGCAATGTTGATTATCCCCTCATTTAATTGTTCCATTTTCAGACTGTCTAATATGTTATGAAACAGAAACCAAATTCTCTTCATTGTAAAAATGTTTTCCATTTTTTTAATGTGGGAAAATTTTTCTCTTTTAACTAATTCTTTCTTTTAAGAAATCTTAATTGACTCACCAAATTTGCCAACAATGATGATCCAGATATGAGGCTGACTGCTACAGCATAGAGCAGTAGAAGCCTGATTGAGTTTCAAGGCAGCTACCTAGGGTGGTAGTAGTCCCAGATGGGATTCCAGAGAGAGCACACCACCCACCAGGAGAGAAGAAGCCAAAGATACTCTGGACCACATTGGGTGGATACTCTGGCTGTGTGGAGCTTGGACCTGAGAGGCTTTTTAGTGAATTTGTGCCACAAACATTGGGTCACCTGATGTAACATGAATCTTTAAAGATCTTATTAATAAAAGAAACCCAGAGCCAGATATTGGAGTGAAGGCTGAAAGATCAGAGAAACAAAACAAGCCAGCCATCTTCTTACCTCTATGAAATCCTCAAGAGAGAGACTCCCTGTTTGCTCACACCTTATATACCTTTCCATGCCCTGACATCTTACTGCCTTCTTAGTTCTGGGATTAAAGGGGGATTAAAGGCATGTGCCGCCAAGCTTGGCTCTCTTCTGAGTGTGGCTTTGAACTCACAGAGGTCTGAATGGATCTCTTCCTCCTGAATGCTGGAATTAAAGGTGTGTGTTACCATTGGCTGCTCTCTATGTTTAATATAGTGGCTGGCTTTGTCCTCTGATCCCCAGGCAAGTTTTATTGGGGTATACTGTAGCAGGAATCTTAAAGAGTCTTATTAATAAAGTCAAACCTGTGGCCAGTTATTGAGGTGAACACTGGAAGATCAGAGAGAGAAGCCAAAGATACTCTGGACCACATTGGGTGGATACTCTGGCTGTGTGGAGCTTGGACCTGAGAGGCTTTTTAGTGAATTTGTGCCACAAGCATTGGGTCACCTGATGTAACATGAATCTTTAAAGATCTTATTAATAAAAGAAACCCAGAGCCAGATATTGGAGTGAAGGCTGAAAGATCAGAGAAACAAAACAAGCCAGCCATCTTCTTACCTCTATGAAATCCTCAAGAGAGAGATTAGCCACAGCTAACCTCACCTGGCCAACTTCTCAGCTGATCCTGTTTCCTCAGACTGGAAGCTTCTGAGTCCTCATCCAAATGGATCTCAGCTGAACTGTGCTGCTCGAAAGACTGAAAGCTTAACCAGCCAAATGCTTCTAGTTTCTGGTCCTCACGCCTTATATACCTTTCTGCTTTCTACCACCACTCCCTGGGATTAAAGGCATGAGTCACCATGCTTGGCTGTATCCTTGAACAGATGGATTTCTGCCTCTGGAATGCTAGGATTAAAGGTGTGTGCTACCACTGCCTATCCTAAGTATCTAGTGGCTTTTCTGTTTCCTGACCCCAGATAAGTTTATTAGGGTACACAATATTTTGGGGAACACAATACCAACACAGTATACAATATATCATCACATATTGGTATCTACTCTTTCTGCTTCCACTTATTATTCTGATCCTTTAACAGATGCTTACACTACAATATTTACTCCTACATAATCTACTGACATAGAATTAGTTCCCATCTGAAAGTCCTCTTCACCAGATGCTGTAGCAGTATGGTCTTCTGTTTCATCTCCTGCCTTGAATGTTTGTTTTGAGTCACATAGCAAGTGTCCTACCTCAAACTTTTGTGAGATGTCCTCTATGTTATATGTTCTTCACAAATGCATCCTTTTGTGTGACCCTAGTCTTCACAAGCAGACCTGTCTATTTTATTAAAATAATCAGGAGAGTCCTTGAATTCTTATTAGTCAAACATGAGATTCTTCCAAGAAACACTAAATTCTGTGAATTTTACTGTATTATTTCTTAGTCATGTTTATTTCTCTACTTTGTTTCCCCTCATTTAGGCCACCATATTTATTACTTGAATTCCTATAACAGTTTCTTCCTTTGTTCTTCTGTTATTAGTCTTGTTTCATCTCCTCAAATTCATTTTCCATATTATAGCTAAAATTATCTTTCTAGAACGTGCAACCTTAAGAAAGGTATGACTTTTCAAAATTCCACTTACCTCTCTAGCGGTCATCTATTATTACCTCCAAACCCCAACTCCAACTGTAAGGGTGTGGCATGATCTCTCTTTTCCATCTGTGATGGATATTTTCTCTTCTTTATATGTTTTCCTTTTGTCAAATGACATTTTACACACAATACAACTTTCTTAATAAATGGATTTCAATGAAATTACCAAAAAAAAAAAAAAACATTCTTCATGCATCCAGGTCATAAATATGCTTACTAGCATACCCCATGACAACACTCATCTGCACTATAATTGTCTATTTACTCTGATGCTGTTCACTGTGTAATTGTTTAACAAACAACAGGAAAACACAATTTTCTAGCACCGTGATGATCCCTGCTCTGCAAAGGAGAGAAAGAAGGGAGGAAGAGAAAGATAAATATATGACTGAAGAACTTGAATCTCAACTCCCAAATAGGAAGAAGACCTAGACAGTATAATATCACAGCAAAAAATACCTCCAAGGAAATAATTTATGAATTGCTGAGTATGATTTATTCTTGGGATTGCACTGTTGCTTAGTTCACAGTATCACTGATATGTCTTGATTTTTTTTCTTTTTAGTTTAATTGCCTAGCTTCTCATTCTTAGCAAAAAAGTAAGCTTGTGTTTGAATAAAGCTGAAATTTCAAGCGATCTATAAACAATATTAAATGCCATTTTGTTTATGACAAATGCCATGAGGTGGTTTCCCCTCATTATTTATGTTCTTTGATGCTTTACCCCAAAACACAACAGCACTGTCCAAAATCTGAACTAAATGTTCTAATTATCCTGTGCTTATGCCTCAAAAGGCTTGAGCTCTTACCTGCTAAATTGAAATTATGGTCTATTAGCATAAGTGTCTAACTTTGAATCACTGTTTTTTTCCTATCTTAATTACAAAATTAGAGGAGAGGAAACCTAACAAAAAGTTGATGACAAAATAATTAGAATTCAGCCATACTACAGGAATTAAACCATATCTTCAGATATTGGCCCTAATTAGTCAGTGGCTTCAATGAAAAATGCTTACAATCAACTATGACAATTTTGATACTGATAGTGCTAATGATAATGGTGATGATAAGCAGCACTGTGTACATCCTTATAATATGCTAGGCAGTCTGGTAAGCCATTCCATTGACCATCTTATTTAATAATCATGATATGCCTACAGGATAAACACAATTATCATTACCATTGTTTCCATTTATAGGTAAGAGAAACCCAACATTCAAAATGTTAATAAATTTGTCAAATGTCCTGCAGCTGGTAGAATAGTTATGCAAGAATTCATGCTGCTATGGAATAATCTTCTTGTATACTGTAAAGATTTGTCATCTGAATTAGTTTAATAAAATACTGATTGGCCAGTAGCCAGGCAGGAAATATAGACAAGGGCAACCAAACTGAGAATGCTAGGAAGAGGAAGGGTTGAGTCAGGAGTTGTCAGTCAGATGCAGAGGAAGCAAGATGAGAATGCCATACTGAGAAAAAGGACCAAGCCATGTGGCTAAGCATAGGTGAGAATTATGGATTAATTTAAGTGTAAGAGCTAGTTAGTAAGAAGCCTGAGCTACCAGCCAACCATTTATATTTATATAAGTCTTTGTGTGGTAATTTGGGAAGCAACTGTTGATTATTTGGGAATTGCTGGTGAGAAAGAAATTTATATTTATATATGTTGTTCCAATGTGTGGCCAAAATCTACACATCAAACCTGACAAAGTTTAAAAAGGGATTCTACACACAGAAGAACATAGCCAAGCACAGCATCTTGGTAATAGCATTTTCTTCAGTGGACTCTGTTTACTGGTGGTGAGCAGAGGCACAGATCCTTTAAGAGACAGCTTTCTGACCCATTGCTAACAGCAAAAATGGACAGTTCTTTTGAGAAGACCTGATACAGAACACTTGGATGGGGTTTGTGAGCAGCAGGGTTCCAGAAGGTCCCCAGAGTTGGGACAGTGAACATGGCTCTCACCAATGCCTTCACCATGAAGCTCGACTGATAGGGAACCAGGCAGGGTAGAGCCAGTCACCAGGGCAGGTGCAGAGGTCCTAGCCATGCCACTTAGCAGTTTAAAGACTCATGTGATCAGCAAAAAATGGAGATAGGCAGTAAAGACAGTTTCAGATAAAACAAAACAACACATTCTAAATGGGCTACAGTGTTTTTTTTTTTTAAATATACATAGGCTAGGGAGAGAAAAGAAAGAGGGTAGAGAAAGTTGTTAAACAAGAAATAGAGTAATAAAAATATAACAAGCCACATAAAGATGGAAAAAAAAACACAGAGAGTCTAGATACTATATGTTATTGTGTTGTTTTTAAATTTTTAATGCCTAATGAACAAACAATAACTTCTGAGAGGCATTTGATTATGAAGGCTGCTAGATTAAACCAACCTATATATTTAAAAAATATCCTGGCTTTAAAATTTAAGTTGAAAGATATGTTACTTTGGGAAAGAGGTTCTGTTTTCATTTCCACAGGAAATGGGATGCTCTGGATTCATTCTGTGTTAAGAAAAACCAGGTTTGATCAAGGAAGATGCCCTGAAAAGTCTCTGATGAGAGCAGATGACCCAGGTGATCCAACATCTCAGAGCAAGCACCTCTGTTGTAGTTTATTCTCAGTTCTGCATCCAGAACAGCTTCAAGGTGACTGACTGAGATGATCCAGTCTCAGAGACTACTCCAGTCAGGACTTGGCCATAATCCTAAATTTTCTCATTGTTCCCCAAAGATTGCCAGTGTCCCTAATCAGCATGAAGTAGTCTACATAATTATACTTCCATTCCCCCAAAATAGATTATAGATGTTTGTCTTTGTTTAGGGGGTTTGTTGTAAATTGTTATTGGTCATATTCAATTTCCTTCTAAGGAAGAAAGGGGAATATGATATAGAAATGATGGGGAAAAGGGTAGATTATTATCATAAAAAGGGTAGGTTATTGAATCTACTTTAACAAAAAACTACTATTAATCTTACATATTTATATTGGTATAGATTTTGGCTTATTGATAAAAATTTAAAGTTAACTTTGTTAAACTGTATGTATATTTCTACTCTTGTTTAAGTTATTATGTTTATGCAGTTCATTTAAAAATGTAGTATATAATTGATAAATACATACTAATAGTCATCTTATAGTCATGTTAGGTATGTTATAGTCATGTTAGGTATGTTTTCAAGGTCATATAGAGACATATTTCAGATAGATAGACAATCTTCAAACACTTCAAAGACATACAGAATATGGCATTTAAAATGTTTTAAGAACTTGGGCTTTTCTTGACAGTGAGACATGTCTGCTCCTGGCAGCACCAATTAGTTCAAAGAGGATGATGACCATTAAAGAAACTCCATATGGATTTTGTTTTCCTTATGGCAAAAGCTAGGCATGTGGGCAAAAAATCTGCCCTTGCCTCAATTGCTGACAGTTACTATCAAAACTGGACCAGCAGGACACAAGAAAGGAGACTGCTAAACTTTGCCAAAACAAGGTAGAACAATCCTTCATAATTCCCTGCTTCACAGGAAAGTCTGTCAGACATTCTAGACCTGTAGGCCAGAGTTGGATGCCTCAACATTTCAGAAGAACTTTGGGTGAGACTGCCCAGGAAGCTTGAGGTCCCTGTCATTAGGTAATATTTCACCTATCTGGGGTCTTTGATGGGGCTGAAGATTAAGTAGTTATAATTACAGATTTTTTTAGCAATGATAGAAAGTAAATTAGATACAAAACTTTAGACTCAACAAGAAAATATAGATAATGACCAGCATTGTTTTACCAGCAATATAGACAAAAGATGTGTCCTGATCTTGTAGCTCTTTAGCAGAATGTTTAATCACAATGGACCCATTATCATCACTTGGAGAATTGTCTAGAATAAACATAGAAAAATCAATAGTCTTGCTATATGCCAACAATAAATTATCTGAAATAAGAATCAAGAAACCAATCCCATTTCCAATAGCAAAATAAACAGAAACAAACCTAGGAACTTAATTTAATGAATTCCAGGTTTCTCTGCAATGAAAACCAAAAAGACATTGGTGATAGAAATTGAGAAGGAAAGAAAAGTTGGATATATATTTTGTGTTCATAGATTAGAAAAATCAATATTATCAACATATCTATACTAGCCAAAGTAATATATAAGTTCAATGCAATTTGCATACAAGTACCAATGACATTCTTCATAGTATCAGAAAAATATATCTAAAACACAATCACACACACACACACACACACACACACCCAAAGAAATCTTGATCAAAGAGAACAAATCAAGAGGCATTACACTAACTGAATTCTAAATACTCTGCAAAGCTTTAAGGAAGACAAGGCAGTCTTTTCACTGAGAAACTAGAGCATTGGAACAGAATAGAGAGAGGTGAATTCATACTTTCATAGTCAACCAACTTTGATGAGACTACTCACTGGAGAAACGATACTCATTTTAATAAATAGTGCTGGAAAAAAAATGAATATCCGAAGACAGAATGAAATCCAGTCATCAGCTGGTCAGTTACAAAATTCTCAACTCAATGTTGAATAAAGGCATAAATATAAAACATGAAACTACCAGAAGAAAAACAAAATGGAAATGTATCAGGATACTCAAATTGGCAACAATTTCTCTATAAGACCCAAAAAGCATAAAAGAAAGTAATTAGCAGTTTAGCAAGATTTTATGCTATACTAAAAATATATAAATCAAAGACAATACAATTTAAAGAGGTCATTTGAGCTAAGTTAGTATTGCTCAAAATCAGATATACTAGTGACCAGTGAGCATATGAAAAATATTCGATATTACAGTTCAAAATAAAATGACATATCATTTCCATCTACTGAGATACTGCCACAAATAATAAAGAATGTGGATGTTGGTAAGAATGTCAAGAATGGTGAACATTTATACATTTTGGAGGGGGTGTAAATTAGTACAATCAGTATGGAAACAATGTTGAGGATTCCTCAAACATTAATACAGCTAGCATAAGACCCAGTGAACCCACCACTGAGCCAAGACCCAAAATAAAGGAAATCAACATGCAGAGGAGACACTTATACTCCCATGTTTATTGCAGTGCTATTCACAGTTTCCCAGAATTAGAAACAACTTACTATCCATCAACTCAAGATGGCTAAAGAAAATAGGAACATATGAACATAGAATGCAATCCCATGCTAAAAATCTTTTTTTTTTTTATTTATACATGCTTGGAACAGCATTGCTTTAAATAAAGCAATCTAGGCAAAGAAAAATAGGCGCTCTCTGTTCTTATTCATACGTAATCGAGATATGGAAACCAAGAATAGAAGGGTTGCTACCGATGGCTGGTCAGAAAACTGTCGAGGGAAAGATACAGACAGCTTGATCAATAGCTACTATTAGTTATAGTTAGGTAGGAGTAAAACACTCTCATGTGCTCTTCAACAGTAGAGAAAAATGATAATAAGCTATATATTTAAAAATGTTATGCAATTTCCTAGTACCCTGTTAATATATATGATTTCATGCATTATTTACAAATAAAATAAATTTGAATTAAAAAAGAAATGGCTGTCATATGTGAATCTAATGACTTGAAGTTCTGACAATATAACCTATTTTAAGAACTAAAATGAAAAATATCAGCTCAGTACTTCACAAATCCTCAGCTTTACAATGCTTTTTAAAATAGATTCAGCTACATCTTAGATAGGGTGCTTATAGACTTGTTTAAGTACTCTGATAATTCTTGAACAGCTACAGTTGAGTAATCTGTCTGTCTAGTTCTGTCAATATTCATATCCTAGAAGGTTATAAAAGAAAAGCCTGGCCCAAGAATCACAATGGACTGTGAGGGAGAGTATTGCAGTGAGAGAAATAGTTCCCCAGAGCACACAGTGTTTATTCAGTGAGCACTGAGGGTTTGTGGAATGTACCATTTTCTTATATGGAATGATATTGCTTTTTAAAAAGTTTGGTAATTTTTATTTTCATTTTTAAATTAGCACATGGGGAATTAGGCATTGGGGTAGCACATTTTTGAGCAAATGTGTTGAATGTGTTTTTCTCCCCACTCATCTGCTTTGCTCCCTTACTTCTGTGCTTCCCCTTACAACCTTTTCAGCAGTTTCCTTTCTGCTTTCCTGTCATGTGATCTTTTGCTTAGCTCTGCCCACTCACTTAACACCTACCCTTAACGTCTTAGTCTCTTTTCTAATCTTTCTAGGCTTTATTCACATTTTATACTCTTTTGTATATATACACATGTACAAATAACCTTGTTTTTAACAATATCATTGAAAGGAGTGATACATTTGTTCTTCATAAAGTATTTACTTGCCAGGCTACTTGGCTTTTTAACATGTGTTGTTGTCAACTACATGACTGAAAAAGAACCTACATAAGGTGTTATGAAAATTATCAGATTTTAAGAGCTATAGACCTTGTCTTCTATATCATTCTTCCAGCTATACATAATCCTTATCTTCTATTCAATGAGTCCAAATAGAAAGCTGAAAGAGAAAGAAAGTAGCCACTGGGATGAGTATTAAGTTCTTAAGGAGACTAATAGACTCAGAGAATGAGGAGCAGGGCATTCCAATCTCAATGAACAACATAAGAAAAGAAGTGTGTTTATTCGTGTTGAGTGATAAGTAACCAGGACCAGAGTGCTAAGTATGAGTCTTAGCAGGAGACAAATTATAGGCTCAAAGAGTGAAGATGAGAGTGTACAGGCATCTGAAAGGATCCTGAAGACCCTGGGTCCTGAAGAGGTTTGAGGAGGGCATGTCCCATGACTAGCAATACCGGACATGAAGATATAAGCAGCAGAAAATATCATCAAACCCAGTGAGATAGGCCATCTGATGGAAGCTTGGATACTGAAAGAAACATGAGTCCTTGACAATGCATTGACCAACAAGGAGAATGCTGGGGAACCTTCACCCCAGCATCTGGTCTCTTTACTCTCTGACATGTTTTCTTCCATCTTTCACTAGCTAAACTGAGGTAGCTGGCTGGTGTCCATGGAGATCAGTCATTAGGATAAATAAGATGAAGATGTGCAAAGACAGAAGATGTGCACTAACCTATACCACAGATACGTGGCAGGAGGAAGTAGATAGGAAGTTTTTGGCAAGAATAGGAAAAGCCTGTCATGTAAAAAGGGGCTTGTTGAGTGCTTTCAGCAAAGGGCATCTTGAAAAAGAATGTGTGATATTCCTACACTGTTCCCCAAAGGTGAACTATGATCAAATGCTGCACAGAGGACCACATAGGTAATCTAGAGAGCCATGCTTGTCTTTCCATGGAGTAAACTGGTGTTTTCAAGACAGATTTTTCCCACATCTTTTCTATACCTCTCCCAAAACCAAGTAAAGGAATTCTGCATGTTTAAAGTGCAGTTTGTCATAAAACTTTTTAAATCAGAGGTTCTCAACATGTGAGCCAAGACTCCCTTACCAAACCTCTACCTCGAAAAATGTTACATTATGATTCATAACAGTAGCAAAATTACAGTTATGAAGTAGGAACACAAATAATTTTATGATTGGCTGTCACCACAACATGAGGAACTGTATTAAAGGGTTGTGGCATTAGGAAGGTTGAGAACCACTGCCTTAAATGGAGTGTCTCTTGTTAGCGTTCATAGTACTGAGCTGCTTACTGAGGCTATTAGTGCAAACTCATTGGTTCTGCTGGGTTTTATTTTGTACCTTATTATATTCTAACTACATTCTAAGATGCTGTAGGCATGTCAGTGCCTTATGTACACTGTCCCATCTGCAGTACCTGAACTACCACTAGAGTTCTGGAGATGGTAATGAACCAGCTAAGACTCCTAGCAATAGTGAATGAATAGCCTAAACGAGGTTGGACTTCCAGTGGAGGAATTGGTAAGCCAGCCCAGTCACACAACCTCTGACCTATGCATTCCCTCTTGTATTTAGGCCTGGCAAGGCAATGCTGTTGTAGAATATTAGTTGAGGATGTGTTACATTTGTTTAATAATGTAAAGGTGTGTTGCATTCTTTTATGTTGCATTTTATTTAACTCTGTGAAGCTGTGTTACTTTGCCTGTCTAAAACACCTGATTGGACTAATAAAGAGCTGAATGTCCAAAAGCTAGGCAAGAGAAAGGATAGGCAGGGCTGGAAGGCAGAGAGAATAAATAGGAGGAGAAATTTGGGAAGAGAAAATCAAGGAGCAAGAAAAAGAGGAGGAGAGGGAGGAGGGGAGGACATCAGGGGCCAGTTACCCAGCTACACAGCAAGCCACAGAGTAAGAAATAAAGATATACAGAAATAGATAAAGGTAAAATTCCAGAGGCAAAAGGTAGACAGGCCAATTTAAGCTAAGAAAAGCTGGTTATAAACAAGCTAACCTAAGGCCAGGCATTCATAAGAAGGAATAAGTTTCTGTATATTTATTTGGGATCTAGGTGGTGGGCCCCCAAAGACCAAAGAGTAAAAATAGTTAAAAATCAACCAACAACACAATCCAGTGTAGGTAATAGGTTCTTAAGAACCAACCAAACATTGGGGACAGCTCTTCTCCTATTGTTAGGAGTCCCACAAACAGACCAAGCTACACAACTGTCACATATATGTTTCAGAAGGCTTAGGTTGGTCCCATGCAAGTTCCCTGGTTGTTGGTTCAAACTCTGCAATTTCCTATGAGTCAGGTTAGTTGTTTCTGTGAGTTTTCTTGTAATGTCTTTGACCCCTCTGGCTCCTACAATCCTTCTTAAATCTCTTCAGCAGAATTCCTTGAGCTCATCCTAATGTTTGGCTGTGGGCCTCTGCATTTGTTTCCATCAGCTACTGGATGAAGGCTCTCTGATGACAAATCATTTGTGAATGGCTGGAGTATAGTAGAATAGTTCATGAGGACATCACTTAGTGATACATTAAGTAAAATATTTACAGAATACTTGTTATTCACACAAGATGTCCTCAGAACCTCCCTTTTTCCAGGTTTTATAAATGTAAGATATATTCCTGAGAATATAAGGAAAGTGTTTGCACTAATAAGGAGGAAGGCAGAGAGGGGAGGTACATTTTAATAATGTATATGCTTAGACTAAATGCATATCTTGTCTGACCAATGCCCAGGGCACAGTGCTCTGTCCTCTGAATATTTCCAGTCTTTGCTCTGGGGACACACTGGGGAAAAATTAACAATTTACCAAAAGGAGCCAAGGAATCCAAAAGCTTTCTTGTCAAGTACAAGTAGACATTGCATTTGCATTATACCAGAGTCAAATCTAAGGTTTGTAAAAGCTTCATGTATTACTTTATAAGAACTTCGAACTGTGGAGTAGGTTACTACCTGATAAGACTGCCAGCAAAAATAATCATGTCAGTTTCACTGGTCTTGCAACCTGGTGAGTTCCAAAAAAAGAACAGTGCTTTAAACTGCACTGTTTATAATACTGGGTGCTTCCTTGGAAACCACACTGACCCTGAGATGACGGAAAATTTGGAGTAAAAGCTTGGATGTAGCTCATAAATTGGATTTAAATGAGATGTCTAATGTGGAGCCACTTGAACATAACACAAAGAGCTTTTCCCTGAATTCAAAAGCAAAAGCAGGGAAACATGTTAGGCTCTACGAGAGCCAGCTGTATGTGAGAAAGTGAAAAGGAAATGTTTTGTTTTTACTGAGAGTGCTTTTACATTACTCAAGAATAGAAGGTGATGACCGGATGCCTGAGATGCTTCATCAATAAGGAAGTCATCAGTTGTTTACAAGAAACTTCAAAAATCATGAGGAAAAGTTATATATTTTTTTTCAAGACAGGTTTTTTCCATGTAGTTTTGGTGCCTATCCTGGATCTTGCTCTGTAGACCAGGCTGGCCTTGAACTCATGAGTTCCAGAGATATCTCAGAAAGTCATGGTTGCCTTTGCCTGTGTTACCAGGCAATAGTTAGGTCTGGGCTAGGTATTTTCAATTCCTTGGCCTCTTATTCAAAAAACTGAAATAGGAGGCTGGAGAAATGGTTCAGAGGTTAAGAGCACCGACTGCTCTTCCAGAGGTCCTGAGTTCAATTCCCAGCACCCACATGGTGGCTCATAACCATCTGTAATGAGATCTGGCACCCTCTTCTGTATGCATAATAAATAAATAAACCTTAAAAATATTTTTTAAAAAACTGAAATAGAGGCTCACAAAGATTAAGAAAATTCCAAAGAAATTTATCCAAAACAAAGTGAATGTATAGAATAAGAAACCATGCTCAAGTGTATAAGTGGGCAACTGAGTGAGGAGTTCACAAGAACCCTCAAAAGTGTTTGTGGTTCCTTTTAGGAGAGTTTAGGGGTAGGAGTTGTTTCTGCAGAACATATCACAGAAGGTTCTATGTTTGGATTAAAAAGCTTGGATTACATAAACCTTTGTTCATTACATATGTTCTTTGCTACTAGACACCTGGTTTTAGTCACTGATATACTTTCTATAAAAGTTCCACATTAAGAGATCAGTCTATGTCATACTCTAAGTCATGCCATATTGCATAGAACAGTGTTTTTTATGATGTGCATTACCATAGGAGACTTCATTTTATAGCAGCTTTTGATTGTGTTAGTTAATGCTGAATGGTGGCTGCAGTCCCTGCATGGACACACAAACTGCATCATGTCAGGCACTGCTCATCCAGAACAGACCTAAGTAATTTATTCCAGGGAGTAGGAAGTGAACCACTCTATAAATTTATTGGGGTGAATTGAGACATCAGGAGATCATGAGTGTATTAAAATCATGTTAGGGAAATTAGGCCTAAGAATCTACCAGACACAGAAGACCTAGGAAAGGATAGAAACCCTTTATTTAGACCCCATAAAGTTATGGGCAACTAATGTTGGTATGGCCTGGCCCCTCACCAACCTACCATATGGCACCTGGTGTGTGTGTGTCAAGGACTGACAAGTAGAGTATTCCTCAACTGTCCCCAGAGCTGTAGGTGGGTCCAGTCCACACTTATCATGGCCTTCTCAATTGCCTGTAAATCCACTTGTTTGTCCACCTGGACCTGAACCTCTTGTTTCCTGTTTGTGGAGACTAGCCTTTCACCTTGCAGTAAAAACAACTTCATTCTGAAACCTTGACTTCAGCAGCTCCAGCAGTGCTTCCTTTCAGTACTGGCTTCATTCATAATCAGTACAAATTTCCTCTATGTGTATTTATGAAACCTTTTGAACTCTGCTGCAGCCTCTTTAACTTGTATTTATTCCACAAACCTAATACGTCCATGCAGATATCTAGACATAGCTACTGTATTCAGTATGACATCAGAGTTAATATTAAGAACCTGCCTTATGTTGGCCAGTATGCTAAGGTAGGAGAATGATATGACAAGTTTCTGTTATTGGAACCACTGAACCTTGTAAATTTATTGTTATTTACTAAATTCTGGTGTATGGAAAGACAAAAATATGCTGTCTATACTTCTGATATTTCATACATAGAACATTCCCTAAACTAGTCTAGTCCAGATGGACCCATCATTCTTGGTTTCAGGGTGAGTTTTGGGGCATGTTTGACTAGAAATGGGTCATTATTAAGAGTGCAGAGAAGGGTATCTGCCTATAGTACCTGAAGGTGTGTGGACTAGGCTGCTAAGGTGTCCTCTTGGAAGAAGAGTGTTGTATAATCCAAACAAATGAAGTCACAGGATGTGAAGCTATTCCCTATACTTCCTGTCTTGCCTAGGCATGCACAAACTTCTTTGCAACGTCTATAGACCTTATACTTTAGTCTATGGAACACTTAATATGACTTGAAGGAGAAACATTGTTGCTGATTTTCTTCTAATAGTTCAGACTGTTGTCGTTTTCTGGTCATGGCCCAGAATCATGTATTTCTGGGCTGAATTAGTGGTATATAAGAAAACAGGGCAATGGCAGCAGAGCCTTGATAACAATGAACATCATTACTGGATACGGTCACATGAATCTGTAATCCCAGCACTCTGACAGCTGAGTCAGGAAGATTATAAGCTCAGGGCCATCTGGTTGGATAGGCCTATCTAAAAAAAAATCAAACAAATAAATAAATAGAAGAGGAAATAAATAACAGAGTTGAAAGAAGAGGAGGAAGAGGAAAAAGAAGAGAAATGTGAACTCTTTTTATCCACCACCAACAATACTGACATGTTGATGCATCCTAACGGCTCCCTCCAGGGAAGGGGTGAGAAGGCACAGTGTCAAAAACATGAATATTAGGAGTCAGTTGACAGAAAACAGCAGACTTGTTTATTCAATTACAGGGAAGGCCTTATACACCCTCCTCCCAGCACCCAAGCTGTGTTCCAATCTGGTGGCACTGTGTGGTCAGCCCTAATTGGCTGGGCATGATCAGGAACTCTGATAGCACCTGTTGCTAGGCTCTCGGGCAGACTCCAGGTTGGCTCATAAGGAAGTATGTTATGTGCATGCCTTGGCAACTGGTTTGAGTCAATTTCCTCAACCTTGTGGGCCTGTCCTACTATACTGACACAATATCACACAACATTGATAATAGAACAAAATATGGACAAAAGTGATACATGATATAAATCGATATCTAAATAATGTATAAATATTTGGAAAGATTTGTTTATAACTGTAAATCAACTAGATGAGAATAATAGATGTTTCAAAGTTCCATTGCCATCATTTCTTCTCAGTTGAATATATTCTTTAATGACTTACATGGTAATTATTTCATACTCTGTAGAAAGCCACAAAAAAGTAGATTCCTTTCTCCTTAGTTCTTTTTTTTTTTCAGACAAGGAAACTGTGTTTAGAGTAGAAGCCACACAGTCTATCCTCCTATGCAAAGCTCCTATCAGGACATTTTGTCCTTGAGCTGTGAACATTTTGGCCTCAGACAGGTCAGCACCACCTCCATCATCATTGCAGATGATCTCCTATTCAGCTTTCAGTGATGCTAATCACAAAGGATAGCCCCAGGTACAACTAGCAGCTTCACTGATCATTTTAAAATTGGCAGTTGCAAGCAGGTGACACATATTCCTTCTTTTATCCTGCTAAAGATCAAGTGTTCTTACTTACATATCATTCTCATAGGATGTCACTAAATTGTTTTTCTGGCAGAAGAATAATGTGAACAACATCTATACCTTCTACCCAAAGTCCCAATAATAAATAGGGTATGATTCCACCAAGGTTCTCTCTGGGGAACCAATGGGTTTATTGGGCTTACTACTTACTGAGCATAGATAAGCAGTTACTGACAGGACCATGGGTGACTCCAAAGCAGGATCAGTACAAATTCATTCCCCACATTCATGATGACTCCACATAGCTATGTAGATGGAGGTCCCTCACTTTAATACAAATAGTTATAATCTGCACACAAATTGCTAGAAGTGGTTGGAAACTGAAATGAGGATGCAGTAGCCTCTCCCTACTGAAATAGTATTCTCTCGTTGTGATTGCCAGCCTGCAAATAGCAACATGGAGACTTAGAATTAATTTAAAAACTTGGCCTTAGTTCAGGCTTTTTTTTTCTAACTAGCTCTTATAACTTAATTAACCTGTTTCAATTAATCTGTGTTCTATAATGTGGCTTGGTTACCTTTCCACTGTCCTGTATGTCTGACTTGTTCTATGTTCCATTGGGGTCTCCTGGGCACCTAGATTCATCCCTCTGACTTCCTCTCTGCCCAGAAGTCCCACCTATCCTCTCCTGCCCAGCTATTGGCCATTAAGCTTTTTATTACACCAATCAGAAGATACCTTAGGCAGAGACACATCTTTGCACTGTAAAAAAAATTCTGCAGCCACACTCTACCATAGCCTATGAGGTAATGTCAACATGGCTACAGTATCAAAGATTATGAACTCATAAAGTAGGCAGAGCTGACATCATTGATGATGGTGGCTGATTGGATCCCTTACAACATAGAGTGATCACAGTATTTAATAGGAAGCAACCTATTAAATGAGCCACACCTCTCTACTCCAACTGCTAATAAACAATAGGAGTCAAATTGCACAAGATTATAAAACAACAATAACACAACCACACACAGAAGGGAGAGAGAGAGCACTGACTTTCTATTCTCCTACATTTTATCTTAGGTGTTATAGACTTCTATCACTGCATTTTCTCTTTCCTTTCTGATTAAAAGAGTAGCAATACTGTTGCTTAAAAAACAAAGCTAGATTGGCTTCTAAAGAGTATGTTTTTCCTCTTTGCATTGTTTCTTCTGCCTTTTTAGCAAATTAAGTGTTGACCTTCAACTTCTGCCATGGTCATCCCTTGCCTGCTATCTCACCTGGTTTCATTGATTGTTTCTGCCATCTTGGTGAGGAAAGATGACCTCAGAGTAAGAATTATTAGGCAGAACAGAAACCTTCTGTAAGGATCCCACACATCATACTGTAAAGCCCTTTCTAAGGGAGATACTCAGCAAATTATTCCAGTCTCACTCTCACATTTAACACTCTCTAGAGACTGAGGCAAAGCTGAAAAGAATGCAGAGAATCACACGATGAGCTAATTCTACCATTGTTATCTGAAGGGTACCAGGGCACAGGTAGATATTTAAAGAGAAAGAAAAGTTCCTGTAGTTTGTTGTATTTCAGAAGTTTTGCCAAAATGAGAAACTCGGCTTTTCAAGCTCTTAGATGAGCTGTAGACCCATTATGATAAAGAAAACAAATGCACACACACCCCCACACACATGGATATTCACTTATTTTCGCTTTAATAAAGCCAGAAAAGTAATAGTCATCCCTTATATCTTAAGATAGTAGGAATAATTTAAATTTTGTATAATAAAAAAATAAAAGTATTTAAATCTATATCTTATCAGTGGAAGAAAAAATGTAAGATATATCATTATGTTCTTGCCTTAGTGAAAATGTAAATGAATCATAATTTGACTTTTTTTGAGAATACCATTATTATGAACATGATTTTTTTATATCTTTTGGGGAAGTGCTATTTTTCTCTGATTCCCCATCTCATTTATGAGATAATGATAAGGTTAACTGAAACAAGTTCAAGGTCATGTTATGCTTTTAATATTTTTGCTTAATCATGTTGAAAATACTAAAAATTTTAGGCTGGGGTATAGCCCTTGGGCTCTTGCATGCAAAAAGCTCCAATCTAGAATGCATTTATAGGTTAATGGAAGTAACAGGATAGCTAGGTCTGCTCTAAGTGACCTTAGACAGTGATCTATTCTGGGCCACAGTTTCTATAGCTATCAGAAAAGCAACCACACAGAGAGTCAATGAAATTCAGTAATGATCATTTTATTAAGAATTTGTTTGGATTACTTAGTATATAATTGTGCTCTTTTGGAGGTACAGTGTGATATTTTGATACAAGTATACATTGTTTAACAATCCGATGAGGATAAGCTCATCATCATTGCATGTATAGTTTCTTCTGGTGACAGCATTCACTGAGAAGGACAGAAGTGCAAGCACACAGACAGAGAGGAAACCTGGACTCAGAGTCTCATGATTTTGGCTGACTCTGGGAAACAATTCTAAAGTATCTCCAAAGTGCTTTTACAGGCAAACTTCCTCTCCATCACCCAAAACAAGAGTAATACTTCTGTCGTTTTTCTCTTGCTCTCTCCATAGCAGCCCTACTAATAGGACTCACATCTCCCTCACTGTCTGCACCAATAAACCAGACTGCTTGTAAATGCACATCAAGTGCACCTTTTATGCAAGGCACACTTTTAGGAGTTGACTTTTCAAGCATAGAGGGACAAAAGTATAGTTATTCCAACTGAACTTACAGGCTCCTAAGAATGTTTGCAGGTTACTCTCCATAGACAAACAATTAGAAACACAGATGACCCTCCTAGCCATATTGAACCCTGCTCCCTCTGTGATTAACAGCCCAATTAACAAGGCTGGTTTAGCACTTGTACTAGAATTACTTACAGGTGCAAATATTCTGAAGATAATTATAAGCTGGCTCCAATTTTGCTTTGTCAGGAACAATCATAAAAATGTATTTTAAAGTTCCACTTATGGGACCATCTGGGGCACAATGTTGTTACCTCAGCTCCCGTGGTATTCAGAACTAAAAACAAAGGTTTTAAAAACATACAACCCAAACATTTTTCTTGTTTTTTATTTAAAGCATATTCAGAAATTTCCTACCAATTATGTATTTGATAGTTTGGGGTTTCTGTTCCAACTCTGCCTGTAAAAAGATGTATTTCAAATTGTATAACACCTCAGATACAGACTTCGTTTCCTATTCAAACTTTTGAGTTTTATTATTTAGTATTCATTTGGCACATAGGACTTGTAAATCACTTTACAATAATTAGTTAAAGAAAAACACAGATGGATATTTTGGTATTCAGATTATGTCATACACTGATATTTACTTCAAATATGTATAAATATACGTGTGTTGCCAAACTTGTTTCATAAGTATGAAACTGATTTTTTTCAAACATATTCTTTGTGTACAGTTCTATCATTACTCTTCTAATTGCATCCAATAGTGATCAATAACTTCTACTTATCAATTTCCTGGTTAGTAGACATAGACCTAAATTAGTTTATGACCCTCCATTAAGAGATTTACGTTTAGCAACACTTAATAATATTTAAGTCAACTAAATACATGAAAGATTCATTGATTTTTCTAATGCAAGTTTGTATGCTCTTCTTTCACACCTGTGAAACAGCATTCTAGATCAGTAATAATGTTCCATATCTACATGTTTCTGCCTCCTTCCTTTCTCTTGGAAACACACATAAACTGTAATTCAATTGCACTGCAGACCTAAGAAATAAGGTAACAGCTTAGGGCAGGAGAAAATAACTACTAGTTATGTTAGTTGGGTACTAATATATTGTGCACATGAATAATTGAGTATATATATTCACATGTTTGTCAAAAGACATGTTTCAAAATTAAAGTACATAACACTGGTATTCACAATATCTTTAAAATAAAAACAAACAAATGGTCAACTCCCCCTAGAAGAGAAGAAAAGACTATTGAGAATCATCTATTCTCTTTAGCACTAGAAGGTACTCTGAAGGGAAGAGAAACCTGGACACCAACCCAGCCACAAAACCCTGGACCTACCATCTGTCTTGCCTGCAAGGTGTACTGAGACAAGATGATGCAAAACTTGTGGGAGTGGCCAACCAATGTTTGGTTTAACTTGGGACCCATGCCAAGAGTGGGAGCCCATGTCCTACACTTCCTGGATGGCCAAGAACCAGAGACTGGATAGCCCAGAGACCTAGGATAGAACTAAACATGACTGGGAAAGCAAATCAATGAAATGATTCCTGATGATATTCTGCAAAACTCATAGATCAGTGCCTTGTCCAGTCATCATCAGAGAGGCTTCCTCCAGCAGCAACTGGGAGCATGGACAGAGACCCACAGACAAACATTATGCAGAGAAGGTCTATATTGGAGGACTTCATCGGATCTCTCCCCTGGGAGACTGGAGAACCCTGAGGAAGAGTCAGAGAAAAGGCTGTAGGTGTCAGAGGGGATGGAGGACACCAGGAGAACACCGACCCACTAAATCAACTAAGGAGCTAATAGGGGCTGGAACAGACTGAAGCAGCAAGCATGGGTCTTACATAGGTCAGCACCGAGGTCCTCTGTTTATTGATTATGATTGCTAGTTTGGTGGTTTTGTGGGGACTCCTAAAAGTGGGAGTAGGTGTGTCTCTCACGCTTTTGCTTGTTCTTGGGACTCTTTCTCTCCCATTGGGTTGCTTGTCCAACGCTGAACGCTTTGACCCTGACTTCTTACATCTTGTTTTGTCTTGTTTGGTTGTCCTCTCCTGGAGGTCTGCTACTCTGGAGAGGAAACTAAGCAACAGTAGATCTGGGGGAGAGGGGAGGTGGGGGTAGCTAGGAGGAGTGGAGGGAGGAGAAAAATGTGGTTGGGATCAATTTTATGAGAGAAGAATCTATTTTCAATAATTAAAAAATATGTAATAACAAGGATGACTGGACTGCTACTCACATCACCAGTGAGGCTACCTGGAAAACGCGACCCCAAGAGAGACACGGAGAAATGGGTGAGATCTACATGAACAGTCTGGACATGAGTGGAATATGTAATAACATCAGGAATAAAAAATCAAATATGCATAAACTATCTAGAAAATTCTAAAAACTGAATGGTACTTTTTAACAATCAACTGGAACATTTAGAGAAGATATACAAAGTACATGAGAATCCTGGGTGGATGAATTAAAGGGCAGTATTGAGATATTTGATCTCTAAGCTTTGTGTGCTTTCTTCTACCTAAGGGCCAGGTTGCTTTAGGACAGACTTGAAACATGTCACCAAGGATGAGATCATTTTTGTGTCACTTAATTTATAAGAACTAAATAAAATTCAGAAAGTGTATTAGTTACTTTTCTGTTGCTGTAACAAAACATCACAACCAAGACAGTTTATACAAGAAACAGTTTACTTTGGCGTCCTGTTCCAGAGGTTAGAGTCACAATGATAGAACAGCATGGCAGCAGGCACAGGAAGCTAAGAGCTCACGTTTCGACCCATAAGCACAAAGCAGAGCAAGGGTATGAACTGGGAATGGGGCAAGGCTTTTAATCTCAAAGCTCACTTCCAGTAATTTATCTCATCAGCAAGAAAGTTACACTTGAATCTCCCCAAACAATGACACCAATTGGAAACTAAGTGTTCAAATGCCTGAGGCTTTGAGGGACATTTTTTATTCAAAGCATTACAAAAAGAATTTAAGTTTAAAATAAGCCTACAATCCATAGGTACCAAAAATGTATAGAAAATAGTACTGAGATTTTAGTAATATATGAATTCTCTTTTAGAAAAATGAGCCCTTAATTAATTTACACACTTAGTATATTATCAATATTGTGAAACCGAAAGTAAATTTAAAATCATATTTAGAGGCAGCAAAGTTAAACACATTTACTACTGACAACCTGAGTTCTGTTCGTGAGACTCATGTCTGGAAGAAGGGAACAGATGCCCAAAAACTGCCCTCAGACTTTTATATGCACTCTATGGAATTCAGGCAAGCACACACAATAAACAAATAAATTAATTAATGTAAATTTAAAACAATATTTAAAAAGTACTTATTAGGAAAAAATTCACACAATTCAACAATGAACTTTTAATCATATAAAAGTAATGTATGGTATTTTTATAACACATTTTCTACTATAACATTAATTTAGGCATGCACTGTAGTATTTCATAGAAAAGGGCCTACTTTTTTTCTGTTTTAAAGTTTAAAATATCTGATAAATATACCCATTCAGATGAATTCATTTGAAAAGTATTATTAATATTTTAAAATTCGGTTTACTAATTACTCCTCATCAGAATTCATAGTTTTATAAAACCTTTGCTAATGAAGAATTGCACACTCTTCAAACACCAATTTTAATCAAGTGCCACATAATTATGTAAATATACCCAGTTCACTTAAAAATAAATTAGCATTGTGACAGGATGAAAGCATATTATTAAATGGCTACTCTGCCTTTTATTGCTGGAATAGGTACACACAGAATCTCCAATGCTTATTCATAATTATATTCACATATGAAAATTACTGTATATTGTTAAGTCTATGTTTCATCTACCCAGTCTTTGATATCATTACAATTTTTGTAAAGATTTTCATATTTTAATACTGATCTTCAAGCATCAGTCCTAGGATTCTGGTTCATTAAATCAAATGTGAGGCCAAGATGTGCAAGAAGGGACAAGAACTTCTGATCCAGAAGTGACTTTTCTACATTAACTGCCATTTAACCCTGACAAATGTCACAGTTAATAATAAAATATTAGAATAAATTGGAACTGAAATCATAGACAATTTTAATAACTACTCTTATTTAACATAATAAAGAAATAAAGGGGAAATTAGATATGAGATGAGACTTTTGCAAATTAGTAACAGTGTGTGTTCTGCAGGTGTTATTAACTAACACCCTAGGGGATCCCAGAGCATCACCTAAGAAGTCTGTGTAATAATAGGAGAACTTAATTTCCTTAGCACATGCTTGGTTGGCTTGCATTTATGTGCTCCTTTTATTTATTTTTTTTTGTAATTATAATAAAATTGCATCACTTTATCTTCCCCATCCTCCCTCCAAACTCATCAATTTACCATTCTTTGCTCTCTTTTAAATTCATAGCCTTTTTTGTTAATTGTTATTACGTGCATATATGAATATGTATATACATATATACTCCTAAATATAACCTGCTCTGTCTACGTAATGTTTCTTGTATGTGTGTTTTCAGGGCCAATAACCAATTGGTGTGCTCAGAAGACTGTTTCTCCTGTTCTCAGCATTCCTTAGTTGCAACCTCTTAGGCTTTTTCTCATCAACGAAGAGGTTGAGGCCTCTTAGGCTTTTTCTCATCAACTTTGGCACATCCATTGTTGTTGTACTTGTTCAGCTCACGGTTAAGCAGTCATGATGGTGAGACTTTATGGGTGTAGTTTCTGATATTACTAAGAGACAAAATCCCATGAGCTCTCTGATCCTCTGGGTCTTATGATCTTCTGCAATCTTTTCCAATGTGGGAGTACTGTGTAGATATATCCATTGAGACTGGGCTCCAAGACTCTGCATTTTGACAGGTTGTCATTTCTGTAATAGTTGCCATCTGCTTCAAGAAGGTTCTTGATGAGCAATGAAGACTACATTTATCTGTGGGTATAAGGAAAACTGTTTAGATGGTTGTTAGGGATGATGAGGTTAGAATCCTGTACTATCTTCCAAAGAAGCAGTCGTTAGTTTCCAGCATCCATATGATGAGTCTCACAATCACCTGTAACTCTAGCTCCAGGGGACCCTGCGCCTTCTTTTGGCCACTAGAGACATTTCATTCACATTTCACCCCAAAGAGACCACACATATATAAATAATTTAAATATAATAAATAAATAAATCTTTAAACAAAATGGTGACTTGATTTTTCCCTCTTTGAATTCCCCATTCTCTGTGTACATTGTCATTTTTTTTTTTGTTGTTGTTGTTGTTTGTACTTGGTAGGTATTCCATCTTTTTATGTGGCTGGTTTACTTCTTAAAGTTTATTTAATTAAGGTATTTTTTCATTTATTTTACATACCAACTACAGTTTCCCTTTTCTCTGCTGTGGGATGTTCTGTATGTCCTATGGGAGCCCTTTCTTGGGTTCCTCATGGCTTTACCCAGCAGGTCCGCATAGAGGATGATTAGGACCATGGGCCTGAGTGCAGGTGTCTGAGATGGTCTGCACTTGGCTGTGCTGGGAGATGGTCTGTATGGCAAATATGTTGCTCTGATTGGATTGGTCAATAAATAAAACCTGATTGGCCGTGGCTAGGCAAGAAGTATAGGCAGGACTAACAGAGAGGAGAAATAAAAGAACAGGAAGGCAGAAGGACTCACTGCCTGCCAGCCGCCCGCCAGGACAAGCAGCATGTGAAAATGCCAGTAAGCCACGAGTCGCGTGGCAGGGTATAGATTTGTGGAAATGGACTAATTTAAGCTATAAGAACAGTTAGCAAGAAGCCGACCATGGCCATACAGTTTGAAGCAATATAAGTCTCTGTGTTTACTTGGTTGGGTCTGAGTGGCTGTGGGACTGGCAGGTGACAAGGATTTGTCCTGACTGTGGGCAAGGCAGGAAAATTCCAGCTACATTCCTCCTCTATTCCCATTCCCTCCCCTCATTGACCAGGCTGGGAATTCCATTTTAACCACAAAGAAAAATAGAATGATGGACTCAGAAGCAAGTTTTCTGTTCTATTGTAGGTACCCAGAGCTACAAGATTATACTTAAATGTACATAATTGTAGATTATCATCAAAATACAACACCAAATGAAAGTGTTTTGCTTTGAAAGAAAAATCCACAAATTATCTGGGTACACAGAGTGTGAGACATACAGTTAGAGACCAATATAACATAAATGTTGATTATTATGAAAATATTCCAATATAAAATTGAATCCAACAACACTTTCTAATAATTAATTATTATAAGAAGGATTTTATCAGGAATATGGTTCACCCTTATGCAAACTACTATTATGATTCCAGCACAATGATTAGAGAAAAGCAAATGACAACCCAAATAGTTACAAGTATCCTGGTGAAATTCACCCATTCTTAGAAAAGATGGAGTAGAAAACCTACATTTTTTTAAAAAGGAGTTTCTTCATAAAACCAAAGAAAATATTAGGTTTGATCATATAAAATAAGATTTTAGGAAATAAGTTAGATATTCAGGCTCTTTAAATGTTACCATCACCTTAGGTAGTCTACTAACTTTAATATTCAGTGTAACAATACAAAGTTTAGTTTAATAAGTAGGCCACTTACAAAGATAACACATGAGCACTAATAGTCATGCTTATTCTCCTGACAAGAACGCAATGGAAATAGTGAGGAAAAAAAAAGTCCTTATTGAAAATAAACAAGAGCTTTGAAACAACTAGACAACAGGACATTTCAGAAAAAATTCAAGGACTTGAGGCTGAAGTAGTTACTCAGTGGTTATAGCAGAGGTCCCAAATTAAGTTCCCAGCACCCAAGTCCACTGCCTCACAATCTACTTACTGTAACTCCACCTCCAGGGATATCTGACACCTCTGGCTTCTGGAATCTAAATGTACATGCACATGTAAACACAAAGACACAGGTGTGCACAAGCACACACACACAATAATTATAATAAATCTTAAAAGTTCAAGGAGATATATATATATATATATATATATATATATATATATTCAATAAAATATAATCATTAGACATGTCCTCCAACAAATAGAAAATCATTGGGTTGAGGTTTAGTCAATTGCCCTAGCTAAATATAAAACCTGGAAAATTCATTAAAAAATTATTTTCAAAAATTGGAGAGCATAGCACAGAGCAGAAATGTCCAAAGGAAAAAAAACATTTAATAAAGTAAAGTTAATAATTGCCTCCAGCTTAAGCCAGGAAGGGGAAACAAGTGAAAGCAATTGATCCGGAGTTCAGTATGGATAGTGGATTTCCTAGGACATCAGTACATGTAGATTCATAAGGAAGAATTCCAGGCAAATGATGATGAACATGGGCCTCCAATAGTGTAGCCAGTCATCTCTGCACTTCTTCCCATCATGATCTCAACATCCCTCGCCTGCAGAATCCCTCCTCTTTTTCATCAATTGGATTCCCAGAGCTCAACCTGGAGCCTGGCCATAGATCTCTGCATCTGCCTCCATCAGTCTCTGGACAAAGGCTCTATGATGATAGTTAGGGTATTTGCTAGACAAGTCACCAGAATAGACCAGTCCAGGCACCCTCTGGACCACTGCCAGCAGTCCAAGGTGGTGTTATCCTTGTGGGTTCCTGAAAGCCTCCCCATCACCCTGCCTCTTCCTTTTCCCATGATGTCCTCATCTATCATGGTATCTCCCTCCCTGCCCTCCCACTCTACCCTGTTCCAGCTTGACCCTCCCATTTCCCTATGTTTTCATTCCCCACTCCTAGCCCTCTGCCACCCCCCCACACACCCAGTCCACTCATGCAGATCTCATCCATTTCTCCTTTGCTGGGTCATCCATGTGTCCCTCCTAGGGTCTTTCCCTGTTAGCTAGCCTCTCTGGAGCTGTGGGTTGCAGTCTGGCCATCCCTTCCCTCACATCTGGTACCACTTATGAATGAGTACATACTATGTTTGTCCTTCTGAGTTTAGGTTACCTCACTCAGGATGATATTTTCTATTTCTATCCATTTGACTGCAAATTTCATGATATCATTGCCTTTTTACTGCTGAGTAGTATTCCATTGTGTATATGTGCCACATTTTCTTTATCCATTCTTCAGTTGAGGGGCATCTAGGTTATTTCCAGGTTCTTCCTATTAAGAATAGTGCTGATATGAACATAGTTGAGCATGTGTCTTTGTGGTAAGATTGAGCATTCCTTGGGTATATGCCTAAGAGTGGTATAGCTGAGTCTTGAGGAAGACTTATTCCCAATTTGCTGAAAAACTGCCATACTGATTTCCAGAGTGGCTGTACAAGTTTGCATTCCCACCAACAGTGGAGAAGTGTTCCCCTTGCTCACATCCTCTCCAACATACGCTGTCTTCAGTGATTTTGATCTTAGCCATTCTGACAGGTATAAGATGGTATCTCAGAGTTGTTTTGATTTGCATTTCCCTGATGACTAAGGATGTTGAACAATTCTTTAAATGTCTTTCAGCCATTTGAGCTTCTGTTGAGAGTTCTCTGTTAAGCTCCGTAGCCCATTTTTTAATTGGATTGTTCAGTATTTTGAAGTCTAGCTTTTTGAGTTCTTTATATATTTTGGAGATCAGCCCTCTGTCAGATGTGGGGTTGGTGAAGATCTTTGTGGCAATGAGGCCCCCAAGGAGCTGGATTAGGCCCTCTGGATACAGAAGACGGTTGTTTGTCTTGAACTGTTTGGGGAACACCCAGGCAGGGGGATCAGGATCCATCCCTGGTGCATGGGCAGGCTTTTGGGAATCTGGTGCCTGTGGTGTGGCACCTTTGCATGCAGCCTTGGTACAGTAGGGAAGGGGCTTGGACCTGCCTAGGCTCAGTGTGCCAGGCCCTGCTGACTCCCCATGGGAGAACTTGATTTGGGGGATGTGGGGATGTGGGGTGCCTTGGGAGGGAGGGCTGGGATCTGTGGGTGGTATGTAGAGTAAGTAGAAAGTTTCTTAATAAAGAAAAAAATAAAAATTAAAAAAAAAGATGATGAGTGGAAGGCAGTGTCCTAAGGCAATGCAGAGGCCCTCACCTCCAGTTTCAGCACTTCAGAACATACCTATAAGGCAGCCACTCAATGCTGAGTAACAATCACCAAAGAGAAGTCAGAGAAGTCCGTCAGTTCATAGAGGACAAGAGATAATTGACATCAGAGACATGCAGAGCAGGAGACCTCTAATAGTGCATGAAGGATGAAGTTTGAGAATACTTAGGACAGTAGCCACATGAAGGATGAAAACAGCTCTTGGTTAGTCTCTTCATCCTGAACAAAACAGCAAATCCAAAAGCAGCAAACTTTCTATAAATTACTCAGCTATTTTCTCATTCTCACTGGAAACATTGTAAGACATGGAAGAGTAAAGACACCATATTAATTCATAGGAAGGAAAACAAAAAGCACAAAGAAATAACCCTCAACCTGGAATTCTATGCACAGTGAAAATAAGTTGCAAAAGTAAAGCTAGATGTATATTTATTATATTCAAAAACTTTGAGAATTCCTTAGTAGACCTATACCTCAGAAATACAAGACTCTTAAGGCAAAAGAGAATGCTCTAAATAGAAACTGGGTCTACATCAAAGGAAAAGCTCACCCAAATCAGATTTTAAAAACTATTAACAATTTTAAGCAAAACATATGTTACTGGTTCTTTGTCTAGCAACACCAAGTGGCCCATTGTATCCATATTATGAGATCTGGAACATGCTGGAATGGGAATTTGATTGCTCATTTGATAAACAAATTCCCCTACACTAGTAGTGGATGCATGCTCAGTTGATTGATGCCTCTAGCTCTATACTCAGCAATAGATGAGCAAGGTTTTCTGACATGCCCTTCCATCTCAACCAAGCAGCCAAAGGAACATTGGAAGACCTGTTATTGTGTAGATTATGGCAATAGTCACCGAATGTAAGTTAAAGAAGGCAACCTGAAGGAATGTCTCCAGGAAGAGGCCTCTTTGCTATAAGTCAAACATCTCCCACCATCCCTCTGGTGTTTATGGGCCCACAAAAATATGTTTCACCAATATAGCACCATGAGCAGGAACTGGGAAAAAGCCTAGTGGAGTTAGGTAAATAAGACAAAAAAATGCAATATTCTGTAAACATATTGCTATTTAAACTATAAATCATACAGATAGGCCATGAAGTACCGGCTATAAAGCCAATTTAATAGAGTTTCTCCAAAATTAAAAGAATTCAATATGATCCCAAATCTTCTAAAACAAAATCCAATTGTCCAACATATATTAGAAAGTCACTCATCATAACTACAATGTGACTAAGAAAAGCATGATTTATATCCACAGTAGAAATATTTTAAATGTCTGTGTAGAATACTTTGAAATTTCTCAAATATGAAGCATAACTATATCATTATATATCTAGTGAATCAAAAATAAATAAGTAACTATGTTTTAAACAGAATAAAACTGAAAATACTACATACCCAAGCTGATGGTTTGCCTTTAAGCAGTATTCACAACAGTATTTTTAGCTCTCAATGCATACAGTATACAAGAAGAGCCAAGCACAGAAACAAGCTGAGGAATTTCCACTTTGTAGAGGTAGTAATGAAGGGAAAATAAATCCCAGTGCAAGAGAAGAAAGATTTCTGGAGATCAAAGTAATAATAAGTGAAATAGAATACATAAAAATAGAAAAATTATAAACACTAAAAGCTAGCTTTTGGAGAAAAATTCAATACAATTGATAAATATTTAATCCAGAAGGGTGTGAAGGACAGTCCAGAATTATGAGTATTAGACACATGGACTTATGGATGTATAGTCTGAATTATAAGTAATATGTTTTGTTGTATCATATTTCAAAATATGGTCTTCAGCAACAGAGCTTTATCACCAAATGTTGAGTTATACTTGCCTCTACAGCTCATTTATCTCAGAAACTATATAATATCCCAGTGTATACATATTTAAAATGTGAACATACACTCTCTTGTGGTTATTTTCAATTAAAAAAATAATTACAAGTAGCAATGCTCCAAGTATTTCTATATAAGTTTTCGTTAGCCTAAGTGTTAGATTTCTCACTGGAGAATACAGCCCAGATTGGAACTGATAGCTCCTTGGTTAAGCATATCTTTAACTTTATGAGAGATTCCCTTAAATGCTTTAAAATCACTTCACTATGAGATACCATCATGAGCTGTGTGTACAAGGCTACACTGGCCTCATCAATATTTACATATTATATTATCAGATTTAAAACTTTGGTAGTTTGACAGGTGTGAAAATCTTTGTCTCTAAGGATTTAATTTGTATTTACTTTGATAAGTAGAGAAGATATTTTCATATATTTATTGGTTGTGCTAACACTTCTGTGAAATACATATTAATATTTGTTATTAATATGTTAATATAAACACCTTTGCCTAATCAGTGAAATCTTAAAAACTAATTCGTAATTTTTGTCACAAATACGATTTTAATGTGCAAACAACATCAATCCTTTACTTGTGGTTCATTTTGTGTGTGTGTTATCAAAACAATTTCTCATCTATAATGTAAATATGCAAATACACAATATTGATAATAACTCACATCAGCTAAAATAATACTAGGGAAAAATAACAAAAGCTACAAGAGTCATAGTTCAAGCCTGAAATCCCAACACTGTAGGATGAAATAACATAAATTAGAGGACAGCCTAGGCAACATAATGAGTGTGAAGCAATCTTGAGTTATATAACCTGATCTTGTCTTTAATATGCAAATATAAATAAATAAGTACAATAAAATTAAAAGAAGACCTATTATATAAAAGTAAGAATAAAAAGAACATGGAATTTTTGGAAAATTAAAACACATTTATTATTGGTCAAAATAGAGAACTAAAAAATATTGCCACAAAGTATGATTCTCTAATATATGACATGGATATGACATAATTCAATAGTGATTAAGCTTTATAAAAATGTTTTCAGAATAATTCATATCCATAGGCTAAGATAGTAATAATCATAATGGTTACTTATCCTAAACTTCATGCTTTATAGAAAACTTAACTCAAATGCATTATAGAAATAAATGCAAATTTGTTGTTTTCAACAGAAAATAGGAGAAAATCTTCAAGATGCAGATTTTATTGATGGAACCTTAGATCTGACACTAAAATTCAATTCATAAAATGAAAACTAGATAACTTGAACTAAAAGCAAATAGTAAAACTATTACTTTGTAAAAAGTCACATTAATAAGATCAAAGTGGGTCTAAAGAGATGGCTCAGTGGATGAATCAGTTAATTAACAAGTGTGAGGACTAAGTTAAGATCTCTATACTCATGGAAATACATGTGGCCATGATGGCCTTGCTTGTAATACCAGCATGTGGTAGGTAGTCATGTGATCCATGGAGCAAGCTAGCCCAGTGGAAGGCTCTAAGCTCAAGTGAAAAAGGTTGTCTTAATATGTGAAGTAAACAGTGATCAAGGAAGACATTCAGTGTCAACCATTGGTCTCCACATGCATAAGTTCACATAAATAAACTACAGTCCATTTAACCCGCAATACTGTATGATTAAGCATTAACATCTAACACTACTCATCAATAAAAAGAAATGGACATTTCAAACACATCTATGCATATTTTAATGTATTTGGTAAAAAATGGTATTTTCAAGAGAACACATACTGCTTAATTCCACTTAAATACAATCTGAAAACTAAAAAAAAAAAATACAGTCATTGGAAAAAAAGGGTACTGATTGCTAGGGCATAAAATACGATTATGAAGAAGTACATGAGAAGGATCTTTATGATCATAAAATATATCTTGATTGCACAGTGATTATACAAATAACCACATGTGACAAAATAGCATGCACATTTCCAATGTCAAATTCACCGTTTTGATGTCATACTATAATTATGGAAGGGATAATCATTAGGGGAAATGTAACTGGTCTTCTCTAAACTATCTTTTAACTTCTTGTGAGTCCGTAATTATTTCAAGGCAAGACTTAAAAACTCAAACAATGCTACTCTTTCCACATAGTATTAAGTTAGGAACTTTAGAACAAGTCCAGTTATTAGTTATTTTTAAGCCAGTGAGTCCATTTATCTTTAAATGGTGGTATAATAAATAGTGAAGAAAGATATTCATAGTGTCAGAAGCCTGGGGGAAGGGACACTGGGGCGTCCACTCCTGTTGAATCTAAGCTAGAATTTGTTGTGCAAAGTAAATAAAACAAGAGGTTTCACTGCACACTCTGGACTATCTCTTAGCACTTGCTGCTTCTGTCTCAGACAGAAACATACACATTTGAATCTATATATGCCTCATGCATACTGTTTATGACCACATATTACAACATTAGTCAATCATTGCCTCTTGTCTAAATACCGATCCCTTACCATTTCCTATGTGACTCTAGAGAACAGTGTGTAGCAACTCTGATGTTCATCCTGAGAGCCATTACTCTTGATTTTGATAGTGGAGTTATAGAAAGTGTCCAAATTATGACAAAATAATAAAATCAATACTTATGTCTAGTCTTTGTAATTAGGAAAAGTAACTTGATACTTAAGGCATCTTTAAGGCATCTTTATACTGCACTATTTTGCATTCTTGCCTCCAGTAGAAAAGGGTTTAAGTTTCTCTATGTCCTAACATCCTGGAGAATGTCTTTAATATACAGTATCTGCTCTAGCAGAAATAAGTTAATGTCATATTGTAGTTTTAATTTTATTTCTCTATTGATTAATAATATTTGTAGAAATGCTTATAATGAAAATACCTCTTACATTCTAAGAGACTGGAACATTTTCTGGGCCTCACAGCCAATATTAATAATACACATTGAGCTCACCTTAAACTTAAGATTGCTAGCCTGCTATGTATTCAGCCTGTCATTTGAACTACCTTTAAGAGACTAATGTAACAACCAACATTTCTTGCCTTGGGTCTTCCATGTAGTTAACTTTTACAACCTTAGCTAATGCATAGCAATGCATAGCTTTAATCTTAAATTATCAACTTTTTAATATCTTTGACAAATGAGTAATGCATGTGTTTTCATATGTGTGTTATGGTTTTCTAAAAACCACCAAATATAGGTTGAAAACTGCAATAAAATTATGTATAATTTATATATAATACAAAAATTGTAGTATATAATATATAAATAATAATAAATATTTTATATATAATAAAAGCATACAAATGTTGAATACAACATATGGCTATTTCTTGATAAACAATGATGTTTATAATATTGTTTATTATCTGGACCAGTTGGACTCAGTGACAGAATTCCTTGAAAAACTGTTAAAAGGTTTCTTTAAATTATCCCTTCCCCTTGTGATGTTCTCTATGATGCTCAATAAAAGAAAGACACCAACACACAGAAACTCACACATGTGTCAGATTCACAGGACAGCATTCTTGCAGGCACAGATTTAGACTCATACAACAGATAGACAGGGACAATGAAGAAAACAGAGAGAAAGAGAGAATTCAAATCAGGGCTTACTCTTAGTTAAACGACAACAAGGGGAAGTGCTTTGATTTCTGTCTTTAGTGAGACACCAACACATTATTGGTGACTCCAAGCTTATTTTCAATTTATTCAAACTGACCACAGGTGTTCACCATATTTTCATATATCTGGTGGTCATTTACAAATATGTTTTTTGGAGAAAGTTCATTCATTTCCTGTATTATTTTAAATAAGATTATATGGATTTGTTACTATTGAGGTGTGGAATTTCCTAATATACTTTGGAAGTTAACTTCATATCAGATATATGATTTCAACAGTTTCCCTCATTCCACAGTCTATTCCTTTTTCTGAATGCTGCCTTGTCTTGAAGAAGCTTCTTAGTTTGACGTTACTTTCCTGTATTTGCTCTTGTTCCTTGTGCTTTGGGTGACATATAAAGAAAACTCATCGCCAAGACCAATGTCAATAAATTTTTCATAAAAGTTTCCCTTTGGAGATTTTACCATTTCAGGCCTTATGTTTAAATCTTTATTCAACTCTAAAGTTATCTTTGTACAATATAAGAGAAGGATCCAGTATTTCCCTATTTTTTAACCTTGACATACAATTTTCCAATTCCATACATTGTATATTCCTAGGACTTTTGTAGAAGGTCAGTAGTTTATGTGTGTGAGAATTTAACTTGTGTTCTCCATTACTTAGAACATCTTAAAATGTTGCGGAATCTCTTTTGTTAATTCATTTATATATATATATATATATATATATATATATATATTATATGTGTAATTCATACACATATATTTCATCAAATAATCTATTTTTGTTTACCAGGATATTTATCATTTAAATTTTTCCATACAACATATCTCATTGTATCCTCTGAACTCCTTCCAGAACCTGACTGACCCCTTCCTAACCATCCAACTTCATATTCTTTAAAAAAAAAAAAAAAAAAAAAAAAAAAAAAAAAAAAAAGACCTCACCAAAACAAATATAAAAGTATAAAAGAAATATGAAGTCTTTTTTCTATTGGCCAACTACTCTAAGCATGAGGCCTGCCTTTACCTATGGTTCATATATCCAGTGTATCTTATTGGAGAAAACTGATTTTTTCCTCTCCTGTATCACAAATCTTAATTAATCCTAATAAAAACCCAGAGTCGGAGTAAAAGCTGAAAGATCAGAGAAGCAGAACAGCAAGCTCTTAGAAAGACTTCTTACCTCTAGCAATCCTCAGACTGAAAGGGCCAAGCTCCTGTTTCTACCCTGCCTTATCACTTCTTCTCTCTGCCCACCCATATCACTTCCTGTTTCCTTCTTCAAGTGCTGGGATCAAAAGCATAAGATCCCAAGTGCTGGGATTAAAGGTGTGCCACCACTGCCTGGCATCTAGTGGCTAGCTTTGACTCTGATCTCCAGGCAAGCTTTATTTGTTAGAGCACACACAAAGTATTTCCTCTTTTTTGTCTATAACAAAAAAAGAACATTATGATTAATATAAGGAAAAATATATACAACAAGCACAATAATTGTATAGAGTATATACAGTCAATAAATACATCAACAATATCTAGTCCATTAACAATTGACAAATTCAGAGAAAATACTCCATATCTATTCTATCTTGGCAATTCCAAAAGCTTGTACCTAATTCACTTTCTATTCTAACTTGCATTACCAGAACTATCTTTTAATGTCTTTCAACCTTATACATTTTACATCTCTTTAGTGAATTTCTTTTCTGAATCTGGTAGCAAGGAGAACTACAACTACAAACTCTTCAACTTTATCAGAGACCAGAGAAGGAAATAATATTACCTGAGTAAGTAGGAAGTGTAAGCAAGCAACTTCCAAAATATGTGAGAAATGACAGAAACAGCTGGCTCCCCGGACAGTCACCCAAGGTTCCTCTGTAATATTGGGGCATCTATCTTCAGCCTACAGGCCTAGCATATCTGCCTGACTTATCTGTGAAGCAGGATTTTCTGAAGGGCCTTCCTACCTTGTCTTGGCAAAGTTTGGCAGTCCTTTCTTTTGTGTCTGGTTGTCCCATTTGGACAGCATAGTGTTAGCGGTCAAGGCAAGTTGCCCAGTGGCTAATTTTTGCCAAAAGAAAGTAAACTACATAAGGAGTTTCTTTGAAGCCCATCATCTTCTCTGAAGTAGATTGGTACTGCCAGAAGCAGACATGTCTCATTGTCATATAAAAAGAACTTGTGTTACTAAAACATCTTAAATGCCATATTCTATAGACCTCTGATGTGTCTGAAGACAACCTGTCTATCTAAAATATATCTGTTTGACCTTGAAAACATACCTAATATGACTACAAGTTCAATTGTAATAGGTGATTAACTACTAACATGCATTTCTTTATTATCCTAAATAGTTGATAATAATGACTTTCAAGGACTAGAAATTTGCATTGCATTGTTAAATGAGCTGTATAGGTACAGTACCTTGAAAAAGTTAAAAATGTATGCATAGTATGTTCTAACAAAAATATCTTAATTTTGTATCAATATACAAAGATTCATATCAATGCAAAATATTTAAAATAAGTAGATTTTTTTTTGGTTTAAAAGTAGATTTAATAATCTATCTTTTTATCCTATTTCTATATCCCCCTGTTTCTTTTTTTTTTTTTAATTGAATTCATGTTTAATAATTACAGGCACCGTGCCCCCCCTTCCCCCTGCCCAGGCATCAGCAGGGGTGGTGCAGGGGCTGGGGCATATGCCCCCAGCAGCGAGGACGGCAGTCCCAAGAGTGATTTCAGAAAATAAAAAAGGACCCTAGAGGCAGGTGGTAGTGCCCCTCCCCCCTGCAAAGACACACCAAATTTCAAGACTTTATATATATCTCTGTGCCCCGGGGGGAGGAGAGGGACACTTGGCAGCATCCTGGAGGGGGGCCCCAGGCAGCCCCAAGCCATCCTGCCTCATCAGCCACTTTATTAGCTCAGACACATCGCACTACAGGCACCCACTGCCACTGCCGCCGCCGCCGCCGCTGCCGCCGCCCCCCTGCAGTCCAGGCGGCTGGCTGGCTGGGCCATCCACGTGTCCATGGCTCCAAGTCCCCGGCCGGCCGGCCCCACCCGCCATCAGTTGTGATCAGACTCCTCCTCCTCCTCAGCCTCGCGGAGCCAGTTGAAGAAGGCGGTGACAGACTTGAGGGCCACGCCCTTGCCCTGCTGCTCGGCGGGGTCCTTGCTGGCCTCCCAGCTGTAGAAAGCGTCCTCCTTCACCACGTCCTCATCGTACAGAGCATCAAAGAACATCCGCAGCAGGTTGGCAGGCTGGTCTAAGGTCACTACAAGGGCCTGGAGGGCGTAGAGTGCTTGTAGCTCCTTCTGCTCGTCACTCAAGTATTTCTGCAGCAGTCTCGCTCGCACTTTCAACACTGCAACATCCACTCGGAGAGGATTCTCAAAGACAATTGCAGAATGACAGACAGTTGTCATGAGGGCTCGAACTAATGTATTGGATGCTATCTGCTGCTCACTCAGGTTGGCCTCTATCCAGTCCAACACCCGCTGGTTGCTGCTGCCCTCCGTGAGCAGCTTCTCCAAGTGCCTTCGCAGCTCATCAAAGGCAAGTGCCCTCTGGCCAGGAGCTTCAGACTCTTCTCCCAAGGTATATTCCACCTTCTGTTCAGCCACAAATGAGCCAACGTCTTGGCCTTCTGCTAGAAATTCCCTCCAGCTCAGCCCAGCCTCTCGCCACAGCATCCCCACCTTTTTGGGACCCATGCTCTTGCATAAGAGACCCAGGATCTCCAGCAATAAAGAAGTAGCTTTGCCCATGGGTCTCAGAGGCTTCGTAATTTCCCTAAAGAGCTCTCCCATAGGCACCCCATCTTCCTGGAGAATGGGTGTTATCAGTTCTGCCAGGTAGAGCCATACATGAGGGATGTCAATTTCCATGTCCTCAGCCAATTCTAGTGTTTCATATAGCCCTTGATAGTACTGGGCCGTCGAGAGGTGCCCTGCGCAGAGCAGCTGGTGCAGCAGCCGGCCCATATGCTCACGAGCAATGGTGCTCCGCTCCAGCGTGGACTCGATGCCATGCCGCACGAAGATGAAGAGCAAGGAGGGTGAGGCCAGCTCCTGGACACACTGAACTGCCTCCTTCATGTCATTGAGATGGAGATATTCCTCAATGATGGCCTTAGATTTCTTCTCCACCTCATCCTCAGAGAGTGCAGCCTTTGGAGGGCTCACCGGAGGTAGGGTGGCTTCCCGCTTCACAGGATCCCGACCGCGATCTTCTGTGAGGCTAGCTGCCTTGCGCAGTCCTTCGGGCTGGGAAGGCCGCTCTCTACTCCGCTCCTCCACTTCCTTGCTAAAACTTCGCTTGGTGGCTGGTGTTCTGGCACGATCAAGTCGGTCCCCATGGTCACCTCCCCGCTCACTCCGCTCTAGTCGGTCTCCCCGGTCCCCAGACTTCTCACCTCGTTCCCGGCTTAAGCTACTCCTCTGTACCACACGCCTGTTATCTGTGCTCTCTGCAGGTAATGCTTGTTGAAGAGCAGAAAAGCGATTCAAGGTACTAGTAGCTGGACGAGTGGCATCTGAAGCTGTCTCTGAGGGCTTGGCTCCTGAGCCCCCGCTGCTGCCCTTGCCCCAACTCAGTCGCCCTCCCGGTGCAAAGAGCTGGTTGTTAGAATCGATGGACCCAGGCTTTGTGATCTTGGTGAGCCGTGAGGTGTCAATGGGGCGGCTGCCTTTGCTAATGGGGACTGTATTCCAGCCACCATCATCCACAAGTGGAAGGCCACGACTGATGGGCGGGCCTGGAGGGCCACCCCGACGCTTGTCGCTGCCCTTGGCCATGAGCTGCTGCACTTTGATATGTTCTCGGTGCTCTTCCATCTCAGCCTCCTTGTGGATCTGATCAATAGTCTTGGGACCCTGATCCCCTCGGCGTGGCACCCAATTGCTCTGCCGCAGATCCAGTACATCCTGCAGCATAAAACGGATTCGAGATGAGGTCTTCTTTTCTTTAATGATTTTTTCCATTTGGTTGAAATACTGATCCATTCGAGGCTTGGCTTTGGCAAAGTCCAGGTCTTTGCCAATAGTGGTGAGGAGGCGGCAGAGGCATTCCAGGGACTCTTCATCATGGTTCTTAAGTAGTTTGACCACACAGTCATGCATTATTGCTTCTGTTAACATCTTCAGCTTGAATAACTCTCCGATGAACTTAATATTCCCTAAAGAGCGCCGCCGAGCTATGTCCCGGGCCTCTTCTAGCTCTTCTTTCAGGCGTCCCCGTTCTTCTGCCGTAGCAGCTTCATCCATCTCTTTTTGCTTTTTTTCAAAAACTTCATCATCATCTTTGTCTTTCTCAAATTCCTTCTGGCATCGATTTAACAACAGTTTTCGAAAATTCACAGTCACTGTTGGCTTTTCTGTAGTGGGCACTTTCAGCGCCATGAGGCAGCGGCACATGTTGGCGTAAGCCACAGAGAAGTTGGGCTCTGAAATGGCTTTCTCAAAGATGAGGTCAATAACTCCTTTGAGGCGTTCCTCAGTGTCAATGGCCAGCTGTGTCACTTGCTTCATCAGCTGCTGGAACATCTGGGGTGTCAGCTTATTCAGGATGGAGCGCACCCTGCGGAACAGGTCCTGGGTTTTGCTTCCATCAGCATCCTCTTCCCCTCGATCCTTATCAGCGGCTGTCCGTTTGCTACTGGGTTTCCAGGCCTTCTCGGCTTTGTTCAGTTTTATGTCTTCAGTCATTATCACCGAAGAAATGATCTTTCGTGTTTCTTTTCGTGGGCCCTGTTGAGATCGCCTGGGTCCCAGGCCAGCCGGCCCTCGGGTCAGCTCCCCACCTGGCCCACCCCTTGGGGGCCCACGGTTGTTTAGGGCTGGTCTGCCAAGGTTCGCAAAGGACGGGGTGAAATCTGGGCCGCAGTTTATGCCAGGTAGTCTGGAGGGATCCAGCGCCCGAAGTGGTGTTTTATTGGCCTTGTCCAGGACCACATCAGTGATATGGGGCAATCCTTCTGGTTTCTGCATACTGGCAAAGATAAACTGAAAGCCCAGAAGGAATTCCCTGTCATATCGCTTCTTTTCTTCAAGGTTCAGAGGCTTCCACTGATCTGACTTGTACTCATATTTCTGTTCCCCAGGCTGGATATTCTCAGCATTGTGAATTTTGTCTTCCTTAGAGTCCCAAGTTTCATCTGCTTCCTCAGGCTGTGGGGGCACAGTGCTGCCCTCAGACTCTGGGCTTGGGTTGATGCTTGTGGGAGGCTGGTTCTCTACCTCTGGTACTGCTGGGTCCACCTCCTTGAAGGCATCTAGAAGGTCACCCACAGCCTCCTTCTTATTTAGCTCTTTAATTTTCCGCCTCCTCTTTGGCACAGATACTGCCACTTGGGTGGCTGCTGCCACCTCTGAATTCTGAGACAACTGGGCTGGAACAGGAGCACTGTCGAGGGGAGGGTCCTCTGCTCCCTTCTCACTCCCGGCTTCCCCACCTTCCCCGCCTTCTTCTTCCTCCTCCATTTCTTCCTCCTGAGCAGAGGTGTCTGAAGGAGCCACAGGTGGAGTGGCGGAGAGAATGGTGGCTGGTGCCACGGATGAAACCTCCTTGGCCTGTTCCTCTGGCTCACTGACCGGGCTTAAGTCCACAGCTGGTGGCGAGGGGGCTCCATTGAGCAGTTCCTCAGGTTGGGCAGTTGGAGCAATGGGCACAGGTGATTCTGAAGCACAAGCTGAAAGAGGGGGAGAAGCTGGCTCTGTGCTTGACTCCACCTCTGGTTCCAGATCCTCAGATGGGACCTTATCTTTTTATCCTATTTCTATATCCCCCTGTTTCTTTTCAGAGTAGATTCAATAATCTACCTTTATATCCTATCATATCTATATCCCTTTTTTTCTTTTCAGAGTAGATTTAATAATCTACCCTTTTATCCTATCATTTTTATATCCTCCTTTTTTCTTTCTTTTTTTTTCAAAGCAAGAACCCTGAATGTAATCTCTTTTGTTCAGCTTTTTTTTTAACCATTACCAATAACAACTTGTAACCAACCACCCTAAACAATGACAAATATCCATAAGCTATTGAATAATCAAAAGTCATCCACCCTACCTTTTGGGAATGTAAGTGTCATATTCTTAAATTTACTTCCTGCTGTCTGGGGGCACTGGCATCTTTAGAGGATCCTGAAAAGAAAAATTTGGGTTACTTGTCAAGTCCTGGGGGAGGTAGTTGTATCATTTATTGTCCAGTCTCTGCATAATGGAAAAGTGTAGCGTCTCGAGTCCTGGCTAGAGTAGTCTGTGAGGCAGGATCATCTCAGCTAGCCACCTCGAATTTGTCCTTAGCAGTTTGTAGTCCAAAGCTGATCTTTAGTGGTGTTTTACAGCTTAGTAGTGTTATTATACTCCAGGTTGAATGGTCATTGTGGGGCCCCATCATCCTTTTAGAGATTTCAGAGTTTGCTGTTATGTTCATGGTTCATTGCAGAAAACTTAAACATATGCAGCAGATCTCAAAGAAGTTAAAGGATCAATATTTGTTATGTGCATCCAGAGTATAAAAACTTAGTTCCTAGTTACCTGATAGAGACTCAAACCTGAAATCAATTACAGGAAGCTATATAAAGCCTTTTTCTGGAATTAGTTAGTATTCTGTATCACCACTAATATGACAAAAAGTTTAAATATATGTATATATACGTATATATACATATATATTGATTGCATAAATTTTGAGATAATATTTATACCTTATGAAAAAATTTTAAAGAGTCAAAATAAAACCAAAAGGTTATGAAATTAGTGACAATACACACTACTCTCCAAAAAGGTATCAAATTCAAAGAACAAATTTTGTTTCTGATTTTTTTTTTAAGGATAGCCATATAGAGCTGTTCTGTGAAGACAGCAAGCCAGTGTGTTAAAAGCAAAAATGGGTAAGTGAAGGGCACTTTGAATCTGCACTGACCACTTGCCCAAGGGGTTGTGTTTCACTTCTGGGAAATGAAGTTTGTGGTATCTCCTCTTCCTAATACCCACCGATGTAATAAATCTTAGATAAGATCATGTAAGTATTGTATGGTGCTGGAGAACACCAGCCTGGGAGAGGTACTGAGAGAGAGGAAATTTATCTCCAAACACTTCTGTAGCTGTCTCTATTCAGTCATTGGCAAAAATAAAAGGACATCTCAGTAGCTGCTTCAAGGTACCATGCCCACTTTCTGGATACTGTTCATGGATACTTCTTTGTTCATTTACACAAAACAAGTAGTTACCTCCTTGTGTAACAAACATTTAGGTATACTTTGGCTAGGTGAGTTATATGGTTCTTGGGTCCTTGAAAGGAGATCTTGAATCCAACTCCATCTTCTATTTCTGGACATAGTTTTTGTTGTTGTTGTTGTTGTTTTTATTTACATAATTTAAAACTTTAAATCAAGTTTGACAAAATCCATCTTTTTTTTTTTTTTACATATGACACTGTCTATAAATACAGGAATCCTTTCATGACCAGTTTTTGCTTTCTATGTCTTCTTTGAGGAAACTTATCAAGTTCCTCATTGTTCACCTACTTTATCTTTTGAAAAGTCAGAGAATCTTGGGGCAAGGCTAACAAAATTATCTTACAGCGGATTATGCAAACATGAGCTTGTGAGTGAAGAATAGAAACAGGATCTGTTTATCCATAAACTATTACACACCAGCTACTTCTGCACATGTCAACTAACTTGTTTCATTTCAATAAAAGTATTTTGAAGAAGTTGAGGGTGAAGGCCAATGAAGTTCAAGAATGCTTATGATCATTCTTTGCCCTAAATCAGGCTGACTGGAGGGCCATGTTTAAATAAACATGGTAGTTGAAAAATGTGACATTGTGTTGAGGCTAAGAGAGGCTTTATCATTCTTCCTCAGAGTCAAAAACAACCAGACCTGCAGTACAATGCCAACCCTGCTTAACTTCTCAGAGTTGCTGAAAGGAAACAGCTAGAACTCTCTAGCCTTAACCTTCCCAGGGATTTAAGCATACACTTAGAGACCTCAGTGAGATAATGTAGAGCCTTCCTAATATGAAGCATTCACTGACAGCATGGTTCCATTAAGCAAACACTCATGTTCTCCAGTGGAGGAAAAGGTCAAGAGTGCCTGGAAGTGACGACTTCAATTCTTTCCATACCTGGGTGAGGAAAAAGGGCTGAGAGACACTATTCCCTCCGTCTGTGAACGTATGAGGACTGAAGGGATATGAAAGGAAGAACAGTGTGTTGTTTATTGAAAATGTGATCAATTTCTGCAAGGCAGGGGGTGGAGAAAGTGCCCAATTGCGTTCACATCATTTAATCTTTCAAATAACCTCCAAAAAGGATAGTTGAGCTACCATTGAAGAAATTGTGCTTTAGAGACATGAAGTATTGCTACCTGTTGGATGTTTAATTTTGTGCAGGATCAGAATGAGTCCAAACCACAGGCTCCATTTACCACACAACATGAACTCTAAGAATTCATGCATCCTACCCAAGCATACTCAGCTATGATGTATAGCGTCATGCATGTGGTTCTTATCCATGGGACTTAGGTATGGTTGTCATGGGCTGATCACAAGGCTCTGAGCCTACATTAATAGGATTACCACCACAGAAGTCAAAGAAAAATGAATGTCTTTAAAATAGAATGCACTGACTCATTTATTTGTATTATTTAGAGTGGTGTGTATGTGTGTACATCTGTGCACATGCAAAGGTGAGAGCATACATGAACATGGCTGTGGAAGAAGCCAGATTATAACTTCTCAGTACTGGTATTGTTCTGCAGGATGATGCTTACCTTGTTTTTGAGACAGGGTCTCTCACTAGCATGGAGCTCACTTATTAGGCTAGATAAACATCTGTCTGCATTTTCCTCCACAGTGCCAGGACTCTAAGTGCATATCGCCATGCCTGACTTCTGAAGCTCAAACTCAGGTCCTTGTCCTTGTAAGGCAAGCACTTTACCCACTGAATTACACCCCTTCAGGACCCTCTTTAGGGATTTCCTAAGAGACATTTTGCATGTAGCATGTGCACATACAGTGTTCAAATCTTGGCTTTTATAATTATCTAAAAGAAGGAAGATCACTCCCAGTCTAATTTGTATGTATTGTTCTGTTCCATTTGTGCAACATTTGTTCATGTCCTCGGACTTGGATTTTGGGGTTGGTAGGTATTCAGCTTTCTAGCAGATTGACTGTTTTTGATGCACATACCATTAAATGCAAGGTTCTGCCTAAAAGGAAATAAAGAGAAGAGAGGGGAATTACTGTCTCATTAAGCATATGATAATTGCAATTATTCACCAAGAATTATGAATCACAAATGAGTATTGCAGAGTCAATTGGGAAACAATTTGGCTATAAATACTCATATTAAGCAGCCTAATGAAATCCTCTTTGCTTTAGAAACTTCCACTCTTGTTTTCATCGAGTGTTTTGTAGAAGTGCAAATCTTGATGAATTATTCCTGTCACTTGCAATGCATGGAAAAAGAATGTATTAAAATAAATATGCTGATGGCTTCAAGATCTTCTGATAGTAGTAATATTACCTCTAATTTAAGTGCAGAGTTTTCAAAGGTTTTTGTCTTAACTCAAAATTATTATTTTATGTGATGCTCACAACATTGTGTAATATAAAGCAAAACAGACATCCTATCATTAAATTTAAAGCTGAGGATAATGTAGTACAGAATAGTATAATGACAAGCCTAAGGTGTAGTCAATTGCCAAGTTGAATCTATGTCTGCTTTTTCACAATGATGGAACTTTTTTCCCTTGAAATCACATCCCTTCCACTAGCCATTCAAATGCTTTTATTTTCACATACTAAACCTTGAACTCAAATTGACTCAGGCAATAACAGAATTTAGGTTTATGTAAATGGGCTTTACGTAAAGACCAAAAGTGGGTAAGTACTATTATTTTGTTTCATTTAGCAGCTCAGAAATAGTAAAAAGTGCTTTGTTTCTGTCTCTACTTTCTATAGTGCCTTCCCTGGGGAAAAGAGGAGGTGAGAGGGAACTGGGAGGAGTAGAGGGAGAGCAATCTGTGGTTGGGATGTATTGTGCAATAGAAGAGTAAAAAAAAAAAAAATGATTCACTTTGTGCCACAAAATGTCAACCAACAGCTCAAGAACAGAATGAGAATGACAGTCTACAACGACAGAATCAAAGCTACATTCAGTTCCCTCGGCATGAGCTACTGAGGTTTGCCTGACCTGAACGCCCTTCCCTGCAATCTAGCCTCCATGCTACTAGAAAATGCTGTGCAAGCTGCCAAGAGAAAGAAGAAGCTAGTACCCCTACTGAGCTATAACACATATGAAATACAACAATGACTACCATGTCAAGGTATCTATAAAGGTATGATAAGTGGCACTCACATGCCAGTGATAACAACAGAGTTCTTGTATTGACTTCACTCAGTGATGGGTTGTCACATCAAAGTGGAAACTAAAATGACCCTTTTCTTCTCCCATGTTACTTTTGGTCATGGGCATTTATCACAGCAATGAAAAGCAGAGAGGACAAGAGTGGAAATGGGTGTTGAAGGGTCTCAAATAAATGTGCATTCTAGACCCTACTCTGCCACTTGTTACAAACAGGAACAGTTTCTAGAGGCATATGTGCATATCTATGCAATCTAGAAGATATATCTAGGATTGTGAGTGGACAGGGTTGTAAGTATACCTGGGTTGTCAAATAAGTTAGAGACTGGAAAGAGCATAGAGACTGGGAGCCAGATAAGCCACGTGAATTAAATCCCCAAGGTCAGTGGGCATCTCCAATGATTTTTGACACTATACTTACACTCACTCTTGTTATTTTTCCTTCTATTTTTGTAGCTTGTAGTTTCTTCTAATATTAGGCCACACTATAGCAACCATGCTTACTAATTCTTGATATTGTTTGTATCCATCTAGCTTCAGCCATAACTACAAGCTCTTTTAAAACAAGTATTTCACTTTCTTGTTCAGGATTCAGTTTTTACAGTAGCAATCCACCCAAACAGTGGATATTATTTTATTTGAACATTGCTTCAAAAATGATGCCCACTGCTCATTTTCAAAACTTCTGGAATAATTAACTTAATCATCATTTTCAAGTTCCCATCTAAACATTTGCCATTACTAATAATCCTGGGAGTAATACTATTCATGTTTGCCCACATAACTTCGAAGTAGATTCCAAGAAATGGAGTCACCACTAGAAAAGGAGAAACAGGTATGTGCTTTTGCTTAGATATCATCTAAATCCTGACCATAAGCAATGTACTGTTTTACAACCCTGCCAACAAAGTGTGAGAGCCCTATCTCATCACAGTCTCAAAACTAGAGAAAGCTATAGAAGCTTAGGATGCAGGCCAATTGGTAAGAACTGAGCTGTATTGAATTATCAATTTGCGTTTCTCTTATGTAAATGTGGATAAGCGTGCTTTCATGTGATTAAGATTCATTTGCAGTTTGTTTCCTATGATCTCTATTCCTTTAACTCATCATTTCTATGAGGTAATCAGTGATACTCTTCTGTCTTTATAGGTCCTCAATGATTACATCTTGGCTGTGACAGAACATGCAGATGTTTGACTATATCAATCATCTTTTTCTTTATCATGGCATCCATTTTTCATGGATATTATTTTCATAATAATATAGTGCAATGTGTATCCCTTTATTCAGAGCCTGGTTTAAATAAGATTCTGAAAGGATGTCTCTCCCAGGATTTGGCATTCAATCTGAGACCCCTGACAGACTCCTCACCCAGGTTTACCAGTCATAATGGATGGATAGCTCATGAGTAAGGCTTCCAATGATAAACTCAGGGAAGTCTCAGGCAAACTAGAATGAGTTAGTCACTCTCTGTGAGGGTTGGGATTGATGTGCTCTCTTAGGAGACCAGATAGTACTGATAGGGAACAGGATGGACCTCTGTACAAGCTCTAACACAGTGTATAAACTGCAGTAAGGCAGCTCTTCAGCACATACTGTAGAAGTGTTCTTGTAAATTTAGAGGAACCAGCCTCAATATTATACATCCCAGGGGCTCAGGAGAGAGAACTACTAATGGCGAGGACTATTTTCAGGAAATAGAATCTCAGCACACCGAGCTCTATAGTCCACTTGCTTTAATTCCTCTGGTATAACATCCTTTATACACAGCTTCAGTTCTGTTCTCATGTCCAGCTCTTTTCTTGCTTGATTTCTCTCTATATTTATCTACTGTTCCCTCTAGGTTCTATCTTAAGTCCTTCATCTAGTTTTGTCCCTTCTAGGTTCTCATCTATCTAGTTCTTTCCCCTATCAGCTCCTCTCTCATCTCCTTCTCTTTCATCTGGCTCTTCCTCATCTTGTTCTTCCCCATATGGCTCTTCCTCATCTTCCATCTCGTTCCTCTAGTCCTCTCTTTTAGCCTTTCAATCTAGTTCTTCCCCATCTCAGTTCATTCCTCTCAAGTTCTTACCCATCTAGTTCTTCCATTCTCTTTTCTCTTCTCCTCCCTATGCCCTGGAAGTCCTGGTATATAAAGGGAGGGTCCGAACTAAATTGTGTAGAGCTATTACTTAACATCCACCTCTCCTAGGCGGTGTCTCCTTGTGGAATTTACTGTAAGTCAGGAGACTTGCATGTGGGCTGTTATCATTGTTAGTCCTCGGAAGTTGGGCGCCCACCTGGGTGGTGTTTCCTGTAGTCCTTGAAAGTAGCTAAGGGAGATATTCTGATTTCAGAGAAAGCCTTTCCTGAGGCTGTTCTCCAAATATCTGGAATATGTATGTCCAGAGAGTGATCAGTCCACAGTTAGCCCTTCTTAGGGAAAAGTCAATTGGGAAAACTATGAAGGCACACATAATTTTCATAACAGAATACAGCTGATATATAACAAGCCAAGTAACACCAAAAACTCCTTGGGATTTGGCTTCCTCTGGAGGAATTCCCTGATCCCTCCAGGTAGTGACTTTGCCATAACCAGCTGAGTTCTTATGATATATTCCTGCGGCCTGCAGCAAAGTGTAGCAGAGAAGAAAGCATCCTACTGAACTAACCATATCACAGAGCCAGATTGTGGGAGCTCACCACTCCTGGGTGGGGTTGGGGTTGGGTGCATCCTTCTGAAAACCCTCAGATGCTATTGACAGACTTTGCTACAATAGCAGTGTAATCCATTCACATCTTCTAGAACGTGTTTATCTGGCATCAGTTGAAGGTTGACTTCTGGTTCAATATCTTTACGAAAGAAACTTTATCTTTTCCACCAAATCTATGCAACAAACAAGATGTCTCTTTCCAGATCCTGCAAAAATGGTGATGAAAAATTCTGATTGGATAAAGAAATGTCAGGAGGTTTGAAAAGTGGTCTTTCTCCTCTCACGTCAATTCTGTAAAGGGTCTCTCCAGAGAAATACAAGATCAGACACTTTCAAAAGCAGGAAAAAGACCTCTAACATAAAACACTGCCTACAAATTCACACTAGTTTATTTTTCCAAGCATTTCTTAGCACTCCTGAGGAAGTATTTACAGGCTTATGTGAAAAATCAAAACAAAACAAAACAAAACAAAATAATAAAACAGTGAAACAGTGCTCCTATTCCTGGACTTTAAGAATGAAAATAAAATGGTTTAATTTTTATTTTCTAATACCTGTATCTGACCATATTCTGTCAAACTTCCTCTTTGATTCCTTGACTGTCTTTTGTAGAATGCACTTGCAATCACCTTAGGTTGTTAGAGTGTTCACTCAGCTCAGAGGATTTAAAGCTCCAGTATCAAGTGCAATACAGTGATCCTGCCCTACCCGGTGGGCCTCATGCAGGGGAACTTGGTAGGAAAAGGAGAAATAATCTCAACTACAGCTTGCAGAAGTGGAATTTCCCTGGCTGGGTTCTCAAGTACCTCCCCTCCTTTTCACTTTCCTGTCTCAGTCTTCTGTGTAGCTTTGGGCCACAAGACAGCAGGAAAGAAGGAAGGGTATGAGAGACAGGCCTGGCATCCATGTCTTTATCTGACTGAAGCTAATTCCATATCCTGATGCCTCTCATCACTGTAAATGTGCAGGAAATGTACAAGTAGTTTTGTAGAAATAGAATTAAGTGTCTTAGTTTCCCTCATCATTAAATCGAGGTAGATTTGCATAACTCCAGTAACCCATTTAGGAACTAAGATGTCCATGTACTTGTTTCTTTCTATATGAGATTTCTGTCTTCTCTAAACATCAAGTGAACCATCTCATATGACTGTCCCTTCTTTCTTCTAATATTTTCATTTCACTTAAAAGCACAGGGGGACTCCCGGGATGCTATTCTACCCTTACAAAGTACAGCTACCTCACTTTCTCACAGATACTCATTCCTACTCTTGTCCATTTGCAAACATCAACCACACTACTGTCAAGTCCCTAAGTGACTTGGGTATACTTGATTTTACTGTTCCTTGCCTCTTGATTCTTACTGTCCACATCAGTGCTCCCTGATCTAACTCTTTCATCATGAAAATTAGGTTTTGTGTGAGCTTCTGTGTTGATGTATCCAACAGTCTTATTAAATAAGAAACACAGAAACAATGTAAAAGAGAAAGCCAAGAGGTCAGAACTCAGAGCAAAGATCTCACCCTTCCTTCTGCTGTCCCAGCTTCCCGAAAGAGAGCTATATCCTGTCTGTATGTCTTTTTTATAATATTATTGTTCTGCCTTCTCATTGGTTGTAAACCCAAACACGTGACTGCCTCGTCACTGTCTGAATGTACAGCCCCCTAGGTCGTAAAGGCATATGTCTCCAATGCTGGCTGTATCCCTGAACACACAGAGATCTATGGGATTAAAGGCGTGTGCCACCACCGCCACACTCTGTCTATGGCTATAATAGCTCTGACCCCCGGGCAACTTTATTTATTAACATACAATCAAAATCACATTTCAGTACAATTAGAATACCACCGCATTTCCCCTTTTCTATTTTAATAAAAAGAAAAAAAGCAAAAGATAATAACTAACAAAAGAAAAACTATACACAAAAGTATAATAACTATATACAATATATACAAGTAATAAATACCTAAACAGGTATTTGACAAATCAGAGAAAATAATTCCATTATCTATCCTATTTTGGTAAATCCAAGATGTATCTAATGTACTTTCTATCCTAATAATTTTCAACTATAACTAACTAATCTTCAACCGTAACTAACTAATCTTCAACTCCCTCAGAGACCCAAGAAGGAAATAATATTAGCTAACAAAAATAAAAAACAGGAAGTGCATGCAAGCAACTTCCAAAAAATTTGAGTTGACAGAAACAGCCAGCTGCCTGGGCAGTCACCTGAGGTTTCTCCGCAGTGTTGGGGCATCATCTTCAGCCTATAGGCTTAGTGTATCTGACAGACTCATTTGTGAAGTAGGATGTACACAAGGTCAACAGTTCAACCTCACATTGGGTGAGAGCAGTCCATGTACCAGAAACACCTGAATTCCACTAGTGTCCTGTCATGATTCAGGATTTTAAATTCTGGAAATTGTTGACAGTTTTTTAATTCAGCTGTTCATTCTTCTTGGCTGTGTATATATGGCTTCATCTCAGCATCCCCTTTTTCTCCACATCCCTCTATTAAATGCCAGGCTACTTTCGAGAGGCATGAGCTTTCAGCTGCTGCTCCATTGTACAACAGAAGCCATCCGCCCTCTGCCTGTTAAGCTGCCTTCGAAGAAAAGGGCACCGTACCTTTTCTGGATTCGAAGGCCACTTCAGGGATGGGGCCATATTGTCCTGGCCTCAGAAGATGCCTTTTGATAAAGCCATAACCACACTTGTTTTGGCAAGAATCAGTAGTCCTTTGTTTTGTGTTCTGTCTGTCCATTTTGTCCTGTTGATATGAGGATACTTTGTTGTCCAGTGGCTAACTTTTGCCACAATGAAAGTTGACTCCATATGCAGTTTCTTCAATACCCATATTTTCTCTGAAGTAGATTGGTACTGCCAGGAGCCGACATGTCTCAAAAAAGAAAAATTTTCTAAGTTATTAAAACATTTTAAATGCCATATTCTGTAGATCTCTGAAGGGTTTGAAGATGACCTGTCTAAAACATCTCTGCTCAATTTTTAAAACATATCTAATATGACTACAAGTTCTATTATAATGTCTAACTACTAGCTTTCATTTCTTTATATCCTAATAGTTGATAATAATAACATTCAAGGATCAGAAATTTGCATTACATTGTTAAATGAATGGTATAAATACAATTAGAAATATACATATAGCATTTTCTAACAATATCAATTTCAAATTTGTTTACAATATAAAACAATCCAATCCAATGTAAAGTATTTAAAACTAGTAATTGTCTTTTTCTTTTCTTTCTTTTTTTTAAACAAGAACCTTAAATCTAATCTCCTTTGCTTAGCCTTTATCCTAACCCTTGACAATAACTTGTAACTAACCCCCTTAAATACTGAAAATTATCCCAGACCCAAAACCCATTAAAAAGACGAAAAAACCACCCGCCCCACACCACCTCTTTGGGAATGTGGGCGTCGTATTCTTAAAATTGCTTCCTGCTGGGTATGGGCAAAGTTTTCTTTATCCTGAAAGAAAAATTTTAGGTTAATTGTCAAATTCTAGGAGAGGTAACTATATCCTTCATTATCCAGTCTGTGTATAATGCCAAAGTTCAGGGTTTATCTCAAGTCCTTATTCAAGTAGTCTTTGAGACTGGATCATCTCAGCTAGTCATCTCAAAATTGCTCTGAGCAACTTGTAGTTCAAAGCTGATCTGTGGATGATGTTTGTCAGCTTAATGATATTATTATTGTCCATGTGGAATTGTTTTTGTTGTGGGGCCCCATCTTCTTTCTGGAGACTTTAGTTGATGTTAGGCCTGGCCGTGATTTCCTGCAGAAAACTGATAAGAGACTCGAACACAAAAACATATATATGCAGCTAGCCTTTTTTCTAGAATTAGTTAGTACTCTATATGACCATTCATAACTTAACAAAGTTTAAAATGTATATATATATATATATTAATCCTGTAAATTTTGATATAAAATTTATACTTTAAGAAAAGTTTAAAGAATCAGAATAGAATCAAAGAGTTGAGATTAGTAATAGAATAGTCCCTTAATTAATTTTGCTTTTGTCCTGTACCATAGCAGAAAATGGCTCTTTTATTCTGGCATGATACAGGGAGTTTGCATTTTCCTTTTAACAACATGCTTGAGTTTAAAGAAGGAGAGAGCCATTCTCCAACTCCAAAGTCAGCTTTAAATTTTAATTGAACTGGGACTAATAGAAAACCAATAGTGTTAAATCTTTAGAGAAAAGCAGAAACAAACATTTAGGAAGACATAAAATTTTTTAGATAATATATACCCATACACCGTTTCACTCTGTTTCTTGGGATAGATGATTTGTCCCTTTTCTTCAGTTGTCTCATTTGTCCAGTGTTCTTCAGATTCCTTAACCTTCATTCTCCTAAAAGACAAAAACAAAAACCTTTCCCCAAGACTAATTTTGGGGATGTTTCCTTTTGGCAAGTTATTATCTGATTAAATGAAAAGGCATGTGTTATTGATACAAGTTAGTTTAAATTGGATGTTCATGCTGGTTGATGAACTATCACCTCCTCTAATTAAGAGGTCTCTCTTGTTCAAATCAAACCTTTATCAATTTTGATGGTACCCACAGCTTATCTTCTCCTGTAGAAACAAAAGCAAAACCTCGTCCCCAATGTAATACATACCCTGGTTTCCATTCTGAGGTCAGCACATCCTTAAAGTATATAGGCTGATTTAATTCTGTAGTTTTTTCTATTATCCAATGTCTCTCTGCAGCTGTTGTTCCTTTCTCACTGGCATTCAGAAAATTCAAAGTTAGAAGAGCATTATGCAGTCTATTTCTGGGGGTTTTTGTTACTCCTTTCTGTTTATTTAGCATATCCTTTAGAGTTCTGTTTGATCTTTCTATAACTGCTTGACCTGTAGGATTATGTGGTATGCCTGTAATATGCTTTATATTGTAATAAGCAAAAAACTGTTTCATTTTAACAGAGACATATGATGGAGCATTGTCAGTTTTGATTTGTGCAGGTATACCCATGATGGCCATAACTTCTAGCAAATGAGTGATTGCAGAATCAGCCTTTTCAGAACTCAAAGCAGTTGCCCATTGAAATCCTGAATAAGTATCGATAGTGTGGTGTACATATTTCAATTTTCCAAATTCTGCAAAGTGAAACACGTCCATCTGCCAGATCTCATTTCTCTGAGTACCCTTTGGGTTACATCCTGCTGGTAATGGCGTTTGATTGTAGAAGGAACAAGTAGGACATTTCTTTACTATTTTTTGGCTTGTTGCCAGGTTATGGAAAAATCCTTTTTTAAACCTTTACTATTGACGTGATGTTTTTTATGAAATTCTGAGGCCTCCAGCACATTTCCTATCAATAATTTATCAATCTCATCATTGCCTTCTGCTAGAGGGCCTGGCAGACCAGTATGCGATCGAATGTGAATTATATATAAAGGATGATTCCTTTTCCTGATTGTATCTTGTAATTGAATAAATAATGAAGTTAATTCTGAAGCATCAGGGATAAATTCTGCAGTCTCAATATGTAACACCACTCTTTCAGCATACTGAGAGTCAGTTACTATGTTGAGAGGTTCTGAAAAATCCATTAATACCAACAGAATAGCATACAGTTCTGATTTTTGAACTGAATTATACGGACTTTGAACCACTTTACTTATATTTTCTGATTTGTAACCTACCTTTCCTTGTTTGTTGGCATCTGTATAAAATGTACGAACTCCAGATATGGGTTTTTGCCGTACAATTCGAGGCAAGATCCAATCAGCTCTCTTTATAAGATCAATTCTATCGCTTTTGGGATATTTGCTGTTAATTTCTCCCAAAAAATCACTGGAAGCTCTTTGCCAAGGTTCACTTTCTGTCCATAATTTTTCAGTGTCCTCCTTAGTTAATGGTACGACAATTTCTGCTGGGTCTATGCCTGCTAATTGACGAAGTCTCAATTTTCCTTTGTAAATCAAGTCAGAGATTTTTTCCACATAAGTTTTTAATTTTTTATTTGGTTTATTTGGTAAAAATATCCATTCCAATATAATATCTTCCCTCTGCATTAATATTCCAGTAGGAGAACGCCTAGAAGGTAAAATAACCAAAATGCAATCCAGCTTTGGATCAATACGATCCACGTGTCCTTCATGCACTTTCTTTTCTACCAAGGCCAATTCTTTCTCAGCTTCAGGTGATAATTCTCTTGGACTATTTAAGTCCTTGTCACCTTCTAAGGTTTTGAACAAATTAGTCAGTTCATCATTTTTTACCCCAACAATAGTTCGTAGATGAGAAATATCTCCAAATAATCTTTGAAAGTCATTAAGAGTCTGTAGTCTATCTCTCCGAATTCGCACCTTTTGGGGTCTAATTTTTTGTAGCTCTATTTTATATCCTAAATAATTAATAGAATCTCCTCTTTGTATCTTTTCTGGAGCAATTTGTAATCCCCAGCCAGGCAAAATTTTCTTTACTTCTTCAAACATTCTTTCTAAAGTATCTGCATTTGAGTCAGCTAGTAAAATATCATCCATATAATGATAAATTATAGATTTAGGAATTTTTTACGTATTACTTCCAATGGCTGTTGTACAAAATATTGGCACAGTGTTGGGCTATTCAACATTCCCTGTGGGAGGACCCTCCATTGAAATCTTTTAACCGGTGGAGAATTATTATAAGTAGGCACTGTAAAAGCAAATCTTTCTCTGTCTTTTTCTTGTAAGGGTATTGAAAAGAAACAGTCTTTTAAATCAATAACTATGAGAGGCCATCCTTTTGGTAACAGAGTAGGCAAAGGCATCCCAGACTGTAGAGAGCCATTGGCTGAATTACTTTGTTAATTGCTCTAAGGTCTGTTACCATTCTCCATTTACCAGATTTCTTTTTAATAACAAATACAGGAGAATTCCAAGGGCTGGTTGATTCTTCAATATGCTGAGCATTTAACTGTTCTTCTACCAGCTCTTCTAAAGCCTGGAGTTTCTCTGTTGTTAAAGGCCATTGTTGGACCCATACAGGCTTGTCTGTTAACCATTTTAAAGGTAGAGCTGTTGGTGTCTTTGGAAGATTATCAGTTATTGTGCCCTGTTCTTGAATAATATGGATGGCTGGTGACCACTCATTAGAACAATATCTTCTAATATTTCTCTCAGTAACATGTGCTAGTTTATGATTTGTTTCTGAGATTGGAGGGATTTTAATCTGAGTATTCCATTGTTGCAACAAGTCTTGACCCCACAGGTTCATAGTTATGTTAGCCACATATGGTTTTAATTTTCCTCTCTGTCCTTCTGGACCTATACATTCGAGCCATCTTGCACTCTGATTCACCTGAGATAATGTCCCAATTCCTAACAGTTGAACATTTACCTCCTGAAGAGGCCAAGTTGGATGCCAAAATTCTGGTGCAATTATGGTAACATCCGCACCTGTGTCTACCAGGCCAGACAACAAAACATCATTTATTTTTATTGTTAATTTTGGACTTTGTTCATTAATAGAAGTTTGCCAAAAAATTTTCTTTATGTTTTCTCCTGAATTTTCTATTCTCTCTGTTTCATCATCCTGACCAGCATGATTTATTCCAATAGGCATTTGGTTATTTAATCACTCAGAGCAGGGACTTCCTCTATGGCTGCAGGAAAGGTTTGAACTGGATTTGCACTGGGGGCCTGCGGGAGGCACCTCTGGGAATTTTCCGAAGACTGAGGCAAAGGATTACCCTGTCTGTCCTTTGTTGATCTACATTCATTGGTCCATTGTCTTCCCTTACCACACCTTCTGCATACTCCTGTTGCTGGAGGGCTTCTCTCCAAGTTCCCCAAGCCCCGCAGTGCCACAATCCACTTATAAAATAATCACTCAGATGCTTATATCACTTATAAACTGTATGGCCGTGGCAGGCTTCTTGCTAACTGTTCTTTTATCTTATATTAACCCATTTTTATAAATCTATACCTTGCCACGTGGCTGGTGGCTTACCGGCATCTCTACATGCTCTTCTCCTGGCGGTGGCTGCAGTCTCTCTCTTCCTTCTTCCTGTTTCCCCAATTTTCCTCTCTCTTTGTCCCGCCTATACTTCCTGCCTGGTCACTGGCCATCAGTGTTTTATTTACATAGAGTGATATCCACAGCACTTCCCCTTTCTTCTTTTTTTAAAAAGGAAGGTTTTAACTTTAACATGGTAAAATTACATATAACAAAACAATTACCGAGCAAGAATTATAGTTACAATATTAAAGAAGATGTCCTATCTATCTTATATTTGTGAGTTTAAGGTTTTATAGCTAACTTATCTTTTATCATAACTGAGGAAATTACGACTATCTAGTCTTCAACCACATCAAAGAACTGAGAAGGAACATAATGGTACCTGAGAAATGGTAGACAGATGCAAACAACTTCGGGAATCTTGCAAGAGTAGACCAAGACAGCTGGCAGCCTGGACAGTCACTTAATGTTTCTCAGCATTGTTGGTGCATTCAAATTGGCTACAGGCCTAGAGTATCTGACAGACCATTTTCAGAAGCAGGAATTTTAAGAGACCATCTTACCCTGTCTTGGCAGAGTACAGTGGTCGCTTTCCTTGTGTCCTGCTTGTCCAGAAAGGACAGCATTGCATTTGTACTGTCAGCCATCAAGGCAAGGGCAGTTCTTTGCCCAGTAGGCCATTTTGTGGCAAAAAGACAAACTTCCAAATGGAAATGTCTTAGAAGCCCAACATTCTCTCGGGATCAAATTGGTGCAGCCAGGAGCAATTGTGTCTCACGTCAACAGAATTCTAAGTTATTTAAATGCCATATTCTCTAGGTCTATGAAGTGTTTGAAGATTACCTATCTATCTGAAATATATCTATGTATACCTAGAAGACTTAACTAACATGGCTACAGATATGATTATCATAGATGACTAATTATTAATCTATTTTTAATTATCCATTACAATTTTAAAATGAGTTATATAAACATAATACCTCAAACAAGAATAGAAATATATATATATATATATATATATATATATATATATATATATATACAGTATAACAAAATTAACTTCAAGTTTGTATCAATGAACTAAAATTTATACCAATGTAAAACATTTTAAACATAAACTAAAATCTATACCAATGTAAAACATTTTAAACAAGTTGTTCTTTAAAAGTAGGTTCATTAATCTACCCTTTTATCTTATCATCTCCATATCCTCCTGTATATCATATCCCCTTTTGTTTTTTAGAAAGAGATCACATTTATAATCAACCTGTTTCAAATAAAAATATTGGTTTTTCTCTGTCCCACACCAGAGGGCTCTTCTGATTTGGGACATAAGAATCACTTAACCATTTTTTTTTTTAAAGCAATATGTCTGGGTTTAGAGGGGAGTGAGCCAATTCTACCTCTAAAGCCAGCTTGGTATATTTGGGAATTTGGGCGTAGCATCTCTTACTACTTCCTGCTGGAGGGGGCACTGTATCTTATGGGGACGCAAAGAAAATTTTAGACCTATGGGGTAGTTCATGAGGCTGTATTGTGTGAACCAGTTGCCTTGAAACCGATCTGGATGTTGGATCATCTGGGCCATGGTGTCATCGGAGTCCTTTCAGGGGGTCTTGGCTGGTGAAACCTGATGTATCTTAATCTGGAACAAGTCCACAGCCTCTGGCTTTCTGTGGAAACAAAAGCAGAACCTCTTTTCCAAAGTAACATATCCTTATATCCAAATTTTGAAGTCAAGGTACCTTTAAAATATACATTTTGGCATAACTCAACAGGTTCTGTAATCAAATGTTTTTCTTTAGTTATGAATATCAAAGAGAACATAATCCAGATTCTCTGTGTGGTAGCCATCTTTATGTGGCTTATGTTTTATATTACCTTGAGCCTTGAGCCTATTGCTTTAAACTGTACCATTGTAAGCCTGAAACGGCGCTGTGGCTGCTGGCTCCGCCCACTTCAGCTTCCCAACATGGCAGTGGTACGTTTTCCGCCAGCTCTGGGAGTCATCAAGTCTCAGAAATAGTGGGTCTAAGCTTTTATCAAAGCAGCGTGTAGCCCAGAAACCTCTTTTTAAAAAAAAAAAATACTAGTAAAGACTAAATCTACCACACAGCTTAATTTGCCGCTGGCAGATGCCTCATTTCCGCCATACTGCCGGTCAAACGCACCCGCCAGGAACCCGCCAGTGTCCAAACTTGCGTTTTGCCGCATCTAGCTGCCCGTATGAGACAAGAAGCAGGAACCTGGTTTTGGCTCTGTTTAGAATTGGTTATTAAATATTCTCAGGTTTAAGGTGGAAACTCGAGCCGTTGGGCGCCATTTGTTGCTGGAGGGCTTCTCTCCAGGTTCCCCAAGCCCCGCAGTCCCACAATCCACTTATAAAATAATCACTCAGACGCTTATATCACTTATAAACTGTATGGCCGTGGCAGGCTTCTTGCTAACTGTTCTTTTATCTTATATTAACCCATTTTTATAAATCTATACCTTGCCACGTGGCTGGTGGCTTACCGGCATCTCTACATGCTCTTCTCCTGGCGGTGGCTGCAGTCTCTCTCTTCCTTCTTCCTGTTTCCCCAATTTTCCTCTCTCTTTGTCCCGCCTATACTTCCTGCCTGGTCACTGGCCATCAGTGTTTTATTTACATAGAGTGATATCCACAGAATACTCCAGAAGGAAGGGGCATTCTGTTGCCATTGTTCCTTGAAGAAGCATTGTTTCTCGGAATGACCTGTCTACAGTCCCTTTTCAAATGTCCTTGTTTTCCACATCCAAAACATCTAACACTCCTCAAACCTTTTGAAATTACTTCTCCTACCCACATATCATCATGCTCATCAGCCTCAACATTAATTGTTTCTCTAATCCAATCTTCCATAGGTGCAGATCTTGCCCTTAATGGCCTGATTATTCTTTTGCATGCTGCATTCGCATTCTCACAGGCCAAAGATTCAATTATTGCCTTACCAGCTTCTGAATCCGAGACCAATCTCTTTACTGCTGAATCCAGTCTTTGTAAAAAATCTGTAAAAGACTCTTTTGAGCCTTGCATAACCTTTGTAAATGACTCAGATTTTTTTCCTGGTTCCTCAACTCTGTCCCATGCATTCAAGGCTGCTGTTCGACATAAAATTAGGGTTTGGACATATAAACATTGTGTTTGTACTGAAGCAATAAGCTGATCCTGGGAAAGTTGTATTCCTTTATCCCTCCATTGTTTTTCTATGTTTTTAGCCTCCTCCTTAAAACAGGTCAGAATTTGAAGTCTCTGGCTGGGTTCCAGAACACCTTGTGCAAGGTCCCGCCAGTCCTGTATATATAGTAATCCTATTATATGTTGACCAAGAGTTTAACATTTGCTTTACATATGGGGAATGCATGCCATAAGATACTATTGCCTCCTTAAACCTTTTTAAATCCAACATTTCAATTGGAGCCCAAATATTTTGTGTAGCCATTTGATCAGGCATCTGCTGTACAGTTACAGGATAAATTAAGGGTGACTGTGTGAAAACAGGCTTTCTTTCTGTAACCTTATGATCCAGACTTGAAACAACTTCACTGTTAATTTCTTCTGTCTGAATTTTTACAGGTTTAACAAGTTCTTCTAAAGCTGTTATCCTGGCACTTAAATTGACTATCTTTTTAAATATTAAAATGAGGATTAGCATAGTGATAAGCTGCATAATTCCACCAATACTAATATTATATAGTTGTTCCATTGTCAGACTGGCTAAAATTTCGAACAAAAAACAATTTTCTTCCAATGTACACATAAAACCCATTTTTTTTTAATGTGGAAAAAAATTCTCTTTTAGATAGTTTCCTTTAAAATATCTGATATGTTATGACTTACCAAATCTGCATAGAACAGTACAAATCCGAGGGGATTTTCAAAACAGCCACCTAGTGTCCCAGGTGTAAATCCAGAGAGAGAGAGAGAGAGAGAGAGAGAGAGAGAGAGAGAGAGAGAGGGAAAAGAGAGAGAGAGAGAATGCACAAGAAAGCGTAGCCGGCTAAAGCTTAAATCCAGTCGCGTGTTCCCTCTTGTGCTGAGTCAAGGCTTGGGTCTGACTTCCTTAAGCTCCGACCATGTGCGTTGGCTTTACAGGCAGGGCCCTGTTCGGCAGGGCAGGTCTGAGTTGTTTGTAACACCTGTAACACCGGCTTTAAGCAAGCAGGCTTTAAGCAAGCAGCTCACCAATAGTCCAGCCTGAGGTCAAGCAGACCTAAACCCAGGCTAAGAAGCCACCGCTTGGACTAAGAAGCCGACCTCTGCCTGCCGCCGCCGGTCGCCTGCCGCCCTTGCAGGAAAGCGGACCTGCCGCAAAGCCAAGCTGTTTTTAATGGATTCTTGTCACGTTGGGCGCCAGATGTTGATGTATCCAACAGTCTTATTAAATAAGAAACACGGAAACAATGTAAAAGAGAAAGCCAAGAGGTCAGAACTCAGAGCTAAGATCTCACCCTTCCTTCTGCTGTCCCAGCTTCCCAAAAGAGAGCTATATCCTGTCTGTACGTCTTTTTTATAATATTATTGTTCTGCCTTCTCATTGGTTGTAAACCCAAACACGTGACTGCCTTGTCACTGTTTGAATGTACAGCCCCTAGGTCTTAAAGGCATAAGTCTCCAATGCTGGCTGTATCCCTGAACACACAGAGATCTATGGGATTAAAGGCGTGTGCCACCACCGCCACACTCTGTCTATGGCTCTAATAGCTCTGACCCCCGGGCAACTTTTTTTATTAACATACAATCAAAATCACATTTCAGTACAATTAGAATACCACCGCACTTCTGTCCGTTCTTTCTTGGCATAGGACCTAATAATTCCAAAGTGCTATTGATCTTTGAAACTCTGCCTTCAAACATGTCCAGGTGAGAAGTAATCTTTAGTTTCCCTGGAAACTCTGAATTCCAGTGAACAATTATTCTCTGCCAAGAGCTCCAGATTCCACAGATGAATAGCACAGCAGAAACGATGGGAGATGGCAGTGTGTCCTTCATTCAGACACCAAAGATCCACTTATAATTAGTGGGCTGCACTCACCTGGCTTTGGATGAAGAGAGGTTAGGAACATACTTTAGACTCCCCCTGTGTGGTGTGGGGTCAGGTGTGGAAAAAGAAGAGATGAAAAGGAACAGAGAGATGTGGTAATTGGAGGCATTTTTAGATATACTACTAGCTCACACTCAAACAGGCCTCTTTGAAAAACAACAACATGGTATATCCAGCCTGGTAAGATGAAGCCCATACATATGTAGACAACAGAACATAGGCTACATTTAGTCTTCATTCCTATTCACTGTGCACATTTGTGCAATAGGCAGCCTGAGAGAAACAATCACAGTTGTGTTCCAGACATCGCAATGGTAATCAGGGATATTGGGACTGGTTTGGCTATGCTTAATAAATACTTAGGAATAGGGTCTAGCCTCAGTTGGCAGTTCTCATATGCCAGCTGTGTCATAAAAGCAAGAAGCCAAAGGAAAATGTCCACTCAAATTTTTTCTGAATAAATATATTGGACATTGTGCTCATTGACTTGTATGGTTTGAGGGAAAATTGTTTGAAAATAATATCCAAGGGTAGTGTGAAAGAGAAGTTATTGCTTACAATAACTGAAGGGAACTAAGCATTTCAAGACCAAACTATACTTTAAGCTAAAGTCCTATTATCTTTATCTAACAAATTCAAAATAGCAAGAGCATATTTTAATTAAGAGAACCAAACTCTGGAACCAATATGAAATGCACAGAGAAATCATGGGAAATAACTTCCTTCACTTGTTAAAATTATGATACAGTCAAAGCTTATTTATTTAATTTGTTCTTTTCTTTTCCTTTGTCCATTTAAATTCTTTGAGAATTTCATACATGTACACAACATATTTTTATTATTATTTCTTTTATTTTTGAGATTATAATATAGTTACATTGTTTCTCCCTTTCCTTTCCCCCTTTCAAATTGTCTCACATATCCCACCTTTTGGATTCATGGCCTCTTTTTAGCATTAATTTTTGTCATGTACATTTTATGCATATATATGCACACACACATATATATGTATGTATATATATATATATATATGTATGTATGTATATCTTCCTTAAAAAATAAAGACAAACTACTCAGTCTATATAATGTTACCTGTATATGTATGTTTTCAGGACTGACTTTTTAGTATTAGATAACCATTTGATGTGCTCTCCCTAGGGAAGACTATTTGTCCCACTCTCACCATCTTTAGCTACATATAGTTCTTCGTGTATTTTGATCACATCTACTTCCACTCCTCCCTTCAACTCTTCCTGGCCACTCCCCTCGTTCCTCTTCCCTACTACAACCTACGAGGAGCCACACCCATGGCAAAAACTCAAAAACCATCTACTAGCAGCCATCAATTGCCAACAGCTCTTCAGTTAAAGGTCAAGCCTCCTGAGCCCCTCCCCAACTGGTTTGTCTACAAGACAATTTCATTTCTTTATTTTCTTTTTAAGCAGCCACTCATATTTCTTGTTTCAGAATAAAATCATTATTTTTTTTGCAATTATTTCACTCATGTATTTTTTATATCCAGCCACAAGACCTCATTGTAATTGAGAAATCTAAAATACATTTGTGAATTTCTAAATATTCATATGTCTAAGTCTTTTGTTTTAAGGGCCAATAAAACATTTAAATAGATAATGTCTCTTGTTCCCAACCCCAGTGGCCTGAATATGAACAGACATGGTGGAAGGAGAGAACTCACCATCACATGTTGTCTTCTGACCTCCACAAGTATGTCATGGCATGCACACATACATGCCCATCTTTCCCACAGTAAATACATTTGAAGATATAAAATTAATTTAAAAATTCAGTTGTCTTTAGCTTAAAAATAATTTATTTCTGTTACAGATATAATCATTAATTTTAATATCTGCATACTTGGGGCCAGTAATGAGGACAGAGTCTGGAGCCTCGTGAGTGCTGGCAAATGTTCTACCACTGAACTGTATCCTTACCACAATGTTGAATTACTTTTAAATTACTTTTAAAAATTTATATATGATACAGAATTTTCTATTTGTCAGTTTTTTGTTCTCATTCCTGATTTTAAGATAAGAAATACATATTGTGTGTACATGACTTACATACACTTATGTTAGGTGGTTTTGCTTCTAGCTACATTTTACAATTCTATATTTTACGTATACCACCTATGATTACCCTTTCTCCTAATCACTGCTCTTTCCAACTCTAAGATACTGACCCACATCTCCAAATGAACCTAGCTGAAGAATAGGCTACTGTGCTGGTGGGCAGATGCACTTCATCTGACTGAAAATTGCCTTGCTACTCTCCAGAATAGCCATAATGTTCTACATTCAGCACCCAAACGAATTAAGCACCTGCTACTTTTGCCAGCAAACATCACCTTTATAATTAGTGTTCTGTGACTGTCTCTTGGGGACACTCAGAAAACTGAATATAATTAACACAAATAGACAAATATATTCTCAAAGATGAGTAAAAGAAAGCTGAGAGGAACACAGCTATATGATATATTTATGGTACAAAGGGATATTAGCATTGTTAATAATGCTAACTAGCTGGTACATTAATGTCATGAAGGGTACTGAGCACCTACATCTTTTTAATTAAAATAGTATTTGATTGTATATGTTTAAAGTATATAGCATAATGCATAAGTGCATAAGGATTTCTTAGACTTCTTCAAGACTACTTAGTTTATTACATTATATGAATACTCTCATTTCTTAATCTCAATGCCATTTTTTTATCATTTGAAGATGGGGTAATGACAAATCCTTGCCCAATTGTAATATATCATTACAAATGATTTTTAAATCCATGTTAGGTATTAACTTCAACCCAGGAACAGAGAATTGGAATACAAATCTTTCTGTGTTCTTAGTAGCTCATCTTGAAGGGTATGTGATGCTAGGTCAAAGTTTTCATTCACTTTCTTAAAGGAAATGTGAGTAGAAATGAAAGACCTCAAAAATCATGAAATTATGATCAAATTTGGAAATTGGTCCATACATTTCTCCCTAGAGACTGTGCTGTGGGACAGTCTGTATGTCAAATTGCTCTGATTGGTCAATAAATAAAACACTGGTTGGCCAGTGGCCAGGCAGGAAGTAGGTGGAACAAGGAGAGAGGAGAATTCTGGGAAGTGGAAGGCTGACGCGGAGAGACACTGCAGCTGCCGCCATGACCAGCAGCATGTGAAGGCACGGTAAGCCACCAGCCATGTGGCAAGGTATAGATTTATGGAAATGGTTAATTTAAGCTATAAGAACAGTTAGCAAGAAGCCTGCCACGGCCATACAGTTTGTATGCAATATTAGTCTCTGTGTTTATTTGGTCAGGTCTGAGTGGCTGTGGGACTGGCGGGTGACAAAGATTTGTCCTGACTGTGGGCAAGGCAGGAAAACTCAAGCTACAAGACTGATTAATAGAAATGTGGGGGGGCTCTGAAAGCCATCAGGATGGATGGCATTTCTCTCTGACATAGAAATGATGTGACAGACACCAGCTTATTTTGACCTAACTTTATTACTGAGTAAAAGTGAAAGACTTCAGCAAAAACATTTTGAACATCTTTGGAAGTCATTAAAACTACTTAGTGAGAATTTTGAGGGACAAATTCTAGAAAGAAGGATTTCAAAATGATGATGACAACATTTGGTGTTGCCTTTCTTTCCAAGATATTCTTGACATTAAAATAGCAACTGATGGGCTCTCCACTTGAGTATATATACAGGTAATTTTTAAAAATTTTTTTTTCCTTTTATATACCAACCCCTGTTACCCCTTCCTTCCCTTCTCCTGCTTCTCTCTGCTACTCCCATCCCACCCCCATCACCTCCTCATAGAGGGTAAGGCCTCCCTTGCATAGTCAACACAGGCTGGCAAGCCAAGTTGGGGCGGACCTCGCCCCTCTCCTGTGCATAAAGGCTAAGTAAGGCATCGCACCAAAGGTAATGGGCTCTAAAAAGCCAGTTCATGTACCTGGAATAAGTCCTGGTCCCATTGCCAGGGGACCCATAAACAAATCAAGCCATGTAACTTTCACTCACATTCAGGGGGCCTAGTGTGGTCCCCTGTAGGTTTCCCACTTGTCAGTATAGAGTCCATGAGCTCCCACTAGCTTGGGCCTGCTATCTCTGTGGCTTTTCCCATCATGATCCTGATCCCCCTTGCTCTTATAATCCTTCCTCCCTCTCTTTCACTGAACTCTAGGATATTGGCCAAGGGCTGTAGGTCTCTGCATCTGCTTCCTCCAGACACTGGATGTAGGTTCTATGATGACAATTAGGGTAGACATCAATCTGTACAGGGGAAGGCTAGTTCAAGCATCTCCTCTACCATTGCTATGAGTATTAGCTGGGGACAATTTTGTGAGTTCCTGGAGTTTTCTCTAGCTATTGGAGAAATTATTTTGGCCACTCCACGTAGTTAAAAGGATATTTATTTAATGGCGTAACTCACAAATTAAGTAATGGGTAGGTCGCAGGGTCTGGGGAAGGTGTAATGCAGTCCAGCGGTGTTCTCCGGAGCTCTACACAGTCAATCTGCACTGGTCAGCGTGCCGGCACCGAGAGAGCGCCCAGTGCGAGCGCTGGCCCATCCAGCTCTCGGGTCCCCCGGCGCCTCCCCTCACCCCGCCTCGTAGGCGTGACAGTTGCCAGAGTCTCAATGGGGGTTGGAACTTCCAGATCCAAGCTGGAATGGCTACCCACTACATCTCCCCCTTTTTGTCTAAATAAGAAGGTTCTAAACTAATACAAGACTATATACAAAGGAATGGTTATCAAATATTGTCCAGAAATAATGAGAGATAATGACCTAGATAAGATGGAACTACAACCAATGCAAACAATATCAAGCAAGAAACACATACTAAAATCCAGAGAAGTATAGAGCATAGGTAAACAGCATGTTATAAAGATCATTCAAAGGTGTCCTATCCTAAAGAACCTGAATCTAATACTTAATATGTTCTATCTAAGATATTATATATACCAAGTTGTAACTATAACTGCTAGTCTTCAATCCCATCAAAGACCTGAGAAGGAACATAATGGTACCTGAGAAATGGTAGATGGATGCAAGCAACTTTCGGGAATCTTGCAAGAGTAGACCAAGACAGCTGGCAGCCTGGACAGTCACCTAATGTTTCTCAGCATTATTGGTGCATTCAAATTGTCTACAGGCCTAGAGTATCTGACAGACCATTTTCAGAAGCAGGATTTCTGAAAGACCATCTTACCCTGTCTTGGCAGAGTACAGTGGTCGCTTTCCTTGTGTCCCGCTTGTCCAGAAAGGAGAGCATTGCATTTGTACTGTCAGCCATCAAGGCAAGGGCAGTTCTTTGCCCAGTAGGCCATTTTGTGCCAAAAGACAAACTTCCAAATGGAAATGTCTTAGAAGCCCAACATTCTCTTGGGATCAATTGGTGCAGCCAGGAGCAATTGTGTCTCATGTCAACAGAATTCTAAGTTATTTAAATGCCATATTCTCCAGGTCTATGAAGTGTTTGAAGATTACCTGCCCATCTAACCTATGTATCTGTAAATCTGGATAACCTAACTAACGTAACTATAGAGATGACAAGCATAGGCGACTATAAATCTATAAATCTTATCTATCGAAATAACCTAAGGACTAAGGCTTCACGTAAATAAGGTAAACAGTCTATAAGCAAATGTATGGTGAAGAACGATGACTTCAAAATTGTGACAATACACAAGATATTTATAACAGAGGTAGGAATATATAGTGCGATATGCAATATGACAATAATATTAAATATATATCAATATACCGAATATCCTAAACAGAAGTAGAACATATATAAAGTATGACAGATATAAATTTACATTTGTATCAATATAAAAATGTTTCAAATAAGAGTAGAAATATATGTACATTATAATAAATATAGTTCTGTATTTGTATCAATATACAAATTATCTTAAACAGGAGTATAAAAATAGTCTACATTTGTATCAACATATAAGATTCTATAACAGTACAAATTACAGTGCAAATTATCTAAGGTTGCTCTTTTACTAAGTTTGTTTACTAGTATATACAATGATTTACCATCATATCTTATACCTATCCGTTCCATTTCTTCTTCCCCCACCCCCCCCCCCCTTTTTTTTTTTTTTTTTTACAATCCTGAGTTAATATTTTCTTCCACCCCCAACCCTATAACCATCATCCATAACCTGAGAATTATGAAACCTAAGGGAGAAGGGGCGTCGTTTTCTTAGAATTGCTTCCTGCCGTTTAGGGCGTGGTATTATCTCTGTTGGGTACTGTGAGAAAGCTCAGATAGTTAAATCTCAGTTAGACTAACTGTAGGTTCTGCAGCAAGTTTTAGAGTAATGGGTAAGATTGTCTGAAATTCTGGCAAGAAGTGTAGTATGATGATGATTACCATGGCATCATTCTGGATTGGGTAGAGTTGTTGTTGTTGGGGCCCCATCTTCCTTCTGGTGACTTCTGAGATTGCTATTGGAAAAACTTATTTGTTATCAAAAATGGGAGGTTTGGATTTAAAGAGGACATAGCATGTAAGAAAGGATTCTGAGAAATCAAGAGTAAGCATGGAGAGAATTAGAATTTAGAAGACAATGGTCCCTTTTATTGGTTTCCTTCTGTCTCACACCAGAGGGCTCTTCTGATATGGGACTGAAGAATCTCTTAAACTTTTCTTTTAGCAATATGCTTGGGTTTAGAGAAGGAGTGAGCCAATTCCATCTCCAAAGCCAGCTTGGCTATAATTGAATTGGAACCACAACTTTTCTAGATTGATAGAGAGAAAGATGTTAGACAGTGAGATTTTACCATGTGTAGATTGGTACCAATAGATTCTTCCTTTCTGCTGTAAACATCCGGATATCCAAGGCCTTATGAGTTTTGAAAGATGGGTATTTCCATTATCCTGTAAAGACAAAAACAGAACCCTACCCCCCCTTTGATTGTTAAATTTTTCTTACAACTTGTAGAGATGTCACATTGGTGGATGATCTTTTACTTCTCTTCATCATGGGGTTTTTCCTGTTCGAATCGAATTTTTATTAATTTTGTTGGTATCCATAGCTTTTCTTCTCCTGCAGAAACAAAGGCAAAACCCCTTCCCAACGTAGAACATATCCAGGTTTCCATTCTGAGGACAGCACATCCTTAAAATAAACTGGTTGGTTTAGCTCAGGAGTTTTGTCTGTTGTCCAATGTCTCTCCACAGCTGTTGTTCCTTTCTCATTAGCATTGAGAAAATTCAAGGTTAATAAGGCACTATGCAGTCTATTTCTAGGGGTCATTGTTACCTGTTGCTGTTTATTTAGCATATCCTTTAAAGTTCGATTGGATCTCTCTATGACTGCTTGGCCTGTGGGATTGTGTGGTATACCTGTAACATGCTTTATATTATAATAAGCAAAGAACTGTCTCATTTTATTGGAGACATATGCTGGGGCATTGTCTGTCTTAATTTGTACAGGTATTCCCATGATGGCCATAACTTCTAATAGGTGTGTAATCACAGAATCAGCCTTTTCAGAACTCATAGGAGTTGCCCATTGAAATCCTGAATAGGTGTCAATGGTATGATGTACATACTTTAATCTTCCAAATTCTGCAAAATGAAACACATCCATCTGCCAAATTTCATTTCTTTGTATACCTTTTGGATTACTCCCTGCAGGTAATGGAGTTTGGTTATAGATGGAACAAGTAGGACATTTTTTCACAATATCCCTAGCCTGTTGCCAAGTGATGGAGAAATCCTTCTTCAAACCTTTGCTATTTATATGGTGTTTCTTATGATATTCTGAAGCTTCTAGCACATTACCTATTAGTAACTGATCAATCTCATCATTACCTTGTGCTAAAGGTCCTGGCAGACCTGTATGGGATCTGATATGTGTTATATATATAGGATGTTCCTTTTTCTGATGAGTTCCTGCAATTGTATGAATAATGAAGTTAATTCTGTATTATCAGGAATAAATTCAGCAGTTTCAATATGTAAAACAACTCTCTCTGCATATTGAGAGTCAGTGACTATATTGAGGGGTTCTGTGAAGTCCATCAGTACCATAAGAATGGCATACAGTTCTGCCTTTTGTACAGAGCTATATGGACTTTGCACCACTTTACTTAAGTCTCCTGATTTATATCCTGCTTTCCCTGATTTATTTGCATCAGTATAGAATGTGAGGACTCCAGAAATTGGCTTTTGTCGTACAATGTGAGGAAGGACCCATTCAGTCTTCTTTATGAATTCTATTCTCTTGCTTTTGGGATAGTGGTTGTTAATCTCTCCCAAAAAGTTACTGCAGGCTCTCTGCCAGTATTCATTATCTTTCCATAGTGATGAAATTTCCTCATTAGTTAATGGTACTACAATTTCTGCTGGGTCCATTCCTGTCAACTGGCGAAGTCTTAATTTACCCTTTTGAATCAAATCAGAGATCTTTTCTATATAAGTCTTTAATTTCTTATTTGGTTTACGTGGTAGGAATATCCATTCCAATATAATATCTTCCTCTGCATCAAAATACCTGTTGGGGAATGTCTGGAGGGGAATATGACAAGAATGCATTTAAGTTCTGGATCCACACGATCCACATGTGCTTCTCGAATTGTCTTTTCTACTAGAGCCAATTCCTTCTCAGCTTCGGCTGATAATTCTCTTGGACTATTTAATTCTTTGTCCCTTCTAGAGTATTAGCCAAATTTTGTAGTCCATCTTTGGGTATTCCCATGATACCAGTAAGTTGGAAATGCTTCCTAATAACTTTTGAAAATCATTAAGAGTCTTCAATCTATCTCTTCTTAATTGTACCTTTTGGGGTCTAATTTTTTGTAGCTCTATCTTATATCCTAAGTAATTAATAGAATCTCCTCTTTGTATTTTTTCAGGAGCAATTTGCAGTCCCCAGCGAGGCAAAACCTTTTTTACTTCTTCAAACATGCTTTCCAATGTATCTAACTTTTTATCAGCTAATAGGATATCATCCATATAGTGATAAATTATGGATTGTGGAAACTTTACACGAATTATCTCTAATGGTTTCTGCACAAAGTATTGACACAAAGTAGGACTGTTTTAACATTCCCTGTGGGAGGACCTTCCATTGATATCTCTTGACTGACTGAGAATTATTATAATTAGGTACTGTGAAGGCAAATTTTTCTCTATCATTTTCCTGTAAGGGTATGGTAAAGAAACAGTCTTTTAAGTCAATAACTATTATAGGCCATTCTTTTGGTAGCATAGAGGGCAAGGGCATCCCAGTCTGTAGGGAGCCCATTGGCTGAATTACTTTATTAATAGCTCTCAGATCTGTCATCATTCTCCAATTACCAGATTTTTTTTTTATAACAAATACAGGAGAATTCCAAGGACTGGTAGATTCTTCAATGTGTTGAGCATTTAACTGCTCTTGAACCAGCTGTTCTAAAGCTTGTAGCTTCTCTTTTGTCAAAGGCCATTGTCCAACCCAGACAGGTTTATTAGTTAGCCATTTTAAAGGTAAGGCAGTTGGTACTTCTGAGAGTTCAACAACAGTCGTGCTCTGTTTGTGAACAGCCTGAATGGTTGGTGACTGATTTTTATAGCATGTTATGATATTATTCCTAGAAACATGCATTGGTCTGTATTCCTTTTCTGAAAGTGTAGGAATTTTAATCTGGGTATTCCACTGTTGTAACAGATCTCGGCCCCAAAGATTTACTGCTACATTTGCTACATAAGGCTTCAGCCTTCCTCTCTGTCCTTCTGGCCCTATGCATTCAACCCATCTCGAACTCTGTTTTATCTGAGATAGGGTGCCAATCCCTAACAGTTGGACATCTACCTCTTGAAGAGGCCAATTTGGATGCCATGATTTTGGTGTAATTATAGTCACATCTGCACCTGTGTCCACCAGGCCCTCCAGAACCAGGCCATTAATTCGAATTCTAAGCTTTGGTCTTTGTTCATTTATGGAAGTCTGCCAAAATATTTGTTTTATAGTGTTCTTTGTAAACTGTGATCCAGCTATCAAAGCTGTTTTATCATCCATTGCAGTATCAGTTTTTACATTAGGCATTGGTTTATTCCGTTGTCCTGGAGAGGAATTTCTTCCACAGTGGCAGGGAATGTTCGTACTACGTTTGGTTTGGGGCCTGCAAGAGGCCCCTGAGGCGTTTCCCGCCAGTAAAGGGTTGCCTTGTATATCTATTTTTGATCTGCACTCACTGGTCCAATGTCGGCCTTTGCCACATCTTCTACATAATCCAGGAGGTGGTTGGGGTCTCCTGTTTAGGCTATTCCTAGAAGGAGTATTGCTTCTAGGAGTACCCCATGTACAGTTTTTACTTATATGACCTGGTGTACCACACTTAAAACATTTGGTAACACGGGGCCTTCTTTCACCTCTGGGATTTGTCTCTCCTATCCAAGCCTCATTACTGTAGTTAAGAGACTGAACACCATTAGTATATTGAATCCATTCTTCCAAAGGAGCTGATCTGATCTTTAATGGTGTAAGTATTCTTCTGCATTCTGCATTAGCATTGTCGAATGCCAAGGACTCAGTTAATACTTTTCTTAATTCTTTGTCTGACACAGCTCTTGTTATAGCTCTGTTCAGTCTTTGTAAAAAATCAGTGAAGGGTTCCTGCGGTCCTGAAATATCTTTGTGTATACCTCAGTTGGTTTTCCAGGTTCTGGAATTTTTTCCCAAGCATTTAGAGCTGCTGTACGGCATAGGGATATTGTATGCTCATCATAAGTGGCTTGTACATTCCTGTCAGCAAAACATCCCTCACCAAGTATTTGATCTTGGGAGATCACAAAACCTCTGATTTTACCTTGTTGTTCTAAATTTTTTGCCTCTTCTCTCAACCAGCTTTTCCACTGTAACTGCTGACTATATTCTAGAACAGCTGAAATTAACTGATGCCAGTCATCTGGAATGATTCTATGTGAGGTAGACCACGAATTTAACATCTGTTTTACATATGTGGATTGTATCCATACGTAACTACTGCTTCCTTTATATTTTTAAAGTCCCTTGTTGAAATTGGTTGTAATGTATATGTCATATATGGCTCGGGGTGTGTGTCATCTGCTGGCTTCTCATGGACAATAACAGGATAAGCCATTGTATGAGAGCCATTTGGAGATGTTACAACCTCTATGGTCTTGACCTTCTGCTTATTAGTTCCCTTGTCATGTTTACTGAGAGTTTCTTCTAGGGCTTGCAAACGAGCACCTAGGGTCTGTTCTAGGGAGTGAACCTCCTCTCTTGCAAGGGACTCCATATTTCTCATGGAATCATAGAAGTTTTTATGTTCCTCAGAAACACATGTTTCCATGGACCTTATCCTATCAATTAACGATAATCTTTCTTCCTTATATACTGTCTGAGTAGCCACAACTTCACTCTGGAGAGTTAGTGTTCTATCCATTAAATATTCATATTTATTATCAATAAAATCAATTTTGGGTACAAGCCTGTTTTGTAAATCCTGATTAGCAGATTCTAGAGAAAGAATCCTTTTCTCTAAGCCTTCATTGCTATCTTTGAAAGCAGATTCCAGAGAGAGAATCTTTTTCTCTAAGCCTTCATTGCTATCTTTGAAAGCAGATTCCAGAGAGAGAATCTTTTTCTCTAAGCCTTCATTGCTATCTTTGAAAGCAGATTCCAGAGAGAGAATCTTTTTCTGTAAGCCTTCATTGCTATCTTTTAAAGCCTGTATCAGTCCCAATAATGACTCATCTTTGTTCTTAAACCAGTGTTTGAATACTGTGTGAATTATTATGATGAATGCCAAAATGGTATAGCCCAGATATGCCTTAGGAATGTCGTATATTTCCAGGAAGATGTCATTCATCATACAGGCAAAAAGGTTTTTAAATTCTTGTGAGGTAATGTTGTCGGCCATATTACACGAATTACTCAAAATTTGTTAGTCAATTTTAAGGTGTAAAATTATCAAGTACCTTTACTTGAAACAATATGCTTACCTTTCGTGTAGTAGCCCTTTTCAGCCAGCAGGTGGCGTTGGTACAGCTCCGAAACAGGGCCTGCTGGTGATCTTGGCTGGAGTCGGAGGGAGATGGCGGAATGGCGGAGATGGCGGAAATCGGAGCTAGCACTCTCGTGCCTCTTTCGCTGGTCTGGGGCTAAGCTAGGGAATTGAGATAGGACTAGCTGCTCCCTTTTTCGGGAATGGAACCGTGTAGGTGTTCCCTGGTTATATGGAACTTTGCAGGCGGGTTTAGGTACCCGCCAGCTAGGGAGGAGACGGCGGGAGCCGCCCAGGCCTTTGGAGTTTGCCCCACGTGAGCGCCAGATATTGGAGAAATTATTTTGGCCACTCCACGTAGTTAAAAGGATATTTATTTAATGGCGTAACTCACAAATTAAGTAATGGGTAGGTCGCAGGGTCTGGGGAAGGTGTAATGCAGTCCAGCGGTGTTCTCCGGAGCTCTACACAGTCAATCTGCACTGGTCAGCGTGCCGGCACCGAGAGAGCGCCCAGCGCGAGCGCTGGCCCATCCAGCTCTCGGGTCCCCCGGCGCCTCCCCTCACCCCGCCTCGTAGGCGTGACAGTTGCCAGAGTCTCAATGGGGGTTGGAACTTCCAGATCCAAGCTGGAATGGCTACCCACTACATCTAGCTGCAGATTTCTTCCCATACCTTCATGATATACTCTGTCAAGATATCTCTTTCATTGCTCTCCCTCCCCGTCTCTCCCCCAATGTGGCCATTTGGAGCCCTCATGTTCCCACCTCCCATCCCTTCCTGTCCCCTTCCCCTCTATCCCCCCCCCCAGTTTACTCAGGATATCTTAACCCTTTCCCCTTCTTGGGTGATCTATGTGTGTCCCCCTTAGTGTCCCCCTCTTTACCTAGCTTCTCTGGGGTTGTGGATTTTAGCCTGATTATTCTTTGCTTTGCATCTAATATTCACTTATGAGTGAGTACATACTGGTTTTGTGTTTCTGGGTTACTTCACTCAGGATGATTCTTTTTGTAGTTCCATCCATTTGCCTACAGATTTCATGATGACATTTTTTTTTTTACCACAGCATAATACTCCACTGTATAAATGTACCACATGTTCTTTATCCATTCTTTGGTTGAGAGGTATCTAAGTTGTTTCCAGGTTTGAGCTATTATGAATGATGCTGCTATGAACATAGTTGAGCAAATGTCCTTATGGTGTGGTTGAGCATCTTTTGGGTATATGCCCAGTAGTGGTATTGCTGGGTCTTGAGGTAGATTGATTCCCAATTTTCAGAGATACTACCATACTAATTTCCAGAGTGGCTGTACAAGATTACATTCCCACCAGCAGTGAAGGAGTGTTCCCCTTTCTCCACATCCTCTCCAAAATAAGCTGTCATCAATGTTTTTGATCTTAGCCATTCTGACAGGCATAAGATGATATCTCAGAATCATTTTGATTTGCATTTTCCTGATGGCTAAGGATGTTGAACATTTCCTTAAATGTATTTCTGCCATTTGAGATTCTTCTACTGAGAATTCTCTGTTTAGTTCTGTGTTGCTGGATTCTAATGGCTCCCTCAGTTGAGTGAGTGAGAAGGCACAGAGTCAACGGCACAGAAACGGAGTCAGTTGAAGGCAAAGAACAAAATTGTTTAATGAATAGCAGGGAAGGCCTTATATGCCCTCCTCCTGCACCCAATCTGTGTCTCAATCTGGGGGCATTGTGCGGTTGTTCCTCATTGGCTGGGTATGATCAGGAACTCTGACTGTAGTCAGAAGATTTCTCCAGTCCCACCAGGCTCCCACAGTCCTGTGGCCTGCTTATAAAATAATCACTCAGAAGCTGATATTAGTTATAACTGCTTGGCCATTGGCTCAGGCTTATTACTGACTAGCTCTTACATTTAAGTTAACCCATAATTCTTATCTACGTTTAGTCACATGGCTTTGTATCTTTTCTCAGTTCTGCCTTGACATCTTGCTTCCTCTGTGTCTGGCTGGTGATTCCTCACTCTGCTCTTCCTCTTCTTGTCTCTCTGATGGATTTCCTGCCTGACTATAATCTGACTTGCCATAGGCCAGAGCATCTTCTTTATTAACCAATCATAGTAACACATATTCACAGCACACAGAAAGACATCCCAAAGCACTGACAGTGACTAGGAACTCTGACAGCACTTGTTGCTAGGCCTTCAGACAGACTCCAGGTTGGTTCATAAAGAAGCATGTTATGTGCATGCCTTGGCAACTGGTTTGAGCCAATTTCCTCAGCCCTATGGGCCTGTCCTACTACATATACACACTTTTATTTTATTACATGAGCACTCAGCAGGAGCTGGAGTTCTTTCCTCCGGCCTTGTTGACCCCACACAGAGGAGATCAGCAACTGGATTGTGCCTGTTTTAGGTTGGCTTGCCAAACAAGCTCTTACCCATCATTGACTATCAATCAGCCCTTGAAGAGCATAAATCCCTAAGGAGTCAACCTGGGTAGGGAGGGTCAGGCAGCAGCCTTTTGAATTTCAGAAAGCCAGGCATACATAACCTCTGGTGAAGGACTATGAATTGGATGTCTTAGAGCCATTAACACCTGTAGAGCCCCTTAGTGGCTGCCTGTCATTGCCATATGTGTTGTAGAAGACACTTAAAGAGGAGAAACATTAAAAACAAAACCCGCCAATCAAAACATAAGTGAAAATCCAGGAGGGATCAAAAAGCCTCTTTATATCATGCCAAATCTTTTCAAAAATAAAAAGTCCAAGGCCATTAACTCTGCCCTTGTCTGATTTAATTGGAACATTTCATTGTTAGCTGTAATGGTTAATATAGAAACTTAGCTGACCATGGGCCTTTAATATATTTAGCTAGCTCTCGGCCTGCTAAACTAATACTCCTCATCTCAAAAGGTGTCATACAAAATGAGGAAGAATGAGGATCCACAAGTCCTCAGTCTTTAGAGGGGCAATGAGAGCAAGAAATGGGAGTATATGCATTACCCATCCTGGGCTATTTCCTCCTTGGTGGAAGCAGGATGATCTGTGGCCAAGTACACATTTTTTGCTGGGACCCATATTGACTTAGTGGCACTCTGAGGAAAAACACAAGTATATCCTCTCCTACGGGTTACCAGGGGTTCTGGTAGCTGCCATTGGAGGGAGATAGGATCTCTTCATTTCACCAGGGGCAGGAGTGTGTCCTTTGGCAGAGATGCCCAATACTTGTAGGCAGGGCTAAGCCCCTTGTAGGTCCTTGATGGCCAAATCCAAGACCTGTTGAAAATAGACATTCAAGTCAATCTGTGCCTGGTGCACAGGATGGACATATTCTCCGCACCCTGTGAGCATATCATAGGTCACTGGGATGTTAAGTAAGACATTCATCCAGTCCGGGGATTCTGTCTGGTCATCATAGACTGTAGGCTCCAACACAGCTTTAAGCAAATGGTACCAAACAAAATAAGTTGGTAACTGTATGGACCACTGAGCAAGGACCTGTTTGTAGTAGGGGAATCTGGGCCTGACTCATTGGCTGCTTCTGGGTGAGGGAAAGATCAGCTAGGGGGGTGGGAATCTAAGATTGCGTGTCAGCATTTGGGTTCATATTAACTGGGAAGACTTCGATGGGCCTATGAACTGACAGGGGCATAGGATGTGAAGGTTGTAAGACATCTGGTGCTGCGGGAGAGTAGACACCTCCTGAGGTAGGCTGGTACTGGGGTAGATTGCCCCAAGCATACCACGAAGGAGGTGCAGCCACCCCAGTGGTGGTGGAGTAGAGGGGGGAGCAGTATATGACTTAATGACAGCCGCATTCTACTTTACACATATCTCAGGGGCCAAACTGTCTGTCACTTTATCATCAGATATCATAGAGATATCTGATATGGGAGTGATAGGGGTGATGAAAAGATTACCCATCTTTTAGAGGGAAAGAGCAATCAAACAATAGTCAGAGAGAAATTGACAGTCAACAGGGTTTGAAATTTGTATCTGGCCCTTATGTCTTGTGCTTATGGGGGACTTCCATGATTTTTTTTAGGCCACAGCTATGTGCCCACATGGTATCTGTGGACAAGGGATTGTGTTTGGGATCTGAACCTTGGTTCCACCTCCTGGGGGGTCAATCCTTATGTGGAGGTACCAGGCAAACCAAAAGAGAAAAAAAAAATGTGCCTTCCTAATGGGACAGGCAGACAAACATGACAGACAACATGAAAGAAGGAAAGAAATGGGAGTACCAATGCTTACCTGCCAAAGAGATCAAAAGGACACAACACTGAGGGGCCTTCTTACCAAAACATACCATCTTGGGGGCACTGTCAAGCACCATGAGTAAAAGGAGGGAGATGATCAGAACCTGCGCTAGGAGAGAGAAAGTAAAGGAAGCCCCACATTGGAAACCAGATGTTGATGGATTCTAACTGCTCTCTGGGGGGAGGGGGTGAGAAAGTGTGGCATTAATGGCACAGACACTAGGAGTCAGTTGAAGGCAAACAAAAAACTCATTTATTTAATAACAAGAAAGGCCTTTTATACCCTTCTCCAAGCACCCAATCTGTATCACAATCTAGGGGCATTGTGTGGTCATCCCTCATTGGCTGCACATGATCAAGAACTGTGGCACTGACCAGGAACTCTCACAGGACCTGTTGCTAGGCCCTCAAGCAGACTTCAGGTTGACTCATAAGGAAGTAAGTACATTATATGTATGCCTTGGCAACTGGTTTGAGTCAATTTTCTGTACCCTATGTGCCTGTCCTACTACAGCTCTATAGCCCATTTTTAACTGGATTATTTGATATATACTTTGCTGTCTAGTTTCTTGAGTTCTTTATATATTCTGGAAATCATTCCTCTATCAGATGTGGGGTTGGTAAAGATCTTTTTTCCCATTCTGTAGGCTGCCTTTTTGTCTTATTGACAGTGTCCTTCACCTTACAGAAGCTTCTCAGTTTCAGGTGGTCCCAATTATTAATAGTTGCTCTCAGTATCTGTGCTACTGGTGTTGGATTTAGGAATTGGTCTCCTGTGCCAATGCATTCAAGGCTACTTTCCACTTTCTCTTCTATGAGATTCAGTGTAACTGGATTTGTGTTGAGGTTTTTGATCCATTTGGACTTGAGTTTTATGCATGGAAATAGATATGCATCCATTTGCATTCTTCTACATGTAGAAATCCAGTTATGCCAGCACCATTTGTTGAATGCTTTCTCTTTCCATTTTATAATTTTGGCTTCTTTTTTTAAAAAAAAAATATCAGGTGTTCATAGGTGTGTGGATTAATGTCAGGGTCTTTGATTTGATTCCATTGATCGATGAGTCTGTTTTTATGCCAATACCAAGCTGTTTTCATTATTATAGCTCTATAGTAGAGCTTGAAGTTGGGGATGGTGATGTCTCCAGAAGTTCCTTTATTGTATAGGATTGTTTTGGCTATGCTGAGTTTTTTGTTTTTCATATGAAACTGAGTAGTGTTTTTTCAAAGTCTATGAAGAATTGCATTGGGACTTTGATGGGGATTGCATTGAATCTGCAGATTGCTTTTGGTAAGATTGCCAGTATTACTATGTTGATCCTACCTATCTAAGAATATGGAAGATCTTTCCATTTTCTGATAGCTTCTTCAATTTCTTTCTTCAAAATTTAAAGTTCTTGTCATACAAGTCTTTCACTTATTTGGTTAGAGTTACTTCAAAGTATTTTATATTATTTGTGGCTATTATAAAGGGTGATGTTTCTCTAATTTTTTTCTCAGCCTGTTTATCACTTGTATATAGGAGTGTTACTGACTTTTTTGAGTTAATCTTGTATTCCGCCACATTACTGAAGGTGTTTATCAGCTGTAGGCATTCCTTGGTAGAATTTTTGGAGTCATTTATGTATATTATCATATCATCTTTAAATAGTAAAAATTTGACTTCTTCCTTTCCAATTTCTATCCTCTTGATCTCCTTTTGTTGTCTTATTGCTCTAGCTAGAACTTTAAATTCTATATTGAATAGATTTGGAGAGAGTGGATATCCTTGTCTTGTTCCTGATTTTAGTGAAATCACTTTGAGTTTCTTGCCATTTAGTTTGATGCTGGCTGTTAGCTTGCTGTATATTGCCTTTATTATGTTTAGGTACATATCCTTGTATCCCTGATCTCTCCAAGACCTTTATCATGAAGGGATGTTGGATTTTGTCAAAGGCTTTTTCAGCAGCTAATGAGATGATCATGTAGGGTTTTATTTCTTTCAGTTTGTTTATATGGATGATTACATTGACAGATTTTTGTAAGTTAAACCATCCCTGCATCTCTAGGATGAAGCCTACTTGATCATGATAGATGATTTTTTTGATGTGTTCTTGGATTCAATTTGCTAGTATTTGAGAATTTTTGTGCCACTATTGATGAGGGAGATTGGTCTGTAATTCTCTTCCCTAGTTGCATCTTTCTGTGGTTTGGGTATCAGGGTAACTGTAGCCTCATAAAAAGAGTTTGGCAATGTTCCTTCTGTTTCTATTGTTCAAAACAATTTCAGGAGTATTGGTATTAGCTCTTCTTTGAAATTCTGGTAGAATACTGCACTGAAACAATCTGGCCCTGAACTTTTTTTGATTGGGAGAATTTTGATGACTGCTTCTATATCCTTAGGTGTTACAGGACTATTTAAATTGTTTATCTGATCTTGATTTAATTTTGTTATTTCATACCTATCCAAAAAAATTTGTCCATTTCTTTTACATTTTCCAATTTTGTGGAGTACAAGTTTTCAAATTATTACCTAATAATTCTCTGGATTTCCTCAATGTCTGTTATTATGTCCTTTTCATTTCTGATTTTGTTAATTTGGATATTCTCTCTCTGCTTTTTGGTTAGTTTGGATAAGGGTTTGCTTATCTTGTTGATTTTCTCAAAGAACCAACTCTTTGTTTTATCGATTCTTTGTATTATTCTCTTTATTTCTACTTTATTGACTTCAGCCCTCAGTTTGATTATTTCCTATCATGTACTGCTCCTGGATGAGTTTGCTTCTTTTTGTTCCAGAGATTTTGGGTGTGCTATTAAGTCACTAGTGTGAAATTTCTCCAACTTCTTTATGTAGACACTTAGTGCCATGAACTTTCCTCTTAGCACTGTTTTCATAGTATCTCATAAATTTGGGTATGTTGTTCATTCATTTTTGTTGAATTCTAAGAAGTGTTTAATTTTTTTCTTTTATTTCTTCCTTGACACAGTGCTGATCCAGTTGAGTGTTGTTCAGTTTCCATGAGTTTGTGGGCTTTCTGCATTTTGTGTTGTTGTTGAATTCTAGCTTTAAGTCATGGTGGTCTGATAAGATATAGAAGGTTATTCCAATTTTTTGTATCTGTTGAGACTTGTTTTGTTACTGAGTATGTGGTCAGTTTTGGAGAAGGTTCCATGGTGTGCTGAGAAGAATATATATTCTTTTGTGTTTGGGTGAAATATTCTATAGATGTCTGTTAGGTCCATTTGAGTCATAATATCTGTTAGTTCCTTTATTTCTCTATTAAGTTTCTGTCTGGCAGACCTGTCCAGTGGTGAGAGAGAGGTGTTGAAGTATCCCACTATTAGAGTGTGGGCTTTAGTGTGTGATTTGAGCTTTAGTAGTGTTTCTTTTACAAATGCAGGTGCTCATGTAATTGGGGGCATAAATGTTCAGAATTGAGACTTAATCTTGATGTTTTTTTCCCGTGATAAATATGAAATGCTCTTCTTCATCTCTTTTGATTGATTTTAGTTTAAAATCTATTTCTTAGATATTGGTATAGCTACAACAGCTTGGTTCTTAGGTCCATTGGATTGGAAAGTTTTCCCCCAACCCTTTACTCTGAGGTAATGTCTGTTTTTGCGGTTGAGGTGTGTTTCTTGAATGCAGCAGAAGAATGGATTCTGTTTTCATATCCATTCCAACAGCTAAATTTTATGTAGTTCAGAAGCCAGCCAAAAAAAAGCTGCTCTTGCTCACAAATTCAACTACCACACTGAAAAATAATTTTGTTAATGTAGATATTAAACAGATGTACACCAGTACCTACCAGAACTTAAGTTCAGCTTTGAAGCAGCTCAAATTTTGATTCCCCATGCTGGATTATTTACCCCAGACTTGTTGCAGGATGAGGAGCTTGGTCCTACCTCAACTTGCTGTGTCATGTTTTGTTCAAGCCCATGGGAGGCCTACCCCTTTCTAAATGGAGACAGAAGAGGAGTGGATAGAGAAGGGAGTAGATTGGAGTCTGGGGGAGGGAACAGGAGGAAAGCAGGGAGGGGAAACTGTGGTTGGTATGTAAAATAAATGAAAAAAAAATGTTAAGTAAGTAAAATAAAATAAAAAAATCAAATCATGATCAGATAGAAGAACTTCACCCAAGCAAAAGTCCTCTAGGAACCATTTTGCCTCATTGTGCCACTGTGTTTCAAAATTAAGAAATGCAAAATGTCAAACAATCAATCATATCATCACAAAATGTAAGTAACAATAAGGTTACAAAAAACAAAGCATGCAATGTCCAGCATTATCAATAATTGAATGTGAAGAACTTTTCAATGGAAGTCAAACTAAATAGGGGCAGACAGAGCCACAAGCACTAAGATAAGACAAAAGTAGCAAACGAAGAGCTTGCACTCACCGCTGGAGGAGAAAGGTAAAGGTGGGAAACCCTTGGACAGTGATGGGAAGAGAATGCACCAGAAACCAGAAGGGCTTGCTGCTTGCTTGGTGGCGCCTCTGTTCTCGTGAGACAACTCCGGGGCAGGTGAAATCCAGGCTTCTCAGAAAACGGTGCTGCCTGCTTCACGCTGGATGTTCTGGGCAGGCCCATTAAATCGTTTCTGTGTCTGTCTGAAATGTTAAAAATGGAACCAGTTGCTGCTACTTCAGCAAGGGCTCCTCAAGAGTGAAGAATCACTGCTAAGTTGATAGTGATGAAGCAAGTAGATGACAGTAAGTTACATGCTTCTCCTCCAACGCTCTAGTCTCCTTTTACTACTTTTTATTGGTAGAGCTGAAAATTAACAGAAAGCCAGCAAGAAGGTGAAATGACTTTGCAGGTTCCCACTACCAGGGCAGGGTACAGAATCATATTTTTACGGATGAGGAGTTATACCCCACTAAGTGTCCTTTTTGACCAAGACCAAGTAAAAATCCAGATGACAGAAGAGAATCAGAGGGTACCTATAAATCAGAGTTGTCAAACAGTTAATTTTAAATAAGTCTGATTAATATTTTCAAAAATTAAATGACAAGATGGAAAGAATTTTGGCAAAGAACTAGCAACTATGAATTCCTACACCTAACCGAAGAGCTGGGGACAGTTTATGGCTTCTGGGGGAGGGAAAATCAGTTTTCTTTAAGGGTGTTGCCCCTGGTAGGTCAACCATAATAAAGAGGACTACCCCAACCCAGGAGTATGTAGATAGCAAAACTGGAATTGATTACTGGTTATTAAATACTTTTTAAAAAATAAGGATATGAGGTTGGGGGTAGTGAGGTAGGACATGATTAGGGAGGGGTGAGAGGGAGGACTCAGGACTGAATATGATCAAAATACATTGTATGAAACTCAAAAATTAATAAAAATATTTAAATAAATGAAAAATTAGAACCCAGTCAAAAGTATTCTGAAAATATAAAAGAAATCAATCACTGTACAGCTTTTGAGTTGCAAAAGATGGGCATTCCCTTGTACTTTCGATCAATTATCACTTTAAAAAATTATGATCTTCTTTGAAACCATCAAAAATCTGATGAAGGACTAGTTACAGAGGTTCAGTGAGAGCAAGGAGAGTCGAGCTTAAGGCCTACTCACCTTCCAGTGAGCTTGTGGATTAACGCACAGAGTCTGAACTTGAAGGATTCTCAGATGTACAAATAATTCTCACTGCCAAGAACTTTTTCTACAGGAAAATGATGGTAGTTAAGGAGGCAATATTTTCCAATTTGTTTAATAAAGCAATTGTGCTGCCCACAAAGAAATGTTCAACAAAATTCTGTAATAAATGAAAAATACAAGAAGTCATTAAGAGGTAGTTCTTACCCTAGGATTGCAAATTTCTTTTACCCTTGAAGAATCAACTAGTATAGTTCACCACAACAAAAGAGTAAAATACAAAAAAAAAAAAAAAAAAAAAAAAAGCATGATGGTTCTTTGAAATGAAGTCTTTGAAAAATTCAAACCCCACTCATATTAAAACATCCCAGTAAATTAGGGAATTTCCTCAAGCTAAATAAGTACAACTTAAAAAGTTATAAGTAAGAAGTCAGAGATCTAGATAACACTGTTTATAAGGATATAAAAACTATACTATGACCACTTTGATTTAAACTTAAAATCAAACTCTTACATTATAATTATGGCAATTAAAAATAAATTGTTTATAAGCTGTAAGAAAGACAGAATTTTTTCAGGATTCATAAATAAGACTAGGTATGTTAAAATCCCAATAAATTCATAGATGAACTATGAGAATTAAGAAAACTATATTGTAGAACATTGTTGAGCCCAGTGCCAATGAATGTATCTACAAAACACACCCATGCCTGAAGATCAGTAAACACTGTTTAAGAGGGGGCAGAGAGATTATAAGAGGATCGAGGAATTTGCTGTGAAATTGAGTCTCCTAGTAACATCAGAAGTTAAAACTTAAAGTCTCATCAACATGAGTGCCTGAATGTGAGTTGAACAACGACACCAGCTAATGTGCCAAAGTGGAAGGGGAAAGCCCACAAAGTCTGGATCTGACACAAAGAACTACAGGCAAATGAGTAAAGCTGGGAGTGGGAGAGGTGATCTTCCCCCAGGAAGAACACAACAGTCAGCTATCCAGTGCCAAATGGTCAACTCCGAAAACATACATACAAGTAAATGTTATATGGCCTCAACAGGTTATATTTATGAGTGTATGTATAAACAAATAAAAATGTATGTACATGCAAATATATAATATATACAAATACATATGTATATGCAAATATACATACATACAAATATATATATCCGCAATAAGAATTGATGTAAAAAGAGTCTGTGATTTTGAAGAAGAGTAGGTATAATATAAGTGAGGGTTTGGAAGTAAGAAAGAAAAGGAAAAATGTAATTAAAATACATTCTCACCAATAAAATAGAAATCATATTAAAAATATTTGCTTGAATTCTTAGTAACCCTGCTTGCTAACTTAGCCTTCAAAGTTCTAAGATTACAGGTATAAACCGCCATACTTATCTTAGGAAATCTTTTTTTTTCTTTATGGTAATGGTATGAAAACATGTCATAGCTATGAAAGAATGTAATAGAACAAGAGAACCATGCAAAAAAGTCTATGAATTATTATTGAGAGCAAATAGAGACCAGAAATGTTGATTACACTGTTCATGATATAGAAGAGTCGCTATTAGCAAATAGGTTTTATTTCAAATTGATTTCCAGTCTAACTACAACACTACCCAGAATTCAACAGTAAAAATTCAGAAGTCAATTCTAAGTTTCATATGCAAACACCAAGGTTTCAAGGCAGAGTGCTACACAGCTGGAATTCTGGCACTCAGAAAGTAGAGGAAGGAGGATCAAAAGTTCAAGGCCAACCAGGGAAGTCAGTGTTCCCCCTCCTTTGTTTCTATGGCTCGCTAATAAAAGAACTTAGAATGGGCTTGAGGACAGGTTTATTTGAGTTTGAAAGAAAAACAGGAGAACAGACAACCTCAAAAATCTCAATAGCAGCCAAGAAAAGAGAGGTGGAAAGGGGGAAGAGAAAGGCGAAAGGCACACCTTTTGCAGTGGAGTTTAAGAAATTAGGAAGGTTCAGAACTGAAGGCCAGCAAGCAGCCACATTGCAGAGAAGCAGGTATGTGGATGAAGATGGGGTGCAGAGGTCTTTAGAGAGTAAGTAAGTAAACCTAGAAAATCAGAGAAAGCACGTACATGATTTACTTACCTGTAAGGAAAAGAGATAGCAAAAGAAGAAAAGGAAAGTTATGCTTTTAAGGGTTACTCAGAAACATGGGCATCCCACGTGCTACATGAGGAAGCTCTGCAATCAATTGCACAGGGCCAGGGTTTCTGGGGTAGATAGCTGTGTAATCTCATTAATGTGATAATTATTTCCTTTAACATGGCTTTAGGAGAACAGTTTTCCTGAGAAGTGATTTCCTTGAAGTGATTGATAGTCCCAGGTGGATTAAATCTTAAAGGAGGAGAAATAATATACAGTATTCTTATTTCAATAAAAAATAAATTAAAATCTTTGAAGCATATCAGAATGCCATATCTCCACCCAGGAACAAAGACAATCCATTCTTTTGACTAGGATGCCTGAGGAATGGCAAAGTGTTACTAGGGAAATAGAAGAGAAGGTTCACTCTCAATGACCTTTAAAGCTACTGCAATATCAGCATATAGTAAGTTTAAGGACAATATGGTCTCATGAGACCCTGTCTCAAAAGAATCAAATCTACTCCATCCCCAGAAAAAGCTAACTACAATATTAGTGGAGAAACTTGAGGTTCCCTTTGGGGGTTATTAATTCTTGTTAATAAAATAATTTTAAATGATCTCAAAAGGAACACAGGACATTATTAGTCTGAGATAAAATTAACAGGACAATAAGAAAATTAAGTTATAAATCTTGGCAGTAGCCTGGTGGAGGGGGTTAGAGAGCGAAGAGCAGAAGGTCTTGTCTTCAAGAAAACAGGCCAGTTCAACAAGGGAGGTCAGCAAGTGCTTCATAGTGGGAAAGAATAGTGGCAGAATGCAAAGAGCAAGTCCAGAGTGCCAGAGAAAGCATGCTTGGCATTTCACCAGTATCAGAGAGAAATAGAGATAGGAAGAAGCACATGAAATATTATGCTTCTGAGCTAGATCTCAACAAAGTGAGCAAGCTCATCAGTGGTCCATGTTGGAAGTCCTTCAAGTAGCTGATCAAAGGAGCAGATTCTGGGAAAGGTAAGTACATTATTTCATTAAGGGAATAAGTAGTCCTCTCTTCTCCACCTTGTCTTCAAATGAAGCAGATTTCTTGTGAGGATAAATTTCTGGCCAAGTGATTGACAGCTCCAGCTGAAAAGGAAGAGATAATAGTATGTAGTGTTTAGAGAGCTTAGAGTGTCAACTCTACCAGTGTCTGAGAAATAATTTAGTTTCTATTCTTTTGACCAAGAGAGAGTAGCTTTGTCTTAATGGACCACAACAAACCCTAGATCTCTCCAACTTTTCACATGATAATTTAAATCCTAAGTGAGGGCTCCCCTTTCTAGTCTTACCAGGAAATAGTACAAGGTCAACCACAAGAAAGGGGCCCGTCCCCCATGGATCCAAAGACTGTTAATCCCAGTAACCCTTTGACATATTTATGGCACATTTAGAACTAAAATTCATAGGTTCCTATGTCCAGTTATGCAAAATATACACAGAAAACATCATTAAACTTCATCTGAATATTTTGGGCTTCTCTTTTGCAGGTTCATATATACAATTACCTTTCAAATTTGTCAGTGCAGGCTCAATATAGTAATTGTTTAAAGAAGATCCAGATAGAAGAACAGTTGCCAATACCCATATATGTACATGACAATCATCTCTTGATAGACACACACAACATCTTATTATGAAATGATGACATTTAATTTCACATTTATTTTTCAGCCCAGTCTCATAATTGATACAGCTTTTCCCAATATACATTGTACACAATCTTATTTCTGAATTCAATAATTTCAATTGGCTTTCAAAGTAGCTTTGACATATGTAAAGCTGATTATATTTGTAATGAGCTACTCAGAACCAATGATGTTCACAAATACTTTAAATCCCATCTTGCTGGGACTTCAAACTTTATCAGAATGCAAGTAGTACTAACCAGATAATATTAATTTCACCCTAATAAAAATAATTTTAAAATTTAAGAATTTGAGTAGTAGATTGCCTGTGACCTATATTCCAATTAAAAATGAAGCTCAATGATTTGAAACAGCAGCAGTGAGAGTGATTAGTTTTAGTAAAGGAAAGCACACTGGCACAAGCTTCAAAAACAAATATTCTGCATGCAATTCCTGGATTCAATATTCATTAATTCTATTCCACCCTGAACTTAACTTCCTTACTATTCAATTTTTACATATGTGAAATGAAAATTAGTTTAATTTGATTCCCATCTTAGAATGGGTGTACCAGGTCAATACAAGTCATCATAGCTTCTAAACCATAGCAAATTCCGATTACATACTTGATTGTCCATTATTAAAACACCAACCACTGTAATTTGAAATAATTTGAATAGTCTGTCAGGTACAATTAGAAGAACCAAGTATAAAAGGAAATACTTGAAGTAGAAGCCATGCACATGCTGAAAGGCTTCATTTCCACTATTCTAATATGGAGTCTTACTTTTGTGCTCAGGTAGTTCACCAGTTAAAATATTTCCTAAACTTATCTCCAAACTTTTTAAAAAGTATGTTATTTACTTGCTTGCTTACTTATTTATTTATGGTATGTGTGTATACACAATAAATAATTATTTGCATAAATGCACACATATGTAGTTGCTCACCAAAGCCAGAAGAAAACTTCAGGTGCCTGGAGCTGGAATCACAGGTGGTTGTGAGTCGCTGATGTGGGTGCTGGGGAAGAGCACTTTAGTCCTTTGGAAGAGCTGCAAGAGTTCTTAATGCTGAGTCATCTCTCCAGCTGCCAAAACTTTTGTTCTGTGAAATCATCCTTACTTGTTCTTATTCCCACTATTCCCAAAGTTCCTGAACATGGCTTCTCATTCCCATTAACTTTGTACAAGCATCAATAGTTAAAACATTCTAACATTCACTTACAGATCTGTTTCACAGGCAGAGAATGACTCACATAAAAGAATATGAGTCTTATCTGAAACGATCCTAGTTGCATTCCTAGTTTTATTTTGTTTGTTCTTTACATGGGGTGAACAAGATATCCATTAGTTAATAAAGTTATACTTTTGTGCCTAACACTTATTTTACCTCCAGTAAACCACTGTAGATTTTGTCAGGGACATGAGAAAGAGAACAAAGACAGAGAGTTTAACATTTAAATTTTATACTTGAGATTACAAATGCCCCTCAATTACATCAATGCTAGAAAATCAAATGTTTAGGGGACTATAAAAAAGGGATGATTGTTAGTTAGTTGGTGGCTCTCTTACCCTGCAAGGAAATGTCACGAAACACAACAGAATCCACTAGCAAGAGTTTTATTAAGATAGATAGAGAGAGAGAGAGATGGACATGACAGGCCTGCGGGAAAGACACATGCATAAGGAGAAAAGCTGGGAATATGGCGCCGGCTTATAAAGGCGGGGTCGCACATGTGTACACAGGCTCATGTGGCTACTCCATGCATGCGCGTAGATCACATGGTTGCGCTGCGTGCTTTACACAACCATGCAAAGCCACGAGGTCCTGGTCAGAGGAGATGTTTTTACCCCAAAATGGCTATTTTGACCCGGAAATGGCTAGGCGGAAGTGTCTAGGTCCGCTGGGCATGCCCAACGTTGGGGGCATTTTGTGAATCTATCAATGATAAAACAAGTAACTCTAGTTTAAGTACCATTGTGTTTATCTCTTATTTAGATTATTTTTATATACAACTGAGACTTAGACACATCACACAAAAACTTTATTTCCTACCTATCACAAAATAAATGACTTGTCTTTTATTGTTGACCTTGGTACATGTTTATACATATATACATATACACATACATACATATATATAGAGAGAGATTTATACATATGTGTATGTATATGTATGTAACACTACATATGACATATACATGAAATTTTCAAAGAATAATTTTAATTAATAAAAAATAAAAATAGAGAAATCTCTTGAAATGACTTGTAAGCAATTATATTACATTTTAAAATGTTGAACATGAAAAATGTTCCCTTGGGATGAGAACCATATATTCTTTTTAAAAATATGTATGAGTTTTTGCCTGCATGTGTTTATTTGCATGGGGTTGAGTGTGTCCATAGAGGCCAAATGGGAACTAATCCCCTGAAGCTAGAATTGCAGGACTTTGTGAGCTCCTCAGTGTGGATGCTGGGAACTGGACTCAAGTCTTGTACATGAGCTGTAAGCCATTCTTAACCACTGAGCCATGTCATGTCTCCAGCCAAGGAACATATATTCTTAATATTATAATTTATATAATATAGATGGCTGATAAATATATCCTGAGCAAAGACTTTAAAAAACTAAAATCATATATATTCATTTTAATGTGTCAAAATAGGATAAAAAGAGTTTATAATTGAGTACATATCTTAGCTTCCAGTAAAGAAAATGCCTGCATTATTCCAATAATATAAATGGGCCTTTGATCAGCAAAAAACAAAACATCATAACTGAGAATTTCATTGACCAACAAGATCTTGTGGCAAAAAAGTTAAGTCCAAAAGATATACCAAGAAAAGGAAGGCCAAAAAAATATCAAGTATCCAGAAGGTCAGAGTATCCATAAACCTATTAGAGTTCACCCTGAACTATGGGTCACAAAGTATAGCATTACTTCCAACCTTTGATCATAGCTGATTCAGATGAGCTTGGGTCAACTAACATCCACCCACTCACTCATTTTCTGAATGAAGTTTTGCTGTTATTTACCGGGGGTTATGGAATAGGCACTTAATGACCCATGAGTAAAGCTGGAAATAACTAAATGGTTTTAAGAACTTCAATAGGAAAAATAGGCAAATAATCAATAACAGTAAAATGTGGCAAGTGCTGTGCTGGGGCTTTAATGCCTCTGTAGGAGATTACAGCTGAGCTGAGAACTTAAAGGAGGAATTGTCTAGCCTGAGAAAAGTAAAGAACTATTTCAGAAAGACAGCGTCAGATGATGGCAGAAAGATGACTGAGAACAGTTTAAGGTGAAGACTTTGTCTTATTTGATGCAGTTAAACAATTCCTGACATCATATCACACCCTCACTGAACACAAGCATGGATGTAGCAGGTAGAAGGTACCCTTTCTCTCTCTCTCTCTCTCTCTCTCTCTCTCTCTCTCTCTCTCTCTCTCTCTCTCTCTCTCTCTCACACACACACACACGCACACGCACACGCACACGCACACGCACACGCACATGCACACACACACACACACACACACAAAGTCTTTATGATTATTGGAAATCAGACAATTCATTTGAAACATAAACACTGAAAACAACCAGATGAAAAGTCTTGCCAAGGTTCATGACTACTTTACAAGTTGGAAGTCAAGAAAATTCCAAATGTGTTTTTGAAGAGGTGCATAGGTTCTTTTATGTAGAAGAGGACTGTGGGTAAAATTCAAGCTCATGGATAGGGTGATGCTTTCATAAATGATTCTATGCCATCATTCTTCTTCTTCCTTCAATGTTTCTAAGCCAAAGGAGTTTGTAGATGCATCACTAGTGGAGGAATACATATATATACAAACTGCCAGCCTTGGTGCACTCTGGGTGTCTACACAAAGCACAAGAATCAGGAAATGAGCATTATTCCAACATACTTTCTCAAAATGTGAACTTCAGATGATGGTAGAAGTTTATGAAACTTCACATCTTACCCTCAAATTCCCATAGGAACTTTTAGCTGTCTTTGATTAAATGAATCATCAACCTCAAACTCCTGCCTGCCTCAGGCTCTTTTGTTATATCTGAAGGCATTTGTTGTAGATGCAAAATGTACTGTATTATGTCAGGAATTATTTTCCCAAACTGGTTCAAAGTATGTTTACACAATTATGTTGAGTTCTATCCTTTGCTGGTATCACTGCTGCCCTACAATAAAGATTTTTCTCTGAAAGAGATTTTATGCCACCTACATTCTTGTGATATTTATTTCCAGGTTGAACACTAATATATTGGTTTAAGATTTTTTTTTAAAGTATCTTACCCAGAGATATCTCTTGAAGAACTAATAGGTGAACATGGAGATTAGGGAGAGACCCTGCCTCAAAAAAACAAGGTGGACAACTATAGAGGAGTAACATCTGAGGTTAATCTGTTGACCCCCAATGCTATAGAAACACATGCACTCACATACACATGTACCTCCAACACACGTGCACACATGTTTGTATGCACATACACCCATAAAATGTGAATGAAATAAAATGGCATAAATTTGTTTAGGACCATTTTATAAATTATTATAAAAATTCACATATTGATTTTACTAGGAAATCCAATTACGTGACTCAAACTGCAATTTTTAAGTCAAACATTCTAACACAATCCAATCCAGGGATGTACTAATTTGATAAATATTGATAACTGACAGTTGGAAATAAATACTAAGTGTCTTTGTTTTTGTAATTAAAACATTATGCTTTCATAAGGGCAGAAAACTTTGTAAACAGAAAAAAGCATAAATTCATAACACACAACAGTTTTAATCTGAGCCAAGGTACTTTATGCAGCATACATTGGTGTCCCATGGTGTAACAGCATATGCACTTCCAAGTATCCATATTGTGTTCAGAACTAAGGCTACAGTGAGGTCATAATATGTAACAAGAAAAATGCTGCCAGGAACACTTTAAACTCATCATTCAGCTGACTTTAAATTAGTTTTTGATTATTGTATATTTGGAAAACTTTTACTGTTGCCAGATTTGGTGGTGAAAGTGTAAGTTAGAATCAAGAACTAAACCACAACCTACTCTATGGTGTAGCTTCACTGCTGCCCTTCCCTAGAGTATGGCATGCTTACTCATGGGATGTTTAAATGTAATGCCCTTTGTCTTAATTAAAACTATGTATGAAACATTCTACATTATCTATGTCCACAGTTTGCTTTTAAAACATTAGTTGACAATGGTAAAGTTGTCTTTACCTCTGTGGTTGCCTCCTCAAACAAGAAGTTAGCATAAAGGAACTCATGAATAAGTGTAATATTCAGTAATTAAAAGGTTGGTTTTGAATATGAATCAATACAGATATACTTGCTTAGTTTCACCTTATATTTTAGTTGGGCTATTTTTTCCCTTGAAAAGGAGCCTGAATATAGAGCTATCATACCCTGCAACAGTGGTGGGGAAATGTATCTGGTTCTTCATAGATCAGTGCCTTGTCCAGTTGTAATCAATGAGACTTCATTTAGAAGCAGATGGGAGCAGGTAAGACCCAATCCAGACATTATAGAGAAAGTCTAAATTGGAGGTCTCTGTCAGGACCCTTCCCTCCCAGGAACCCTGCAGAAGAGGGAGAGGAAAAATTGTAAGAGTCAGAGGGAATGAAAGACACCAGGAGAACATGGTCCACCAAATCAATTAAGCAGGATCACATGGACTCACAGACTGAAGCAGCATGTGGGGACCTCCAGAGGTCTATATCGGTCCTCTGCATATATTTTTATGACTGTTAGTTTGGTGTTTTGGTTTAACTCCTAAGAGCAAGATTGGATGTGTCTGACTCTATTACCTGCTCTTGGGACACTTTTCCTCCTATTGGGTTGCCATGTCCAGCCTTGATATGAGGGTTTTTACCTTGTCTTATTGTGTCTTGTTTTGTCCTGTTTGGCTGATGTCTCTTGGAGACGTGCTCTTATCTGAAGAGGAAATGGAGTTGAAATGGATCTGGAGAGAGGGGAGGTTTGGAGGGGAGCTAGGAGGAACAGAGGGAAAGGAAACTGTGGTTGAGTTATATTGTATGAGAGAAAATTTCTATTTTCAATAAAAAAAAAAAAGTTTAAGAAATGTACCAGGTTCTCCTTGCCACTTTGAAATCTAGTTGTGTTTATTCTCTTTATTGTTAGGAGTTCCAGGTTATCAAGTGAAAAGTAAATTTAAGGGCAGTTAACCACAGGGCTTTGTGACACAGAAAGGCCACATTCTAAAAATGTTCAAAGAGGCTTAGAAAAAGGGACACATGCCAAAACTACTAATAGTAAATTGAAGAGAGAGGAAACCATAGAGCATGGCTACTTTGAAGGAGTTAATTCAGTCCTGTTCATTTCAAGTATATTTTAGCCACCAGTTACAGTGTTTGATGACAGTGAGTCCTATTCTTTTCATAGAAAAATGAAAATATGAAAACTATGTCCCCTATTTATTGGGAGACTGGTAGGCATTATCCAGATCTATTGACTATAGGCAAACTGAGCGCTTCAGGTGTCACCGTCCGAAACAGTCATGAGATGTCTATTTTTGATTAAGTTTTAAATTAACATGAAATAATTGATTATGTATCATACTCCAAACTATTTTTGAGACATTTATTTTTCTGTTAATGTTTTCAATGTTTTTAAAATGATCTGGAGTGTTTGCCTTTTTTATGGTGTGTAATGTTTACCTGTATTAATATTTTAACATATGTGAAGGATGCATGATGGTCATATCAGAGTGACTGGTACATCCATTACCACAAGCATTTATCATTGAACAGAACTGTTTTTGCTCCGGGAGAATCTATGAAAATATGCTAACTTACAGATTAAAAAGAAGAAGATATTCTGCATTTTAACTTTCCTATTAAAGATCCACTTTTGAAATCTCTTTCCCCCCTTAGAGTCTATACACCTGTCTTTTCTAAGTACCCATTTTTATTAGTTAGTCCAGCTAGTGCCTCAATGTTATTCTCTTCTTTGGAATCACTACACACTAATAATGGGCTAAAGTTATAACCTATTGATTTTCCTAGCACAGACGATCTCACTAATATAATTATTTACATGCAGTGATAATATTCAGCTACTCTCATGGTAGAGATACCAGCAAATACATGATTAGAAGATTCACATACATAACCAGGTAGAGAAAAAATATTGTTTTGTCCATACAATTCATACAGACATAAAACACAGGTAAAGACAACTAGATTAGAGATGTTGCTCAGTATGTGCTAAGAAGGCTGGTGAGATGGCTCAGTGGGTAATATAGTATTTGCCACAAAAACCTGCCAACCTGAGTTCAATCCTTGGAACCCAAGGAAGAAAAAGAAAGACAATTTCTAAAAGATCTCCACAACCCAACTGTGGCACATGCACATACACAAAATCACACACTGAATAAAATAATTTATTTTTTTAAAAAAAGATGTGGAGATGGAGAGATGGCTCAGCAGTTAAGAACATTGGCTGCCCTTCCAGAGGACCAGGTTCAATTCCTATCACCCACATCGCAACTTACAACTCAGTAACTCCAGTTACAGGGGATCTCATGTAATCACAGACATAGATGCTCTAATCAGTGTTCATAACAATAAATTTTATTTTTTAAAAAAGATGTGCTGACAATCTTGCCAGATAATAAGTAACTTGCTTACTTAATCAGCCTTCAAGTATTTGTTAGATTCTTGTTGTTGGTACTGTACCATACACTATAAAAATTGTAGAATTTGCAATAAATCACTATACCTTGACTTAGATTCACAAGAAATTAAAGGAAAAACATAAAAATATTCTAAAAGTTAAAACCAACAAGGCTAAAAATAGAAATCACAAGGTTACATTGATGATTTAAAGTAGAGAATTGGAAAAAATAGCATGGATTTTTGGATTCTTTTCTCTATAGTTAAGGATAAGTGATATAAAAAATGTATATTCCTAAGCTTTCGATGTCTGTGGCATTACATTTCTGTGGGTAGCCTTTTCTAATTATACAAAATTACTGCATAATTAAACTTAAATGGAGTATCTAAAATAACTGAACTCAGAGAAGCAAGGAACAAAATGATGGTTGCCAGAGGCAGGGAGGAGGGGAAATCAGGATTGCTAATCAAATGTGTATGATGTTTGGGTAATGCAAGAAGAATGAGTTCCAGAGATCTGTTACGCAACCCTGTAAATGCAGTTAACAACATTTCATTGGACACTTAAAAATCTATTAAAGGTACAGTTCACATTAAGTGTTCTTCCCACAAAAAAAATAAAAACAAATATATTCAATTACCACCTATGTGATAATAATGAATATATTTACATCCCAGGCAAACTTCAGCCTCAATACCTACATTCACATACTACACCCACCAAGTGCTAGGACATGGTGCATTGTTTGGTGGATGAGTAATTTAATAAAATAAATCAGATTCTACTTAAATATTCTACCAAGATAGAGCCTTCTGGTGATATAGAGGTAAGAGTAATACTCTCGAGTAAATACCCTGCAAGAGCAGAAAATAAACAAAAGGAGTCAGACTTGTTTTCTAAATTTTGGGGAAGCTTACCTCAACACTCACAGATCATGTTAGAAGGGTCCCTGCTGATTCATATCATTAAGAAAGGTGCCTTATGAGTCATTCCACAGTTTTCTTCATGATCCTTTGAGCTTGTTCAGTTTCACATGAACAAGGAAAGTCCCTAAGAATTAATTCATAACAATAAAATTGATGATGAGAAGCTGATCCCTGATGCCCTTCCAATCTAAGGTTAACTGAGTCTCTGGATTTTCCAGTGATAGCAGGTTTCTAACCCCAATAAGGAAAGCCTGGTAAAACTACAGGGTTAGAACCATCACAATCCATCCTCTATTAAAGTCTTAACCCTTGTGAAATGATTCAAACAGAACATTAGTTTTGGGTAAGATCAGTACCATGGGATTTTAATTTTCAATAAAGTATTCTATTCTTGTGAGATTATACAGTTATTTCTGTTTTTTTCTGCATACAACTTTAATGGGGGAACAAATACTTGTTCTGTATCTTTAAATTTCACATTTGATTAAAAATATTACCAAGTGAAATTTAGAAACTACGAAAATGTGTTAAGCACACAGAAGTAAAGAAAGTACAAAAATAAATACTAGAATGTAAATGACAATTTTACTATACCACTGCAAAAGTTTTGTGTATTTTAGCCATAGAAAACATACTTGTAATATGCTATATATATTTTCTTTATTTTTAAGTAATGCTATTATTTTTAAACACTAGATTATAAATTTTAGAGATGTAAATAAACTCTAAGTATTTTTTTCTGGCAACAGAAATATTTCTGTTATGTCAATATTTATTGACTCAATACCCTTCTGTTAGTTGTCTCAAAATTATCATAATTGAAAACAGAGCTTGCTAAACATCATCATATGCGAATGATGGACATATCCTTAGTTCTTCATAATTACTTCTTATATTTGAGGCTAAAAGGCTAAAGCATATAAGGTTTTAGGCATGTTGACAAATTACCCCTGAAAAGAATATACTCCTCCATCACCCCCAAATTCTGTAGCACTGCTTGTATCCTTATCTTTTAAGTATGAATCTCATCAAAGTATGGATGAAAATTTTGTTGTATAACTTGTTTTTATGATGTTACCTGTGAGCCTGACTAGATTTACATGTAACCATTGGCATTTCATGCAGGCTTTTTTGTGTCATCTGTTTATGAGTTATACAGAGTGTTCTATGCTCATTTTTGTAGATTCTAAAATTCTGTTGCTCGTAGGAGATGCCAGGAGTTGATCATATTAATCCTTCACTGATCAGGCAGTTTGTGGTTTTAGGTAGCAAGCATTTGGTTTTGAATTATTCTTACTTAGCAATTTACCATCTGATGGCATGAGATAAAGATAGTAACAAGATTTATTTGTATTTATTGCATGTAGTACAAAGTGCCAAAGATTTTAAATATTTTATCTTTTCTAACGTTAAAAACAACTGTATCAAGTAAATACTATACTTGTCTAATTTTACTTATTAGAAAGAGCTTTAGGGGAACAATAGTCAATTTAAAGGGCTATACAGACAGTAAAAGACAGAATGACTTTCCTAATAAGACCTTCTAGGCCAGAGTCCACCTCTCCTGGATTTCTTTCTGTGTCCTTTTCCCATTATTACACTACTGAAAAACCTTACCTATGCAGAACAATGGTCTATATGTTCTCATTTTGTTATGACTTTATTTTTATGTCCCACTTCTCAAACTACTCTGGAATATGTTACAAGACTTCTCTCAATTATATGTGAATTTCTTATTGGATAATTATCTTAACAGTATTACTGAAATATAAATCTTTTTGCTGATGGGATCATGCTGATCTGAGTGGTCTATGCTGTCACTTGGGGCCATGATACATCCAGGCCTGAGCTGCTGCCAAGGGCCACGCCTGGGTCTGTGGCCCTACCTCAGCCAATGAGTGTTGATGGCTATGGCTCCTGTTACCACCAAAGGCCATGCAAATACCCAGAATCTAGAGCTCCACCCGAGTGCATGTTGGTGTCTGAGGTTCATGCTGCAGTTGGGGCCAAACAGATCTGAGTGGCTTGGGCTGCCACAAGGTGCCCTGGTGATGTCAAGCCTCAGGCTGTGGTTAAATACCATGTCTGAGTCAGTGGTCCTGCAGTAGCCAGGGTCCAAGTTGATGTGCATGAATCCTGCTACCACCAAGGGCTGTGAGATTGTCTGGGGGTCTGGTCAGCCACCTGTGACCATGTTGATGTCCAAGGACCATGCTGCCACTGGAGCCGTGGTGACATCTGAGGCTGCCAAGGGCCATGAATGGGTTTGTAGTCCTACTGCTGATGGGGTCTGTGTTGATTCCATGGCCCATCTTCCCACAGGAAGCCATTAGGAACCATGGAGATTGAAATCCCAGGGTCTTGCTGAGCCAGCCTCATACTTCACTGGCCCTGCCCTTCCCTGGACACTGCAGCAAGAGAACTGGCCTCACCCCTCATGGGAATGCTGGCCCTCACACTCTAGAGAGAAGCCCCCACCTCTTACCACAGACTTGGGAGAGCTGTCCCTGAAGTCATGGGCATAGGAAAGCTGGACTGCCCCTCACCTGAGGGGTGGGGGTGTCCCGGAGGCTTGGCCTGACCTGCTCAGCTATCACCCAGGCCTACATCCTGGGCCTTGAGTTGGCCAACCCTAACATTTACCCCATTTATCATCTACTGGAGCTTTTGAAGGGACTGATTCTGCTGAACCTTGCCCTCAGGATCTCTATGACTCAGGCCAACAGCAGGATATCCAAGAGAAGTTTCAGTGAGGGTCCTGTGGTGATGGTGTGCCAGATGCCAGAGGCCTTGAACTGGACCAGTGACTTACTGCAATGAACATTTCTGGGTAGGACTGAGTGGACAAAAGGGTGCACTGGATGACACACAGCAGCTCCCGATGACACTAGGACAAATGAGGTGTTGGAGAGGAGGGAAAGATGGAGGATAGAGATGGTGTTTTGCTTTGTTTTGTTCTTAATTTTGGGGATCCACTGAAGAGGTGAGGGGCAGATATGGAGGAACATAGAGGTGAGTGGAATTGTGGTGCATGATGTGAAATTCTCAAAGAATTAATAAAGAATTATGTTATAAAAATAAATAAATCTCTTCTTTATTAATAGGAAGTATATTTCCAATATTTATCTATTCTTATGAAAGTCAGAGGGCTATCCATGGCTTTATGCTTTGGGGAAGCAAATTTTATAGGGATTGTGAAACACTAGCAATAGTAGCAGAGAAATAATTAATAATATATCACAGTCAAAACCAAAAGATGAATCACTTGAATGTTTAGCTAATGGGACCAGGGAATATTGATTGTGCTGTGATGGTTAAGTGAAAATACTGAACAAATACATACTCTAAAATGGTTGGTTGATTACAACAGAGATGTTCTGTAGAAAGGAGCATTGTTATCTTTGCCAAAGCTATTTAGTGTCTGCCTTGACTACTAAAATCGTGGTATCATCCTTTTATGAACTCAAGCAACTACAGTAGCCTCAATATCCAAACTTCAACATTTGTTCACCATGTTTATTTTTATTAAAACTCTCTATTGATTTTCACTGTGCTGAACTATTAGATTCCATGACTGGTCCATGGACATTTGAATGGATATTGCAGTACTTGTCTATCACTGGCATCTGTGGAGCTTAACACTAGATGCTGAAGACATTCCCTGGAAAGCAACAACTGGAAACTAGTGATTTTTCCTCCTAGAAACTGACATGACTAGGTGATGATGCAACTCAGAAAAGAATAGCCAAATGTTTTCTCCCAATATAAGGAAAGATCTGTATGGTGTGGTATGTGTTCTATAGCATCTCTGTCTGCCCTGGGTATTTTCTTTTGTCTGCTTGATACAAACTGGGTCATCTGGAAAAAGAAGCCCAATTGAGAAAAATGCCTCTATTAGATGGATCTGTAGTTAAATGTGGGAGTATTTTCTTGATTAATCATTGATGTGAAAATTCTCAGTCAACTGTAGGTCACACTCCTTGGATTGGTGGTCCTGGAAGGTACAAGAAAGATGGCTGAGTATGAATCAACAGGGTAAGCCTATCAGGAGTCATCATTGCTCCATGGTATCAGTTTCCATTCTTGTTCCTGGCCTGCTTGAGGTCTCTCCTGCCTTGGATTCCCTCAATAATGGACTGTGATCAGGACAGAAAACACAAATACATTTTTTCATATGACATTGTTTTTGGTCAGTGTTTTAACAGAAAAATAGAAATCAAACTAGGACATAGCCCCAAAGGAGATATTTATTATGGGAAAGTATGGATATAAAAAACTTCTGTCACTAGCTAATTGGGAATCTGTCTCATTAGATATTATAGAGTAATTGTTGCCTTTGAAAATTCTATGTGAGAATTTGAGAAAACATATTGTATACTTGGTGTGTATGTGTGTGTGTGTGTGTGTGTGTGTGTGTGTGTGTGTGTGTGTGTGTGTGTTGGGGGGAAGATAAGTACCTAAAGAGGGAAAGAGAAGAGAGAGGAAGAAAGAGAATGGTATAAATAATCATATATTCAGCCTTCCATCCATACTTGTTGTTTGTGTATCTATTATTGAACATACACAGATTTTTCATGACATCTTCCAAACAACACATTATACATCTATTTAATATATATCAACTAGAGTAAGCAAGCTAGAGATCATTTACAGACATGTGAAGATGGTCACTGAGATTAAAGTAGGGATGAGAGATTAAGGACCTATACTACTATCCTACTCTTGGAGAGGACTAGAATTGGGTTCCCCTCACCCATTTTAGGTGGCTCACAAAAGAAAAAAAAAGCCACAGATCTTTTTTATCTTTTGTCTACATTGTTCAAGACTTGAAATGTTGACCCTGGATTATAATTGAGACAACTACTGAAACTTATTAATGTAGCTCTTCTTTAACCAAGTAAAATTGGGGGAAAAGGTCATCAAAGAAACATGAGATTTTAAAAATTAAGCCCAACCCCAGAAAATTCAGCCATCATAATTTCCAAAAGGGTGATTAATTTTGTAGGCATTCAAAAGAAATGGAAAATTCTTCTTTCCATAGATAACTGTTGCATTTTGTAATATTGTAAATTACCTTGGCAAGGTAAGTTTAACTGAGCTTATAATATAGACATTTCTCCAATGCCATTCTTTCAGTGTCGCTTATGAGGAGAAACTGCTGGTTATAAATTCATAACCAGAAATTTACTTTCGAAAATAAATCTCCTGCCACTTAGCAACAAGCATTTCCCCTTTTGTGTATATAATCATCATTATTACTGGCATCATATTCAGGATTTTTTTCCCTTTGGAAAATGATGAGAAATCTCAAAGAGACTAACTGTGCAAAGCTGACATGCCCTTTACAAAGTCTCCATTAGGTGTCTCATTTGGAAAATATGAACCAAATGAACAAAGTACAGGTTTAATTTTGTTTCATTAGATTGTGAAGAAACCAACAAGAATTAATTAGTGTTAACTACAACACGCTTCACTAATATCCTGCCAACACAAGGATTTCCTACAGAGCCAAGATGAGAGACATGTTCAAGATGATAAGGAAGAAATGTATGTGGGTTGGTGCAATTATTCCTACAATTACTGCTGTAAGGAATTTTAATTGAAAGGGGATTTTGCATTTGGGGGGTAATAAGCTCCATTAAGATCCTGGGCTAGACATTTAATTTTGTGTTAATGGCATAATTTTATGTTAAATGGATACAGATTCATTACTGAAGTTTATTTACTGCAGTGATCCATAAGGCTACAACATATTAAAAAGCCAAGTAGAGAGTTATGAAGGGTACCCCAGCTTTGCAGCCCTGCATTGGGTTGAAATAATTGTAACCTAAGAAGTAGCCTTGGGCAGAAACTCAGCCACTGACACCATGGAAGAGCCTGTGTCTCTGAGATGCGAATTGCTGAGACATTGCCTGGAGCTTTGCTGTGTCCCCAGGATTTGAAAGGAAGCACCTTTTCTGATGAGAACACGTAGCATGTGTGAAGCACCTCACCCGGGTGAAGGTTGCTGTAATGCCACACTGAAACATAAACAACAGTAATATGTGCAAATCAATGGTGAATTTTGTCCTCCAGGTTTCCTAAGGAGGAAAATACACACATATAAACAACAGAGACAAAGGGCAAACTACCAGCAAGGCTAAACAACATATACTTGTCTGTTTGGCATATTAAAAAATTACACACTGCAATGATTGCTGGCAATAACCCCATGCCACCTAACCATGCTGAAAAAGGTACTGAAATTCAGCCCTTACTGCTTCAAGTGCTCTTTGTGATACTTCTTGTTTGTCACTCAATAGTTGCAACCACTTAAATGGCAGACCTTACATTCGCCTACTCACCTGCCACGCAGAGTTTTAAATGTATCCTGATGGTTTGGCATTCATCTGTCACATGCCTAACTCTTCAGAAAGTGCAGAAGAAGTAGGTGACGTGGCCCTTCCTCTTCATTTTCTAAAGATAAATTTGGGCACTAGGAATCTCAATTCTGTCAGGAAACATTTATGTGCTAATCGTTTCCATGATGTGGAATGACATTGTGAGAAAGGTTGGGAAGTCACCAAAAAAGAGTTAGAGAATATATATAGGCATTGGGTAGACAGAGAATGAAGAATATTCCAGAATGAGAACTGGTAGGAGGGATGAAATTCACTTTGACATCTTCAGAAGGTAGGGTATAGAAACACACACTTGCATGGGAAACCCACAAACAACATCATCAGGTAGGAGTAGATAAGACTTCAGGAAACTTTGGTGGCAGATAGAACAGGACCAAAGTATCAAGAATATGGACATAATACACTGCCCTTAAAAATTGACATCTATTTCAGAGACATAGCTAAAATTTTTCTATCAAATTTATTTCTAAATAACACACAAAAGCATGTGAATTATTCACATTTTAGAGGTACCAAGTAACATTTCAATATTTGTATACATTGTATACTGTTTAAGTCAGACTAAACATATGTATAAACCCAAATGTGTATCATTTCTATATTAAAGATAATCAGTACTGTACCTTACAATTTTTGAAAACATGCTCTACATGTCATTATCAATTGCCAATAGCTCATCAATTAGGGTTGGTCCCATGATCACCTACACTTTCCATGCTGGAATATTGACTGGCTTGATCTTATACAGATCCTGTGTAGGCAATCACATCAGCCATTTAAATGTGACATAGATGTCCCATTTGTGGCTGAGGGTCAAATTTCACTTATTTTGACCAGTTGCGTTTCTATATTATCCACCATCAACTAACTACACACACACACACACACACACACACACACACACACACGAGAGAGAGAGAGAGAGAGAGAGAGAGAGAGAGAGAGAGAGAGTTTCTCTAATGCGATCTGAGAGTGCCATTAATTTATGATTATAGTGATATGAAGTTAGAAGGCAGTTTTATACAATGTCTAAAATAATTGTAGTAAGTTCGCTTTTAGGTGTTTAAGCTACCCAACCACTAATTGTTGGCCAGGTCTACAGTACTAGGCATAGATAGATAGGTTCCTGCTGTGTATTGGGTCTTAAATCCCCAAATAAAAATCTCTGTGACATTCATTCACCTATAGGCATATCTTCCCATGCTTGCATTATTGTAGCTCACAGTGTTCACAACTGTGTAAAACTGTTTACTACTTTTTCCCAGAGACATTCATAATACTTTCAGTATTTGTTAAAACTAACTAATGGGGGAAAACTTGATTTATCTACGTCCTGTGACCAAAAGTATAGTATCCTCTACAATAGGATCTTACTGTCAAGTTCTAGTAGATAACAAAAGCAATGGCAATAGACTATATTATTTGGGAGTTTCTGGAATATTCTTGGTCAGTAACTCAAGTATGTATTTAGCATCTGGCACTGAGCTTTTATTTGGCACTCTGTGGCTCCTGGGAATCCCATTTGTAAGGTGACATCAGTTAGATTGTCTTATAAGAATTTTCTCTGTGTCTCTCTGTCTCAGTGTCTTTGTCTGCCTGCCTGCCTGCCTCTCTCTCTCTCTTCTCTCTCTCTCTCTCTCTCTCTCTCTCTCTCTCTCTCTCTCTCTCTCTCTCTCTCTCTCTCTCTCTTGTGTGTATGTGTCTGTGTGTAGCTTTTACATTTTCATATGGCTTTTTCAAGTATCCTTAGTGTTAATGATCCTTTCTCGCCCTCTCCTCTGCCATACCTTCCCACCAACTCTCTTCTTAAAACTGTCTCCCCATTACTCCCTCCCTCTTTTCCCTTCAGATTGCATGTATTCTTCCCCATTTAAGATCTTTCTTCACCCTCTTCACCAACAGTTCCTTTCCAGTTTCCTGGACTCTACAGGTACTCTGAATTAACCAGGCAATTCTAAAGATTACATCCTAGGATCCATATATTATCGAGAACATCTGACATTTGTCTTCTTTCGAGTTTTTTTCACTGTGTGAAATATTTTTATGTTCATTCATTTTTACATACAAATTTTATAACTTATTTATCTTTACAGTTTGCATAGTTCAGAAAAGAGCTACAAACATCATTGTGCACACTTTTGTGTGAACAATACTTTGAACTTACAGGGTAACCATTGAAGAATGGATTTGCTCTCTCCTGTATTATGAATATGTTTGGCATGTAAGAAGCTATCATGCTATGTTCTGAAACAGCATTAGCATCTAATAGTCTCAGCTCTGAGACACAAGAGTTGTTGCTGTTCTACATCCCAACATTTTATAGGTTTTATTTTCATTTTTATTAAGTAAAATTGGTATAAATTTCTCTTGAGATTGCTTCTCTGATTAATGTGTTATTTAGACTGATGATTAATTTCCAGATTTTTTTCAATTATGTAGTTATCTTTGTTGTTTATTTCTTGCTTAATTCCACCATAGCCAAAAAGAATACTTTACATGATTTATACTCTTTAAAATTTTTAAGGTGTAGTCTATGGTCTGGAATGTAATCTATCTAAGCGAAAGTTCCATGCATGTGGAGAAGAATGCATTTTGTGTTGTGGGATGAAATAACCTACATGTCAGTTACATGTACTACATTGGTTGTTTTATTCAGTTTAACTCTGTCCCTTTGACTCTGTCCATTTATGATCAAGCAATGTCAAAGTTTCCATATTATAATATGGAAAGCATCTTTTAATTTCTGTCTTACAAACTTTGATGCTTTGTTGTAAGGGGCATATAGGACAATGGTTACAATGTATCATTAATGAATATATGTGGTGGTATTCTAATTGTACTGAAATGTGAAAACAAAACAAAGGACTACTGATTGAAATGAAACAAAGGACTACTGATTGTTGCCAAAACAAGTGTGGTTATGGCTTTATCAAAAGGCATCTTCTGAGGCCAGGACAATATGGTCCCATCCCTGAAGTGGCCTTCACAATCCAGAAAAGGTACAGTGCCCTTTTCTTCGAAGGCACCTGAACAGGTAGTGGGCCGATGACTTCTGTTGTGTAATGGAACAGCAACTGAAAGCTCACGCCTCTCAATAGTAGACTGGCATTTAATAGAGGGATGTGGAAAAGAAGGGGATGCTGAGATGAAGCCATATAAACACAGCCAAGAAGAATGGACAGCTGAATTTAAAAAAAAAAAAAAATGTCAAAAATTTCCAGAATTTAAAATCCTGAATCATGACAGGACACTAGTGGAATTCAGGTGTGTTTCTGGTACATGGACTGCTCTCACCCAATGTAAGGTTGAACTGTTGACCTTCTGTCCATCCTACTTCACAAATGAGTCTGTCAGATACGCTAAGCCTATAGGCTGAAGATGATGCCCCAACACGGCGGAGAAACCTCAGGTGACTGCCCAGGCAGCTGACTGTTTCTGTCAACTCACAAATTTTTTGGAAGTTGCTTGCATGCACTTCCTGTTTTTATTTTTGTTAGCTAATATTATTTTCTTCTTGGATCTCTGAGGGAGTTGAAGATTAGTTAGTTATAGTTGAAGATTAGTTAGTTATAGTTGAAGATTAGTTAGTTATAGTTGAAGATTAGTTAGTTATAGTTGAAGATTAATTAGGATAGAAAGTGAATTAGATACATTTTGGATTTACCAAAATAGGATAGATAATGGAATTATTTTCTCTGATTTGTCAAATACAAATGGACTAGACATTGTTTAGGTATTTATTACTTGTGTATATTGTATATAGTTATTGTACTTTTGTATATAGTTTTTCTTATGTTAGTTATAACCTTTTGCTTTTTTCTTTTTATTAAAATAGAAAAGGGGAAATGTGGTGGTATTCTAATTATACTGAAATGTGATTTTGATTGTATGTTAATAAATAAAGTTGCCCGGGAGTCAGAGCTATTAAGCCAAACAAGAGTGTGGCGGTGGAGGCACATGCCTTTAATCCCAGCACTTGGTAGAAAAGCTAGGTAGATCTCTGTGTGTTCAGGGATACAGCCAGCATTGGAAACATATGCCTTTAAGACCTGGGGGGCTGTACATACAGACAGTGATGAGGCAGTCACGTGCTTGGGTTTACAACCAATGAGAAGGCAGAACAAAAAGACTATGAAAAGGCATACACACAGGAAGTAGCTCTCTTTCGGAGAGCTAGAACCACTTCTGGAGGAAGGGTGAGATTTTAGCTCTGAGCTCTGACCTCTTGGCTTTCTCTTTTACATTGGTTCTGTGTTTCTTATTTAATAAGACGTTTGGTTACATCTACAAATATATGCATTTAACATGATGTGAAGTCCTCCTTTATCTTTTCAAATTCCCTTGCCTTAAGGTCTTTTATGTTTGATATAGATATTGGTACATCTATTTTTAAATCTAGGTTGTCAACGTATATTTCACTATTCCCATTTACATTTTTAATTACTACTTTGGTTTTTAGGTTTTATTACATCATTTTCTCTTCCATTCCTTCCTTCATACTCTTCCATACACCTCTTCTTGCCCTCTTTCAAATTCATTTCCTCTTTGTTCATGAATTGTGACTACATGTATATATGTATATGCATATACATATATATTTCTAAATACAACCTGCTCAGTCAATGTAATATCATTCATATGTATGTTTGGGTGGATGACCATTTGGTATTGGATAATCAATTGGTGCACTCTTCCCTTAAAAAGAAAACTATTTCTCATACTCAGAATTCCTATATAAGGTGTTATAGGTAAGAACCTATAGTTGTCTTAACATCTGAAGCAGTTTTTTTTTTTCTGTACAAAATGCATAGGTGAGACTTACTATTCTAGCCACTTTGACCATCTCTCTGTTTTAATGAGTACATTTAGGACACTGGCTTTCAAAGTTAATACTAAAATAGTGAGGTCAATATCTACTGTGTTGGCTACCCTTTATAATATATTGGTCAATTTGTTCCTGTTTTTCTTTAACTCTTTACATACTTGTACTTTTAATTGAACATTTTATATGATTTCATTTTCTTACTTTGTTTGATAACTCAGTTATAGTTCTATTTCTTTTCAATTAGTAGTTACTATAGAATAATTAATATACATTTACAGCCCATTCAACTACAACTTGAAGCAATACAATACTATGTCATGGACAGTTTATGTATGTTCTAATATCAAAACAATCATAATTCTTGTTTTTTATCCTTTACTTGTTGCTGACAATTCATTTTCCTAATATAGAAGCATATACATATATACATATACAAATATACATGTACATATACAAATATAGACATGTTTGTAGTTAAATGCCTTTGCCTACCATAGTTTTGCAGATTTTTAGCTGTTACATGAATGAAGACTAGGAAAAGATAAGAATTCTAATTTTACTCTTGCTTGTATCTGATTGCAATACTCTCCATTTCCTTATGTGGATATTTTCCTAGTCTACATCATTTTCCTCCTCAGAGAACGTTGAAGCATTCACTTTGGAGGCATAGTGGACAATTCCCTCTACTGTTGTGAAAACCTCACTGAGGACCTCCTGATGACACTCAATGGCTCTCTCTCCCTTACAGATTTATACACATTGTGCCTCTAGTCATTCACCAGTTACACTTTAGGTTTCCTTACTATATTCTCCTTTGTTTGGAAATCCCACAGATGAATTTCTGCACTTTATGGTCACCTACCTTTTTCTCTTGTGCTCAGGCGAAGTGGTTAGCCTTGTAACATTATTTCTCTAATGGGTGCAAGAATAGTTGATGCTTTTTTAGTTGTCCAATTTTTTTTTCATCCTGTGGGGGTGGAGTGATGACTTCCAAGCTTCTCAAATATGAAATGGAAAAGTGAAAATTACACATCACTTATTTTTCCAAAGCTGTGGTAGTAGGTGTTGTTCTCTGCTTGCCTTTGTCTCCCAGGAAACAAGAAATGTTAGACCAGGTTTATACATTGAATCTCAACTACTTTCAACATTTCAAAATGTTTCATGTTTATTTCCCTTTGGGCACCTTCTTCTTCCTCAATATATTTCCATTTTCTACCTTCGTCCCTAAGAGATGAAATAGTAAAGGACATGCATTTATCATCTTTCTTTTCAAATAAGCAGGAGTTTATGTTCTTGGCTACTTTTTCAAATCTAATATTTTATGATCTAAAGAAGTAAATTCATTAACTGCTTAATTAGACCAGTTTTATATATTGGATCTCATCTACTTTAATCACCTTGAAAAGAATCTCAAGTTCACTTCAATTTGGAGACTGTCTTCTTCCACACTGTATTAATTAATCTATCCATTTGTTTCACATCCAACAGATACCCTTACTTTGTTCATTTGTAGTATTTACATCTATTTTTCTTTTAGTTATAACTTTAACAAAAAGAATCATGATTAAAACCATGAACCCTTGCATTATACCCACACACCCCAAAATCCCCAAATAGAAATTCATTTCACACAGTAAGTGTCCAGAGCCAACAAATTCTTTATCATCTATCATTACTCTTTAAAAATGGGCCAAAGGGCTCTCCTCTGCCCTGTGCATGATATTGTTGAACTGAGTCAGGAAAGGACTGTATTCTCAGAATTGCTATGCAAAGGACAGATAGAGAGGACTTGGCTAGTTCATGTGGCACCGTCCCCTTTCATCTTGTCTATGGTTTTGATTTGGCTGTTTGCCAGTAAAGGTCAGAAAACTGAGGTAGGCTCCTTAGTACAGTGATTGGGTTTTCCTTACAGTTCACTCATTGTGACAAATGTGGCCTGGCCAGACTTCCCTGTATCCCGAAGACCTTCTAGGTATGTTTCATCACAGTTTTCTTCATCCAAATGTGCAATCCTGAACACATGACTGTCAGAAACCACACCTATAAAGACATTAAACTTTTAACCTTAAATTGAGTATGTGTTAGAAAGAGATAAATTTATAAAATGTATTTTGTGGTGGTGTTTCCTGATTTCCCTTTCATGTGAATTACCATCAACCTGTAAGTGATACAAAATACTTTTTAGACTGCTCCGTGTCTTTTCAATACTTAAACGTTCAATCCAGACCTCATGAACACATGCATGTTTCCTTTAGAAAATGTATTGTCTTTCCTCCTGCATGAGACACCATCTTAACTGACTATCTGGTATTCCTGATCCTCTCAATGTTTCTCTTCATTCACCATTGAAATATGGCTTATTTATTTCTCCATTTAATAAATACTAATTTCTCACTCCTTCAGTTTTCTAAGTGACAATATTTCAAACTTTCTAAATGATTATTTTAAATAATTTGCTCACATGACTAAAAAGTAGGAGAATATGAAATAGTCTTATGTATAGATGCTCTTTAGCCTGAGAAAAATGGTTTCAATGATCCTTTCTCTTCTCTATCTGTCACTCGCTCCTGTCTGTCCTTATGACTTTAGGCTATTTTCCATTTTGGAATGTTGATCTCAATGATTTATTTAATGATTTTCTGTGTGAAGCGGTAAAATAGTCCTCAGATGGTCATCTACTCTTTTTTAAAATCTATGGATTATAAAAGATGATCTCCTTTCCCAAAGCTTCCTCCAAAAAATTCTAAGGAGGTTTTCTGAATAACATGTCTTCATCTGTGCCCATAATTAAATGTAAAGGATCCTTAATTAGACACACAAGAATCACATAAGAGCAGAAGATGTTTCTCAAAGGCAGGATGCTTGCATAGCACACACAAAGTATTGAGTCATTTCCAAGTTCCACAGAAACCAAATCCAAAACAAACACAGAATTTAGGGTTGGCTGGTAAGATTGCTTGGCAGGTAAAAACTCTAGCTACACAAGCTTAATGGACTGAACGCAATCTCCAGAACCCATGGTGGAAGGAGACAGAGAGAACCAACTCCCTCAAGCTGTCCTCTGACTTCCACAGGTATGCTGTTTTGTAGAAACACATGCACTCACCATACAAACATAATAACAATGAATAACATTAATAATAATAATAATTAATAAATGTAGGGCAGGAGGAAGAGCAGCAAGAAAATAAAATGATTTAGAACAAAGCACAATGACATATATATGTGGAAAGCCATCATGAAACTCATCACTGTATAGGCAAAAACAATGCATGGCAAATAGTAGTAAAACAAAGAATTAAAATATTGTCAAATAAAACAAATCCTATGTGGTTCTGAAATAAATGATTCTTCTCAACATACTACAAGATGGTTCACTGGGAATATACAGGCAATGATGACATATCTACTAGAAAGCAAACAAAATAAAATTCTTATTGCAATTGTCAAACATTTAATATCCTTATGCTTGGGTTTTCTGGGAGCACAAATTCACGTAAACTAGGGGAGGGGCTTCACACAAGTCCCTGGGTGAGCTAGCTCTGTCAGAATGCTTAGGGGTTGGGCAATTGAGACTGTGCAAAGTAACAATGGGTGTCTGAGGAAAACACTGCTGATAAGAAATCCACACACACACACACACACACACACACACAACACACACACACACAGCCAGGCGGTGGTGGTGCACACCTTTAATCCCAGCACTCCAGGGGCAGAGCCTAGCGGATCTCTGTGAGTTCAAGGCCAGCCTGGACTACTGAGTTCCAGGAAAAGGCGCAAAGCTACACAGAGAAACCCTGTCTCGATAAAACAAAAACAAAAACCAAAAAAGAAAAAAAGAAAGGAAAAGAAATCCACACATAGTCTGGATTTGAGGTTCTGGGGATATAAAGGATGGGGAATGAAAAGTGAAAGACAGAAAGATGAGATTAGAAGGCAAAAAAAAAAAAAAAAAAAGCTTTCCAAGACTAAATAAAGTTCATGGCTCCAAAACTTCCTATTACTGGAAATTGTTAAAACTTGTAATTTTATTTGTGTATTAGTGAAAAGGCTTGCCTAACTACAAGAGGAAGAAGGAATTTGGAGGGCTTGGATGAAAGGGAGTGTCAAGAATGAGTGCCTGTGCCTTTAATCCCAGCACTTGGGAGGCAAAGGCAGGCAGATCTCTGTGAGTTCGAGGCCAGCCTGGGCTACAGAGTGAGTTCCAGGACAGGCTCCAAAGCTACACAGAGAAACTCTGTCTCGAAAAACTAAGAACCAGAAAACAAAACAAAACAAAACAAAAAGAATGAGTGCCTATGAATGGAAAAGCCACTGAAACCCTCAAAGAGTCAGAGCTGATTGACAAGTGGGACAGCTTGGGAGGATAACTAGAATGGTGTCTAGGTTTGTGACCTATATATGTGGAGGAATGATAGAACAGACTTAAGCTGTGAAAGTCTAGGTAAGGAATAACATCAAGAGATGATTGACTGGGAGTCCTCTCTCTACAAGCATGCTGACCTTTAAACATACCATTTGCTGAAGGGAGTTGACACCCCAGCTGCTGCCTCCTCTTTGGAGTTTACTGACAGTCTTTATTTTGCCAATAAAAATCCCAAATCACTGATTCAATCTAAAACTATAGCAGTCAGTGCCACCAAAACTTGTATGATCTATACTTGGATTTAGTAGTGGATATGATGTAAACACATCTGAGATTTCCACAGAGAAATAAGGCCTTCATAGAATTTGAGGTCTGAAGAAGAGATGATGAACACTGAATCAGTTTATAGTCAAACATGCAGACTACTAAGTATGACTTACAATATAAATTTAGAAAGTGTGAAGTAGCCCCACCCAACTTGTGGGCTTACCTATTAACTCATTTTCCCATTGTTCATGCTCACTTCATTCTTCCTGATCTAAAATTCTTCTATTTAAAGCTCATTTGGAAGCTTCAAGTTTCTAAAGAAAAACCGAACACAAGGCATCTACATCTAATTCGTTTCTCTTTAAGGGATACAAAACGATGGAGGTAAATGAATCTAAGAATTGACTGAGTTTTGTTCTCATTTATATCATTGTTTTTTTTTTCTCTCTTCAAATTTAGTTTCTATCTCATTTCTTTCTTAGTTTTCTTAGTCCATTATGCTGTACTAAAACAAAAATATGTAGTCTTGGTGCTTTATAAAAAGGGAGGAGGTGTTTGGTTCATGATTTTGGTGGTTGGGAAGTAGAAACAGCATGTCCTAGGAATCTGAAAAAGGTCCACAGATCTGAGCTGCAACATGACAGAGAAAGCAACTGCTTGTAGAAGGGGCATGTGTGCCAGAAAATATTAAAAAGAGTGTGGAAGAGCTTCCAGATCTCCCAATTATAATAGCTGATTTTGGTGGGAATATCTGGTTTTGTAAAGCATACAGTAAGCCCTGATATAAGTGAAGCCTTCATGATCTAAACTTGTCAAGGTCCAAACAGCTCAACATTGTCACACTGGAGACTAAGCGTCTAGACAATGAAATTGTGGAAATAGCTCACAGATAAAGGCCAGCATTCATCAAGGTATTTGCTTTCTTTACAGACCAAAGTGAGAGCTCTCATGGTTTAGCATCTGTTTTTGATATTCTATATGAGAGATGGGCTCTGGAATCATGAAATAGAGATAACTAAAATAGTTTTCAAAAGTAAAAGGCAAAGGAAATATTTATAGGATGACAGATCAATGTAATTTATCCCTGTGTATGGGGACAGAAGGCTACCTCATTCACGTGAGCTATCACTGGGAAGGTCACATGAATAAAATCAGCCTTTCACTCCCAGTATTAAGGTTAAGAAGAGTAGAACACCCCAATCTTCTGTCTTGTTTGTCCATGTTCTCCCCTAAGCATATGGGTTTGTAATAAATACTCTTGTATCCCTGTTTATTCATCCTAGACTCATTTTTGATCATTCATGTACAAGATACCACTTAGCCTCTTTGGCTTTATCATCCAAGGTGAAACACAGCAGGTAGGCAATAATGCCCGATTAACAAAATCCTAAGTATGAGCATGAGTAAATATAAACAACAATAGACTTGATAACATGGGCTGGGGAAATTCAGGATGCATCAAGCCCAAAGAACTGAGAAAAGCTGAAAGTGGGAGAAAAAGTCTTTTGCAGGGAAGAATATACCAATAGATTATCCAGTGTCACATGATTATCCAATAGATTATCCAATCCCACATGTGTATATGTGAAAACACATAATACAAGTAACATTATACAGACTGAGCAGGTGTGTATGTAGTACATGCACATATATTTTGTATGTAGTAATATGTACATATATTTATACATATACGCATGCAATAACAATTAATTAAAAATATAGGCCTTGAGTTTAAAAGGGACCAAGGAGGGGGACATGGGTGGTTTTGGAAGAAGGAAAGGAAAAGAGGAATATCTAATTTTAATATAATCTTTAAAAAGTAAGAGAAATAATTAATATATTGAAAAAATATTCTTGATTACTTTGAGTTCTTTTATTTTTAGATTTTTTTTAAATTTTGTGTTGACCTACATTTTTATATGTGCATCATGAGTATACTCAATACTGTTGGATGCCAGAAGAGGGCAACTGATCCCCTAGAGTTGACATTACATATAATTGTGAGCCAGTTTGTGGTTACTGTACCTGAACCCAGGTTCTCTTCAAGAGAAGCAAGTACACTTAAATTCCAAGTAATCTTTTTGGCTATAACATGAGTTTTCGTGCATTATACTTCACTCTTCTGTATACAAAGATATGTTTACTATTCTGTATTAATATTCAGATCATTATTTAATAACCATTAGATCAAGCACTGAACATACATGTAAGTCCTGGACTTATCAATAGACATACAAATCTCAAGAAACTTGCAACCCAGTGAGAGAGATGCTGAGCAACTCAATGATGTCTTTCAAAATAAATTCTAGGTGGAGATATGTGAAAGAATCTAAGGTAGCTGAGAAGAGATGTGTAGATTTCAGACTGAGAAGTCAAAAGAGGTGACTTGAGGGAACTGATGCCTTAGCCAAGTTCATAAGGGAGAGAAAATATTGTCTGGATGGAAGAAGTGAGCGGGACACGTTAGAAGGCTCTAGACAAATGGTTCTCAACATTCCTAATGCTGTAACCCACTAATACAGTACCTCATATTGTGGTGATCCCCAACCATAAAATTATTTCATTACTACTTCATAACTGTAATTTTGCAACTGTTATGAATAGTAATGTAAATATCTGTGTTCTGATGGTCTTAGGTGACCCCTGTGAAAAAGTCATTTGACTCCCAAAGGAGCTATGATGTATGGGTTGAGAACCACTGCTCTACACAGTCTAAGATATTAGGGGAACAATTTTAATCTGCTTGGCACAAGTGCAGCAGAGAGTACATGTGTTTACAGGCGAGAAATAGACCAGAGAAGATTATCAAATAAAACATCTGAAAATTTCAGTTTGTTAATGTTTGGAAGCATCAAAACACACTGGCCCAGGGTTCACTAAAGTTAGAGTCCTCATATGGTCTAGGAATTCTGATTCAGTAGGCCCCACAACTCTGCATTTGAAGCAGTTTCTTATTTTAAGCCATGGTGCTGAGTCTTGAATCTTGAATATTCAACAAAGATATTTGATAGGGATCCTGAAAGACTTAGGCAGAATTGATGGGCTTTTCCTTGGAGGAAGGACAGGATGGATTACTGTTAAGAATCAAGACAGAAACAACAAACAAACAAACAAATAAAAAACATTAGAGACAATCTCAGAGAGTTTTGATGATGCACTCAATTACATTTTTGTATAATAGAATTTTTTTTAATCATCTGAAACAATGTTATCAGATTGTGTCCTACTAGGAATGTTTGGGCTTGTTAGATATATGCAGATTTGAAGGGAGATGACTCTTTGCTGTTTTCTAGGTTTGTACTACGAAAAGGACTTGAAACAGCAAGACTCTGATGAGTGGTCAAAATAATGGAAACCTGAGCTTTGTTTATGGTCCTGGTTGGAGACACGATATTCTGAATGAACGGGAAGGTTATAACATTCTTATCTAGCTAGAGCCTCTTGATAAGGAACAAATACACTTTTGCTCCCCCATTTTAGGCTTCTTGTTGCATATGGCTTTGTTTAGGCTTTTGGGTCTTTTTGTTTTGTTTTCTTTTCTTTTATTATGTTTTGTCTTTGTCTTACTAGCCTTTTGCTTGTATAGTATGGTTTAAGATTTTGAATTTTTATGGGTTCTGCTCTCTCTCTCTCTCTGTATGTCTGAGGCTTCATTTTTTAAAATTCTAGGGGTTTTGTTCATTGTTTAATTTTTTGTCTGTTTGTTTTTAAAGAGAGAAAAAAAAGAATGTGGAGTTGGGTAGATGGGGAGGAGGAAATGATATGGGAGGAGCTGGGGGAAGGGAAACTATGATCAGAATGTGTTGTATGAAAAATTATTGTATATATACACATATATAACACACACACACATCACTGTATTAGTATCTCCTACAGCCCCTTGAAAACTTCCTAAATTCATAGTAAATGAAAAGCAATCCCTAAAAGTCACATGGAAATAATCGGATACTGAGATGAGTCTTCAGGAGCAGGCATGAGGGAGACCCTGCCAGTTCTCCTGTGAAGTTGAAGAGCTTTTCTCTAAAAAGAAATTAGGTAATTCATTTTAAGTTAAAGTTAAGCGCTTGGCTTAGCTCTCTTTCATTTTTCTTCTTGTAAATCTCTGACTAAATTAATTAAGTGACTGTTTGAAACTGGCAGCCGTTCTGACACAGGAGGCTACACGGTAAGCCAACAAAGTGAACGGTGAAATTAGAACAAAAGTTAGAATCTGCTGTTTTACCTAGGCTCTTCCTCCTCAGCTTAAAAATATGCCCACAACTTCAGAGCCCATCATTCTAACTCTGGGCTCCTTCTCTTCTTTGCAATAAAGTGTACCAAATGCCCAAGTTCATAAAGGGAAGTTCTGCCACCTTCCAGTCACACTCATCACAGCAGGAACATTTTTGTAACTGATCCTGCAACCAACCACTAGACGAAGGCAAAGAATTCCTTTGGATCAGTGACAGCAGAGAATACCACCACAATGAAATTGGACTTGGTTCTGAGATTCTACAATTGCCACACACTAAGGAAAAGTTCATGAACCAAAGTTCACCATTTTTCCTTCTTCTTCTCTCCATTCTTTCCTCCCTCTTGTTCATCCTGTCACAAACATTAAGTGATGACCTAGCATGTGTATGACCTTGATAGGTCAATGGTGACCAATATTAGCAAAATCTCTGTACTCTCAAGGACTGTGTAGTTTGATCAGAAAAATCATATCATGTAATCAAACAATGAATGCCCAGTAGTCATATATTTATTTTATTTTACACCCTGACCACATTTCCCACTCCACAAAAGGACCAAGGGTCTTTTAAATATATAAAATTGAATGAAGAAGCCTCAATGGGATCAGAGCTGTTCCCTTATCATAATTAACCCCCATTCTAAGTTTCAAATATAGCAGAGACCTCTCAGAACTGACTGGCAGAAAGAAGGCAATTTGATATCTGTAGCAATTATATAGGTCCAGCTATTCGAGACCTTGAAATTTGTTTGACCTGATGATTAAGGTAATTTTAAGCACAATTTGTTTTGGTTTGGGTGGTACAGATTTGGGGGTCTGGGATGTTGAACTTTGATAATTTCAAAATGCCATGTAGACCCTGAAAGGGCAGAGACAGGTACAACCCTTTGCCACTCTGATTCATGCCTGTCACAGCAATCCCAGGTGATACGACTCGACACCAATTAGTTGGTGTGCTCAAAAGGCATCCCTTCCTCCAGTTTGCAGTAACCATAGTGTCATGCACCTCTTCAAACATGACAAGTGGCATATAAGCTACTGCCTTCATTAATGTACTTCAGTGCTGACATGTGGTGAGTTACAGGAAGATGTTGCAAAAGCAGAAAACATGATCAGCCACAAACACAGCATTGTGGAGGATTAAATTTCGTGATGCCTGGACAGGATGAAATAACCGTGAGATTTTAAAATGATTACTGTCCCAAAGCACAAACTCACAAGGTGCTTATAAACATCTTATACATCTCAGGAGACTTTTTGGACTAGAAAGAGCTAAGACACTTTCCAGAAGATTCCCCAGGATGAACTCTGTCTTGTACAGAGAAGACTGAGAGTAAACTGACCTATAGAAATTTGCAAGTTTGTAGCTTTAGGATATTATTAAAAATTGAGAACATTCTCAAAACAAACAACACATAAACAATAACCTAAGACTGACTTTGACAGTCATTGTTTTATAGTGATGATTTATTAAGTTTATGAAGTTCCATTTGTTAAATCATTGCTGTCAGTGTATAAATATGTGACCTGGTAGTGTGAAACATACTGTTTCATCCTGAACCTCACCACCTGAGCTTATCTAAATCACAACCTCTCTGCACTTTGTCTCAACATAAGAGCCTTTGGCTGGCTCCAATTTCTTATAAGTTTGCAAAATTTCTTGGCTTGAAAATCTTCAATTTATGCCTCCCTGTGCATACTTCTCACTATGAAATTATGTCTTGTCATTGTGTTGGTTCCTTTTTTGTAGTACAGCATCTACTCTGAAATCTCATGAAATTTTAAGCAGAAAATATGTATGTGTGTATGTATGTATGTATACTTGTATGTATGCATGCATGCATGCATGCATGTATTTGAAAAACAATGGTTTATTCTACAGGATATATCTGAGGGGAAAAATTGAGGTATAGAAAAGCATGCATGACTGACTCTCTTCATTTAATAGTGTATGTTTACATATGATCTTGCTCATGGAACAGCCAAGGTACCAACACTCAAATAATAAAAACATTAACTGTTTCATTTATATAATTATGAATTTGGGACTTATTACAAGTGGCATATATAGGCATATATTGATGACATAAATACCTTTAGGTGAGTAGAAAGCAGTAATGGTATTTCAGAGGTCCTCCAAAGAGCTTGCCATTTTGCATGGTCTGGTACCCGCTAAGAGAGTTAAAGCTGATAAGAAATAAATTGAGACAAAGCAGAGCTAAAAGTAAAAACATAAAAATGGAGCCAATATAAATTTCCAAGGCTCCAACACATTCTGAAGATACCACTGAAATCTCAGAGACTAAACATAAAAGGGTAATCAAATGAAATACATTCTAGTCTAAAGCAGTGCTGATTAAAAAAAGAAATAGACTAGTTAACGGTTAGCCCTCCTCAATCTGTCAATAAGTACAGAATGTCCATTGTTTATCCCATCCAGCCAAAGTGATGGCATTTACCTGAAGTTAGATGACAGTAATGCTCCAAATCTTAAATGCAAACTTAAAAAACACTTGCCTGAAGGAACAGCAACTCTACCATCTCATTCCATCAGTAATTTCTAATTGTGTCTTTTGGGACATCAATACAATGAGGTGTCCAATGAAGAAAGAATTGTTTGGCCCATCAAGCTTGGCAAATGTAACTAATTTTATTCCCTCTTACCCTCTACCCCAAGAGACTCAGAATATGTGACAGTAGAGAAAAAATCCCGAGAACTTATAAAGAAAGAGCCTTTACTAACTCAGAATTTATCAAGTCTGTTTAATTATCGTTTTTTAAGAAATTCCTATGTCACATAGGAAACACCACACTCTCTAGTATCAAATGTCCTCTTCATTTGCACACTGTCAATGCTTAATTCTGTTCCTACTGTACCTGCTACCCAGTAGATAACAGCTTTTAGACTTAGGGCTCCTTGATGTACTTCATCTCTTCATACATTTTGAATCTTATTACATTCACAAACTGAGAAATATTTTATAAGCATTAACTATAGGCCCTAAATTTCATCTGGTTCAATGAGCAGACAATTCAATATCAAATTCTTTTCAGGAATTGACAAACTTAATCCTCAAAACAAAGGTAAGCATTGTTCCAATTTGTGAAGAAGGGTCCTGAAGGATGTGAAGCTGCTTTACCTAAAACGGCAGTGAATAATTTGAAGAGTTTAGATCAAGGAGCGCTGGCCTCACACTATAACCACTATCTAGGGTTCATCTCAGAGGCAACCAATGGAGGATAATTATTATAATTTCCCAGAAATAAGTTGAGTCCCAACACTGCTTTACTTTTCCAGTTTTAAACATGTTGTTAACTTACGTTATTATGTATTCAATAGGTCTTTTCTTCTCTTCCCATCAGTATCCAACTATCTATAACCCAAAGGATGGCCTACGAAAATGTGCAAAACTCCAATGTCTGTGTGTGTGGAATGAACACCATCTGTATATGGGTTGCATCTGATATGTTCACTATAATTGTCCTGTTGCTTCATTTTGTGTCTCATCAGGTTTCATTCCACTTTTATTACTGTCTTGTGCATATGCTGCATGAATTTAGGGTGTCAAGATAGAAACATATTGCATGTTAGTACTTCCAATGCTTCTCAGTGTCACAGACCTTTTTTCCCTAGCTCCATCATCATAAAATATCATTATGAAAATGAGCTGCAATGGAGTTCCAGTAATAAACATGCTTTCTTTACCTGGGAGCTCTCACACTAGCTGGCCAATTAGCATACAGTGTGACATGCTGTGGGAAATTTGTCAAGAGCCCAGTTTGTCATCTACAGATAAGTAAAAGGTGGTTAATGTAAATTGTATTTCTGAAATTCATTTCGCTTAGCACAGTTCAGCAATGGCCTTGAGACTGAGCTAAAGATTGCTATGAGGGTAAGTAACATAGTAGAGCTTTCCATTTGTGTGAGCATTCTTCTCCAGAGAGCACTTTGATGTTGTCCTATTTACTCCTCCTCGTTACACTTCTTTGCTTGCCCTAATGTGTTACGTACAAGAGAATCAAAACCAGAGCAACCGTTAGTAGCAGTTCCCCAGAGCGAGTAGCTTAAACTGTGTTAAGAGAGAATTTAACCGTAGCTCACATAGACTGCTTTGCCTTCGTAAATAGAAAGGCCTCATTTCAATGGTAGCCAATCATATCAGAAGCTGACTTGGTTCACCTGAAAGGCGGGAGAGTTGGTGGTTACACAACTCATCTGTTTTAGTGATTGCGATGACCAAGCCAATGCCCAGATTTAAGGTTTATCTAGTAAGCGTGACATTTTAAAAACAACATATATATTTCGTTAACAGTTAAAACAATGTAAAAATTTCATCATAAGAGTTATTTAAAGCACAGATATCCATAAAGAAAAATGCATCACAACAATGTTGGTGTGCATTTTATTTTTATTGTTATACATCTTTATACAGAGTGGTAGGTTTCATACTGACTTTCCTGATCAATGTAGTTTGACTATATTTATTTCCTACCTTTTTCTCCTGTACCTCCCTCCCCTTGACATACCTCCCTCTTCTCCACAATTGTCCCTCTTCTTTTTCTATGTCATAAAAATTTGTGCTAGATATTAATATTTATACAGGAAGTATTTTTGTAAAGATTCATCTTCCTTACAATAGCTATTTACATCTCTCAATATACACTATATGTAATTTTGCTCAGTGGTAACCATTGTTTAAATTGTAGCTGTATGACATTTGTAGGGGAGGCATTTTGAGTGGGTAGGAGCATGGGTATTTGAAGGTGTGTGAAAGCAAGAAGTCAGCTTTGTGGTCCTCAGGAGCCATCCCCCCTGTTTTTTTGAGACAGTTTTTCTCATTGGTTGACATGGGCTCAATAATTTGGTTAGGCTAGCAGGCCAGCAAACTCTATAGATACTACAAGCATGTTCCATCACACCATACACCACATGTATTGTGTGGGTGCTTAAAATCTAGCACAAGTTTTCGTGCATGTTGTAATTGGACATTTCCCTCCCTTCTGCCTATTACAAAAAAAATTGGCAGCGGTTTCCCAAATAATTGACTCAGAGGCTTAATATTACTTATAAATGCTCAGCTGATAGCTCAGATTTATTACTACCTAACTCTTACATTTAAATTAACCCATAATTTTTATCTATGTTTAGCCATGTGGATTGGTACTTATTTTCAGTACAATAGTCTCCTCTCACTTCCTCTGTGTCTGGCTGGTGACTCTAGACTCCACCCTTCTCTGTCCCTTCATCTTTAGTTTGGTTGCCCCACCTATACTTCCTGCCTAACTACTGGCCAATCAGTGTTTTATAAACCAATTTGAGTGACAAATCTTTACAGTGTACAAGAGGATTATTCCACAGCAGTATATTTGGCAGGTACTTTATTGACTGAGCTATCTCCCCAGACCTTGTATGGTATTTTCTTATGAACACTTTTTACAAGTATTATGGGTTCTCTGTAGCTTTAGTATCTATCAGTGTCCTGACTATATCTACTAAAAGGTAGATAGTTTTATTTATTTATTTATTTATTTATTTATTTATAAAAGCATAGTTTATTTCTTTCTTTCTTTCTTTTTTTTTTTTTTTTTTTTTTTTGTTTTTCAAGACAAGGTTTCTCTGTGTAGCTTTGCGCCTTTCCTGGGACTCACTTGGTAGCCCAGGCTGGCCTCGAACTCACAGAGATCTGCCTGGCTCTGCCTCCCGAGTGCTGGGATTAAAGGCGTGCGCCACCACTGCCCAGCCAATAGTTTATTTCTTAGTTAAGATAAATATGAATGTGTATATTTGAAATGAGTACAGTATCTGTACAGCACTCCTCATTGAAGTGACCAAATTCTGGCAAAAACCAACTTAGAAAGGAAGAGTTTATTTTTGTTCACAGTTCAGAGGAATTCAGACCATTGTGGAAAAGACACTGAAGCAGAACCAGCTTGACTAACATTGCCAATGAGGAATAATGCAATAATCAGCTGAATTTTTTTCATTTCCATCTTTTATTCAATTTTCTTTCCTAGCCTTAAGGGTGTTGGTATCCATATTAAAGGTGGGTTTTTCATCCAAAGTTAAACATTCTTGGGAACACCCTCACAAATACACTCACCAGTGTGTCTCATTAATAGGCTAGGTGTGTATTTTTTATTTGTTTGTTTGTTCATTTGTTTGTTGGTTTTTTTAACACTCTCAAGTTGAAAAGTAAAATCAATTATGTCAATAACACCTTTTTTAAATGTGGCCTTCATTCAAATGCATCATTTTAAACCATAATATTTCACCCCGACCACCATATACTCATAGCCATCTCTTAGTGCAAAATATAGTCACTAGAATTTCAGAAGTTTCCATAATCTTAACACTGTTCTAAAGTTCAAAGTCCAAAATCTCTTCTCAACTCAAGGCTCTCTCCTAGCTCTTAACCCTCAGAAAATCAAAACATATGTTAAAGAATTCCAATACAATGACACAGAAGAAACATTTCCAGTGCAGAGAAAGCAGAATGGGAGTAGAGGATGAAATGGTAGGATCAGAGCAACATGGAAACCCAGTAGGACAAACAACAAATCCTGCAGATCCATGTCAGATATCTAGAGCTTGTGAGAGCAGCATCTTCTAGGCTCCTAAGGTCATGAGTGGCCCTGCCTCCTGGTTTAACAATCTCAGCACATGTGACTTCTCTCTTGGGCCACCTCCAATCCATGCCTGCAGCCTTTCTCAGGAGACATCCCATAGTTCTGGCACATCAAACATTAGATGTCTGTTGCAACCTAGACTTCACCTCACAGCTCTGGCTTCTTTCAGGCACTACTCCCTTGTACACATTGCCTGGCTTCAGTGGCCTTTGAAGATCATAGTCCAAAACTCCATGAGCACCATATGTATTTTGCTTCTAGCTGAAGATTTAGTATGGCTCCCCTCTATCACACAGATAGTGGATTCTGTTTATTTTGACATGGAAAATTTGAAAAATACCTCCCTGGGCAGCTGTTTTTATGAAGGCAACCTATTCAATTGCATTATCATTTCAGGTTCTCTCTTTTCTAATGAATTCTTATTTTGATGAGCTAAGTGTGTGGGACTTTATCCTCAAGGCAGCTGACTGGGTAGCTGAGAAAGGGGAATAGCATTGCTCAGCTTTCTTTTCCTTTTTTCCTTTCTTACTGAGTCTAGGACTCCAGCCCATGGGATGGTGTTACACTCAGGGTGGGTCTTCCTCCCATTAAATCCCCTGGAAATGTCCTCACACAGTTATTCTTCATTAATGTCCTGGATGTTTCTTAATTCAATCAATGTAACCATTGAAATAAACCATTTCATTGACCGTACTATTCATCTCTATCAAATCACTTATTACACCCTTATCAATATATCTTATTGTTTTTCCATGTGTCTGCATCATTTTGGACTTCCTTAAATCAAAATAAAAACTAAAAGGAAATACTTTTGTCAATTCAAAACAGGTTTTATCTCCAATCTTGAAAAGAAAAACTTGTTACTGTATCTAACTTACTTCATTAGCTTTTGTGACTTGATGGCTAAGAAACCATTGGTGTCTTTGCTCCTCTCATTAATCTCAGCTTCCTTTGGTCTTGTTTCTAATAGACTGAAGGCCCAGTGTGCTAATATGTGATTATATTTCCTCATGCTTGTATGGTTTAATCATTGCCTTTATAGTCTGAAGCTTGCTTATAATCTTTCCTTTTGAAAAGCATGCACAGACCACATTTCTTCCTATTTATCTTTTAGCATAAGTAAGTTTGCTTATACTAAAAGAAAATTTAGAAAATGTGGGATTTTTAAAAATGCCTAATTGCACCCAGTTTTACTTTGTTAGTACATTCATATGTGTCTCTATGCACAAATTTTACCAAGACATATTTGTACTGCCTTTGTTACCTTGTACCATGATCCTTCATAACCTGAGTTAATACATATTTTTGACTTTCCGATTATTCTTTCTACATTAGTCTTCCCCACACTGGACATTTATAATCCACTGATTATTAGAATGAACTAGTTTAATTGTTATGAGTCTTACAAATTTACATGGTGTCTTATTAAAATACAAAACACAGACATTGTTCCAGTTCCTTAGAAGATTGTCTCTGCTGTCTCCTGAGTTGATGCTATTTTCCCTTATTTGCATCTTATTAGACTACATTTCCACCTTCACTCAGCAGTTCTTCTTTCATGCTGCTTCTGCCTTCCAACACAACTTGGAATTCCCTGTGACAAGCATTTGATTTGATTTTCCCCTTGTTACAAGGCACCTTCTAATCTGTCAGAAAAACTAACACCTTACATTGCTTACTCCATGAGCTGAAGCCCAGAGAGGCATCAGTGATTGTCAAACACATCAGAAGCCATGTAAAGATGGGCCCAGAGGGCCTTAATTCAGGGAGAGGGAGAAGCAAAGAGGGAGAGAGAGAAGACAGGTGCACCTTCTCCGTGCATGAGGGGAAGAGTGATGATAAAGGGAAGTGGAAGGGCAGCTTTGGTTTCTAGGAGAAACATTCTGCAGTGAGAAATGCCTAGGAATGAAATTGACTCCCATGATGGATTATTACACGTTGATAAGGGAGACCTGCAAATGGCATCGGTTAAACACCACTATCCATTCAGTGCATTAATGAGACAGCTTTCAGAATTCACTTGTATAAAAAGGGCTATCAATATAGGAGAAGTCCAGAGGTACTGTGGCAGATTAGAGCAGGATGAATGTCTGCCAGGGGGATGGATATTTTTCATGCTGTTCCTCATTTTCTTGCACACCACCATCAAAAACCTCAATGCCCAGAAGTCTAAGAACTCCAACCTCAGGCTTATAATAGCTACATGATAATTTTATAATAAATCTGAAAATACCAGTGGATCATTCATTCTCGTTAGCTCTCGAAGCTAACTTGACATTCTGGTGACACAGAATCCACAAAGCCTTAAGAGCTAAACCATTTATTGTTCAACTAGATAGCCAAAAACTATTCTGTATTTGATTGGACACCTTCTTAAATTAATACATCACACTATTAGACAATAGGCTTCATATGTTGTTTGTTCTTTAATTTATACATTTTTTTTTTTTTGGTTTTTCAAGACAGGGTTTCTCTGTGTAGCTTTGTGCCTTTCCTGGGACTCACTTGGTAGCCCAGGCTGGCCTCAAACTCACAGAGATCCGCCTGGCTCTGCCTCCCGAGTGCTGGAATTAAAGGCGTGCGCCACCACCACCCAGCTAATTTATACATTCTTAACTACATATTTTATAAAGGATTTAAGGCAGTTATCAGACTGTTACTAGAAAAACTTACTAGTATCCTAAATGGAATAAAAACAGAACAGCTTATCAGTCATGAAGTCATATGCACTGTGACTAAATGAGCTTTACTTCTAGTGACCCCATGTCACCTCTACTAGCTTAAAATATATCTTGCTATGTAACATGTAAGTAAAATCTCCTGCAAGAACAAATATCATGTTTCTGTCTACTTACTTATCAATTAACAATTTAAAAATAAAAGAATTTTGAAGACTTTCCATTGCACACTGGCAATTCATGTATGAATTAATCTTTGTGACATCAGGAAACACTGCAAGAATGTCAGGAAATAAATTACAAACTTCCAAAAGCATCAGACCAACTGAAAGAATTTCAAGGAGTTTTAGAATATTATATGTGGCTGAAATGATCACTTTTTTTTTTCTTCTGAGAAACCAGAATCACAAACACTTGCATTGAAGGCAACTGGTTACAGTCACATCAATTAAAACTTCAGGAGATGGGAAAATGGCTGAGTGGGTAAAATGCTTGACCAGATTTCAGGTCCCCAGAAAAAGCCAGATGCAGTATCCTTGGTTCTTGGTCTGTAATCCCAGTGTGCTTCTACTGGATGATGGGGGCAGAGACAGAAGTGCTGGAAGCTGACTGATCAGCTACTGGTGTACCTAGAGATTAACAAGAGAGACCCTGTCTCAAATAAAGAGAAAGACATGGAGTGTCTCAGGCAGCTGTCTCATGACCTTCACATGCAGGCCATAGCACGTGCAACTCACAGCAGCAGCACCTCCAAAATTCTGGGTCATGAGTAATCACAAAGTAATCACAAAGCTATCACATGAAGCTATTTGTAGAAAAGTCAATATTTTTATCTGCTCTCAATTTCACCTGTTTATCCACTTCATTTTCTCTTCCTTGTTAAGAATCTACCTGTAGATAATTTAAGTCACAAGGTATCCATTGTGGGAGACACAAGCCACGTACACAGTGGGAGAGAAGACATGATAAACAAAAGAAGGCTAAGTTGCAGATATCTAGCAACTATCGACAAATCACATCCAAAGATTGTAGAGTGACATTTCTACAATCACTACCCACTCAATAACTTGATTGAAGATAAAGACTACTGTTTTATCTTTCCACAAAAGGAGTGCATAATGGATCATGACTAATAGACACTGCTGTTTAGGATTCCAATATTCAGTCCCTAGGATTCTTACTAATCTCTCAATAGTCCCTATCTGTGTTCTATATGTTCCAATCATTTCCTATAATACAAAAGAATATGAAAGACAAAAACACTAAATTTCTAAACAAGCTCATATATTTCAAAAAAGTAATTACGATGAGATCTAACTTTTTTCAATAGTAAAAGCTGGCTGAAAATGAAGTAGTAACTGCATTCTAAATGTTTATTCTTATACTCCCAGGTAAGAGTGATTCTTATCCGTAAACAAATAAGCTTCTTTTTACAGCAGAGAGCTAGCCATTGAAATGCACAACTGGTCAAAATGCAGAAAACCACTGTCTATGGAGTGCCCAGCCCCAGTTGATACAGCGACAACATAAGACCTATGCCTAAGACTCAAGGAACATCATGAAGAATGAAATGGAAAGATTATAGGAGCCAGAAGAATAAGACAATCTGCTGTGAGAAATGTCTTTGATATATATTACTGAAGCTGTACCCATGAAATCTCAAAAACATGCTTGCCTAAACAAGACCAGGAAAATGACACCACCAGATGACATGCAACACAGTGAAAATCTCACAAGGTGCCAATGATGAAGAGCTGTAGGCAATTGTTGCAGTCGAAGGGGGAAGATTCAGTCTACTGCAAGAGGAGCTCCATCATATGTTATCCATTTCCAAGTGGTCAGTCCTAAATACTCATACATTCAAGATACACTAAATGAACTCAGAAAGTTGTCTACATATTTTTTAAAGAGAAGGTCATGAATTTGAGTAAGAGTGAGGAAGACAGGAGAAGTGGGAAGGATAGAGGGAAGAGTAGAAATTACATAAATACATTATTTATATGTGAAATTTTCAAAAGAATTAAATTTCAACAAATAAAGCAATGCTTTTAAGATTCTGAAGGGTGACTTATCTATGACCTAGACCATCATATTTGGTGATATCACCAATCAAGTATGATTGCAAATGAAGTTTTCAGGAGTGCAAAGCCTCATGATTCCCTGTCATATATAATTCTCAGGAAATCTCTTAAGCGTGTTCTTCTCTAAAATGAGGACATAAACTGAGAGAGGAAAATATGCTCCATTCAGAAGATATAGGCAAGACCAAAGATGTGAAGAAAAGTGCCAGTAGGTCATGTTCAAAGTTCAAAGTACACCAAGCCCAGAAGAGGTAAAGGATGGAGGGCAGCAGAAGATCCTTTCAAAGGAAAGTACACGTTATCGCAACAACTGTAAAAACAATGGTGCTCTAAAGGATTTCACATTTCTTTTTGTTTCTATTAGATGGGATGTGAAAACTAAGTAAACTTTTATACGAAGGCCATTAACTCAATAGTGACACCTGTAAGAAGCATAATCACAATACTCTTCTTTGGAAGATGCCTAAGTAGTCATTGACTTTAACTATGTACATATATACATAAATTGGTGTATGCATGTGCAAAAAAAACATGCTTTGGTAAATAAAATCTAGCCAAAATTATATTACAAGTATAATTACAATTCTGTAACTGTGGAAAGAACAGAACTATACAGGAAGAGCAGAGATAGAATGCAAGAGTGATGAGTCTTTGTTTATCACTCTGTGATTTAGTACAATTACCATAAATCCACAGCCAATAATAGGAGCACTCACTTGGCCTTTCTTCCTTAATGGTCCCTGAGCTCTAAAGTTGGATATATACATTATATGTTATGTGTACACACACACACACACACACACACACACACACACACACACCACACACACGAGAGAGAGAGAAGAGAGAGAGAGAGAGAGGGGATAGAGAGATAGATAGATGATAGATAGAGAGATAGAGAGAGAGAGATAGTAGACAGACAGACAGATAGATCATAGATAGACAGACAGACAGACAGACAGATAGATAGATAGATAGAGAGACAGACAGACAGACAGATAGATAGATAGACAGATAGATAGATAGATGACAGATAGCGAGATAGATACAAATGTGCAATTTATGCCTGAATGCACACTCTCTGTCCAAACAGTTACAGTCACTTATTCTTAACCTATTGTACTGATCTGAGCCTCTGAATTATCCATTACACACTCAAATAAGAAGTTTCTCTGACCAAGATTTAAAGTAGCACAAATCTATGAATACAAACATCCACCAATCAATTCTTTTTCCCCAATGTTATATTTTTTTAAATTTTTATTATTATTAAGAGATTTTCTATTCATTTTATATATCAACCACAGATTCCCCTGTCCTCCCTCCTCCCATCCCCCAGGCTCACCCACAACCCACTTCCCATTCCCACCTCCTCCAAGGCAAGGTCTCACAAGGGGAGTCAACAAAGCCTGGTACATTCAGTTGAGGCAGGTCCAAGCCCCTCCACCCTGCACCAAGGCTGCGCAAAGTGTCCCACCATAGGCACTGGGCTCCAGAAAGCTGGCTTATGCACCAGGGATGGGTCCTGATTCCACTGCCTGGGGGCCCCCTAACAGTTCAAGCTAAACAACTGTCTCACCTATCTAGAGGGTCTAATCCAGTACCATGGGAGCTCCTCGGCTGTTGGTCCACAGTTTGTGTTTCCATTAGTTTGTCTGGCCATCTCTGTACATTTTCCCATCATGATCTCGATGTCCCTTACTCATTGAATCCCTCCTCTCTCTCATTGATTGGACTCCTGGAGCTGGGCCTGGTGCCTGGCCATGGATCTCTGCATCTGCATTCATCAGTCACTGGATGACGGCTCTATGATGACAGTTAGGGTGTTCATTGATCTGATTGCTGGGGTAAGCCAGTTCAGGCACCCTCTCAACTATTACCAGTAGTCTAAGGTGGGGTCATCCTTGTGGATTCCCAGGAACTTCCCTATCACTCAGTTTCTCCCTATTCCCATGATGTCTTCATTTATCATGGTGTCTCTTTCCCTGCTCTCCCACTCTGTCCCTGTTCCAACTCCAACCTCCCATTCCCCTATGTTCTCATCCTCCATCCCTTGCCCTCTATTACCCCCTTCACCCTCTTCACTTTCACTTGTTTTCCTCAATGATTAAAGCATTGAGATACCAGACAACAGATTTCCCTCACTTCCCCCAGAAATCTAAACTTTAGCTTCCAGAAACTGTTTACAAAATTACTCAACCAAAGCTGGAATCCTTTAGTGGATTATTTTTTCTATTGCCCTATAAAGAGAACACATGTTTCCTATGGGGGTCCCTAGATACAAGTAATAATTAAATATTGTGCAATTAAAATATTCTCCTATAGGCTTTACTTGGGTGTGTTGGCATAATGTCTATCTGTGTACAGAGCATTCCTAGTCTCAGAAAACAGACAGACAGAATGAGTTATCATGTTAATGAGCGTCACTTTTCAGTATGACATGTATGAGGAGTTCAGCCCAAACAACATACTTAACACTGTTTAAGAAGCACCTTGAGGCCAGTGAGATGGCTTGTTAGGAAAAGGTGCCTGGTGCCAAGCCTGAATTTAATCCCTGGTTCTATAATGTGGAAGGAAGGAGAGAACTGACTCCAACAATTTGTCCTCTGATATCTATGTGCATGCCTTGGCATATACACACATGCGCGCCCGCGCACAAACACACACACGCACACACACAGGCATGCACGAGGGCATACACACAGAGAAAATAAAACAAAAAAGTACTTACTGGACATAAAAACATGGGATCTGGATTCAGATACTCAGGCTTCAATGCTGGCACTATTGCCAATGTGGATGTGGGAGGTATTGTATTCCCTAATCCAAGAACAGAATAGTGTTTTCAAGGGCCTTCATGAATTGCTCTTGTATTACTGTTCTGTAAGAAAAGACTTAAACTGACTCAGACATATAACAGTTTATATCTATCACCTATATCTATCTACCTATGCCTATGTATTCTCTAGTTAATCACTAAATCTTTGTTACTTCATCCTAGAGCTCAAATTATTCTAATTGCACCCATAGAGTGTAGCAATGACTGCTGAGAGATAATACTCATACAGAACTGTGCACAGTGCCAGGAACATCTGTTCCCACTCTCAGCAAATGCATATTATTATTATTCACATCACCTTTTGTCCTCAGGGAAATTATCTTGTACGTATAAAGAATAATAATAAATGTGTACAAGAGACATTTATTGCCATTTTTATTTTTCAAAACCTACAGCACTTAGTAGGTATAATAAATAAAATTTCAAACACAGAGTAATGTTTCTTTTGTCTTTGTCATACTTTTTAACTATCATGTTGAATGTTTGGCTAGTATTTTAAAAGTGAAAATATATGCAAATTCAGGGATGTGTTTTGTTTATTAATCATCACTGCAATTTTTTTGTAAGTTGACTCTTTTTAAAATGTGTTTTTTTTTCTTAGCAGGGGATGTGTAGTTGTAATATTCTCAACCACTGGAATGTTTAGATTGATGACTTTTCAATTAACGTTTTTATTAAAAATATATTATCACTTAAAACAAAAAGAAATCACAATGAATGCATGCTACATTTTTTTAGTGGTGATAAAATTCACAGAAAGATTTCTTTTCTTGGGTCTCACCAGTAGGTGGAATATTTTCACACACATCTAACCACTAAAGTGTCACTTGTTTCTAAATAAATTCTAGGTTTACGATTTGAAAAGAATATGCACATCTATCATTCTTTTGAGACTTGTGTAGGAAGATGCAAAAGTCAGCAAGATCCACCCCTGGCAGCCGTGATTTAGAACATATTGCAACAATCAAATTTGACACTGTTAACAATCTATCTGGCTCAGCCCTGAATTCAGATCCACTGACAGGTGAAGACCCAATGGTGCATAAACACCGTGAGGCGCTCTAGAGGCTCAGTGAAGCTCCTTTGCAGAGCGTTTCAGACTCAGACTGCAACCCAGCTTCCTTTTAGGATAATCTCTTTCACAGGCTTTCAACTTTGCTTCGTTTTACTGTGCAAGACCAAGTCGGGAGTTAAAAGGATTTAAATTGATCAATGTGTCTGTATAGTTGTACATATCGATGCTTAGACTTTTCTTCTGCCAAAACATCTCTAGTAAAAATCCCAATGATGTAGATCTTATTAAATTATGTTTCAGATGCTACTTTTGATTTATAGACAAATAATTACCAAATGAATCTTCCTTCCGCAGTGTCTATTGAACTTCCCTGTGTATTAGAATAAACTATAGAGTGCAAAAGTTCTGAGAGTGGGGGTGAACTCCATTTCTACTACATCACGGAGTGGAAAGTGGTCATGTGTTTTTAAGAAGGGCCCTTTCAAGCAGTTCCAATGGTCTACCAACTTTAAGACTGAAAAGACATGGACCAAAGACTGGCCCATGGGTAAACAGCTTCACCCAGGAGCTTGTGAGAGGTACTAATTCCTAGATTGGTTGCTAGGCACACTGTTTCTGAATGTCATCCAAACTATTATTTTCTAAGCTTTAATACCTTTGCATAAGTTATGTTTTTTATCAAAACACTCATTCTAATTCAGTTGTCTAGTTATGTGGCCTCAGACTCTGCACTTCTAACAAGCTGTCAAGGACTCTCCATGTTGCTGGCCTGAAGAGTATTCTTTCAGTAACAACAATCTTTCTATGTGTTGGGAGTCATCCTTCTTGGAGAGGGGTAAGGAGGATTATATTAATTACTATGCTCTCACTCATCCATTTAGTGATGATAAAATGCTATTATGTCAGTTACTACATAACAGTCCAAGAGCTTTCTCTGAGATCTCAATGAGAAAATACTGATAACTCAGATTTAAAATAATACCTTGAGGCTGGAAGAAGTGAAGAGTTTGACTCAAAGACTAGTACCTGTGTCTTATGTCAGAGGCAGGATTCCCAGCTATATCTAGGCTTCTCAGGCTTCATGGTGATTGTGAATTAATTGTTGTTATCATTACATGCAAAATATATGAGTTATTCTGATTCAAAATGGAAACCATGGGATTGAAGGGTATATAATAATCCCGAGGCAGTCAGTTCCTTCTTAAATTTCAAATGGCGACGTGAAAGCAACAGCGTAGTTCTGTACTAAGACCCTCAATTAATGTGCCACATCAAACCAAAGATTTCTACCTGGAGACACTTTATTAATTTTGCTGTTAAACTGTTAACTCTCTGTACTTACAGTAACAAAATATACTGCTAAAAGTAATTTATCAAAGTATGAGCTTCTTAAATATTTTGATAAATGAGAAGACATTTTTGCAGTGCTTCTACCCTAGGACACACAAAACAAATATAATATACAGCACATCCATTCAAGCTCCTTTTAGAAAAGACAAATATAAACTCATGAAGAAGATACATAGTAACACAAAGTGGCATATATTAGGTATCAATGAACAATAAAGACAACACTCATAACCATAGTAGCTACCAATTATTGAATGCCTATCATATGATAGGTGTTTTATATTAAGTAACCCATTTGATCACAGCAATCTCTAGATAGTCATAATTACTATTCCTACTTTGTAATCAATGAAAGAGAATATTAAGGATTTATGTCTCCAAAGGACTCACTAATACTAAATACTAAAATGGAATTCAAATCCAGGATTCATGACTCCAAATGTGACACTACCTCTTTAATGTCTCAATTGCCCTCCTATACCAGGCTACCTCTTGTGTATTCTTGGAGGTCAGTGAAGGAAAACATCAGCAACAAAGAAAGCTTCGTGGGGATATTTGATGTGAGCTGTTCTCAAAAGACTGCTGGGACTTAGGTACAGAGAGGAAAAACATGGAGAGAAATTAAACCAGGAAATGAAAATGAGAAGAGAGCAGGATCTGGAAGCATGGGGGTGTCTGAGGTTGATAGAAATAGCTTGTTTAGGGGATGAACTAAGGTTGATTATGAAAGACCTGAAAAAATAATCTCAGTGACATTGATCTAAGGACAGTAGCCTCAGAGGTTTCCTTGAGAGGTAAAGAAATAACGACTTCAGGATTTTCATAAAATGGATAAGACAAGGATGCAAAGTAGGAAAGGTAGGAGTTTGTAAATTGTCTAAGACGCCAGATCTGAAGCTGTGAAGATCTAACCATTCACAGTAGCATAAGGCATGAAAGAAAGGAATGGGCACAATGGAGATTTCAAACAGAGACTGAAAGGAACTGTTTCTAATGCTGCTAATTGTAACAGAATAAATTGTTTATATTGTTTGTTTGTTTTTCTTTTTTCTTTTTTTCTTATTAAATTTTCTATTCATTTTACATATCAACCACAGATTTCCCCTTCTCCTCCCTTCTCCTGACCCCCTAGCCTTTCTGCCCCAAACCTCCCCCCATTCCCACCTCCTCCAAGGCAAAGCCTTCTATGGGAAGTCAGCAGATCCTGGTACATTATGTTGAGGGGCATCCAAGCCCCTCCTCCCTCCACCAAGGCTGCTCAAGGTGCCCCACCATAGGCGCTGAGCTCCAAAAAGCCCCCTCATTCACCAGAGATGGATCCTGATGTAAGCAGATGCAGAGATCCAAGGCCAGGCCCCAGGCCGAGCTCCTGGAATCCAATTAATGAGAAAGAGGAGGGATTCTATGATCAAGGGACATTGAGATCATGATGGGGAAACATACAGAGATGACCAGGCCAAACTAGTGGAAACTCATGAACTATGGACCAATAGCCATGGAGGCCCCATGGAACTGGACTAGGCCCTCTGGATAGGTAAGACAGTTGTTTAGCTTGAATTATTTAGGTGACCCCCTGGCAATGGGATCAGAATAAATTGTTTAGTAAGGATGGCCTCTAACAGAATTCTACCATCTAGAAGACTACCCCACACCACACCAAAGACAAGGAGCTAAATATGAAGCAACCAAGAAAGACTAAAGTTACATCTTGGTGGCTATGATATAATCAACTTTCTGCCATAAAAGAGCTGGAAGCTAAGCATGTAAATATGAGAATAAAGGGAACATAGTCCAATTACAGCCACTAATACCCATGCAAGGATGACAGTATTAAGACCAGCCAGGAATAACAACTATCAGAGAGTCAAGGTCAGCAGCTAACAAGGCACAATTCAGAGACAGACAAACAGGGCACTTAACCATCCCGAACCCTATAGGCAGCATGTGACTATTACATGCCCATTTCCCTGGTTGAGGCTTCCATCAGCTCACCCCAGGAGAGCCCAGAGGACTAAACAATCACACAGCAATCACATCAGCCTTGGTCAAATTTTGCCATGGTCATATAAAAGCCCTAGACAAGAAGCTTCGTGAATTTATTTCTCTCTTGGAAACCCCTCCTACTCGTGTGGGTTTCTCTCTTTTGTCCTTAATTTTTCACTTTTTCCTCAATGCTCACTTTCTGTAACACTTCTTAATAAAGCCCACTTTTGCTTTGCATACTCACATAAGTGTCCACACGTTTAATTTACTGTTATGAGACAACACCTCCGGACCACTGTTGCAAGTCAATATTTGGTTACCTTGAGTGTACCCAGATCATTAGGTCAAACACAGCTGGGCCATGGTTCTATGGCACTCAAAATTCCAGCATCCCTCATTCACCACATACGCACTAGACAAAAAAGCTTATCTCCTGGGAAGAGCAGAAAACTCATTCATGTTGAGGATCGTTCAGTGAGACAGATAAGATTACTGCTGTTGAGAATGGCCAAGAATCTCCTTGTATCCACTCTTCCCTCTAATAATATAGCAGAGTCCAGCTGACGCCAATAAAAGCACAGGGAACCCTTCCTGTACTTTCTACCACATAAGTAGAAATCAGAGATTTTTGTAGCCAGTATGGAAGACACAGTTACAATGAGGTAGTCTCGCTCCTGATATTTGAAGCACATAACGTTTACATAAGAGAGGCAGAAGAACTAAGTAATGATTACATGAAGTTTACCATTGGCATTAGGGCCAGAATTACCCTAAAAGTAAAATCAGATAAAAAAATATAAGGAAAACAAACCTATAAACTACTTTCCCTCATGAGCACAAACATAAAAAAAAAAATTATGGCTAAATTTTAGCTGCTTCAGTCTGTCCATACCTATAAAAAAAGAGTACATCACAACAAAATGTGGTTTATTAAAGAAATATAAACTTACTGCACATTTAAAACCACTGTATTTCTCCACACAAACAAGTTAAAACAGGAAAGTACTATATTTCAATAAATGCAGAAAAAGTATTAGAAAAATAAAATAATAACGGGTAATGTATCTTTATTTCATCAAATTAGGAACAGAAAGTAACACGTAAAAGAAGACAACTAAAAATAATAATAATAAAACCTCCTAAGTAATAACATAATATAAATAATGGTCACTGCTTTCCCCTTTAAATTACAAGGGCATTTAATTTCAGCATTCTATTTAGTTTTGTACTACACATGGAAACCAATGCAATGAGGTAAGCTAAAGAAACAAAAAAACAGATAGATATAAAAGGAACCATTAAACCTGTTTATATAAGGCTACTTGACTGCATTGAAATTCCCAAAAATTCTATTAAAAAGAGATAAGAACCAAAGACTGTTAAGTAATGTCAAAGATACAAGCTATTATAAAAATCAACTACATTTTAGGGTTGAACAAAACAAAACATTGACTTTATTCACAAACAACGAAATATATGGGGAAAATTTTAACCAAGTAATGAACTACTTGTGTTAAGAAGCTGCAAAATATCTTTGAAAGAAATTACCAAATGACCTCCATGAATGGATCAAAAGAGTCAAAACAATCAAATATCACTTATCAATAACTCACCCTGTGGCTTCTAACTCAGTCTCAATTAAAATGTGGTAGAAATATAAACAAAGGAAAAACATTAGTCTTTTTTGTGAAGAAATGCAAAGGGACAATATTTTGATTAAGAAATCAGGAACCTGTCCTTAGTGCATGAGCTGGCTGTTTGGAACCTGGGGCCTATGCAGGGACACTTTGCTCAGCCTGGGAGGAGGGGACTGGACCTGCCTTGAGGGAATCTACCAGGTTGAGCTGAATCCCCAGGGGAGTCCTTGCCCTGGGGGAGATGGGAATGGGGCGTGGGCTGGGGAGAGCGTGGGGGGGAGCAGGAGGAGGGAGGACAGGGGAATCCGTGGCTGATATGTAAATTTAAGTTAAATTATAAAATAAAAATATACAATTAAAAAAACTTAAAAAGAAAAAAGAAATCAGTAGAGATAGGCCAATTATAGCAAACATGATGGAATTTATAGAAGTTTTTCTTTCACAAAATGTCAGTAAGGAAATAATTATGGAAAGTACACTTCTTCAAGTCTAACTTGAACTCTGGTTCTAGTTTCTGTCTGTTGTTGGGATAAAACACTTATCAAAAGCATCTTTGGGAAATAAAAGGTTTATTCAGTTTACAATTCCAGATTATAATCTGTAATTAAAGGAAGCCCATGCATGTACTCAAAAGTAGAAACTTAAAGGAAGATTTTCATGCTGCTCCACACAGCAGCAGCTGTGAGCCTGGAACTAACTTCACAACCAAGGGTACAGCAGGAGCCACAGGAACTTTTGCTAGTTCAAAGTCTGCCTTATACTCAGCTACCTTTCTTTCCTGTGTTTTTTATTTTTTTAATTATTTTTTTCTAATTTTTGAGATTATGATATAATTATACCCTTGACCTCTTTTCTTTCCTCCTTCCTAGCTTTCTTATTCAGTTCAAGATCAGCTGCTTAGGGATGGTCCCTCAAATGTGGGCTTGCTCTCCCACATCAACTAACAGTCCAGGCAACCCCTCACAAACATCCACAGTTCGATCTCATCCAGAAAATTCCTCGGTTGAGGCTTTCCTCAAACAAGTTGACAGTTACAGTGAAGCAGGACAGCTTTCCAAAAGTCAATGCTAAGAAAATGAAAATTATCCTAGTTCTGGAAGAAAACAGAAATGAAATGAAAATGGAAATTATCCCAGTTCTGCAAGAAAAAAAAAAAAAACAGAAGAGAAATGAAAATGAAATTCTGTAAACCAGAAGTAATATGAGGTAAAATATTTTAATCATCAGAAAAAAAGCATGTGGACTATAAGAACTTTAAACACTCAAAGTTAAGACAAACAGTCTATTTAAAATGGGGCCAATGGTGACAGCAGAGGCTTCAATAAGTTAGCTCTGCTGAGAAAACAAGTGACATAAACAAGATGAAATATCTCAATCATTAGGAAAATGGAAAGTAACATTTCACTGAGAATGTACTTGTGCCATGCTGGAATGGCTCAACATTGAGAAAACTCAGTACTGCAAAGGTTGTGGGACAGCTGAAACGTTCACACACTGCCAAAGGCTTTACAAAAAACAAATCACTCATTTTAAATCCACAGTGTAATTTTCATAAGTTAAACATGTCCTTATTATATGACTCAGCAAATATATTCCAAAGTATTTCTATAAGACTAGTGAATGCCATTACTACTCACAAAAATACTGTACATGGCTATTCATATTAGAAATATTAAGATAGGCAAGAAAAAAAATATACATCAACTGGTACCATGCCCATACAAACATAATAGAATGCATGTTAGAAGAAAATAAGGGACCTCCAGGGATGCTGACAGAGAGGAACATGGAAATATTCTGTCTAGACTGTGGTGACTATGTTAAATTCTCCACTCTAACAAAACACCTGAGTGCAATGACTTAAGAGAGGAAGGATTTAGTCTGATCCACACTTTCAGAAATTTCAGTGCTTCACAGGAACAGAGGCATGGTGGAGCAGAGAAACTCACATCACATCAAGAGGCTAGAAAACCAAAGCCCAGACTGCTTTCTCCATTTTCACCTTTCCTTCTACCCAGGCCACCAGCCTTGGGAACAATGACACCTTTATTTTGGGAATATTCCTCCTTTTGTTAATTCTCTTGGGAAACACCTTCACAGACAACCCAGAAATGTGCTATACTAATCTCTCAGACAGTCAAGCTGACAATTAAAAGTAACCACCACAGTGATAGATACACAATCACAGACGTTTGTCAAAGCGATTCAAATTGCATTCCCATAAACACACTGAACCATATTCTTTAAAGGTGTAAATTGTGCATTGTATCATAACATGAAATAAATAAATGGATTGTTTTTTATTTTTTAAAGCAAATTATTTTCTGTCTTTGTGTTCTGACAAGATGAGACGCTGCATCAGAGAAAGAAGGGCGATATTTTCAGCAGCTATTAATTAAATGCCTACAACATGCCAGTCACCTTGCTGGTGTAGTGGACTCAATGATGTGTGAGAAACATGACCCATGATTTCCAAAACATATTAATAAAAACAATGTCATACTGTTAATAAAATTCAGTCAACAAGAAGTCACTCTGCCACTGATTGATGAACTAAGGTTCCAAGTGAAAGCAGAAAGATGTGTTTCTGTTTGTGTCAGGTACAAGAGGGTAAACTCAGGGCCTTGTTCATGGTTAGTATGCCCTCTACTACTGAGCAATATTGCCAGCCCAGCAGCAAGAAGATTTTCACTTGATATTCAGGGCCTCCAACCGGACTAGTAGGGAATATAGATGAAAACAACAATAGTGAAGCCATGGGATATTTGGGGGCAGAAGTTTTCTTTATGTAAACTGGAAGTTTAAAGTAGTTTCAAATTGCGTAGACCTCAGGAACTTGGAGTTTTGTCAAGGATATGGAAGGTCATTTCAAAGACAAGTGCAAAGGTGGAGAAACACAAGGACCTTTAAGAGGGAAAAAAAAGTCTAAATTTTGATATGGCATTGAAGACGGGAACTGAAATACAAGTTATAGGAACCATAAAACAGAAAAGATGTGATTGACTGATTGGGACTTTGGGATTCATAAAGAATCAGAATGACCAAATGCAGGTAATTTCTGGAAGTCTTTGAGCTGCTTTTCTGTTTCTGTTGTATTTAAAATAGAGACTTTGAATTTAAAGTGTAAAGAAAATTCAGCACCATGTATGATAATCTTGCTTTATAAAAAAATAATCCAACATCATAACAAGAGCTGTGTTTGTAAACTTTATAATTTTATGTCTCACATAATTACCCCATTGAATATAAAGAAATCAGTAAAAAATAACACTCACTTTTCCATGCAAAGACATTAAGATGAGCATAGGTTTGATCATCTGCTCAGGGTCACTCTATTCGTAGGCAGTTAAGCCAGAGCTAATCCTAAGTACGGTATCTCAAAGTCCAAGACTGGGCTTCTGTAGCCAAGTTTGCAAATCTAAAGTGAGAGGAACCAAGGCAGACTGGGATGAGCACACCAATTTCTGTAGCAATGTGTCATTCCTTCAATTAGTCCATTAAACAGAAGACAGTTCAATAAAAGTAGGTAATGGCTTTGCGCTTTAATTGTCATTAGGCCTAAATTACAGAGGTATTTTTTCATCAGTTTCCAGGAAAGCCAGAGAGCGGGAACAATGAAAGTTGAAGAAGGTACTGATTTCTTTTTCTTTTTGAAATGATGTTACCTGAGTCTAAATGTGGGCAACTTTTGCATAAATCAATGATCCCTTAATTGCTGAACTCCAATGCTATTCATTTCCCTCAAAAGGAATTTCTTGGAGATAGACTTTCCAAACACTAACCAAAATCCATTCATGGAAACTAGGCAGGGTGATCCATTTCTCCCAACACTGAGATTTTTGTCTAACATTTTTCAAACTTGATCTGGTGAAAGACAAAAGAAAACTAAGACTGCACGAATCTTTGCTAACATCTAAATATCTTTTCTGAAAAATGTAAGGGTGAATTCTGGAAACCTAATACACTACTCTTGCCCAGTTGCCCACATGAAGATTATGTCTTATAGTCACACTGTGTCTTGGTTTCTTACCTGTGAACAGAAAAAAAAAAAACAAAAAAAAAACATTAATTTCTAAATCTATTTTAGTGAGGATGTCTGGAATGAGAAACCTCTAAATACAAAACAATGCAAATTAAAGCAACTTAAAAAGGTGGGAGAGAAATAAATTTTGCTCAGTATCTATCATATGTTTGGTAATATACCAGAATATTTATGTGCATTTTCTAATGTAATCCTTCCCTTAAACCCACCACACATTATCTGCTGTTGTATGCATATTTCCATAAAGAACAAAGGTCTAAACAATCTAATTATTTAAATCCATAATACTGTGATATTTAAAAACCTCAGACTATAGATCTAGACTCGCTGGGTTCAAGCCTCATATCTGTGTCTTATTTGTAAACATGAGAAGTTATTTCACTTTCCCATATGTTAGTTTTCTCATCCATAAAATGAGAATAATTATGAATCTCTTCCCTTGGGGTTGCTGTGAAACTTACATGAATTCTTTGTTCCTGATAATTATAAAGAGTTATTAAATATTATTACATTCTTCTTTTTAATCAATTTTGTCCTTTGAAAATTTCATATATGTATAAAATACACTCTGATTACTCTCTCATCCACCTGCCTTTGTATCCCTCCCATCCCTACTAAACCTTCTAAAGCCTTATCAAACCTTACTGGTCCCTTTTCCAAATTCATGACTTCAGGTTTGTTTTGTAGTCCATAGCATTTAACCAAGATGGGCTGAATGAGAATTGGATCGGAACTATCCATTGTAGACTGATGGGGTCATCATTGAGTATACAAAATATTCTTAATAGTAGTTACTATGATAGTTAATTTTAATGTGTCATCTTGTCTAGGCCAGTGATCAAACACTAGACTAGCTATCACTATAAAGCAATAGTTTCTCTGAGATTAACATTTAAATAAATAGACTCTAAATAAAACATACTGCCCTTCATATTGAAAGTGTGCCTCAATCAGATAAAGATTTTGAAAATAAAGACAGTTTTCTTGAAGAAAGAATGCAGGCCCCAGACTATATTAATTACCTGGGGAGAAATCTCAATAGGTGAGGAACTTACCATGAAAGCAGCATGAACTGAATTTAATGCCCAGAACCCACATAAAAATTCCTAGCATAGTGACCTCAGTGTTAGGGAGGTGGAGACAGGCAGATGTCTAGGTGCTGCCTGTCACCCTGGCTTACTTGATGAATTCCAGATCAGTGAACTACTCTATCTCTAATAAGGTTGGTTAGCAACTGAAGACCTACATCCAAGGTTTTCTTCTGGCTTCTGCATGTATGTGCACACACACACACACACACACACACACACACACACACACACACACACACACAATCAGTTCTTACATGGACTACCACCTTCTTTGGTCTTCCCTATGGCTTTTGAACTTGACAACCTCAACAGAAAGACATACCCTATTGGTTATGTTTCTCTGGAGACCCTGCTCCCACTGATGGCAAAGTCTGAATGTATCTGTAATGCTGATGGCAAAAGCTAATTCTTTTTTTTTTTTTTTTTTTTATGGGATCTTCAGAGGGTGAACTTCAAAGCTGCTCAATTTGCACAGCCATATTTTGCCAATTGTTTAAAACATAGCAAAACAAACAAAACCAAGTTTTCACTGAGCAAGGCTGTGGCAGTGAAGGAGAAAGCAACCTGAATACCGGGCTTTCTTCTTCTTAGTCCAGAACATTCCTCCTCTGAGCACTCCGTCACTGTGAGCAGGAGCACAGCTGACAAGTTATGTTTCTTTCATAACAGAGAGAAAAGTTTAAAATGAGATCCAAGACTTTCATTAGTTTGGGAACTGCCCTAATTTCTTTTTCTCCTTTGCTTTCACACCAGCTGCAGACTTTAATTAAAGTGTGACGGATCTCCTAAACTAGGCAGGCTTTCCAGAGACAGCAAGGACACCTCCTTACAGAGAAGACTTTTCCAGCATCCTCCAACTTTGTTTGCTGTTTTCCAATTGTCCATGTTAGTGGCCAGCAGCCTTAACATAGCCTTGAACCAGGCTCTTTCTTGTCCTTGTTCTCCTCCACTGAGGCTTTCACTAGAAGGTCCTGGTCCATGCATTACTGCCATGGGTAAGTCAATGTAATATTTCATTGGTGTAATTATGGCAAATTACTAGACTGGTTTATCATCTTGATTCTTTATTTTAAAGCACTCTTCATGGCCATGGGATAAAACCATCTATCTGTATTTATGGGTTAATTAATACAACCCTTTATGATAGACAGCAATAAAATGAAAAGTGAAGAGAGAGCATAATCTTACTAGGCTGTAGACAACGACAAATAAATTTGGGATTGTTTCAGAATGCTCCAGAAACTCAATACCTCAGTGCACTGAGCTATTTTATGTACCTGTATTTTGAAGGCTAACCTGTGTAATACAAATATTTCACACTCACTGGTAACCTTAACACCATGCTTTCATTATTTAAACAAATCAGTACCTTTCTTTAAAAGACCATTTTCTTCTGAAGGGACCATATCAAACTACATCATTGGTGTTATTGATTTTTGGCTTCATTTTGTGTTCTTTGTTTGCTTTTTAAGACAGGAACTTGCTATATAGCCCCAACTAGCCTGAAACACACTGTGTAAACTAAAGTTGTCTTGAACTTGTAGTTTACTCCCTGCCTCTTTTTCTGAAGGGAATGCGGGTTCATGGATCATTGGCTGTCTTACTTTTAAATATGAAACAATGATAGGAAAATTATAGAAAATAGTGAAATCAAAATAACCTGAACACTGAAGAAAAAAGGAAGTTCAGTAACTGGGTAAGTGATGAACAAGACATGGGGATGCAAACACCAAGGACAAAAACATCTCCTATTTTTAGTTCATGAATGATAAACAAGAGTTCAGGGACAGAAAGAATGCGGGCTGAAAAGACAGTCTCCATCACAAAAGAACTGAGATTAAAAGATGCTGAGAGGCAAGTGTACTTCTTACCATTTTCATCTTGGTGACAAAAATATCTATATAAGTAACAAGGAAGAAAGGACTCTTTGACTCACTCTTTCAGCAGTTTCTGCAGGATTTGTTAGATCCATTAATTCGGGGCTGCAGTAAGGCTGAACATCCTGGGAGCAGGTGTCCATAACAAAATCTGCTCACTTCATGGTGGCCAGGAAGCAGGGGAAAAGACAGGAGTGGGGGACAAGGACAAGATACCTTTCAAAGGCCCTCCTGTCTGCGATATACTTGTTCCAGTGAGGCCCGAGCAACATCAAAGTTTTAGTTCATCAAAAGATGATTTCATGTTTTATGTAAGAATCCTCAGGATCCTTGGTAGCTAGAGAGGGGACTTGGCAGTTAAAAGAGTACTTGTTGCTTGTCAAGATGGCATAGGTTTGGATCTGACACTCCTATTAAGTAGTTCACAATCAACTATAACTCCAGCTCCAGGAGCTCTGATACCCTCTCCTGGCCTCCATGGGAATGCATACACACACACACACACACACACACACACACACACACAGGCATGTGCGCACACAGGCACGCGCGCACACGCACACACGCACGCACGCACGCACATGCACACTCTCTCACACACACAGCATGAATACACATACATAAATGAATCTTTAAAAAAATAGGATTCATCTATATTAAAGTCCATTGTGTCAGCCTGGGGCCTATGCTGGGACACTTTGCTCAGCCTGGGTAAAGGGAAGAGGGGACTGGACCTGCCTCAGCTGAAACTACCAGGCTGAACTGAATCCCCAGGGGAGTCCTTGCCCTGGAGGAGATGGGAATGGGGAGTGGATTGGGGGGAGAGGGGAGGCGGGAGAAGAGAGAACAGGGGAATCCGTGGCTAATATGTAAAATTAAATTAAATTATAAAATTAAAAAATAATAAAAAAGAAAGAAAAAAAAAGTCCATTGTGTCATAAAACTCAGTCTCAAGAAGTCCCACAAATTTACCATAATACATATTGGACACTGAAGTTAATTATTTAGTAAGACTATTTCATGTGTCAAAGCCTTAACTAGGTATAGAGATGCATCCATGAATAAGGAAGGTGTAAAACCCATCTGTGTTGTATTTATAGTCTGTTAGAGAGAAATGTACTACACAATCTTAAGATAGCTTATAATTTTAGAACTACAAAAAGTTCGAGAGAGAGAGACTGCCCTGAGAACATCCCACAGGATGGGGCAAGTGTGCTAGTCAGAAACTGTAAGTAAGAACTCCAAGGTGAAGGGATATTTTCAAACCAAAAAAATGAGACCAGCTTTACTGAGGCTGTTCCTTCTCTCTGAATTCCCTCCCTTCCCCGTGTCTCACCAGGGATCTGTGGAAGCAAGAAGCTTGACATCGGAGCAAAGAGCAGATGCTTAGAGGATATGATTGAGAAGAAACATATAAGCAAGTAGACCAGGGGAAGATGGTGGCAGAAATCACAGGAGCGCAATATTTATGGGACAAAGAGGACTGCATACTGGAGGAAGAGCAGGTTTGGGGTGTTTTGAAGATTATCCCAACAACCAGCTTGTTTAAAGAGACTATTACATGGCAGGAGATGCTCTTTATGAGTATCAATTTACATACTCCTGGCCTCGCTTCTATGAGGCATCTTCAAAGCAAGATATATAGATTATTGATTGATAGATGGATTGATAAATGATAGATAAAAAGTAAGCCAGGTAGATACAATTATATGAGTTTATATATACTAATAAATATTTTTCTTATGATGAGACATAAATTAAGAATACAACATCTAGATCTCTCTACCCATATGTTAGAATTTTCAAAGACAGCATTACTTGAATCCAAAATTATGTCTCATAAGAAAATCCTAGAAGCCAGCTCCCATTTAGGAAATGACCATCCATGTATTATTCTAACACATTTGCTGTCTTTCCACTAGATATCAACATCCATTGTTAGTTTTGGAGATTACAGTAGGGATTAAAATGCACAAAGTAGTAACTGATTTTGTTCATCTTGTGTCCCAGATAGGTGATATAATAAGTAGCGTGCCGTGTATTGGATAGTAATAAATACCATAGAGAAAAGCAAACAGGGGAGTGTGTAAAGGGATTCAATAATAGAAAGCATCTATCTACATTAGTTTCTAATTGCTATGACAAAACACTGGGCCAATTACTTTATGGAAGAAAGGGTTTATTTAGTCTCATACCTCAACGGTATACTTCATTATGGCGGAGAAGGCATGAAAACAGGAACACGAGACACAAAGACAGGTCACATTGTGTATAAACTCAGGAAGCAGAGAGACATGAATGCTAGTGCTCAACTCCTTTTCTCACTTCTCTTCAGCTTAGAACCTGGTCCATGGGGTGATTCCATCCATATTTTGAAGGAGTCTTCACATCTCAGCTAACCAGTTCTAAAACACCTAACAGATTTGTCCAGAGGCTGCATTCCAGGTGATTTTATATCTTGGCAAGTTGGAATCAATAGTAAGCATCGTAAATATATGCAAAACTACATCTTTCACACAGTGGCTAAGAGCCCCAACTCTGAGAACATAAATGACTTGTGAGGACAGCCTGTAGCTACCCAAATTCATATCTACCAAAATGAAATAAAATATGATGTGTAGGCAGGCTATAATTTATAGAATATAGTCAAAGAGAATGGCAAGACCATCTGCCTAAGAATCAAAGGGAAGGTGTCATTTGTGATAGACACAAATGTTTTTTAGTGTTATCTATTGTTGCTTATAATTCAGTCCAGAAATACTGCCAATGATACCCAGAAGTCCTACTATGTAGTAAAAAGTGCGAGTGAGCCACCTGTCCTCTAGACCAAGGTAACACATCCCAACACAATTAGCAAATTCAGTTTTCCTTCTGGGAACCTGCCATCCAGACAACTAGCTGATGAATGATCACTAAGGGTTTTCACAGGCCATAGAAGGTACAAAAAAAAAAACAAACAAACAAACAAACAAACAAAAAACAGGTGAAATTATGACTCAGCTGAAAATGTTTTGATGGTTTTCCATCTCACTAAAGAACAGGGCAAGGGGCTATTGAGTTAAAGATTAAGCTGGTATGTGTGAGCATGAAGCTTTGGGGGTAGTAGAAAGTGTATTGGAACAATATCCTAGAATTATTCCTACCATGACCTGGGAAGAAAATTTCAAGAAGCATTTAAACAAGAGCAAACGCCTTGAGGCAGAAGCTCACTTGCCTGGGAAAACAGCATCAAGGCCAGTGTATCTGGGCTAGAGCGAAGAGGAGGGAAGGGAGAAAGCATGTGGCTTGAAAGGTGAGGCAGGACGTCCTGCAGATCGCACAGCAGGAACTTTGCCCTGTTCTTGAGTGAGATGGAAAACCATCAAAACCTTTTCAGCTGAGTCATAATTTCACCTGTTCCCAGGCTCATTTTAGCCTCTGTGTCAGAACTAGACGTGACTAGGCTGAGGGACAGTAATAGTAGGCAGAGGAGAGTAGCTAGCTTAGAAACGAGAGCAGTAACCTCCTAAGAGTACTGGTGTTAGAGGTCTGGACATATTTGAAGATGGATTGCAGGCAGACTTGCATAAGGAGAAGAATAAAGAATACAGCAGTATTTGGGAACCCTAGTCATCACTTGTGATGGATCCAGCTATAGGAGACTTATGGGCAATTATTGTACAAGATAAGTTTGAGATACATGGTAGATTTTAGGAAGAAGTTCGGCAGTAGACAGATTTTGAGTTCAGAAGAAAGGTCATGGAAGGAGATAAAAATGTGTAGACTTTATTTTATTGGTTGTATTTAAACACGCAGCCCTGGATGAATTACCTAGGGAGAAGTATATAGTGAAAGTAAATGTAATTGAAATGTGAAAAGCAACACAAAGTATGTAATATACATTAGTTTAAGAATCCTCACACTACGTCCTCGAAGTAGATGGTTCTAGTCTCATTTCATGGTGAGGAAATACAAACTGGTAAAATGTTAAATTCATCCAAGTGGGTTATGACCAAGTACTTCACAATGCTAAAGTTTCTGCTTTCAAGTTATGCTCTTTTGCCTACTGCCATGGTCACTGATGTTGTGTCCCCTGATTTTTCCAAGGCAGATATCCTTTTATCCCCCTGACATAGAAGTATGTCTAGGCACCAGGCCCTTTCCTACATAGCTCCTGGGACAAGTTGTGGAAGGACTCTTGAGGATGTGTTTACATCCTCAGCCTTCTTTATGTGAATTGACTTGACATGAAATCCCCCGCCTTGAAAAATATCCAAGAGGGACCCAGGAAAGGAGGCCACTCTAGTTGAGTGCTTTTACAACAGAACAAGAGACCCACAGAGATTTTCACATGTCCCAAACCTCAATGTTTCCAAAGTTTGTAGCTGATACTAAAAGCAAAGACTTGTCTAGGAGATTGCATCAAATGCAGTTTGGCTCCCTCTCCTCCTCACCTAGAGAGCCTCATGAGATTCTTGTGTTGGGCTAATTTTAACTATGTCTTCCTCTGTGCCCTCAATGCACCAGTTTTTACAGTGTTCACAGCTGTTAATTAATAAAGACCTCTTTTCCTGAACAGCCGTTGGCATCTTTAGTGAAGATATGGATTTTCTTTCTCAATTGCTCTGGAGTCACCCTGAGGCTATTAATTTGGGCTATTAGCTGAGGGTGATTTCAAAATCCATATTGATAATGCTGAGACTGCTCTGACTGCCTGCTGCATGGCCATAAGTAAACAAGTGGGGACCTTCTTGGTGACTTCTGCAGAAGTCCACATTTTCCAGGGTGCTTTCTAAAAGGTAAGGCTGGTCAGATAGGTCACTGCTGGAGAAATTCTACTTGACAACAATAGAAGCTTTCCTAATAATATCACCTATAATATGTGAATGTAATAATGGTTTATTGTTAATATCAGCATTACCATTTCACATCAATTTTAACTAACAAAATAGCTTTGATAAATAAAGTCTGTGGTCATTTTAATACTAATTTAAAGTAAGTACTTCTAGATACCACTCTTAGAATTTCTTTTGCATCCCAATGAGAGTTTCTGTTAATATAACCATTTCTTGGAGCTGGAAAGGTGGATCAAGGGTTATGAGTGCTTGCTATTCTTCCAGATGATCACAGTTTAGTTCCCAGTATCCATATCAGGTGGTTCATAACCACCCCCAGCTTCAGCCCAGAAGATCTGTCACACTCTCCTGACATCTGTGGGTACCTGAACTCATGTGCACATAAACAGGCACACGTAGTTTAAAAAATAAATTTAAAATACATACAACCTGTTTGAAAATGTGGTATCTAGAGACTGAAAGTTGACTTGATGTCCCTACTACGCAATAAATTTCTGGGGATCAAATCTACATCCAATTCCTTAAGACAGCACTTTTAACCAGAGGCCATAAATATGAGTCCTATAGATTGTATACCTCCAAGCCAATTTAAGATGTCTATTATCATGGGCTTGGGCTACATCAGTTATGAGTTTTCCAAATGCTTCTGACAATTGGAAGAACCTAGGAATTATGACTAGTTGCAAAGCTATGGCTTTCTGAAATGTGGGCTCTTGAACTGGATCGCTGGTATGTGGACTCAAATCTGTCACTTATTTGGTTACTTAGTGTCTTTAGCTTCAGTTTCCTTGATTTGAATGAAGGATAGAACCAAAGGTGGGCTGAGAGTATAGCTCAGTGGTAGAGTGCTCACATGTACAAAGCTGTATTTGATCACAATCAGTGTAAAAATAGCCACAAAAGCTAACTTTAAAAGATTATTCAACACCACAAATTTGGAGTGTTTAATAAAGGTAAGGCTGAGTGTGGTTAAAGGACAGCTAATTAACAGATTCAGAGACTACCAGTTTCTGACAGTATTTTCATTACCAATCACAGTCTTTTGAGACCAGGGAGCACACTAGCCTGTAGACCCAAGCATTGTTGATCTTTGATGACTGTCATAGCCTCAAGTATGAGCAGTGCAGAAACATCTGATCCTGATGACTAATCGGACCTAGAGCTGAAAACCCCAAATTAGATTCTTACTCTGCTCCTACCTCTCTTGTAACTGTATAATGTTTTTTTTTTTTTTTTTAATTTTGGGGTCACAACCTATGTCCCAAGCCAGGTTCAGTCACTTGTTTTCAATAACCCAATTTAAAGAGTCAAATTAAAAATGGAAAAGAGAGCCGGGCAGTGGTGGCGCATGCCTTTAATCCCAGGACTTGGGAGGCAGAACCAGGCAGATCTCTGTGAGTTCGAGGCCAGCCTGGGCTACCAAGTGAGTGCCAGGAAAGGTGCAAAGCTACACAGAGAAAACTTGACAAAAAAAAAAAAAGGAAAAGGAAAAGGGAAAAGGGTTTATTCAACACCAAATTTGGAAGAGGGACAAAGAGATCCACACAACCCTCATGTCCATCGCTAGGGTCCTGAAGTAAGGAGAAAGTATAAATAAAGGGCTAAGGATGCGCACATCTAAGACTTCCTAGCCATGGTGCATCAGGCCCATCAGTGACCTATCATTACCTGGGTTTCAGTCTCGTCCTGTCAGGTGATTTGATAAATTATTAGAACTGAAATATCTTTCCAGGAAACAAGTTCCCCATTTGCCTGGTGCCCTTTCTTTCTCCCAGCATGATAATTCTGAGGGAAAAATTCCCCATTTTGTGGGGGAGGGCCATTCTTTCAATCATCTGATAGAGAGGCACAATGACTCTTTAGAATATCTTTGTTTCTGTCAGCCTAGTTACAAAATTAACACTTTTTTTGGTACTTATTTATTTTCTATTTTGTGTGTGTTGTGTACATTCATGTAAGTGTATGGATATATATAGGTGTGCAGTTACACCTGCCTGCAAGTCTGCAGAAGCTGAAGAAGGACAAGTGTCCTGCTCCATCACCTTGCAATTTATTCCCTTGAGACGGAGCCTCCCAGGGAACCTGGAGCTAGACAGACAGACAGCAAGCCCCAGTGATCTTACCGTCTGCCCCACACAACAATGGGGTTATGAGCCTATTTATATGTTTCACTAAGAGGCCTTTAGAAAAGTGTTGGAAAGCTTAGAACTAGAGCCCACATATATCTAAGTTCACAGTCAGACACTGGTACAGGCAGCATACAGAGCTGAGTGGTCCACTGAAAATCACCCAACAAATAAATATGCAAATAAAAGCTTTAAAAGCAAGAAGTCAAATGTCCCATTTTCCTCATTTGCGTAGCAATTTCTCTTTCTGTATCTCTATGTCTGTCTGTCTGTCTGTCTGTCTGTCTCTCTCTCTCTCTGTTCACTAGAGTTTCTATTTGATTTATTTGCCCTTTTCTCCACTTTGGTTTTTGTAGTTAGGGCAGGACTTGAATGAAAGTTGAAAAATGAGATTATAGAAGATCAATAAAAGGAAGTCAAAACTATGTATAACACACTCTAAAAATAGATATAGACAAATTGATATATTTCCTTCCAAATATTTTCTATGATAGTTCTTAGTGATATATCATGTTTCTTCTTTCATATTTCACTGGGTATTTGTAGCATAAAATCTCCTATCTTATTTAAAGACATCATTTTACTGACATTCATAGTGCTGTGCTATAATTTCCTCAAAACAGCCTCCTATTGTTTGACACTTCTCTGATTTTGAATTTTCACTCAATGTAAAATGGTCACATTGAATATAATAATAAGTAAATCTTTAATTTTGTATACATTTTGGATTATAATGTTTATGTAGAAAAGACTATTAGGTCCCACTTCTTTAACAGTACTGATATTCCCAAGGTATGTTCCAAGACAGTGGCACTAATCTAACTCTCAACAGCATTATATTGAAATTCATGAGTAACCACACTCCTTGTTGTCTTAATTTTTTTTACAATTGTTGTATGTGTCCTTTTAAAATCATTGAGAAGGTTATTTAATCTTCATTGTCAATTTGGGTGGGTTCGGAACCTCAAGAAAAAGAACACTGGGCATGTCTTAGAGGATGTTTCTAGAAAAGCTTAACTAAAAAGGTAAGAACTGCCTTGGATAGTGGCAGCGCCAGTCATGGGCTAGGGAATCAGACAGAAAAAAAGGAGAACATGAAGAAAGCTAAGTATACATTGCATTCCTCTTCCACTGCTTCCTGGTCCAAATAAGATGTACAGAGTCTGTGGGCTCTGCCAGTCACAGAATCTGCCATGCCATCTCTATCACGATGAATGTAATTATGAGCCAAAACAATTCCTCTCTTTTAAATTACTTCAGTCAGGTAGTTGGTCACAATTTAAAAAGTAACTAATCATCAGGGTCATGACCACTTTTGAACTAGCCAGTTAGAGACTAATCTTGCATTGTTATGCTTTGCTAATTACTTATCATAGGCATTCACCAATCTGATACAGATCCCTTACACCAAAGTCAAAAGAGAAATAACAGACATTAAGTCTCAGACTGGAGCAGTTTTGCGTTTGTACATCTGAATGATATCAAACTGATTGCATTACTTCCAGGACAATATTTTGGGATCCATTTGAGTATGCGACAGATACTTGAAGATGCACTGAATCACCAGATGGCTTAGGCCTCACAGAGACCTTACTATGAGACAACTAGACCCTCAGCAGCAAAGGCTACCCTTAACAATACTTTGGACCAAACGGAAAAGCAAGCATCAGATACACAAAGAGTTTGAAGAATTAATTTATTGATCACATTTGAGTTCTAAAAGACAATTTCAGCTTCTTATAGAATAAGTTGAAAAAGAGACAGAATGGAAATCTTTAGGCTAGTTAGATGACCATTGCAATTAAGACAAGAATGACAGTAGCCTGGGAAGATTAATATCAGTAACTATAGCAGCAAAGCTTATGACCATGTTGACTTTTATAGTGATGAGTAAAGATGTTTCCTTCCTTTCTCTTGCTCAGTGAAAACAAATGATTAGTAGTGACCATGAGTTCTGTGAGATCCACCATATATGACCTACATTATAGTATCTCTCCTGAGTTCTGTCCAAATATTTCTATTTCTTTTAACTTTTTTTTTTTTTAAGGTATACGAGTTTGAATATCTTAAATTTTTTGTTAAAATTCTTTTAGGTGGTGTTAGAAGGAATGTATCCCAGCTTTAGATGGTGGACATGTACTTGCCATTTCCTTGATAGATAGGGGGCACTAGTAAAACATTTTCCTGTTTGTTGTAGAAATGGTACACATATTTAATAAACCATTTCATGGAATGATACTATTTTATTGTTTGTTTGTAAAGTGTACTGGATTTTTTTTTTTCAATTTTGTCAACTTGACATGAACTGAGATCATCTAGGAAAGTGGAACCTCAACTTGAGAAAGCATCTCTATCAGATTGGTCTGTGGGTGAAGCAAATCTGTGTTGCCCACTGTCTGAAGTACCACCCTTGAGCAGGTGGCCTTGTCTAAGAAAGCGAGCAAACTGAGCAAGCTGTGGAGAGCAAGCCAGTAAGTACTATTTCTCCATGGTCTCAGCTTCAGTTCCAGCTTGATGCTCCTGCTTTGTGTTCTGGGATGATGAACTGTAGCCTGTAAGCAAAGTAAACCTTTTTCTCCTCAAGTTCCTTTTGATCGTAGTGCTTATTACAATAATAAAAATCAAGTTAGTACATAAAAGTAATATTTGAAAACTCTGGGTTTTTTATATATATTTAGCAAATATGGTTGGACAAAAGAACTTCCCAGAATACATCTCTTTTGAGACTTGAATTCTGTGTTTCCTGAAGACAGAGGTGGAAGGCACAGAGTGCTTGCATTCCTGGAAACCCATTCAGTTGACTTTGCCATGGTGCTGGGACAAGCATCGTTCCCTGAACATTTTGGCTGGCTTGGTTTTCTATACTGTAGTCACTAGTAGTCGCCTCATCTCAGTAGTTCAGAGTGAGGATTAAAAAGAATCCCTGGTTACTTGGCATGACTCTTCAAAATAAAGGAGCTATATAAATTCAGTGCATTATGAATCAGAGTGTATTTGTACTTCGGGACTTTGCAAATGTTGACTTAACCCAAAAAGCGTCCTCTTCTTTTCTCATTCTGCATTAGGAGATGAAGCTAGTAGTAAACACTCAGGCAAGGTGTTTTCGTTCGATCCAGAGAAGGGAGGCAGGCAGCTTCATTCATGGTTTGTCCTCTGAATATCCAATTCCCTTCTTATTCACCAAATTGCCAATCACTATTATCTTGCTTTCTCAAGCACATGTCCCTGCAAATGGCTTTACAAAATGACTGTGTACCTCCTTACAGTTTTTCCTTTTTTTATTCCTCAAATTCCCAATCAACAGCCAGTTTGGGTGATGATTATATTGTGGTTTTGTGAATTAAGAAAGACAGATCCTGTAAAAATCATAGGGAGTGATTTAATTTCACTCATTTGCCTCATGAATGCCCATGTGTATGCTGATCCCTTATCATGAGCTCCCGTATTATATATGATTAGTCCACTATCTTGCTTTTGACAAAAAAAAAAAATAGGCAAATGGTAACGTTCAGCTTAACCATGTCAGGCAGGCAAAGGGAGCAGTACTGTGCTTCCCATAATTTCATGAAGACACCTTCGCCCTAACCTTTAGTTGATTCTCCAGCACAAACCCACCTGCCATGATTTATGACAACTATTAGTTGTGCCCAAGATCGAGGATTCTGTAGGCACAGGGAGTACCCAAACAAGTCCCATGTTCTCATTTCTGCTGTTTGCAATATTTCAATGCCGAAATACAGGAACACAGAAAATTCAGGGGGCGTGAGGAAGGACAAAATTGAGCTAATCCAGTAGCCTTTCCTTGATCAGTATTTCCACCTGTAATGATGAGGGTGGGTCAGAGCCCTGCAAACCTGCGGCCACTCACATCACCTCCTGTGACCTGCACTGAAGGGGAACTCTGCTTGCTCAGCTTCCTTGAGTGAAACTCTTCTGTTTATTTATTTGCGATTTATAAAATTGTACCTTTGGCAAACTACTGGCTTTGGAGAACAAGCACACACACAGCTAAATCAGCCAATAAGTCTCATAAAGACCAGAATAGCAATCAACAGCCACTGTCAGCGGGAACTGACTTAATGATCCTACTTCCTTCACAACAATCGGGGTAGGGCTGCTTGCAAAGATGAGGCTCTCTCTAAACCCCAAGAGGAGGGAGGTCAGATTTTCTTCCCTTAAGACTCCCAAATCCTCTTACAGCAATTCTGTGTTCTTTGTCCTCTTGAGACTTAATTCTTGACAGCCAAGAGAGAAATGCTATTCCTAAAATGTCCGGGGAAAAATCTCCTAAACTCAGCAAAACCTTGTTAATATGCAGACTCCCTTGCCCATCCCAGAGTGGCTCATGGGGCAGGCACACATTATTTAACCCATTATTGAATCAATGTCTTCTGGGTAAAGGATGAAAATGACATCTTCTTCCAATCCTGTCTCAAGGACTTTAAAAGGGCAGTTCCCATGGCCTCTTTAGCTAAAAAGGATGTGGGAACAAGGGAGGCAACCCCAATCAGGCAATCTGTTTTGTGAAGGAAGGAAAATAGCAAGGCTCTTACCAGAAGAAGGGTGTTTGGGGAATCTGTGACATTTTGAAAATGTGATTTTGCTGTGGCCTTTGTTTAAAGAACACAGCACAAAAGCTGCCTGATAAGCACTCTGCATGTATTCTACTTCATGATTTGTCATTGGGAGTCAAGAGTGGTCATCAACACACTCTTCGTGGCTCCTCCTTCCAGCACATCAGACACATACACCTGTTTTCTCTCCATCCTCATAAAGGAGAATATGAAGGGATCTACTGTATGCTTTGAAGTCAGGTTCAAATTTGGACCATATACACTATTGACTCTCTGATTGAATCATTTCAGTGGGACATATAGGGACTTTGTTGATAAAAGAATGGTGATTGACTGCTCTTATTATAATATTTATGGATGCCATCTTCTCTCTAGCTTGCTTTCTTTATTTATAAAAGAAAAATGTGTTCTATCTTTACCGTGTAGGACTACTGTGAAAAATAAGTCAAATAAAATAATAGACCTCTCCTTGAGTATTCCATAGCTGCAGGGCAAGGAATCCAAGCCATGTATTCTTATGGGTCCATCTATCCTATTGATAATGATTTCCAATTGTTTAAAATTATTTGTTTTATTTTTTGAGATTATAATGTAATTCTACAATTTCCCCCCTTTTCTCTCCTGCTTCTAAACTCTCCCATATACCTTTTCCTTGCTCTCTTTCAAATGCATGGCTTCTTCTTTCACTAATTTTTGTTAAGTATATATTTATATTTTTATATAATATGTATATTGTATATACATCTATATTTCTAAATACATAAATACAACCTGCTTAGTATAATATTACTTGCATGTATATTTTCAGGGCCAACCACTTGGCATTCCAACTTTTATCATTATTTTCTGCATAACTGACCCTAACCAGTAAACAATTCCCTTCTGCACAGGAAAATTGGTTTTTCTCAGACAGGATCTCAGGAATCAACATAACAGGTATATTGGATGGATGGATGGATGGATGGATGGATGGATGGATGGATGGTGGATGGATGGACAGATTATCAGCACAGTGACTAACATTTAATATAACCTGAGCTAAAAACATCAAGTAATGGCTTTCCTTTCAGTATTACACCAGGGCACTCCATCAATATGCCTGTGGCAATTCTCCCACGATTCTCCATTTTACTCCGTTCTCTTTCCTTTTTTCATAGTCCTGATAGGCACTGTATTTCTAATAAAACTAAGGGCATGTTACTTTCTAGGGGGAGAAGCAAAAGTGATCTTGTGGCCAGAATAGCATTAACTACTAATGATCACTACACTTTACACTATTTCTGCATTGGGAGATATTTGCATTTTAGTCAGAGACAGCGACTCAACTGAAAGAAAGGTGAATAAGTGTGGCTTTTCAGAACTTGAGGAGCAGTTAGAAGTCAGATTTTTCTGTAGTATCCCGCAGTCACAAGCATTTTCCACCCACCTATTTCTGAGACATTTAAGCACAAAGTCAGTTATGAATAAGAACACCCATAAAAGTCTCCTTTATTCCTCCCTCGATCAAGAAGAAACCTGTCACCAAGCTGTAACACATTTCTGCCAATTTGAAACATGCAATCTTGAGATGGGTTAGGATTTGCCCATATAAGGGGAGGGCTTGGGAAAGAGATTTTCTTTCTTTTTTCTTTTTCTTTTTTTTAATTACTGTGAACAAGCCCTGGGTCCTCCACTGATTGGGGGGGGGGTGTCAGTCCACAAGCAATGAACCCACTACAAACATGTTACTGAGTACAGGTTAGAACACATGACCTGGTAACTAGAAGCAGACTTAGGAGATGGGGCCATTGAAATCCAGATTTCTCCACCAAACGTTCAATGTAGGATTCTTGCACAGCTGTATGTGGGCAGAGGTAGCCTTCTGCCCTCCGGATTCATTCTGGAAGACACAGCCTGTTGGGTGTGACATGACCAACCACAGAGAGACTTGGTGTGTTCAGAGACACCATCTCACCAGCAAATGTCAGCAGATATCTTGACAAAGATCATTAAACAAAGCCATATCATTCTCACTCTCCCAATGATGTTAAATGAGAAAAAGAGAGTTTTAAAATCACTTAGTATCATTTTGTTTCCGCAGTCAGCAAAATGGTTAGTTCAAGGACACTTACCTTACCTATTGATATCTGTTAATGCCTTTAAAAGTTGTATTCAGCATTTCCTTTTTAAATTTTCTTTTTTTATTACATGAGATTTAGAAAATAGTGTGTGTGGCAGGGCAAAGTCATCACTTTCACTATATAGATAAGGAAAATGAAGATCAGAGTGAATTTGTTACACAGAAATTGCTGATGGCCTGCTATATGAACTGTTATCCTTGCTCAAGACCTGTGAACTGTCTGTGTCTTTTAAGGTCTGTTTGGCTGACTAATAGTTTGTGCCCAGGTATGATTCTCCCAAGAACAGATCATATCCTGTTTTTGAAGGAAGTCTAGTATATCAACAAGGCATGAACATATACATCAGACCCTGTTTGTCTCTGCCAAAGTGCAGCTGGGACAGCGGGCATTATAGCTGATGTCTCTGCTCACACAGTCTATCTCAAACAAGAGGATCAAAGAGGCTGGGACCAGGATTACATGGACTCTAAGAAACTTCCCAGTATCTTCTAAGAAATTGTCACAAGTCTTTTTTTATGCTTCTTACTAGGCAAGACCCCACAGTGAAATTCAAGATGATTCTTTCCACCATCTCCTCACAAGTTTCAGTGTAGGCATTGCAACTCAGAGGAAAAGGTATCCTGGCAATGGGGAGCCAAGGAATGTCAATGTCCTCATAAGCATAGCAGTTTACAGATCTGCTCCAGGGAAAGGTTTCCCCAATGCAAGTGTAACAACTCTGCTCTGTCAGGGGAGGGTTTCCACAGTGAAGTTATTATAGCTCTGCTCCCTCTGCTCAGGTCCAGGGAAGTGTTACAGCTCTGTTTCACAAGGGGAAAGTTTCCCCAGCAAAAGTGTTGGAGGTCTGCTCCTCTCTGCTCCAGTGAAAGTTGTTACAGCTGGGGTCTGCTCTAGTGAAAATGTCACAACTCACATCAAACCTCACTCAAGAGATTTATTGGGAAGGAAGAATCCAGGAGGATAGTTTCCTTGGCTGAGAAACAGCAGCAAACTGAACAGGGTACAGACCTTATATAGGATTTCTTGGAGGGAGGGGGCAGAATTTCCCAGGGTGCCTTGGGACTGGTAGATTTTTGTGGTCTGTTTGTAGGGCAAACTCAAGGATTGTGGCATTTCATGCTCAGGGACATCAGAGATTGGTGAAATTCTGTGCTCAGGGATTGGTGGGATTCTATAGCCCGACTCTGGCACAAGCTCAGAAATTGTTCCAATTTCAAGTCCTGGTCCTGGGGTCAAGTCAGGGTCAGGGTGTTTTTCCTTGTCAGAAGGTGTTTTTCCTAAGTGCTTTTCACCCTACACTCAGGGTCTATGCCTTCCTCACTGGTCTCAGAAGGCAGAAGAAAAGCTGACCATCAAAATCAGGACCTCCCCAAGCTGCCCCCTGTGTCTTCAGTATCTGATGATACTCATGGGCATTCCTCTCTACCAGGCAGCCCAAACTGCCCACACTTGTGTACTAGTACAATAATTAGGAATATGTGATTCTGAGCAACACAGACAGGACTGAGTCCAAGGCTTACCGGAGTCTGAGTGAGTGGTCTCAGGTATTAGTGTGAAGGTGTGATGAGCAGTAGCAAGCAGAAGCAGACATCTGGAAAGGCAACTCCCCTCACAGCTAACATATGGCTAAAGATCTGCTGTTAATGCAAAAGGACCCCAAAAGAGTGAGCTTGAATGTAAGGGTGATGGGAAAAGCGATAAGAGGGATCACTGATGGAATCACAACTATATTATGTTTTACTTTAACTCTTGGTGAATTGTCTGTCAAATGTACCCTGTGTCTGAGAATATATGCAGCTCAGGGTAGGTTTCTCAGAGGCCAATATAAGGTTTCAAAATCAAGAATCCCAAAGGTAGCTTTACCTCTGCAAGGGCTACACACAAGGCATTTATCCTGTCATGGCCTAAGTTCCTGACCTGGGGAGTGGAATTGTGAATTTGAGCCTTGCAGAACACAGCAAGCGTGGAAGGATGGTACCAGAAGTGAAGTGCAAGGCAGTGGCAGGCCCTGCTTACCTCGCCCTCTTCCAGAGACTGCCTGTTCACCCTACACTCTGCTCAGCACCTCCCACTGCCACTTTGCACATCCCTGCCTGGTATACTCTCCTTACCTCTCATGGGAGGTGTCCCTGCTGCCTATATCTAATTGCTGCCTGTCTTCAGTCCTCTCCAAATATAGATACCACGTTTGCTTGCCTCTGGGCCTTGTCCATGTCCTCATAACCAGAGCATCTTCCAGGCCAGACTAAGACTGGCACCCCTCAACTCAGAAATGTTTGACCTTTTCCTGGTGTCTCTTTGTTGGTTGCCTCTGTCCTTTCTAAAAGCCTGATATTGATGTTTGGCCCTAATAGGGAAATGTAAACATGCAATAGATAAAGGTTAACAATACCCAATCAATGCTGCCGAGGGACTCAGCACAGGCAGGGATATACTGAAAGGCCAAATGTAAGCTGAGCTCCATTGGCAGTTTAATTGCATTTATCCTTATATGCTGAATGAATAAAAAGTGCTGCCTGATAGTCTTTCATTTCAGCTATGGTGGGTTTTTTGTTTGTGTGTTTTGTTTTGTCTTCCTCCCAGATGAGAAGGACTTACTGTAAATGGAAGCAGTTTTGTGTTCTTAATTATTTAAGTCCCTGTAAATGTTTCTCTGTCTCTCATCTCCTTCTTCTCCTCCTCCTGCTAAAGTTGCTGCAACCTGAGTAAGGCCAACACACCTCCTGACTTCTTCACGAAGCAGGCCTGGGACCCCTGAGGTGCAAGTGACAACCCTTCTTCTTATCACAGCTGTCCTGTTACAGCTTCCTTGGCATCTTCCTCTCAGGCCAAAATTCTCACCCAAACTGTATGAAATATACAGTTGGAAGGGAAAGAAAGTGAGATCCAAAACAATGGTCCACCTTTTCTGTGGCCATATGGAATGTCACAAAATTAAATGCTGGAGCAAAGTGTGATGGGTGATGATGCACACACCAGTGATCCCAACGCACTGGAGAATGGATGCTGGAAGTTAGAGAGTTGAAGACCATTCATGACTTCATGGTTAGATCTTCTCTCAAAATGCAGAGAGAAAATATAAACATATAAATTAGTCTTAAGACCTAATCTCGCCGGGTGGTGGTGATGCATGCCTTTAATCCCAGCACTCAGGAGGCAGAGACAGGAGGACCTCTGTAGATAAAGTTTTCCTGTGTCCTGGCCTGTTGGCAGTTGGGACAAATCTCTCCCACTTGTGTCCCCCAAGTAAACACACAGAGACTTATATTACTTATAAACTGTATGGCCGTGGCAAGCTTCTTGCTATCTGTTCTTATATCTTAAATTAACCCATTTCTATAAATCTATACCTTGCCACGTGGCTTGTGGCTTACCAGTATCTTACATCATGCTTCTCCTCGTGGAGGCTGGCAGCGTCTTCCGACTCAGTCTTTTCCTCCCCAGCATTATCCTCTCTCTTGTCCCACCTACACTATACTTCCTGCCTGGCTACTGGCCAATCAGTGTTTTATTTATCAGTCAATCATAGCAACATATATTCACAGCATACAGGACATCCCACAGCAGATCTCTGTGAGTTTGAGACCAGTCTGGGCTACAGAGGGAGTTCCAGGAAAGGCGCCAAAGCTACACAGAGAAATCTTGTCTTGAGAAGATTTAAAAAAAAAAAACTTATCTCTAGCTTGAATTTAATGTATTAATTTACTATACAAATGGTATGTAAAGAATTTCTCGATAATCCAGAACAACAAGAAAAGAAGGCAAGCAGAAAGGAAAGAAAATAGTGAAGGAGGGGGAAGAAGTAAGAAAGGAAGGACAGAAGCCAGGCAGGCTCACAATGAGGTGAGAACCAAACCCTTTCTAATTGATTCCAATATCATTTTCTCCATCCCACAGTTTCTTTCAAACTATCTTTAGTTTCCAGTCCTCCCATCTGTTACCCAGTATATATCATTCCAAGAACAAAAACTAATACCATCTTCATTTAATGTACCTAATGGGTGAAAAGATGCAGATAGAATTTGCTTATCAGCAACACTCATGTCTAAGTAACTTTTTAGTATTTTTACATTATTAAATGATGTGGAATAATCCTTCTGTACATTGTGAATATGTATTACTGTCATTGGTTAATAAAAAGCTGACAGGCCAGTAGCCATGCAGGTAGTTGGGTGGAAAAGCCAAACTGAGAATAATGGGAAGGAGGGCAGATTCAGAGAGTCACCAGCAGATGATGCAAAAGGAGCAGGAGATGAACGTGCCATGCTAACAAAGGTACAGCCACATGGCAGAGGGTAAATAAGAAATATGGGTTAACTAAAAATTTAAGAGTTAGCTAGTAGCAAGCCTGAGCTATTGGCTGAGCATTTATAAGTAATATTAAACCTCTGTGTTGGTTATTTGGGACTGGAATAGAATAGACCTGGATTGGAAAAGAAACATCTGCTTACATTTGGATCTTCATATGACTTGTTACCTTCAATAATAAAAACACAGAAACTGCAAAGCATTAAAGTTATCTAGCAAAATGAATAAACAGTCCTCTGTTTTTCCCACAGCATAGCAAATCTACTAACCTCAGAACCAATGACATGTATATGAGTACAGGCAGCATTTGAGCACACATTCTGCAAATCAGAAGCTCTATGCTTCTCCCAAAACTTGTAATTTAAAAAGTCAAGTTTTTAAAGGATGATTTGGTAGAAAAATATATTATATGGGGCAGAATTTGATAATATATGGTATGTGGTATTTCTTTTCTCATTTTAATTAGTTATTTGAGAATTTCATACAACTTGTATTGATCATATTCACTGCCCTCTCTCCAACTCTCCAAGACCAATTCTCCCTTCCATATTCACCCAACTTTGTGTCCCTTTCAAAAACATAAAGTACAATTCGTGCATTCCATATACTCTCAACTGTACAGCTTTAGACTGAAGCATAGTAGACCTATCAGTGGCTACACACATAAAGTGAGTTTCCATTTCCCAGCAACTATCAATAGCCAACAGTTCCTTAGGTAGGTGTGGGGCTTCGTGTCCACATTTTCTCTGAATATGGAGGTTTTGTCTGGCTTGAGCTTCTCCAGGACCTCTGTATGGTATCACAACTGCTATGAGTTTTATATATGCAATGGCCTTGATGTGTCAGGAAAGTACTATTTCCTTGCAGTAATCCCCCTTCTCTGGCTCTTTCAATCTTTTATCTCCATCTTCTAAAATGATTCCTGGACCTTGGAAGGATGGGATGTGATACACATGTCCCATTTAGGACCAAACATTCCACAGTTTTTTGTTCTCTACAACTTAACCAGTCATGAATTCTGTGTTAATCACCATCTACTAGGAAAAACAAACAAACAAAAAACTTCCCTGGTGTTGGTTGAGAGATGAACTAATCTATAGGTATAACTGCAAGTCATTGAGAGGCAATTTAATTCTATGCACATTTAGTAGATTAATAGTAGTATATAATTCATTAGTGTCTATGCCCTCTCTGGCCATGGTAATGTCTGTATTAATCTGTTTCAAAGAAAGTAAGGAAAGAAGGACAGAAGGAGGAGAAGGAAGGAAGGAAGGAAGGGAGGGAGGGAGGGAGGGAGGAGGGAGGAAGGAAGGAAGAAGGGGAGAAATGAAGGAGAGAAGGAAGAAGGGAAGGAAGGAGAGAAGCCAAGGTCTTTGTTCTCTCCAGAGTAGACCAGAGGAGAGGAGACAGCGAGCAAGAACTGGAGACCCAGCCCATTTTCCGTACATAGTGTATGATCTCCATTTACTCACTACAGAAAGAAACAGAATACTGTTGTGTTAAAGAAAATTGAATCATTAATTATGCACTTCATCATTGTCTTCCAGAAGGGCAGGCTGTCTTTTGTGACATTTTTACATATTCAAAGGCTGTACTATGTGAAGACAGAGCAGGATGTTTAGTTTATTAGATGTCACAGACAATTCCCACTGACAGTGATGGGTTAATCTAATGGGCATGAGTTTTATAGAGAGGACCAGAACCAGACCCCCCAAAAAATGGTGATAGCCAGTCTCAGATGGTTTTGCCTTTCATTCACTCACTGAGTTACCTTGCTAGGAATTTTTCTACAAGGTATAATATTCCAAGCATTAGAAAGGTATAGGTGAAAGCTGCTGCTCCACATTCTGAATGAGCTCTGAATGTAATCATTAAAGCAAGCACTTCAACACATAATTTAAAAATATATTAAGGTGAGAGCAATACATGAACAAAAGTCCAGAGTAGGTTGAGAATGTCTTAACCTAGAGCAAGAAACCACAAAAGGTTCTGGTTTTCTGTGAGATTCTGAATATTCTAAGCAGAGGTTTGAAGGGTAAATAGCAATTTGAGATACAGGTGATTTAATAGTGTATATGGATATGCCCATCCATATGCCTGGAAGTACACTTTATAAAATTTAATATTAATACTGATATAATTTGTGCTGTATATTTTTATGAGGATGCTCAATAGTAATAGGACAGAAACAGTTATTTCAACATAGAATATTTGTACAATGTTACTGATTGTACTCAAAACCAAACCAGAAGTCTTGTGGTATATTCTGAATCAACTATTGACATGACTTGATGCTTTCTTGTCCCTTAACTCCCCCTATGTGATTGTTATTAGAGTAGTTTTTACTATGGTAAATACATCTAATAAATACATGGGACAATGGATTATATTTCATTGGATGTCTCAGTACAGTCTCCCTACTGTACTACCATCACCACCATCCATAACTTTTCTTCACCTTATGTATTAGTTACTTTTCTCACTATTGTGACAAAACACATGGCAGCTGCAACTTAAGGAAGGGACAGACTATTTCGGCGTGTCATGCCTGCTCAAGTAAGTCACTCTGACTGTGGATACCTTTTCTGATAAAAGAGCAAGTTTCAAGATGTATCTTCTGTTCTCATCCCCCATCCCCTACCCTCTATTGCCCACCCCTCATCATGGAGATATCATCTATTTCCCCTTCTCAAGGTGATCCACACATCCCTCTTAGGGTTTTCCTTGTTAGCTAGCTTCTCTGGAGCTGTGAGTTGTAGTCTGGTTATCCTTTTCTTTACATCTAATATCCACTTATGAGTGAGTACATACCATGTTTGTCCTTTTGAGTCTGGGTTACCTCACTCAGGATGATATTTTCTTGTTCCATCCATTTGCCTGCAACTTTCATGATGTCATTGCTTTTACTGCTGAGTAGTTCTTCATTGTGTATATGTATCACATTTTCTTAATCCATTCTTTGTTAAGGGACATCTGTTTCCAGGTTCTGGCTATTACAAATAATGCTGCTATGAATATAGTTGAGCATGTGTCTTTGTGGTATGATTGAGCATTCCTTGGGTATATGCCCAAGAGTAGTATAGATGGGTCTTGAGGAAGATTGATTTCCACTTTTCTGAGAAACTTCCATGCTATTTTCCAAAGTATCTGTGCAAGTTTATACTCCCACCAACATGTAGGAGTGTTTTCCATGCTCCACATCCTCTCCAACATAAGCTGTTATCAGTGGTTTTGATATTAGCCATAAGGGAATGGGATGGTTGAGCTGGAACAGGGATGGAGTGGGAGAGCAATGAAAGATATCAGGATAGATGGAGACATCATGGAGATAGGTAGAAACCAGGTGCTAGGGAAGTTCCCAGGAATCCACAAGGATGACCCCAGCTTAGACTACTAGTAATAATGGAGAGGATGCCTGAACTGGCTTACCCTAGTAATCAGATTGATGAATACCCTAAATTGTCATCATAAAGCCTTTCTCCAGTAACTGATGGAAGCAGATGCAGAGATCACAGCCAAACTCCAGGCTGAGTTCTAGGAGTGCAGTGGAAGAGAGAGAAGAGGAATTCTATGAGCAAGGGGCATCAAAATCATGATGGGGAAACCTATAGAGACAACCAAACCAAACTAGTGGGGACTCAAGAAATTTATACCAAAACCTGTGGAGCCTCCACAGAACTGGACTAGGCCCTCTGCATAAGTGAGACAGTCATTTAGCTTGATCTGCTTAAGGGGCCCCCTGGCAGTAGGATCCGATCCAACTCTGGTGTATGAGATAGCTTTTTGGAGTCCACTACCTATGGTGGAACATGTTGCACAGCCCTGAGGCAGGGAGAGGGGCTTAGACCTGACTCTATTGAATGTACCAGGCTCTGCTGACTCCGCATGAGAAGCCTTACCTTCTTGTAGGAGGGAATAGAGGGTGGGTTGGGGGTAGGGGAGGTTGGAGGGGTGGGAGGGTGGAAGAGAGCAGGATCTGTGGTTGGTATGTAAAATGAATAAAAAATTTCTTAATAAAAACAAGAAAGAAATATCTTCTGAACCCATCTTGGCCTGAGCACTGCACAAATTTATGAATGTAGAAACTGTTTCTCCATTTGGGCTTCTAATGAAACTCAACTTAATTAATCAGCCTTGTAACCTTGCACATCCACATTCTATTCTGTCCTAGAATGGGTAGACTGTCATACAACCTGATGGCTCATGAGGGCAGCCATGGTGAGCAATCTAGGTAGACACATAAAATCATATGTGCATTAAAATTTAAACCACAGTTTGTTGTGCTCTCTAGTTATGGATTATGAGCTACATATATCTTCAAGTGGCAGAGCTGACTTCAAGTTAAGCTCCTGGAATCAGACTACCTGGACTTGCATCCTTGACATATGCTGAAAAACTGACCTTGGGCAACCTCTTCAACCACATTGCACCTGAGTTTCAAGGTGGTTAGGAACTCACACGTTTCATAGTGCCATGCTAAATAAAGTACACAGAACTCTGCCTTTTGTCTATGGCATGCTTTTTGGCCTAGTTTTCTATCTCTGTAAATTCTGATTCTCTCATAAATAGTAAGTGTTAGAAACCTGGAGTTGAGATCTCTTAATCTTCTCTGTAACATAGTGTATGTTCCCCTCATACCCCCCCCATTCTTGTCATATTGGCTAACATTTAGTTTTTAAATTTGATTTTCATCCCCTCGCTTCTCCACCTCTGCTTCTTCCTCTTCTGGTTTCCCTCCTGTTTTCCTTATCTCTCTCCTAGCTCCCACACTGAGATAAGCTACTCACAGGTAAAGCACTTGAGATTCTCCAATAAAATGTTGTTACAGATAAGATGCTCCTAGAAAGGTCCAGAGAACTCCTCAGTGGGATTTCTATGGGGTCACAAGGAAGGGACAGAAGGAGATTAACTCCAGAATAGCCTCAATTGCTTCTCAAATCTGGCACCGATTTTGCTTTCGGCAATTTAGTTATCTTGAGAAAAAAATAATTAAAACAAAAATCAAAGCAAAACACATACTTTATTTGAGGTTTCCCCTTTTCAGAAAAAGAAAAATTATATATCACTACTACGCTACTTGTGAACCTAAACACATTAACAGTCCTTTTCGATATAATGCAACACGTAAGGACTCTCCAAATTGCTCCAAAATGTTTTCTACAAGTGTTATGTGAAAGGGGCTGTCAGTGCATAAGAACTTCCTAACTATGTTTCAGCTAGTTGTAATTTCAAACATTCCATCTTTTATTTGTTCATTTTCTAAACTTTCCTGGATACACTAGGTTGATTATCTTGAGGAAAGTTCCACTCTTCGTTTGGCTAAATGTTTCCTTCAAGTGTCATTCATGTGCCCACCCATCCCTGTGTTTACTGTGTGGGCCAGAGGCTGTAAAGTATTGCTAAAAGCTTCGTTAGTCTCAGAGAAAACAATTTTGGCAAGAATGCTTCACAGGTGGTGCTGTGTCTCTCAGATTGCACCACACCAGGTGGTACATAATGTCTCAGGTTTAGTGTTGCTAAGACAGATCAGTGGCTTGGGTGCTGGCAGCCAGGGTTCAGCATTGTTCTGTGACATTCCTGCAGAGTCCAGATTAGATCATGTACTAAGATATCATAGACAGTGTTTTTCTAGCCTTCATGGAGACTTTCAGCAAATACTAAAATCCTGAGTTTGTGGATAAACAAACACTCTCCCGGAGCTGGCTCTCCCGTTAAACATTAACAAAGATGTCATCCATTACTGAAAGTGGATGGGTGCCAGGGACTGTTCTAGATGTTTTATGAATCTGAGCCCAACAGTCATCTACATTTCACAGTTGAGACATCTGAGCTACAAAAAAAGTTGAAAGTTAATTAACTTGCCAAGGTCACATGGCTGAAAAGCGGCAGTGATGGAGCTGGAATTTGAGCTGTCTGGCCTCAAAACTCCATACTCTTCCACTTGCCTCCTTCTATCCCTGGACAAGTCATTTCGAACCTTTGTTTTTGCAGGAAGTTGTCCTTGACTGTCCCAGTACTTCCTGTGTCCTCTATTACACAATGTAGCTCCTAAACAATAGAATGTCCTACTTCTGTATTTCCTTATAGAAGAAAGCACATCACACCTATAGTCACAAGATGCAAGGGAGGGAAAGACAGTAAGTACATCCCAGTGTGTCACTTTCTAGATGACTTGGGGCAGCTTCACTTTCCTGGGCCTATTGTTTATGCTAGCAATATTGTTCTATTGAAATTCTAATGAAGGTTCAATGAAAAAATATAAAAGATTTTTAAAACTTTAAGTGACTTTCAGTTAGTAATGTACTCTTTTGCTCCTCACCCCCTAACACCATGCATAATTCGAGTGTATTATTCTCAAAGTCAAGGGGCCATCCTGAATCTCCTCTTTTTCTCCTACTGCCTTCACACTTTCCCTTACTTAGGACCTTATTGATGGAGCATCAGTTACTTAGCACCCTTGCTACATGCTGCAACAACTAGATGCCCTTTCTTCATTAACCATTAGAGTTTCATTTCCCAATAGACATCAAGCCCAATGATGGCTTAGCAATCCAATAGGTCTTCTTGTTCTGGAAAGCTGCCCAGTCTTGTACTGTGACAGTATTTTATGGGAGACAAAGAACATCATCTACATTAAAGTCACGTAGGTTTGGATTCTATTTACATCCTTCAGATATAGTAAATGTGCTTCTAATCTAGAAATAGTCCTGGACAACACGATGTGGCTGCCTAACCCCTGGATGTTTAACACTTTTACTCCTACAACTCCAATATGTATGTAGATAACCATTAATCTTCTTTAGTATATATGTCTTCTGATGTGAGTGTGAGCTACTATATAATCCAGGTTGATGCTTATTTATCCCCCAGCACAGTTGGGTAATTCAACCAAGGTCTTTGAATGACTTGATTTTATGCAAGAAACTAGTAACCCTTGTACATTCTATGCATGCCATTGGTGTAATAGCCCTGAGAAAAAGCACAAACTTAGGGGCATGCAGAGATTTTAGAACTCATCTAGTGACTACAAAACAGACAATTCCCATCTTATTTACAGAACTAGTAAGTCTATTACTTAAAAACTTTACTCAGTCTTTGAGAATTTAATGCATAGAGTATAATCTATCTATTCTTGATAAAAGGATTGACTGCAATATAATTATTTCCTCTGTAAACTTTCAGACACTCTCCCAAAATGGTTTGATCACAGTCCAAAGCTCAATGTTGCATTTCATTTTTAATAAAACTTATAAAGCTTATCTGTATTCTTACCTTGAAAATGGTACAACTAAATGGCATGTGTTTAGTGCAGTTAAGTGCTAAGACTCTGTTTTGCATCCAGTCAATTCAGTAGGTCTTTGCAACTGAGAAAAACATTAGTTATTTCTCTCTGAATGTTCATATAAACATATGATCACGCAAAGAAATAGGCACAAAGCTCAAATCAAGACACCAAGAGTTACCAGTTAAGAACTAAATGAACAGGATATATGTTTCAGTGGTTGAGGGTATATTATTCCTCTTCCAGGAGACCCAAGTTCAATTCCCAGCATCCATATAAGGTAGCTCACAGCCACTGATAAAACTCCAGCTCCCAGGAATCCAATGTCTTTTTCAGCCTCTGCTGGTACCTGTACACACGGTACATATTCCCACACAGACGTAAACACAAGCACATTAGTTAAAAAAATAAAATAACATCTTGTAGCTCTATATTAGGTACTGCTCTTGTTTCTATGACTAAATGTGAGACAAAAGCAGATTAAGAAAGGAAGGTTTTTCGTGGTCTGTTTTTATTGTGATTTAAGAAGAAATACAGCTCCAGTGTTGTTCGAATCTTAGATGGTCTTTTAATAAAAAACCCGGAACATGATATTGAGGTGAAAACTGAAAGATCAGAGAAACAGAGCAAGCCACAGCAAACCTCATCTCATCACTGATACTGTTTCCTCAGACTGAAAGCCTTTGAGTCCTCACCCAAAAGGGTCTCAGCTGAGCTACTTTAGTTCCTGTTTCCTCATGACTTATATACCTTTCTCCATCCAGCCATGTCACTTCCTGGGATTAAAGGCGTGTGTGCTTCCCAACCAAAGGCATGAGATCTCAAGTGCTGGGATTAAGGGCATGTGTGCTTCCCAGCACTGGGATTAAAGGTGTATGCCACCACTGCCTGGCTCTGTTTTCAATGTGGCCTTGAATTCATTGGATCTGGATCTCTGTCTCATGAGTGATAGGATTATGTGCCACTACTGTCTGGCCTCTGTGTCTAATATAGTGGCTGGCTCTCTCCTCCAAATTTTGGGCAAGTTTATTAGGGTATACAATATATCACTATAGTCTAGAGAGATTGCTCAGTGGTTAAGAGCTCTTGTTTTTTCAAAGGACCCAAGATATACTTGCAGCATCTACACGGCAGCTTACAATTATCTGGAATTCCAATTTCGGTGTGATCCAATACCCTCTTCTGACCTCCACAGGTACCAGGCATACATACATGTACACAAACATAAAACATATACACAGACAAAACTCCCATACACATAAAATAAAAATAAATAAATAAATGTATTCTAAAAGTAATAATTAAAAGTGGATACAGTCAATTACAGGAAAGAGCTGGGTAACAGCAATATAAAGTAAGGTATTTGTGTCTTAAAACAAACAAATACCCTCAAATCTGGTACTGAGCACTGAACCAAGCATCTTATACCTTCTAAGGAAGTGACTAGCCACTGAGCAACAGCTCTGTCTATTTTTGAGACAGGGTCTCACTCAGTGGCCAAGCTGAAATTGAATTTACCCTATTTCACAGTATTCCTTGACTCTGTGATCAAGTCTGTGCCTGAAGGTAGTGTCTTAAGAAGGACAATATAAGAAACCAAATGGCATGTCATGGTATGGCTTCTCAACAAACATGTTTTCTCTTTCTGTCTATAATATACTGCAGATCTTGATAAATTCCACAAAGTAAGTGAAAAGCATTGCAAACCTATGGGAATAGATTAATTCTGACAGATAGCTTATAGTTATGCTATATTTTATATCCCCTAAGACCCTTATATTATGCTTTTGAAAACTCTCACTTAATTTTACTTTCTCATATATATTAAGGTATTAGTTTTAAATATATAGATGATTTGATTTTAGAGAAACATCTTAAATGGAAGGTATTTCCCATTAAAGATCTGCTGAGTGAGAGATTCTCTATGTTTGCAAATAGATGTCCTCTTATGCTACCTAAAACAATCCTGCCTCTTTCCACTTTGTAGCCATAGGTAGCCAGCATGATGGGCCGTTTGGGAGTATTCTTCAGTACTATCATTATACTTCTTACAATTAAAGCCCCTACAACTTTGAGGGCTAGTTTGATTGCAGAGAAAAGAGAACAAACACATACAGTGTTAGTAAGCTCTGTATCATTGTGGAAAAGCCTATGATAAACATCATGAGCAGAGGAAAGATTGATTTTTGCCTAACAGTTTCAGAGGTTACATTCAAATTCCCAATCACTTATGGACCTTTGGTAGACAGAATATTATAGAGGAGAGTGTGTGGTGGGAGTAAAATTGTTTACTTGTGAAGGTTGAGGAGTAGAGACAAACAAGATGGTATCAGGATCCCAATTGCCTGCCCAAGAGTGCATGCTCAACAAAGCAACTTTATTCTACTAGACCAGAGTTCCTAATGTTTCCATTATCCCCTAACAATGCCATGGCCTGTCAAGCAACCTTTTAACACCTGATACATTGGGAGACCTTCCAGATAAAAATTACAATACACATACAAACACTGTATAGCATTTTGAAAACAGTTTTGTTGTTATTTGTTTTATTTTGGGAGCAATAATACCCAATTCTGTCTCTCACTACATGTTTGCCACTTGGAAAATAGCCTAAATCTTATAATATTCCCTAGCTCATTCTCTCATTCTTTCATGATGTGTGTGTGTGTGTGTGTGTGTGTGTGTGTGTGTGTTTTCCCTCTTGTCTTTTCTCCTCACTTATCTTTTGCCCTTTATTTTGGCATTAACATTTTTCTTTTGAATACTTAAAGAGCCACTGTATGCTCTGCTTTATCTGACATGTCAGGTCTTTTCTACATTCTTCTCTTATGCTTCAGATAAATAAGCAGGATGGCTGGTTGGATCACAAGGGGACCAGACATCAAAAAAGAGGCTTGCACAAAGCTCACATGGATGCTCAGAGCCAAAACAACATTGCCAAAAAAGCCCTACCTGCACTCTGTCGTGCACACAGATGTTCATTCATTCCTTATGAAAAGCAAGGTAAGTGAGTGAACATTTGGGTTCACAGCACGAGTGCAAACACATCCTGGCCAACTCTGAATTACAGATGGGCGTAAGGAGAGATCTAAGCATGTGCAGTGAACAGGCTTATGCCATTTTAGAAACTTTTACTGGGTTATCAGAATTTATGCTTATTATTGTGTGCCTGGAAAACACATCTGCTTGAAGTAGGATAATTTCATTTGCTTCTAGACTGTTTGCTTATTTAACACTCAATGTGGCCTTACATATTTTGTTAATTTTTTGTGCTTATAAGGTCTTACATCATATACCTGAAAACACACATTTCTCTATTGTTTTTTATTTTGATGCTATTTACTACTTGATCATTAGCTTACAAATAGGTATTTATTACAAAATTCTTTCTAAAAGTTTTCCTGGCATTATGGCATATTAGTTCACCAACCACTAAGGGACCAACAATTAAGCCCTTTAAGCACAGCATCCCCAAAGAAGCAAAGGGACCCATCACTATACATAGATTAGATAAATGTTCTGTATTTACTTACTGTGTACTGAATTTCTCTATTTCAGGCCTCAGACAGTGGCAGCTATTCTACTATAAGATCCACTTAACATCCTTAAGTCATAGGATTTTCCTCTATATTGAAAATAATTACCTTGAACCCCTAGGGTTAGAATAAAGATTTTAGGCATTTTCTTATGAGCCACAAAATAATATAAATGGATTAATATTGACATTATCTTTCCTAGATTTTTTACTACTTTTCTAACAAACCTATATATCTTCTAATGACCCAGTTCCTTAATGCTTTCCATACACAGTCTTTACTTACAAATACCAAACCACATTCTACAGTCATCATGGTCTGAAAAGTAAAGTCAAATTTAACTCCCACCTAACTTATTTTAGGTTGCAAGTAGCAAACTTGTTTCAAAGAAGTTTAAGCAAATAATGAGGTGTGTGTTTTTGCACTTCCGTGTGAGGATGAAGTGATTGTCTCACAAAGCCCAAAGGCAAGTATCTGAGCAAAGCACTGAAGCTAGGAATGGAAACATCCTCAAAAAGCCTGGGGTTTCTCTCATTTCTGCTTCTCTGGAATGTCTTCTTCATTATTTTCTTCTCTTATTCAAGATCAAGCTGTAAGATAATGTTTCATAATCCTCAAGAATATTATTACCATAGTTGAAACAAATACATGCCTGAATTTCAGAAAAGAAAGTCTGATTGACTTGGCTTGGACCACAGACCCATGTGTTATTTTTTTTAAAGCAAATTCTTTATTGTTCTATTTTATCAGTAAAGACTCAGGAACCAGATGCTGGGCTGAAAAACCTGCTAGCTCCAAGAAGCAGAGATAACACTCAGCCACTTCCTCATCAGCTGTAGTCCCAGAAAGAGAGAGTTTTCTCTTAAGCTGTATGAAACAAACAAACAAAAACCTCCTACAAATGACAACATAAGTTAAGGATAAAGCTTGGCAGATAAAATGCAATTGATGTGTTATGAATAGGATGATCTGAACAAAGTTTCAGGTCCTTCCTGTTCTCAATTTCTATATTTCTGTCTTTTTTCATCTAGTGTTCAGGTATTTAGTTGGAAAGCATGGTAACCGTAGTAACAAAACATCAGTAAGGTAAACCTATAGAATTAATAAAATCTATAATTTTTTTTTAAAAAAAAAAACCTCCTACAACTGATGCCGCTCCTTCTTACTTGCTGTACATCTCTCTCTGTCTTCTTGACTTCCTCTCACTCTTTATGGCTTTTTTTCTGTCAACTGGTTGCTTGCTCTGCCTCTTGACTTATGGTTGATTTTATTTAATCCTGCTTACAATATTCAAGCAGAAAGCTCTTGGATTAAAGGTGTGTTCTAGGGCTGAGCCACACCACAGCTAGAAGCAGGTTTTTCCAGTAAATAATTAAATCTCAGGATTCACAGTGTGATCAAATATCCTGAAACACTCATGAGCCATCGGGTTACTTCCTTCACCATATTTTTTTTTTTTGTGAAATGAGGTGGATATGGAGTTCCTTGGTGTTTACAACCAAGTGTTGGTTTACACAAGCCACACAAACATTTTGGAAGTTGTATTGCACAATTATATTCTCTCTTATCATAGTCTATTCTTTTAATTTCAAAGAGATTAATTTGCACACTATACTGTGCATGACTGGTCAATAAGCCAATATGGAATGTGCCTTACTGATATGCACCCACAGCCACCATAATACAAAATGATAGCTGAGAAATATTCACTTAATCAATTATGATGCAGCATGTTAAAAAAAAACAAAAAACTAATCTTGCTTGTCAGTGGTGGTGCATGCCTTAGTTCACCAACTTAGTCCCAGTACTCAAATGGCAGAGGCAGGCACATTTCTGTGAACTCGAGGCCAGCCTGAGCTACAGAATGAGTTCAAGGAAAGGTGCCAAAGCTACACAGAGAAACCCTGTATCAAAAAAACAAAACAAAAAAACAAACAAACAAAAACTTAATCTATACATTGGAAACCAAATATATATTAATTACAAACAATACGTATAATGTTATATTTATTTGTGAATGTGTGTGTGTGTGTATAACATGTATATTCATGTGTTTGTTTTCAACTAAGACATGAATAAAGGTAAACCATGAGTAATTTACAGATTAGAAAGAGGCATTTATGTTGCTGTGATGTCCTATGAGCCTGATGAAAAGGGTGAAGGAAAACACAATTGATAAGTAGCATATATGGGCTGCAGATGAAACCCCACCCCTCACCTAGTATGTTTCATCACAAAAAGTTCTTAGACTAGGCTGAATTTAGATGAATAGAAGTCCTCTTTTAAATGTGCAAAACAACTTTGACCTAGAAAAGTGTGGAAACTTGAAACTGGGCAAAGAGAAGAACAGGGGAAACAATGGTTTTTCTTAGGTCATCCTGCCAAAGGGTGATCGTGGATGTTGTAAGCTTGCTATCCATTTTCACTGACTTAGGGATCTTGGTCATGATAGATTCATGATGCTTGAAATATTTATCACCACAATCCATGTCTTAAAATGCATTATTAATTTTTTAACCAACATTAAAGGTTAAAGACAATGTAAAAGCTTTGCTCTACTATCAATTGGATGATCTCTCAGAACAAAAAAAAAAAAATGGAAGAGTTAATGTTGCCAGATTACAAAATGATGGGGATTGCACTTTACAGGTCTCCTTTCAAGATGGCGTTTGTGCTTGGTTGTTCCTTAGAAGGGATAAGTTCCATTCTAGGTGTATAGTAAACTAGCTTTGGGATAATTAAGTTTCAGAAGCAGGAAGTTTTATATGTGATTAATCATATTGCCATCTACTTTCATATACAACCAAGTTTGCATAGAATTATCTTATAAAATCCAATATTGTAATATTTAGTAAGAAATCTGCTAAACATAATTTCATCTTACGTGATTAAAATAATGCTGACAATTTTCTTCATTTGTTGGTTTTCCAAATTATTTTAGTTAGCATCATGAAATTAATATTTTATGTTGAGAAAAACTTTAATTTTTTAAAATTGCTATTGTCAATAAGTTCAACGTGCAGAGTTGTGTTATTTTTTGTTTCTAGGTTTAAATATACATTAGATTCATAATTCTATGCAACAATTTTCTTTGAGTTGAGAATAATTTTTTCTCTTTAGTTTTCCTAAGTCCCGCATTTATCAGTTTTCCAAAATCCTATATCTCTATTTTCTTGGGGAGACCAAACCAGCATAGCCATGATCATTCATTTAGTATTCATTATTTTGTTTGTCTTATGGCATTTGTGGTACTTTGAGTGAGAATTGTTTCCCATAGGCTCAATTTGAGAACTGGACTCCGGTTGGTAAAGTTATTTGAGGAATTACTGTAGCCTTGCTGGAGGAAGTAGGTCACTAGGAGTGAGATCTGAGGATTCACAACCTCAACCCTCTCCTGTCTCCCCCATCTCCTTCTGTCACATTCACAGGTGAAGATGCAATCTCTCAGTTTCCTATTCCAGCCACCTGCTACCATGCTGCCATGGTTCCCCACCATTATGGATTATCTGTCTGTAGCTGTAAGCCCAAATAAACTCTGCAGGTTGCTTTCAGTCATGGTGTTTTATTACAGCAACAAAAAATAATGAATATACTATTATTAATGGGAAACTGCTTTGTCTCTTGTTCTAGCAATTAATTAAAAGAAAATAAACAGAGCAAAAGCTTGGTAATCATAAGTTTCAACAAAAGTAGATATTTAAAGTGTGTTGTTCCACATGCACATGTAGTCAAGTAAGTAATAAATTTAAGTCTTCACTATAAAGTGAACCCATCCTGTTCCATTCCCTTTTTATTAAACACAACCATGGATAAGATTTTTGACTCTTGCTTTTACAACTCCTCTTCTGATTCCTCTCTGCTATAATTTTCTGGAATATTTCAAGTGTTTGAGATGCCATTTTGACTGACACAGTAAAATAATTTCCACATGTGTTTATGATTGTGAACATGGGAGAAAAAGACAACAGAACAGTGCTATACAAAAAGCAAACAAAAAATAAAATAGAGCTGAACTAGGAACACAGATCTCTGGGCTGTAGTACATGACTGTGTCTACCTAACACCTCCTAATCATGAGATGGGGGGAGGTAATTATAAAGCTTTTTTATTTTGTTCAAATTTCTTTTTATTTGAAAAAATACAAGTCCCCTCAACCTCATAGAAACTTTATCAACAACAACACTTTGTAATGAGTGTACTTTTACCTCATTTCTCCAGTTCCATTGGAAAAAGCTTTTCCCAATTAAACTGTTAATGAACGAATTTTCTGCTACAACAGAGGCTGAGTGGACATTTCCTTAATTTACTACTAGGGTCTACAATGCAAATGGTAATTGTACTTGCTGCAAATTGCATACTGCATTTGGTATGATAGTGCTTCATCATCTTCTCTATTTTTCATAAAAATATGGAAGTTTTTATATCCAAAGGAAACTCTGAAGTTTTCAATTGTTTTATTCTGGACCTGTTACTTGGGTAGATCCACAAGGACTCATAGTTCATCTGTCACTTACAAAGAGAGAAGACTATGACCTTAGCAACCATCGTATTTCAAGAGATCCAGGAATGATTTCCAGATCTCTCTCTCTCTCTCTCTCTCTCTCTCTCTCTCTCTCTCTCTCTCTCTCTCTCTCTCTCTCTCTCTCTCTCACACACACACACACACACACACACACACAAAGAGAAAAAAAAAAACATTCCTAATGATAGTCCTCAAAATAAGAAAGCACTAAAAATGTGTGCCAGAAGAGCCAGCCTCATGTTTGTGATGCATTATATAAAGTAGTGTTAAAAGAATTTGTGAAACCAGATGAGAGTATTTGTGCTGCAGGTATACTTTATTTAATTGGTATCAATTTTGTGTCAATATTCAGACAGGAATTAAATTTCAAAAACTAACACTGAAAGATGGAAATAAGAATCATTGACTGATATTTAAATTTTATGATCTTGTGCCTGCATTTGCCAAAAGAATATGAAGTCAAATAAACACAATGACACCTGCTTTAAATGCTATTTATACACAATATAATGTTTCACAAGACTTTAAATCAAGGCCATCACCGATGTACAAATTTTTGGAAGCCACCTCTAGCCCATACCAGGATTTCCTGAGGCATTTTCAGAAGGCATTTTACTCCTTTACATACAGCAAATAGTTATGAAGAAAAGGTGTGGTATGAAGATTTAATTATGTAAGATGAAAACATTCTGGAGATTACTTCTACAACAATGTGATGTTGCTTAATGCCACAGAACTGCACATTTAAATGATTATGGTATATTATATATGGTATATATAAAATATATGTATATTTTACATTTATTTTTTATCCTTTAAAAATTCTAAAATGAGGACATGTAAGATCTTGAAAGTTATCACTGTAAGTATGAACTGATACTGAATTTTACTAGTAGTACTAGAAATGTTATCTCTAATAGTCAATGTTTTTCTATAGCCCAATCATAAAATATACTTCAAGATGTTGACACACTCAGGAAAGGGAGTATTACCAACATATTAAATAACCAGACAGGGCAAATGGAAAATATTTCATACAAAAGATATTTCTCTGGCTGTGTCCAAGAACAGATTGAAATGACTTAGACTAGAGTGTCTCAAAACTTAGCATGTATAAGAATCACCTGGGATTTTGTCAAACTATAAATCTGAATGTAGCAAGTGAGAATGAGATGTGAGGTTTTGTAGTTTTACAATATCTCTGATGATGTGGATTCTGCTGATTCAAAGGCCACACTTTTACTGTCAAGGTCTAAAGGGAGTCAAATAATTAGCAAAAGTTGATCTAACTGTGTACTATTGCCAGTTTCAGCCAGTCAAAAGAATCACCAGATTAAGAAAGACACTTGGTACTTTATTAATAATGTGTGCATCTTGGTAATGGGATCATATCTCATATTCATAAGGAGAAATTTTCAATCTGTATATTTAAGTTAATGCTTGATATGGTCAGTATTGTGATATTTTATTTGTGCTGAAATGTGATTTTATTTGTATGTTAATAAATAATGTTGCCTGGGGGTCAGAGCTAATAGCAAGCCATAACAGAAGCCGGGCAGTGGTGATGCAGCCTTTAATCTAATCACATGGCAGGCAAAGTCTCTGTGTTCAAGGACATAGCCAGCATGGAGACACATGCCTTTAATCTTAATACCAACCATAGAGACCTGGAGGTCTGTATAGACAGGCAGTGACAAGGAGGTCATGTGGTTGGGTTTACAACCAATGATAAGGCAGAACAGAAAGTCAATAAAAAGACAGACACACAGGAAGTAGGTCTCTTTCTCAGTGGAAGGATGGCAGTGGCAGTGGGTGATAAGAAGGTGGTTTTAGTCTCAGCTCTTAGCTACTGCTCTGACCTCTTGGGCTTTTAACTCTACATTTGGCTCTGTATTTCTTATTTAATAAGACTGGTACATTTACAGGTCAGTAAGTAAATGATAAAAAATATTTACTTAATCTACAAGACAGATTTTAGTGCCGGCTTTATAACACAGCTTCTCTCTTTCTCATAATTACTCATTAGGTGTAATATAATATACATAAAGGCATGATCATACATATAAACACGCATACATACACACACATATTTATGAGACTAGGAACATTGTGTACATTAACATAATTTATGCACATATTCTAAAATATCAGAATATTGGAATATAACAATAGTATAAAATAGTATTTTATAGGAAAATATATCAGTGTGAATACTTATGCTCAGTATACTTCTGTCCTGCAACTATACATGTTTAGAAGAAACCAAATCAAGCACAAAATTAATTAAAGCTTTCTAATATTTCTAGAGTATATCAAAAGGAAATTATACTCTAAATAATGTTTACAGAATCTCCTCATTCCACTATCTTTTCTGTGTTACTCTTCAAAAATCTAACCATTTCCTTCTCACCTAATTTTCTACCACAAAAATCTTGAGAGAGAGAGAGAGAGAGAGATCTGTCACCAGAGTTCAAATTCAGATAGTGAAACTCCAAAAGCAAAATCTTAACAGTCAAGGCTACCTAATAAAGGAAAGAGAAGACTCAGACTTGGATTATAATAAATTACATTTCTTTTCCCCCATCACATACATAATTAGGAGTCTCAGTGAGCTTGTTTTGAGTATTCAAATCTGACAGTGCATGCCAGATGTGTTGTAAATGAATCAGCACCTTGGACAAGGCTTGGGATGGGCACTGCATGAGAGCAAGCTGGCCAGGAAAGCTCATTTAAATTCAAGTTCCCAAACATCCAGAAATAATGACATTGAAAGTCCTTAAAGTCATGCCACTTTTGAGGTGTCTTTCCCTTCCTATTCTGCACCTATAATTCAACAGGAATACAATTTGTGCTACAGTTCTTTGCACAATAGTACTGAGGAAGGGCATCTTGACAACAGTGCCTAGCCCTTGGTGTCACTGGCTTTTGTTGGAGTCTGAGGTCCTCCTTTCCCCAATCAGTCTTCCGATATATGTATATTACTGATCACTACATACATTGATGCCACGAGTGTTTGCAGAAACCCAATGCCTTATGAATTATAAGCTATTATAACATCTTCCTGTTTTGTTTTTAGGCTGCCTCTCAATTTCTGTTTCTATCCTGTTACCACTTTTTGATTAATTAGCATATGCTTATCAGTATTCTCAGAGGCAAATACTGATTTTTGCTTGGAATTGCAACCATTTAAATTCCAAAATTGCCCAGTTAAGCATACAGGCAGACATAGTAAGAAAGGAGCCGAGAGAGCTAAATCTGAATCTATAGGTAGCAGGAAGAGAAAGACACTGGGCCTGACTTGGGCTTCTAAAATCTTAAAGCCCACCCCAAGAGATAAATTTCCTCCAACAAGACCACACCTCCAAACAATGCCACTCCTTGGTCACCAAGCATTCAAGTCTATGAGCCTATAGGGTCATTCTTATTCAAACCACCACAATAAGAAAGAATCTCTTCTCAAAACATTTTGGTGTTATAGTCAGAAGTCCTTCTTTCCATTTCTATTAGTAGTACTGGAGATACACAAGATACTCATTTACACAGAACTCATGAGGAAAATGATAGCTAGAGTAACAACTAAATCATAAAGGAATGGTCCATGGGACAGAATACAGATTGTGACAGAGCATGTTCTAGAAGTGTCAGAGCCTTGCTAGACTCAGAGAGATCAACTCAAAGGTCATGGAAGCCATTGCATTTGCCATTTTAGAGTAATATTGACTCTTCCCATATACTACTTTCATTATTTCTTTTAGATAGGATATTTTTTTTCGGATTTGGATATATAACTATTTCTTCAGATGTGGACATATAGCTACTAAGTAAAATGACTGAGTTTTAGTCTTAAATTGCTCTTCCTTTGTATAATTTTTAACAAATATATTTTTTTCAGAACCTGGGTCTTCATTTAGCAAATATAAATATTGTGAAAGGTCATTCTCAATGTCACACAACTCTGACTTTGTGAAATGTTTATGACCAATCCAATCATTTTTCATTTTTGAGTTATATATTCCTCATCACAACTCTCTGAAGTAGATATTAGCTTCATCTGCATTTATGGATGCGTTTGTGATTCACTTCCTATTGTTTCTCATCCTGTTATAATACTTAGGGGGACAAAATAGGTGAAAGACATTCTCTCTACCTAGTCTGTCTTTCAGTTCTGCCAAGGGGATACAGGTAATTGCAAGTAACAGTTGAGAATGTGTTTGAGGTGCTTATCAATTACTACTTTGTGGGGTGAGATCTGTATGGTGCATCTCTCTGAATGAAGGTCAGAGACTTCTGACTGGAAGTCCTCCCACATAGATCTCTCTCCTTTTATGAGGCACAACATCCAACTACCCTGCCCTCTTCAGCCTTACAGAAGTTACAGTTACTAGTTCTTTTACTGCTGGGAATACTGAGTTCCTCCCTTAGTTAAGGAGTGTGTTCTTATCTTTATAAAATAAAAATATATTTATTGAACATTCCACAAATTGTCCAAATTTTCCTAATGGGGTTGGACAATAAAATGCATAAACTGAGTCTCGGAAGTCAGAGAAACTTAGTTTTATAGTTGGCAGCTGTCCATGTAAAGTTGCTTAAGTGGTCAAAGTGCTCAGGCTAAGGGACTGATCACTAGCCTGAAATGGGACTTCATTGCCTTTCTACCATAATCAAGGCTCAAGGAACATCTTGGAAGAGGAGGGAGAAACAATGTGAGATCTCAAGGATAGGGAAGAATGCTGTTTTTGAAATATTCTTTCTGGGCATACCACAGTTATTACACTCATGAGCTCACAGCAGCTGTATACCTGCAAAAGACTTGTGCGAGATCTGGCCTGCCAAAATTAGGGCATAGATGAGTGATGTGCTCTTTGGGCCTCACCTCTTACTGAAGATGCTGGGAGAGAAATAATACCTATTTTTGAGGCTGTGGTTATTTGCATGTCTTCCATGAGCAAAAATAACTGGACTTAGTGGTTATCAAAAAAACAAAGAAGAAGAGAAGAAAGGAAGGAGGAGGAAGCTGAGGAGAATGCAGAGGACAATGATGATATACTTGGGAAGACTTATTCCCATGCTGAGGGGAATATTGAATACTGGGGAGTGGACTGAACAGGAGGTAAATGACTATATATAACTACTATAAATATATTTATATAACTATGAATATGCATACTATTATATATTATGTAATTAAATTATTATAAATGTATATAATTTAAATAATAAAAAAGAAATATAAAATAACAAGTTTACCAGCATGCAATCAGCATTTAGCTGTAATAGTATTCAAAATCACAAAGATGGATTTCAAAACCCACATTGGTAATCACTATGATATGCTGCCCTATAATACAATAAGAACTTGCTTTAGAATTAAGCTTAACCCAGATATTTTAGATTATTTAGATTAGATAGACTTCATAAAATTGATTTTTAAATATCAGGGGAATTAATAATATTTTAAGCACACAGTGAATATCATACAGTTTTATACACATGCATATGTGTGTTGGTTCATGTGTCCAAAAGTTCATGTTGCATGCCTTCCTCTATCACTCTCTATGCAGTTTTTGATACTCTCTTACTGAAGCTGGGGTTCACTGCTTGAACTAGTCTGGTTTGCCAGTAATCACTTCTCTAGGGATTTTTCTTTTTCCACTATCCTCCTCCCCTGCACTAGGTAATAGGTGCATACCTCTGTGTCCAGATCTTTATGTGGGTGCTGTGAATCTAAACTCAGGTTCTATGCTTGCATAACAAGTAATTTACCCATGGACCCATCTTCAAAGCCCAGATGACATTTTATCTAGTATAAATCATTCAACATTGTACATTCAGGGAAACTAATAGAAAATGCTAGGCTTTGGGTTCAGATGAACCTGGGTGTTTTTTTTGTTTGTTTGTTTGTTTGGTTGGTTTTTTTTGTTTGTTTGTTTTTTGTTTTTGTTTTTTTTCGAGACAGGGTTTCTCTGCGTAGCTTTACGCCTTTCCTGGAGCTCACTTGGTAGCCCAGGCTGGCCGCGAATTCACAGAGATCCGCCTGGCTCTGCCTCCCGAGTGAACCTGGGTTTTCTAACCTCAAACCCATTTATGAGCAGTAAGACTTTGTGGTAGTTTTCTAATATGAGTAAGCTTGTCTATATCAAAAGTCATGTAGTTTAAGTAAGCTTCATACATGAAAATAGGCTGTCAATAAAGCACCTAGCACAGCTCCTGGGGCACATACAAAGCTCATTCAACATTAATTTCTCTTCTCCTAAATTTATTCTGGAATCCTCCTAGGTCACTATGGCTTGATTGTGTACCATTTGCCTTCCATCTGCCTTTCTTAAATTTGGGTCTCCATAGTTGAAAAATAAGATCTAGATACATACTGTTTACCTAGTAATTCCCTGTGGGATGACTCAGCCCTAACAGGCTTGAGGGCCAGCCAGCCCAAACCAGTAATAAGATACTTTCTGAGAGCCAACCAGGGTCTGCTTAAGGGCCTTAGAAACAGCAGCTGAGACATGATCTGGACCAATGAGAGGCAGCCATGTCACACCAGCAGATGCATATCCATCAGACCTTCCCCCAGGGCAGGGTGGAGGGTATATACGGCTTGCCTCTTTCTGAATAAACTGAGCTTGTTGTTTCAATATTCTCCCAGGTTCTGTGTCACTGATTCTGTGCCTACTTGGCCCCCTCCCCAAAAGGGAACAACAGCATAGGACCCTGCCACAATTCTCAAATACAATTTTCTCAACGAATACAATGAAACTTTTGGCCATAAAATCAGAATCTAGATTTCAAGTATCTCCAGGTCTTCTGCTAGATCCCAACAAGAAACATCACACACACACACACACACACACACACACACACACACCTCAATTTGTTTTCACTCTTGATCATTCATACTACTAGCATAATGAGGAGAAATATAAAACATAATATGATTGTCTTTATAAAAAATTGACATGAAACCTTCTCCTACTTTATAGAAACTTCTACTATTTTATAAATAATATGAGACTAGACATTGATGACAATGATTGAGACAGACAGAGAAACTTTGAGTCATATCAGCTTGGGTCGCTTCCAGTTTTCTTTGAATCTACTGACTGGGAAAAGTACATAGGTTACAATTTGTGAGTGCCCCTTTTTATCATGTATCCCTTGCAGTTGTCACTCATGAGTCCTTCAAAAGCTGTTGTCTTTTTCCAACTGTCATCTTAAGTTAGGACTATATACCATTGTGTTTTCTTATCAATCAGGTAAAATTAATCTGAGAACCAAGAGATACACATTTTGTTTACTATTCATGTAGATTCACCAAAGCTGGGGAGTTACCTAAGTCAAACAAAATTGAAAATAATAAATCTGAAAAGAAGAAATCAAAATGAAGAAGTGAATCAGCACCCTGCATTTCTATGACAAATATGTGTGTGTGTGTGTGTGTGTGTGTGTGTGTGTGTGTGTGTGTGTGTGTGTGTAGGGGGAGGTATGAGTATGAATGTGTGTATCCAATGTGAGAAATATGTAGGGATTTACTTTTAGTGTGAGCACATCTCTAGGCCTCCACTTCCCCCTTTGTAAAAGATGGAAATTATACTTGAGGGTCTTCCCAGACTCTGATTTCGGCATATATGATTTTCCTAGATGCTGCTCCAAGTGAACTGCTAGAATATTTTAAAACAAGCACAGTGTGGGCCTCTACTAACCAGCCCTGAGGATTAAAAGCACCTCAGCAGTTACTCCATATGAAAACACTGGGATTTAAAGCCAACTCTCTGGCAAGGAGAGTTTTGTAACTATGTGATTAGAGGTTGAAGGAAAGAAACTTGCCCCCCTGCAAACACAAAACTGCTCTCTGCCAGAGAAAAATAGTGATTTTTAGACTGCTACCACTCCCATGAATCCCTCTTTTAAAGCAAGTCTTGAGTGTTGGGACCAGGTCAGGGCATTTAAAGGACTCATTCCTTGTTTAGCTTCCTTTTCTCCTCTATATCTCACATCTCACACTGGAGTTTCCAATGAGAGTTAATACTGTTGCAAGTTGGTGGCATCCAGAGACTCTACTGAGAATAAATTTCCAAATCTTTTACAACCTTAGGGAATGGTGTGTAATTGTTGTTATAAAATGAGGCACAGCAATAACCTTGGGGATTTGAAATCACTACAGGAAATTGAAGAGTAAATTCCTCTTAATAAAACACTGTACAGCAAGATGCCGAGGAACAAGAAATTAACCCACAAAGTAGTTGTTGTTTAGTGGGGAGGAGCGATCTCCAGCTGTCAGAACTCAACAGGGTGGGCTTTAGATAGTTTATCCAATAGGTCCCTGGGCTTTTCCAACAGTGGTAACAGTGTATTCTGAGAGAAGAATTTGGAGAACCAAATTCTCCTCTTGCTTAAGGAGAAAATTAAGCATGTTGAGGTGTGGGTTTGGGGGTGGTGACTCTGAGAAGCAGAATTGAGCCCCAAGTTATCCTTTCTAGCTTGATCTTTGATGTTGAAGGATCAGATTATATCCTGAAGCCTGGGATTCCTCAGTCTAACTCAGAAGCTTGGTGATCTTTACTCCTCTTGGCATGCAGGGAAGTATCATGCTTATGTAAGGAGTCTCCAAGAGAGAAATTATGTGAAACTTCAGCAGAGAGGCATTTCATTAATACAAATTATATCTATATGATAGCCCTGCTATTTCAAGTACTTTGTGTATGTCTCCTTTGTCCTTAATTTCTTTCATTAAAAGTTGAGACTAGATAATGTGTCTAAAGAAAAGTAAGTGAAAATAGCATGTAAGCAGTATACCCTTTCTTGGAAACAACACCACTGCAAAGGTCTCTAAGATGCATTTGCCATAAATGTTCATATATAATTTCTAAAAGCCTCCCAGAATGAGCAGCCTAACCCGGCTCTCCAGGGACTGACACACTACACTCCTCTCTACATTCCAGTAGCTCCATCCAGACCATCCACAACACTTAGGTCTCCAGCACAAGGCATTGCTAGATACTCTAGTTGCTTCACCTTGTGCAAATGCCATTCTTTTCTGAGCCCCAGTTTTCCTCCCCTTCCATTTTAACTCCCAGGTTTTCCCCTGCCCTGTACTATCAGAGCCAACAATGGTTCTTGAGTCTGTTCTACATGGCTGAGTTCCAGTTCTGCTGTGTACCAGCAAATCATTGAACTAATCCCCTTTAACCTTTTACACTGAAATTATATATTGCTAGAGATATTAAAACATGTGTGGTAGAGGCTTTGGTATGTGGTAAGATCAATTCATTTGTGACATTCTTTGTGTTGCTGGATTCCTTTTTGGACTTTGATCTGGTTTTTGAAGCATTCCCTAAAACTTCTCCATTTCTCTATACTTCCTTTTTCTTAATTTTTTAAAGAGCTGTTAACTCAGACTAAAGTTTCTTCAGCTTTCTAGAACACTGTGTTTTCATCTGTAAAATGGATACAATGGTTTTGAGGTGACTTTTCTCTCCTGAATTCCTGTTGTACTCAGTGGCTTCATTCAACATCCCAAAAGCCCATCCTAATATCATGCCATCCCTTCTGTACACATCCAACAAGCTCATCACCCACCCTGTGGTGTATGTTGTTTAAACTAAATAGATTAGTTTTATTTTTCATCTCATATATCAGTGTTCATCATATGAAAGTCTCCCTAAGCTTCCTCCTTCCATGGCTTTCTGTAGATGTAACCACCACCTTATTAAATAAGAAACACAGAACCAATGTAAAAGAGAAAGCCAAGAGGTCAGAGCTCAGAGCTAAAATCTCACCCTTCCTCCTGCAGTGGTCCTAGCTCTCCAAAAGAGAGCTACTTCCTGTGTGTGTCTTTTCATAGTCTTTTTGTTCTGCCTTCTCATTGGTTGTAAACCCAAACACGTGACTGCCTCGTCACTGTCTGTATGTACAGCCCCCCAGGTCTTAAAGGCATATGTCTCCAATGCTGGCTGTATCCCTGAACACACAGAGATCTACCTAGCTTTTCTACCAAGTGCTGGGATTAAAGGCAATGCACCACCACCGCCACACTCTTGTTATGGCTCTAATAGCTCTGACCCCCGGGCAACTTTATTTATTAACATACAATCAAAATCACATTTCAGTACAATTAGAAATACCACCACAGTTTTCCTTTTCTAAACAATTTTAATCCCAGCACTTGGGAGGAGGAATCAGGGAGATGAGGAGTTCAAGGCAACCCTGGCTACAGGAGATTCAACCAGTCTAAAAGACAAACAGAGCTGGGTGGTGGTGGTGCATGCCTTTAATCTCAGTACTAGGGAGGTAGAGACAGAAATATAAGGTGGGTAGAGACAGGATCTGTGGCCCCCTATTCGGTCTGAGGATTCATAGGGGTAAGAAGTTTCTAGTGTCTGCTGCTCTGCTTCTCTGATCTTTCAGCTTTCACCTTAATATCTCACTCCAGGTTTTTATTGTTAAGACTAATTAGGATCATGCTTCACAATATTCGTTAGCCTGCTTAGTGGGACTATAGCAAATTGCCTTGCACCAAAAAAAATTGTAAAATAAGACCAACCATATAAACAAAGAAACAAATATACAATGTTGAAAGTTCCTGAAAATGGGCAAACCCAAAATCAAGGCAGGAGACCCAGTATCTAGAAAGGAGATGTTATTTGTAACAGTGCCATTGATGAATCTTTCTTACCTGACAGAAGAAACTAAGAGGCTCCCCTCTAGCCTTTTTCATAAGGGAGATGGTTCCTTGGCCTACAAACCTTGACCCACCTCTTAATGCTACCAGGTTGAAGAAAGGCTTCATGACATGATGTGGGGAAGGAGTGCGAGTATTGAGACCATGCAACCTTTTCCCATGGTCAGGCAGCTCATCTAAGGAGACACTATGTGTTACCACCTTTGTTTCTATTGTTTTTAATTCAAAAGGTTTTTTTTTTTTTTCCATTTTACATACCAACCACAGTTTCCCCTCTCTTTACTACTCCTGGTCAGCCCCTCCCCGCACCTAACCCCTGTCCACTCCTTAGAGAGGGTAAGGCCTCCCATGGGGAATCAACAAAGTCTGGCATGTCAAATTGAGGCAGGACCAAGCCCCTCTCCTCTGTATCAAGGCTGAGCAAGGTGTCCCTCCACAGAGAATGGGCTCTAAAAAGACAGTTCATGCACTAGGAATAAATCCTGGTCCCACTGTCAGTGACCCCACAAACTGTCCAAGTCACACTACTGTCACCCACATTCAGAGGGCCTAGTTCAGTCCTGTACAGGTTCCCCAGCTGTCAGTCCAGAGACAGTGAGGTCCCACTAGCTAGGGTCAGCTATCTCTGTGAATTTCCCCATCATGATCTTGACCCCTTTGCTCATATAATCCCTCCTCTCTCTCTTTGACTGACTCCCAGAGTTCTGCCCAGTGCTTAGCTGTGGATCTCTTCATCTGCTTCCATCAGTTGCTGGATGTAGGTTCTATGATGACAATTAGAGTAGTCACCAATCTGATTACAGAAGGCCAGTTCAGGCATCCTCTCCACTATGGTCAAGTTGAGGGAGGGACAAAGAGGGAGAGCAAGGAAAGAGATATCTTGATGGAGAAAACCATTATGAGGAGAAACCTGGTCCTAGTAAAATACCCAGGAATCCATAAGGATGACCCCAGCTAAGACTCCAAGCAATAGTGGAAAGGGTGCCTGAATTGTTTTCATTTTTTTCATCTGAATTCTACATATGTCACAGTGAAGCACAGATCTCATTAAGGTTTTGACACTGTCACCTTATACATGCTACCTCATTTTCAGATTCCTACAGACAAAAATCCTGAGATAAAAAAGTTGAATTTTATCTTCCCATTTCTATATTTGTGTAGTTCATGTCCTGTTGCTGGAGGGCTTCTCTCCAGGTTCCACCAAGCCCCACAATCCACATATAAAATAATCACTCAGATGCTTATATTACTTATAAACTGTATGGCTGTGACAGGCTTTTTGCTAACTCTTCTTATATTTTAAATTAACCCATTTCTATAAATCTATACCTTGTCACATGGCTGGTAGCTTACTGGCGTCTTTACATGTTGCTTGTCCTGGGGGTGGCTGCAGTGTCTCTTCCCCCTTCTTCCTGTTTCCTCAATTCTCCTCTCTCCTTGTCCCGCCTATACTTCCTGTCTGGTCACTGGCCATCAGTGTTTTATTTATATAGAGCGATATCCACAGCAATGTCCCAAATTCAACAAGAAAGATTTTCAATTTCATTTACATTGAATTTCATTTTATTCCATTCAGATCTTCTTTTTATTTACTGAATGTTTTGTAAAAACTGTTTCTTCCATGTGTTAGCTGTCCCATCTACATCATTTATCACAACGTGAAGGAGTTACCCCTTTCACATTCACCCAAGGCTTCTGAAAAAATATTTTTCACAAAATGCAAACAGAGGCATGGGTCATACATCAGACACTTTCTCTATGTTTCTCTGTTGAGCAATCCTCTGTTTTCACACATTGCCATAATTTCTCTACTGCAGACCCAACTATGACAAGAGGAAACTTTCTATGGACCCCATCTACCTCATCTACATGTTCTCCTGGGGGCAGTGAACCACAGTTCTTATAAACTTTAGAACTTGAGTCAGATAGACTTGCATTATTATTATTATTATTATTATTATTATTATTATTATCATTATTATTATCATTATTATTATTCAACATCCACTGTTCACTAATTGAATGACTCTAGGCAGTGTAGTTGGGATCACTGTGACATCTTTGACATCACTATGACAGGATACATGGCAGAAATAACTTCAGGGAGTAAAGATTTCTTTTGGTTCATGGTTTCCTAGGATTTAGTCCATCACGGTGGGGAGGCACTGTGGAGCTCATGGCTGTGGAAATGTGTCACAAAGTATTCTTGCATCACAGCAGCTCAAGAAACAGGCAGAACATGAACAGAACCTGTAGTGGGTAGCCGTTCCAGCTTTGACCAGGAAGTACCACCCCCAATGTGGCTTCGGTAACTGTCTCGTCATGCCTATAAGGCAGAGCCCAGAGAGGAGCCCTGAAAACCTGAGATCTGGATGGGTCAGCTCTCTTGGTTCCTGGATCCTGGACACTGTAGATAGACTGAGCAGACTTCTCCAGAGAACACCGCTAGACTGTGCTTCACCTTTCCCAGACCCTGTTACCTATCCCTTCACTTGTAAGTTACCCCACAAAATAAAACTCACTTTTAACTATGTGTAGTTGCCTTAATATTTAAACCAATATGAACCAAGGTCCAGGTGTAACCTGCAGAGACCTGCCTGGGTGAGCTACTTCTGCCAGCAAAGGCCACATCCTGAAGACTCCACATTGCCCCCAGAGAGCACTACCAACTAGGGAATAATCATTCAAAACAGGATCTTCTGGAAATAATTCAAAGTTAAATCTTGGCAGATAGGAAATAAAACGGATGCTGTTCATAATTCACAAATGAAGAAAATAACGTGTCATGACTTCTTTCACAGAACTGATGTGACTTCTGTGCTGATGTAGTAGGGTGAGGCATATCCAGGGCTCACAGAAAGCTGCTTGCATATACCAAGGCTAAATAATATCGACTGCTTTTAAGTTTCTAAATATTATGGCTCCACCAAAGAAGAAATGAGTTTACCTAGCCAGGCCATTGATCATGCTACTAATCTGTTACTTCTTCCATGTTTCTGTTCTTCATGGCTCTGATAACTAATTACAATCATATATTCATAGCTATTATTATTTAATTAAAATAATCTCTTTCATTAAATCATATGCTCCACAGGGACAACAACATCTGTGTCAACTTTTGCTCAGCTTTGCATCTCCAGGACTCTGTGTAGTGCCAATATACTCTATGTATATTTGGTAAATAAACCAGCAGTCCCTATGGAATTGTAAAACACACACACACACACACACACACACACACACACACACACACACACGCCACTAAAACCCATGACTAAAACACCAAGGAAGGCTGATTTTCTGCCTCATCCTCTCTCCCACAGGATCTTATGAAAAAGATATAAAATCTGGCTTTAATTGGAACAATTAAGAGAAATGCATTGTACCCTTTTGCTAAAGGGTATACAATCAGATGTCTCAGTGCATCAATCCTTTTGGATTTTTCTCCAGATAGAGGAATGTGGATATTCATAAAGACCACAGATATTGGGCTATGTAATTCTGAACCTGCTGCTGTATATTTTCAGTGGCAGAGCTAGTTTTCAGTGTTAGAAGGCCTAAAAGAGAATGGTACAAGACTGAGAGCATCAGGTCCTGGTGGGAGATAGAGACCTGCCACAAGCAGAGGCATTAAAGAGAGGAAAGAGCAGAAGCACAGTGGTGGCATGCTTTCCAAACACAAAGAAACTGGTATAACCAGGAAGTTGGCATCCAGGTCTAAGACCAGATTCTAGACTTAGATGGAGTCTAATTTCAACTCTGTGATTTCTACTTGTGTAAACCCCAGCAGGTCATTAGTCCTCTGTTACCTCAAATTCTCAGTTCTCACAATGAGGATGGATGTGTGTCTCTTAAGGTTGTGCCAGTGAATTCCTCAGGTCACCACATCACTTATTAACCAAGTGATGAAGTGGATTCGTGTTCTCGGGGTAATATTCTTGGTTTTAAAAAATAGAAGTAAGAAATTTAATATAACAAAAATCTTACTCTCTGTGGAAGACAAAGAGGGGAGGAAAGAGATGGATAAGGAAAACAAAAAGTAAAAACTCACCACAAATCATTTCAGTTAATATTAATATGTAACTCCATGGGGAACTCATAGAAATGCCATGATGGTTATTTAGTTAGCATTTCCCAGACTTACCACATAATAGCATTTTTTAAGATCATAATTTTTAGGTTCTAAACAAGATCAACAAAACCACAGTTCCCAGGGAAGATACATACAATGTTGTATGAAAATAAACCAAGTGATTCTCATGATCCAACAAAATCCAGAAACCCCAATTACCTAAGAGTCCTCAAGTGTGATATACATATTGGCAGTATCAACAGCAGGGAACACTCAAGGACTTACAGAAGTTCAGACTGCCCGCCCAGTCCTATGGGAGTGCAGTGTACTTTAAAATTTGTCTCACTGATCTATCCTCAGAATGAACTTTCTCTCCCTCTGTCTCAACCCTTTCTTCCTTTTCCTTTCAAGTGGTAAAATATTTGGCTTCCCTTGGTGCTCTGGCATTCTTTTTTCTTTACTGCCCAGTTTTTCTGTAGTAAGGTTTCTGGAAGGCCCAGATCATTGTCATCACATACACCTTCCTATCAATGACACTCTTTATCAGTGGTGTGGCTGACAACACTTGCAACTGCTCTAAAGTTTTACCTATAGTATGGTGTAAGCTAGAGTGAAAGCTCTCACAGTCAGTTGTGATACTTTATTTGTGCTGAAATGCGATATTTTATTTATATGTTAATAAATAAAGTTGCCTGGAGATCAGAGTTCAAATAGACATAAACAGAAATCAGGCAGTGGTAGCCCACACCCTTAATCTGATCACATGGCAGGCAGAGTCTCTGTGTGGTCAAGGACACAGCCAAGAATGGTGACCCAAGCCTTAAATCCCAGTACCTGGAGGTCTATATAGATAGGCAGTGACAAGGAAGTCATGTGGCTGGGCTTAGAACCAATGAGAAGGCAGAATGAGAAGGCAATAAAAACTCAGGTTACACAGGAAGAAGCTCTCTCTGTGGAAGCTACTGCTGGTGGTAAGCTAAGGCTAGTCATGGCTATTGCTCTGATCTCTTCAGCTATTACCTCTATATTTGGCTCTGTGTTCCTTATTTAATAAGACTGCTTAGAAATTTGTCCACAATAGTCACCAAACGTGAAAGCCATATCTGTAAACAAACTTTGTGATATTTTATTATTCCTCTGCATACAATAGGACACTTCCATGAAAACAGAAGGTGTAGCCAGAAGTTTTCTTGTGTCCCACCCAGTCCACAGCTGCTCATACCCGAGTAAACACACAGAGGCTTATATTAATTAAAACTGCTTGGCCATTAGCTCAGGCTTACTATTGGCTAGCTCTTACACTTAAACTCAGCCCATTTCTGTTAATCTATATGTTGCCACATTTTCCATGGCTTTACCTGTATGCCATTACATGCTGTTCCCTGGACAGTGGGCTGGCATCTCCTCACTTAGCCTTCCTTTTCCCAGAATTCTCCTTGTCTGCTTATCCTGCCTATAGTTCCTGTCTGGCTACTGGCCAATCAGTGTTTTATTAAACCAGTGTACAAAAGCATTATCCCACAGCAGGAAGTCACACTATACATTGAGAAATTTACTAACAAAGTTTGAGGAGGAGGAATTGTGAGAGGAGATAATTGAATTGATAAAGGTGCTTGCTGTTCAAGCATGAGAGCAGAGTTTGATTTCTAGCACTCCTGTAAAGAACTGGACACAGTAGTGCTTGCTTATAATCTCATAGCTGGGGTCATAGAAACAATGAGCACTGGGATTCACTGGCCAGGCAGAGTAAGCTAATAGGTAAGCCACAGGTTACAGTGAGAGATCCTACCTCAAAGAAATAAGGTGGATAGCTACTGAAGAATGACACTTTAGCTATCCTTTGACCCCAATAAGCAAGCAAGCAAGCAGCACCACACACACACACACACACACACACACACACACACACACACACAATTTTGATGATGGACCTTATGGATAGAAATAGAAAATTCAATGGAATAGTGACCTACCAGGATTTTAGCCATACCAGAGACATTAGCAGTCCTAGAGATGAGGGGAGGGGGGCAGTCATGTTGTTCTATCCCTGAACTGGGATTACTCAGACAAAAGTAGAAAGTGCAGCATTGCTTCAAAACACTAGTTACAATAGCTGAAGAAATTCACCCCTACCTGAAACATCAACCAAGGCATAGAACTAAGAAGAAACATCCCGGCTTCCTCCCCTGACTCATGCCTACTACCCTCCTGCGATGCCATCTACTGGCTGCACCCAGCAGGCAGACAGAGGACCCAGACGTCTGGGTAATGCAACTACAAAGAAATGTATGATCAAATATAATAATAGCAATGAAAGGATCTTGTAGCAAACAAGACATGAGCAGGGGAGAAAGCAGAAGAGTGGAGTGAAAAGCAAGTGGGGATGAGTGTAAAGGATCAATGAAAAGAGGACCCTATTTGGTGGAACAATTTGAGGAGTATTGGCTTTAAATCTTCTTTGAAAGGCTCGTAGAATTGTGCACTAAAACTATCTGCCTCTGAGCTGCTTTTGGTTGAGAGACTTTTAATGACTTCTTCTATTTCTTTAGGGGTTATAGGTCTATTTAAGTTGTTTATCTGACCTTGATTTAACTTTGGCAAGTGGTATCTATTAAGAAAATTATCCACTTCTTGTAGATTTTCCAATTTTGTGGATTATGGGTTTTTAAAAAATATGACCTGATGATTCTTTGGATTTCCTTCATGTCTGTTGTTAGGTCTCCCTTTTCATTTCCTATTTTTGTTAATTTGGATATTGTCTCTCTGTCTTTTAGTTAGTTTGGATAAGGGTTTGTCTATCTTGTTGATTTTCTCAAAGAACCAACTCTTTATTTCATTGATTCATTGTGTTGTTGTCTTTGTTTCTATTTTATTGATTTCAGCCCTCAGTTTATTTCCAGCCATCTACTCCTCTTGCAAGTGCTTGCTTCTCTTTGTTCTAGAGCTTCCAGGTTTCAGGTGTGCTGTTAAGTTGCCAGTATGAGTGCTCTTCAATTTTTTTTTTTTTCATGTAGGCACTTAGTGCGATTCACTTTCCTCTTAGCACTGCTTTCATTGTGTCTCATAAGTTTGGGTATGTCATGCATTCATTTTCATTAAATTCCAGAAAGTCTTTAATTTCTTTCTTATTTCTGTCTTGACCAAGTAGTCATTCAGTAGAGAGTTGTTCAGGTTTTTGTTGTTGTTGTTGTTTGGGGGTTTTTTGAGGGAGGGTATTATTTGTTTATTTGTTCATTTTTGTATGCTCTTGGAACCCTTTTGGTTGCACACTGGTTGCCTTGTCCAGCCTAGATACAAAGGTTTGAGCCCAGTTTTATTACATCTTCTTATGCTGTGTTCCTTGAGATCCCTGGGAGGCCTGCGCTTTTCTGAAGGGAAGTGGAGGAGCAATGAATCTGATAGGGGAGGGCACTGGGAGAAGTGGAAGGAAGAGGAACTGAGGTCAAGAGACATTAAATGAGAGAAGAATAAAAGAAAAAGAGAGAGAGAGAGAGAAAAAGAGAGAGAGAGAGAGAGAGAAGGATGGAAGGAAGGCAGGAAAAGAAAGAGAGAGGGGGAGGAGGGAGAGAGGGATGGAAGGAGGGAGGGAGGGAGGGAAGGAGGAAGAAAGGAAGAAAGGAAGAAAGGAAGGAAGGAAGGAAGGAAGGAAGGAAGGAAGGAAGGAAGGAAGGGAGGAAGGGAGGAAGGGAGGAAGGGAGGAAGGGAGGAAGGGAGGAAGGGGAAGGAAGGAAGGAAGGAAGGAAGGAAGGGGAAAGAGGATTCCAAAGTAGATACAATTCTAAACCTAAACCCCATGCTGGTGACTCCTAAAATTGCTCAGAAGATTGAAGAGGCACACTCCACACACCTCTGGACAATTTGATCTCTAAACAAACTCCACATCTCATATTCAGTGTTGATAGTATACACACCCTTCTGGCTAATGTCTGTTCATGACATATGTGGGAAAGTCTCACTAATTTTGAATAATGACGCTAATATGATTCAGTAGCAAAACACAATTGCAGTCATTTTGTTAACAAAATGCAATTTTATTACTCACAAGTAGAGAATACATTATAAACTGAGATATAAATGGATATTATTAACCTAACCAGAATAAGTTTATGTAAAATTACAGCTCACTATAGGCCTATATAACATGATCATTTATCACAAACACGTAAATCTTTAAGCGTAAGGGAAATAATTGTTATGGTTGAGAAATTGAAAGCAGAAATTAAGGGATCTTTAATTTATTGAGTCTGTGGTTCTCAAAGCATCTATGTACAGTTTAATGTAGCCCTTAAATATGAACCTGAAGGATCAGAAAAAATTAAATAAGAAAATAAACTTAATATCAATATTTGCTTGGAAAACATACAATATTCAAAGTTACTGGAAATCTGAAGTACTAAGGCTGAACATCATGGAAAGACAAGTGTGTGTTAAGTTTTGTTTGCTTTATGATATTTTAAATGTTCTAAAGCAAAGCTGACAGGTGCTGTATTAATGAAAACAGAAGATTTATATGAGTGTAGGTCTCCTTAAAAATTTAATTATCAAAATAGAGCACATCAAACTTCAAAAGTTTGTAAGAATGCTGATTCTGATGCTGCAGGTCTGTCTTAGACAGTGCGATTCTGAACCCTTCTGTGTCACTGATGCTGCAAGTTCAGAGACCACACTTTGGAAAAGGACTAAACAACTTCAAGACTATGCAAGGAAACACTGTGTGACTTTTGTGTAAGGAATTTCCTCATTTCATTACAACACTGTAGCATATGATTAAACTTTACAAGTACAATGACCCTCTAACTTCAGCACTTAGTGGGAGTCCTTTCATTAAAAAAATCAAGTAGAGAACTCCACAGTCCAATACTCTGTTGACATAGGGTCCCTGCAATTTTTTCCATACTAAAACGAAAGTACAAGAACACACAAGTGTGCCTCTGTACACACAAACACACATATACATATATATGCTCACACATACAGAATGAAGTAATGTATTCTGTCTAGGTAAATTTACTCTTGTCACTAATGTCTGCTAGTGGTGTCAACTAAACACGCTTTCACAAACAGCTAGTGTTTCCCTGCACTAAAGGCAAGCAATACAGCACACCTTTCAACTTCTGTGACCACACATCCCATTTTGATAAACATAAAGTCCACAGCTATTAGACATTCTAATAAATACCATGATATTTAGAAGCAAAACAAAAAAGATAAAAGCAGCAATTGCTCTTTGGAGTTTCGTAGAAGTTTAATCGGAGCAAGTTGTAACCGCGGGTAATAGCCAAGGCTTCTGCTCCTTTTCTGTTGCTGTGGTAAAATACCATGACCAAGGCAATTTGTGGAAGGCAAGCTTTATGTGGGCTTATGGTTCCAGGGGAGAATAGTTCACCACAGCAGGGAGGCATAGCAGCAAGTATGCATGCAAGCCAGAGTGAGAAACTGAGAGAGCAAATATCCCATCCTCAACAGCAAGCAAGAAGCAGAGAAAGCAAATTGGTTATAGGGCAAGGCTACAGATTCATAAAGCTCATCCTAGGAACATACTTCCCTCAGTAAGGCTGCGCTGCCAATACCTCTCCAGTGCCACCAATTAGAAAACAAGTCTCCAAACACTGGAACCTGCGGGGACATTTCTTTTCTAAACCACTACACCATACAAAAAGGTGGAGATTATTGCCAATGTTGTGATTCCATTATCCCACAAGAAGATTCTCTGAGAGAGCTCAAATTAGGACCACTATCTTCAATCTTTCCTTGCACCTTCAAATAAAAATGTGAGCCTTAACATCCAGAACTTGAATCCAGATATTGCACATCTTGTGGACTTCTGGCTTATTAAAATATCATGATACATTTATGATGTGTTATAAGTGAAGAATGCACAAGTGCCATAACCCTCTTTGTGATATTTCTCTGTTTTCCAGACCCTTGAACTGTTTCAGGAGAAGCAATTTCCAAATTCAGCACTGAGTCCTTTCACCCTGTCTGTCTTGTTCATGTTTTAGGTCCACGTGAGCCTTCCATTCCAAGTAACCTTAAGACAATCTCTGCATCATCTTAGAACATTCAGAGGAGGTGTAACATAGGTTCAGGATCAAAGACTTACATGGGGTCTTATTGTCCACATAAGGCACTGAGTGTCCCCAGTAATCTGTGAAATGTGCAGGAAGCAAGCTCTCCAGCTTGAGCTGCTTGCTACTTAACCCTGGTGAGCTGGCTGCCTTCCAATTCAGGTAATTGCATCCTGTCTCCTCAAATTTCTTTTGCAATTTCAATCAGATATGTTATACTCCTTAGCATAGCTGCCAGGAATGAGAGTTCAAGATTCCCTTACAGCTGTTCAACAGCTGTTATATCCTAATCGAAGAAGTAGCTACATCTCAACAGTGGATGAAATGATTCCTTGCTATTTTTTTTATTTTTTGCCATGAGAGGCATTTTGAGGTTTAATGAACTAACATGATTCATACAGCTTCCGTGGTGCAAGTTGTGGTGTAGATGGAAGATAATCACCATTGAATATTTCCAAATAGCTATGAAGCTGTCTTCATCTCGGAGTGGATCTTAAGCATGAAATTATGCTGAAGCATGAGACAGCATTTAAGCTATCGTATAATCTACTTAAATGTGATAGGAAGTTATTAGAAGCCAACATAGGTTGAATTAGGAATTATATGCCTTTATCTCTTTGTATCATTCTAAATCAGTGGTTCTCAACCTTCCTAATGTTGTGACTCTTTAATACAGTTCCTCATGTTGTGGTGACCCCAACCATAAAATTATTTTCATTGCTACTTTATACTGTAATTTTGCTACTGTTGTGAATTATAATGTAAATATCTAACAGGCAGGATATCTGATATGCAACTCCCAAAGGGGTTACAACCCACAGGTTGAGGACCACCGCTCTAAATGACAGACCTTAGGATTCAACCCACTTAGTAGAGGATGACTAAGCTTTTCATCCATATTTCCCATGGTATTATTTACAGACTTTACAAGATATTGACCTAACTGTGTCTGTGGTGGTATTGTGTTCCCCAAAATATTGTGTACTCTAATAAATTTATCTGGGGTCAGAGAACAGACAGCCACTAGATACAAAGGCTAGAAAATGGTGGCACTCACACCTTTAATCCTAGCATTCCAGAGATAGAAATCCCTCTGGATCTCTGTGAGTTCAAGGCCACATTGGAAATAGCCAAGCATGGTGACACACGCCTAAGCCAGCCTTTAATCGCAGGGAGTGGTGGTAGAAAGCAGAAAGATATATAAGGCGTGAGGACCAGAAACTAGAAGCATTTTACTGGTTAAGCATGTGGCTGGTTAAGCTTCAGGCTTTCGAGCAGCACAGTTCAGCTGAGATTCATTCTGGATGAGGACACAGAAGCTTCCAGTCTGAGGAAACAGGACCAGCTGAGGAATTGGCAAGGTGAGATAGCTGTGGCTTGTTCTGTCTCTCTGATCTACCAGCATTGACCCCGATAACTGGCCTCGGGTTTGATTTTATTAATAAGTACTTTTAAGATTCCTGCTACATGTGTCCATCAGTTTTCCAAATCTGTATGAATGCCTGTGCCTGACTCTTAATCATAAAAGCATGCTGCATAAAATAACTGCAAATCTAAGCAAATCCGAGGTGTGTTTTGTCATATCTCATGCTTTCTGTAAGTCAGGAACTGACTGGTAATTGGTGGAAAACATTTCTTTTCCACCTGATATAGGCAGGGTCCCTTGACTGTGCTCAGCTGCTCAGTACATTGCTCCAGAGAGTCTACAACAGTTTTATTCACATGCTTGATGTTTGGGCTGAGTTAGACAAAGTCAGAGTGATTCTTCATTTTAGGGTCCAGGCTTTTTTTTTTTTTAACAAAATTTACAGCAAGGTAAATGATTGCATAGAGATTAAAGCCATGGAGTGCCTGAGGCAGGAACTGCAAGTTTTCTAAAATGCTGCATCTGGGAAAATTATCTGTATCACTTTACTTGTTTGGTTTAGACAGTCACAGATTCAGTGGGAGAGACAATAGTTCTATGTGTTGATGAAAAAACATGTTAAAGAATTATGAGTCTCTTTAATGCACAATAATAGGATATTAACAATGCTCTTACCCGTGATAGTTTCAAAGAGATCTAAACTTGGCACAAGAGACACTCCCACAATTAAATATCCAAGCTTAGAGACAGATTCAGTATCAACCTTTTCCTTCTTATTATTAGCCTTAAGAACCATTGAGAAATACCAGTGAATGGTGCTATCCCAATAAACCTTATTTCTATTTTCTGAAGCACAGAGAGTACAATCAGCTGCAAACTACCATTTTAAATAAAAATACAAGTAGTTTTAACTACTCCAAGTGCGTTTCACCTGAACATTACATAAGACTCTTGAGCAGAGGTAGGTAAGACAAGTATTGTTTATATATAGTCTGCTGAGGAGGAACATGGGAACAGAGAGAGGCTGGTAATTCCTAAAAGTTTCTAGTATTGAGTGATGGTACCTTCTTTGAAGGCCATCCAGTACCAGACTTCATTTACTTGGCCTCACATTTGTTGAGATCTCACAATCCTAGCATTCCTGGTAAAGGTCAATTATCTTAACCTCACTACAATGGAAATGCCTTGCTCCATTGGAGAGCCAAACTGTTGCCTAGCTAGTTTCACATTTTCACTGCAAACCATGTAGACTAGGAGCACTGGTGTTGCACCTGGCTTAATTATTCCACTGGGCATAGAATAGTAGAGTCCTTGTGTGGTTAAATAAGATGTTGCTGGCTCTATTTAGCTACATCACAGCCAAAGATGTAAAGTTACTCCAGGCCTTTTAATCTCTTTCTAAAACAAAGTGTGTTGCCTGCACTGTCCTTGCCCCCTTTCTGTAATCCTTCATGCTCTGCTCACTTTTGAAAATTCAACTTCATTCTCCCAACATCTTTTAAAAACACCCCTCACTCGTTCTGTCCACATTTCACTGTTCATGAACTCACAGAATTCTGCAGAGGGGGGGTCATGCATTATTAAAAATCAATCTTATTTTTTTCTTTCACTCATTGAAATGATTTAAACAGCAATCTTGTATATATTTGTAGGCTATAAATAAACCTGTTGGTATAAAACACATAATGTGGAGATGATAGTTCAAAGAACCAGAAGTAATTGAAAAAAGAATTCACAGGGAAATCACTACAGGAATGAACCACTGTGGGCTTCAAAGTAGGGCTTCACATATATTATTTCCACATACATCACAATAAATTCAGAGGAATTTAGAGCTGAAAAAGATCTACTGGATTCTGTAATATTAAATCCTTTGTCAAGGTTACATTACTAGTAAGCCCCAGAGACAGGACTTAAACTGAGAATTGCCTACCACAAAGACAAAGCGTTGGTTATTAGGACATAATTGCCTCTGGGTAGTTTTGTTATATGTGTGTTCCCACATGCTTGTATGTGTTTGTGTGCAGGCATTCAGGATAATTCACGGTTACCTTTATATTTCAATGCCAAAAGACACAAACATGCTATGGGAATTTAGGTGTGATGAAAATTACTTCATCTGAGAAAAGCTTGGATATGGTGCTTATTGTGAGACTAGGTAGATTGATTTAACCCAAAAAGCGGTATTTGAGCACAACTCTTAAGAATATATATAGAGAAAGGTGGGTGGTGGTGGTGTACACACCTTTACTCCCAGCATTTGGGAGGCAGATGCAGGCAGATCTCTATGAATTGGAGGCCAGCCTGGGCTACAAAATGTGTTCCAGGACAGTCAGAGCTGTTACACAGAGAAACCTTGTCTCGAAAAACAAAACAAAAAGAACCAAAAAGCAAACAACAAACAGCAACAACAACAAAAAGAATATATAGAGAGAGACATGTGAGAATAGTGAGATGTTTGGGTTTTGTCTTGTGGGCATTGCCAAATTTTAAATGTATATGATGCCAATGGATGAGATCAGGGCTGAACTTTCAGAAACAAGAGGAGGCCAGAGAAGGACTGTGATAATTGTATAAGTTGAGCATTGACTTTTCAATTAATTCTACGAACAACTAAGTCTCCTCCTAAATTCCAATTATATGCATAATCTTGACCTTTTTGATGATTTTTAGACTCTAATTATTGAGCTGTCAATGATCAGTTATGAAGACAATTGAAACTCTTTGGATTCATCTATTAAGGTTCATGTACATTGTAATGGGTAGCCATTCCAGCTTGGATCTAGAAGTTCCAACCCCCATTGAGACTCTGGCAACTGTCACGCCTACAAGGCGGGGCGAGGGGAGGCGCCTGGAGACCGGAGAGCTGGATGGGCGAGCACTCTGTGCCGGGACCCTGAACGATGGAGGTGGACCGAGCAGAACTCCAGAAAACACCACTGGACTGCAATACACCTTCCCCAGACCCTGAGACCTACCTTTCCCTTTTTGTAAGTTGCCCACTAAATAAATCTTCCTTTTAACTAAGTGGAGTGGCCTTAATAATTTCACCAATATACATCATCTACTGAGTTGTAAATAGTTCACAGAGCCTCAAAACCAAGAATCTTAAGTTAACAAGTACTGAGAACATAGTTGGTATTCATAATATTTGGTTACTTTATGCCTGAATCTACTATCATCAATAATTCTCCCTCTGTTCTTGAAGCCATTTCTTGAGGTACCTTCATTTAGTTAACAAAATATAAATAACAATTACAAAATAATAGTAATTTCTAATATATATTTTACTACTCAACATGAATGAATTAAATAGTTTAAGTAAAAATATAAGCATATATTGTAATTCCTAGTTGATACATAAAAGTGGCAAAGAAAATTAGATGATTATTCCAGCTCATATATTCATGAGGCATACATGTGGGATTTAAATGTCAGAATGATGACTCTTGAGTTTCTGTGTATCTATCTGCCAATTTCCCAAATCTAGACTCTATCATCCTGGTTCCCATGTTTCTATGAAGACATCTTTCATTAAGAAGCCTGAGAAAGAAAATATAGAGTTTTTGAAAATAGATTTTAATCTTTTGCATGGTCTTCTATAAATAAAGACATTTGTAAATTATATTTAGTTTACCAAAAGGACTTCCTACATTGCAAATCAGGAATTTAAACCTGACTGAGTCTTCTCGAGTCTAGCATGCCTAGTAACAAAGAGGAAACTTGAAAACTACTAGGTGGAAAGGATCCAAATTCACTAATCCAAAATGAGATTCAATTTCTAAATCCCCACAGGTTTTCTTCCTTTTAGCAGTTGGCTGCCAGGAATAGAACACGTTCACCCCAGTCCTGCGCACGATTTAATGGGGTAATTAAGAAGTATGCTGAGAATTTGGCCATAACTTGGTTTTGTTTTGCTCTACAGATTTTGTGTTGGTGGAAGCAGTACAGGCATCCATCATCTGTGTTTGGCAATGCCAGTGACAGTCAGTTCTTGGAATGCATTAAGGGACGATGATACCACTGAGTATGTAGCCAAAGTTTGGCAGCAATGTATGGAGGCTTTAGGGACTTTGGCAAGGCTTAGTGTTTTGCCTCAGATATCTGTTAGAAGCAAGTGACAGGAGAAAATGGTACAGTGATTTTCCCCAATCTGCCCAGAGTTGAACTAAATTTCTTTTTTCTTCTTTTGGCTTAATTTTTCTGCATCTACAAACAGGCTTGCATTTAAAAGAAAACTTTACACACCATTACTAATCTTATGGCAAAGACATGCAGTACATTTAGAGTATATGAATATTATAAGCAAAACAGATCACTTTATAAATGTTGGCAGAATATTTCTAGTCCCATTTCTATAAAACTCTGTTCATTCCACTAACTGAAGATCTATATACTCCTATGGAGAGCCATGGCAAGTGTCCATTCACAGAATTATAAGTGTAGCATCATTCATCAGGACTTAGTAAATTTGTGTGTATGTGTCGTGTGTGTGTGTGTGTGTGTGTGTGTTGTGTGTGTGTGTGTGTGTGTGTGTGTGTGTATTCTTGTATATGTGCAGGTGTACGCATCCATACGGAAACCAAAAAAGGATGTGGGGTTCTCCCTCATCCTTTATTGTACTGCTACTACTTTTCAATACATGTCTGTTGAAATAAATTACAGGAAATATGTCTATTTCTAGCTTCATGGAGTACCTGGAATGAATTATTTCTCCACCTATTAAAACCCAAAAGACTTGGAAAAGTCTATGAGATAACATTTCAGTACTGGAAAAATATAACACAAAACTGTGGTCTCTAAGAGAAAGGAAATTAAGTGGTAAGGTCCACAATTGGCCAGCCTTCTACTTGGAGACCTGGGTTTTAACAGGACATGATAGTATGGCAGACATGAGGAGACAGATGAGGTCAGACAGCCTACATAGCCAGTATCTAAGGATAGAGCATTATCAGTGAAGGACAGCTATAAGATCCAGGGACGTCAAATAATGGATAGGAAAACTACATATATATCTATACTCATAGTGAATAACTGAAATAAAATAAGGGTATCACTTGTTAAAATAGAAAAGTCAGAAAATGTTTAGATGACATATATGTAATCTTTTATGAGTTAAGATATAAAATGTCATTGAGACAATATAAGAATATTTTTTAAAAATTAAAAGATGTATTAATAAATTTGACTACTAATATTATTAAGATGTTCATTCTAACAGATGCTAAATAGAAAAATGCTATCAAATCATGTTAACATAAGCACAGTAAACTTTATATGGAAAAAGAAAGACACTTTAAAAGCCCAAATGATTTGATAACAGAGAACAAAGTTGATAGTCTTACACTTCCAACTAAACCATATTGTAATTTATTTATATTCTTAATTTTATTATACTGCTCATACTTCCAATTAAACCATACTTAAAATTTTCAAGATAAAGTCAAGTTACAGTCATCAGGGCATAAATTAAAGGGAGAATGTGTGCATTGAAGACTGGGGTACATAGTCAAAACAGTTGAGAAAGTGGCTAACATAATCAAATTAAGAAATGACACTTTTCACAAAATGGTACTAGAGTAATTTGGTATTCATACATAAAAAGAGATGTTTTTTTAAAAAACTAAGCCTGTATTAATATTAATATAAAATTTAACTCAAAGTTAATTATAGGCCTTAATATAAAGCTATAAATCTTTTCATAATAATTTAGGCAATTTTTCTTTTCTAAAGTTAGGTTAGGATTCCTTAGATAAGAGACCAAAAGCATAAAAGATAAGAGAAAATAAATATTTTATATTTCATCAAGACTCTTTAAAAACTGCTGTGAAAATAGTGAAAACGCAAATCATAAGCAAGCAGAATTTACACAAAGCATGCCTAGTAAATAGCAGAATAAGTGAAGTAAACTTTGCAATGCAATTCTAAATAGGAGGACTTGAATTTTATTCAATTAATATTGCTGAATCAACTATATATTGAAAAAGAAGAAGGAAAAATGACTCTTATTTAAAACCATACTCAAAATTTAAAGTAAGTCACGGACGTAACACTGTAAGACTTCTAGAACAAAATAAGGGCAAATGTCTTTGCTACTCAAGGTGTATGAAGATTGCTGAGATGACAAAGGAATGAAGAAAGTTGATAGACTGGACCCTATCGAGTTCAACATCCCTTTCTCTTTGGAAAGTGCTATGGTACACAGATATGTAACCATTCTCTTGCCATGTCCAAATGCTCACGGTGACTGAGTAGGTTACCTAACAGACAAAAAGAGACTTTGCAGATATGTTGTATGCCTATAGACTCAATCCCAAGAAGGCATTACCTGGAATGACATGGGTAGGTCCAATATAATCATATGAACTCTGAAAAGATCAACAAAAATATAGGAGGGAAAATTGGGGAGATTTGAAGTACAAGAAGGATTTAATATTGCTGACTATAAGACAAAGAGACATGTGTATCTAGGAAACACCTTAATAAACTTGGAAGCATGACTTCTGAAGGGAATCCAGCCCTTTAGAGATCATCTTTTCCTTGTGAGATTCCTGAACAGACCAACTATGTTTGAGAAGCCAACCTTAAGACCCAGTGAACTGATAGAAACTATATAATGTGTAATGCAGCAATAGAAAACTAATGATGGCAAGATTGAGAAAACAAATCTAGCCACAGTCCAGAAGAAAACTTGATTGATAAAGAATTTATATTAGGGCCAGGCGGTGGTGGCTCACGCCTTTAATCCCAGCACTCAGGAGGCAGAGGCAGGCGGATCTTTGTGAGTTCGAGGACAGCCTGGGCTACCAAGTGAGTTCCAGGAAAGGCGCAAAGCTACACAGAGAAACCCTGTCTCAAAAAACCAAAAAAAAAAAAAAAAAAAAAAAAAAGAATTTATATTAAAAATTCATAAAGAAGAACTGGAAAGATGGCTCGATAGTTAAGAGTGCTTGATGCTCTTACAGAGGACTGGAGTTTTGTTTCCAGAACCCACACCAGGCGGCTCGTTACTGCCTGTAATTCCAATTCTAGAAGATCTTGCACCCTCTTCTGGCACCCATTGCCATCTACACACACACGGTACAAATTCATACAGCTAGGTACACAAACACACAAATAAAACAAAAATAAGTACATCTTTTAAAAGTACATAAAGAAGCCCTAGAGTTACATAAGAAAATAGTTCAGGTTTAAAATCTTTAAACTTTGTCTGAAGATTACTAAACAAAAGGAGCTATACAAATGCCTGATAAAACCATGAAAAGATGAATAATCAATATTAATGTTTAGGATTCAAGTTTAAAGTATATTGAGGTGCTTTTGAACATCTAGAAAGATAATTCCAAGACTAGCCACCATAAGGTTAAAACCATGGCCCAAGTAGAGCTCTTCCCATTACTGATAGGGTAGCAAACAATCTGCTTTGGGAAATGATTTCTTGGTTTGTTGCAGAGATGAACATGCTGGTACTATCTCTTGTAGCATCCCTAGATATTTATCCAAGACAATTGAAAACATCTAAAGACTATTCCACAGATGCTTATGACAAATATTTGTGAGAGTCAAAACCAGTAAAAAGAATGCCCATTGACACTTTAAAATTATATACATACATACTCTATGATATCCAATTAATCTCTGTGTGTGTGGTTGGTATCTAATCCACATACATATGGATTAGATATACATCAAATATATATATGTATATATATATATATATATATATATATATTGCAGTCTATCAGTACAATAGAAAACTACTCAAAAATTAGAAAGAAATACCTCCTAAAACATATGCTAAAACAGGTATATTTCAGGAGTATAAGAAATAATACATAAAACAGCACATACTATAGGTACATGAAAATACATTAATATAAGATGTGTTTAAGTCTATAATGACAGCAGTGTGTTAGTGGTTGTCTAGGATGGGGCCAGTGATAAATTCTAAATTGGCCCAAGTAATCTCATAGGAATATTTATTATCTTAATTGTGACATTGTTTCCATAGGTTTAGACATAGGTCAAAACTTATCAAACTGTATACTTTAAGTAGATGTGTTGCTGGAGGGCTTCTCTCCAGGTTCCCCAAGCCCCGCAGTCCCACAATCCACTTATAAAATAATCACTCAGACGCTTATATTACTTATAAACTGTATGGCCGTGGCAGGCTTCTTGCTAACTGTTCTTATATCTTAAATTAACCCATTTTTATAAATCTATACCTTGCCACGTGGCTGGTGGCTTACCGGCATCTTTACATGCTGCTTGTCCTGCAGGTGGCTTCAGTGTCTCGCTTCCTTCTTCCTGTTTCCCCAATTCTCCTCTCTCCTTGTCCCGCCTATACTTCAATACCTCAAACAAGAATAGAAATACATATATATACAGTATAACAAAATTAACTTCAAATTTGTATCAATAAACTAAAATTTATACCAATGTAAAACATTTTCAACAAGTTGTTCTTTAAAAGTAGGTTCATTAATCTACCCTTTTATCTTATTATCTCTATATCCTCCTATATATCTATATCATATCCCCTTTTCTTTTTTAGAAAGAGATCACATTTACAATCAACCTGTTTTAAATAAAAATATTAATCTACATTTTACCATATGACTTTTTACCTTTCTTTCATTCTGTACATCTGACTCCCTCTATACCTCCCTGGTGTCTCTTCTGCCCCTTGATTATCTCCTAATACTTCCTCTCTCTGCCTAGAAGTCCCATGTATATCTACTGCCTGGCTATTGGTCATTCAGCTCCTTATTCAACCAATCACAGCAATATATCTTCACACAATGTACAAATATTTCCACAACATTTCCCCCTTTTAGTCTAAATAAAAAGGAATGGTTTTAACTCTAACATATCAAAACTATACACAATAAGAACAATTATAAGTAAGAATTATATTTATAATATCTAGTCCACAGGCAGTGGTGGCACACACCTTTAATCCCAGCACTCAGGAGGCAGAGGCAGGCAGAGCTCTGTGAGTTCAAGGCCAGCCTGGTCTACAGAGCGAGATCCAGGACAGGCACCAAAACTACACAGGGAAACCCTGTCTCAAAAACAAAAACAAAACAAAACAAAAAAAAGAGTTCATGAGAATAATATCTAGTCCATTTGTATTTGGCAAATTTGGAGAAAGCATTGTTTTATCTATTCTATCTTAGTGAGTACAAAGTTTTATACCTACAACACTTTCAATAATAACTTGTATTATCATGCTAAAGTATTTTTTAGCCCTTAAAATAATTTCTTAGACAAACAGCTTGAGCTTTTATGTTACTTAATCTTATAAACTTTATGTCTCTTATGTAAAATTCTTTTCTAAATTTGGTAACAAGGAAACTGTAAAACTATAACTATCTCATTTTCAACCCCATCAGAGACCTGATAAGGATACAACATTACCTAGTTAACAGAAAATGCAAAGCAAGAAACTTCCAAAACTAAGAAACAACAGAGATATCTGGCTGCCAGGACAGTCACTCCAACTTTCCTCTGCAATGTTGGGACATCCATGCTGTGGATATCGCTCTATATAAATAAAACACTGATGGCCAGTGACCAGACAGGAAGTATAGGCAGAACAAGGAGAGAGGAGAATTGGGGAAACAGGAAGAAGGAGAGAGAGACACTGCAGCCACCACCAGGACTAGCAAAATATAAAGACGCCAGTAAGCCACCAGCCATGTGGCAAGGTATAGATTTATAAAAATGGTTTAATTTAAGACATAAGAACAGTTAGAAAGAAGCCTGCCACTGCCATACAGTTTATAAGTAATATAAGTGTCTGAGTGATTATTTTATACGTGGATTGTGGGACTGCGGGACTTGGTGGAACCTGGAGAGAAGCCCTCCAGCAACAAATGGCACCCAACGGCTCGAGTTTCCACCTTAAACCTGAAAATATTTAATAACCAATTCAAAACAGAGCCAAAACCAGGTTCCTGCTTCATGTCTCATAAGGGCAGCTAGACACCACAAAATGTGGATTTGAACTACTGGCAGGTTCCTGGCGCTTGCGTTTGACTGGCAGTATGGTGGTAATGAGGTGTCTGCCAGTGGCACATTACGCTGTGTGGTAGATTTAGTCTTTACTAGTATTAAAAAAAAAAAAAAAGATTTCTAGGCTACACGCTGCTTTGATAAAAGCTTAGACCCACTATTTCTGAGTCTTTATGACTCACAAAACTGGCAGAAAACGCCATGTTGGTAAGCTGAAATGGTAAGCTCAGTTGGTAAGTGGAGCCAGCAGCCACAGCGCAGTTTCAGTCTTAGAATACTACAAAATTAAATACTGTTAATTTTGTTATACAATAGATTCACAATACGTAGGCTTGAAATAGACAAAAAAAAGATAAATTAATATAAAAAAGCCACGTAAAGATGAATATTACACAGACAATCTGGATTGTGTTGTCTTTGGGATTTTTAACTGCAAAAAAAAAAAAAAAAAAAAAAAAAAAAAAAAAAAAACATTTGATCAAAAAAGATGTTGAATTAAACCAATATGTATATTTTAAAGGTGCCTTGACTTAAAAATTTGGATTTAAGGATATGTTGCTTTGGAAAAGAGGTTCTGCTTTTGTTTCCACAGAAAGCCAGAGGCTGTGGATTTGTTCCAGATTAAGATACATCAGGTTTCACCAGCCAAGACCCCCTGAAAGGTCTCCAATGACACCATGACCCAGATGATCCAACATCCAGAGTGGTTTCAAAGCAACTGGCTCACACAATACAGCCTCACAGACTACCCCATAGGCCTAAATTTTTTTTTGCATCCCCATAAGATACAGTGCCCCCCTCCAGCAGGAAGTAGTAAGAGATGCTACGTCCAAATTCCCAAATATACCAAGCTGGCTTTAGAGGTGGAATTGGCTCACTCCCCCTCTAAACCCAGGCATATTGCTTTAAAGAAAATGGTTAAGAGATTCTTGTGTCCCAAATCAGAAGAGCCCTCTGGTGTGGGACAGAGAAAAAACAATATTTTTATTTAAAACAGGTTGATTATAAATGTGATCTCTTTCTAAAAAAGAAAAGGGGATATGATATAGATATATAGGAGGATATAGAGATGATAAGATAAAAGGGTAGATTAATGAACTTACTTTTAAAGAACAACTTGTTTAAAATGTTTTATATTGGTATAGATTTTAGTTTATGTTTAAAATGTTTTACATTGGTATAAATTTTAGTTTTAGTTTATTGATACAAACTTGAAGTTAATTTTGTTGTACTGTATATATATATATATATATATATATATATATATATATATATTCTTGTTTGAGGTATTATGTTTATGTAACTCATTTAAAATTGTAGTGGTAATTAAAAAATAGATTAATAATTAGTCATCTATGATAATCATATTTGTAGCCATATTAGTTAAGTCTTCTAGGTATACATAGATATATTTCAGATAGATAGGTAATCTTCAAACACTACATAGACCTAGAGAGTATGGCATTTAAATAACTTAGAATTCTATTGACGTGAGACACAATTGCTCCTGGCTGCACCAATTTGATCCTGAGAGAATGTTGTGCTTCTAAGACATTTCCATTTGGAAGTTTGTATTTTTGCCACAAAATGGCCTACTGGGCAAAGAACTGCCCTTGCCTTGACGGCTGACAGTACAAATACAATGCTGTCCTTTCTGGACAAGCAGGACACAAGGAAAGCGACCACTGTACTCTGCCAAGACAGGGTAAGATGGTCTTTCAGAATTCCTGCTTCTGAAAATGGTCTGTCAGATACTCTAGGCCTGTAGCCAATTTGAATGCACCAACAATGCTGAGAAACATTAGGTGACTGTCCAGGCTGCCAGCTGTCTTGGTCTGCTCTTTCAAGATTCCTGAAAGTTGCTTGCATCCATCTACCATTTCTCAGGTACCATTATGTTCCTTCTCAGGTCTTTGATGTGGTTAAAGACTAGATAGTTGTAATTTCCTCAGTTATGATAAAAGATAAGTTAGATATAAAACCTGAAACTCACAAATATAAGATAGATAGGACATCTTCTTTAATATTGTAACTGTAATTCTTGCTCAATAATTGTTTTGTTACATGTAATTTTACCATGTTAAAGTTAAAACATTCCTTTTTAAAAAAAGAAGAAAAGGGGAAGTGCTGTGGATATCACTCTATATAAATAAAACACTGATGGCCAGTGACCAGACAGGAAGTATAGGCGGGACAAGGAGAGAGGAGAATTGGGGGAAACAGGAAGAAGGAGAGAGAGAGAGAGAGAGAGAGAGAGGAGAGAAGAGAGAGAGAGAGAGAGAGAGAGAGAGAGACTGCAGCCACCGTCAGGACTAGCAACATGTAAAGACGCCAGTAAGCCACCAGCCATGTGGCAAGGTATAGATTTATAGAAATGGATTAATTTAATATATAAGAACAGTTAGCAAGAAGCCTGCCACGTCTGAGTGATTATTTTATACGTGGATTGTGGGACTGCGGGGCTTTGTGGAACCTGGAGAGAAGCCCTCCAGCAACACATCCATCCATAGTCTATGGGCCTAGAATATCTGACAGAATTTTCTGTGAAGTAGCAATTTTGCAGGACTGTCCTACCTTGTCTTTGAAAAGTTTGTCAATTGCCTTTTTTATGCCCTGATTGTCCAGTTTGAACAGCATACTGTCAGTAACTGAGGCAAGGGCAGTTTCTTGCCCAAATGGCTAGCTTGGCCACAATGAAATCAAACTCCATATGGAGGTTCTCTGATGCCCATCATCCTTTTTGAAGTAAATTGGTGCTGCCAGAAGCAGACATGTCTCAGTGTCACGAACATCCTTATTTTATTAAAACATTTTAAATGCCATGATCTGTAGGTCTTTGAAGTGTTTGAAGACCATCTATTTAAAATATGTCTCTGTTTGATCTTTAAAACATACCCAAAATGACTGTAAGTTTGATTGTTATAGATGACTAACTAATAACCTGCCTTTCCTTATTATCCTAAATAGTTTTCAAGGACTAAAACTTTACATTATTTTTTTAATGAGCTGCATACCTTAGACAAGAGTAGAAACATATATACAATATAACAAAAATAACCTTCAATCTGTATCAATATACAAAAATCCATATGAATATAAAACATTTGAGACTATTGATTGTTCAGAAGTGACTCAACAACCTACCAATTTATCCCATTATTTCTGTACTATATCCTCTCCTTTTTTCCCTTCAGGAAGAGATCTCTGAATCTAATCTCCTTTGTTCAGGTTTTTTCCTGACCATGACCAATAACAACTTGTAGCCAAACCCTCTAAATGATGACAAATATCCACAACACACCAAATGACAAAAAAAAAACCAAAAACAAACAAACAAAAAAAACAAAACCACCCACCCCACCTCTTAGGAATGTGGGAGTTATGTTCTCTAGACTGCTTCCTGTTGTCTGTGTGTAATTGCACCTTGAGGGAACCCTGAGAAATTTGAGACAATGATCATGTCCTGGGAGAGCTAGCTGTATTACTTGTTGTCCAGTCCCTGTGTAATGGGAAAGTTCAGGGCTTTTCTGGAAATCCTCACTGGAGTAGTACATGAGGATGGACCATCTCAACTAGCAGCTTTGAAATTATTCTAGATGCAGAATTTGAATGAAACTGCAGCAAAGGCATTTTGAGGCAGGATCACCTGAGCTGCTTGACATTATTGGTGTCTGGTCCTTTTTTTTATAAAAAGAACATAAACTTTTAAAGACAACATTAATGCAAGTATGGAATGTGAGTTGTGCACAAGTCAGCTGAAGTTTAATTTTTTGTTCTCTATTTGAGCAGGTAAAGGTATTTGTCAACTTTTTAAGTCTGTTTGGACTGTATAACCAAATGGTAAAATAAATATATATCCATCCACATGAAAGGATGGCATATAATAATAAGCCATGAGGATTCTTTAGCCAATAAGATTTGTCATGCCTCATCCAGTCTCAGAGCTGTTCCAATATTAGAGGGATCAGCATATACATCCCCTGTCCTGTAGTCTTTCTTGGTCTCTTTTTTTCATTTCTGTAGCCAAGATTTTCATGAGGTCTCCCCTGATCAAATATGATCTTCATTGATTTTGGAGAGAACCATAACTTTTTGTGTCTTGTGGAAACAAAGGTATAACTTCTCCCCCAATACAAAATTTTTCTGACTTTCATTTTGAAGTTAAGACATTCTTAAAATATATAGGTTAGTTTAATTTATCAATTTGCATAATCCAATTTTCTCAGCAGCTATTGTTTTTTGTACATTAGCATTTAAAAAAATCCAAAGTCAATAAAACACCATACAGGATCCAGACACCCTGTGTATTTCCCATATATACACATGGCTTATTTTTTTATATTACTTTACACTCTTTTTTAAAGACTATCATTTTTAAACTATTTTTTCTGTGACTGTCTATACCCATTTTCTTTGCTTTCTCCAGCATCCAAGCACACTTTTAAACATACTTTATCTTTTTAAAGGTTTGCTGTGTCTGGATTTGGCTTTACTAAGGGCCTGCAGCATTCTCTGAATGTATGAGACAAGTCTTAAACTGTCATATCAAACTCTGCACAACTCATCTTAGCTCATGGTATTGGCACATAACACTGGCTGGATAAATCCCACAGGCAGTGGCTAGGAGCAGAATTTCTGTACACCAAGAACTGGCCTGCCTAAGAGACTGCAGGACTAGAAATCCACATCCAGCTCCTTGTCCGGAACTTTTCTTAGCTTTCTCAGGCCCCATGTTTGGATATTCAAGTCTCCACACTGAACACCATATGTAATTGGGTTTTCCTTTGGGCTACCAGATCACCAATAATGACACAGAGACTTATTAATTATGAAAGTTTGACCTTAGCTTAGGCTTGTCACACTAGTTCTTATAACTTAAATTAACCTGCTTTTCTTAATCTACATTTTACCATGTGGCTTTTTGCCTTTCTTTTATTCTATATGTTTGACTCCTTCCATGTCTCCTTGGTGTCCCTTCTGCACCTTGATTATCTCCTACTACTTCCTCTCTTTGCCTGGAAGTCCCAACTACACCTCCTGCCTAGCTATTGGTCATTCAGCTCTTTATTCAATCAATTACAGCAATATATCTTCACACAGTGTACAAATGTCCCCCAACATCATACACTATGGCATTAACTCTAAAAAACTTCAGAGGATTCCTTTGGTTTAAAAGTAAATCCCCAAAGGAAGATGTTTTCCAGATAGAATCACATGATGACTTTATCACATTTCAAGATCTGTTTTTCCTTAAGACTTGTCAATTAACCTCCTATTACATAATTTTCCAGTTACACATTCATTCCTTGACTCAATAAGTGGTCAGTTGATATTTACAAAATACAAGTCACCCAAACATGATTGGTTGAAATCATGACTAAGTATAAATCTACTAGAAACTAGGACAATTCTCATTTCTCTGTGCCATTAATAACATGTACTGTCTTTCCTAAATGACTAATCTATATCTCTGTCATACACATCATGACTTTTCCTCGACTTGCAAGCAAGACATTATAGTAAGGACTAAGATACAATAAAAAAAAAAGGTGACCCAATTCACCCATGGCCACCAGATCTATAACTACCCTAGATGGAACCTAAACATGGACAGAAATTCCTCCAGACTCTAATTTTTCCTCTCTAACAGGCAGCAGCCTAACTCAGTGATTTTTATATGCTGATGCAGATCTGTATTTTAGCACTTTAGCAAACATGTTGACATTTGTTGCCTCCAGCTAATTTTATAGAGAATTACAATAGTGGTGACAGGCCATTGCCCAGATTGTTGGTGCATTCCACAGTCTACTTTTGGGCACTCAGCCTTTAGGTTCAGAAATCAATTTGTTTATCATCAGAAACTAATTTGCTAAATGCTTGGGAACCTAATCTATAAGAATTCTAATTTATTATCTGTTTAAAAAAAGAAAAAAAGTAGAAAGTACCTTTCTCCTCCACAGCCTCCTGAGCACAGTGTTTATAGTTGTGTACATCTGGCTCCTAATTTATTCTAAAAGACCAAGTAGCCCTCCATAAAAGGGCTGAATATTGGTCCTACTGTTTCATGCTTTCCATGTACTGTTTCTAGCAGGAGCCTAGGCTGTGGAGATAAGATAGTAAATATGATTAGTAAGGCAACAGTAAATATGGTTATGACACTGTCAGTGCTATATAGGATATTTTGGATGTCTTGGATCTCTCTAACTATAAAAAACCAACTCTGAAAAGTTCAGAAATACTGAATACAGACCAATGCCAAATTGATAGTTTAGAATCATTCAGGACCAGTTCATTTATATCTGGGTAAATGGCAAAGTCTAAGCTATAGAAAGCATCTCCACGAGAGCAAGCCAGTTGGATGTTTGCCAGCATACCACTGGGTAGAGAAGGAGAGGACTGTCTGTGGGAAGAAGAAAAAAGCCCAAGATCCTGAAGCTGGTACTCCTCTTTGGAGTTACTGAACAAAAATTGGAGTCTTGGCATGAATGTGGTAACTTTGGAAAAGGTAATAAAAGCAGAGAATCATGAAAACATTTTTAAAAAGGGAAATGGTAAGTGGCAACAGGAAAACCAAGCCCCAGAGGGATCTGAATAAATATGGCTTTTAGTATCAGGAAGAAATCTCACAAAGAAAGTGTAATAGGGAAGTTGTATGTTCTTTGTGCATCTTTGTAAGGTATCAACTGAGATTTGAAAAGTGTTCTACAAATTGTGTGGCTGAATTGGAACAAATCACTAGTGAAGTTGGGCAAAGCATTTTCCAAGAGTGTTGGGGAATGCAATCTGATGCTGGACAGTGAAGGGTGGGTGGGGCTCAGGTATAGGAACCATAGCTACTGAGTCAGAGAGCTCATGTCTGAGGAATCTTCCTTTCTAGGAGGAGGGAACTGGATATTCCTTTCTCAAGACTCCTCCATGGTGGATTTCAGTATGATCTTCATGCAGGATATCTGCTTCTGTCAACTTGTTTCTTTTTCACATGGGAGGCAAAAAAAGGCAACAGCTTTAGCTCTTCTGAGCATCCGCATTCTCCTGAGATTAATGGCACCCAAGTCATTGAACCCGGAAGTTACACGGCTTATTGGATAGAATAGGTTTTCTACAGATGGCTAATTTTCATTTCCCGCATGTTGAGTCTTTCCTAGGCTTCTTCTCAGAGAGCAATCTAAATTTCATGCTTAGGGATTGTCTTGCTCTTACCCTATGAACATATGGTCCATGAGGGAATATTTTCTCTGCTTGTTTTTAATTCATAAGAGATATAGCAGCTTGTGGGAGAAGGAGGGGTGAGCACAGAGCAAACATTCGCATACCATCGCAAAGAAGCTGCTTCACTTGAAGGCACACTGGATGAAAATGGCGCAGCTTTCAGGCACGCCATTCCACTCTTTAGGGGTTAGCCTAGGCTGGGGATAGACAAACACTGTATAAAGGGTCATTTCCACTACTGAGCAGAAACAGTGACCTATTGGTTCAAAAAGAAAGAGAGGAGAATAATAGTCATGTCTCTTAAAGGCTCTTCTCTGATCACTCCAGTTGCAAGTATGTGGTCTAGGAAGTAAGGAAAAATGGAGTGCATGGCAAACAGAGAACATCTGAGAAGACAGGCGACCATGGAGTCCCCTGATAACATGTGAGGCTACAAATGTGCTTCATGGAAACCGTAGCTTTATAACTGTGACATTCAAGGTCTCAAAACCAGAGTTCATTGTAAGAGAAGTGCATACTCATTACTCATTAATATGTACATGGACCAAAACCACTGTCTCTTTATGATTATAACTTTAAGGCATTAACAGATATTTAAGAAACACCTACTTTGTATAAGCTGCAGGAAAATCAGGGCCCTGTCTTCTCTTTCCTTAAATAGTTCTGAATTAAGAACAAAAAAAAAGTCTTAGTAGTAAGTGAGGATTCACTGGAAAAGGGGCCATCGTGGATTTGAAGCATTCACTAAAGTCACACTTCAAGGCTGGAGCATTTCTGAAGCAATTTGAATTTGTCAGCAAATTGAAGGCAGGTAAGGCATAAATATCTGCTGAGAGGACACTCATAGCTTACCCACGTTTGTAGTCACTGGTTCATTGTTTCAGATGGTAGACGCCTCTCAGCCTATTTGACAATCTTGCAGTCAGAAATTCTATGGGACTACTATTTCTTTATTTTGCCAAGAGGATGGTCTTAAGTTGGCTTGGCTAACCCATAGGCAAAGAAAACATATTCTTTCTTAAAATCACCAAATAAGGTAGCACCATGATAATTTTACTAATAGAAATCAACCTTATTTGCATCTGAAAAATAAGAGCTCAGTGTGATGTGGTAATTATTTCACATCGCCCTCAAACACTACCACAATGAACTTACTATTATTATTTATATATTGAGATGAAAGGAAAGTAAGAGTTGGTGAAGTTGAATCACTTGCCAAAGTCACCAGCTGGAGGGTCCAGATATTACCAGTTTTAACCCTAAGCTCTTTACTAGCATACCGTGCAGAAGGAGCAAACAGAAGACTTACTATCCAAAGTATGGTGATGACAAAATAGTTGACACACTAGGGCACTTTTTCTAATTATTCCAAAGTACCAACAGTCATTGGAAAGTGTATGAATGAATGAATGGATAGTCTCATCTATCTAAAATAAAGGCACGAGATACACAGCTACACAATCTGCATATATACTGAAAAATGTGGTTTGTACATGTGCATGTGAAAAAGAACATGTATCTGTATAAGCATGCACATAGACATTAAAGCAAGAAAAAGAAGGAAAGGCAAAGCAAGGAAGGAAGGAAAGAAGGAAACTACTGGACTGAAAGTCACAGATGAGAGTGGTAATCCAACTCTGCATCATTAGCAATGACTGAATAGTGTTTTATGTCATTGTTTTCTGTAGCAGAGATTTTGGAAAGTTTTACTTATCAAGAAAGACCCATACACCTCCTACTAGGCAAGGGCTCCAACAAGCCATTTGTGCAGTGATGGAAATACAAAGTTAAATAATGAAGACGTACTCCAGCTGTGGAGAAGAAAGCAGGGCAGCCTTTTAAAGTATTCACTTAGTATTGGCTGCAGAGAGGAAGGAGCAAAGAATATGTGCCTTCCATTCACACAGCAGATGTTCCCATGAACAATCACTTTCAAGAAAGCTCTGTTTGTCTGGAAGATAATTATTGTTGAGTTTAGAGTCTTAATAGCCATGGAAGCAAAGTCCTGCAGGAGGGAAAGCTGTCTATTGCTCTGACAAGGCGTGACACTTAGTCTTGAGGGACCACACTGTATTGGACATCTTATGAGCCACAATAACCCACCTGCTCCAGTCATCCCATCTCCCAGGGGTCCCTTACTGTGTGGCTCATAACACAGGGACTATGACCCTCAGCTGTTCTTATTAATGAACCATATTCTCTGCTCCTTCAGACATCCTATTTAAAATGACTTGGGGTTTAAATGTCTTGTACCAATAGGCATTTTGAAACACCATGACTTGGTTCTAATCTTTGTTTTGTGATCTGACCACAGAGGAATAGTGTCTTAGGCAAGTTTCCTAGGAGCAGAAACCAAGACAAGAATGTGCAGCACTTGGTGCACTTATAAAGAGACCAATCTAAGTGTCAGAATGATGGCAGAGGAACATGAAAAAGGAGTTGAGTCAAGATGTCATCTTAAGTCCTTTTTGACCTGTGCAACCCTCTAGAGCCTAAATCGCTCCATGTTCTTGCCCCACGAGGGGTTGGAATGTTGCTTCCGAAGAGACATAACTCTCACAGCCAATGCTGTGAGACATTAGCAGCCAGCACTCATGAATGCTGGTGTGGAGCATACAGCTTCAGATAGAAGTGCAAACATAGTGACAGGAGAGGCAGGAAATGGCCTTCCCACTCAGCTCTTTGTGATAGCTCTCAGCCAGTATACTAAATTCACTGCAGACTATAGTATCTCATTCGATACATATAATGACTTGGTAAGACAGACCAGGTGGATGTGAACTCTCTTCAGAACTGGCTCCTATTCTGTAGAGATGGGAAGGTTCCCAGAAAGACAGAATCACTAGATAGATACAGCCAGCTTGTGTGAGAGGAGTAGGAACCAGAGCCTAGGGCATCATGACTTTGAGTTTTACATGTTTCCTGCTCTCTCTCTCTCTCTCTCTCTCTCTCTCTCTCTCTCTCTCTCTCTCTCTCTCTCTGTCTTACCTAGTAAAGGTATACAGGTGATAGAAAGACTACTGGCAGGACAGAAGACATACACCATGAGGCAGGATGGAAGAAAGCAGGGTGGGTTCACTGAAATGGATTACTGGGGGAATCACATGTGCGATGGGTTAGGATGTGAATTTGTGACAGTTTTTGTGCTAGTGCAATAGTGGCACAAAGCTAGTGTGACTGTGTAGCCAATATCTGATTGGATTTAAGGTCCACTCCTCAAGACAGAATCCACTCCTGACATTGTTTAGGTGGTCAATAACCTGGCAGTAGATAATCCAGGGATCTGGGAGAAAACCAAAATACTATGGCTCTGTTAAAGGAACATAGCAATAAAATGACTCCTAACAGCATTTAGCCATATTCAGAGATCAATGCCTTGCTTAGCCATCATCAGAGAAGTTTCTTCCTGCAGAAGATGGGAACAAATATAGAGACTCGGAGCTAGACTGCTGTGGATATTGCTCTGTATAAATAAACACTGATTGGCCAGTGGCCAGGCAAAGAAGTATAGGCGGGACTAACAGAGAGGAGAAAAAAGGAAACAGGAAGGGAGAGGAGGGCTGCCTGGAGCCACCGCCAGGACAAGCAAGATGTAAGGTACCAGTAAGCCACGAGCCACATGGTAACTTATAGATTAATAGAAATGGGTTAATTTTTTTTGTTTTGTTTTGTTTTTGTTTTTCGAGACAGGGTTTCTCTGTGTAGCTTTGTGCCTTTCCTGGGACTTACTTGGTAGCCCAGGTTGGCCTTGAACTCACAGAGATCCGCCTGCCTCTGCCTCCCGAATGCTGGGATTAAAGGCGTGTGCCACCACCGCCCGGTAAAATGGGTTAATTTAAGATAGAAGAACAGTTAGCAAGAAGCCTGCCATGGCCATACAGTTTATAAGTAATATAAGCTTCTGAGTGATTATTTTATACATGGGTTGTGAGACTGCAGGGGCTTGGTGGGACCTGAAGAAAAGCTCTCCAGCTACACTAGACAACATGCAGAGTGAGAGACATTGGACCATTCAATCCTAAAATAAGATGTCTCTATCAATTCCTTCCTCTCAGGGCTAAGAGACCACTGCAGAAGAGGAGACAGAAAGGTTGTAAGAGCCAGAGGAGATGGAGGGCACTAAGGAAATGATACCTTAGTTTTTCTAAACACAGCATGACCCATACACAAATGAATTAACCGAGACTGTGGCACAGGATCTGTACCATATGAGGTCCTAGCACTGAGAGTGGAAGTGCACAGAGACTTACTGAGTGTACAAACCACTCATAAAACCAGGCCCCATTCCTGACAGTAGGTGCCTAAAATGAATTTAATGGCAATTTTGTAGGTTCTTTGTCTCATAATGATTTGTCAGGGCTTTTCGCTGTTGTTTTTTTGCAAGTTCTTTGCATATATATATATATTATGGTTTTTAGTTTTGTTTTGTTGTTGCTGCTGTTTGTGTGTAGGGGCTATCTGTGTGTGAGAATGTGTGTCTCTGTATCTGTGTTTCTTGGGCTTTTTCTTCAACTCTTTTTCTTCTGCTTATTTGTTTATTTTGTCCTATTCTGGTTTGTTCGTTTTATTTTATTAAACTTTATTTTACTATTGTTCTGTTTTCATAGATGTCTGTTTGTAACCTAATGAGAGAGAGAAAGAAAGGGTATAGATTTGGGTGGAAGGAGAATGGGGGTGGTCTGGGAGGAGCTGGTGGAAAGGAAACCATAATCAGAACTTTTTTCAATTAAAAAATAATAAAGAAATTAACAACTGAAACAAAAGTAAGATTGCTGGGTGGTGGTGGCGCATGCCTTTAATCCCAGCACTGGGGAGGCAGAGCAGGCAGATCTCTGTGAGTTCAAGGCCAGCCTGGGCTACAGAATGAGATCCAGGAAAGGCACAAAGCTACACAGAGAAACCCTGTCTCGAAAAAAATTTTTAAAAAGTAAGATGTGACAGTTTTCGAGGCTAAGATAGTGCAGTCAATAAGGGTCTAGGGTACATCTAGGATGTAATGTGTGGGTCATTTAGGCAAGGCTAAACTTCTATCAGCAAAAGCAAGCTGTATCTGTACTGGGACAAGACTCTCACCCCCTTCATTGTGTCTCCTCTTATTCATCTCTATGTTCTTTTCTATTACTGGCTCTGCATCCTCCTTTAGTTTCCAAATCAATTTTGAGTTGTATGAAAGCCCCTTTCCAACTTAGATAATAAGTAAAGCCCTTTAATCTCAATATGTGTTTTCAATGAAACAACAGAATTTTAGAGGATTAAATTGATCTACAAGAAACCAAGTTATTAAAAGATACTCCCATTTTATTTCAGACATTACACCAACCATCAACAGGGTTCCCAGTGGTTCAAAGAGAAAGAAAATGAAAACAAAATGGCCACGAATTTGTTTATAAGATGTAGACCACAAGCCTTTATGCAGGATGACTTGAGAAATCAGAATGATGCATTCGATAAAGTTTAGACATATGTGAAACCTCATTTTCAAATTGCATCCTATAAACCACAAGGAAAAATCCCATGATGATAATTTATAAAAACACAGAATACTGTATCTGAAGGAAAACTCTACCTGTTCTAATAGATGGACATATCATTGATGTACAATGACCACTATAAACAGAAAACAAAACAACACTAATAAACAACAACAAAAACATTGCCTTCTGTGTCTTAGAACCTGAGAAGTCAGACTACCCTTTGCTCTTTCATTTGGAAATGATGATAGGAATTAGATGAGAATTTTCTTATCATAAAGAAATAATAATAGACCAATAGGAGTTCTTATTAACTTTAATTGTCACCTTGACACAGTCTAGAGTCACCTGAGGAGCCTCAACTAAAGAATTGTGTAGATCAGATTGGTATGTGGGCATGTCTGTGGGGGACTGTCTTCATTTAATTGATACAGGAGTGCTCAGACCACTGTGGGCAACAACATTTTCTGAGCAGTTGGCTCTACATTGCACAGAAAAGCTTTCTCTAATGTGAACCTAGGAGCAAGCCAGCCCAAAACACTCTGTCATAGTTTTGCCTTCAGACTCCTGCCTTGAGCCCCTGTCCCAACTGCCCACTGTAACAGACTATGATCTGGTGATTTAAATTCTGACTAAAGGTGCAGCAGCCATCCAGGACTGGTGAATGCAACTAATTCTTATCTGGTAAAAGAAGCTTTGCAGATACTGCAACCAAGAGCTCGAGATAGGTACATCCTGGATTACTACATAGACCCTAAGCCAAATGAGGGATGTCATGAGAGAGGAAAGAACTCACAGGGGATGCAAATGAAGGATGTAAAGACAAGGCAGATACTGTGAGGTGGAATGCCGAGAACTGCCAGAATTAGCCAGTGTGTAAGAGATGGAATGCTGAGAAATGCCAGAAGCAGAAGTAGCCAGTATGTAAGAGATGGAATGCCGAGAATTGTCAGAAGCAGCCAGTATGCAAGAGAGAAAAACGGAATGAATTCTCCCTCAGTCCAGTAGGAAGCAATGCAACCAAAACTTTGAGTTTGTACTTCCAGTGTCTTGGACCATGACACAATAAATTTATATCATTATTAAACCGCTCAGGTTAGGTAATTTGTTATAGCTACCTTGAAAAATGGATATGCATGTTGCTCCTTGGGAAACACTCTTCAATAGCAACAGCATTGTAAAAGGATGAAGCGCTGTGTTCTCCCCACTGCCTGGGTATCTGAGCTAAGCACAAGGCCATTCACCAACATTCTAATCTGGAGTACATACTGGTAGCTCCCATTGTCCCTGGGGCCAGTGACCCCACACAAAAGTTTCTCCTCTGGGCCTATCAGTCAGTATCCATCTGTGTCAAAAGCATCCAGTAGTGACAAGAGTGGGCTCAGATGACAAAATTGCTCTTCATTCTATAAAGATCTTTTTAGTAAACAATACAGCATATATTTTCATTCTTCCCCCATCAGAATGAAGAGACAAACTTGTTAGTATGTGTTCACAGAGAAAGAATTAAAAAAGAGGAGAAGGAGGAGGAGAGAGAGAGGAGAGGAGGAGAAGAAGAAGAAGAAGAAGAAGAAGAAGAAGAAGAAGAAGAAGAAGAAGAAGAAGAAGAAGAATAGAAAGACACCAAATGTAAAATGCTATTGCTTCACATACCCAGGGACAAGCTAGGGCTTTGAGACTTCATGAATCTTAGCAGTTAGCCTACAAAATGCAATTCAATGTTTTTAACTTCATGATATATACTCATGTCAGTGGATTTAAGATAAGGAAAATATTTTAGTGAAAAACGAAACTTCTGGTGAATAACTTGAGGAATGTAGAGTAATATATAAATATTTCTTTCTCCTCTGTCAGAGATATTCTGAGCCCTGTTGAGTTTTTACCCCTGTCACTGCCATTTACTTATACAGAAAACAATTTGAGAAGAGCAAAGAAAAGAAGCAGGGATACTGGAGGAAAGGGGGAAAAGCAAGGGGCAGGGAAAGAGACCATTAAGAAAAGAAGGTGTGGGAATAGTTGCATTTGTAATGATCAAAGGATCCTAAAAGACAAGAAACTTGATGCATTGTTGATAATAACAATGCTAATTGATTGATGGGGAAGAGAGAACTTATTTATTCCCTGCATTTCTTAGAGAGAGGGGGAGACATTCAGCTGGCAAGTTTGACTGCCTTGAGCTATTCAGCATTCACCTGCAACAGCCCTCTACCATGTCCTGTGCCAGCCTCACACTGCCCAGCTCTAATTTTGCCTCCACAAAAGTACTGACACTGTGGCTCTTCTTTGAAGCTTGACAAAGAACAGGTATAAACATTAGTGGGGTATGATTTGGCATAGGGACTGTCTGTTCTAAATCTACTTGTTTCCTGATGAAAGTAAGAAAGGCTCCACTGAGATGTTGTTGACTCACGTACAGTCCCTGTAGCAGAGGGGCCAAAGGGGAAGCCTTGAAGAATGGAGCCTTCCTATATGTGAGTCCTAGTGAGGAACGCTGTGTTCTACCATATGGATGCCTACAAAACAGAAGGATGGTAGGATGCAGATAGTGTCTAGTTATACTGGGTCTACACTATTCTAGAGCTATTAGTTTTCACAAGAACAAGAGAAAAAGTTGGACTCTGAGGAGATCAGAAACCTAAGTTACATAGTTAATGAATACTATAGTTAGAATCAATCCAGATCTACAGAGATACAAAAGTTAAAATATTTTTGCAACAATATTTTTCTATCTTACGATGGATCTAAATGATGTGGGGTGGCAAATGTTTGCATTAAATCTGACAGGTCAAAGGAGCAGACTGCAATGGAAGGTAGTTGCATGACATGTCAGTAAACACTTATTAAAAGGATAGCCTGAAAAATGGAAAATCGTTCATGGATCAGATCTTTTTCTAAAGGTAGTGAGGCTTGTTTGAGTCTCCCTTATACAACAGGGTCCTGGGAAAGAGTTCTATATTTCTACCTGCAGCCACCGCCTAATATCAGAGTCAGATAGGTGTTAAAAATGTTAGGGAAGGAACTCAGTGGGAAGTTTCCTGTCTGTTTAGCATGTTTCCCAGCACTTGCTGTGCTTCCCTCAAGCTACTGTCTTCACCTCAGAGTTCATGCAGAATCTCTTGCCATGTTTGATAACCACTTAAAACCTTAATTGGTAGTGTTCTGTTCCAACATTCGTTAACAATAGCAAATTACTTACGGATGAGATGCTGCCAACGAAAGTGCTAAACAAAAAGTTTCTCCACTTTTGTGAAAGGAATAAGATAAAAGAAAGGCAGAGAGAACGGAAGAGCCATTTCCTTTGCCAAGAATCTTGCATAGTGATTTCCTGTATCTTTAATACTCATTGTGAAGGACCTAAGTAATTATAGTTTCTTTTTTCCATTTGCATAGTTCAATAAACTATTTTGTAGCAGATTTTATGCTACCACCAGCCTTATTTTAAACCACAGTCCAATTTTGACCTATGGATATATCTTTAAAAAAAAATCTGTGGTTCATAATTGTATTGCTGAATAATTTCATTTTGTGTTCTTTTAAAAGTTTATTTAAACAGAATTCTAGGGTAATAACCAAAAACCCATTAGGCCCGAGAACCATTATATACACTTAATGTGACTTCAACTTCGTCTTTCTTCAATTATGAAACAATATATGCTCATTTTGAAAACTTGAGACAACATAATAAATACAAACACCATGACTGCAAAAGGGGTCAACTTTTTGAAAAGTCTAGACTATAATTTATAATTTTATTTCATATGTTATCTTTCCTACCATTTCTCAGTATTCCCCCAATGGTATCCCCACTCAGCTTTCAGTTCTGACACATTCCCAATTTCTGTCAAGGATTCCCAATTCCATCATCTTGTCAGCGAGGTAAGGGGAAGGGAATTATAGATGGGGAAGTGAGAAAATGTCAACATGCTATAATGTCCTATGCAAAGGTAATTGTCTTTGAGAATTCTTCCTTAGCTTTTACTACTACCTGTCATCAAAGGAAAAGAATAGAGTTGTCTCTCTCCTTTCTGTTGCCTTTCTCTAAATTATCAAAGCATGTTGCTCCCTGGAGAGTTGATGATGTGCAATTGAAGGTTGGTTATTTATTAGAACACTTTGGAAAAATTTAAGTTCTATGAACCAGGAATGTGCTTTGCTATATTTGTATCTAAAATTCTTGCCCTAGCCCAATGACAGATATTTAATTCTTTTAGTCTCCATAAATGTTCAATAGTAATTCAAAAAGTCTCTTGAGAGGCTTTTGTAGCAGACAACAGGCTTCCAATTTCCATTTTGTACTCATAACCTTATTCATGTGTTTTCTTTGGTGATACTGAGAGGAAGAGGATAAATCTTCCTCTGTTCAGATCATCTGAAAGTATAGTCAATCTGACTGTCCTTTTATCTCTACTCCTAAATCCAGCAGCCAATCATTCCCCTCAGTGTTGCGTTTGAGGGCACAATGGTGTAACAAAGCATTGGTGTAGCATGAATCTTAACGAGTCTTATTAATAAAACAAACTCAGGGCCAGGTATTAGGGTGAATGCTGGAAGACCAGAGAAGCAGAACAAGCCACAGCTACCTTGCCTCACCAATTCCTCAGCTAATCCTGTTTCCTCAGACTGGATGTCCCTCAGCTGAACTATGCTGTTCAAAAGCCTAAAAGCTTAACCAGGCTCTAGTTTCCTAAACTACCTTTCTGCTTCCTGCCATCACTTCCTGGGATTAAAGGCTCTTGTTACCATGCCTAGCTGTTTCCACTGTGGCCTTGAACTCACAGAGATCCAGGCGGATCTCAGCCTCTGTAATGCTAGGATTAAAGGTGTGAATGCCACCCATTTCTGACCTCTGTATCTAATGGCTGTTCTTTTCTCTGACCCAGAGAAGTTTATTATGGTGCACAATATTTTGGGGAACACAATATCACTACACATTGGTTGCTCAAGCAATAGGTATTTATTCTGGTAATTTTCTATAAGTTAAAATTCTGAGTTCAAAGCACCAGATGGCTGTATTCACCCATGTGTGGTAGTATTGTGTTTCCCAAAATATTGTGCACCCTAATAAACTTATCTGGGCTCAGAGACAAAACAGCCACTAGATACAAAGACTAGAAAATGTAAATAGAAGATGATGTGAGGAAAATAGTTCTGGTCTTCTCAATCCCCTTCCCTTCATGTCTCTTTAACACATACCTATTTCCAAGCTTCATTCTACGAACATGATTTATTGCCATGAGCCCTAATATCTCTCTAATAACTTCTTTAATACTTGGATTAGTCAAGGTAGGTGTCTATTTTCCATAACTAGATGGCACTCACACCTTTAATCCTAGCATTTCAGAGGTAGACATCCCTCTGGATCTCTGTGAGTTCAAGGCCACATTGGAAATAGCCAGGCATGGTAACACACGCCTTTAACCCCAGAAAGCAAACCTTTAATCCCAGGGAGTGGTGGTAGAAAGCAGAAAGGTATATAAGGCATGAGGACCAGAAACTAGAAGCATTTGGCTGGTTAAGCTTTTAGCTGGTTAAGCTTCAGGCTTTTGAACAGCAGTTCAGCTGAGAGCCATTGGGATGAGGACACAGAAGCATCCAGTCTGAGGAAACAAGACCAGCTGAGAAGTTGGCCAGGTGAGGGTAGCTGTGGTTTGTTCTGTCTCTCTAATCTTCCAGCTTCACCCCAATACTTGGCTCTGAGTTTGTTTTATTAATAAGACTCTCTAAGATTCCTGCTACACCCATGTCTTTACATGGCTATCACTTTGTACTTACATTCTAATGTCCTCTTTTTTTGAAAACTCTTATGACATCTTTATTAACTTATTTGTGTGTGTACCATTGTGTGTTGTGTGTGTGTGTGTGTGTGTGTGTGTGTGTGTGTGTGTGTGTAGTGTGGTATGTCTGTATGTACATGAGTCCCATGGCACACATGCAATGGTTAGAGCATAACTTACAGGAGTTGGTTTACGAGGGCCTTTGGAATTGAACTCAGGTTGTCAGGCTTGGTGGCATGTACCTTTACACACTGGGCTGCCTCAGTAGCTTCCCTCTTCTTATAAATATACCATCAATATCATTATCAACTCATTTTAACTTAGTCCCTATTTTAAAAACACAATCCTCAACCACAGTCTTACTCAGACATACTAGGGATTAAGAGCTTCAACACATGAATTTTAAGATACACATTCAGCTCCTAATACTGAAGGGCTGCTGTACAGACTTGGTACATAAACATCAGCAGTTGAGGAACTTGTCTGGAAATTCATATCATTAGCCACATAAAATTAGAAGAAATTATTGAAATCTCCAATCCTAGAGGCAGCTTCTGAGAAGATGATGTGAGGAAAATAGTTCTGGTCTTCTCAATTCCCTTCCCTTCATGTCTCTTTAACACATACCTATTTCCAAGCTTCATTCTACAAACATGATTTATTGCCATGAGCCCTAATATCTCTCTAATAACTTCTTTAATACTTGGATTAGTCAAGGTAGGTGTCTATTTTCCATAACCAAGAACAGGAACAGATATGATGTTTTAAACATCTTTTTAAAACTCTCTGGTGTTCTGCTCACTGACCTGTATAGTCACTCATATCCTAGTAAGAGCCCTCAGAAAACATCAAATCAGAATGGAGATTTCCACAATTTGGGGGATCAGAGAATTAGATGATCATTCATTGACCATGATCTAAAAGTGTAGCCAGAAGTTTTTTGATGTCCTACCTGGTCTGCAGCTGCTGAGACTCAAGTAAACACTCAGAGACATATTAATTAAAACTGCTCAGCCATTATTAGCTCAGGCCTACCACTGACTAGCTCTTAACGCTTAAACTCAGTCCATTTCTGTTAATCTCTATGTTGCCACATTTTCTCTGGCTTTACCTGTGTGCCGTTACATACTGCTCCCTGGATGGCAGGCTGGCATCTCCTGACTCAGCCTTTCTCTTCCCAGAATTCTTTGCTTGTCCCACCTGTACTTCCTGCCTGACTACTGGCCAATCAGTGTTTTCTTAAACCAGAGTACAAAAGCATCATTCCATATCATAAAGGGGTAAAAATAATTCAAGGATACGTGAAAGGAACACAAGTACAATCCCTGGCTGGACAAACACTTTCTATGAATTCTACATTAAGCTGATTGTACATCATGTTTGTTTGCATACCCTGATTTCTACGGTTATTTTTCTCAAAGAATCTATTGCTAGTTCTCCATTCATCCTCAACTGTGTCCCAGTTTAGATAATACATAGTACTTTTAAAAAATGTGTCTTGATCATCAGTGTTGACCCCCCAGGTCCACAGAAAGAGCTAACATAAGTAGTTAAACATGTATATATAATTATCCCCCTTTCTTCTGGGAGATGCTGGAGATTTTGAAAGGATGATATTTCCCTGTGGATAGCTCCTATATGGAAAGGAGATGAGAGTCTGGAACCCTTCCATGTTTCTGTTATCACTGATGGGAATAATGGCTGCTTATTTAAGAAAGATACATTTCATTGCAAGGTGTGAAGCCCACCTGTTGTCAGAAACTCTGCCAATATTCAGGCTCCTCTGGGCTCAGTTCTTTGTCTTCCTATACCCTCCCTATGCTTTGCCTAGATGAGTCTCCCAACTTGATCAGTAGGCAACCAACATACCACTAATTAGGACGCACAAGGCATAGCGGAGGATGATTAGCTCATGATGAGCACACACTGCCTCCAGTTGCCTTGTTACCATTATAAATAGATTAGAAATCTGGGGAGCATCTGTAATTTTCCCTCACAGAGGAGAATCTGAAATTGACATGTTGAAATGAGAATGTGTCAAGTAGCACTTTCTAATTGACAAAGATTAACTTTATTTCTCAGTACCCCTCCTTTGAAAAGTTCCAGCTGCTGATAGAAGAAACCAGCAATCTTCTAATTGAACCATAAGATTTTGGAAGGATGGGATGAGAAAATGATTTTGGCACTCCAAGGAACAGGTGCATTGTTGACAGAGACAATCATGTGGTTCCCAGGTGATTCTACCCAGAAACCAGAAGAGACAAATTGGGGACAAAAGAATCAATTCTGCTTTCTTTTTGTTGCTGCAGCTGCTTCCTTTCTCTTCTTGTCCACTGTGGTTGAGCAGGATGTTCATGTCAGCCAGCTCCTGGTCACTGGCAGCAGTAATCATCTGCAAGTAAGATATGGAACAAGACACCACATCTTAAGAATCTTCCAGAAGTCCCAAAGAGAAGGAATCAGGCCTTCTTCATGGGAAAACATCTCTAGAGTCCAGTGGCCTTCTTCACATGGGACACTTTGGACCAGAGGTGCTTCAGCTCCAGAAGTCTCCTCTTATGAAACCAGACCGCAAGATTCTTGAGTAGCAAATCATTGAGGGTCCCAACTTATGTGGTTAATTTCTAATAGCTAAAATGTCATCACTAACCAAAGAATAAGCATAATGACAGATGCATGTGTGGCTGTCATTATCCATCTCCATGTTGTTGATGACATTTTGAGAATAATTTTCATTTTCTATGCACAGCCAGAATCAACTCCTCCCAAGCTATGACTAAATGAAAGGCACTCTACAATTATGTGGTCTGCATTCTGGAAGCTAAAACTGGTGCATTCCCACAAATTATTATTTTATTGGATTGTTTCTCAAAGTTTGTGAAGAAGGAACATACAGCAGTGACTGTTAGAGAGGCTTGGAGAGATCCAAGGACTTGCTTGCACATAATGTCATAAGAGCATTGCAGGGGAAGTGAATTACAAGAAGCAAGTTATTTACAAATGCCTGAGCTCAGACATATGAACAAGCAATGTCAAGCTGTTTTTGCCCCATTGGTACAGCTATCTCTGGGTGTACCCACAAGGTAAGAATTAGCATATTTCAGAATCTGGGAGACTTTGAGATTCCTTCTGCCATGTGTTCCTGGCATCCTGGAGGAGAGGAGCCCATCTCCAGCCCCTTCCATATAGTATAAGAAGAGTAATATCAGTTATATTAAGAAAGAAAAGAATAAAAGAAAGTGACTCTGGGGACCAATGTAAGAGAACAGATCTTAAAATTCTGTTCATTTTTTGAGAGAGCCCAGAATGTTTCTCTAGATAATTCCAATTGTCCCACCCTTGTCATATAATCCAACTGAGAAGATGGTTAGATCATTTTTAAACTGTTATGGATGAGGAGCCAGGGCAATAGGAGCAGTTTTTCCGAATCAATTCATTATTTATGTGTTCTTATCCACATTATACCATTTAATATAAGTCCCAACTTTGTAAAACAAATGACTTTATCCTCAATTTAAAAATAAGAATATTGGACCATATTTGTCAGTTTTTCCCTAAGGGATTCAGATAATTGCAAGGGGATAGCTCTAATTCCAGGAACATGTATTGGCCATGAGAATTTGACCTCAACTGAGATTCTCCTCCACAATCTTTGTATCCAATATTCCATTGCCCTTGTAAAATGAACATATATATCTACTCATGATACATAGATTGAAAATACAGAGAGTTTTCAAGAGCACTCTGCTTTTCTAAGAATTAAGTAAGGTGAGGTAAGTTAAGGGACATAAAGATAGAGTAGATCCTTGGGCAGTCAAGGATGGTCTGCCTTGGTCCCTTTCAGCAATGCTGGGAAAACAGACCTGAACACTTGGCAGGATCTGGTGTGTGTCAGGATGTGACATTCCTATTGTATCTATTTTCTCTCTGGCCTTCTTCCTTATGAACAGGGCCAACCTCTTTAAAAGGTGAATAGAAATCATATGAGCCTTGGGTCAGACAGTGTGTTGAGCAGCCTTATTTCAGTTTAATGATGGGGGAAGCAAAAGCATCTGGCCACAGGCTGCCAAACAATTGGGTTGGCAAGGCAACAGAATGAGGGGTGCTAGCAGCAATTAAATGATGAACACACATAGGATGTTATGTTCTAATCCCTCTGAATATTGTAATATGGAAGCCATACTAGCATATAACCAGGCTGTCTGGTGATACCCAGTGGTCTGCAGTAGTAAAAATACAGTTTCACATTTTCAAGGAGGTATGGGGTAGCTCTAACTTCGCATTATTGTAAGAGACATGGACTTAGGTCTGTTGTGATTTTATGTGTAATAATATAAGAGTCATATTCCCCTTTCAGTCTGAGTTTATCCCTTAAAGGGCTAGAAGTTCTTCTAACATGCCCATATCTACAATCTTACACCACTTGGGAAATTGGAAATGTGCTTTTCACATTCCTGTGAATCTACACATCAGTTACCAAGGCATGAAATGGTGTGTATTTGTGTGTGTGTGTGTGTGTGTGTGTGTGTGTGTGTGTGTGTGTGTAATTTAGAGTTTATAATAAGCTGCTGAGGGTCAGTGATCTAACTTGTGGCTCAAAGCTTTTTGTAAGGAATAATTCAGATACACTAACATAATAGTGTTACCCAAGGTAACACAATTAGGTGACTCTCAATATTTCTGTTTTTGCCCAAGAAGAAAGGGGCAAATCTGGAAGCTGTTCTTACATCTGTAGTTTAAAGAGCTTGTATCAGAAGCAAGAAGGTGTGACTCCTACCCATCCCCTGTCTCTGAGTTATTTTGGTGGCAGAGAAAGCTGTGATTCACAAATTTCAACAAGAATCTTGAGAATCTGCTGATGGAGTTGACAGCTGGGCTCCAGCACCTCAGTGCCTCTGTAGGCTTAACTGCCAGGTCTAGAACAGCCTCGGAGAATGCAATTCTAATACAAAGAGATTCTTCACCATTGAGAGCCCTGCACAGAAACAGATAAAGCTAACCATAACTCTCTGCCTTCTCCCTTTCCTTCAGTCTACTACTGGGAAATCTGACAGACTCATGCTGGTGGTGATGACAGAATCTCTATTCTTAGCCAGGGCTTGGACCAAATGACTGGACTGACTCAAACTATTCCATTGTTTTTATTTCAATTTGGTTCATTGTTAATCTGGTGGACCAACCTCATTAACGCATACATAAAATAAACAGAAGAACTCAGTCCAGTGGGAAGCAGCATTTTTTCATTGATGGGGATTTCAGATAATTTATATCATTGGAGAAGTTCTAAATTTAAAATCTATTAAAGAAATATAACCACTGTGAGTTATAAACTGATAGACTGAAAAGCTCACTACTTCTTGTGGAGATTCCTAAGGAACACTCTTGATATTTGAGGAAGAAAACTATATAAACTCACAACTTGTGAGGCTGAGCATGAAGTTTGGTGAGAAAACACTGGTGTAGGTGTGTCAGGCTCTAGGTTCAATTCCCCAGACTGCACAAAAGAAATGCAAAGATGAGTATGACTCAAGAATAATGATATTAAGAATTATACAACTTTCTAAATAAATTCAAATATAAAGAAAGCCACATTTTCCTAATCCCTTATATTCAAATGCAATTCCAGAATGGTTGATTAGTTTTCAAAACATCAAATAAATTATTGGTCAAATCTTTCTGGTTTCTTAGGTTTCTGAAGTACTCAGAAATCTATCAGATATTTTATTCAATAAAGAGATATAAACATCTCACTTACATTCCTTGATGCATGCCATAGTTCGCATTCTCTTAATAACCTAGTGTGAAGAACAGAGTCATCTACCCATCCAAGGACCAAAGAAGAAAATGTGAAATTGGTGTTATAAACCAAACAGCTAACAGGAGGAAGGAGTAGATTGAAGGGTAGAACTATTGCTCCCCAATTGTAACTGTAATGGTTTGAATAATGAACTCTATAGGCTCATATATTTGAATGCTTGGTCTGCAGTTGGTGGAACTATTTGGGAAGGATAAAGAGGTGGGACTTTTTTGGAGAAAATGTGTCACTGGTGTAGGTTTTAAGGTTTCATAGCCAACTCCATTCCCAGTTAGCTCTCTCTTCTCCATGCCTATGCACCAAAATATAATCTCTCTCTGTCTGCCTTATGCTTGTAGATCAGAAGTCAGCTCTTAGTTACTGCTATAGTACCATGCCTGCCTGCCTGCCTGCCTGCCTGCCTGCCTGACTGCCTAGTGCCATGCTCCCTTGCCATGAGGGTCATAGTCTGTAACCCTCAGAAACTGTGAGCCTCTAAATTAAATTTTTTTTGTAAGTTGCCTTGGTCATGTTGTCTCTTCACAGCAACAAAAAAAAAAAAAAATAACTAAATAACATCTTCAAGAACTAAGTGGCATTTCCAGATCAACCACTCATTGGAAATTGACATGGGATTCAAAGTCTTTGCAGTTACCAAGTTCTGTGCTCAAAGACCTAGTCATTTACACTTGAATAACAAACATGGATATTGATTTAAACAGACCATTTAAGAGAAGTTCTACTAAGGATATAGAAACTAAACCTGTCTAGCAAATTACTATTGTTCCAAGCTGTTCATTCCCTCTCTGTACTGGAAATATTTATCCACGCCTTACTCTGTGTAATCTAGTAGTGACTACCAAGACAGGAGGAAGAGTCTATTTCCTTAGGCCTTGATGTTGGACGTGGCAATGCGAGCAAAGGTAAATAGATTGACAAAAAGGGTAAATAGGCACACCATGTTTCAATGTGTCTCCTGTGGACTTCTGCAATTCTCTTGCAGAGCAGACTCAAAGTGCCTGAAGCCCACATCCAGAGAAGTCTAACAGATCCAGTAGACCCTTTGAGATCACCAAACCACAGTTTCTTTCCATATCTGCAGGGGAGGTGGCCACACAACAGTATTGCAGCAATGTCTGATGGATTTAGTAGGTAAAAAAGAAAATCACTAAAAGAGAGACTTCTCAGCCAAGTATGTAGCTTTGATGTACAAAAATACATTTATTTTCAACAATTTCAAAACCACTGTCTTTTTTTTACAGTAGAAATATTCAAATGGAACAATAAAACCAAGAACAGTATATGTACATATACTGTATATATATAGATATGACTCATGCACTGTATTCCAGTGTTTAGTACACATATTGCAATTGTAAACCCTTGAAATGAAAAGGATCTTTAGAAACATTTCTAACTCTGACCTATGCTGTATCCAGCTAGATTTCTCTATCACGTTCTCCCTGTGTCTCACAAAGAGGAACATGAACAGCATCCTGTGAAGGTTAATAGGTACAAAATGTGGCCTTTCCTTTCATATATATATACAGTATATCATTCTTTAAAATGAGTGTGCTCAGACAGAGCCTGGAGACAAAAACAATGCTTACAGCATGGTGTGAAGTGGTCCTACTGAAAAGAATTGGCATGTTAAACATGTGGAGGGGCTGAGGTGCTAGGAAAGTGAATAAGGGCTTTGAAAGCCATTCACCCTAGAGGCAAGAACTACCTTAAGGGAACTGGAGGCAGACATCCAACTTTAAGGAAGTTGTGTAACATCTGACAAGCAAATAGCACAGCTTTGCTAAAATCATTTATGACTAATATCATTAAAGGCTAGGCCTCTAATTGGCCTGCAGGGTTTGTTTGCACAGACTTGGGATTCCACAAACGGCACCTCCAGTCTCCCCTCTGACTCTTCTCAGCCAATTGATGCTCACTGAACCTAATATCATGCCCAAGGACTGTTTTGAGCTCTGAACAGCTTGAAACTCACCATGAGCAATGCACATATTCATGGAATCCAATTAGAAACAGAAACATCAGGACCCTTAGATATGTTTTGGCTTCTTTAGAGAGTACTGCTCTCTCAAGCTGATAAATAGCATCCTTTTTGTTCTCTTTTTGACAAAAAGTCTTATCTCCCCAACTAGCTTTCAGTTTGAAGTCTCTACTAGGCCTTGTGACTTCTTCCATGTTATCTTAGGAAGAAAAACAACCCCCATGTTCTCAGATGCCAATGAAGTCTTTCCTTTGTCAATTGCCCAAAGAAGCCCACCCCACCCCATTTATATACATAAGCAGAAACCATCTATGGTGTGGACAGAGACGCAAGAGTTGAGTGTGACAGACAGCTGGAGAGCATCCAGAATCCAACACATCAAGCAGGCTGGGGGGTGGTCAGCTCTGAAGGTGAGTGCATAAGCCAACGCACACATCTTTCTTTTTTTTCTGTTTTCTTTTTTACTAAACATTAAATTATTTCTTAGGAAATAAAAAGCTATTTACATTGTAGTTATATACAATATGCCATCTGTAGCCTCAGTATTGACATGCACGAGGCAGGGCCTCTTTCGGAAAGGTGTGTGTGCCTTTGGCAGCTACGTCCACTCCCCCCTCAACCTACATCCTGCAATTGAACCAGGGGATGGGATGTGTTGTGTGTGTGTGTGTGTGTGTGTGTGTGTGTGTGTGTGTGTGTATGTGGTATGGAGGGTGGCAGGGGTAGGAGAGATAGAAATTAACAGAAACCCAACTCAAAAAAAGACAGAAGGACACAAGAAGGTCTTTGCTCTACCAACAGGAGAGTAAAGCAAGGAGCCTATGGGAAGATGCATCCCTAACACAGATATAACCATGTATTCCTTCATCCCATTGTGATCAACTAAGGATGCCTTTGTGTCCTCCCAAAGCTCAGCATCTGTCTATTTATGAAGAGACCCTTGGTAAACAAAAGGTAAAAAAGACATTTTCATTTTTCCATAATAATAGTAATAATAGTCATCAAAAATAAAAAGTCAGGAAGGTGATTGACCACTCGACTTCTTGGTTAAACACTAGTACAGTTGGGGATCTCCTTTGTGCTCTCGCTGTTTGCAATGGTAGCAATGCCTCCTGCATGAGAGAAAAAACACAGAGAGGAAACAGAGTAAGTTCCACAAGCTGTTGTGCCTTTGCTTCATTCACTGCCAAATACCAAACTGCCTGGAACAGATTGTAATACATTTTAACTAGGTACAGCATCTGGATATTCCTACCAGGTCACAAGCTTCTCATCCTCCTCCCATAATAGAATATAGGTAGGACCAATAGGTTGACGGTCATATTACACTATAGTGTTCATTACAGCAATAGCTAGCATGTAGCAAACACTACGGAGCAGACACTATACTAATCCATAGCATCATTTAACAAGGGGGACAATTTCAGAACAGATTTCCAGACAATATATGACAAATAGACAGAATCTTGGTACTATTATTCACATTTTACAGTTGAGGAATGTGTAATACTGAGCACTCACAAGGTTTGCAGATTGCCGAACTAAAAGGTAGTCCATACCTCATTCTGCATTCATGTAAGTATTGTTAGGGACTTCTATGCCTTTGGATTTATAGGTTTAAAAGGGAAAAAAATGTCCAATAGTAATGGACTTCATCCTCCATTGGGACACCCATATTTCCAATCTTTATTAATTCTAATGGAAAAATATATATAGTCTGTCAATTTCATGTGGCTGGAGATGGCAAATGAATTATCAACCAAGATTATGTCACCATAACCAGTGCTTCCCCCATCCTTGCAGTCCAGGACTGTCTGGTGGCACATACAATGCCAGCTAATGACAGAATATCTGGAGGACACAGGACTCTGAGTGTGGTAGCACAGGCACACATACCTATGACCCGTGTGTCCAGCTCTTTGTCCAGCAGCTCCTCGGGCTCGGTGAAATCACTGAGTGTGATTTTCGGGGCGTTTTCACTTTGGCTCACTGACCCGATCATCTCCTGCTCCTTGTCATGTTGGACTTGGGCATAGATGTTGATCCAGGGGATTTTCCTACATGAGGTAGAAACAAAATCAAAGTGAGATAAAAGAGCATGCCTGAAATAAGCAATAATAAGTGCTGAAGGGTAGGTAGAGGAAATGTCATTAGCAGGAACAGTCAGTGTCAGAGAAAATGCCTGGCCACACAGAGACACTGAATCCAAGGATGCAAGACTAGCCAAAAACCAAGATGCCCAGGTGATACTGAACCCACAGAGGAACCCACTTCCTCTAAAGGGGCAATGGTGTTGATCAGTTACTCAGTAAAGCCTGAAAATATTTATCTGTTATTACATTTGCAAAGTAGCTGGACTTTGAGTCTTATGAGACTCAAATAGCATCTTTCACTAAGTTGACATGTATGTAATTGATTCCTATTGTCTTATTTTATGAACAGTTCAAAATATCAGACTCATAGCCATTGTTATGCTTTTTAGAGTAACACACTTGGGTCAAACATATAAAATATTTTGATAGTTTCCTTCTCTGTTTAATGGGAATAACAGTAGCTTCTTTTTAGGATTGAGAGTATGTTAAGGAAAGGATTAAGAGAAGCTAAATAACTTCCCTGAAAGACATAAAAGGAGTAGGTTTGTAGGCATGAGGCTTAGAAGTTAGGTTTGGAAGAAAGTTCAGACTGAAATTTTACTGAGACTGACTTCTTCTCTGCCCCTGCCGGCATGATATCCTGCCTGACTCTCTTCCAGTCTCAGCAGGCTCCTCCCCATGCCTAAAATCTAGAGCTCCCCATACAGTTATGTGGACAGCTTTCAACCATGGTCTTCAGTACAATGTGACTTGTGACTCATAGATCCAAACTGGATGGATTTGGGATCTTCATTTTGCCAAGTTCTCAGGAGTGGCTGATATCAGTGCCGCTCGGTGCCTATCAATCTCAACATTGAATTGTAAGAATCTATACAAAAGACTATTCCCCATGGGGACTTGACATTGAACCAACTGTTCCCTCTATCTGTATAAGACATCTATGGTTCTCATTGTGATGTTTCATCCCATCTTTCTGAATTTGGCTCATATGCCACTTCTGAAGGCTCCTTTGATCCCTAATCTCTCTGGGTTTAATGTATAATTGTAAAACAGGGTCTACAAAAATTAGTAAGGTATGGGCTTTGGTTGATATAGTAGCTGATGTTTATTGACTTGTTCTGTCATTCTCATTAGACTAAAAGGTTATATGGGCAAGGTCTAGGTGGCCTATGTTCATAGCTATACAGTTAACACATAGTTGCATTTATTAGATGTTTGTTGAATGACTCAACATAATATTCAAAACTCGTGCTTTATGCATTTTGCTAGACTGGTTTTCAATAAAATGGCTGCACTTTTATGTTGGCACATCATATCCAGAGGGTATTTTTCTTACCTCATTGAATGGTGGGGATGTTGAACTAAATTCTAAAATGACAGAAGGCCAATAAATGTCTTCTAATGCCTACTTTACACCAGTGTTCCATGCATTCCTACAGGTTCATCTCTCTCTTGTCCTAGTTTCAATCAGTAAAATTTTTATGCTTGTATCTTCTGCATTCCATTCCAACCCCAAATGAGACTGAAAGTGGTAATATTTAATGAAGTTTTCCAGGATACCTCTCAAAGAAAATTCTGAAAATAGGTTTTAAACACACACTTGTCTCTATCTTTCCTCTATGCTCAATCTTCATGTCTTTGTTTTCTTTCCAAAAGGCTGTGTCCTCATGTTTCCTTTCCTACTGGTCCACACCAATGTGACCCAATTTCTGATACCTTAAATATGCATGATCTGGGAGGCAAAAACCTACATACTCCATGAATGTACAGAATTGAAAATTTGGGGGTTGTAGTATCAATTCAGTTGAAAGAAGTGCTTGTATAACATTCATTGAGCTATGGATTCAATCCCCAGCATCCCTCAAACTGGCCATGGGGTACATGCACTTAGGAGATAGGTGCATAAGGTCATCCTCAGCTATATAATGTGTTTGAGGCAAATCTGGAATAAAGGCAAAAAAGAAAATCTAGAGAAAAATGTAGATAGGCAGACAGACAGACAGATAGACAGACTGACTGATTGGCTCTTACTTTGATTTTTAGGTAAAAACAGATATAGTCTAATGAATTAAATTATTTCTAATTAGAAAACTACAATTGCTTATGACTGTTAAGTTCAACTGTAATATTAATATTCACTAGGTCTGGGGGCAGTAAAGCCATTCCTGATCATACAATTTGTCATCTACCCTTCCTGCTTAGCTAAAGACACCTGTGAGTGTTTGTACTCATTAGGCCTTACAATGACTGCTCACTTTATTTCAATCCCTGTGAGTAAACATGTTTTCATCTTCAATAGATGACTGGAAGGGACTGACTTTGACATCACAATTTGTAACATTATAAAAAGCTGTCAAGTTGCTTTTCATTGCTTAGCACATCCACTTGTAGAATTTTAGAAGATGTCTGTCAAGTCTGAGCTCTGTGTTTCCATAAAGAGATCAAGGGATGTTTCTTGATCCATATATCCATACAGGTTTAAATAAAAGGAATAAGATGGAGGAGCACAAGAATCCTAAAAAGCAAGCAACCAAACAAAATTAGGTACAGTGTATATTCATTTGCTCCAGCTATGGAGAAAGCAGACTTTGAACTATAATGAAAGTCCTATTGAGAAAAAAAAAGGTAGGAAGAAATATAAGGGCTCTAACATTTTCTTGAATAACCAGAAAAACACAGTGACAGAAAGCAGGTATTGTTGAGGATTTTTTGGAAAGTTAAAATCACTTCACAAGGATTTTTAATTATATTGTAAGGTGGATGTCTGGAAACAACACTCACTATCTATGAAGCAGATGCAATATGAGGGGTGAGGTGATATCTGCTTGAAGGATGTTTGGGGATCTTACTTCCCTCTCCTTTTCTTAACCAGCCTTGTTGGGTGATTCTAAGTGCAGAGAACATAGTAGGAACTCAATATGTATTTGTTGGATGAACAAACATTTAAATTAGTTTGTGCTGGTAGTTACATCAAGAGAAAATTTTGCTTGTAGATAAGGTATAGCAAATAGCCTAGAAATAAAAATACAACTGTCCCCATTACCTTGTCTAAGCCACTCACCAATGTTAGGTAGCCAGGTGTAACTACATATATTTTGATTAAAGTCAACATTAAAAGCCAAGTTACCATATCAGTGCAGATTATGATGCATTCTCATTATTATAGAAATGCTATTGGATGGTAATGAACAAGGCAAAGGGGAGTGCAAGATCCAGGAGGCTGTCTGACCTTTACTTGTTTGCTAGCTGGCATGCCCTGCACAGCCACCACTGGGATTCTACAAGACAGGAAGAAAAGAAAAGGCCAGGGAAATAAAAGAAAATTCAGCCAAGTATCAACCAAAGGCCTGGAGCATTGGGAGGAAAACACAGAACAGGAACGTGAGCTAGGAAAGTAAAGGTTAAATTTTGGCTTAATGCTGTTTATCCAGTTTGACTGGCACTAATCCACTGTCAGACAAAGAAAGTTCTGGCTGATAATTGAGAACTACAAAGTAGAGTGATTCTGAGATATCATTATCTAAGTGGATTCAGGTATGAAAGTCTACAAAGTTAGAGTTGTCAACGTAAAGAATTTGACTTTCTAGGGAGTTTAGTCTCCTTTCAACACCAAGAGAAAAGTTTTAAGTTATAATATCTTGCATTAGTTTGAAGATATGTGATGAACAAAATTGCTTCTTGCAGGATATCTATTGACTCCCATCCTCATCTACCATGGAATGGAATGCTAGAACAAGACAGGATAGATTTTACTCAGTTGATATTCACCCCCACACTCCAGTCTTGACATTTCTTACAAGCCAGAAATTCTCACAAACAAATACTTGGATGACTGATATTCTGTTTGTATATAATTTAAACACATCCATGAAATGGTGTTATCTTTTCTTACTAAGACATTTTCCCTTTAATTATACCCAAAGGGCTTTTCCTCTCCAGCATAAGGTGTCTTCAGTGTTTTTGATCTTAGCTATTCTGACAGGCTTATACAGGGACACTTGGCTCAGCCTGGGAGGAAGGGACTGGACCTGCCTGGACTGAATCTACCAGGTTGAACTCCATCCTCAGGGGAGTATTTGCCCTGGAGGAGATGGGAATGGGGGGTGGGCTCAGGGGAAGGTGGGGGATGGGGGAGGGGGGAGTACAAGGGAATCCATGGCTGATATGTAAAATTAAATTAAATTATAAAATAAAACAAAAAACGAATAAGAAAATGAAGGCTTGGAGATGTCAATACAGTTGCCCAAGAGTATAAATACCAGAAGTGAACCCAAGTCCACATTACTTCAGAGTTTATATCCCAAGCCAGTACATCTCTTGGGAGGTTTACATAATTAATACTAGTGGGTAGTGGGTAGCTTCCAACTTTGACCTGGAAGTACGACTCCCATTGAGGCTTCTAGTAATTGCCATGCCTATGAGGCAGGGCCAAGAGGGGAGCCCTTAAGACCTGAGATCCAGATGTGCCAGCTCTCTTGGTTCCTAGTTGCTAGATCCTGGATGCTGGAGGTAGACCTAGCAGAGTTCTCAAGAGAACACTGCTGGAATGTACTACACCTTTCCAGGACCCTGTAACCTATCACTTTACTTGTAAGTTACCCCACAATATAAACCTACCTTTTAACTACATAGAGTTGCCTTAATACTTCCACCAATACTAGTACATAATTGTTGACTTCAACTTCACTCTTTTTGTTAATATCCTATTATGTCACCCTTCCTGGGGCCTTCAAAAATAATTTCTCAATACATGTGGGGTTTTCTTTGCCTAAACAGTTTTTTTTTTTTTAGAAACAGAAAAAGAATGAAATGGGAGCAATATATAATATATAACATTTTATTCTTTATTTTTTTAAAAATTGAATCATAGTCTCATATAGCCCAGGTGGCCTCAAACTTACTGTGTAGCTCAACATGATCTTGAACTTCTGATCCTTCTGGCTCCATCTTTCAAGTTCTGGGATTACAATCATGTACCATTATATATGATTTAAATGGTAGTCGGGAATCAAACCCAGGGCCTTGAGCATTCTAGGTAAATACTTTACACATTGGGCTATATGTTCATCACCTAGCATGCAGGTTAAAACAGAGATACTGGATAGTGACAATATGAGATAAAGAAACATACATAAACATATAGATGAGTGTATGTGTGTGTTCATTGAAAATGAAGGTTTTTTTTTTTTTTAACTACCCTGCCTTGCTGTTGGTCTGTATGAAAATACTTCTGAAATATCTGAGAACTTACTTCAGAAATATTGGTGAGGTTTGAAAATCCTCTCACACACTATTAAGGAGAATAAAGAGATTTCAAAACTAATCCTTATTTTCTTAATCCATCAAACCTACAAAATGAATATAGGTCTGATTCTCATACACATTCATTCCCTGATTCTAAGTCACTCCTGATTCTTCTCCAGCACTAAATAGAGCAGCAAGAAAACTGAAGATCACATTATAGATATGAGTTGAGGACCATCGGTCATAAGAAGAGTCAACTGCAATGAACCTTGCCTGCAGACACAATCTGACTGACAGACAACAGCACTTACCTTTTAAACTTGTAGATGAGAAATACAGCCAAGCCGACAAACACCACCGACAGGAGCATAAGCATGGCAGAGCTGCTGTGCCCAGCGCTGGAGTCCACCAGTGGAGCTAGGAGGGAAAAGAGATATTCTCACCATGAGACTGGTGCTGAGGGTGGAGACAGTGGAGAGCGGAGGCTGACTGTCTCCACCCTGATTCCCAGGCTTCAGATGCCTGTAGGCTACCTGTTTGCCTCCATAACAAGAAGAGTTGTTCTAAACTTTCACAGAAACTTAAACTCCTTTATTGTGTCTGGGAACACTGGCTAGTTAGGGTATATATGGAGTACATGTGACTGAGGGAGTAAAGATTATTTTGAATTCTCTGTCTCCTTAGTCTTCTTAACAATATGGCAGCACACTGGCAACTTTGGGTTAACCACAAATATAATCTTAAACCCTCTACCAGACTCTGCTAGTACAAGTCCCCTAGGAGGTGAGCTTTAGAAGCTCTTTGCGAGAAATTCTGACTTCAGAAAGACCCACCCAGCAAACAGACTTTCAGCATCTACACACCAATGCCCAATGGGACATGCCATTTCTATTCCTTTTGTAAGGCACCTAAAGACAGCTAATGGGTCTCTCTTCCCACATGGACTAACGTACTGTAAGTGGCATAGGATCTTAAAGTTTCCTGAGCTGACCTCTAACAAAGACTCAGAGAAACAAAGACTTTTGAAGAGCCCAAGTACCATCCATATAACCCAACCCCCTCACATATAAAATCAAAGTAAAAGAAATAGGACATTTTCTCCAAATATTATGCAGGATTCAATGATAAAGCCACTTGTAAGAAAGTCTTCCTGCAGTAGCTCCCAAGATACCATCAGCCTTTATCACGCATATATGCTTAGGTATTGCATTATCTATAGAAAAGGTTTTAGAGATTATTCCTTCCCTTTTCTGCTCAAAATAATAGCTCAGCCATTCTCATACCCCCTGACTCCCAGAAAGCACTCACCTAATGTCAGCTGTGTGACATATACAATGACCTGGACCCCTGGCTTCAGCTCAAACTGTACCAAGTTTTGGTTTAATGCATTAAATAGTGTCTCTACAATCTGTAAAACAAGAGAGAGGGTTCATGGACAGACATGGCAAGTGACAGTGCTCCCTTATGAGTCAACTGACAAAAAAAATAACCAAGTTCATTCATGAGATGTGGACATCTTTATCGACTTGATGCTCACATCCTGCAGAGTTTCATGAAACCCAGAAGTGGAAAGACAGAAAGAGGTATGTCAAAAAAGAAAGAGCAGCTTTCCAGAGATCCCCATGAATGAGAGCTCTAACAGACATAGTATTTCATTCAACCTCTAGCTTAGAGCTCTTTTATCCCTGTCTTTATAACCAGAGGCCTGTTGTGGGTTCAATGAAAGAATGTCAACTCATCATTAGTTCTTTAATCTGATCAGGTAACACACTGGGTATAGAGGCACCTGCAAGGATTAAAGCACATGCAGAGTCTCATCCAAATCCTCTGCATATTCTGTTCAACAGACAATGGGAGGCAAACATCAAAGAAAAGGCTGCCTCCTTTTATGGGATAATTTTTCCTCTTTACTTTTTCTACAGCAAGTCTCCAAACACATAACATTGATTTAATCACTCTCTAATTCCCACATGAAAGCTGAGACTCACTTAGGCTGTTGTCCCCAAGTCTTATCTGGCTGTACACACCTCAATATCACAGCTGCTATCCATCACTGTAATTACCTGTTTATCTAAATGGATGGATAGTGTAGCTTCCAAATATAGTTCATGCTTGCTACTTGCTATTTCAGAATAATGAAGGCTTAGAAAAGTGATATGTGCACCAAGAAGATGGATTTATTTTCAAATGACTTCAACATGCACCCCTGTGATGCCAAGAATTCCTTCAGTCCAGAGAAAAGGACAACAGCCATTTATCTGTCTGAGCACTGTGGATGGGTGTCATCCAGGCCAGGTGAGAACTGGAAGGGTGCAGAAGGAGTCTGTGCAACGGTTACTTCACATAGGAGCAAATGTATTTAAATACAGACTTTCCGCAGCTTTGTGCCTTCTTATTTCCACTTCTCCTAACTTAGCATCATGAGACGATTGGATAGGGTGACACAGCATGCAGCCAGCAATATCCCAGTGGAAGCAGAAGTGATGGGGAGAACCTGCAGACTAGTGCCCATTTGCTTCCAGATCTGTGTGCTGATCACATGAACCATGTGTTCAACAATGACCGTCGATCATAACCCACTTTGGAAATACTGCTCCTTTCATCAAAGCAAAATGAGGCAATCCATCTCTCTCCAAAGAAAAGTGTCTACAAGCAATTTGTTTCTTCTCCAGAAATATTAAAGTGACCAGCATCTCTAGGGCCCAGGCAGTTTAAAGTCAAGACCTCATTCCCATAAACAGATAGGAAAACACTGCATACTCTATCCCTGCCTCTGTCTCTGTATTTTATCTGTCACTTCACTCTTCCTCTCTCCTTCTAGTAGAAGCCAATGTAGGGTGGGGAACATGCACAAGGTCCTTGTTTATTCTCCATGGAGTTGATAATTGTTCAAAGTCCTGGATGTTGGGGCAAGAGCCCCTGGCTGATGGGTAAGCTGCTCTCGCTCTTTGAGGAGAGACAAATGTATATTAACTCAGAATCTGGTGTGGTGACAGGTGTCCCATTGCAGATTCTTTCACTTACTTGTTCTAGATCCTCTTCATTACCTTTCCTCCTTTCTGTCAAGTTCTTAGGTGGAAGGATGAAAAGCTCTGCTGAAGTGGGGAGACCTGGGAACACAGCCACAAGAATCTGGTCTTCTGGGACACTGGTCACCTGCAAAATGTTTAGAACAAAGAGTTAGGGTTCAAGTGCCAGTCTTCCATAGGTATTCCATGGCAGAGTATTCATGGCCATAAGGCCTGTATGAGGTTTAAAAACATAGTATTTCAGACCCAGGTGGTCATACACACCCAGACTGCTCTTCTGTCTCCCCTTCAAGCTGCCAGGGAACAAATCACTGCCTTCTCTGCTCTCATTCTCACTTTTACTGAAACTCAGAGAGTATTCCAAATGATTTCTGACATGGTATTTGCTGGGAGCGTTTACAAAAGTTCTTCTTGTAAATGCTCTCAGCAAATGTTCTTCTTGTCTACTTTTTGTTTGCTTGTTTGTTTGTTTTCATTGAGACCTAATTCAGTGGCTCAAAATGAGGAGCGAGCAGTTATAAAGAAACATGGGGAAGTGGTAAATTCAAAATAACAGCAGAAGAGCCCTGGTTTTCTCCAGTTAAAGCAGGAATGTTTTGCGTTAAAATAGTATTATTGGTGTGGCTGCAGTGGAAGGAGAGCCACTCACGGTGGCTGGCAACGTGAAAAAGAATTGACACCCATAATCAGTTTGCTTTCCAAAAGAATCTATTTCAGGCTATAAAATATTCATATTCTTCAGCCCACAGCTGTAACATGTTTAGTCCTAAAGAAATAATTCAAAATGTCTGAAAAACCATACATAGGAAGAAACATAATATTAACTAGAATAAGAAATAAATGGAAAGCTTAAACATTCAAAAATTAAGAAAATACTGGTATAATCACATGAAAGAATATTATTCTAGGTTGAAGGTGATGTCAAGCACTATGAAGTCACATGGATGCTTAGGATGGTTGAATACTCATCTTATTTCCATATGATTCTTTGATTAAAAGTTTATAAAATAGAAATGTATGTAAAATTAAGATGTTAAATGTTAAGATGGGGTTACAAGTGAATTTTTCAATGTGTGATTTTATTGAATTCTGTGACTAAAAACTTCAAAGAGGCAAACTTCTGACTGAAAAAAATGAGTGAGAGTGAACTGAATTTTCCTGTAGATTATTATTTCCTGTGTGTATTGATGATCTTTGATTCAGAAAATGCCTGTTCTCTCAATATGAAAATGACAGAGGATATGTGGTTCAGCTGAAATATCACCTCACTCAACGGACGCTCATGTGACCATCTACCTACAGTGATCTCCTCCAGGCCATTCAAATCACTATAGCCAGCACAGGTCTGGGAAACTGATCATGTCCACCATTGCATACAATTGTATCTGTCAGCTGCAATCTTTTTCTGACAGGTTCTGTGTGCTTGCCCAGGCATCCCTGGAAAACTTTGAGTATACTTCACTATTCCAAACTTTCTTGGCATGATATAAAGTCAATGAACCAATGAATGCTTGCTGAATTGAATAGAGGCAGAAGGGTAGATTGTTTCCTATTTTCTCAGCTCTGATTCCTATGTAGAACTAGGCTTAATGATTGGAGCTAACTCTCAGGGTTGCTATTAGCAAAGGAGATCCAGGAAGAAAGGCAGAAACAGCCATCAAGTCTAAAAAAAAAAATCTACCAACCACAAAGGCATTGTCTCAAAGTCCCAATGTGGTTTGCCAGATGTATCAGTATCTTGTCAGGAGGGATGACCACCAAATATCTGGAAGTTGCAGAATTCTAGTACACAGAACAGGAAGACCTTCACCTCATCAACCAGAGGTAGCAAGTATCAGAGCCCAAGAAAGAGTGAAAAGTGCTGAAGATTACCCAACAGAGCAAAGAGGTGACCCTGTCAGTGCATTGGCTGGTGTGACCCTCCTTGTTTGATCTCAGAAATGGTTAGTCAGGGGTCATAGAGTGACCTTGAAGCTGTGCATCTACATACACTTAATCCTGTCTAAAGGGATGGACATGTGAGTAAGTAACTGACTTCTTGAAGATTTAAGGCCTAGGCACCAATGAACACGCAATCTCCAAATGGTTTCTTCAAATATTTTAAGTGTTTAATAACTACAAGTATGTAAAACACAACCCCATCCTGGATGATATGGTAATCATGTACACTATGGTCTGAGCACTTGTGCCCTCCTACAGTTTATGCTTGAAGCCTCATTACCTACATGATGTCCTGGAAGGAAGGGCTTGGGGAAGGTGATTAGGTCATGAGGGTAGGGCACTTGTGAATGAGATCAGTACTCTTATTAAACTAGTTGAAGATAACCACTTTGCCCTTTTGCTACCATGTGAACACAAAATGAGAAAATGCCATTTATGGATCATGCTCTTATCAATGCCTTGGTCTTCAACTTTCTAGCACATAGAATTTCAAGAGATAAATTTTTGTCATTTATAAGTCACTCATTCTACAGTAGCCCAGACAGAATAAAGAAGCTGTCTTATTCTTATCTCCTTCTATGAATAATTCCTTTATAGAAAGTCTGAAGTTCCCTTGAAATACTACCTACATGAATTCCCCTCTGTCCTCCCCGCTTACTTTTTCTACTTCCTTTCTGTCAGCTCCTTTTCTATATCTTTTCCTGTGGTTTTTTCCCTCTGCTTTGAAACATATTAGCAATCTTGATTCCCTGCCCCCATTTTCTTCTCAAACAACACTAATTATCTCCATAGCATTGGCTCTGACATTGCTGCTCTATCCTGAACTTCTGCTTGACCTTCAGATCCACATTATCAACTAGTCATGCTTGTACAGTCATTTCTCATGTCTTCCAAACTCACACCCAAAGATCAAAACCTGTAGCATGAATCTTTAAAGTTCTTATTATAAATCAAATCTGAGGCTAGTTATTGTCCATCTGTAGATCAGAGAGACAACAACAAGTATCTCACCTCGGATCTCAGCTGTCTTGTTTCCTCAGACTAAGCTTCTGTTCCTCATCCAATGCTCTCAGCTGAATACTGCTCAAAACTGAATGCTTAACCCGCCAAATTTCTAGTTTCTGTCTCACCCTTATATATCTTTTTGTTTCTACCCACTCCTGATTAAGCTGCTTTCTGGATTAAAGCATGTGTACCATGCTTGCTATTTTTGCTTGACTCACAGAGATCAGATTTCTATCTCTGAATCTAGATTAAAGTGTGAGTGCACCATTTTCTAGCTTGTATCTAGTGCTGTCTGTTCTCTGACCCAGATAAATTTATTAGTACACATATTTTGGAAACACAATACCACCACACAAAACCCATTACTGTTTCCCAAGTACATTTTCCCCTACATAGTCCTCAAGTAGTTAATGGCAAGGATACCTCCTATCTATTGTTTGGATTACAAAGGTTCTCCTTCTCTCTCACCAATAAGTTCCTAGTATTTTTATTGTTCATTGTCTTAATGAATCCTTGGCTTATTTCTCTTTATGATTTAATTGTTCCTGATCTATACAACCTCTGTATTTGTTTGAAATCATCCCCACACTCTGGCCTTCCTACAAACAGCCTTTCTTTTGTAATGCCACCATAATAGGTGCCTGGCATATATATCTATTGACAGAATTTTCTTACTTAAAGAAAACACCACACTCTTCACAGTCTCTGATGCCTACACCTTTGCTCTTTTGGTTCTTCACTATGACTTAATCACTCCAGGCCATTGCTGTCCACTTTGTTGTCCTCTCAGGTAGAGGTTGACTACACCAAACTCTGTCATTTCTGCAAAATACTGAGCACTTCTAGCAGGAATTGGCTTTGCTTGTACTGTTCATTATGTCTGAAAGGCACAATCTCTTCCCTGTTAACTGACACATATCCTCTAAAATACAGTTCAAATATCCCCTCCAGAATCATTACAAAGCTCTGGAAGTATCTATTGAATTGCATGTCTGGGCCAACCTTGCAGTCTCCAGGATAGGGGAGTCACACTTCTCCATGCTTTTTGGAGATGCTGGCTATGCCTCTATACCACAGAACTACACCACTGCACATAACTTACTTCTCTACTTAAATTGACTCCTTTACTCATCATTACATTCCAGTATGTATTTTTGAGACTTGTTAACACACTCTTATTTTCACCAAAGTAAATACGACTGTGTCTTAAATCTATAGCTGTATTTCCCTGGTGGGGAGCTCTGCTTCTGAGCTGTGTGGCCAATGGTAGCCTAGTGAAGTTAAATGTCTATTTAAGAAGGGCCTAATCATATGCAAATGGTATATAAATGCATACAATTAGTGGAGATTCATCAAATGGTTATCCATTTTCCATTGTGGATGTTAAGACCCTGTCTCAGAAATACTTGGGTCAAACACTGAACCAATTTTCATCTTCAAACACTAAACTAGCTTTTATTCCATTCCCAGCTTTCCTCTCTCATGTCTCATCTTTTTTCTCCTCCTTACCCAGTTCTGACTTGTCTTTATTTCTTTCTCTATATGGAGAAATAATCCTTACCTGTCTGTAGGATAGAATTTCAATTCTTGTCCTGCCATCCGTTTTTTTTTTTTTTTCTTTGCCCCAAAGAATCAAAGATATAGCCAACTTACCTTAACCAGAGCTCGCTTTATAACATTGCCAATGTCTTGCCTCCACTCAGGAATATCAGGATTGTGGTAATCGAGATTTGGAGAGAATGATAAGAGCTGTGACTGGAAATATTCTGCAAGAAGTCAGAGTGTGCAAGTGAGGCTGGTAGAGTGAGATGAGAGGGTTTGACAGGCAAAGGGCCCATCACTATGTACACTAGGAACCAGTTCTCTTTCACAAGGACTCAGCTACCTTTCTATGGCGATATTTTATTTGTACTGAAATGTGATTTTCATTGTATGTTAATAAATAAAGTTGCCCAGGGGTCAGAGCTATTAGAGCCATAGCAAAAGCGTGGTGGTGGTGGTGGTGGTGGTGGTGGCGGCGGCAGCAGTGGCAGCGGCGCATGCCTTTAATCCCAGCACTTGGTAGAAGAGCTAGGTAGATCTCTGTGTGTTCAAGGATACAGCCAACATTGGAGACATACGCCTTTAAGACCTGGAGGGCGGTACTGACAGGCAGTGATGAGGCAGTCATGTGTTTGGGTTTACAACCAATGAGAAGGCAGAACAGAAAGACTATTTAAAGACAGACACACAGGAAGTAGCTCTCTTTTGGGAAGCTAGGAGCACTGCAGGAGGTAAGATTTTAGCTCTGAGCTCTGACCTCTCGGCTTTCTCTTTTACATTGGTTCTGTGTTTCTTATTTTAATAAGACGGTTGGTTACATCTACACCTTTCCTTATTTTCAGTTGCTCTTTGGCTTTTGAAAAGAAGTGAATTTGCCCACCAAGAGTAGATTTGTGATCTTCCTCATGTTGCTAACTCCTGCAAAGAATATTGGCTGAAATGAAAGACACAAACAGGGAAGCCCAGAAGGAGATCTGACTCCCTTCTGTGTATCTAAGAACCAAACCAAAGAAAAACAATCAGGGATGGCTAGAATGGAAGCTTTTTCACTTAGCTGTCTTTCAGTTCCATTGTTGATTATTCTGTAAAAAGCCTCACAAGTGAGGAAAGTAGGTTAAAATTTGTCTCTAGGAGTATACGGTAATGCTTGATTTCTTGACCTGGTTGGTGAGTACACATGTTTATCCACTTAGTGCTAATTCATGAAAATCAGTATTTCTGATATGCACCATTTTTCAATGTAACATTTACACTCCAATAAAAATATTTACTTCCGATCCTAATAAGGGCCTCTGGTGGCCAGTGGGCATAGAAGTAGGAAAATAACTCACTGGGGCAAATCTGAAGAAATATGCCTTGGTCAGAGGCTCGCATGCATTTGTATAACTTTCTAGACAACTACAATGATAGTGGCTGTCTGGGAACTTATGGGAGGTCTGGAGGGACTGAAGCATAGGCTCATTAATTTCACTTAAAATGAATGTAGTAATTAAGAACTATGTTCCATGGTTTAGAACACAGAAGCAGCCCTGAGTACCATCTTCGCTGCCTTCATCTAAGCTTATATTCACTTTTATTGCTGTACTTTTACAGTGCACGAGATTAAGCTTCATAAGGACATTTTCATAGATGTGTATCCCTCTATAGGACCCCCATTCTAACTCCTCCTTTTACTCCATTTTATCCTCCTAGGCAGTTTTGCTTCAACTCTCATGACATATATAATGTACATATAGCTATATAAGCTAATGATTTTAGCCTCATTATGAAGCCTTCACAGATGATGATGATGATGATGATGATGGAATTTCAACAATCAATAACTGAAAACCACATTTACTCTGTATAGGTCATCTCACTATCCAAGATATCAGTTCTATAGGGTAGGGATCACTACTCCTTCAGTTTGTAGATCACTTCTCTGATTTGACACAGTAAGTGCTGCATACACATTGCAGACACCTTAACAGATCATCATATCTAGCTCCTTCTATGGTCTTTCTACTTTACCTTTCCTTCAACTATAATAAATGCCTATGTCAAATAAGTATTCCAAACATATTATGATCTATGATCTAGATGTACCACAAGATGCCTGTCTCCACAAGGAGCAACAGATGCTTACCTGTGATCTGCTTTTTTTTTTTTTTTTTTAATTTTACACCTCCATCCAAAGAAGTCTATATTGGTGGACTTCACTGATCTCCCTATAAACTGGCAAATTCTAAATCAGTTTATGTTTGGCACTAGCATAGGAAGAGGGAACTGCCTGAGCAGAAGAGACTATCACAGGACCATGTTCGGAGCTTACCATGTACTGCAATCTCCTTCGTGTCTTGGATGAGAGCATTCCCAGCAGCTACCTGCACAGTGATGGTGTTGGTTCCTTCTGCAAGGAATGTGAAAGAGATGCTGCTGTCCAAGGTGATGAGGGGCTGCAAGAAACAGAACAGCATTACCCCTTCAGACTTCCATAGGGTACCAGATTTCCTTTCCTTCTTGTAGATTTCAGAATGTCGTGCACATTCATAGAAGGACAGCTCTCAGGGGTTCTTTACTTAAAAAAGAATAAGGAAAACAACAACAACAATTTTATTTGGTTTCCCCAAACTGTGGTTATATCTCCAGGAACTAGGAAGGGTATTAATCAATTTAAGATTCATAAAATTTAAACCTGAACACTAAGTGACACTCGAGTTGTCATAGCACCTTGTTCTTTCTCCTGAGTGAAATAAAATCAACTTTGAAGGCCTGTATCTGATGGCTTTTGGAACAAGGAATCACTTCCTGTCATTATCCAGTGTCCCTTGGGTTCTGCACCATACTTCATTGGGCTGCAGGGACTTTCAAAGAAGTAACCTGTTACTTACTTCAGTATCACCTGACTTAAGCACAGTGTCATTCTTACAACAGAAAACACACCAAAAATATGCAATGGCCCTACAATTGATTTTTTTTTTTGTTAAATTATATGTTTTCCCTTGCAAAGCATTTTTCTCACTTTTATTAGTTTGGGAATATACAAACATGAATATATAATAGGTTGTGATTTAGTTTTCTTTTTGCTTCCTCCTGACTTAGAAAAAGATATGGACTTATCAAGGACAAAAAGAGAGATAGAATGTAAGCAGGTTCTTGTAGAAGAGAAGGCAGATGTTGAAATAGAAGAGTCAGTGGTTTTCTTATCCATGTCTTCTCATGATCCCTGTGCTGTGGAAGGTGAGGGATAACAGCTGGAGGTTGAGCTAAGGCACATAACGAAGACATGCCTCAAGCACAAATGAGCAGACTCCCTCTCATCTCCACACATAGGGACAACAAGATACAGAATGATAATGTGGCTTGTTGAAATATGCACAGATCTGCTGCTCTATAAGGGGTAAGTATATGCCAACCCTCACAGTGTACTCATAATTGGCTGGATATGTGCACACAGAGAAATGCAAAGGCTTGAGGATGCAGTTTCTAGACAGTGCTCTTTCTGTAAGACTGAAATCCTTTTATGTTCACCATATTTGACAGGGCTTCTGAAGAACTAATTTGATTTCTTCTATTTCAAATTCTATAGCACTCCTTTATGATCAGGCTGGTGGTAGTTGGACAGAATCAGAGATCCTACCCTAAGCTTCTGATATATTTTCTTCTCTCTTTATTGAATAAAAAAGGAAGGGAATATATAAAGAAATACCATTTCCCCTCAATGAAAGAAAGCTTCTAAGCTGTAGGCATTATTTATCATACATACGGCTTTATAATACCACTCATGTGCCTTTGGAGTTGAACAAAGGATAAGGTAGAAATGAATCTGTCATACACACCATGATACCATGTATGTTCAGAGTTCTGTTTCTTTAATATTTTGCTTATTTTCATTCTATATATATGTATGTATATTTTGCCTGCATGTACTCTGTGTAACACATGTGTAGTACCTGCAGAGGCAAAAAGAGGGTATCAAATCCCCCAGAACTGGAGTTAGAAATCATTGAATGCCATCATGTGGGTGCTGAGAATTAAATCCCAGTCTTCTGAAAGAGCAGCAAATAATCTTAACTGCTGAGCCATTTTTTTCCAGCCCTAATGTCCTGTTTTGAGAAGTGTGCTGAAGCCAACTGGGGCTCTGCATAGCAGTGTCATTCATGCTGTGGAAAGACGGAAGGTCATGGCCATGAAATGAGAGAATATGTACACCATACTGTTGCTGCCTCTTGAATGACAGGAACAGTGACTTGAAACCCTGACTCCATCACTATTTGAATGAATGACCCTAGGCAATTCTATGTCTGTTCTGGGCCTCCTCTTCATCTGTGTAGAGAAAAGGTTAACACTATGGCTCTTGGCATCTCAGAGTAGCCAACTGCACAGTGTTTACAAACTTCTAGAGAAATTTCTTCTGTGGTCTACAAAACAATGGCATGTGTTTATTATTTGGTACAGAAACAACTATACTGATTTTCTGCAGTTAATTATGTGACAGTTAAAAATAAAATATAGGATTTATGGCTAAAGTTTGGAGTTAGATTATCTCTAAGAAGTCACTTAGAGATTAACCTAAGAGAATAACAAATGGCTGGAGGTAACAGTTTTATGTACTGTTTACTGTATTAAGTCTTAGGAGTCATTGGCCTTCCCAGATCTTTGGAAACAAAATGAGACATCAAAATGTAATAGTATAATGGTTAAAAGTTGTTTTTAGATAATAATGCTAAACAATGTAGAAAATACAAAGCAAACTGGAACTCTCATGCTATTTTAGTAGAACTATAAAAGCATTGCAACCATTTTGGGGAAAGTTTAGTTTGTTAGAAATTATGAGGACTTTTTCCAAAGTGATTTGCCATATCACATTTTATAATCTGCAACTGTGGCCTCCAGAATTTAGTTATAAGGAAATATATGTGTACAGTTAAAGACATTCATAGCAGCTCTTCACAACAGTTTAAAATGCAGACAGTCTAGAATTTCACCAATGAGCAAATAAAAATTAGTCACAGGATATTCATACAACAGATAAAAAGGAATATTAATGCATGCATATACAGCGGTACCTATAAAAATATAGATGTGTGACTGTCAAAACCACAAGAGGTGAAACTGACCAATTTGTATTATGTGATTACATTCCTATGATATTCTGTAGCAGGCAAATCTAAGCTGTGATGAGGAGGACTCTGGGATGGGGATTGGCTGAGAACATAAAGGAAACTTGGAGAAGGGTAATGATAAGGCATCATCACAGGTAGGCTACCCAGTGAATGCATTTTCAAACTGTAAATACACACTGCAGATTCATATATTCCATTGTTCATAAGTTTTATATTCCCCAAGGAGGAAAACTTTCAAGCAACTGTGAACCACAGACAATGAATTGCAAGCTCAATGATTTAGAACAAAGCACATAATCTCAAATTTACTTTAAAATAAATTTTTAAAAATCAAGATTAATGGATGCATAGACAGTAATGCAGAGATAGACTTGTGATATTTCCATAATAAACATAATTTGCACAGTACACACAGTAGATATAAGTTTAGGAAGGAATTACATCCAGTTCCTTGTAAAAGTCTGACCATTTTATTGTATATCTGAAATTTTTTACACAAAATACTAGGTGAAAGATTTTTAAAAGGGATAATAAAAATGTGTTTATTTTTCTCTACTCTGAACTATTCCCTCAGATGGTGAATATCTTAAATTGTCCTTCTGTCCAGTTTCCTGCCCCTTAGCAGTCTTTCCATTGCTCACTCACTACCAAGGCCTTTCTCCTCTGTTCCTAGTTTCTTCTTCAGGAAACCTTCACCATTCCCTTGTCATCTTTGTCAGCTCTAAGTGGGACCTGTGGTCCTCTGCCTTCTCTAGAAGATTCTTCCAAGAATTAGCTGGTTATGGGTTTTGATCAACAGCATCTCCTCTGAGAGAACCTCATTCCCTCCCATCCTAGCAAATTTTATCTTGTCTTCCTCTGGCTGCTTCCCAGTGTCCCAGAGCCAAGGAAGGACTTAGGGCTGAAGGGCAAAGGGAACACATCATCAGAGGTGGGTGAATGTGAGCCATCACAGCAGCCAGTCAGGGCACAGAGCCATAGCAAACAAATGCTGATGGATGGGGATGCTTGGTCTCTGGGTGGCCGGCCACAGACAGGCATCAATGCTAGGTAAATACAGAAGCTAATTCTGTTTTCCAAATTGCTTTTGTTTTTCATCAGCAGTTATGGCAACATGGCTGATTTCACCTTCCCCACAAAGCTGGAACAGTCAACAGAATCCTTAACTTCTTCATTGGCCACTGATATAGAATGCCCAATGCTAAATTAAATAAAGTATTTTAAGGTTCATTTACTCAAATCTATTAGGCATGCAGACACATTTATTAAGCCAGACCTCTGTTAATCCCAGCAAATTGGCCATTCAGAGACCCACAAACCCAGCAGGCAGGTGCTTGACTTTTCTGCCTCTGCTTTGTCCTAGCTGCAGGGCCAGCTGGCAGTGGGGCCCTTCGAATAATACCTCATGCCCTGCCTAGGCTTCGGGTTACATTCCTCATAGTGAAGAGTCCTTCACATGTGACAGGTCACAAATTATCCAACCGAGCCTGGCAACAAATAATAAAAGCTCTGAGAAACTATTTAGTTATAAGATTTCCACTTGACTAATGGACTAGTGAGCTGCAGGGAAATCTCTGGGTACAGGCTACACCACACCAGCAGTCTACACAGTGAGTCATGAGAATGTCACACATCATAAAAATCTCCACAGTTTAAAATGTGCACCTTGATCAAATCTTCCACTGCCAAATTGAACAAACAATGAAATCATTACTCTTGCCTCACTTAAAACCTTCAGTAGATTATGCAGCAATGTATGAAATGTGCTTATCATATGAAATAAAAAGGCGGAATATATAATTGTGGGCATGCCATGCTGAGAACTATGTAAAAATAACTTAAATACGCCAAAAGCAAGAAAGAAATAAAGCAAAACACTATTTATAGTTGTGTTATAACTATGGATTGATGTGAAAATTCATAGTTGAAAATGATTTAACACGTATGCACAAACACCACACACACACACACACACACACACACACACACTCTCACACGCACACATACACATACACACAGAGGGCGAGGGGGAGAGACAAAGGAGGGGTATTTCTGTTGAAGCATCATGTGTTCATGATAGCTCTGTCTAATTTAATTTCTTATCATCTTACCTTAAATATGGATTTTTATGACAAAAGGAAAAAATATATTTTAAGAAGTCTGATCCTTCTACTTTAAAAAATTTTTCTTCCAATGTCTACCCAAAATGAATTCTCTGATTTGGATGACTCGATTCACACAGGACACAGCCACTTGTAAAGATTAACTTTTACACCTTGATCTTTTCTTCTCTCTGCCTCAGATATGCTGTTCCTTCAAAGCCAGCTCAGGACCATTTCCATAAGTGACACTCTTTGTGGCTCACAGGCTTGCATCCATCACTACCTAGGATGCCCATCTTGGCTTATATGTGTATGTTCTGACTGCCTTCCCTTCCTATTCATTTTCCTGGATGTTAAATTCATATTATCAAATAGAATATATTTCTTGAAGGTGACAAATGGAATTTACCCTGCTTTGTATTCCTCACATCTAGTAGGGAAAAAAAAGCTTCTGAAAACGATCTATGGAGGGCCTGATACAATTTCATGTCCCCTGCTGATAGTATTGTAGGTATGTAAGCCAACAGCTGAGTCTCAGGAATGCTTATTATTTTCTATTTATCTGTACATCACACATCCACACCAATTATTTTATGTGTTTTCATCTTGTCTTTTCAGATGGAACACAATTTCTTTGAAGATAGGGATAATGTTGTACATGCATTTTGCCCCTGATATTAATAGCATCAAAATGAGGACTGGCTACAAAGTTAGAGGGTCAGTTTATTTGTATCAATATTTTTATTTAATTTAACTACCTGAGTGAACTTTCCTACTTCATGTAGTAGGTATACACACACCTTAAACTAACTTCCAAGGTTATCAGCCTAAGTGTCTCCTATAAAATGGGGTTTCTAATGATTAAATAAATAAAGCTGTTCTGATGATTAAAAAATAATGAATATTCAGAAAATAAAGCAAATGCTAGGAATAAATAAAATTAGAATTAGTTCATTTTAAAGAGCAGTTTGCTAGTCATAGGGAGTCAAACAGCTCTAAAGTTGACCACACTCACCAAAACACACAAAAACACTCATTCCTTTTCCAGTCAAATGTGGTGATTGCTAAATCATGGTGTAATGTGGCCCCTTTCTTCATTAATGTGTTTCTCGCATGGTGATATCAGAAAGCACTGAAAATGTGTCTCTTTCAAATGTAGGAAGTAACTTTTTTTCAGACAGTTATATGACCTATAGAACCCTATCAGATTTTATCTATAGGTAAATGTCATCGATGTTCCCAAATGCTTAGCCATGTTCTAAGTGATTCATGAGTATTCTTTACTTAAAGCTCATGGCAATAATCAATTGTAGCTATTACTGTTAGTACTAGGACTTGACAGTTAATAAAACTGAAACTCAATGAAAGTAAATGTTTTGACCAAGGGACTAGAACAAAGAAAAATCTGTCTGGATTTCAACCCAAGTTTGTCATTTTCTGAAATTATTTTATACTTTCACCTTTCAAGTGTTGCTAGCTTTGTTCTTTGGAAACAAATATCAACTGGTAATAACCTTTGTGACCTGGGTGCTTGTATATTGTACTCCATTCTTAAGCTTGTGGATGGGAATTTCTCAAGCAAGGGAATACCTCTAGTGATCAATTAAAAAATTAAAACTATATTGTCAATATGCACTTAAAATCTCATAATATGTCATAACATCTGTATGTGTGAGAGAGATTTCAGTGCAGAATCCATGATGTTCCCTAACTTGAAACAAAAAGACCCAATAACTCAAGCTAACATGAAATTATCAGGGAAATCAAAACCAGAATTTTCAATCGTTTTTTTCCATTCATTAGTTACTTTAAATCAAATACATAGAGACCATTATTAGGCACTTAATATTTTAGGATCAGCACTCTGGAAAAAATAGTTATTGCAAAGACACTTTGCATTTGCATCTTTAGTTTCCTGTTGCCTGCCAAGTAAATCTCTATGTTGAGACCAATCCAAGAATTTGCCTCATTACATACAGTGGTTTCTCAGCAAAGATGATAAAGCAAATGTACATTAACAGAAAATAATTCCCCAAATAGAAGCCAAACTCTCACATTCTCAAGGGAAAAATAAACTTTCCCCCAGTGATTTTCTCATTCCTCTTTTCTTTTTATATCTCATGATTTTTAAAGAAAAATGACTGCTCAGTAACGCTTAGGGGATAAACATTCCTAGTAATCCAGCATTCTTGTGCTGAGCGATGACATGTGTTGCATGGACCTAGGGGTTCTGAGTCTGAGATCTGTTTCTTCAACTAATCAAGTGTTTCAACTTGGGATGCTGGTTGTACACTGTGAGAGACTTTCTATTGTACCAAGTTTAGACCTGACTATCTGTTGCCCTTCTTAAAAAAAAATCCAGAAATGCAAAAGCATTAGTCACCCATATATACAAAGTTAAATTAAAGTTGCTAGGTAGAAATAGTACAAACTGAAAGTCTCCTGGGTCCATGAATCTTTTTCTATCTTTCACCATTATTTCTAATAGATCTAATTAAGTGATATATTACAATGCATACAGCTGGTGACCATATAGTATGTGACATTGAAATATGTATTATCTTAGTTGTTTTTTGATTTTTTTACAATAGGCAATATGAGAGAGTGAGTGAATGACATCTTAGGACAAACAACTTGATCAAGTTCAAATATTCATGATAGCCTAAGACAGCCATTCTGGCAACCTACCACATGACTCTAAGTCCCAGACCCATGTACTCTCTACTGTATCGTGCTGTTATCTCATACAAGATTAGGAGTGAGGCACATCCCAGCCTTACCTCTCAGGAGTGAGGATAGAGGTAGAATTCACATCATCATTCCTAACTAAAAACTGAATAGTAATTTTGCGTCTTAGTATTCAACTCTTCCAAATTTGGTACATTGCTTGTATTATTTTTTTAATTGCTGTCTTGACTTTGCCAAGATAAGCATGCCAAGGACATAATAGATCTTCAAAGTAAACAAGAGTAAGATGGTTAAAACTGCAAGGAGGATGCAGTGAGTCATAAGGAGCCTTCATGGCTTTGTAAATTTTACAGACAGCAGCTGGCCAGGGTTTCCCATAAATACTGGAGAAATGTGTCTTTGTGCTTCTTTCAGAAAGAGGGGATAAGGGATAATTTCTAGTACATCAATATACTGTAGCTTTAAAAAAATATCTGTCCCTAGAAGAAACTAATAAATTAAAGCCTAACTTGCAAGGGTTTTATCTTAGTCCAACCGTCATGGGAAAAGAGATACTATCTCAACTCCAACCCAACCTGGCCACCGTGTGTGCACAAGTGTGTGTGTGTGTGTGTGTGTGTGTGTGTGTGTGTGTGTGTGTGTGTGTGTGCTGGGAAGCATACAATTTAAGGTCATAGGATCCCTAAAAGAAGGAGGGAGGTTGCAAGGGCAGAAGAAGGATATGAAGGGATAGGGAGATGAACAGGATCAGGACACATGATGTGAAATCCCCAAAGAATCAATGAAAAGTTTTTTAAAAAAATTCAAAACAGCATTAACAACAAACAAACACTTGAGATCTCTTAGTTCAATACAGCCAGATTTCAAGATTCAGGGTGAATATACATAAGTCAATCATTCTATTAGATACCAGTAATGCACATGTGAAATCTTAATTAAAATCAATGCCATCTGCATCAGCACTACTAAAAATGAAATGTCAGACTTATCCATAAATCTAATAAGATATCTGAAAGATCTGCATATGACTATGAAATTCCGTTGAAAGAAATCAAGGGCTAAGTAAATGAACAGAGAAACATTCCATGTCTATGGATACGAAGACTTACTATGTCAAAGTTTTAGATCTTACCATGTTGACATATCGATGATACATCCCCAATAAAATATTTTGAAAAGTAATTTTTTTAGATCTCAACAAACTTATTGTAAGTTTGTATGGAAAAGAAAAAGACCTGTGCAAGTCAATACAATATTAATGTGAAACTGTCCTCAGCTTCAGACTTACTACAAGCTTAACAGCAATCAAGCCAGCATGGTGACAGTGAAGGAAGAGAAAAGATCAATGAGAAGGAATAGACAGAGTTACATGTGATCTTTGCCAAAGAAGCAAGGGTACCAAAACATAGCAAAGACAAAGTTTTAAGCAAGCAAACTGGAATACTAGCAGATTTGCACACCCAAGCAAATTAACCCTGCCACAGGCCTTACTGCTCTCAGAGATGAACTAAAATGGATTATAAACCTAAATGTAAAACACAAAGTTTTAGAAACCCTAGCATATCATGTAAGATAAAACTTGGATGGTCTCGTATACAGTAGTGACATTGTAGATAAACATCAAAGTCACAAAGCACTCCATGATTGATGAGATAGACTTCATTAAACTTCAGTGTCTACGCTTTGAAAGAGACATTGTCAAGAGAATGAAAAGAGAAATAGGCAGTGATGATATATCTGCAAAAGTTGTAAGAATTGTTATGTGAAATATGTGAGTAAATCTTAGAAACAATAAACAGTTTGAAGCAAGCATCTTGGTTTTAGAACAATAGCCATGTCGTTAAACACAACATAAGCTGGCCAGGAAGCATAGAGCATGTTCTCCACATAATATGTCATCTGGGAAATGCACATTCAAATGAGATACCACCACATTCCTGATAGAATGACAAAGTTCAGAACATAATGCCATCAAATGCTGGGGAGGATAAGAAGTAGGAAAGCTATTCTCCATTGCTGGTGGGAACACAAAGATGCAATGGCTAGAGAGATAGCTTTGTGGCTAAGGAAACATACTGATCTTTCAAAGGACCCAGTTTAAATTCCTAGTACCCACACATCAGCTCACAACCATCTGTAACCCCAGCTTCAGGGAACTCTGATTCCCTCTTCTGGTTTCTATGGTTACTAGGCACTCACATAGTACACATAGATAAATACATAGTACATAGTACACATCCAAGCAAACACTTAAATACATAAGTTTTAAAAAAAATCTTTAGAAAAATAAATTGGCTATCAAGACATGAAACAACATAGAGAACATTTAAATACATATTACTAACTGAAAAACATTCCAACTTGTAAACAGAACATACTAATGAGTCTAACTATATGATGTTATCAAATGAAAAACTAGAGATCTAATAGCAGATGTTGAGGAGGAGAGAGAGATGAATAAGTAAATCACAGATGATTGTGGGGAAATGCAACTATTTTTTGTTTCTTACATTTGTTCAAACCCAAAGAATGACCCCTATATATAAACTTTATATTCTAGGTGATAACCATCTGCTTATAAAGTTCACCAACTATATCAAATGCACCATGTTTATAAAGAGGAAAGCTGTCCATTGGTGGGAGCAGGAAACAGACGAGAAATTTCTGCATGCCCCTCTCAAATTTTCTACGAACCTGAAATGCTTTAAAAGTTGCATTTCAGATCCATGGGATGGCTCAGCAGGTGTACGTGCCTGCTGCCTGACAATTGAGTTCAATTGCTGGAATCCACATGGCAGGTGGAAGGAGGGAAGTGGCTCTTGCAAGTTGTCCTCTGACCTCTACACATGCACTGCAGCATGCACCCAAATAAATAAATAAATAATAAACATGCTATTTTTTAAAAACAATTTTAATGTTGCTTTTTAAAAACCAATAAAGGACATTAATGCAATTGATGATCATTCAGCCTAATCTGCAGAGTCTACTCAACACCAGCATCATCACCAACAATTTCCTGGAGTAAACCCATTTTAAAAGTTCCAACAATTGATCTTTGTACTTGCTTACTGTAAGGCACAGCCACCTCATCACTGTCCTTAAAGCGAATTGTATTTGCAGAACACCTGGCATGTGTTGATGAGGATTCTTTACATGTCATCCAATTTTATTTCCTGCCCTCACAAATAGATATCTGGCTCGTGTTTGACCCATGTGAACTCTCAATCTCAGAGATGCCAAGCAACGCCCTTGCTATTACTTAGCACATCAGTAGAAAGGCCAGAAATTAAAGCAAAATTGAGTCAATGACACTTTAAAGATTTCAAACAGAAGAAAAAGAGCCGACAAATTTTTACCATTTCTCAAAGGGCTATTTCTTTCTAACAATTACTTAAAGCTTTTCTACTAAGGTAAGGACCTGAACCCAGGAAGCATATTTTGTTCAGTTCTGTGTGTTCTTATGTTCTTAGCTTCACTGTGTACAAGTTATTGCTGCAATCCAGTTCCTGCAAAATAACTTAGAAACTGGAGCACATGAGTCTCGATCAACTTTGAACTGAGGAGAAAGGGCCAAACCTTTGTGCTATTGCCAAACCACCAGAAGTAGGTAAGGGTCCCCATTTGACTGGGCCACACAACTGCACTGATGTTCACATCCTTGTTTCTTATGGCGACAAATGGAACTCGAAGGTGAACGTGTTCCACTGGACCTAAAGGAAAAAGGGAGAAAGGCAGTGTTTATGTTCCCAGAACAATCCATCAACTTTTCCACAGCCTTGACTTTTAATCTCTATCTTCATGTCCATACCTGTAAACAAAAAAGCAATGATCACAAATCCTAAAATGTTGGTGTGTATGTGGTGTGTGTGTGTGTGTGTGTGTGTGTGTGTGTGTTCTTTAATTGTAGCAGAAGGTATGACAGGAAATTCAAATTAAGTTTCTGATTTCTTGAGTAACAGATGAAATGAATTTACATCTGGTGAGCCCATCTACCTTGAATACTTATGAACCTCCAGTCCAAGGACAAAGCTAGTTTACTAGACACTTAGCCATTAAATAGGATGATAAACAGCAGTATGTTTTATTTTTGAAAATTAGCCCATTTTGTGACTTGAAGTCAGTGAATTATATGGAAGGCTCCTCCATTATCCTCTGTTGCTAATTGGTTTCTGTCCAGTTTAACAATTGGCCATTGTGCCTCATCATCTGGAGGACAAACTAAGTGCCACTCAGAGGCGTGCAAGGCCACTTTATAGAGAGGGAAGAACATAGCTGCCTATGAAGGAGAAGCAAATGTCAGGATCCCAAATAATAATAATGCAGCTTCTCCCCTTTTCTCAGAAACCATAGAAAGCACTGTGCTCTATGCTACACCATCCAGCAGAGGAATATTCATGAATACAACCCAGGTGGAAATGAGACTAATCACTTAATCTAAAATAAAGAGAGGAGAGAGAAATACTGACCAAGAATCATTTGTATATTAATTTTACATCTGTGAGGTTCTGTTTTTAAGACTTGTCAGATATTCTCTTCCTGTCATTGTGACAACATCTATGGGCCCAGATGATACTATTTTAGGAGAGGTAAACTAAGCACAGAGTGATGGGTATCATACAATCTCACACACATGTGGGATCTATGAGCTTACAAAAGTAAGCAACAGAAAATACTGTTTGTCAGCGGATGACACAGGTGGGGGGGAGATGTTGGTCAAAGATATGAAATACATTTTACAAGTCTATTGCACTCTGATGTAAACCACAGTGAATTACATGTATTACATTTGGAAAATCTTTAAAAACAAATTTTAAGAGTTCTTACCATTAAAAAAGTAACTTGGGGATGTAATGTTTGTAATAATTAACCTGATGGAGCCACCACACAATTTATGTATGTGTTCGAGAAACATCATGCTGTACAAGATTAACATATGATTTCTGTCAGTTTAAAGATAAAATGAAGAAAAAATCAAAAGCATTCATTCATCTATAGCTTGAAAACACAGTGCCTACAGCTCACTGCCCTGACTCCAGACATACAGCACCTCAAGATTCTTTACCAGCACATAATTTCAACCTTGGCACTTCATGTACACACTTGGCTGACACTTTAATTATTTAAATGAGCAAATTTGAATTATTTTTACATGGTCTGCCTGAGGTCAGCCACAAAAACAAGGTGTGAGAAAACATTGGCAACTTCTCTTCAACGTTTTATTTACTCATATTGAGTGGTTAAGGTAAAGAAAATCTCTCAGTGTTTTGTGTTCCTCTGGTCAATGATAGACAGCACACGAGAAAGGTGCTAGCCCAGGAGGGAGAGGAGAATTGTGATGGTATATATCAACACTGCAGAGCCTTATGCCTGGGTCCAGTTCTTCCATTCTTCCCTTGTTGGGAAGATGGCTCTTCCATCCTAGAAGCTATTGTTCCTATTTTCACTCCATTCCCCAAGTGGTATGAAGACTCTTCCCAAGCTGCCTCATGAGAACCTTAGGATTTAACAGTTTACCCAAACTGTACATGACTGTAATCCTGGAAATCCCTTCCCATCTCTGGCACTTGTAAGTCTTGGAGGGCTCTCTGACACCCAAGAAAACAAAGTAACTTCCCTCTTCCTAAGATTACATCAGACATGAATGGATGGAGTTTCTGTGAATTGACTAACATGGTCCCGTCTATTCCACTTTCAGGTCAATTATGTTTGGCCAAAATTAATTACTACAAACAATACCTTAGAGCAGATTTTATTGCAAAGATCCTGAGCCAGATCTTCACTTGAACATGGGGACAGATTATGGAAGAGCAAGAAGAGAGCTGAATGGATTGGGAAAGAAAACCTTCCGACACAGTTTTTCCCCTTTTGATAAAAGTCCAATAATCTGTGTGAAATTGGTTATTATGGGTGGCTAACAACTTCTTTTGTTAGTTAATGGCCCAAGGTGAGGCCAAGAGCAGTTTCCACTGTACTAACTGTCTGGTAAATGCAGCCATGATTGATTTGGAGGGAATTACGAGCACAATAAAAGTCTCAAGGAACATTTCCTTTTCGTGCACATAACCCACAGTATAAGCCCGTTCCTGGCATATTCTCTTTTCTCTTCTCTCTTCTCTCTTTTCTCTTTTCTTCTCTCTCTCTCTCTCTCTTCTCTCTCTCTTCTCTCTTCTCTCTCTCTCTTCTCTCTCTCTCTCTCTCTCTCCCTCTCTCTCATTGTGTGTGTGTGTATGTGTGTGTGTGTGTGTGTGTGTGTGTGTGTGTGTGTGTACACTAGGATATATTGTTATTTCCAACTGTAGACAAAGCCCCACTCTTGGCTGCATCAGTTACAAAGGTGGCATAAGTCCTTGGACAGAGGAATGTAAAGTTATTTTTCTTTCTTTGCCTTTATCTTCTTTTTAATTGCAGCAGAAGTATCAGGCAGAAAGGCAAGAGGAAGTGCTAATGATTATTGTAACAACCAGTAATGTTTATCATGCAGCAAGTCAGGTGTGAAACAGCATGCTCCATACTGTGCAGATAAATGTAACATGCTTCTGAAATTTCTCCTTCAAAAAGATCTCTATGTAAGGTTGGCCCTGGACTGTATCTAGGAACTTGGCTTTGAGAGTAACCCTTACCAATAGTTACCTGGGAAGAGTGGTTCCCTTGAAAACAATACGGTTTATTCATAATATCTGCTTTCTACTAAGGGTTGGAGTTTGGCATATATAAGACAAATAGGGACTCTGTGACTATCATGAATTTTGGACTCCAAGTCTCTATTAATTTTCTGTGGTAGAAAGCCCCTATATATCATCACTTCTTGTTAAAGCAATCAGCATGCCACATGTGACTTTTTGTGTGTGTGCATGTGTATGTGTGTGTGCATGTGTGTGTGTGTGTGTGGTTTATGTATGTGTGTGCATATGTACATGCTTTTAGGTGTGCATATGTGCATGAAACCTAGAGTTTGACATCAGAGATGTTCTTCTTCCCCGCCCTTTAAGCCAGAATTGCTCCCTAAACTTGTCACTCATTGATTTGGTTAAGCAAGTTTGTCAAACAGTCTCATAGATGCACCAGTCTTCACATGACCCCACCACCCAGTGCTAAGATTACAGATGTGTATGTACCACAACCATAGGCAGTATAAGGGTTCTGGGAATCCACACTCAGATCCTAATGTTTGCCTGGCAGGCAAACTTTATTGACTGACCCCTTCTCTAGATCACGCCTTTTCCTTTGCTGGGCTTGCTTTGAATATCTTCTCTGGAACAATCAATGCCCAAGGATAAAATCATGTGCTAACCTCTCTGTTTCCTCCTAGTGACTTACCATGCCTAGGAGTGGTCTTGGGTGCCCCTAGCATATACACCATCCCCTGTGGTTCCCAGAGCTTCCTTATAATCTAAGAGTTAAGATGAGGAATTCACGTTTTGTAAGGGCCAAGCAAGTTGGACTATATTAGGCATTCAAAAGAGTTACAATCAGGATTCAAACAGTTTGAACTTGAGCCCAGGACTCATATGAGCTCCTAATCCAATGTTGCTGGAAGAGAGATACTGCACTGGATATATAAGGATCTTCATCACTGTGTTTATTTACGATTCATTTTTTAAAATAGCTCTTCTTCAATAGGATGAGAATAACACAAGGGTAGGATCATACTTGCATTGATGACTTTTAAGTGCCTGGTAGAGTCCCTCACATACATTAAGAACTCAATAAATATTTCCTGAATGACTTAGTGAATGGTTAAGCACTTCCTGTGTAGTTCATTTCTATTGGTACCCTGTGAGGCCAAACAGTGCTTTGACTTAAGCCATTTTAAAGTTGGAATTAATCTAGAGGTTATGTAGTACAGATTGGCACTGTAGAGACATAATTGATTTATAGTCCAGGTTACTTCCTATACATTGTTATTATATACCACTGTTGTTCTTTTCACTAGAAGATAAAATAGCTTGCTGTCTGCCAGGAGTTCTTTAGAAATGTGCTATTTACATACAAGAATTTACACAATCACTGAGTTATGAATAGGAATGGAGTTTTTCATATCCACTTAAACTCTTTTAAATATGTAATTTTCATTCTATGTGACATATTACTAGAAAGACATTATGGGGTACATGGTGGTCCCTGCTTATCCATTTTCACTTGGCACAATTTCAGTTACCCACAGCCAATTATAGTCTGAAATTATTAAATGGAAAATCCAGAAATGGACCAAAAAATCCTAAATCTTCAACTGCATATTGTTCTGAGTATCATGATTAAATGTTGTACTGTGGCTATGGCTGACTTTCCTAAACATAACATGTCATACTTTTATTCAGTGTATGTGTGAGATATATATGTATATATACAGTATCTGTACATAAGCATTAGAAAACAAATGGTATAATCAGTCTTTGGTACAACTTGTGGTTTTAAGAATCCTTTGGATGTTGGAATACTTTCTTCATGGATAAGGAAAAGGCTTCTGCTAAAACAAAGGCCAGAGAAGTCTTTAAACCCCTACGTATTACTGACGAGGCATGATGAATCAGTGCCGCCCACATCAACATTCCCTTAGCCCACAATCTAGAAACAATATTATTTATGTTTCAGTGAACATGATGCAAGTTTCAGGACAGATAACACACAAAAAGCATCCAGTGCTAACAAAACATCTCAGAATCTTGGTGGCTGTTTCCACCCAGCAGCAACCAGTGTCATTGAAGCCGACTATAGAACAACACAAAATTGTGTTTACAATATAATGAACATGAAATAACCTTGGATGTATGAAAACAGTCTTTTAAAACATTCAGTTCTTGAAGGCAATTGAAACATGTGCTTTTTCAATCCTGCTTGGGCTCTTATAACAGAGCCAAACACTTAGTTTGATTTATGTATTTTTCACCCATAGTGTGAAAAATGAACCTAGGACCATCAACTAGATGGCTTCCATTTTTATTTACTTTCCAGGAATCTCTAAAGCAAAGGGGAAAAGATGTTTTATCTGCATGTGAGTATACACGTACACATTTATGTGTACCAACCTATTAGAATGGTATTACAAAGTAAAGAACCTTGGTAATGTTACCTTGTAGCATGAATCTTAAAGGGTCTTATTAATAAAAACAAACCTGGGGCCAGGTATTGGGGTGAATGCTGAAAGATTAGAGAAACAGAGCCAGCCACAGCTAACCTCACCTCGCCAATTCCTCAGATGATCTCGTTTCCTCAAACTGGAAGCCTCTGAGTCCTCATCCAAATGGATCTCAGCTGAACTGCTGCTCAAAAGCCTAAAAGCTTAACCAGGCTCTAGTTCCTGGTCTTCACGCCTTATATGCCTTTCTGCTTCATGCCATCACTTCCTGGGATTAAAAGCGTGTGTCACCATGCCTGGCTGTTTCCAGTGTGACTTTGAACTCACAGAGATCTATATGGATCTCTGCCTCCAGAATGCTAGGATTAAAGTGTGTGTGCCACTATTTTCTGGCCTCCACGTCTATCTAGTGGCTGTTCTGTCTTCTGACCCCAGATAAGTTTACTAGAACACACAATATATTGGGAGACACAATATATCGCCCCGTTACCTATACATTTAAAATATGCAATCTATTTCAGCATCATTAAATTAAATTATAATTCAATGTGCATTCCAGTGCTTTGACTTGGATGATTTTAGGAGCCACCATGAACCTGGATTTAGCTCTACACTCTAGAAAGTGAAAATGCACACCTTTAATGCCAGCACTTGGGAGGCAGAGCCAGGAGGATGCCTGTGAGTTTGAGGTCAGCCTGGTCTACAGAGCAAGAACAAAGACAGGCACCAAAACTACACAGAGAAACCCTGTTTTGAAAAACCAAAAACATACAAACAAACAAACAAAAAAAAAAGTGAAATTTTGACAGATGGAGTTGCCCACTGGGAAAAAGAGGAGTCGAAAGCTACTCATAGCTACTTACAAACCACATGCAGGAAGAGGACAGCTGTATCAGAGCCAAGGCTGTTCTCTGCATAGGCTGTCACCTGGAAGATCCCCGCACTCTTGTACACGTGCTTGATGCCATCCTCAACGGGGCTGAAATTGGCATAGGACACAGCAATCCCATCCCCAAAGTCAAGCTGGATGTTTGTCCTTTGGAGGTCACCCTGCAAGGGAACAGGAATTGGTCTGGTTCCCTTCACAACATTCTGTTCACTCTCGCTCTCTCTTTCACTCCTTTCTTTTTTTCATCATAAGTGTGGAAGCTCTTCCACTATATGCACCAACTATGAACACGGGGCAACCGGAGACCATGAACTGAATGTTCCGAATCTGTGAGGCAAGAATCCTTCTTCTTAGAAACAAACCTCTGACTAATGCACAAGCCAGAACCTCTGCCCAAAGACTGTGCACTGGTCATACTTTCCCTTTACATCTCTCCCACTATGGCAACGTAGATGTGAATGAAATACTGATGGGTGCTCTCTTAACCCTCATACAATGTCAACTACCCTTGAGTTTATAAATGTAAATTAAAGTGGAAATGAACTGGAGGCAATTGAAACGGATAAGATCGTGGCTCTTCACATCCATTTGAGAAAGTTTTTATAGCTCTGGTCCTGAAAACTCTCTAGTGGAACTGTGATAATGACCTCCTCTGAATCTCCAAGTCCTCTAATTCAAGTATCAATGTGAGTGAAGGATGAGGTGTCTGCCAGGCCAGGATAAGAAGCCTGCACCTTCCTTCAAAGTGTGGTTTGGACTTTAAAGGCTCTGAAGTGCTCAGACTAGTGAGGAAAAAAAGAAAAGAAACTCCTGGCTTGCTTTGCTCCCTTTCGAAGATCTCAAGAGCCCCAAGCAATTTGCATATAAATTTAGAGGGCATTGTCAATCAGGCAAGCCTTCCAGCTCTATCAGTCCAGCAAAGAGTGCTAGGAAACTCCCTGGTTTGGGCAGAAGGAACATCTCACACTGGGAGCAAGAATCAGATAAGTGGACTGGAGTGACAGCATACACTCAGATTTTACTGCCTGGATTGCAGAAGACATTAAAGCAATGAGCTAATGAAGCCAGCAGCTGATGTAGAAGCAGCCAACGCTATGCTGTATACAACCATTTCAATCATCTTCCCCATCCTCTCATTCACGTGTTTCAGGCTCTTTAAAGGCTTGCAGGTTCTTCTAATTAGTGAGTCTAAAGGTTAGAATAAAGCAAGAGAGGCTCTGAAAGTCCACAGCTATAATATGAATTTCCATTTCCCCCTCGCAGTTTACAGGTTATATCCTAAAGGTGATAAGAACGTATCCAGATAGGTCATAATGGCACAAGCTACAATCCCAGTACTCAGGAGGCGGAAGCATGTAGAAGACAAGTTTGAATGAGCATGGGCTGCACTGAGTTTAAGTCTGGCCTGAGCTACACAGTGAGTCACTATGTCAAAAGAATCAAGATGAGACTGTCTCAAAAAACCTAAGGGCTGTGGCTATTGCTCAGAACCAAAGTCCTGAGTTCAATTCTGTGCATAGAGGATGAAGGAGGGATGGAGGGAGGGAGGGAGGGACAGAGGGAGGGAGAGGAGAAGGAGGGTGAATGAGTGAGCAAGCAAGCAATCTATCCCTGAGGCACTGTAAACTGGGTCTTTATTACAGATGAACGGAGAGGGTTTCTGAATAGGTATTATTTCCTGCCTCTTCTTCTCTCACTCTTGGCATAAAAGCTTACGTAAGAATAACATCTCTGTTTCCCTTTTTCTGAGATCAAGGAATTGTCAGCATGTGGGTTCTGACTGCAGACGCCCAAGTGGTCACCTACCTCTTCCATTAGAATGATGAAGGTTGCATTCTGACCCTGCTCTGCCACCAGGCGCCCATCAGTGGTGACCACATGGAGGCCCCGAGGAGCTTTTCCAGGACACAGCTGAGTCTTAGCAGAGTACTTCTCCCTTAACCCATCTGTGCAGTTGTTGGACACAATCCTCCGGTACCTAGAGAGATTTGACAAAAGACACTTTTGACAATGCTGCAGCTTGTAGTGTGTGTGTGTGTGTGTGTGTGTGTGTGTGTGTGTGTGTGTGTGCGCGCGCGCGCGCGCATGTGTTAGGAAGGGAGGGTAAGAGAAAAGAAGCAAGCAAAAATAACTTCTCATAGTTGCTCTTAAAAGCCAAGCCTCCAAAACTACAGCTATTCACAAAGACAAACAATACTCAGGAGCGGCTATCCCTCCATCTCAAGAAGGCTAGCTCCTTAAACATTATTATTGATCCCACCTAGTGCACTAGGGATCGTATCAGTGTCTAAACCAGCCAAGAAAAATCAATGCTGGCTCCCACACAGAACAAGAGGAGGCGTGCACCGGGCTAGTGAAGCAGGAAAAGCAAGCGCACCTCTGTCAGCTAGAGGCCCATTCTATTTCCCCATGGCCACCTCCAACTTTCTTTGTACTAGGAAGCAGTTAGAATATGAAACTTTTAAGTCCCCATAATCAGACAGTTTTTCCCTATCTCTGCTCCATACCAGGATGTCATTAGTGGGACATTGTAAGACAATTGCTAAATGGTCTTATTAAAAAAAAAAAAAAAACCCTGGACACAGATATTGGGGTTAAAGCTGAAAGAACAGAGAGACAGAACAAGCCACAGCCAACCTCACCTTGCCAACTACTCAGCTAATCCTGTTTCCTCAGACTGAAAGCCTCTGAGTCCTCATCCTGAAGGGATCTTAGCTGAACTGCTTAAAAGCCTTCTAGGAAATCCTCAGCCCAAAAGCCTCCGAGTCCTCACCCGAAAGGGTTTTCGTTGAAAAGCTTATAAGCCTCTAGTTCCTGGTCCTCATGCCTTATATAACTTTCTCCTTCCTGCCATCACTACTTGGGATTAAAGGTATGTGTGCTTCCCAGTACTGGGATTAAAGGTGTGTGCCACCACTGCCTGGCTCTGTTTCCAGTGTGACCTGAGATCTGGATGGATCTCTGCTTCTGAATGCTAGGATTAAAGGTGTGTGTTACCACTGCCTGACCTCTATATTTAATATAGTGGCTGGCTTTGTCCTCTGATACCCAGATAAGTTTATTAGGGTGCACAATATATTGGGGAACACAATATATCACCACATGACATTTAATAAAAATTTTTAAAAAATGAAAATGGTAACTTTTACTCTGGAACCACTGAGCTATTTAATAATACATTTCCCCATTTGCTAAATCCTTATTTCCTCCTCAACACAAATGTCACATTAGAAGCACAGGTCTGAAACCCCTATTCAACTTTGCTACAGTAAGATTAATTTACAAAAGGGGCTAGCCTGGGAAAAAGCTACCAGCTTCTATGGTAACACCATCATATGTACAGTGGTGTCACATCAATTGCCTTGACCCCTGACCCAAGAGCTTGCCTGCAACCTGATCAGCCACAGAGATATTACTTCCAGGAAGTCCATGATCTAGTCATCTTCTCTAAAACTGATGTTCTAAGAAAACCACAAAAGAAATGTCACACTATTGCCACTCTATCCATCATCACCACCACCACCACCAGAACCACTGCCAACACCACTGTTGTCACTGTTGTCTTCTTTCATCCTCTGTATCAAGATTATCAATCCATCCACGGTGTCTTATTCTAAAAGACCCAAAGCCACAAAACTCTAATGATACAGGTCCTGCGTCATATTTGACTTTTACTCCTTAATACCCCCACGTCTGAATCACGCCACCTGTAGATGGAAGTTTCCCTGTGTTCTGCCTGGACCCTCCGGTTAAACCCACCCTATCTACACCTTCTTCTGGAGGTACCACATGATGCAAACCAAATGCTGTAGATAGCTCTCAGCTCAAATGAAATTATAATACATCATTATCAACTGTCAACTGAGCTATATCTGAATCTTTATGATCCAGTATGGCAGCTGCTATCAAAGGGTAGAGATGTAGTTAGTATAGCACACTGAAATGATATATCACATCCAACAGTATTAGAATCATTTTCACCTCCAATTGTTTTAAACATGATGAGAAATTTACAATTATATACACGACTTATTCTGGAGTCCTTTTGATCATTGCTGATTTAGTTAAATCAACTATTATAAGTTAATATTTCTGGGTTATCTTTACTTACAAGATACTTAGCTTTTAACTCAAGATCAGCATCTTAGAGCTACTTGTGTCCTAGGCAAACTTTATGTCAACCACTTCCTTTGTTAGCTGTTGGTAATGTGTAATACAGTGTGATGATGTGTAAAACTTAGGAAAACTGGAGGTGTCTATATAGTCCTATAGGAAGTCCTTTGAGGGAGGAAGTAAATAGATTTTTCATCTCCCTGACTTATTTAGTTAATATCTGCTATTTTGGCATACATATGTTGCTTAAAATTAGATCTAGCTCTATATGCTCCATGATTGTGGTGATATTTTAATTATACTGAAATGTGCTTTTATTTATATGTTAATAAATAAAGTTTGCCCAGAGATCAGAGGTCATTAGCAAGCCAGGAATAGAAGTCAGGTGGTGGTAGCCCACACTCTTAATCTGATCACATGGCAGGCAGAGTCTCTATGGTTGGTACTGGGATTAAAGACTCAAAGGTCACCATGCTTGCTCTGTCCTTGATCATACAGAGATTCCTGGCTCGCTAATGACCTCTGATCTCTAGGCAAACTTTATTTATTTATAACATACACATTTGAGTATAATTAAAATATCACCATATATGATTATATGAAATGTCTTAAGAGAAATCATTTCTAATGATTTCTAAAAGATGCCAAGGCTATAAGCTGGCTTTTGCAGATGATTCCATGTGACCATTATGTTCTCCTCCTTGTTCTCTGACAGTACATATCCTTAAGTTGAAATTGTTCAATTTGCATTGAAAGACTTAAATCTTTAGAACATATTCCATAAAAACCACTACATTAAGGGACTGAAATGCCCAGAAAGGCATCTAGGAATGAGTCCCCTAAAATTGAATATTTGCCCCAAATATCATGGTTTTAGAGTATTTCAGTCTGCTCAACACAGCCATCCCATGATGTTTATGCTTCCTTAGTAGATTGTACCTACTTCTCTTTGCAACCACACAGAGTCAAAGTAAAAGAAGTTAAATAACTTGGTTAAGATGGCAGATAAAACACTTGCAGAGGTGAGCATGGAGTCCAGAGAGCTCAGTGTCTTTGCTTCTCTGAGAGTGGGGTCGAACACTCATATCCTCTCTACCCTTTGGGAGATTATTACAAAGGAAGAAATCAGCCTTACTCTAGATCTCTCAAGTCAGAAGCTGACTCACAGAACCTCAGATAACAACAAGATGTATCAAAACATGAGAAGTGTGTCACAGTCCCATCTGCCCACTGTGCAGATCTTTCGTGGGTCATAGAAGCAGTAAAGGAAAGGGCAAAACAACACATCTCCTGGAAATGCTTTGCCAAGTGTTTCAGGATAACCCCTAAGTGAACAGTCAGAGCATAATTAGACCATTGCCCCAAACCTAACACAGCATAAAGGAGTACTGACTGATGGATGTGATCATGTGCACTACTATTCACATAGTAACCCCAGACTACCTGAGCTATCTTTTAGCCCACTTTATTTATTTTTTGGACACAACATACCCTAGCTACACTCATTATTTTCAACAAGATACATTTCATTTCATTTCATCTTTGAGAACAGACAATAATGCGTTGAGTTTCTTCAGTTATTTGACTCACCCAGTGCTATTAAGGTAGCTTTGGCCAAGGCTGCAGTCCTTTGAGGGGGAAGCTGGGTTGTACCAGAAAGCTGGGATACACTGGCTTTCCCCATGTCTTTCATAGCCATAGTCACTGTCAAGAAAATAAACATGGTACAATGATATGTGTGTACAAATGTTAAAGGCTTACATAAATATATACATGTCCCACTGCCTCCCCAAAGTCATAATTCATTGTTTTAATTAGCCCCAGTGAGGCAAATACCACACATTAAAAAAATATATGTTTTTAAAAATGGTCTCATCATTTAGAATTATAGTCTGAAGAGAAAAATGGATTATTTAAAAAACCCATCTAAACTAGAAAGTATATGAATTCAAATGTGTGACAGGTACAATGGCTTGGAGGTGAGAGTGGGGGGTACTATACATTTAAAATCATACTTTGAATCACAGAATTAATTAAATAAGTAAATGGCAACCAGGGAGATGACTTTAAAGGTCAAGGTACATCTCTATGTAATGATTCGGTGTGTACTGTCTGAAAATGATTGCACAGAATTTATATTCATTTTAACTTTAAATCCAACTACTTTCAAGCTTTTGTGCTGTGTGTGTGTTGTGTGTGTGTGTGTGTGTGTGTGTGTGTGTGTGTGTGTATTCACATGTATGCCAACAGAATTTCAAACTTCTTTTGATTAGATAGGAGAGCTATACTTTCTTAAAAATAAAATAAAAACTAGAGTTCTGTTGCATGCTTCAACAGAATCACAGCCACAGCATCTGAGTAGTAACATGCCCCTGCTTCTGGAGTTGTATAAGGTGCTTAGATGTGTAAATGTCAAAATATAGGAGTAATAATGTGGGTGGAGGGTATTACGCTCTCACAGCCAGCTGGAGCTCACTGAGAGCACCCTCTCTCCATCCATGTTTCCACATTCAACATCAGAAGAGAATCCCTGGAGCCCAGACAGCACAACCTCATCATCAGAATATCGCTCCACTGAGTGTGAAGGAAACATGAGACAGATTAGCAAGCCGTTCTCTGTGCTGTGGTACATTATATCTGCTCCCATAGTCTTTGAAAGTAAGTTATCTGAGTGAATACAGGACAGGAATGGAAGGAATATGGGTATTCAAATGCAATGATACCTCATTTATCCTTCATTGTATGTCATGACCTATCAAACAAATGTGACAAGATCTGTCCTCAATTGTTTCTTCAGTCCTTAAAGGAGATGTCTCAAGCACCAGACCTAACACAGCAGAAAGAAGTACTGACTGATGGATGAGATCATGTACATTACTATCCATGTAGTAACCCCAGACTACTCCGAGCTATACCTTTTAGCCCACTGTACTTATTTTTGTATGATATACCTGGGGTATGGATCATTGCATCTTCTGTGTTTTGCAGTTTCTTCTTTATACTTCTCTCATATTTAGGTTATATAAGCCTATATCCCTAGTTCACTGCACACAGTTTTCAGGGCTACAATATGTTGGAAACTATATTGTCATTTATTTTCACCAATTAAATTGTCTATAATAAATGTTATAGAGCAAATTAATGTCATAAATTACATTAAAACACAGTCTCTCCAATTACCCCACTGCATTGTGTCTATTTCTGTAAGAAGAGTGTGAGGCTTCATTGACACTGTAGGGTTAACTTCAGAAAGTATCTCCAATGCCCAAAAGGTTACTAGAGTGCATTTGAGCAGAGTTGTCAATCAATGGAAGGTAGATTGCAAGAGAAGCTTTGATACAACCATGCTCAATAAAGCTGGAAGAAAGGAAAGCAAAAGAGATACTTCTGCCAGGTGAATCCTTTGACAAGTGTCTGGTCCACTAGTAGTAGAGGCTCCTGGCCCGTAGTTCATCCGGTCTTAGTGTAGCTTGAAATAGCCCATGAAGTCTGGTCTTAAAATTTGGGGAATTTTGTCAGGTAATTAATGATTGTTAAAGCAATTATTAAAAATTAACTTATATGACATTTCATTCACACAAATTATATTTGAAAGTCAATAAAAATACACAAAACACATAAGAGTCTACTACTTTACTGCATTTTTTAGTTTTATATAGTTATAACATACTGTATATATGTTACTACATACAACATATGCTAGTTACATATGAATATTGTTATAGTATTTATGTCTCAAGGTCTTTTCTATCCATGTATTTGTCTGGTAGGAATACTGCATAAAGCGAGGCTACTGCCTAGCTCTTCTCCATTCCTTGGTCATTAGTATAATGTTGAAACTGGTCATTGTGGGAATCCATACAGCATTCAGTGATTGCTCCCTAGTAGTTAAACATTTGTCAGTACACCACTGAACACTGACTTCCCAAGCATTCTTTATGCACAAAAGCACTGGGCTGTGGTATACACATACTCCTCCTAGAAAACTCCCCTATGGCTTTATGAGATGAACCTGTTGACCGATCCTGCTGACCCTAGAAAATATTGGGAATTTGGGAAGGAAGGATGCTTCTCTTAAGCAGCCTTGGGGAAGATAGAAATGTTTTCAAGGCTCTTTGCAAAATGTAACCATCCTCAGCAGTTCTGTTCAGCTCTGCTACCTGTTGGCACTGCAGTAATTAAAAAAGGTGCATCAAGCGTGCTGTTCTGCCCCAAAGAGCAAAAGCACCTCATTAATATTTAACAACACTAACCGAAACTGGCTGCCTCCAAGCTGTGGACTTCTTCATTAATTTCTGCTAAGTGCATATTAAACTCTTTCACACTGTCCAGCCTCCCTCCCAGCTCATGAGTCTGCAGGATTTAAACAAACAAACATTGGCTGCTTCAGCTTCCTGGGGAAAGGTGTAAGCCCATGAATTGTGAGATTTGAACAGAATACAGCAGAAAGTCTGATTTGCCTCAGGGAGGTATGCTTCCAGATCCCACACACACAGACAGCCAGTTTACCTCAAGACATAATTTACCCCTGTGTGTTGCTTGATTAGAAAAGCGGTAAAATATCTACCTGTTTAGGGGGAAATCTGTCCATTTCTAAGAATATGTATATAATCCAAACCCCACCTAAGGAAAAGCCTCAGATTCAGAAGAAGGAATGAGCAAGAATAGTTCAGAAATTAAAAAGTGTGTGCCATCATAGAAAATGGTAGTTTCGCAACATAGATCTAATCCAGTCTGCTTGTGGGCTGTAAAGGAACAAGTGAAAGAGAATGAAGGACTTGCTGGACATTGCATGAAGCCCCTCCCGGCATACAGCGGTGATCAAGACTGCGGAGGTGTGTTTAATGCTAGTATAGTACCAAGGGCTACTACTTAGTCAGAATGTGGTCCCTGTTCCCTAAGAAGAACATTCTGGAATTAAAAAAAAAAAAAAAGATTTATTTTTAAGTGTGTGTGTGTGTGTGTGTGTGTGTGTGTGTGTGTGTGTGTGTGAGAGAGAGAGAGAGAGAGAGAGAGAGAGAGAGAGAGAGAGAGAGAGAGAGAGAGAGAGAGAGAGAGAGAGAGGGAGAATGTACACACGGGTGCAAGAAGTGCATGCCTGTGGAGGCATTGGATCCCCTCGAGCTGGATGGAGTTACAGGTGGTTGTGAGCCATTCATTGTGGCTGCTGGGAACTGAACTCGGCTCCTCTGCAAGAACAGGGCATGTTTCTAACTGTTAGATCTGTCTAGCCCATTCTCAAACTCTTGACCAGTCAGAAAGCTAAGGTCTCTTCCCAAGAAGCTTCAGGGTCTGTGTGAGTGTCAGTCCAGGCAGAGGGCAGCACGGTGCCTCTTTCTCTCTCCTTCTTCTTTCCCACCTAGCAGCTGAGATTTCAGGATGTAGGCCTAATACATACTTTGATGCCATTTTATGAGTGTGTCAGGATGGGCTTAGGATCAGGTGGATCTTTTCAGGCACAGTGTGAGCATTCATGAAACAGAAGCAGCTACCACAAGAATAATAATCATCATCCTCATTGGGTAAGGCATGAATTCAAATGCAACCATAGAAAAAGAAACCATAATATCTTAGCCAAAAATTACTCAGACTGACAATTACCCCTTAAGCATTTCTTTTTATCTAATCCCATTAGAGCCACCTGACTTATCTTTATCCTGCTGACAGCTTGCTAATATATCTGCTCTGTTTAAATCAGAGTGTCACCCACTTCCCTAAATATACGTTTATTTTATTTAATAAATGGTATAGCTCCATTACCACTCCCTGAAAGAAGCCATCCATGATTACAGGTCATCTCTTTGTTCAATGATGGCTTTGCTCTGACCACCTCTCCACCTGCGATAAAAGACAGCTCTGTCCAACAGAACTTTCTACAGTGGAAATATTTCAAATAGATATGTTCCACTGTGGTAACCACCAACCAATGCAACTAAGGAACTGTATTTTAATTTAACTGAATTTTAATGTAAACAATCACATGTGACCAATGGCTACTAATGGACTCAGAACATAAAACTAAATACTTTATTATATTCTTTTTGTTTTCTGTTATATCATATTCTGGTGCAATAACTCTCATTTATACATTGTTTACTGTCTTGTTTATACTTTAGCTAGTCCACTACAGAAAAAAAACGCTAACTTATGTTCAATATGTATAAAACCAAAGGCTGAATGGACCATAGATACACCTGAAATCATGTGTATGGCATCCCCAAATCCCTTTCCCCTTGTCATCTGTATCGCCGCTGGATAATCTCACTCTGTGGATATGGCTCCATTCGCAACAAGGAAGAAACCACCATGGCATTCTAAGTCTCAGAGCTCAGAAATTAGATTATTATTATCTTGAGTGAATGGAGCTATGTAGAAGATGCCCAACTCTTCTAAGAGCTAGATGAGAAATTAAGATTATTCATGTAAACGGCTACTACAACCCAGTACATAATAGGTACTCAACAAAAGTTAGCAATAAATGAGCAAAAAGCATGCATGAAAATAAGGGGGGATTACTTCCTGTGTTATCACCGGCAAATATCTTCCTCTTCCAGAGGGCTAGCCTTACTGGGGTCTGCACAGGGCTTTGGAGCAAGTCCCTCTCTAGCACCTGAGACTCTATTGGCAACTTTATTTATCTCTTGTGTGGGCATTTGTTCCTGTGCCTCGCCCAGGCCCTGGTGAAGACTGCTTTGGAGTACCTCTTCATAGCAAATTTAAGCCTGGGAATCTTTTAGGCTCCTAAGTAGAAACTCCAATCTTTATGTGATGTTTACACTTTTTACCTAAACTTTGCATTCTACAGAAAGATACTTCTGAGACTCAATAAACTTCTCCCTTTAAGCCAAATTATCTCCCCTTTGTGAACCCAGGTTGTGTGTCCTTTAGCTCCCACCAATATGGAGGAGATATTAAACACACCATTCCCACCCTACAACTTCCCTAAACTTACTAATGTAGGCTATATCTCCTTTACTACTCTAAGAGCCTTATACATTGTCCAAGGCACCCATAGGAGCAGGCCTGCTCTGGCTCAGGAATGTGTGTGTTAATGGCTAGAACTAACTGAATTGGGAACTCCCAGAAGGATAACCATAGGACTCAGGCTATGATACTGTGCTCAGATAATGGCTTCCAGGATTAACACTAAAGACCAAAACACAAATTATATTTGATGAAAAATCATATTTAATTTTTCTTTTTAAAAATTTATTTCATTTTATGTGTGAGTATTTTACCTACATTTATGCATATACACTGTGTATGTACCTAGTGCTCATGGAGGTCAGAAGAGGCCATCAGTTTCCCTGGAACTGGAGCTACAGATGCTTTTAAACCACCATGAGGGTGCTGGGAACTGAACCCTAGTCCTCCGCAGAAGAATCCGATGCTCTAACTGCTGAGCCATTTCTCTCAGTCCTGAAAAATTATTTCAAAGCCAATGCTGATACTTAGTGACTTAAAATCAAAGAGAATAATTTCTAACATTTACCATAAAACTATTGTTAATAAGCCAGGAATTGCCATCAAAACTGCTTTATCCATATGCAGAAGTAGTAAAAGCACACATTTAGGTCACATGATTTTTGTTGATGTTGTTATTCTCTGATTGTGACCAGGGACAAGACTAAGTCTCTCCTTTTTAGTGACCCTGCATCAATTTCAAGTGTTTTGTTTTTTGTTGGTTTTTTTTTTTTTTTTGCCTTCTTTATAATACAAGGTATGATTTACAATAGAAATGCAAATATCTAGTACCTTGTGTAGAAAAATCTGTAATGTCTACTTGGAGACCATATACCTATTATAATTCCACTAGCAATGGTAAAAATTTCTTTATTTGAAATTGTCTTTAGAGTTAATGAAATAGTCTATATTAAATTTCACTTAGAGCAGTCACCCTGGGTCATTTGGAGATGAGTTTTAATTTTAGAGGAATTAAATGTGGAGGCCCTATTCCTTCTGAAACATAAAATCTCAAATAATAAGACCCGTTTGGCTTCCTGAGCAATAGATGTCATAAAAGAAATAAGCCAAGGTTTAGCCATCTTTGCATTTGAACCCCAACTCTGCCTCTACTATTTCTGTATCTGCAGTCAGTTAACTTCTGAAGAAACTGCTCATTTTCCTCTCATTAAAATGGCAATAGTAAAGACACCAATATCACAGTGTCTTGAATATAGGTAAGACCTCTATCAGCACAAATGTAAGACCACAAAATGTCTTGTGAGGGGTCCCCTCCTCTTCCCAATAACCGGCTTTACTTAGATTCTGACAATAGTCCCCAAAGAAGGCTCAAAACCACTTTAACTCCTGTCACTAGCATCACAATAATTGTATAACACCCAAAGGTACAACTTTGAAAACAGTGCTTACTTAAATGTTTAAGCTCTGATTTATCTGGTATAAATCCTATGAGGATCACTTAACTCTGGAGGACAAATTCACAACTCATGCAGCAGCAACAGCTACCATATGTTGTAGGCTTATGTTGTATGCAGCTCAGGTAAGCATCTTATCTATATTAATGAACCACCCTCATTCATTTACTAATTCATTTATTTCTCCCTAGAACCTGGTGAGAAATGTGTTATGTATTTTTATTTTGCAGCCAAGGAGGGAAAGACACAGACATTAAGAAAATTTCTCAGAAGAAAAACCTGTAAATGTAAGTGTTGGGATTTTTATACAGACCAGCAAATGCTAATAGACTAGATTAAGGAAAGAAACATTATTTTGTTGTCTATTTTATTTGTAAGTCCTCATATCAATGGGTGAGGGTTGGCTTTGGATCAAGGAGACAGAATCTGTAAGTGTGGCATACTCAAAGGCAGTAGACCTCAATGGAGTAAGTCTAGAGAAGGACACAAGGTGCACTGGTTTGCATGCATGTGAAATGTCCCTCCTAGGCTCATAGTTTTGAACATCTGGTTCCAAGCTGGTAGGGGTATTTGGCAAGCAATGGAAACTTTAGCAAGTATATCTTCTATGGAAGAGGTGAGTCACAAGGAGTAGGCTTTAAGAAGTTTGTATCCTGGCTTGATTTAGTGTCTGCTTTCTGCTTCCTGTTCTCCCCATATTTACAGAGTCCCAATGCATAGTCCAGTTACCATGATGAACTGGAGCCTTATACCATTAGCCTTAGCAACTGCTACATACTTTAAGTTGCTTTTTGTAGATACTCTGTCACATCAGTGAGAAAAGTAGGAAATGCAATAGCCATGCTATACTTCTAAGAAGAGTACTACATCTACCTGATATGATCATACACTGAGCTGTTGTTCATAATTAAAAATATTTTCCCAGCTGTGAAAATATTCTTGTTTTCAAACATCTTCTGACACAGAAAGGACTCTACCATTGAAATTTAAATTCCATGTGGTACATCTCACTTTAATGAATCTCATGGAAGCCAAGTTATCTAAGAATAAAGGGCAGATCGGGAGCAGGCATGATCACTCTACACAAGTGACTTTCAGTTATCTGTTTAAGTTCTAGTAAATTCAGGCAATAAAACCATGACTTCTAGACAATATCTAGATGAAATGAGATGAGAGAAGGGAGGCTGCTGTGTAAGGGTAAATGCTCTATGCTGTGGTGATATATTGTGTCCTGCTGCAGAATGTCATTCTGTATGCTGCGAATGTGTACTGCTCTAATTGGTTGATTAATAAAATGCTGATTGGCTAGTAGGCAGGAAGTATAGGCGGGCAACCAGACTAGAGAATTCTGGGAAGAGGAAGGCTGAGTCAGGAGTCACCAGCCAGACACAGAGGAAGCAAGATGTCAAGGCAGAAATGAGACAAGGCACCAAACTACATGGCTAAACATAAATAAGAATTATGGGTTGATTAAAGTGTAAGAGCTAGTCAGTAATAAGCCCGAGCTAATGGTCAAGCAGTTATAATTAATATAAACCTCTGAGTAATTATTTTATAAGCAGGTGAGGGACCACATGGCTGGGCAGGACACAGGAAAACTCCCAGCTACAGTGCCCCCCCCCCAATATATTGTACACCCTTCTAAAGCTTATCTGAGGATCAGAGGGAAAACCAGCCACTATAGTAAACATAGAAGGCAGGCAATGGTAGCACACGCCTTTAATCCTAGTATTTGGGAGACAGAGATGATCAGGATCTCTGTGAGTTCAAGGCCACACTGGGGAACAAAGCAGGCAAGGTGACACGTGCCTTTAATCCCAGCACTAACCATAGAGGTCTGGAGGTCTGTACAGACAGAGAGGAAATAATGTAGCTGGGCAGATAGGAGAAGTGAGATGAAGAACAGAAAGGCATAGGAAGTAGGTCTCTTTGGCTGAGGATTTCCAAGTGGTAAGAGCATGGCTAGCTTCTTTTTGCTTTTATGATCTCTCAGTTTTACCCCAATATCTGGTTCCAGGTTTTTTTATTGATAAGACCATTTAGCAATTCATCTTACACTATGCATTTCAGCATATGTTGCTAGTCTGAGCCACAGAACTCCAAATACGATTCTGCTATTGCCCCATCTCCTTTCTTGACTACGGGATGATGCTTGAGCCATTAGTTGTTTCTTCTAACCCATGATAATCACTATCAATTATCAAATGAAACTTCAGCTTCTGACTGAACACATAGGAAGCATTCATCTAGCTGAGACCAGAGGGATATTCACATATTCTCAGAACTGGGACGGTCTTTTACTCTAAGAACAACATTCAAAAACATATTACAACTCTTTATTGGATGTTTACTGTAGAGTTGGCACTGGGATTTCAAAAGTAAGGGAAATTTAAAGCTCCTACATTCACAGCACTTACATTCTACTGGGGAAAGACCAATGGTAACAAAACATTCAAAAGCACATTCACTTCATACAGTGAATACTAACAAGACAAAAGCATGGTGGTGTATTAGAGAGCACCAGGGTATATAGATGAGACAAGGTATCTTCGGCATTTCTAAAAAGCTAACTATTTTGAAGAAACAAGAGAGATTAAAAGGTGTTAGCATTGCTGAAACATGGAAAATCATTGTATTCTCCAGTCCTTCTCCTAGGAATTAGCCTGAATTAATTAATAGAGTTGGTAGTGTGGCTGTAATACAGCTAATAAATGAAGAACAATTACAAAAAAAATAGATAGAAAAGGATGCCAGGCCAAAGGGCCTTCAACAAGGCAGTTCCTTAAAGGAGAGAGAATCTATTAAGGTATCTTAAGTACAAGAGTAATAAAATCTGATCTGGAATTTAAAAAAAAAAAAAAACTGTACCTGGTCCAATAAGTAGGACTACAGACACCCACCCATGACTTCAGAGTGACAGTGTGGTGAGTGAAGGTGGTGTTAGTAGACTTGGCAGGATAATAACTGCTCTAAGGATGCACACAAGTGCTTTCAGGGACAGGTTGAAAGGACTCCTTGACGGCCTACATCTGAGCATAGGGAAAAGAGATGTTAATCTCACTTTCATTTCAGCTATGGTCCGGATGGCTCTATGCTTGGTTCAAATTAGAGAAATACTTTCCAATAAGAAGGATTCTTCAGTCACACTAATCATGCCACCTCTCTTAGAAAACCAGATGTATATTGTATAGATTAGATAGACATATTGCTCAGAGGAGAATGAAGCTGGGCTGGAGGCAAATTTTCATATTTGGGAGTCATCAGTTGTAAGGGAGATTAGATATCAGAATTCTAGATACCATTACACTTTTTCATTGTTATCAGAGGAAGAATTACAGTCTAAAATGGAAAGATTGCCAACACAAAGAACTGACCAACGTTTGTTCAGATGGGAATGTTAATTGCCTTGATTTGACCATTCCACAGTGTTATATGCACACAAATTATTATACTATGTCTCACAAAAATACATAAATACTATACATGAGTTAAAATGAAAATAAGAGGAAATGATGACCGAGTACCCATACATAGAAGTACAATTTGAGAAAATATATATAAAAGTGATTCCTAGGCAAGTAGCTCTTTAAGGCTCATCAGTATCCAGCACCTCTCCTCCAGAACTATCAAATATAGCTACTCACTCACTGAAGATGAGGAGATAAGGGAAAGGCTCATAGGAAATTCTGATCATACAACACTGGTACTTCCTATCATTGTGCCTCATTCTCATTTTCAAGTGATGTAGAATTTCTGTCTGGTCCAGAAACTAAGACCATAGATGTACCTCCTGCATCTGGGTCAAAGTAACTCCATCTTCATCCTCACCCACAAGCAGATAAATATCTGGTTTGAACTGCAGACGAAATTTCAAAGGACTCACCATTCAAAGTCCCAGTCAGCACAGACACAGGGTTCTGATACCACCGACCCAGAGTAGTCTCTGCCAAGGGCACACTGAGCACCTGGCTTGCGTTTCTTGAATATTTTCCTTTCCCCCATGACACAAGGCTCTCCCTTAAAGAGGAAGTTCATAGTGAGATAGGCAATAAAATACACAGGAGGTGAAATAAGACAGTTGGTCAACAAAAGCACTGGCCCTTAGTATTCAATGTAGCAATCTCATTTCTCATGCAGAATTTTCAAGGGCAAACATGTTAATCTTTTACCACCACATGGAAGGACCACTATGTATGCCTGGCCTGGGTTCACCCCTCTACCCATCCTATCCACGATGTCTATATAATACAGTTTCTTCTCCATCTCTGTGGAGAACACAAGGACTTCAGATTATAGATCAGCATACAAGTGGCTTTAGCAGCTAAAGTAATGAGAAAACAACTTCTGGCATACTATTTTTATTGTTTATATTGTTTTCACAGTAAAATTGAGGTTGACTCCCATAAGTGCAATCTCTACCCCTCTTCTCCCCTCCTTCTCTCTCTCTCATTCTCTCTCTCTCTGTCACTCTCTGTGTCTCTCTGTGTCTCTCTGTCTCTCTCTGTGTCTCTCTCTCTCTCTCTCTCTCTCTCTCTCTCTCTCTCTCTCTCTCTCTCTCTCTCTCTCTCTGTCTCTCTCTCTGTCTCCTTGGTTCCCTTCTCTCTTATAAATGGCCAACTGAGCTGATATCCTAAGTTATTCTCATATATTCTCCTCTAGGAAGTTCAGGGATATAATGAGCACATAGAATCATGAAATGTGTGTCATTTACCCTGTTGGCCCTGTGTATGTCCAGTTTTTTCCCTTATAGTCACACACTCACATGCTCAAATGACATACTGCCTTCCTTTCCCCTAAAAAATAAGATCAGTGAAGACCAAACCCAGCTGGCAGTAGTTCCTGTTTTTAGAGGCCAGGACATCCCAATGTTGTGGTACCTGATTGAGCAGGTGCCAAGTCTCAAAGTCCTCCTTGGTGCAGCGCCGGCTGAAGATAGACTTGTAGTCCACTTTGACCAACTGCCATTCGGAGCGTAGGCTGAAGTGGCCAAAAACTCTAAAACACAAGAAGTCCAGCATCAGTCAGTAATGCACCAGAATAGAGAGGGGGAGGTCAAGACAGCCTGGACTTCTTTGATCCCTCCAAAATGATTTCCTTAAAAGAGTAGTCTCCCTCTTCAGTGGCCAGCATCTTTGCATCTTCAGCCAACTGGTTGTCATTCACATTAAGTTTAATATCACTCATTTTTATTGCAAAATTACTAAATATGATTTATAGGAAGCATTCAAATAATTTACAATCCAAATGAAACCAAATTTACATTTTGACACATAGCTTTTTCATTTCTTCTTAATGTCAGGAATAGTAGGTTGTCTACCTATATCCAGTGCTAGAAGTAATTTCCTCATCTATAAAACAAATTGTATATGAGTGTATGTGTTTGTGTGTGTGCATACTTACACACATTGGGAGTAATGAAATGTATTACCTAATCTAAAGTATGACCCTACTGATGCCAAAATCCTGTGGCCATCTCTGTGCCTTTTCATTGAAATTCCCACTGCATGACTCATATTAATGCTTATTCTCTTGCTGCCTTCCTTGAAAAACAGCATTCCAATAAAAGAAAGTCATATTTATGTACAGTAATGAAGAATGCCATCTGCATGGTCCAGATAATCAATACTGACCTTTGTAAAGCCCAGTTGCTGATAGGCCTATAAATATGAATGATCAATCATTCTAGAAAAAAATGAAAGAAAAAAATGCTGACCATCAATTCTTCACTGGGGTGGCATGTCATGCGATTACAGTGCAAGACATCTATCACTGTGATGGAGAGGTGAACCCAGTCATGCTGGGAGCTCTTTCGAAGAACTAGACTGTCCATTTCAGCAAGCCTCAATCATACTAGCATTCTCCACTGCCCTGGTTTAGATATTCTTATGCTGATAACCAAAGGCCTTCTCATTGAGATCTTTTGTTCAACTCTCTGGAAGATGATAATGCTTACAAGAGGAAGTGAGGACTAAAATAAATTGTAAAATGTGGGAAAAATAAGATTGGTTTTGTAGCTCATTTAACTTAAATCTTGGGAAACAGCTTTGAATGTATTATCAGAAAAATAAAAAAAGGTTTACAGACTTAAATCTAAAAGAAGATTTAAACAGATGTTGAGGGAGAAACTGAGGGCTACACTTTATCAAGATTGCATGGTCTTTTTAAAACCTCACTTTGGCATAGACTAGAAGCATTGAGCATAGATTATTCCAATATATAGCTGATACTTTTTCCTGAATTTTCTATGTCTTTTTCTTTTTTATTCTTGCTAAATACATTCATTTCCAAACCCAATACAGAGATGTCATGTCATCCATCAAGGTCTTTCCACTATTTAGTTTTAAATTTATTCAGAAGGTGCAAGGTGGCTCACTTATATTTTGTTTTTTGTTTCTTGGGCAGAGTCTCATGTACCCCAGATTTACCTCAATCTATGTAGCCAGGGATGACCTTGAACTCCCAATCCTTCTTGGGATTATAGGAATGTGCCACCATGTCAGCTCCCTTAAAAATTTAACAAAACAGCTAGCTATTATGATAAGGTTCTACTTGCTTGGCAATAAGAGAGTTAAATTAATAGCTGGATCAGTAAAAATAAGACATTGAAGATGACCTTGGCAAACATCTCTTTCCTTCTCTACTCAGATATCAAAATCTTCCCACATTCAAACACTATTTTTTGTATTAAATCTTCCTAGGTTATATCAAGCTGAGTATCACAATGCCAGTGATATTAAAGCAAATATTTCTCCCTACTCTAAACAGTTATTTCATGGCTCACAACATGCATCATGTCAGATTAATCCTACTCATTTCTATAAGAAGATTACTAGGCAGAGAGAAGAAAATACAAGGTACATGATATACTTGGATGTCAACAAGGCAGGTGACAAGAGTCTGCACAGCAGTTTTGAAGAAAAAAATTAAAATGTGAGCCAGCTGCTAGTAAAGTGATGTGTTTGAATGGCACCTAATTAAAGTATTGAAATCAGCCAGAAGGGAGGTAGAGGTAGTCAGTTCGCAACATTCTGTTGTCTGCTTCTCCTTGTTTACCGTTCTTACTAAATGGCTTAAAGACATGAAAATAATGCTTATCAACAGAAATCTAACTTACCAATGACACACAGCTAGAAACAACAGTCAATACACTTCATGGTAGAATCAGGACCCAGTAGGTTCTGACAGTCTCAGACAGGTAGAGTTTAATAAGATAAGATGTAATAGGAAGAAACATCAACTTCTCTTTCTGGTACTGGCTTAAGGATAGGATAATGGAAATGAGCTTTGTATACCTAAGGATAGACAATAATAGCAGTAGTTGAAGTGTTTCTCTAGGTAATGTGGCCAATGTAATTGAATAATTTAACATGATCAATGATAATTTAAATGATTGTGAAATAAATTAACAAGATTGTATGTATTACCTAGAACAGAAGAGGTGATAGCCCATGTTAGTCTACATTAGCCAGATCACAAAGAAAAATCATGGTCACTGTTAGTTGTTGTCATTTAAAAAGGACCTAGATTATGTGGTATGAATCAACTTCAGCCCATATACAATCTGCTGTATTAGAAGATATTGAATAATCTAAATTTTAATAAAAAACATGTATTTATTAGAACATGTAAGTTTATCTCTGTACAAAGGATGTATTTTATCAGACCATCCAAAGATGTATCTAGTTGCCAAAGTTTAAGCACTATTGAAAAAGACTGAGTTGGGGCTGGAGAGATGGCTCAGTGGTTAAGAACACTGACTGCTCTCCAAGAGGACCTGGGTTCAATCCTTAGCACCCACATGGCAGCTCACAACTGTCTGTAATTCTAGTTCCACGGTACCCAACACCCTCACATAGATATACATGGAGGCAAAACACTAATGCACATAAAATAATAGTATATAAATTATTGGAAAAAAAACTTTTGGGCTGGAGAGATGGCTCAGAGGTTAAGAGCACTGACTGTTCTTCCAGAGGTCCTGAGTTCAATTCCCAACAACCACATGGTGGCTCACAACCATCTGTAATGAGATCTGGTGCCCTCTTCTGGCTTGTAAGAATACATGCAAGCAGAACACTGAAAACATAATAAATAAACAACATAATAAGAAAGAAAGGAAGAAAGAAAGAAAGAAAGAAAGAGAGAGAGAGAGAGAGAGAGAGAGAGAGAGAGAGAGAGAGAGAGAAAGAAAGAAAGAAAGAAAGAAAGAAAGAAAGAAAGAAAGAAAGAAAGAAAGAAAGAAAGAAAGAAAGGAAGAAAGAAAGACTGAGCTTTATAAAAAAGACTGAGTTGAGTGGTTGGTGGTCTTTAATAAGATATGAATGAATATGTCCTCATCCTTGAAGCTATAATGTAACCTCATTTGGAAAAAGAAGCATGAAGATTTAAGCAAAAGATAATAAAAATGAGAGCATCTTGGATTACTGAGATGTCTGTAAAAGTGGTAAGAAGTATTCTGTAACAGATAATGAAGATGAACAGGTAGTGAAAAGGCCATATGAAGACAGAAGTATAAATTGGAGATATACAGCCATAAGCTAAGAAATGGCTAGAGCCATTATAAAGGGGAGCTGGAATGAATACTGTCAATGTACATGATATATTTGTATGAAAATGCTTTTATGAACCTTACACTATTCATAAACACACACCAGAAGATTTTGTGGTTTTAAAAAATGAAGAAGACATAGCAAGTTCTCCTGATAATCCTTTGATTTTGGAAATTGGCTTCCAGAATTATAAAATAATGAATGCCATTTTAAGCCATCTAGTTTATGGTTTTGTTAAAGCAGTGCTAGGACACTAATGTTGATGACAACAGGATTCATTTCATCTTTGTGCTGAAAATGGTGTAAACCCAGGTATGTATTGGGAAAAGGGAAAAGAAATAGGTTGGCAGTCTTTGCAGCTCACAAGTAGGGACGCTTGTAAAGGGTGAGATAACTTTCTAACAAATAGCGATGATCAGGGGCAACAGGTGCAGTAGTTAGTGAGCATGCAACTGCAAGCCTAGGCTTTATCGTTTAGCAGGGTTGATACTGAACAGAATGTGCTATTGATCCATGCGTACAACCTAAGTGAAGCTGAGCCTTGAAGTGCTTATTTTTCTGACTGAACACAGGCATCAAATCAGTTCAATCTTATAGACTGGTTCAGATGGTTTTCATGAAACCTCAACAGGTACATTCTTTTCATCTATGTTTGTTCAACTTCTTGCTTCATGCTGTATTTCCCATGTCTTTCTCCAAACTGATCAGCCATATTCTTGAATGCATGCTATTATCCTTTTCCATAAGGTTACCTCCAAGTGCCAAAGGCAAAATTATAGTTATTTTAAACTGTTAGGATGATGAGTTTTGTTCATCTTGGTGGGTCTCAGCTAAGACCAGAAAGATGAGTCCCTTAGTAATATTTGGATATTACCATATTCCTTATCTTTCAATCTGTTCTAGAAGACAACAATAGTTCATTGTTTTGCCTCAACTCTACACAATGATGCACTAGTGACTGTTCTGGTTACTGTGATAAAACAGTCTAACCAAAAATAACCCAGGGAGGGATGGGTATATTGGCTTACTAATCCAGGTTGCAATCCATCATTGGAGGAAGTCAGGGAAGGAAGTCAAGGCAGGAACCTGAAGCAGAAATCATGGAAGATCATTGCTTGCTGGCTCTTACTGGTTCGCTCTCTGGATAATGCTTAGGAACATTTCTTGCATATCTCAGAACTACCTACCTAAGGATGGTACCACCCACAATAAGATGGGCCCACTTGTATGAATGAATAAGACAATCCCTCCTGTGCATGCCCACAGACTAACTTGATATAGATACTTAATTGATTAACACTAATTTTCGGTGTGATTCCAAGCAGTGCTACATTATGAGTTATGGCAGTCAGTGACTACTCAGACACATAGTCTTTCTTCTGCATGGACCTTGATTCTCTAGTTCTGTTCAATATTACACTAATTATCTGATGATTTGATAACTGTTAAGGAAGTTGAAGAAATGACAGATAGCACACATAGAAAAATAAGCAGGATATGAAATACAGGTTAATTAATACCCAAGTGCTTAATAACCTCTTTTCTTAAACAATAGTGAAACAGGTGTCACAATAAGATCAGTGAAAATGTGAGCCAAACAAAGACAGCGGCAAGACCATCAAAAAAAATCACACTCATCATTTTTGTATTAATATCATTGAACTGAAAAATTTTAAAAAGCATTCTAAGCCTCCTTCTAATGAATAACAACAAACATCAAGTTCCCAGATATGAGCTCCTCATCATCTAAAATTATTCCTCTAAAGTTAAGGAATCATTGCCAGCATAATAGGGAAAGCTCTTTCCTCATACTTATTTGGGGAGAACAAAGTGGTTCATGTATCAACCTAAGTGCATGGTTATAGCAGAGGAAAGCAAAACATGGAGAATCTACCAAAGGATGATAGGATTTCCAAGCCAGTGTCAGGGGCTTCAGGAGATCTGAAAATTGTCTGGCAACAATGAGCTCTTCTTCTTCAGATGTTCAAATTTTCTGTTATCAAGAAGTCCTTTCAGAAGGCCTTTGACATATGGGTTTCCCCACCTAGAGAGGTTCTCATTAGTACATTATGTGTGCCTGAATATTTGCATTTCTCTGAAGTCCCTGATCATGATGATGTCCTCAAACCAAACTTTGAACAATAAAGGTGACAGCTTCTCAAAAAGACCATGAATTACAAAGAGAACAAGGGGATGCATGGGAGGAGCTGGAGGGAGGTGAGGGAAGGAGATAAATGTTGCGGTTGCATTATAATTTCAAAAATAATAAATTATTAAAAATAAAACAGTAGGTTACTACTCCATATGGGGTCACACCCCTAAAGGTGAGACTCATGAATGATTTGGCAACAGCAAAAGACTTCTGAATCTGTAATAACCAAAAGTTAATACAGAATCAAATGTTTAGTGAATCCAAGTTGTTTCTGGAGGCATTTTCCATTCTGCCTTGGTTTTGAACTCACAGCACGCACTCTTTGAGCTGAACATGTCATCACACTTAACATCTAGTTAAGACTTGATAAAATTATCTCAAATATTTTTTACTGCACAAATAGAGTTTTATGCTCTTACAAAAGCATGAGTTAATTATAAAAACAAAGACTTTCAGTATTTTTCCTACAATCATTTCTCAGCATGTAAGTATCAAATTAGTTTATCTTTGGATTATACTTTGGGAGGTTATTTGATTTAAGATATCACCATTTGGTTTGAGTTGCTAGAGAGTTTCATAATAAATTTTAAAAATGAATTTTGGCTTGAGTTTATAACAAAATTTTCAACAATTTCAAAAATAGCCCTAAATGTACTTCTGACATTTTGTACTATATACTTATGTGAAATAACATTCTTAGCCTTGAGGTTTATAAAATCAGAATACCAAACAAAGCCGGAAAATGCTGAAGATGCTTTCTCCATCCTGCAGTACCAAATTTTCAGTTAAGATTTAATTCTTCATGTAAAATAAACAGCATATCCATCGTATTAGTATGCAAATTTGTTTTCATCTTTATAAGTGGCGAAATTATATGTATATCAAAGAATTGTATTAAAATAAATTTCTTCTTGATTTATTATCAGTAAATGCCTAATCTGTATGCCTATTTTATATGCCTATAAACCAGGATTGCATGAAAATTTCTCTGATGAAAAAGGGTCATCCAGGGGTTCTTAATTTTCTAGCATCTTTACCTAAGACTATTTTTTTTTAACTAAATAGAAACTTCTTAAGGTCATGGATACCTTCTGGATTTATTTGTATTCTATAGAAAAGAAGAGTTTCTAGCAATAGTCATTGTGGGATAAAGAATTGGAAATGAAGTGTGGAGGGCTATTAAAGGAACATAAGGAACTTGCAAAGTGAATTTAATTTTCAAGACTTGCAAAAAGAGCGAGTTCCTGTCATTTTATAAAGCTCCTCCATTTTTGTTGAATTGTGATAATTCCCAAAACCAGATTATTGTGGTTTACAGAACTAAAATAAATTGTTTATTTAGATCCCTGCCCTTACTGTCCTTATAGCTCGTTCAAAGACAAACTGAGAGCATATTCTGTGATCTACACACCAGTCATGTAGCAAATGGCCTCCCATTCCTCTAAAACATGGAAGAAGGGACTTGCATCCTGCCATGTGGACCTTATCTCTCCTTAGTGCCCCATCATGATGTTGTCTGTCTGTCTAAGCACTGATTTTTTAAGAGGAAGGAAGAAAGAAAGAACATAAAGTTGGAGTAGGGAAGCGTGAGGAATTAGGGGAGAAGAAAAACATAATCAAATATATTGTATTTAAATATTTTTTCAATTTAAGAAGTCTTAAAAAAAAAAAAAAAAAGCTTCTTCCCCACAAAAAATAATCTGCTTCACTGTCTCCCTTGAGCTCTAAACCTGGAACTTTTCAGTTTCCAGCTTGACCAAATTCACTGCTACCAGCATCACTTCTCATCTTTATAATTGCCACAATGTAGTATTTTGGGACCCCTTCTTCAGAATTGTATTCTTTGTTTCTTTTTAAAAGTTACCTGTTAAATTATTATTATTATTGTTATTGTTGTTGTTATTACTGCTGTTATTGGTGTTATTAATCTGTGTGTGTGTTTGTGTATGTGTGTGTGCTTGTGCGTGTGTGTGTGTGCGTGTGCGTGTGCGTGTGTGTGTGCGTGTGTGTGTGTGTGTGCTTGTGCATGCAAGCAACTTGAAAGAGCTGGTTCTCCCCTTCCACCATTTAGATTCCCAGGAATCAATCTCAGGTGGCTGCACTTGGTGGCAAGAGCCTTTACCTCCTGAGCCTTCTCACCAGCTCCTTGTTGTCATATTCCTTTTCTTAACTCAAAGAAACATAGTGACCAATGCAATCGTAACTCTCATTCAGTTAAATAATGCATGTGAAATCTTTAAAATCACACAGACAACAAAGGTTCATTACCATCACCACTCTTCTCATTGACAGAATTTCTACAGACTTCCCCAACAATTAAATCAAGATATTTTGGTAGGCTTGACTCTCAATCTTTTTTCAAGGCACACACTTAGCCCAAATGTGGGCAATCTTTTTTCTTCTTCGTACTGAGCCTTGAAATAAGTAGACACCTCATACATAAATATAGATGACTGCCTGGAAAGAGGTGCCATGCCCTTTGGTTCCCGGAGGAAGTTCTCCTAACCACAGGAACAAAATAAATGAATTTTCTGAGCCATTTCTCATTATATGGATTTTTGGTGATGGTGGGGATCAATTAAAATGTATTACTTCTATTTTTCTTTTTACCTAGCCACATGCATTTTTTTATATGTTTGTCTCCCTACTTCAGATTCATCTTGGACTCTCTGAACCTAAGAAGCCATTTCAATCTTTGTTTAAAAAAAAAAAAAAAAAAAAAAAAAAAAAAAAAAAAAAAAAAAAAAAAAAAAACAAGACACTGGTCATAGACAGTTCTGTGCTCTTGCTTTACTGTTGGTCTGGGAATCATAGCAAAATGAGAAAGCAGAGAAACTAGAAGATCTGGTTGTTCCTAGTCCTCCTTGGCCTTGAAATTAACTAGGTAAACTTGAACAAAAACCTTCCTGAAATCTTCAACTTTCTTTTAAAAGATGACTCTTGTTCAGTGGAATGAACATAAAAAGATGGGAGGCAGAATGTGGCTTTTTTCAAGATAATTTCTGAGAATGTATTTTCTTCTGTCTACCTCTAGATACACAAGTTGTCCATATCCTGTTAACCTTCCAATCAGATTTATCTATCTATTACAGTCATCCATCTTTGCATCCATGGGCACTTCTTTCGTATAACAGGTACTAAATTAATATAGTTCTTGGTTGATTAATGAATAGAATTAATCAAACAAAATCAATCACAGTTTTCAATACTGCTACCATAGTTTATCTGCTTCATTTCTGGGTCAGAGACTGTGATTGAGTCAGATGTCCCTTGATGTTTACAAGAATTAAAGCAATCTTGGAGAAGACGGAATAGAAGTTATTCTGTCTCTGGTCATCCTAAACTGTGCTAGGTTTTCTATAACAAATGTAGTTTCCTGGGACATTAAATAACAAACCTGCTTCAATCCACCATCCAGACTAAGTAAACCTTTCTAAAAAGAAAAGGGTGATTAATTTGAGGAGGGATGTGACTCACAAAATGAAAAGACTTCATTAGAATTCCAAACACACAGAGAGGTAGCTACTCATTAATTAAATGATTTCAAATGGGATCAGGGTATATAATTGCTATAATTTCGATGGAAACAATGCCACAGTAAATGTAATTAGAGAAGTAAGCTCTATAAAGATGTTTACCTCTTTCCAGGGGAAAAGATCTGGGTCACCTGCCTCTCCTCTGCATAGTCATCTGATTCATTTGGACCTCTGGTTACAAGGGCTTTTATACATAGTTATGAAATCTGAGAAAAGTTTTAAGAAGATAATGATTGGCCACAAACCTTCATGAGGAGAACAAGGAGTTATTACAATGAAGGCACTAGAAATGTTCAAAGAATTCCTTTGGAGATTATATTTGTGACCTTGACTGAAGAGTGACTTTCAAGGGAACTCTGAATTAAACTCACTTATTATCCAACTTATAATCAGGATATCTCTTTTCCCTTCTTCAGAAACTTCATCTTCATTAGAAATTCTTATACCCACTAAGTCTTACTTTTATTTGCCTGAATAACATCTTCAGCAAAAGATCAAGGGCAATTCTGACTCTGTAATTTCTTTCTAGACTTTCTCTGCTACTTCCTCAGTTGAGTTTTCTATCAGGCTATAAATCTCTGTATTAGTAGAGACCCACTTCTCTCTGTTACCACCAGATGGATTCCCAGTCTTCTGATGGAACTTCTACAAATCTCTCATATTCACCAGATACATGTAAATTCCCTTTGATTTCTTGCCACCAGTCCCACTTCTGTCTACAAATTCAATCTCTGTGTAGTCAACTCCCAAGATACTGCCACATGATCTAGTAGCAAACCTCTTGCAAAGAATCATTACCTTGAGCTTCTAAACTCTAGCCTCCTTCTATCTTTGTATGTTGTGGTACCTTTCACTGCCTTGTACACAGCTGGAATTTCATTGCCTCCCATGAAGGGGAGCATGATTTTCTTCAGCTTGCTTTCCCTCTATCCAGGATGGTTAATCTAACTTCTATACAGATTCATCTAAGTCTCTATAAAGGTGGAAGAACCAGCCTCATTGGTAAAGTGCTTGACATGCAAGAATGAAGACCTGATTTAGACACCCAGCATTCACATAAAAACATCTGGGTATGGTAAGGTGTGCCTATAATCCTAGATACATGGATACAGAATGATCCTGGGCTTGCTGGTCAACCAGCATAGCCTACTTGTCATGTTTTTGGCTAAAGAGTTTGTCTCAAAATAGTATGTGAACAGTACCTGAGGAATTGACACCTAAGGATGTCTTCTGGTCTCCACGTGTATTTTTATACATGTGAATCTACACAAACAGACCCACACAGACATACACAAATACACAGCAATTATAGAATGATCATTGGGATTACTTACATTATCTATTTGGTTGGATGACTGAGAATTTAGGGGGCAGATAGTATACCCATATATATGCAAAAACTCTAATGTAAGAGTTTACAAACAGTGAATTATAACCAAAATTCAGTCAAATAATAACAATTATGCCAACAAGAAGGAATATTTATCAAACTTTTAAAATATGCTAACCACTTTGTGTGGATTACCTCATGTATTCCACCTTAACAGATGAGGAAACTGAGATTCAAAGAAATTGGAGGAGTCGTCCAACAATGCAGCACAGCCAGCAGATGATAGTCAGGATTGAAGTGCACACACTGGCAGCCATTGTTCACACACAGTCCCCAGCACTGGGCTTTGAAGTGCTTTGTGACTCATTAGCAGCCATTTGACTGCACAGTTTGGCACTGAGGCTTGAACATGGGTGGGGGGCTCTTACCTCAAGCTCTAAATAGCCTGTTTGCACAAAAGGCAGGAACACCATGAAATTTATAAACTTGAAAGCACAGTTGGAGGAAGGAAGAAAGGAAAAAATCTGTAGGGAGTTTATAACTAGAAAGCCCCAATTATGATCCTATTTGTCTCAAACCTGTACTGTGTGGAGAATTACAGACTTGACCCTGAACTATGACAGTCTTTATTGCCCTGGTCTCCAGTTGGGAATCCATGAGGCATGAAAGAGAACAAACAGGATTATAAAGCATTAGGGCTGAAACAGTCTTAGGGGATGAACCTTTGGCCCAATTCCTTCATAAACCATCAAGAAAGTAAGGCCTGGACAAAACTTTGGCCTGTTCAAGAAGAGAACAAACTAGAAACCTGGTCTGCTGGTGTCTAATTCTTGCTATGCTGAAGGTTTTTCATAGGAAACATTCCTATCCTTCAAGTTGAGTCACAGACACACATGACAGTAGCACCATGAGTATCTGCATCTGGGAGGGGGGGAGCAGAGAGGACAGTGATCACATCCAGGTCTTCCAGTAACCCCAGGAGCCTTCAGCTAAGACCTACATTTCCAGTTTTAATGCTTTTTCTCCCAGGTTCTGGCACCTTCAAGAGTGCCCTGGGATGTCCCAACTCCAGCTTTCCTTACAACAGCAGCTGTAAACTCCAATCTTTTCTTGGTCAAAGGACCTTCTTGAGTGTGCACAGATATGGCATTCCTCTGAGATGCCTTCCTCTTGACTCTGTTAGATCAAGTAAATAGACACAGGCACAGACAGAAGTATGTTCTGGGCTTAGGGGAAATGAGAATGTTCTCTTGAGACAGACAGTGTGGTTGTTCTTACTGAGCCACCAAACAGGGTGAAGGTCACAGATTGATGAAGTCTATATTGGGCCTCACAGGTGAACACAAACTGGAAGATAGGCAAGATCTCTCATTTACAAACAAAAATAAATAAATAAACTATGTATATCAGGGAAGAATAAGAGGTATCCAATTGGTCCAGGTGTTTCTCAGCACTCACATAAAGATGTGTGCCCCAAATCTTTAGTGGCACAGTTTGGATACATGCCATTTCTCCCTTATTGACACACTGGATTTCTTTTTCATTCTACTAGGTAAATAGTTAAACCTGCTGCTGTGGATTCTGGTGAGTTACACACACACCATCTCCTCCTTCAACTCCACCCAGGATTCAGAATTGGCCATTGCTAGGAAACCACAAATCTCAACTCATTTTTTTTCCCAGCCTCAACTTCTTTCATTGACTAGATGTCATTAATTTGAGAACAAATTATTAGAAACCTGAAAAACAGTTCTGAAATGTCTGCAGATTTATGATGAAGTCATTCCACAAAAGGTCACAGGCAACCCTGCCATAATTAAATCTTTCATTAATTTTTAAAATATACAATAACTTACAAATGCAGCATAAATTAACCAGATGACCTTGAAGAAATTATTTAGAGCACAGCTTCATCAGAAAGTGCTATGTACCAATTTCCTGAATTTGTGTTTTATGTGTAGGATTGGTCCATTTTGCATTCTTATCTTTTATTGACTGCCAGTGGAATGTTTATCCAAAATGATGTAGTGCCAAGTGACTCCAGGCAGTGCTTAGCACAGGGAGGTGGTGGTGGATAGGTGAGATACTCCCTTCCTTTCAGTTACAGGCTTAAAGGTGGAATGAGCATAAACCACAGCATTCTTAGCATTGGTGCAAAAACAGTTCTTCCCTTTTATTATCTAGAAGATGTTAAGTGTAGAGTTTGATAAATTATTTCCCTTTTGTTCATTATAAAGAATGTATTCTCATTATATAAACACTTAAAGAATAAAAAAATCTATAGATGAGACTATAAATCCCCACTGAAAGCACTATTTGTAATAGTATTGGATATTTTCTTCCATTCACTGACAGTATTGTCGTTCATATTCTAAGACATAAGTGATTATCAGAAACCACAGCTAGGGCTAGAATCTTCAGAGGGCAGACATATACTGAGGCCAAGTGCAGTAACTAAATACCCTTCCATCTAACTTTCTGTCTGTCTCTTATTCTTTTTCTGTCTCTGACTTCTCACCCTCCAACATTACCACCTGCTGTGGGATGGTCTGTATATCAAATCTGTTGCTCTGATTGGTCAACAAATAAAACACTGATTGGCCAGTGGTCAGGCAGGAAGTAGGTGGGACAAAGGGAGAGGAGAATTCTGGGAAGCAGAAGGCTGAGGAGGGAGACACTGCAGCCACCGCCAGGAGAGGCAGCATGTAAAGACTCTGGTAAGCCACCAGGCACGTGGCAAGGTATAGATTTATAAAAATGGGTTAATTTAAGATAAAAGAACAGTTAGCAAGAAGCCTGGCACGGCCATATAGTTTGTATGCAATATAAGTCTCTGTGTTTACTTGGTTGGGTCTGAGCGGCTGTGGGACTGGCGGGTGACAAAGATTTGTCCTGACTATGGGCAAGGCAGGAAAACTCTAGCTACAAATGGCACCCAACGTGTTGGCAAGAGTTTCCACCTAAAACCTGAGAAAAAAGATTCTAAAACTGAGCTAAAAACAGTTCCTAATTGTCTCTCTAAAATGAGCGGCAGCTGCCAGTTTGAGCTACTGGAGGGTTCCTAGAGTGCAAGCTTGACCTGCAGAATGGCGGGAATGAGGCCTCTGCAAGTGGCATATTAAGCTGCATGGTGGATTTAGCCTTTGCTAGTACAAAACAAAAAAGAGGTTTCTGGGCTACATGCTGCATTGGTAGAAGCATAGACCCACTATTTCTGAGAATTAATGGCTCCCAGAGCTGGCAGAAAACATACCACCACCATGTTGGGAAGCTGAAGTGGGCAGAGTCAGCAGGCTTAAAAGGCTGCAGTTTAAAGCAATAGGCTCAAGGTAATATAAAAAATAAGCCATGTAAAGATGGCTACCACACAGAGAATCTGGATTATGTTCTCTTTGATATTCGTAACTGAAGAAAAAGATTTGATTGCAAAAGCTGTTGAGTTATGCCAAAATGTGTATTTTAAAAGTACCTTGACTTCAAAATTTGGCTATAAGGATATGTTGCTTTGGAACAGAGGCTCTGCTTTTGTTTCTACAGAAAGCCAAAGGCTATGGATTTGTTCCAGATTAAGATACATCAGGTTTGACCAGCCAAGACCACCTGAAAGGTCTCCGATGACACCATGGCCCAGATGATCCAACATCCAGAATCGTTTCAAGGCAACTGGCTCAGATGATACAGTCTCACGGACTACTCCATGATCCTAAAATTTTCTTTGTGTCCCCATAAGATACAGTGCCCCCCTCCAGCAGGAAGTAGTAAGAGAAGCTACGCCCAAAATCCCAAATATACCAAGCTGGCTTTGGAGATGTATAAAAGTTAAAACCTTCCTTTTTAAAAAAAAAGAAAAGGGGAAGTGCTGTGGGATGGTCTGTATGTCAAATCTGTTGCTCTGATTGGTCAATAAATAAAACACTGATTGGCCAGTGGTCAGGCAGGAAGTAGGTGGGACAAAGGGAGAGGAGAATTCTGGGAAGCAGAAGGCTGAGGAGGGAGACACTGCAGCCACCGCCAGGAGAAGCAGCATGTAAAGACTCTGGTAAGCCACCAGCCATGTGGCAAGGTATAGATTTATAAAAATAGGTTAATTTAAGATAAAAGAACAGTTAGCAAGAAGCCTGCCATGGCCATACAGTTTATAAGTGATATAAGCATCTGAGTGATTATTTTATAAGTGGATTATGGGACTGTGGGGCTTGGGAAACCTGAAGAGAAGCCCTCCAGCAACAACCACCACCATTGACACGTCCAATGCTGCTCTGACAATGACTTAGACAATAAATATATGTATGTATACTGCAGTTGTTGACCTTTCTTCACAGAAGATAGAAGAGGTGTGAGAATATAAGATTTCACTCAACAGAGGATTGACTACTTATGTCCTAACTTGCCTCTAGAACTCTTAAACCATTGATTTATTAATAGTTGGCTATCACTATACCTAGTCAAATAAAGTAATAACAAGTACTCTTGCAAGAACAGCAATATGTGCATTCTGCTAAATGTCTTCTAAGAGCTCAATTCTCCCTAAAAGACCTGGCTCCCCATATGTATTCTTGTCTCTTGCCTGGAGAAACCTGCCTCCCCTATTTCTGTGAAGAAAACAGAAAAGAATGGATTTCAAATCAAAGAACAGTGTTCTTCAAAGGCCAGCCATCAGTGGGCAGCAGCTGCTGGCTTCCAAATATTCAGGCAGGATGCTTGGCTGTTGGTGTGCATCCAGGCCACCTGATTGTTTTCCCATTAGGGTGTAGATGGGATTAGTGGTAAAAGAGGTCAGCGGCTACGAGGAAAATTGTATTGAGCAAAAGTGAGACATGAACTAGATCTTAATAGAAACAGGCAGGAGGATCAACAGAAAAAACCTGCAGGCAGAGTCTGTGTTGGCTGCTGAACAGTATCGGTGAGGCAGTAGAAAGGAAGGGATTAAACACATTGAAAATAATGGAGAGAGGATGGAGTGAAAGGGAAACTGAGAAAGAAAGCTAAAACTACTGGAACTAACAGGGCAAAGTAATAAAGCTAAAGAAAATGTCATGAATTAGAGGGGGAGTGAGAGAGTGCTGGAGGAAACTGAGGGGTAGTAATGATGTACATACTGTACTAATGTATGCAATTCAAAAAAAGTTTAAATTAAAAACAATAAAGCCAAATTTTAAAACATGAGTTAAAGGAAATCATTATCTAAACAACTTTGATTCTTTTCTCAGAACTAAGACCTTTTGTGAGTTTGAATTAGAGCTCATAATAGTGACTCAGAAAGTGTGGTCTTCAAACCTATTGAAACCTAAGTCAGGAGCCAAGGGATACACTGTAAGGAAGGATAAAAGTAGATGAGCAAGGAAAGAGTTTAACAAGAGGAGAAAGACACAGAATTTAGAAGAGTCCTGAGAGAGATGCAAAAGGGACAGCTTTTTTTCTTTGTGTCATTATAATGACATTACAGTTCACTGTTTGTGTAAAACCCTGAACCAAATAAAATAATAGGAGAATCAAAAATGTGTAGAAACCCAGCACCTGCTCTTAAATAGTCTCGAGTCCAGTCTAACTGCATCACTCACTGTACATCTGCTGAGGACCAATTATGCACAGGCACGATCATGCTCGGGGCTATGGAGGATGACCACTGCAAACCTGCACTTCTCAGGCTGAAAAAGGCTTCTCATCTAACCTTGTAGACAATGGGTATAAAAACAGATTAGAAAGTTGTGCAAAAAATTAAGTCACATTATCAGTGCATATTAACATATTACTGATCACCATGACTCAGTAATTCCACTTCTGAGTTTGTGTGTAGATCAGAAAATGTGTTCCATTAATTTAACTGGAGGCGTGTGCAAAGGTAAGGTACTGTTTGTAAAAAGACAACACTAGAAGCAGTGTAAATGTCTGCTGATAGCAGAATGCATAAATTGTGCATATTCATTCAATGACAAAATGCCATGAGCATAAAAAATGCATGAACCACATGGACAGACCGTGAGTTAGACAATAATGATAGAAATGAGCATATAAGTCACTGCTATTGCCTATTTGAATTATATACACTTTGAAAATATATAAAACAATGTGGGTATACACTCACTGAAATTACCAAAAAGTATAAAAACACACAAATCAATACCATGTATATAGTTAAGTATAAAAAGCTTCAACATTTATTCTAGAAGTGTCTGTGGGAGAGAAAGTAGAATGAATCTGAGAAGGGCAATAATAAGGTCAGCTCTAAATCCCAGTGACGACAAAATAATTTTCATCAATTTCAAATGAACAGGTACTTAGGATCTAATCTCCACATTTTTCTGTATTTGTAAAATGATATTGAAAAAATTTAAAGTGGTTATAAAATTCTAGATGCGAAATCCAAATTTCAAATTTTGCCACAGCCAGGAGAACAACTGCAGAGCCCTGTGTTGAAATATATCCACTGGAGTGAGGGGTGCAACAGGCAATAGTATGTCCCTGCTGAAGCATTTGCCATGTTATTCTAGCATATGCTTAGACTCTAGATATGTGGGCTCAATGCTGCAAAGTCTTTTAGATGTCAGGCACTTGAATAAGTATGTTAGCCCCTCCTTGTAATCCCAGAATTCGAGATATTAAAGCTTGAGTTTAAAGTCAATGTTGATTCCTTGGTAACTTCTAGGTCAAGACACCCTGGTCTACAGAGTAAAACTGTCTCAAAAACAGGCATATAAAGGCAAAGGAAGAACAGAAGAGACCTCTATATTAATGACAAATGGGCTTTTTATGACAACACTCTAAGAACCTAGAAGACAGTGTGTTAAGTGAAAAGTCCATCACAGAGAACTGGTTCCTCATAATGCCATTCACAACAGCTATCAAAAATAATCAAGCTCATAAACAGAGAGCAGAATGGTGGCTACCAGGGCTTGGGAGGAGGAAATGGAAGATGGTTCAATGGCTATAAATAACAAGTTTCATTTATGCAGAATGACTGAGTTCTAGAAGTTCTACAACATGTTCTTCACAGAGTGCCTAGGTCAGTAAATGGTTTTGTGTACTTTAAACTATGTTAAGAGGGTAGATCTCATCTTAAATGTTCTTACCCCAAAACCCACAGAGCATTCTTTGTAGGTTATTGATAAGGTATACATCAAAATGTATATATTAAGCAAGTGCAAATTTTGGTATATAATTTATATTTCAGTAAGTTTGGAAAAAGAAATGAGGCAGATTCTCAGTCATTTCATAGAAAGTATATTTTTAGTATGGTATAGGAGACACATTTAAAGAAGGGACTTCTAGACAGAAGCAGTGTCCAATGAATTACACTTTTTGACACTGTGACAAGTCAACTGAGTGAAATGAAGTTGTGGAGTAAAGAGCTATTTTGGCTCACGGTTGCAGAGGCTTCAATCTACAGTAGGATAGCTCAATTATTTTGAGACCTGTATTGAGGCAAAAAGTACAGCAGGACAGAGGTTGTGGTGAATGAGTAAGTCATTCATTTCCTAGTGGACCACAAGGAGGATAAGCAAGAGGCTATGGGCAGGGTATATACGTTAGGGTATGTGCCCAGGTCTGAATGCATCCAGTGAGGCCCCTCTTCTAACATCCCTTCACCTTCTAATGAACCATCAATTTATAAATCTATGAATGGATAAATGTGTTGATGAAGAAAGTGTCCTCATGATCCAATCACTTCTCAAAACCACCACAAGCTAGAGGCCATGCCTTTATGATAGCACATGGGCCACTCAGAGAGAAGCCTCATGCAATCACAACACTGTCAAAAGCTAAGATGGTGTTTTTAAGAGAATCAGCCTGGATGAAGTTCCCAGTGCACCCTTGTTCAAGGGTCACTCCACAACCTGAGGGATACATCTGTTTTAATTTGCCTACAATGTTTTAAATGTTAAAAAGAGTGAAAACAAATGAAAAAATATATTTTATGGCACATGAAAACTGTTTGAAATTTGATTTTTTTTATAGTGAGTTTTGATTGGCACCCACTGATTCCTATTGGTCTCTGTTGTCTGTAGCTATCTTCATGAAAAGAATTGGGGCAATAGAGAGACCAGAGCCAGCAAAGTCTGACTATTTACGGTCTGGAGAAAAGTTTTTTGACTTCTACTCTAGTATGCTAAAGTTTTCCCTCAAGGTGGCTCATTATTGGAGCATTAAACTTTGGAAACTGAAACCATCTGTGTGTGTGTGTGTGTGTGTGTGTGTGTGTGTGTGTGTGTGTGTGTGTGTGTGTATGTGTGTGTGTGTGTGTACATGTATGCCGAAGCTGTAGAAAAACCTCAAATGCCATTCTCCATGCTTGACTGATACTTTTTGTTTGTTTTATTTTAAGACAGGCTCTCCCATTTATATATTTGGTTTTTCGAGACAGGGTTTCTCTGTGTAGCTTTGCACCTTTCCTGGAACTCACTTGGTAGCCCAGGCTGGCCTCAAACTCACAGAGATCCGCCTGGCTCTGCCTCCCGAGTGCTGGGATTAAAGGCATGTGCCACCACCACCCGGCCTGGAGAGATGGCTCAGCCGTTAAAGGCTAGGCTCACAACCAAAAACATATATATTTTTTTTAAATTTTTTTCATTTATCATATCAACCACAATTCCCCCTCCTTCCCCTCCTCCCTCCACCCTCTGCTTTTCCCCTACCCCACCCCCTATTCACTCAGAGAGGGTAAGGCATCCCATGAAGAGTCAACAAAGCCTGGCATATCAAGTTGAGGCAGATGCAGGCCCCTCCCCGCTGCATCAAGGCTAAGCAAACTGGCTTTCTTCCACTTACTTTTAAACACCCAAGTAGTCTAGGACACCTAGCCAGTGAGCCCCAAGAATTCTCCCTTATCAACCTCTCTTCCAGTGGGCTTACATGTGCACAGTGCCCTGTTAGCTGTTTATGTGGGTTCTGGACATCCAACCCAGGTTTTTGTTCTTGCAGTGCAAGCACTTTGCCAAGTGAACCATCTCTGGAACCCTACAGATATCGCTAATGCCCCTTGATGGGGGTTGTTTCTCTTCATCCTCACATCCAGGTGAGGAAACTGGACTTCAAAGGGATGTTGAGCAAGGGGTAATGTGAGTGGTGAATGCTGTCTCTTGAGATGGAGTTTTACTGAGCACAGGTGGAAATCTATTGGTTAAAACAACCCTTTTCCTTTCAGGCTGTTGCCAGCCCCCACGGTGTGATGTGGAAGGCCCAGTATCCCAGCATTCAGCCCTTGAGTCCCTTACCCAAACAGAAGCTTGGTCTCTGAGTGGTGAGAAACCTAGTAATAATCTGAAGACTGGGAATCAAGCCACAGCGTGAAAAGCTATGACTGAGGGGTTTCACTGGATTTGGTGATTACTCGAATGACTTACTTTGGGCAAAGTAAAATCAGGCTCTTCCAGCGAACAACAGAAAATTGAAAAACAGATCAATGGGAACAGCTCTGGTTCATTTCCAGAGACTTTATCGGATACAGTTACTAGACACTAAACAATGCACTTGCAGCTTAGAGCTGGGCCTCCACGTCCTGCTCTAGCTATACATACTTTAGAGTATGTTCCTGGCTGAGCATGTGGCTACTGGCTCTTCAGTAGAAATGAGGTCTCTGCTTCTATTCAAACATCTGCAGCTTTGGGGTTTGCATAATTTTCTAGGCAAAATGTTATCGCTCCCCTTCACTTTGGCTATTAGTTCTGCTAGTAGAACAATGGATCAGAGATTTATGCCAATTAGAGTGGGATTTACAAAGGGAGTCAGCAAGACAGTGGAGTCTAGCCAATTTGCTGAAGGCATCTGTAGCCTTTCCTACTCTGCAGCCCCTTTTTGACAGGCCAGGCACATTCTTACCTCTCCCTGTTTGCTCAGACTGTGCCATCCACCTGTAATGGCTTAGCCCCTTGTCTCTGCATAGCCAAGAAGCCCTTTGTAACTATTCTGCCTTTCATCACTTTTTTGATATCCAATGGCAAGTACAATTTGCCTTACATCTTCCCTTTTAATTAGTCCCTAATTCTTTCAAGCTTTCATCATAGTCTTTTTCAAACATACTGTGAATTAAAATTCAGGGATGGGTCTTCTTTAGCTTAGGAGGAGGTGAGCACAGAGGGGCACTCGTCAATACATACTAAGTCATTAGCATCCCAACCCTTTCTTATAAACCATAGTGGTTCCTTACTGGACAAAACTTACAGATTTCTAGTATCTTCCTCTATTTGATCTTACAGTCTTTGCTCTTATGTTGTCTGTCTTGAACATTTCTCTGAGCTTCAGCATTCTCATTTGCTCAGGGATGATAATCCTATCTATACTGCCAGATGCTGGGGGTTTCCGATGAAATCACATTTGAGAAAGCACCTCAAGGCAATATCTGTCCCAGAGAAGAGGAGGGGTGTATGCAAATTGGCTATAAATTTTGGCTAGATTCTTGAAGATTAGGCTGAAATCTCCCAGGTGCTTTTCTGCCTACTCCCAGAAGTAACTGAGATTTTTCAAGAGAAATTCTACAATTCTTGCATTAAATGTCTTTTTTTTTTAATCTGAGAGGCTGTGGAGCCCTCTGTAGTCCCTGTAATAGATCAGCTAAATAACAGCCAATTGGTTCCAAATTTTCCTATTAGTAAGAAAAATAAAATACAGTATTGAGAATGTGGCAAAGAAGCTTTTCCATCTGACTCTTTGAGCCAAAAGAAAAAGAACTCCCCTTAAGGTGTTATTTTGGAGGGCAAACAATCTTTCATAAAAGTGGTGGACCAAAGGGGCCAAGTGCTCTAGCATCCACAGGCATCCCATCACCTCAAGAGCCTCTGCCTGAGACCACAATAGGCACTCTGGCATGTCAATCAACCAGTGTATCCTCAGCCTTAAGTAATAAGAATGGTCACATTTCATTGTGGATTAGGCTAGACTAGATGGCTGCTGTCAAAGTTACCAGGGAGATGTTGAAATAATAACATTTGAAATGACAATAGAAAAAAGAACAATAAAGGCAAGCAAATCACAGACCTCTATGCTGGGCATTGTCTTGTCTCCCCCATGCATATCCCCCAGCAGATATACAATGTAGAACTGGACAGATTCTCACAGGAGGGATCAGAAACCATTCCCCATGGAGTTCTCACTCGCCAGCTGCCCTACTGTACCCTTATGTCATTCTATTGGCATTTTGTTGTATTCACACATACAACTCTGCTCGGAGAGCAGATACAACTAGTTTGATTCCAACCCAACCACCAGACACATAATTACCAACTGCTACATCCTAATCTTTAAATGACAGAAATCCTGGGGGTATATAATTGATTTTATAAAAATCCCAGGACTATGGGCCAGACCAGTCATAAAGATCACAACACAGTTCTGATTCTTGTGACACAGGCTTATTCATCCATTCAATAATTCATTTATCCAATAAGTATACATAGCTAAATTCTGTGTTAGTACAAAACTGATAAATACAATTAACACTCAAGAGATACAATGTAGAAACATCTTTCCTAATAGGAACTTAACTTAATCTCCCATTTTGTATGTATGTGCATGCGTGCGTGCATGCTTACATGAGTACGTGCATGCATGTGCATGTGTGTGTGTTGTGAAGTCCTCACATCCTTATGCTTACCTCCTGGCTTAGGAGCCAGAGTTCCCTGATAACTAGTGTATCTACACTTACTCCCATCACTCTGCCCTGAGATCTCCTTAAAGGGAAAGCATTGCTTTAACATTTTTATCTTCTAAGCTCTGACAGACTGTGACATATATTGCACCCATGAAGTGTTTTAAATGAAAAAAAAAAACTATTAACCATATAAAATTTTGCAAATCAAGATGAAAATCAACAGCACCATAATGTAGCCTCTTTGTCCATGGTCATCATTATGCTACAATTCAAGCATTCTATTTCACTAGTAAAGTTCAATGGCAATGGGAAGAACCCTTGTCCCCAAATCTACTCCTTATTCTCACAATTCCAAAAGAATATATAACTTTTGAATTCTATTTTCATTCTGTGAAATTAAAACACTGATTGGCCTTGATAAACCAATTAGGTTAAAAGTCTTTCAAACCTGAAATGGAAACAGATGGAGCATCCTGGTAACGATACCAGGCCTTCTCCCTGTTCTAAACACCCCAAAATTCTATATTATTCCCCACATAAGAGAAACTCTTATTTAATTAAAATTTAAAAACAGTAGTAGGTTATTTCCCTCAAGTTCTGGTAGGAAACAAGAGCACTGGCAATAGACTGTATTGTTTTTGGGGTCTCTTGGATTCCCTGACCAACAATTTAGAGAGGTGGCCTGTGCATGTCTGGCACTAGGCTTTTTCTCCTTCTCCTCCTCCTCCTGCTCCTCCTCCTCCTCTTCCTCCTTTTCTTTTTTGATAAATTATGGCTTCTAAGAGGAACATCATCATTATCTAAAACCAAGATCTAGATATGTAGTTAGGTTTTAGAAAGCTTATAAAACAGTAGGATTCCAAGTGGCCCTTTCAATTAAACTTAATGTTGTTTATCCCACACCACCTGATTTACTCTCCAATCACTCTTTCCCACTTAAATCTTACCCCTTAAGTTATTCCTCTTCTCCACTTTATACTAGTATTCTCTATCTCCTTCCTACTTTAGCTCTTCCTCCTTCTCCCCTCCTCCAACGATCTCTTTCTAATTTTCTAACCTCTATCGGTACTCCAAGTTGTACATCCAAATCTAAACCTCCAAAGTTAAACCCGTATGTAACAGATAGCATGTGTTGTTTGCTAGTAGGGTCTAGGTTACCTCATTCAGCATATTTTCCACATTTCACATTTGCTTGCTTCTTTTGAGTGACAGGTCTTGGGGAAATCAAGCCAGTACTGATCTAGGAGCCTCTTTCCTGATGGTAAGAATTCAAAAGTGGCCAGGTGGTGATGGCGCATGTCTTTAACCCCAGTACTGGGGAGGCAGAGCCAGGTAGATCTCTATGATTTCAAGGCCAGCCTGGGCTACAGAGGAGATCTAGGACAGGCACCAAAACTACCCTGTCTCAAAACAAACAAACAAACAAAAATTCAAAAGTGCCAGAAACTGTTATGCAGCTTCCAAGTTGAAAAGTTCTATCCAGCTATGAGCCCTGTACAGTACAATAATTAATGGTCTGTCAAGATATTCTCATTTGTTCAACGGTGGCACAAATGTCTTAGCTGCAACCAACGTCTCTCTGATTAGATTTAAGGACTACAAACTAGAAGGGAACTCATGCCTAGTTCTTTAAACTTAGCCAAAAACTCTTGGTTGGAGAGGTCAAAGGCAAACTGCAAAGGAGAACTTACTACTTTGAGTTTGCTAAGTTGATATAGTAGTCAACTGCTTTATAAATATTTAATTTTATACCTGTAGATTATGCTTCTTTTTGCAGTGAATGGTGATAAATACAGAGAATACAACTGATCAAAGTGAAGAGAATTGGGGACTATGGAATTCTCGTCCCAAAATGGGACATTAATATTATACACACACACACACACACACACACACACACACACACACACACACACACACAATTCAATTCTCAGGAAACATCTGTGAAGAGGAGAGTAGAAATGGACTTAGAAGACTATTGAGATTTAGTGTCTTCTAAACATGGCAGGGCTATTGAACTCATGAACTCTCAATAGCTGTGGTAGCCTACACAAAGACCTGCACAAAATCAAGCTGGTTGACAATCCAGCATGACTAGAGGAAGGACTCACAGCCCCACCACTAGATAAGGAAATACAAGACAGTAGACAAGCTGCTAGCAGAGGGAGAGTCAGTTTTCTTCAGTGATACAGCTCCTGATAGGTTGCCTATTCATTGGTGGACAGCCTTATACCCACAGACACACAAGCAGCATCAAGTGGACCCATTGAATTATGTTTTAAAAAATTAAAAGGAAAAAGTAGAATGCATGAAGTTAGGAGAGATGTGTGTAGGGGGATCTCAGAAAATTAGAGGCAAGGAGCAAGGAGTGGCTATGACCAAAACACACTGTATTCAAGTATGTGGTTCTCAAATAATAAGTAAAAATTTTAAAAAGTTTATAGCAAGAACTAAAAATTGGTTGTTTGTTTAGATGAATGATTCTAAGACCCATCTTAATTTCATTAGACAAGTATGTTTTTCACTCCCCACCTCTTATATGAAATAACCATGCTGCATATTTGAAGTATCTTCATAAGCAAGAAAGAAGAGGTACCAAAGCTCTGCTGTATCCTCATGGAAAGGAAGGATGACAAAATACTATCTCTTCTTTTCAATAAGTGCTTTTGTTCTGAGTTCGGTCTCCCTTCATACCTATGTAACAAACTCAACTCCACATAAAGGGCAAAATTATTGACATTTAAGATTATGAGGACACAACATTTAAACTGCATTCTAAGTCCAGAGAATACCAGGCCATTGACGGATTAGTGTGTATATGGTATTGTTCAAAGCCATGCACAACAGAATCATGCAATAAGTTCAAATTGGTCTCACAAAGAGCGTGCAGGATACCTTAGGCTATGAGCTAAAGATAAGCAAAATAGGCAAGTTTCTTGACAAATGAAAAAAAAAAAAGAATGGCCAAATTGGGGGCCACTGCTCAAGATTCTAGGGCCATGTCAAACTTGAACTGGGAAATCAATAAACTCTGGCTTGAATGCTGTCAGGAGGCAGCTTATACAGCCTCTTGAATGCAGGTGCTTATGCCCTGTAGAACTTATATCCAGAACCCAACCTTTGTACTGAGTCACATTAGAGAAAGTCCTACAAAAACAAAAGCTCTCTGTTTTATGCCTAATGAGTAAGTAAAGGATGGGGAATAATTTGAGAAAGCCAGCTCATGTACCAAAATCTTCAAACAAGTGTTGAAGTAAAGGATAGAAGTGTTCCTAGTATTGTATTCACTTCCTGGAATTCCTGACAAAAATATGAATCTTTGACACAGTATTCTGGGTTCCAAAGCAGAGTCATTGGTCCATCTTATTTATTTAAGTAATAGGATGAAATTGGGATATCTTTCTGAATTGTCCATTTGAACAATAACTGGTACATACTAGGTGCTGTCATTTTTTTTTCCTGAGCAGCAAGCTCTGTAGGAAATCTTTATCTACACCATACAACAGATGTCTCCAGAAAAGTTGTATTATAGCACAAGTCCAAAGTAAAAATTAGTCATGGATGTATTCTATTCCCTATCTTGGTTGACCTGTAGCAGTTCTATATAGGGATTGGTATCTGACTGTTCAATTTTGACCAGAGTGGTAGGCTGGGTCCAAGTTGGACACTGAGCAAATACTTACATGTGAATGCCAAATCTCTCAAATACATCATAGACTTAATTTTCTATGCTGTTCAGTTTGAGGTAAAGGGAATGGATGCTTCCTTGTCTTTAAATCAGAAATTTCACTGGTCAATTAGGAGATTAGTCTCTGTGATCCTGTCAGTAGCTATATGGGTTGGTGAGTGTAAATATAAACATTTCCAATTCATAGATGAGGAAAGTCTGGACCTGAGAAGAAATGATTTCTTATTGTATTCCCCAGGAAAATACTGAGTCTATAGGTGAAGGAGAACTGAGGTCTTCAGTCTCTTCTCTGCCACAGTAAAGAAATACTCACGTCATGATGTGGGTCTCTACTCCTGCCTCCACCAATGCCCCATCCACGAAGAGAGGCAGCAATGTGAAACCATATTTGTTCCAGGAGTGGCCCTCATCAAAACTCACCCTGAGGCAGAAACAAATACATGGAAGACACAGCTGAAAATAAAATCACAATCTTTGACCACCATATTTTAGGTTATTAAAGTTTCCTCTGTATCTTGCTATCTGGCAATTTGGATTAGCAAACCTTAATCAACAGCATCTACCTATATTATAAGATCTGATCAAAATTACTTTTCCTAGAACAAACAGAATAGCACCAGACCTGTAGAAATATTTCAGCACATTAGAATTGAGAAAACACACACACACACACACACACACACACACACACATACACACACACAGAGGCAGGCAGGCATGTGTGTCCAGGAGGGCTCAGAGGATGGAGCGTCACATTTCAAATACTAAGAATGAAACGAAAGGTTCAATTTACAGCACAATCAATTCAGACCTTGGAATTTCTGACACAGATAAACCAAGTAGTGTAGATATGCCCTTTAGGAAGGGTGTGTGTGTGTGTGTGTGTGTGTGTGTGTGTGTGTGTGTGTGTGTGTATGTGTGTGTGTTTTAGATCAAACTTAAAAAAATGCAATTTCCTATTTGCTCAGAATGGATGTTGGGACTATTCCACCTTCTGATGTCACCTTAAAAGGCTTGTAGGCATGGCTAGTAAGTGTCTGAACTGCTATGAGCTGTCTGTCATGTTCCATCTTTTGTCCAGGGATAAGACAGGCCTGGTCCTTTGTGGATGCAGACCATGCACCTCTTTAAAGAATACTTCTACTGATTCCATGTGCTTGCTTCCTTCTCTTTCTTGATAGTATCAAGTACCTCTCTATAACTTGATTTAAGCAAAGGACACAGCCCAAAGATGTGTGCTTGGCTTCTTCATCCTCTAAGATCCTTCTTGTCCTTTCAGGTTCCTAAATCTTCTCTAGATACAAAATTTAATTCTTTGAACCTCCTCCTATATATGAGTCTTCTCCTATATTCAGGTATTCAGGACTTTAAGCTCTCAGAGGTTAGGAAACACGATCTTTTTATTCTCTGAATGACCTCTTGACACCTTACATATGAATCTTTGTTGCTTGCTTCTTCCTTTATATTATATATTATTTCAGAAAATGTGTTTGATTCTTACTAAACTGTGAACTTTTTGAGGTCAAGGACTCTTCCATTCATCTTCATAGCCCCAATACTTATCAGGGCTATAGAAGTGTTAAATGGATAGACGCATGAAAAAGGAAAGAAATATGAAAGGCCCTCTTTAGTCCATCCACTCAGTTTTTCCAGTATGATTTTAATTGACTTCTATATTCTAGGAATCACCTTTTCCATTAACAACAGAAACCTGCTCCATCCCTTCTTTGTTTACTTTTTAATCTCCCTATTCTACTGTTAACTCCCCTCTGTGTTCCTATCTTATCTTTTTTTCCAAACACACAGATTTAAAATAGTACTAGGTTCCTGGAGCTCCACCTGGGGCTCAGCCGTGGATCTCTGCATCTGCCTCCATCAGACACTGGATGAGAGTTCTATCATGACAGCCAGGGTGTTCGGCCATCTGATCACCAGAGCAGGTCAGCTCAGGCACTCTCTCGACCGACCATTACCAGTAGTCTACAGTGGAGGTATCTTTGTGGATTTCTCGGGACCTCTCTAGCACTCTGCTTCTTCCTATTCCCCTGGGATCTTCATTCATCATTATATCTCCCTCTCCATTCTCCCACTCTGCTCCTGATCCAGTTGGGACCTCCCTCTCCCCTAAGCTCTCTTTCTCCCAACCCTTGCCCTCCATTACCCCTCCACCCCCAGTTTGCTCATGTAGATGATCTCATCTATTTCTCTGTTGTTGGGCAATTCCTGTGTCTTTCTTAGGGTCCTCTTTACTAGGTAGCCTCCCTGGAGCTGTGAGTTGCAGTCTGGTTATCCTTTGCTTTACATGCCAGGACCTGTCCTTGGTGAATGGGCTGATTTTTGGAGCCTGGGGCCTATGCTGAGACACTTTGCTCAGCCTTGGTATAAGGAGAAGGGGACTGGACCTTCCTCAGCTGAGTCTACCAGGCTGGGCTGACTCCCCAGGAGAGAACTTGCCTTGGAGGAGGTGGGAATGGGGGGTGGATTGGAGGAGAGGGCTGGGGGTGGGAGGAAGGAGGACACGGGAATCCGTGGCTGATATGTGAAATTAAGTTAATTATAAAATAAAAATACTATTAAAAAAATAGTACTGGGGACAATATCTTAACCCATCTAGGGCAGTCAGTCTGACAACAGGGCTTAGATTGATGGTACATTGATCCACAGTCATAAAAGAAAAGTGATCATGTTGTCAAGAAGTTTTTATGAATTTCTAAATTATCATCTTCTATCTTGAATTTTAAGGGCTCAGTTAATTCAGCCGTTTTTTTAAATTAAGTTGAAGGCTAAGCTGGTGCAGAAGAAGGCGGGGAGACCTGAACTGCTGTGAAAATAGCATGATTCCAGCTTCCTCACTTTTGTATTTCAGAATTTCCTACAATAATAAGTGTAGTTTTAGGATTTCCCATGACCACTAACTAGTTATCTCTGTCTGGTAGTCCCAGGGGTTAAGGTTTTATGATTTCTCTTTTTCAAGCCTGTTTGTTGATACAAATTTAAACAGATTGGTTGTTGTTTTCACAGAATAGTGCCAACCTGAGTTCAAGGCTTCACCAAGAATTTCTTCACTGATAAAGATTAGCTAGCAACATGTGCAGAGGCAGCTTCAATGAGTGCCACCTGCATCTCAAGATGAGAGGTGCCCTCTTCTCATACATTCACCAACAGGGCATAGGGCAGCTATTTTTACTTTATACAGAGAAGAAGACACTGTGAGGCAGATGATGAGGTCACATCATACTCTCAGAATCAAGACAGAAGCTTCAAGACAAAGCTAAGTGAAAATAGAGGGAGAAACTGGAGAAGACTGAAGCCCTGCTATGAGGAATAATCTTGAACGAAGAATCTGTTGCACAGGCCAGAGCAAAGAATGGCATCAGCACATACCCAAAGACAAGCCCAGAAAGGACAGGCAGCCTATGCAAGTGGAGTTCAAGGATGTCATAATGGAAGCAAGTGCAGAGTCTCCAGGGGCAAAGTGAGGATGGCATCCAATGACACTCATTTTATGATCCAGGGGATTCTTGGAAGGCCACAATTGTGCCATGTGGGTGTTTCCTGAGAAGAGTGATTTCTAACACTTGGCTGTTTCAGGCTGAAGCAGTTATAAGGAATAAAAGTCCTGAAAGAAACTCCAGAAAACACAATTAAAAAAATCTTAATATCCTTGCTACAAGAACGTTGGGCCTAGACTGTGAATCAGTGATGGTTGGGACTTTGTAAATACTCTGAGATAATTGCATTGAATGTCATCCCCAATGGATTCTCATTTGCTTCCTCGTATCAATATCTCATTAATGTCCATGCCAAAGAAAATGGGAATCCCATATTAAGTCTATAGGTGAAATTGAAACCAGTGAGATTGCCAATAGTTAAGAAGAAAGTAAAATTCTGAATGACTTCCAAATAATGGCAACACAGGAAATCAGATAGAAAATGAAATAAATTCCCCTGATCAAATAGTTCATGTTTATTGTGTGCCTGAGCTAGCTGTGTCCTCAGTCACAACTCTACAGCAGTATTTCCAGAGAGGAGAGTGAAGGAAAGGCCCTATCATCAGTGGAATTTATAGTTAATTTGAGGAGACAAACAATATACCAATAAACTGATATAAAAACAAGAGGTAGAAATAAGTCATGATAATGTAAAGTGATTTGCTAATGACTAAAAGTACTACCCCAAGGAAGTGGTATAAATGGAGATCTGAAATGACAATAAAGAAGAAGATATGCAGATATGGAAGGAAGGGATATGACAGAAGAAACATTTCATGTGAAGTGGACCTGCTCTCCAGACAGAAAGATGGTCAATGGTTATAGCAGAATGGAAAGCAGAAGTAAAATCCGCAGACAGGACAGAATTCAGTCAGAGAGGACTTTGTCTCCAGATGAAATATGGAGATATGACATGATCTAAACTTTAAAAAACAAATTTTACATCTGTGTGGTGAATAGGTTGTCAGAACTCAAAGTGGATGCAAGTAGATGAATGGCAAACCACATAAGAAATGGACTTGCCTAAGAGTTACCATGGAGAACAGACACAGAAATAAAAAGATTTTAGATATTTTTAGAGGTAAAGTCAATAGGACTTGGTAATGAGATATATACAGTCTGAATAAACATAAATAAATTATGGAAGATACTGCTGGTGATATTTCAACAATCAAAAGAGAAAAAAATGGGAAGTTCAGAAGACACAGCAATTTGGTTTACTGTTTTCAATTTTGGTCCATGCTGAGATTCTTTATAGTTTCCATGTTGTGTCATCATTAAAAAGAACTTTAGATAGACAGATCTGGCTTTCTGAGCAGGGATGTGATTTATAAGGTAGGGTCAACTTAAAAGTGGAATAGAGACTTGAGAGATGTCTCATTACTTAAAACCATTTCAATTCCCAGGATCCAAAGGCACCAGGCACACACATGGAACATAGACATATATGCAGGCAAAATACCCATATACATAAAATGAAATAATAAAATATAATAAAAATAGGTAGGATGTGGAATAGAAGAGAAAAAAGCTGAAGAAAAGGTAAGATTAACTAGTGAAACAATGAGTTCAGGCAAAAGGATCTGCATTCCTTGTCAATCACAAGTTAAGTATTATCCAACAATGGTAATACTACAAAAGCTGAGCAAGCCACAAAGTCTAATAAGTGCCTATAGACTGCAAGCACAAGGAAGGAAACAATGCTTCTGCAGTATCTTAAATACTATGTTCAATTTCAATCATAGTTCCCCTTTTTTAAAGACCTGTCAATTAGTGTGATTTAAGGTGAAAGACAAACTGGCCTGGAGACAGATTATATTAATTTTATACTGCATGGTTAGTAAAAGAAAAAAAAAGATGGAGACTGAATTAATTACCATTTCATTTTAACTTATTCTTTAGTAAGGAGATTTCCACATATTAAAAAGAATTCCCTGGTTATTCACTACAAAAACAAGATAATATCCATTAATAAATTTAGAAAGAATATAGTTAGATACATAGACCTATCAGTTTTTAAAACTATTGAAAGAAAAAAAAACTATTGAAAGAATAAGGGAACATAATTTTCCATCCCAGTAATGCTACTAAAAAGAATAGTCTAATGTTTGCATACAGAATGTAAGTTTTCATGCACATTGCTTTGTTAAACAGTGTATCTCAGCTCCTGTAGTAGTGCTGGATGTATATAATAAGCAATCAATGAATACATATGGGGCAAATGAACAAACCGGTAATATTTTATTGAGTTGCATATTTATATATTTATGGAAACTTAGAATGGCTGGAAAAAGAAATATTGAATGTAAATATCCAATTACACAATTATAAAATTGTATGTACCTGGATTCAATGTGAAAAAATACTAAGTCAATTCATTGTTGCTCAGCATTAAGAACATTTTCCTGTAACAACTGAAGCCATGTTAGAAGATGAGAACTCTCTAGCTTGAGTATTTACTAAGCAGTTTTCACTGTTCTATTACCCTGGCATGTTGTAGCCCTTAAGGTGTCACAAAATGGTCTGCTCTACAAAATAGTATGCTAGACCATATGACCTCTTGGATCCTTTTCTAGTCTGTGTATCTCTGACTACAGTATTGACATAAGAGGAAGAACAGAATATTCCAAAAATAACCAAAGTTTTTCCTACAAGACCAGCACAGCATTAGAAGCAGACTAGTTCATGATTATTAGTTTTCCTTCCTTGTTATTTGACTGTAAATGCAGGAGGTGTGGTGTGCTGGACACCAGGAGGTTCTTCAGAGCAACACATGCAATGTTCCTTTTCAGAGGTGTGCACTGGTTAGAACTATTGTTTTCATAGGAATGTTTGTCTGAACAAAACAAAGTTCTAGTGTCCATAACCATGTACAGATGAACAACAGAACACAGAAGGCCAAGTGATGTTTCCCTTTCTTGTTCCAAGAACATTGAAGGGAAATAGGGCAGTCTGTCAGGGTTCATCAAATCATCACACCCTTACCCACCTGTGAGTTAGACACCCCATCCATTGTGAGTTTTCACTTGAAGACTGAATTCAGTAGGACTCTATTACTTATTTCCCTCTAATATTGCTAAGACACAGTGGCAATACTGGAGGGAGGGCTTACCTGAAATAGCACTTAGACTCTAGTCTTTGTTCCTCCAAAGTTACATGGTCACAGATAGATGGCTCAGTCTGTACACTATCTTGTCTTCATGCCTATCCAGCTACCTATCCTTTCAATTTGTAGGAAACAGCATGCCTTGTTAGCCTTGCTAAAGCTTCTCCAGTTTTTCAATTATGACTCCTATTTTCTCTGCAAAGCAATGTAGCTATTATTTATGTCTGAGAACCTTTGTACCTTTGGGTAAGGCTGGGTAAGCTAATGCTTTTCATTTATGCATATATGCATACATACATCTGTATGCACAATAATGTCAGTCTGAAGTTCATAAGAGAAAATGATAATGAACTGACTACTTAATCTTTCTTCCTCTTAAAAATAAGCTATGTCTTTTAGCCTTAGAGTTTGTAGTCTAATTAGAATCTACTAGAAAAGAAGGAACTGTATTTGAGTTTTAAAAGCTTGAAAGAGGCAAAAATTAGTCAACCATTTTATAAGAAAACATTGATGATAATGACATGGTCAAGTCCTTACAAAACACTCCCACAGCCTTCAAGAAAACACACAAAGGACAATTTCTGAATGAATTTGTATTTGTTATAGTAATTTCTCACACACATTCAATAGCTGACATTTATCCACTCACAAGTGCAAATTATTCCTTTTCTCCCAAGAAGTGGATTGATGGACAGGAATAAATAGAAATCTTCATCCCTGTCTAAGTTCAGGAAACATCACTATTAACATCCTTTAAATGCAGATAATACTATCTTAGAAGCCTAGTTTAAAAATAATATTTAATTTTTTAAGTTAGAAAAGGTTAACAAATAGTATCATTTTACAAGAGGAAATTCAGTAAGAATATAATTATTTTGCAGGCTCTATAAATCATGTATTTTATTTTTAAAAAAAGAAAAATTTGACATGTGGTATTTATACAATGTATGTGATAGTTGATTCATTTATATACTAGGTAATGATGAACTCAGTGTTATTAGCATACCCACCACAGTGGACTTCAACCATTTACTTATGGTAAATACATTCAGTTTTCTCCATTTAGTGTATAATGCTACAATTAATGCTACATTCAACAGGATAATCTCAAATTTTCATTGAAGATTTTAAGTAATAATGGTTGTTCCTGACTACAGATCCTTAAGTGGATTCTCAATAATTTTTTCTAACTTAGGCCATTTTCCTCCAAGATCTCCAAGACAAGTTGTTCCTTTGAGAGTAAGTATGTCTCTGGATAGAAACATCTACAGCTCAATCTGAATGGTCAAATACAAGGAAGGCTAAGTTTTGTTTTTGTTTTTGTTATATTGAAAACATATTATTTTCTCATACAATGTATCCTGATTATAGCTTCCCCTCCCTCTACTTGTCCTGGTTTCTCTCCACCGCTCCCTTGGAATCCATTCCCTTTCTGTCTTTCATTAGAAAAGAATATGCTTCTAAGAGAAAACAACCAAACAAGTTTTGTGAGAGTTGAAATCCTCTCTAATTTCTTGGTACCATACTCTTCTTGCATACCATATAGGCTTACTTTCTTTTCCTCCATCATAAAGAAAACAACAAATCCTTCCTTTCTTCCTCTTCTCAGAACAAGGAAAGTTCTCTGCAGGAAGCTATCAAAAGCAGTAAAAAGCATACAGACCTAATTCCACAGTCAAGGACAAAGAGGGGCATGAGACAGTCAAGTATAGGATACAGTTGCTACTTCTTTCTCCCACCACTTGAAGGGAAGGGATTAGCTAATCTGTTTGTGTATGGGGAATTTACCAACTCTTATTGAGATGGTTCCTAAAACATAATGATAGAGCCAAGAAACAGTGTCTCATTGGGTTAAAAATAAATGAGTTTAAGACTTAACTTTCTTCTTTGTTGGTACAAGTCCTACTCACTTCTGAAAAGGCAACTCTTGCTTCCACAGATTGAAAAATGGGCCTTAAAATGAGAGGGATTACCTATCAGCACCATCTTAATGCCTTGAAGTGAATTTCAGGTTCTTTTCAATCCTGCACCCTTTTACATGTCTCCATCCTTGGGTCCCATACAGTTTTCTGAGTACTCTGTGCATTTCTGAATTTTCGCCTTGGGTCAGAGTTTTCACTTTCACCAGCTTGCCTCACCCACTTCTGCCTGTAATTCCTAGCTTCCTTCCTCCAAATATCATCTCCATGCCACTTTCGGCAGTTAGACCACTGCCCAGTATCACAGTCAGCATCTTGTAACAGACATTGCTTTGGGTTAATCTAAAATCTTTGTACTGACTATCATCTCCCAGAGGGCTGGAACCAGTTTATAACCCTCTGTGCATTCCTCATAGTACCTAAAACATTAGTAGTTAACACACAGGAGCTCCGTTGGTGCCTCCAATTAACACCTGTGCACTAACACTTTGAGTAAGGTATTTGATATAGTTGTATTTTAAAATGGTATTTATATTGGTAATTTTTAAAAGAACTACATATTTAAGGTTGAGCTGAATAATTCATTAGAACAATTTAGAACAGTGCCTGAAATGTAACATTCCTTCAACAAATCCAGACTATTATTTAATAGGAAATGGATAATAAATAATTACATCAGGAATTTTCACGAGTTCACCCTTAGGCTAGTACAGCAATTTTCTTGAAAGAAACTCCTTTTATCCTCAAAAATTATTTATATAATTTTCTTGTAAAGTAATATGGTAGGAGATGCAACTATTCTACTTAGGCTAATTAGGTTCTAACATTTTAAGCATGTTTCAACCTAAAACTGACAATTCTATATTGTTTGAAACAGACAAACTGAGAAAAGTCTTCACCAAGTTGGCTAAAGATTGGACTTAGCACCAGGGTATCAACTCTCTCTCAGATGACAACTAAATATTTTGCACTAAAATTCTCATTTAAAGTGTTTGTCTTACTGGTAACTAAGGGCCTGGTAAAAGCTAGGATCCAGCTTTTTGACCATTGTGAATGCTACTATCTGCACTTTAGCTAGCCTCACCTACAAAGAACTATTTAGCTGAACATGAAGCTGGAAACTCTTTCTCTTTGAGATATTTGCATAAAAGAAATTCATCTACCCTTTGTTAAAAACCTAAATCATGATATAAACCCTCAAGGTATATTCTTACTCTGCTCTTTTTCCTCATTAATGAGTAAGCACATATGCTTTGAGATCCATTACATATTTGCTTTGCTGAGATAAACAATCTAAACTGTGTTGATATTATTTCATTGTTTATCATTCATTTGTTCTTTTGTTCGCTCATAGCTGTTACAAACTATTCTAACTCCACTTGTATTTAAAATGTCCTTTGACAATGGCCCCCTAAGACACTTAGTCCTTTAGCATTTTTGCTCCATAACAGATCTGATATGACTAAGGAATTTGGTTCTATTATCATCTCTCCCTTCAGCTTTCATGAAGACATATTCTCAAGGGTTTCTTCCTTCTTGGCGATTTCTCTTTCATCAACTCTAATGGAGTCCCTCGTTGTCCTCATTGTCCAGACTCTCTTACAGTATTAAGCCTACAACCACAGCTTTAACTATTCCAAGTCTACTTTAACTAGTACAAATCTAGACTATCAGCCCAGATTACTCTCTTGATCTTTGGATTAATGAATATACATGACACCTAAAGGTTATCTACAATGGGACAGTTATAGAACCATAAACTGAAACTTATTTAGAACTCAGCTCAGGATCTGTTAACAAGAACCTTACCACTCCTTTAGAGCAATTTCCATCTCTCATATTTGGATTCCAAATCAAGACTGCCTGGGCTTTTGATCCTTCTATTCTTTTCAGCCTTATCTAACAACACATATTGCTACCTATAAGGTAGATGATATAAGGATATTTAAGTAAGCTGGTTTTAGTGGATGAGGAAATGGAGAAGAGAATTCAAAGCCACTCAGAATAAACTACCCCAACCTTTTCTACTGAAGATCTGCTCATTAATAAGATAGAGAGCTGTCCTTACCACAAGTGCCTGACTGGCAGAGGTGTGTGTTTCATGGCCACGAGGGCACCACCCCAGTCTAGGAACCAGACATTGTACTCTTCATCAAAAATCTGGAACAACAACAACAGCAACAATCACAGCAGTGCCTTACATTTACAGTGCTTAACAGTTTGAAGTCTTTTATACACATTGCTCCATTTAGATTCTGGGCTTTCCAGGGACTCTATCAAACAGTTTGACACATGTTATCTGCATTTAATAGATAGGAAACTGGCCTCACAGAGAACAAATATCTCTCCTTGTCCCACTCAAATGCCATACCGAGGACCTTTCCCACTAGTCATGTGAACCAATATACTACATGAAGGTGAGGCAAAATGTACATGCTCAACTAGGTAACCCTTTTCCTAAAAAAAGATTATGATTTCAAAGAAATTTATCTATCTTTGCTTCCTTATAAATTACTTTTATGATCTTTGTTTCTCTACCTCTATGCCTTTTTTAGTGTTTATTTGTCTAGGACTCAAAAGAGAATTTCTCCAGACCTTAGAACAATGGAACATTTAGACATAGTCACTACTTTCTAGATTCCTCTACAAGTTGGAAGAAGACCCAAATTTGGTGGCCATGGACCACTTTTTACAAATATTCATTATAATATAGTCTTCCTGGGCTTTAAGACAAGCCAGTACCTGAGCTATATATTTGTCCAAATCTTATTGAACTATCCATTCACTGGCCCATTGATTGAATGACTTCTATCTCCATCTTTTCATAGATATTTATTAAGCACCAGAAAAATACAAAAGTCTCCACAAAGATGTTTTCAGATCTAATTCCACATATATCAAGGTGTATGGTAGCAGGGATAGTATTTATTTAACAAAGATCCCCAATTTTAGCGTTCATACAGGAAAACAGACATTGGTAATTCTTCAAGTGCTTAACTCTGGTGTTGTCTCATATGACTGAGATGCAGCTGTTAGGATGGTGACTCAGAGAAAAAGACTAGAAGAGGGTAAGCAGGGGTTCATAGATGGAAAGGGGGGATGAGTAGGAATAATGAGATCTCCTGCACATATGCTCAAATGAACACAGTGAAGAAGTAAGCTTCTCATTCCTAAAACTCTTATTTTTCATTCTTTACATTTATCTTTTTAGTAAAGAAAAATGCCCTACTAATGGCCACTCTTAACATGCAAAGGATGTAAGGTTGTAATTCACATATATTTCAAATATGATGGAGAAACAGAGTCTATAGTTCTAGTCAGAGGGTGACTCTGAAGTCAGGGAGAAGGAGAAAGTGTTACTCAAACTTCCTTCTTGATACTGCCATCCACTGCCAAATCTTCCTCTGAAAGGCATCAGGGTGAAAAGTCGAAGCTTGGGCCGTTTGAGAAAAGGGGAAGAAAAGCAAGATGGTAATGGAGCATGGATGAAGTGCAGCATTGGCTACCTGGCCATTGACATATTTCTTTAGGTTCTTGAACAAGGATTGTTCTCTATACTGGATGAGTTTGTTTTCCATCCCCTGAATTCTTTTGGCCCTTGCAATAGATTATTTTATACTTTGAAGGATGACACCTATTCATATGTCTGTTCCCTAGTCACTTGATTGCAGCCTCTGGAGCAAGAGTTGTTGTATTCTTCATTGCACTCTGTGTAGTACTCAAAATAGTTGTTGCATGTGTTAAGTACTTGCTAACAAGTTTAGTCATGGTAGTAGTGACGGTGATGGCATGGAGGGGGATGACAATACTGGTGGTGGTGATCCCAGGCTTTATTTGGCCATCGAAATTGGAACTTGACCAGTGAGGCAGCTAATAGTGAATTCACCTGCATCTAGACATTGCATGCCTTTCCCCTCTCTCCCCCAGCTGGAAATCTTATTCTTTTTAAGACGTGATACTAGATCACCTCTAATTATTAACTCTTCCCCAGTTTTCCCAGAAGAACCAACTCTTCACTCTTCTTTCCATGATAATAAGGCAAATAAATAACACAATCACCCTAAACTATATTTTGTTTTATGTGAAATTATTTCCTTCATTTAATTTTTGAACTTCTTTAAAGAAGGAATGTCAAATCCTGAGGCTCTTGCCTGATACCCTGTTGACATAAACTGTGTCTGTGTTGACTAAGATAGCAGTCACATGTGACTGCTTACATTAAACTTACTAAGTTAGAAGTTCAGTTCATGCTCAGCATACATCAAATACACAACAGTTATGTGGGACATTGAAATCACCACTCCAAGTTCTATTGTTTGCAACACTGAATTGATTTTTCTTGTAGACACGTATGTATTAAGCTGTCTCATATTTACTGATGGTTGGGTCTATATAATTCTCAAATTATCATTGATTTCCATGACTTTTCTAGTTTCAACATTCTGATCCTTTCCCTTTGCAGATAAAGAAGCAGATCGAGAAAGCTGGTGAGGGAGAACTACTTGCCAAGATTCCTTGGCATACTGATGACAGAAATAGCTTCATCAATGCATCCCCATGAACCAGAACAACATTTAGCATCCAGAGGCTGTTACATACATACTGCTGAAGGTATGGCATAGCCATCCAGGGCAAGCTTAGGTTTTCCTCTTGCAGGCCCGGGTGTCTTCTCACACACGATTACCCCTCTAGACTGCCTGTTAGATCCAGTAATCCAGAGAGCTAGTGAAATAGTTTTCTACTACGAAGTCATAAGGAGTCTAAGAATCTGCAGGAAGGGGAGATGCCAGCAGAGTTTACTCTAAATGTCTCGCTTCTCCCTGAATCATTGCACTTACCTGTCTCCATGTGTTGCCCCCATCAGAAGAGATGAACACACCGATATCTGTATAGGAGAGTTCCGAGCCAATGTTGCCTGAAACATAAGCATATCATTTGAAATTGTCAGTCAGTTTACATTTTAAGTGTGCTCATTGTTAGAGGAGGAGTGTCAGAGTAAAGGTTCCCCAAAGGATGCTTACAGTTTATTTGTGTACATTCTTTCTTGAGGTCGCCTAAAAATAAAAACCCAGCCAGGGAAAAAGAAAAAACTCATTATGAGAAAAGCAAGTGAACAGTGTGTCACAAATGCATCTTTAGCTGGTAGGTCTCAGGGACTGAATATTGATCAACTCACTTACTCTGCCTACCCAGACAGTTTCAGATAGCTCCTAACTTGTGTGCAATGAAGATGGCCAGGAGCAGAAGAGTATATATAAACACAGAGGATGGGAACAGAGGTTTCCTATTCAAGTATAACTTTAGCCTAAGAAAAGCAAGTGTGTGTGTGTGTGTGTGTGTGTGTGTGTGTGTGTGTGTGTGTGTTAGCATGGATGTGTGTGTATTTGTAGATGTTTCCAACTTAATTTGCTGACTTATCTCTTGACTGACTGGAATCTACTGAAATGCACTGGGTTAAAAAAAAAACAAAGAGTACACGAAGTAGGGAGAGGAAAGTGGTGGGGAGATAGGGCAGAATGGAAAGGGGAAACTATAGATTTGATTAAAATATATATTTATGAAATTCTCAAACAATAAAAAGGATGTTAAAATATGAGGCGGCTCATTGAGAAGAAGGGTTTCATGAAGAGGGGGATAGTGAATAGAGAAGATAATGGGAAGGGAAAGTGACTAAAATATGAAATATACATGTTTAAAATTGGCATATCAAAGACATGAAAAAGAAATAAAATTATACAAAAAAAGAAAATAGTTGGACAGAAGAGATGGTCCAAATGGTTAATTAAATAACTCATTCAAGCTTTATGAACTGAACTTGATCCCCAAGACCTACTGATGGAAGGAGAGAAACAATTTCCTTGAATTGTTCTCTGACCTCCATACACACACTTGTGGCTTGAGTGCACACACATACAAACACAGATATGTAGCAGGAATCTTAAAAGTTCTTATTAATAAAATCAAACCTGAGGCCAGTTATTGGAGTCCATGCTGGTAGATCAGAGAGACAGAACAAGCCACAGCTATCTCACCTCGCCAGTTCCTCAGCTGGTCCTGTTTCCTTAGACTGGAAGCCTCTGAGTCCTCATCTGGAATGGGTCTCAGCTGAATTACTGCTCAAAAGCCTGAATGCTTAACCAGCCAAAATGCTTAACCATCCAAAAACTTCTAGTTTCTGGTCCTCACGCCTTATATATCTTTCTGCTTTCTACCACCACTCCCTGGGATTAAAGGCTGGCTTTCTGGATTAAAGGCGTGTGTCACATGCTTGGCTATTTCCAATGTGCTTGAACTCACAGAGATCCAGAGGATTTCTATCTCTGGAATGCTAGATTAAAGGTGTGAGTGCCACCATTTTCTAGCCTTTATATTTAGTGGCTGTCTGTTCTCTGACCCCAGATAAATTTATTAGAGTACACAATATTTTGGGGAACACAATACCACCACACAGATACATAAAACAAACAGATGTAAAATATAGTAAGATACTTTTACTCTGCTTATATTGCCCTAGCATTACTAGTGGACAGTCTCATCACAGATTCTATACCAATGGTCCACACACAATACTCTATGTAATTATGGAATGATTGCCTGTGTAAATAAAGAACTGGATGTTGTTCTTAGGTTGATGTGTCCTTGTAGACAGGTTAAAAATGAAGAATGTACCCTAAACATGTGAGTTTATCATAGTGGTTGATTTTTTTATTAAACAGAGCAGGGAGGGAATGTTAGCTCCCACACATCTGTAACCTAAATAAGAGCACAATAAAAATGCAATAATGAAAATGTTAATTGAGCTCCTGACATTTAATACTTCAAAATGAGAAATTAAAACTGGCTACAGCTTGTCAAGCTCCCATCAGCATCAAGGAGCACACAGCTAGCCAACTTGTTTTGACACACAGGCTTCCAAAAATAACCCCAGTGCTTAGGGCTCGGGAAGTAGGTGTAAAAGGAAAGGAGAGGATCTTTTGAGAGTAACTGTAGGTATCTCTCTGGAAATTCATCTCTTCATGCACAGGTCTAAGGGAAAACAGCCAAAAAAAATTTATGAAGAAGTAAGGTGGAGAAGATCATGGCCCCATGGTTGCTACCAGGAGCACAGTGGTAAAAGGATATGGAAGCCATATGTGCTGTCAAGAAAATAAACTGTGATATCCCATTACATATTTTAGTCATGTCTACTAAGAAAAACAGGAAGGAGGGGAAAGAAGAGAGAGCTACAGATTTGCCATCCCTCACATGGTCCCTCAGAATCTGCTCTACTGGCTCTTAAGTTTCTTAGACGTTGGTTCTGATATTGTCAGCCTCTCTTTCAAAGTGTCACCATGCTGATTCAGCAGGTTTGTGGTGGTCAGAGGTCCACTTAACAGAGTCTGTTTTCAGAAGGATCTTCCAACATCTGAATGGCACCCTGAGAAATACACAGCTAATTACAGGGGCCAGAAACTAGGTTCCCATACTGAGAAACACAGTAGACATTATCCAGTCTTATTTTATGTTTGGCCATGTTCAGTCTTTAAGCATCTCAGTAGGCAACTGTAACCAAAAGAATGTGGGCAATGCCGTCAGAGAAGGAAGACCTCAAAGGCTTCACTGGCAAGGTAGAAGTAGGGTCAGGCAGAGTGGTTACTGAGCATCCTGGAAGATAGTGGCGCTGTGGTTGCCTGAGGGGCATCTAGGAAGCAGGAAAGGGGCAGGAGGCAGGAAAGTGGGGAGCTTTCTTACCAATGGCTTAGTTTGTAAACAAACAAGGTTCTACTGTAGGAGCTTTATTCAACTTTATCTGTTCCCTGATATTGCAACCATCCTCTGTTCTTTCAATACTTGTGAAGTAAAGAGAACGAATCCTGGAGCATTCTGGGTTAGAAATGCTTCTCCAAACTATAGAAAAAGGACCTATACTGGCAGGGATGCCAAGGGTTCAGTAGGAAAAAGAAGGTAAAACACACACACACACACACACACACACACACACACACACACACACACACGGCCAACTGAATGGAGAACTGGGGCAATATAGGGTGTGGACAATCAGAGTTTATAGGAAGCAGGGCATGGGTGGGTTAGCCATGGAGGTGGTACAGTTAGAGGGTGTGAACTGGTGTTTGATGATTATAGGATTAACCACTATCCTGCAGTAAGAAGTTGAGTGAGCTTGGTCATGATGCTGCCTCCATCTTGCCCTCTATTTCAGAATGTATAAATTGAAGGGGATTGTCATTGTCTCATCTATCCCATTGCTATATCATCAAGGCAAGACAAGGAAAACCTTCATATTGTAAGGTGCTCTGAGCTGAGGTTGCAAGTTCTTCACTAGTAGTGGGAGCCAGTTCTCAAGATATAGGGAACCCTAATGCTTCTGCTCACTAAATAAACCACCAAATACTCCAGAGACATCCTCAAAAAGAGGGTGAAAGGAATTTCAGGGCATGCATTCATCCACAGCTTCCTTAAGATAAGTTCTCAGGACAATATGGAAAGAGGAAGTGAACATAGAGAGAGTGGGAGTCAGGGCCCTGAGTTCTTCAGAGAGAGAGGCTCAAGGCATATATATATAATATGGAAGATATCTTATATCTTGCATAACACCTTGCATAACAGTGTGATTTTCTAATTATTTTCTAATTATTCCCTAAAACTGGTATGACTTCTTAATTATGTTCCTGAAGGAAAATTTTCTCCCACAGAAACCAGGCCAACAAAGTAAAGGAAGCTGGGTGCAAGGAAGTAGAAGCCAGCACATTAGCTCAAGATTCTGTGTCTTAGCTCTCAAGATACGCCATGGCTGGTAAGAAGCCTCAGGAGCTTGTGGGCAATGGAAGGTAATTAGTAAATTACGATAACATGACTAAACACTCGAATATAAATATTAATTCCTGAATGCCCGGTAAATCATCAAAGACATAACATTAGACTACTTTAGAAGTGTGTGTGGTCAATATTGTCTTACCTACTCTATTCTGTTCAGTCTTACCAACGTGGTCTTCTCTCCCTATTCTTGCAATATCTTCCTAAGAAAAAAAAACGACTTCTGTTTTACAGATGAAGGCATGAAGCTCAGAAGTTAAAAAACCAAACCAAATGCACCAGCCTAGTCAGTGTCAGAGCTCAGCTTAGAGAGCTGGATGACAGGGTTCCTGAATTTCACTGCATGCATAATGCATGCATATAATTATGGGTCTTACTGAAGGAGAAAAACAAATTTCATTCTTCTGATGCAAGAACAGCTTTAACATCAAAGATACAGGGTGATAATAGGTGTCTTATGCAGAGTAGCTAGTATGTCCTGAGCATTTGGAATCCATTCCTTCATGTATCCCTGCAATTCATCTCTGTTAGTTTTATCATCCCTACGTTGCCAATCAAAACACAAAAGTTCAGAGTGCTTGAGCAATGCCTGGCTAGCATCAGAAGTATTCAAATGATGTCCACATTTATGACTGACCACTATTTCCCACTATAGCCTCTGCTCCAGCCTGGGTTTTCCTGTAGACTTTGATGAGAAAATAGATAGGCTAATGGTCCCTGTGCTTGAAGAACTAACTCATGTGGACTGTGGGTGTGGGTATTACTCTCCAATCTAGGACCAGAGCAAAAGAGCCTGTGCTCGGCACAGTAGTGTTAGTTTGTCATGCTGGATCCTGTCCATACATGTTGAAGACGAGCTGCCTGTGACAGCAGCAAACTATAGCAGCCACCAAGCTCATTAAAGTTCTTGATGGCTGCTAGTGATTGAAAATTCATTGGATTGGAGCTTTGGAGGTGGAATACATGTCTAGAAGAACAGGGGATCCAGATACAGGAGTGTTGGATTGGTGGAGGAAAACTATATCCTCAGAAAGTCACTGTGAATTCATCTGCTTTCATTAGAGAAGGAGGGAAAAAGCTACCTGACACCAGAGCTGTAGGTTCTAAGATTAGAAGCTGGTTTTGCTTTATGCCAACAATGTATTCCTGGAAAGGTGTATGCAAATGAAATGCATGCTAATCAAGGCACATCCCCCAGAGACTTTCATTTTCATCTGAGAGTTGCTTTATTGTCACTTCTGATTGATGTTCAGTGGTCAGTGGCTGCAACAATGCAACCTGAAGTTTTTCTGCCCTTTCCCCCAGGCTCTCTGCCAAGTGCTTAATCACGTGTAAACAAACCTTTACATGCGCCAGAGACCTCCTGATTAAAAACAGCTCTGGGGTGAAACCCTTTGTAAAGTATCTTCTTTGGAAAGGGAAAACTGCCCTGCCTGATATTTGGAGATCTGGGAAGTTCATACTGCATGTTTTCTCAAACTGAGAATTCCCTGTTAACAATCTGATTAGTCAGTTGACTTTGACAGGAAGGCTGGCCTTTCACTAGACTAGACTCTGAGGACTGCTCTGGGACTGGAGGCAGGATGAATTAACCTAGAAACTAAGATTGTCCAAGGCTCTTTGCAACCTTGTTTCTGATGGTGGGCTTTGAAGATGAAAGAATCTTGCTCATTTTCTGGGGAGTTTCCATCTAATGCTCAAATGAATCCATGACCCACACATAAGCCAGAAACCTTCCCCCAGAAGCCCTTAGTGAGGAAAAAAGCCAAAGTAATGTTCCTTACCTGTGGCCACCACAAGTCCAGGGGCTGTGTCTTTGCTAGAGATTCTCCCTGAGGAATATGGGTTTTCAGAGAGCTGCAGATGAAGGTGTAAGGAACAGAAGGGCTAAAACAAAGAAGAAAATCACTTCATTTCAAGAAACTCTGGACATACCCTTATCCTGCACAAGGGAAAGGGCGTGCATCACCTAGGAACATCAACTGTTTGGATGCTCATCTCCAGACCCATCTGCCTGATGTACCCAGTGCTTCACATCAGAAGCTGCCCCAAGTGATGCTCACAGTTTCTTTCTCTCCTGCTCACATTCAGTATCAAATGCCGTCTCCTCTCTTCTGCAGTCAATCTAGCCTTCAAGGTCTAGTTCGTGGTTAGATTCAGGAGGCCCCCTAGTCCTTTCTTTAACAAAGGATGACAAATGTCCTTCCAGAGCTGATGGTAACCATCAAATCCTGCTTATTAGAGTTCTAAGGGACCACCAAGGAGAATGAAGAGAGGTAACTACATGACATAGTTGAAGTCCTCAACTAGTTTCTTAAGCTATAGTCTATTTCTGTGTGTTTGTGTATTTTGATCCTGTTTATCATTTTACTTGAAATAACTTGGGCCATTATCTGAAATTCACTGAACACTGAACTGTTTTCCATTTAGTTTCCTATGATCATTATAAAAGGGTTTGGGGATATATAGAGATAAGCCTATAAAATAAAAATAAATACAATAAAGACAAGCTGAGATAAAGAGAAAATTAGATGAAGAGAGTAAGATGAAGCCATCACTGAGGTTTGGCAGCAAAAAGAATAAATCAACCAATGATTCTGTGAGCTGTTTCAGTGAGTAGGCAGCCATTTGTGTGACATTCCTCGTATCCAAACCAAAGCCACAGCAATCACTAGACACACCAAAGTATGGAAGTGGACTGAAAATTACAACATAGTAGTGGCCCTGCCTGACCTAGACTCGACTATGTCTCTAGATTTTAACATAGTGTCTAGAAGTCACCTGGTGATGCATCTCTTTGTGTACATGGCAGAAGACAATTTATGGCTGAGGATGAACACAGTCTCATATCTGAGATCTTAGAACAGGCCTCTGGTATAAGCATTTACTAACAGGGAACTAACTGATGGTTACTTTCCTCGCCACTTTAAGTTGAGGCACCTTGGGGCAGAGATGTCATCTTACACATCGTGTCCTCCACACTGTCTGCCTCAATATTCTCCATAGCAAGGACCTTCAAAAGCTAAATGGTTAACTGACCATCCTGTGCAGACAGTCCCGTCTGACCCTCCTGGGTTCCCAAGGCAATCTTTGCTTACAATGACATCTATTCAGCACTGAGCAAACTAGCAGCTAACAGATGGGTTAGCCGTATTGAGTCCTGTCTGGGACTTTTACTAAGAAGTGCAGGCTCATTCTCCACTTCTTTATTTTACCATCTGTTGTAAGACATTGCCTATTCCAAAGGAAAACCCATGCAATCCACTAAGTGTTCCATACAGTTGATGTAGTGGGCTGTGCCTGTGGGCTTATGCTCACTACATTGCTTAGCACCAAGATCAAGTTCCTAAGATCTAATTCTGGAAGGAGACCACAAAGCAGTATCCCTAGGGAAGCAACCTGTCCTGTGAACTCCATATGGGAGTTGATAACTGACCAGTAAGCAGTGCACTGGGCTTCCTCTCAGGTCCACATCTGGAGCTTGTAGTAGTCGCCAATCCCTGCCTTTGTTGTAAGTGATGTATGTCTTCACCTGGTCATCCACCTTCTTGTTTGCCAGGAATATCCCCTTGATACCTGCTACCTAGGAAAAAGGTGAGAGATGGAGAACCATGTTGGGCAAAAAACGATGGCAGCCTTGGAGGAACCCTGAAAGAATCACTAGCATCTTCCACAGGGAATGAGGGAGTACAAAATAGAAGAAAAGGAATTCAATAGGGTATGGTGGTATTGTGTTCCCCAAAATATTGTGCACCCTAATAAACTTATCTGGGGTCAGAGACAGGACAGCCACTAGATACAAAGGCTAGAAAATGGTGGCACTCATACCTTTAATCCTAGAACTCCAGAGGTAGAAATCCCTCTGGATCTCTGTGAGTTCAAGGCCACATTGGAAACAGCCAGGCATGGTGACACACACCTTTAATCCCAGAAAAATGAGCCTTTAATCTCAGGGAGTGGTGGTAGAAAGCAAAAAGTTATAAAGGGTGTGAGGAGCAGAAACTAGAAGCATTTGGCTGGTTAAGCATTTGTCTGGTTAAGCTTTCAGGCTTTCGAGCAGCAGTTCAGCTGAAAGCAGTTCGGATATGAGGACACAGAGGCTTCCAGTTTGAGGAAACAAGATCAGCTGAGAAGTTGGCTAGGTGAGGTTAGCTGTGGCTTGTTCTGCTTCTCCGACCTTCCAGAATTCACCCCAATAACTGGCCACAGTTTTGATTTTATTAATAAGACTCTAAGATTCCTGCTATAGTAGGGAATGCCATATTCCCCAAGGTCCCTGTTTACCTTTGCACCTTGCACCAAATCCCTATACACACACACACATACACACACCCTTTACCCTTCAGACTTTCCTCACTTTGCCTGTCTTTGTTCTTTGTTCTATAGTATTATCTTTAATTGATTATTAGCAGTTACTCTGATAATGACCAAAGGATTTACCCCTTTCAGAGACAGCTGTTTTAGCTCAAGTGATTCTAGTAGACAGATTTTGGCATCACCAAGGGAACACTCTTTGTGGTGGCAGTCACTAAGAACTCTTAGAAATGGGGCAGACAATGTGTGACAGATGCTCCAGCATGGAGAGCTGGTATCAGTGCACACCTCTAGCTCACTGTAGGACTTTGGGTGGTTCACATAGTATCTTTAGATGACTTTAAAATTGGTGGTTTCTCTTCTCTTCCCTAGTTGGCTGACAAAGGTCCTGTGAGATAATGCAGTGTCCTTGCCAGATTTCTTAATGTATTGGGATTCTCATGTCCTTGATATTTTGAAGGAAAAAAGAGCACCACCGTAAAACAAGTAGCTGGAGTTGATTTATCAATTACATGCACCCTAGGCTAAGTACAAATTCCACTTAACTGATATTCTATGTACCAGAAAGGAGAAGATATTCTTAAAATGACAATGGCCTATAACAGAAAAAAGATTCTTATAATTATCAGCATATTCCAAAGACAAAACATAAGCAAGATTGTGTGTGTGTGATAAATAAGAGAAAGAGAGAGAAAGAGGATGTGTGTGTGTGTGTGTGTGTGAGAGAGAGAGAGAGAGAGAGAGAGAGAGAGAGAGAGAGAGAGAGAGAGAGAAAGAATTAAAACAAGATTATTCCTGGGAAGTGGAAGGCTGAGGCAGAGAGACGCTGCCAGCAGCCTCCATGACATGTGAGATGTAAGGTACCAGTAAGCCACAAGCCATGTGGCAACTTATAGACTAATAGAAATGGGTTAATTTAAGATATAAGAACTAGATAACAAGAATCCTGCTGTGGTCATACAGTTTGTAAGCAATATAAGTCTCTGTGTGTTTATTCGGTTGGGTCTAAGCAGCTGTGGGACTGGGGGATAAGAGAGATTTGTCCTGACTGTGGGCCAGCCAGAAAAACTCTAGCTACAAATGGCGCCCAACGTGTTGGCAAGAGTTTCCACCTAAAACCTGACTAAAAAGATTCTAAAACGGAGTTAAAAACAGTTCCTAGTTGTCTCTTTCAAGCTAGCAGCAGCCTGCATGTTTGAGCTACTAGCTACTATGGCAGGTTCCTGAAGTGTGCACTCGACCTGCAGTATGGCAGGAATGAGGCCTCTGCAAGTGGCACATTAATTGTGTGGTAGATTTAGCCTTTGCTAGTACAAAACAAAAAGAGGTTTCTGGGCTACATGCTGCTTTGATAGAAGCATAGACCCACTATTTCTGAGAGTTGATAGCTCCCAGAGCTGGTGGTAAACGTACCACTGCCATGTTGGGAAGCTGAAGTGGGTGGAGCCAGTAGCCACAGTGCTGTTTCAGTCTTAGAATGCTGCCGTTTAAAGCAGTAGGTTCAAGGTAATATAAAAAATAAGCCACGTAAAGGCTACCACACAGAGAATCTAGATTATGTTCTCTTTGATATTGTAACTGAAGAAAAACATTTGATTGCAAAAGCTATTGAATTATGCCAAAATGTATATTTTAAAGGTACCTTGCCTTCAAAATTTGGATGTAAGGATATATTTCTTCGGAAAGGAGGCTCTGCTTTTGTTTCCACAGAAAGCCAGAGGCTATAGATTTGTTCCAGATTAAGATACATCAGGTTTGACCAGCCAAGACCCCCTGAAAGGTCTCTCTGATGACACCAAGGCACAGATGATCCAACATCCAGAACCATTTCAAGGCAACTGGCTCAGAAGATACACCCTCACAGATTACTCCATAATCCTAAAATTTTCTTTATGTCCCCCTAACGTACAGTGCCTCCCTCCAGGAAGTAGTAAGAGAAGCTACGCCCAAATTCCCAAATATACCAAGCTGGCTTTGGAGATGTGTAAAAGTTAAAACTTTTCTTTTCTAAAAAACAAAAAAGAAAGAAAGAAAGAAAGGAAGGAAGGAAGGAAGGAAGGAAGGAAGGAAGGAAGGAAGAAAGGAAGAAAGGAAGAAAGAAAGAAAGAGAGAGAGAAAGAGAAAAGGGGAAGTACTGTGGGATGGTCTATATGTCAAATGTGTTGCACTGATTGGCCAGTGGCCAGGCAGGAAGTATAGGTGGAATTAACAGAGAGGAGAATGGAGAGAACAGGAAGGCAGAGAGAGACACTGCCAGCCACCACCATGACAAGCAGCATGTGAAGACGCCAGTAAGCCACAAGCCATGTATAGATTTATAGAAAAGGATTAATTCAAGATGTAAGAACTAGATAGCTAGAAGCCTGGGCCATTAGGCCAAACAGGTTAAGTAATATAAGCGTCTGTGTGTTTATTTTATAAGTGGGCTGTCGCACTGCTGGGATTTAGTGGGACTGGAGATAAAACTCTCCAGCTACAATCATTTTTCTGTGTGTGTGGCGGGGGCTGTGCTTGTGTGTTTAATGCGTATACCCAACTGGGAACTGTACATACACACACATACACACACACACACACACACACACACACACACACCCCATTGAATGGCATATTTGTTGGATGTATTTTGATTGTCAACTGGACTGTATTTAGAGTTCCTATGGAAAGACACCCCTGAGCATTCATTTGAGGGTGTTTCCAAAAAGATTTAACTGAAAAAGGAAGCTCTATCCTGAATGGAGGACTGTGCTATTCCATGGACTGGGGATCCAAACTGAATGAAAAGGAGGAAGCCAGCTTGTCATTATTCATCTACCTCTGCTTCCAGAATATAGACAAAAGACTGTAGACCAGCCACTTTACCCTTGCACTGCTATGGCTCTCCCATCATGAAATGCTATCCCTCAAACTGTGTGCCAAGATAAGCCATTCCTTTCTCAAACTGCGTTTGCCAGGCATGTGTTACAGCAACAAGAAAAGCAACACACTGGACCATACTGAAGTTTTAAGGTTCTAATTTTAAGTATCTGCCATTCTTCAAGGATCATGGTTAATTGAAATTCACCACAGCTCTGGCGGAACACCAGTGGGAGGAAAGGAGAAGTTTCACAAGTAGGTTTTTTTTTTTCTTTACTTTTCTTCTTTTCTCCTAAACGATATACTTTAGTTGATGAACTAAGGGCTTTTTTAGTATGTTTTTGTAGTAACCTGCCTGGCCTTGGAGACTGTCAACCCAAATAAGACAAACAAAAAAGCAAAAAAGCCTCAAACAAATGGACAGAGAATGTCAGGAGGAGAATAGGATTATCAGGAAAGGACTGCATCAGAGGAATTTGACAATGAGTCGGTAATGGATGAAACCAATGACTAGACGATACCTTGAGGTGAATGAGGTGGAGGCAGAGAAACTGTGTCAGGATGATGGGGCTTGCTGCACAAGTGGCATGGTCCCTAGTGATGCCCTTCCTGTCTCAACAGCTTCCAGTCAGCGTACTTTAGAAAGACTCGAATCTCACACATTTCCAGGCAGCCTGGGTATTTTTTAAGGTTTGTTTCATTTATTTCCTTGTATGTGTGTGATAGATTATGAGTGGGAGTGTGTGCTTAAGCCCAAAAAGGGTACCAGATCCCTTGAAGCCCAAAGTGTAGGCACTTTCTTGGTGCCTGTCTTGTTATTTAGTACTAGGATTTAAATCTGGCTGCCTTACATGTCCCCTAGAGACTGGATTCTGCTTTACATTCTGCAAATCCTCCTACTAAAGGGAAGCCCTTTCTGGTGCTCTCTTTGGCCACAAAGCTGGTACCGTCATTGCTAGTCTGTGAGAGAACTCTCTCCTAAATCAGATGACCTCCTGCAACTCACAATCAGGACCTTGCTGTTTACTTCCCAGAAGAAAATCAGCAGGTCTGACTCTGGGTCCAGGACCACCTAATTGCTGGAAAATTCCTGTGACATCTTTGCATAAGAACGGGTGTGTGCAAACACACGGGATGAGCATGTTAAGCAAACAGAATGTGCTTGTTCCATTTCCCCCATGAGAACACCACCCGCCACTAAGATTAGCAATTTCAAAACCAAGAGAATTGGAGACCAATAGTTGTAGGAAAAGAGATATTTCTACAGAAATCTCTTGAAGTAGCCCGAATTTGTTTCCCCTGCAGCTGAACACAAAAGCACAGCACATGCCATTTGTGTAGGGATGGTTCATAGTCTGCATATCATTTCTGGGATTATTCTTGGCTTTATGTCTTGTATGAATAAATGGACATCAGTTTGAAGACCACTTAGATGCTGTGTCTTTCAGGCCAAGAACTTTCGATGTTTGGTTGCAGCCCAACTTAGAAATATATTCATTCTACATTCTAATAGTCATGTCCACATCTATGTGTTTGGAGACATATGTTTGGACACTTCTCTGATATGAAGGAACCTTCAGTACTTCTTAGCTTCACTGCATGGAGTGTAACAGAATTAAGAAGTGAAATACATGTTTTTTTCTTCATCTGAGGAGGCACTTAGCATTCCATTAACTGTATATATTCTTTCTCCCATTGTAGGAAAAAATCATTGGTGTGGCTGCTGGTGGTGTTCTTGGAAGCCTAGTGAGAAGCATGTGATGGTGCCCACAACAGGGTACAAGTGTCTGTTGTAGTATGGCTTTATTCTTTGTGCATAACATGATCACCATCTTAAAGATTACCTTGGCTGAGTAGCCATGGCAACTAATTGAAAACAACACAAAAATAACTAGGTACATTGTAATGTTAACAGACTACTGACAGACTCTGGAAGGAAGAGGAGAAAGATGTCACAAGCCTCTTATCTGGGATAGTAGCCATTATTCCCTCCCATCCTCCCATATATGCAAGTGATCCTGGAAGATGCTATAGGGCATAGGAAGTGGAAGGTTAAGTGAAAGGTTGACTCCATGATGCTGTTTGCATGCAGCCATGATGGAGTAGAACTCTGCAGTGATGCAACTGTTTCAGAGGATCACTCATGCTCCTGGAAGTAACCTTTCCCCAGTCCTACAAACACACAGGCTCTCCAAGCTGGACTTTGGTAGACTCTTACTTCTGATGCCCTATCTGGGGTGAACAAACATTTAGTTTCATCACCCCAGGAAAAGTTAATCCAATAGTATCAGGTTGGCAATGCTCAATTTCCCTCTGGGAATCAGATTGAGGTGTAGAGGGACAGTGACTGCAGGTCCCTTGGCAGATCATGGGAGCCAGGTGGTATGGTCATCTGTTGGTCATGTCCCTAGGACTTCAGGACAAGAAAACCAGGGATCTGCTGAGAAAAAGCAATTAGCATGATCTGCCGTGGGCTGTCCCTCATATCAGAACTACAGTAAGGGTCTGACCAAGGTCAGCGCAGAAAAACACTCTGTGGGGTTCAAAAGCAGCTGTCCATCTGGACCAGGAATGGCCCCTGAAGGTTATAACAGCAGATAGAATTGAGGGAGGCATTAGACACAGGTAAGGCAAAGAAATATCAATTAAGAGGAAAAAAAAAATGGGACACAGGGGCTCACTCAAAGTGTTATAGTTTATCTGGCCATGCATAGAAAGTTTAGCAGTTACTAGAGAAGTGAAAAATGAACCTCTAATGATAAAGCATCCAGGCTGTAATCAGAATGGTTAAATGCATATGAGCACACACACACACACACACACACACACACACACACACACACACACACGATAGATAATACCAAGTGCTGAAGAACAAGTAAAACAATGACAAACTCATACCCTCTAAATGAACCTTCACTTTAAAAACACTTGGATGGCTTTTCATGAGCATATATTTATATTTAATTTGGCAATCCTTTCTTTAAGTGTTTATTCATGAAAACTAAAATGTAATGTTCATTTGGGTAATTATATATGTTTTAATCACAATCACACAAAATGGAAGCAACCTAAATGCTCTTCAACTGACGAATATTAACTATAACAGAATGGAATGCTACTCAGCAATAAACATGAACATTTGCTGATACATTTCCTACCATAAAGGGAAATGTACAACAGTGTATCTGAGATTTTGGTCTGCGAGACCCACCATAGGAGCCACTGGCCACACATGGTACTTAGTGTAGCTAGTCAGTGAGAGTAAGAGACTTTTTCCATTTTATTTAGTTTAATCAATGTTAATTTGAGTTGATATTTAATTTGGCTACTGGCCCAGTATATTCATATGTATGGGACTCCCCTTTACCTATAATACAATTTATGAAATATAACTACAGATCAACTACTTCTGATAAAAAATAATATATGATTTGAGATGAGTTGGAAATATGAAATATAACCTGGAGCTTTCAGACTTGGTATAAAAAATACAAAATATCTCATGAGTGCTTTTTACTTGAGGGTATATGAAACAAATAGTTTGGAAACCTTTTTACTGAAATTGAATGTATTTCTATAATTAACTTCATCTGTTCAATTTTTTTACTATAAAATTTTGTTGTAATAATTTTGAAATCTATTTGTAGCTTGTGGGTTTTGTTTTTGGAAAACAGGTCTGACTATATAGCTCTAGCTGGCCTAGAGTTCTCTATGTAAATCAGGATTGCCTGATAGGCAGGATAGGCCTGCCTCCCAAGGGCTGGGATTGAAGGTGTCACCACTATGCCAAGTTATCAAATTATGTGTTTACTGTAGTTTACAATGCTGGTTTCAGGCATGGCTGCTAACCCTATGTTACTGTAAGGAGTTATAAGTTGAATACTTAATATCTAGGGAAGCATCAAAAATATTCATCAGACTAAGAACTCTAAGCTTAATTGTGGGTGCTGGAATGAATGTTTGTGTGATTTTTTTATTATTTACTAGTGGAGAATAACTAAATGGAATATAATTTATTGTTAGGAATATGAAAAAACCTACAATACTACACTGTATGAAAAAATTGCCCAAATATAAGTAAAATCACTCATAAAGTATTGCATTCAACTGGTTCACAGTCAACAGCAGCCTTGTTTAAAGGAGTTGGCACCTTGCAGAAGAAACCAATGATTATTTTACCATCAAACACTACTTTCTCCTCTATACAATTATAGCAATGGAAATACTTTTCCTTTGAAGTTGGAATTGAGAATAAAGTAGCAAGAGAACTCCTATAGCAGTAGATTACTGCACCAGGTTAGCCCTCAAAATTGTGTCAGCCTTTTCTGGTTAGTGGGAATTCAGTGGAGCTGGTCTACTACCTTCTCCAAGGAAACTTGGTGCCAAAGCTTGCAAGGGAAATACCTCCCTTTCATTCTTTCATTCTGTCATGCAGCATGAGAGACTCAGGGAAGACAGAATACTGCATCAGCAGCTTTAGGTGGTCAGCATGGACCCAAGCCACCCACTATCTGATAGTTCCCTAAAAGTATTTCTCCTTCAGAGAAGGGAAATAGCTATGCTAACTTATTACATTATAAGGTCACAAATTAAGCTGGATCAGCACATGTGTAAATATTTGCTGGTGATGTAAGTGTGAAAGAAAAGTAGGAAACACAAACCCAGAGAAAATGTCCACCTCTGTATCAAATGTGTGTCAAGCCTGTACCATATCTTTATGATCTTTATCCCTTCTACTCAACAACACCATTCAACATTCTATGAAAACAAATATCCATTACCTGACTCTAGCTCCCTAAACTCTTCCTCCAGCCATCCATCACTGAAGCCAAGTCACCTCTAAGTCACTACAAATTCAAGTTAGAATTCAACCTCCTCCTGTATAACCTCACAACATAGCAGAAGTGTGCCTCCAATACAAGGTAGACTATGGTCTTTACCATGGTAGGATCACCTATACTTGTCCAGTACATTGTCCTTACACATCAGTCCTCATATCACCAGACAAAATATATTTGGTATATGTGTATGTGTTTAGCTGAATTATACATGAAACTTTACTGCTTTTCCCAGTGGCATTACTCAAGGGCACTTGAAATCCAAAAGAAATATATTCTCTTTGCTAACTGGCCATATGGTTCCCCATTCTCACTCTCTATCTTTGTATAAGAATCTCCAGTGAAGAAGGTTAAATCCTAATGACCCCTAGAGACCAATTAAATTGAGCTTTATCTCCAAACCAGAGAATGTATCTCTGGGTACAAAACAGCGTCATCTATTAAAAAATCGTCAATATGCTCATGGTCTAGATAATGTCAGGCTCCAATTTATTCACTTATTATTAAATGCCTTCTAGAATCTGAAATCTAATCAATTATCCAGTTCTCACCCATGTCCCTGACAAGCATTATTCTGTACAATTAGAGTAGCTAGCACACTTCATCAAAAATTTAACCTGTCTGTCTAGCCCTTGGTTCCTACCATTCTTAACACTTGGGATGAGTCACACTTCTCCACTACTTTCTCCAGAGGGTATTGGTGGGACTGAGAAGAAAATGGGTCATTCTGAGAAAAAACGGGGCATATAGAGCTCATCATGATGTCCCTTGTTTTCAGATCCAACTGAACAATTTATATATGCTTGCTGTACCTCACTGCTGTTCAGAATCACATTGCCAAAGAAGAATATTTGATTGACTATTTATGCCTAGAATTAAATGGATGAGTGCAATTTTGGGGTACGTTTTCTTATATAACAAAGTGATAAGCTGAAAAAACAATCTCAGAAATAAACAGACGAAGAGCTATATCTGCCTCCATTTGTTTCATTCCTCTCTGCTTCAGTTTGGGTCTATTGTTGGACAGGGGAAGCAGGTAATTTGCTTACTGACCTGTTCAAAACCCAGCAGACTAGAATGCAAGCTCCCAGAGGATTTTATCAGGAGTTTGAACACAGAGTCCAAGCACAATCAACGGTGATCAAATTGAGCGGAGAGCAGCCTCACGGAGCTTGCTTTAAAGATGTTGCCTTGCCTACTGTTACTTTCCTCTCAGTAGCACCAGGCATTTTCCCCCAGTGACACTGAAATACAAGACCAACTTCAGTAGTGAGAAAAAATTACATGGACCTGGGCATATCCTTCATACTGATTCATGCCCAACAGCATCTCAGGTTCTAAATCACCATGGAGACCCAGGCTCCCTGTCTTAGAGAATAAACAGCACAGTGGCAGACTCACCCATTTAATCAAGAACAACAACAGAAATACAGTTATTTCTTCCTTTTTCCTTCTTATTTGTCTATCTGTCATCTATTGTTAATCTGCTTAGGATCTTTCTATGTAGCCTAGCCTGGACTTGAACTCATGATCCTCTTGCCTCAGCTATCTGAGTATTGAGATTAGAAATGGACACCATGGATTCTAGATGGGACTTATATTTTTTGGCTATGATATCATCCGCAGTAATGTCTGTACTTTTCTATTTGGGTCAGACCACAAGGGCATGAATAATTGTCTTCACAGTCGTCCTTGTACAAACAGGAAACTGGAATGGCCTGAATCTTGGGAATATTCCTCAAAAGCATACCCCAAGACATAATTTACTGCTAATAACAAAGGCATATTTCTGTCTCCTGATTAGGTTAAAAGTAAAGGAATGTAAGTTTACTAAAGTTATCTATACCCTTAGACGTTTCTCCCAGTCTTCTACCTGGACATTCCTTAAATAAGACTTTGTTGTTAAAGCGAATCATTTTAGACTTGCACAAGATAAAGGCAGTGGACATCCCAGCAGAGATGAGGGAGAGTCACAGAAGTTCTCAACCCTGGCTAGGTTGCTGCTTCCAGATAATGGCTGCTAGGGGAGGGAGTTCAGTTTACTTTAAGAACGTGGTAGTCGTAAGTTGAGCGTGCTTCAGTGGATGGCCGCACACTTGTGCAGATATGGGCAGTACGAACCTGACTCAGTGAAATATGAAACAAAGTAAAAAACAAGTCACAGAGTTGGGAATGGGATGTGAGGGTAGGGGCCTGGAAGTAAGTAGGTGGTGAACGAATATACAACTCAGATACCAACGACAGATGCCAGAACTTGGACAAAAACAAATCAGGCAAGGCCACAGGACCACGTGCCAAACCTTCTGTTCCGCCACTGTTCCAAAAGGCTACCTGTACTCTGCAGACCGGGAACTCAACAGAGCAAAGCTCACCCAGATTATCTGAGGGCCCAGCCAGAGCTGACTGAACTCACTCACCACAACCTGTGTGGGTTTAGCCACCAGTCACTGCTTATTTTTGGCACACAAGACACACTCTTTGCAAGACTGAACCCATCACATCCCTAGGATAATTCAGGTCACTTCATTTTTCTTCCTGGTGTTGTCAAAGGTCATATATTGGCTTTAAAGACATAAAGAAGCATCACATTTCTAGAGATCCGTAACTAATTTTTTCTGCAATTTCTGTGTGTACTCATGTGGATTCCTAGGGAAAGTGTCCTTTAACTGGCACACATATTATATGTTTTATATTATATACTATATATATATTAAAGACACACACACACACACACACACACACACACACACATATATGATGCACTCATATCAAGGCAAATTCTTCACCATACCATATTGTGGCATTTACTCTCTTACCAGTTATTTTTCCTTCTTTTCCTCTAAACTGTGTTCATAAGCATCATTAAAAACTTATTTCTGCATGTATATATTGTTCCTTTTTCTAGAAAGGTATATAATAAGAAGTGTAGAGTTCTGAAAGGCTACTTAGGGCATCATCTATGCTGTGTGCCTTCAGTTCTGGCACGCCATGTTCATACTATGAGAACACTGACTTTACTGGGACAGTTGATCCCTTGTACACACCAAGCTACTCATCTCACAATAAGGTCACCAGATAAACACTTTACCTTTATTTATATGGAACTGGGGTACAAAGAAGTTACATCCTTTGCCTCAAAATGCAATTGCCAATGAAAGAGCTGGAGTCAAACACAGGACTACAATACTTGTACTTATAAATTTAAAACACTTGGAAAAGAAAGGTCAATCCAGAGAGGGATAATTTTGGCTACATACCTCATATAATTCAATAATGATGTTTCCCATTAGACCTCGGCTGCTCTTAATGTTCTCCATAGCCAGAGTAAAGTAGATCCCACGTGTGTCTGAGATGTAGAGGTTGTACGTGTCATTCTGGTTCCATTCTTGGACAGCTGCAAACACTTGGTTCTCATTTGTACTGATGATGTGCATGTCCTATAATGAGACAGAAGGCCTGTGAGAAGGGAGATCTCCATACCTTTCTTCCCACTGGGACCTTGAGTAATTACCATGACTAGTGAAATGGTTGAGAAAAATCTTGAGTTATAGGGAATGTTAAGCAGTTCTGTGTTGAACTAAGGCTATAAATCATGAGCATCATGATTTCTGTTCCTTGCTAAGTGACAGAAAGATGGCTGTAAGGGGCTTTAGTGGGTATCATTTCCCATGGTTTCAAGGGATTTGTCTATGCTCATTTTTTATTTTTATATCTGAAAGTTTGTGTTAGTGCTAACAGAGGCACCCAGCCTTCCAGGACACTCTGACATGTGGAGCAGCAGGCCCCACCCTAGCTTTTGATCATCACTTAGGTTTTAAGTCTTTCAGTGCAGAGCTTTACTTTCGAATCTTCAGTATCAAATGGGTGGCATGGAGGCAAGTGGTTCTGGCTCTAGACCTCCAACCTCACATAACCACAGGAAACGATTGTGTGTCTGGGAGTTCCTGGTGATGTTTAAGTGAAGCTGAGGGAGGCTCTGCTGCAAACAACACAAAGTTATGCTTGAACAATAAGCACACTCAACCTGGAATTTGGTGCCTGGGTCTTACTGTAATACTGTAATCACTGCACCATAAGATGAATGGCTGACAAATGTACCAGTCTCCATGAATTTCAAGTTTCTCCCTAAGGAGTGAAAATGAAAGTACCTAGTATTTGGGCACTATTCTGTCATCCATTTTTTTAAATTAAAAATCAAATAACCCTATGATAGAGATAGTATGATTATTACCATTTTTCTGGAGTAAACTAAGGCACACAGAAGTTCATCAAATTGTTCCAGATTGTAAAAATTGTAAATGATGAAACTAGACTTTGAATATCTGAGAATCTGACTCAACAGAATGATGAGCTTCATTTGAATGCATAGCTTTTAGATCAGTGAGTTTAAACTAGTGACCAGTAGAGAATGAGTGCAAATGTCAGTTTGGCCTCTATGGAAAACTACATCTCTTGGTTTTCAGGTGGACATGGCATCTTCGGGGCCTCAGTCCTGGATAAATCTATTCTTATGATGTACTCTACATGCTACGTTAAGTTCACAGGCCTTGCATTCATTTAGTTTCTAATCCTGGTCTATATTATTCCTAAAATCTAATTTGATAGTTCACAATTTAAAAATAATTCTAAAAAACCATACCATATACATGGCTAGGCACTGTATAATGATGACACATTCAAGTCTATACCAAGGAATGTGCATTTATCAGAGGGACATATTGGCATGTTTAAACATCTGTTTAAAGTGAGGACATTAAAATGCATAAATACAGTGTATACACCATGTAACAGGTCACAGATGGAGAACCACACTTTTATCTGTGGAGAAATGCACTGATAACAGCACCATCAGTAACCAGGGCCAACAGCAAATTAGTAATCTGGCAGAGACTAACCTCTGCTTTATTAAACCTACCTTTGCCTGCAACCATTTCAAGTGAAAAGAGGCAACAGTGTCTTCAATGTCAGCACTGGTGTGTGTGTGTGTGTGTATGATCACCCCCGCCTCTGCCATTTTATTAAGGAATAAGCCATTTGATCTGGACAACTGGGAGGTAGCAAAACAAATTCTAGACCTTTTATTACAGGTCATTTGTCAGGAGCCCCTAAGGTTGAACTTTCTAGGTCACCTTGACACAGACTTTACTTGCTCATTTGTGCCTATATATCTCGTAGAATTACAGGTTCCTGCTGAACTGATTTAAATTAGAAAGAAGTTTTCCTCCTAATATCCATGTGATGAAATCGTGTTGCGTAGGTATGGAATGAATGCCCAAGAACCCAGTAGGAGGGGAAAGAGCAGCTGCAGGAAATACGAATTAAATTCACTTACCCTGTTAAAAATGCAATAGAAATGCCTGGGTTTTCCCAGATGTTTTGGTCATAAAAATGAATGAGCTAAGTTATTTTAAACTAAACTAATGTAAAGTAAGTGGGAAGAACACAACTTAGAACACCACGGAATGGTCAGGGTTAGAGGCAGCCAGCTTTGCTGTGAGTGTGTATTAGGTAAATGCTATCCTGGGGCTGTGCCAGCTGGTGAGCAGGTACTCAGCCTCAGGCATAAAAAGCTAGAGCATCTCTCCTGTCTGAGATTCTATATTGCCCTCCTGAGAAGTACTTCGTTTGTCAGTCATTCAGCTGACAAATGATATACTAACATTCAATCAAGAAACTAACTCTTTAAACAGCATATTGCCAAGATTATAACTTGAGTGTGATCAGAAGGACCTACAGATCTTCATCAATTTCTTTATCATTTTCTCCTTGAAGACACAGGCCTCAGAGTATGATGACTAATCTTGATAGTTAACTCTAGAACTATAATTACCCAGGGGAATAGACCTGTGCACCTGCCAGTGATAGATTATGTGGACGAGGTTAATTCATGTAAGAAGACTCATTCACTGTGGGTGGCACCATTCCCTGGGCTACAATTCTGGATTGTATAGTAAGCAGAAAGTATGCTGAGCAAGCACAGTTACTGTTTTCTGCTTCTTGACTCTGCATTCAGTGTAACCAGATGCTTCCATCTCTGTGATTTCCCATCACAAGGGACTGTAATCTTGAATGAACCAGAACAAGCCTTTTTTCCCCACTAAGATACTTCTACCATAGCATTTTTATCATAGCAATTGAGACGATGACTAAGATGTGCAAGCTAGTTTTGAGTTCCTGAACTCAAGGAACCTTCCTACTTCTGCCTCTCAAATAGCTAGGATAAAAAGATAGTATGCCCAGTCTGACCTTGAGATCTCAACAGAATGGAGACATGGGTCTCTCTGTCTGAGATCATAGCTAAGAATGACTAGAGGGAAGCCTTATATTTTATAACCTGAACAAGTCTTCCAGATGGTCCTAGGGAAATGCTTTGAAAAGTTCTACCAAGCATGTACAACTTTTTAATATCGCAACATGACATTTTCATCTACAAAGTTCTCATTAAAGAGCCACACAATTGTAATAACTATGTTGAATGAGTGCCAAATACTGCCTGGTGCTATATGAAAAGGAGAAAATATGCACCCCTAGCCAAGATCTAATGTTAAACAATTGTTTCTTCCATTGAAGGGTGCAGAATTGAGTCATGGAGAGGCTAGATGTCCCTTCCAGGGCTACAGAGCTCAATCACAGCTGGTAGACAGGGGTGTGAAGTCACACTTGATAGACTACAATTCCGACACATTTTACTTGTTAGTCTGTGATTTCTCAAGCAATTTGGACTTTTCTCAATGATGAAAGCAGTCAAAAGTGTTAACAGTTTGCTTCTAGCCTATTGGGTAGAAACGGTTAGTTTCTTTCATCACCCCTCACTGTCCTGAGATCCAAATGACATATTTTTACATAGGCGATTTCTTTGTTTAAATAAAGGACAACCAAGAATACTCAAGTTGTACTTTTCCAGTAACTTTTTTTTTGTTTGTTTGTTTTTTTTTTTTTTTTTTTTTTTTTTCGAGACAGGGTTTCTCTTGTGTAGCTTTGCGCCTTTCCTGGAACTCACTTGGTAGCCCAGGCTGGCCTCGAACTCACAGAGATCCGCCTGTCTCTGCCTCCCGAGTGCTGGGATTAAAGGCATGCGCCACCACCGCCCGGCTTCCAGTAACTTTTTAATGACAAAAATGTTTTGTTGTTTTGTTTTGTTCCTATGTGAAGTCTAAAGCAGGTGATGCTTTTGAGGGTTAGAAATTTGCCTGAATTCTGGGGTCCTTCAGCTCAAGCTTACATGTAACCTAAAAAGCCACTGCAGAAGTATTTTGAATGGTTAGTTTTTTTTGTTTTGCTTTGTTTTTTATTTATTTGTTTGTATATTTGTTCGAGAACACAGATACTTCTCTGTGGTCTTTGTGGCTGTGTTTCCCATTAAATGTTCATTTTTTTTTTCAAAAAAAATGTAATAATATCTTAAGTAAGTTCACAGTATTGTTTTAGGCCACATCATAGCTGTCTTAGGGTGCATGTAGCCATGGGCCATAGGTTATTCATGCTTCCATATGAACTCTTTCTCTCTCTCTAAATGGTTCATGGCTAAATAGAAATCAACAGGTAATAACCAGAATATTAAGTCTTTAAGGGAAAAAAAAGGCCCATCAACTCCCTCAGTTGGATCCCATGTATTACTTTCCAGTTTGCTGGTCCTGAAAACATGTGAAAAGTCTTTTGGTGATGACACCAGAGAAAACAGAGGAAGGAAAACATAGTAAGAATACATTGAAATGGAACCTTGGTAATGTCGCCACAATTTGAAAAACCTCAGAAGTAAGTACAAATGTTATTAGGAAAACAATGATCAATAATACCCCCTGCCATTTCAACAATGATTTGGAAAAAAATCCCAGTTACTTTTTGAAAACAAACCAAAACAAAACAAAAGCTGGCTCTTTAGATGTAAGTGCTAATGAAAATACTTCCCTGTTCTTGATTTTTTTTTTTTTTTTAATATCCTGGGTCTCCTAAAACTTACATAAACATCTAAATGATTAAGCACTTTCTACCCGCTGGGCACCACACTGAAGGCAGGAAGATAGAAAGAAGAATAAAAGATAAATGAAGCCTACACCAAAGATGTCCCTAAGCAGATGCCTGGATGGTGAAGACCTGACGCTCCTTGGATTTTCTCAACTCTAACTAAGTGCTACACTAAAGCAATGAATGTGATAATAAGAATGAAAGGCCTAAAAGTAAGAGATCGAGGAACATAAAAGGACACAAGTTTAGGGCTCCACACATCTCCCCAAGTAGGAGGTAAGAATAGAGGCCTACATCACAAGGCCTTTTATGAAGCACATCTACCCTTTATTTGGAAGTATAAAGTGTGTGAAGACCTGAACTCTGGAAGTAGGTTCTTAATGCTTCTCTGTATATATTTGGAAATATATGCAGGGCATAGAGAGGACATGCCTACAGTGTCTGATTTGCAAAACTGGCCTCTTAGTTTTTAGATATCATGCATTACATTTGTGATTAGTGATAAGTAATCACACGTAACTATTTGTTTAATGTCTTTCTTCTCGTTGAACACTAAGCTTCCAGAGAGTAAAACTCTCTTGTGTATTACTTTATCTCTAGTCCTTTCCAAAGAATCTGCTGTAGAGTGCACACAGAACAAAAGTTTACAAGGTAAACAATGGGACAAGCAAGGAAACAGAAGAGAAAGATGAGGCCCAAGGAATGTAAAGCAGACACAACTGAGAGGATGCTCTTTGAATAGGCTGTTCAGTAAAGTGCTTGGTGGTGGTAAGATGTGGGCTGGGCTGTTCATGCAGCAGTCATCAATATAAAAGAATGGATGAAATCACTCAGAGAACATACAGATTTTAAGACATATTTAAAAATAGTTACTACTAAGAGATAGTTATAAGGAGGGCATACAGAAAGTGGAAGATCATCAATATGGATTGGAGAAAGGGACATTATACCAAATACTCCAGAGTGGCAGATAAAGTATGGAGATGTAAAACTAGATTTGACACATAGGGGTCCCTAGCCCTTACAGGCAGCAAGAATATATCATAGAGATTCAGCTGCGTATTAAAGCGGAACTTTGACCGGCCAAGGGTCTGTCAGAAGGCAGGCCATTTATTATGAATATTTGGTGTTACCCAGCCTTTAATATTCCAGCTGTCTTCTGCTATGAAATCCTTGTGTGCCCAGACCTGTTGGTAAACAGTTCAGCTCCCCAGACCGGCCTTACCTATTAAGTGACTAACTGCCCTGCTGAGCTTAGGAGACAAGCTGGCAGGAGATGCAGAGTTTTGTTTCCTGTGCTAATGAAGCTCAGACCATCCCCTAACCTTGAGGAGGCCTAGTGGTTCCCCAGAGCACTTTGAGAACAAAAGAGGTTTTTGCATATCAAGGTGAGAGGTAAAACAACATTCATGAGGAGGCAGGGAAGAGGGGCCCAGGGAAAGAAAAGGCAGGCATATTCTGTAGACCGAGAGAGAACAGCATGGGGAGAGAGAAGAGGAAGATGGAGGTTCCATAGAGGGTAAGCAGAGTTTTCTGAGTGCCAGGAGTAGAGAGCAGCAGAGATGGAGTAAGAGGGTACAGAGGACGAAGATGAGGCTGGAAGTGTAGATGTTAGTCGTTAGCAGGACTATGAGCTAGGGAGCTGGACGGAACTGCAGTTAGGGAGACAGGATTTCATCCCAGAGAAATAAAGTAGATGGATATAGAGCTTGGTATGTCTAGAGTTATTCCTGCCTTGAATGCCTGGTGGAACTATAGCTGAATTGATAGAATTTTGTCTTAGAGGAATAAAGTTAACAGACATTAAGAACATAGTGTACGTAGATTTTTTTTTCACTAATATTCCACACTGGACATAGCAAAGCCCCCTTGGACCCTGGGGAATCGATACCCAGCAAAGATAGCTGCAGGATTTTCAAGGACATACTAAATAAGTTAATGGGAGGACTGAGAGCAGATAGCAGTGAATGGAATAAGAGTGAAGAGGAATGAGCAAACAGATTAAGACTACATATAAACCCTTACAAATGGTGGCTATGACCTACTAGATCTGTGAAAGTTAAGGAGGCAAAAGTTAACATCCTTGTCACTATCTTTATAATAATGTTAAAGAAGCTCTTCCCTCCTGTCTTATTACTCACAATGAGACTAACTTCTATCTATTGTCACGTTACTACAAACTCAGACTTAGATAAGGAAAAACTATTGCAGACTCTGGTCATAATATCTGCAAGCACTTCAAAAAGAACTGCCTTTGTTTTGTTTAGTTTAACAAAAGAATTTAATGTATCCTAGGCTGGCTACAACCCCACTATGTGGCCAAGGCTAACTGTGATCTGCATATCCTCCTGGCTCTACATCCCAAATGCTGGCATAATAGGCATGAACCATCACACCTAGCTGAGAATTGCTTTTAAATTTCTTTTTACTTGTTTTTTTTTTTTAATTTATGTATATTGCATTTAGCCTTTGTTGCATGTGTGTGCATCATGTGTGGTGTGCATGTTTATGTGTATGTGTCCAGATGTGTGTAGATGTTGGTGTGTAGAGATAAGAATCTGACTTCCGGTGTCTTCTTCCTCCATCACTCTCTACTTTGTTACTGAGACAGGGTTTCCTGCTAAACCCTGAACACATTAGAGTTAGACCAGATTGCTTAAGGGAATCCCCTGACTCTGCCTCTCTAAAGGAGGAATTATATGTGAGCACATAGGATGGTGCTGAGGATCTGAACTCTCACACTTCCATGGCAAGCACTTTATCTACAAAACCTTTTCCCCAACCCCAACAGCTGCTTTTGAAAAGAAATCTAAAATAAAAAGAACTGGGTGTGTAGCAGAGCATGCAGATGGCATGAAGGGACAACTGACAGAGGCATTTTCTTTGAGACCAAGTGATGCTCAGAAATGCAGCAAGGTCAGGAGGATGGCTTTTCCTCATTGCACTGTTTGCCCAAGCTCTCCATTGCCTGTATAAACTTGAGAGTGGGCAAAGTTCAAGGACAGAAAATGATAGAAAATCCAGAGCTAATTTTGATAAAGTCAAATTATCAGGCATTTTGTTCACATTGGTTAGTAGGACAACAGTTCAGCTAATCACTTATGAGATCAAGAATGAGAATCCGGAGCTGTGAGATGATCCTTCTGTGAATTGTGAATATGTATTACTTTCATTGGTTAAAAATAAAGCTGTTTGGCCTATAGCAACACAGGATAAAGCTAGGTGGGACAATCAAACTGAGGACTGGGATGAAAAAGGGCAGAGTTGAAAGAGGAGACTCCAACCACCTGCCCAAGAAGCAAGCTGCCAGAGGACTGGTAAAGCCACAGGCCGTGTGGCAATACATAGATTAATAGAAATGGGTTAATTACAAAGCAAAAGCTACTTAATAATAAGCATGAGCTATTGGCCAAGCATTTTATAATTATATAAGCTTTTGTGTGTTTATTTGGGACCAGGCAGTCAGAACAGAAAATCTCTGCCTTCATTTATAGTCTGGCCTTGTTAGAGAGAGACATCTGAGTCTTATCAAGTCTTACAGAGAATAGTTCTTTATGGATAAATCCTTTCCCAATCACTTAAAACGGAGTAAAGGAGTAAAATTTCTTAATTTTGGCAGTTTTCCAGAATCATGGGCCTCAGCAAAGTTCGGGGGTATCACTAGAACCGAAATACCTTTGAAGAAAAACAAACAAAATTTTATACTTGGAGAAACAACTTTTAGAGTTGCAACTTAAGAAAAAATTAGAACCTAAGGGATCAAAAAGGCTATGTCAGGTTCAAAGTGGCAGAGTGACAGCTTCAAGCAATATGGAGGCCAATGCTATCTGAGATACAATTCTATCATTCTATCATGACCTTCATCTGCATATCAGGCGGAGTAAGGCCACTGGTATTATTTCCCCCAGGTTAACAGCTGTTCCTTAGATTTACTGAGCACTTTACATTGGACCAGCAGTGAGTCATTCATTGACTCCTCCCAACACATCAGTATCATTATCTCATTTTGCTGATGAGCAGACCCACGCTCCTGGGTAAGTGGTGGAGCTTGAAGAGAGGTTTAGGCTTCTGCTCAAAAGCTCAACTATCTCTTCCCAGCTACCATTGCTCTTACTCTCTCACACCATACTTTCCAATTGGTGCATCAGTGTCATGTGTATGGGTAAGAGTCCCAGTAATGAACTATGGAAGCTTTGATGCACTGTTCCTCATTCTGATCATGCCATTCATCATTAATGTTACTCATCTTACCCTCTGCAAAATACTCTAAAGTCAAGGTGTGCATGTTCTGAACAGGTAGGCTGGGAACAGAAGTGTGAGGTGCAGTGATTACAGGGAACTTTTCTGTCGTTTTGCTTTTCCCCAAGCATGTAAGCACAGCTATAGCGCTGCACTGCATGGGACAGCAACAATGTGCTTGAAGTCACTTCAGTTCTTCAAACAATGCAAAGAACTAATCTCCCATCGCCCCCTCTGTCCCTAGCTTCTTAGCCCTGATTATGAAATCTGGGCCAACACCAGCTAATAAATTGATCGATCACCAGCCAGCTACTTTCGCAGCAGTCTCATATTAATGAGAAGCCTATCTGGATGTGATGCTATGAAGGGACTGCCTGAGTGGTTTGATACGCCCCCACAATAAGTCACCATGGGGTTGCTAATCATTAATGGAGTACTCTTGGTGGAAATCAATTCAGAGCCTCATTTGTACCCCTACCTACAGCCACATGCCTAAGGGACTGAACTGTTGCCTTCCTAAGAAGGTTAAAATTTCATAAAATCTATACTCACACTGAGGTAAACACATCCTGATGGTAGAGAAATGGTTTAGAAGGGTACCTGAAACACATACTTTAGGTCAAGGTAGAAAGACTTGGGCCTGGGGCGGGGAACCACTGATTTCTCCCTTAGGAAGTTTATAGCTGAATTTTCCTTTTCTCACCCTCTCATACCAGTTTCCTGGCTGGCTTTAGACAACTTGATGCATACATCCTGCAGCCACCATACTGAACGATTTCCCCACAAAATCTAGCCATAGGCAGGCTAGCGTGAAGCCAGAAGCCAGTCTCCATGTTCCCCAAGGCTGTTTAATATGGGACCTGCCCTCTGCAGCAGCCCTTCTGCCAAACTCTGTAACCAAACTTCACAAGGTATTTTAACTCTGTTAAAGGAGCCATGCTTGCTCTCAAACAAGGCCTTTGCACGTGCAGGTGATCTTCCCTATTCCTGGCCTCCAAAGACCAAAGTTCACTTAGTTCTGTACCTTTGCCAAAGAAATATAGCATGCTATTTCTTCTTGTGATTTCTAAAAGATAGGGCATGAGATTTAAAGGTGATTTTAAGTATTCAGAAAGGATGTGCACAGGTTATCTGAAAATGCTGTGCCAGGCTAGATATGAAAGAGGCATAGTCATGTATGGATTTTGACATCTGTAAGTGTCATGGTACCAATTTCTCTGTGATAATAAGATATGACTGTATTACCTAGTAGCCTTGTACTTCCAACATACCCTTGTTTACAGGCTGAATTTCTTATTTTTTTCTTATATTCTCTGAAACACAACTTTTTCTAGGAAGTTGCCCTCACTATCCACATTCGGTTATCTCTACTTTTTATCCAAAAATGGTCCTTAGACTGCTTGAATACTCCCTATATTCACATTGGCTTGCTTATTGCTGCTTGTCTACCACACTACAAGCTCTAGCAGGTAGAACATGTTTGCGTTGTTTTTGCTAATTCACAGTTCAATTTTTAAAAAATGTTTTAAAATATTTTATTACATTTATATTTATTTGATTTTAGCGGGTAAAGAATGTTTGTTATCATATTTACTATTCTAGACCTAATTCCATGATTTTTAAAAATGTTTCAAAATGTTTTATCAAATTTATACTTATTTGATTTTTATTGCTTATAAGTATTTTGATATTTATAAAATGTGCAGGGTTCAGGAAATTGAGGTAATGCATGTAGAAACATCTACTGAAACTACCACACAATTTTAACCCATTAATGTCATATCTAGTTTTGTCTACTGCTGAAGCAAACAGCACAGTTTTGTCATAGTACTGCTTCTGAACATGAGCAAGTCATTTGTGGTTTTGACAAGCCTTTCTTCTTCCTATGTGTGACTCAATTTGATGCCTCAAAATGTAGCACATTTCTGTACTTTGAACTGGACCATGGAGAGACTTCTAATCAAAGTACTTCTGACCAACTCCTGTCCTTCTGTTACCAACTTACTTTGGAGCCAGATTCAAATCATAGAAGCCAGACTGTACGTACCTCTTTTGACTGCTGAGAGAAAGTGAATTAGCCTCTCCCAGGGAGGTCCCCTTAGTGGTTTTCCAATTCAGAGTTATCAGCCTTACAAACCATATACACACAAACATAATAATGGGCAGGTTGCACTTATATATATTTGAACTCACACACACATATACACTCATATAACAAATATAACCAAAGAAAAGAGAGCATGGATTTAAGAGTGGGGGTTTGAGAAGAGTTCAAGGGGTGGGGGCTATTTGGTAGGAGCAAGGGGAGGGAGGAAATAGAGGGAGAATGATGAAATTCTACTTCAACTAAAAACATGAGAAGTTAATAATTTTGACAAATAGTAAAAAGAAGAGAGAGATTGAGTTTTGTAATTTAAATTCTCCATTAATAAAATGACTTCTAAAGAATTCAATGTTTAGCATAGATTGCCCACTTTAATGGAAGAAAAGTTGAATATGTGACAAAAAGAAATAATGAAGACAGGATGGAATGAACACACCCATACAAGAATAACTTAAAATGAAATACCAGGAGATATAAAGTGATTTACCTTCTTAACCCACAATCCTCCTATCTCTGTGCTCACATAGTCTTTTACAGTGTTTCTTAGCCTTGTCTCAGAACCATGTCTTTTTGTCATATGACACATGGTAAGTGACACCTTGAGACAGCTTCCCTGCAGCCCCATTAAATTATATAATCACATTCTGGTTTTGTTCATGGTAAATTTACAGGATCCATCTTCACCTAGAAGCTGGTGTTCACAAGAAATGGGATACACAGAATAAGCTTTCTACTCAACAGAAGAGGCCAGAGTGGAGTGGAAACAGGTGGAGTGTTCATATTTATCCTTAAAATGGAAAGAGAAGTAAGAACACCAGCAAACTGCTCTGTGTACTTTTCACATCCACATGTAGCAGCTGTGCTCCTGCCTGTCAAGCTTACCTTCTGGTTGTCAATAACACTGCTACAGAAAGGAGAACCCTCTGAAGAGACTCATTTCAAAGCCAGCATTCCTTTCTCTCCCACTCTTGGCAAAGAGCCCAAGATCATACCACATGCTTGAGTTACAGGAAATCAAACCCATGCTTGGCATGCTGCTGAGAAAGGAATACAGTACTAAGGTTCAGCCCCATCAACAATGACCAAAATCCTTCAGGAGTTCTCCAGACTAAATAAATGTCAGTGGCTTCCTGCATCCCATGGATGCAGCCTCTCCATCCCTGGCATTATCTGGCAAGTCTCAGGAAACCAGGTCCTGTGTGCAATACCTTTGGCAAGGAGTACTTGGGCAGCTTTATCTGGGCAAAAGCTTCTCTTCGATAGGACACGTAGTAGCTGGCTCTTCCACCTATTGTTACCTAGATCATGGGGGAAACAAAAAGAGATCAGATGGTGCCACAAGTTGGAAAATACTGTCCTGTCCATAAGCAACCATACTATGCTCAAAATTACCTTTTCAAGTATGTCTGGTACTAGTTTTGAGTCTCTGATGCCTTAAGTATTTCTACATCATGGTGCTGAGACAATAAATGCACAATTATAACAATCATTCCCATTTTCCTAAATTTCTAAGTGAGAACATAGGTTGATTCTTGGTCACTGTGCTTTGCAGATAAAACACAGCTAATCTTTATTTTCAACTGAAAACAGAGAAACTATCAGCACTGGTTTAATTCATGATCTATTTGTCCAGTATTAGCTAATTTAATAATTTATTAACACATTACAACCATAGCACCATGATCATAAGCATTCTTTGGCATCTAAATGATTAGTATGGCTCAAAGCATCACTACTGTGGAATTTAATTTAATATCTGACTTGGTCACACTTTTCCATTCATATTCATAAATCCATGCATTGAACAGATGCTTACTGATCCTTCCCATGGGCAAACCGATTAAAGGCATTAAAGGTAAGAGGAAAAGTCCAAACATGGAATTCATAAACCTCTGCTAGTTCAGAGGTAGGATGACAGGAATGAGCTTTGTGACCTCACTTGGCAAAGGATAGATCCTTCATTAGATGACACAGAACCACTCCAAGAAATGATCCCCAGGCCCAGGTTTGTGGAAAAGTCCTGCCAAAAAGGCACAGCTCTGTGGAGGGCTGCTCTTGGTCCAATTATCCTAACTCCGGGGAAATTAATATTCACAGAAGAAGATAGCATGGCCTGTTCAGAGAAAATAGCAGGAGGACAATAGCAACCAGGCTGCTGCAGAGGCAATTACTCCTGGCACATGCTTCCTTCCTACCAAAGCCCAAGCACATGCTGGAGACCAGCCAGTCCCCTCACTCCTGTCCAAAGCTGGCAGCTCTCCCCAGCAACTGCTGGGAGCAGTGGGGAGGAACGTCTCTCTTGAAAGCCACCCATCACTCCTCACTCTAAGAGATGACCTCTCCCATGGCTCTCTTCCTCTTCTTCATAGATTGGAAGACCCCAAAGCAGGTTCTCCAAGCTGTCAGTAGATATTAGAGTCAGCGTAAGGCAGAGCCTGGGAAAAAGCCTGAATCAAAGTTCAGGCTGTAAATTAAAAATGAGAGATCTGTTTATTCCTTGATGTTTAGGACTATCCTAGGACTCTATTCTCTAATGAGATTTTTTTTTTATTCTAGAAATTTTATTTTTATTTTGCTAAAATACTTGTTATAAATCTACATTGTTTTGTATTGGCACAGAAGTGGGTGTTGACATAATGAGATTGACGGTTTGTGGAAAATTCCTTCTTTTTAAAATAATTGTTAAGTTCATAGAATCAGATTAAAATGTAACTCTTGGGCGGGAACCTTGTGCATTTGTTTGTTTGATTTGGTTCTATTTAAATTATAAAATCAACACATATAAGCATACCTGCTAATCAGAAAGAAAGAAAAAACTCTAGATCAATACTTTTTAGTTTTAGCATGCTTTAGAATCACCTGGATAGCTTATTAAAACTCAGACTGCTGGGCCCCATGTCTGATTCAACTGAGTTTGGTTGTAGTCAACAAATTGTCTTTTCTAATAAGTTTCCTGGTGCTGTTGCTATCTGGGGACCACACTTTGAGCATCAGAGAACTAGATCTTTAACAGAAATTTGCATACACCTCTATGCTCCTCACTTGAACTCCTGACTGCTATTATTCATAGTGGTGATAATTTTTAATTGATATGAAATTTTTATAATTAAATTTTTTTAAAATGCATAGTTTAATGGCACTTAATTCATTCACAGTGTTATCCAGTTTTCACCTCTATTTGGTCCTAAAGCATTTTATCACCCCCCAAAGGAGATCCCATATATGCACCACATTTAAGCACCCCAAATATATGCTATGCTTAAAATACAGTTGCTGTGGATATCGCTCTGTATAAATAAAATGCTGATTGGCCAGTAGCCAGGCAAGAAGTATAGGCAGGACAAGCAGAGAAGAGAATTCTGGGAACAGGAAGGCTGAGTCAGGAGATGCTGCCATGAGTTCCAACATGTAAGATACTGGTAAGCCACGAGCCATGTAGCAAGCTATAGATTTATAGAAATGGGTTAATTTAAGATAGAAGAACTAGATAACAAGAAGCCTGAGCCATTAGACAAAACAGTTTAAATAATATAAGTGTCTGTGTGTTTATTTTATAAGTAGGCTGGGGGACTGCTGGGGTTTGATGGGAGCTGGAGAGAAACTTTCCAGCTACATACAGTTTCCTACAGAACTTCACAAAATCCTCCTTTGGCACAGATTGCCTCACATACAAGCTTACATACAAGCTCACACACAACCTGGAATATTCATGCTTCAATAATAAATACTAATTATGGTTCATATGGACCATGGAATGTTCCAACATATTAGAGGGCACAGGAAGACCACTAGCCCAAGGGGTTCCCCAAGTACTTACACTATCATAGAATTCCCCCCAGATATTAAGGTGCCTCCCGACATTTTACCTGACTGTGTACCGCTTTGCATTTGCTAAAACTCAATAATTCCTAAAACCTAAGTTCAGGCCTCAAGCATTCATGAAAAGGTCTTGGATGCCAACAGTTTACTGTTGTCCTGTCTATCACCTTCTGAACTTTACCTCTTCCTTTCCTGTGGGGCTCTTGGCATTTACTCTTGTGGCATACATATTCCTATAAGTGTTCCTTTATGTCTAAGAGCATGGTTGTGGCCTCCTTCCTTCCTAGACATCATAAATGTTACCGTTTTAATGTTTGCATTTCTTCTAAAATGTATGTTGAAGTTTAATGCCTCAATGCAATAATAGTAAGAGGTAGGGTCTTTTAGAAGACGATGAAGCTGTGAACACTTGGCCTAATGAAGTAGACATCAGAGCCTTATAAAATGATTACAGGTAACTTTTAGCCTCTCTCACACCTCTGTCCCTTCTGCCGTGTAAGAGCACGGTAGACAAGACACAAAATCACAGGCAGAGAAAGGGTCCTTACAGACAATGAACCTATCTCTGCCTTGATCTTAGTTTGCCAGGCTCTTGGGAACAATGAGAATTATGCTTTTGATGTTTATAAGTCACTTAGTTTAAGATATTTTATCATAACAGCAGAAATAGTCTGATAAATAAATTGGTGTGGGGAATGAGCTGTTGCTAAAACACATGGAAGGGGCTTTAGAAGTAGAGTGATGGGGAGAGGCTGGAATGGTACTGAAATGGATGCTAGAGATGCACACATTGCAAGAACAGAGCTTTCAGGTGAAGGATCAGAAGACAGCTTCAGAGAAATCTCTAGTCCTAGAGATCAGGACCCTGGTGGAGATACGATGAGAATGAGAAATATAGAGAATACGATGCCAATGAGATTTCACGTGAAAACTTGAAGTAGTGTGTTAGATGCTGAAAGACAGGCTACCTTCAAAGAACTTACCTGAAGTGGGTCTATGTTCTAAAATTTGTGGGCAGCAGAATTTCAGTGTATGGAATTAGAATGGTGGAACAAACATCTAAGCAAAGTTAAGTTTGTCACACCCTTCAAGACAACTTACAGTAAATTGTGAGATGAGAGAATTAATTCTGGATAAAGTTTATATTCCAAAGGGAAGTGGTACTGTAAAGATATGGAAAATTCTGATCTTGGCCATGTAAACAAACAGTTAAAAGATGGGTTTGGATGAGAAAGCAAAAGGTGTGATCAAGGAAACATTTTATAAGGAGATTAGTATGAACAGAAGGAAGCCAGATGGCATTCATTAAGGGAATGGAAAAGTGGTCCCTGGGGCGTTTGGGAGACTTCCAAAGCTACTAGTCCCATTATAGGCCTAGAATATCAGGGATTTGAGGACAGAATAGTTTGAAAGCCTTGGAACTCACTACCTAGCACCATGTGAACCTCTGTTTTCCAGATTCTACTGCAGAACTTTCTAATATTCCTGTTGGACCTCATGTGTGGCTAAGGTCACATGTCTGGAAAGCATAAGGAATAAACCCTGAGGGCATTAATTACCACGGGTACTAACTCTGCAAGCACACAGAGTTCAAGTGCTACACAGGTATGACTGCTTCCACTAAGTTTCAAAGGATGCCATGAAAAGCTCTAAGTACCAGGAAAAGGATGCTGAAGGCATGGGGCTTCATCTGAAACACCACTAGGACAGGAATTGCAAGACTGTGGCCAGCATACAGAAATTTCCACCTGAGAAAGACCCAGCCAAGCCATGGGGATGAGAGTCTACCCAAGAAATGTACCACTGATGTGGAACTGCAGCCTAGGAAAGCTACAGGCAGTCCAATTCAATCCATGAGCGTTGCAGTGTGGGCTATACCCAGAAAAGCTATAGGGACTCAACCCCTACCTCAATCTGCCTAGAGAACAGGACAAACAATCATCATTTTCAATCATCAGAATTAAAGGTGTAGTGATATTTTATTTGTGCTGAAATGTGGTGATATTTCACTTGTGCTTTAATAAAGCTTGCCTGGAGATCAGGGGGAAAAGGCCAGGCATTTTAAGTAAACAAGAAGTCAGGCAGCACATGCTCTTAATACAATCACTTATCACGCAGGGTATCTGTTTGTTTAAGGCCATACTAGGGAACAGAGCCAAGTGTGGTGACAAATACCTTTAATCCCAGTACCAACCATAGAGACCTGAAGGTCTGTACAGACAGACAGACAGTAACAAAGTTGTGTAGGAAAAGGAAGTGAGGAAGCTGGGCTAAGATCGCCAATGAGAGGGCAGAACAGTAAGGCAATAAAGGCGTGGGTAAGACAGGAAGTAGCTCGCATTTGGAAGCTGCAGAGTTGGCGAGGTAAGGTTGGCTGGTGGCTTTCCCCATTTCCTTGATCTCTCTAAGGCTTTCACCCCTATATTTGGCTCCGTGTTTTTTATTTAATAAAACTGTTTAGAAATTCATCTACATAAAGTAGTTGGGTTTGTGGGATTTTGTACTTATTATAGAATCTGATAACCTTTCTTATTACTTGCTTTTGTGATTTTGCATGGAAATACCTAACATATATGTAACCTACCACTACATTACAATCATACAAGAACCCAGAGATGTAGAGAAATTTGTCTGAGGATGAATCAACACTTTAAGTCTCACCCATGTCCGTTTTAGATGATATTTATATAAGATTTGGGCATTGGACTTTGGGGTTATTTGGCACAACCTAAGACTTTGATGTCACTGATGTAGAATGAGGAAGTTTTGGACATGACAATAAACAAGAATTGGGCAGGGAATAGGGGAATGGACTAGTATTGACTAAATATTTAAATTCTCTCCAAGATTTCATATTGAAATTTGATCTGCAAATGCAACAGAATTAAGAAGTAGAGGCTTTCAGGGCATGACTAAACAACAAGGCTCTTCCCTCCCGGATGTGTGAAACAGCCCAATATCTCCTTCCTTCGCTGTTCTCTTCTGCCTGATGAGGACAAAGTTCAAGGCACCATTTTGAAAGGGAGAGATGAGGCTCCCTCCAGCAATGAATCAGCCAGTCAGTGCCTCACACTTGAACTCTACAGCCCCAAGACCAGGGAAAAATAAAGTTAGTATTTTATTGTAATAGCAGAAATGATTGGCATGGACACAACGATCTCCAGGCAGACAATGATATGTAATAATAGTAACGATGATTCAACTAAAATTTGTTCAGCACCTCAACCATACTCCTGAAGTCCCTTAGCTCTTTTATAAATTATTTAATTATTTTTCTACAAAAGGTATAAAATGCTGAGTGATTTGTCCAAGACAAGACAAATCTGAACCTCAGAAAGCTTAGCTCAAAAACTATACCCACTCTTTTCTAAGTGGCTGCAAGAATCTTCCCCCTGTCTTAGTCATCCCACTATAATAACAGAACACGTTTCTTTGATTTTTACATCTTTTTAAAATTACACTTGTAAAGCTCTGCAATTGACGTGTGTGTGTGAGTTTCCCTGCATTCCTAGACAGCCTGTTATGATGTTGATGGGACATTTTAAAATCCATATCTTCTCAGAGGAGGAGGGGTAATATAAACAGGAATAATAGCAGCCACTCTTCAGTCCATGTCAGGAAATGGAAGGTGCTGTAGTGCACAATTTACCTCATTTGATTTTCTATATCCTTCCTTTCCAGGTCAGGAGACTGTATCAGAGAAAGCTCAGCCAAGGTACTCAATACCACATAGTTTTCATTGTTGCAGCCAGAACGTGATCACTGGCTTTCTTACTCCTGCCTCTGCCCAAACCTTGGCTTACTCACAACTGAATAATGGATTTCTGGGATTAATCTGCTTATCCACAGTGACTGTGGGTCTGGTATTCTCCACTGTTTCATGCCTACAGGCAAGCACACAAAATTTCTGTCCATTCCTGTCCAGTCGTGGAAGGCCAATGGCTTATTTCCAGACCAAATCTTAAGTAGCACACCCTCAGGAGCTCTCCAAAGTGCTGGGGAGACACACACAGGGTTTGATGCCTGTTTGCTGCCTCTCCATTACTATTTGTGTGACTCTCTGGCAACCACACAGGAAGGAAGAAAGTTTAGTGACTATTAATCTATTTTGATGAACTTTTCTCTTCCTTACAAGCAAATTTGCCAGCACTGTAAATCCCAGAGATTATTACTACTCTCCCTCTCAGTGACACCTTTTATTTTACATTTGATGAATGTCATCCAATTATTTGCTCTGGGCCCATCCGTCATGCTAAACACAGAATTAGCTGGGTCTTTTCCTTACTAATGACTGGCTCGTTAATCTGATTTTCTGGATTTCCATTATACAGGTTTAATTGGGCTCCTAGCCAGTGAAAATGATTCCTTTGGATAAATGCATTGGTCATTAAATACATCTATCTCTTCTGACACTCCCCATTCTTGCTTTGGCCAAGCTTAACCTGACATAGTCTTTATTATTTATTTTCATTCATCCTGTCTCTGAATGATAGCTTTTCCTGAGAACAGAGGGAAATCTGCATACCAAACATGAAACAAAACCTGTGAGTTACTTCCTGTCCCTCTTCAGGAACTGAGCAGTTGAGCCTCTTTCTGCCATAGACATGAGTCAACCTGTACATTCTGGGTTTATAAGCAGACATAGGAAACATGAGAAGGACAGAAACAAATAATTTTGGGCATATATTTTATTATGAGTGCGTAACACAAATTGCTAAATGGTCTTATTAATAAAAAAAAAAAAAACCTAGAGCTAGATATTGGGGTGAAAGCTGAAAGATCAGAGAAACAGAACAAGCCACAGTCAACTCCACATCACCAACTCCTCAGCCGATCCTGTTTTCTCAACTGAAAGCCTCTGAGTCCTCACCTGAAAGAATCTCAGCTGAACTGTGTGGTGGTATTTTCTTTGTGTACCCCAATAAAGCTTATCTGAGGATCAGAGGAAAAAGCCAGCCACTATATTAAACATAGAAGTCAGGCAATGGTAACACACACCTTTAATCCTAGCATTCAGAAGGCAGAGATTCATCTGGATCTCTGTGAGTTCAAGGCCACACTGGGAACAGAGCCAGGTGTGGTGGTACACACCTTTAAATCCCAGCAGTAGTTAACCATAGAGGTCTAGAGGTCTGTACAGACAGACAGGAAGTGACAGAGCTGGGCAGAAAGAGGGAGTGATGTAGCTGGGCAGAGAGAGGAAGTAAGAGGGCAGAGACAGGCATATAGGCATGGGTATACAGGAAGCAGGTCTCTTTGGAGGCTGAGCAGTTGGTGAGGTAAGGTTGGTTATGGCTTGTCCTATTCCTTGATCTCTCAGTTTTTACCCCAATAACTGGCTCCAGGTTTTTTATTAATAAGACCGTTTAGCGAGCAATTCATTTTACAAAACTGCTGCTTAGTTCCTGTCTCCTCACACCTTATATCCTGTCTCCTCACACCTTATATCCTGTCTCCTCACACCTTTATATACTGTTCTCCACACAGCCATGTCACTTCCCTGGGATTAAAGGCATGTGTGCTTTCCAAGAAAAGGCATGAGATCTCAAGTGCTGGAATTAAAGGTGTGTGCCACTATGCCTGGCTCTGTTCCCAGTGTGGCCTTGAACTCACAGAGATACACAGATCTGTTTGCCCGAATGATAGGATTAAGGGTGTGTGCCACCACTCTCTGACCTCTATGTCTAATCTAGTGGCTGGCTCTGCCCTCTGATCTCTAGATAAGTTTTATTGGGGTGCACAATATATCACCACATGAGTGCTTAACTTTCATACTATTACTACCCATAATAATAAATACTAATGAGATGACCAGCCACACTAGTGGAAACCCATGAACTGTGGACTAACAGCTGTGGAGCATCCATAGGACTAGACTAAGCCCTCTAGATATAGGAGATAGTTGTTTAGCTTGAACTGTTTGTGGGGGAAGCAGGCAGGGGGATCGGGATCCGTACCTGGTGCATGGGCAGACTTTTTTGGAGCCCAGTGCTTAGGATGTGACACCTTACACAGCCTTGGCACAGAGGGTAGGGGCCTGGACCTGCCTCAGCTGAGTGTGCCAGGTTCTGCTGACTCCCCATGGGAGACCTTGACTTGGGAAATGTAGGAATGTGGGGTGAGTTGGGGGGAATGCTGGGGGCTAGGAAGAGAGAAGAGGCAGGGGAAATCTGTGGTTGGTATGTAAAGTAAATAGAAAATTTCTTAATAATAAAAAAGAAAATATGATAATATTAACTGCTGTTATTATTTTTAATAATACCATTATACTAGATATTAGTGGAGAGATTAATAGCAGATAACATTATTGAGCACGTGTCAAGCACTGTTCATCTATACATACTAGCCTTCTATTTTTTTGTTTTTAGGAAGAAAACTGACATGTAATGAAGTTACACAAAATACTCAAAAATACACAGCAAGTGAATGGTGGCCCTGGAACTGGTACCTCATATTTACTGTTTTTAAAGCTAAGGCCAATCCTTGCATTGAGTGAGGTTTCCAAATCTCTCTGTGAAGAGGGATAGATCATGTGTCATTCAACTTGCAATTTTTAGACAGGAAATCCACCAACAAGGCAGATCTTTCTGTGTGGAGTTCTTGTCAATTTCTCAGTCCCTGAAAATCAATGTTCCATTGTTGCCCAGGAGTGAATGGGGCTGCTATCAAAATTTGTGGATAAGAAGGACCACAATGAAAATAAATTTGGCTTATACAAGGACTGTTGCCTTCATAGCAAATGACATTTAAAAGCTTTTCCAGTTAGGAGATTGAGTTGGATCCAAACAATTTGAATAATATAGACCAAGAAAAATGGCTGCACGTATAGGAATATATCAGCTGCCTATCATGTGGCTCTAGCATTCTTTCTTCCTCCTTGAAGAAAATGAAAGGATACTTAAGGCCTTATAATGCACAATTACCTTTGAAAATTCTTTTGCTCACTAATTTCATTCAGATTATTTAAAATACGTCTCTGTGTTTTTAGGCTTTCCCCCCTTTTCCACCTGCATAATTCTCCCAAAGAACACATTTTCTTTTGCTTTTAAGAACAAAGAAACAGTTTTCTGAATACTGAATCTTAAGAGTCAACTTTCTGCCAGTAGCCCCAGCTGCTTAGGAACCTGAGACATGGCAATCACTACTTGGTCTTCAAGTTCAAATCAACTGTCATGGCAACTTCTTCATGGAATATGGGAATGCCTCAGCTAACCTGAGTTCATTCCCCAAAGCCGCTTTGCTAAGATCCCTCTCTATCTGTCTACCACAATCATGTAGCACTTAGAACAACACAGCATCCTATCAGCAAGTCATCCCCTATGCTAGACTGTCTGACTCAGAATTTAGTGTTGGTCTAACTGCTGTTTGCTCACTTTATAGCCTAGAGGCTCTCTAGTATTAATGTAATACCCAGTTTTATATCTCTGTGTCAGAAAGAGTGGGCCTATTACCTAACACTGTATCTTATGCTAAGGCTGGACCTCCTTCAAAACAGATTTGTACATAAAATCTTTTATTGGTATCAAACATATATAGTTCCAAAATAGCTTCACCAAGAATAGATTTGGGATAAAAGCTGACACTAAAGCCAATATTTCTTTCTGTTTCATGATTCATGTCTGTAGGGATAGAAGGGGATAGAGGGGAGGTGAGTAATGAACTTGCCAGTAAACTCACTTTTCAAAAACTACTGATGGAGCAACTACTACCATCACCAGCTAGATAACCAACTTCATTGCTTATCAGAACCATCAGCAAACCACCAATCTACTTCACTGCTTACTAGAAATGCCAGTAGGGCAGAGAACAATGATGAGCTAGAAAATCACAGGACAATGAGCTTGTGTCTAAGACACAATGGCTGGAATAATTGATATGCTTAACTTTGACCACCAAAATTTTGTCAGATATAACAAAAGTACTTGGTTTCCAATTCCATTTTCCTTCAAAGGGGATCCTTTCCTCATTTTTTATAGAATGGAGCACTTTAGCTGTTACCCTAAAAATGTGTCTGAGTCTGGCTTCTGCCCTTTGCTGATTTAATGACTTTGAGAAAGTAATTTAGATTTCTTCTACTGAAAAATAAAGATATAACTAGTACTTCTGATGATACAGCATGGGAATAAATTCATCTTCACAGCACACACAGAAGGAGTTTCTTGTTGTATGTTACTTGTTCAGGAAGAATTGCAGATAACGATGCCAGTGGCCATAAAACATCTGGGAGGCCTTCTGGAGACTGACTGGGTAGTAGTTTTATATATAGCCATCTGATAATACTGTCTAAGAGTGGAGCTCTGAAATTCCTCTCCTTGCCCTCAACCAGAATGACTTTCCAGGGGGTCCACAAATAGAGACCACAAAGCTTAAATGAGCTAAGGATTACCATTATGAAAACAAGTTTGATATTTATGTTTTGACTTTCATGGTTTAGAGGGAAAAGAAGACCTTGGGATGCCCATCTGACTCTCCTGATGAATACAAAAGTGTGCTGTATCCCCCAACACTGAAGTGTGTGTGTGTGTGTGTGTGTGTTTGTGTGGTAGGTTAGTGAAAAGGAAGGAATAAGTGCACAAGAAATGACAGAATATGGATTTAAACCAAGGAGTCTAACATCTGTGAATACTTCTGAGTAATGTAACAGTACCTGAAAAGTAGTCATTTTCAGAATTGTTGATAAGGATGACAAAGCCTCTCTCTCTCTCTCTCTCTCTCTCTCTCTCTCTCTCTCTCTCTCTCTCTCTCTCTTCTCTCTCTCCACATAGAAATGGAATCTGGATTGAAGGACAGACTTGCTTGTGAAAACTTGCTATCAAAACACTTCCTTCCACTTGTCAAAAAAGTCATTTTTCTTTGTACCATGGACTCAACATGGTTTTGTAAAACATGGAACTAAGTGTGTGCTAGATAATCCATTTAAAGAGTCTGGTTTATGCAGTCTTCACATATTTTAAAAGCTTTCTAGTTAGCTTGTTCAACCATGTTCATGTAGTCTGTTTCCTTTTTATATAATGGATATTATGAAGTCAATTATTTGGGTAAAATCTCCCCAAAATAGACAGTAGCCTCTGTTGCTTCAACAGTACTCCTGAACTACAGAAAATGAAAGTGAAATGGTGAGACAGAAGTGTAACATGAAGACACTGACACCTGTGATCTTTTGCTTCATTTTCAACTCAGTCACTTATTTATTGAGTAACTTCAGACATAGCCTCTCACCTCTTGCAATTTGGGGGTTACTTTTCTATAAGAAAGAAACTAACAATATTTACCCATTTTAGATTCTTGTGAATAAACGAGATAAGATAATAAACTGATTATTATTCCTGTAAAGTACCCTGGAAAGAAAGATTGGGTTGTACCAATTGTAGTTGTGAAAAAGAACAGGAAACTTGGAGGTTTAGAATGTCTTCACTGATAAATCCAGCTGAAGATGTAGATATGTCCATGCTGACACTGTGAGGTACTGGGTCTGTCAGTTCTACACATAGAACAAAGGCCCAAGGGCAACATGGATATGAGGAAGAGAAACAGGAAAGAGATAAGCTACACCATAAAACACAAGTATCTGCAGCCACATGGGATGAATTGCAGGTGTACATGGATGCCTGGAAAATAATTAATTCTATGATATTTTCACAGTATTTTATACATCTTGAAAGGACAAGGAAAACAAGACCATCAATTTTCTAGAGATAAGGTTCACCGGGACCTGGGATTTCCAGGTGGTCTAGAGATATATGTGAACTGGTAGGTATAACAATGAAACTTTGCCATTGTGGGACTTTCATGCCTCATGAGTGAATTTCAGGACAGCAGGGATGGATTGAAACCATCTGTCAAGTGGTTTCTTAGACAACACTGTCATTTCCACGAGGGAGCCACGTATAACAAAGAAATGCCAACTGCTACTTTTTGGACCTTCCCCCTTGTAGTTAGCTTTCTCTCACGTCCATCAGCTTTATGAGCATCGTTGTTTCATCAACATCAGACAGGTTGAATGAACTGCAGAAAGTGGGCTGTCCCAAAGTGGCAGAGTTCAGATTTAAATGTAGGTTACTAAATCCTGACAAGGTCAATTATACTATATAGTCTGCGATAAGGCTAAATTGTCTGCTCTGAAGCCTCACCAAAGAACGTATAGTTTAGGACATATAATCTGGATCCATGCCTGGAATCAACCAATTTCATGGTGACTTGTCCTTCTTCTCCTCCAATTTCCTGACCCATTCATCATTTTTTTCTTCTGAATTCCAGGCTGTTTGTTAATAGTCTTCTTGCAGTAGTTACTAGTTGTTGCCATGAACAGTAGGAAGTTGGCCCATTTGCTGAACTATATTGATTTTGAGGGCAGATAACATCTCTTATTCTTATCTTGGTCTTGATAAACTGCACCCATGCCATGGCATCTGGAATCTTTACAGTGCTCTATGCTCTTAGTTTTTCTTTTTTAGTATTTTCCATTATTCTTTGATAATTTCATACACTGTATTATGATTATAGTCTTTCCTCTTCACTGATTCTTCCAAGACCTTCTCTTAAATCCCTCCAATCCATGTTATTTCTCTCTCATAAAACACACACACACACACACACACACACACACACACACACACACACACACCATCTTCATAATCTTTATGAAGACCACCATGTAGTCTGATTTTATTATACTGATTCTCATTTGATCTGAATACAACCTAGGAGGACTAATTACATTATCATTTTATAATTAAAGGTCCAAACATGCTACTTTGTTGCTTAAAGTTGGGGCTCAAAGAAAATCTCTGGCTTCCACTTTTTTATACTTCTAAAATCTGTGTTTCCTAAATCATAATTTAAAAAAAAAAAACACAGAGGAGAGATAATTGCACGGATTGTTATATAACTGCATAGCAATTTTACATCAAATATTCCTTTGCCTTTGAGTATTTTTTAGCAACTCAACATGAAAAATCAGGGGCTGTAAGAAAGTTCAGGGGCTGTAAGAAAGTTCATCTTCCTGTGGGAAACACAGTAGCAGATGACAAAATGTTCTTAACCACCCAGTGCTGGATCCACAGAGTAATTAATGCTGTGACCAAATTATACTCTATCTTGTGAACTTTCATCATGTTAGGGGACTCCATGATGGATAGTGACCCTGGCTTCACTATATGTTACATGTAACATTTATCAACAGGAAAATGCACATTCAGCATTTCTGTGCCCAGACGGGGCCAAGTACTGTCTTGGGGCAATAACATCACAGAGTACATCATCACTTTGGGAAGGCCATAAAAACATATAAAGTGTACCAACAGCAATGCAAGAGCACTGACAATGCTATGTCTGCCACCCCTGTGTAGGATGAAAGCTAGTCCTGTAATATTCCTGCCACAGAACATCTGTGGTAAAGTGAACTTAGTCTAATACCACTTTCTACAATGAAAATGGACGACTGTTGTATGTTGTAGGCACCACATCCATCCAACTGCTGTTTTCAGATGGGACAAAAAAATATAAGACAGCAAAGTCACACAGCTAGCAGAGGGCTAACCTGAATTTAAATACACATTTGCTTGACTTTAGAGACCCTGTAGGTATAGCTACTCTTTCAAATCATCCTTCACATGTCTCACAAACAGCACCACCAGCTAGGGACTAAGTCTTCAATACATGAGTCACCCGAGTGACACTTGATGTCCATAATGTAACACTGTATGATACGTGGTATAAATACCACTTCATTTCTAATCCACAACTGTATTAGAGTTTCTATCACTGTGATGAAACACTGTAACCAAAAGACATGTTGTAGAGGGAAGAGTTTATTTGGCTTACACTTCCATATCACATACATATCCATATCATCAAAGGAAGTCAGGATAGGAATTCAAGTAGGACAGGAACCTAGAGGCAGAAGCTGATGCAGAGGTCATGGAGGAGTAATGCTTACTGGCTTGGTCCTCATAGCTTGTTCAGTCGGGCTTCTTATAGAACCCAGGAGGACCACCAGCCCCAGAATAGCTCCACCTACCATGGATCTACCCCATCAATCACTAATTAAGAAAATGCCCTCCAGACCTGCCTACACCCTAATTTTACAGAGGTATTTTCTTGATTGAGATTCCCTTCTATCAAATGACTTTAGCTGTGTCAAGTTAACATAAAACTATCCGGTACAGCATCTTCAAAAAATTGCATATCATATTCAATAATTTTATAAAACTTACTGTTTTTTACCTTTGTAGAGGTAGTTCCTATTGTAAATGGAGTCCTGACCATCCAAAAATGATAGTTGGCAAACCAGGAATTTTATATCTGTGCACTTTTGACAGTCTAACTTGTTTCGATTCTTGTGAGAATTAACAACAGAGAGACAGGCTCAGGTGAAAGCAAAATAATGACTCAAGATTATTTTTCCCGTGCTGTTCAGCACATTGCTTTCTGGTCTCCAGCCTCTTCAGTGTGGAGATCTTCAATGTTGTACCTTCAGGTTTTACATTGCCAGTTTCTAATTTGTTCATTCAACAACTCTAGCACAATTTTTTAAACATTTTCTTTTGTCTTTGAGATTATAAATGTATCATTCCCCTTTCCCCATTCACTCCTAAAAATCATTAATGTACTCCCTTACCACATTCACTCCTCAAAATCATTCATGTACATCTCCTTGTTCTCTTTCAGATTTATGACCTTTTCTTTCATTAACTGTTGCTACAAGCATAGATGTATATATATGTACATATATATTCCGTAATATAAATTGCTTAGTATAATGTTACAATGTTTTAAAGCACTGATGCTATGGTGAATTTGTACATGTTTATTTACATCCTTACATAGTTTCTGGTTCAATTTGCATTAGACAAAATCATCTACAGGTTGTGTTGATTTGTCATTTAGATGGCAGAACTATGCAGTAGTTGAGAAAGAAGGCTGTGGAGCTAAATGGCCTGAATCAATGCTCTATGCCACTGCTTACAAGCAGTTTATTTGATCTTGGCAAACAGTGTAACCTCTCTGTATCTATTCTACAATAAAATAGAAATTAACCCACAGGGTGTCATAATAATTACAGTCATTCACAAAAAGCATAGCTCATATTCTCCATTTACTTGGGACTCTCCAAAATTTCAGAATATTCTGTGGTGAAGAAAATTAGTCAGAATATAAAACCAATAGAAGAAAGCTTAGGGGAAAAATGAATTCCAAGGACTGTGGAGTTTCTAGTGGAAGAAAATCATCTACCATTCACTTCATAAATGTGTCTCTAAGAGTTCAAGGGGAGAAGGGACATATCCCTTGTACTTTCTGTGTCTTGCACAGAGAACACCTTAGAAGCTATTACATGGTATCATGAAATAATAAACACAATCACACATCTGGAAGCAAGAGCCAGCCAAGCAGGCAGGAAACCTGTAAGTTTATCCCAGAGAACTGGACATCAGGCCTTGGGAGGGCAGACTCTGCTATAATTGCTAATTGCTTTCTGTGGAATTACCCCACCATGTCATTCCAAAGTATGTGTGTATTCCAAAAGTGTTCCTCACAGATGAGAGTACAAGCAATCTTGTCTGATCATGAGAGGAAGAAGGCTTAGAAAGACACATGGATGTGGCTAAGCCTATGTCCCTGAGAAACATGCCCTGAGCTGGAAGAAAACAAGAAGTAGGAGACACAGATTAAAAGATTCAGACAATTCTGAAATCCAAAAAGCCAAGAGGAACCAAAACTTTTTGTTGTTGTTGTTGTTGTTGTTAACAAAGGCTTATGTTGTAGCATCATATGGAGTAGCATGGGGTGGAATAAAGTTGAAACATTCCGGAGTGTGGAGAGGAAGAAAGCCAACCAAGAGGGTTGGGGGAGTGGCTGACAAACAAATTTATCTTCAAGGCCTCTCTCTTCCCCACGCCACTGGGACAGGTGGTCTGTCACAGAGCTCCCCGACCCCACAGGGCACTCTTGAGCTCTGGCTCTTGCATCCAGCCAACCTCTGTCTGCAGGTACTCCTCCTCCCCAGGATGGCAGGACTAATCAGACCCATCCTTTAAACATCTTCATCCTATTGCTTTCATAATCAGCTTCTAATGCTCTGTTCAATGGATGTGGGGCCAGCTAGACCCAGCGCTTCAAGAGCTGCTTGGGACGTGGAACTATTCTCTGCACCATTGATCACAAAGACAAAAATCAATCCTAGCTAAGAAGAGAGAAGTTAAAAATAAATTGCAGGAATTGATTTCTGTTCAGACCTTCTGACTCCCAATTTAGGAAGTGGGGAAGAAAGACTGCACGTGTGTGGATCCTCCTGTCATGAAATCACTTCCTACATCCCAGGCCCAAGTGCAAACTGAGGATATTTTATATATACACATAATTCTCTCTTAATGCATGCTCCATAGTATTTATTTTTACTTCTTAATAACTATCAGAGGTGAGAATTCACTAAAATCATGAACTCCCATTAGAAGAGAAGTAAAAGAAAGTCAGAGAGATGGCTCACTCAGGAAAGTGATTGCTCTGCTAGCCTGAGGACTAAGAAAGGATTAAAGATGAATAAAATCTCCAGCATCCAGATGAATTAAAAAACAACTGGGCGTGGCAGTGCATACCTGAAACCTCACTACCAAGAAGACAGAGTCTACAGCTTCCTGCCTCTTGTTCTCTGACTGGTCCAGCTCCATCCATGAGTCCTGGGTTCAATGAGAGACCTTCTCTCCACAAATAGGATGGAGACTAATGGACAAAGATGCTTGACAGCAATATCTATCCTACACACACACACACACACACACACACACACACACACACACACACACACACACACGGCGGCGGGGGGTGTGGGTGGGGAGGTGGGGGGTGGGCATGGAAGGTTATGCATGCCTGTATTCCCAGTACTTAGGAAGCTAAAGATAGAAAGCTCTGAATTTGAGGTCTGCTTGAGCTATGTAGTGAAATTAAAAAAAAAAAAAAAAAAAAAAAAAAAAATCCCCAAGCAGCAACCAAAAGAAGAAAAGCAAGCTTTGTCTATCCCACTACAACATCTCCCAGGAGTGGCTTCTGTGCTTGGTGGGTGGTAGCAACTTAGGAAATATCTGTTGAGAGTCTTAATGAAAAAATGAATAAATTCCTATTTCTGTCTCTCACCATTGTGCAGATTTGTTCATAGGTTTATCCGAGTTTGCAATTATTGTCCTTATTTGTTGTTTCACTTGTGTGCTATACCCCCCCCCCATATTTCCCCTCTCTCCCCGTATTTATTATAAACCCACCTATGGCAGGCACTACATTTCCCTTATTTGCATATTTACTTCTAGATATGTGATCTCCAGGGATCATAACCTTATTTACTTTTGGACTTTTTTATTTCATGTTTTCTCTATTTATTTCTCTCTTGTGTTCCCCCAAGAAGCTGTGTTCTGGAATGAAAAAAAAAAAAAAAGGAAAAATCAGCAATTCTGTGGGAGATTTGCTACAATAGAAATACCCTTTTCTCAACATAATTCTTATATTGAAGAAATGAGATATGGAAATCCCTCAGAGTATCATTCTCTTTCTATGTGTCTGAAAGGGACAACCCATATATTGAGCAAATCTTTGGAATTTTAAGATGAGAAAGTCCCTCCTGGAACAATATGGTCCACTGTTCCTTTCCAGTTTGGGATCTCTGAAATATTGAGGTTCTTGCAAGTGCCACAAGAGTGTCTCTAAGGCGTCAAAGAATATCCTGGAGGTGTGTTGAAGCTATATAGTCCCTTGTCCTTTGAAAATAGTTTAAATCCACATGCATCTGCCTTTTATTCGGAGATCCCACTGATACTTTTGTCTCTAAAGTAGTTCTCCCTTAGCAAGAGCATCATAAAGTTTCAAAGTTCTTCTTAATGCAACCGTTGTCTCGTGAAACAGTAACTGAGCTTCAGAGAGGGAGCATGATGGCCCAAGATCACACGAGTTAACAATGAAGATGGAACTATGCCAGAAAACACTGCTCCTCACTTGCCTACCTAGCCACAGCATGCCAGTTCCTATTATTAAAGCTTCTTTGCCTTGGACATTGTGCTTAAGTTGGACACTTCAAGCAATTCCCCTGCCTTGAGAACCAGGTAGAGCTCTGCTTTGCCTGGTAAACCATCCCTCACTGTGTGGTACCTTGTGGGTTTTCCTCAGTGCCAGATGTCCCAGAAACAGTACTCTCTTATGTGATTTTCAGGGTTTCTCATGGAGAGTACTGTTCTATTATTACTCAGACCTAACCCAAAGTGGCATGTACTGCTTCCTCTGTTGTTTGCCATCAAACAAAGAGAAGCATGTTAAGCTTTCAAGAGATGTTTGTAAAATGAATGGATGAATGAAAGAGTGAAGGAATCTTTCAATTTTTTTTCTCTTTGAGCCTATTCCAACTCTGGGTGGATGGAATCAAATCAAGCTGATTAATCAATGTTCCTGCCATAGTGAAACTTCAGAAGCCTTTGTTCTGTGATCATGAGGGGATTCAGAAACACAGTCTTAAATGCTGCTTGCAGAAATCCAAAAGTTTTGCTTACTCTATTAGTTAGGTTTGGAGTTAAAAGGAAAGTGATTTAAAAAATTATAAGCTGAAACTCTGAAATTAATATATATATATATATATATATATATATATATATAAATCTTAGTTAGAAGCATAATAGAAAGAGAACAGACTTAATAGTCTAGTTCTCAGTCAACAACCCAGATATCTTCATTATCACCATGGTTGTTTTTACAACAGTATAATTATCATTAACAGGAAACGGAGTTCTCCTGGGAGCTGGGGCTAGAAGAGTAGGTGTCCAGAACTTGCAAGGACTTAGTAGGGGAGTGAAATGGGGACACTTAGCCAAGTCACAACTGCACAGCTCCTCTGAGTCTTAGAAGGAGATCCAAAGGAAGCTACCTTCCCAACCACAAAATGTACCAGGAAAATTATCCAGTGAGCAACAAGAGCAAATGCAAAATATGGATGAGAAGAATGATTGCTGTGTGATGATCCTTCTGTACACTGTGAATGTGTGTTGCTCTCATTGGTTAGTAATAAAGCTGTTGTTTTGGCTTATGGCAAGGCAGGACAAGGTTAGGTAGAAATAATCAACCTAAGGAATTGGAGGAAGGCGGGCAGAGTCAGGGGTTTGTGAGCTAGCCACCCAAGAAGCAAGATGCCAGAGGATTGGTAAAGCCACGGCCACATGGCAAATAGAAATAAATAGAAATGGGTTAATTTATATGTAAGAGCTAGTTAGTAATAAGTCAGAGCTGTTGGCTTGCAGTAGATATTGCTCTATATGAATAAAACACTGATGGCCAATGACCAGAAAGGAAGTATAGGCGGGACAAGGAGAGAGGAGAATTGGGAAAACAGGAAGAAGGAGGGAGAGACACTGCAGCCACCGCCAGGACAAGCAGCATGTAAAGACGCCGGTAAGCCACCAGCCACGTGGCAAGGTATAGATTTATAAAAAATGGGTTAATTTAAGATATAAAAATAGTTAGCAAGAAGCCTGCCACGGCCATACAGTTTATAAGTGATATAAGCATCTGAGTGATTATTTTATACGTGAATTGTGGGACTGCGGGGCTTGGTGGAACCTGGAGAAAAGCCCTCCAGCAACATTGGCCAAGCATTCTGTAACTAATATAAGCTTTTGTGTGTTTATTTAGGACCAGGTGATTGGGACAAAAGGCTCTGCCTTTGTTTACAGATGAGTTGCCACTGTGACTGGGTCCTCATGTTGCATCCCTGGGATGATGTGGGAGTAAAACCCAGACATATATGTGAGGATCACCTCTCAGAGACACAGGAATGACTGCATTGTACTGAATGTCATTAAGCCTTTCTTTGGTCAATGATGCCCAGTTTCTAACATACAACAAGACTTTCAGTTCTTAACACAGAGTTCACTTGTCAGGGAGTGGACAAGACTTCCTGTCCTAGTATCTACAGAAATTGGACAACAACCACCTATTGTGTAGGTAAAGCTGCCCAGAGAAGCTCCTGAGAAGATAAATTCAGTGCTAATGTGAAGAAAAGCCCAACATGAAATAGGCTGTTGTCTTCTTTGGTTATGTTTTAGGAGCTCAAGTATCTCAGAGGTCCTATGCTTATCCTGCCATTTCCTTATCTCCACGACAAAGTAAGATAATCTATACTACTGAAGCTTGGCTACCCCCACTGAAAAAGTAAAGACAATATAATATCTATCATATAAAAGCTTGTGGACGTTGAAAAATAACATAAAGTGCACATATCAGACACAAATTTGGCATTAAGTAATCATGTGGTCCTTTTCTTTTGTTGATTTTTTTTTTTTTTTTTTTTTTTTTTTTTTTTTTAGTTTTATGCTGGCTGGAAAAGATTCATGTGGTCAGGGAAAAAGAACACTCTGAAAGTCATTGCTTCCAAAATTGAAAACAGCAAGTATCCCAAGTATGTGAGAGATTGTAAACTGTGTGGCTACTTTGAGCTGATGATGGAAAAACCCCTGTGCTGTCTTGGACCACACACTTATCTTCTGGCCAGAACTCAGAGGCTGTCTCTAATGACGAGAGGCTGTATAATTAGCCACCATGAGTGGCCATCTTACCTGTAAAATGCATTGTCCAACTATCATATCCTGCCTTCTCTCGGGTATGGAGAAGCTACCAGCAGTCTTCCTAACTAACCACAGTAACCCAGCCTTCTATATAGCTATTCACAATTAATCAAGGTTCAATCAATAGGTGGGAATTCTTGCCTGACACTGTAAACCTAACCAACTACCTGTGGCTAGAATGGTTGTAAAACCCAACAGGAAAACTTACTATCACCATTTTCTTAAAGCAGTTATTTCTGATTGGATTCTAAAATCCCTCAGAAAAGTGTGGCTCACCCTCACCAAAGAAGCTTCTGTTTGGCAACAGAAAAAGGCTACTAAAAAGATGAACAACTGGTAAAATGAAGAAACTAAATGTGTGTGGGGAGCCTCTCTCCAACTGGTACATCTACAGTGCAACCTCGAATGTACCTAAGGCTCAGAACATTGAGGAAAAGTGAACAGAAGGATTGTAAGAGACAAGGATCAGGTCACCAGCTCTATGATCGCATCTTCAAGACCTGACAGGGGCACTACACCTGGGAAGTCTCCAATATGGTTACCTAGACAAGACATGCATAACAACTGCTCTGTTGGAGCCTCTGCAATGCCCTTGCACAGTCTGGGAAGCCCCATTCCTGTCCCCCCCTCTCTAAACCCTGCCTACTCAGAGGGCCTCCAAACAAAGGAAAGATGCCCAAAAGCCCAGTTCCACATTCCTGGCAGCTGCTGCAGCTTCCTCACCTTGAAGTTGCCACCCAAGTCCCCACCTATGTGTTCAGCTTGTGACCATACCTGGGCACAACCCCAGCTTGTGGAGAACACGTCAACATCATCACCCCTCGCCTACAACCTGCAAAGTCTCCCTGTTTTAGTTGGGGTCGGGGGGGCTCTTCTCTGGGAGCTGCTTTGCTCAAATGAACCTGATGTTATACTTTTTCAATTCGGTTTAATCTGGCTTACTGTGTCAGCAGAGAAATTTAATATCAGGGGGCAGAAAACCGATTAATGACCATACCAGTTGACATGCCCATGTGAGAGGGGGAAATTTCACAAGGCCCCATCCCTAGATGAAGAGCCATAGGCAATCAAAGGTTGCCGAGGGAGAGAAAACCAGTTTTCTCTGGGGAACAATTACAACATAGTAATAAAGAAGATGTCCTGAGTTCTAGACGTGAGGCGAGGGAAGAGTTGGAGGTTAAAAATTACATAAATACAGTTCTCATGTGTGAAATTCTAAATTTAAAAAAAGTAAGTAGCAATAAAAAACAGTTGTGTATAGCTGGGTGGTAGTGGCATACGCCTTTAATCCCAGCACTGGGGAGGCAGTGCAGGCAGCTCTCTGGGATTTCTGAGTTTGAAGCCAGTCTGGTTTACAGAGGGAGTTCCAGGACAGCCAGGCCTACACAGAGAAACCTTGTCTAGAAAAAACAAAAACAAACAAACAAATAGTTGCTCAGAGGTGAAACAATTTGACTCCCATAAAATAAATGAAAATAATTTAACACCCTTAGTTTGACATACTCCACCCATGTATACTAGAAAAGCATAGAGTTACTGTAGAACATGCAGTGAATTGCGGAATCATTCTCCGAGAGGGATGAAAAGCATCCCTTGATATGTGGGCCTGGGATACAACAGGTGTAATTTCCATAGACCTTCATTAGATTTCTTGGGAACAAACAGTTTTTTTTTTTAAAAAAAAAAAAATAGGTATTTATACAGTAAAGCGGCAAATGGAGAGAGAAGATTGCCATGCCTAAAGGACTGATGGTTATCAAGTGAACGAGCCCAACCCTGGAATCTCCAGGCCTCTATACTATGATGAAAATACCAGGAGACCTTTGTATTTGTCTATAATTCATAGTGAGAGAATGGGCCAGGTGGGGTTCCTCATGGTAGGAGGTAAACAGGGAAAGAGAACCAAGAAGAACACTGGAAGAGCCAAAGCAGAAAGAAGGTAGGTGGAGGAGAAGCCACCAGTATAGGAAGTAAAGCAATATCAGAGAGGAATGGGAAGAATATTCATCCACACTGTTTAGGATGGAGGAAGTGTTGGGAGAACAGTGTTCCAGAATAGGCAGGGCAGTCAGGAGTTCTGCAGATAGGCTGGGTAAGTTAATCACTGAGAAACATTGTAAGTATATAATTCACAGGCATAAACTCTTTGATAAGCTCGGCCAAAGCAATTTCAGTGGAGTGGCAGAGGTGGGTTACAGAGAGGGAAATGGGAAAACAGGAAGATGAATATAGATGGTGCTCAATAAATTGGGTGGCAAATGAAATATGAGACTTGTATAAAGAGGTGTGTGGGGTTCAAAGAAAGTTCAGTTGCTTTGTTATTTAAGAATGGTAGATATCTGAAAATGTGTGACTATTGATGGAAGTTCCAAAATAGCCATTAGTAATTTAAAGATACAAAGGAAAAAGAGATGGATTGATAATCTAGGAGTCTGAGAAGGAGAGGAAGGGAGAGGTTCAGTATTTGCATTGAAAGACTGGTGCCTTTGTTTCTGGCATAGTTCACTCTACCTATAGTTACCTACTGGCAACATACTAAGGACTGTAAATATTTGAGTCTTCCAAGGATAAGTAAAGTCTGAGCAAGACCAATCATGTAAGTGGTTTTTAATTTCATTTGGAGAGAAATGATCCAAGAGTAGGAACCATGCAATTAGGAATCAGGAAACAGAGGGGAGAGAAAGCCATTCCAGGAAAATCACTAACTGGCTGTCATAGCGGCTCAATCCTGCTGGGGTCCTACTGAAGAAAACTTCTAGCACATGAAGCTTATAATGTGCACCTGGCATGGGAAGGGAAGAAGATGCTAAGACCTTAGCCACTGACTCTTAGAAGATGCATTGGCTCAGAGGTTCTTGACTGCCTCAAGGCTTGTGCCTGCCCCAGAACGGTCAAGAGGTCTCTTGTGAGGATCTAAATTAAGGATAGATCAGTCCCAGAACAAAAAGCAAGCCCCCTGCAGTGTAGCTACGGCAAGGCGACAGCAGGCCTCCCTTATACACATCTAGTGACAGAGACAAGCTAGGGCCAGAAGGATGAAGGGTGGAGCCTATAAGATGTCCTACCCAAAGGTTACTTGAGCACATCCCTTCATAAACACAGCAGCACTCTGCATTTACTCCTGAGAGCATCTCAAATACTAGCAGCAACCATTACACAAAGCCACTGAATTTAATACATGCCATGTCCCAGCTATATGCCAACTGAGGAACTGTCTTTAGCACTGGGTGTTAAAAGCACATGTATTTTAAGATTCTGGAAGTGTTTCAACTGTGTATACCTAAAGATGTCTTTATTGGATTTCCTTTGAAGATTGTCTCTATCTCTTTCATTTCCCTTAAAACTCGTGTGTTGTAATTGTGTTCCTAAAGATAAAATTGCTATTTATTTAACATTCAAAAAGCTCTCCCATTAAAGCTGAATTAACATCATTTAAAATATCACCAAATAGTTTTCTTTGAATAATTACACTCTATTAATTACTGCCACGGGGCTTTTTTTCCTATCAAAAAGAGAACAATTAGAGGAATAGTAGCTACATCATAGAGACAGCTCTCTATCCCATGATGATGTATAAAATAGGCTTTTCAATAAAGTATCAAAACCTCAATGAACCAAGACAAAGATGTTCCACTTCTTAAAAGATAATTAAAACCCAGAATACATCTTGTCTCATGAGATCATGAGAGACTTATTTCTTCAATGACAACACTATGGAAGTTACATAGGCAGGTTTTATCATGCACATATGTTTAACCATGATTTGATCCCATGAATAATTTAAAAAGGAATTTGGCAAAGAGACTGAGTAATCTTTTCTATGGCAGGCTTATAAAAAGCTTTAAAAGAGGGTGTATATACACAAAAGAATGAGGTTGAGTTTTATATGTGGGTTAGCGTCAAGTCTTGCCTTTTGTGGGGCTTTGTAGTTCTCAAAGCATTTCAAAGACATTATTATCTCCCTTGATCCTCACAACAACCTTCCAATTTGCACAGGGCAAGTAGCATGGTCCCATTCTGCAGAGAAGAGCAAATGAGTGTTCTGAGAGTCTAGGTAACCTATGGGTGCTCCCTTGCTGAAGGGTGGCAGATCCCTGATTACAGCACAGGTCTTTAAAACCAGGGAGGGCTCTGTCCCCAAATCAGACTCCTAGCTCCTTGAGTCATAAATTGTTTGAAAGCAGGGACAATGTCTTTTGCCTCTGTCATGTGCTGTTGCACTCAGCATGTTTTATGGGGCTCAACAAAAATTGGCTTTGACCACTCATTAATGGCCAGCACTTCAGAGACATCTCACCATACCTGACAAACGGAATTACTTTTTTTTTTTTTTTTTTTTTCCCCCGAGACAGGGTTTCTCTTGTGTAGCTTTGCGCCTTTCCTGGAACTCACTTGGTAGCCCAGGCTGGCCTCGAACTCACAGAGATCCGCCTGCCTCTGCCTCCCGAGTGCTGGGATTAAAGGCGTGCGCCACCACCACCCTGCATACTTTTTTATGTTTATACACAGAATCCTTAAAATCTAACAGCAACTGGTTGACTTGATTTTGGTGCCATAAACATTTAAGGAGCACTTTTTACATTGCTCCATCCTCATTACAGAGGGGGCTTCCCTCTTGACTACTGATGGGTGATATCGTTGTTCTATATGCTGTGAATATGTGTTGCTCTGATTGTTTGATAAATAAAGCTGTTTGGCCAATGGTGAAGCATAATAAAGTTAGGTGGGGCATTCCAACTAGAGAGAGAAAGGCAGAGCAAGCAGACACTGCTAGCTGCCACCAGGAGAAGCAAGATGTAAAGGTATCGGTAAGCCACAAGCCACATGACAGAGTATAGATTTATAGAAATGGGTTGATTTAAGATGTAAGAGCTAGCTAGCAAAAATCCTGCCATGGCCATAGTTTAAATATAATATAAGCCTTTGTGTGTTTACTTGGGTCTGAGTGGTTGCAGGACCAGGCAGGACACAGGAATTTTATAAGTGGCTGTGGGATCTTGGTGCTGGGCAAGCACAGGAAAACTTTCAGCTACAGACTACATCCACAGAATAGTACTAGGAGTTGAAAGTAGCATTTGGTACTAAATTAATCTATATCATACTGTCTGTAACTATGGCATTTCCATAGTGGCTCATAGAGGATCCAGGGGACTACCATCCATGAAGTGGGGTGCATTGGACAACCTGGTTACTCTCACTATGCTGATATTCTCATTTCTATAGGGCAGAATCATGCCACTTGGTCTGCACAAATTGTTGTAAGTCACATGGGAGATTAAGAGAGTGTATATAAGCCCTTCTAGATATGTTTTTAGGGCTACTCTCATCTATTCACAATGTTCACAAACTAAAAGAACTTCTTTCGCTTGAGTGTTTAATTTGCTGTGTGTGACCTCCTAGGACAGTATCAAGCTCACATGAGAGGGTGAGGAAAATACTTTGTCCTGGGCTAAAAGCCAGAGAGATCAGAGAGTGTGTGGGCAGTACTTCAGTATTCAGGAAGATTTTTTTTCCCTCCTTCAAGTTTCCATTCTCTCTTTCATTTGAGCATGTAATTTGTATCTAATTCCCCTTACATTTTAGATACTTGAATGAATACAAGTGAATGTGAGTACCAATTTGTTCAGAGTGAATGAATCCTCACATGAAAGGTGACCTCTCATGCCATTGTGGGGAGCTAGGACAGAACATTGTGTAATCTACTGTGGAGACAAGAAGCCTTACAAAGCTGTGTTCTTGCTTGTCACTGTCCCGAGTAAGCCAGGGTATGAATCATTTTGCCAGAGGAATATTGGGATGACTGTGGCTGAACTAACCACTCTCTAGAATAATCACTAGAAGAGCTTTCCTACAGTGATAAGTGTCAAGGTTTTCAACCATCTTGGCCCAGCATACAGAAGTTAACTTGAAGACAGTCTGTTTCATTTACCCATGTGGAGCACAGGCCTTTCAGGTAGATTCTCTCCCATTAAAGCATGGCTTTTTCAGAATGATTAATGCCTTTTGATTTCATTAAGAAACCCAAGGCAGGAAAGGCACAAACAGGTTAACGGATGCCACAGCTTCATGTACATCTTCAGTTCAAGGGAGGCAGCAGATCAAGCATGAGGTCTCCTCCAGCGAGTCTGCTTAGATGGCTACCTGCATGGCTTTGCCAGGCCTGAAATAAAAGGTGAAGTATAAACTGTGCATCATCCTAAATTTCAGGAGCCGTGTAGGTAGTTTATAGACCCCCCCCCTTCCACATACAGGAGAGAGGACTAAGAGTAGTAGATCCAGGAAAGGGAATTGCTACTGGTTATTGGAAGTGCTTTTCTTTGGATGTGTGACTGAGAAGAGGTGAATTTTCATGTGAAATTGATATCATGGGGAAAAGCCTAATGGATTAATCAAATGATTCTCATTATTTAGAGGTTGCCTGGGATTTTGTTTATTTAACTGTACTCTCAAATATATGTGTAAATATTACTTATTCATATGCAAAGAAGATACAGGCTTGATCTCACCTGCTTTTCTAGTGGCTGGCTGTCCACATATGAAAAGCCTGGACTCTGACCCACACTGTGTTATAGTCAGTGGCTTTTAAACACTATTAGCACCAGAACCCATTGGTTAAATGAATGGCACTTAAGCAAAGCAATAAAAAGAGAGAACAAAAAAAGTGACTCTCTCCAAGGAAGTGCTAAGAAGCCAACAAACCTACTTTTCCACAATCCTTTTCTACTTTTTTTATGTTTGAAATGATACATAATCCCAGAAAATTGAATATATTTGTGCGGCATAATGCGGTGTTTTGCTACATGTGTATATTGTATAATGCCCAAATCAGGGTAGGGTACACACACACACACACACACACACACACACACACACACACACCCTGGAAGACTCATCGAACATCCAAATCCTCTCTTCTGCAAATGACATGACCAGAGAAGTCATCAGAGTCACTCTAATGTGCAGTATTACACAAGAATTTCTTACTGTTGCCTAACTAGAACTTACTTCCCTTTGAGCAATCACCCTTCTTCCCTCCCTTTCCTCTATTCTCCCCGCCTCTGTCTATTAATGTTCCATGCTCAGCTTTAATGAGATCAACTATTAGAAATGTCACATGTGACTGAAAACATGTAGTTCTTGTCATTCTGTGCCTGGTTGATTTGAATTGGCGTAATGATCTCCAGATAGATCTGTCTCACACCAAAGAGTAGAATGGCATTCTTTTTTGGGCTAAATAGTATTCCACTGGGGTTATATATCACACAGTTTGGGAATACTGTACCCATAGCTTCAGTAAAACATGGTGGTGTTTTTAACATACTGATTTCCTTTCATTTGGATATATGCCTGTTATATGTTGTTCACTCAAGTTTTCCTGAGATCTAATATAAAGCTGTCAGAAGTTCCATTTGTCCCCAGCATGTTGGAAAGGTAAAGAGATAGACTGGACCTTTTGATAGTACTTTCCTTTGTTGTTTTCTGTTGTTCTTCCTGTTGGAGTTCTGTTTCTGCTGGCATTACAGCTAAACTTAAAATAGTAATACTAGAAAAATCAAGTGGAAAATTTTCCTAAACTCATGAACCACTGAAGCACCTTATGCTAAACTTGCTGTTATCCACTTGCTAAAATTGTATAACAAATGGTCTAATTCTACAAAACTCTACCTTCAACACCAAACTCCAGAGGGAGAGCAAAGGCCCTTCAGTAGCACACACGGTCCTTAAGGCCAAGCTTGCCATGGAGACCTAGACTCAGGCTGAGCTGCTCTCTACAGCTTTATCAATGGTTGCTCCCTGAGAGGAGGCTGCTGGGCTAGCATACTGCTCTTCAGCCTGGTATCCTGGGATGCTGTCAGGCATCATCTATGAGCTTAAAACATGGAGAAGTGACTTTGTCAGTTGGCTAGTTTTCTTCTACTGAGGCATCTATACTCATAGAACAAAAACGAATCTTCATTGCCCTTGTAAACATTTAGAAACAGGTCTTGGTCACCAAAACAATCTCACCTTCTCCATAAATAAAATTTGTCCTGATCCTTATTTCAATTTTCAAATTTATACTCTCACAAATGACCAGAAACCAGAAACAAAGTTTCAGAAATTACTTGAGGTAGTTTTTCATTATTTTAAAATGCACACTCAAAAAATAATTAAAAATAGCTGAAAAAATAAAATAAAGAAAATGAAGCTATCAAAATGTCCTATGGTAGAGTCAGATGTGGCAGCAAACATCTGTAATTCCAACACTCAGAAGGCTGAGGTGGGAGAGAATAGTGAGTTCAAGGCCAGCCTAGGCTATATAGCAAGATTCTGTCTTACAACAAACAACAATAAAGAAGAAAGAGATGGAAAAGCATGAGGGATGTTGGGAGCTGCTAGGGTTGAAATCAGATTACTTCTGAGATTTTTAGGAACTAGAAAGAAAGGTAAGCAACATTATCTGTATTTGATGAAAGAAAGTGGAAGGTTCTTATCTCCAACAAGTACAAAGAGCCTTGGGTAGAGAGGTCCTGGCACATAGGTCCTGAGTCTCTACCGAAGCACCTGTTGTCCTCTCTGTGTGGTGCTTTTTCTCCTCCACCTTCACCTGTACTCCCAGCCTCCCCCACCCCCAGGAATCCTCCACTGACACTCATCCAGGACAGGGTGAAGAGTTCTTCACTTAGCCAAGAGCAACATGTGTTTCCTACTAATGCAGCTTTCATCACATTGCATTATAATTGTTTAGCTGTCCGTGCTCTCCACTGGGCCGAATGTATTTTAATATATTTAAATGAATGAATAGAAAGGAGCACTGAATAACACATTGGGCAATTCCTGGACAGTGGTTTTATAAAAAATGCAAAGGCGCTCTACACACAGACATCTCTTATGCAGTGAGCAATTGCCAATTACCTTAAGTTGTCTTATATTGTTAGGTGCAGAAACAAGATCTCCTTGCTTGGAAAAGATAACTAACTACACGCCCTGAAAATAAGAACCTGGCTTATCTCCTCAGTTCAGTTCAGTCCAGTAAACACTTATTGAGTACCAGTCACTATTCGAAGTGCAGGAGAAACAAGGATGAATAAGATGTAGTCAGATCCTCATAGTTTACAGACCTGACTGAAAGATACAATAGAAACAGGTAACAAGGCAGCTGTGGAGCTTGATCCAATCCAGACTGAGAATACCAGGGAAGCTCAAGAAAGTGCTGCCTACTGCTAAATCTTAATGGCTGAGTTTGTCTCCCAGAGAGGCATCCCAAGCATAAAGAAAATACAGGAAACACATGGGTGGTGAGAAGCGTCATGATGTGTGCATAGAGACTAAAAAGCTCCATGTTTATTGGAGGGTTAATTAAAGCAAGGGAGGTAGTATTTGGGAAGTAAAAGTGAGGAGTTATTCTGAGGCTGATTCATCGAAGGGCCCTGACTGTGGAGGTTCTTTGCAGACAATGCTAAGGAATTGGATTTTACCCTGCAGGTGATTAACAGCCACTGAGTCTGGGGACATTGATTTTTATTTTAAATAAAGGACTTTGGAAGGAGTTTGTGAAGGCACTAGGGGTTTGGTGTGCTGATCTGAGAGCAAAGAAACCAGTTAGTAAACTATAGAAACACTTCAGAAACACATGATAAGGATTTATAAATGGTTTTAAATAGCCAAGTAATTATAATGCTCCCCTTTCTCCTCATAAATCATCCTACAGCAGCAAGCCAAACAAGAAAGAGCAATGCAAACTCCACACTTAATGAAAATTTAACCATGAAATACAATATATGTGGGAAGGAAGCCATATGAATTGCGTTACAGAAGGTTCTGCCTTATAAGAAAAACTGCTTAGAGAAAAAATTAGTTGAATCGCACAGAACCGAGAATGAAGTAAGACTCCTGATAAACAGAAATGGGACCCTGATCTTTCATAAGATAAAACTCCTAGATTTTTGGTATTTTGTGGCCTAAGGGACTCAGGTAATTAAAAATAGGCAATAGTTAAAAATATAAAGACACAGAGCTGAAGAGATGGATCAGTTGTTAAGATTACTGGCTGCTCTTCCAGAGAACCAGGATTTGATTCCCAGCAACCCCTATAGCCATGGGGTTTACAATCATCCTTAATTCTAGTTCTAGGGCATCCTAAACATTTTTCTGGCATCCATGAACACTAGGCACACAAGTGGTACACAGATATACATGCAGGCAAAAATGCCCATACATATAAAATATTAAAAATAAAAAAGAATATGATGTTGCACAAATCCTAAATGGTCTTATAATAAAAACCCAGAGCCAGATATTAGGGTAAATGCTGAAAGATCAAGGAAACAAGCCCCAGCCACTTCTCACCTCGCCAACTCCTCAGCTGAAAAGAGGAGAGAGATCCTGTCTCCACAAATACTCAGATTGAATGCCTCTGAGTCCTCAGCCGAAAGGGCCTAATTCCTGTCTCCTCCCGCCTTATATTCCTTTCTCTGCCCAGCATATAACTTTCTGTCTCAACCTTCCTAGTGCTGGGATTAAAGGTATGTGACTCCCAAGTACTGAGATTAAAAGTGTGTGATCCTAGTGCTGGAATTAAAGGTGTGTGCCACCACTGCCTGACCTCTAAGGCTAACTCTGTAGCTGGCTCTGTCCTCTGATCTTCAGGTAAGTTTTATTAGAGTACAACAAAATATCACCACATTATGAAAATAAAAATAAATGGTATAAGAATGATGAACTGGTTCAATAACACAAAAGAGAGAAAGAGACGGGAAAACAAAATATTACAAATATTAAAAAAAATGATTATTCCATGAAGCAAACAAATTGTAGCCACATTTCTATAATTATGAACCACCTGTATGACAGCTAAAAAATTGGCTCAGCAGTTAAGAGCACTGGCTGCCCTTCCCTGACAGCTCCATTTGATCCTGAGAACATACATGGTAGATCACAGCCACCTGTAACTCCAGTTACAAGGGAGTCAATATCCTCTTCAGGTCCAGGCAGCCACACAGTACATATCCATAGATGCAAGTAAAATGTGTGTGTGTGTGTGTGTGTGTGTGTGTGTGTGTGTATGTATTTAACCATCTGCATGGGATTGCATGAGTTAGTTCACTCAGTAAAGTGCTTTCCTTTTGAACAGAAGACATGAATTTGATCCCTCAGAACACAAGTAAAGAAAAAAATCTGGGCATGGGTATGAAATGTAATTCTAGAACAGGGGAGGTGGAGACAGGTGGATCATTGGCTCAAAATTTAGATGGAACCTGAACCTGAGGAATGATATCTGAAGTTGTTCTCTGATCTCCAAACACATATGCACACATCTATATTTTCATAAACATGTGTACCTGCACACATATGTACATAAGTACACACACACACACACACACACACACACACACACACACACACACCACTAACCTTTATAATTAGGTCACTTCAGTGAGAGAAGGGTTTTAAAGAGAAGTACAAGAGGCAAGGGAAAACACAACAAGGAGGAGGAGGGCAATTGTTATTGTTAGCATTGGTGGAAGGAGGAAAAATTAAAATATAATCTGGCTAAATTCAGAAAAGAAGCTCAACCAGAACAATTAGACAGAACGATCCTGTAAACTACTAAATACTGATTTAAGCACAGCGCGAAGGCAGTTTATTTCATTTTGCTCAAATTGGGGGCAGGATAAAAGGCTGTCTTCATTCTGGAAGTTCTGTCTCACACACCTGGGTCCTCTAGAAACAGAGTTCAAACCATGAAACTTAAGTAAAAATGTGTCTTTCAAGATATCTTAAAGCAGCTTTTAAGATAATAAAAATGAAGGAGAAATTGAATCATTTGAATGAAAGAGACACATTCCCAGGGATAAAACAGGATGATGACCACAAGGCATACATGAGCATGTAATTGGTTCACAAATACGATGAAAAATTCCAGGGGGTGGAGATAACAAAATAAACAAAGCAACACCCCTCTCCCTAAATGAGAGCCAGGAAAACCAAAACAAGATATCTCAAAGAAGAGAATCTCAGATTGCTCTGACCTAGCCATAGTCAGGCATTCAATAAAAGCCAAGTTTGCAGAGAAAGAGATCAATACATGCATTGTAGACCCTGAGAAAGCAACACTCAAACACACAAGGGAATATTGGTGAAATTATTAAGGCCACTCCATGTAATTAAAAGGGAGGTTTATTTAGTGGCATAACTTACAAATGAAGGGATAGGTAGGTTACAGGGTCAGGGGAAGACGTTGCACAGTCTGGCGGTGTTCTCTGGAGAACTCTGCTCAGTCTACCTCTAGTGTCCAGGGTCTGGGAACCAAGAGAGGGTGGCATTTCTGGATCTTGAGTCTTTAGGGCCCTCTTTTGGCCCCGCCTTGTAGGTGTGACAGTTACCAAAGCCTCAATGGGGGTTGGAACTTCCAGATCAAAGCTGGAATGGCTACCCACTACAAGGGAAGGTAAGAGTAGTCCCACATCCAAGAATTACTTGTCCCCAAGAGTCCATCAAAGAACAAACCAGACAAGTGAGAGCTAAATGGGGGAGCTTCCCCCAAAGCCTGACTGGGACAGGTGAACATATACACCTACACAACCAAGATCAAGCAGGAACAGTGGGACACGCAGAACACACATGTGCTAAATGACTCACTTGGCAACTGTTGATTGGAAAGTGAACAAAGTGAGAAGCCACTGCACACCCCATTTCACACTTCATCCACAGTGCATCACAAAATAAACAAGTCTACCAAAGTCACATACTAAGACAGCAAGACAAACAATAGAAATTCCTGTAACCATCTTAAAGTGAGTGGTGGAAGAATCAATGAGAAGAGGGAAAAGAGAAATGCACGCAGCTCACTGGGTTTATTATCATTCACAAGAAGAAATCAATAGCCATTGTCCCAAAATAGAAGGTTAGATATTCTGTAAATAGCTATATTCCTAAAGTATGCAGTTAAAATTAAAATTAAAATATTCAGTTCTATGAAAGGAACAGATGGGAAATTAAGGAAGGCAGACCATAATAATTAGAGTTTTAAGTTGCTATAACTATACCCTGAGCACACAGTGGCACGTAAGGCTTATGTGGCATTTCTAAAGAGACGAGTGGCAGAACTCGTATGGCAGGGGAAGAGCTGATTAAGTTCCAATGGAAAACCACTTGACACATGGACTACTCTGTGTGGAGCCTGACTGTAGACTATTGGCATTGTTATATAATTTCAATTTTGAATAGTTTATAGCTTCAAGTAATAGTACTTAACCTGTGGTTATTTAGTGATTAAAGAAATTCACTTTTTTTTCCACGTTCATGGCCATTTGCCTTATGAGCAAAAATGAATCAGTCAATAGAGCACCCTACCACCTTTGTGACATTATCTTTCAACTCTTAGTTGTGGTCTTATTGTCTGGTTCCTTCTCATCTTCCTGAATGTAAATATTGGTGTGCTCTGGGGACCAATGATTGGATCTTTTCTCTTTTCTTAATCCTTCAATTTTTTTATGATTTCCAAATATTATCACATATAGTATACAACCTTCCAATTTGTCTATTCAGCCATGATAACTCCACTGCTCCTCTTAAAGAATCTGAGCCCTGCTGCATGCATGGTTCAAGGAAGAGAGGCCCTACACACTTAGCTGTATGTTTCCTATCACTCTGTCTCTGGTCAAGTCATTAAGTCTTAGGTAAAACAGCAATAGCAATATACCCCAACATCCAGTTCCTGGTTTATTTTTAGTCATAGCATCCACCATCTTGTGACACATTTTATAAAGAAATAAGCTTATCATAGTAGAAGATAAAAGGCATAGTACATGTTCATAGAACACAACTGTTCTAGCATCATTGTGACGCTTTACAGAGGTTGTTATATAACACAGTACTAATGCAACCCAAGAAATAGGCGCTACAATTAACTTTTTTTTTAATAGAAAAGGCAAATGAAGCTGATTTCAAAGTCACACAGATAAGTGGGGCAAACCAGAGCCTGAGAAACTGTGGTGCCCTAAATCAACGCCCATGTTACCCATGACATCTTATCTCATCTCATCTTTCCATCTCCCTCCCTCCTTCTCTCTCTCTCTCTCTCTCTCTCTCTCTCTCTCTCTCTCTCTCTCTCTCTCTCTCTTTGTGTATGTGTTTCTTACAAAAATTAATTCTACTAATTCAAGAAATTTCTGTATTCCTTGTCCTAGCCCCAGCAGCTAGAGGAGAGACCACACATGTACCTAACAATTAATTAAACCTGTGAAAACCTGCAGCTCACCTCTTTTAAGCAAAGTTAAAAATTCAAGCTAATTAATTAAAAAGTCTTTGCTTATAGAATAATAAAAAATAGTTTTAGGATTTTTTTATTTTTTGTAAAACTGTGCATCTAACTGAAGAGTTAAGAATACATTATGAAACACATTGGGCAGAAGAATATCTAAACACTCTAAATTTGAAGGCATGTTTCCAAAAATAGTTCAGCCACATTCATCATTAAGAAAAGGACAGTCAGTTTGGTAAATTCATAAATCACCTCATGCTCCCATGTTTAAATTTTTCAGCAAAGATAAAGAAAAAAGCAATCACCTTATATGGGGACCATGGCAACTAGAGTGGGATGGAAGTAAACATTCAAACCATGGATGAAGCTAACAGATGTCGATTCCTTCAGCTTAGCAAGAGTGAGCGTGATACTAGTTTATGCCCCAAATGGGTTGATACTGAGTATGTCATCAGCTGTGTCAGGCACAAGCTGATCTTGTGTTTCTGACACACAGCACCCACCCTGGTATGTGGAGAAAGCCATTTACCCCAGGCATCTACAGCACATGACGGAGGTCATGGCTCCATGACCTAAAGGCATCAGGATGTGGAGACAGTACTGAAACCCACAGGAGTGCTCAGGCAGTAAGTCCTGGGAGCAAAAGGCATCAGGTCAAGGGCAAGAATCTGAGGAATATCAAGAGTAGTGACTGTTTCCAGGTTTGGACCTGCCTCCACTGAATCTACCAGGCTGAGCTGAATCCCCAGGAGAGTCCTTGCCCTGGGGGATATGTGAATGGGGGTGGGCTGGGGGGAGGGAGGGGGTGGAGGCAGAAGGAGGGAGGACATGGGAATCTGTGGCTGATATGTAAATTAAATTAAATTATAAAATTAAAAAATAATAAAAAAGAAAAACCAAAAAAGAAAAAAAAAAAAGAGAGAGAGACTCCTCCAGCAAGGACTGGCCCTCTGAGCCTCATTGCCTCCTCTCCAAATCCTGACGCACAAACCACAGCCCAAATAAAATTGGTGCTGTCAATTCCAAAGGTGGCAGGTACAGCAAAGAAGAACACACACACACACACACACACACACACACACACACACACACACAAAGAGTAGTGGCTAGCACTGCATATTTTGCAGGGTTTGTGTTCAGTAAACACCAATGAATGAGACAATGAGAAGCTGTTGCTATCCTGTGACTTTGAGAATCAATCCTGAGATGCTGACTTCCACTCTCTCTTCCAGGTTGATTTGGGGTGGCAGGCTACTTCTCTTGGGTTTCCATCAACACAGCAAATATTCACTTGCATTGAAACTTTGCAGGGCCAACAGTGAGAGACATAAAAATTTAAAATACCGTCCTTCCTTCCAGAGTGTAAAATTTGATTTGGAAAGGAGAGGATTCTGTCCACATTTGGCCAGGGATAACTCTAATAAGCCCTGGGCTAGAGAAACATAATCTGGAGCTCTAAGGTGCACTGAAGCCAGGGTGCACACTCACAGAGGAGATGCCATTGACCTGGACTGAAAGGCTAAGGAACAGGCAGAGAAGCTCTTTCAGGAGCAAATGTAGGGCTGTGTCAAAGTTCAAGTTTCCTTTGGGAAACCATCTGCAAAACAACTGAGAGTAAACAATGGAAAAGTAGGTTGGGAAACTGAAGGTTGTCATCAAATGTCGTTTGATAAATCTATCTATCTATCAATCAAATGATCTGTTTGTCTGTCTATCGATCATCTATCTGTCTATCATCTATCTATCTGTCTGTCTGTTTATCATCTATCTATTGAATGATCTATCTATCTATCTATCTATCAGTCATCTACCACTTACCTTCATCTACCATTTACCTTCCTATATCTGTCTCTCTTCCTTTAGAGTGTTGCCTTTTACTTTTCCACATTTTCCCTCCATTTTGTATCTCCTTGAACTACAAAGTAGACACTGCAAAACTCAACATAAAAATTTTAGTTTCCTCTACTAGTCGATTTCTTGTTGGAAAAGACTTTGAGAATTGGACATTCTAAAAAGTATTAAGCTCTGGAAGGGGAAGGGACAATTTAGTAAGTTTTAGACTTTTCCAGAAAGCAAAATCTGGTGATGTCTAATTCACTGCAGGATTTCACTTCCACGTTAGACAAGCCACTTTAGACAGAAATAGAACATGGCTTTGATAAATTACTTAAAGTCAAAGTCCATTAGACATTTGACTTTTAATAACCTCAAACCCCAGCCTAACCATCTCAAGACAGCTCTGTTATCGTGAAGTGGCAATCCAACTGAAGAATTCCCTGGGTAAGTAAAATCCCCAGGGAAGAACACTGACCCAGAAAACCTTCACAGTGCAGCATAAGTCTGGAGTCTCCCTAGTGTCTGGAACCAAGGAGTGAGTGAAGGACAGTGTCTTTGCTCCACACCTTCGAATTCTCGGGAAAGACACCCTTGTTTCCTAGCAGGCAGCCAACCTCACCTTGTCTCCCTTCCTACCATCAGCTGCACTGGCAACACTCACCTGAATGAAGATATACTCATCCTGGACAACCAGAGAGCTGATGTCAATGGAGCGGGCAAAGGGGCCACTCCGAGTTGTCTCAGCACATTCCTGGATCCTGCAGGTGAGGTAGTGGGCATCTGAAAAAGAAAGGCAGGGTGGCATTTAGCAGCAAGGTAAGTGACCAGCCAAGGCCCCAGCAGCACACAAAGATGGACATTATTGGGAATCACAGACTAATATTTTTTTAAATAATAATGAGATTTTACTTTCTTGTACAAAGAATTTGATATCACTACCCCCAAAATGGGGGTAATACCTAAGTTAGTCAAGAGAGTGGGGAAGGGGTTAATCCCATCTACTACTAATAAGAATAAACTCACTTAACTTTTGGAAGAACACATTTGAAGAAGCTATCAGAAATTTACATGCACATGTTTTATACCACCAATTTTAATTCAAGGAACATTTCTACAAAAAGACCCATATATTTTCACAAAGAGGTAAGGCGGGAATATTCATTGTGACATTATTCACAGCAATGAAAAACTGAAAATAGGCTAAACGTTCATGAATTAAGGAACATTTGAATGAGCTAAGATATAATATATGACAGTCTCATGCTGTTATTGAAAGATTTGCTAGCTACATATGTGTCAACAGACTTCATCCATATGCATTGTTTTACCATGTTTTAAATGTGTGTTTCCCATCATGTACAAGTATAGCCTAGTTAATGACTTAAAATATTTCTTTAGGTACATAGGCTTGTGCCATAATTATACAGAGTAATGATCTCAAGGCCTCATATAAAGATTAGATATGATTACTTTGGGATTGGGATAGACTTAAGATATTATATAATATTGTAGTATTGTCTGTGGTTTTCATATAATATACATCTTTATTATGTTTGTAACAAGAATACTTTCACTTACTATTAACATGAAGCTTGTATAACTATTTGCAAAAAAATTCTACATTTATAGTAAGAGTTATAGCTGAACAATCAAACAATCTCTTACTCTTAAGTGCATCAACCCCTGATGACAGTTATCCAACAAAACAGTGTTTTCAATTTCTTTCTCCTTCAAAAAAGCTACAAGTATGTCTCTGTGAAAAAATCAACCTGTAAATTGCCTTAAATATAGTTACTGTTCATTTTATGGGATTCTAAAATAAATGGTCAAAATGAAAAGTAGTTTGCTTTAAAACTATACGTGGAGAATCATTTTTTTCTTCATACTTAATTTCCCTTTAAAGTTAAAATAACAAAGAAAGTTTGTGGGTTGTTGTTGTTGATGATGATGATTATCAACAATCCATAAGCATAGCTCTGGTCTGGCAGTTCAGGCCTATAATCTCAAATAGTCAGGAGGCTGAGGCAGGCAGATCACAAGTTCAAGGCTGCCCCAGGCTTTAATGAGACCCTTTCTCAAAATAATTGGCTCTAGTTCATTATAGGCAAGCTGGCATGAGAACTTCTGGATTTCTCAGTAATGCTGTCTGTTTATTTTTAAGGTGAAATATTCTGATTTTAATTTTTATGGGCAATTTAAATTTCAAATGTAGTACAGGACAACTGTGTGGCTAAACAAACAAGACCACAGTCCACATGAGACCCAAGAGTGACTTTCTTCCCACCTGTGCCCTCTCAGTTATTCCCGTCCACCTCATGAGGGAGACAGACGTTTCGAAGCCCCAGACCCTGAACATGCAGTAAGATCGGTTTTCCAGTACTTTTGAGTGGGCATTGAGTGTCTCCCCTCCTTTGCAATCATTAGTAGATTAAGCCAAGGGTGGCCTGGCTTCCCTCTTCCTGCTGAGAGGAAAGGAGAAGACAGGGATCCCAGGCTGTGCTTTGAGCACAGGGGCAGCTCACCAGGGATATTCGTGGATATGTACCAGCTTACTAATTTGCTCCTTGAATAAAGCACCAAAATACAGCGAAAGGCCGCTGTAAACGTGTGTAAAAAAATCACAAATGCCGACATGACAACCTGTGTCCTTGTCAGCCAGTGTCTCAGGAAGCTCTTCACACTGGTAATCAAAGGTACATGTGGGAGGGACACTGGCTTATAGTCATGCAAAGACTCATTCTTTCTTGGCTATTTACTATGCTTTTTGCATTTGAACACTCTGAAAGAAGAATCAAGTCTTTTCAAGGCCACCCCAAACAAAATCAACACCTACCCAAACCTTGGCCCGTGACAAGGGGGAGACAGTGCCAAATGCATCCTACTTCTTGGCTCTGGTTCTGCTTGCCACTGTGCCGCATGGGATGACAGGTTCAATTTAACAGGACACAAGCACTAAAATGAGTTGCTGAAATCCACTTAACATTCAGGGACCTTGTCGTCTTTAGCCAGACTCATGTACTGGAAGTCTCAATGCTTTGATTTTCCAAAACTCAAAGATACAATAATGAGCACCATTGTACCCACTGCCTAATGAGAACTCAGTCGTAGGAGAATGGTGAATTATCAGGCAGTCTTGACTACCAATCAGAAATAACTGAGGGTCACAGGAAGACCTTTGGGGGTCAAGGATGAGCAGGAAATACCACTTGTCTTAGGCTCCACATTCCTAAAGGATCTCAAGTTGGAAGTATAGTGATAGTCTTCCCAAATGAGGGTAAATATGACTATATGTAAAAGTTCTATAATGAAACCCAGAAGGGTATTTATCATATACAATGAAATCCCCACACAAGCTTTTAATAACCTGACCTTGTTTGATTGTTTGTTTTTAGTAACACCAGGTACCAGACACAGGAAGAGACTCAGATTGATGGATCACCATGTGATACTTGAGGGCAAGGCAGTCCAAATCCTGGGCTTGCTTTGTATTAATTACCCTTGACTGAGTAAGAGCACATCTCATCTGGGAGGGGTCAACAATGTAAGATTGTTACCAGGATTCACTATATCATGTATTAAAATGCTGAGCGTATTGTGGAATACATTTTTTTTAAATTAAAATTTTTAAAAGTATAATGCCAGTTATACTTTTACTGGAAAGAAAAAGGAAAGGAGTTTAGTTATGCACATCCCTCATACACTCCACTAGTAACAAAGAACAGTCTGTTTCACTGTCAGGGAAGAAATGTGTGTGTTAATTGTTGCTGGAGGGCTTCTCTCCAGGTTCCCCAAGCCCCGCAGTCCCACAATCCACTTATAAAATAATCACTCAGATGCTTATATCACTTATAAACTGTATGGCCATGGCAGGCTTCTTGCTAACTGTTCTTTTATCTTAAATTAACCCATTTTTATAAATCTATACCTTGCCACGTGGCTGGTGGCTTACCGGCATCTCTACATGCTGCTTGTCCTGGTGGTGGCTGCAGTGTCTCTCCCCTCAGCCTTCCGCTTCCCAGAATTCTACTCTCTCCTTGTCCCACCTACTTCCTGCCTGGCAACCTACTTCCTGCCTGGTCACTGGCCATCAGTGTTTTATTTATATAGAACAATATCCACAGCAGTTAATACTAAAGTCATATCCTGAGTTTATATTGCTATAGACACCCTTTAAGTGCCAGGTATATGCAAAAGAAAAAAGGATGCCTTAGATGGGAAAAATAAAGGAGAAAAAAAGGGACATGGCTTTTGAGGTTAGACTGTGGATGGGAAAGTATGCCATGTAAAGAGGGAATCCTAGGAAACTCAATAACTTCACCTGGACTTGAGTGTAGGCAATGCCTCTGACCCACACTGCCAAACTGCATGCTGGGTAACTGACTGAATGTCAACATTATTATTGAGACTGAATTTTCTGTTCTTTATTTGAAACATCCCCAAGTGGAAAAACAAAACAAAACAACAACATTTTAGATACCCCTATGAGATACTCATTTAGATACCCCTATGAGAAAACCAGGTAGTGATTTTCCAAATGGTGAATGCCGATGACTAATATGTTTCTAAATGGAAAACATCTTTGTCATGCATTTCTAAGAGCTGATGTGGTGACTGCATTTACAAAACTAAAAGTCACAGTCAAACGATGTGTCTTCTGTACCATGAGCAGAAGGATCTGCTTGGTACCTCCGGAATATCTGGTCCAATTTCCAAGGAGGTGTGTACTGTAGCAGGATGTCTAGGGAAGGCCCCTCCTATGCCAGGTTGGGCCAGTCTCCAAGCATCCTCACCTACAGCACAGGAGTTTCTCATGGTGTGAAGGGCTGCCTTAGATGGGTTCACTCATTTCTTTTGTATCCAACCAAGGTACACAGGGAAGCTGCAGGCGTCAGACACTCATTGCTATTCTGGGACACAGAAAACACTAGTTCCTTTTCTCAAGTGATTCCCAGGCCAATGACAGAGGCAGCGTATTCACAAATGAATGCAACCCGGATTTGCACACAAGCATCCCGGAATTTGGTCAGAGAGAAAGTCTAACACCCTCCAGAGCCTCATTTCTTTCCATGGGGGCTGCATTCCTGCCAGAAGCTCTGCAGGGCTCAGGGAGACAGCTTTTAACTTTCTGAATTCAGAAAGGTGAGCTTCCCATCTGTACTGACAAATGCCACAGTAAAGTCTAGGTCGGGCTTTCCAGGCTTTCTCAAAAGAGTTACCTCCTTATACCAGCAGAACCATGGCTGTAAGCATCTTTTTCTCTTTGGCTGGCTTTATAAAAACCCGCAGTAAGTGGTACTTAAACAGAATTGAATTCTATTAAAAGCCTATACATTTTTGTTATGTTGAATTATATAGTGGCTTGTGATTACACTTTGCCTTTGAGATTACTAAATATTCAAACTTCCTAGACATCAGGCCTCTTGCCACCTCAGAGAAAAGAACTTTCCATGATTCGCTCAACTTCTATCCCTCTGGGTAATATACATATTGTCAGAAGTTGAAAAAGTGAATTAAAATTTTGAACAAAAAGCAAATTCAGCTCTTCAGGTCTGTTCTTGAGAAATACCCAAGAGCTGTTTATTTTAAATAACAACATTACTCTCAAATGCAAACACATAAAAAGAAGCAGATTCAAGGGGACTCTGGAAACTTCTTTAGCTTCTCTAATCCTATTTGTTGTGGACTGGAAAGTGGAGCTAACCTACTTACAGGAAGTGCAAATCAAAGGACGTGACATTGATGGAAAGGCCTAATTTAACATGGGAGGCACAGTGGATACTAAAACCAAACAAAAACAGGTAGTTCCCACCCCATCTGTTGTGCTTAAGACTTTCAAGATCTAGTGAAACTTCTAATACAGGAAAATTCCAGCAATCTCTGCCTCTGTATGACACAGGGAACAAGCTAGCAAAGTTACAGGCATTCAAACATCATGGCAGTCTTGTCTGACTTAATTGAAAGCTGTTTCTAATTCTAATGGAATAATCTATCTCTGGATATGATGTTGCATGATGGTGGAGGTAGCGCTGATTGATGATGGTGGTACTGATGATGGTTGTGGTGATGAGGATTGAGGAGGTGATGGTGGTAGTGATCATGGTGATAACAATGACAAGAACAGCATTTTGAGGAGCTCATTCTCAGTTGGCCAATATTTTAGGGTCATGTGCTTTAATTTATTTAAATCTTGCAATAATATGCAATAATACAATAAGGAGCAGTAATCCTGAATACTTCATTATCACCACCTCCAAGTTATTAAATGTCTTTACTAAGTTGCCAGTTAATTGACAGATTTCCCTGTGTTCCACATCTGAGACCTTAGGCGAATAGCAGAACTGGGGGCTGAACCCAGGTATCTTTGATAAGAATCTGTGATCCTAAATACTAGGTATTTGGAACACAGAAGGAAAATGAGAACCTAAATTCCAGTTTAGACCCAGACATGTTATCCTATGTTGACAACTTAGAAAATGATGCTGAAAAGTGATTCTTTTTTTTCTTTATTAAGAAATTTTTTATTCATTTTACATACCAATCATAGATCTCCCTCTCATCCCTCCCCCCACTTCCCCCAAGCCTTTCTCCCCCACCCACATCCCCTCCCATGGGGAGTCAGCAAAGCCTGGAACATTCAGTTGAAGCAGGGCCAAGCCCCTCCCCTCTGCATCAAGGCTGTGAAAGGTTTCCCACCATAGGTAATGGGCTCCAAAAAGCCAGCTCATGCACCAGGGATAGATTCTGATCCCACTGTCAGGGGCCCCTCAAACAGACCAAGCTACACAACAATGACATCATGAAATTTGTAGGCTAGATGGAACTAGAAAATATCATCCTGAGTGAGGTAACCCAGACTCAGAAAAACAAACATGAGCCTTTATCCAAGTAACTGATAGAAGCAGATGCAGAGGCCCACAGCCAAGCACCAGGCCAAGCTCCAGGAGTCCAGTCGAAGAGAGGGAAGAGGGATTCTATGAGCAAGGGGCATCAAGATCATGATGGAGAAATCTACAGAGACAACCAACCCAAGCTAGTAGGAATTTATGAACTTTAGACCAAAAGCTGTGGAGCCTGCATGGGACTGGACTAAGCACTCTGTATAAGCAAAAAACAATTCTTAAAAACATCTTAAAGATAATTCTGAAGTATTTTTAAACAAAGAAAACCCTGTACCCCCAATATAAAGTGAAGTTTCATTGTACCCACTCTAATTAAAGCAAAGGCCCTTGGTCTGCAGCTCCAGTAACTAAGCTTCCTCTGCACTTCATCTTAGCTTCTGAATTTCTAGAGAGTGATGCAGCTCTAAGAACAGGTATTTTAAGAGTCAGTGATCTATGATCCAAGGATTTAAAGTTTAGTCTGATGGACTAATAATCTGACACTGAGCTCAGCCCATTTCATTGTTATGTTTACATGGGATGCTGTTAAGAAGTACTGGGATAAAAATTCCTACCTCTACTTCTCCCCCATGTCTCCTTCCAGGCACAAGTCAAAGACTTCCTTTCCTCCCTCTTCCTGGCTGCTATACAAATGGAAGTCTTTTAGATAGGCACATTGGAAGGGTAGCCCAACTGCCTCACTCAATGTCCCCACTGAGCTGGAAGAAGCCAGATAGGTCATCACCCAATTCCATAATATCAGCTAGGATTACTTCTTCAGATGGGTGAATGTAAGAGTATCATAAAGGCCCATTAAGAAAAACTTCCTTCTGCTCAAGAGAATAGAATCTCTGGCCTGGGTGAGACCTAACAGTCCAGTTGGTCCAGGTCAATCAGGCCAAGGAACCACACTTAGGAAGGCAGGATCACCTTAAGCCACGTTAAATGTATGGGCAGAATCATTTTGTGTTTAATGGGAGTCTGTACTTTTGCCTGCCAGAATCCCAGCCCCCATTGTAGTCGCTATGAGCCACTGTGAGGTCTAGCTGGGCCTGCCCACCTTGCTGAGGCCTGTAGCAGAAAGGCACAACATTCCCTTCTTTCTGTCTCTTTTTATTTAGATGCTGGCCAGAATCTGAGTATGTTTTTTCTGATATTTTGGGCGTCCTTACTTTTGCTCTAAAGCCTCCCTCCCTCCCCAGCATGTGGCTGCCTAAAGTCCACGCTGGTTTAAACAGCATAGTATTTTTCCTCTCTACTTCCTTTCTCCACCTCCAGGCAGCTGCCGAGATTTATAGCTTGCCTGCCCCAGGAATTTTACTTTTAAATACTAAAATTGCCCTTGAGCTTAAAAATAAAATAGCATTGGGCTTTACAATGACTTATGAGATATTGGATAATGAGGCTTAATAATGGCATGGGAACAAGAGATGGTGGTATGTGTGGTTAAAGTGTGGATTCTAGAAATTTCAGGAACGGGAAAACAGTTAAAAATATTTGACAGTGTCTAGTTATACTTGCCATAGTGTCCTGACAAAACCCTTTCCTGGCTTTACCTGGAAATTATCAGTGAGGAAGAGTTCAGTATGACATGAAGCTACCTGTGTCATTGATGAGCTTGTTTTTTGCAGAACTAAATTCTGCCTAGCAGTCAATTTTGCTCAACAATAAAATCTTTGTTAACAAATTGATTAAAAACATATAAAGCAATAGATGAGGTATTACAAAAAGGCCAAAATCTCTGTCCAAGGTCAACTAATTTCTAAATGGGGCAGAAAGCATATCCAGTTTTCTTAATGTGATATACTCTGGATGATATAGCAGGTCAAAGCAGGACATGCTCACAAGCTTTGTTCATTTCATGGGTTCTACGATGCTCCTCTGCTATTTACTCAACCCAGAACCTTCTGAGGTGAACAGGAAATAGATAATACTCTGTTTCAGAGGACATTGCAGAGAAATTAGGATTCTTTTCCCACTGTTCTCACAGCATAAAGGTAGTAGAACCCTGGATCCAACTCACAGGCAGGTGCTTGTCCTGTTGTGTTTCAATTAGATTGTTTGCATCTGTTTCCAACATACAAGGTTTTATGTATTAGAATAAAATATATTTTCATCTAAGTTGACTTTATTTTTCCTTTGAAAATATAGCATTATAATATGATAAATTCTGGAAAGTTAGTATTATAGTTTTTAGAAAGGCTTTTTCAGATTTATTGTTTTTATTTTATGTGTGTGTGTGTATATGTTTTGAATACCCATGGAAGCCAGAAGAGGGCATTTGATCCCTTGGAACTGGCATTACATAGTTATGAGCTGTCATATGGGTGTTGGGAATCCAAATCTGGCCCTCTGGAAGAGCAGCCAGTGTTCATAACCACTCAACCATCTCTCTAGCCTCAAATGTTACAATTGGTAAAACAATTAGCTTGACACAAATTCTACATGAGATGTATACAGTCAGACATGTTACAAAGAAGTTGTAGTTTGTTTATCTCGATCTTTTTCAAGTCCTGTGAATGTAACTATATGTCCTGTGATTTCATGAGTATAGTCGCCATGTACTGAATACAATATTTCAAAACATTCTTTCCTATCCTTCAGTTCCTACATTCTTTTTGCTTCCCCTTCCAAGGTATGGCTGAGGAGTACACAAGGCTCCACTCCTTATTGAGGAGTCACTAGCAGTTTATAGATGCTTGGCCAAGGGAATCATTCTGTTTGGGGAATGGTCACTTGTAGATCTCCCATGTTCCAGTGGACAGTTCCATGCATATATATACATACATATATATACACATATATGTACATATATACCTACATATGCAGCATTAAATTGACTTAGTTACAAAAAATGAGAAAAGAAGAAAGCATGAAGATGGAAGGGAAATATGTTGGGGGGGGAACCTAGGGGGAGCTCAAGAGGGAACTGGGAGATAGATATGATATTACATTGTATACTTGTATAAAATTCTCGACAAATAAATTAAGAAAAATCTCAAAGGTATATACTTGAACTCTTGGGGTTCCATTGTTAGAACAGAACCTCTTGTTCACACAGATAAAATAATACTTTAACCACTGTATCTTCATGATCAAGAACAAAACCTGGCATATAATAGGTCATCTTTAAATATCTGTCCAATAGATGAACAACATTTTTGCAAATCTCAATTACTTTTATGGAAAACCTGTCCTTATTAACGGTTCATATGTCAAAACAGGTGGCCCCTGAGAGTCACCATTTGAGTATAAAATGCCCTGATGAGCTTTGGAGGCCAGTGTTTGAAGATGCTAAGAAAATTACTAACAGGGGCAGCAAAATACATCACATTAACTCATATCCCCAGAAAATTCATTTCTGGGGGTTCATTTCAATGAAAGTCTCTCTTGGGACCAGAAGTCAATTCCTCTGCTCTGGGAAATAGGAATGGATATGGCAGTAATGGAGCTTGGGGCTTTTCATCTTCCCAAGCCATTAAAATGCAAATCAGGGTTGGACAGAGACCTCAGACAGATCTCTGGCATAGTCTGACCAATAGCAGCACTCACATCCATCTGCTGTCCTCACTTCCATGTGCACCAGGTCTGCCTCCTTATCCAATCCAGACACCGACCTGGGGAAGAAAGGGAGAAACAGGTTGAGTACAGCCATTGGAAGTCCTAGAAATGTGACTGGTTTTAGAGACTGCCACTTGAAATGGTCACAATACACCTAGAGAGGTGTCAGTGAGTCAATGCCTCTTGAAAAAGAGTCCATGACATAACACTTTGAGTCTGAATCTCTGTCCTCAACCTATCTCTACTACTTTGTATTTGCTACGAAATTTTTCCTGATTCTCCCTTCTCCATCATCTTCTATCTGTCTTCTCAATTGTGACATTTTCCCCCTTGTCCTGGGAATTGAAAGTAGAGCCCTGTGCATACTCATGATAGGTAAGCACTCCACAACTAGCTGCACCTTCAACCCATGACACTCTTGAATAGCCTCATTCTTGCCAGATCTATGTCTTACACATAGAACTCCATTTTCCTGTCTGTTCTGTTGGCCTTCCTCCTGCCCCCAACACACACACACACCATCTGATCCTGTCTGTCTTTCTTTCTTCCTATTTTACAAACAACTTTTTTGATTATAAGCACTCAATATGGTGACCAGGAAAAAATTCTCCTGGTTAATAGGTTGAGAGAAACCTGAAGACTCAGGTCAACTAAGAGTCTGTATTTGGGATATTTGGGATATTTGATCACACTGTGAAGCCCGAGACTGTGCTAATAAATTCAACCTTGGATCATGGGGCAGAGCCATCAACCACTTGACAGGAATTAGGTATAGATAGTACAGAGGAGGCAGGGAAAAGGATAGCGATATCCACAGGAAGGAGTATGGAGAGACTGACAGACTCACAGTCTTTTGGTTTGGGACAAGTGGAGAGATGTTCTGTTGCTGGGTCTCCAGCCCAAAAGGAAGGCCAGCTGGTCACTTCTCGGCCCCTCTGAGCCAGCAGATTTCCATACCAACGTCTGACTCCTGAGTCTTTAGTAGTCAACACAATGATAGAGACTTAGTTAAAAACTACATTTGGTGGCTGTGGCAGGGCTAGTGCCGGAGGGAATGGAAGTCTCACCAGACCACAGCCTGAGTGGTGTGGTGCTGAGTGCAGGGCAAGGGGACTGAAGATGGTAGTTAAAATCTCAGTAGGTTGAGGTGCAGCCACTGTGCTGGAGAGAAAAGAAGTCTCTGTGGACACTCTTTACAGACCCTTCTCAAGGAACACCTGGGCTACTGTCTCCTGCCTTACACATCCAGGCCAGTATTAGACACAGAAACCCAGCTGCAAGGGCCAAGACACACACTGAAACATGCATGCACCGAAGAAGACAGAATCACAGTATCCAGTACACCCTAACTCACAGGACCTGTAGGACATGATCATCACAGGCGTCATTTCTGGGACCTACTGCAGGTGCGGTCAATGGCTCTATTCTGTCATAGCTTGGCAACTCCCAGTTTAAACCATCTCAACACCAGTTTTCTAATTTTTTCGGGCTTTGGCATGTCAGAAAAGCAAGTTAGGAAGCAACTGTTGATTAATAGACAGATTTACTGGCTGATAGTGAGAGAGTAAGAGACGTAGAAAAATGACAAACAGAGCTAAAATTCAAAACTCAGTCTCCACATCACTAATCCACATGCTTCCAATAGCCCTGGGGCGTTACTATATTACAGCTGCATTAGATGTCTGACATCTACACCAAGGGCTGAAGACACAGTGAAAAATGAAGCAGGGGCCTTTATGTCCCACATTCTTAGTTTATGACACCAGGGCTGCAAATGATATAAATTCGAGAAACTCAAATTATTTTTTGTTGATTAAAATAAAACAATAATGTCTTAGGAGACAAAACTTCAGTTATCTAAAACATTTACTTCCTTGAAACACTGCTTTTCCCCCAAAGCTAAACAACTGAGACCTTACTTTAATGGAATGTTTCCCCCAGTGATTATTGATGTATTTTGTTTTGTTTTATTTATTTCATTTGATCCTAACAGTAAATCTTGAACATGAGTATAGCAGGCATCATTTCTCATTATTTAACTGGAGGAGAAACTGAGGCATAGAGAACTTACTCATCTCAGATCATGTAAGGAACAAGTCAGAAGTTGAAAGATGCCCTGACTTCTGTATGGGGCAGTTCCAATGGACTGCTTACCTCCTACCTATCTATTTCTATGCCCCTTTCCCTGACAAGCCCCTACTCTTTCCCCATCCACCTGGCCCAAACCCACAGTAGCCCTTCCTTCTCCGTTTAAGGAACAGGCCCCTCTCTGTTCTAGCAGTGTCCTGGCCCCAGCGGTTCAACAAACTGGCTACTCATAATTACCTCAGTAGAGGTAGAAACCAAGAGATGTCTGAGGCTTCCTGCCTAGATCTGTGAAGCCAAAAACAATGAGGGTGGATCTACAGCATCAGTGTTTATTTGTTTTGTTTTGAAGCCCCCAGAGGATTTCCATCCTGGAAAACCCAACAGCCCTAAATAAGGTTTCTTGGCACAACCTTAGCTGTGACCCCCAGGTCCAAATCCAACACAAAATGCCAGGGTAAGTCTGGTTGTAAGTCTGCATTAGTCTCAGGGTTCTCAGCTTAGCACAGTCAAAATCTATTACTAAGTAGTTCTCTATTATGGGGTTTCTGCTGTGCACGGCAGACTGTTTACAGAATTTCTAGTCTCTACTAGATACAGCAGCATCTTTGCAGTTGTGACAAGCAAGAAATGATTCTAGATTTTGTGAACCATCTCCTGGTGGGAGATAAAATCACTCCCATAGAAAGCCACTGCCTTTGCTAGACACTTAATTGCTGCCTGGACTTTGTACCATCACTGCTCACAATGCAGCAAAAATAAGTCCTTGGATCTGCATTTTCTCACCTAGTGCAAACAATAATGCTTCCATGCAGCCTGTGAACTACTGCTATTTTGGAGCATGCCATCTCACCAGGAAATTAGATTACACTGAACAGACACAATCAGGTCCCTTTCCTTAAAGTCCCAAGCCCCACTCTGGAAACACAATGTAAACAATATGCCAACAGAGCAAGCCCAAAACAAAACAACAAAGTGAACATATCTCATGGGGTCTGTTGGGGTAGGGGAGCGTGGCCGCACAAGGGATGCTTGTGTGGAAATGTGTGGGGAAGTGCACACAATAACAATGACAAATGCTAATGAGTACAAAGAACATCTAGTATCAGACATTGTGTTTGGTATTCATAAGCATTATCTTAATTAATCGTTGAAATGAGTTTTTAAAGAAAGTACCATTCATCTAATTCTCCTCTGTGGTAAAGAGGATAATAAGAGAGATTAAGTGATGTGCCTGAAGCCACATGATGATAACAATTCACAGATACTGAGAACACACATGTGGTGGGCACTATCTTATGCAGAAATCCTGGTCTCATTTAATTCTCATGCCATCTCTAGGAGTTGGGAATCAATCTCTTCCTCTTTTTAAAGAAGGCACAATCAGGCATTGAGAGCTTAAGCAACTTGCCTCCAGTCATCCAGCTAAGAAGCAGCAAGAGTGGGCTTAGGCCAGGTGTGTGGCTTTGAGCCAGAGCTACACTTCTGCCATAAGCTTCTGCACCTATCCCGAGGGAGAATAGGATTTGAGCCCAGCCACTTCTAGAACAACTGGTCTCAACTTGTGGGTTTTGGAATGACCCTTTCACGGGGGTCGCCTAAGACTGCCAGATATTTGCATTATAATTCATAACAGTAGCAAAATTACAGTTATGAAGTAGCAACAAAAACAGTTTTATGGTTGGGGGTCACCACAATATAAAGAACTGCATTAAAAGGTTGCAGCATTAGGAAGGTTGAGAACCATTGCCCTAGAGTTAAAATTCTATCCAACATGTCCCTGTCCCAAAATATAAATTGTACATAAAGTAGCATTGTGGGCATATTCGGTATATGTCTCTCATCTTACCAAATATTTTCTTTCTAACTACTCAGACTAGGAGTCACTTATATTGGTGATATTCCATAAGAAAGGAATGTCAGAAATAAATAAAAAGAGCAAATAGGTGAATGCAAATGGTAGAGGAATAGTGAGTAGTGAGTAGAGCTTTTTGAAGTGAAAGATAAAAGAGTTGACGGAAAGCCTGTCTGTAGATTGGCCTTACTCTTGTTGTCTGTGAGAATGGAGAGGTCTTCAGTACCTGAGAGGAGCTGCAATGATGCCAGGGGCAACTGGAGATGCATGAGAGGCATGCTCACTCAGATGTCAACCAAGTGAATAAATGATCCTGGGATTTCTTCCACCTCCAGTATCCAAATTCCTTCATCTTCTGGGACTAACACTGCAACAGAGGATGCTACCAGGCCAAGGCCAATATCCACAACAGAACAGACCACAAGGGAAATAACACTCTGTCTTTGTCAGGTTTTTGTCACATGACAAGAAAAAGAGCCTAAAGGAAGATTTTGACTTATAGTTTCAATCTGTTGTTAGCTGCTCCATTGCTAGAAGCCTATGGTGACAGAGCATCATGATGGAGAAATTCTTTCTCACAGAGGGAAGTTCTTCTTTGCTCACAGAGACTAAGAAACAGAGAAAAGGTCTGAAGATAAGATATACCAGCCCAAGGCACATGCCAAGTGAAGTTCTTTCTCCAACTAGGCTCCATATCTTAATAGTCCATCCAGCTCTAAATTCATTAGTCACCTATTAGAAGCCTATCTGCTCCAACCAAGCCTTCAGCTCAGAAGCCTGCAGAGGTCCTTTTCAGACTGACCCAAATCAAATCATATTCCATGTTATTAGTGTCTGCAACAGGGCAAAGATATAAGCATCTCACTGAAACTGCATGGAAGAAAATTCTTGGGACTTTTCTACAGAGCATCAGGTGGTAGAAGACAATTGTACCAGGACACGTTATTACTCCCATACTATAAACAAGTCATCAATAGCAGCTGTATTTAAATATGTTATATTTCCGGTTTTAATTAAGCTACTTTAAAACAAAATTCCATGGAACAAGATAGAATTAGGATATTATAATCATATACAATCTATTAAAATCTTTATGAAGTTTTAAATTCCTCAACCATGAATTCTTCTGCTATGCAGCTCTCCTGAAACGTAACAACCACAATTGGGAAAAATTAATTTTTGGAGTAGGCCTCATCAATCTTCATCAAGAAGAATTTTTCCTCTCTTTGCTATCAGCTCCCCAGAACATTCTGCATGTGTGTGCCAACACTGATCTTCAGTTTCCATTGTCATAAAATAAGAGGATCACACTAGCTTCAGAGAGTCCTGGAGACCAGACTGGCTGAGCAGTGAATATTTAAAACCCAGCTGATGTATGGAAAGGACTCTATTTTAGCTATCATTATGTTCTGTGAAGAACGAGATACACTAACCTGCCCGATAGCCCACTGTCCTTTCTTCCTTTTCTCAATCCTACATTTGCTGACTGCCGGATAATGACAGTCTTCTGAGAAGCAGACAGGAAAAGCCCCTCTATTACATGGTTCAGCTGAGGCACCCTCGGCCTGTGTGGACTGGTCATCTGATCACAGTCTCTGGAAAATGACTCTTCATGAGGGCTCTTTAATAAGATATCAGCGTTCTCCTTGGGTTAAAAGATCATGCAGTAGGTTTAACTAACCTTTGCATCCCTATGAGGATCATTGACCTCAGATTTCATTGTTAAATAATCTATCAATGTATTCAGTCACAGGGTTTGTCACAGGGAAAATCATCAGTAAATTTTTGTCCAATGAGTAATGAAAACAAATTCAGTAAAACAACCTTCATAAGACCCTGCCTGAAGCATTCTTTAACTTCGAAACAAACTTATCTTATATCCAAGAACAGACCCCACTCTCCTGTGCTTGAGAGATCTATCTGCCTGTGTATCACTCACTTTCTTCTAAGAAAGGGGAGATTTAAAAATAAATAAATAAAAACAAAAACCTAGTCAGAGCAGCCTAATGTGTGAAGCAGTTTCCTTTTAGACGTATTTGTCATTAATCTGATAACAACTGATGAGCCCAGTGATGGCATCGAAGATTGAGGGAAACGCTGAAGGGAAGGACAGTGATTGTTCTCCTAAATTGGAAGCCTTTTCAAGCTCTGAGAAAAGACCAAGGACACAGGAACAAAGAGAACTACGAAGCCACAGTCAAAGCTCCAGGGAAGACACTGAACTCGGCCCCTAGAACCCACACTCAGACATGACTGATAGGAGACTGGCAAGGAGGCCACGTGATGGCCAGCTTATTTTTAGCAGCAGCACTCTGTGAGAGCAGTCTTCATGTCTGTTCACATAAAGTAGGTCAGACAGGAACATCTCAGGATCCATGACAGCTCACCTCAACAGGACAGTCCCCAGGAGAGCTGGACACAGCAACCTTTGAAACATCTCAGTCTAATCCAGCTCCTCATTTCACAGGTCAGAAAGCAGCCTGTGGTTGGTGTCAAGTGAAACTAGATCCAATTTGGAACTCCTCTCTCAGCCTCTTCACAGCACACTTGGCCATCAGGAAAGAGTGGTGGGCTGAGAGCCTAGGCTTTTTTTTTTTTTTTCCCTCCTCTGTCTGTGTGGGTATGAATTCCAGGGCACAGATGTTCTAGAAACAGCAGAACCAGACACTGGGAGAGAAAACCAAAGCCACAATACTGATGGATAAGGTCAGAATACCCATGCTTTACCGACTGATCATCTAGACATTTAAATTACAAAATAATTCCATGAATAGTATCTTAACTGAAAATTATAATTGCAGACATGAATACAGGTCACTATGATGTTTTGATATATGTGCACAATATGCAATTATTTAAATTAAGTTAATTAGCATATGTATAAACTCATCTTTTCGTTTCCTTTGTGGTCAGACATTTGAAACTGTTTCCTATTTTGTAATGAGTATTATTAGAGAGTTATCACCTATCAGGCCTGAACTTATCTCTCAAATACGTACCACAGCTTCCTCCCCCAAGCTCTCTACTGGGAATACAAATTCTACTACACACTCCATAGTTGCTCTTATGGCTTAGCTCAATGTCTACTTCCCATGTAAGCTCCTTGCACTGACTTTACATTACAGTTTCTTGGGGAACTGTGTCAAAATTGTTAAACACCAAAGCATGGCCCTACCCAGGTGATTCTGGTTCAGTTAAACTGGTGCAATAGCTTTCCTTTCTGATTCTTGCAGTAGTTGTAGCAATACTGGTGTTCTGGGCATTAAAACAGGGATGCTCAGATATATCTTTAGCGTTTCTGACCCAGGAGGTCGAGATAGGAACCTAGAATTTTCATCCTTAAGAAGTCCATAGATGATGCGATGATGGTGATAATGAGGCTTAGACTTTCAAGAGCACTAGGCTGGGGTAACTCAGGGGCCAGGAGCTTGCAACAGACAGAGCTGAGAACCACACATTAGAGCCCCATACTCAGCTTTGGGTGGTGAAGGCCATTTCCTTCCACATATTAGTGATGTAGGTAAGAACATACATTCTGCTGTCAACCCAGACTGAGGTCTTGGTCACACAATCTGCTAACTGTAGGATCACAAACACTGTATCTTATCTTCTCCATGCCTCAATTGTTTCATTGAACAATGGAGAAATTAATAATTATTATTATATTATAAATTACTACATGTGATAATTATTATCTATGTTGTTATATATTATGTGATATATTGATATATAATAATTACTATAATTATTAATATAATAATTATTATTATTATTAGGATGGAGAGAAAATTAAGTTGGTAAAGTACCCACCATCTATTTAAGCATAAGATTGATCCTCAGAATCCATGTAAAAAACTGGGTGTGGAGACACATGCTTGTAATCCCAGTGCTGGGAAGGGAGGCCGGGTGGATCCCTGGAGCTCACTGGCCAGCTAGCCTATTCTAATCCTATCTCCAAACCCAAACAAACAAGAAAAGACAGATAAGGTAGAGCATTCACAAGAAACGACTCAAGGTTGATCTCTGGCCTCCAGACTACACACATGTGCACACACTTGCACATGCACTGGTACACACTGGTGTGCTCACAGTCACACATAAATACAAAATAATGCCTTTATGAAAAATAAGCATGTAAAATACTTAGAAAAGCGTGGCACGTGTTAACAGTTTTCACTGTACAGTGCTCACTACTAAAGTACTCCTGTCATAGCCATTGCAATTAATAGATTAATGTGTCAGGACATCTACATTTTTAAATATATTATCTCCATCTTTAATCAAACCTAGAGATCAACAAAGAACTTCTCCCTTTCTTTTCAGATGGGCAATGGAGATTTTTGAAGTTCAACTACTCATCCTTTGATAAGCTATGAAGAGCAGAAAGATCCCGGCTTCAAACAATCTTATTCTACTGTCAGCTTGATGTGCTTCATGTTGTCCTTCTTCATTATACTCTCCTTAAAGACAGCCTCTCCATCTGATTAAATCATGTTTTTCACTAGTGCACAGCACCATATCTTGTACTGCATTTATTAAACATCTATCGAGTAGATAAATACACATGAATAATAACAGCCTAGCAATATGTTTACGATGAGTGTTGAGGACAATTCTGTAATACAATTAAACAGATTTCATTCATTTAACTAATCTTTAAACAACAAAGTGAATGAAAACTTCATTTTAAATCAATGTGCTGCGATTTCCCCATTCATCCTCAAAGCAGTATCGGGTCTGTGAAACCTAGTCATCTGTGATTGGCTTGACAAATGCGATCATGCTGTGAAAATGCCACAGCGACGCCACCTCAGGGGTTTCCTGCAGCTGAAGTGACCATGGCTCCTCTAGTGGGCGCTCTGAGGTCACAGTTAGCCCTCTGCCTTGATCAGTCTCTTGCTTGCTTGTTCTAGATTATCAGAGCTCTGCATACCGACCCCCACATCCACGTGTGCATGATATGCATCTGCTCTCTCTATTCTAAAGAAATCAGGGCTAGAACTCCTTCCTACCTGGAACAAACAGGTTCTTTCTCTACACTTCAGTATTGGATTGACAGACAACAACAGCGTGACATGGCACAGAGAAATTCATCTTGAAAGTTTTAAGTTGAGAAAAGAAAGAAACAGGCGAAGAGAAGAGCACTCTGTATTTATTTATTTATTTATTTTATTTTTTTTTTTTTTGTGTTTTTTGAGACAGGGTTTCTCTGTGTAGCTTTGTGCCTTTCCTGGAACTTGCTTTGGAGACCAGGTTGGCCTCAAACTCACAGAGGCCTGCCTCTGCCTCCCGAGTGCTGGGATTAAAGGCATGCGCCACCACCACCTGGCTATGTATTTTTCTATATTTCAGGAACAGGGTTTTCCTGGGTTCTAACTGCATTTCTTATCTTGGATACTAATTCTCTAAGTAAAATTATCTGTGATAACAAAGAAAACTAAAAGAAAAAGAAAAAGGAAGGTAAGGAGACACTGAGGAAGGGGTCTATATTCAACATGTAATATATGCTTCTAAGAACAAATTTTAAATGACTAAATTATTCATAAAATAAAAGAAATTGAAATAAAAAATCCTCAGTTTATATCTCATATAAATCTCATGTAATAGGCTAAGTACTTTTTATAAAGCCTTTGTATAAGTTTTATATAAAAACAAAGGCTCATACTGGGCTAAAAATATAATGTAAATCCTACCAAGAAAGCAGTTAGAAAAAATAATCATGACCTAATCTAATTTAATCTCACCTCTTTTCAAGTTCTGGATAGTTAGAAACAAATCCTTCAGCTGAGGGAAGTACACCCAGGTCATATCATATATGTCAAGAGGCCATTTCCAAAGACAAGCAAGCTCAACTCAGCTGAACCTCAGCGAATCAGAACCAGTGCCATGATAGAAGCTGACTAGGGTTATATAAACTGAGCTTTGGTCAGTGGGATCTCAGGACTGGGCTATGCAGTAACAGATCAATAAGAACTTACCTGCGGACTACTAAAGCACGTTGCTACTATGAACATAGACAGCAATTTTTCACTGGATATCTACTATGAGTGAGCACTCAGTGTGATGCCAGGTGATGTATTTGTTTACATATAAGGCTGTTACAATCTAAGTAACTCCTGTGAGTCGTTCCATATTTCAGAAAAAATGAAACCACCTACAACAGCCTGTGACTCACAGAGGATGTGCTCATTCATTAAAAAGACCACTTTCAATTACAGAGACCAAGTTCATTACAACATTTCCTGAACAGAGAACAGTCAGAATCATTGTGTCTAGCTATATGACTTTGGAATGTCCTATCTCCAACCAAGTTATCTACCTCCTAAGCATGTCCTATTCCTTTAATAGGTGTTTATGGAGTGAGACATTAGGAGCATACTGGGAGGGCAAAGTCGATCAGGAAAGGTTTCAGGAGAGAGATTTGGTGTTAGAACGTGTGGGACTAGATAGAACATAGGCAGGATAGGATCCAAGGCTTATGTTGGGAAATGGTTTGCAAAGGAAGGGTATCTGGGAAGAAAGCACAAGAAGTCACTGCAAAAAGAGTAAGAAAGATGTTGGAGATATTGCAGTCACTGAGACAGAAATTTGTGAAAATACATTTTTAAAGCTTTTAATACAGATACGTATGGGTGCACAGATAGCAATTTTTAAGTACATATCCATATGTAGACAAGTATGCATACCCATGCATACTTAGTTTATGGGCTGTGTACATAAAATTTACAAAACACTGCAACCTGGAGCATGTATGACTCTTAACCAAAAATAACTCGGGAGGTTCTGTCACTGCATCATTCACCAAGCAGCCCTTTGTGCCCAGTACTTACATGGGATGAACCAAAGAGCAAGAACCCAAACTCAGGATGAAGGCAGTGTCTACTTCATACCCGAACTCTTCCATGAAAGACCAAGGGAGACATTTATATTGGCAATAATGTCTGAATTTCAGTGGAGAAGAGGACCACTCTGTGACCCTCACCACTACAGTCCTGCATCTCTTCGGATTGTATCCCTCTCATATTCAGCTATCAGGGACCTACATTTTTGCAATGCCAAAAAGAAAACCATGGACAGAAAATGTCAAGATGAGTCCAAGTGGGTTCTGAATGCCCAGAAGCTCATATTGGTATAGAAAGTGGCTCTAGGCAGGCACCTCAACATCTGGCACACAATGCCAACAGTTTGCCACACGGGGGAGTCTTCAGAAGTGAGTTACATTCAAAAAGCCACACAGCACAAGTTGAGAAAGACCAGGGCTTCTTTCACATCTGGTCTCTGATGTCTATGACTTCACAGCTCAGGAGCTCCCCAGTCTTTGCACTGCCCTCTTTATGCCTGACTGTCATGAATTGTCCCACTACGCCTCCCCTTGGCCTTAATGAAACAGGAACTTCCTGTTGGTGAGGTCCAGATGTCTCACTCACCATCTGAAGAGTGCATACCCATCAGTTCATCAAGAACCAGAAGACATAGAGCAGGACCTCAGCAGATGAAGGAGCTGCTGACAGGAGACACCAGCACTTGGTAGTTTGTGGATCACAGCCACACCACTGTCTAATTTCAATATTGTCACTCCCATTACACAAGAAGCCGAGTCCCTAGAGATCCTTTGGCAACTTAACACAGAGCTGGAGCTTGTACTGGGCTCTGTGGACTGACTCCACTACTCTCAGGGCTGAGCTTTTGAGGCTGTCTCTCAGATAAACCTCAAGGCCACATAATTAGATACAAGATTATGTGGTACCGACTGGAAGTGTTGGAAGTACTCAGAGAGTTAATTAAAAAGGCAAAGGGCATTAAGGAGACAGCTTGGGAGGGTGGGTGAGGAGGACAGTTTGTGGAAGTTCTACAGAAGAAAGAGCAAAGAACCAGGTGTATTTATAGACTAATAATGTGCAAAAGGGTGAAAATGTGTCGCCTTGGGCAATTCTCATCAAGTTAATAGATGTTGCCAATTACTGTGGTAACATTTTTAATTGTATCTCAGCTCTAAAGAGAATAAAAACAGAATTTCACAGTCTTTGCCTCAGGACTTTTAGGGGCATGCATTCTGGTGCATTATAACAGTGTAGACATACTAGTGTGGAGTCTAGACTGACAGACCCTTTACAGCTATGTCGAGGTAAGACTATGGCTGGGATCCATGGTTAGAAAAAGGATGTCTGCCATAAGTCCATTTACATAAATGTGTCTGGAAGACAGCAGCTAACTCTATGAGGGAACAGAGGTGGGAACCCCATAAAAAGACAGTAACCATTGCTCCACATCCTGTGATAATGTAAAGGTATTTGTTCACTACTTATGAGTCATCTTATGATTGATCAAATGATGCCCATGTCAATCATCTTATTTGCTACACATTACAACTGACTTGATTATTATTAAATAATGCTTCTTCTACTCTACATCAAAGGAAGGAGTTTGCTTGATATGCTCACCTAGATAACACCACTTTTTGGTAACAACCCTGATATTCAGTTATATTTTGGGACAAACATTCAAAATTCCAACAAAGGATGTATAGTTTTGTGTGCATTTTACCATCAAGGGGCTAAAGGCTGAAACAGGAAAAATGTCTTGTCTAAGTCATCATCACTAATAAACAACAGCTCCAGACTCAAACCCAGAGCAAACAGCTTAGTTTCCTAGCTCATCAGAAGGTGAATTTGTAGCCTGTCAGTGTCCATGAGACAAAGGGTTATGGAGGAAGGTCGACTGGCAACACATATCAATCAGCCACTCAGTGCAAGTATCTTACTCCCTTCTATATCGTCTAATGCTAAGAAGGAGCCTATGCAGGATGCACCATTGGCCCACAAACTAAACACAGAAACAGAGGCATGTTTTACAGAAGAAATTAAGTGACTGGCTCAGCATTCTTCAGGTCACAAGGAAAAAAGAAATGATTCAAATATTGACAGTTCAACTTCAACAACTTCTCTTGACTTCACAGTTGCTCAGAGGCACAGCCCTAGTTTATTGTCTCAAATGGTGGCAAAATTTGCTGTTCTATGATGCTTCTCCCCAACCAAACTCCATCTGGCTCCTCACTCAGTGGTCATCTCTCTGATCTCTGTATCTAGTTGTCTCGTGCTCATGCCTCACCACTTACTCAGGACCCAAATGGGTTTGCCTTTGTTATCTAACATCCTAGGCTGCACAAACAACCATGAAGATACTGAGTACTGAGCCCATTAGCCAATGGAACCCAAAGACCATTAACTGAAAAAAATAAAGGGCTCTTCAGTAACAAGCTAAAACAACCTGGGAGGAACGGCACAGCAAGCCACTGCTAAGCAGTCATACCCACTAAGCATGTTCTTCTTGCTGCATGGCTTTCCCACAGCATTCTCTAAGCACAGAATACATGAATAAAGTATTTGCTTAAGCCTGGAAGCAATCATTACTTATGTGCCCAGTTATGAAATCTGCGGATAGCTCGTACCACAAGTCTAAGCTTCTCAGTTTAGAAAGTCGACTGTGCTTTTGAGGTCAGCACTGAATCTCTTCTGCCTCATCCTTAATTGCACCTTTTCCAGTACATATGAATAGGAGGTGGTGTCAGACAATGGTGGAATAAACATGATTATTACACTTAGAAAGACCTGGGTTCAAATCCCAGCCATACTATCAATGGCTAAATAAGCTTTATTTATATACCCTGACCTCTCAAAGATTTAAGATACTTACTTCTGAAGAGAGAACAATAGAAGTGGTTATTGAACAGGGTTGCTGTAGGAATTAAACTAGGTAATTTTAATAGTATGGTACTCCTATCATAGGCTAAGGAATACGAAACATATTTTAACCATGAGTCTTTCTGTTCTTCCCCAACGATTTCTGATTCTTGACCCTAACTAAATCATGTAGACTTCATTCCATTTTATGTACTTTTTGTTTTGTTTCATTGAGATGGGGTCTCTTTATGTAGCCCTGCCAGGCCTGGAACTCACCATGTAGAGCAGGCTAGCCTCAAATTCACAGAGATCTACCTGCTTCTGCCTCTTGAGTGTTAGAATTAAAAGCATGAACTACCATACCTTCAGACCATTTTATGAGCATAGACACTGCTGTATATACATCATTGGCTAAGGGAATAAAAGGTCAAATCAAAACCTAATATCCATAGGTAGAGCTCAGTAACCTGCCCTTCACAAAAGTTTTCCACTCAAACCCTAGCATACTACAGACGCAAGCTGAAACAACTCTCAGACCTTGGAAATCAGAGTACAAGATGAGCATGCATAGCCTAGGCACAGAGCAGTCGCCTCCTGAGAAATGATGCTCACACCTGCAGCCATCGGCTTGGGAAGGCTGCCTAGGGGAAGGGAAAGAAGTCAGACCCTCCGGGAAAATTAAAATTAAAGTGAACCAGACGCTCCAGAACCCTCCCATGGGAGTCATTCGGCTTAGTCCTGGGCTGGGGCAAGATCACTTAATAGGCTCTTTTTCATCTTTAATTTCTCTGATTCAGAAAGTTTACAAGATCAATTGCTAAGAGAGCTAATGTGAGGAGATGAGGCAGCAAGATGCAGAGGGCCCAGAGTCAGCTAATTCCTTAGCTTCTAACTAGAGTCCACAGGGACCCACTTATATAAAGCCTGAGCACTCCTTGCCCTGCTCAATCACCCCTCCCATCCCAAACCCCTCTAAATAAAGAATTGGAATTGCAACCCAGCAAGAATAGCATATCAACCGCAAGTTGCCCAGCACTTGCCAAGAATCCCAGTAAATTACCATTCTGCCCCAGGTAGGACTTCAGTTGAGGGTCTTGTCCGATTAGTCTTTAAACCAACAGGCCCAGGGACCTTCTGTCTTCAAAATTATCCAAAACAATGTAGTGCCATGATCAAATCAACAGGCTCCCCATCCTCATGGGTTTAAGTAACATTTCTACTTCCTTCTTAAACCTTCATCCTGGTTTCTTCATCAACAGTTGAACATAAAAACAAAGATTTTTACCTGCTATACTCATCATTCACTGCTCATTAAGCTTATGTACCTGGATTAAGTATTATGAGAACTCATGGATTCAGGATCAAGGACTAAGAGAAGTTGAACAGACAGTATGAATCTTTTGTGTGGCAAGGAGAAGTGGGCCTGTGCCAGGCTTAATTTTTGCTAATGTCTTCTGATTATTGTATCCCTTAAGAGAGGTGATGAGCTTTTTACTTTTTACTCATGTTTTAAGATCAATCCCTTCCTCCATGCCTGTTTTACAGAACTCCACAGGAAGAATACCAACTGATTTCTGAAACAGCATGGAAGAGGAAAATCTGCCTCTCATGCAGGAGACTTCCATTCTCCAAATGGAAACACAGCCCAGAAGGAGAACAGCTCCCATCAATTGCTCTGGACTATGCATCCCCCAGGATGCCTCAATTTCCATAACAGGACACTTGCTTTTCTTCACCATCATTGTCTGCATATTTTCCTTAATGATAGAAGAATTAAACGGAACTTTTTCTGCACAGCTGGCTCTGGGGGATTCTGCAAAGCCTGGAAAGGAAGTTTTCAATTTGTTCACTTGCTGAGAATAAATTCTGCCTCATATAACTCTTGACAAATTGCCATTTTTAAAGGGTTTGTTAATTTCCAATGAGCAAATGGCATATCGGATATTTTGTTTATTCAACAGATGCTCCTGAGCAAAACCAATGGTTCTTGTTTAACAAACATGGAAACATCTTGTCAGCTTTGCTGAGGCCATCCTATTTGATTATCAAGGGAGTATCCTGAGGATTGCAGGGAAAATAGACGGTGTCTCTTTCCATGCAGAGTTCTCAAAGGGGACATTAGTTCCATTGAAAGAGTTGATGTGATGCTTTGTTCCTAGGCTGGGAAGCAACTCTCAGGCAAAGGACCTGTGTTTAGAGAAGCCACCCAGCTCTGACTCAGATGTACTTTGTGCAGTAAATCTCCTAGACACTGAATTTGAAATACACTTTAAAGGAGACACCATCTGAGACACAGGAGTGGTACACAGTCATGAATGAATCTCAGCTTTGAAGTCAGCTTAGGTTGGACCCTGACTCCGCCACTTATTGTATAAACTTGAATCAGTTATTTAATCACACTCAACCTTAGCCTCCTCGATGAAAATATAGGTTTCCTAAAAGCATAACAGTCAACAATGCTGATGATAGTGATGTATGTTCATCCTCCTAATCCTGACTATTTCAGAGGATTTTTAATGGCACTGAACCCATGAATGAGCCCCAGGAACAGAGAGACAGGGCCTAGGGAGGAACCCAATTCTGTGTCCTCCATTATCTGTAAGGCATAAATGTGATGTGTTTGATAAATGGGATGGCTCAAGTGACTCCAGTTGGAGATGAAATCCAACCAGACAGTGGAGCCCTTCTAAGCCTCCAAAAGTCAGCCTAGCATCAGTGGCTTCTAGTCACTGAGCTCAAGATCTAACTGGACTGAAGGATGCTCTGGGACATGAGGGCTCAGAAAGAGGGAAAGAGGCCAGCTTGCCCAAGAGCACATGAGGACACACACACAGAGAGAGACAATGGCTGACCTCTGTCAAGTCTGAATGCATGATGATAAATCCATCTGCTGATGGATACAACATAAAACTGTGTATTAATTATAGGAGAGACAGCATTCCAAGGCCTCCCTGCTGGAATAACTCACAGAAAACTACCTTGGAACAACATGTAACTCACCAGAGAATTAATTTGCTCCACACTTAGGAAAGCTGCAAAGTGAAGTCGACCCCAGCTGAGCACTGCAGGGTCATGTATTGCCTGAAGGAGCTGCAGACTTATCTCAGCTCATGGAAAGGCTACAGAAGGTCCCCCAGGCATGGTTAGTTTTATGATGGAATCCTCACAGCTGCCCTTTGAGGCAGACATCCCTGTTATCAGCATTAGGCAATCCAGCTCAGAAAATCTGCTCACAATACTGAAGATTTAATAGGTATTGGGGATTGGGGAGGGGGGTGTCTCCTTGAATTTGCTCTGAAATGTGTGAGAGGGGATCCTGGGAATTTGAAAGATAAAGTTTTTTCTTTCTTTCTTTCTTTCTTTCTTTCTTTCTTTCTTTCTTTCTTCCTTCCTTTCTTTTTTTTTTTTTTTTTAGCATAACTTAAAAGATAATAAACTGATTTTCTGGAATTATCCAGAATTGCATGATGCTCTGCCACCCTGCCCTGTCAAGGAGAAGCCTGACTGAGGTCCTGGTGATGGACAGTCTCAGTGCCTGTGGCAAGTGTAGAGCATCAGTGAAGACAAGTGGCTCAGCAGATGACTGCGAGTTTGAAATGCTGCTTCAGGAATCTGGCAGAAGAAGGATGCCCATGCCACCATAAAGGGGTCGTACATTTATTTGGGGGGGGGGGCAGTAGCATTTTCAGCGGTTATTCCCTGAAAAATCCATGCAAGACACTTCCCATTTAAGATGACCCTGGGCTGTGAAGATAGAGGTCTCTTGGCTGAAATACACAAAACAGAGTTCAAATCCCCAGAACCCCTGATTTTGTTTGTTTTTAATAGTAGTAAATAGTAGTAAAAAGCCTGATGGTGGTAATGTGATCCTGTAACCCCGGAGCTGAGGGCAGCAGAGGAAGATAAATCCTTGAAGTTTATTGACCAACAAGCCTAGTTAAGTGATGAGGTTCTGGTTTAGTAAGAGGTCTTGTGTTAAAAAGCAAAAGTTTGATGGGATCAGGGAAGGAAAACCAAGATATACCTTGGGGCTCCACAGGACTATGCACCCATACGCATGCACACCTGCACATATAAACTGACACATTCTCACTATCAAGAATGCATACTACACCTACAACATGCACACACACTCAAAAAAAAAAAAACCCACAGATGGTTGAGTTTGAGCAAAATCTCAAAGAATCTTTAACAAAAGGGCAGAGCAATGGTTCATATTCACCAAATCACTTCCTGTTCTTTTAAAAAGTATCTCACTGTGGTCATTAAGACAGACAGAAGTTGGAGACCCATCCGTGGTCATTCCATTGATTTCTTCTCATTTAGAAATGCAGACATGTAAGAATGACATAATTTTGACAACCTTGAATTGTCTCAAATCTGCAAAAAGCATTTTAAAGGTGATAACATCAACATAAGTTCATGATTATTGGCACACAATTTTCATGACACACTTCACAAGTAATCATGACTCACTGGTGTGTCATTAGACTAACTATTAAAATTTTTGATAGTTTTCTCTTGCTGTAAGCAGTGGAAATTTTTAAAAAGGTTGACCTTTTTCAAACTGAGTTTTAGAAATGAATAAGGAAACAAAAAGAGCTGCTTTGGGTGGTAGGAAAACTGAGAGTGGAAAGGTGTGGGCAGCTGACCCAGGTAAAAGGTCAGGACTAAGCTTAAGGAGGTGCAATCAAGGATGGAGAAGGTGAGTCTGGAATAAGCCTTTTGCATGAATAATAAATTCAGCATGGGAATCAAGGGTACAGGAAGACTGAGACTGTTGGAGTACATGAGTGCTGTCCAGGGTGACCTGAGATTTCTAAATCACATAAGGAGATTTGTGGTAAATTGACAGAAAAGACAACCTAAGAAATCTCTGGAAACCATTTAACCAAATAAAGGAAACAAGATAATGTTGGGAAATGATCTAAGAGACATCACAGAGCAGCTAGCTAGTAATTCTTGAGTAATAACAGGGAAAGAGGTTGAATTGGGCTTTGAAGGTGTGTGGGTGTGGGTGTGTGATTCTGGAGAGGGTGAGGCAGAGGACATGGCTCAGAAATCTGTACAGGAACTCTATTCAGTGGTGAGAATGCATGTGGCTTATTGGGAAAGTGCCCTTTTGCAAACAAAGAAGACATGATAAAAAAAAAAATCCTAGAAAACACACACATTTGGAGTCTCTCCTAATCAAAGGGAACCAATGAAGGTTTCAGCAAACAAATTACAGAGAAGTTAAAAAAAAAATAACAGAAGAAAATCACAATGGTCCAGAGAGAACCCAGAATTTGGAAAGCGGTAGAAACAGTATTAACAACTGCTGAAATCATGTGGGTGAGGAATGAGAAGTGAGCACAAGATCTGGGGATCAATGGGATCATAGTCAAGGGTACATGTCATGGTCAACAGCCATACCATTGTGAGTTCAATGGTGGTTGTGGTACAAAGGTATGGAAGTATAGCCATTATAGGTAATTTTATATAATTCAGCAATGAAGAAGTGATAACAAATAGGAATGACACTTAGAAAAGCAGTTTTCTTTCTTAAAATTTTAATAGGCAGAAAAAATTGTGTCTGCCATGGACACCTTGATGTTTTGAAATTGAGATGATAAATAGGTTATAGGTAGAGACATACAGAGAGATAATGATAGAGAGATAGATAGATAGATAGATAGATAGATAGATAGATAGATAGATAGAGATAAAGAGAGATAGGTAGGCAGGTGGGAAGAGACAGGATGAATTGAAATTGAAGCTCACAAGAGTGTAAAGGTGTTCTTCCAATACAACAGAGCAATGCAGAGAAGGTGAGTGAGCTAGGGGATGAAAGCAAAGCCAAGTACATGTACACATTGTAATCTTGTTTCCTTTGTGAGATGAGAGGTTCCATTACTGCTGAAAGGAAGAGGCAGGGGAAAGCATGGTTGTAGGGAAGAAGTAAAGTATGGCAAAGCCTGGAAGCAGACCATACAAGGCAAAAGATGGGAAGCCAGCTTGAGGGTAGGGTCACATTAGACAGCTGGGACAAAGGCTATTTAGTTAATCAAGTAAAGTGGATGGGAGCAGGTGTTGGTCTATTACAGTTCTTTCTTCTAGAGTGTCATGGCATGCATCAAGTGTCTAACAAAGGCATGGCAGACAGTAAGCAACTGCTAACATATCTCCAGACCCCAGAGTGTTTGCTTCCCTTTCATTCCTTTCTAAACCCTCCAGTCTACTAGGTTATAGCAAGAATGTCTACAGCAAACCTTCCTACCTGGAATACCCAAGAAAGACTCAACATATAGGTAGGTATGCAAGAGCAAAAGTTTCAGTAGAGCTGGCACCAGGAGGGTCACTTGTTACTGTTAACACATGTCCTTCATGCAATGTGGTCACAAAATGTCAGCTGTGGATTGTTCCACTGAGTGAGTCTGTGAATGAATATTATTTTTACAAAACCCTTTCTGAGTATTGGCTTTTTATAAAGCATAAAGTTTACCCAGGGGGCCATCCATAACAGCAGTTAAACAGAGCACTCCAATCCATTGCGTTTCTAGGGTCTTAGGAAATGGAAATCCTTTAAGTACCTTTACTCTGCTTCCCGGGAGCTATCTTTCAAAGTTTAAATTGTTTATTTTTCAGTTTCCTAACTTCCTAAATTCCATTTATAAATCAAAGTAGCTTTTGAGCAATTTGATGGGAATGAAATGGATTAAGAAAGAACAAACATCAAATAATATGTATTTGGTCATTTGAAGTTATTGGATTTCTCTTTCTTTCTTTTTTTACAAGGATGTTCTGTCTGAGCCACATCTGATCATTTCACTTTGTCCTATGACCAGAACAGCAAAAATAATAGCTTTGGTTCTTTTAGAATTAGCAACTTATAATTCTTTTATTATTGCGACAACTTCTACCTTCTAGATCAAGGCTAACAAACATCTAGAGTCCTTTCTAGAAAAAAACATCTTGGTAAACACTCAACTCCAAGCTATAGAATACACACTGAGTATTTCACAGCTTGCATCTTAGAAGAATGTACATTCTCCCAGTAGGACTAAGAGCACATTGCACTGAAGGCTAGCAGAAATCATTTCATACAGCTGTCTTTATTGTTGACTTTGCTCTTCCTTTTTTATTCTTCTGTGCTGGGTACTCAGCTCAAGGTCTCACACATGCCAGCAAAGAACTCTAGCCAGCCTGGTTTTACTCTGTGTCCCTAAAATTGGTTTTCAACCACATGTGATGAATTAATTTTCTAATATCCCCACTTTTAACAAATGCAATAAAATATAGCAGTCTTCCAAACTGATATGCAAGTTTCTAAACACAATGGATATGCTTATCTGTGTTCTTATCAGAGATCAGTGACAGGGTATTGGCCAGTAGGTTCCCTGGTTCCCTATTACTTTGCAAATGGGGCCGGTGCTTGTTCATATTTCCCATTCTTCAGGTAAGAAAGACAGCTATGTGCACAGGAAGAAAGCATGAAGCACAGTTAGTCTCATAGTAGGACAGTTAAGTTAGAACCCAAAGCTACAAATGCCACCTTCAATTACTGCAGCACCTCACTTTCACTCACACAGACTCTGAAGTGAACTGCCTTTGAGGAGGACTCCTGTGTCCCAGGTTAGGTTCCCTGTATGGTTACCCATGAAAGCAGGCATTTCAGCATACTGGATCTCTTCATTTTAACATGCAATATGGCAAACATTATTGATCTTATGTTGCTGCAACCACATTGGTAATTACATTGCTACATGCCTCACAATGACACTCACTGATTTCAATGCTACAATATTAGTGTTAAAAGCAAGGTAAAGGCCATGTTTGCTTTCTCTACCATTGTGTGCTACTGTCTACTACAGTGCCTGGCTTCTAGTAGATTGGCAGTGTAAACGTTCTTTGAAAGACCTAATGAGTGGAGAAGTAGCAGTCTGAGGCCACCTTCAGGCATCTTGGAAAGTTGGCCATATGTCTAGAGGTCTGGTCCTGAGGAAAACAAGAGAAATGCTGTAGAGCTAAGGTTAGACCCATGTGCCACTGGGAAGCTTTTGGAATTTTCTATAGAGCATCTCAGCAAATCAAGTCTTGCAACTTCTCCAGGCTCCTGGCATGCAGTCCTTTGTTAATACAGCAGGGAAAAAGGTCTTCCCGCCTCCCTTTCTTCCTTCTGTCCTTGCTATATTTACCTAACACTGTGTGAGGGAATGTACACAGATATAATCTGGCAGGATTTCTTCCTAGAAAAAGCTCATAATCTAGTTAGAGATAAGAATACTGAGCAGTAAGTGAGAGAAATGAGCAAGTACTAAGCAGGAAGGCAACATAAGCTATAGGACACTCAAAACCTTTATTTTTTGTGGGGGGTGTTTGGAGACAGGGTTTCTCAGTGTAGCCTTGGTTGTCCTGAAACTCGCGCTGTAGACCAGGCTGGCCTTGAACTCACAGAGATCCATCTACCTCTGCCTCCCAAGTGCTAGGATTAAAGGCGTGTGCCACCACCCACAGACTTGACCTTAATTTTAAGCCCCTCACAATCAGATAGTCCCTCACTTGCCTGGGCTTCCTCAGCATGCAGTAGAAAATCTCCTGCTCCTCACCACCTCCCAATGATAATGCTCAGTTATGACTCTGAGCCTTCAGTCTGCTACTGCTCTGAGCATCCCCTCCTGTTGGTTTAGCAAGGCCTCACTGTGCCAGGCCATAGGGTAGACACTAACACCAAAGGCTTCTGACTATCTACTGCTCTGATTATCTGTGTCACACAGGTATACACTGGGTACTGAAGATCAGGTCTCCTAGACTGACTTTAAGTTCTTTAAAGGAAGATAACTATGGCTGGTACATGTTTGATATCTCCACAGTGCTCTAGTCTAAGGATGGGAAAGCTGGTGGAAATACATTGTAAAGTCAAAACATATTGGTCAGGTTACTGGGTCTACCTCCATCTGGCACATGAGGAAGCAAAGTCTGGACCAAACTCAACCAGGTGAAGAGCACCATACTGCTGTGGATATCACTCTATATAAATAAAACACTGATGGCCAATGACCAGGCAGGAGGTAGGTGGGACAAGGAGAGAGGAGAATTCTGGGAAGCAGAAGGCTGGGGGAGAGACACTGCAGCCACCGCCAGGAGAAGCAGCATGTAGAGACTCTGGTAAGCCACCAGCCACGTGGCAAGGTATAGATCTATAGAAATGGGTTAATTTAAGATAAAAGAACAGTTAGCAAGAAGCCTGCCACGGCCATACAGTTTATAAGTGATATAAGCGTCTGAGTGATTATTTTATAAGTGGATTGTGGGACTGCGGGGCTTGGGGAACCTGGAGAGAAGCCCTCCAGCTACACCATACCTCATCTCAGAGGTGGTTGCGTTTGAAGCTGTAAGCCAAGAAGTTTTCCAAGGCTTAATTTGCCTTTTGTGAAACCAGGACAGAAAAGATGACTGGAGATAGTAGAAAACATATAATTACTAAGGACAGCAATAAGACAGGACAGGTATAGTAATGCTGGGTGAGTCAGTTTGTATCTCTGGGTCTCAGTTTCCTTATCTGTAAAACAAGGTGGAGGGGCCCATTTCCCCAAGACTCCCAACTCTAAACACCCAGGTGCCTCTTAGAAACCATGGCACCTCTCAGGTGCCTAAGGTCTCTTTTTGAGAAATGGCCGCTGGTTTCCTATGAGCATCGGGAAGGAAAGGGCCTTACTCCTCCTGCAGGCTCATCAATCATCTCAGTCCATGGGATGTTTAATACGGAGTCACTTAATTTAATAGTCATTTTGACATAAGGAATTGTTTTCTTAAAGCTAGAACTGGTTGTAAAACCTCAAGTGATCTTTTATGGCTTCCATATAATAAAAATCATTTAGCAATTAGTGATTAATGGCATACAACAGCACATTTCTCCATGACTACCTCCCAGGCTGCTGCTTCTCTCTGGTTTCACTCACTTCCCAGTTCAAAAATCATGTCCTCAGGTGACAAGCCTCTTTACATAAGCAAGGTGGGTTTCTGAACCTAAAAGATTGTCACTTCCATCAAAAAGTGACTCAAGGGGGCCTGGCGTGGTAGTGGGGATGAATGAAAGAACTTAAATAAGTACAATCTATGGCCTGGAAGGAAGGAAAAGCAAAAACATGGGGCTTCCTTGGATGCCTACAGTGACGGTTCCAGTACGAAAAGAATGAAGTTTTGACTGGCTAAGCTTTTGTTCTTTCTAGAAGAACATTAGCCCGTGCTGGGGAGGGCACATAGACCCTGTCAGCTTGTCAGCCTCTGTCCCCTCCTGCCATTATCTTCCTGTCCATCACTCCTTTCTGCCTCTGATCTCTCATGGAGGACATTACACATCGGTCTAGCCAACTCATCCACAAACACGAGATGATTAAAATTGACAACAAAACCTTTGAAGTAAAAAAGATCAGCCTACTATTTTCCACTTCACAAGCCAGTCCTTCTAGTTTCTAGTTTGTATAACACCACAACCCTGAAAGATAAATTATTATTGCCATCTCCATTTTATAAATGAAGAAAGAGAGGCCGTGGGTGCCCAAGCTCACCCAGCAGTACAACAATGATTCAAACCTTAACAATCAGCGGCCAACCCCATTCATTGGGCCACTACATCATTCTGCATGTCTGTGGGGGTGGGGATGGTGACAGTAATGTATTTAATGGAATTAGAAAATTGTTTAATACAATATAAGCCATTGGTAAGTACCACAATGTGGTATATATCACCCTGTGTTCCAGGCATTCACTGCTCAGGGTTGATATGAGGGTGCATGATCAGGCTCTGAGACTTTTCTGCAGTGGATAGATGCCACTCACTCAGTAAAGTCACATTCTTCCCATGGTGGTTTCTCACATTGTGTTGCCAGGTTGTATGGAAATACAAAGACCTAAGCCCTTAGTTCAAGGCTGGGTGTCTCTGGAGGACTACTCTAGGAATAAGCTTCCTTGGGGTCCACTGTTATACCTTCAAAAAAGCCCAGTTTTTCCTTCGATTCAGTGCTGCTCCCCTTGGCCCTCAAATATACAGTCATTCCCATGAGGCCCTCAGTAAATCCCTTGTACATACTATTTTCTATTCCAAAGTCTATTTGCCAAAAGAACAGCACTACAGTATTCCTTCCATCCCCCAAAATACACAGAGAAAAATCCACTCAGGGAACTTTCTTCAGTGCATTCTTACACTGGAGAAAATTACACCTCAGTCCAGAGCACACTTTCCAAGAACTGTGTAAACAGCATGCTGAGCTTGAGTCTTTGTTTAAAAATTTTATCTGTAAAGTCTATATAAATTTGTGGTCACCTTGACTTGCTACTTAATTCTCAGTAGAACACAAGTGTCTAAATGTTACCCATTGTAGGAAACAACATTCTGGGATCAGAGAAGGAACTGAATTTATTTTCTGTAAGAAGATATCCTTGGACATTTTTGATTGCAGAGCACATTTTCTAGAATTTCTTGGAGTGTTAGTTTCTCTTTCTGGAATCCATTACCCTAGGCTATAGGCCTCTGAGCTGGCCACCTGCTATTCCCGACTCCTCCTTCTGAGATTTTTTTTTTCCTCTTGCTATAATAATGAATTTCTGAAAAAGGTCAGTCCTGAGCATGATCCATGCTCACGCAGAAAACCCATCAGTGGTCCACACCTTAATGGGAACATCTTCAGTCTGGCATTGAAAACTCCAGGGTTATTTTAATCTTTCCCCACCTTATCAGCTTACTCCATGACTTTCTCTTTCCATAGTAATTCACTGTGAACTTCCTAATAGACTGACAAGCTAATAGTTTCCTGAATGAATCACATGCAATCCCTTTCTGGGTCTCATCTTCTTCCTTTGCCTGAAATGCCTATCACTCCCTACCACAGCAGAGAACCCCAAGCACACATGGATTCTGTTCCTTGAAACCCAACCCATCTCTCAAGTCTCCTCTCAAATGCCACCTCTGCCTAACTACCATTTTAATGCTACCTTCTCTGGCTCCAATTTCTCAAGTTGTACCTTGTTCCCAAAACTGATCATCCTTTCCTCCCAAGATCTGTTCACTTGTCTCAACTTCTCTGTCCTTGCGTATCATCTCTATAGTTTTTGCTGCATAATAAATCACTCACTTATGCAGTGGTTTAAGGCAATCGTTAGTGATTTTGCTATCTATCCTATCAAAGAGCCAGCTAAGGAGTTGGCTTCTTTAGACTGAGCATGATGGGGTGCTCTGCTTCATTCCCTGAGTGAAGAAGAGCTTGACCTTTACAATGGTAAAAGCTTAATTATGCTCCATGGGTTTACTACAGAGCCTCGAACAACCAGCCACAGCTACAATGGTCTAGACAAAAGAAACATGCTCGACTCACATTTATTGAACTTATCCAAAGAAAGTCACATGGATGAATCTTAATCAAATGAATCCTGAGGGATAAAGGAAGTTATTGTTCAATTTTCTTAATTCTTACTCTTTGAGGGGTCTGCCACCCAGCTTCCAAATAAATACACTTTTTATCTACTCTTTACTCTTTGGGGGACCTGCTACCCAGCTCCCAAATAACCACAGAAAGACTTATTCTTTCTTATGAATGCTTAGCCTTTGTTTGGCTTATTTCTAGCCAGCTTTTCTTAAATTATCCCATTTATCTTTTGCCTCTGGGCGTTTACCTTTCTCTATTCTATATTACTTTCTTTCCTTTCTACCTTGTGACTGGCTGTGTGGCTGGGTAGCTGGCACCTGGTGTCCTCTTTCCTTCTCCTCTTGGTCCTCATGTTCTTCTCCTCTATTTATTATCTCTGCCTGCCAGCCCCACCTATTTCTCTCTCCTGCCTGGTTACTGGCCACTTAGCTCTTTATTAAACCAATCACATGTTTTAGACAGGCAAAGTAACACAGCTTTATAAGAGTTAAACAAATGCAACATGAAAGAATGCAACACATCTTTGCAAAATTAAACAAATATTCTACACCGTAAATGAATGTAACACATCTTTTACTAATATTCTACAACAGGAAGTGACTATTGTACACAAGGGGAAGACATCATAAAGTTACGTGGCAATGGACTGGATAACTTCAAAATGAGTTGGAGACTGGAGCATCAAACCATCTACAAGATCTTTTTTCTTATATTTCTTTGTATGTATGCACTCTTCAGGGTGGGAGCTCAAAACTGCTTCTTAAATGGAATTCCTTGGTAACTACATCTAAACATCAGGATGAAATCAATAACCTTATTCATGCCATGGGGTTCAAAACAACTACAGATTTTCTTTTAATAATGACTTACATTTTTATTGATGCAAGACATTTTAATAATCCTCTGAAACTTTCAGTGCACACTTACATATGTTATCTCATTTGGCAGGAGTATATGCATTTTTTTTAAATTGCCTGGAGGTGAGAATGTCTTTATTGGCTTGGGGAAAAAAATCTTTCACTATAGATTTCAGGAGCTTCCAGAAAGACAGGGATAGTCATGGTGAACTGGTCTGACTAGGTAAGCAGGAATACCTGACAGATCTGTCTTCCTGACTTTCAAAATGACCTTCTAGCCAACTTCTCTGGCTGTCCAAATTAAATCTGCTAAGGAATGAGACCTGAATTCCTGAAGCCCATTGTCTAATCATAGAGAATTGGAATTTCTGGGTAGGACTCAATAATCTGCACTTCCATAGGCAGTTCTGGTCAATATGCTGCAGGTTCTCCTTTGAATACACCATTGATAAACAAGGTAGTTTGTGGTGATATTTTATTTGTGCTGAAATGTGATTTTTATTTGCATGTTAATAAATAAAGTTTGCCTGGAGATCAGAGGTCATAGCAAGCCATAAAACAGAAGTCAGGTGGTGGTAGCACATGCCCTTAATCTGATCACATGGCAGCAGAGTCTGTGTGGTCAAGGACACAGCCAAGCATGGTGACACATGCCTTTAATCCCAGCACCAACCATAGAGACCTGGAGGTCTGTATAGACAGGCAGTGATGAAGAAGTGATGTAGCTGGGCTTAGAGCCAATGAGAAGGTAGAACAGGAAGGCAATGAAAGCACAGGTTAGAAGAAGCTCTCTCTTGAGAAGCTATGGTGTGCTGGTAAGTTAAGGCTAGTCAGTGGCTCTTCACTATTTCTCTGATCTCTTCGGTTATTACCCCTGTATTTGGCTCTTTGCTTCTTATTTAATATGACTGTTTAGAATTTTGTCTACAGTAGTTGGTGACTGTTGAAGGGATAGAAGAGATTTCTTCCACCACCACCTGACACAAGATCAACAACCAGAATGCAAAGGATAAGAGACTCTCAGGGTGAGAGCAGAGGACTGGACATCTGAGAGATTCTAACCTGGCCTGGGAAGCTTATAAACAGGGCTTCAGAAAGCCAGAGGAATCTTTGAGTTTCCAAGGGACATAAATGGAATGAGAAGAAACAGAAACTTTGGCTCTTAATCAACTGTTCTTTTTGCTAACACTTGGGGGCCATGGATTTGAGTTGCTAATTTGAGTTCCTCTAAGTTGTGGGAAAATCTTAATCAGTACAATACGTTGAAATCAAAATAAAAGAATCCAAAAAGAAAGAAGAAAATGTTTCTTCCCATTGATAAAATGCATATTTTCAGTCTCTTCTAGAGGAGGACAGTAGAGAGGCATAACTCCAATCTTTTGCTCAATAGTTATCCATCCATTTCTACCAGGTCTGCATTCAGAGACTCAATCAACTACAGACTGATAACATGCAGGGGGAAACTGCCTCTATATTGATTAAATATTAGTTTTATTATCATTATTCTCTAAAACCATATAGTGCAATGATTTGCATAGTATTTATATTATCCTAGATATTAGAATTAATGTAGAAATTATTTAAAATATTAGGAAAGATGTTATAGGTAAGCACCATGATATTTTACATACAAGATCATTAGATCCGTGGGTTCTGAGGAACAATTGTATTTCACTGTTACTTCTTTAAATGACACTTATCAAAAGATGATAGCGATATTAAGAGATGTATGAATTAGCATCTCTCATTTCCCAGCACTACTTGAAAAAGTTCATGGCCATCCCACTTAAAACCCAGCATCTTAGGTCTACTCTTTAGCAATTACTGCATATGTTGGTGCCTTTTTATAGATCACACTGGTTACAGGCCTGACCTTTTCAATGTTTCTATTTCTATGTGTCTATCTAAACTGCTGAGTGGGCAGAGCAAGGACCCCTGGGGGATTATTCTCTCTCCCTTCTCTCTGCCTCCATTGTAACAGCGCTGCACAAATTACTTGACAGCTCTCTGCAATCCTGTTAAGTTAAAGGTTGGAGAATGCTTGGCTATGACAGGATTCATCAGCAGGGAGATGGAAGAGACAGGAAAGGTCCTTAATCTATCATTCATGTTGTTTTCTAAATATGAAAGATGAGGATGAGATGCCCAAAGGTAAAGAGTATTTCCTAGTTTGGGGAGCAGTAATGTGGGTTTCTTCTTCACAAAGATAAACAACATGGCAAAAATTTTAGGTTACTAGATTCACAAATACACAAATACTTATAGAGGGAGAAAAGCATTGTGATTGAAAAGCAGTATGCTGATGGAAGAAAATGTGTAACTGTCTGAAGGAACCTCCTGATTCAAGAGTCCATTTCTGAACAAGACAAACTAAGACTGCTGAACAATCATCGTGCTATGTACCACCATTCCCACCTCCACAGCCTCTCATCTTCTCCTGCCTTAGCCTTACTGATTAAAGCTCACTATTCCCAAATCATGTCCATGTTAGTATGGACAGATGGTCTTGCCAGATCACAGTAGTCCGTTGATAGAACTGTGAGTCTCAGGTGCTGGCCTTACATCATCCTCATAGTGAACTGGGTCTGGCAAAAACTTATACCCTCCAAGTGGAACTAGATATTTGAGAGTGGTGTAAGGAGCATGGAGAAGAGAATGTGAAGAGTGTTCCACCCATATGTACCTTCCACAGAATGAAAAACTCCCAATGAAAATGCATATATTTTCCAAACTTTTCATATGCTTCTTCTTATATATCTCATTTTATTAGTTCTTTGTGAATTTCATACAGTATGTTTTGATATTCCTCACCCCTCCTCTTCAACTCCTCCCAGACACCCCCACTTCACCTGCTTCTTTAATGAATAGTCTTCCGACTTTAAAAGAAATTTTATGCTGGAGTGTGGTGTATAAAACAAATTAAGAATTTGAGTAGTTCTGGCTGGAGAAAAAAATGGGGCTAAGGACATATTCACTGCATACCCCACAGGCTTCTCTGAACCTCATGTTGTCTCAGGAACAATTTATCAGACCCTGGAGAGAGCTTCCAAGAGCACTGGTGGAGAAATCATTAGAGCAGATAATCTCCCAGGGTCCTCGCCACCCCAAACTCTACATAATCCTTCCATAAAAATAGGGATGTATCATCAATTCAGTGAACTATTTTGCCACCACCCAAGTCATGTTCATGAATACCATGCATGCATAAAACTGTTTAGGTTTAAGTGCAACTTTTAAAAAAGACATAATAATGATGCACTCTAACTATAATTTTCAGAGAATTTATTTTCAGGTGTACAAAACTAGAAGACAAAATAATTAAAGTGCTGTGTTAAAATGATTGTCTTTAATAAAATTCTTTAATGTTAGTGTATCAGTATGGACAAAAATGTATCCTTTTTAGTAAATATGCATGAGCTGTATTTTTTAAATTTATCATTTATTTCTTTTAACAATGTGTGTGAGAGAGATACAGAGAGAGACACAGAGACAGATACAGAGATGGAGAGACAGAGAGAGACAGGGACAGGGAAGGGGGATTGCAGAATTCCCACTTCCCATCTTGCCTTAAGAGTTCTGTGATCACAGGGATGTATCCAGTTTTATGTGAGTTCTAGAGATCAGAAATCACACCCTCATGCTTGTATTTTAAGTGTTTTACCCACTGAGTCATCTGCCCAACCTGAACTGAATATCTATAAGTTTACAATTGTATAACACTTTTATGGAGAATGAAACTTGGGGTCAGAATGTCTTAGAATATTAACATCTATCATAAGGGAAAAAAAAACCCAGCAACTTCCACTGACAGAGTTTCACACAGAAAACACATGTGTTCATCCCCAGCAAGAGCCAAATACTAATAAATCTTCATAAAACATGAATAGCATGCCATTCCTCTGCACCAGAGATGAATGTTCTCCATTAACCAGGGAAACAAGTCCATAGCATTCTCTAGCATTTGAGACACAGCACAATCTATATTTGGTCTACTTCCTCGGCTTTATTTCTCAACGTCCCTCAACATTAACTCTTTGTTCCCTAACAAATTGATTCTCTAAGTTGGAGTTGGGAGAGAACAAAATCCCTTTCTTTTTGGAGAATATCTGGCAATGTCTTGAGGCATGATAAGGTTGTCATAATGATAAGGTTGTCATAAGTAGGGGATCTGGCTAAGTATATTTAATGCATAAGACAATTATCATTTCAAACTCTTCTAAGAACAGAAGGTAAAGTCCTGTGTTGGTGAGTCTACAAACTGTTCTCTCCAGTAGTCACTTTCCTGGTCTCAGCAACAAATAATCTGAAAGAAATAATTTTAGGGATTTATGAAATTAATTTGGCTCATGGTTTCAGGGAATATCAGTCCATGAAGTCAGGGTATGTATGACATTAGTCAGCTGCATCCCTGGTGGTTAGAGCTGGGAATGTGAAACATGGCTTATTTGTGTCTCAAAACAGATCACAAATCAGAAAGCTCAAGCTAGAACCAGAGAAGGTTATTATCAATATCTATTCCCCAAAACCCAGTTCTACTAGTTAGATCATAGTCCCCAAAGTTCCACAGCCCCCCAAAACAGCATTATCAGCTAGAGACCAGTTGTTCAAACACAAAAGTCTATGGGGAACACTTCACATTCAAATAACATTCTCCAAACATACCTCACCTTTGTTCCAATATACTCATGTTCTTACTGAAGAATCTAACACATTGTTCAGGGCTTTTCAGTTCTATCTCCCCCAAGCTGCCCTTGCTTGACATACCAGGCTAACCGAATCTCTCATCCCCTGAGTAATCTTAATGGTTTCGTTTATACTCTTTTGTGTTCCATAGGTTGGAAACCACCCCTTGTCAATCTTTAAGGTTCTTTCCATTTGCTAAAGCACAGATGATCTGACACACAACCCTCAGCTTGCAGCCTTTTGAATTTTATTATAAGCCAAAAGTGTTTCCCTTCAGAAAATAGTAGTTATACAAGTAAAATTATAAGTTGTGTGCTGATTACTGGAAAAACCAGATCCAAAATATTGGACCATATGATCTGAAAGTGAAATAAAATGCCTATGTGGGTGAACCTAATTTACATAGTTTCAAAGATATTCTTAAAGTCACTAACTAAACAGTTAATGAGAAAATAATTATTTCTTTGACTTATCCTCTTATAATTTGTTATTTTGTCATTAATTTTATTATTAATTCTTGTTAGACACATATATTCACATACATGTGTGAACATGCCTGCAGCAATTAATGAAAAAGGAGACCATGAATTTGAAAGATAACAAAGGGGGGGCACATGAGAAAGTTTTGGGGGAAAATGGAGAGAGAAGTAATCTAATTATATTATAATCTTAAAAAACAAAATAAATATTTAAAAATCTTTTGATTACAAGAATATAACCTTTCTTTTTGAATTTTCCAATTAACAACCAAATTATAATCAGATTTTTACTTCAAAATGGAAATATTTTATCCCTTCACACAAGAAAAAGAATTAGGGTTCTATTCTTATATTGTTCGGATTTGTGGGAAAGACCTGCCAAACAGAAACTGTGTTCATCATAAACAGGAACCAAATGCAGCATAGATTGGTCTCAAAGCACAAGTGAAAAAGTGTTGCCATCTTCAAAAGTCTGATCTCTGGCAATAGTTTCCCCTGCAAAAAACTATCGGAGGAAAATGGCCTAATGTATGAGCATAATTAATTGGGAAAATGTTGCTTAGACGTTATTTTACTTAACAAAATTAAAAGGCTATAATTTGTTAAAATATACATTAACATGACCATTTATTAAAATATTTCATGATCATAGGATGAAATACTTTATGGTAAGTAGAAGCTTTCCAAACCACAATACAGAAGATGACTCAGCCCATTTATGTCATGTATTATCTATCATATATTGCTATATTTATACTATTTAACAACCCAGTATTACATTTAAAAATAACACCAATTAATATTTTTAAGGTCACAGGCCAAAGCACAATCTAAAAGTAAAGAAATGGGAGACATTTTGATGGGAGAAATGAAAAGATTTGAGAACATGACCTTTTCAAGTAAAAAATATGTTTAAAATCATAAAATAATTAATAACTGAAGGATAAATTCAGGAAAAAAGTAAAAAAGCAGGAGAGACCATACACTGAAAGAACCCATGTTAAAGAAAGAGCTATAACAGATGGTCACATCGAAAAATACAACAGATAATAAATACATGAAAATATGCATAAACTCACCAGTCTGAGAGGAAATGCAAAGTAAAACAAAGAGAATCCATTTTTGCATATTAAATTTAATTACTTTAAAATTAATTTACATGAGAAGTAATTGTAAGGTAAAAGGGCCAGCCAAAGAAACCTACCCTGACCCTGAACCCCCAGAGCCAGGAAAATAAACACACTTTAGCCCTGAAACCAGAACTAAAGAAACATATCCTGACCCTGAAACCAGAGCCAATCTGCCCTTGACCAACTATGCACAAAACCAACCAATCCCTGAGCAGGAAAACCAACCAATCCCTGAAATCTAGCCAATTTGAGTCTGTCCAAGATCAAGGAGATTGAAATTCAACCAATTCCCACCCTGAAAATCTTCTCCCTGGCAGAACTCCACCCCTAAGAAGCCCTATGTAAGTGCTGTGCCTGTTCAGTTGGCTGCTGCCTATTTCCACCATGGCAGAGGCAGCCACCCTTCTGATTCCTCCCTCCCAGTGAATCTACTGAGTGAGGTTTGGGTGACGACCTTCTTTTGCCGGAATGGAATGGAGCAGAGCAGAGAAGAGCAGAGTGGAACTTGAACACTTCACTGGGGAAACCTTCCCCTAGAAGAGCTGAGTTGTGACATTGGGGAACCTTTCCCTGAAGCAGGACTGTGTGTTGCTAAGCTTAAGGTGACTTTGTGGTACTCCTTGGCTCCCGACTGCCAGGATCCCTTCCTATCCACACTGCAATGCTTACAGTAATAAAATGGTGTTTTCGTTAGAGTAAAAGCTGGCCCAAACTTCCTGTAGCAGCATTTGGCATACTAATATTTGTCTATATTGTTTTAATAACCCATCATGAAAAATTATAATAAATGCTAAGATAATTACTTTGAGGTTTTCAAAACATTATAACGATTTCTTTAAGGGTAAAACTGCAGAAGCAAGATCAATATAATGACAAAAAATTCTTAAATTATTATATAGCCATCAATTAAATACAATGCAAGTTTTGAGTTATGTTTAGGAAGAACAGAGGGCTATACAGAAAAATATTCAATTTTACTCTAACAAGATATAAAATTCTATACACAGCATTATCACAACTCTAGAAAAAATTAAATATACATTAAAATTTATATTACAGTGTAGGAGGAGAGGATTGGGAGAAATACATGATTTTTTTCCTAAGTATTTGTGGGACAGTGAAATTAAAGGTAGTCTTTTCTTTCCTACTGTTCCCTGAATGTCTACAAAAGCTTTTTTATGTCTACAACCAGAAAAAATAGATTTCACTAGAATGGTTCATTTGTGTCTTTTAAAAATGAATGTACCTAGTTCTGGCACTTCCTCTTCATCTTCTACATGCCATAGCCATTCCTGTTGCAGGAATTTTCTTGATAGATCTTCCCATACAATTCCCTCATTCCTTTCTGAGTTCTTTCCTGCTCTATACCTCATTGTGAACTGAATCGTGTCACCAAAATCCATATGTTGAAGCCCTGTCCCCTGAGGTGATTGGATTTGTAGATGGGGCTTGAAGGGGTAATCATATCTGGAGGATGATCCCTTTAAGGTGCAATGAGTTCGCTTAGAAAAAGAGCTACCACTTCACACTCTCCCCATTATCTGAAGAAACTTAGAGAGAAGGTGTTTCTCTATGAGCTAGGGGAGTGTCCATATTGATACTCTGTAACAGACTTCAGCTTCTAGAATTATAAAAGAAAAATAAAGTATGATTGTTGTTTAAGACTCACAGTCTATAATATGTTGTTAGGATTGCCTTACTAATGCATAACCCCAGACCAAGTGGGATTAAACACTCAGATTTTCTTAATGAGGAGAGGGGTAGTTTCCCCTATCTACAACCTGGTAAAGAGTCTGCAGAGTAAACAGTCCCCATACCTTTGGTTTGTTATAGTGTGATTGAGATGCTCAGTTCCACATCTTCCTCTCCTTTCTATAAGTTCCTCCTGGACCTGCTCCCTACTCATGAAACTGCTGAACATTTCATCCCCATCATTGTTTCCAGCTTCTCCATGTAGGCTGCAAGCACTGCACAAGCATATGACTCCAGGAAAACTACAGTCTTCGAAGGCGTTGCTCTATGTGGGGCTTTTCTGTTCTATTCCTCGGCGTACTAGCTGACTACAGTGCATATCTTTCGAGCACTGCATTTTGCTCAGTTCTTCTACAGCCTAGATTCAAGCAGCCACACAGCATGGGTGGCCTCCATCAGCAAAGCAAAAACTGGCTTCTGCTTGCAAGCTGAGCTTTCATATCTCCCTTTCTGACCTTGCATGTATTATTTTGAATATAACGTATTTTTAAATTGCGGCACCATTTTAAATATGTAAGGGAGAGCTGAATTAAATATTATTTGTGGCATACCCTGCTTTGCAAAGGGCCTCTAAATCTGATCCCTTATATCAGGTCGATGTATAAATCCCATTACTTGAGATTGCAAATGACTGTGCTTGCAAAATCGTGGATGCACATTTGGAGACAGCATCAAAAATTCAGCCTATAATGTTAACTTTGTTTGAAAAGATCTTGATTTTCCAGGAAACAATCTCAAGGCATTCTGCCCATTCCTTAACTCTGTCTCTATTGGGGATAATGCATTAATAGCTTAAGAATGACTCGGCCGCTGGTTCTTCAGAAATCATAATCTATACTCAAAATGAGTCCTTAGCTGAATAGAGGCTGTTTCTGAAGCAAGATATAGGCTATATTCTAGAGAAGTAGCTCTCAACCTTTCTAATGTTGTGACACTTTAATACAGTTACTCATGTTGGGGTGACTCCCAACCATATAATTATTACACTGCTACTTCATAACTGTAATTTTGCTACTGTTATGAATCATAATGTAAATATCTGATATTTGACCCACTGCTCTAGAACAATTAGGTCAGCAGACTTTACATGCAGTTGATAAGTCTAAGCATTCATTCCAGCCACATTACTTTAAGGCATTTATTTCCTATTTTCACTTCCTAATTCTCTTACATTTTTCACACCACAGCTGTCATGTGACTAAGGTATCTGGAACATGGATAAATGAGATTCTTGTGCCTTAACCAAAAATAGTACTTTTCTGAAAGAGTATATTTGCATATGGCTCCATATGTGTGTGTGTGTGTGTGTGTGTGTGTGTGTGTGTTATGTACAATCAAAAATATCAGAGAAATTGAATTATGCTGACAAATGCAAAATAATAGAAGATAGATGACAGGCTTATTATAGTTAAGTGAGTCCCATTCAGATTGAGGACATAGTTCTCAAGTCTGAACTAAACTTCAAACTTCACAGAGTCTGAGAGTCGGGTAATCAGAACACCCACACATAGTGATGTTTCTATATGGGAAGACCAGAGCCAAAGGGTTGGCCAAGTGCAACATCTGAGTTTAATATCAAAGAGGATATAATGTTAGACACAAGTAGTACATGGGCATAGGACAGTATATATGAACAGAAGTCTAAGTTTATACCCTAAAAGGTACACTCAAAAAGTTATTGTTTAGCTATTTGTGTGCAGCAAATCACCACCAAAGTTAGGGTCTAAAAGCAAAATAAATATTAAGCTGACTGTTCTGTGGGTCGGGTTTGGGGAACCATGCACAAAGTGCCTCTCATGAGTGTCTCTCAAAGTATTAGCCAGGATTTCTGTCTCATATGAAGGCTTGGCTGGTGAGGTATCTATTTCCAAGCTCATTCTCAGTTCTGAGAGTAGCATTCAGTTTCTAGCTAGCACTAAAATATTCAGCTGACAGCCTGGTTCCTTACTAACTGGGGAACATCCCTCAGTTCCTTGGCATACAGCCCTCTTCAGAGTACAAAATAAGATCATGACTTGCTCTGAGCAAGTTGACATGAGGATCCACTCAGGATGAAACTCACTTCTTCTTATAATCTAATCTCCATGGAGAAGCCTCATCACCTTTGCCACATTCTGTTCACTAGAGAGTCATTAAATCTAGCCTGCACTATGAACACAGGTGAGGGAAGGACAGAGTACCAGAAGGCAGAAATCACTGCATGGAGGCATACTGAAGGCTGTGTGCCACAAGGAGGAAGGAATCAGCTGTAAATGAGCTCATATTGTCATATGACATAGGTTGGAATGGAAAGAAAACAAAAACAAATGAACAAAAATAAAACCTATGTGATGTCAGTAAGATTAGAATGGCAAGAGCTTTACAATACTAGAAAAATATATTTTTTTCCATATCACTGCTTCCTCCATTAAAGAATACTTCGGTAGGGCCTGTTTTGATTTCCTCTTCTTCCCACTGTCCCTGGTGGTCTTTCAGAAAGAGGTGAGTAGTAGAGGACAATATAGAACACACTATAGACGTGGATTCCAGCACAACTCTCCTTACACACGAGCCACCCTTGAGCCTGCATTCAGGCACCAGAACAGATCTAACAGCAATCTTTGAGATGCCCTATCTTTGCATCCCATGACATGCATTATCTAAAATGTCTACATCAGCTGACATCTTAAAGGACTTAATTCTCAAGACCAGTCCATGTTATAATCCAAATACTCTTAGAAAAATATAGCAGAGTTGAAGTCCCTGTCATCTCAGGGTATAATTATTTGTTGGAATTTTTTCTTATACTGACAACAAAGAATGTCTTGTCATTTCTGGAGACAGAATAATAAAAGGAGTTGTATAGAGGGCACACTGGAGACATTCTTTTTAATCATTCCACAAGATGATACACAGAGATCGTATTGGAAAGCAGAGGCACTTTAAGGGCAGTCTAGATACACAGAGAACATAAGAAAGCTAGTAGCACTTGTGTGATCTCATTGAAAAAGATGCCCACAGAGGGGGAACACCCAGGGAAAGTGCAGGACCAGAGAGACGAAGCTGCAAACCACAAGGGTTCCCACTGGATGCAGAGAAAACAAAACAAAAGAAAAAACAATCCTCCTACTACAGAATGTGCCTACTTGTTCAGTATCTTCCCTAGGAATCACTCACAGGTCCAGTGGAATTATACAACAGAAAAGGAAAACCTAACAGGCAAACTTTCCATTGACTGCAACTGCCCACAGAGGCTAAGAAGAGCAGAAAGGTAACATTAAGATACTTCTTCTCATGTGCTCTTGCAAATTCCCATTTCTGGAGCACCTGAGTTGATAAAGAGTACCTGATGACCTGGTATTAGGTGAAGGAAATGGTTACCAGTAAACAAGGAGCTTTTGAGTCAGTTGCCTCTCTTCCTGAAGCATGACAGATGGCTAGGTCATCCTACCTCAAAAGATTCCTAGATGACCTCTTTTGATAAGGCTAGATAATCTGTTTTTATTAGGGAGGCCTTTATTATGGGTGCTAACAAATATTATACCTCATGCCGTGCCCTATTCTGCCACCATTGAGGGCTCAGCTAATGAGGGAACTCCCAAAGCACTTCCTCAGCCATTCCAATGATCACCACTGTAGCACTTTTGTTAGAAATCACCTCTGGAACCAATGTGCATCCCATTGCCCCCAAATTTCTAAGTTTCATCGGTAGAAGGTGGCATGAGTAAAGCTGACATTTATGAATCTCTACCCCTCAGACATTTGCAAATGTCCAAGCTATAAAAAGCAACCTTTGGGGAATATTTCTTATTTCTCACACAATCACCCTGTGTCTAAAAGCTACAAATTAAAAGTCTCCTTGACTTTTATTTTGATATCTGCCTTTAACATGTTTCTTCCCACCAATGTGCCCTACCACCCTCAATACTGCACATAAATTCTCTCTCCAAAAGCAGCTTTAGAACATTTCCATGTTTGGTTTTATATTCATCACTTCATAACAATGTTAATGAAGAGTGGTGAAAATAATATTGGGCTTGTCGTAGGGATCCTGGGCTGTAAATAGATCCATTGAGCTGTGGTCAAATGCCCATGGGCACACAGCCCCATCATACATGGAATTCACATTTATGCACCAGCAAAACAGTGAATGACTTATGGGTTGAAAGACTGATAATAAATACAGTACTTAAAGGACTGACTAGTCTTAAGGGTGGAGTACTTAGAGACTCTAGTGCACATATTAAATATCTGAAGGACAAATCTGAAACTGTCAAGTGTCCCCATGTAAGATGAATTGATAAGTGGTCTTATTAATAAAAAACCTGGAGCTAGATATTGAGGTTAATATCTAGCTGAGATCAGAGGAATAGGACAAGTAACAACCAACCTCAGGTCTTACCAACCCTCAGCCTCCAAAGAGACCTACTTCCTGTATGCCCACGCCTATATGCCTTTCTGTCCCTGCCATCTCACTTCCTCTCTCCACCCAGTTACATCACTTCCTCTTTCTGCACAGCTCTGTCACTTCCTGTCTGTCTGTACAGACCTCCAGACCTTTATGGTTAACTAGTGCTGGGATTAAAGGCATGTGCCACCACATCTGGCTGTTTCCAGTGTGGCCTTGAACTCACAGAGATCTGGATGGATCTCTACCTCCTGAATGCTAGGATTAAAGGTATGTGCTACTGTTGCCTGAATTCTGTTTAATATAGGGGCTGGCTTTTTCCTCTGATCCTCAAATAAGCTTTATCGGGGTACACAGATAAAATATCACCACATCCTCGTGTTGAAAGCTTGCCTGTTCAGTGACCTTATGCAACAGCAAAACAAACACTCTTCCAATTACATGTGTGTAGAAAACATGGATTAAATTAAGTACATGAAGGCCAAAGTTTTCTTTTCATCCAGAGAAACACACACTCTGAATTTTCACAGAGAGGTAGAAGATATGCTTACTACGTATATCAACTGTGTGCCTTCAACACAAGTGGTTAAAAGCCTTAGATAACCTTGGAGTCTGTCTTTGGTGAAAAAAACAGACAGAAAGCTATGAGCTCTTCCTCCATGACTCCTATGATACCTAAAAGAATAATCACAGCAATTACACATCAGAAAGAAGAGAAGTGATAATTATAAAAATGAAACGCTCAGCTATCACTTGGCTAGCCGGCATGGGCACTAACTTTTATATTTCCCCATGGGGGCATATATTAAAGAAGCACAGAGTGGAGGAGAGAGGAATGCAATTATCAGGACCTCGGGATTTATTCTGTCTGCTCCACAAAAGACAGGAGTGGAGGGGCAGCAGCTGGAACAGTCCCCTCTGGCTCTTTGCAAAAGAAAGGAAAACATTGTTCTCTGTCCACTCACTTCCATTCTGCAAGGATGCCATGGATCATGCTTTCTGCTCTGCTTCCTCTCTCCTTGGCCAACTGCCTCACAATCTCAAGTTTATTCTAAAAACAGCAGAGGGATTTTATTTTTTCCTTTTCTTGAATAATGGCATTCTGAGAAATTGGTCCATTTCAGCTGAGCAAAGGTACACTATACTGCTAGAGTATCAGAGGAACAAATATTTCCCTTTTCTGTCTTAGTCTACTGCAAAAGATTAATAGTTCCAAAGACAGACCAAATAATAGTATAATAAGAGTTACAGATGAAATAACACTCGGTCTGCAAGAGGCAAAAATAGTAAGGACAGGTTAGGTGTTGAGTAAAGAGCAATTCAATTTTCTCTTCAGCTCCACTGAACCAGGCACAGTAGGACTTGGTGAGTTGCTATCGTATGCATGGGCAATTATTATTTTTAATTCTAGACATAGCTTTGTAGATAAAAGGGGGAGCTATTTGTTTGCAGGGGTGCTGGTGACTCTTCATGTGTCCAAGGCAGTTGTCAGCACCATCATCACCATCTCCAACTTATACAGATATTGTAGGGCATAAATGATAACCATGTGTCTTTTTAAGGAAAATTAGAATAAGATTTTTGAAATAAGTTGTGAATAGGTAGTACTTTCAAGTGCTTTAACTTTGCTTTTATTTTTTAATTAGGCATATGATTTAATGTAATATATATATATGTTGCTCTAGGCTTTCTCATTCCTATTTCTTTATCTATTATTTCTGCTGAAGTAAGCAAGATCGAAGAACTTCACAATTATAGGAAAGTGTATAAGATAAATGAATACTGAATTTGCTTTAATATGGTAAAATAGTATCCATGATTAAAAGAACATTAGTTAATAAAAACACTTTCTGATTAGAAGGAAGGGCTAATTTTCTGTTCACAACATGAATTCACTTACAGAAACATTTTACAATGTATGCCCTATGGAGAGAGTTCTAAAGTACTTACCAGCAGCGGCATAAGAAACAGATTATACTGGCTTCAGGTCAGCATGCTGCTTCAGTCAGAGTTTCTTCAGCCTTCCCTATCCTAACATGGGTCACAAGTTTGGAAATATAGCATTGGATAGTTGTGATCTAAACTTACTTGACCATAGAAATGTCTATGAAGAGAGGTGAATTTGATAGAAATATTGTTTTTTACCAGATATCTTTGAGAAACAGTGTTTTTCAGCACAAGTCCATAAAACATGTAAATTTCCAAAATGAGGAGAGCTTGGTGTCCAACCAAGAGCACCTGGTCATGAGCTTTCTCTAGCTCAGTGCTTTGCAAAGTCAATGAACACAAGAACAGCCAAGGAATTTGTGTTCCAATTCCATAAATACGGACAGGGCCTCAGATTCTGTGCTTCTAACAAGTTAATGCTGCTGGTCCATAAACTTCTCTGTGACCAGAAAAGAGCTCAGAGGCATTTGTCCTCTAGAGTGGGAGGTGCCCAGAATTTAGTGCTGAGTATACAAAAGATGCTTACCAGTAAAATCTGTTGGGTGTGATGCGCTCATGAACAAGTTGCCATCGTCTTCCAAAGTCCATGGAGCTATAAAGCTGAAAAACAGAGAAGCAAGGAATAAATTGAATAAGTCAGGGGTCAAAAGGGCACATGAGCACAGGTGTCCCCCTGTTCCAGCACAGGTGCCCCCCATCCAATTCCAACAGCAGAGTATCAGCACATCCAAATAGACATGCAGTTAAACTCAGATAAAAATACAAGAATATTATTGTGGCTTGTTTATCATGAGGCGTTCTTGCTGTATTTGTTGTTAACTGACTGATGCTTTTGATCTGAGTATAAATATTTTTCTTATGTCCATCACAGTCACTTTGTAGCTCAAACATTCAAGGCAATTCATAATTTTTTGCTTTAAATCTATTGATTGACCATTACATGAGGATTCACCCTGAAGAATGTAGTGAGTGACAAGGAACAGGCAGATTCTGCTCTCTTAGGGGAAAGGTTCATGTACGTAAAAATGTTCATCAGCTGATATCTAAGCAAATAGTATGTTGAACATGTTGTAATCTTTGACTTCTTTGTGATTTTGACATAACATAGGTAATATGAAGTGGAACTCTTTAATTGCCAGCAGAAATGCCAAGATGATGACAATCGCATGCTTTGGCAGGATAGCAAGAATAAACCTATCTTAGGAAATTGCCTTCATCCAAGCAAGGCCTCCTCCAGAAACTAGATAGATAGATAGATAGATAGATAGATAGATAGATAGATAGATAGATAGATAGACAGACAGATAAGTCAATAAAACCCTGTGGCAATTTCAGTCTATACATTTCTTCTTTATCATCTCTTATTTTTACTTGGCACTTATTATAAGGTAAACAGATGATATCCTTCAGATTTGGCTATTTTGGTTATATTTGTATGCCTTGATTACATACAAAATGTCTGTGAAATATCCGTTGCATTAACAATAACTTAAAAATAGAAATAGTCAGGCCATAGTATATAGCAACTTATGGAAGAAAACAAAAATCTAGATGCTCTCCAGGGCTTTGAAAAAATTCATAAAGAATCTCATGCCTGACTACTGTAGTCAGATTCCATATCCATTTGTTTTATCAGTGTAAACTCACTCTGTATAACATACCAAGGATGAGCAATAGTCTATAAGATCTCACCATGAGTTACTTTCGATCAAATAAGGGAATTAAATACAGAAATGAATTTAAATGACAATGAATAATGACAGTGATAGTATGAATAATTCTACCATGTTGTGAGTTCAAATACACCTGACCCATACAGCTTAAATGGCAGGTAGTGATTAGCAACTCCAACCCCTGCTCACCACCATCCTCTGATCCATCAAAATAGACATGATCATCCCATGCATGATTCCACTACTGCACTTACCATCTGCCTCATGATAGTAATGGTTGGCATGCTTCTCCTTCTGAAAAGCAGTGTGTTGTAAGGGCAGAGCTTATATGCTTCAGTCACTTGTTGTGAGAGAGAGTGGTTTTAGGCTGCCTGACACTTAACACCTGAGCCCTATTTTCTGAAACTCAACCTTGGAGAGGTTGAGTTTGGGTTGAAAGATCCAGAACTTAAATTTTCCAATGACCAGCACAACTCCCCTTCTAAGAATTTGGTATCTAGTCTGTCATAATAGTTGTATTTGGAGAATGGTACACACAAAATTTTATTGGTGGAGAAATCAGAAGAATCCAGCAGTAAAGAGGGTGGCCCTTAATGTACAGGAATAGGAGCACATGCAGTCAGATCCCCAAATAGCATCCCCACTAGCTCTCATCTGAAGGGTTGTGCTCCCCAGAACCTCACTATCAGGTCATATGGCCATGCTTCAATTATGGTAATCTAAAAATCTTTATGGTATTTAAAACGATTTTGGCCAATTTATGTTTTGTTAGGCCGATATTGATTCAACAGTGGCACCATGAAAAAATATAATTTTCTACTGATGGAATTAGTTATTTCCATAAAGCTATACAGACATACAGACATAAAGTTGATACTACTGATATGTACTTTCATTGTGAAAACACCATATAAGATAGTCATGGTATATTCTATCAGTTTCATCCTGTATCTGAAGGTATCAAATTTTGATGCTAAAGGTTACTGAAGCAATCATACACAAAATCAGGATGTCTCTCCTAATTCAACTGATCTCGTCTCTGCCATCCCACACCAACTCTACAGTAGTTCTCACAGTATTTATGCAAACTGTGCTCTTCCTCCATGACTAAGTACTAATTCCTGTATGGTGGGTAACTGTTCTGTCTATGACCTTGAAGCACCACCTCTGGAGATGCAGCAGGTAACTGCTCCGCCTGCCTATGACCTTGAAGTACATGCTCCTGGGGACCCTTAAGACCTGAGATGCACTTACCCGCTGCTCTCTCTCCCTCCTGGGTTTGGATGCTGAGACAGACCAGATGGAAGAACAGTGTGGACCATAGCTCTGCTTTCCAGGACCCTATGATAAATCTCCTATGGCCATAGTGAGTTTTTATCTCCTAATAAATTTCTTGCCCTTTAAGCAGACTCCATGGATTTCTCACATTATTCCTGTGTCTCCAATTCTCTATATAGGGAAAACAGGCAAAACTAGTCCCTGTTGCTCCTATTATCCCTTGTGTATGAGCTTAGTGAATAAAGCAATACTGACTTTAAACTAGTGAGTCACATGACCTATAACAGCAAATCTTAGTATTTCTTTGAAAAATAATTATTATATGCATTATATGTTTATGAGGTGCAATGGGATATTTTTAAGTATGTATAGGTTGTGAGGTGATCAAATTATGCTCAATAAATCCATCATATCACATAGTTACTATTTGTAGAGTTAAAAATACTTAAACTACTTTTCTAGAAATGATAAAACACAGAATGCATTTATTATGTCACAGATATCTAGAACTTACTTTTCCTGTACAGATAAATGTTTCCCTTTGGTTAGATTCCCCCCCCCCACCTCCTGGTGGCCATCTACTCTCAACTATTGTTTGAGGCCACTTTAGGATTCCCTAAATCCGTGACATCGTTTGGACTTTGATTTCCTGTTCTTCCCATCTAATTCTTTAAGAAGCAAAAATGTAACTCTTCTGAGAATATATGCAGGTATGCCATGTGATAGGGGAAATTGGTACTGAACACACACACACACACACACACACACACACACACACACACACAAATGTGTGGAAAAATAGAGAAACCTGAAGTATTGAGAGAAGTAGAAATGTAACAATGAAATTTCATGAAGAAATAAATCTTCAACTGGTCCTTTAGCAACAAATAGCATGAGTAGGTAGAAGTTGGACAGAGATTTATGAAGTAGAAGGGACAATAAGAGTGAAGGCACCAAAATGACCAATATTCTGAACTTGGCTTATTGAAATACTCTTAGATTGAAGAAGGGACATGATGGCTGTTGCTGGCTAAAAGGAGGTAGACATTTTCCACTCACCTATCTTCTGATCTATCTTTTCATCAATTTGCCTATATCTATTTTTTGTCTCTATGCAGTACTTTTATATTGGAGATGAGATAGGTTTTGTGAGGTCCAGACCTGTAATTGGGAAGAAGATATGACTTTTCCAAATAGGGCTTCAAGAACTAACTTACTTTCCTTCCCATGGCAGCTATCTGTGGGCCAGGTGCTCAGACTAAAGATGCATGTGCTGTGGGATGGTCTGTATGTCAAATTGCTCTGATTGGTCAATAAATAAAACACTGATTGGCCAGTGGCTAGGCAGGAAGTATAGGTGGGACTAACAGAGAGGAGAAAGGAAAGAACAGGAAGGCAGAAGGATTCACTGCCAGCCGCCGCCATGACAAGCAGCATGTGAAGATGCTGGTAAGCCACAAGCCACATGGCAAGGTATAGATTTATGGAAATGGATTAATTTAAGCTATAAGAACAGTTAGCAAGAAGCCTTCCATGGCCATACAGTTTGTAAGCAATATAAATCTCTGTGTTTACTTGGTTGGGTCTGAGCAGCTGTGCGACTGGCGGGTGACAAAGATTTGTCCTGACTGTGGGCAAGACAGGAAAACTCTAGCCACATACATGTTTCACAATTAAATGTAGGAGGCTCCAGAACCAGTGTCATAACTGTACTAATAGGAATTAGTACAAACTCATCCATTGTCAGACTTGAATCTAGATGTAGCAAAGAGATAATTGGTCTTGTCTTCCTCTACTGACAAGCCAATCAAAACTCAAGAGGCTAACTCTGACATGCTAGAGTCTCTACCCTTCAGGGAGGTTATCAGTCCCTCTGCCATGGAGAATCCTGTTGGGAGGAGAGTGCTTCCTGGGGCTCATTCTTCATGGAAGCATGCCTCCTCTCATCACATGGCCTTCTTACCACAGAAAGAATGAGCACTACTGGCCCCCTCCCTTGTCTCTGTTTTTGCTTTCTCAGCTCTTCATCTTGACTGATGGGGAAAAAATTAAATTGAATTTTTTGCCTATGGGCAGATTCAGATGAACAGAAAGAACAGGCTCCTGTTCATTAAGGGCCTGGGCTTAGCTACTTCCTCTCTCAATGTAAAGTGAATTGCTGACTCTGAAATGTATTTTTATTCTACCATGAGCTAGGTCTTTGCAGGCTCTTCATTCATAGACTTGTTCATATTCTCCATTTATTTATTCACGCACTCATTCATTTATTCACAGAAAGACTGTGAAACAACTATGATACTGTAGGCACTGAACTAAGAGCTAGAGTTGCAAAGATGAAAAACATTATAGCCAGTAGAAGAAAGAATTACATATAATTATATTGTTCTGAATTGAATGTCATGCCAATCTCTGAGAAACTATGGAAAATTAGGATTTATTTCTTTGCATCATCTACACTTTAAAAATTATTATGAAGCTATATGACTCATAATTAAAACTGTAACATTCAAAACAGTGATGAAATGGTAATTTTGCGAAAGGAAGTTTAAGAAGAACATTAATGTTATGAAAACATTCATGATATACTATTCAAATACAAAAGACATAAAAGATGTTCACTTAACTATTACAAGCTTGAAACATATTAGAAGAAATAAGCAAAAGATATTATCAATGGTCATCTCTAAATTACAGGTTAATGAATAGTGTATGTGTGTGTGTGTGTGTGTGTGTGTGTGTGTGTGTGTGTGTTTTAAATATTTACATCATTTTCAGATATTTGTTTATGGTTGATGTATATTATACGTCAGCAATCATGCAAGTACATTTTATTTTTCATATATTTTATACAGAAAGATTTTAATTATAATGGACATACTACTGTATTTTTATTCTGAAAAGGATAAGAATTAAAACCAGTTTTTTTTCTTGAGGTAGCTAGAACTAGACAAAATAATAGGACATGTCCCACAGAATGGCATTTCCCATAAACTGCCGTGTGTGTTGGTGCACTCCTCCTTAGCAGCATCAGCTCAGAGGTTTTATACAACCTATATGGTTTCAACTAGAAATCCCTCAAGCAACATTAAAATATAAGGTATTTTGTAAATAGTAAATACTCTTAAGTCAGACCTTTTTTGCAATATGCTATATAAAAAGGCATATTCTGTTGTATATCGCACTTCATGCCACCTCCTACATCTAACAATGACATGATCCCTAGACATCACCAGAGATCAAAAGAAATTTTCTCCTTTTATATATACATATATATGTGTGTATGTATATATTTGATAAATATATGTGATATATATGATAAAATGGCCATAGGTTTCCTAACAAGCACATAGCAACAATAACAACAACAACTACAACAAAAGCAACACACACACACTGGCTCTAGAATGAGTCATCAGAACAGCTGGAAATATGGAAGAACAAGCTCTTTTCCTTATTGATTTGGTTATTAGTTCCCTAATTGCATTCTCCTGCCAGGGAAAAACATCTGAGAGCTGATGGACTAAAGAGACAATTTAATCAATAGAATATTCTTTAGGGAGAGCAACAGGTTATACCTGGAATTTAAATTCAATAAAATAATGCGAGATCACTAGAAGCATTAGGCATTACTGTAAGCTGACACAGAGACATGATAAAGTCCTCTATTTCCAGTGTTTAAAAGGTTATTTTATGTACAAATAGGGTCTTCTGGCTGCAATGAGGTAAAATTGAGATCATTAGGGTGGCCCCTAATCCATGTGACTTGTGTCCACCTATTGGGAAAGACAGCAGCAGATGGAGGACAATGGAAAGACAGAGAGAGGAACTGTCACATAAAGAGACAGGGTCAGAGGGAAGTAACCGTAAGCCAAGTGTTGCCTCTGATGGCTGACAAATCACTAGACACTAGGAGAGGGAAAGGCAGGGGAGGAATTCTCCATAAGTTTGGAAGTCTACCAATGTTTTGATTTTAGAATTCTACCCTCCAGAGACTCGAGACAGTAAGTTTTAGCTGTTCTGTTCTAGGGGTTTGTGGTATTTTGTTGCATTAAGCCTAGGAAAATACTGAAGGCATCACATACAAGGGAGCAGGTGGCTGGAAGGAGAGCATGATGGAATGTCTTGATGCATGTCTCTGCTGCTGCCTTGTTTTTACTGAGGCATTAGTTGTATGTCAGATGTCTGCTTTAGAGTGAGATTGTTGTCTCTGTGACTGAAAGACATTACTCATCTGCCTACATTTATCTGTCCCATGGATTTTCAGAAAACCTGAATCCCAAAGATATTTTCTAAGAATGGTGGATTCATAACAATCACATGGAAATAACAAGCATAGTCACCAGAGGCAACAGAATATGTGTTTTAAAGTAGTATTTGCTGTCAGGTAAGCTTCCCTTAGAAGGAAAGGGTGAATTAGAACCCATTTATATAGATATTCTCACTTACAGGAAGTCTACACTCAATGTTGAAATACCCACAAAAATCTACAGAATTTAGATGACTTATACTTACAGAAAATATTGTCTCTGAAATAAAATAAACAAGCTAGGTGTGTAGCTCAGTGGCAGGGGGATTTCCTAGAGTGCACAAGACCATGGGTTCCATCCCCATCAACACACATACACACACACACACACACACACACACACACACACACACACACACACACACTCTTTTCCTTTCATGGTATAGTGGTGAGTGTGAGCGGGCTTGGCTAGCCAACATGGGGTTTCATGGAGAACTACTGGATTGCAGCAATGTTTGCAAGAAAACAAAGAGAATTCAGGACCACACAGTTCAAGAGGGTTCCAACATGTGCCTCTAGTTGCAGCACCCAACAGTCCCTCAAGAATCTCTGGTTTCGCTATCAGTGAGGACAAATCCCATCCAACCCTCTCTCAGGTCCTAGAGAACAGACTACAGCTTTGCTCCCAGTCCTTGGGAGATAGACATTGTCCCCATGAAGACATCTATCCAAAAGAGACATATGCTATTCCATTAGCCCTGTCACTCTACAGCAGGCAACATTTTTCTCTCCTTCTTGAAGACAGCCACTGGGATTATTATTTTTTTTTCTTTTACCTTTCACTCTGATGGCTTCCTTGATTCACTCCTTAACAAATATAAATCATACATCAATTAAGAGCCAACTATTATGTTTTGATTGGGGGGATACATCTGTAAGTAAAATGAACAAAACTTGTCTGCCTTGAAGGATCTTACAATCAAGTGAAGATGAAGAACCGTGAGACCCTGTATCCCATAGTGCAGACCTTGAGGACTGTGAGAGAACAGTATTGTTATTTGTTCTTGTTAGACATGGGCTCATCTTGTTGGCACTTAACACAGAGAAAAAGATTCTTTGCTTACTCCAGAGGAAGATTTTCTCATTTATACTGAAACACTTGGCCCTCTGGGCTGTCTTCTATTTTCCTGCTTTTGATAGAGACGAACGTTCAGAAAGGGTTTCTCTTTCCTCTTAACTTTAAGCAAAGCTCAGGGTGAATACCATGACAACTGGCAGACAGCATTTTATCTGCAACACTGGTAAGACACAGGAACCCACAGGGGGAGAGCCCCATCCAAAACTGGGCTTAGCCGCACTTCATCTTAAAGAGAGTTGATCCAGTATCATTAGGTTGTATCATGTTTCAAAGGAGCCTAAAAACTCAGATTTTTTCTTTGAAGTCTTCATTTAATAATAGTTCTGAAAAAAATTCAAACATCTAAAATAATTCAACAGAAACAAGATATGTTTGACTCAGATGGCAAGATGCTGCCTCGGGGCCACTAGTCTCATTGTCCCTGAAACTTGCCTCAAGAAGTATGGTTGTTAGATTTTAGAAAATAAAATATGCAATTATCAATTAATTTGAATTTTAGAAACAATAATATTAATAACACTTTATGTGTGTCTCATGAAATATTGGATATACACTTTGGTATTTAAAATTCCAATTTAATTGTCTCTTATTTTGTCTGAGAATCTCCCCCACACAGTTTCTTTTAGCCCATTTCTAAATCTCTAGATTATAAAATGCATTCTCTTTAATTATGTATATTGTTCTTTAACATTGGAACTGTTTTTGATTGAGTTAATTGGGAATCTTAGAACTGAATTAAAATATCACTTGTAGTCAGTGAATTGAGAGTATTTTATTCACCAATCTATTTAGTATTAGCTGAATACCTAATATGAGCTAGGCTCAAAGCCATACAATTCCACAGGTGGTGAAAGTTATGAGTAACATAACATTCTGATACTCTTAGAAAGTCAAAAACTAGGCAGGAAGAGAGATGTGCCAGCAGGTAGGTGCTGCACAAAAGACTTAAGAAGCAGGGAAGAGTCATGCTCAGCTTTGCCCTCTGGGATGGCTCAAAGCTGAGTCATCATGGGTGAGTAGGTTTTGGCATGAAGTGCAAGTCCCACTTCAATCTTGTAGATAACCAGGATGAAACAGTCTTATCATTAGGAGAGATGCTAGAAATAAAACAGAAAGATGATGTCATCCCCTCCAAGAGTACAATTTACTTGGCCCAGATCATCATGCATTGATCCAAAGGACAGAACTCAATGATGATAAAGCAGAGATGGAAAGAGATCCAAAGAAAGTGGTTTAAAGGATTCAAGAGGAAGGGAAGGAGACACCACTACCAAAATATGCTGTAAGGGCATAAAAGATTTGCAGATTGGCTTTTAGCTAAGTGAAAGAAACTAAAATGGGAGGGGGGTATAGGCAGATGGATACTTATTTATCAAAAATCTAAAAAGGCAAATTACAATTCTAAAGTCAAGGAGATGCTTTTAGAGGAAACTTCATAAAATTTACCTCTGAAAGAAGCTGGGGGTGGGAGTGGTAGGGTACCCTATAAATAAAACAAACAATTTCACACTCAACACTTCTCAAAGCTTTCTATCAAAGCATACCTAAAGGCCAAAGGGAATAAAGTGTTCTACTGGGAATCTGGGGTTTGACCTTGAGATGTTTGAAAGGGCAAATATGCCCACATCTCTAATATTCAACTTAAAAATTCTGAGCATATTTTGCAGTCTTTTCTAAAATATATATGTGCTTAGAATCAATGATAAAATTCTTCACAAATCTTTAATTGACCTGGATCATCTAGAAAATTGTTCTACACCAATGATACACTTATTTCAGTTCTTTCTCCACAGAGAAATATTTTTCATGTACTACTTTGCAGTGTCAGATACATAACTAGGGATTGGGTATCACATCTAGAAGGAATACACATGCTTCAGACTATCTCTCTAAGTATAACATAAGATACTAGAAGAGAAAAATCCCATCTATGATTTTGAGTTCCCCAAATTCTCCCAGAAGCTACATGCAGCTGGCCAGCCATGTAGGATCAGAGAATCATCATTTTTAACAGCTGAAAGAGGCTTCGGAGATGGTCCAGACAGTTGCTTTGACACATGGGTGATATATCAGAAAACCTGGCTGACCTGCATGACACAGCTAGTTAGTTGTGAAGTGAAATTCAAAACCCAGGGCCCCAACTCTAGCTCAGTGTTCATTTTACTAAACTATGGTGACTTTTTTTTTTGTTAGTTGCTTGATGTTTAAAGAAAAACAAGTTCATATAACCTCACAGGAATAATGGCTCATTTGGGTACACTGTGAATGGCTGACACTGTATCTTGAGTTTAGCTAGTGCCTTTATTTACAAATCATTTTCACAATTCATTTCATTCTCTTTTATGCTGAAGAGTATTTTCTAGGCTAATAGTCATGTAAGACAATCTTGCAAACAATTTATGTAGTATTTACTAAAATTCACTCTTTTGTCTCCACAGTGCTATTCCCTTGACCATTTCCCTCTGCAATCAGAGTCTATTCATTTTTATATATTACAATTCAGAAATGTCTCATATTAAGCCATACCCTTTGAGCAAAAAGGCTTGTTTCTCAGCGAGGTGAGATGACTGTACTGGTGTGATCCACATTCTCCTCCCTGCCTTCCACCCATGTTTTCTCTTTCCTTAATGGCTTTGGCTCCATATTGCACACTCTTGTTAACATATGACTTCCTGCCTACTTTTCCAGGCCTTGACACCATGCATTTTGCCATAGACTCTATTCCAAGTTCAGATTTGTTTTTTTCTTCTCAGAGAATTAGACTGCCTAATTCTAAGCTGAGAAGAACTTAAGTTTTAGATTGTTTAATATAAATCAATATCTCTATCAAAGCAATAACAGCCACCATCAATTCAGAAGAAATGATGCCACTGTTCTTGCTAAAGGAAACACAAGTCTCTGTGGAAATACAGGCATCTAAAGTTGCTTAGGATTTTTGGAGTAAGAATGTGTCAGAAAATACAAGTTCATTCAAATGCAAAATTATTTGATTTTTAAAATATTTTTGAAATTAAAATATAATTACATCACTCCCCCTTTCCCTTTCCTCTCTCCAACTGCTACCCCCACACACTGTTCTCTCTTAAATTCATGTGCTCTTGCCTATTTTTAATTGTTGCAACATATAATTTTTTTCATTCCTAAATACAAGGAAAATAGTGTGTATTTCAAAGTTATTTTTTCCATAGTGTTTTTTCATAATGATTATTTGGGAATTTCACATATGAACCCTAAGCACACTCATTTCCCAGTCCTCCCAAGTCTGTCCCCCACTCTTAGGACCTCCTCCCTCAAAAAAGAAGAAAACAAAGAAAAAGGTCTAATTTATGTGGTCCATATACCCACTGGAGCATGGTCAAAATCCCTGTGGCCAGTCACTTAAAGAAAACTGAGTTCTTCTCCACCTGCACTTCCACTAGAAGCCCTCAACTGTGGAGAGCTACATCTTGGCATCCTTATCACAATTTTTAAAAATTTCTCTTCAATGGTTTTCTGTTACATTTTTTGGGAGTGGCGGTAGGGTGGGAGTAGAGATTGTCACAGAAACTTTCTATGCCCTTCCTTTTCAACTGTGAGTCTGAAGTCATCAATACCATGACAAAAGTAGTAGCTTCCTTGCCCTTTACAGTAAGCAGAAGCATTGATCATGGATTTACACATGGTTTCTGGCAGCAGCAGGACCACAGATATCCACATGGTCCAGCATCAGCACATGCCATGGACCTCAACATGGTCTCCAGTGGCAGTACAGACCATGGATATCAACATGACTCTGGTGCTGTAGATGTCACGGACTCTATCATAGCCCTTGGAGGGAACAAAGGCCAAAAACATCAACAGGAATTCAGGCTACAGCACAGACCATGGTCATCTACATAGCCTTTGGTGATAACATAGACCATGGATATCAACATAGACCCCGGCAGCAGTAGGACCACGGATCCAGATATGGCCTTCGGCAGCAGCATGGACCCAGACAAAGTCATTTTTTTTCAGAGGTAAAAGAAAGGACAGAAAGAACCCTGCACCCCTATACCTCTGCACCAAGCATTTGCCCTGACCCACCTTTCAGCATATGTCACCTAGATTATCTGACGCAGTATTATCTGTATGATGCTGTTTTCTGTCCACATTTCCTGAAGGAGAACATATGTGTGTGTGTGTGTGTGTGTGTGTGTGTGTGTGTGTGTGTGTGTGTGTGTTCTAAATTTGGTCAAGATTCCCCAAGACAATTCCAGAATATATGGCTCCAAATTTGACATGCATAGCACTCTGAGCTGCCGTTAGGAATGAGCAAAGGGTTTTAAGAAAGCAAACCCTAAAGAGCTCAGAAGTTCCCCCAAAGAGGAAAGACACATGGGACAGAAAACTGACCAACTAGTAAGGAGATTGACCATGGTTTTTGAATGTGTAAAAGTGGTGATCTGGGTGGGCAGTAGCCAAGCTTTCTTCCTCATAGTATCAAACAGCAGAAGTAAGACTAAAACTGACATTCAGATTGAAGCAAATGTTGACTTTATGTAAGAAATAATATTCTATGATAAGAACTCTCCCCGGCCAAGAGGAGCTGCTTCCCATCACAGCAGGTTCTCCTGAGAGTTAGGTGATGTGTTTCAGCAGAAGACGGATGAGCGCTTTGATTAAGGCGATATTATCAGGAAATTAAAGTGTCAGATGAGGTTTAAACTTGATGAGTTCGCTGGTCCCTTCAGGTAGGCATGTGGGTGTTTGATTCTTCATCCAAGAGCAATAATCTTAGGCATGGAACCCAGGAGGCATGCACTACCAATGTTTCCTTAACTTTTGTGGAAGATGTTTCAGAAAGGAATCTGCATGCCATGGAGAGGCCCAAGACTGTGAGGCAGCTGTGGGTAGATTTATCCTCCCTGTAACCAAGACCTTTCTTTGTCGAGGAGTTTTGAACATTTCCCTGGGGGAGCTAGAATTACTTCCTCAGGTGGCCTCTGTTCCTTGTTTTGACTTCAGATTGTACTGTGAGTGGTTCTGTCCCAGCTCTATGCAGTCTCTCAGAATAGTGGACAAGTACAATGTTTGGGATGTTAGCACTGCCAGGTAAGCACACCTATGCTATTCTGTTGGAGGGAAACAACAGGTAGAAGAGATCTCAGACCTGTGAGCAAATCCAAGTGAGGCCAGAAAAATCATCCAGCCAACCTTAGAGTTGTGAGCATTGATGAAGGTGTGAAAATTTTAGTTAGCTGATACACAGACCTACCCAGAAGTTCTAGCTACATCAGTAAACTCATCATGCTGCTTTGAGGTAGTGTTGTGTGTGTGTGTGTGTGTGTGTGTGTGTGTGTGTGTGTGTGTGTGTGTGTGACATGTGCATGTGTGTCTCTGTTTCTGTGTGTAAGACTCTATACTTGTGTGTCTACATTTGTGTGTCTGTTCATGTGCATGTGTAAGGGCACATTTTTGTGTGGGTGCACATGTGTGCATGTACTTATAAAGGCCAAAGGTCAACCTTGTATGTTATTTCTCAGGTACTGCCCACCTTGATTTTCTTTTCTGAGATAGGGTCCCTCACTGGCCTGGATCCATGGGGACCTTAGATCTCAGATTACAAGCATATGCCATCACACCTGTCTGCCTTTTTACATTTGTTCTGAGTCAAATGCAGGTTTATACACTTGGAAGGCACATATCTCACTAACTAAGCTCTCTCCACAGCCCTGGAAGAAGATTGCAATACCCTCTGTTTTCTTATGTAGGTAGGATGAAGGGCTTGCTTCACAACTGCAACTCCTGAACTTTAGAGTGCCCAAGGTACTTCATGAACAATGTGTAACTCAGTCACATCCTAGAAATTCAAACTCAGTGGGTCAGACCTGGAACCTAGATGTCTGCAATTTCACCAACTCTCGGGGCTGGTGGATTACATAAGGAGAACTTGTTCTAGATAATTCTTGAGGAAATTTTGAGATTCTGAACAAGCTCAAGTCATCCCAAATGGACAAGGCCAACTGAGTATCTGGAGTTCTTAGAGATGAGAATATCACACACTTCCTTTTAGGGACCACTAGAACAGTGGTTCTCAGCCTTCCTAATGCTGTGACCCTTTAACACACTTCCTCATGTTTGATACTACTTCATAACTGTAGTTTTGCTACTGTTATGAATTGTAATGTAAGTATCTACGTTTTCGGATGCTCTTAGGTGACCCCTGTGAAAGGGCCATTTGACACCACAAAAGGGGTCGGTCGTGACCCATGGGTTGAAAACCACTGCACTAGACTCAAAAAATTTGACTGTGAATTGAAGATCTCTGACTCCTAGGAACCTACTTCTACCTCTATTAGAGGCCTTTGAGCACAGAGCCAGAATGTCTGCTACATTTGAGCCCATTCTGTTCTGCTACCACCACCGGAATGTGAAGAGAGAGCAGAAATATAGCCTCAGCTAAAATCAAAAGCAACAGCTGGGCTTTATGTCTTGAATGTACAATTCATTTATTACACAGATAATTAGGCTTCCCTCTAAAAGCAACAGTGATTGGCTCTGTGCATAAAGCACCGAAGTCTGGCAAAATCTGTGTGCTGCCTTCTAAGTGTGCTGATCCCTGGATGCTAAAATGAGGTGGGGCAGAAGACTGCATCTGCTATGTGGTTCTCCTGTTTGAGACTTCAATTATTCATCAGTGGCTCTCAACTCTGAGTCTACTGAAATTTCCAGCAACATTGACACCTCAGTCCCATAAAATAAACAAATTAATTGGTTAAAAGTGAAGTCCAGACTTATTGGGAATAGACTACTTGGGCACAAGTGTTCTTCTAGTCCCTCGGTTGTAGAAATATAGAGGAAAAGTTTAGTATCATTGATATAAAGAAAAGGTGGCCAAACTGTGACCCATGAATTGATTTTGTAAAGGAAAGTTGATTAAAAACACCTCCAGACATTTTCATCTGGAGATGAGTTGTGACAGAGATCACCTGGCCACTCAAATGTCTAATATTTGCAATCCAGTCTTTGGCCAGCCACTGCTGTCCAGTGCTGATCTTAAATAGTAGTTAAGGGCTCTGGTGTGCTTCTTGGCTTGGTTTCATATCCCCTTGACCTTATTTGCAAGACCAGGCTGCTAGAGCACACAGTAATATGAAGAATGTATGTATGGAAATGTTCACATGGTGCCAGATACTATGTCCAGTGCAGCCCTGGTTAGAAGACCTCCAGTCATCTTTATTTTGTGGAACAAATAATGAATCTTGGGAGAAGACCAAGCCACTTGTTCTACTATACAAAGATAGCATGGAGATCAGGTTCAAATTTAACTTTGTGTTCATGGCCTATGTGCTCAAAGACTATACCCACCAGGTGTGTATATATGTGTGTATATATCCATAAGAGATGGATATTCACAGCACAGACACATGGAGCTTCTGAGTCAGAGCACTGTGTGAGCTTTGTTGAACCATCTCAAGGGGATTGAGAACTATAATCCCTCTTGCAAAGGGCCCTAGCCAGCTGGGGTCATTAGCATAATGAAATGAAAATCCCTGAAAAAGGGAGTTGTTATTTTGTAGCTTTTCCATAATAATTTCTTGGCTATATTTGACCCTTCTGGGAAACAGACCTGATCCCTAGTTTCATGAAATTTACATGGTAGCAGAAAAATGGGCAATAAGCAAATGTGTATTTCTATAGCCCTAAAACATCTGCACACAGTTGATTTTTGCTAGCTTCAGTAGTCACACTCTGCAAAGTCGGTGTGAGTGCTGGTATAATACAATAAATGCTAAAGCATTGCTTCTAAAAGAAATGCAGGATTAAGCCTCTATAAATCTCTATATAAGACATTTTCAACAAACAATAAGTGCACGACCTTGTTTCAGGTGTGTTTCCGCTTAAAGGCACCTTACTTAACATTCTTCGTTGATTCACAAGCATTGAACTTGCAGCAAACAGTACTATAGGCTTCAGGGAAGCTTATGCAGCACGCCCATTTACTCCACAAAGCACATCACAGCCTTCCTGTGCTTAGGAACATCACACAGCCGCTCTGCACTCTGCCTGAGGATTACTTTGAGTAGGAAAACATTTCCAATAGCAGAAACATGAAAAATGTGGTGCAAAATAGACTGCAGTGAGGATACTGTTTACAGCAGGAGAGCTGAGCTGAGGAAGCAGTGTGCCCTTGTTGAGCCTCCATGGGAAATCTGAACATCAGGTGACTCATACTTTTTTCACTATCTGTTGATGCCACTGACTTCTGGGACTTACAAGTATGTTTCAACAAATCAGCAAATTGACAAATGCAGGATCCATGAATAATGAGGATCAGCTACGGAATGCCACACAGGAAGAGCCAAGACTATTAAAGCAGGATAAGGGCACAGTGCTTACATGAAACTTGTTGAGGTGTCCAGGGCAGACCTCTCTGAGGAGCTCACAGAACAGAAACTGGGCAAAATAAAAGGGTGGTATGTGAGCATCTGAGGAAAAGAGCCACCCAGAAGGAAAGTGTGACAAGGAGGACAGCCCTCAATGGGCATTGCTGTGGTGCATATGAGGAACACTGCAGACCAGCATGGTTCAAGCAGGAAACATCCAGGTAAATAAATTAAGAGAAAAAGCCGGGAGTGAGCCTCAGAATCCTAAAGGGCCGAATCTCCTGAGATCTATTTGGGGACAAGGCTGCATGCTGTTGGTGGAAGTACAAGGATCACTGATGGCTCTCAAAGAGCAGAAAGTAATGGAACTGTGGGGCTCACAGGGACAGGAGCAGCAATGCCTGCATGCATTCAGGAAGAGGGGATGCAACATGGACTGGAATGCCTAAGATAGGCTCAGCAATAGATGGTAAAGCACTGTAGGAAACACCAATAAGACCAGATAACAGAATAGCTGTGAGGTGTGAGGGAAACAAAGGAATCATGGATGTTAGGGGGTCTGGATCTCATTAGCACAGTAGTGAAGGAAGAAAAGAGAACTGACCACATTTCAGCTATGTCTTAAAAAGGGAAGCAGAGAGGGCTGTTGCACTGAAGAGAGATTTGGTAGAAACTGACAACTCAAGGATGACTTCAAGGTTTGAAGTCTGCAGAAGGAGCATTGCTTGCTGTAATTCAGTTATGAGCTGGAAGGAGTCTGCATTCGCATGAAGAGTTGCAAGTACTGGGCTGAGCATCTAGCTCGGTGGGTAAACACATGCTGCACAAGAATGGAGACCCAAGTTTAGATCCCCAGAATCTACAGAAAGATACATATGGAAGTGTGAGTTTGTAATTCCAAGGCTCCCATGAGATTCAAGGCAATGACAGAAGAATCCCCAGAAGCTAACAGGCCAGTTATCCTGGCATATGCTACAGCCAACAACAAAGAAACCCTGTCTCAAACAACATGTAGGCAAGTAGTGACACCTCCGACCTTCACATGAACACTGTGGCACACTTAGGCCCATACTTACACACATTAACACACAACACACACACACACACACACACACACACACACACACACACACCATGCACATATAAAAATTAAAAAAATAAAAACAAAGAGCTGCATACATTAACTTATTCTTCAGACTGTGTGTATATTCTACTGAGAAAGGAATTACAAAGAAATGTCAGGTCTCAACCAGTTTTTATGAATTACCTACCATGTGTACTCTGCCCAGTCCTGAAGATATGACTTCCACACAAAACAACCTCCCAGGAGGAGTTCAAACTCTTTTGTTTGGGAGTGGGGCAAAGACACAGGTGGCTTATTAAAAGAAGAAATGTTGATGTTGATATAAGTTCTGAAGCCCCAAACTGTCAAAGAATGTTAAAGACTTCAGGTAACTAATTCTGGGGTGAATTTCAAAAACTTTCCACTTCTTCAACAAGTCTGCAATTTCTAAACCTGAGAAGCAAGGTTGTCCTGGCTTTGAAAACACAAATACTTTCAGCTTAGGTACCTCAGGGGCTCCTAGAACCACCTCAGGAAAACAGGCTTAGAAGACACCTAACCAGGTAGGTCAGTACCCACCAATACACTAAGTGTAGCCTAGAGAAGCTGGTATTGTGAGGTCCCACACACACTGATTCTCCTTCTACCCACAGAGCTGGACTTGGAGTATACCTACTGTTTTTCATTTTCTTTTTTGTTTTTGTTTTTTGTTTTTTTTTTCAAAGTGAAACCAAGAGAAATGCCAGAGAAGCTAAAAGCCATTGCACAAGGGAATTACCTCCACAAACAAAGCACACATACCTCCAAGATTTGAGCAAGGAAAACAAATAGCCCTCCTGAGGAATATCTCTTGAAGACAGGACACTTTTCCCCTATGAGTTTGTTGCTACCTTTGTCTCTGGTCCCAGCCCTGACAGAGAGGAAAGTGAAGAATGAGACACACTCCTTTCCCTCAGTCTCTTCAGTACAGCCGTTAGAGGCAAACATTTTCAAAAAGAATTTCCTCTAGAAATCCAAGAGGGAAATAAACAAAGAAAACATTGAAAAAAAAAACTGTAAAGGTATTGTGCTCACAAAGCAAGGGTCCTTGACCCCACAATAGCTGAGAGTATTATTCACCACACTCACAGGCCCCATTTCATTGCATGTTTTGTTTGAATGCATCCCTTACAAGAATCCCTAACTAGATGCTGTTGCACAGGCGTTCACACACATGGCTTCCCTGCTACCTCTCTGGACAGTGTCCAGAGAGAAGATTCCTATCCAGTGGCTCTTTAGGAGAAAAATGAATAGAGACTTGGGTTTTTAAGCAGACTCCACACACCAGCAAACAAGGCAGAACTCACAAAATAGGGGTGCACCAAAGATCCAAGTTACTCCATTTCCCTGCCCTCGCTCCCATTCCCATTTCATGTCATCAATGTACTTCATGGTTGTGAAGGCCTGTAAGATCAATTCTGGAGTCCCCTCTAGCTGGTGACTTACAGCTTTTATGTCAATGATGTTTGCCACTCAAAGAACAGCAAAGCCTACTTGGAGTCCCAGCTTGCTACTCCTGCAGATACAAGACCAGAAAAGTATACACAACCCTTTCAGGAAGAGCAGTGGTTACCCACCCACTGAGTCACAAATATTACCTGCCCCAGAGTTGACTATATTTAGCATATGCAGTGTGCATAACATGGAGAGGATGAGTCTTTCCACGATATTGCTGTTTTGTTTTGTTTTGTTTTTTGACTTGTAACATTATTGCACCGAGTATACTAAACTACAGTGTTCTTACAGAGACAAATTATCAGGATAAAAGTAATGAGGCTGGGTCAGAGATAGGAACTCCTCTGCTTGTTAGCACACCCTTCCCTTTCCAACTGGATCACACGGTTTGATAACTTCTTGCTATGCGTCTCCCTACCATCTGATTCCCATCTAGAGTTCATAATTTGGCCGGGAAAGTTAGAATCCCTTCTCTACTTCCTCCCTGATGCATCGCTCAGTAGCCACAGAGAGGCCTTTGACTATTTTCTAACAACCTCCCTCCCCACCCCCAGGCGAGGAACAAAAGTTTCTATTGGACCCAATGTTTGGACGTGCTCACTCTCTGTGGCATGATTTATAGACAAGCAGCCTCAATTACAATTTCTCTTACTCCTTGCATTGACTAAAACGCTGAAAACACAGAATTGCCAAGATGGCATGGTACATAGCATCTGACTCAAACAGCTTTCTGCCCACAGCCCTAGGCAGAAAATGCTGTACTGCCAAAAACAATGACTTAATCCATCAGTGCCAAAGCTGGGAAGACCAGGGCTACCATGCCAACTCAGAAAGTTGGGCCCCCAGCACAGTGTTGCCCTCTCTAACCAGCAGTTGCTCTCTCTGCTCTTCTGGCTGGGAGCTCAGAGGCAGTTGGTGCTGTAGGCCAAACAATTTCAGGAATAGCAGCCAGCAGACAGGAATTGGGGGATTAAAAACAAATCTACATATGCACTTTTATTTCCAATCCTTGTTTATGCACAGTAATAAAAAAATGAAACGCGTAACTGAAATGAAAATAAATAGACTTATTTATCTGCTGGCTCTGAATTCACTCTCATACTGCTGATTCGAGACTGGTGAGAGCATTTCACCAGACAGGAGAATTTGGGAGAGAAGTGGACCCTAGGCATAGCTAAGCTCCCCCATCAGAAGAGTGCACACGAAGTGGGAGGACAGGGAGAAAGGAAGTCATCTCATTGGTTGGTAGAGGAAGGAACCTACTAGTATCCAGGCTGTTAGGGGTTGCAGATTGTCAGAAAAGTGATGGACTATCAAGCACTGCTACCTGAGTTTGATATACAGCACCCACATAAAAAGCCAGGGTATGTGGGACAAGCTATAATCATAGGGCTGAGGAGACAGAGACATAGGCATTTCTAGGGTTCACTAGCCAGCTTACCTAGCCCAACAAATGACTCCAAGATCCCAGAGAAAGACTGTGTCTTGAAAAGGTGGACAATGCCCAAAGAAGGACACCACAGGACCTCTAAACTCCATATAAATACAAAAGTACATGGTGCATGTACATACACACACACACACACACACAAAGCTGCTCTTGATCTTTACCAAGAACATAGTGATTTTATTTTTCAGCTCCTTCTTTTAAAGTCCTCTTTGTCCCAGACTTAATGATTCTCATAGATTCTTAAAAGTATAGATCCAAAAGTTCCACATTTGAAGCAGGTGTTGAGAGAGAGATGTTGACATTTCAGACTTACTCTACTTTGGATCAACTTAACCACACTCTTATAGCATCCTTTTCTGACCTTTCAGCTTACTCCAAAATTACATGCTGGTAAATTTTCCAAGAACTCATCAATGACAACAGAAATAGTATATGCTTACATTATTTTGATTTTTAAAATTAAAGATAACTGCAAAAGCTAATAGATGTATATCAGAGAAATTTCACCTTAGAGAAAGTTTACCACATACCCTCTTATCACTCCCAATATTATTAAATCTTGCATAAATGTGATACATCTGTTATAACTGATGAGTCAATGCTGATAATTATTATTAGGTAAAGCCAATGCTTTGCATGAGCTTCACTGCTTTCTTATACAATCTTCATGTTTTAACAAGTGTATAGACACAAGTGCCGAGTGCTATACTATGACAGAGAACACTGTCACCATTGTGAAAATCTGTGTGTTCCATATATATCATCCTCTTCCCACAAACCTCTGGTGACCATTGATCTTTTAACCAAATTTGAAGTCACGGATTCCCAAGATGTCACAGAATTGGAATCATACATTAGGCAGCCTTTCTGATTGCCTTCAATGAGCATAATCCCTTTAAGCTACTTCTAGTTTTTTTCTGGGGAGAAGTATGTCTTTGTTTGCTTGGTTTCTGGCCCAGAAACTTGTAACAATGAGGGTAACTATCAGCTTACATTATGTCTCTCCCTGACGGCCCTCCCTCTTAACTGCAGTCTCTGAATCAGGGTTTGGATAACGTAAAAAAAAAAACAGACAAGTGCATGAGCTTCCTAATACCTAGAGGGGTAAAGCCACAAAGATGGATTTCATTTCATCCAATGAGTGTTTATCAATGGGTCAAGTGAGCCAACAAAAGTACCTATACTAGGTAACATTATCATAATTATAAATTATCACAGTCATTCATTATTGAAATTAGAATGTGTCACAGTTCAAGTGGGAACAAAGAAAGTGTTTGAATTCTAAAGCAGTCCAGAAGCAATAGCTGAGCAATTGGTGAGCTAATTCTCCCCCTCTCCTCTCCTCCCCTTGCCTCTCCTCTGTTACACCCCTCTCTCTACCCACCATAGGATGAAGCACCAAGAAGGCCCTTGTAAAATTCTACCTCCCTCCATCTTGCTCTCCAAAGCCACTAGAATTATAAGCCAGTAAATTGCTGTTCATAATAAATTATCCAGACTCTGAGTCATCAAGATGGCTTAGCAGGTAAAGGTGTATGCTGCTAAATCTGACTATCTTAGGAACTAAGATAGAAGAAAATAACCAACTCCCACAAATTGTCTTCTGACCAACCTCTAAGTACACACCATGACATATATGGACACACACAGACACAAATAAATTCAATAAAAATTGAAATAAGTAAACTATCCAGGACCGGGTATTATTACAACATTGTAAAACTGACTTTGGATACAAACTTTTGGGTGACGGAAGGAAGCTTCATGGAAGAGTGGCAACTAGTCAGGGAACGATGTCAGTGTGAAGTTGTCACAGTGAGAGAAGAGACGGGAAGAGGAAGAACAGCAGATGCTGACCAGAAGGAATATAACTCCAGCATGTCTGTAACATGTACAGAAGCAGAAATAGTAGTTGGGGTCTATACTGAGAGGACCACAAACTAACGTACTGCCCTAGTTAAAAAAGAGCATCTCATTCTGAATTGGAACAGTATACCTCATCACAAGGCAGTGTACACACTTAATGATGAAGCAATGATCTTGATCTCCCTTCTGTTTCATCATCTGTGAGATGCGTAAGACTAGAAATGACTTCTGAGGAAGGATCTGATCATCAGCACTGCAGGGAGGTTAAGAAGAAGAGGGAGGGTGGACCATTTGAGGAGTAGGGAAGATGTTACAGGTGTCAAGTAGAGACAAAACCAAGATAGTAGCAATGGGATGGAAGGAAGGTAGAGATTGGAACAGAGCAGCAGGATAGAACGTTCTCAACACAGGGAACAGGAAAGAGCAAGAAAACTCAAGATGGAAATAAGAAGAATGAACAAATGATTGGCAGACCCAGAGAAGAGACAAAACAAACAAACAAAAAGTTAAAGTTTGGAAAATGACATCGAGTATGGTATTATTTTAATATTAGCTCTAAGTTCTATACAAACATAAATTGGAGAAATAAAGGGTGATGTCAATGTTTGTAATTATGTGTTAAAGAGAATATGAAGAGGCAGTTATGACATCTTCCAGGCTCTCCAGAAGAAGTCAATTAATTTCTATCTTGTTAAGTCAGTATTGATTCATTCTTGAATTATCGTTTCTAGAGTTAAGAGAAACAATGTGAATGTGTGTATATTTGTGTAGAACCTTACATGGTATAAAATTTAGTGGGAGAAAGTGCTGAATGTTTCTATATATAATAGAATTATGTGTTCATTATTTCCCTGCCTATACCCATTCTTACAGTTTTATGAAATCCCTATTGCTCCTGGGCCAGTACATCTGGCTTCCACATTTGAGTTCAATTCTCTCCCTGTTATTGGATCATTGTGTGATCTAGACCTACCTTAAGTTCAGTGATCCACTGGTTAGCTGAAAGTGGGCACATGGCATGAGAAATAATCAGAGCCAAGTCTGAGACATACTGTAAGAGGAAGGAAAGGGCCCTTCTTCCACTGGGATGACTAAAAGAGCTGGAGAAAGACCTGGACTTGAGGACTTGCATCTTGCCTGGGATTAAAAATAATAACTACAAAAAAGAAGCAAGATACTGCAGGACGTAAAGATGACCCTCAGTGGCACTGACTCAGATCTTAGACCCAATTTGAACTACTAAGTCACATCTTTTCGTGGTTGTGACAGCTACCTTAGACTATAAATTAACCTTTAGTTTCTGCCAAACTGACTTGAGTTTTTTTTTTTTTTTTTTTTATCACTTTCAACAAATGAATTAGTTACATGGCCCATCAGATAAAAATTCACAACACAGGAGCTAAGTCAGAGAGAACAGGCCACATTAGCTAGTGAACAACTCCTGAAAGAGACCACATCTTAGAAGTAGGTCTATTATGCTTATTAGCCTTCTGCTAATGAATGGGGCATGGGTGAGAAGGTACTGCTGGGAATATAAAAATGACATCAGAGAAGGTGCTTATAATCAGAGGTGCATGCCTAGACAAACAAATAAAACAGTGACAAATTTCAAGTAGATAAAGAAGGAATTCTAGCAGAGAAGGATCCAACTTCATAAGGCAAATGAAACATATGGTAAATGGTAGCACTTTAAAATACAACATTTATTGAGCAGCCTTGTATGAACTAGAGTGTTTCACATTTACTATGCCTATACTTTATTCCTAATAATAATGATGATGATAATAATTCTAACCACAGAGTACATAACTGCCTTTCCCATTCTCCCAGACTGCACTGTGTAATCTGAAAGTCTATGCTGTAAATATATGTTTACACTGCTAGAAAAGCTTGCAGATTGGCTGGTCTCCCCAGGCTTTGCCATTAACTGTGCTTCTTTCATATGCCTGAATCTGGAGGGGAGTCATTCTTTGTTCTCATTTTGATTAGTTCTTATAGAAATTTGTACAATATATCTTGATCATAGTCACCACTCCCCAACTACTCCTAGATCAACACCCCTTTCCATAACCACTCAAATTTGTGTCCTTAAAAAACAAAACAAGACAAGACCAAACAAACAAACAAAACCATCAAGTGCAACTATCCATATACTCTGGATATTTGGCCTTCCACTGGAGCCTGGTAGACCTAACAGGGACCACACCCTTTAAAGGGTACTACTCTTCTTCCCAGAATCTACCAACTGCAAAAAGCTGAGTGGTAGCTGGGATTTTCTTTAGCCTGAGCCTGGAAAGGTTTGGTACATACTGCCTCAACTGCTATGAGTTCATGTATGCACCTGAACTTCTGTGTCCAGAAAAGAGTTTCCTTATAGTCATCTACCACCTCTGTCCCTGAGAATTTTTCTGCTACAATGCCGCAATGATCCCTGACCCTTGGAAGGGGGAGGTTTGATATGAATGCCCCATTTAGGGCTTAGCATTTTACAGACTCATATTCCCTTCCCTTGATTAGTTGGGGGTCTCTGTTAATCACCATCTATTGACAAAATGAAACTAAGAGAAGAGTCTTTATTTGTCTGACACAAGCTGGGAGTGAGAAACCAGCTTTCCATCCTTGGCTGCCTCTTGAGCTCATTTGAACCAGTTCATTAGAATCAAACCCTCTAAGGCAGAGATGTTCAACCATGGTCATTGCAACTGTGTTGGACCACACCCAGCCTCACACATGGTTGCTGTATAGCCATTGCATGTAGAGACTTGTAGAAGTAGATGGCTCCATCCAAGGAATGGGGGGAAACACCTTCATTAGAACAAAAACAATAATCCTGATAATTACCCAAAGTGGCAGCAGAAAACATTACTAACATGAGAGGACAAAGGAAAGCTAATCTTTACACGAGACACAATGGAGTTTCTTACAATGCATCTAAACCATAGTTAAAAATATTGTTCCTCCAGTGAGAACATTGCTCTCCTGATTCTAAAAATGAAGGAGGTTTAAACACAGAGTTCCTTTTCCCTTGAGGCAGTTTTCAAGTTAATAATACAATATATGTTGTTTTAGGGAACTGCTCTTAACCACTTTTTTCCCTACAGCGCAAAACACCATGTATTTTGTGAGTTTGGATCAGGCCAGATATCCATTCCCTAGGGAAACAATAAATATAAAGAGAAAGCAAACTTTCCGAGGGGTGACAAAAGTTTGGGGTGACACACTGGAGTATTGCTATCTGCAGTCAGGTTCCACCTTCCAGCCCACAGGACATGCCCCTCAGTAGCCTTCATCTTCTGTAAGAATTGCTCATGTGAAAGGGAACACCAAATAGCCATTTACAGTTGAAAAAGCAGTTGTGGTTACAGAAGTAACAACTGCATTTTGTTCAACTATTAAAGACTACAGCTGGACCCTTTAAGCTCTACAATAAACCTCAGTACTATAGTTCAGCACTTTAAAAAACCCTGAAATACTTTATGTTGACAAAATATGTACATAAAAGCCATTATATTCAATAGATAAAATAACTAAGTTACAAAGCACACAATAAAAACCAACAGAAAATAAATATCACTGTAATCTTGATCAAAAGCTTGTGGCAGGGGAGATCATAGTTCTAGGGTAGAATGTATTATTGTTGCTTTGCCAAATGTGCATGCTGTCAAATTGCCTCCTTAAATTTAATACTTAAATTTGCAGAGTTGGACTGCTCTTGACTTTAATCAAAGAAGCTTCATTGTACAGTGGACAACCATCAATGAAGAGATGCATACCTGGTCACTGTGCTGAGAGTAAGAGATCTGACTCTTCATCCCTAAGTGGGACATCTAAGTTAACACCCCACCACCAGCAGCAAGGTTCAGGGAACATCATGGAAGAAGAGTATGAAATAATGTAAGAGCAGGAAGATGGGGAGGAATGTTATGAGATGCTGTCTTCTATCATGGAAACTCATCAGCTTTGGAACCTAAGAACTACACAAAAATGATGGCATATGCAGAGTAGATGGTCTCTAGGCCCAACCCCTTACTGAGGAGCTATTGGCTAATAGAGGGATAATCATTCCCTTTTTGAGAATGTTGATACCTGAGTTTCTAGTGCTTCAGTGGTTGGCCCCACATACATGAAATTAAAAGAAAAATAAATTAAGAAATAGAAGGGGCTCCAGTATTCAGTATAATAATTACACAGCCTGGATGAACTCTTGTCTCAACTTTAACTTCATATTCTATGGATAAGACCTTCACATATCTGAGAGTCTTCTAGAACAGTTCAAATCCACTAGATTTAAGATGGCTGCCTAGAGAACTTCTAACAGACCCTAAAATAAAATTTAATCCCATCCTCATACTAATTGACACCTACATATCTATCTCCCATGCCCCCATCGTTTCACAATACTATGCCAATTAACAAATAACATGATGACTGCCATTAAGAACCATAAAGTGCATGAAGATAGGTAATATCCAAATTCCCAGAAAAATCTCTGCACATGAATATGTAATTGATATGGCTGTTCTTCCCTTTTATCTGTTTCTCACCTCATTTCTTTTACTCTCTCTCTCTCTCTCTCTCTCTCTCTCTCTCTCTCTCTCTCTCTCTCTCTCACACACACACACACACACACACACACACACACATTCATGGTTTAGGGGTTGACTTGCAAGCCTTCGAATTCTATTGATTGGCAGCTAAATGAACTTAAGCTGTTGGCATTCAGCCTAGGTGTACTCTGTGGCTTTTCCACACTAAATAAAAAAATACGTCTCTTTTGAGGTCTCTTTCTTAAGAGGGACACACATTGTGGGTAACAGCTTCATTGTTGAGTAGATCCTTGCTTTTTTCCATTGTAGCTATTTCTGATTCCCTTTTGATCCAAAAAGCTAAGGATATATCAGAATTGGTGGGGTTTTTTTTTGTCCCATTGGTTTAACTAACAATCCAACCACACATGTTTACATCCTAACTACATATGTTTACATCTCTAAACATAATGTTGTCTGATACTGCCTGTTTCTCTAGTTCATTAAAATGGCATTGTATTGTATAAACCTATTTTAATGTGAATTTTTCCCACACAGGATTATTTTTCTAAGCTCTATCTATGTTTTCAGTGCAGTTTTAGTTCATTAATTTTCATGGCTGAATAGCATCTCGTTATGTCAACATGACATAACTCATCCATTCTCCTATCAGTGGATATTTGAATTATCTCCAGCATTTAGCTCTAACAAATAATTATGTGTGAGCATCCGTGTATATGGTTTCGGGCAAGTGTTCCCCAGAGTCTATATCCAAGAAATTTTCGGTCCTAGGACTTGCTTTTATTTGGCATCAAAAGCAGTACCAGCTTGTTTCTAAAATGGCTGTTGAATTTTATGCTGCTTCCCAGGCATTAGAGGGTTTCCACTGAATTCCAACCTTACCACATTACAATGTCCCCAATTCTGTCTGCCAGACAAAGAATAAAAGGAATCATATTACTGTGAAATATAAGGACACAGACCAAAGATTTTCAATTAGCATTTCCTCTGAAATTGTATGAATTTTCATTCTTTTTTTTCACTATCTTTTGCCTATACTATTCTTCCTATGCATTACATATGTCCCTCTCCTTACATAGGGTAAGCATTGCAAGTATTCTGTAGCCAAATTTCTAAATGGTTTTATTAAATAAAAAAACACAGAGCCAGAAATTTGGGTTAAAGTCTTAGAGAGATCAAGAAAATATGGAAAGCCACCAGCTAATCTCACCTCACCAAATCTGCAGCTTCCAAGGAGCATGACTTCCTGTTTACCCAATTTTATATGCCTTGCTTTTCTGCCCTCTCATTGGCTCATAGCCCAGCTACCTCACTTCCTCTTCCTACACAGTTTTGTCACTGTCTGTCTGTCTGTACAGACTTCCAGGACTCTATGGTTGGTACTAGAATTAAAGGTGTGTGTCACCAAGCTTGTGTGGCCTTGAACACACAGAGATCCTACCTGCTAATGGATTAAGGGCATGTGCTGTCTGACTTCTTTATTTACTTAAAATGGCTGGCCTTCTCCCCTTGATCTCCAGGCAAGCTTTATTTATTATCGTACAAATAAAATATCACCACAATTCAGCACAAATAAAATATCACCACAGTATTCACTATAAGTGAGTGGCTTATCCTTTCAGATATCATATGTGTCTTCTTTTAATGAGCAACTAATCTTAGTTATTATGAATATTATATATATTCACTTATAGTTAGTATTTTTTTGCATCTTAATTAAGAAACTTTCCTGCCACAAGATATGAAAGGAAGCTTGTAAAATTTACTTCTTAAAAGTAAATGTTTGTCTTACAAAGTTAAATCTGAAAGGCACTGGAATTTTATTTTTGTAAATGTGAAAAAAGCTCAGATCCAGTTTTGTTTCTTCTGTATGTATAGCTAATTGTCCCAGCACAGTAAGTGCTGCCCATAGTCAGGCTGTGCTGACATGATTCTCATAATTCTATCAAGTTCAAGTCTGCACTTTTAATGTGTCTGTTCTAATCTATATTATGCACCATTGCCAATTTGCCCATGTCTTTGTTTATGATATTTATCTGTTTATAAATAAACAAACAATGGAGCATAGAATAAAACTATAACTTTTGATATAAGTTATCCAGCACAACCCCTGAATACATACTCTAGTCTCCTTGAGGTGAGTCTGTCTTTGCATGCATTCAAAAGTCAGCTTGATAAGTCTCCAATTGCCACTGGAAAGAATTGTACTGAAATACAGCTACCTACAGAGAATTGATGTTTCTGTACTATTAAAGATCCCAATAAATGCACATGGTGAATTTCTCCTTTCAATTTGGTATTCTTAAGTGCCTTTAATAAAATTTTAAGCTTGTCTCCATAAATGTCTTGAATAACTTTTGTTTCATCTGTTCATGTCAGGTATTGGAATAAGATATGCAACAAAAGTTATATTTTAATTGTGTTTTCTGACACATTATTGCTGGGAAATAAAAATCCATGTGAATTTGCCTTAAAAGTACTTAACATCAAGTCCCCATTCCCCAGTTTGTTACAAGTTTTCTTGCTTATTCATTTGTGTTGTTTTTCTTGGTTTTGTTTTGTAACCCATTAATGAGTGTTGAATCTCATTCACTAGTTTTTATGAGCCGTGGGATCAGATTATAGTATTTATCCTTCAACCTTTACTATAGTAAACTCCACTTTCCAATGATTTGAACACTTAAAATGTCTCACGCAAATTTCTGGAAATAAATCAGCTTCCATCGTAATGTATTCCCCTTTGTAGGCACCACTGGATTTTCTTTCTCTTATTTGGTCCACACTATAAAGTAGGTGTTGGACTATCTCTGTGAACATAGTGTTTTAGTCCTGGTATGGCTGAACTTGACCTTAGGCAATTGACTCTAAAACCCAATGATGCAGCCATTAGCCATGCTTCTCTAACTAAATGCTCAGAAGTTAACCATTCTTGAAGATACCACAGTTGAGGGCATTTTATAGTATCCAGTAGATATTTTATTCCTGGCTTGATAAGATCAATTTAATTCTGTTTGGCTGGTGGACCTTGGAAACCAAAGTTGTTGATGGTACATGCATAGGGAAGAAAGGGGGAGTGGGATTTCTGGCGTTGAGTGTTTAAGGAGGAGGAGTGTTAGTGAAAAGGGAAATACCTGTGGGGAAAATGACTACAGGGCTACAGTTTAGCAGGACATGACCTCATAATCTTCTCTCCACAGAAGCCGACAGCAACTGCAAGTCCAACGTGTTTGTCCAAGTGCGTTACCATATCTCTCCACTCTTACTTGCCAAATCCCTCATCGTCAACTATTCTAGACTACATTTCAGGACAAGAGAAGTTTCACCAGGAAAAGAAGGAGAGAGGCCTCACCAAACCATCTGTGATGGTTTCAATGAGAACGGGTCCTGTAGGGTCCATAGCTAAATACTTGGTCCGCAGTTGGTGGGAGAGTTTGGAAAGAATTGGGAGGTGTGGCTTGCTGGAAGTGCTGTGTCACTGAGGGCAGCTGTGAGGTTTCAAATGACTGACACGAGTCCTAATGTATTCTCTGCTTGCTTCTTGCTGGACGAGACATTAACTCGGCTGTGCTGCCACCATGTCTTTGCTCTGCTACCATCTAACCCTTGGAAGTCATCAGCTCCAAACTGCTTTCTTTTATAAGCTGTCTTTGTCACAGTGTCTTATCACAGCAATAGAAAAGTAACCAAGACACCATCCAATGTCAAAAGATTTATTTACATTTCTTCCTCAGCATGATTTTCCTGCACTTTGAACATGTTGTGTTTGTGTGACCTAGTCTAGTTTCTCCACATTCTTCCCTAAGTGCAGTCACCAGAAGAAAACACCATAGAGAATTCAAATGAACCAAGGCAAACAAGCAGCCCTAGGAAAGCATAGGCCTTAGGAGCTCAGAAACAGGCGCCATGAGGCTCATTCTGTCTGTACCATGGAAGTGTGCACATTCAACAGATAATGCCCCACATATTAACTCTGCTGGAGAATCAGTGAACTGGCTGAGTCCTTATATTAGAATTTTGCTTCTCTTGGGTTTCAATGCCTTGAGATAGAACTCTCCCTAAATATCCTATCTAACAAATGGCCATGTAATCCTGGCTTTCCTATTTATTTTTCTTTATTTCATCTCTTTTCATCATAATCAACAATACATTACATTAGACCAACTGTAATGGCACACAGATGCTTACGAACATACAATATTCTTTCAATTGGACTGGCATAGCAAGCCTCTCCATTGGAAGAATTTCTACTTTTTTAGTCTCTTGTTGTACACAGATGCACATAGCTATACCTTCTTGAGATATGATCACTGTGTGATAAATAGTGAAGAAAACTGGAAAAGAGTACTAGGGAGATGGTGCAGTGGATAAAATGTTTCTTACACAAGCATGAGGAGCTGAGTTTGAGGCCTGAGTACCCATGTGAAAAGCCAGGTATGATAGCATGTGGCTGTAATCACAGCACTAAGGGTAGGGGATGGAGACAGGCTTGCTGACCAGTCTAGTTGAAATGGTGAGCTTCACATTTAATGAGTAACCTGTGTCTCATAAAATAGGATGGATATCAATAGAGGAAGGTACACTACATCATCCTCTGTCTTCCACACATGCACACACCACAGACAAAATAAAAGGGGAGGGAGGATGGGAGGGAGACAGGGAGAAAGACAAAGGGGGCAGGGAAGGAGGATTAGTCTGAATCTCTTACTGTGCAACATAGATTGGGAAATACTGATTACCACCATTGTCACTAGAGTAGATCCAGTACCCCTAAAGTTTGGCATCAAATCACTGCAGCTCAATTATTTAAAGGTTTCTCAGGTCCCAAACCAATGTTCAGAGTCACATCATGAAACATGTTCTCCTAAGGTACCCCAGTCTGCTCAACCATAAAAAGGGTTAAAGTGTTGACGTGCAGAGAATCATGCAGGGGCCTGGATATCACCGTGTTTAGTGAAAGAAGCCAGACATGCCAATGACTCACATGCCCCCTGATTCTGCATGCATGAGATACAGACTATGACGCAGTGACAAAAATGATGCTGCTTTCAATCTGTGCTGAGGTAACAGAGGAATGGACATAGAGGAGACCTGAAATGTTTGGCAAAAGTGATGGAAACATCATAGCTTGGTGTTGGTTTTACAAGTACATGAGGTAGTCAAGATCTGCTGAGTGGTCCATTTTAAATGAATATGGTTTATTGTGCAGAAAATATTTTTCAACAATGGTGTAAAACATATCCTAGCAGGCATATTGGGAGGGTCTGTAACCTGCTTCCTTCCCCCAAGAACATCTGCAGTCAGGCTTTACAATTACCAGGTAGGACGCTGGCAAAGGGCAAGGTCAATTCAGAAGTATGTAGATTTTCACTGCCTTCCTTCCCTCAGCCACCCCTTCTCCCCCTGATTAAAAAGTCCTCTCACAGCACCTCATGCTCCTTCTGTGTACACCAGCCCCACTCTGACCTCATTAGATGTTCTTTGCATCATTCACCACTATGAGGTTTGGCTAGCACTCCATACAAGCTGAAGCAGTCATAACCTTCAGCATCTCTCTGAAAAGTCTTATCCCTAGATTCCAACCTGCCCTTTCTTTCTACTAGAAGTGTTTAAACATTAGGAAAGTACCACAGAAAGAAAAAACAGAGAGAAGAAGCTGTACTTCCAATGGAAAGATTTTTCATTTAAATGCACTTTATTGTGTGATGTATTCTTTTAATTAAAGTGTGTGTCTGGGTGCATTGGTTGCTATTACGGTGCAATTCCTCATGTTTATTGAATGCAAGAGTAGCTGGGGCAATGCAGTAGAAACTCACATAACAGCCAGAGTGCAGCTGAAAACTGAAGCTTCCCAATCTCTTGAACTTCTAAGGGGTGGATAATCTTCAGGGTGATTTTGGTCAATGGCCAAATATTACCACAGGCCTTCTGTCAATTTGAATAAATCTAGTCTGGAAAAAAATCTGATTTTCCAACTAGCTTGCATGGATCCCTGTTGCTGTCTAACTCATGATTCATCTTTCACTTCCAGCAGATGTACAGAATCAGAGAGAGGAAAGCCGCGGACTAGAAATGATTCGGTTGCTTTCAAAGGTTGGGAATGGGAAAGAGGAATTATTCACAGCCTGTGACACTTGTGTTCTCTCACAGTTTACAAAGCACTTTGCTGTTTCTTCACAGGCTCCTCTTAAGGGGCTTGTAATGAAGTGTTAGCTCCCACGCTGATTTGGAAACTAAGACTCAGGGGATAAGTGAGGTGCTATGGTAACAGGAAGTAGCAAAGGTACCAAGATGACAGCCTCAAGTCCACAGCCCGTAGAGTTTCTGACACCCCAGACCTGGTAGGTCAGGTATCTTCTTTGACTGTGCCACAAAATATGACTTATTTGGGACAAGTCTTGGAACCATATTTGTGGTTTTGTCTCATTAGTAAAAACAAAAAGTGACATTTCAACATCTCTTCAATTACTAAATGCTAATATCCACCTAGTTTCTCCCCCCCACCATAAAGTAAGATGGGAAAAGAAATAGTTTTCTTGATGAGGGAGGGGTGGTAGTCAATTTCACTCATAACTAGATCCTTGATATATCAGAGAGAAACACTGACTCTCTTTTGGTTATAACCCCTGTTTGTTGCACAAATCCTAAATGGTCTTATAATAAAAACCTGGAGCCAGATATCAGGGTGAAAGCTGAAAGATCAGAGAAGCAGAGCAAGCCACAGCCACCACCTCTTACCTCACCAACTCTTTAGCTGGAAAAAAGGAGCTTGAGTTCCTATCTCCTCCTGCCTTATATTCCTTTCTTTATCCAGCCATATTACTTCCTTTCTCAACTTCCCTAGTACTGAGATTAAAGGTGTGTGATCCCAAGTGCTGGAATTAAAGGTGTGTGCCACCACTATCTGGCTCTGTTTCTCTTTCAGACTGGATTAATCTCATGTAGCCTAGTGTGGCCTTGAACTCACAGAAATCCAGATGGATCTCAGCATCTCTGCCTCGGCCTCCCCAGTGCTAGGATTAAAGATGTGGGCCACCACTGCCTGACTCTGTTTCTCTTTCAGGCTGAGAAGTTGGTGAGGTAAGAGGTGATGGCTGTGTCTTGTTCTGCTTCTCTGATCTTTGAGTTTTCACCCAGATATCTGGCTCTGGTTTTTTATTTTTAGGATTCATGCAACACCTGTTTGTTTGTTTGTTTGTTTGTTTTTCCAAAAAAAATTATTGAGATAAAAAAAGTTCATGAAAAGAAATGTCAGACAGAAAACACAGTCAACCACTAGTTGATAACTAAATAAACCATTTTATTTCCCCATGATCTCTGCCAGGCCATCTCAACATACAGCCATACAGTTTGCATACAAGAAACAAAAGTCTATCCTTCTATTCTCCTCAAATAAATGCTCCCACATTTCTGGGATCACTTTTCACTCCAACTAAGTTATAATCTCCTTGAGGGCCGAGCCAAGAGTAAAACTCTATTCTATATAGCTTGGCAGTTATCATATACTATTTCAACACAGTAACACTGAAAGTAGGTCTACTGCAAATAGCATTAAAAGTACACTTCTCTCATTCTTGAATTCTTCCACCCAAAAGTTAAAGCTTCTCTCTAGACCACATTCTTAGTTGTTTAGTTTAGAAAAACAAAGACAAAAAAACAAACAAACAAACAAAAAAAACAGAACCAAATTCACTAGACTGTGGTGATATCAAAAGAAATGGTATACATGAAAGCCTTTTGCACAATGCCTGGCATATAGTAACTGCTCAGTAAACAAGCTAGAGTCAAGGCTCTGGAATTGTGTGAGTGTGGTCCATAGTTTCCCCTAAGAGAAGAGCAGAAAATCCATAGTCAAAACAACTCAGTGCTCAGTTCTCAAAACTACCTTCCTGTTCTTGGGGAAGCAATTAGCACAGGGATGGTACAAAATAGCATGCCTAGGCTATCCCTCCAAATGGACATTTTCTAACGGTAGCCCCAGCACCAAGTGATAACTTAAATCCATACCAGAAAAACATGCATCCAGAATGGTATGACAGTTTTTAAATGCAGCCAGGTTTAACCACATTTCCTCAGTGAGATGCCATTCAAAGAAAGGAAGAGATCGCACTGTGTAGAATTTCTAGAAACATTAGTGAAATACACACTTTCTTCAAGAACCCACTACAAGATATGAATTATAGTATGTACTGGGACCCACAAGTTCCCAGAGGAGGCTAAAACATCTTTCCACTGTTGATTAGTTTTATGTAAAATGGACTGCTAGAAGATCCTGAAGCCTCCTGGAAGATACACTGCTGATTGACAATTTGGTAAGGAGGAAAAATTGTGCAATCAGAATTAGATTTTGCCAAGGGATTTCTCTGCCCTTTCCTTCTAGATCCTCTCCATCTGCAAAAAGATTTTCCAACCTTTGAAGTCAACCATCAATCCTTCCTTCTTCGTGATAAATCATTCCAGCCCCAAGCGGTTTCTTCCTGGGAAGGAGCTCCGCATGCTCCTGGGTCTCCAGACCATGTCTTGGATTCATATTTCTATCTTTCTATCTTCTCAGCTCCTTCAAGTCAGGCTCCCCCTGCAGCCCTGCACTGTTTTCTGCACAGCGCACAGCCTGACACCTAGTAGCAATCGTCCTATAAATAAACACACAACCAGGGCATCTCAACAATCCTCTCAACAGCTTTTGACGCACAGACAATACCACGGGCCTTGCAGCCTGCTTTGTTTGGAAAACTTGAAACCATGCTCTGTGGTTATGGCTCTGAGAGTTAGCTGGGCGCCTCTGCCGCCACTGCTTCTCACATTGTCCCATCTTCACACTCACCTCAGATAACTGCCCTCTGCTCTCTAGACTTCTCTTTACCAACTGTTACATGTTTCTCTAGAGGGAGAGGGAGGCAGAGACAAGGCCACTTTTCTCAGGGTGTTATTTATTTTTTTTCATTGAAAATAGATTCTTCTCTCATATAGTACATGCCGACCACAGTTTCCCCTCCCTCCACTATTCCCAGCCCCCTTCCTCACCCATGCTGCCCAGATTCACTCCTCTCCATTTTCCTTTTGCCTCCCAATGAATTCAACCTGACTCGGCATAATAAGATTCAGTAATAGTAGGCATATAACCTCATAACAAGGCTGGACAAGACAACCCAGTAGGAGGAATGGGGTCCCAAGAGCAGACAAAAGATACAGAGACAACCTCTACTCCCACTGTTAGGAGTCCCACAAAAAAAAAAAAAAAAAGCCAAGATAACAGTCACAACATCTATGCAGAGGACATGGTGTAGATCCTTGCAGACCCCATGCTTGATGCATCATTCTCTCTAAGCCCATGTGAGCCCTGCTTAGTTGACTCAGTGGGCCATGTTCTCATGGTGTCCTCCATCCCCTCTGATACCCACAATCTTTCCTCTCCCTCTTCTGTGTGGTTCCCAAAACTCTGAGGGGAGGTACCTGATGGAGACCTCCAATATAGACTCTCTCCTCACAATGCCTTGCTGTGAGGTCTCTGCACCTGCTCCTATCTGCTGCTGGAGGAAGCCTCTCTGATGATGACTGGACAAGGCACTGATCTATGAGTACAGCTGAACATCTTATGAATTATTTCATTGATTCTATTTTTTGTCCAGTCTCAGAGTGTTATAAAGGACTCCAAGAGATTCTGAATCAAGAACCTAGTGCCACATTTTTTTTTTTTTTTTTTTGTGGTTTTTCGAGACAGGGTTTCTCTGTGTAGCTTTGTGCCTTTCCTGGGACTCACTTGGTAGCCCAAGCTGGCCTCGAACTCACAGAGATCCACCTGGCTCTGCTTCCCAAGTGCTGCAATTAAAGGTGTGCGCCACCACCGCCCAACAAATCTATTTTTTTTTTTTTTTTTTTTGGAGACAGGGTTTCTCTGTGTAGCTTTGTGCCTTTCTTGGTATTTGCTTTGTAGCCCAGGCTGGCCTCGAACTCACAGAGATCTGCCTGCCTCTGCCTCCCAAATGCTGGGATTAAAGGCATGTACTACCACTGCCAGCTAAATTCTTTTTGTTGTTGTTGTTCTTGTTTTTTCAAGACAGAGTTTCTCTGTGTAGCTTTGTGCCTTTCTTGGAACTTGCTTTGTAGCCCAGGCTGGCCTGGAACTCACAGAGATCCGCCTGCCTCTGCCTCCCAAATTCTGGGATTAAAGGAATGTACTACCACTGCCCAGATAAATTTTTTTTTTTTTTGTTGATGTTGTTTTTTCAAGACAGGGTTTCTCTGTGTAGCTTTGGAGCCTGTCCTGGAACTCACTCTATAGCCCAAGCTGGCCTGGAACTCGCAGAGATCCGCCTGCCTCTGCCTCCCGAGTGCTGGGATTAAAGGCGTGCGCCACCACTGCCCGGCACAACCACCTATAATGAGATCTGCCACTATTAATATTCAAACCACTGCCCTATTTTGTTAATTATTACTGCTATGGGGTCTCTCTCCTTCCCTCTCTCTCCCTCTCCCTCTCCCTCTCCCTCTCTCTCTGTCTCTGTCTCCCTCCCTCCCTCCCTCCCTCCCTCCCTCCCTCCTTCTGTATGTGTATGTGTGTAACTAGTCCATAAAGATCCTTCAGATGTCAGGCTATGTTACATATTTTTCTCTCATAACCCAACACAAGGAGAAAGCAGACTCCTAGCAATTGTTCATTGAACATCAGCTCAAAATGTTCAATCATTAGTAAAGATATCCAGAGGAAAGAAAATCATGAGCCTTTCCTGTTGAGTATTCCCTTGGAGGAAACATCTTGTGCTGTGGCTTTCTCCGATAACTTCATTCTCTCAATAGGTAAGGCAGAAACATAAGCCCTGTGCACCCTTAGACAACAGAGACCAAACCTCTGCTTCTATGTACCTTTAATTCTACTGAGAAATAAAGATAATAAACCTAAGAATTAACTTTCCAGATAGTGGCAAATCTGTGATGAAAAAGTACAATAAAACAGGATAATGGGTCTCAGGAATGGAGGTGACAATAATTTTTATACAGAGTGGCTAAGGAAGGCATTCCAACAAACAACTAGATGCTGGCAGACACCTGAAGTCAGTGAGAACTCTAACCAAGTGGATAATTTACCGCTCAAACTGGGTGTAACAGAAGGGAACTAAGTCAGGACAATATTTGAAAACTAACGGCAACATAGTAGGAGTGGGCACCACAGGTATTGGAAGTGGGTACTTCCGACCTGCAGCACCGCCCGGCCCAAGAAAAATTTAACAGGGATATAGGCTTCAACTCAATCTGTCTTCTGCTCAACCTAAATAGTCAATAAATATTCAGAAAGACAATGTTCTTTCAGAATAAAGAAAGAGGCAAGCTTATGTAGAGATTGTAAGGGTGGCATGAAACCTGGCAGTAGTCCATTGGTGATGGGTATGGGTTTAGGGTGTTTTCTTTCTTTTGCATACATTCTGACTCTGATGAACTTTGAGCAATCAGGTTGACCCAAGAACTGGAGTATTTCTTCTCTCAGTATGATCCCTACATAAATATCCATGCTTTCAACATGTTCCAAGGGAAGGTATCCAGAGCTTCTCTGCATTTGCTCCTCCTGTGGTGTTTACTCAACAGTCCCATTCTTTTATCTAGTTTATCATTCAGATGCCACACCAAAGACAATTGGCTTTCATGATATATCTTGTTCCTGCAGCCAATGAGACTGAGATTGAAAGAGTAGGGAAGATCACCTACCACATTCTTTTATTGGTCACAGGTCATAAGTTAAGGCTCTGGGAGACAGCGAATGATCCTTTGTCCCTATGATGGAACCTATCTCTCACTGTAACTGAGTGGGAGGGTAATAGTAAATGAGGTCAAGAGAGTGCAGGGGGAGAGTTGGAAAGAAATTATGTATACCCTTGTGAGCCACAGAAGGCTTTTAGTTTTGTTCTGAGGGAGATGTGACCTATAGAAGGTTATTGAGCATACATACAAGTTGCCTTTTAGTGGACAAGACTGGCTGTTTCATGGAGAGATAATGAAGAGGAGATACAATGGTGCGTGGCCAATACATGAATAGTTAGACAAAGGAAGGGAGTGGGACTTTAAGATGTAGTTTAAGAGAACAACCCAAGACAACTAGCTTAGAAAAAAGCCAAGACTCTATTTTCCATCAAAACTTAGAAAAATTTATTGAGAGGAGCACATTTATAAAGGCTAATAAATTAAAAGTGTGTTTTTAATTTGAAATGGAGGATTTGGCATATGTATAAGATACACTGAGATAAGCAGCAGTTCAGTAAACAAGTCTGTTATACATGCAGGTTGATAATTTGGACAAATAAATGCCATTGATAACCACGAGTGTTTTGGAATATTAGTTTCAAATGTGTTACATTCATTTATGCTGTGGAATATTTATTTAATGAGGCAAAGATGTGCTGCATTCTTTTATGTTGCATTTGTTTAACTCTGTAAAGCTGTGTTACTTTGCCTGTCTAAAGCACCTGATTTATCTAATAAAGAGGTAAAGAGACAATAGCTAGGCAGGAGAGAACAATAGGCTGGGTTGCCAGGCAGAGAGAATAAATAAGAGGAGAAATCTAGGGAAAGAAAGAGGAGGAGGAGCAAGAAAAGGAGAAGGAGAGGAGGATGCCAGGGACAGCCACCCAGCCAGCCATGGAATAAGAAGGAAAGCAAGATATATAGAATAAAGAGAGGTAACAAGGCCAGAGGCAAAACATAGTTAAGAGAAATGGGATAATTTAAGTTAGAAAAGCTGTCTAGAAACAAGCCACGCTAAGGCCAGGCATTTATAAGTAAGAATAAATCCCCATGTGTTTATTTGGGAGCTGGGTGGCAGGCCCCCAAAGTAGTAGTAGTAATAATAGTAGTAGTAGTAGTAGTAGTAGTAGTAGTAGTAGTAAAAACAACCACACATGAGGGTGGCTGAGGTCATGGAGGTGGTAAATAAGAGAAAGGAGGAAGAGGACCAAGAACTATGTCCGAAGAATCTTCCCTATCTACAGGGGTCAGATGTGTGACGCAGAACCAGGAAAGACTCCTGAGAAGGCCAGGGCTGACTCACACTGTCTGAGCCATCCACTGTGGCCCCAGTCTTCCTGGCTTCCGGTACAGTCCACTCCATCAGAAAGACAGCTGCAGTGTGCCTGCTCTGATTTTTATAGCCATTCACAGTCCTATAAAAATCAGTGGAACAAAAAACCAAGAGAATCTTTATCACACCTGAGAAATTCCCTATAACTCCCCTGAAATAGTCCTAAATCTCCTGTGGCAAAACTTCAAGAAAAGAAGGAGGAGGGTACATTGACATCCATGTGTAAACTTCTGGTAATTCCCATCTTTTTCCCCTGACTGGATGAAAAATGAAGTACCCACAAGGAACTCAGCCTGCCTGTGAACAAAGCAGTGTTTCATGTGCCTCTGATTCGGAGGCATTGTTTGAGCAAACATTTCCTAAATCCCAGTTCCCAAGTGCATGGAAGGGGGCCCACAATATAAACAGTATCTTGGTCAAAATGTGGTTGAGCAGATCAGTGTTCACATTAGGTTCTCTGCCTCAGCATGCTCATACCAGGGTGCTGGATAAGCACAATTAATGATAAAATGGTCGGCACACTTTATGTAAACATATTAAACACCTCTCTCTGCTTAGTTATCTGACATGAAGTAATTAGCCAGTTACAAAAGCTAATATTTATACATGACTTATAAGTGTGCAACACAAATCAGATCCCATTTATCTCAGAATCAGAGACCATGGGAAAGGAAACAGAGCCCAGGGGCTTTCTAGATCAACCCCCACCCTCCCACACATATACCTTATAGATAAGAAAACCAAGGCAGACAAAGTAAATGGCATATCCAAGTTAGGGAAGAGCAAGAGTTAAAAGGCATGTCTGACACCACAATTTTTATTTCTGTCATATTTTATTTGCCTCCAACAAAGAGTGAGTCCATCTGTCTTAGATTCATGCTGATAATAAAAATGGGGATTTCTATAGTTTTCTTAATCCTAAGATAATACGTGCTAACATTTGTTGAGTTCTATGCACACTGGGGACTTCGGTCATAATTTAGTACATGATTGCATTCTCTCAGTATCATTTTGAGAACAATGTCATTATTAGAAGTCGTGAAAAAGATGGAGAGTCCTGATATAAGGTTTCAGCCTCCTGAATTTGGCAACCAGTGCCATCATTAACCAGCTGTGTGTGCTTTTCTGTGCCTCTATCTACTTCTATAAAATGAGGATGCTAATCATATTTACCTGTGAGGGTAGTTGTAAATATAACATTAATTAATAGAAATGAAGCACTGGTAATGGTGGCCTGTTCACAGTGAATCTCCTGTAAGATGTCCCCCATTTTGTGGTTCCCCCAAGCTCCCTATTTTGTGGAGAAGGGAAAAGTGCAAAGAGGCATTAAGTATTAAAAGACCTGCCTGAGTATGCACAAATATACAGCTGGCCAGGGACACAGCCAAATTCCAGTCCGACCCTTCTGGCTTGAGAGATAACACCCACAGTCACTGTCGGGTAGAACTTCTGTCAATGATGAATATGCTCTATATCTCTGCTACCTAGAAGGGAAGGCAGCAGACACTTGACTATTGACTGACCACGTGAAACGTAGCTACTGCTGCTGAGGAAGGCAAGTTTCAAATTTACTCATCTGTAATTAATTTAATTCAATTTAGAAATATATGTGGGCAGCAGTCACTGTACTGGCCGTACATCCCCTGTTTTATACTTTTCTGGTCTTTCTAGTCCAAGTTCAGTGCATGATTTCTATCACTCTCCATAATATAAACCACTTCTCTTCCTCTGTCTAATGTTACTACCTCCATGAGTCTGATCCCAATAAAGGCTTGTTCTGCTTAAAAGGACCCATATATGTTTATAAGAAGAATTACTAACTAAAGGAATGAGTCCATCCACTCCAGCTAGACTGAGAAATGGCTTCATGTGCAGCATGGATGATCCACAAGGTGGCCCTTCCCCAACCTGCTGCTCTTCATATAAACATAAGGAATGACCAGCAGGCCAGGGCCATTAATCACATTGCCTGGCTGGCCCACATCACACATCTTAGTATATAGAGAAACATTCAGAGCAAACAGACGTCTCATTCTGTTTTTGGCAGCCACACGCCTCCATGGGTCCAGGGAAATTTCCAGACCCTCTTAAAACATCTGATTCTCAGATTTGAAGAATTAAGATGTCTGCTATGGAGACAGACAATTTGAGAATCTTAATTCAGTCATTTTTAGCTCTGTTAACTTGGGCCACTTAGATACTTTAAAATCATAGTTTCTTTGCCCTGACAATCAGGATGATGATGCTTGATCCCATTGTTGTGCCTGAAGGGCTCATGCAATATAAAGATCAAGGTGTTGTATGTGCTCACAAAAGAGTTCCCCGGCTGCCTTCGAATCTATCCTGACAGCAACAGCCTCCTAACTGGCCTGTCTACCTTCAGTCTTCTTTCCTAAGGCTCTTGTCTCAGTTAAGGTTCCTATCACTGTGATAAAAACACCATGACCAGAAGCAAATTTGGGAAGGAAAGGGTTTAATCACCAACACCATCAAAATAAGAGTAAATGATAACTTTCAGGCAGAACTGAAGGAAAAGCCAGGGTGAAGCAAGCCCTGCCTTCTGGGGACACTTCAAAGAATCATACACAGCTTGTTATTCTTAGAAATTTTCCAAGGTAAATAAATTTCTCAGCCCTGTACCTCTGTTGGCTACTTCTTGTCCACATTTTGCCATTTTCCTCCCTGGATTCCAGAGCATTGCTCTTTCCTGCTTTGCCCTGCTTTGCCAAGTGAATCTTACTCTTAGACTTTCCTGTTTTCCTGTCTCTGCTCTAAATATCTCCTGACTGTGGATCTCAAACACACACTGAACTATCCCGAATTGTGGTAGCACTGTCTCTATATTCAGAATAAGGAAAATGTGCCTCATGTGGTTAGTTTTGAGTTTATAGAAGAAAAATATTAAGGAAATATTGCCATCTGGATGAAGCTATAATTCTCAACATTTTAAAGTGAGAGATAAGATACAATGCGAAACTTTAAGTAGTTTCAGACCATAGAATTAAATTTCTGTGTGTCATAGTCAAACTGAGAACTCAAAACCTAGGTTGTTTACATTAACTGAGTCAAGGATTCCTGGTGTTTTGGAAACCAAATAAAGGATTTTGGAATTTGAAGAGGGGTGAGTTCTAAATTATAAGGATAATCTCCTGGTCGTTATGTAGAATATAGCTACAAATAAATTTCATACACAGAATTTAGAATGTTATGAGATCTATGAAATGGTGTCTTGAAATATGTGGACCACTGTGTGGGCAAAGTATAATAAATTGTCTTCTGATCAAAGCCTTGATTACATTTGGGGTTAGGATAGGCAGAGTAACCCAAAGGAAAACTGCAAGCTAGTCACCATTGTAGATACACAATCTGAATTCATACAACTCTCAGGATGAATGCAGAAATCCCTAATAGATAAATATAAAAAGTGTTCATTTCCTCATACTACTCATTATTCATGAAGAAGTGAAACAAAACCACCTGTGAAGAATATTTTATAGTCCACACTACTCTGAGATAAAGCAGAGAAGGCAGGATTGTGTGAAGATGAGCTAATACTTAATAATATCCACATAATCTCTCTCTCTCTCTCCTCCCTCCCTCCCTCCCTCCCCCTCTCTCTCTCTCTCTCTCTCTCTCTCTCTCTCTCTCTCTCTCTCTCTGTGTGTGTGTGTGAGAGAGAGAGAGAGAGAGAGAGAACACACACCATTTTGAAGCACTTTCACTAAAAGGATTTAGGAGAAGATTTTGTTATTTTAAGACAGGGTTTCCTGCGACCCAGTCTGGTCTGAAACTCCACGTGTAACCAAAGATGACCTTGAACTTCTAAACCCACACCATCCTCACTGCAATGTGCTGAGATTACAAATATGGGCCACCAAACCCTATTTATATGATGCTGGTGACTGAGCTCAAGCCTCTGTGCATGCACACTATAAACTGAGCTGTTTCCCCAGCCCAGGACAGTATTTGGATGAGGTAGTAAATTAAAAGAAACTATTTCCAATATGAAGAAGATTAAAGGAGACAGATTGTATTTGAATGTGATAAGGCCTTTAGCTAACTAGAATTCTCCAAAATCACAACTGTCGGCTTCCTGAGAAAACCAGCTCCCTTAAACATAAATCAAAGCTGGGGGCAGCTGATCAGAGCTGATATATAAAGACTTTGGAGTTGTATTACAGATATGCCCTGTTCTTTGTGTAAGAGTTAATTAAGAGGAGAGAATGTAGGGAGCAAATTAAACCCAGGAGCAACAACACTGCAGAAAATATCTTCCAACAAGAATATATAAAATCAGCTTCATACCTAGAAACATTAATAAAAACAGGAAATTCTTGAATAAATAATAATTTACATTTTTCTCTTCTCCTTGCTAGTTTTATAACAGCACAAATGTAGCTATAACAAGAAGCAATCCAAAAGAACTCCACCGAGGGTCACTAGAAGTATTGGAATACTAACAATCTCATAGCTCACATGTCATATATCATGACACCCCCCACTGGTCCGCTTATCTTCCTAACAGTAAGGAGAAGGAATTTGATAATCTGAGTGTTGCTGTCTTCAGCTCTGTAATTAGAGAACACAGGCAGGCCCTGATGAATTGCAAATGGAGTCAGAACCCCAGCTTGTGACTTAATGAGCATGATGGTCCAGTCGCAAACGTCCACACTCCGTATTAATCAAAGACTGATGATGCTCCACTGGGAAGCTGTCCTCTGTGATGTATGGTCCTATTAACCAACTATTACCCAGTCTGCCTCCTCCACCTGAGACCCCCAGCCTCTCTAGTTCTCAGACTCCACAATTGGGCATTAAGAAGAGCAAGAATTCACAACAACTTCACAGATGACTTTACTCAAGAGGAAACACATCCCACTCTTAGAAAGTTAAAAGCCCATTGCCCTGCAAAAGCTTCTCAGTTTCAAGAGGTCCCATTTATTAATTGTTGTGCTCAGGGTCTGTGCTGTTGGTGTTTTATTTAGGAAATGGTCTCCGGTGCCAATGCGTTCAAGAGTGCTTCCTATTTTCTTTTCTATTAAGTTTAGTGTAACTGGATTTATGATTAGGTCTTTGATCCACTTGGACTTGAGTTTTGTGCATGGTGACAGATCAGCAGAAGAGGAAGGGATGCAAAGTAAGTGCCCTGAAGGAGAAGACCATCTGAGCTGTGCAGCCAGTAAGGATGGCAAAATTGTTGTCTGCTCATCTGTGAGGTCTTACTTCAAAATTCTGAGGACTGGGTTACACTAAGAGAAATATCCAAACAAAACGGATCTTGTACATAGATCTTACACACACACACACACACACACACACACACACACACACACACACACACGTATGTATCCCCTCCCATCTGGTCATACGGTATACCTGTAGGCTTTCTGTAGTTTATTTTCTTGTACAGAAAGAAAATGATGCAGGTTCAAACCAGGTATGGTGGTACACATCTATAATCCCTGTACTCTGGAGGTGGATAGAGGCAGGAGGTTCAGAAATTCAAAATCAATCGTCCTTGGCTACATAGTGAATTTGAAGCCAGCCTGTCCTACATGAAAGCATGAGAGAGAGAAGAGCGAAGGGGAATGAAATAGTTTCAGAGATTAAACCACCTACCCAAATGTAACAGATCTGAGAAAAACAGATCAAGGAATTAGGTCCTTTCTTTTTAGAAAGGTCCTCTTTGCATAGCCCAGGCTGACCTTGAATTTGTGATCCTCCTACTCCAGTCTCCTGAGTGCTGAGAACACCATCCAGCACTACTTCATTTGGATAATCTGGACTTCCTGAAACCATGCGCAGTTCTATTTCAAGAGCCTAATACTGCCTCTTTGTAATCCACTCTCACTTCAGTATTATCTATAAATGATTCTCTAAATTACATGCTAGTATTAACCGAGGCCTGACCTGTCAAATAGATATTTATTGGGTAACTAAGGAATACAGGTTTCTTTCTTTGGTGAAATTGTATTGGTCTTTTACAGTGACCCAAGTCCTATTCCCATTATGAATAATCTGTCAAGTGACCTCCCTGTTGGTGACTTCAGAGAATGACTGGGTCTCTAATATCCCTAAGACAATATATGTGCTTGGCAGGTCATTATTTTTTTTTCTCATGATTAGGATATTTCATCAATTTATCTTTACAGTCACACAACCATGTGTACAATTGCCTCTACTCATTGACTCCTTAGTAGACTTTTGCTGAGTGAGAACTCTAGCTCTGTGACAGATCTAAGACATACACAGGAAACAGACATTGAAGAACAGGAGATTAATAAGTGTGAAACCATGTGTCTCAGCTTTTAAACAAGTGGAGGTAATCCCAAAGAACACATCTCAAGAAAACAAAATCACAACATCCATCCTCATGCCCTGAAGGAAGAAACTTTCTCTTTTCCCAAGGACTGGAAACATCAAGAAGGGGAATTCTCTATGCCTATAACAACAGAGTTTTAGAACTCTGTTATTGCCAGAAAGGGGTTTGATTTCCCAGTTGGGATGAAATTATTGATGGAAAGGTCAAGTCTCAAACCAAGAGAAACAAGGAGAAGCATTCACACCAGATTCTGAAACAAATCAGGAGTTTACGAATGATTAGTTCGTGGGAAAGAAATTACAATCTCAGATAGCCTTTGGTGCTCTAGCACAGACTATTCCTCACCTTCATCTGGACCATGATAACCGAAATGTTTAAGGGTATGTAATACCAACCAACTATCCTGTTTTATCAATATGCATTGAACTGTATCAAATTATTATTATGTAGTTCCACTGTAAATTTATGCAGTTAAAATAACAGTTCATTTTCAAAGTAAAGCAGAAATTTTCTGTGTCTGTATAATAAAGCACAATTTCCCCAAAGTAGTGCCCAAACATCCCATTACAGACTATCAGAACAACATTCTGTTACTCCATGGTGTACTTTGTATCAAACTAAGGTCCCCACTCAGCTTAGCTATCTCATCATTTTACTACTTTCTCAATCTTATTTGATTTATTTGAAGTGCTGAGAACATCTTTACTGTTTGATTACTTACTTTTTCCAAGGATCATCTCAAAAGGAGTGGGGAGCATGCTGGGGAGATGCTCAATGGGTAAGAACACCTACTATGCAAGGACAAAGATCTGAATTCCCAGAACCTGCTGGACATGGCTCTGCTAGCCCAGTGTTAGAGGAGGGGTAGAGGCACACAGACCTCAGGGGCTTCCAGGTCTGCTAGTTTACAATAAAATGGAAAGCTTCTCCACAGCCAGAGAACTGATATTAATGCAGTAAGTCAGGGAATGAGAGAGGAGGACACCCAATGTCTTCCTGTCATCTCTGCAATGTGCACATATGAGTGTAAATAACTGGTAACTCATATACATGCAACACACACACACACACACACACACACACACACACAAAACCAGTCTTCTCAATTTCCACATATCCTACCTGGAATACCCTCCACCTAATTCTTGAAGTATTTACTTTTATCTCTTCTATTAGATGTGAGTACAGTAGTTTGTACTTCCTTAATAGCTAAAGTCATATTTTGATAATAAAGGTATTTGTCCATGATTAATTCTTGTCTCTCAAAACATCCCTAATATCTTCAAATAGTTTTTCATGGATGAGGTCATTTTCAAACTTTTATGAAAACTAGTAAAAACAGTTTTATTTCACAGGTTAAGAGTTAGAATATTATATTCAGTCATAAATGATAACAGTGTAGACTACTTTGATAAATGACATCTTTACTGATGACTAATGAATACTATACATTGTTTGGTGAAGTGTTCTAGAGACAACAGTTAGGGCAAAGTACTTGATTATGCTTTCTAAATCTTTTGTATCATCATTGAATTTTCCATCTATGTGTTCCATGTACTAACAACAAAACAATCAGAAATTTTGATAATGTGAAAATGAGCATCTTACCAAAAGCAATCTATATACTCAATGCAATCCCAATAAAAATTCCAGTGTCATTCTGCATATACATTGAAAAAACAATTCACAGATTTACATGAAGGCACAAAAGATCAAGGTTAGCAAAAGCGACACTATTGGAAGTATAACAATAACTGATTGGAAATTATACTGCAGAGCCATGGTAATAAGAACAACATAATACTGGCACAAAACAGACACACATGTTAATAAAGTTGAAGACCTTTAGCTATCTAACTTAATTTACGTGATTTTTAACAAAGATGACAAAAGTATACACTGGAAATAAAAGACATCATTTTCAACAAATAATGCTAAGATAATTGTTTTCAACATGTAGAAAACAAAAGTCACACCCTTATCTCTCACCATGTAGAAAACTCTACATCAAATGGACCCAGGACCTCAACATAAGAGCTGATGCCCTAGAACTTCTAGAGTAAAAAGCAAGGTGCACACATCAACTTATAGGCAAAGTTGAGGACTTCCAAAACAGCATCCCAATAACACAAAAGACCAACAATCAACAAATGAAGTCTGAAAAAATTAAAAAGCTTCTGAACAACAACAAAAAAACTTACTGTGGAGTTTGGGAATAGACTGCCCAAAGAATATATACTTACAGAAGTTTGAAATCTAGAAAATACAAAAAACGCACAAAACTAAACATTAAGAAAATAAACAGCCCAGTTGAGAAATGGGCTACAGAAATGAACAGAAAACATTCAAAGAAGAAATGCAAATCTCTATGAAACATCCTTAGCCATAATGGAAGTGTAAACTAAAACTACTAAGATTCTATGTTACCCCAGGTCATAAGACCAGGAATACAAATGGCTATACATTCTGGAATAGATGTGGTAAACAGGTATAAATTCTTATACACTGTTGGTGGAAGTGCAAACTAGTACATTCACTAAAAATCAAGCCATAGGTTTGTCAAAGAACTAGAAACAGAACTACCATGTGACCCAGCTATACCAATCCTGGGAAAAGACCCAAAGAACTTTGTATCCTGTTATAAAGATATGTTCACTGCTGCTCTATCCACAATAGCTAGAAAGTGGAATCAGCCTAAATGGCTCTCAACAGATGAATGGATAAGAAAAATGTGCTACATATCCACAATGGAATATTATTCAGCTGTAAAGAAAAAGGAAATCATGGAATTTGCAAGTGAATGGAAGGAACTGGAAAAAAAATATCATGAATGAGGTAACCCAAGCCCAGAAAAAAATGTCATATGTTCTCTCTCATGTGTAGAACCTAGCTTCTCCTCCTAGATTTTTTTGTGCATTTTACTTGGTATACATGTGGAAACCAGGAAACTAAAAAGAGGTCTTTGGGGAAGTTGTTATGTAATTTGAGGGGAATGAATTACATAGGTACCACTAAAGTAGTGAGGTAGAATACTGGGGATAGAAAGAAGTAGGAGTATGGAAGAAACTGGGTAGGTGAGGCACGGACTAACCAAAAGAAAGGAGACACAATAAGAAGCACACTAGTTCACAACCCAACTTAGAAAATGGAAGGACGGTAGAACACATGTGAACTGAATGAAGAGGGAGGGACACAGACGGTTAAAGAATGGGGTGGGGTAGCAGAGCTGAAGAGAGGGGGAGTAGATGGGTTAACTAAAACTAAGGCTCCATTGGAAATCCTTTGGAAAACTGCTAGTTAGTACACTGACTTCAAAATACAACACTAAAAGTAAAATAGAACTATAAACTGTAGTCATTAGGGATGATGCTTCCAGTTGGACACCAGCTCAATTTCTCCATGGTCAATGTCATGCGTAAACAGTGCCTTCAACAGAAGGGCCTTACTGTCAGGTCCTGGAGTAAGCAGTCCCATTGGCCATAGCCTGCAATGTGTGGGGATGTCTGTGGGACCACTTTGGCGAATGACCAAGATGTTTACACGTTTCTTGTTCTGAGGGGTTTACAGTGGCATATGATGTCTAGTTGGGCAATGTCTCCCCCAGTATATCAAACTCTTCCCCTCAGTGATGAGAGATCTATGTAGAAGAAGTAGAAAAGTTATAAGAGGCAGGGGTGGTAGATGATGCCAAGGAAATAGCATCTTACAGACACAACAGGGATGATGCACATGGGAACTCACAGGGACGGGATAGCATGCCCAAGATCTGCACAAATTCCCAGCACAGACAAAGGAAACTGGGCACAAAGATCCACCAAACCAAGACGCTACAGGAAAAATAAGTATTCTCCAGTGGTTAGTGTGACATTGACTATATAAACCACACACCACGGCAAACCTCACGCTCAGGAAAGGCTTTCCAAACAAAACAGAAGTGTGTGTGTATGTGTGTGTGTGTGTGTGTGTGTGTGTGTGTGTGTGTTGTTTTTTGTTGGAGGGGTTGAGAGAAAGAACATTAAGTTGGGTGAGTAGGGAGGTGGGGTAAGGGAGGAGAATGAATATGATCAAAATAAACTGTATAAATTTTTTAAATAATACGAAATGTAAAAGAAATAAAAATAAAACAAAAGTGTTCAGACAGAATTACCCTGCATAACTGACAATGTTACTCCCAGAAGACATGAGATATTAAATGAAAATTGCAGTACATGGCACAGGACTCCTCTCTTTGAGTTATTGGTCAGGGAGGTCCCAAAAGTCTCCAAAACAACACAGTCTATTGGCATTGCCTTTTATAAGACAACATTTCTTTAGATAATACACACTTATGCTATAGGACATAAAGAAACCAATCTCCCCTCACTTGATCCCTCCTGTTCCTGTCGCCACCTGCCCCCAGAGGATGGTGAGAAAGAAAAAACTGGAAGAGACAACTAGAACTGGGGGCCATTTCAAGGGCAAGGTAGAAACCTAGTGCAATGGAAACTCCCTTTCTCAAGAGACCCCAGCTAAGACTCCTCCTAATGGGGGATATAGAGCCTGAATCAGTCATCTCCTGTAACCAAGAAAGACTTCCAGTAGAGGGATTGGGACAGCAATGTAGCCACAAAACCTTCAACCTACAGTTTTTCCTGCCTGCAAGATGTGCTGGATAAAGGTGTCACAGAGATTGTAGGAGTGACCAACCAATGACTGGCCCAGATTGAGACCCATGCCACAAGAGGGAGTCCACCCATGACAATGCCTGGAGGGCCAGGAACAGAGGCTAGATAGCTCAGAGACCTAGGATAAAACAAAACACAACTGTAGCTAGAGTTTTTCCTGCCTTGCCCACAGTCAGGACAAATCTTTGTCACCTGCCAGTCCCACAGCTGCTCAGACCCAACCAAGTAAACACAGAGACATATTGCTTACAAGCTGTATGGACGTGGCAGGCTTCTTGCTAACTGTTCTTATATCTTAAATTAATCCATTTCCATAAATCTATACCTTGCTATGTGGCTTGTGGCTTACCAGTATCTTCACATGCAGCTTGTCATGGCAGTGGCTGGCAGTGACTCCCTCTGCCTTCCTGTTCTTTCTTTTCTCCTCTTTGTTAGTCCCGCCTATACTTCCTGCCTAGCCACTGGCTAATCAGTGTTTTATTTATTGACCAATCAGAGTAATTTGACATCCCACAGCACACAACTTTTTGTTTTTTTTTAAATGTCAATGAAATGATTCCTAATGATACTCTGCTATACTTGTAGACAGGAGCCTAACATAATCATTACCAGAGAGGCTTCATCCAACAATTGATGGAAACAGATACAGAAATCCATAGCCAAACAATAGGTGGAGCTCGGGAATCATGCAGAAGAGGAGGAGGAATGATTGTAGGACCCTGAGGGGTCAAGGACATCACAAGAAAACTCACAGAATCTGTTGTTTTTCCATAGGCTTGGAGGCTTCACCTGAATCTACTGATGTTTTAACTACTGTTTGTGGATCTGTAGCCCCACAGTCAGTGCCCTGCCTCTCAGGCCACAGCCTCGTGTGGGACTTCAGGTCCTGCTGGCTCTGCTGCTGCTGCCAAATGTTTTTAACTAAGTCCCTATCATTCTATTTACCAATAAAGTCTTGGGAGTCAGATGTTGGGGTGAAAACCTGCCAGTTCAGAGAGGCTAGGAGGCAATCAGCTGACCTTCCCTTTTAGCCAGAGACCTGACAAGAGAGGGTCTCTCCACTTGCCCCCAAACTAAAAAGACCTCAAAACTCCAAGTCCCTTCTTACTCCTTCCTGTGCATCTCTATATCCCTATTCCTGGATTCTCTGTACTCCCTACAGCTAATTCCTGACAACTAGTTGCTGGCTCTGCCCCCTGATCCAAAGTTGATTTTATTAATACAGTCTCTGTGCAATCAAATATCCTGCAAGAAGAATCTACAAACCTGGGCTTATAAGGGTTCACAGAGACTGAACCCTGAACTAATAATCAGGGACCCTGCATGGTATGACCTAGGCACTCTACATATATGATGTGGTTGTGTAGCTTGGATTTGGGTGGGGCGGACTCCTAACAGTGAGAGTGAGAGATGTCTCTGACTCTTCTGCCTGCTTTGGGGCCCTTTTCCTCCTACTGTGTTACCTAGCCCAGCCTTAATATTTAGGGAGGTACCTAGTGTTACTGCAATTTGATATGCCATATTTGGTTGATATCCCTGGGAGGCCTACCCTTTTCTGAAGGCTTGGAAATAAAGGAGAAGTGGATGGGGGTGGGGAGAGGGACTGGAAAAAGAGGAGGGAGGGGGAAATGAGAAAGGAATAAATACAAAAATAAATTAAAAAGAAAGGAAAGAAGGAAGGACAGAAGGGAGTCTCAAGCCAACCAGGAAATTTCCTCCTTTCTAATTAGTATTCATGCTGCCAAAAGTTGCTGTGCAGGCTGATGGGAAATTAAGACATTCATGGTCTTACTCATTGCTTGATCCTGGAATGTTATGTTACCAACTTGCCCACTAATGTAATAACGGCACAATAGATGAGAGGTAACCAACTGCTTTCTGGTTAGATTAAAGGCCTGCTCTATAGAAGGGAATTTCACTTTATATACTGTAATCTTGCTGAAAATGTCATAATTGGAAAGGTCATTGACCCTAGGGTAAAACATGCTGCAGTTACTCTGCTGAAGAATCAAGCTGTCAAACTATCTCCTACATATTTATGCTTAGACCTATAGACCTGGGTTCCTCTCAGTATTGGCCAAAGAAGCTTCATTTTACAGTGGACAGCAATCCATGGAGAAAGCATAATTGGTTGAAGTGCTAAAGAAGAAAAGCGTCAGTATTCAACCCTAAATGGGACACCTAAATGGGACACCACCACCACCAAGACTCAGAGAACCCTACTGAATGTCAGAGCTGAAGGATGTGGCCAGTGCTATGAAATGCTACCTTCTGGGCATGGCTAATGGAATAATAAGCTCACATCAGCTATGTTTGCCTGCACAAGGTCTAACCATCTCAAATCCTGGCATAGATGGATTAGGTGATCTCAGGCCTCACCTCTTACTCTTTTCTGAGGACATGGCCTAAGTAGGTTTCCAGTGCTCTGGTGGCTGACCCCACACACTGCATTTACAGGATAACACGAACTGGACTTAGCAGGCTGTGAAAACAAAAGAACATGAAATTGGAAGGAATGTGTGTTGGGAAAGGACATGGAAAAACAAACATAGAAGGAGGAAGTAGGTGGTAGGTATGACTATAGATGCAGTTTCATTAGCAGGAATATATACATATATGTATATAGTAAAACTATATATATATAATTATCAAAATTAAAGAAAAATGAAAAGTATATAATTTATCAAAAGTAGTAAGTATCTAGAAATAAATATGACAGAAAATTTCTAAGAGCTGTCAGCTGAAAAGTATAAAATACTACTGAGTTAAAGTGAAAGAAGCCCAAACAAATAGGAAGATAAACTGTGTTCATGGATCAGAAGACTCAACATGTTTTAAATAGCATTTCTTCACCCATGAGTCTATATATCCAAGCCCAATAAAAATTCCGGAAGGAATCATGGCAGGAAAAGAAAACAACAAATTGATTCTCAAATTTAAATGAAAATGCAAAGTGCGGCAATGGCCAAGAAATCAAGATAATGTGGCACTGGTGTCAAGACAAGCAGGCAGACTGATGGAGTAGAAGGGAGTACAGAAATAGGTCTGGAATATATGGTCAATTGATTTTTGACCAAAATGTAGAATCAATTCAATGGAGAAAGAGTAGCCTTTCCAACAAATGGTACTGGGAACAATTTAAGTCCATATGCAGTAATAATAGTTACAATAATAATAAGCAACTTTGATTGTGACTTCATATAAACTTTGACCCAAATACCATTCATCTAAACATAAAATAAAGCTATAATATATGATAAAAAGCATAGAACTTGTGTTTACATCAATAAATATGCTTAGAGGATCCAAATATGAAATAATTTACAAATCTCATTTCATCAAAATTATGAATTCCTTTTCACTGACAGTTACTCTTAATAGAATAACATGGGGAACTATCATATTAGAGAAAATGCTTCAAATTATATGTTTCATAAAGGATATTTATCCAGCTATAGGAAGACTCCCAATATGTATTGAGAAAATAACCCAATTTTTAAGAACGAAAATTTTCAACAAACACAGTATATAAATAGAAAATAAGCATAAAAGTTTCTACTCTCTGGATTCACAAGGAGAATGAAAATGAAATCTATAGTGAGACAGCTATGTTCATCTACTAGGAAGATGAAGATGATAAAGGCCCATGTTCCAATATTGGAATCTACAGTAGATGCCATGTATATGTCCTGCTAGAGGAGGTGAAACATAGTACAACTTTATCATTTATCACTGTCTTTAATATTCATTCTCCATCTCCCATATGTATATGATCCAGTCATTCCACTCCTAGATCTTTGCCTAAGAAAAATAAAAGCATACATCCATTAAAATGTCTATATTAATACAGTAGTCATTTTATTCTTACCAACTAAACTTGAATGCAGCCCAAATACCCACATGCAAAACAGATAAACCAGCTATAGTATAGCTATAGAATATGATACTGTAAGAAATTAGGCTATCAATATATACAATACTTGCCTCAAAAACAATTATAAGGAAAAGAAGCATTGCAAACAAGACCCCACTTTAACAAAATCTAGGTGTGGAGTAAATTAATCTCTAGTAACAAGAAGCAAATCCCTTACCATGAATGTGGTTGGAGATAGAAGGAAAGAGCTTCCAAGGAGCACAAGGGTATTTCCATGATGAAATTTTGTTCACAGCTTTGACTATTATGAAACTATATGAAGCTATGTATGTTGACTTTATCAAATTTGTGCAACTTGAATGATACAGTCATCAAATGGCAATGATACCTCATTAAATTTATTTACAGAAATCTGAAGGTGACAAACAAAATAATCCTAGTTTTGAGTGATGTTTATGAGTATCAAGTATTGTTTAACTCTAAGACATTAACTCTTCAATGTAATAATTGGATCAAATATTTTTTCTTTTAACTATTTATTTTGGGAGAGAAGCAACCTTAGAGGGTAGGGTCTTACCAGTCATCTTGTTGAAGCAGGGTCTTTCTTGTTATCTCTGTCATTCTTCTCTAGTTAGGGACCTTCTAGCTGACTCTTCTGTCTCTGCCTCCCATGCCACCACAGCAGTGATGTGATTACAGATGAACACAACCACATCTGGCTTTGGATATCATACCAGATTCACACAGCCTTTACCTACAGAGCCAACTTCCCAACCCTTGATTAAATGTTCTGGGAGATAAATCAGCCCTTGCCCTTAATATATACTTTCATCCAATCTAGTTTCTCTTTATAGCATTTCTTACCATTGACATCAGCTATTTACTTGATCAATGTTTCTCCATCCATGAGAACAGAGATGGTATCAGTGCTCATAAATGGATCTCCTGGAATATGATAAGTGCCAAATAAGCATTTGCTCAATGTCATGTGCTTGACTTGGTTGATGCATGACATAAAGGTTTTATTTTTCTTTCTTGTTTTAGCTTTTGTTTCCATTGCTGTTATTCCTGCCAGAGACAGAACTCAGGGCCTCACACAGGCTCAGCATGTATTTGGTCACTGAACCACACCCTCAAGCAAGAATAAGTTTTTTTCTGTTCTCAATGATGTCAACAACATGTTAGACACAGCTTGTGGTCTCTATGCTTCTTTCCTTCTTCCTATTCATTTTTCTAATATTAATCTAGAGGAAGAAGTCCTTTTGAGACTCTAAAAAATTCTTAGGTTCTGACATCAAGAAATAAGTGATCTGGAAAGAAAAAAGACCAGAGTTGTGGCATAATTTTCAGTTACTTCTAATGATTTGCCTGTGGTATTTATAATAGAGATAAATAATCTCTGGTATTTTTACCTAAATTATCATTTTCAGCATCCAAAAAGAAAAAGGAATTGCCTATAACCAAAAGCAAGCAGAGACAATCAGGAGTAATGCCTAGCTGCTGATTCTGAGTGCTCCCTGAAGGGATTCAAACCTCTGATCAGATTTCCAGAGACCATCCACGCTGAGGGAAACTCTCGAGACAGGACTCTCTGCCACCTCTCAGCATCTTAATTATGAGAACTTTCAAGTCCAATATTAGTCCACCAGTGTTCGAAGATAGAAAAGTTAATATATCTCCTTCTCTCCATTCATTCCCTAGCTGCCTATTACAAAGCTTCTGGATTATAACCCTGGTATCTCCACCAGGCACTTCAAATTAAAAAGTCTCCATTTGAAAAAGCCTGCTTCAATAACTTACTCAGACAGCTACTGCTAGCAGCTGCCTCTGGCGCTCAGAGCAGCCAAGGGAGGCATGGGGCAAAATGTCAGAGAAGCAACTAAAGGAGAACTAGAAACAAAAGCAGGATTATACCCTGTATTGTACCCCTGGGCAACCATGTCCCTCCAGGGGCCTCCTCTCCACTACTCAGTGCTTTGGGGAAACAAGATTCTCCTTTGTCGGGAAGGGAATGTACCAGGGGTGCAGCTCTCAGCCTAAGGCAGTCAGAATATATGATCAATTGCATCCTTTTAGGTCTTGTGTTGATCAGGGGTAGCCTTCACCCCCTCTCCTGTGACTTACAGGCAATCACTAAGTCAGGTTCTATTTTGGAATCACTCTGAAATGTGTCTCCTTGCTTTTCAATTATTACCTTTATCTTTTGCCCAGAGGCAATTTAAGATTTTTGGGTAGTCTAAATACTAAGAAAATGTTAGGTTCCTCTAACAGTTTTTCTCAATGTGCAGTATGAATCTTTATTCAGATTGTTTACTGATTTGACAAACACGTGAAAAAAACTGCATAAAGAGGATGATTCCCTTCGACCCACTTTTTCAGCCCAGGGTCCCTGGCTCCATTAATTCTGGACCAACTAAACTTGAATTCAGCGTAAATACCCATGTGTGGATAAGAAGAACAAACGTGGCAAAAGGCTGTGGTGGGACACAGCTGCTGGCCTTGTGACAGGCAGCTAGCAGGAACTAGGAGAGATTAGGGACAATTTCTGTCTCTCTGAAACTTGTCCTTGTTTGAGGGGTCTTTTCCTTTTTAGTTTGCTTGCTCATTGTGTGTGTGTGTGTGTGTGTGTGTGTGTGTGTGTGTGTGTGTGTGTTGCACATGTTTATATGGGCATGCGCGTGAGCACATTCAGGTGCCTGTGTATATAAGCATGTAGTTACAAGAGGTAGATGTCAAGAATCCTCTAGGTACTCTCCACTTATGTTTTGAGATGAAGTATCCCACTGAACCCTGAGTTACCTCATTGACTAGTCTGGCTGGCCAATGAGATCCAGGGATCCACCTATATCTCCTCACCCTTCCAGAGCCTTGGGTACCGATTAGTGTGTCTGTGCCCAGCTTTCACACAGGTGCTGGGAATCTGAACTCAGGTTCTCATGCTTACATCACAAGCACTTTACCAACTGAGTCATCTCTCCTGCCCTGCTCTGAATTTTGAAAAATTAAACAAAGCTATCTAGATGAAGAATGGGGAAAGACTCTTAGAGAAAACCACACTGAACTGGATTTGCACTGGGGGGCCTGCGCGAGGCCCCTCTGGGAGTTTCCCGAAGACTGAGGCAAAGGATTACCCTGTCTGTCCTTTGTTGATCTACATTCGTTGGTCCAGTGTTTTCCCTTACCACACCTTCTGCATACTCCAGAAGGAAGGGGCATTCTGTTGCCATTGTTCCTTGAATAAACATTGCTTCTAGGAATGACCTGTTTACAGTCCCTTTTAAAATGTCCTTGCTTTCCACACCCAAAACATCTAACATTCCTCAAACCTTTTGAAATTACTTCTCCTACCCACGTATCATCATGCTCATCAACCTCAACATTAATTGTTTCTCTAATCCAATCTTCCATAGTGCAGATCTTGCCCTTAATGGCCTGATTATTCTTTTGCATGCTGCATTCGCATTCTCAAAGGCCAAAGATTCAATTATTGCCTTACAGCTTCTGAATCCGAGACATTCTCTTACTGCTGAAGCCAGTCTTTGTAAAAATCTGTAAAAGACTCTTTTGGGCCTTGCCTCACCTTTGTAAATGACTCAGATTTTTTTCCTGGTTCCTCAACTCTGTCCCATGCATTCAAGGCTGCCGTTCGACATAAAATTAGGGTTTGGACATCATATAAACATTGTGTTTGTGCTGAAGCATATTGGCCTTCTCCAATAAGCTGATCCTGGCAAACTTGTATTCCTTTATCCCTCCATTGTTTTTCTATGTTTTTAGCCTCCTCCTTTGTCCTGACTGTGGGCAAGGCAGGAAGACTCTGGCAACACCACACACCCAATATTTTGCTGTAAAGCTAGAGAAAGTATTCCCTGGTGCCTGAGTAGTTGGGTAAAAGAGATAGAAAATTAAAACTCCAATTACAACAGTCTCCATGGTGAACTGAAGGGTTCTGCTCTATTCTGCAAGCTAATGGAAAGTTAATGATGTATTTTAAGATGACCTGGAACACATTCAGGTCAGCCAAACATTTTTCTGTAATTCCTGAAACATATGAGGATATGCCATCATTTTCAGACACAAAAGAAGAACAAAAACAAAATGCCAAGAGCAAAACAAGTACTTTTTACAAGCAAATACCCATAATACATAAAAGTGTCTATCTCAGTCATCTTTGAATTCTTTTCCTTTTCTGGTGGCCTTCAAGGTCTGGGTATCACTTTTTTTTTCTTGTGCTCTTCATGACTTCAGAGTTATCACACACAAAAGCATGGGAGCCTGGGTATTATTCGCCAAGATCTGTTGGTCACTGGCTAAGGGCTATTCCCTGGTATTAATACCCTAGCACTGCCATAGCAGGCTGTACACAGGCTGCTTGGAAGCCAAAGGCTTGGGGTAAGCCCTCAGAAAAAAAATAAATGAAATATTGGCTGTCAAAATTGGTGGGAGCACACAGAATGAAAATGCTCAAAGTCTACAAGCAGAACATCAATATTGTTAACTAAAACTGGATTTCCCATGGAAATCAGTTACAAAGATAAGTGTTTTATAATTTTTTTTATTTAATAAGCTTTTTTTCATTGATTTTACATACTGACCACAGTTTCCCCTTCCTCCTCTCCCCCTGTTCCCTCCCCCTGACTCCCATCTACCCTCATCTCCATCCACTCCTCCTCCATCTACATTGAAAAAGGGGCAGGCCTCCCATGGGCTTGAACAAAGTAATCAAGTTGAGGTAGGACCAAACTCTTCCCCCTGCATAAAGTGTTTCATTCGTATTAATGAGGGGTTGATATGTGGATTATATCAAGAATTAAAATCAAAGGAAGACTATTTTGTGTCTTATGCCCACAGAACTGTCACTATTGTTATACACTCCACAGCCTCTTCTGTTGAAAATCTGGCCTGGACTGCCTTCCTCTCTCATCCTAGTTCAGCACTTCAGCGGAGTCCCCATTTGTAGCATCTTCCTGGCCTGGAGCCAGATCCTCTCTTCTCCCACTGCCACCACATTTTGCTCAGACAGAATATCAATCTGCTCCATCACACATCTCTTATTGCTCTTTTGAGTAGATGAAAATGTATTGGATGAAATTTCTCTCCACCTACTACTTCCTGCCTTGATTAAAACAGAAATACAGACAGAGAAATACTCAACTGTTTTCTCTTTCTACTCTGTTCCTACTCCTCTGCAGAGACCAAGTCCTCTGTTCCTTGCCATGAATGAAATAGTTCTGGACTTTTCTCATCAATTCTCATGAGGACAATATGCGTGCTTATATTTGAAGTAAAAAGCCAATGCTCTATAATTTAATTTTCTTCTCTCACATTAAACCTGCCATTCGTTACATAATTAGTGTGATAAATGCAGAGTCAAACTTCATCTTCATGACATTAATACACGTCAGTACTTCAAATGCAAACAATTGTGACTTTCGACTTTACAAAAATCACCAAGAGCAAAAACTCCTCTTAATTAAGACATTTAATAGTTGCTTTTGTTATATTTAATGAATGATATATTATACTGCAGTGAAACATGCAGAAATACAAATACTTCACAATGCTTCCAATTAAGACTCACTTCACTTATGCCAATTGACAACACTAGTGTTCCACACTTCATTCAGTTTGTGAATCTTAAATGAGCTGGTTAGTGAAAAGGGTGCTTCTTTTCTAATGAGTTTGGTAATCAAGGCATCTATTTTAATTTCAAATTGGATAGATTGGGGGAAATTGCTAGACTAAATGACTGGTACTAATTAGAATTATAAAAATATTCATCATGCCAGGGAATTAACATGGGGGTCTGATTTTCCTACATTTGCATATTGCTTGAATTTTGGGGGGAAAATCTTGACAAATTGTCTTCTCTTTAGCAAATTGAACAAACACTATATCTGTTTTAGTCCTTCTTTTCATTTAGAGCATAATACATATTCATGATTTGTAAATGAAGTTAAATGATTTCAACTTCCATCTTCATTACCATATTAAAGATGTTGTCTCCATAAGCTTCCTTTAAAACCTTCAGATCATAGCATTATCTCTTTAAATGGCAAATAATTTACCTTAATCTATATATTAACCTGAAGATTTGAACAAATCAATGAAAGCATATCTAAGTGGACGCACCATTCCTGCTCCATCAACTAACAACTAACTACCTTGATTTCTTCAACTACCAACTTCCTTGCTGACTTTTCCACTCTAGGAAGAACTAGGCCCCATGTCTTGTAACTGGGAAGTGGTTTAACAGATGCTTTTCTGACGAGTGCCAACAACTGAGAAATAAGCCAGAAGAACCTTTGATTTCAATGAAGGCTTAGCTATAGCAGAACTAATTTTGTTGCTTCTTGTGCCATGATTGTAGAATTCATTGTAACTGGGGTCTCGTGTAAATTGGTCCATACTGGACATCTGTGCCAAGGCCACTGGAAGACTGTTGCCCTACCAGGGAGAATGAAGTGATGGTGGACACACCACAGTCAGACCCAGGGAGAAAGCAGAGAGCAGGCTTGGCTCTATGCCCTTGAATAACTTAGTGTGACCTTCGAGAGCCTTACATACATCTGTAATATAGAAATCATCACTTCCACCTTGCAGACTCCTAGGGGAACTTGGTGCAATCATGAACATAAAAAGCCAGTGCTCAATAGAGAGAAGGTAACTTGGGATATACATCTCCATTTCCAGGAAACACCCAGATGTCTGGCTGCTGGTAATATATATAACAGAGGACATATAAGAGTTATGAGGAATGAGGCTCAGTACACTGGATGTGTCTCCACTCCTTGGCTGCAACAGTATTTGTTTCCATTATAGTTGTCAAATCAAATAAGCAAATACTAATTAAATTCTGGGATACAGCTGGAATATTCTTCCAAAACACTATCAGAATAAATCTCTTCCTTAGCATCTCTCTATAGTGGGTGCCTTCTAAATAATCAAGCCTACATTTGTGTCTGAGTTGTAAATAATATAGATTGAGCTTATATCCAACAAAAGCACAGTTTTTCTTGGGAGGAAAAAACCATTTCTATAGCTTCACAGTTCTGAAGGGACCACAGTGGAAAAGCAAAGCTAGAGAGGAGGCAGACGTCAGGCCCTGTACGTTCTGAAGTCAGGAAACTTTTCTTCGACAACATAGTGCCTCTGGTGAATGGAGTTAAAGAACTATTTCAACTGATTTCACCTAAATCAACCCTATTCTCACCTGAAGCCCTTTCTAAGAGCGCTGCCTTATACTTGGCATGAATGAACTCTATCCAAAGATCACCTTGCAGACATTTTTAATTATAAAGGCAATCTAGTGGAATCAGAGAAAATTTGGAAAATAAATTCTATTTAAAACTACCACAGATATTACTCTATTGCTAACAAACCCCATTTATATTTAGGAATTTTTTTCCATTTTAATTCAATTTTTATCACTACTGTTTTTATTCTTTGAGATACAGATATGTTTGCAATGAAATGTCACAATCCAACACACACACACACACACACACACACACACACACACCTCCAACCTCACAATATTTTTTAATAACAGTCCACTAAGGTCCATTAGAGGTGTTCAGATGTGCATGAGCACGGAGTATTATAGGAAACTTACCAGTGGCCACACCCTAAAATCAAAAAGAAGGATGATTCTCTCTTCCTCAGCAGCTGTCAACTGCCAAGTGCTCCTCAGCAAGGAGTGGGATGTGGGGAGCATCCCATCCGTCTATGCTGCAATTGTGACTTCTACATGGGTGAAGTCACTAGCCACCACGCCTGACAACTAGAATTCAATTTCAAGAGATGACTTTGAATTAATCTTCATAGAAGAAGAGAACTGGAACCAAGTCCTATCCTTACAGTTTTAAAACCTGAAGTCCTCCTTGCTTTCTTTTCTTCTGCCATTCCTCTCCCATCCCTTTCTGGTTTTGTCTTCTTTTGTTCTGTCTTCCTTCCTCCCTTCTCTTTCTTTCCTTTTCATTCTGTCTTACTTGTTGCATACTCATAATCAAAAAGTGCTTTTTTACCATGTACTATTACATACTTGTATATTTGATATACTAACATACATACATATACATGCATATACATTAGGCATAAGTGTATATCCACAATACCACATGACTATTATCATTCAATTAGTGGTTGTATATTAGGCCATCATGTGCATTTACTGCAATTTAAAATTTCTTCGTGTGGTACATTCACTGTGTTTCTACCCATTTAGTCCATTATAAATGGTTTTGATAAGTATTATTAACCCTAAAACTTCATGGCATTGTTTCATTGTATCAAATTATGATAATGTGTATGCCTCAGGGTAGGTTTACCAAGATATTTTCCAAGAAGCAAAGTAATTTGCATGCCAATAGATGTTATTTCAGGATAAGAGTCTCACCACAACTGTGCCAGCACTGGTACAGAAAGCAATGTATCCATAAAAATGAAGCTTGTTCATTTCAAATGGACATTGTTGGAGATTTCCTCAAGAATTCTCTAGATTTGCTGGGCCAGCTCAATATCAATAAATGTAGTCTAATTTTCAATATTTGTTGGTATTAAATATTTCTCCTTAAAGCATTTCTTCTTCTCTATCATTTCCCTTACTTGCATCCTTCTAAACTTTCTTTTGAGGAATGTGTCTTTTGTCTGTTCCATCATAAATGTAACCAGATGAAAGCCATCTGTGCGATGCATTAGAAACTGACCTGATAGTGGCCCCTGCAGAGGGCATAAGACAGGGAACGAAAAGGCACATGTGGAGTTGTGAGATTTCAATGGTGTTTCTTGAACAGGGATCTGGATTCACGAGTATACTGCTTATTCAGTAGGCTCAACATACATTTCTCTGCCTGTAAATGATTATTCACTTGAAAACCTTCCGTTCATGATCCTCCTTTTAAAAACCAGGTACTATCATACCAGAGTGAGTGGTTCAAGTGCAGGCAGAAAGCCGAGGATGAATAAGAGATATTGCTTGGCAGGAGGGCAAAGTTAAGGACAGAGAAGGATGAGCAGAATCCCTGTTTCCAACTAGAAAGCTAGAAATCTAGGGTGAGGGTGTAGGTAACAAGGTTGAGTTAGGGTAACAACATGAGCACACATACATACAGACAGGGTCAGTCTATGAGGAAGCAGGCAGAAGATTACAGAGAAGGCCAAAAAGTTGTGCTTCCTGGTGTCCCTGTAGTTATAGACACCTCTCAAGATTATAAATCCAGTATGATTAAATTTCTACCATGGGAGAAAGGCATTATTACCTATCTGAGTACTTCGTAGCAATCTCCTCTGAGTTGAAACATTACTTTCTGGAGGGAAGCTTGAGAAAAATCATGAAGTAAACAACTACTAAATCTCAGGAAGCTCCTGAAACTGACTAGATGAATAGGGCACCTTAATCCCCAAAGTTATATAAGCAGTAAAGACTGCTGAGGAGACTCAGACCAGACCAGCTGCCTGGAAGAGACTCTGACCTATTGAACTGCATGCAAGTCATGCAGCAAATGGGCTGAAGATTCTGTGAGTCATCACCTATGTTAGGGTGGGCTTTTCAGTGATACAGCTGCCTCCAGGTTGTCCATGTTGTAACAAATCCCTCACCCATACTTATGCAAGTAACCACAGTGAGTTCATTGACTTGCCAAGCAGACTGTGGCAGTATTGTGACTTTGATCTCTCATTGGTTCGTTAACTACAGTAAGTAGTCACTTGTTCATATTTCCACAAGAATAGTGGCACACAATGCTGGATTTTTTGTTGTCTTTCATTATTTTACCGAACACTCTTTTTCCTTAAGAAATAGGACAGGTTTACATCTAGTACCCATTTATGAGTGAGTACATACCATGTTTTTCTTTCTGAGTCTGGGTTACCTCACTCAGGATGATATTTTCTAGTTCCATCCATTTGTCTGAAAATTTCATGGACTAAGCCCTCTGCACAATTGAGACAGTTGTGTAGCTTGATCTGCTTAAGGAACCTCCTGGCAGTGGGATCAGGATCCATCCCTGTTGCAAGAGCTGGCTTTTTGGAGCCCACTGCCGATGTTAGGACACCTTGTACAGCCTTAATACAGGGGGACAGGCTTGTACCTGCCTCTACTGAATGTACCAGGCTCTGCTGACTCCATATGGGAGGCCATTATTGTTGGAGGGGGAATGGGGGGGTTGTGGGGGGGAGGCTGGAGGGGCAGGAGGAGGGAAGAGAGGGGGATCTGTGGTTGGTGTGTAAAATGAATAAGAAATTCCTTAATTAAAAAATTGTGCTGGTTAAGTTATATTGTCAACTTGATTTAGCCTAGACACACCTGGGAAGAGGAAACCTCATTTTTCTTCCATTGGGTTGGTCTATTGAATATCAGTAAGATATTGTCTTAATTGCTAATTGATGTACGAAGGACAAGCCTACTGTGGGCAGGGTCATTTCCAGGCAGGTGGGCCTGAGCTCTATAAGGAAGGTAACTGAGCAAGCCAGAGGCAACAAGCCAGAGAGCAGCGTTCTGCTGTTTATGTCTCAAGTTCCTGTCTTGGGTTCCCTCTATGATTCACTGCACTAGTAAGATGAAATTAGCCTTCTGCTCCTCAGGTTCCTTCAGCCATGGTGTTCCTCAGAGCAACAGAAAAGCAAGTGAGAAGACATGCATGCCTATAGGCAGAGGAGATGACTAGTAAATCTGGGACTTGCCATAAAATGACAGGCTGGGAAGGCCACAGGCCACTGGGTCTGTAATTGTAGTGAAGGTTGTTCTGAGTTAATTACATTCTCATGAACATTAACAACCAAAGGTTGTTACTAAATGAGGGTCCTTCCTGTACCACCATGACAGAATAAATTACATTAAACCAGTTTAGCTAGTCAGAATTCAGCTCAGATAGATTGATGAAAACCTTTGATTCCCACAGGGTATCTTGAACTGTGTCCCTCACTCACTAGATGACTGTCCCACAACACACCCCCACTGCACTGATGAAAATGCTGTACAGTGGCACCTGTTACAGGTGACTAGGGTAATGGGTTTTTCCTTTCTCTTAAATGATGCACAAATGATTCGATGAGAATAGGAGAAGACCTAATGAAAATGCCAAGTTTTTCCTTTAAATAAAAAAATGTCTTCTGGTCTATTTCTATTCCATGGATGTCAAGCTTCAAAACCACGGCCATCCCCAGTTAATCCTCAACAGCTTTATCCCCACCAGATGCAAAGACACAAAAAGCCTGTTCCTGCCAATGGCTACGGAGGAAGTTATCATCACCTGCTAATCCCGAAGGATCTGAATACAATTACATTTTAATCTGAGGGTTTAGAGCAAGAATATAAATGAAAGGCACAGCTTCATTTGTATCCGGCATTCCATAAGCACAACTTTCCATTTCATTTTCAATTTTTAGGCCCTGCACAGCACAGCTATCATTGAATTCGCCAGGACCTGCTCCTGATCCGGCATAGCAACCACAGGTATTAGCCAATCGGCACAGCCTGCACAGGATATGCAACTGCTCTGCACCTGAACTTACATTTCATAGCGTCATCATGCCTAAAGCTGCATCAGCCTTTCAAACAGTGCCTCAATCCATCAGCTACTATTCGGCTGATAAGAGGAGATCCAGAAAACCTGTCATTCACTACAAAGAAATACTAGCTCTGAAAGTGACAGATATGCTAATTGCCTTGATTTAATCAATAGACTAGATGTATACATATTGAGATTCACACTGTACCGTAGTTATTAATGGATTATTGATCAATTAAAATTAAAATCAGGGTGTTTGTATATAACTCAGTTGGTAGATGCTTGTCATGCATACTTGAAAGCCTTGTATTGACCCCAGTAACATTAATTAATTAATATGATTTATACTAAGAAAGTATCATATTAGCAGGGACTAGGGGTGTGTCTCAGTGGGTAAAGTGCTTGTTGTGTCAGGATGGTGACCTGAGTGCAGTTCTCAGCTTCAAGTAAAAGCTCAGTGTGGCTAACATGAAAGCTGGCTGTGGCCACAGGTCATTTGTAAACTTAGCTGTGGGTGGGTGGGGGCGTGGAACCAGGAGGATCCTCGGAGTTCAGTAACCAATGAGTCTAGCAAAAATGGTGTACTGCAGGTTCAGGAAAGAGATCTCATCTTAAAAATAAAAATAAAGTGGAGAGCAACTGACAAGGCAATCTCTCTGGTCTTGGTGTACACACACACACATACACACACACACACACACACACACACACACACTAGAGAGAGAGAGAGAGAGAGAGAAACAGAGACAGAGACAGAGAGACAGAGAGAGACAGAGAGAGAGAGACAGACAGAGAGAGAGAGAGAGGGAGAGGGAGAGGGAGAGGGAGAGGAAGAGAGAACTCCTTAGCTTCAAGCCAGCTCCTAAATACTATAACAGTTAATTTTCACTACCTTGGTTAATGTTTAAGAAAGTGCTTTTCACATTGAAATGGTCAGCAATTCTCGACGTGTATAATCCCAAAGTGCCTGAAAACAACAGAATCTGAAATCTCTTTGGATTCTTTATATCTGAAATCCAAAGCAAGCTGCATTTGTTAATTTCATCTTGCCACAAAGATAAGTAGCCATAGAGGCTTTGCAAATCTGATCCTCATGTAGAAAAATGACTATTTTTAACTCTCCCCCACAATGAGTGAGCCCCCATGCTAGGGGGTTATGCATCTGCAAATACAAAACATGTGCCCACTTTTTAAGGAACCACACTGAGCCCCTTGTCATCCTAAGGTATGTTTAGACACTCAGTTTTCTATGAAATGAGGACAGCAGCGACTTCTACAAGCCCCTGTCTTCAAAACCCATCATAAACTCTTTCAAAAATTCTATTTTAGTACGATTATTGGGCCTTCCAGCTAATCTCAAAATGACACAATATAAACTGTTTTCGCTATAAATGGGGAAACAGGCTGGTAGAAAGGGGAAGCCTATCCCTTACAGGACAACACAACAACCCACAAAAAGGAAGCCTGCTTGCAAGAGGAGAGAAGGGGAGTAGCTTTGCTCCTATCATTTCCTTTTGGACAACTATGAATTGCTACTTCCTTTGATTCTTTCAGCCTCAAAGCTTGTTATCAAATGCCTACAAAAATTCCTATTGCCAAGAATGAATCCTGAGTGTTTCCTAAGTACTGAGGCCTTTTATTTCAAAATGCAAGATGGTAGGAGAGTCTGTAGGGAGGCCACAGCAGGAGCTGGCAAAAGAATTAGGAAGAAGTGGAAAGCCCAGCATGCAAGAAGGGAAGGAATTGGTCAAAAGCCCCAGCCATGCTCCTCTGGAAGCAGAAAGGATTTTGAGGGAAGAGGCAAAGCCCTCATGATTTTTCCATCAGTGCCTTTTTCCCAAATTAGATCCACTAGCAGGTCTTCTGCAGCTTTGGAGTACCAGTTTGAAAAGTAAAGCAATTGGATATCATCCCTTTAAAATATCATTCAATTAGATCTTTTGTAATACATATAACGTAAGGAGATAGCCTTACTGATTCTAAAGAAATTGCTAGTGCATTTCATCAAAGGCACAATAATGGAAACATCGATTCACTCCTCACCACAAACATCTCCTTTTGATGCTGCAGTTACCTTAATGCCAGCACTTTTCATTCTCTCTAGAAGAAAACAGCTGCCTCCATGCATGCACATCAGAGAGAGCTCTAGCCTGAAATAACACATTTGTATATCAATCCCAGCTACACTGGTATCTTCATTTGCTACTGCATAGCATCACTCTTCTAGACTCTATACCACTAAATTACTGCCCAAAATAAAGAAAAAATTGCCCTGCATTCTGGATAGCCAAGCAGAGGTGTTGTATGCCACCCCTGCAAATATTGCCAGGGGCTTCATGTCCCTCCTCGTGCCATTTATTCAAAGGAAGAATGACCACGTACTTGTTAGAAGCTGTAAGCCTGAAGAATAGTCAGCCACTTTTAGCAGAACATGTCAACAAGAAAAAGTACCTAAGGAATAATATATCTGGAAATGTGCAATGTGATTAGGAAAATCCATCAACACCCAGTGCCATGTTACAAATATTTATTCTAAGTGAAAAAAAATAGTTATCAAGTCTGAGACGATGTTGAAGGCATTACATCCACAAGCATATTCCACAAGTAATGCCCCTGAAATTCCTGGTGCTGTGGAAATGGAGGAAAAGGACACTCGGGACAACACAAGACATATTGTATTTGCTTTATCGACCTCTTGGTGTGAGGGGTCTGTTGCCTCTAGCCTAGCTTGCCTCTGTTAAAATATACTTTTAAGTGCTTTGGGCTTCATATGAATGAATTACCATCCAACCATTTAACAACATTCAAGTAATTTATTTTTCTTTCAATATAGCTTCAAATTTTCTGGCTACACTAAGCATCTAAACTCACAGACTGTCTGACATTTGGCTAAGTCTTTCACACAATATCCACTTGATGCCATGAAAGAAACATATTTGCAATGGCTTTTGCTCTGCAAATGTCATGTGGCCGTCCTTAGGGGATTGCATTAAGCACCTGGTGCCCACCATGAGGTACTGCTAAGGAGAGATATAAAGGTTATGTTGAAATTATTGTTTAAAGGTGCTGACATCACACATACATTCACAATCACATATTTAAAGTTGATACTGAAGAGCAACTGTTTTAGGTCCTTAGAGAGCAGAGAGAATAAACTATTTCAGCAGGGCTATTCTGTGACTATCTCTATGCTAGATAGTTCTTGCAATTATCTTTTCCCTTTGACTGACTGATCCCATAATATTATTGTATAATAGCTGGCATATGTACTAAGGTTCAAGGGGATGACAGGAAGTATAATGAAGAATAATCTAGTCTCGATTATGAAATACACACTGAACAAACATAATAGGTTCCTTTCTGCAGCATTTAAACATCCATTCAACTATGGATTCACCTAGCAGATATTCAGCAATAAGGCAAAATGGTAGATCCAACATGATGTATTAGGAAAAAGAAATTACTAATGCTTATGTTGCAGCTAAGTTAAAGAATACCAGATGAGAGTAGCAATACTGGGTAAAGATCAGGAATTCTTTTTAAGATATGATGAATTCTCTGAAGTATATAGGAGAAATTGTCAAGTATACAGCAGAATACATGGATTTTTAGAACTTAAAGAGAAGGTCTCTGGGGGTCACAAACACTTTTAACTTATTTTCAGAAAATAACAGAAACTTTTCTGAAGCTTCCCTTACATTCCTAGAAAGCAAAGGTATACTAAAATTTCACCAAATCAAGACAGCAGAGTATGATGGAATGCACCCTAGATGCAGAACCTGACAATGGCCATTCAAACTCCAGCTCCCCCAGCTACAAGATGGAAGAGCATGGGCAAGAATATTAGCTTTCTGCACCTTTGTTTACAGTTGTCACCATCAAACCATAAGAATGACTTTCCTCTTACCAACCTCACAGGGGTTTAGAAAAGAAAGTAAAATGATTAAATATTAGAGAAAGTCATTATAAGACTATAAATAAAAAATAAACATTGCCAATACAGTATATACACATATGTATGAACACAGACACACACCTGCTCCTGTATATATTTTGATACTAAAGGGTAAGAAAGTAAAGTTCATTGCTGAAGACAAAAACCAACATGATTGAAATAATGAAATGTTACCAATTCTCTCCAAAATCTGAGCTGAGCAAACAAGTGCTTTTCACAGAGAAGGACCCAGGTGACAACTTATAAACATAAGCAGTGCTGGTTCACCTTTTGATCCAAGCTGTAGGCCAGCACCCAGTCCTCCTGCTTGGGATGGAAGAGCAGGCTCTGGATGTAGAATGTGAGCCGATACTTCTGGTAAGTTGCCCCTTCGTCTGAGCTGATCAATATACTGCTCTCCATTTCAGGATCACTAAGAAGCATGATCTAATAAAAACATAGAGGAGAAAATAAACATAGAATTAGTAGGGTGGAATGAACATAAATAATACACACTGTTCTATTTTCCCAAGATTTACTGAGCTGAAAAGGGGGTGTAAGTCTAGGTCTACATACAAAAGGAGTTTTCATTTCATACTATTATTATCTTTGAAGTGATACGTACATAAGATGGTCCTCCCTCCTCAGTTTTAACTCACTTTCAATGTGTTTCTTTAGACATGGGAAAGACACTCCCCTCCTAAGATCTTACATTTTGTTCTTCTCATTCTGAATTATGATTTAAAAAGTATGTCAATGATACCATTGTTAGAGAAATTTCCCAAAGCACAAAGCCACAGAGGTCCTTTAGAAAATACTACTATGCTCGAGTTGACACCCAAACCAAGTAGACAGAAACAGAATGATCCAAAGGCTTTGGCATCATCAGAAAGGGCAAGTTTGCATGTTAACAGTTTTATATGTACTGTGGCATGGGAAAGCACTTAAAAGTGTGGACATCTTTGTTTTTTCAATATTAACTTGAGTCGATGCTACCCAAAGTGCCTTTAAACTCATGGTATAAGTTATGCTCCTTTTTGGTTTGTTTGTGTTTTTTGTTTTCTATTTCAACTTTTTATTAATTCTTGTGGATTTCACACCATGCATCTTGATCGTACTCAGCTCCCTGCCCCTTCACATCCACCCTCTGCCCTTGTAAACCCTCCCTCCTCCATGTTAAAATAACATTTAAAAGAAAAAGAAAAAAGGAAAGAAAAATCTCATCATGGAAGGTATAGTGTGACAAAGTGAGTCACACAATATACCCTACAGGTCATACATCTTACTTGCAATGATTATTTCAATGAGTCATTGATCTGGTTCAAGGCCTCTGGTTTTTGTTACACTATGCATACTAGGCCCTCACTTGGACTCGTCTTGGATATCCTGTTGTTGTCCTGTGTCCTGGAGATCCTGCAACTTTGGGTTTGCTGGACGGCCCCTTCATGTGCTCCAGCAGTCCATAGATATGCTGGATGTTGGGAAGGGCAAACTTGTAGCCCTGGTTCTGGGTCTGGGTGGTTGCTGAGTTGGTGAGTGTACCAGCTCTCCCTCATCCTCAATACCAGGGTAACCTCTCTAGCACTGTTCCAGCTAGCTCAAATTATACAGAGATGGCTCAGCCTTTAAAGGCTAGGCTCACAACCAGAAATATAAGTTATGTTCTTGACAAGGCATTGTTAGGACTACTATTTAGAATTCTGTCCAGTGTAGTTCAGCTCCTGCCCATAGTGCTTTAATGGCATTTACTCCACTAAGAAATGATTGCCTTTCTTTCTTTTTTTTTTTTTTTTTTTTTTTTTTTGGTTTTTCAAGACAGGGTTTCTCTTGTGTAGCTTTGCGCCTTTCCTGGAGTTCACTTGGTAGCCCAGGCTGGCCTCGAACTCACAGAGATCCACCTGCCTCTGCCTCCCGAGTGCTGGGATTAAAGGCGTGCGCCACCACCGCCCGGTTGATTGTCTTTCTAATGCTTAAACCTACTAGACAGACAGTGACACACTGTAGTATTGGTAACTTTCTCTATCCTTCCTCAAGCAATCTCTTTTTGGAACACCACACTCATATGTCTTTCCTTCTTATCTTTTGGATATTACACTTTGCTTGATTTTTCCTTTGACTGTGATCATGAGGTGATTCATCAGCCTTTCATTTTGACTCTCTCTTACTCACTGACTACTTTCACTCTATTTCTTTCCTTTTGTTTTCTTAGGATACTCATACATTAAGTCTCCAAATGAGCATCACTCATCCCAGACTTGACCTTAGTTTCAGGACTGTAAACTCTGCTATCCACAGTTTTCTGCTTTGATATTCCAGAAATACCTAGAATACAAAACACCCCAAAGTGGTACCTGAGGCCCCGCCACTCTCAGCTCAGTCAGTATTTCCACAGACCATCCATAAGAAGCAGTGTGCCAACACTGATCCTTAGCTTTATTTTCTCAGTCACCTCCTAAATTCAGTTTTGTCTTTTGCTGCGGTTCATATGTGCATGCATGCGTGTGTGTGTGTGTGTGTGTGTGTGTGTGTGTGTGTGTGTGTGTGTGTGTGTGTACACGCGCGCGCGCACGTTATGTATACCTGGAGGGTATGCCCAGTCACTTTTATACAGAGGACAGACATTTAGTACCCCTTGTATTGTTTTCCACCTTATGTCTTGAAACAGGGCTGCTCATTAAACAGAAATCTCACTATTTTGGATAGGCTGACTGGCCAGTGAACTTCCAGAATCCTCCTGTGTCCCCTTTCCCAACACTGCAGTTACCAGGCATGTGCAGCCAGGCCGGGCTTCTACATGGTCTTCTAACTAGTGAGACATACCTCTAACCATGCCTTGTAGATTGACTTCCTGTTGAATCCCAACATCGAATCTATTTTCTCTGATTGTTGTGATGATTATTAGTAAGAAAAATGACTCAGCCAAAAACTCCTAAGAGTTGTTATTGCTTGCAAAGAGACTGAATGAGCAAGTGTATCTATTCCCTACTAAAATTCTAACAATTTGAGGGGTACTGCCAAACATTTTTCAGGCTAATGTTATCACGTGGTATAAACCATGTGGACTGAAATACAAAATAAAGAAAAAAACAAACAAACAAAAATCACCCTTGTCTGTACTTTGTAAAATAAAACTATTAACTAGCATGATTTTTAAAAGCAAGTTTTTAAAGGGACCTTTTAACTGCTGAGATTCACAATTCTTTTTCTCTTTTGTCCCTTCCCAGCTTCCAAAATAAGAGTGTGCTTTTTCTCAAATATTTGTTTTGACACAATTGCGATAAGTCAACATTAGTTATCACAAGTTTGGTTTTTTTTTTTTTTTTAATGGATACAGTTCAATAACTTTTTCATTGGTGTGTGAAAATCCAGGGCGAAGCTTTTGTATGGACTAGTAGTCACACAACTGTCTCTTCCTCCTGGGAATTCTAAAGGGAGAAGGGACCCTGGTGAAGGCACTGAGCTGTCTGAAGAAGATATTAGAGGAGATATCTGCAGTGCTTGTAGAGTTGGAGAAAACAGGTAACTGAGTAAGAATGATGACTTCATAACTAGTCTCATCATATCACAGTATATCTAACCAATAGGTTGTCCATGAAGTGTGCAAGGAAATTATTTTCCTTGGTTCAGAAAAATTAAACTGCTTATTTTATGCAGGAATCAAAAGCTCCATGCCATGATTTTAATTAGAAGATAAGGCCACCATCCTGAATGGACTTTATTTTATACCCCATGAGTTACAATATTCTGTATAAAGTTTGCCATCAGATACCTTGTACAATGAATTCTCTTCCTCTCTTTGTCTCTTTCTGTGTATGCTCATGTTTGCATACATACTCATACTATACACACACAGAAGTGTACATACCATCACTAACACATGCACAGATCCTGCATACACACATGTGTATACATACAGAAATGAATTTAGGAGGTATAGCTCAGTGGTAGAGTGTCTAGCTATAGAAATCAATGTACATATAAAAGGCATATTGACAATGTATGGTAGTTTTATGGAGCTTCTTTTTGCAAGAGCATATTTTTATTGCAACCTTCCTCTGACATTCTCTTTGGAAAACCATTTATATACTTGGATATCAGTAGCTACGTCTCTTTCATAGCTCAGATGTCTCGAGCCTGTTTTCTGAGAATGAAAGAAAGGGGAAATACAAACCTACATTTTTAACTGGTGCTAGGAATTTCACCTGATATTTTATCCAAAGCCCATATAAATCCCATGATGTCAGTATGGTTATTTGCCTTTTACACATAAGGAAACTAAGGTTCAGAAGGAAAGAAATTTCTTCATTACTCCCTGAACTATTGTAATCCTGCCAGGTACACAGAACAAACACATAGAATCATCATGTTTTCTTAAAACATGTCTAAGAAATTCACTGATGAAATAAACACAGCTTTAAGAAACTCCTAACTTCTAGAACTCACTTTCTATCTCTGACCTGGAGGGCAAGAACTCAATTAAAAAGAATCAAGAAAATGTGCAATGTTATATGTTGGTACTGAAAAAAAAATGAGAACATAATATTAACATAAGACAGAAAATGCTGTGTCCCAAATTAAGCCTTATGGTAAACTATGTCTTATACATTATTATGCCAAATATACAGAGAAAATAATTTCATGTCACACAAATTTTATTGTTAAGTGAGGATTTCCATCCAAAGTTCTATGGGGTCAAACATTAAGTGATGCAATGAAAGAGGTACAAGAAGTGGAAATGGTCCTGGCAAATTGAAAGTATGCATCATTCCTCAGAGGAATTTGTAACAGCATCCAAATTAAATAATCTGTTGCTAGGCATTTATGGACTAGCCATGAGACTCTTAGTAAAGGTAAGAGAGATTGTCCCTGCAGAAGCAAAAGAGCTTAGGCTCTTTGCCTTTTTGGTTTGTAATTATTAGTGTGCAGGTGTCCAAGCTGCAGTGAGGGCTGTTGTGCATTCTGTGTTTGCATGATTTTGACAACGTGAAAGGGACAGGGGTCTCGATTGAGGGTGTTGTTGTGTCTTGCTTTGCTTTTGCTTCCTTCTGCTTTAAGTTGTTATCCATCTTGTTCTTACATAAAATCTGCACTGGGGAGCTGGGCATGGTGGTTCATTCCTATAATCCACCAATTAGAAGACAGAGGCTGGAGGATCAGGAGTTCAAGGTCATTCTCAATTACAGAGTGATTGAGGTCAGCCTGGGCCACATGAAACCCTGTCTAAAAACAAAAACAAATGCGCAGTGGATATTGGAGAATGGGCAGAGGTAGGTTAGTGAATTATTAATGGGATAGATTCTAAGTTCAGATGTCTTGAATGCAACCGCACGTGAACACATGAGGAAGTTACTCAATTTTTCCACTTTTCTCATCTCCAGGAGGAGGAGATATTAATAATCAGAGTGTTAATTGCAGGATTAAATGAGATAAGCATAAAGGAGCCTAGCATACTGCAAGGCACATAGCCATCAAATACACAGCATCTTTATATTTAAATAACCTGTGATAACTGTACAACTAAGACCAGAAGGGAGGAAGAGGAAACTAGATGTGACTGAAGTGATCCGAGGCAACAGCTCTGCGCAGATACAAATAAAGGGGGAAGAGGGGGAGGAACAAGGTTGTTGCCTTCCAATGTGTAAAAAGTTCTATAAGGTGGAAAATTCTAGAGATCTGCAGAGCAGTAGTGTGTATATATTAACAATATTGCACTATACAATGCTGTATGGGTGACAGTCTTAGACTTTTGTTAAGAAGGTAAAGCTTTCTCTTTATCTCTGTGGGGTGTGTGTGTGTGTGTGTCTGTGTGTGTGTGTGTCATAACTAAAAAATATAGAAGAATCGGGGAGAAAAACAGCACATATTGGATTTGACATTAATTTATGCACATTTTACATGCTTGCTAAAAACTGTACATACACTATCAGCAAAAGCAAATGGCAACATTGCTTCTGCTATGAATGGAAACCAGCCAGCTGTCAATTTACTCAATAAAATTGTTGCTTTGAAGGGCCACTCTCATCTCACCTCTGTGGGGGGTGCAGCCCATGGTGACTTGAAACCTACCAATGTCTAATGGGTGGCAGTCTTAGGCTTCCAGTCTCTAGGGATTGGACCATCCATTGTAAATGAATTGTCTGGGCTTTAGATGACTGATAGTCAAGCTTTGGCACTCACCAACTCACAAATGCTACAATATCTTTCACGTCTTGTTTATAATGCCTTTTACAGGAAAACATGGAAAAAGTTGAATAGCAATGGCCATAAGTGTGCTGTGAGACAGTCTTTCTGTAGGCTGTGAATATGTGTTGCTCCCACTGGTTAATAAATAAAGCTGCCTATGGTAAGGCAGAATAAGAGTCAGCCTGGAAATCCAAGCAGAGAAACAGGGAGAAGGGCCGAGTCAGGGCAGACACCCTCCAGCTGCCTAACAATAAGATGCCAGCAGACCAGTAATGCCACAGTCACGTGGCAAAATATAGATTAGTAGAAATGGGTTAATTTAAGATGTCAGAGCTAGCTAGCAATAAGCCTGAGCCATAGGCCAAACAGTTTGTAATTAATTATAAGCCTCTGTTGTTTATTTGGGACCACATGGCTCCAGGACACAGGAAAACTTCTGGCTATACTAAGTGTGCATTCCAAATTGTAAATGATGCAGGTGGAAGACAGGAATCAAGCTGCTGGCTGAGTCTAACAATAGCATTGATGAATGCTGCCATTCAATTACCTAGTCATTTCCCTTTTATACAACTGATGGGAAAAAGTGAAAGCTAAACATTTCTGTCTCCCATTCTGCCCTGATGTTCCCCAAATCCAGGAAACAAACTCTGCTCAGTGTTCTAAGAAGAGTCTCAGAACAGAAGTAAGCAGACTACTCTCTGAATAGAAAAAGAAGGACGCTACAATTTACTATGCAACTGACTCCTAATGGTAGACATCAAGTGCATTGGTGGTCAATAAGGAAAAGCAATAATATCAATATAGACTTGCAAAGAGTGTAAGTGAGATGGTAGCATAACTGACCCCAAGCACACTGATGTAATTGATATGTTGCTGAGAATAGACATTCACACAAGCAGATTCTATGCAGATACTCTCCTTCTCTGACTCTTCTTGTCCAGCCTTCAATGGTAATTCTCCATACAGAGATAAGGAGAGCAGTGTGTGCAGGTATTTCAATTGCCACAGCTGGGCTTAGAGAAGTTTCTGACATCTGACTAGTGGAGATCAGGCATACTACTAACCATGTGACAATGCACAGAACACTTATAATAAAGATTATCTGACACAAAACATCAATCATTGAATGTTAGTAGTGCCACTGTTGAGGAATTGTGTTGAGAGTTGTTGATATATGTGTTTATGTTGAATTATGACTAAACTATACAAACTAGAAATAAATTTTAAAGACAGGACATCAACATATACTTATGCTTATACATATGCTCTTTTATCTGTTACCACTGTACAAGTTTTATTTGCCAAGATTGCAACTCTCCAATTTCTACCCCAACATAGTGTAAGTGTATTAAGCCTAATTTTCACTCTCTACTTGTCCTATAGGATTTAACATAAGCATCACTTAACAGCACACCAATCACTAAATCAAGTCAAGAAAAAAAATGAAGATATAACTCAGTAGCTCAAAGTACTTGCTATATGATCCTAAGGACTTGAGTTCAGTCCTCAGAACCCAAAGTCAAATGAGAGAGCTGAGAGCTGAAAGTTACCACTGGCCTCTACCTGCACACCATGGCAAGTGTCCCCTTAGCACACAAGCACACATAAAATAAGTAAATATAATACATATTTAAAAAAATAAAGCCTGTGTGTTTTAATCCCTTCACTCTGGGTGCCGTGTTGATTGGAGAGCTGCTGGTGGGGGCCGCGGGGGGGGGAATACCAGGGGAAGAGTAAAGAAGCCAGAGTGAATGGAAAGGGGCCCTGTACCATGATGGAGTGCAAAATGATGAAATGTGGGTACATGATGAATGAAAAATCCCAAATAGTCTGCTTGCAGCCAATATGTGTAGTGTCCAAGAAAGGAACACGACACACCAAAAGGTTCTGAACCTCTACACACATCTTGGTTTTACTTATAATAACTAAGTATTGGAAATAGTCCAGATTGGTGAATTTTTGAACCTGAAGAAAAAGGAAAGAGAAAAATAGAGATGGAATTAACACTTTTGAGATAGAAAAGCATGGGAGGACTAGATTTAAGACTTTGATAAGATGGAGTTGGTTTGATATGTCTAACTCACATTCAGATGGGGTGTTAGAGGATGCACAAGGATCATCTTCAGGAGAGTAGGCTGGCCTGCAGAAATGACCTCAGGGTATCTGCATCTGAACAGGACTGAGCAGTGTGCATCTGCAGTCACCATGGCAGCTGCATCTGAACAGGACCAGACAGTGATATCTGCAGTCACCATGGCAGCAAGCAGAGATGAGTCCAAATAGAAAAGGGAGTTATGGACCACTGCTTATAGAGCAAAGAAATTGTGAGTCACAAAAAGTAGTTAAGGAGGGGGTTTCTAAGGAGAAAACTCAAAGAATGGGGCATTCTTGCACCTAAAGAAAAATAAAGCACATGGCAAGATGGTGTTCAATTGCATCAAATGCAGCTAAAAATCTTAAAAATGTGAGTCTATCAATCCTCAGTCTCCCTTTTTCCTCAGTTGTACTTCCCATGGTTTCAGTTGTCTGTGGTCAGTGGCAATCCAAAAACTTTAGATGGAAAATTCCAGAAATAAAAGCACACCATTCTGAACAGTCTGGTAAAATCTCATGTTGTCTGACTCCATTCTAGCCAACATGTGAGCCATCTTTGTACAGAGTATCCACACTGTGGATGTGTGAGTGTGTGTGTGTGTGTGTATGTGTGTGTGTGTATGTGTGTGTGTGTATGTGTTGTGTATGTATATATGTATATCTATATATCTAAACATACATATGTGTATTTCTACATATGCATATCTCCACACACTCATTATTCATATGGTAATCACAGCTAGCAGATCAACTGCCTAGACATTTTGATACTTTTGTTTATCTCATCACTATTTTACTTAATCACAGCCCGAAAGCAGACACTATGTAGTTGCAATACTGAATCATTGTTTATTAACAGTCTCTTACTGTGCTTAATTTATAAACTGAACTTTATCCTAAGACTAAGAATATGTGGTTATATAAGGATAAAAATAATAAGATATGTATATGAACATGCCATGACACCACTAGTTTGTATGTAAACATTAAAATTGATTTAAAATATACTTGCAAAAATAAAACAAATAGTATATAGGCTTTGTTACCATCAGGCTTCCACTGTGTGGGGGGGCGGGGGTGGTGGTGGATTGCAACACTATCCCCTCAGATGAGGGGAAATAACTACAGAGAGGCAACCATTAAAATTAGCATCGAAGGGTATATTAGTGACCCCAACAAGTGTTGAGAGTGAACTGTGCAGATGGGCAGTGGTGATTCTAGTGTAAGTTGGCCTGATCACCCTGTATGGAACTCATCTCATAAATATTCTTTACTTTGACCTTGAAAATTCTGTTCTAGGATTCTGTCCAAGGAAACCATCAGAGACCCAAAAAAGGTTTATGCACCTGTATGTCCATCTCATGTTATTTATAATGATATAGAATTAGAAATGACCCAAATATTTGATAGGAGTATGATTAAATAAAGTATACTAAATCCACTTAATGGAATATTACATGGCTATTAAACATGAATTCAGTTTTATGGCACATGGAAAATAACCATGTTCAAAATGTGCATGAAAAACAGACTGGTCATATGTGAAACAGAATCTCAGTTTTGTTAAAATTACACTTCATGTCAGTGTATCTGTATAAATCACTTAATGAAAAACATGCCCAGGTTAAGTGTGGTTATCCCTGTGCAGTAAGATCATGACTATTTTATTTTATTTTCTGAAATTGTACACACACACATACACACACACACACACACACACACACACACACACACACACACACTAACTCTGTCTCCCCTGTAAACAATATTGTGCTATGCTTTCTTGCTTGCTATCAGCCAATGTCATGAACACATACTGCTCACAGTGCAGGGTAGTTGTGACATGAGGAGGATGTGGAAAGAGAGCCCCCATGTATACAATGCCAGTCACCTCACTATTCAGAGAGTGATGCTTCTGGTCTCTCTCCTGGACCCAGGTACTTCCACTTTGACCTCTAGCTTTCCAAACTTCCCTGCCTACCCCATGCAAGTCCAGCTCTAACTGTGCCATTCTCTCTCTCCAAAAGGCTCCAATACCATCTACCTGTTATGAAAACCCCAGTGACATGCCAGACCCTTCCCAAGTCAGTTGACTATTTTCCATCTTGCCACTAGTTGTAGATGAGCAGGCTCCTGTGAGTTTTTACAAACCACCATGCTTATTCTGACATTCTCTGCTCATACCACTCACCTATCAAAAAGCCCAAAGCTGGGTATTTCTGATGTATCCTTGTTCTGGGCATGGAAACCAGTTCCAGCTCCATTAATCCTCAGAAAGCTTTGGCGAGAGTTGTTGTCTCTACTAGTCCAGGTAGGATTAGGCCCACTTGCATTAAATGGCATGTAATGGTCCCATCTACTCCTCTCCTGTACAAGGCTGACATGGAGGAGTGGATAGATTCCTAGTCACATTATCTCTAAGCAAGATGTTTATTTCCAATATTTATTAAAAGCAAGTCTAACCTCAGGGGAGAAGAAAATTTCCTACAATTTGAAAGAAAAAAAAATGAAAAGGAGACAGAATTGGTTCAGAAGTAACTTTGTTTATGTTTGATATTTTACTGTAGTTTGTTATAGAGTTTTTTATTGGTCAGTTGCATAAAAGGAAGCTACAAGTCATGGTGCAAGTTCCTAGATTCAGGCTGAGAGTCCAAGGAGTGAGTCTGCCTGGACAGAATGCATGCACTCAGCACGACTCTGTTGCAAACATGGATGGGGGGTTGGGTGCATTTATTTGGCTTTGAGAAAAGGCGGATCAGTTAAATTAACAAGTCCAAGGTGTCTGCTGTTTCAGGCATCCATCTTGCTACCACATATGTCTAGGGTCACAATGAGAGCTCAGAATTACAAGCGCTATCTCAAAGCCTCAAATCAGAAAGGCAGTGGAGATACAAAAACGATACAGGAAAAATGCCAGCCAGCATGTCTATTGTCCACCACAAAACAAACCTCATTTATAAGCATCTTGTTGAAGCTGTGTGGGAAGAAGATGCTGAAAAGATCTGGGCACACAGGGGATGGTAAACGGAAATTAATTGCACAGTATCTATTATGACTAATTTAAGAATTGCAGATAGCCACTGATACGGTATTTATTTAGTGCACTGTCTTTAGTGGCTCATCTAATAAACAGCTTGGAAAAAAGAAAGAAAGAAGGCAGGAAGGCTTTCATAAAGTCACCTGCTACCCTGTTTTCCCAAGGATCTTTAATTCTTTATATGAGAATCCTCTAGCTTGGGCTATTGGGAGGGGGGTTGTGTAACTAGATATTAGAAAGGTTATTGGACTTAGGAGAGATAGAATGAGCTCTTGGTTATCACAGACAGCAATCAGGGAGGTGAGTACTTATGCTTGGAACATCATTTGTCCTGGTAATGCTCAGAGAGCCTATGTAACCGAAAGCTTTATTAGAGTTGGTCATGAGGTCAGAGGTTGTTCAGGCGCAGTCTCTCCAAGGAAGCATGATGATCATATTAGAGTTCAACTATGCATTCCTAGACTGCTTACAAGCCCTCACACAGCTGAATACAAAGAACCCAAAGCCACGGTCACCTTATGCTGGATCCATCCTTTGTTCCAACATTCCCTACCAGAAGCCAGGCTGTAATGAACCAGGGTTTCCTACTGTCCTTCCACTCTGGTGGGGATCAGCTTGAGAAAAGACACCCCAGGAAATGCTGATCCCTTCTCACAGAAGAAAGACATTTCACTCCCCCAAAAACATGTAAAAGAAAAGAATGTTTACAGCTCTTGCTAGGTCTGTGCTCTCTGACCACAGCTCAGGACCCCTGTGACACACACCCTCCTGCTTGGATCTGCCTATCTAGAACCAGAGCCTTTGAAGTTCTTTGAGTCATTTTGTGGCTCTTCTCTCCTTTAATCCTCCTCTCCTCTGTGAGGAAGGCAAACAGGCATTCTCACCCCTCTCTGTCTGCTTGGAATCCTGTAGCAGAACAACATAGACTTGTAGACTTTTACTCCTTCCTCAGAGTTACCAAGGCTGAAAAATCCAAGATCAGATTCTTTATGGTCCCTTCCAAGAGGGTACCAAGCCCTTTTGTACGGGTGTCTCCTTTAAGACTTATCACTTCAAGTTCCTCGGTATCTAATCTTATCACACTGGTGGGATTTCAAACAGGAATTACGGTAGGCAGTGTTTGGTTTATGGTGGCCCTGTATTGGTTTCTTACTATTGTTATAACTAGTAACCATAAATTATTAAATTTAAATATCTTATGTATCTGAAGCACAGAGAGTTTAACCAGGTTTGGAAGAAATCAAGGTGCCCACAACCATGTCTACACCTTTTTTATAGAGTCTTGGGGAGAGTCTGTTCTCCTAGCTTTAGAGACTGCTGTGTTTCTTGGCTCCTAACCTGCATCTGTCTTCAAATTCAGGCACAACCTGTCCAGTGTTCGGCATACTTCTCATGGACACTGCTCTTCTACCCATGCACTTTCCCACGTCCAAAGACATTCATGATTATTTGATAATCCAGACTAATGTCTGGCGAAGGCTCACTGATTGACAATAAATATTACACCCAGAACTTGCATTTCCCCTTGTCTCATAACCTAACATACTTACAAGTCTTGGAGATTAGAATATCTGTAGGAAACCTTAGCTTTGCCCAGCACAACCCCTTCTGCAAAGGAAACACAGGCTTAGCAGTTTACTAGAAGTTACAACTTGTCACCAAGGTCAAAAGGCAAGCTCAGACTCCACTTTTCCTCCTGAGTTAAGAGCTTTAGCCTTCTCGCTGTGCTCAGTTTCAGTGGCATGGTGAAGGAGAAAGAGGACACAGCTAGGCAAAGATGAGAAGTTAGTGCAAACAGAGGCAGGAAAGAGCAGCAGGAGGAGGAAGGAGAATGCCCTGCCACACAGCTCACTCTCCATGGGTGCCCCTGTCCTGCCCTACCCACTCATATCCTATTTCTAAAGGATCATCCTTTCAGCATTGTGGACTAGTGTGTACATGTGCCTTTTTTCATGTTGGGTTTTAGAATGATTTCATAGTATGGGTTTGCTTCCTCTCTTTCTCAATGTGAAAAAGAAGGGTGGGGGGAATGAGGAGGTAGCAATTTTGCCAGGCAGGTACTCTCTGTAATGATCCATCATCCCATGCCAGGTGGTCCCCAGACTAGCAGGGAAGAGAAAACCACAATAACAGTAATAAATGGGAAAAGGACCCTCCAGGTAAAGACATAACAAGGAGCTGCCGCTGTCTCTGCCAGGGAGGTGGGAAGAGGCCGTAGAGGGAATACAGAAGTTACCAGACGGACAAGCATCCAAAGGTGGTTTCAGATTTCTATTTTACCCCAGTGACTGCTCTCTCTCTCTCTCTCTCTCTCTCTCTCTCTCTCTCTCTCTCTGTGTGTGTGTGTGTGTGTGTGTGTGTGTGTGTGTGTGTGTGTGAGAGAGAGAGAGAGAGAGAGAGAGAGAGAGAGAGAGAGAGAGAGAGAGAGAGCCTGTGTCTTTTCCTCCCTACACAAGAAAAGGAAACACCACCACACATACCTTCGCTAACTTTTGTTGTTGTTAGGGACACAGAAGCACATTTGTCAAAAGGTCCACCTGCTACTTGTGATTCCAGAGCTCCGCAAAGGATCCACCCCTACAGTGATTTAGATTAATCACTTCTCATTAAGAGCCAATAAACAGCCTGCATTCAGAGTGCTCCTAGCTGCCACAACCCACTGTCGCCATGTATAATTGCCAAAAGGGAAGGCAGAGGCACACCAGAGAGTTGTCAAATGTAATTTATAGGTTTTTAAGATCTAATCATTTTCCATAATATTAGATTAAATGACAGTCTATATTAAAGAGGAAATTACATTTCACCTTGCTTTCTTCCTCCCCTCCCCCTTCCTAACAAGGGTTTTTTAAAAGGGTCTAATCCCACAGCCAAGGGCCAGAAAATGTCCTTGACAATGCACTTGAAAAGAATTACACACAGGACTTTCCTGCACCCACCAGGCTGTCAGGAGAAGCAGGGGAAGAGATAGATGGAAAGCTCTCTGAGCTGATCCAACTGAACAGGAACTTCTCCTAGCCTGCACTCCCTACCTCCACCTGAGTTGGGTCATCTCACTCTAATCATGTTCACACAGCACCAGGGTATTTGCTTGGATGTTTACCGTGTTAAGGATCAACCTGGAGTAAACCCAAATCATACAGAATCTCATCACTATGGAACTGGAATCAAACAGACCTTGCATTTACAGCTGGCCATTTAACCCAGCACTGAACCAAATGACTTACATCCATTTATTATGGCTTTGTCTATGAAGAACACTAGACACCAAGAATACAAAGATGAGTGAGATCGTTGTAAACCCCCTCTGCCACTCACTTAGTCTCCTGACTGCTGAGTTTCCGCTCTTCTCAACTGTAAGATTGAAACCACAATACTTTCTACTACCATTACTGTGGCTTGGGGAAAAGGAGAAAGAATAATAATATTTAGAAACATTCACAAGTGAGTATAGGGACTCTGCTGTACATCGGCCTCGTGTTTCTGCACAGCTGTGCTGAATGAGGCTGTGGACAAAACAGAATCAGCTAGGGTCAGGAGAGGTGTCACACAAAGGCACAGCCAAGATGAAAGATAGAGTGAAGGCTCACAGCTGCTGTAGTAGAAGGATGTGGATGATGCACATGAAAGGACCAATGGCGAATAACCTGCTGCTGTGATGTGTTTGACATTTATAATGCCAGACCAGAGACCAAATTCTGTGGTATGTTACTGATGTACCTTCTTTCACTGGTTCCAACAGAACTTTCCCTCCCCTTGTCCCAGGACCATTAGTGGAAAGAACCACCCCATTCAGTTTCCTAAATCTCCCGCTTTCCCACCTAGACAAATCACTACTGAGGTCATCCTATCCCTAGAAAGCTCCTCTTTCTAGTGTATACCGTGAAGCCCCATCATGGCATACCCAAATGCCCCCACCTCTGAGAAAGCTGCATCCATTGTCCATCAGTACTTTTGGTGCTTTGTAGAACTCACAGCAACCTGCTTATGTTACACTGAAAATGTAAGTTGCAGGAGGCTGGGAAATTTCCCTCTTCCTGTTCTGTACAGTCTGTCTAAGTGAGTGTCTTTCAAGGGAGTTTCACAAGCCCTATGGCTCTGCTCCTGGTAACTGCACTCAAGATCCTAGTGTTTGTGCTCTCTGCAGAGCCACTGGATAAGACCACCAGATGTGGAGAAATCTTTTACTGCTTCCATTTACCAGCGACACAAGTCATCCTGAATTCAATGGCCAAGTTCATTATTCAGCCAACCCTATTCCCAATGAAGGAAAAGGTTACAATCCTACTCAATGGTCTGGACAAATATCACACAAGAATTCCATTCCCAGGCTGGAGAGAGACATCATTTGGCAAAGTAGGGCCTGTATTTGATTCCCAATACTCAGGTAAAAAAGGCTGCCCCCTGGAAGGGCAGAGACAAGAAGACACATGGAGCTTGCTGGCCAGCCAGCCTACCCAAATCAATGGGTTCAGGTTCCAGCAAGAGACTAATTCAAAAATGAAGATGGTTGGCTCCTGAAGAACAACTTTATGGATTAACCCTTGGCCCCCAAATACATACAAAGACATATATACAAATGTACTTGAACAACACATGCACACATGGAAATCTGCACACACACACACACACACACACACACACACACAACTGCAAAATAGTAAAACAAGAAAAAAAAAAGTTTCACTCCTGTATATGTAACTAAATGAGTAAAAGGGAGATAAACACATATTCGCATTGTTCATTAGAAGCGCTACTCACAAAATATGATCAATGTATGTGGAAACAGCCCAAGTGTTCATCAATGGATGAATGGCTAAACAAACTGTGGTACACCATAGAACATTATTTCACCATAAAAGGAAATGGGGTCTTGATACATGCTATAATATGGATGAACCTTAAAATGTTATGAGCAGTGGAAACAGACCAGGCACAGTAGGTCACATTTTATTTGACTCCATTTATGTGAAATATCCAGAATAGATAAATGCATAGAGTCAGAATACAGACCACTGAGCACCAGAAATTGGTGGGATAGAGAATGGGAAGCAACTCCTTACTGGTTACAGAATATTGATGGGGGGGGGGGCTGGTAAAGAATTTTGAAAGTAGAAAGAGGTGATGTCTGAACAATGGTGTACATGGACCAGGCAGTCTTGTTCACATTGAAAATGCTTCAGCCATTGTCTTGTGTTTAATAAATAAGTAAGCCTAGGATGATCACTAAGTTAAAGACAGTAGTAAACACACAATTTCCTTGTGACTCATCTAATAACAAACCCATCAGCTTAAAGAGGAAAACAACAATTTTAATATGCTTGATCTAAGGAGATGTAGCAGGCTCTGGCCACCACTGAAGGGAAGCCTGAAAAGCTGTAGGGGCCCCACAGTCCATTGACAGTGAACCATACTGCCTGCCCACTTTCTTCTCGCTGTTCCCAAATCCCAGTGCAGGCTGATGGAGCTGCTTGTGCAAACCATAGTTCTATGAGCCCCTTTCTTTATTCTGAAAAGTTAGCATCACTAAGATGCTTAATTAACAAGCAGAGGCCCCTCTTGCCTCTATGCTGAACTCAAACGCTCTCATTTGAAAGAATGGAGTAATGCCACTTGCTTTATACAGCTTTATGAAGCATGTGTTATAAAAGTATCTCACCCATATGGCTCTTTAATACCATGGCAGTCCGCTCCATTCAATCCCATAAAATCCCAGCAATATTTAAGTGTTAAAGGTGACTTTCACTGTGATATTTATTATTGGATAATGAAAAATGGCATAGATAGCCTTCAAAACCCCAGGCAATGGAATGAGCCATGTCTTCTAGGCTTTTAATAACAGGACCACCATATTTCCTAGAAATGGTACAGATCTCCAAAAGTGCCTTCTGAGATTCCTTCTTGAAAGTATGAGGTTTCTTTACAATTTTTCTTCTTATTGACTCTGCCCCACATCAGATAAAGGAAGTTAATTGGCTAAATGTGCGGAGCTTCCTTCTATATAAAACTGAAGAAATTAGACTGCTTTGACTTCTAGATCTGAGCAAAAGTTTGTAAGATTCTTGGTCTGTCCTTCCTCTGCTGGGGATCCCCAAAGAATCCAACATAGAAAACTATTAGAACTTGTAACACGAATTTCTAAAGGTCTTATAATTAAAAACTCACAGCCTGATATTGGGGTAAATGCTGAAAGATCAGAGAGACAAAGGAACAACCTACTTCTTACCTCTAGGACTCCTCAGCCTGAAAAGCCTCTAGTTCCTGTCTCCTCACACCTTATATACCTCTCTCTGCCCAGCCATCACTTCCCGGGATTAAAGGCATGTGTGTTTACCAGTACTGGGATTAAAGGTGTGTGCCACCACTGGCTGCCTCTGTATTCCCTCCTGAACTGAGTCAATCTCATGCAGTATAGGGTGGCTTTGAACTCACAGAGATCCAGACGGATCTCAGCCTCCCAAGTGCTGGGATTAAAGGTGTGTGCCACCACTGCCTGGCCTTTATGTTTAATCTAGTGGCTTTTTCTGTCCTCTGATCTTCAGGCAAATTTTGTTAGGGTACACACTATGTCACCACAAGAACCCAGTGCAGATGCACTCTGTACCACTCTGTCTAGCTCCAGGTCCCATTGGCTCCGGGGTCCCATTGCTCTGTTACCAGCTGATGAGCCCTGTGATTATTTCTCTCAATATTTGTGTCCTCCAGACTGTGGCTATCTTTGGAAACAGTGACAATGTCTTGTTTACTATTCTTCTCCCCAGTATCCAGTACAACATCTGGCATATTGCAGATGCTAATAATTACGTCTCAGTCAAAAATAGTTAACTCTGAGAAAACTACTACAGATCAGGAAGTAAACATCAAGATGATCTGCATCAACTATTAAATAGTTAAAATATTTAATATTTAAATACTGACATGGTATTAAAGAGCCATATGAGTGAGAAACTTTTATAACACATGCTTCATAAAGCTGTATAAAGTGAGTGCCACTGCATCATTCTTTAAAGTGAGAGCATTTGAGTTCAGCATAAAGGCTTGTAACACCTTAGTGAAGCCTGGAACTGTCTAAAGTGCTTATGAAATATCATGTGTTCCTGGATCCTTGTATATCTTAACACAGGATGCAGTCCTTGGACCTGCCTTTAGCAATGACTCTGGATATTCTCACACGATTGTGAGGGCCACCACTTCGCTTGTATGCAACAAGAAATCCATTCTGGCTTCCAACTCCTTGAAGAACAGAAGTGCATTGCCAGTGTCCCACAACTCTTTATCAGTGATGTGGCCACACAATGTTTAGGGACTTCACCTACTTAAAAAAGTGGGCAATGCAGGTTCAACCCCCATTACGATGGGCCTGTTTCTTTGGGACACTATGAAGTCCATAACTATAGCAGACGATGATGCTGAGCCTGGGGCAGCACTAATTATATAGGAAGTAGGACACCATTTGGCTAAACGTCCTTCTCAGAACAGCTTCGACTCCACGCTACTCTGTCAAAGACAGTGTCCCCAATTATTCCTTTTCGTAAGATCATTATACAATAGCTTGGCCTACCCCAAGAAGATGTATGTCTTACTCCCCAAAGAACCTACATTTTCGGCTTTCTGAACATGACCAAACTATTCATAGCATGGCCCTGCAGTAATTATCTTCAGCTGTGGAACAATGGACTGCTTTCTTGCAGGCTCTACAGTCAGTTTGAAGAATAGAAATGAACCCAAATTAGCCATTCTCCTTCATTCATATGCAACGGTTACCATCCATGCCGGCTTAGAGGTTAAGGCCGATTTGGCTACTTCTCTTGATGTCCTCTCTAGCTGAAGATAACATCAAAGGGAAATGAAGGATAATATTTGGTGCTGGTGTTTGCTTGTACCCGGGCTGTGGGGGGAGTAGGCATATCAAGAGGAGAAACTTGAGTTCAATTAGAATATACATAGACATATGCATATACATATAACAACAGTTAATGAAAAAAGAGGCCATGAATTCAGAAGAAGGGATATAAGGGAGGATTGGAAGGAGAGGATGGAAGAAGGAAATGACATAATTATATTATAATCTCAAAAACTAAGAGAAATACATGTTTCTTAAGAGCAAACACAATTCTTAATCTAGGCACAAGAAAAAAAAAATGAAAGTAACATCAAAATCTATTCCTGCATCACAATTGAATGAAAACCACAAGATCTTCCTATTCTCATGGGGTCTTGAAGCAAAGTACTAGAGAGGTCCCCAGAAATCCACAAAGATACCTCCACAATAGACTACTGGCAATGGTCAAGAGAAAGCCTGCACTGACCTACTCTGGTGATTGGATGGCCAAACACCCTAACTGTCATGATAGAACTCTCATCCAATGACTGATAGAAGCAGATGCAGAGATCAATGGCCAGGCCCCAGGTGGAGCTCCAGGAGTTCAATTGGTAAGAGAGAGGAGGGATTATATGAGCAAGAGATATTGAGACCATGATTGGAAAAAGCACAGAGACAAATAGCCAAACTAGTGGAAACACATGAACTATGAACCAATAGCTGAGGAGCCCCCATGGAACTCGATCAGGCCCTCTGGATAAGTGAGGTAGTTGATTAGCTTGAACTATTTAGGAGGTCCCCAGGCAATAGGACTGGGACCTGTCCTTAGTGCATGAGCTGGCTTTTTGGAACCTAGTGTCTATGCTGGGACACTTTGCTCAGCCTAGGTGAAGGGAGGAGGGGACTGGACCTGCCTCAACTGAATCTACCAGGCTGAGCTGAATCCCCAGGGGAGTCCTTGCCTTGGAGGAGGTGGGAATGGGGGGGGGAGAGGACTGGGGGGAGGGCAGGGGGCGGGAGGAGGAAGGACAGGGGAATCCGTGGCTGATATGTAAAATTAAATTAATTATAAAATTTAAAAAAAGAAAACCACGAGATCACAGACATAAATACTAAAGAAATTTAAGGGGCCAACTTGGGATTAAAGAGAGAAAAAGACACAATGCAGAGCAAAACTTTACAAATATGCTTGCAAGTCCCTCAAGACCTGTCTTATAAGACTGCAGCTCTACTCAGCCAGTACATTACTTGCTTTTTCTGTTGCTCTGACACAACACTTGACCAAAGCAACTTAAATGAGGGAGGGATTGTTCTGTTCACTTATCCAGGTATCATAGTGAAAGGGGCATAGTGACAGGGACTCAAGTCATCTGACCACCTTGCATCCATGGACAGGAGCAGCAAGAGATGAATACCATTGCACTCTCTCCTTTTTATTTAGTCTGAGGCCCCAAACCACAGAATGGCTCCAACCATGTTCAAGGAAGGTCTACTTCAGCTAAAACTTCCTGGAAAAACAGGAGCACACCCAGAGATTTGTTTCCATGCTGACATTAACCAATCAAATTGATGACAAAAAAAAAAAATCACAGTGTCAATGCTGCTGTCTAAGAACCATATGTTAGGGCCACTGTGTAGCAGAATACTAAAGTTAGAGTCAGATGGCTAAATATTATGGTTAGCTAGCTTAATAACTTCTGTAGGTTCTGTCTCTCTGAACCTAAGTGGGAATAATTATGTATGAAGGTATGTGTGTGTGTGTGTGTGTGTGTGTGTGTGTCTGTGTCTGTGTCTGTGTATAAATGTATGTACATATGTATATGTATATATATACATATATATATAGAGAGAGAAGTTGCTTCACTTGTTTTAGTAAAGATTGAAGAAGCTTATATATATATATATATATATATGGATACATATACATACACACATGCACACAAGCACACATACAAACAAAAATAGAATATAAAGTAAAATATTATTTTAAAATAAGTCTTCTATCCAGTAAGAAAGGGGGAAATGAGTCTAAAATAACATTCATTTAATGTTCCATGCTAGAAACTGCACAGGGGATGTGGGAAGTAGACTATATACACAATAACATATTAGTGAAAACTAAGATGGTCATTAACTGCACATAGTTAAGATAAACTAAAATCTAAATATATTGCCTGAGCTCACCTGAAATGTCTGAATGGGTGTAGGAACAATTATTCCTCTATAGACAAGTATGTCAGGAAAGCAGCCTTGCTCCAGGATCATATCCAACATCACATGACCCTAACAGCAAAACTACTTTCCTGAAACAATATTTAGGACTGAGACTTTTAGAGACCACCAAGGAAACAGTCAGTTACTGCTGTGGGGTGTCTTTCTGTATAATGTGAATATGTGTTGCTATGATTGATTAATAAAGAAGCTGCTCTGGCTATGGCAATTCAGGATATAGCCAGGCAGGAAATCCAAGAGAGAGACAGGAAGAAGAAAGGCAAAGGCAGAAGAGATGCCATCCCACCATCCAGGGAGCAGCATGTAATGGCACACAGGTAAAGCCACGCAACACGTGGTGACATATAGATTAATAGAAATGGGCTGAGTTTAGTTGTAAGAGCTAGCTCACAAAAAGCTTGAGCCACAGGCCATGGCCATACAGTTTGTAATTAATATAAGCCTCTGTGTGATTACTTTATAAGTGGCTGCATGATTGGGCAGGACTGTGGGGCTGGGCAGGACCAGAGAAACCATCCAGCTACAAGTCACCTATCAGCTCCTTGATTTCAACATTACTTGGTGTCACCTGAAACCAGGCCAGCTATTCAAAATCACTGCCACACACTCCAGAGATGGCGAGGAGTCCCGGATGAGAGCAGAAACCTGCTGTTGACACTCAAGTCTGAGGCTGTTCTCCAAGCCTCCTGTGCTAGCCTTCCTATTCTATTCAGACAGAAATCACCAGAAGGCCTCCCTCTAACACCAGTATATAAAACCAGATTCATCATCTGTAATTGAAGAATACCAACATGGATCCCCTTTAAAATAATCAAAATCAGTCAGGCAGTGGTGGTGCATGCCTTCAATCCCAGCACTCAGGAGGCAAGGCAGGCAGATCTCTGTGAGTTCAAGGCCAGCCTGGTCTACAGAGTGAGTACTAGGAAAGGAACAAAGCTACACAGAGAAACGCTGTCTCGAAAAACCAAAAACCAAAAAAAAAAAAGGAAAAATAATCAAAACCATGTTATTCCCTGTGATTGCTCCCCCAGATACACTCTGAGAACTTCCTTTCCAGGCATGGCTTCCTTTCACCCTCACATAGATGCTGTAATTTAAGACTCTGTCAACTGCAGCTTCAGAGTGACGGTCAGAGGTGTTGAGGAACAGAGACAAAACTGCACAAGTTAGTGACAATGTCCCCAAAACTAACACCAGATGTTTCTAAGCCAAGACATGACTATACCCACCCTAAAAATATAACACTTCGTCAGAGGAATCCAAGCAGCATCTCACTGGCTGTGGTACTAACTACATCTGACTCCTTTCAAATGGTGGCATTTTCAACAGGACCTTGACTGGGACAGAAAGTTAGCAGGGAATTCAGCAGAAGGTCACTGCAAAGACGAGGGGTGGTGGCAAAGGAGAAATCAAGAAAGCTCAGTTTCTGCACAATGTTCCCTGGACTCCAATCATATTTGTTTCAACCTCTAAATTTTGAATTAATACTGCCTGTGAGAGCCTTACCATTTGAAATAGACTTACCCAGCTTTAGGGGGAAAAAAACACAAATGGAACTTTTGTAGATTGAATTGTATTCCTCAATTAGTTCATAACAGCTATGCTATAAACTGATATTCAAGGTGCAAATGAAAGTTTCTTTGCTCTCAGTTTTCTGTCAAGTGGGTAATGATCTGCAACCAATCAGTAAAATATGCCAAGAAATGGAATATTCAGGTTTCCTTACTCCTGCCTCTACCCACACAGAAACTCAATCCCTACAACAGCTACAGATAAAAATCTTTATGCATTGAATCCTACCTTAAGCATGATCTTCTTTCTGCTCAGCAAACCACAATGAGCAAAAATACAGAGCCTAGTCTACATCAGACTTCTGTTCTCTAGTTCTCTATTCTGTACCTTGACTTCAGGAAAATAAAAGTATTGGCCTCAAGAGTTCCAGAAGATTGTATCAAAGTCCTTCAGAAGTAGAGAGTGGAAGTTACACTGAACTCCTTTGTTTAATATTACAGATGCTCTAGGCCTTCTCAGTTAAAGTGATACACTTATACAAGGAAATAGAATTCAGTTCATCTGCCATCCTCTTGAACTGCCAACTCAAAGAAAAAGCCTAACTGCCCAGTCTCAAACCACTTATAAACCTCATTTTCTTTCCTTATGGTATAAAAGCAAAGACTTCTTTGCCAGCCATGTCTCTCTACTGACTCTCAGATGCAAGCACATTACCTGTGGGAAACACTATGATTTAAAAGCGAAACAAATATAATATTTCATCCTCTTATTGAAAACAGATTCTTTTCTCACATAATATATACTGATTAGGGTTTCCCCTCTCTCACTTCCTCCTGGTTCCTCCCCATCCCTCTATCCATCTGAATCCACTAATTTTCTATCTCTCATTAGGAAACAAACAGGCTTCTAAATGATAGTAATAGGATAAAATAAAATATACAATAAAACAAAAATTAGCACTGAATGTTTTCCTGTGCCCACCCAGTTCCTGTGTCCTTGTGGTCCTGCAGCCACTCAGACCCAAATGAACACACAGAGGCTTATATTAATTACAAACTGTATGGTCTATTGGCTTAGACATCTCACTAGCTAGATCTTACATCATAAATCAACCCATTTCTATAAATCTATACTTTGACATGTGGCTCGTGGCTTACCTGTATCTTTACATCTTGCTTCTCATGGCGGCTGGCAGCATCCTCCTGTTCTGCCTTTCAACTTCCTCCTCTCTAGTTAGGATGTCCCGCCTAACCCTATTCTGCCTCACCATTGGCCAAACAGCTTTATTTATCAACCAATCAGAGCAAGGTATTTTCACAGCACACAAAAAGACATTCCATAGCATCAGAATCATGCAAAACAAGCAAACAGACAGAACAGATCCAAGAGACGGCATAAGAAACAGAGACCCACTTGTTCGCACACTTAAGAATCCCATAAAAACATTAAGTTAGAAGCCATAATATGTGCATAAAGGACCTGATGCAGACCTGTGCAGGCTCTATGCATGCTGCCTCAGTCTCTGGGAGTTCATATGAGCTTGGCTCATGTTGATTTAGAGGGCCTTGTTTTCTTGGAGTCCTCCATCACCACTGGCTCTTACATTCTTTCTGATTCCTCTTCTGAGGGGTTCCCTGAGCTTTGAGGGGAGGGATTTGATGGCAATATCCCATTTATGGCAGAGTGTTCCAAGGTCTCTTACTCTCTACATAATATCTGGCTGTGGGTCTCTATATTTGTTCCCATCTGCTGCAAGAGGAAACTTCTCTGATGACAGCTGAAAATGGCACTGATCTATGAGTATGTATCAGCAGAATATAGTTTTTTTTTCTTTTTTAGATCAATAATATTTGGTTTTATCCTAGGCCCCTGGGCTACCTCGTCTCAGGTTCTTGGTTACCCAAGCAGTGTTGGCTGTTGGTTCCATCTCATGGAGTAGGACATAAGTCAAATCAGTTATTGGTTGGTTACCCCCACAAGCTTTGCTCCACCGTTGCTCTAGCCTACCTTAAAGGCAGCACACTGCTACAGACACAGGTTTTGTGGCTGGCTTAGTGTTTATACTTCTCTTTTGACAGCATTCAGAGTACCTTCCTACACAAAAGACACTGGAATGTACGGGTGGAGGCTCTATGTAGGCACCAGCTCGACTTTTCCATGTTCAATGAGTTGTTTAGGTGTTGTTCTTAGCAACGAGGCCTTGCTGTCAGTCTGTGGAGAACAATCTATAGATGTTATAATTTTTACATAAATGTGCAGCAATTTTAAATAAAGCTAGCTTTCAATTTTGTGCACCTGGAGCAGAGTAGGAATTATGCATAGTGAGGAGACCTATGGATTTTTTTAAATACTTTTTTTTTTTTTTTAACAAACTTGGTTGTTACTGTCAGAACTTGATAGTCATCCTATGGCTGTCTTGAAGAGTATATGACTGCAATCTATGACTAAACAAAGCATTTGTTATTGTTTATATTCTAGAGGGCAAGGCAGTCTTTTCCTTTCTCTTCTCACTTTTTTTCTCACTTTTTCTACCAATTAGCTTGATTTAGCTTGGGTTGCTATTAGCATGAACTTGCATTCTTTGACAATGTAATATTTAGTGGAGAGTTTGAAGGAGAAGAGAGTGGAAACAGGGGCTGGAAGGTCAGCAGCCTGTGACTAAATACCTCCTCTAGCCATTCCACTGTGTATAATCAATAAGTAGGATAATGGAGGGCATGCTGGGCTTGAAATTCTCTAACCTGTTTGATAACCTCTAAGAAAAGGCAAATCTGATGTTAATTCATCCACTTTCTCAATGATGTTTCCCTGGAAGAGGTTCCCTCTCTTAAATTCTCTTCTCAGACCCACAAGGCATGCCTGGGCCAAAGAAAAGGAAGATGCTATGTAATCTAACTTTACTCCAACTCTGTGGGGTAGGCCTCCATTCATGTCTTTGGGGCCGGGTCCCTGACAATGCTGTGAAGTAAATAATCCATTTGATGACTCGGTTCTCAACAGAATCAAGTCTTCTTGGTAAATACTCCCACACCAACAGACTTGGTCACTTTCTAAAAACATCTATATTGCCACTTTGTCTTTGTAGTTTTCATACCCAGTTGAGTGGCCATGTGATACCTGCAATTGGTTTCCTAGGCCCCTGGGTTGGCCTCCTCCATCTTGCTTCATTCATCTACACTGCACCAGAAATTACTGGCAGTGATCCACTAACATGGTAAAATTCTCACTTTCTTGCTTTGATTTTACCATTTGCAATTACCTTTAGATGCCATATAACTGCATACAAACACAAAATTTAGATTGGGACACAGCTAATGCTCTCTTGGAATGAAGCCAGATGTAAGATAGTCTAGACAAGAGTCAGGAGGCCTCAGTGTCCACAGAGCCTGGCCAAACAGACAGGTGGACAATATGTAGCTGGGAAAAGCATGAAGGTTATATATGTAATAGCTGCCTCTCAAATTCAGGCTCTTAAACATCTCTGTTTTTGCCTTAACAAAGGTTGTTCTGATATCCAGATGGGCAGTCGTGTGCCTTGAACACATATTCCCAAGGTCTTTGAGCTGTGGGATGGTCTGTATGTCAAATTACTCTGGTTGGTCAATAAATAAAACACTGATTGGCCAGTGGCTAGGCAGGAAGTATAGGCGGGACTAACAGAGAGGAGAAAAGAAAGAACAGAAAGGCAAGGAGTCACTGCCAGCCACCGCCATGACAAGCCTCATGTGAAGATGCCAGTAAGCCACGACCCACGTGGCAAGGTATAGATTTATTGAAATGGATTAATTTAAGCTATAAGAACAGTTAGCAAGAAGCCTGCCATGGCTATCCAGTTTGTAAGCAATATAAGTCTCTGTGTTTACTTGGTTGGGTCTGAGCGGCTGTGGGACTGGCAGGTGACAAAGATTTGTCCTGACTGTGGGCAAGGAAGGAAAACTCTAGCTACATCTTTGTCTTAATTACTTTTCTATTGTCATGGCAAAGCACCATGACCAAGGTAACTTATAAAAGAATGCATTCAACTGGGGCTCATGATTCCAGAGGGTTTGTATCCATGACTATCATGGTGGGAGCATGGCAGTAGGTAGGTAGTCACAGCACTGGAGCAGTAGCTGAGAGCTTATATTTGATCTGAAAGCAGAAGGCAGAAAGACTAACTGGGAATGGTGTGGGCTTTTGAAATCTCAAAGCCCACTCCCAGTGACACACCTCCTCCAACAAAGCCATGCTTTCTAATTCTTCTCAAATAGGTCCACCAACTTTGGACCAAGCATTCAAGTATATGAGCTTACTGAGGCCGTTGTCACTCAAGCTACCACAGTTTTTAAGACCTTCATCCTAGTTCTAAGTCATAAAGTCTGTCCTTAGAAACACAGTTGAGTTAATGACATATCCCAACAATTTAAGACAGGATACCCATCTATGTAAGAACCACACAACTGCATTCAGCCTCTTTTCTATTAGATTCATTGTGTCTCCTATGAAAGGAAAGAGATGAAGCTTTGCTCTCCTAACTCCTATATTCCCTGAAACTTTCTTTTATGTAGGAGAAAATTTTTTTCTTTCTGTTTCCTATAGAGCGGGGAACTGTCCCCTCCAATATATAAACTATAGCATAAATGAGCTCTTCTATTTTTCCTGAATAGAGAACTTTACTTGTCCAGTGTGAACCTATCTCCAACAGAGCCTTCCTTTGGCTAATTATATCCCTTCTCCTTCTCCCTTCTTTCATATTAGAACAAGAGCAGGGTCTAGCTTAGATCAGACATCACTGCTAACTTTCACAGACTACACCTCTTTTTTTTTCTTTCTAGAACAAGAGCTCAAGGTCTTACGGCATGGAAGGCAGTACCTAAATGATCACCCCAAAGTTAAGTTTAGGCTCAACACCAAGTCATTTTCCCAGTTACCTGCATTCCTGCTGTTTTTGCTCTTTCATATCGGCAAAGAAAATGAACAGTCTGGAAGCTGAGACATAGCAAAGATCACCTGTTTCTCCAGAACTTAGCAACCCCACCAAGGAAACACGAACCTATTAATTCCAAAGAGAAGTATTCTCTGATGTCCCTGCTCCCTTGGGCAACATGTGATAGATTCTGACATAGGCCAACAGGAGGAAGATGGTGCCAGTTAACTTCACACCCAAGTAAGCTTGGGAGCAAGGCAGAAATCAACCCTGGGATATATGAACAATCTCAGAGTTTCTGGTTTCACTTGAAATCATGCACTCAGCAAGGTGCCCAACATGCAGGCAAGTTCATGTCACAGCAAGAACAGGCTTCAAGTGTTCATGAAGAGGTTTGAATGCCCTGTCACCTTGTCAAATCCTCTGTGACAGGCTGACTATGACAAGGCTGCAGCAAACAATTTCACTTTTACTAGTAACAGAAACAGTCATGCTCCCACATAGCCATACTCAGTATGTAGAGATATAGAGAATGTGAACCAGATGGGACAACCTGCAGGAAGCTACTGAGCAATAAGTGAAGATGAACATGGCTATCTCAAGAAGAATGAAGTGTCAAACAGACTGTCTATCCTTAACAGTCCCAAGCTCCCCAATAAGACCAATAGTTGCTCTCACCACCATCAAACCTGACTTTTATTGTTCTTACTTATGTGGCTAAGTATTAAGTACTGTGCTATATTTAAGTACTTTTGAGAACTAACTTATTTAATAACCAACACAATCAGAATTATAATGCTCTACCACTACCCCATTTTGTAGACAAGAAGTTAATCAATGAACCCAAGGTAGATGTTCAAAATAAGTGGCAAAGTCAGGACTAGAATTCGTTCTTCATGAAACTAGAGTGGGAGTTCATAACATCATGCCAAATGACTGCAAAATGCAAACCCACTGCATCAAAACTCTTCCATTCATATAGCATTCTGGAGTGCTCAGTAAACCACTTCAGTGTCACCAACATGTGAAGTATGTATGGAGCAAACACTTAAAAAGCAATTTTGCTATGTGCCTACATAAGCAACTTTATGAAAAAGTATATGTTTAACAGAAAACTATGTGCCCACTTTTTAAATAAATGTGGCACCTGCTGTGGATATTGCTCTATAAATAAAATGCTGATTGGCCAGTAGCCAGGCAGGAAGTATAGGCGGGACAAGCAGAGAAGAGAATTCTGGGAAGTGGAAGGCTGAGGCAGAGAGACAGTGCCAGCCACTGCCATGAAAAGATGTTAAGATACTGGTACGCCACAAACCACGTGGCAACTTATAGATTAATAGAAATAGGTTGACTTAAGATATAAGAACAGTTAGCAAGAAGCCTGCCACAGTCATACAGTTTATAAGTAATATAAGTCTCTGTGTGTTTACTTGGTTGGGTTTGAGCAGCTACAAGACTGACGGGTGAGAGAGATTTGTCCTGACCCTGGGCCAGGCAGGACCAGGAAAACGCTAGCAACAGATGCCATATTAAAGAATAAAATAAAAAACTGCTATAGGAGTCAACAAACATAAAGTACACAATAAAATATGCACATCTTAGCAAGTTCTCTAGGTGGATTTGCCCGTGTATTCATGTCTGCAATGAAGACAAAATACATAAGCAACAGAAATACCCTCTGTCTCCCCATCCCTAAAGTAGCCACTCTGTCTCCTTCCATTAACATTGATTCCTTTTAACTCTTTTAAATTGTTGTCAAACAGGGTCAAAGAGTACACTTTCTTTATTGTCTTAACTTGACTAACATTTAACAGCTCAATATTCTGTGAGAATAATGCACTGTGCCACTTACTTACCAGAGGTCACCCACTCACTTTCACTAATGGGTAGAATTCCATATAAAAATTCCATGACTCCTTTGTATATTATTGCTGATTGGCATTTAAGCTGGTTCTTGATTGTTAATTATATTGCCACCACCGTTTTCTACATGGTTTTTACTGTACCAAGTATTTCTATACGATGGCTGCCTCAGAGTAGACCTATTGAATCTTCATGTGCATGTATATTAGATTTGATAAAACTATGGCTTTTTAAAGAGTTCCAAGCAATTTACATTGTCATCAGCATCATTTCAAGATAGCTGTCATTTCATAACCTTGCCAATGCTTTGTACAGCACAAAAATTGACCATTAACTATTATGGTCACTATAGATTTTAAAAAGTATGTATACTTTATCTCATTTTAGTCTTTCAATTTTAGCTTATATATCTCAGAATAGTTTTCTTTTGTAGTTCTGAGAACCAATAAAATTCAACTAGTTTTCACACTTACTCTCAATTTATGTATCTCCTTTTGGAAAAGAAGTGTTACAATTTCTGTCCCACAAGGCTTACCCCTACCCTACTCTACCAGAAAAACAAAACAAAGTAACAGCTTAGACAGAAACCTATGGAGGAGAACTCTTAAAAACTGTGATAAGGATGCTGAAGTGTAGCTCTCCACAATTGATGGCTTCTTGTTGTGGTGCATGCAGGGAAGGTCTGTTTTCTTTATGAAGCTGGCCAACAGGAGCTGCTCTGACCATGTTCTTGTGAGTATATATGGGCAACACAAATTGGACTTGTTTTTCTTCTTCCTCCTCCTCCCCCTCTTCCTCCTTCTCCTCTTCTTTCTTCCTCCTCCTCCTCTCTCTTCTTCTTTCTTCCCCTCCCCCTCCTCCTTCTCTTTTCCCTCCTCCTTCTCCTCCTTCTCATTCTCCTTCCCCTCCCCCTCCTCCTTCTCCTCACCCTCTTCTTTTTTCTTCTTTGGGAGGAGGGTCACAAGGGTAGGGGGTGGACCTGGAAAAACTGGGAAGTGAGCATGATTAGGGTTCGTGACGTGAAATTCCCAAATAATCAATAAAGATATTATATAAGACAATTCCTGTTCTAGTTTGCTTTCTGTTGCTGCAATAAACACCAAAACTAAAAACAACTTGAGGGAGGAAAGGGTTTATTTGGCTTACATGTCCTGATCACAGTCCATCATTGAGACAGAAACTCAAGCATGACTGGAGCCTAGAGGTAGGAACTGAAGTGGGGACAATGGAGGGGTGCTGCTTACAGGCTTGCTTGGCCTGCTTTCTTATACAGCCCAGGCCCCCCATCCAAGGGTGGCACTGTCCACAGTATGCTGCCCCACACATCAATCGTTAGTGAAGATGTCCCACAGATCTGCCTAAAGACAGTCAGATGGAGACAATGCCTCAACTAGAGTTCTCTATTCCCAAATGACTCCAGTCTGTGTCAAGTTGACAAAAAATAACCAGCACAATCCCCTTGGCTCCTTTTAGTCTCAACTTCATAGACTTTCTGAGTGAAGTGCCTTACACAGTCTAGTTATGAGTCTTTGCTAGATGTGCATACTGCAACTTCTTTCTCTTCCTAAATGCCTCCCCTCTTCTACAAGCTCTTGTTGAACAGCTTCCTGTCAATGGAGCCAGAGCACCAATCTTTCCTTCACAGTCAAACTCTTCTTGGCTCATACAAGGAATCTGCCCATGTCAGAGTCAAGATGAAAATACCTTATGTTTTGCTGAGGAGCTTTATGGACCTGCTGCTCATAGTTATATCTGCAATCTATCAGAAATGGGTTTTTTTGTGAGAGTAAGAAAAGTCAAGATTCCTTTTTTTAAAAAAAATTAGTATATTCAATAGGTGAAGCTGTATGTTTAACAGAGCATACTTATCTTTGCATTTCTATTTTTCCCCTTGTTACAAATCCCCTTCAGAGTTTTACTATTTTTCCTGATCTATTTTTCTATACTAATACTATAGTATATTAATTAATGAAACTACATATAAGTTATTATATCCAGTGTATAATTCTAAGTTTTCTTTAAACATGGTCCCATCTATGGCTGGAGCTGTAGTTCCACAGCAGAGTGTGTGGCTAGTATTCTACAGTGCCTGTGCTTTAAATGTAGGCAAAAATAGTGGCTTAACTATTCTTGGGGCTTTTTTTCTTTTGTCTTCTCTTTCTTTTGGTAGGAGAGATATTTTGTTTTCTTTCTAGACTATAACACTCAAGCTAGCCTCCAAGTCATGATATTTCTACTTCATCCTTCATAGTACTGGGATTACAAGTATTGCCACAATGCTCAGCTGTGATTATATTTCTTTACAAACTATACTTACATTTCTTTATAAATTTTATAATTAACTTCTAAATTTCACAGACAAAGCTAAAATGGTAGCACATCCCTATAATTTCAGCACTTGAGAAGCAGAAGGATATGGATCTCTGAGTTTAAGGCCAGCCTATTCTAAACATCAAGTTCCAGGCTAGCTGGACCTATAGACTGAGACCCTGTCTCAAAAAAAAAATATTTCATAGGCAAATCCACTGAACTAGATTGGGTTTGTTTTTAATCAACAGATGTGACTCTGGGAAAATTAATTCCCAGTATCAAGTTTTTAAGCATGGTTCTGTCTCGTCCTTATTCAGCACTTCTTTAGTCTCAAAAATGTTATGAAACTTTTTAGAGAGGCCTCACTCATTATTTACTGTTTATTAGACGTGTGTGTGTGTGTGTGTGTGTGTGTGTGTGTGTGTGTGTGTGTGTATAAATGTGTTCTGCCCTTTAAGATTATATCCTGTAACCTGGCCATGTGTGCACATTAACTCCAGAGATCCCCTTGAAGCTCTTTTGACTACACACACACACACACACACACACACACACACACACACACACACACACACACCAGCATCTCTTACTTGCTCATCCTTGCACTTTTCAATTCTTTCTTGCTCTTGTACTGAACTAAATTCCTACAATAATGCTAAATGAAGAGGTGACAGTGGTTACCCTTACCCACTCCTAATGTTAAAAAAGGAAACTTTTCAACTTTCACCATTAAGTGTGATATGTGCTGTGGGTGCTCTGTAGGGGAAATTATCCCATTAGGGAAATGATTTTCCAATTGGCTGAAAGTGTGTTTTTGCTTTTGCTTTTGTTTTTGTTTTTATCATGACTGGGTACTGTTATCAAATAAACATTCATGAATATCATTATAATTTTCTCTTTCATTTACATTATTAGAATAGCTTATATTTTATATTCTTAATGATAAAATAATCTTGCATTCCTCAAATGAAGGCAACTTTGATAAAAATATATATTTTAATCTGTTGTTGGATCTACCTAGGTATGGGGGCACATGCCTGTAGCCCTAACACATGAGAGGTAGAGGAAGAAGGAACAAGGAGTTCAAAGGCCAGCCTCAGCTCCATAGTGAATTTGAAGCTAGCCTGGGTTACATAAGACTTAGTCTCAAAAAAATATAGAATATTAAAATTATAAATGTAAGATTATCTTAAAAATAAACTTTTGTTGTGTTTAATTAGCTGAGGTTTTGTTAAAGATTGTTGGTGTGGGCCAAGAGGGGTTAATCTAATTCTCCATTCCTGTACCTCATTGTCAGGTTTGCTGTCAAGTTTGTACTGTCCTCACAAAACCATGACAACTTTGCTCCTTCTCCATTCTTTGCAAGAATTCCTTCGGCGTCTATGTCACTTCATCTTTCACATTAAGAAAATGAAACCATCTGGGTCTTGCTGGGAATGCTGGAATGTGTTGCTCTGATTGATTGATAAATAAAATGCTGATTGTCCAGTAGCCAGGCAGTAAGTATAGTATAGGTGGGATAAGCAGAGAGGAGAATTCTGGGAAATGGAAGGCTGAGTCAGGAGACACTGCCAGCTGCTGCTGCCATGAGAAGTAAGATGTAAAGTACCTGGAAGCCACAAGCCACGTGGCAGCTTATAGATTAATAGAAATGGGTTAATGTAAGATGTAAGATCTAGCTAGCAAGAAGCCTGCCATGGCCATAGAGTTTATAAGTGTGTGTTTACTTGGTTCTGAGCAGGACTGGAGAAATCTCCAACTACAGAATCTTGTGATTTCTTGGTAGGAAGACTTCCAATCACAAATTCGTTTAATAAATACTGGACTCTAAATTTCAATATTTCAAAATATTTCAGCAGCTCCTCTAGGAAGCAGTAGTATCTGGTTTTTAAAGTTTATGAAAGGTGCTGAGCAGTTTCACTGGTCAGCCACTATTAATTCATTACCCACCACAGTTTCTATCCTTCCCAGTCAGTTCTTCTTGACACTCACCCTATCTGCTGGACTGTCTTTCCTGTGAACATGAGATACTTACTAAGAAGCCTGGGGAGGGAGAGGTAAAGGAAGGAAAGGAACAGTATCTATTCTTGTAATTCGTCATCACAATTTGTCTAAACAAGCAATTAAGGCTTTGTTTGCCCAGTAGAGACTTAGAAACTTTTTGGTAATTTTGCATCAGGACCAAAGTAAGAAGAGAAAGGCTTGGACTTGGGATTATATATTACAACCATTTTTACCTCTCCACACTCTAGACCCACACAGAGATTGAAAGAACTGAAGCCAGATTGTTGGACTTTGAGTTCTCTGTTTGAAAAGAGTCAAAAGCATGAAGCACATATTTGATAGTAGCCTGTACAGCTGCAGATCTATCTGAACAGGAGAAGCAGCACCCAAAGGACAGATCCACAAACAGGTGTCTGTGCATGCATCTGCAGAGAGTGATTGAAGTGGATGGATGCGAGAGACCTTGATAATGTGTGCATGACCAGTTCAAACAGGAGTAAAGGCATTTTCAGAGCCAGCCACCTCTGAATGGACCAGATACTCAGCAAAGGCCAAACATGGAAGAAAAACAAAAAGTCAGAGACTCCCATTTTTGCCTAACCCAAAATAATAGGAGTGTCACAAGGACTAACTGAAATGAAAAATAAATCATTAATTCTAAGGAATAATGGTTCAAGCTCCCAATGTCTTCTTTTAATTTTCAATATATCCATAAATAATATGTACAGCATCTGTGTGCATTTGAATGCATATTAAATATATCAAGTATGACTTGTCATTCATTCCCTAAGAATTGTGGAGCAAGACAAATTCTTGCCCAAATATCTTATTGTCTTCTGCTTTGGAATGGATCAGTGTAGAAACACACTAAGAAATGAACTTTCTGAACAAGCTTTTGGTGAGAGCATTGACTTGACAAAGCATCAGAGACAGCTTGTCTTGCCTTGACACCCCTTTTTCTCTAGTAATTCTACCCAATGGGTGAGACTCAATAAGATGCTCTCAGGGCTTTTTAGGAACTGCTGCATAATATAAAGGAACACAACATGGAGTTCAGATGGCTTTCCGGCATCAACTGGGCACTGTGTGCATGGACTCTTGCTTTGTAATTGCTTATTGATTTTTGCTTAGTTGAAATGAGTATCAACCTAGTGCCAAGCACTGTGTTAGGTACCAGGGAGCCTGGACAGATAATACATGACTCTTGCCCTGGGGCACTCACTGTTTAGCAGGGGAGACAGGGAAATAAATGGCCAAACTGCAGGGAGATGCATACTAGAAGAGAAGATAAACGGAGCTCTGTGAAAGCACCAAGGAGGGAACAATCAATCCCAGCGTAAATGTCTCCTTACTCCCAAACCCCAACAAAAGGAACAGAGCTCTGGATGCTAGCACACTGTGCTAGAGGTAGACTATACGCTGGCACGGCTGGAAGCCATTAGTCCTGCTGCAGTGACAGGAGAAGCCAGGAGAATGCTAAACATAGAAGTTGAGTCCAGGATGAGGCATCCAAGCCTAGGTGCCATCTGGACCAGGAAAGCAGATCTGGGAAGCTGGGATAAAGCCTGAAGCAAAAGCCCTCTTCATCAGTTAGCCCTTCACAGGCCTTGCCCAGGGAAATCTTGAGAACCATTGGCATGTGGCTGAGATCCAGCTTTCTTGGACCTGCCTGGACACCTGTATCACAGCTGACCCCTGATGTAGAAGGAAGAATTCTGGGCTCTAGAGCAATGTAAGACCTTATGCCAGCACCATGCCAGGTACAAGAATGGGGGAGCTCAGTGCCAGCTACAGAAGAGCTAACCATACTTGTATAAATAGAAATGTTCCAAAATAATGTGTAAGTAAAGTACTGGTGAATGGGAGGAAGGCTGGATCCACATGATCAGAGGGGCTCTGGGAAGAGGCAGACAGGGCACAGGGTCTCAAAAATGGTGAAAATACAAGTTAGAGAAGAAAAAAACAGAGAGGCACATTCTAGAAGACACAGGGGGCATCAGCTCTGGAGCTGCCAGGGGATTGAAATAAAACAGAGTGTCTGGGTTCAAAGAAGGCAGAAGAACCTGGAAGACACAAAGCAGGAGGAAAGGGCTGATGCAGACTACGTGGGGAATCATATACTGAATCCTGTAGGTGGTAGGGAGTCACTGGCATAATTCTGAGCAGGTTTTGGATTGACCAAAAGCAAATATTCTCACGTAACATCCCCTCACCCGCCCCTAAAAAGCATCCCTCCCCGGCCAGTGAAGTCTGTTCAACTGGAAGATGTCAAAGCAACCTAGTTCCAGGTTATAAATTTATCTGCCAGCTACTGAGGGCCATATCAGCTGGAGAAGCTCTGGTCTCTCCACTTTATTTATTTCCCAGTCAAAAAATTGAAGGCACTCACAACAGTAGAAAAAAGAGACAAGCTGGGGGTAAATGGGCTCCTGATACACAGGGAGTTATGAAAGCACAGAAAACACAGTAAACTGCAGCAAAAACTAAAGGCAACACCAGGGTCTAAACGCTGCTGATCACTTATCCCATACCACCAGGTCAAGTGTCTACTGCTTGGCTGGTTTCCAAGCTCACTGGCACCTGAAGGCAAACCACCACACACTGCTGTGCCCTGTAATTAAATGTAGAAGCACACTCCAACACTGCCAAAAGCAAGAGGCCTAACATGAGGAGAGGCATCATTCGGAAGTGGCCATTAGTGTGGCAAGGGGAAGGGAGCAATATGAATTGGCCACTTTGTGAGTGACCTTCAATAAGCTCTCTTAGGATAAGCAAGAAACTGACTACGCATTTCTGTTGCCTAATCAGCCATGAGGGTGGGCCATCTGCATGAGATTTGGGGGCACTGTCCTTTGAAGGCACAAGCATAACCTGGCCATTCTAGACTAAAGGGAAACATCATATCCTTCTTGACTCTAATATCTAATGATGCTTTGCCTAATAGTGAATGTAGGTGTCCTAAGTGTTCAGCCAGGCTGAAAAAGATCTTATAAAACACGCAACATCAGTTATCCCATGGGTAAGACATCTTGGATTGGGTAGTGTACTCTCCTAATGAAATGTTAAGTTTCATGGCCTCCAAATTAACACCCACATTTTCTGGAATGTGCCTAATTTCAAAAGTGAAGTCCAATTACAAGGCAATACATAAAAAACACACTGGACAAATTAGAATTCATTTCTTTTGTTTAACATGTTTATTGTGTTTGTGGAGGTCAGAGGACAACTTGCAGAAATCATTCTCTCCGTTTACCATGTAGGTTCCAGGGATCAAATTCCAGGTCAATGGGATGGATGGCAGGCAGCTCTCCCCCACTGAGCATTTCTCCTGCCCATTGTCTTCTGAGGCTTAGTGCAGTGTGACCTGTGCTGGCTTCCTCTAACCATTCATGGTAGACTTAATCTCTCTCTCCTCTGTGTCACCAAAAACACTTGGTTCATTATGTGTCCTTAGGCATAGGCTACATCTTGTTCATTTTTGAGATTCTAAGTGTCTACTATCAACTGACCACAGGGTGAATTTTCAATAAATGTTTGAAGGATTGACAGTAAGCTGGACTTATTTGCACTTGATCCTATGTTCAACAGAAAGAACCCTAAAGAGATTTCATTGTTAAAGTTGTCTGTTTGCCAAGGAGACTCATGTGTGCTCTTTAGTTCAAGCTCATCCCATCCTAAGATCCAGACCCATTAATCAAAGTGGCTAACAGTCTTCTCACCCAAATATTCTATGGCATCAAAATGGCCCAACCAAATAAACAATTTTCCCATAAACCTATTCTTCTCTGTAGCCCATCTATGCCTTATTGTTATACCCAGATCCCCAACTCCCACCTCTTCACTCTATCGCTCAGGTTAAAAGGCTGAAAACAAACTTAACAGGTTCTTTTCATACCCCAATATCAAAGCAAGCATGAAGGTAGGTGATTTGCCTTTATAATAATGTGATATCTGGCTCCTCCTCCTTCCTCATTGTGGCAAGTCTATGTTAACATCATCTCATGCCTATAGCAACATGTTAGTTGCCCCTACTACAGCACAGACATTGCTCACATCACTCTATGACCATTAAAAAGAAAAAAACACTCAAAATGAATGAATAGCGTTCCAGAGCATATCACACTGCAGAACCACTACAGAGTATCATCTTATGAATGCATTTAAATCCCAAATAAATTTCTAATAGTTTCACACCCAGGTGTCTCATAATCGTGTTTTGTTTTTACAAAATTACATTCCATCCTTTCCATAAAATCAGGCCTCTACCAGGTTCCCCAAGGGATTTTTCCAGGACACAGATCTGAACCAAGACTTCCTACTCTACCAAGAGAAACCCAGCCTGGGAGATACAATGTGGCCTCTTATACTTGTCTTCCTCTTCTGCTACCATCTCATAGTAGCTTCCACTCCAGCTCCACTCAACTTTCTGGGTGTTTCTGAGTGCAATTTGCTGTCACGACTCCATAGTGACGAGTTCAGTTTTCTCTCGTTGGAAATCCTTCCTTCCATACCCCACCATTAGTCCTTGGCAACCTCTGACTCGCATGTTGATATAACTGAATGGTAGCTTCACCATGAGCTTCTTCAACTTGCCAGGCAGAACCAGTATGCTATCACTTGGATTTGAAATGTCCCCTAAAGGCCCATGTGTTGAGACTTGAGCCTCAGAACTGACTGGAAGTAGCAGAATGTCTAGAAGATTAGGTCCACAAGAAGGAATTTAGATCAATAGGAACATGCCCTTGAAGGGCTTATTGGGGTCCTTTACCCTTGAGTTCCTCTCTCTGTGTCTCTTTCTCCCTCCAACCACCCCCGCCCCATCTCTGCTTACATGCCATGAAGGAAGATGTACTGCCATGCACTCCCCGCAAAGATGTACTGCCCAATGAGGCCAAGTAAGAATGGAATGAAAGCTCTAAACTCGTTAGCTGAAACAGAGCTTTTCTCCACATACATTGACTATATGAGGCATTTTGTCACAGTGACAGAGAGATAGCTAATATACATTGTGTCTTTCTCCTATGAGTCACAGTTCTCATCACTGTCTTGCACATGCCTCCATAATTGTAAAGATCTAAGGTACAAAAGACTACACACACACACACACACACACACACACACACACACACACACACACACACACACACACACACGGCATTTATGAAACACAAATGGATTTTGTGTTTAGAATTAAAGTCTTATTCTCCAAGATAGATATTTTATTATGTCTTATGTAATCAAATATTCCAAAATCAAGGGAATCTGAAATCCACGTTCATTTGGATAACAGGTGTTCCAGGTATACAAATTCAAGGCCCCTCCCTACTTAGGCGATAGCTAACAGAGCTGTTCGCAAACCTTCTTCCCAGTGACCCTGAAGTGCAGCCAAAGTTGAGAAACTGTAAAGTCTATTCCAGATCATTTGAAAAGAGGGATATACATTTTATAGAACCCACCGGACTAGAGTAGGTCAGAGGAGAGAATCTTGAGTCAACCAAAACTCACTTGAAAGACTTGGTTTTCAACTTTCTTGAGGTTTTTTAAAATTATTTTTGTTTTTAACTATGTGTGTGTATATCTGCAGGAGGGTGAGTACACATGAGTATAGTGCCTATGGAAGACAGAAGAGGGTGTCACATACCCTGGAGCTGCTGTGAACCACTTTATGTAGGTGCTGGGAACCATATTCTGGTCACCAGCAAAAGCAGCCAGGGTTCATAACAACGAAGCCATCCCTCAGTCCCCTCTTCTAGAGTGTTTAATTTTTCTCAGACTCTATTTCCACAGTCATAAAATGGGATTAAACATAATGTCACAAGAATCAAAGAATTATTTTGAAAATTAATCATAGGATGATTGTTCCAACTGCTAACACATTTTAACGTATTTTACTATTACTTAATGATGCCCTTCACACCTATAGGCACTTAGAGAACACTCATCAACCAACTGAAGGATCTGCCATTCAAAATCCCCATAGGCTCCCTGTAATTCTGTCACACCGTGATGTCATTCCTGATAAAAAAAAAAGAGGCAATACAAAGGGGGCCTTTTCCAAGACTCTGCTGCTTTGGGGGAGGATAATATGAAGTCATCTTTGTCTTTATCTGCTTCTGCTCTCTGAAATGGACCACAATCAGATTTCTAAATCAGTGATAATTCTCAGTGAAGGCTGGAAATGACAGGGAGCTGGGAACTGAGCAGGTAGCAATGTCCCCACATCTCTGCAAGAGGTAGCAGAGAAATAAACCAGCAATTTGGTCTGTAAGTCTCTGAAAACCAGAGGCAGAGAATGAGTGCCCTTGCTTGTGTAACCAGAAAAGTATTTTAAAACATTTTTAAAATCATCATACCCAAAAGATTCAAGAAGAACACAATCCTTTTAAAATTTACTGATACTTTATATAATATGCCTAGTCTGTGTGTAAAGAGAATTTAAAAACATACAAAATACAGCCCTTGCTCTATATCCATATTTAAGTCATCCACTATCCTTGCCAAAGGTAATAAAACCTGATAAAGATGTTAAGTTCATAACCCAGACTCAGAAGGACAAACATAGTATGTACTCACTCCTAAGTGGATACTAGATGTGAGGGAAGGGATGGCCAGACTGCAACCCACAGCCCCAGAGAGGTTAGGTAGAAGGGAAAGACTCTAGGAGGGACACATGGATGGCCCATTGAAGGAGAAGTGAAGGAGATCTACATGAGTGGACTGGGAGTCGGGGGGGGGGGGTTGGTGAAGGGCGAGGAGTAGGGTATGAGAACATAGGGAAATGGGAGGGCCGAGCTGGAACAGAGGTACAGTGGGAGGGCAGGTAGGGAAATACCATGACAGATGAGGACATCATGGGAATAGGAAGAGGCAGGGTACTGGGGAAGCTCTCAGGAATCCACAAGGATGACGCCACCTTGGAGTGCTGGCAGTGGTCCAGAGGGTGCCTAGACTGGTCTACTCTGGTGACCAGTCTAGTGAATACCTTAACCGTCATCACAGAGCCTTTGTTCAGTGACTGACGGAGGCAGATGCAGAGATCCACGGCCAGGCACCAGGCTGAGCTCCGGGAATTCAATCAATGAGAAAGAGGAAGGATTCTGCAGGCGGGGGACATCAAGATCATGATGGGAAGATGTACAGAGATGACTGGCCACACTAGTGGAAGCCCATTAACTGTAGACTAGTGGCCATGGAGCCCCCATAGAACTGGACTAGGCCCTCTGGATATGGAAGATGGTTGTTTGGCTCAAACTGTTTGGGGGCACCCAGGTAGGGGGATCAGGATCCGTCCCTGGTGCATGGGCAGGCTATTGGGAGGTCAGTGCTTGTGGTGTGACACCTTGCACAGCCTTGGTGTAGTGGGGAGGGACTTGGACCTGCCTAGACTCAGTGTACCAGACTCTGCTAACTCCTCATGGGAGACCTTGATTTGGGGGATGTGGAGATGTGGGCTGGCTTGGGAGGGAGAGCTTGAAGATGGGAGGAGGGAGGAGGGGGAGCTGTGGGTGGTATGTAGAGTGAGTAGAAAATTTCTTAATAAAGAAAAATGAAAAAAAAAGACGTTAAGTTCTAGACATTATTACAAAACATACCTGCTCTCCCTCGAGAATGTCTCTATCTCTTCATTTGTGTGTGTGTGTGTGTGTGTGTGTGTGTGTGTGTGTGTGTGTGTGATGTGAATGTATAGATGGATGTAGGTGTGTGTGTACCACAGGATACATATGGAGGTCAGAGAATAACCTTAGGTCCTCAACTTCCAGTTTGTTTGGGACAGGGCCTCTTGTTGTTCACTGCTACATATACCAGGCTAGCTGGTCCAAGAACATCCAGGAATTCTCCTCTCTGCCTCCCAGCTTAGCTCCCTGTAGGACGCTGGATTATAGACACACACTGCACACCTGGCACACCATGGTGCTGGGGACTCAAACTCAAGTCTTCATGTTTGCATTCAAGCTCTCTACTCACTGAGTCATCTCCCCAGCACTGAACCAGGACACAGTCAAATCTTCCAGTTGCGATTCCTTCACACCTGATCAATCTTTATGAGACCTCACATCCACATGTATATAAAACAGATGTACAATCAAACATTCACAGTAACAAATAATAAAAGTTTAATCATAAAACAATATAGTATATATACATTTTATCATTTATTGAAGATAAACAAATTTGCATACTAGTGAAATGCGCTTGTGTGACTTGTTTATTTTTACATAGGTAATTAAATCTTGGCTGAATATTTGATACTGCAGGCTAGCTGGCACCTTCAACATTTTTAAGTGTTGATTAATATGATTTTATAGACATTAATGTTGAAAGAGTAACTTTGTGTAAACAGGTAATACAAATGACAGAGGTATTTTTAGGGCCATTTCAGGAATTATTTTCAAATTCTCTTCTAATCCCAATCCAAAGTTCATTTAACAATTTTTATGAAACCCATAAGCAACTCAAATAGCAATTTTAAAAAACAAACATGCTAGCACAATCCAATACAAAGATATACTAACTTGATAGTGTGAAGAGTGACAGCAAGAAAGGATTGAGCCCTGGTTTTCATTATTAAACCATTATATTTCAATAAATGTAGACAACACATGTAGAGTAAAAACACTGAAATTTCTGACATTCAAAGTCTTAAATCTGACTGAGTGTTTCCAGTCCTGTTTGTTGGTGTCATGTAGTGATATATTGTGTACCCCAATAAAGTTTACCTGGGGATCAGAGGACAGAGCCAGCCACTAGCTTACCACTACGAAATCCTCAGCCTCAAGAGAGTGAGTTCTTGTCGTTTTTCTCTGATCCCCAGGTAAGCTTTATTGGGATACACAATATATCACCACAGTGTCCCATGATGTGACAGCATACACAGTACAAAGTATGCTACAGGGAAGTTACGTAGTGAATACATTGCATACTTGATTTTTGAATTAATTTTGTGTCCTATATGAAGAAATCTCTACTTAGGACATATTTCCCAACCCTCAGACTCATTATGTGGCCCTCTTTGGAGAAGCAGCCCACAGAAGCTAGCCTAAACTATATCTCTAGCCTTCTCTAGAATGCAGAGTCACAATGTGGAGGGGAAGAAAAGGGGTATGGGATAGTCAGGATCTGGGATTCAGTATTTTTTAATCCCTTTAGATGATCTGAAACAATCAACCCATTTACAGATATATGATTTCAAGAGTTGTGGCTAGAATTCTACCTAGGATTGCAGATGAGATTAGATACTGAAGTGTCGGGAAGACTTCATAGAAGGCTATGCTAAATATTGAAAGAGGAGTACACTTTGGTTAGGTGAAGTAAACACTCATCAGTGAGAGCTAAGGCAGAAAGACAGGAAAGATAGAAAATAGGAAAATTGCTAAACTTAAGTAGTTTATCTCACTTGACGTTCAAAAGATCCCATGAGGTAGTATGGCAGGTTTTGTTAATTATATGTATATGTTTGCTATGCCCCTCCTTGTTAATGGAACACCTATTTTATTTTGGTATTGCCTTTCATGTATGATGAATCTTGACACCACAAAGCCCCGCTGACCTAAATGTGAGTTTGGGCACACTAGGCCAGCTGATCTGAATCTTAGCATACTAATCTCAAAGCAATGCTGGAGGCTGGGGCCTCTGTAAGACATCCCCTTACCCAAAATATGTTGTGTCATGCTCCTAGATGTTTTCCTACCTGGGTATGATATTAGAACCCCTGCAAACAAATCCTGTCATGCATGATGGGAAAATATTCCTGAGACCATAGACAGAGGATAGTTCTAGATGGCAGAGAAGAAAGATAGAAAGAACTGTGTCCTGGATGATGTCACTGCATCAGAGAATTCAACCTGGAGCTTTAGACTTGATATTTATCACAAGAAGCAGTCAATTTCCCACCTTTCAGAACAGAGGTAAATTTTCTATATGTCATTGAGCCAAAGCATGTTGGGTGACCTAGGGAGGCAGGAAGGATATCCATTTTATACAAAATGGCCTGAAATTCTGAACAACTAAAACTTGTCCCAGATGATAGAGCAGGTATGGTTGAACAGGGCAAGTTAAAACCTAAGCCCCTCTGGCTCTACAGCAAAAGCATGGACATCTTCTCCCCTTTGGGATTCTGAGGAAGGCTCCTAAGCAAGGATTTGCATAATCAAAGAGGTGATTACTGAAGATGAACTACAAGTCCTGTCGGTACTATCATTGGAAAAGATCAGGTATACACAGTCCTTTACACTTCCTGTGCCCTTGTTGTCTGGGGTTGACAGTTCAAGCCTCAAGTTCCTGCCTTAATACTCTAGGGCAGAATCAACATGGATAGGCTCACATGCAACCAGCTGTGAGACTAAAGAGAAATGATCTTTATAGCCACTCAAGAAGAGAGGTGACATGGAGTGCTCTAAACCATTTGCAATTGGCTTAGAGTCCAGCTGAAGCAGGACAGGTTTCCAGACAGCCATGTCAAGAAGCTATTAATGCCGAGAAAAATCTTCACAGGGAAATAACTTTTTACAACCTTCTGTCTGCAAGGCTGTTCTCCCTTGAGGTCTCGAATGCTAATGCTCTGTGACTTGGGATCGAGGTGGGGCAGCTGAGACCAGGAAGCCAGAAGTTCATTTTTCTCAATGCAGTTTCCCCCCAGCCCGTGCTAAGCTGGGCTCTGACATCAGTTCGCTCTTCCCTGCAGGTTCAGAGTGCAGTCCGAGAAATCTTTCCTGCATATATTTGCTGCCACCACCTTTTCTAGGATGATTGAAGACCTGAGGTTCCAGGCCAAAGACCACTTTGGATAATTGCATCCTATCTCTCTGTGACTCTTCGTATGTGGCTGTCCTTGTCTAGCCCAGCCTGGCTATTTTATTAATCAGTCAAGTGCCCCTCTGATACCATCCTATGAGCAAAGGTACCGAAAAAAAAAAGAAAAGAAAAGAAGAGAAAACTAAGCTGCCAATAATTGCCTAGGCTCATCACTGGCTCATCAGCCTGCTTTACATTTTATGCCCAGATTAGGTTCTAGTATTTCTAGTTTCCTCCTTGAGGCTGGTCTTTCTGTTTAGTGTCTTCTCTAACCTTTTGCATGTAAGCAAATGTTCCTCAGTTTAGAGCGTTTCTCTCATTAAACCTTGGCTCACATTCTCTTCTGATCTTGCTGCATGTGGCTACTCTGAGTCCAACTTGGTCTTGTGAAGCTGATATAGTAACTACGTGCTCATGGACAAGTTCTCCACTAGAGTTACCCTGACCTGAAGGCTTGACCTGAATGCTCCTAACACCAATGCCCTGGAAAGCTCTAGGATTCCTAAGTCAACAGCACTGCCAACCTTCAGCTGTTGGTTTTTTCCTTAGCTCTGTGCCTGTGCAGGTCAGCCTGTGCCATGCAGTGTCTTCCAGGGTAATTTCGCAGAAAGTACCCTGAGAGTCACCAAAGCCATAGTTCTTCTTTCAAGTGGCTATGAAGACTTGATTAGTTTCTCCTCTTACTGAGACTCAGTTTCTTCATCAATTGCATTAGAGACATGAGCAAGAAAAATTTCTGATGGTTTTGCATGACTGAAGTTTTCAGTAAACATTAGTCATCCTTCTTTCTAATGCCCAGTTAGGAAAATCACAGCTCCAGATGCTTGGCCAATAATAACTTGTATAACTGAAAATCTCAGATTTGGGGCCACTAGCTCTTACTTCCAAGTGAATATTTCCCTTAAATATATCTGCCAGTGTGGGGTCTAGGCCATCAATGCACAGAATTCTCCAGCCCTACAAGAAGATCTATAGACATGTAGTGGCAGAGGAGCTAACCTGTAGTCAAGTAGGTATCTGATATGTGTCTGCACAGTTGGAGGTAGAGTTTGGCTGGGGCCTGGGGGCACAGTGATGGAGAAGCAGGTAGAGTTCAGTGGAAAGAGGCCCAGTGATAGCGCAGCAGGTAGAGTTGGGGGTGCACTGTGAGGGAGGAGCAAGTGGAATTTGGTGGAAGTAGGGAATGGTGATGGAAGAGCAGGTAGTTTGGTGGAGGGGGGCACAGTGCGCAGGAGCTGCCTGGAGCTCTGAAGTGGGCAGACCAGGATATGAATCATGCTCTGGTTAGCTCTACTTGTCAACAGGGGATTGGAAATGATGGGTAGAAATGCTTTGTATATACTTGTCAAGCTATGAAAACATTAATTTAAACTTCTGCTTCATTACATGACATATGACCCACCAGTTGATTTATGAAAGGGTGGGTAGAGTGTGAAAGAGAAGGAGCACAGAAAAGATAACTTTGTGTTACCGAAGTTGAAAGAACTTTGCCTAAAGCTAGATTGAGAAAGGCATAAATTTCTTCTCCCAGGATAGAAGTATGCTACACAGGTAGGGAGCACCAGGAGCTGGAGTATATCACTGAGCAAAGGAAAAGGCCAAAAAGAAGGTCATTTAACTGGAGGAAAGAAAGCCATACTGTGGAACTCCTGCTTCACACCAGGCCCTCTGCATGTACTGCCATTCAATTCTTAAAGCTATTCTGAAAAATTAATATCACTACTACAAGCACCACTTATAGAGGTGATAACAGAGGCTTCAGGAAGTGAAATAAAAACATTTAAGGTCACACAGCAAGAAGGGCACGGACCATACTTGAAGCTCTCTCCTCCACACCACCCACTGGTCTTGCTGGGTCTGGGGAGAGAGCACACAAGGCAGAGAAGTTCTAGGGGAGCCACTGCCTTCTCTATCTCTAGTAGCCCAGACAGGAGACAGTCATGTACATTTCTCAGACCTCAGTCCTCTCTGAATCGTTTCTTCTCTCTGGTTCTGGTTGGTCACCATAAGTCAGCCCATGTCATTTCTCAGAGTTAGAATTGTGCTGTGGGATGGCAGGGCTAACTGTCTGCATCTGTACTCAGGAGACCTTCCACATAGGGCTGCTAGTATGAGCACAGACCTCCGTTTGTCCAGGAGGCCAGTGTCTCTGTCTGCATTGCCAGCTCAGACTCCAACTTAGGGAATACAGATTCATTGACTCCAAAATTGTGGCTGAGAAGCTTGGCTGATCCAAGGCTCCCAGGACTCCCACCCTCATTACCTAGACACATTCACCAGCAGAATAGGTTCTAAATAAAAAACTTCTGTTATTATGACCTTGGAAATGGGAATGCAGGCCAGGGTCAAGGGAAGCATGCAGGCCAGCAACAATCACTTTGCTTGGTTGAGCTCACCCAGGGAGATATATAAAGATCATTTCCTTCCCTTGTGGTAGTGGTGGTTGTTTTCATCACTATCTGTAGCTCAGGGGCAGTGGGACGCACTTTCTGTATTACTGTATACCAGAACTTCAGGAAGAACACAACATTCTGCTCCTGAGAGCCCTGCTAATACTGTTCTTACTTGTGATATTTTAAAAAATGCAACCTGGGGGTTGACTGAGGGCTTGGCAGCAGAGAAAATACTGTAGACTGGGTATTCACTCAGATACCTCACTGGTCCAAGAGTCGTGGCACTAGCCTTCTTTACACAGCTCTCATGATGTGGAACCTCTTCCCAAAGCTGCTATGGCTCCCACATCCTTCAACACTGAGTGCTAACACCACCCCTGAGGTATTGGGGCATGGACCAGAATATCTGCTCCTACCCGTCTCTCTGTCTCTCAGCCTGCAGCTCTGAAACCCAACACACCTGTTGGCACTCCCCTGTCTTCACTTCCATGTTTAATTGTCCTTTCTAGGTCTGTGTGAACATATGGCACATGTGTGCAAGTGCCAGAAGAGGACACTGGATCTCCTGGCACTGCCGTTAAAGGAGGTTGTGAGCTGCCAGATATGGGAATGCAGCTCTGGTCCTCTAAAAACAGTGAGTGCTCTGAACACTGAGCCATCTCTCCAGCACTCCACATCTCATTTGTTCAGACTGAGAGACACTAACTTCTTTTTAAAAGCCTTCAAACTACAAAATTCTTAGCTGCCACTTGCCATTCAGCATGTCAGTCTTATTATTTTCTCCCTCAAGTGGTAGTACAAAGTTTGCCCTTCATCTTCCTGCTCCCAGTTCCAACTTTGCCCTGTGCCCTTAGCTGACAACCAGCCTGAAGGGAAATCTATTCTCCTGGTTTGGTTGAGCATCTGTGATGCTCAGATGATCCAGGCAGGTAAACAGGACTGGCCTCTCATGCTCCATCCAGAAACACAAGCTTCCTTTCAATCCTCATTGCACAGAAGAAAAAAACAACCCCTCTTTCCTTGGATTTGAACCCTGACATCTTCATGATACTTTGTTGAAATCCTCAATACACACATGAAAACTTTAAACTTCAATAAAAATCAAATTTAAAACTATGGTGGACGAATATAAATCCCTCAAAAACATAGTAAGTAGCTAATTTATGTTATCCCTCTTAAACGGTTAGATAATCTCATAGAAATTATATTTTTATTTTTTAAAAAGATAATATATTTGTTAAGAAACCCTAAAGGGTACTTTGGAGAAAAGCCAGGCTATGGGTTTATATTCTTCCCATTTTCAAATAAAATGCAAAAGAAAAAATAGCAATCATTTTAATGAGCCTTTAAATAAATTCTTGGCTACAGCATACAGCAGTAATTTATATAGGTTCACATACATGTATTTGCTGAGAGAGGGACTTTGTGACTAAAGAGTGAATTTCCAAGAATTACTCTGGGTTCTTTTTCCTTTAATTGATTAGTTGAATCAAAACAAGCTCCAAGGCCTCTGCTTGGCTGGGTCACACTTGCAAAGAACGACGGGAGCTTAAAACCATCCCTCTTTGCAGTGGTTGCCTTCCTTCTGATTTCTTAGCCCACAGTGAGGCCTAATTCTTCTCTTTGGGGAAAAAGGGAGTAGTGTTTTCTGATTCTCTTTCTGAACACACCAAGAAAAAGAAGGGTTGGACTTCCACTCATGAGCAAATTCTCATTCTTGTATTTCTCTACTCTTTCCTTCATGTTTTCCCCAAACACTTCTCCTAATACATTGTTCTATCCCTCTAGTAACTGTAAATTCATGAGGCAAGAACATCAAGGTGGTTGTGAATGAACAGGAGGGGAACCATTCATTTTTCTCCATCAGCACAGAGATCAATTTCACTCAGACAGTCGGCATGTTGGGTTTTAAGAGACAGGGAAGACATGGGGAAAGAGAAGATGGCAGTGTGTCTGGTGAATGAGGCACAACTGGGGCTTTATAAACAGCTAGGCTTCTAGGAGTTACGTCCAGTCCAGGAAGGTCTGGAGGTAGCGCAAGACCAGTATCAACTGTGATCCCCATTAGAAGCATGGTCAGGCAGTGGGCTCTCTGGAGGCCTGGTTTCTAGTCTGGAATTCTGATGCTGGTGACAGTCAGTTCCATTCTCACAGGGCAGTCTAAATGCCATTCTCTCTCCCAAAGGCCATTTGGCCAGTATCAACTTTTCTCATGTGACCTTTGTCATCATCTTGAATAATGATACAAACGGAACACAGAAGTCAAAGCAACTTTGGCACATCCTGCTACCTCAAGTCTTGAGCTCTGTATCATTTACTAAAATTAGCCCTAAAAAGATTTCCTGTGAAACTCTATTAAGAAAATCTGGTTTTTGTTTGTTTGTTTGTTTGTTTTTTCAACAGTGTTTTAACCATTTCTGGCTACTCTGGGCACCTATTGTCCCATGATGACAATCATCTGGAACACTGTAGGAACCAAACACCACTACCTCACTAGTGTTCTCCTGACTTCTGCATGCACTGGAATTTGAATCTCTAAGTCTGTGTGTACAGCTGACATGTGTGCATCTTATTTACCCAGAAAAATTATACTTTTCTAAAATCATAACTCTTCCTCTTCAAATGCTTTGCCTAGAACTAGACACTTAACAGATTGCTTCACAAGGACAAATACCTTTGACACATCCATTGCTTTCTGTACTACTCTAACTTAAGAGATATAAATATCTGTGAGCTAGAGGTGCGACAGCCTACTGCTTAGCTTCCTCATTCCTCCAAGACAATCAAGAGATGTGGGTCAGGGGAAGTAGGAGTGTGATAGCTCTGAATTCCACTTTCTGTTTTGTCTAGGGGTTTCTCCCGTTTATCTGGAGAACGGCATTGGCCCATGTGGCCTGTTGCACATGCATACAATGCCTCTTCAGCAACTTGACTGAGAAAGCATGCTCACTGGGAAAATCTGACTGGTAATTCCCACTGCATTTCTGCAGTGCAGCCTGGGAAGTAATTATCCTTCTCACTGGTAAATCAATTAAGAATGGAGTATCTAACACACCCCTTCACCTCCCAGAAACTGCTAATCCTCCAATACTAATGAGCCGAAAGCCTCAGGTAACCTCAGGTTATTGCTGATATGACAACTGCAGTTTTCTTGAGCTCTATACCTGTGGCAATGCCAGCCAATCTCCAGGGTCAGAGAGAACAGAACCGAGTCACAGACATCTCTTAGTGGTTTTTTTACAAAAATAAGTGGGGACCTGCTTGAGCTTTAGTTTCTTCATCTGTACAATAAAGATTAAGATGTCAAACTCAAGTAAGAGTGGCCTTAAATACTATGGTACTGAGCTTAGCCTAGTGCATAGAAATTGTTAGAAGCACCATAAAATGAAATCATAGTTCTATTCTGATGTCAGATCCACTACAGACAGACAGACAGACAGACAGACAGACAGACACACACACACACACACACACACACACACACTGCAGTGACTCAGCCACATCCTTAGCAGTTAGACCTGTGTATCCTTTCCATTTCCAACATTATTCCTAAAGCTGCAGGTGGCCGCAGCTTTTGAGCCATAGCAATTAGACTACAACATGCCTACAATTCCCTGTCCATTCAAAGATTCCTTCTCTAAGAGATTCACGCATGGGAATGGAGCATCTCTGGCTGGGAAATATACAGCCATCAGCCAGACTGTACAAAACACAGATCTGGTAAACAGACTTGACCCTGGCCCTTGCCATACTGCATTGGCCTGCAGACAAGATTCAAGTGACAATAATGAATTCTGAGGACCCAGGATGTTCATTTCCTGAAAGGGGAAGAGGAAGCTGTAAGCTGTCACTCACCAGGCTCCACTATAACAGAGCCCCTACATCAGTGGGGCAAGCCTTCCTCACTCCTGTTTCCAAATACAATCCACTGTTTTTCATTTTCCAAGTGCCAGGCTCAGAGACATCCTCCAATACTAGACTACCAGAACATAGTCAAACTCAAACCCAGGTGATGAACTAATTATAGTCAGTGACCAGAGAGACAGAATTCACATCAAATGTAGGAGGATTAGATCAAGTCAATAAAATAATACTGATGGCACCATATCATTGGCCTGGGATAATGAAAGATACTCTAGGCATCTCATCATCTCATCAATTTTCTCACTTATAATTATGACATCTGCTATATGAAAAGATTAGCAGCCTATTCATGGCCTGTGAGAAAGACTACACTATAAGCCTCAAATGACTTCCGTAAACTTTATCCCTCAGAAGTTCCCATTAGGAAGTTTATTGCCGATCCATCATTCATGGTAGTGAAGCCTTGAGACAACTGACTAGGGTCTGCTTTGCTATCTCACCTGTTTCTAAGGGCTGCAAGGATTTGAGAAGACTGGAGAGAAAGACTCCGCAGAGGATAGCACCATAAGTGCTCAGTCTTCGCTGCCTGAGTGTGTTACTGAGAAGGAAACTACACACACACACACACACACACACACACACACACACACACACTTCTGTCTTTAACCTAATGGCTTATGAACTATCAAGATTTGGAGAATTTCTTCTTCTCAAAGAAAAAATTAAAAGCCAATGGTTATTTTTATGAGGAACTATATAAATAAAAGCACAATTTACAGTTTCGCCAGGGGCAACAGATCTCATCTGATGGATTCACAGCCTCTGAGGAAAGCAGCGGCCATCTGTTAAATAAATAACTCATTAGGTGAAAAGCAAATGCGTCCACAAGATTAACTGAAAAACTTGCTGGAGCCCACTGCAAAGAGCACGGAGAGCTGAAGATAATTTGGGAACTGAGAGAATCAAAAGAATCTTGCTTACTGCAAGCTGGGAAGAGAATCCAGGTAATGACAGGTTTAAATTTCAAGGCATATTTTTTTTTTTTCTCTCTGAATCCAGATCCCTCAGTCGTTGGATGGGGTTTCTAGCACAACAATTAGGGTGTTTGGCCATCCCATCACCAGAGTAGGTCAGTTCAGGCTGTCTCTCAACCAATACCAGCAGTCTATTGTCGGGGTATCTTTGTGGATTTCTGTGGACCTCTCTAGCACTTTGCTTTTTCCTATTCTCATGTGGTCTTCATTTACCATAGTCTCCTATTCCTTGTTCTCCCTCTCTGTTCTTGATCCAGCTGAGAGCTCCCGCTCCCCCAAGCTCTCTTTCCCTCGACCCTTACCCTTCATTACTCCCACTCATGTCCAGGCTGTTCAGGTAGATCTCATCCATTTCTCTGTCATTGGGCGATCCCTGTGTCTTTCTTGGGATCCTGTTTTCCAGGTCGCCTCCCTGGTGATGTGAGTAGCAGTCCAGTCATCCTTGTTCCACATCTAGTATCCACTTATGAGTTGAGTACATACCATGTTTGTCTTTCTTTCTGAGTCTGGGTTACCTCACTCAGGATTCAAGGCATATTTTAAAAGAATCCTGAAAAGTTGAAAACTAAAGTTGCATGCCATGATCATAATAATGGTACAGAGTTCAAGACAAACACAGAAGCAAAAAAAAAAATGTATTTCTTTTTTTCCTTTCTTTCCTTTTTTTTGTTTTTTTTTTTTTTGTTTTTTTTTTTTTGTTTGTCCTAGACAGGGTTTCTCTTTGTAGCTTTGGTGCCCATCCTGGATCTTGCTCTGTAGACCAGGCTGGCCTCAAACTCACAGAGATCCACTTGGCTCTGTCTCCCGAGTGCTGGGATTAAAGGCATGTGCCACTACTGCCTGGCTAAAAAAAAAAAAAAAAAAAAAAAAAAAAAAAAAGATATATTTCTTTATGTGGTATGTGGACTTGTCCTTTTGTCTCAGTGAATAAAGATGAGAAATATTCTGGGCAATACAAGTCTCCATGCGCAATGTATTTGTGTCACTGACAATCAGGGGCTCCAAATATAATCAAAGTCAAATACTAACAGCAAACCAGGGCCCAATCTCATCTTTCCTTGGGTAAAAAAAGGTCTCAAGAATCAGAAAAGATTCCTGTAAACATTAAGTTCTCTGCTCATTTCGAAAACAAACAAACTCATGAAACTGCCCTTTTGTTTGTCTTTTCCTGACCGGAGTGAAAAAGAAAAAAAAATATGTATCTACGCTTTAACTGTTTGCCTAGCAATGCCTCCAAGTAGACAACTGACATGCTTTAGTAATGTTTCTTAGTCCATGAAATAGGACGAACCCCTGTTTTCAGACATAAAATGTGAGACGGTTCTCCAGACAGTCCACGACCTGGATGTCATCTCCAGGAAGGACAAATGGAAGTAACATTTCTATGTTCCTGACCCTCAAACTTCAGATATATGTTCCTCCCAAACTGAAGCAGCTACCTGGACCTGCCCTTCACCTGCTTGCTTCTAAGAACTTGGAAGCTATGTTATGGAGGAGCAGAGAAAATTTGGTAAGAGTGACAAGTATGTGACAGTTTCCCACTGGGAGCACACATGACAGAAGGGAAACAAAACAGGTGTGGAGAGGTGTGACCTTTTGTATACCACTAACGAAAGTCTTTGCAAAATGTATAAGCCTCCTTCAAAGTTGTAGGATGGAGAAGGCCAGAGATCTGTGGTGAAGGGAATCCTAGACATCCTGACTCCTTCCTGCTACCGAGGGCCCCACCATGCTGGAGTCTTGAACTACCTTGATCGTGTGCTTTTGTATTTTCTCCGTGACGAGGAAAGCAACTAGTGCATTTGTCTGCACGGGCCTCAGAGGGCTTCAGTTTTCCAATCGGTAAATCATTCTATATGAATGGTTCTTATCCAATATTCTGTTGACATCTTGAGTCTCGGGTTCATGGAATTTGCGGTGCTCACAAACCCCTCACAATGTATGAATATTCTATGGCAAAGCCATGCTTCTAGAGCAGAAGTCTAGGCCTTCAATCCCATTTGCAAAGGGGTTGCAGTTTTTTAAAAAAACACACTCATAATCACTGGAAGAAGTGAAATCTATGGTCCCTTTCAGCTCTAACATTCAGTAATTCAAATGGCAAAGCTGGAAAATGTGAACACAGCAATGCTTTGGGACAGAAACTGCTCAGCTAAACCCAATAACAGCACTTAAGCAGCCCTTCCAATAATGGAGGCTGCAAACAGAAACTACTAAGCTAAAACCAATAGCAGCCCCTCCACAACCCTTCCAATAATAGAGTTTGGGACTCAGACATCCTCTGGAGGTCTGAGAACTCTTGCAGTTCCTGAACTTTAGGATTTTGGATCACAACAGCTGAGGCAGGAGCCAGAAATTGAGTTTCCTCTTCTTCCAGAGACATCAGAGAAAATGTAATGAGAAAAAATGAGACTGTTTTGGGATATGTTAGGCAGTGTAAACAATCATTTAAGCCACAACCAAGACTACTGTGTCAGAGATTGGAAAGCTCACTCCCAAGAGCTAAGTCTGCCATGTCAGAATCAGAGAGCCTATGTTTACACACATAGTGGAAGCTTACACCTGAACCTACCTGGGGAAAAAGATGGCTTTGCAAAGCCACTGGAGAATAAAAACTGAATTTTTGAGAGAAAATTTATTAGAATTTTAGAGATACTGAAATGACCTTATGATTATTTTGGTTCAGATCCACCTAAGCTCTCAACAGTAGAGCTTTGCTAGCTGGGGATAGACCACATCTCTCTAAATCCAATACACTGTACATACAGTATTTGGCTCCTGGAGCTATCTACCATTTCATGGAATTCAGGTCTCAGCTTCCCATATGTCTCCATGGTGAAAACTTGACCTCCTGTGATTTCATTCTGACTGCCAGTCAAGTGGAAAACAGAAAATCAGGAAGCTGACAGAGCCAGGACTGCCCTCTACCTCTGAAGCACTTGGAGTCCAAGTAGAAGAATCCAGGAACCACTACCCCTTCCCTTGGTGAAAGGGATTCTGTGAGTAAACTGCTGTCCAGTAGATAGGTAGGTAGGTAGATAGGTGATGATGATAGATAGATAGATAGATAGATAGATAGATAGATAGATAGATAGATAGATAGATAGATAGATAGGCAGGCAAGAAGGAAGCTAGAGAAGGGATGAGCTCCAGAGTCTAGCTGGAACCAGTTCAAGCTAGAGTATTAAATAATCTCTTTGAGTTTGTATCTTTTCCTCTATAATGGGGCAGTAATGGTTTCTACCCCACAGGTTTGCTATAAGCCAAAGAAAGACATGGAAAGGACTCAGTATTATACAGACAGAGAGGAATCCTGTGCACAGCTACATAATCTCAAAGGCATTGCTGTTCCCATTGTTTGTTATTACTACTACTACTACTACTACTACTACTACACTACTACTACTACTACTGCTACTACTACTATCAAGCCTCTTGTTAAAATCACAGCCTGCTTATGGGGTTCCCAGCACATAAAGTAGGCCCTCCACAACTGCTATGATAGCTGCTGTGTTTGTTCTCAGCTCGTGGCCAAAGCCACTCTGCTACCCAGAAGGAGAAGGCAGGAACTCCTGACTGCTCCTCTTACCTTCCTTTTGTTGGTGGGGTTGACATAGAGGTAACTGAGGACCGTCTTCAAACCCACTTTGTCATTTAGTTTTTCATAGGTGGTGCCATAATCTGTTGACCTGCAGAAAGAGAGGGGGACAAAACAAGAAGGGAGAGATTGTTTTATCAAATGAGGAATTGCATTGAAAGGGGAGCCAGGATCCCTCCACCCAAACCTGCATCTCTGTTCCCAAATCACGAGTGCTTGAAAGTGTCCTTCAGAGATAAAAAGCCCCATTAGTTTTAGAAGAGCAATTAGACTAATGCATCGTCTTCCTCCTGAGCTTTGCTCCCAACCTTTCTCCGAGACCTACTTTCTTGCCTTTGTGAAGCTGTATGGAGAAAGGAGCTGCTGAAGACTGCCTGCCTCCCACACAGCTTACTCAGTGGCTCTGAACATGGTACTGGGCAGGATGCAGTTCTCATCATCCAACCCTCAGTTCTATGTGAGTATGAACTACAAAGGGAGAGAGATGCTAGGCTTTTCCACCAGAGGGGGATGATGGGATTTTCTGCACACACACACAGCACTACAGCCAACTTCACACACCCCTCCACTGAACCTGAAGCAAAGGAATTGTCAGAAGCAGGAATTGTGCAAGAGCATGCCGGGTCCACTGGCCAAAGGAGGCAATACCAGGAAGAGATTCTGATGTCTTACATGGGTATATCACAGGTCAAAAACCAATGTCACTAAACTGGTCAAAGTAGTCCCTCATTCTGACTGTGGTACTATTTGCTACCTATTCCTCCCTTGAGCTGTATTTCTAAGAAAGTGACCAGATGTGGAAAAAACACAGAAAGGCTCAGAGAACAAAGGAGATCAATCCATTGACTTATTTTCTATGCTGGCCTTCTTCCTCTTTCCCACTGGAGAAGGAAAAGAAAGTGCCAGATAATAGGATTCATGAGGGCAGACTCCCTGCCAACCTCTGGTGACTGCTGAAACCCTATCCACAGCTACTTTCCTTTTCAGACAATCAGTATCCCCAGCCTCCCCTCCTGTGTTCCAGCACCTCATTGGTTAATCTTGGGACACTTCTCTGGCTTAGGCTTTCGAGGGGCTAGAGGCCAATGTATTCTCTCTGTCATTAGTTGACCTTGTGAATATGAGACATTGTGCCTCTTAATCTCAGTTCTCAATCTCTCTCCAACTCTTCTTAACTTTGGCATCCTGATAGCAGAGTAATCACCTGTCCTTGATTTCTCTTTAATCCTTTATTCATTCTCAAACTCTAATCTGGTTCTGCCTTGGCTCATAGCCTGAGAAGCCCAGGTGATGACTTTTAAGGGTTGTTGTCATAATGCAGAGGTTCTCAGCTTGAGGGTCATGACCCATTTGGGGTTCTAATGACCCTTTCACAGCGGTTACCTAAGACCATCAGAAAGTACAGATATTTACATTAGGTCTTTTAACAGTAGAAAAACCACAGTTATGAAATAGCAATAAAATAATTTTATGGTTGGGAGTCACCACAGCATGAGGAACTGTATTAAAAGTTCACAGCATTAGGAAGGTTGAGAACCACTTATGGCATAAGGCTTTCCTATCCTTCTTCCCCAAACCATTCAAAATTCCTCTGTACTAGAATGCATTTCCCTATCCTACACATGCCAAATCACACTCTGAATGTCTCTTTTCTAACTCTTTGAGGGTGTTATGATTATTTCCTTTATGCTTTGACATGAACTCACAAGGTAAGCTCCACAGGGTCAAGGAACTTCACAGAATGCCATGATAAGATGAAAAAAGGAAACCATAAACTCTGGAGATATGGAAATCTGATTCTTCCTTTTTAAATAAATAAATTTATTTATTCATTTATTTAACATTCCAAACATAGTTTCCCCTCTCTCTTCTCTTCCCAGTACCTTCCCCTCATGCCCCCTCTGTTCCTATGCCCAATCCACTCCTTCTCCATTTCTGTATAGGAAAGGACAGGTCTCCCATGAACACCAACCAAACATGACATAGGAAGTTTCAGTAAGACTAAGTACCTCCCCATGTATTAAGGCTGGATAAGGCACCACAGTATGAGAAGTAGGGTCCCAAAAGCCAGTAAAAGAGTTGGAAATCTGATTCTTTTCCACATCTGTAGCTCTCTAATTACATGCCCTGGACGAGTTATTTACCTTCCAGGAGCCTCAGATTTCTTACCTGAGAAATGGGGACAATTCAACTTCATGAAGTAATTGTGAGGATACAAAAATGATATCAGAGGAGAAGACCAATAGGATCCAGGGGGAGAGAAATAATAAAAACAAATTTCAATGAAGAGGTTTTTATTCATTTTCCTTTCTACAACAGGTAAAAAACATGGTCTTACCCATTATGTATACTTCACATGCTCACAAAAGAAATGAATACGATATTTCAAGTCTCTCCCTAGGCCACCATCTCCACATTTATATCAGTTACAATAACATTAGTAAGTTCAGTCCCCCAAGAAGCTGGCTTCCTATGCTTAATCTCAAGTCTATCACAGGCACAGTGTGGGGAGTCACTCCCAGTCTTTCTCTTGCCTATATCTCTCAACATCAGCTCTACGCCCAAGTCCTTGTGATTCTGTCTCCCAAATAAATTATGTAGCAAGTATCTCATCCCTTTGCATGGCAATGTACAGCTCATACGTGCACTGGTAACAGTGTTCTGCTTGGAGGATACTCTCATTCTCTTCCCTGACACTAGCCTCCATGCTGTTAGTAGACTACACTCCACCCACTCGAAGCAGTCTACCTCCCACTTCATGGGAGATGACCCATGGCGTGCACACAGATAAGCTTCATTTCCAAACTTAGTCTTTGAAAAGGTGGTTTCCACCATCCTCACGGAGCCCATTACTAGTCATTTGCTCCTCACTGCTTTCTTACTGGCTTCACTGCATTCTCCTAATCATGTCCCACATTTTACTGCCCTCCCCAAACCAGCCACCACGTATTTCCTCTTCATAAGTTGGTTTCCAACTTTCAAACCTAACTCTAATATTGTCCATCTTATAAATTTCCTACAGGGAAATTAATCTCAATCCCTTTGTGGTTTTTCTTTCACCTTTGTAAGTATTCCTTCCTATTTCCGTGCCTTCCCTGCTCTTTTATCTACTTTATTACAGGACTGCTTTTTTTACTTGACTTCCCTTCAGGCAAGCAACACATCATATAACAGCTCCGATGCCTCATATCATGCCTGATATGATGCAAGTGCTCAAAATGAATTGGTTTGTATTATTTGCTTTGTATTTATTTGTGAGAGTAAACGAGAACTTCTCTAAACCAACTCACAAATTTTTAACCAACTGCTGAAGTTTAACAGTAACTCAAACACAGCCATCCTCCTAGAAATCATACCTGATGCTCTAGATGTTGGCATGACTGTCGCAGATTGCTGAGATCCAGCAGCACTTGGTACCAGGAAAGGACCAGTAATTTACTCATATTAGAATCAAGGTTAAATACCACATCAGCCTATCACCCTGAGCAACACTGCTCTCGCCGACAAATTACAACATCCAAAGGCTGTAAGATGCATGCTTTTATTAACTGAAATAAAACATTTTTAAATGACTTGATCTACACTCCTTTCAGCATAAAACCAGCACTGTGTAGGAAAAGAACACTGAATATGGAGGCTGGCAATCCAGGCTTTAGAACTGAATCTAAAATGCATACAAATGTATTACTCTAGATGAGATACTTCTCTAAGCCTGTGGAAGAAAAACAAAACAACAAACAAACAAACAAAAACACCTTCATTTGACAATTGTCAAAATGATGAGGCCAGTTTTACTGAGGGCCAATGCAGTGAGCATGAGGCCTATTGCAATGGAGTTTTGCCGTAGGGAAGAGAGATTTGGCTAGATTCCAAAAGCAACAAGGAAAATTGGGATTGATAGCCAAGAAGCAGAGTGAGGATCAGTGGATGGAAATTACAGAGAGGGTAAGGCAGTTCCTGGCTAAACAGACTTAATCAGATTCTTGCTGAATGCTAGCCAAGGGGATCAGCTATAACACGGGGACCACAGAGTCCACAGAGGCTGAGGGAATTCCTGTAAACTAACCGTCTGGGTTTCTTCTCAAGTTGGGCTCTTGAGAACATGCTCAGTCAAGGTCAAGGCCTTATTAAAACACATCACAAAGGAGCTGCACACAAATGGATGAAGGGGGAATATTTTCTTTTTTTACATAAAATAATACATGTTTATTCATATATATACATAAATATAAACCCTATATACACATAATCATAATTATATATAGGCATATTCTTTCTTTTTTAAATTTTATAATTTAATTTAATTTTACATATCAGTCACAGATTCCCCTGTCCTCCCTCCTCCCACCCTCACCCCCCCCCACCCCCCCCCCCGCCCTCAAAGAGGGAATATTTTCTAAGTCCCGTTCTATTATTAACATGAGACATTTAAATGTACTCAGATCATCATACAACCTCCTTTTGGACCTTAAATTTTATTATCACAACAACCTAGTTCTATGTTGTTTTCCAACCAGAGACTTTTGCCATCATATCTATAACAAGCATCTTGTAAGAGCTAAAATCTCAGGGCTCCCTGCATGACTGATGTCACAACAAACTCCCTTCCAGAATCCAAATAGCCCCCATCAAAGGCAGCATGCTCAGCACCATGCAGTCTCTCTTTCTACACACTGAAAACAGATTCACACTGACTTTGCTCTTTTCCAGAATTGGCTGCTGAGAAAAGGGACTTCCCAACAAAGGATGCTCTCTATAACTCAGCTTCCTCTAAGCCTCTGGCAGTTTCTGCTCATTCAAGCGGACAGAAGGAAGTACCCCTCGTGGAAGGTACCTCAAGGAGCCAGCAAGCATGTAGAACCAAAGGTGCCCTTGACTCTGTCCTTTCCAGCATGCTGTGGCATGTCGCCTTGACCATGGAGTTCTGTAGTCCCACGTAGCCTGGGGGGAGTGCAGATGGCAGAGAGGACTTGGCCTTGTTGCCAAGACAGCTGTGCCTGCAGAACTTGCTCTGACAAGAAAGCAAACCATCCTGTATCTTGGGGCTCCAGACATCTGCCAATGGGAGATGGGGTGTCACTTAGAAACAGTCTCATCTTACCCTTCTACAGTCAAATCCAGACACTAGCATCACAAAACTGAAGTGTTCCAAACACTAAAAACAGGTCATATGTGCATAAAATGGCTGTCTCTCCGCAGCACAGTACCAGTTTGCATGACGAATAGCTAACCTAGAAGATGGCATGTGAGATGTGCACAGAGACAGGCCTTTTGTTTCTGTGCCTAAGCTCAGGTGAGTCCAGCTGTGCCTCAACACTATAGGGGGTTGTATTTGGGGTGTGTGTAATATATCCCCATTGTCTCTCATTTGTTCTATACATTTTCATTAATTGCTTCTAACACACAGAAAAGTATAATGAGTCCATAATCGCATGGCAACTACTAAAATAATTAATTATATTTACAAGCAATATTTAACTTTGAGTGCCATTGCATTTGTATGTGTGGCTGTGTATGTGGTGGGGGTGTACATGTGAGAGTATGTACACAGGTGTGTGTCCATGTGTAGAAGTCAGAAGTCAGTGTTGAGCACCTTCCTCTATCACTCAACCACTAGATTTTTAAAGACGCGGTCTTTCATTGAACCTGGAGCTCTCGTTTTGTTAGGTTGAGTGGACAGTGAGCTCCAGAAATCTGCTTTCTCCATTTCCCCAATGCTGGGATTACAGACACACACACCTATACTAAACCATGGATGAGGGTGGAAAAGCTTTAAGCTTAGGTCCTCATGCTTGTGAACCTACTGAGCTCTCTCTCCATCCCCTGCCCTTGCATTTTAACAAACGCAATCAGAGTAGATACACTTTCCTTCCCTTATCCAAGGTTAAGATATTGACATACGCTTGCTGACACACGTAGCCATAATACATTCATTTTCATTGCTGTGTAGCATTTCTGCTCACAAATACATCACCATCTACTTAATCATTCATCTATTTAGAAACATTTATTTCTTTTTTCTTTTTCTTTAAAAATCTGCTATTGCAGGATTGGGGACATATCTAAATTGGTGCAACACTTGCCTAATATGCACAAATCCTTGGGTTTGATTCCCAGCACACATAAAACAAGTTTAGTGGCTTATGTTTGTAATCCAACACTGTAGATGTGGAGGCAGGAGGATCAAAAGTTCCTCCTCATTATCCTCAGTGTTCGAGATCACCCTAGGATATATGAGACCCTGTCTAAAGAAAAACATACTGTATATCATGCAAGACTGTAATTCCAACACTAAAGAGGCCAAGGAAGTAACATCTCAAGTTCAAGGCAAGTCAAAGCTACACAAAAAGACTCAATCTAAAAAAGCCAAAACATCAACAAGAAGTAAATAAAGTCTGCTATTACAAGCAATGCTGTAATAAACATTGCTAGGCACATTAACTTATGCACTTGTGTTGCAGTGTGTCTGGGTAGACCTCTTCATGGGGAATCACCAGTTTATACTCTAAGCCACTTCTACCTTGCTAATTATTGCCAACATTTCCTCCAAGAAGGCTTTACTTCCAAAAAGACACTGCTCTTAGCTTCTCAATCTGCTCAAAGAATTGCACATCCTCTAACTGATTAAAAACTTCTGTCTCATCCCACAGGTGCTCAGAAGGCCTTGGCCTAGAAATGAACATTCTGAAGACTCACCCCAGCCTGACCTACCATGTGCCCAGTGTTCTCACCAAGGCCTTTCCCACAATAGCAACAACAGGAGTTGAAGGGTGAACATAGTATGGTCTCTATCCACTCAAAAAATTCCCATTCCTCTTGTAAACATCTGGAGATGTTAGTGGCAATCAGCATATGAGCAGTTATTGTAAAAGAAAAACACATCTAGAGTAGCTCCCTCGGCTTTCCAACAGAGCTGGTCTTTAGGCCCTCAGCAGCTCCCAGTGCCAGATTTCTACACAAGATGAACAGACTTCCAAAGGCCCTCAACCAGTTCTCAGTGGACACCACATAACTCTGCATTGGAGAAGTATGTTCTTGTTACCCCAGCCTCCACTTCCCTTTGCTTACACCTCAGCCCTTCCCCACCCTATCCCTCTCTTACTATAACCCTTGAGCTCCACGAAACTGAGGAATCATTCTATATACCTGGAGTGTTACCCCTCTTCCTCTCAATAATCCCTTTGGCAGTTAAATCAGCACATGACCACAGATGAGATAGTTCTCTTTCTCTTAGAAATGTTTTCTTTCTTTCCTTTCTTTACATATCTGTCATTTATCTCAAATTCTTTGTGTCGTTTCTCCATAGATTTAGGTCAAGATCATGAACTTTTCCCTGTAAAAGGGCCAGGTAGCAAGTGTTTTAGATTCAGGAACCTACCTCTGATAAAATTACAATGGTCTCTGGCTTCCAATGGCTCAACTTTTAACTTTCTACTTTGTGATGGTGTAAAAGCTATAGACATCACTTTGAATTTGTATCCTTTCCTGGCTTAGGGATGCAGGTAGAAACTATCTCCAGATGCTGGGCAGTAGCTGAAAACTGCAGCTTCCAGTTAGTGAGGGATCATTCCGGGATAGGACAAGGCAGTGTTTTCTGGATGTTAGGTTTTGGTGGCTTTTAACTTCTGATGGGTTTATTGGCACATAATCCTAAGTGAATTCAAGTGGTTTGCATGGAACCCTGACCTTGTCTCTGACCAGAAGCCCACTACAGCTTTCATTAGAATGAGGCTGTATCTACAAAAGCAGGAGGTATGTGGTTGGCTCCATATTTGGTTGTGTAGGTCCCCAGAACCTAAAATAGGTAGCTGCAATGCCAGCCAGTCTCTACCTTTATCCACACTACCAGACTCACATTCTGATTTTGTTTCCAAAATAACTTCCTAAGACTTCTGTCAGGGTGAATGTCCTTGTTTATCTTTTCACAGCTGGCTACCACATCTGGTCAAATACCTGTCCTACATGATGTTCTATATCTTGGTACACTGCCATCCCTTGCTCTTTTCCCTCTCTCTCATGATGGTTATCATTCAGATCTTCTCTTTTCTGACTCACAACTCTAGTCCTGATTACACACTAATAAGTTCCTATCGTTCAAGCCCACACCTCCCTCTATATGTATAGCAATAGGACTCAGGAGTTCTCTACTTATTCCTTGAATATTCACATGTACTTTTGTTCTTTCTGGAAATCATTAAATGTTACTTAAAAGGAAATAAAAATATGGGAACTTTTAAAAAAAACTTTATAAGTGCAGAGTTTGACTCTGCACAGGGCAAAGACAAGTGGTCTCAATCATAATCACCTGCAGAGGCTCTGCCTATCTGGACCTCAGCTCGGAAGAAAAGGGCTGTGCAGATCCCACAGAGAGGAGTGAAAAAACTAGCCTCATCTCTAACAAAGGACCCAAACAGGAGTGCATTTAATTATAGTCATATGATATTTAACAGAGGTGCCAGAAAGCACACACTGGAGAAAAGGCAGCATCTTCAACAAATGGTGCTGGGAAAACTGGTTATCCACATATAGAAGAATGATATTAGACCCACATGGGTTATCTCGCAAAAAAAAAAAAAATCAACTCCAGATGGATTGAAGACCCAGTGTGAAAGCTTAAATTCTGAAACTGCAGGATGAAACCATAGGCAGTATTCTATGAGACACAGGTGTGGGAAAGGCTTCTCTTTACGGGATTCCATTTGTCCAAGAGTTGAGGCCAAGAAGTAACAAATGTGACCTCATAAAGTAAAAAGCTTCTGTGGAGCAACGGAAACAACCAAATGAAGAGAAAGCTCAGAGTGGCAGAGAATCACTGCCAGCTAGAGCTAATAGAGAGTTAACATCCAGGGCATATAAAGAACTAAGTGAACAGGGCTAAGAAAACAAGTGACCCAGTTAAAAACAACGGGCCATGGATCTGAACAGTGAGTTCACAAGAGAAGAAATAACAATGGTTAAGCAATGTTTCAAAAAGTGTTCATATCCTTACCAATTAGGGAAATGAAAATCAAAACTACTTGAAGATTTCGACTTAACACAGTCAGAATGAGTAAGATCAAGAAAACAAGTGACAACAAATACTGGCTGGAGGTGTGGAAAGAAGAAGTCCTCATCCCCTGTTGGTGGATTCCAAACTAGTGCAGCCACTGTGAACTCTTAAAAAGCAGACCTGCCATATGACCCAGGCATACCACTCCTCATTCTGGGGCATATGCCCAATGGATGCGACACTCTATTCCACAGATACTTGCTCAGCCATGTTCATTGTCACTCTAGTCACAATAGCTAGAAAACGGAAACAATCCAAATGTCCTCCAACTGAGGAATAGAAAACAGAAATGTGGAGAGAGAGAGAGAGAGAGAGAGAGAGAGAGAGAGAGAGAGAGAGAGAGAGAGAGAGAGAGAGAGAGAAGAGAGACTGGAATACTATTCAGCTATAAAGAAGAGTGAAATCATGAAATCCACAGGGTAAATGGATGGAACTAGAACATACTATACTGAGTGAGGTAACCCAAAAAGACAAATGCCATATCTTTTCTCTTATTTGCATGTCCTAGCTCCTAAAACGTAGATATGAGTACATTAGTACATAACCTGTAGTAACACAGAGGAAACAGGGGTGGGGGGGGAGGAGGAAGGATAAGTAATGTCTTGGTTAAGGTTTCTATTGCTGTAATGAAACACCATGACCAAAAAGCAAGTTGGGAAGAAAGGGGTTTATTCAGCTTACACTTCCATATTGCTGTTCATCACTAAAGGAAGTCAGGACAGGAACTCAAACAAAGCAGGAACTTGGAGGCAGGAGCTGATGCAGAGGCCACGGCAGGGTGCTGCTTACTGGCTTGCTTCCCCTAGCTTGCTCAGCTGCTTTCTTGTAGAACACAGGACCGCCAGCCCAGGGGTAGCACCACCCACCATGGGCTGGGCCCTCTCCTATCAACCACTACTTAAGAAAATGCCTTAAAGCTGGATCTCATGGAGGCATTTCCTCATCTGATGACTCTATCTTATGTCAAGCTGACACACAAAGCCAGCCAGTACAACCACTAAGGATATTTAAAAAGGTCATAGGGAACTGTATTATTTTATGTTTACTTAATATATATCATATATACTATACAATATATTGCACTTATATAATATATATTACATATATATTTATAATATATTTTAGCCAGGTGTGGTGGTGCAGACACTTAATCCCAGCACGCAGAAGGTAGAGACAAGAGGATCTCTGTGTGTTAGAGGCCAGCTGTATTGTCTGAATAGGAATGTCCCCACCCCCACCCCACCCCCCGCACATAGACTCATGTGTTTGAATGCTTGGTCATATGGAGTGGTACTGTTAGAGGGGGTGGCCTTGTTGGAGTAGGTGTGGCCTTGTTGGAGGAAGTATGTCACTGTGGAAGAAGGCTTTGAGGTCTCACATGCTCAAGCTTTGTCCAGTGTGGCACACAGTTGTGGTGGTATTCTAATTGTACTGAAATGTGATTTTGATTGTATGTTAATAAATAAAGTTACCTGGGGGTCAGAGCTATTAGAGCCATAGCAAGAGTGTGGCGGTGGTGGCACATGCCTTTAATCCCATAGATCTCTGTGTGTTCAGGGATACAGCCAGCATTGGAGACATATGCCTTTAAGACCTAGGGGCTGTACATACAGACAGTGACGAGGCAGTCACGTGTTTGGGTTTACAACCAATGAGAAGGCAGAACAAAATACTATAAAAAGACGGATAGACAGGATATAGCTCTCTTTCGGGAAGCTGGGACACCGCAGGAGGAAGGGTAAGATTTTAGCTCTGAGCTCTGACCTCTTGGCTTTCTCTTTTACATTGGTTCTGTATTTCTTATTTAATAAGACTGTTGGTTACATCTACACACAGTTGTCTCCTTTTGTTGCCTAGGGATTAAGATGTAGAATTCAAGCCAGGTGTGGAGGCGCATGCCTTTAATCCCCATAACTGGGGAGGCAGAGGCAAGTGGATCTCTGTGAGTTCAAGGCCAGCCTGGTCTACAAAGAGAGTTCCAGGACAGCCAGGAGGATTGTTACACAAAGAAATCCTGTCTTGAAAAACAAACAAACAAAATGTAGACCTCTCAGCTCCTTCTGTAGCACCATGTCTGCCTACAGGCTACCATGTTTCTTGCCATGATGACAATGGACTGAAAATCCGAAAGTGTAAGCCAGCCCCAGCTAAGTGTTTTCCTTTATAAGAGTTGCCGTGGTCATGATGTCTCTTCACAGCAATAAAGCCCAAACTAAGACAGAAGTAGGTACCAGGAACTGACTATTGTGATGATAGGTCTGACCATGTTTTTGTTTGGAGGAATTTGGACTTTGGGAATTTGGATTAGAAAAGCAGTTGAATGCTTTAAGTGGGGCTTAATGGGCCATCCTAGTAGAAGCATGGAAGACAGTAGTGCTAAGGGTGATTTGAACTGTGAGGGCCTGGGCCTGGGTCAAGAGGTTTCAGAGAATAATTTGAGTGTGTTGCCTAGAGAACATTCTTGTGCAATTTTGGCAAGGAATGTGGATGCTTTTGCCCTTGCCTGAATATCTGCTTGAGGCTAGCTAGAGTGAGGAGACTTAGATTAATTCCATCAGTAGAGGAAATCTCAAAACAGCCTAGTATTGACTGTCATGTGGTTATTAGTGTTCACTCTTAAGAAGATGTATAATGAAAAAAAAGCAAGCAGAGCAAGTAAAAATATTAAATGTACAGACTGAGGAGAAAAGGGGCACCAGGAAGTTGAACGGAGCTAAGTCCTACATTCAAGGAGATAAACAGATTAAGAAATAGAATAAAGGGAGTGGTGACCTCAAGGCAAGACCCCACCCAGCTAAACTTCCAACTTTATTTTATTCCAAAAGAATAAAATAACAGCTTAAGTACAGGCATGGTGGTACATGCCTTTAATACCAGCACTCAGAAGATAGAGACAAGCGAAGTGGATCTCTAAGTTTGAGGCCAACCTGGTCTACAGAGTGAGTTCCAGGGCCGCCAAGCTTAGGCAGTGAAGGTAACCATTGAAAGCAGAAAGCAGGTGAAGATGTAACTAAAAGAGGGAGCCATGTTGCAGTCCCAGAAAACAGCAGAATTCAGCAGCATTAGCCACACGGTTCTGCCTTTAGAATTAAGGATAGAAGAAAGGGGTTATGGGATCTCCCTCTGGGACTAAGGAAAGCCATTGAGGCCATCCAGATGTGTGGCAGGGTTGTCTCTGCTTGGAGGCCCAAAGAAGCCATTGTGTGAAACTCTAAAAGTGAAACCTGGATTGCCTTGGAGATCCCAAAATTTTGGAGATGCCAAAGTTGTGGGATATCTGCCAGGGAGAGCTGCTAACAGCGAGTAGAAATACCACACGAGAAAGAAGTATGTTGCAGTCAACAAAGACAAAAGGAGTTGGAGATCTGAAGAGCACTTTGACATCAGACATGGAGATGAAGAATCTGGAGTTTGCCCAGCTAATTTTCAGTCTTGCTTTAGTCCAGTATTTCCTCACTCTGCTCCTTTACCTATGTTTTGGAAAGGTAATGTATATCCTGTGTCATTGTATGTTGGAAGTATATGATCTGCTTTTTTATTTTGATTTTGCAGGAGATTACACTGAAAAGATTGCATGAATCTCAGAAGAGACTTTGAATTTTGGACTGTTAAACAATTTTGAGACTGTTACAGACTATGGGGACTTTTGAAGTTGAACTGAATGCATTTCTGCATTATGTCATTGCTTCAAGCCTATGGGGGCCAGGAAGTGGAATGTGGCAGTTTCAATAGGGATGGCCCCCATAGACTCATATGTTTTAATGCTTGGTCATAGGGAATGTCACCATTAGGGGATGTGGCCTTGCTGGAGTAGGTATGGCCTTGTTAGAGTATGTGTGTCACTTTGAGATCTCATATGCTCAAGCTATGCCAAGTGGCGCACACAATTGTATCCTTTGGCTGCCTGTGGATCAAGATGTAGAACTCTCAAACTCCTTCTCCAGCACGTCTGCCTGCATGCCACCATGCTTCTCACCATGACAATAATGGACTAAACCTCTGAAACTGTAAGCCAGCCCCAATTAAATGTTTTTATCTATAACAGTTGCCATGATCATGGTGTCTCTTCACGGCAATAGAAGACTGAGATACTAGCCCTGTCTATAAAATGAATTCCAAGTCAGCTAGAGCTATAAAGTGAGACCTTACCACCAAAGAAATTACACACACACACACACACACACACACAGAGAGAGAGAGAGAGAGAGAGAATTTTAACTCATATGCCCCATCAAAGAAACTTCTTTTTGCAGCAGAGACCATAACAGAAAGCCACAGCTGATCAAAATGCAGAGAACAACTGTTTCTGACTGTGGGATACCCAGCCCCAGTTGATACATCTTCAATAAAACCCCTACATAAAGGCTCAGGGAGCATGGTAGAAGGGGGATTGGAAAGTCAGTCAAAACCAGAGGACCAGAATCTATCTTCTATATGTGACAGAAAGCTGTATACATGAAATCTCAACAATATACTTCATAAAAAAAAGAGCTGGAAAATGATAATACCGTTCCAGTTGACATTCTGACATTCCAGTATGGTTGGGAAAACTATCACAAGGCCCCACCCCTAGATGAATAACTGTAGGCAAACAATGGCTGTTGAGAAAGAGAATAAGACTTCTCCAGGGATAAACCTCCTGATAGTTTATAGCATGCCAAGCAGTCAGCTCTAAAATCACATATATATATACATGCAACCCTAACAAACTCAGGAGCTTGTATTTGTAAATGTGTGTGTGTGTGTGTGTGTGTGTGTGTGTATGTGGCAATTGTAACCAAAGGATTTCTTGAGTTCCGACTGACCCCTGCGGACCTGCAGCCACTTGTAAAATAATCATTCAGAGGCTTAATATTATTCATAACTGCGTGACCATTAGCTCAGGCTTATTACTGACTAGCTCTTACACTTAAATTAACCCATAATTTTTATCTATGTTTAGTCACATGGCTTGTTGCCTTTTCTCAGTTAAACATTCTAATCTTGCTTCCTCTGCATCTGGCTGGTGATTCCTGACTCAACCCTTCCTCTTCCCAGAATCCTCTTGTCTGCTCACCCTGCCTATACTTCCTGCCTGGCTACTGGCCAATCAGCTTTTTATTAAACCAGTGTAAAAAACATTATCCCACAGCATTTCCCCTTTGCTGTCTACCAGAAAAGAAGGTTTTAACCAAAGAATAAGAGGCTATGAATGTGAGAAGGAGTGGGGTTAATGGATAGAGAAAAAGGGGGGAGAAAATGGTATAAATGACAAACTCACATATGAAATTCTCAAAAAAATAAAATTTTAAATATTGTACAGGATTGTTTGAGCTATCCTGGGTTTTGTTGTTTTTTTTTTTTTCTATATGAAGTTGAGTATTGTTCTTTCAAGATCTATAAAAAATGTGTTGGAATTTTTATGGGGATTGCATTCAATCTATAGATTGCTTTTGGTAAGATGACTATTTATACTATGTTAATCCTACAGATCCATAGCATGGATGATCTTTCCATCTTCTGATATCTTCTCCAATTTCTTTCTTCAAAGACTTGAAGTTCTTTTCATACAAGTCTTCTACTTGCTTGGTTAGAGTTACCCCAAGACATTTTATATTGTTTGTGGCTATTGTGAAGGGTGTTGTTTCCCTGATTTCTTTCTCAGTCCTTTTATCTTTTGTATATAAGAGGGCTATACCACTCTTGAGCATGTACCTAAAGGATACTCAGTCATAACACAAGGGCATTTGCTCAACTATGTTCATAGCAGCTTTTTTTGTAATATCCAGAACCTAGAAACAACCTAGATATCCCTCAACCAAAGAATGTATAAAGAAAATGTGGTACATTTACACAATGGAGTATTAGTCAGCTGTTAAAAACAATGACATCAGGAAATTTGAAGGCATATGGATGGAACTAGAAATCATTCTGAGTGAGGTAACAAAAGACCCAGAAAGACAAATATGGTATGCACTCTCTCATAAGTGTATATTAGCTGTAAAGTAAAGGACAACCATTCTACAATCTACAGCTCCAGAGAGGCTAGGTAACAAGGAGAATCCAAGGGGGATGCATGGATCTTCCTGGGAAGGGGAAACAGAAGAGAACTTCTGGGTGAACTGGGGGCAGGTAGGGAAGGCAACTTGAGGAATGGAAGGGATACTGCAAGAGATGGTTGGAAAAGGGGGGAAGGGCATTTCTGGGTCAGGTAGAAACCTGGTGCAAGAGAAACTCCCAGGAATCTATAAGGATGACCCCAAGCTCAGGAAATCCTGCACAAGAGGGAAAGAAAGGATTATAGGAGCCAGACGGGTCAAGGGCATGGGACGAACTTAGGCCCTCTATATATATTTGACAGTTGGGTAGCTTAATCTGCGTGTAGGTCTCCTAACAATGAGAGCAGGGGCTGTCCCTAATGCTTTGGCTGATTCTTGGGATCTCATACTGAATTGCCTTACCTAGCCTTAATACAAGGGGAGGTACTTAGTCTTATGGCAATTTGATATGTCATGCCTTGTTGATACCCATGGGAGGCCTACCCCTTTCTGAACAGAAACAGAGGAGGAATGGATGGAGGGGAGATGGGCAGAGGGATGGAAGGGGGGAGGGAGAGGAAACTGTGGTTAGTTGGGATGTAAAATAAATAAATTAATTAATTTTTAAAAATTAAAATTAAAAAATAAAAACCAAACTAATTATAATCCCATAAACAACAATAAACACATGGTTGTTTTAATCACTTTTCAAAATTTAAAACATTAAATCTGTGATTTCAGTAGACATTTGCATTTTCTAATGCTCAGCTATGGATGATCTCAAGCATAAATGAGAGAGAATGATGTAGCAAAAACTTGGGTCAAATATCGTTCCATCATTTCCACACACACTCAGGATGGGGTTATTCTTGAGAGCAACCAGTTTGTTTTTCCTTATTTTGCATTCCCAACATTTAATAGAGGGTTATGCACTTGGATGTCCAATAAACAATCACAGGATGGCTGACCACTGTTTCCAGCTGTCTCCATGACAGGACAATAAAGTCCAACTCTGAGAATAAAGAGACATAACCGTGCTTCAATGTGCCAGGCCTGAGAAACCGCTTCTCTCAGTGTATTCCATTGAAATCCATTGAGGAAGAAAGCAAGGAGAGGCCAGAGTCAATTATGAGTTGTCTGTGTGGTAAACTGCACTCACTCCAAGGTCAGTGCCCAGTGTATCCAAAGTACAGCTCAAAATCAACAGTGGCCCAAAAAGTCTTTGTGATGGAAAATCATGGAACTTCCCTCTAGCCTGTTCCCTCTTTATCCAAGGAGCAGGCCCCATTGCTTTGAAAGAAGTCCAACCTGACCCCAAATAACCAACTATGACCTCAAGCACCAAACCAGCAATTTAAAGAGCTTCGTTCTCCAACTGGTTATTGTTGCCGCCCTTTGCTGTGGGATAATTTGTATGTCCTGTGGGAGCCCTTCTTGGGTTCTTTGTGGCGTTACCCAGCAGGTCCGTATAGAGGATGATTAGGACCATGGGCCTGAGTGCAGGTGTTTGAGATGGTCTGCACTTGGCTGTGCTGGGGGATGGTCTGTATGTCAAGTTGTTCTGATTGGTTAATAAATAAAACCTGATCGGCCATGGCTAAGCAGGAAAGATAGGCGGGACTAACAGAGAGGAGAAATAAAAGGACAGAAAGGCAGAAGGAGACGCTGCAGCCGCCGCAATGACCAGAGATGCTGCAGCCGCCGCCATGACCAGAGACACTGCAGCCACCGCCATGACCAGCAGCATGTGAAGACGCTGATAAGCCACCAGCCACGTGGCGAGGTATAGATTTGTAGAAATACGTTACTTTAAGATATAAGAATAGTTAGCAAGAAGCCTGCCACGGCCATACAGTTTGCAAGCAAAATCAGTCTCTGTGTTTACTTGGTTGGGTCTGAGTGGCTGTGGGATTGGCTGGTGGCAGAGATTTGTCCTGACTGTGGGCAAGGCAGGAAATCTTAAGCTACAGCCCTTTGCTTCAGAAAGACCACACGCACACTGATGCCAAGACCAGAAGCTTGCACAGCTCCCAGGGACCTCTTGTTGCTCATGTTTCAGCTGCACCCAACCTCACAAAGAGCTGATTTACAAGTGAATCCACCTCTATTCCTTCCTGGCCCTGCTGCTGGAATGGAAGCTGTGGTGGGGTTCTAAACGCATACAATGGCAGCTCAGCTCACTCTGAACCTGAAAATCACACAGAATTCCTGAGATCAGATAAAGTGTAGACTTAAGAGCAGGACGACAGTCCCAGTAATCTCATTGGAAACAGAAGGGAAGGGTGTGAGGTGGACCAGCATGTGACTCCTTTGTGTGAACAAGTTCATGCTTACTGAGTAACCTAGGTTTAGGCAGTAGATTTGTAGGGATGTTTTATTTAGGGTTCAAAATACTGAGAATTCCCGACCTATATCAGCCAAGAGACCTACTTTCCATCCAGGTGGGGAAAAGGAAGAAGGCTTGTAAAGAAAGAGAAAAGGACACAGCTGGCTTCAAAGATAGCAACAATAGCGTATTACTCGTCACTGCAGCCATGTGTTTATTACAGAATGGAAGTCCTCAGTAGAAAAACTAAACAAAAGGTAGTATATTATACACATAGACAGACAGGGAGAGGGAGACAGAGAAAATAGATGACACTTTTCATAAGGTAAATATCACAGCTTTGACCTAGCAAACCCTCTAAGACATAATTCTAAAATTGTTGAAGTCCTCCTGAGCAACAATAATTTATAATAATAATAATAAAGTTAAACACACATTGTATATAGGCCCAAAAAACATATACATTCACTAAGTAGTTTATACTAAAAAATGCATGTAAAAAATACAGAAAAAAAATAGAGGAATAACTGGTAAGCTACCATTCGGTAGAAAAACTACAGAAGTATGGCTTGGCTTTAAGGTCTTGACTTTATTTATACCATTAAAATATTTTCAAAAAAAACATATTTAAATGTAGCCACATACCACTCATGTACTTAAGAGTCATAACAATTAAAAGATTTGTAATCAGCAGCCACAATATAAATCAGAAAATTAACACATCTGCAAGAGGACCCTCTCATAGATAAGCACTGGTATTCAAAAAAGGCAAACCAACATAATCATAAGAGGATTCATTTCAGTCAGGCAGATTTGGTTTCAAATGCAGCCTGTAGAACCCCGGGCTAATTACATGAAGCTCATGCTTCGTATCTGCTCAATGGGAATATAAATATTTCTTCACAGGATTTCCGTGAAGCTTAAATAGCCTTCATATCACTTCATTGACAATGGCTGGGAGACCCCAAAACAGACCAACCATCTCATCACTGAAGGAAAAGCTGCTCTGTACATTTTTGGGCAGACAGCAGCTGCCTTATAGATACACACCCAGCAGTGGACAGATCTAGCCATCTCATTCTTCCCATATCAGTAATAAACAACCAAAAGGCACATGGTAAGACAGAGCAAATGCTACACATAATCAAAGATAGCCTCCAGCAGGTGGCCAACATGTACAAATTGAAGCCTAGGGAAAATGGACTCAACGTTGTTTCACCAAGTTTTCCTGGGGACAAAAATAATGAGGCTCACACTAGAAGGTTCCAGACACTTTTAGAAAGGCACCTCTGTTTGGGGAACAGCTGTTTACCACTCTCCTTTAAAATTTCAATATACCCAACTGGGGCCATGTGATGTGCAATTACATCTGTGTGCAGATCCAGAAACCTCCCAGGTAAATATGGACTGGTATAAAGAAAGAATGGGAACTAGTGCAAGTCTCAGACCATTTCCCCACCCTCAAGACCCAAAAGACTGCATCACACTCACTTTTAAATCGCCCTCCCCACACACATAGAAGCTCAGTGGTAAGAGAACCCTCACACATTGAAAGCACCTAATGTTTTTATTAATCGTGTCATCAATTAATGAAGTCTCTCCCTCCCCAGAGAAGTCAGCTCTGAAGAGAGAAGAGGCTTCCTTTGGTGTGTCTCTTCCATGAGGCCTTTCCCTAGCTGCCTCTGACTTCAGAGCTCTCAGCCTGGGTCACTCCTGCTATAGCTGTCTAGGAGCATAATATTTTCTTTTGTGCTCTTGTTTTATGCTATTGTTTAATTTTTGTATGTGAGGCTTCTTTCTGCTGACAGGGGCTCCTGTGAGGTCAAGGGACTACCTTGGATGTCTCTTTTAGCCTCTCAAACATGCTGAAGGATACCATGCAGGGCTGTTATTGGAAAAGCAGAAGTATATTCTAGGACCTGAAGGACTCACTCAGCCAGATTCACTTCTGATTTTGAGAATGCTGTGAGAGACAAATGCAAAGCAACCACTCCTCCTTTGCACAGGCTGTTCTGCCTGGATCCTCCTGCTCATCCATGGAGGACGATGGCCAAAGTCCTCCAACTCCTGCCATCTTCCCACCCAGGAGTGAAGAAGCAGAAGTGTTCCCCCAGCAAGGAGCAAATGGCAGCTCTCCTCATGGAGCCTCTGATACCTTTGTCGTCCCATCGCCTCACAGGACTGAAGCCACAATTTTCAACTAGCACCCCCTGCTGCCTGCCCAGTGTCAGTCATGTGATATTATCTAAATACACAATTGCCCTGGTGGGCCTTATGGTCTATACTCAAAATGCTCTGGACATACAGACCACTGCTATAAAGTAATCTGTTAATGCTTTCATTAGCAAGGCTAGGCAGGAAGAAAACAATTGGCTAGAAGCTAGACTTGTCCTCGAGTCCCACAGCATTCCTCACACCATTCAGAGAAACATCCCCTCACAGATCAGAAGCCACACTCATCTGAGCCCGCACCAGCTCAAAAGTATCTCCATAGCCTTGGATGAAAAGAATGCCACACTCTAGGGTCAGTGTCAAATATGAAAGTACTAAAATTTTACAGCAGAAATATCTTCAAATACAGAAAAAAAAAAAAAATGGGCAGCATAGGCATCCTAGCCACATCACCCAGAGGACAGCATAACCAAGGTTCTGGTATGTGTATACACATATACATATGCATATACATACATATACATACCCTCTAATCCGTATGCTTAAAAAGTTAAAATTCATCCTTTATATAATCTCTACTCCACTTTTTCCTAATATAATGTTGTAAACAGGCCCCCACACTGCTCAAAATCTACAAAATCAAACTCTCAAAGACTTTAGTATATGAATGCACCATAATTCACTTTAATTATCTTCTCTAGTGAGGTGGTCACTTTCTAGCCAAATATTCTTGCATAAAAATCTTGAGTACATCTTCATTTGTCTCACCAGAATAGATTTATGCAAGTGCAATCACTAGTTCAAAGGATTAAAGCTATTTTAAGTTTCTAGTTATCAACTCCCCTATAGAAATACCCTGGTCAGTCTCCAGTTCCACTAGAAATGCATAAGTAACAGTTTTAACACATGCTGGCCAGTTTTGGGTTTTGTCATGTTGAAGTTCTTGGGCATAGTTGCCAAAATGTCATATACACTCTGGTGGCAGAATGTTATAATATTCCATGTGCCCTCTGCAATGTCTGCACACAACAATACCTGCTTCATACCTTTTATGACTTGAGACTCTTTCATACCGTTAAAAGTTACTGAGGTTGGGCTCATATGTGTTAACATCTTGCAGTGTGTAGCATATTATAAATTGTATCTGAGAACAGGTTGAATTTTTGAATTTCTCTTAAAATAACAAAAATAACTATTCAAACTGCATGAGTATATAGACAAGCAGCAGCATCTCCTGCAGAAAGACAGTTTAGTGCAAAGGCTACATTTTAGATCCTCCCATCTGCCTCTACAGTCTATCTAGCAGATAGGGTAATGTACATCATGTGACTTCTGGAAAACTCAACTGGAGTTGTAAGAACATGGGAATGGTTTTGCCTTCATTATCCTCCTGGAAAGGGTCATGGAGGCGCACCCCAGGGGTTCCTGGACCAGACTTTGAGCACTGATGTTCTAAGTCAAACAATCTCCAAGACCCAAGAGAATGACAACTTACAGAGAATTCTTTTTTCTTTTTTAATTAACTCTATAGAGTTTTCACAAATCTCCCCCAGTCCAAACTCCTTTCCTCTCCAGACCCTTTGAAGTTCACTCCAGCTTCCTACATAAAGCTGCCTCATGCTCCCTGCACTCTGGCAAACTTTGCTTTCTCTGCTCTCCTCTGGGTTTTTTTATCTCTGCTGCACAATTGACCTACACCCTCTGATTCCCACAGTCATTTGTCCCCACCAAAGCTATAAGCTTCTTGAGGTCAGGGATGAGAACTTTGGCACACACTTTGGTCCATAATTGATTTCTCGGAAGGCTGCCACCCTAAGCCATGGTAGCAATCAAGTAACTAATATTTGCATAGGGCTTTCTCTGAGACACTTTCTCTTGGATTATTTGATTCTCATAGTGACACTCTGGTGTAGGTATTTCATCTCTTTCATAAAAATTCAGAAACAGAGACTCAGAAAAGTTAAGAGACAGCAAGTCACAATGCAGGGACTTAAACCTGGTCAGTCATCTAGGTTCTACTGAGGTGGCCACTAGTGTAAGCAACAGCAGTTGAGCACCTGCATCTCAAGTTACATGTGAGAGGGGTTTTGCCTGCTCAGGGTGGAAGAGGGCACGCTCTATCAGAAGGCAATCGAGTATTTTTTTTGGGGGGGGTGGTGAGACAGGGTTTCTCTGTGTAGTTTTGCGTCTTTCCTGGAACTCCCTTTGTAGACTAGGCTGGCCTTGAACTCACAGAGATCTGCCTGCCTCTGCCTCCCAGTGCTGGGATTAAAGGAGTGCGCCACCACCGCCCGGTGGCAATCGAGTATTTTTTTAAAGGAGTATTTGAATTGATAATTGAGATAAAATCCCTGCTCCTCTACTTATTAGTAACATACTACCAAAATCACCGCCTAACCTTTTGGGGCATCAGTTTTCTTATCTCTAATATGGGTATAACAATTAGCCACTGAGTAGAGTTGTTAGGAGAGTTCTTTGATGAAAATCTACACTAAGCACCTGGCAAGAGTCAGGTCAGTTCTTTGATAGAATCTCGGTCCCCTCCTATGGCTATCAGACCACCATTCTCTACTTCCCCTATTTCCCATTCGGAAAGGATGGTTTAATGAAATGGAAACAGGCACTTCCTATACTCTGAGCACCTTGAATACCAAACACAATGGTATTTTATCTCAGACAACTTGATCTGGAGTCCTTGGAACATAGATGATGCAGAAGTCCAGACCAAAAGGTGCTCACTGCCAACCTAGGCCAGAACCTGCAGGTCTATTAGCTGTGGATCCAGTCCCCCACATCCCACTCTGTTCCATACACAAAGTCATTCCTCCAGCCCATGTCCTCTTGGAGTCACTGGACTTCAGCACCTGTTCTGAGATGGGCTGCTCCCTAGTGAAAGACAGTGTTCAATTAGACAAGTCAAGGAGTTGAGCAGAGCCAAGGCTCCCATCAGGAGAGCAGAATCACTCAGCCAGTTGACAAACATTGAAGCTGGCAGAAGCATGATCCAAATCAACTGTAGCAGTCCAAACTTAAGCATCCAGTAAGCTCTGCAAGTTCTGCTCTGACGGGTTTCTGGAGTCTTCTTGTTACAGACATTTCTTGTTTCCAATTAAAAATAACACTTCCCAGTTTTATGACTCTCTATCTGGAAGATGAGAGGGTTGGACTCAATGACCTCAAAAGACCCCTGCCATGCCAACATTTTGTGCATCTGATCTTGTTCCAAATGGTTTCTGGCAGCTTCCAAAATGTAGATCTGTGTTCCAAGGATGCAGATCTGACACCACTGAGAACCCACTGATGTTCTAAAAAAAAAGAAGAAGAAGAAGAAGAGGGGGCAGGAGGCAAAGCAAATGTATTTGGAATCTACATGGTGCTGCCCAGAAGTTAATATGCCTATGACCACCCAATCATTGCACAAGTGAGATCCATCAGAAAAGATCATATGGATTTGGAGAGACATGCTCGGCTCCTACAAAACAATCAGAGAGCAAAACATAAGTGAGTCTCGGAGGCTAAAGGCTAACAGATAATATTAAAAACCCAAAAGGTGTGCCCTAGAAATGGTGTCATAGAACACATGGAGGATTATTTGAGATACTTCTTTTCTAGACTTCTAGAAAGAGTGGAGGTAAAGAAAGGGCTTGAGGAACCAGTTAGTAGTGATGAGAGGGAATAAAAGGTGTAATTAAACAAGACTTTACATTTATATGCCTCTCATTCCTTGGCATGCTATACTAACTCTTCTACTATTAGCAAATAAATAAGCAAATAAAAATGAGCAGAGAGAAATGAGTAGTTAGAACAATTGCAGAGGACAATAGCTGAGTGTGCAAGTTGCCAATTCAGAGACATGGCTTAAAATCCTGGCTCGACACCTCATCACTGTGTAGTGGGAGACAAGGTTAGTAACGCCCTTCAGTTTTCTCATCTGTAAAATGGGTGGAACTGTCTTAACTAAGTACACCACAGAGCTTTTGAGAACCCAATGAAGGAAAGTACAGAGAGTGCCTGTCATATCAGGACAGGTATACAATAGGCTCTTAACAAATGGTGGTCATAATTAATATGATGATGGTGGTCTTGGCATTGATGACAATATGAACGTTATAACAGTACCAACTGGCAGCAAGGGAGTTCTTGGAAAGGAAAATATGACTTCATGAAAAGAGATTAAGTGGAGATTGAGTACTAGGAAGCCAACAGAATGTCATGCATGTCCAGAAGCTTGAAGCTTAAAAAATGTAAACCTCTCAAATCGAGGAAATGGGCCAGGACTAAAAGAGGCTTTCTATACAGGTTTAAGAGGGAGGTGAGTTTAGATAAGCAATGCCTTCTAATGAGCTTGTACTTATCTTGTGATGAAGGAAGACACCAGGCCTTGCTGAATAGGGTAGAAACACCAGAGCCTGTTTGGAAAGACTGATCTGTTGGGGGCATATATGACAGTCTGGGGAAGTATGTCCTCCTCGAGCTGGAGAACCTTATCAGGTGTCCATTTCACTAGGCTGGGTGACAGTGGGCTGGAAGGAGCAAGAGGGAGCAAAGAACAATGCTATTGCTTACTTCACATAGAGAGAGGCCGGAAGGAGAAACAGGGAAGGAAAATTTAAAGATGTCCACATGCCTACAAGAATAGAGTCACCATTAGCAGGAATGAGAGTGGAGCCAACTTCTCTGTAACAGACTACAAACTGCCTGTGAGTAAAAGGAGAATATTCTGGGCTGTATCCCCTAACATTTGGAGCCTGAAGACAGATGAAAAGACAAAGAAGGATGTGATTTCCAGCAAAGTCAGATCCTGGGAGACTCAGAGCACACATCTCACCATACTCAAGTCCACTGAAAACCAAAGGCCCTGGCTTCTGTTCCCAGATCAGCTAGTTATTGGTCGTCCTAGAAATAGGAAAGTCAAGAAGGTCACAGTACTCCCAGCAGCTGACAAACGGATAAAGAGTATACTAGCCTAAAGCATGGCACATGGAATTCGACCCACATGTCTATCATTACATCAAATCTCAGCATTGGAATGATGGCAAGATGTCCAAGATGTTTGATGGATGAAAGAAAACATTCTGTGCCACCACAGTTCTCTGCCCTGTGAAACCGCTGTCCCAGAGAGTAATTCCCTTTCCCTTCCCTTTCCTGACCTACTTTGTGGAAACAGTGGAGAGCTAAGTAGTTGTCATTTTCTGGGTTATCAACATTGGCCATGCAATTCATCAGAGGTGCAGGAGCATAAAAGAAAAGTTAGGCAAGACTTTCTAAAAACAGTGAGAGTTGGGCAGTTGCTATATTAAGCCCTTGAATACGGATGAGAAAACCTTGCATGGATGCTCCATTTCTTGAAGTTCAAGACACCATGTAGCTACTTCATCTGTCTCTGGCCCGAGACCCTCTCTCCTGAATGGGGCCTATCTGCAATCCTAGTCTACCACATCTGGATCTCTGAACAGCTGGATTTCACCACCACATGGCAGGACTATCACATAAAGGAAATGTGTAAATCTGTTGTTTTTAATGTGCCAGGTAAGCGGAACCTTCCATTTAAGAGCTCGTTACTATAACACATAGTACAGCATCATATCCAAATGCATCTCTCTGGAACATCCAGTCTGTCGCATATAAAACACATTTGGGTTTTATAGGAAGCTGTTGTTTCATTCTTTGACCCAGAAATCAATCAACAACTGTTTAGTGAGTGTCTGTGTTATGACGGGGTGTGATGGTAGGTGCTACAAAAGTATAGAACACCTTGGGAATAGCAAGTAGACATTTTGGCTAGAGAACAAAGTGAACAGAGGAGCGGGATGGGCAAATATACATCTCAGAGACTTGAGGCAGTAGCAAACGCCACCGGAATTTAAACAATTCAGTACTCAGTTGCCATATTTATTACTTATCCCCTACTCCAATGACGCCCAGTGGTGATGGGAGTGCAAGAGGGGTGCTACTACTGCATTGTGTGCTTCAAAACCCAAATCCTCCATCTCAGCTCGCATTCCCTTTTATACCTGAGTTCTCAGTTGGCCTTGTAGATGAAAAATGGAGAACATGAGAGATGCTGTGGGGGTTTGGAGACCGGAGTGGAAATCACACCTATGTCTTCTTGACCTCTTTAACAGAGATTAAGTCATAGGATGGGTTTGTGATGCTTCCTCTGCACTGCCAATTTGACTGGACCTAAAATCACCACAGAGGCACACCTTTTAGGATGCCTCTAAGGATGTTTCTGGAAAGTCACTTCTAACTGAAGTGAGAAGAATACTCTGAATGTAGGTACCAAAGTCCCATGGGCTGGAGTCCTAAGCTGAATCAAAGGGAGGAAAGCTTGCATGTTCATCTCTCTCTGCCTTCTAACAGTGAATGTAATGTGACCTGCTTCTTCCTGTTCCCACCTCCATCACTTCTCTGATGCAGTGGGCTGCATCCCATCTGTGAGCCCAAATAATCCTTCCAGCTTAATATACTTTTGTCTGGCACTTTGTCACAGCAAATAAAAAAATAGTGCAGAGTAACTGATGCAGGTAATTACAAAGGTTGACAAGCACAGTTCAGATATTCACCCTGAATGCAGGTTCAGTGGACATCTAATCAAGGGTCCATCACAGGAATAGATTGTAGGGGTTCCAGAAATTTAAATTATGATTTCTGTCCTTCTCATAAAAACAGTAGCTAGCTATAGCTAGTAAACTTCTGGTCCACACGGAGACTGGATTAATATGAGACATCAAGGAATACATCACACCCACTAAAATAAAAGGAACTGTGATTTTTGAATATACAGTATTATATATATATATATATAATTAGTTATTTATTTACCAAATAAAGCTTCTAGCTTCCCTGACACCAGTCTTAATGCTCAGAATATAACCTTGAAAGAATATAAAGTATGTGTCACACACTTACTATCATGTTTACTTCATCCTAGTATTTCAACAAAGAAATTTGGTTCACAGGGGCCAAATGCATTGCTAAAGTTCACTTCTCACAAAGTATCAAAATGAGTGTTTGAAACCAGGTTTCCTAGACAACAGAACTCGGATTCTTTTCCAAGTATCAGCCTGGCTCCTCAAAAGCACTTCACAGAGCCAGTGAGACATGATACCTAGAAGACAAGGCAGACCTCTGGTTGTGCTAAGCAACAGGCAGCAACCCAGGACTTGGATTGCTACCTCTGTGTTCCACCTGTGATAGAGTGAGCATGTGAAGTGATGGGCAACAGATAGCTGAGCACGTCTTCACCAAGGCTGGCTGGCTGGCAAGAGCCGTCCAATACCGACAAAAGTGAGATGAAATAAAATTTTCTCTCTACCGCTAATACTGACTTCAAAAATTACACAAACATCCCACAGTTTACCAAACTATAAAATAGATGAGAAAGGTGGTGGGTTAGATGGAAGAGAATGGTGCCAAAGAAGTAGAACATTGGATGGAAATAAATCTCCACAATGGGGAAATTACATGTCCTTAAAGAAAAATACACTGAGGGACAGAGAGGTGACTGAGTGGGGAAAGGTGCTTGCTACCATGCCCGACCACCTGACTGTATTCCTCAGAACTCAAACAGTGGAGGAAGAGACCAAACCCCTACCGGGTTGTCATGGACCCTCCATATGCATGTCATTGCATGCATGGCATGGATATGCACACACACAGACATCTGGACACACACATACACACACAAATATAAAAACGAACAGTAAGAATGCCTTGATAACTTCAACTCTCTATGAATTGCTTTTTGAAATATCTTATATGTTTTGGTAGAACTCTTCTTAATAACTGGGTATATTATGATATAAAAAGTCTTTCATATTTTTTAATAATCTCCAATGTCAATGCCAAGAGTTCCATGTTTACATATTCATTTCTTTGGATTAAACAATAAGCATTCCTTGGAATCACTGACCATTTTAGTGACCAACTACACTATATGTGTTAAATGTATGATGCTCTCATGTGGGTTATTTTAATAGATGATTGTTTTACAAGATATGAGGCCCTAGTAACCACAGACTAAAAATACGATGTGGTAGGACAGATTCTGGGCAGGATCCAAACATGTGAGCCTAGTGTTAAACCTACCACCTACCCTCAGCTTGCTCTCCACAGCTCCGGTCACATTACTGGTATGCTACACCAGGGAAAAGTAAACTTTTGTTGCACCAAGCAATCTAGTAAATATTGTAGGCTTTCTGAGATGACCCAAATCTGCCACCCCAGCAAAGATGTAGGTAGAAATGATAAACTAATAAATGAGGATGATCAAGCTCTACTTTATTTATAGACAGCGCATTTTAAGATATTACAATTTGTGTTTTATATTTTTCCACTATTATTATTATTATTATTTAAAAGCCTGTCTGCTGACCCTGCCTTTAGCCCCTGCCTATGTGCCTAATCCCTACCACAAGCCCCCACCTCCTCTTAGACCACACAACCTTTCTTCCTACTTAGAAGCACCAAAACTCAAATGGCCTCTTAGAAAGAAATATTTCTGCACCTAACACTTGACTCAGAGCTCTGCCTTCTTTGAACCTCTACCTATCTTAACCATCCCAAGCCCAGGGTCCATATCCTGCCTGGCATTTTGTCTTTGATGGCTGGCATGCTTCTCTGACTCACAGTGGCTGTTGTGGCAGTATATCAAACTAAAGGGGTTGTCAAACATCGTGATTCTGCATACCTTAAAAGACATGCAGTTTAAGGACTGGCAAGCTACACTTAGCAAAATGGCTGAGCATTCTAGCTCCTATGTGCATGATGCTCAAGCTGGGCTTCTTCCAGAAGGGGACTAAAAGGACCTACCACTTTAGTGCTTTGTAACAAGATCAGTGAGAAGCATGTGACCTACAAAGAAGAAATGAGATACCTACAAAGCAGTAGAAAGATGCACCAAACCCATGTGGACAATGCAATCTGGCCATGCGCATGTGGCTATAATAATGTTGCCTAAAGCAACAGTTTACCTCCAGGTTGGAAAATGGCAGTAATAAAAAATACATGAGAACTGGCCAGATAGATAAACCCCAGCCCAAAAAGAAAGTACTCTGACTAAGGGGAAAATGAAAGATAAATATTTGTATACATATATTAAAAAGGTATTATCTTCTACAACACATTTCTTTGAAGTTACAAATCTATGGTTTCTCTTTATTCCCGTTAGAGGGAAAAACAAAAACCCTGAGATTTATGAGCAGTGTTGTTTATTTATAATCCAAGAACTCTCCTCATACCATATGGTTGTGAAATTTACAGAGAGACAAAGTGAGAGGAAATTGCCTGCTTAATTCAATGACTCTGGCAAAGCTAGCAGTCAGGGAGAGCATCCCAAAAGCTTCCTCCAACACATGCGTCAGCATGTAAGGCATGGAGCCATGCATGTGAGGGAGCAGAGGGAGTCCTTGTCCCTCCAGCAAAAACCACAGCTCAGCGGGGTAGAACAGCTAAGAAGTTGCACTCACTTCCACCTCCATGCACACTATAGAGATGCAGAGGCCAAGAGGAAGAAAGAAGAAGAGACTGAGAGTGAGTGATGCTGTGGCAGGCAGCGATCTGGACCACTGGAAATGTGTACAGTATTAGTCTTTCTTTGAAAAGAAAAATACACATGATCTCTGTAACATGAATCTTAAAAGGCCTTATAAATAAAATCTAAATAAATAAATAAATAAATAAATAATAAAATCAAACCTGAGCCAGGTATTGGGGTGAATGCTGGAAGATCAGAGAAGCAGAACAAGCCACAGCCACCTCACCTTGCCAATTCCTCAGCTGACTGAAAGCCTCTGAGTCCTCATTCAGAATGGGTTTCAGATGAATTGCTGCTAAAAAGCCTAAAAGCTTAGCCAGGCTCTAGTTCCTGGTCCTCATGCCTTATATACCTTTCTGTTTCCTGTCATCACTTCTTGGGATTAAAGGTGTGTGTCACCATGCCTGGCTGTTTCCAGTGTGGCTTAGAACTCACAGAGATCCAGATGGATCTCTGCCTCCAGAATGCTAAGATTAAAGGTGTCTGTGCCACCATTTTCTGGCCTCTGTTTATCTAATGGCTGTTCTGTTCTCTGACCCCAGATAAGTTTATTAGGGTGCACAATATTTTGGAGGACACAACACCACCACAGTCTCTACAGTGCTTTTGCGTCCCTTATTTTCTCCTGGTGCCAATGAGAACAAGGAAAGAACTTCCGGATCAGTCTCAGTTGCTCAGTGTTCCTTACAAAGAGGAGTGGTAGCTGGCTGTCCTTAAGGAACAAGACAAAACTCTACGCTGATGGTCCCTTTCCACTGTTCTGCACATTACAATTTCAAATTTGTGACAATTGAGAAGAAAGGAAAATGTTGGCACTAAAAACTTGATATGCAAATGATAATAGCATCTGGGTAGGGAAAGGAATTGTAAAGGGAGAAAAATAAGAAGGATATAATGGAGTTGGATAGGGAAGTAACTCAGTGGTAGAGCACTTATCTAGCATTTATGAGGCCCAAATTTTAACTCACAGAACAATTCTGAAGGAAAATGGCATGGTGAGCCATGGCAGAGGGAAATCTCAGGTCTACCATTTCCTGCAAGCTCTGCAGACAACATGCCATCACCCACTGAATGTCCATACCATGCAGGGGCCCTGCACCTGCTACATGCAATATCCATTGCCTTTTCATATCCACATGGCTGCTCATGTGGGTCACCTCACAAAATATTATATAACTCCCCAAAATTTATCTAGCTCCAGCATTTTCTGTGATCTACAGTGCCACACTTCTAAGTGTTATGCAATGAACTATTGCCCTTGGAGTCCCAGGACACTGGGATTGAGCTCATTGCTTCTCTCGCCACAGTTCTCTTAGACAGTCTTTCACTTCACTACCTCTCCTTTCCATTCTCACTTTAGTGATGATGACAAACCCTACAGCTCTCCCATGTTTCCCTCTCCTTCATCTCTAATCTCTGCCAAGATCCATTAGCTATGCTGCAGAAATACGTCATTCACTGGCCCTTCTCTCTTCTTCTGCACAGCCCAAACTCAACGATGTAACCAGCCTGATAGGCTGCTTGGGATGCTCCAATACCCCCCTTACCTTGTTGCCCACCTCTGACTGCCCTGCTCCTGCTGCAGGTTTCTCAGTAGCATTGTGCATGCCCTCCTAATACTCACTGAGGGTCACAGAGTCATTTTCCAGCTCGAGGACCTTCATGGTTGCACATTTCCTGTATAATACAATTGGAATTCAATAGCATGCCTTCATTCACCATCATCATGATCACTGCTCATCCCTAGTCCAGTACATTATGTGCAGTTGAATCCCACAATATTCAATGATTAAAGGAATGGCAGATGAAAAATACTGAGAATAGAAATGTCTCCCCCGCACCTCTCGCTGAGAAACACTGTGGTGGTAGACAGGACTGATGGGCTTATAAAACCGAGTGGATTTGACAGTTATGAGTGTGTAAAACAGTGATAAGAAAGCACAAGGTAGAGAAAAGAAAGAAGTAGACACTGAAGTTCATAACAAGGAACAGAGATGAAGCCCAGTCAGTCAACAGCCAAAATAATTAAGGACTCCCTGCTCCTCCAAAAGAAATCTATGAATAAAACAGAAGGACCTCAGAAAGTCAGGCAACAGTAATTTATGGCCAGGGAGTGGACAAAGCTAAATAAGATGAACCCGTCAGTGAAGAGTGTGGGAGAAGGGAAGAATTGAACAGGCACTGATGAGAGACATAAACCTGCTGCAAGAGAAACACTGAGGTCCTCACGAAGATGCACAAAGATGCACATCAGAAAAGCAGGTGTCTGCCAAGACCATGGGCAGCCAACCTCTGTCAGGGTTGGAAACAACTGGCAAAGCAAGGTGCTGCTCATCCCACCATTGAGACCCCCTTTCCACACACATAGGGGCCTGGAAGGAAAGGAGCCCCCTGCCACAGAAACAGACTCAGCAAGAACACACACCAAAAAAAAAAAAAAGTTTCATATCAGCAGATTGGATAACCAAGTCAGTCAGGGCACAAAGGAGAGTAGGGGTGACAAAGGCTTGTCACCTCTCAGAGCCATTGAAAACCATAGTGCATGCTACAGGCAGAGTCCCCAAACCTGAGAATCATTGCACAGGTGACATCAAACTGGGGTGAACTATACTCTAGGTAGAGATTTGATTGCCAGACTGACAAGGTAAACAGGATGGGAATTGTTCTAAATCCTTCTAGGCTCAAAATGAGGTTATGCCTCACACAGTGATGCTCTGGGGACTATTTGATGGCTTTGTAGGCTCAGCTCTGCAAGTCCCTGCTGAGGATCCACATCAGTGTCACATTGTGACACTATTTCATAAACACTGAATACTTCTCCAATGTCCTTGGGACAAAAATCAACCAGTCCACAAGCTGTGAAAGAGCAGACAAAGCCTAGGATCCAGCGAGGTAAGCAGTAAAAAGTAGAAGGTAGATGGTGAACTAGATAGTGACAACTAAAGTTAAAAAGTCAACTGGAATTATTAATTGAAATGAAAGAGGTGAAAGGGATTGAAGAGAGTGAAAGAGGGTAACAAGTACTAAGGAAAGCTACTATCCACGTTAGCCATGAAGGATGAAGTCATACAAAGAGGCCAGGAAGAATTCTGCAGTGAGAGTAGCTTGTAGAAGGGTCCTGAGGCAGGAAAGACACTTAAAGAATTTTGAAAATCTTTTAAGGCTCAAGTACAAGAGCAAGAAGAGACACAAGTGCTAAGACTACCCTGCATGCCACACCAGGAAGTCACTAACCCCCAGAGCCAGAAACTGACATGTATGAAATGCATTCTGTTGTCTCAAGGACATGCCTCAGGTAATATTCACCTTTCTTGACACTGGCTTAATTGGGTATTAAAGAAGACATATGCACTTCTAACTCTAGATAAGATAAAGGGACATGAAAAGAGTTCCAGAAAAATAAGATGCATAAAATAATGATTTTTTTCACTGAACATCATACAATAAAGAGGTGAGGCCCCAAAGGACAGAAACGAAATAAAGTTCACAATTGCCCTAGACCACTATAGGAGTTTCTAGGACACATGCACAGAAAGGAAGCTGAGGTGAGGCCACTACCATTTGTGTAGCAGATGGAACAGGAGAGTCTAGCAGGCAAATGTATCTAAATTTTACAATATCTATATTCATCTAGAGACAGTCCTGGAGAAGTAAAAAATGCATGTGTAAGGTGAATTCCAGATGTGTGAGGAATACCCCTCAGGTCTTCAACTGAGTACTGGTCAGCATGGGGAGGAACCCTAAAAACAACTTAAGACAGTTACAGAAGTTCAAAGAGGGCCAATAATGGCAATGTTTCTATCAGTCACAGTGGCGACCCTCATAAACTGTGTGGTGTCTAATAGAAAACCACAGTGAAATTCTGCCTTGTTAGTGGAGCAAACGTTAAACCCTAGCACAAATACTATTTGGTTCATGACTAATAACTCTGAAAAGCAGCAGCTAAAGAATGCAGTTGTTCAAAGTAACGATGTTGTCAAGAACAAAGCTTAACAATATTTATAAGAATTCAAAAATCCCCAGTAACCAGAAATGAAGCCACAATATGTGACATTTGATTTAAAAAAAATTGTTATCGAAAGATGCAGAAATGTATAGTCCAAAATAAGGAGAAAAATCAAACAGTCTAAACCATCTATTGTCAGTTTGAGGAATTTTCCTGCTATCTCCCACCTACGAAAATTAGTCATTGTCTGGAGAAAATTTTAATTATCATAACTAAAAAGTTTTTGTATCTCCTGGAAGACAGAAATAATACTAAAATTTCTACAATGTACAGGAAATCCCCCCACAACAGAAACTAGCCAATACCAATATTATTACTCCTGAGAAAACTTGTTCTAAACTAGTGAAGAAATGACATATTAGTTATTAAGTCAACAAGTGTCCTTGTTGACACTGAGACAGTTAACATTATTACTTATGTTAAAGAAATTAGAGAAAAGACATACATGCTCAGTAGAGACATGAAATACAGACCAATGACATAAACAAAACTCTAAGAGTCGAACACTACAATCCATGAGGTGAGAAGTCACTGTATGGGGTTAGTGGCAAACTAGGCCTTGCAGAGGAAGGTTATGAAATGAACATGTGGCTATACCAACCATACAGTTAAAGAGAAAATAAACAGGATAGCCAATGCAGGCTTCAGAAGTAGAAGAATTGGAGGCAGGAAAAAAGATTTTAAGAAAAATGATGGCTGGCTATTTTCAAATTTTTTAAAAACTGTAAGTTCATATCTAAGAAACATGAACATTCCAAATGTAAGAATCATGGATTTTTTTTTAAGATTTATTTTATTTATTATGCATACAGTATTCTGCCTGCATGTGTCCCTGCAGGCCAGAAGAGGGCACCAGATCTCATTACAAGTGGTTGTGAGCCACCATGTGGTTGCTGGGAATTGAACTCAAGACCTCTGGAAGAGCAGTTGGTGCTCTTAACCACTGAGCCATCTCTCCAGCCGGAATCATAGATTTTTTTTTTTTAAAAAGCAAAGCAATTACAATCAAACTGATCATCACCAGCATTAATTATAAGGACGAAGAACAAAAAAAAATGCACTGTGCAGCAGACAGTAGGTGTTTGGTTTGTGTCATTTCTATTTGTTTCTGTAGATTCACTGAATGAATCTCTAGATCATTGGTTCTCAACCTCCCCAATGCTGCAACCCTTTAATACAGCTCCTCATGCTGTAGTGATCCCTAACCATAAAATTATTTTCATTGCTACTTTATAGCTGTAATTCTGCTACTGTTATGAATCATAATATAAATATCTGATATCCAGGATATCTGATATATGCCTCCCAAAGGGGTCATGACTCACAGATTGAAAAGCACTGACTAGAAATAATGTAAATAAAATAAAGTCCATTTAAAAATGTATTATTATAGGTGGTGGTGGTGCACATCCTTTAATCCCTTAATCCCATCACTCAGGAGGCAGAGGCAGGTGGATTCCTGTGAATTTGAGGCCAACCTAGTTTACAGAGCGAGTTCCAGGACAGGCTCCAAAGCTACACAAAAAAACACTGTCTTGAAAAACCAAAAAAAAAAAAAAAAGTATTATTATTAGAAAATGTCACACGTTTATACAATGCACCTTGATTATATATATATATATATATATATATATATATATATATATATATATATCCCTACTCCTTCCTTCCTCAAACTTCCCAACCCAATTTCACATCCTCTTTATTGTTTTCGAACCCAGTGAGTCTAGGTAATGCTGCCCATATGTGCATGGGTGTGGGGTCATCAACTCGGGTACCAGCAACATACTAAAAGTACTAAAACTGCCAATCAAACTGTTACCTAACAAAAACTTCTTTGGCAAGCAAACATTAAGTCTTTATGAAAAAAATCTCTGTGTGATTTTTTTTATTTACATGAAAGTTTTTTATATAAAGTTTATAAAATAATGAATAAAAATAGCTAAAAGTCTACTGTTATCCCCACCATCCCTTGGAAACTTGTACTGCACCTTCTGGTACCATGAAAGCTATGCTGCCTATGATCCACAACAAAGACCAGCACAGAATAACAACCTTAAGAGTTCAATAGAGAACACTAATATCTTGGGGGTAACTAACAGCATTGGACTGAAGGTCTGCTCAAAAAGAGGGAAATCATGCCTAGTTCTGAAAACCTAGCCAACTACCCAGAGCCAGTGGGATCATGGATCTAGGACGAGAACCTATAACTGCCATTTCACTAAGACAGCATAATTCTGCATTCTAAATAATTACCTTTATGCTCACAGATAAATATTGCTCTCACCCCTCATCAAAGAATTCTCTCTGCAACTCAAAGACACTATAACAAAAAACCACAGCTGCTAAGATTACAAAGAACAAGGAACTGTGTGGTGTGCAGGCCCAAATGATCCATCTACGACACAACTCCTGCACCTAAGACTCAGGAAACATCGAGGAAGAGCAGGATGTAAAGAGGACACGAGCTAGTGGAATAGGATGTCTGTTGTGAATCGCACCTCTTAGAAATGTCAGTGAATCAGCAGAGCTGGGCACACTGAGCCTAGGCAGGTCCACCTTAAGTTGAGGGATGTGGGGATGTGGGGTGGCTAAGGAGGGAGGGGTGGAGGGTGGGAGGAGGGAGGAGGGGACATCTGTGGGTGGTATGTAGAGTGAGTAGAAAATTTCTTAATAAAGAAAAATGAAAAAAAAAGAAAAAGAAAGAAAGAAATGTCAGCAAAGCTACACCCATGAAGTTTCAACAACATGTCTTCCTAAACAAGACTTGAACAAGGATGACACCATCATACATGCTAACATGGAAGGGGGAAATCTTACGGGGCTCTATTTAACCCTAGACAAAGAAACTACAGGCAACTAAGGAATGCTGAGAATGGGAGAAATAATATTCTCCACGCAATAGGTTCCAAATTGGTTATCCAACACCAAGTCATATACATGTAGGTCACATTATATGGAGCAAATATCTGTAGTACAAAAAAATTTACTGAAGACAGTAGAATGAGACCCTGTCGAAATCTGAATCTACACAAAGGTATAGAGATCAGACATGGTAATTACATGGATGAATATATGTTTCTGATTGTTTACTCTTTTTAAGATGAATGTTATATAAAAATTCCACTATATTGAGACATTTACAACATACAGAAAAGGAAAATTCAGAGCTACAATATTCCAGTGGCAACAAGAAGAAAAATAAAAATACACTTTTATAAGGTTCCTGTACCGTAGAAGAAATGATACTTGAATCTAACCTGTTATTAGTTTAAAATGTATAACATAAACCTTAAATCAATCTCTAAACTAATACAATAAAGGGTTTTATCCAATAAGGTAAAAAAGAAGTTAGGAGATTAAAATAATCAATCCAAATGAGGTATAAAATAAATAAATATCAAACAAAGAAAACGAGCAAACAGAAAATAAAGAATAATATAATGGACCTTAATCTACACACAATAATCACATTAAGTATAAATTGTCTAAACACTCCAATTAAAAGGCAAATTTTATATAAAACGGCCAGACCCAACATTATACAAATTGGATAAAAGTAATGTAATGTAAATGTAAAGAAAAGTTTTGTAGGAATCCAAGGAGAGAGCAAAGTGACTCTAACAATATCAGAAAAGTCTATTTTGAAATAACAAAACTAATGTTCCCCAAAATATTGTGCACCCTAATAAACTTATCTGGAGTAAGAGACAGAACAGCCACTAGATACAAAGGTTAGAAAATGGTGGCACTCACACCTTTAATCCTTGAACTCCAGAGGTAGAAATCCCTCTGGATCTCTGTGAGTTCAAGGCCACATTGGAAACGGCCAGGCATGGTGACACTCGCCTTTAATCCCAGAAAGCGAGCCTTTAATCCCAGGGAGTGGTGGTAGAAAGCACAAAGGTATATAAAGCGTGAGGACCAGAAACTAGAAGCATTTGGCTGGTTAAGCATTCAAGCTCTTAGGTTTTGAGCAGCACAGTTCAGCTGAGAGCCATTTGGATATGAGGACACAGTGGCTTCCAGGCTGAGGAAACAAGACTAGCTGAGAAGTTGGCCAGGTGAGGTTAGCTGTGGCTTGTTCTGCTTCTCTGACCTTCCAGCATTCACCCCAATAACTGGCCTCAGGTTTGATTGTATTAATAAGAATGTTTAAGATTCATGCTACAACATTTTCTAATGATAAAGTAGTCAATCTGTGCAAAAGACATCATAGTCCTAATGTTTATGCATATTTCAACAAATCTCTAAAAGGTGTGAAGTGAAACAAGTCAGGGTCAAAGCTAATATCCAACCATGGTATTTTTTATTGATTTTGATAAGTGGCTATTTCCTAAGGCACCCACATGTCTCCCTGATAATCTCCATTGCTGCATTAAAATCTTCCCTCCACCCCAAAACTCCATACAACACCGAGCCGCCTGGTCCAGTCTTACCCTTTTAGCTCACTTTGTTTCGACTGGTTGGTGCCCTGCCACACATATTTTAACTGTTTTAAATAGAGCTTTTGGGCTTGGATAAATGAAAGTAATCTCCAAATTTCTACTTCCAAGGTTTTACCATCATGTTGATTCAATTTGGTTTAAGTAGAGGAAAAATTGTGTATGAGGGCAGAGTGACTAAAAATAGAGAAACAAGAATGGGTAACATTTTGCCAGACTTAGTGGCACAGCGTTTTAATTCCAACTATGTAGGAGGCCGAAGTTCAAGTTCAAAGCCAGCCAGGGTAACTTATTGAAACCTATCTTAAAATAAAATAATCCAAAAAGGAGTGGGAATATAGTTCAGTGTTATAATGCTTGCTTAATATGTTCCAGGTTACAGATTCTATCTGTAGTACACACACACACACACACACACACACACACACACACATACACACACACATACACACACACACATACACACACACACATACACACACACATACACACACACACACACACACACACACACACACACACACACGCACACACATGCACACATACACACAAATGGTTGATGTCTTCACATTATTAGGAACTAGGATTTCTTACACTGGGCCACTTTGAATTGCCACTCTCCGATGTAAAGTCTGATGTATAATAGACAAGTACAATCAAGCTCAGTTCTTGAGATCAGACAGCATGTAAGTCTTTTAGCCTAACTACTTGGCTGGTCAACTTTGCTCTAGTAGTAGCATGGGATTTATGGATTTGATTTCAAGGTTTAATTTTCAGTTTTATTCTCAGTAGCAGGGAAATAAAAGTCAAAGGAAAACCATTTAAAAGAGGTTAACTGTTATAATTGTATGCAACTCTAAAAAATGAATGTAAGAGGGACAGTTTTTACAGTACTCACTAAAAGAAACCTGTGATATCTCAATGTCTCAGGCAAAAGGGAGAAAAGTTGTGAGGGAATTTACACTGTTCCACCTGTCCAAAACTTCATATCTGAACAAAAAATATTAGAAAGACTCTGATTGACCTCCTGCTCTCTCCACTGGCCTACCCATCTCCATGTTCCTGGAAAAGAAATATCTGGCCTCAGCACTAGATGCTTATCATCATCTCTGCTTAGACAATGTGTACAGACCTGGCCACTGTAATTCATGACAGCTGCAGTAGAACTTCATACAACCACAGAAACATCAACCAAAACCAGGTGACAGAGATGAGGCAGAAGGAATACAAGTTGATGAGAACCCAGTTCACAGGGCATTCATGAGTTAAAATCAGGGATGAGAACAAACATGAAAATCACTAGTTGAAGACCTTGAGGCTGAGAGTAAGCACATCAGAGTGAGCACCCAAAGATATGACAGAGAGTGACAATTCCTCCTCTTCCCATCACTCTTCTTCTCTGCACTACATAAGCAGCCCAGAAAGAAAGCCTGAAGAGCCTTCCAGCATCTCCATCTTCCAGCCTCCAAGTCAGTAGCTTATCTATGCTTACTCCTCTCTACTCCCCAGCCATCCCTGCAGGACTGGATGATTTCAAGTTCCCCTCCAATCTGTATTTCTTTCTGACCTGAAGCCTTTACTCAGTCACTCCTCTTTCTAGAATATTCTCCTTCTGCTCTGCCTAGCTCTTTCGTACCAATTCATTCAACTTTAGCACAAATGGCCTACACCCAAGGAACCTTCCCAAATGCTTAAGCATACAATTATCATTTATTCTGTTATCTCTTAGCAATCACAAACTGTAAAATGCCTGTGACATTTTTTCTCACAGGTTTGAATTTTGATGCAATCGCTATTTATATGTCTCTTCTGTGTCCCCAGCAAAATAATACATTCATGTAAAAGAGAGACTCTAAAATTGAATTAATTTTGCTGCTGTGCTTGGTGAGGTAGTCACTATGTGACTTGATGAATGGAGAAATCTGAATCACTGAGATTACCCAAATACTCCCACATAAATACTCCTCTTGGAAAACTTTCCTTGCCCAGCATTGCAGCTGAGCTCACACACAGGAAAGAGTGGAGCCAGCATATGTTGCTATCAGATTACACAGAATCAGACCAAGAAGGTGGCGGGTAAACTGTGAAGAAAGAAAACAAGCAAGCCTGAAAATGGCCACCATAGATACAGGAAAAATATTTTGTTCAGGTAGTCAATAGACAAACATATCTCCATCCTCTTATAAATTCTACATGTTAATTTAAATAAACAATAAAATGTCAACTAGACTCGAAAAACCAAAAAAAAAAAAAAATGTCAACTAGATCCCACCTTACAAGCCATGTATGTTTCATGGCTAGCTCTTTGGGGCTCTAATCCAGAGCATATTGAGAATCTACATTAGAAATATATATGTATATATATATATATAATATATACATATATATATATTCATTTTATGTTATTATATTACTATTTACAATATTGTACAACAATCAATATAATATTGTATAGAATTTATATGTATAGAGTTTGTATTTTGTACATACCCATAAAAATGGAGTAATTCATTGTTATCCTGGTGATAAAGATACTCAAATATATTTTCCAGGATAGTGTAAGTAAAGAAACCTGACTTAATAATATTTTAGAATTTCTGCCAAGTATAAAAGGATCCAAATAACTTAGATGCCTTCAGATAGGGATTCCCAGTAAGTATCATAACTTCCCCAAATAAAAGTTTTAAAAATTCAAAAAAATTAAATCTGCACTTAAAACCAAAGGATACACATTCTCACCTTCTCATAGCTATGAACTGTGTATTTATAACCTGATATTTTCAGTCCCTTGATTTTCAAATTTATGAAGTAGGAGGCCTGACTAAGATGTGTTTCCTAGCTCTGAGGTCCCTGATGAGCCTTGCATATAACCAACCTACCAGTCACAGAGAATATATGTAACTGCCCCCTACTCTCCCCACCCCCTTCTATTACTCTATTTGACAGCACTAACTTTATTAGCTAGCTACAGATCATGTGACCTAAGAAAGCACTTCATTGAGGAAGAAATGGAAGTCCAAAATGTTCATGTAGTACGAAAGTGTACCCAAACCTTTTCCAGGAAAATGAGCTGTTCATCATATGTGTGTTCTGCTACTTGGATACAACCATCTGCTTTATTCTATGCACCTCACACAAGCTGCATGGTACATGAATAGGAGAGAAATAGAAATAGAAAAATATTTTATTGGTGATATAGTCTATATTTGAGATGTAACTCTTATGTCCTAAGCCTTAACACCCTGTAAGCATTTTAAAAGATAATGTCTAAGAATGTACTCTAATCCTAACAAAACTGAAGCACATAAAGATAGGCTTTCAGAGTCCTGCTGAGTACTTAAGACCATGTTGATACAAAAGCCCTTGCCAGCATGGTGTCTGGGATATGCAGGTACACTCTGAACACATTTAAAGTGCTTCCCAGACACTTGAGACATGAGTGCCTGAGCTCTGACAGTACAAACTGAACCCTACTGTCTTTGCAATCTCTGTTGACAGAAAACTGAGAGAAGTGAGCCTCACAGCTCCAGGGTGCCCAGAAAAGAGAAAGTGTTGACACAAGAGGCAGTATTCCCCTAGGCTGGGACCAGGAGCATCTTCAAGGGACAATGAGACGATGCCCTCAGCATGGCAGACAACTGTGCAGCATCCTCTGTACCAGCTTGAATTCTGGGCAAGACCAGTCTATCTTCTCTGCCCACAGTTGCATTTCTATGGTACCTGACACTTGTTGAATTCTCAGGAACTCTGTCAAACTACTGCAGTGGGGATTTGCTGCTAGTCCATCTGATCCCTAGGAAATAATACAGAATCATGAAAGGCAAGAAAAGCTGTGTCAGAGTGACTAAGGCTGGTAGTCAGCACCTCTGGAGAGACACAGAGTGGAGTAAATTAAGGGAGCTATGAGGGACTAGACTATGAAGAACTACACTTTTACACCCAGTTACCCAGGGGAACTCAAAGTCTCATTTTGGAAATCCCTACCCCTCCCTTTATATCAAGTGCTCTGGTATGTGTAATAGATATCCATATTATCTCACAGGGAGATCATCTCATGTCTACACATAACAGGACTTCATCCCTCCTTCTCTAAGATCAAAATTCTTGCATACATCTTATGCACCAAAACCTGATTTCTTGGCCTGAATTTAATTTGGAATCCCCACACACTCATCTCAAAGCCTGTGGTGTGCTGGCTATCTTCTTTTCCTTTACTAGCAGCTAAACACAAAAAGTCTACACTCTCCTGGAATGTTCTATGTTTAAAGGTCTAAGAGACACATTGATTTTTCTATCACAAATCCTAGATGCTCGATTGTGTCACATCACTGGCTAGATCTTAGTTTTCTTTTGTATCCTCTAGAGTAACTCAAAAGAGATATTCCTTTGACACTGAGTGTGGAATGAGGAATGAATGGTATGCCAAAAGCATATGATAAGCACCATTCCCTTCCAAGGATCTAGAACACTTACAGGACCACAAATTGGGGAACTCCTAGGCTAAGTCCCCCTTTAAAAAAGTCCTATTCATCCTGCTAGGGGATACTGAAGATTCTGAATTTGAATGACTTCAAAAGAGACACAAATACTTCTGTTAACACGGGCTCCATCTCTCTTGTTTCCTACTGTGCTTCACCAGGTGTGAGTCTCTGGACAGTTGATTCCCCAAATCCTGTATTCAAGTCTATGTCATTTGAATCTTAATAACTGGCTTTATTAATTGTTCTAGTTAATTTGTGTGTGCACTAGTCCATGTCACACTTGCACAGCTCAATAGTCAGGTTGGGTATTAGGCCTTCATTCATTCAGTTCAAGAGGTCAGTAACTATCCCAACAGTGAGGCCATAAGAGTCACAAAACTCTTCAAGTAGAGAAGTTACCTCCTCCTATGGTTTGCAGTGAGTAAGGACTGAAGGTGTAGTTACTAGATGGCTACATTGGAACTCTGGAAAGGAATATTGAAATAGAACCCCTTTGACAAACCTACCTCTAGGCTCCTTGAAGAGACATAGTTGAGTTGTCCCAATCTGGTGGCTTTTTAATTTTTTTTAAAAGGACCTTCCATTCCTGCCAGTCTTTAAAAGCTTAGAGGGACACAAAATAGGCCTATCAGTGAGAGATAATCCATTCTTCAAGGACACCAGACTCAGTTGGCTGCTCTGTTTCAAATCCCTAAAGATTCTACCCAAAGGAACATTTTTCTTAGCTCAGACTCTCCACTAAGCCTTTTATGATGCTAATAAATGGGGTAAAGTCTAAGGTTTTCCCTTTAAAAAATCCATATTTCAGAGTTTTCTTTGTGTTTCTTCCATTCCTGGGGAATCACTCAGTCTTCTTAGTGCTTTCACACAGAGGCACTTAATCTTCCCATTTAACGACACCGTCTATGGAAAGAAGCCTTGGTGTCTCCATTCACCAATAGCCAGATCAATCATGTGTCTCTAAGAAAATGAAGTCATACCAGCTGGGTTTTAACATTGCTGAGGGGGGTTGTTAAGACCTCTGAGAGTCTTCCTGCTGAAGAGCTCTGATAGCCTGTGATTAATTAGGCAGCTCCTTCCCGGAGACTCTTTCTGCCTTTGCTGTCAAACCCACTCACCCCAATGCCAAGACTCCTGGGCTTCCCAGACCCTGTGGCATCACACATGAATGAGGTTCAGGAACCTCCCCCATACCCTGTTGCTCTTCTCTAGTATTTAAAAAGCAACACTCCAACCTTCTGTATGGAGGGCTGACTGAGCAATTGGTACAATTATCCACACACTTCAAATGTGTGTCCTTCCTCCCCATGATTCTGTGATGATAGGCTCCTGAGGACAGGGGTGCTTTCTTCTTCAGTTCATGGTAGGTCAGCAGCACTCTTCTTGATGTGGAAGAAGAGGTCAGGTGGGAAAACAGGGCAAGTATTAGACAGTGAATTAGTGTTCCTTTTCCCTGCGTAAATGTTCACTAGCTTGACTGACATCTGTGGCTAGTCTCTCATCCCAAAGTCTGGCTGGGAGTGGACACTGAATGGAGAGATTAGGACAGGAAGGGGTGTCTGGGCAGCACCAACTTGGAAGACTGTTCAAGAACAGGACAAACACAGTGCACACTTCCTTTGGAAGTGGAAGTGGTTACCTGGATTTAGTTTAAATCAGTGTTGAGTTAAATCTATGAACATATTCTCATATCATTCTCAGCCATTCTCGCCTCCCTCCCTTCTACTCCAGTTTCATTTGTGAAGTGATGCTGTAGAATTCTCTAGTCCTAGTTGGCCTTGTCCCTTCCCCATCACAACAGTAAAATCATACTAATCGTTGTTGCTCTCCATTTTACATTATTGAGGCAGAATTTCTCAATGAACCCAGAGCTAGCCCTTCAAACCTTTAAACATTCTAAAGACTCTTGCTTCCTAACCAAGTGATCCGATAGCCATTTGGGTCTTGGTCATCTCACATACTAAGTTCAGCTCAATGAATGGCTTGTAAGAGTATTTCTTTTGACCAAGGAAGTAGTTACACTTCTAATCATGTATCAAAATCAAACTCTCCCAACCCCTAACCAAACAAGAGTGCCCTAGACATTCACTTTACAATAAACCCAGGCATTTAAAAAGTTTCGTCTTTAAATGGGTTGAAAGAAATATCAGAATACAAGCTAAATCAGGCAGATTCTTACTCAAAATCTATAGTCTGAAGAAATTTAGATTCTTCCTCTATTCTAGACAATATAGCAGATCTTAATGGCAGATCAGTCTATGAAAGAAATCAGCATTAAATGGAGTCACTTATGCCATGTCCTAACAAAAGTAGTCAGGAGGCTAAGATTGTAGAGGACATAAGGAGAGCAACCCATACATATTCATCTTATCAGAAAAGATTACTAAAATCACAAAACGGATGCCATCATGCTATTGATACACACAACCAAGGATAATTGTTTCAAACCAACTCATGTAACCATCCCCATGCTAATATTAAACTTTTTGTCCTGTTTTGTCTTCCTGTAAATGTTCATAGTCCACCATGACTAACATAAGTTCAACAACAGTCCTCTCACAAAGAAAATCTTTATTTAGGGGATATGTTCTGATAATCATTATGGTTAAGTCACAAGGCAAAATCCTTTAAGGAAAATTTACCTTCTTAAAGTTCACTATGTACTCACTGAGTAGCTCATCATGACTTCAAATCCCACTTAAGAATATATGTCTTGTCTAGTGGAAATGCCAAGTCATTGCTAAAGATACAACAAGCTTTTGTATCATTTTTTTTTTAAATTATGTATGTGTATGAGTGAGGGGTATGTGCATGTGAGTGTAGGTGCCCTTTGATTGCCAGAAGCTGTAACCTCCTCCTGGACCTGAAGTTACAGGTAGTTGCAAGCTGTCAAATGCAGGAACAGTGAGTCAAATGAAGATCCTCTGTAAAAGCAGTAAGACTCAACCTCTGAGCCATCTCTCCAGCCTCTCAGGTGAATTCTTAAAGGTAAGTAACATTGCCTTTATTTGACTAGTGTGGAGCCCAGAAAGTAAAGTGACTTTGGCTATGGTCACATGGCTAGTTGGGGATGGATCCAACTCTATCATCCACAGCTGATGTCACACCACATACCATGGCCTTTCTGCTCTGCTGTTCTACTTAGTGTTTGAAGCAAACTATTATACATTCCGTCAATCAACAGTACCTAAAACCTTTGTCTTTATAGCTGCCAATATGCATATTGCACATATGAGAAAATGAACACTGCCCACCTTTCCATGCTTAACATGAAGTCTTTAAGTCTGTTATTTCTTCATCTATTAAAAGAATTCTCTCTAATCAAGGAAAGGGGCTCAGATTTCATGTGTGTAATATAGCATCCCTCCCAAGCTTGGTTTTGACAATTGAATATTTCCATCTAAATGTTCCATCAATTCAATCAAAATGTTAATATTCTGATTACAAAGTACTTCTCTATGCGTTAATTTTCTTCTCACAGATTTTCCCTGAAGCAAAGCACTGAGCTGGTATTCACAAGTGGGCAGGTCATTTTGATTTAAAGAGGACATTTGTGTACCATGATGCTACAGTAATTGATCATAGCAATATTTCAGGAGATTAATCTACAATCTAAATGCACCCACTCATATTTGTCTTATTAGATTGTCCACAGAGCCCTTGCACAGCTGCTAAAACCCTACATGTTTACAATAAGCAGGGGAGCCAATAAATGAGCAGCTGTCTGTTTAAATCTGTATTAAATGTGGTTTTAGTGGTGTTGTTGAGGAGTGTCATTCTTTTTTCATTCTTTGCCGCTTAAATGATGCTGAAGTTGTGGCAAATAAATAATCATAGTTTCAACTTCAAGGCATTATCTCTCAGGCTTCAGAGATTATGTATTTTAACAAGGCAGATACACAGAGCCACCTCAGAAATTTTGAAATATTAATCTCTGTCTCCCCTGGATATGGAGTGACAAACATGTGGTTTTGAAATCCAATTGTGACTCACATCATAACATTCCCACAGTAAATGGATAGCTTGTGAAGCAGGATCAGCTCAGTAATGACCCCATCAGCATGCTCTACCTCTATGCTTATCTGCATTCTAATATTACAGAGCAAAGTAGGCCAGCCTGGAAGAAGCAGGTTTCTAATATGAGGCTGGAGAATGTGCTTGGAATGCTCTGATGATGCCTCTTCACTATGAGGAGGGGTACCAGAGGCACTACTGTAGTAGGCGGTGACTATGGAATAGGATGCCAGAGGTACCTGGGAAACCTCTGATGCAAAGATGCTTCTCACATCTCCTCTGACAACTGTTTTAAACTAAAGCAAAGACCTGCAATGCTATAATTAGAAATTAAAGGCACAGCACATAAGATAAACTCAATCACACACAACTGTCAATTCCAAACAGATTGATTGACAGAGTGATTGACTGACTTACTGATTTTGCATGCTTGAAACAGAACCCAGTAAGTTCTCTACCACTGAACTTCAGTCCCAGCCCATGGATAGAAGAGTTTAATAAAGGAAAGGTTGTACAGGGCAACCACATGGAAAGGAGAGAGTTCCGTGTGCTCAAGAACAGAGAAATGAGAAGAAAGGTCAATTTTACTGTCTCATACTGTTTCTGTGTTGCTGTACCAAAATACAATGAAGCATTGTTAAATCTTAAAGGTCTTTTATAAATCCCATCACATGTTCTTTTAGTCACTGGTTCATTTATACTTCACATATCATTCAGAATCAAAACTGAGGTTCACCTAGAGGTGGAAAATAAATCTCTATTGCTAAAGAGACCATGAACTTCAGACATAGGGCCCAGAGGCCCCTGAGCTGAAATTGACCGTGAAGACTAGCTTTCTTAGTACCAGAAGATACCCACCACATAAGCTTCCAAAATAGGAAAGCAACCAACAGTCCTATCCAGCTATGACACCTGCCTAAAGGGTTCTGTTGCTATAAGGAGACATCATGACTACAGCAAATCTTATAAAGAAAACATTTAATTGTGGTGGCTCGCTTACAGTTTTAGAGATTCAGCTCATTATCATCATGACAGGAAACATGGCAGCATGCAGGCATATGTGGTGCTGGAGTAGTAGCTGAGAGCCCTAAATCTTGCAGGCAAAAGGAAAGAGACTGTGACACTGAGCAAAGCTTAACCAAAAGACCTCTAAGACTGCCTCCACAGTGACACACATCCTCCAACAAGGCCATACCTTCCCCAACAAAGCCACACCTCCCAATATAGCCACACTCTTTTGTGGGATGACTCACCCCTAACAGGCTTGAGGGTCAGCCAGCCCAAACAAGTAAAAAATGATACTTTCTGAGAGCCAACCTGGGTCTGCCTAAGGGCCTTAGCAACAGCAGCTGAAACATGATCTGGAGATGACCTGGACCAATGAGAGGCAGCCATGTCACACCAGCAGATGCATATTCATTAGACCTTCCCCCAGGGTGGGGTAGATGGTAATATAAGGCTTGCCTCTTCCTGAGTAAACTAAGCTTGTTTTGACATTCTCCCAGAGTCTTTGTTGTTGATTCTACGCCTACTTGGCCCCCTCCCCCAAAGGGAACAACAGCACAGGACCCTGACATATCTGGTGCTGAAACGCAAGACATTTGGTACTTGAACAGGGTCTGTTTGTCTCCCTTTACTCATGCAAGGCACTGGTGGAGCATCCCCTTGAGTGGTGTATTTTGGTGAGTAGGCCCCTCTACACTGTGTAAATTCGGTCCCTTCAGCAGGTAAATGCTGAGACCCCCACTTTCTTCTTTTTGTATGTCTTGTTTGTGAGTCTGTCTGTACGGTAGGGTGGCATATACTTTTGTTCAGGCTCCCCTAGCATTCCATATAAGGGATGGACCCTCAGGAAACAACAGCCATGGACTGACTATTTTTAGTTGGGTATGTATATATGTGTATGTGTGTGTGTATGTATGTACGTATCTATGTATGTGTATGTTTGTGAATGCATGCATGTGCTTGTGGGTTGTAATGCCTGGAGAGATGGCTCAGCAGTTAAGAGTGCTTGCTCCATAGATCTTTTCAGAGAACATGTGGGAACCTGATATTTGGATGAGAGTTCTGTTCCTGGCCAGAAAAAGGTAAGTGCCCTCAGGAGTAACCCTCCAATTGTTTTTATGCCCATTTTGTTGGCTATAATTGCTGGCCCAAAGTCCTCATCTACTGAGGAAGTCTTTAAGGTCCACAATAAGCACTGCCAGGAACAATGTAACATCAACTTATCTATTACCTTCATTCCATCCATGACTGGTATTTCCTCTGCCTCTGCTGACAAGGAGACAGATGAGAATAGGCATAAAGTGAAGGGAAGGGATGGAAAGAGAGAAGAATGCTTGCGTCAGCACCTAGGCCTACACCGGCAGTCCCTCTCTCTGCTCCCCCATACCTCGAGTGGCTACCCCACACTTCAGTATCCACAGAGTGATCTGCCTGGATGTCTGCCTGCAGAGCCAGTTGCTCTGCACACCTCCCAGCCTATTCCACCTATGGTGCTGCACATGCCCACCATGGCATTTCCAGTTAATGTGGGCCCCAATGCAGCCAACCAGCTATGGATACCTACCTCTCTTGCAGACCTGTCTATGGTCCATGAAGCTCCTAATGAATCAGGTCCTGACTCACTGTATTTTGAGCAAGTCCTACGGCAATGGGCAATGCATTTAAAGACTTATTATGACTGGCACCATTTGATGAAGACTATGTTGGAACCTATGGTCTTCCTTAATTGGCGAGCTGACTATGACGACTAGACCAAGGCTCAGGCTTGTTTTAATACACAGTACAACATCACTGTTACTCTTGAGGTGCTCATGGGCCAAGAACCATACGTTAACCCTGTCACACAAGCCCAAAGTGGACAACTTGCTTATTTACTTGCCTTGGGAGACAACATTGTCCTTGGTGCATTGGAGGGATCATATCACCATTCAATGGCAACCTCCTGCTCCCCTATTAACCCAGGGACAAAGGTATGCTTGCAGTTTTCCCCAGAATACCACTGATATGGATATGGATATCCAATATGGATACCCTCCAGAGATATGTGTCCAGCAACAGACCAAGAAACTGGCCAAAGAAAAAGCTTCAGGGAGGTAATGTATGATTTGTTCCACCACTGCAGGATTAGTAAAGGTCATATCATTACTGACATTTGACCCTAGATATGAAACAATTGCCTCACCCCCTACAAGGTCACTAATGCATCACCAGAAAGACTTCAATTGGCACAATAAATATGACTAGGGTCTCATCCATGTCCTTGAAATTAAATTTTTGACTAATCCTTCTCTTGTTCAAATATCTTCTGCAACAGGTTCACCAACAGAAGGCAGCCACAAAGGTGACACTACAGGTTTTATTGGCTCTTAGATTCCTAGATCAAAGTCCTCCTAGAGAGAGAATACACACATGGCTCACTGAGATACAGAAGGCTACTGCCTAAAGCCCATCACCCAGACAGCTCTCCAGGATTGATGCTCTTCCAGGGCTGGTAGTCAATGACAGATACAAGCTTGTTTGGCAAGCCAATCTAAGACAGGCACAGTCTATTATGCTGAACTCTCCTGAGGTGGGGTCAACAGGGTTAGGGCAATGCACTCTAGCTCCCACTGAGCATGTCCTATGAAATAATAAAAAGGGGTGAATATGTGGGATGACTCATCCCTAATAGGCTTGAGGGTCAGCCAGCCCAAACAAGTAAAAAAGATACTTTCTGAGAGCCAACCTGGGTCTGCCTAAGGGCTTTAGCAACAGCAGCTGAAACATGATCTGGAGATGACCTGGACCAATGAGAGGCAGCCATGTCACACCAGCAGATGCAAATTCATCAGACCTTCCCCCAGGGTGTGGAAGGTATATAAGGTTTGCCTCTTCCTGAGTAAACTGAGCTTGTTGTTTTGATGTTCTCCCAGGGTCTGTGTCATTGACTCTGTACCTACTTGGCCCCCTCCCCCAAAGGGAACAACAGCACAGGACCCTGCTACACTCTTTGGGGGCCATTTTCTTTCAGACTACCACAGCACTTATGAACCACAACTACCAATATGGCATGATAACCCTAAGGGTGTAGTCGTGGCACACATACCTTGGCAGTAACCAATAGTTTACTAATCGGACAAAGATCTGCTCAACAAGGGAGAAATCATGCTGATACTTGAAACCTAACCCAGGACTAGTTAAGTAATGGATCTTGAAGGAAAGCCTATAATCATCACTGTCTTAGGCATTCTATTGCTATGAAGAGACACCATGACCATAGTAACTCTTAAAAAGGAAAAACCTTTAACTGGGATGGCTTATATTTTCAGACTTTTAGTCCATTATCATCATGGTGCAACATGCTGGCATGCAGGCAGACATGGTGCTGGAGTGTAGCCTAGTGTCTTGCATCTTGAATTGCAGGCAACAGGAAGTGGTTTGAGACACTGGGCGGTATCTTGAGCATACATGAGAACTCAAAGCCTGCCTCCACAGTGGCACATTTCCTCCAACACCACCACATCTACTCCTACAAGGCCACACCTTTAAATGGTGCCACTTCCTTTGGGGGCCATATTATTTCAAACCACCACATTCTACTCCCTTAACTGTAATCTCTTAACTGTAATCACTTGTAAAATCAAAAATCAGAAAGCAGATCACATACTTGCAACATATAATGGCACAGGTTATACGTTACCATTCCAAAACATAGAGAGGGGGCATAGTGAGGAAATACTGAACCAAAGCAAGATCAAAAACCAGCTGGGGCAAACTCCAAACTCTGCATCTCCATGTCTGATGTCAAAATGTTCTTCAGATCTCCAACTCCTTTCAGCTTTGTTGACTGCAACACACTTCTTTCTCTGGGGCTTGTTCCACTCCCTGTTGGTAGCTCTCCTTAGCAGTTATCCCTCAGCTCTGTCATCTCCAACGCAATCCAGGCTACTCCTTCGCAGCTTCACACAATGGCCTCTCTGGGCCTCCATTTAGGGACACCCTTGACACATGCCTGGCCTCATCAGCTTTCCTTAGTTTTTGAGGAATATTCCACAGCCCCTTTTTTCTATCCTTGACTCTACCAGAACCACATGGCCCAAACTGCCAAGTTCTGCTGCTTGCTGGGGCTGGACCATTCAGTTACATCTTTACCAACTTTCTGTTTTTTTATTATTTCCTTCACTGCCTTAGCTTGGCTGTCCTAAAATTGTATCTGTAAATCAAGTTGGCCTTGACTTCAGAGATCTTTCAATTACATCTTCACCAACTTTCTCTTTTCAATTTTTATCTTCACTGCCTAAGCTTGGCCATTCTGGAACTTGCTCTGTAGACCAATATGGCCTCAAACTCAGAGATCCACCAGCTTCTATCTTCCAAGTGCTAGGATTAAAGGTATGCACCACCACACCTGACTCTAAGCTTTTCACAAGTTGGAAACTTAGCTGGGTGAAATCTTGCCCTGAGGTCACTGCTCACTTTATTCCATTTCTTAATCTATTTATCTCCTTGAATACAGGACTTAGCTCCTTTCTACTTCCTGGTGCTCCTTTTCTCCTCAAAATTTACATTTTCTTGCTCCTTTTCATCATAAATCTGTGTAAGAGTGGCCAGTAATAATCACACAACAGAGTCAATACTAGGCTATTTTGAGATTTCCTCTGCCAACAGAATTAATCTAAATCTCTTCACTTAGCCGTAGGCAGATTCTTCAGACAAGGGCAAAAAGTAGCCAAAGTCTTCATCAAAATATCAGAAGAACAATCCTCTAGGCAACATATTAAAATTCTTCTCCTCTGAAACCTCTTGAGCGAGTCCCCCACAGTCCAAATCACTCAGCACCATCTCCCATTCTCCTACTGATAGGCCCCACTAAGCAGCCAGTGCTTAAAGCATCCTACTGCTTTCCTCACTGAAACTCCCAAAGTCCAAATTCCTCCAAACAAAAGCATGGTCAGGCCTATGACAGCAATACTCTAGTCCCTGGTACCAATTTCTATCTTAGTTAGGGTTTCTATTGCTGTGAAGAAACACCATTACCATGGCAAGTATTATAAAGAAAAAACTATTCTTCCATTATCATTATGGTGAGACATGGTGGCATACTGTCAGACATCCATGGTGTTGGAGAAGTAGCCAAGTGTCCTACATCTTGGATGGCAGGCAACAGGAAGTGGTCTGAGACACTGGGTGGTATCTTGAGCATATACGAGACCTCAAAGCCTGCCTCCACAGTGACACATTTCCTCCAACAATACCAAACCCACTCCAACAAGGCCACATCTTCAAATAGTGCTACTCCCTTTGGAGGCCACAATCACTTTACTAAACCAGCATAATCCCTAACTATACTCTAAATATTTGCTCTTTTGCCCATAGAGAAGTATAATTCTCACCCTTCACCAACAAAACTGATCTTGCAACAGAGAGACACCATTAGAGAAAACCCACAAGTAATCAAAATACAGAGCTGTGGAGCCCAATTCCAGTAGATACATGTATAAAACAACTCCTCGCCTAAAGCTCAGGGATCATTGAGGAAGAGGGGGCAGAAGGACTGCTAAGAGTCAGAGGATCAGGGAGTTTACTGTGACAGTGTGTCTCCTAGTAAATTCAGAAGTTACACCCATAAAATCTCACCAACATGACTGCCTAAACATGAGCTGAACAAGGACAACAACAGTAGACATGCCAAAGTGGATGAGAGAAAGACCATGAGGTCTTAACCCTATATAAAGAACTACAGGTTACTAAGGAAGGCTGAGAGTGGGAGAAATTTTTGTTTTTGTTTTTTTTTAGGGAAGAGCACACCAATTGGTTTTTCAATACAGAATTGTCAGTCCTGAAAACATATACATACATGTAACATTATACAGATTGGGCAGGTTATATTTAGGAGGGAATGTGTGTGTGTGTGTGTGTTGTGTGTGTGTTGTGTGTGTGTGTTTTCATGTGACAATTAATTTAAAAAGAGGCCATGAGAGCAAGAAGGGGTATATGGAAAGGGAAGCTAACCGAAGCTATTGTGCTCCAGGAGCTTACACTATAGCCAGTATGCATAATTGTACCAGGCTTTTTCTTTCAGGCCACCACCCAGCTGCCAAATACAACACAGAGATTTCTTATTAGTTATGAATGCTTGGCCTAGCTTAGGCTTGTTTCAGGTTAGCTCTTTTAACTTAAATTAACCTGCTTCTCTTTATCTACCTTTTGCCGCAGGGCTTTTCACCTTTCTTTCCTTCTGTATATCTTACTTTCACTGCTTCTGGTATCTGGCTGGCTGGTGGCCACTTGGCCTCTTGCCTCGGGAGTGTCTCTCTTTTGCCCTCATTCTTAGTTCTTCTCTCCTTGTTCTTCTAGAGCCTAGATTTCTCCTATTTATTCTCTCTGCCTGCCAGCCCTGCCTATCCTTTCTCCTGCCTATCTATTGACCATTTAGCTTTTTATTAGACCAATCAGGTGCCTTATGTAGGAAAGGTGCAACAAATGCAACCCATCTTTACATAATTAAACAAATGCAACATAAACAAAAGTAACACACCTTTGTACAGTTAAAGTAATATTCTACAGCATAAACAAATGTAACATATCTTTACACAGAGTAATTTCCACAACACATAATTATCCAGAAGTACAGAGAAAGGTATGGTGAAGGGGATTCAGACAGCTTCATCCTGAGAAGAGGGAATTGAATCACCATCTAGTCCAAGACATCACTCAGATTTATCACCATCCTACAGAGGGGTAAAACTTACTAGACTGCGCCGGGCGGTAGTGGCACACGCCTTTAATCCCAGCACTCGGGAGGCAGAGCCAGGCGGATCTCTGTGAGTTCAAGGTCAGCCTGGGCTACCAAGTGAGTTCCAGGAAAGGCACAAAGCTACACAGAGAAACCCTGTCTCGAAAAAACAAAAAAAAACAAAAAAACAAAAAACAAAAAACAAACAAACAAAAAAAAAAAAACTTACTAGACTGCAATACCTCTCTTCCAGATATTTCCTCTCCTTGAGCCTGCTCAGGGCCAGGCAGTCTGGTACAGGTTAACATACAACACCAATATGGATGGGGGTCTGAAACCCAGCATGGTTTCCCTCGGGCAACCTGGCCTAGTACTGTTTCTCTACAGAGGAAGGGATGGCTTTTCAGAATGTAACACAGGCTCCATGAGCTCTCTAAAAGGCTGTGTCCAGCCACAGTAGGTGATGGTACTGATACAAATGGTAGTGGGCCAATGATGTCCAAGCCTTCTGATTTCAATTGCCTTCTGGTACTCAGAGTTATAGTCACCAATCTCTGGGACTGTGAATAAGTTACCTGCAAAAGAGTATTAGATGATATGGTTCAGGGTATGGATTGGGACATGTCCTAGGTCATCTATATTGGTCCCGTCTCTCATCTAATTATATATAATCTATCTAATCCTGAAATTTTTGAAAACAGAATCCTTAACTCTGATGTGAGAAGTTATCTTGCATGAGAAGGATAAGATTTCCTACTCCTGCACTTGAAGTTGGAGGAAGGGTTCAAGAGATAGCAACAAGCCCAAAAGCTAGAAAAAAATTGTTTCCTAGAGCTTCATGATTTTATCCCAGTCAAACCTATGTCAGTCAGACTTTAAACCTATAGTACTGAACTGTAATAAACCTGTAATGTGTTAAGCCACTAAATTTGTAGTAATTTTTCAGGGCATTAATAGAAGACTATAATATATATGATGTGCCGTAGCCTGTGTCTCCAAAAGTGTTACAAAAATGCACCCTAACTTATAGGAAGGCTCAGAAAAGCCTAGAACTAACCCATCCTTTAAAAGTGCAAGCTTGGATGATACAGGTGGTTAGTAGTATGTGGAGTCTGCATCTCACATGGTTCCCAGACAGCCATCACAGCGCAAGGTAAGTTCTTCTGAGAAACGCACTACGATGCTGCCCATGGTGGGAGCATGTGGGACCTCTGTTCCTCAGCACTTCCACAGCTTCACCAGTCCTCTGACTCACTTCAGTAAAATATTCCGTATTTAGCAACACAGAGTACATTCCCCAGAGCCTACAACATTGATAGTAATGCTGTAAGCTTATGTATTAACATTCAACTACATAATTCTATTCATTGTTTTCATGCAAGTATCAGGTTGTGTCCTGTTTATTATAAATGTTGCAAAGTCATGTAACTGGTCACATATCATTTCATCATACAAAATAAATTACTTAACCCTACTTGGAAATGTCCTCCTTACAAGCATCTTTTAATGAATAATATATATATCTTCTCACATGTGTGCTTGCACATGCAGTTAAAGGCAAGCAGAAAAGAGGTAAACACTCGAATTACTTGCAGTTTTAGGTAAATCTTGACCACTGTTTATAACAAAACAAGTCCTTTCCCCAATGCAGAATTCCCCACACTCCTTTCCCTACCCAGCCCTTTTCTGCTTTCATCATAGCATTTATTGCAAGTCTAATTAGGCTGTTTATAAATTTAGGTGATTATTTGTTATTCACTTTCCCACTAGCATGCCAGCATGGGAAAGGAGAGGCCTGTGAGTACCTGGCTCACACTCAAGATCCCAAGTATAAGCTCAGCAAATATTTGTAGCCTGAGTGAATTAACACAGTTCTCTGTGAAAACTTCCATGGCTATATCTTCATGCCTGAGATAATGCTTAGTGCAAAGGAACTGTTAATGCTCTAACTCTGGACCCAGCATATGCAGGGAGGCAGTAAGTTAAAATGCTCAGAACAACTTTCTCAAAATCTCTCTGGAAAATAGAAAGATGGTATAGATGCATAAATAAGTTCTTTTAAAATCTCAAAAATAAATGTTTCATGGTATTACTAAATTGAACTCACAATAAAACTAATTTTATAATGCAGATAATGGAGGGAAATATCTAAGCCACAATTTTCTATGACTTGAGAGTAGGAGTAATTGCAGATGATATCAGAGAAGGCATCCCTGTATGGAAGCTGACTCCTTCTCAGGGGGCCTTTCACTTTTTCCTGCACAATCACTTCTCCTCTCCTCTCTGAGACTTTCTTTCATAGAGCATTCCTTCATGATCATGCATTGAAATGATTTGTGTACACCTTCCTTTATTTTGACTCTAGGCTTCTGGAGGATGTGGCCAGTGCTGAGATTCATGGGGCTTGAAGGAAGAGACAATGAACTACATTAATAGTGATGGGAAATTATATCCATTGAGTGGCTTTTGTGAGTTAAACACAGTTGCACTGATTTAAATCTTAGGTTCTCAAGTGATACTGTCTTTGGATTGGTAATATAGACAGAAAAAAACAATCTGTATCTAAGGGCCAAATAAGATTTCTCAAGATAACATGAATTAGAGTGAGTTGGAAGGAATAAGGACTGGATACTTTTAAAAAAAAAAAATGTCTAGAAAGTCAAAGATCAGGAATGGATAAAAACTGGGGTGTCTGAGAGAAAACCGTAAAATGGGTAACTACTGGGCATACTGGACAGTAGAGAGTGAACAAGCCGAAACAAGCCTTAGTAATAATGAGAAGTGCTGTGATAGGACAGTATCGAGCCACTGTGTGCAGCTGCGGAGATGTGCAAATAAGCATTCCAGTAAGCAGGGCAGAGACATGTGAAACCTTAGCCAAGATCCCTAGCTTCCAACCCAGACTCCTTCATTTATAATATACTGAGATACTAATATATTCTAGAAGGGTCTCCGGCATTGTGTGGAACTAGATCAGTGCAACCCAGGTGTGCAATCTCTAAGGGTCTCATAATTAAATTAAACGTTGCATAAGATATTAAATGTTTTAGAAGCTGCCTTGTTTTGTTAGTAGTTAAAAGGCAGAAGAAACCAAAAGAGCAGGATGTTAACATTAAAATAAACAGCACTTTCCAACAGCTTGAAATATGAAGGCAAGTAATTAGCTTCTGATGACATGTTTATCCAACACAGACTCCTAGAACAATAAGATGTGATTATGATCCTTTGAATACAATCACTTTCAGGCACATTTATTGCCCAACTGTTGTGACAACAGTTAGAGCCTTGTCCCCATTTGTCAGCAGGCTTTTCTATTTTTCCTTAAAAAAAAAAAAAAAAAAAGGTCAGCTCTAACAAACATGCCAAGGTGAGAAATAGCATTTTCTATTCACTGGCATTTGACCTTAACCTATGGGGTAATAGTAACTAGAGAGAAAAGACGTGGTTCAGAAACTCTGGAGTAAACGTTAAGAGCCAGTGGGTTTGTGTTTGGCAGTGTTGTGTGAAAAACAGTTGTTTCCCACTTGTTTTGTAAGTCTATTTAATCACTCTAAGGCTTCCCCTTTGGTGTTAGTATCTAGAGATTCAAAAACACAAATGATTATATCCCCTGTAAGTCTCTGCATTGACCCATCAGCCTAGCACTTAATTACTCAGATAAGCATGCTAGTTTTTCAATATGCACCATTGAGCCTGGGAGGCCATCTTTTTTTTTTTTTTTTTTTTTTTTTTTTTTTCCATAGACATGGGCAAGCAAATGGCAAAAACTAACTAGGAATTTCACTAGAGTGACTGAGTCTCACCCATGATGCTTTTTAAAGTCAAACTTAAATTTTCAAAGGTTCATCTTTGGAAAACACTAGCGAGAAACTTTAACAGGTCAATGACTCCAAGTTTTAATTGCCAACTATGGGACTGGAGAGATGGCTCAGTGGTTTAAGAGCACTTATTTCTCTTGTAGAAAAACTAGGATTTAATTGCCAGCACCCACATGGATGCTCATAATTATCTACAACTCCAGTTCCAAGGAATCCAGTGCCTCCTACTGACCTCCATAGGCAATGGGTATGTACTCTGTGGATAGACATATATTAAAGGCAAATAAATCATTTATATAAAATGAAAAAATTAATAACAATAATAGCCAACCATTTTAAGAGTCCATTAAGTGCCAAATACTCTTCTGATCATTTTATAAATGTAAACTGATTAAATTAGTATCAATATTTAATATGGTAGACCCAATCATTATGCCTCATGTTGAAGATAAGAAAATTCAAGCTAAGAGAAGTTGTTTCAAATTCCATAGCTATTAGGGGCACATCCTGGAGTTGTAACCCACTGCTGTAAAAAGCCAAGTGCAAACAACAGTGCATCCTCTAGAATAGCAACCTGGATCCAATGCATATTATGAGAAAGAAGGCAGGGTGGAACTTTCCCCTTGATTGTCCAAATGTTCTTGACTTGGTGACCTGTACCAGCTGACTCACATTCAGACTTACTCAGCACCTATTACAGGCCAAGCAGGGTTTGATTCTGGCCTTTGAAGAACATACAGTTGGGTGTTTGTTTGTTTGTTTCTTTGTTTGTTTGGAGGAGAGATGTTTGACTTAACTTGAGAGCAAAGTTAGATTGAGAAAATGGAAGAAACTATGTACTCAAAAACAAAAATTCAGTAAACTAAAAATATGAGAAAATTGGAAGCATGTGAGAATGAGATTTGACAGGGGAATTACCAAGTTCAAGTTATCACAGGCCAGGTGGTCCCAAATGAAGATGAGTCCAAGACCACTAGTAATGCTGGTAAATGATCACAAAAGGGAGTTGAAGACTAGGAAACCAAGAGCTGAGGATGTCATCTAATACTGATGGAGAGGTCATCAAGTAGTATATCAGAGAACACGATCAGGAGAGAGCTGTAAGCGTGAGACATAGGAGGGAACTTAGCAAAATGCACTTGAAGGGAGATCCTCAAGGAACAGCAACAGGCAAGATGGTTGTCCTCTCTTGTGTCACCTTCATGGAGCCAGGATTCAGATATCATTTCTAACTTCTCCCATCTTAATTACATTCATAGTTTCTTTCCATTCATTTAATAAGTAAAACACTGCTTAGGAGTTTTCAGAGTCCCACAGTTTTGATATCCTGACATTTTGGCATACTATTCATCCTACCAAAATAAGGACATGTAGATGCCAACACCAGAAAGGCCTTGCTATATATAGTTGGGCAATAATACCTATAAGATGTTTGTTTCAAAATAACAATAGTCCAGGCAGCAGATATTCAAACTGTTGATAAGAATGGCAACATAGAGTCCCTGTGAGCACACAGGCCACTCCGGCAAGGGAAGCGGGTTGGCTAACTGCAAACTTTCACCTTTCCTTCTGCTCCTCCAAATAAAACACCTAGTCTCATCTCCAGCTCAGACTGAACAGAACACGTGCTGCAGACTCCCCTGACTTCATCTTTAGTGGATCCTAAAGACCTACCCTTCCTAACCTCCTTCCTCTGATACATTGCATTATCTGACCTCCCAGCTCCAGCAGGCATTCCATGGAAAACCATAGGCCACACTAGGCAATTACAGAAATTCCCCTCTCCTTCTGCTTCTCCAAATCCAACCCGCCAGTCTCATCCCCACCTCTGTAGCAGGCTTTCTGCTGTGGCCTCTAGTCACTCTCTGCCCCCATTCCCAGGAGACTAACTAAGGAGATCTTGGTGGAACACCCTGCTTCCCTCCCTGCTGTAAAGCCCTTCAACTGACCTGCAGCCCATCTCCATTCCTAAGTATCAGGACCTAATACCCAGAACCGTATTTAATTGGAACTTCCAGTGCCCACACCTATCAGTATCACAGAAGATACAGATAATGCCCATACCCTAATAAGAACCAGAGAGGAAACAGAAACCAAGGAACAAAACGGACACCCAACACAGACAAGACCAGATATCAACACTTAGAATTACAATCTTTCTGGTGGTAGCACACACCTTTGATCCTAGTACTTGGGAGGCAGAAGCAAGCAGATCTCTGTGACTTCAAGGCCAGTCTGGTTGATAGAACAAGTTTCGGGACAGCCACAGCTACACAGATAAACCCTCTCTTGAAAAACCAAAAAAGAAAAAGAATTACAATCTTCCCAATCCCAGATGCCTAGACACCAGCACAAAAACACAATAATGTTCAGGACAATATGTCTCCACTAGAACCAGCAACCACAGCAATCCCAGCATATTCCAACATAGCTGAAGCACAAGAAAAAAACCTTAAAACAGGCTTTATGAATGTAATAGAGATCCTTACAGGAAGTGAATGAATCCCTTAAAGAAAATACAAACAGCAGTGTAAAGAAATGAATAAAACCATTCAAGACTTGAAAGTGGAAAGAGAAGCAATAAAGAAGGTCTAAACTGAGGGAAATCTGGAAATGAAAAATTAAGGAACTTGAACCAGAACCACAAAGGCAAGCTTCACCAACAAAATACAAGAGATGGAAGAAAGAATTTCAGGTGTTAAAGATTGGATTTTTAAAAATGGATACATCAGTCAAAGAAAATGTTAAATCTAAAAAAAAGAAGAAAAAATCCTGCAACAAAACATCTGGAAAATCTGGGTCACTATGAAAAGATGAAATAGAAGAATAGTAGAAATAGAGAGGTCCACCGAAATCCACAAAGATACCTCCACAATAGACTGGCAATAGACTACTGGCAACAGTCGAGAGAAAGCCCGAACTAACCTACTCTGGTGATAGGATGGCCAAACACCCTAACTGTAATGCTAGAAACCTCATCCAATGACTGAGGGAACTGGATGCAGAGATCCATGGCCTGGCCCAGGTGGAGCTCCAGGAATCCAACTGGAGAGAAAGAGGAAGATTTGTATGAGCAAGAACTGTTGAGACCAAGATTGGAAAAAGCACAGGGACAATTAGTCAAACGAATGGAAACACATGAACTATGAACCAATAGCTGAGGAGCCCACAACTGGATCAGGCCCTCTGGATAAGTGAGACAGTGCATTAGCTTGATCTGTTTGGGAGGCATCCAGGCAGTGGGACCGGGTCCTGTCCTCAGTGCATGAGCTGGCTGTTTGGAACCAGGGGCTTATACAGGGACACTTGGCTCAGCCAGGGAGGAGGGAACTGGACCTGCCTGGACTGAATCTACCAAGTTGAACTCAATCCCCAGGGGAGTCTTTGCCCTGGAGGAGGTGGGAATGGAGGAGGGCTGGAGGGGGAGGTAGGGGGCGGGAGGGGAGAACAAGGGAATCCATGGCTGATATGTAAAATTAAATTATAAAAATAAAAATTTTTTAAAAGATAAATTTAATTTGAAGTTGTGTGTGTGAGAAAAATAGAAGGAATAAAAATATTTTCTCCTTATTTAAGTAAAAGAACAGTAGAAATAGAGGAAGGAAAAGAAACACAGGTCAAAGGCACATAAAATATTTTGGACAAAATCACAGAAGAAAAATTGCCTAATGTAAAGAAAGGAATGACTATCACAGTACAAGAAGCATAGAAAACACCAAAATAGTGGGAACTCATGAAATTTAAACAAACACCTGTGGAGCCTCCACAGGACTAGACTAGGACCCCTGCATAAGCAAGACAGTTGTGTAGCTTGATCTGCTTAAGGGGCTCCCTGGCAGTGGGATCAGGGTCCATCCCTGGTGCATGATCAGGCTTTTTGGAGTCCACTACCTATGGTGGGACACCTCACACAGCCTTAAGGCAGAGGGAGGGGTCTGGACCTGCCTCTACTGAATGTATCAGATTCTGCTGACTCCCCATGGGAGGCCTTACCTTCTTGTAGGAGGGAATAGGGGAGGAGGGAGTTGGAGCAGGGAGGCTGGAGGGGTGGGAAGAGGGAATAGGGGGATCTGCAACTGATATGTAAAATGAATTAAAAATTTTCTTAATTAAAAAAATAAACTATTGAAATGGAAGGAGAAGAAGAAGAAGAAGAAGAAGAAGAAGAAGAAGAAGAAGAAGAAGAAGAAGAAGAAGAAGAAGAAGAAGAAGAAGAAACAAATATAGAGACTAACAGCCAGACATTACACAACGAGTGAGAAACCTTGGAACACACAGCCCTAAAAGGAATGTCTCTATCAAATCCCTTCCCCTCAGAACTCAAGAAACCCCTCAAAAGTGGAGACAGAAAAAGTAAATGAGCCAGAGGGGATGGAGGACACCAAGAAACAAGGCTGTCTAAATCTACATGAGCAAAGTTCATATGAACTCACAGCGAATGAATCAGCATGCACAGGAATTGTACAGGTCTGCACCAGGTTCTCTGCATACATCCTGTAGCTTCCAATTTAGTGTTTTTACAGGATTACTGAGTGTGTGAACAAATGGGTCTCTGATTCTCGTGCCTTCTCTTGGGCTCTTTTCCTTCTGTTGGCTTATCTTGTCCAACTTCAATGTGATGGGTTTTGTTTTATTATATTATATTTTGGTTTGCTATATTTAAAAACAAATGGATGGATGGGTGGATGGATGGGTGGAATGAAAACTTAGTCACTAGGGTAAAGGTTAACAACTGAAATGTCATTTATACTTGCTGGGAGAGGGGAAAAATCAGTTTTCACCAAAGGGATGACACTTGGTATATCACCCACTCTAGAGCAGGCAGGCCTCATGTTCATGTGTAGTTGAGCAATGTATAATGGACTCCCCAGGTTTCTTATGCTTTTATTTGGTTACAATTTGGTGTTTTGTTTTGTTATTTTAGTGTTGGGGTTTTGTTTTATTTTTGTTTTCTTGGTTTGGGTGTTTTTGTTCTTGTACTGGGTTTTTGCTTGTTTTTTAATAAAGAACTTAAAGTAGGGAGGGGAAAGGATCTAGAAGGACTTGTAGAAGGGAAAGAATGTGATCAAAATACGTTTAAATTTAAAAATCAGGGCTGGAGAGCTGGCTTTCCAGTGGTTAAGAGCACTGGCTGCTCTTCCAGAGGACCTGAGTTCAATTCCCAGCAACCACATGGTGGCTCACAACTATCTATAATGGGATCTGATGTCCTATGCTGGTAAGCAGAGCACTCATAGATAAAAAAAATATAAAAATAAATTTTCAAATCACTTTAAATAATAAAAAATATTATAAAGAAGAAGGGCAATTTGTGCTAAAGATGAGATAGCAAATGAAAAACTGGAGATAAACTCTGTGAATGGACACAACCTTCATTGGCATACCTGAAGGGTTAACATCAAATCCCAACAAGGACTATTTAGAAGGGCAGCTTATTGTATCATTCACCAAAATTTGTCAGAAGGGCAAAAATCTCCCCTCTGTCAAACAAAAAAGTGGGAGACTATGGATGAAGCAGAGACAAGCATCCTGGATTTTTACCCAGATTAATGGGATTTCTTTGCTTGGCCATATTCAGGATAAGCTCCCTTAACTGTGAATTTCACCTGGGCAGTGCATTCACTTTTTAATGGAAATCAACTGTCTAACTGCATTTACACTACGATAATAACCCGACGAACTTGTTTAATATCAGAAGACTTACTGGAACAGACGAATAGTTTCAGCATGATATCCAGGGGACAGAAATTCAATTAAAACCTGCAAGTAGTGTGGAGAGAGGTAGTTATTGCTCAACACATACCACAGGGCCCTTTGCTGAAGCACAGCTATTAGCCGAACTGGTTGAGAAATTCTGTTTTCCTTTATGGCAATCTGTTAGCTTGTATAAAGTTAAATTAATAAAAGCACCAAGTGGCCTCTGTGGTAGGAGAGCAGAATGAGGCCAAAGGCTAGTTGCATATTTTATAATTATGGATTAAGTACATTATGCCAAGCAAATTAAAGATATGCCACAATTATAATAAAAATGAGAGACTGCTCATCTCCAAACAGTGATTGTGTGACTATCGCATTTGAAGGAGCTAGGGCTCTACGCACCAAAGGCAATTGTTTTCACCATAAAAAAGAGGGAAGAAATTGCCTGCCATACATACATTCCTTCAGCAGGTAGAACAGCCCTTCAGAAGACAGCCATCTGAAAGCTAAATCGGGCTCTTGAATGCCTGAGCTGTGCTCAGAATGGACTCCAGAGCTCAAGAGCCGTTCCCTATCCCTAAGGGGAGTGCTTCAATGCAAGGAGGCTGTCAAGCCCATTCAGGAATAAAAGGGTTCCAACCAGGAGGAATCTCATCAGCCCACCAAGGAACAGTGGAAAACCAAGGGTTTTTTTCCACCCACTGATGCAAAAGGAAGTAAATCCTCAATGAGAAAATCTGCAGTTCACGTCTCCTACTGCCTTCTGCATCAGGAGCCTTTGCTGTGTTTTGCTGCTAGCTTTTACAGACAGGAAACAAAAGTCCTTTGTGTAAAAATGGCTGGCACATTGGCATGCCATGCTTTCTGCTGCAGAACAGGGCAGACCTTCTTTTTATCTCTCTTTGTCCTCCCTTAACACATTTGTTATAAGTGAGTATACTCTGTGTGTGTGCGCACACATACACACATGCACATGATTATAAATCATGTTCTGCAAATGGAATATCAGTCCTTCCAGCCATAAGCTTTCACGCATAGCAAATGATGATGCTTTCAGCACATAACACAATTTCCCTTCTGCCAAGATTTCAGCATATTGTACTTTTCAGAAAACAAACTTTTCAACCCATATTGTTTGTAATGGTGCGTAGGAGTGGGCATGTGCACGCACATTTGGGCAGGCGCAGGAGACATACATGAGGAAATGAAGCCAGAGAGGAGAAGCTCATCAGAACCCAGATACCTTATGTCTCACTTTCTTTTCCTGTTGCTGTGATAAAACACTCCAACAAAAGCAACCTAAAGGCAAAACGGTTTATTCTGGCTCATCGCTCAAGAGTTCAGCCCATCATGGTAGGGAAGTTATAGGGCTGGGACTCTGAAGCAGCTGCTCACATCAAGAGGCAGAGAATGATGAACACACACTGCTTCTCAGTCCCCTCTCTCCATCCTTGCGGTCCAGGGTCCCAGCCAGATAATGGTGCCACACACAGGGGGCAGGTCTGCTCACCTATATTAATGTAATGAAGAGGCCTCATCTCCTGAGGGATTCTAGATTCTGTTGAGGACTAACACCAACCATCATAACCTAAAAAAGGATGTCATTGCAAGTAGCTCCTCCCTTATTCCTTTTTACTTTTTATCCTCTGTTTTGAGGTTTCCTACATTAAGATCATTATGACTTGCAGAGTAATCTTATCAAAATTTCTTAAGATATTTGAAAGAAGAGGAGAAGGAAGAAAAGAAAGAGGTGGGGGGGGGCACCTCATGAAGTCCTGTTTTCAACTTCCTGAACCAAGTCCCTGGAGATTTGGAGGGTGGGAGGGACTCAGAAAGGAATTTTAGAAGGACAGTCATCCACTGAAGACAGTAATCCTGGTGCACATTCAAATTAACCCTGAACCTTCTCATGTCCTTCCCTTCCCCAAAGATCCCAGCAGACAGCGTCTCCAACGCACCTAACTCGAGTATCCTCACACTAATTCCCTCCAGTTCCTGACAAAGGCCAAAGCCAGGAAGGAAGAACAGCCAAAGGCCACAGGAGAGATGCTGATAGTACTTTTGCTGATAAATTTTGGTACATTTAGGGGGTGCTGGGTCTGGTCTCTCATAGATACCAAGAGAGAACTGTATTACAAGCTGTGGTCAACAATTATTGTTACACTAATGTTCTGTCTTGGGCACAGGTTTGAAAACAGGCTTTGGTTGACAGGCTGTAAAGTTTGTGTGCTTCCCTCAGCCAAGCTGGGGGTACTGGGCTACATTTGGCCTCCATGTGCATAGTAAGAAAAGGAAACAGAGAAGTCACTGTGCCACTTAAAGAGTAACCATTCCACTCAGGACTCTCTCTATCAGAGAACAAAAATGTGCATGGGGGTAAAACTCACGACCTTTCAGTGAGGCTGGAGCGGGGTAAACAAGTGCAGCCCACATTCCAAGCCTGTCTATCATGTTGGGACCTCACTGCTCTAACCTCAGTGGGTTTTCAGGAAGGGCAGAATCAATAGCTCTCTGAAAGGCATCTCTCTAACAGGTATTCCTCAGACTCAAGTCACAGACATGAGAAGGAATGTACATCAGATAAAAGTGGATCTGGGATTCAGAACCAATTACCAAAGCAGAACCTCACTCAGATGGGCATGCTAAGAATAATTACTCCCCATAAGAAAAATGTCTGTTGTAGACACATTGCAGAAGGCTACATAATTAAATACAGCGGCCAATTCTCATTTATCTCCTGGCAATTTGCATTTGAGGGTCCACCTGGATTGCCAAAGGCCCCAGAGCTGGTACCCACAGTGAGGCTGGGAGCCAGGGATTCACAATTTCTGAAGGAGCAGAATTCTAAGATGCTCCACTCCTGCAGAGTCTTGACAATTCAACTTGAGCCACATAACTTTCTTTGTCCTCTTGTAGAACTCTTTCTCCTGACAAACCAAATCCTACCTATCCTTGAAGGTTTAATTCACAATGAAGTCCCAGGGAAGCCTTGTCTGTGCCTTGATTTGCTCATCAGCAAAGCAGACAGCATCAGGAGAGTCACCTACCTGGGCTGTTTTGTGTGTTACCAAGTTAATTCATGTTCAGTTTCCAGTGAATAGGACAGAGTAACTTCTCCAGGGATATGAATTATTCTATCCTCTGACTGTCTGGCCTCTGGCTGGCTTGCTTTTCCTCCAATGGGTCATATATTTGGGCACACTGGGGTACCTCCTACTCTCTGAGAACATGGAAAACTGCTCTGCCCACTATGCTTCCTGTTCCTGCTTCTGTCTTAAGTTGCCCTGGTCTCTTGGCTCCTCCAGGGCTAATGACCTTACATTTTGTTTGTTTGTTTTTTTCTGTGTAGCTTTGCACCTTTTCCTGGAACTCACTTGGTAGCCCAGGCTGGCCTCAAACTCACAGAGATCCACCTGGCTCTGCCTCCCAAGTGCTGGGATTAAAGGTGTGAGCCACCACCGCCCAGCCTTACATCTTTTGATGTTGTAGAGTGCTAGACAATGGAGGAAGAATTCCTCAGAGATGATCATTGCATGATTCCTTCCTCTTAGTGCACTGGGGTAAAGAACAGAGTGAGAGGACAGGGAAGTGTGGGATAGGCTCAGTTCATCTGAATTTATGTGGGCACAGGGCCACAGGGTCACCCTCAATGCAGAAAAAAAAATGTATTCACCATGGCAAGCCTTCCCTTTGCTGGGATGGGATGTGCACACTCTTCTTCATCTGTGCTTCTCTGGTCATACTGAGGTCAACTCTCCAATCAGTTGTCCTTTGTGCCTTTGATCTTGGCAGTCTACAAGTTCAAGGCAGCTTGAACCTTCCTCTTCCCAGACTGCTCTCAAAATTATTTCTCATAACTTCTCATATCAAGATACCAAAAAATGATAATAGTTTGGGGTGTTGCTGTTTGAGGTAGACAACAGGTATGCCTTTGGGGTTTGCTGTGTTGGGGAGGAGGAGGAGGAGGAAGAGAGAGAGCGAGAGAGAGAGAGAGAGAGCGAGAGAGAGCGAGAGAGAGAGAGAGAGAGAGAGAGAGAGAGAGAGAGAGAGAGAGAGATCGACAGAGAGATCAGTTTAGGTCTCTGGCTTGTACTGTCAGGGAGCAAGTGTCTGAGTCATCTCTACAGTCCCAAACAACAGATTTTAACAAGAACAAAAACACTGGTGATCACCAGGTGGTAGTGGCACTTACTTTTAATCTCAGCACTTAGGAGGCAGAGGCAGATCTCTGTGAGTTCAAGGACAGCCTGGTCTACAGGGTGAGTTCTAGGTCAGCCAGGGCTACACAAAAAACTTGTCTCAAAAAACCAAAACCAAGTAAACAAACAAAGGAACAAAACAACAACAACAACCCACTGATGATCATAAAGCCATGAGGAATTCATAATGGCCTGGCAAAGATTTTGGCACAAGGCAGAACTCAATAAATCAGTGGCATAAATTCAAGTATGCATAAATGAGTGACTCCACATCCATTGCCATATAATGAAGACAGTTCATTTCTCTCTTTTCTAGTAGACCTGAATTTGTCAGAAAGTGCAATACTAATGTATATGAGCAAGAATGGAAATATAAATACTAAATAAAATGTATGCTTTTGTTAACATAATATTTTATCTGCATAGTAACACAGCAAAATGTGCATCATCACACCAGAGTGTTCACACCATGTATTAATTTTTTTGAGAAAACAGGGATGATGATATCATAGAAATAGAGATCATTTCTAGAACTCTTTTCATGTGGAAGGGAATAACACAAGAACTTACTACACATGAGCTCCTTTGTTCCTTTCGGCAACTCTGTGGCTGATATTACCATTATGCTCATTCTGAAGATGAGAAAAGCAGGGTGCAGTGATGGTAAATTATTTAACACAGCTAACAGAAGAAGCCAGGAAGAAAATCCAGGCAACACTAGGCAGTCTATACAGCAATATGCATCTCTTGTTCCTAATTTCAAACATTTAACCTAGCACACTTTCAGCATGGTTCATAGTCTGTACTGCCTCTGATTTGAGAAGAAATGGTTATTGGCAGAGACTAGAAGGGTCTCTCTAAGAGATGCATGGTGGCTGACTTTATGTCTCAGCCTATGAGATGAGACAGGTGTCATCAGCAATCCTGATTCTTAAGTATACAGATTTGAACTAGAATTCACATGTGGAATTTCTTAGCTTCCCTAGTCACATATGCCAATTGCTTATGAGATATTGCTATAGTTTAGATATTAAATATCCCCCAAAGCCAATGTGGTAAATATGATGCACTACAGGGATATGATAGGCCAAGTGGGATATCCTTAGGTCACTGTGTGGCATACCCTTGAGGAGGATTATGGAGTCCTTGTCACTCTCACTCTCAACATGATGCCTCTCCACAGGTCCAAATGGGATGGGACCAACTGACCATGGGGTAGTAGCTCCAAACCTCTCAGCCCATATAACCCTCTTCTGTTTATATTCTGGTAATCTTAGGTATTTCATTGATGTTACAGAGAGCTGACTAACCTATATGCATGCATGTGTGTATATGTATCTATATGGGCATTGTGTGCATATGTATGTCTGAATTATAAGAATGAGTTTATGAATCTTCCAGACAAGTTTTCTAAATTACATCTGGAGTTTCTGGTATTAGCACTCTATTTAATCACATTTAAAGATGTTAATGACTATTTCCAGTAGTGAAGAGAACAATGTTAGTCTATGACAAGAATTGATGATAGTGACACATACACCAAACAAAAAAAAATCAGTTCATTTTATATGCCCAATAATAAACAAGGACCTTTGAGATGCTTATAAATACCTTTGGAAAACAATGAACACGATAAGCTTGGTTGGTTGCCCCAGATGTCTTGGACAAGGCAGTGAAAGTATGAGTTTAGGAATTGGAATTCCCAACTCACGTGAAACTTGACCTGAAAGGATCTATGTGTGGGATGAAGGAAAAGTTTGTCTTCTCAAGTCAGAGGATTGAGCTTGCTAAAAATTCTACTCAGAATTCCATCCTGCAATGATCTGGGTTTCCATCACGAAAACAAACCCAGAAAGAAATATTGGACTGGTTGGGCTAAGTCCAAATTGGAAGATATGGTTACAGAGTAACTGTATTTACAGGAGCTCTGCCCTGAGTTGGAGATGTGAGTATCCATAGACTAAATAAATTATAGGAGATGGATAGGCCCATGAGAAGAGCACTTTGTAATGATGCAAGACTCTATCAGGGAGGCTCTCTTGAAGAGCATGTTTAAAAGAGCAACACATTGTATTGCTCAGGAGTTTTACTTGAAGTTTGAGTAGTTTGCAATGTGGTTTTTTTTTTTTTTTTTTTTTTGCATGAATACGCTGAAATCATTGCTATCAATTCAATAGTAACCTGTACGATTCATGTTGTTTACAGACATCTCCCCTACCCCTGCCACCTCCCAGCCAAGGCCACCAAGGACATCTCCTTCTGTCAGAGAACAGACCTCTGCAGTGTTCCACAGTCAAAGAAAAGGAAAAAGAAGAGCCACCTGGACTAAGCCATAAGGCTCCTTGGTAATTAAATAAACAACTGTGTGTGAAAATATGAAGCAAGGATGGGAGCTCCTCTTTCTCAGAACCACAAAGAGTCAAATTCCTGTGTGATAATGAATACAGAAAAGCTCGGGGTTGTAAAACAAGATGAATACCACCCCTCATTAGTGCTGCATTTGATGGCTGTGTAAAAGGAAGAAAATGATCCACTTAAAAGGGGTCTTTAACATTGATGGGTCAATTTTGGCAATTAGAGGATTTACGCAGATTTCTTTGTACCACATTGAAATGAGCCACAGCAAACACAATCTTCGCTTGTTTAGTTGATGACTAAGCAGCTCTTTGAAGGAATTCCTCCTCATTATTGTTGAGGTCTTGGCTTAAATGTCACCTTCTGGTCAGGGCTAGGACTAGCAAGAGGAAGCAAGCAGGCCATCTAGGATGCAAATTTTAAAGAGATGCTTGCAGAATCCTGAGAGTGAAAGCATTCTTAAATAATATAAACTGCATCTCACTTGCCTCAGTGTGGTCTCAAATCTGCCTCCAAGTGAGATGTCCCCAAACTGCTTTAATAAAAGCACCCTCCTCTCACCTTCTGGCTTTTTTCTCCTATATACACATAACTCCCGTCACACCACCATGTGCCACTCAACACATTTAGTTATTACTGGATCTTTTGTGCATTTATCTCTTGACTTCTGTCCTTACTGGTTGGTCATTTACATAAGAGTATATAGATGGGGGCTGGAGGGGTGGCTCAGCAGTTGAGAGCACTGGCTGCTCTTCCAGAAGTCCTGAGTACAATTCCCAGCAACCACATGGTGGCTCATAACCATCTATAATGAGATCTGGTGCCCTCTTCTGGCCTGCAGGCAGAACACTATATACATAATAAATAAATAAACAAATCTTTTTTTTTTTTTTAAAGAGAGTACATAGACACAATCTATCTTGTGTCCATACTTAGAGTCTATAAAGGCTCGAACAGTACCCAGCAGAGTAAACTTCTAGGAATGTGTCTGTTGGGTGGGACTAGAACAAGGATAGGGAAGCCTGCTGTGAAAGGAGAATTCAATGGCTCTAGACTACCCCCAGAAACACTCTAAGACACTCACCTTTCTGCTCATATTAAAGTATAAAATAAATGTTCAAAAAATAGCTGTCTTTAACAAGACTTGTGGCAAAGCAAAGCGTCTAAGTTAGTAAGGATTAAATCAAAACTCATGAACTCCACAAATATTAGGATCACCTTTTAAAAAATAAACCAGAGAAGAAATGGAAAAGAATAAAGCACAAACACATTTAACAATGCCTCCAGATAATTCAATGAAAGTTAATTCCCATGTTATCCCTCTAAGCAGCATTTGTCCCTACTTTCCACAAGGACATTAATGTGAGACTTAAAGTGGTTACATAATTTGTCCATTTATTTACAACTGATAACTGAGGCAACTAGTGTTCAAACTCAGGTTTCTTCAAGTACCAAAATTATTCCTTTACATGACCTAACAGATGTAGTAGCTTATCTCACAGTGTAAGCAATTAGTGACGAGCTTGACTAATCCTCCTAACTCTGGAAATATAAAGAATGCATGGATCAACAAATTTGGTGAGTGTCTTCTTTAAGAAACTAATTACATAATTCATTCTTTCAGCAATACCCACCTTTCACATGGCCACCCCCTTCTTTTCACCATAATAACATAACTTCTGTTGCATAACCCCTTTCCTTCCTTGCATTGATCTGTGTCCATTTCTTTTTGCTTAGAGGAAATAACTGAATAAGAATTGAGTCAAACCTGAGTTACTTTCATCTACAGAATCTACTCTACTCACATCCTCATTCTCTCTTTGACCTCTTCCTATCTCTTCAGCTCACTTTTCCAGGCTCTATCCTGAGTGTGTTCTCCCCTCTCACCCCCTTGTCAAATATCAGTCATAATACAGATGAAGTGTCATCCAGAAAGTGATGCACTTGGGAAATGAGCAGAGAGCAGTTCTAACCTTTCTTATCTCTGTCCCGTGAAGCCTGGCAACCAATCACAAGAACACAGCACAGCCTAGTAACCAATCACAACCACAGGAGCACAGCACAGCCTGGTAACCAACCACAACCACAGCAGCACAGCCTGGTAACCATCCATAGGAGCACAGCACAGCCTGGCAACCAATCACAGCAGCACAGCCTGGTAACAAACCACAGCAGCACAGCCTGGTAACGAATCACAGGAGCACAGCACAGCCTGGTAACCAATCACAACCACAGCAGCACAGCACAGCCTGGTAATCAATCACAGGAGCACAGCACAGCATGGTAACCAATGACAACTACAGCAGCACAGCACAGCCTTGGGGGTGAAGCTCACCCACAAAACTGCCTAAGAAACCTGAGTACCGCTCCTTGCCTCCATGCATTTGGAGCTGCAGCTTGATTGATTCTCACTGTCAGATTCACCTTACTTAGCTTGGAATTTCATTTAAAGTACAAGAAGGAAGCTATTTCCCTTCAAGGTCTCACTTGAGTACTGCTTTTCAGAATTTTCCCAAAGCCCAGCATTTGTCGTCATATCTTGTTTTCCCATTTTGACTCTATTATCTTTCTAAACAGCAAAGGGTTCAATTGTAAATCCCTTAAAGATCGCAGGATCTTTCAGGAGTGTCTGCCTTCCTGTCCAAAACCTGGACTCCTTTCAGTTTTGGTCCAATCCCTTTCCCTAGCTGAAGTATATTAAGCAAATCTCTGACTTTCACTTTCACTGTCCCTTAAGCATGAGGAGAAAGCTTGATGGTTTATATGAGGTATCAATAATACAGCTGAGAGAGTCTTAAAAGAAAGATTGCAGGAGTCAGGTCAAGACTGTCTTCCTATCGACCTTGGTTCCCATCTACGGAGCCACGCTTGCCTTCCCAACTTCCTTGCCTTCTTCCCTTGCAGAACATGAATCTTGCCATGGGTCAGCATCATGCTTCACACTGAAGAGTCATGCAATATGAGATGAAGGGGGCCCATGCTCTCAATGAATCAATTTTTATTGGGGGAGGGTGAAAGATTAGTGAAACAAATATCCTGTACATAAGCCATAAAGGGATTGCAAGCTATATAATAATAATTGCCCAGCAAGGGACTGAAGGACTGGCCAGCCAGGACATCTCTCTGGATGTTCAAATGGTACTTCGCTAGGAAAGAGACCCTTGGGTTGAAAAGGAAGAAAATAAAAGGGAATTGGGTACATGAAAAAAATATGGCAGGAAGCTGTGGGGAAAGCAAGGATGGGAGAAAATTAAGAATATTCTGGACTGGTGTGGGGCCTTCAATCAGAAAATAGAGGTTTGTTCTAAATTAGCTGAAAGAACCACAGTTGGGAGCTCATATTATCATACATCATCACCTCTCTATTTGCTCTTCTGAGTCTACATAAACTGAGTGTTATTACCTTAACTCTGTTGCTTTAATAATGGACAATGGGGAGCAGACAAGCTGTCTCTGATAGAGATTCAAGACATCCCAGTTCAGTCTTCATTAGTGGATGCTGCCAACAACAGCATACCAAGGAGCCAAGGAAGAAAGGTAGTATCATGAGTCCTTTGTGGACAAGCATTTGAAACCTTCAGACCAGGCTACTTTCCCAAGTGTGGTACTGGCAATGGGAGTGGCTGAACCCTAAAGGAACTTAGGTGTGGATATGGTCAGGCTGTATGACAAAGGTCACTGAGATTTTCCTAAAATGCCTGAAACTGGATGGATCCTCTTGTGACTGTGTTTATCCAGCAACACCAGGAAGGCCATATGGAGACCTGGGACTGTAGCTGTAGTACCACTAAGCTTCCTGTCAAGCATTCTGGGAAGAGAAGAATCTATTCAGTTTTTTTTTTTTTTTAACTGAAGTTTTGTATAAGCATGTAACAATTCTTTATATCTCTAGACAAAATAGCAAAACTAGAAATCTATACAACAGTCCACTATCCTCCCAGTATTGTGCTCCTAGGAAACCGGTGCTTTAGTAAACACCTTGCCATTAGAATGCTTAGATTAGAGACAATATTGGAAAGTACCTATTCCTGGCATGCTGTTGCCATTCAACGTACACTAGCAATTATGATAAATGCCCCCAACATATTGCCTCCACTTATACTCCAATCTCTTGAAAATGTCCCTTTTGTCAACTCTGATAAGCAGTCTGGCAACTGCCACTCGACATCCAGTGAATTTTGAAAACTGTGGCATTCTGGATGTGCCACTGTCAGTTTTCAGCTGGCTGGCTTCCAACATATGCCATCACTCCAAAATATCCACTTATCCCATTCTACACCATCTAGCTGTGACAGATGACTAGCTATAGAAAAGGAAACATTGCCACTACAAGGCTGGTAGTAAGAACAGATAGGTCACCAAGAAACAAGCGTCCACAGGAGGCAGCTTGCAATGGCTGCCAGGCCCAGACAGGCTTTCAGCAGACTCTTAACCTCAAAGCCAAGGAGATTCAAATACATCCTCCTCTTCTGACTTTCCCAAGAGATATTTCCACACATTGATGACATGTGAAGTGCACATTTAAGTGATAAGGTGGCCTTAAGAGACTGCACAGGTCAGGCCAAGTAACAGGTGAATGGGAAGAAAACCACACAGAAGGGAGAGGGTTGGACTGAAGTGTTCAAGGAAGTATATGGGAAAAGGGAATAAACACTGGGTGCTAAAATGGCTCAAAGAAGAAATGAAGTTCCCATATAGGTCACGGCATCAATAAAGGTGGGGATGATAGACAGCAATTCTGAGAAAGGATTTGCTCTCCTTGGAACTTCTTAGTTCCCATCTGAGAGTTGGTACCTATATCTGAAGTGACAAGAATGGACTAGAGACCACTTGAAGAAATCAATCAATCAAAGTTACCAATTAAGGATTTCTCTGGTTATGAGTAGGCCATGGTTCTGCCATCTTGGTTAATATCCCAAGTCCACCTTTATGACCTACAGATGGTTGGAACAGTCCCTGCACTGAAATCTCAGCTTCTCCATCCAGTAAATGGAAAGGAACAAGAATACCTGCTTCAGAAGGTTTGGGGAGCAATGGATGAGATAACAGCACAAAACAAGCAGGTGTTTCCCCAAATAAATATCATAGATTATTCAACAATTCTAGCATGCATTTCCCATCTACTGCATGGATGCGCTGTGACATAAGAACAGGTTTAAAAGGTGAGAACTCTCAAATCACAGAAATTTAAAACTGAGAATGCAATTCCTTAGTAAATTCCTAAGTAAAGATTTAGTTGACTTGGTTATTTACAAACTGTAAAAGAACTACTTTATGGAAAAGAAAACTATAATAACAGATATATGAACAGAGTGAGGGAAATAATGGCATCCAATTCAGCCAGACTTTCAGTTTATATATTGTATTTAAAGCATGCACATTATGATAAGAGGGAAAGTCACAAATAGGTAGCTATGGAGATCATGAAAACAAATACATTCAAGTAGACAACAAAACAGAAGAAAGTATATTCCAGTCTCAAAAATAAATAAAAATTTAATGAAGTAAAATTTCGTATAAAGTCCTTTAACTGTTTATCATCTCAACCAAATATAACCAACTTGTTGAATATGACTTACAAGATACAAAAGGGCTTGTTTTATGCCTTTCCTCATCTCCAAGGACCTCTCTCCTCATTGACTGGCTCAGTCTGGCTCCCAGGAAAGTCTATTTCCCATGTGCCACAGGGGCTTTTCATAACCTTGCTTAGAATCTTTTCCACAATTCTGCAGCTTCTGGTTAACTTCCTCATCAGCAACAATTTTGAGCATTTCTTCAAAGTTATGGCTTGAACTGTTTCTCAAAAAAAAAAAAATTGCTATGGTGACATCTTCTTCCCAGAAGTTCATAATTTACCTTACTTGGAAACAAACTTTATGCCAGGATATTAATACCGGAGTGTACTGGAGTAGAACAGGCCACTGATTTAGAACAAATAGTACAAGGAGAGACCCTGAGATAGAGTCAGGGGGAGGGGAATAAAGACAGCAAGAAAGTGACGCTTCTACAGGCTGAGGAATCCCACAGACTGTCACAGAGATGAATGTGACAGTCTTAGAGGGGGGCACTTTGACACCTGGAATTTGAACTTCCATCTTCCAGAACTGTGAAGCAGACATTTTTGCCTCTGAAGCCACCCACCATATGCTAGCATGCTGCATGACCTCCACACGCTAATTACCCTGGAGAAGTCTGCTGAGTTTAGTGCGGCCACTTCACTAGCTTGTAGAGTCTGTGGCTACCATTCATTCATTCATTTCAGGAAATACATAGTCTGTGCCACCTCCATATTAAAGGGAGCCACCAAAAGAGCAGGTCTGAGGAGGTATTCTATGAGTTTTTACTACTTACACCAAGGAAATATGAATTAAGCCCTGGTAGACATGAGACTCCAACATAGGGATTAGGACAGGCTGAGAAATTCTGGCAGAAACTGAAGCAAACACTCGTAAAGCACTACTCCAAACACTTTACCCCTTGCCTTCAGAGCACCCTCTCAGCTGCCTAGCCAGGTGCTACCATCAAGAACACTCCAGTGATAAACTGAAGGGAAGAGGAGCTTTCCTGCCCAAATCTGACAGCTAAGAAGTGGTAGAGCTGGGATTGGGACCCAGGTAATATGCACCAGAGTGCACACTTTTATGTAACAGCAACTCTCAAAGAGTGTACAAATCACACAAGCTCACAAAATGGGTGCAAAACACACAAGCTCCTTTTCCATGGGTATCTCAGTGGCTGCTAAGAGAGTTAAGGGGTTGAGACCTTTTCAAACTCTAAGAAAACAAAGAGGCTAGAGCATCTGCACCGCTCTCTTGATGATACTATAATAGTGCTTGGAAGGGAAGACATCGCAGGTGCAACTCAAGAAAACTGCCTTTGATACCTTGACCCTTCACATGAGCCAGTCCATCAGGCTCTTACACTAAGAAAATCATGTATCTCAGACTTCTGGGAATATCAACAGCAACCTTCAACCAAGCAGGACTATCTAGAGTAGGGTCAAATGCATAGGCCCTAGAATGAATGAATGAAGATCAAATTCTAACTCTATACCCTCCTAAGCAGGAAAATTAGTTCCACTCTACAGCCTTGAGACTGCTCCACTGCAGAATAAGGATGGTAATAGTACGCATATCTCTTGAATCTGGAAATGCATCCTTTCAAATATAATGATAATATTAGGACTTTTGCCAATAATGCCACAAAACCTTTACGTACACAGATTACCCTGAATCATGCAATAAATAGACACCTCCCTCAGGTCTGCACACGCTGCAGACTGGTGCAGTGCTTATCTCTGATCTCAGAGTTTGGCTTTTCTAGCCAAAAAATTTCCAAAATGTGCCTTGCTCAAAACCAGTTTGACAGCATGTGCTGAGTCTTGAAGTTTCTCTTCCAAAAGGCTATCCTAGAGAAAGAATTCAAAATGCAGAAGAACAAAGATTTATGCACCTAGGTATGCATTAGAACACTTTTTAAATAGAGAAAAATGAAAGCAACCTAAATCTCCAAAAATAGAAGAATAAACAGTTAAGTAAATTATGGAAGAGCAATATAATACCCTATTCCACAAACATTAAGCGTGTTTGGAAAACACTTTGAATAACGGAGAAAAATGCTTAGTCAAACTTTATATAAAATAGGAGAGAAATTGGTTATACAAGATGATCTCAATTATGTGAAAGTATACGGGTAAAGGTACATACAGTTATGCGTATGCCAAAACTTCACTACAGTTTGAACAGGATTTACACAGCAAGGATTCTTAAGGGTACTCTTCATTTATCAAGCTCTAGGAAATTATTTTTATCAGTAGAATTATATAAAAATTTAAATACCTACAAAAGAAGAAAGAGGAACTTAAGAAATTCATTGCTTCTTCCTAGTTAACAAAAACAAATCTTTTACAGCATTCTCAGTCCTCAGGACTGTGGGAATTTGGGCAGACATTATTTCAGGAAGATAAAAAGACAAAAGCATCAGAACAAATCAGAATCAGGGTTTCCATCATCACTGCTCCCCTACTCCACCATCACTGTCCATGTCCCCCCAGGAAGCACACTTAAGGGAGGAAATGGACTAAGTTGAAGGATTCAGGCTACTTCTGTACCCTCTGTATCCCGTACTAAAAGAGGCCCAGTGTCCCCCAGAAAACCCACACTTCATGCTTTCAGTCCTGATGTCTGACTTTTATCTAAGAACAGAAAGCCAATGAAGCCTGGTCTCCAGTGGCTGCTCACCGGTTAAGACTCACTGAGGCCAGTCAGCTCACCTAGGCTCAAGCATTTAGAATCTGCACTTGGACTGCAATGTATATGGACAGCAACAATGGACAGCAACAACTTCTAGTTAAAAAAAAAAAAAATGAGGTTTCTAGTTGCCCTCAAGAAGAGAGCCTCAGACTTCATCTTCTGGCCTTCTCATTCCTTGTGCATTATGTCAGATCACTGCACACGATGCAGGGCTTCACAAATAAATAAGCAAAGGCATGAAATGAATGATTCACTCAATGAATGAGGTAAGGATGGCATAGGTCTCTGAACTGGTCCCTCTAGTGGACAACTCCTCCCTACACCAAATCACTTGCCACAGGCATCTTCCTAAGGGAGTTATTCTTCTGCTGTCCTGTCTCAGTCCACAGAGTTTTTCTTCTTCCACGCTATCCACAGAAAAATATCTAAACTCCTCCACCAGGCACCGAAGTTTCCACAACATGATTTTTACTTCCTGTCAATCTTCTGTCATGGTCACCTTTCCCAAAACTGCATCCATACGTCAACTATACTGGCCTCCTGACCATTCGTTGAATGCTCTTTGGTCTTTCTCTCCTCCTGAATTGAACCTTACATTTATCTAGAATGTTCATCCTTCATATCACCCACCAGAGTCTGACTTCCCTTCAATGCTCCCTCCACACATGGTTCCTCGACTTATTGCCCTCTGATCTTCCCAAGTTAGAACAAATGTATAGCATAATTATTTGGCTGAAGAGATAGCTTGGCCGGGAAAGGGCTGGCTGTGCAAGCCAGATGACCTGAGTTCGATCTCCAGAGCCTACTTTAAAAAACAAGACATGGGGGCTGGAGAGATGGCTCAGCAGTTAAGAGCACTGACTGCTCTTCCAGAGGAATCAGGTTCAATTCCCAGCACCCACATGGCAGCTCACAACTGTCTGTAACTCCAGTTCCAGGGGACCCGATACCCTCGCACAAACATACACACAGGCAAAACACTAATGCACATAAAGTGAAAATAAATAAATTTAAAAGGAGACAAGACATGGTAGAATGCATTTACAGCCCCAATGCTATGGAAATGGAGACAGGAGGAGTCATGGGCTTACTAGCTAGCCAGCCTAGACTATTCAGTGAGCTCCAAACCAAAGAGAGAACAATTCTTTCTCAAACGAGATGGGCCGTCCCTGAGTAACAACACTCCATGTTGAGCTCTGTCCTTCATGCTCATGTGTACACACACACATACACCCATATACATATACATATACATATACACACAAAAATATACTTATTATTTCTTAAAAATGGAATGTGTGAGTTTTGTTTACTCTCTTTCCTTTTCTCACATTCTTTTTCTCATCCTTTCAAACTCTGATATTAAAACTCTGCTTTCAGACTCCCTATCTATCTCTATATTCATCTATGTTTTAATTAAAGGATATTAGACAATTTTTTCTTTATTTGTATAGTTTGTTGTTCTGGAATATCAGCTTAAGATGTGTTGCATTCATTTATGCTGTGGAATATTTGTTTAATGATGTAAAGATGTGTTTCATTCTTTTATGTTGCATTTGTTTAACTCTTTAAAGCTGTGTTACTTTGCCTGCCTAAAACACCTGATTGGTCTAATAAAGAGCTGAATGTCCTTAGTTAGACAGGAGAAAGGATCGGTTGGGCTGGCAGGCAGAGAGAATAAATAGGAGGAGAAATCTAGGTTCAAGAGAGGAGTGGGAGCAAGAAAAGGAAAAGGAGAGGACAACCACCCAGCCACACAGTTAGCCGTTCTCCGGAGTAAGAAGAAAAGAAATATATATAGAATAACAAAAAGTAAAAAGCCCACAGACAAAGCATAGTTAAAGAGAAATGGGATAATTTAAGTTAGAAAAGCTGGCTAAAACCAAGCCAAGGTAAGGCCAGACTCATAAGTAAGAATAAGTCTCTGTGTATTTATTCAGAAGCTGGATGATGGGCCCCTAAAGAGTTAAAAAAAACATACCAACTATGGTATGTCTAAGTAAATGAACTTAATAAATGCATGGTCAAGCACCACATATTATCCCAGGCTCAGCCCTCACTCTGGAACATCACTCTGTCCCATGGTGAAGTCAGAAAGCCCTTACCAAGTGCTGAATGTACAGCAAGCGTTTAAAAGCAAACACCAAATAAACTGGAGAACATCACCAGATACAAAATCAACATGCAAAAACAATCACATTTGTATTTCTAGTGACTAGAAAATCACTAAGAATAAATGTGTGGAAAAGAAAAAACTGTTAACATGCACACCCTGCATGGGTCTCCAGGGATCCATGCTAAGTGAAAAAAGGCCAATCCCAAAGTGTTACATTCTACCTTGTTCCACATTCTACTTTTATGAAGCAATAGTGCAGAGATTCAGGCCAGAATAATGGCTTCCAGGGCTCAGTAACAAAAAACTGACTCCTCCAATCTGTCCTCAGACCTCTCTATATGCACATGCACACACATACACAGGCATATGCACACACACACACACACACACACACACACACACACACACACGTGTATTTTTTTAAATATACGCTACAAGATAGAAATGAACACTGATGGAACATTTCCATATCTTGGCTATAGAGGTAGAGAAACAAAGCTATTCCTCCATACTTATGCTCACAGACATGTACACACACACACACACACACACACACACACACACACACACACACATGCAATTAGAGAGAGCAAGTGTGTGTGTGTGTGTGTGTGTGAGAGAGAGAGAGAGAGAGAGAGAGAGAGAGGAGGATATATGCAAAATGGAAAACTAGATCTAAATAATATGCAATCATCTACCCTCAACCATCATAAGAGGCATGGTGGATCTGTGAACGATTAAGAGCATTCTTACATCTCTGGGTGAGTGCAAGGTAAAGGAGACTATTACAAGGTGGGGGGAGCAAAAATTTGAGTGATAAATGTGGCCCATTTTATCACCTTCATCTGTGGTGGATTGCCGAGGTTTAGTTAGAACAGTGGTTCTCAATCTGTGGGCCATGAGCCCTCTGGAGATCGAATGACCCCCTCATCAGATATTTACATTATGATTTGTAACTAGCAAAATTGCAGTTATGAAGTAGCAATGAAATAATTTTGTGATTGGGGTCACCACAGCATGAGAGAGTGTATTAAAGGGTTGCAGCACTAGGAAGGTTGAGAACCACTGCTTTAGAAGAACAGATGTGAAAATTCAGCACCAAGACTGGGAAAATGCTCACTGGCCACCCTTAGTCAGTTTTCCATTGCTATAGTGGAAGACCTGAGATGATTAACTTACAAAGAGAGGGACTTAATTTAATTCATGGTTTTTAAGGTTTCACTACAGGACTCACTGGAGATGTTGTTTTCAGACTTGTGGCAAGAGCATGTGGTGAAATAAAACCCTCACCTGCAGAGCAAAGGCAGGATGGGGGTGGGGGGAGATGGTGGCTGTGGCACTGTGCCCTTAGGCATACAACCAGTGACCTAAAGATCTGCCACTAGAGCCTACAGACCCTACTTCTTAAAAGTCCCACCATCTCCTCAAAAAGTCCCAGGCTGAAGACCAAGGCTTTAACTCCTTGACATTTTGGAGAAACCTACCAAAACCAAAGCATTAGCTAAAGCCAGCCAATGGTCCCGGGGGGGGGGGGGGGGGGGGGGGGGGACAGAGAACAGGTAGTACAAATACAGTTGCCTGGAGCCAAGAGCACAGTTCATCTTGGTCACCTCCAGCCATCAGAACCTCGGGATCAAACCCTCGCAAGGCTGTTTGGGTGGGAAGCCTCCAGCATACTCCCTAATAGGAAATAACTGACAGCCTTTTACATCAGTGGTATCATTGAAGAGATAGTCTTTCGAATTTTGTATGTTTCAAGCCACTTCCATACAGGAATCCAGGAGAAAATATGTGACATCTCTTGAGGCCTGTGTTCTGATAATCTCAGAACTCTCATTGCGGTGTTTCCCATTTTGTCCAGAGATGGACAAAAGAGCTAGGACAGGACTGGAAATTCTCACCCCTTAGACTGCCTCTACTTTGACTACCTAGGCCAACTCATCCCTTCAGATATCCTGTGCAAGAACTTAAACCACAGAGAAGGCAGGTGTCACCTGATGGCAGTTCAAGAGAGTAGAGCCAGGCACTCAGCAGCTGTGGCACCTAGAGAAACAGAAACTTTGCCATTTATGAGACTTTATTTACCTCTTCTTCAAAATGTTGAGCTGTCTTAGTCTCCTTCCAACAAACACAGTATCTAACTTAAGTTGGGGTTGATTTTTTTCTGCTTGTAACCAAAACTCTTTTATGAAAGAGTCTTTTAATGTCACCTGATTCCCCATAGAGAGTAGACTCCCAGTTGCCAACTTACCCTCATAAGGTTTACCTCAAAGTGGAAGTCAGAGCCTGTGACCAGCCTCTATGTCAGAGCTCTCCAAGATCAATGTTAATTGCCCAATCAGACAGGCCTGATGCTGACAGAATGGGAGCTAATTAGTAAGTGCCAGAACCCATTGCAGTTATTAATGGCTGTCATTTATAATGACGAAGGTACAACTGTGGGCTGCTATAAGTCTCTCCTTGTCACTCTGAGCCAGCCATAGGGAAAATGGGCACAGGGAAGCTGATGAGCCAGGGGAATGGTTCTCCAGAACAAGTTCTCATGAATCTTCTAGATGCTAAGATGGTCACGAAGGCTCGTAGGTCAGTGACTAATTAAGAAGAGAGATCTTTGAAACTGTGGGTTCCTAGACCTTGGCCCCAGAAATTGATTCAGTGCGTTTGGAAAGAGGCCCAGGAAACTGACTTTTCTTAAATTTCCCAGGTGATTCTCATGATTCACCTAAAGAGAAAATCATTCATACAAATATCCAAGGAAACCAGTTTCTAGTCCTCAAAGAATCCCTTATCCAGAAATCTCTTACAAAACACAGCATCGGGCAGGAAAGGCCAGGCATGATTGCTAACACAACAGCAAGAATAAGCAGCCACTGAGAACTGCAAGACTTGGATTTGGGTCTCAGATCTGAAATTACTGACTGTCAGTCCCCTCATGGCCTTAGTTTATACGTCTATGAAATGGAGTATTGAATTACATGGATCTCACATTCCTCACATAAATGTGAGAAGAGCCATGTATCCATGTGTGCAGCGACCACAGATTTTCAAATCTGAGAAATTCGTTGAAAGAGAAAACATTTAAAAATATAATTGTATTACATTTTAAGACAACTTTAGCTTGAACTTGGACATTATGATTGGAAGAAGCAGAAAGATATGAAATGCTTCCCCCTGAAAGCTTGTGATTCCTAAAAAAAACCTCACTGACAGAGTGGAGACTTTCTTATCAATTTATTGTGTCTAGGGCAGTGATCTTTGTGGTGAAACTGCCAGAAGCCTCCTAATGGCATGAACTGTCTATGTCCAATAAAGTAATTGTCCACCAAACGATGGACAGGTAACAATGAAAGCTTGACTAATCTTTATAGTCATTATATATAAAAGCAGGAATGGTGTGTGTAAGATCTACTATCCTATAAATGTGAAAATAGATAGGCTCTCTGTGAATTCAACTTTTTCTCCCATTTTTGGCTTTAAACCACTTTCCAATCGCCTACCTATCATAGTTTTACACATGTGGACATCTGGCAGGGAAATAAATTAAAGTCTACCTTAGAGAGTAGGCAAATGCATCCATTTATAAATGTTATTTTAGAAGGGACTGTCTGGTCTGCTCACTTATTAACATCATTAGAAGGCTAATGAATCTACTGCTGAGAAAATGAGAGGGAGCTCAGGCTGGAGAAAGTGATGAGGAGAATTCCACATCCCTTCTCCAAATGCTGGGGTTATTTGTGGTTGTGATAAACTGGCATTGTACGTGCACGGATGGGGAGATAGCATAAAATAACAATCAACAGACGCAGGCCATATGCTCTTTCAGCCACTGGACAAAAATCAAGATTTATGCATGCCAGGGTCCTGCCTAGTGAAAGAAAATAGACCAGGCCATAAAAAGGTGCTTTTTCTCATAATAAATGGAGGAATAACATTAAACCCATAATCGAGATCTGTCTCCTTGGTGTTCTTGGGTCTTGATTCCTCAGTAAAGTAAAATGTCGGATGACCTAAGACACAGAATGAACTCCTCTCTTCTGCATTTTAGAACAAAGGCTTCCATGAACTGAATGGGGGCCTCTTTGTTTAATGACTACAAGCTAAGTCATTTGAGCAGGTGTTCTGGCTAATACTTGCCAACTGGCTAGTATCCATGAGTGAGCAGCAAGTTAATAGGGTGTGTTAGGCTATTGACACACAGATTAAAACTTAACCACCAGGAGTCTTAAGAAGGATGAGGATGGCTGCATGCAGGTCTAACGTTGTTAGCTCAAGAAAGGATCCAATGAGTATCATAAATTGTGCCTGTGCCTCTTGTTTGATAGCCCAAGATGCAGTGCCTGTAGACTCAGAGTTGAAAGAGACCATCCTTACTTAGGCAGAAATAGAGGATGGCGTGAGTATTTCTTAGAGGCAGAGACAGGCCTTGAACTACAGAGACAGCTTTCTTAGAGCTCAGCAGTTTCCAATCTTACCTGGAGATCAGAATGAATGAGGGGGACTTTAAAATATCAAATGTCGGAGTATAATTCGTACTTACGAAACTGGAATCCCGTGGATGAGACAGAAGTCTACCTTAATTTTTTAAACACATTCTACAACACATTAGAGAATGGTACATGGTCCCTCTCTGCCTTCCATGCTACTTACATGAAGAATAGCAAATCACTTCAATGAATGTAGCTTCCCCAAAAGTTGCATCAAATAAATAAATAAAAGGTTTTCTAAAAGACACTTTTTTGAGGGAACAGGAAATCATTCCTTGAATCTTGTACACAAGATGATCACAATCGTTGTTGCCACCATCATCACAAATGCCACCATCTATCACATCCAAATCAAGAAATAAAGTAACCTTCACTGCTTGTCCAAAACAGTCAAGTACCCAAAGAGGACTCTGATAATCCTCCATCAAGTGATCCTCTATCAGTGCATCCTTGCCAGGCATTGTATCTCTGGGAGTCTGGAGTTTTTCTCTTAAAAATGGCAGCACCGTTGTCATCTGGACCTTTGAGTAAGCTTGTGGGCTGAGATAATGATCATTTCATCAAGTATTGACTGGATTGCCAGAGTTTTACATTAAATCCATCTTTGCATTAAGTCCAGTTTTGCATTAAGTTTCAAGTAGTTCCAGAAAGAGCTGTGGGAAATAAAGCCCTTCCTCTGCAGGTCTCCATCCAAGTTTTAACCCAACCACAGAACAAAAACATTTAACAAAATCTATGTGTGAGTACCAACCCTTTTATTGCCATTATTTCCTAGGTTATATAGCATAACCACTGCCATAGCATTTCTATCATGTGAGGTATCATAAACTATATAAATATGTTTTAAAATATATAAGAGGATTGCATAAGTTACAGGCAAATATTTACTTGCCTGCTGCTGTTTTCTATGTATATTTTACAAAAGTAACCTGAGAATCCCCAAATTTGGTATCCATTGAAAATCCTGGGTCTGCCCCTCTGCTGACAATAAAGAAATGGATGCATTTTTCTCTAAAGATGTTAAATCCTACTGGAGCTATAAGTTTTACTTTTATTCAACAGGAAAATAGTGCTGGTGAATATGGGAACCTATAGTGGGGAACGTGGAACCCTTATACACCACTGATGAGAATGTAAACTGGTGCAGCCACTATGAGAGTCAGTTTGGAAGTTTCTCAAACACACTAAAAATAGAACCACAATGAGACTCAACTATACCACTTCTGGGTATATATCTGAAGGACTGTAAGTCAACATACTACAGAGATACCTACACATTCATGTTTACTGCTGTTCACAACAACTAAGAAATGGAACCAGTCTAGATGTTCTAAACGATAATACGAATGGATTTTAAATGTGGTATATGTTCATGATGGAATTATAGTCAGCCATAAAGAAATCTGAAATCATTACATTTGCAGGAAAGTTGATGAAGATCATTAGGACAAGTGAAATAAGTCAAACACATAAAGACAAATATTGCCTCTTTTCTTCCATATGTGAATCCAGATTTAACTGTATTTATGTGTGGGTGTAAGTATATACATATACACACCAAAAATTATGTATATGTGTGTGCATGTGTGGAGGTGTGGAGGAGGGGATGTCCATGTAGTCAAGAATGTAGAAAGGGGAATATGGCAAGGAAGGAAGACATCCCTGTGGGAGGAGAAAGTAAAAGAATTCAATGGCCATGAAAGAATAGGACCATTTGCAGGAAGGAAGGCGAACAGGGAGGACTAGGAAAGGGGGTATGACTAGAACAAAGTATAATGACATATATGCAAATGCCATAATGAAACGCATCTCTGTGTATACTAACTTCAAATTTTAAGAGTCTGGGAAGATGGCTCTGTGAGTAAAACACACCTGTACCCAGATCCCCAGAACACATATGTAAAAGTCTAACATGGTGGCATGGCCTCTAACTCTAGCACTGCAGGACAGAAGTAATCATATCTCAGCCACGCACTGCCCAGCCAATCTTGCCCAAATAGCAAGTTCCAGATTCAGAAAGAGATTTTTGTCTCACAAACTAAGGTGGAGAAACAATTAAAGAAAACAACATACCATCAACTTCTAGTCTCCATATGAGTCTTCAGGGGTGAGCACACACACCCTCACATACACACATGCACATATGAGTATATACACACATCACACAAACACATAGACATACTTTTTGATTAAATCTAGCAAAATAATATATCTGTGTCATAACAATCTTTTCTCCAGTTCATTCTACAACTGTTCTACATTATTTATGGAAAGAACTGGGTAAAACTTAAGTGTTTCTAGAGCAGATTCACTCACTGAAAAAGGCACTATATTTCATGTATGCACATACATTCTTGCACATACCTGCTTCAGTTTCCTATGTACAAACATCGCATCTTTCAACCAAACTAAACATTCCTTGAGGATAGCAATCATAACATCTGATTCTGCATCTCCCAGCAATGGGTTTAGGGCTGCTGACACAATGCATGCTCAATTAGTACCTGTTCAATTGAATGGTCTGTGACCCATTCAGGACTTTTCTTCAAATTCATTACCACTGAAAGCAAATAGGAGAAGGTCCCAGCTCTATAGAGAAGATTTCACATCCTTCCTACATCAGCCTAGCCTTTAGAACCTCACATGTGAAGAGCCTAACGAATAGGACAGAAGGCTTTTAATTAAAAGCCTAGTGAAAAAAATATGTCATTCCAATCTTCCATTTTGTTCCCATTAATTCACCAAGATTCAGCAGGAATTCCACTAAGGAATTGGGGTGTGCAGCTGTAGAAGGAGGGAAGCATATAAATAAATCATGAGTGTCATTAAAATTTGTAAACTAATAACTTCTGGGAAGTCTTAGCAATTATCGTCAGGGTTTTCTTGGCAAACAGAAAATTAATAAATCCAAAAGGTCTCCATTTTATATTTAAAAAGCAGCATCCCTGAGAAAGGTCACTGACAGAACAATTAGGGAGGAAATAAATGGTTCAGACAACTGCTTGTGAAGCAGATGAAAAGCCACAGATTCCCAAGAGGCAAGAGAATAAGACAACTCAATACAAAGAAAGGGATGGCGAGGAGGAGTTGGGGTGAGGTTTGGCTAGAAGCTCCTGGAAGCGCTATATGGATAGCTATGCCTTTATAAGATGCAAGTTAAATATTTATGCAAGGCAAATCAATAAACACCTAAGGCACATGGTCCTGACCAGAGAAGCTCATAGTCTGAGGACAAATCATCAGTGAAATATAAGGATGGAAAGCTGACCATGAGCAGAGTAGGAACATCCAACCCAGGGATGTAAGGGATTCCAGCAAAAAACGTACTTAACAATCAATCTTCCTCCATAAGCATCCTAATGAGGAACCTTCATTGTTCTAGGTACCAGAGGTCAGACAGCCAGGAGACACAACTGTAGTCTAGTAGCTTTTCTATGAAGATAGTATCTCCCATTCTTCAAGGTGGTAGTTGAAATAAAGCAAGAAAAGAGAAAGATGAAGATCAAATGTCCAACAAATGTGTAAGGGGTATTTACTTATTTATTCTTGGCTCTTTTATGCCTAGATAATTACAAATTCACATAAACTCTCTGAGGACACCTAACTCAATACCCAGAAGAAAGCTTCTACAGGAAGTCACAGTTGTGGAGATCCCATGCACATGTGTGAAGATTTTACTCATGCAATGTATTTTTACTCTCAGGTTAAGCCTTCACGGACCACTGTCAGAGACTACACTGGGGATGGGCAAGTCCAACAAGCCATCTGTCAATCAAAACATAACTCTTGGCCATGGCATATATATTTAGAACCAAAGACTCCAAACTCCCATAGTGGGTTAACTAGCCTTATGAGAGTTTAACTTTTCTAAATGAGGACTTTAAATGCCTCCAAATGAGGCAAGGGTACCCATGTGTGCAGAGGTACATAGAGATGTCACAGAAGTATTGCCACATGTAGATTGCACAGAAAGTCCCTTTTTATCAGTCTACAGTACCTACACACCAAATGATTCAGGAATAGAGAAGACAGAATTAGTATAATTGCCTCTAGTGAAGTTTCAACTTAGGACAAAAATATTAAAGAGGGAATGTCATACCATAGACCAGGGAAGCTCCTAATCTCAGTGTCATAACCCAGATTTTTCAAGGGAAGCACTGTGTCCTCAAAAAAGTCAATCCTGGTTCATCAATTCTTTGCACTTGAACTTTAATATGCACTGTGTCCTTTGACTGAGATCATCATACACTTGCACTAAATGGTGACTTTACACAGCCATCTTAGTGTTAATGAAGAACTATGGCCACCTCCAGTTTACCAAGACCAAGGAACCGCAGAAGGAATACCACAAGGACACAGAAACAGATGTACAATTTGATGCCTTCAATCTTTCTGTATATTTAGAAGTAGAGGTCCTCTGAATTATTAACCCAGTGGGGGCAAATAATCCTATCACACTGAAATCTGGCAGGGGATGTCACCTTGTCAAGACATCAGCTACTCCAGGGCTTCCCTGTCGCACAGAAGATCACCAAATTCATTTTCAACGTGCTTAAGCATATTAAGCCAAAGCAAGAGGCTGAAAGGGTGCATGGTTAATTTAGTTTCTTTTTATCTTTCCACTGTGTTAGGGAGGAAAATCAGAGTGCTCTAGGCTCTAACTGTAAAGTCTTTCGTCATTACCAATACAGGAAAAGGAAATCAGAGATAAGCTTAGGGACAAAGGTAGCAGACAGTTAAGGGTTAGAAGTCTCCTAGCAGCCCCAGCAAACCAGCCTGCAAAGGTCTGCAAAATTTAGGAGCGGTGTCTTTTTCATTCATTTTCTAGCACTGAATTTCTAAGGTGGGTTTTATCAACATGTGAAAGTCCTGAAATCTAACACAAAAATACATCCTTGTCTGACATTTATCCACTAGCAAAGCTCCATAAATCTCTATAAGTCCTCAAAATGTCACACCATATGGAATCTGTTTTCTGTTAACTGTACTAGAGGAACCAACCTGGGACTGTGCCCCTTCAGTCAACTCAATGGGTCCCCATGCTCCCCCCATCTGGCTCTTTGCCTCATATTTGGCTCCCTCATCACCTATAGACAAGCCCAGAGAAGCTAGTCCATAACAAAAAATATCTTCAACAAGGTAGACATCAATATTCTGATCATCCCCCCAGAGAGCCCAAGGGACAACAATCTGGGACATTCTCCTCCCTCCTTAATTCCTGTCTTTATCCTTAAAGTCACTACTAACTAGAGGACACAGAACATACCCCTTGATGGCCTAGGAGTTCCCTCACACAAGCTCCTACAGCAATGGATCCCTAAATGAAAAGTCAATAATGAAATAAAAACCCTGTACAAACACCCAGAGCTCTACTAATCATTAATAATTACAACAAAGTGTTTCCTACATCAGTTACTGTCCTAAGTGGTTTTGCATTTATTATTTAATCCTTACACATCACTCACTAATTCATTCATTGAGCAAACATGTATTAAGCACCTCTTGAGTGCCAAATTCTCCTCTAGGTGCTGGGGATATAGCACTAACTGAAAATAAAAAAAATAAATAAAAAATAAAATAAGCCAGCCTTCCTCTCTCCAAAGTTTAGACATTAGTGGTTGTCTGTGGGTAATAAATAAAACAATAAGTAAATATTTAACATGTCAAATAGTGATTAAATATGGGAAAGGAGAAGGTGGCTAGACAATGAAATGTGAAATTCTAGGGAAAGGGCTCACAGACGAGGCACATGTAAGCAGAGAGGGAGGGGAAGAAGCAGGGGCTCCCTGAACCCTGGGGTTCTAAACCAGAAAGGAGTTGATCACAGACACTCTAGGGAACTGTGTGGTGCTTGTGTTTGGGGAACCACAAAGAAAACATACCAAGTGCACATGTGTGTTCTGTATTGTGCCCAGCTTCTGTGAAGGAAAATGGGACTTAGAGGTTGGTGTGGTACAAGTGGTGGAGTGTGATAAAGCACGTACTCAATTCTGATCCTTACACTGTACTACAGGACTATATTTTCCAAAGAATATCTTTGCTAATGTCACTATGGATTTTATTGAAATAAAATCACCCTGGATTATCCAAGTGGGGCCTTGATCTAACCACAAACCCATGGTCAGGGATGCAGGGAGGGGGCATTGACCTAGGAGAATATTGGGGAAGATGAAGACAAGATTGGAGGGATGCAATTAGCAGGTCTGTGAGTGGCCTCCAAACATGGAAAGAGGTAAAACTTTCCTGCCTAAAGCTTCCAGGGAAGAGTGATGCCCTAGTACTACCCTGAACTCAGCCTTCCAGGCTACAAAACTAAGAGAGACATGCTAGCTCCTTTTGGCCACTCATGAGGGGTCATTTGCTGTGGCAGCCCCAGGAACTAATACACAGGGGCTAAGTAAAGCATCTAAAGGTGAGTTACAGGGTTCGCTCAGTGAGCCAACCCACACTTAAACTCTAGCAATTGGGTGTCAGCATGCTGGAGTGACTTGGTTGTATATTGCATCCACTGGAGAACACAGCAACTCTCACCTCAGGGAAAACTTCACTACTTCAGAGACTGTGTCATCAAGCAGCTGGGCCACGTTCTTGGAACTAGCCAAACCTTTTCTAAAACAGGAAGTGTCAGTCATAGGTGTTCCTAAACATAAGGCCAGGATTTGCTGGCTGCTCTCGTGATTGGATCAAACCGACTGCACAAGAGTGAGGCTTACAGTGTCCTGCAGCATCTCTGTTTGGGGGCTTTAGGAAAGCCTTCTGAGCTCTAGTTCCCGGCAATACTGCGTGAGTGGAATCTTCCCAGCTCTCATCTGCTAGAGGTGGTGATAGCTTATACCTCCACTGACTTTTACTGAGTAGCAAAATTTGGTAGAGACCACCCATACAAAGGGAGGCAAGCCTCTACCATCTGATAAGTTAGCCCCAAAACCTTAACTTAGCTAACACCCTATTCCATGAGATCTGCTCTAACTAACCCTTAACAAGCATGTAGGCCAGATAATGAGACATCTCATACTCCAGGCTCCCTGCAATAAGGCCCAGGAAACCCCAGGGTATGGCACTGGGCAGTGATGCAACCAGGTAAGTGACCTCTAGGGCAAGTATCCTCCCCAAGGCTGACAGCAGAGAAAATGAAAGGAAATGCACAAGTTCTCCAGGCATTCAGCAGTAAGCACCAAGTCACAGCAGCTGGGGACATCTGCTGTTGCCCAATGTGTGAGTGCATGCCAGTGTGCTTGTGAGTGTGTGCAAGGTGTGAAAGGGGACCTAAGGGTTTGTGTATCGAGCTTTCTTGTCAGGCTATCTTTGGACCACCAGCACACAAATAATGACCCAGCAACACTGTTAATTATGAAAGCTGGGCCTTAGCTTAGAATTTTTTTCCAAGTAGCTCTTATAACTTAAGTCAACTCTTATAATCCACATTCGGCCACATGGCTCAGTGACCTCTGTTCTGTACCATATCTCCGACTTCTTCAGAGTCTCTGGTGAAATGCACACACCTAGATTCATCCTCCTTTTCCTCTTGCTCCCCAGAAATCCCCCCTATCCTCTCCTGCCTAGCGATTGGCCATTCAACTCTTTATTAAACCAATCAGAAGGTGCCTTAGGCAGAGACACATCTTTACAGTGTACACAAATATTCCACGACAGGTTTGCACACAGGTGTTCCCTGTCCAGAGGAACTCCTAGCACCATAGCTAAATCAGAGTCCTCTTATCCATGCCAACCAACCCTTCTCTACCACGCCCCTTGAGCCCCAAGACTGTCATCAGGATGCCTTCTTACCCTCTTAGGCACAAGGTGTACAGTGCATTCAATTCACAGAACTTTCAAGAGCCTTATGATTTAACTTCATTTAAAATAAAAATAAGCAAATCAACTTTGAAGCTGAAAAATATGCTTTAAAATGGGTTATTAAGATATTGGTCTTTTGCGCATTATAATATTTTGTTATATAGTACAAAATAAAATTAGTATCATTCTATAGGAAGAAGGGTTCACAAAGGCAAAACCTAACAGGCACCATGAAAGCCACCATGCAGATATGAATCTGTTCTGTCTACATCGCCACTGGCTTCTTGAAAACTGTGGCACCTTCCAAGTGCAGTGATGCCTGGGGCCAGATCCACGCCCAGAGCAAGAACCCCTCGCTCCAGCACTAGTCCCTCAAGCCAAGGATCTCTGCTTGTTAAGGAATCTTCCTCCTCCATTTCTGATCAGCCCCTGTTTCAATAAGTAGAATTAGACCCTGGTGGCCTGCAGAAGCAGCAAAGCACCAAGGCAGATAGACAACAGGCAAGTCCTAAGGAGTGCCAGGCCCATTTCCCACCCCCAGCTTGCTCCCACCTAGGGCACCAGAGGTACGAGTCCTATATTCCTTCTGAAACAGACTTCTCGGTTGTTCGGCTTACATTTCTCCCCAGCCAAACCATCCAGGGCAGCTTTAAGACAGTCTAATCCACTTACCTCCACAGAGAACTCTCAGTCACACTCCCCAGGTTGAAGTCATACAGCTTGGTCAGGATCAGGATCACCTGCAAGGGGCAGGGGCGAGGGTGGAGAAGAGGGACAAAGGGGAAAAGGAAGCTTACTTTAGTTTGTGTAGCAGTACACATCACATCTAGTATCACCCAGAGGAGGGCTTAGTATCTATCCGCTGAGTTTGAGAAGGATAAATAGGATCATGCAAGGGGGAAGAAATTATTAACGTAGTGCACCCCAGTAACTGGTAGCATTTATATTAATCCTGACAGTGCTTTGCATTTGAAATAAAACATGCCAACAGGAATTAATTGGGCATTAACAGTGGTCTCTACACATCTGTCCTTCTGCAAGGTCAGGCCCAGGCCAGCTGGCTTTGTTCACTGCCAAGGCCACCCAGAGATCAGAGACACCCCACCTCCTTGCATTTGATCTCAAGATGACTCTGATGTACAGAATAGGATCTAAAAGACTAAGAGGGAACTGGGTCGACTCGTTCTGTCTACAGAAGGAGTTCAAAGAGATTTTGTGTTTTCATCAGACACAAATACCTGAATGGCAGCAGGCTCAGTCCCCGATGTTCTGATACTGCCTGCCACTGATCCTGTGGCAACTGCCCCCACCTCACAGTAAGCAGGTCAGGGGACTTCGCCAGACTCTGGGACTATCTTCCTGCCTCCAGCTGAAGCTAGGAAACCCAGAGAGCTAGCGATATGATTAGTGAATGACTAAAACTGGTCCTGGGTTGCCTAATCTGTCCCTGTGCCCTTTCCACTGCTCTAGCTGAGAATCTGAGTAGCAGGTAGTTCCATGCCTGCCCCCAGCATGTATCTGGAGAGTAGTTTAAGCACAGCCTTCTGTCCACAAAGATGTCAAGTGTACCAACATTATCGAATGCAGCAGCATGCAGGTGGGTCATACACATACCCAGTTGCGTATAATTGTGTTTATCTAAATGTAATACACATCTCATTTCACTTTTCTCCACTCTTTCCCATTCCGAAGTTTAACTCCCTCCAACTCATTTGCAGAGCAGCCATTAAACTCTCTCTGAGATAATTAATTTCTTCTTCCAGGATGGGACTTCCCCATTCTAGATATCCATTTAAGATTAAAGAAAAATAATCAGCCATTATATTGAACATTTTATGGCATTTAACTCACAACAAAGTGCTCATTTGGAGATTTATTCTCATTCAGCACTCCATGGGGTCAATCAGCCCTATCTCCATTTCTTCTATGTAAAGTAAGAAAGAAATTAAAGGAGAGAGATCATGGTCTATTATAGGCCAAAAGGAGTCCATGCAAGGTTGACTTGGGACATTGAATTTCTCTTTGAAGCTATGGCTGGAGGCCTCAGGTTTCTCACAGGTAGAAGAAGCATGGATATGTGTAAAACTGGAGACTCTTCCAAGCCACCTGATGCATTAATGCAGCATCAGAGCAAGAAGCCTGTAACTACACAGTACCTTGTACTTCAAGGGTCACTCAGTGGCCCTGCTCTCTCTCTTTCATAGCTAATTTCCTCTTTGCTAAATCCAGAGATTAAGGAAGTCCCGGGATTTATCCCTCGTTCTCACCAATCAAATGCACAGCAATGAGCCAGAGAATTTGCTTTCTGTTGAACATGAACACACACACACACACACACACACACACACACACACACCAGCAGTTTCCATCCTTTCATATATTATGTATAAAACCTCTCTTTTGTCCATTTCTATTGCAGGCAGCATTCTCTCAAAGCCATCCAATCGTAAAAGCACATGAAGCAACTGTGGGCACCCATGACAAAATCTGGAAAAAGAATTCACCAATGTAACCAGAAATAAGGCAGAGTGGCCATCTCGGGGTCTACAGGGGCAAAGCAGATCACTTCATTTTCCCTCAGTGTTATGGCCAGACATGCTGCCATTCCTCCAAAGAGGAGCTCTGTTGACTGAAGACCCCACCTTCGGTGATGCAAAGGTCACTGCTCCCTGCCTGCCAAGTCTGTATCTCCATAGGGCTACTTCCAGTCAACAGCGAAATGCAATATGGACACCAGACATACTCCTTTCTCAACGACACAGGACTCCTCTGATGAGTGACACTGACTTTGCAGTTCCCTAAAAGACACTGGACTATTCTCAGAACTGCATGGCAGCCAGCCCCAGCTAGCCTTCCTTGTCCAGACTTGTCTATTTCATGTGAGTCAACACTGCTACACAATCCAGGAGTCACCATGTCTCTCCCAGGTCTGATCTGCTTTCTCTCACAGGCATTTTTCCTAAGTTCCTCTTATCAGATCTTAGCTTTGGGCCTGCTAACTGGAGGGTCCCAACTAACACATTCTTTCGCACTTTTACGTGTGTTTTCCGTGTAGGTGGTTTCTACTTGTCCTCTTAACTTGTATATCTCCTTGACTAGAATCCTTTACTGACTCTTATCTACAAAAGCATGAAACCCAGACCTCTGACACCAGCATTTTAAGGTGCTCCACAGTGCACTCTAAACATGTTCTCAATTATCTGGTTTTCCAAACTCTGTGCTCTATATTCATCTGTCTAGGTGTCCTAAGCTTGGTCAGCCATACTCACACCTCAGCTTTCTCAGACCTCTTTCTCACATTGCTAACTGTTCCTTCATTGCTCTCTCTGTACCTTCCCACCTGTTGCTCCAGAAACAGACCAGAGTCCACCTTTCTCAACTAGCCTCTCAGGGCTAGTCTATTAGTTTTCTCTCCTCTGAAGTTTTGTTTCCAAATGAGCCAGCTTATTTCCCAGTTAACATGACCTTGCCAGCTCCTGGGTGTTACATGAGTTGCCCTCTCAAATAGACCTGTGAACAAGTTGAAGGTAGATGTGTTATCCCTCTGTCCTCTTCACAACCAGCCTCAGCATTTGAAGATTCTTATGCAATAAGAGTTGTTGAGCCAATTGCAAATATTGATGTTCTGGTGTAAGTTCACAGATTGCAGCCAGAGATGGCATTCAGCCTACCCAGAAGGATATGAGAAGTGGAGGGTATAACTGGACTTGACTGAGTGCTCTGAGGTGGTGCTCTTTGCATTCCATGAGTAATGCTGAAGCCAAAGGTCATGTAGGGAGCAAGAGGAGCTTGGTAAATGTATATTTGTTGGATCCCTCCCCCCAAGAAAGTTTAACTCAGTAGAACCTAGGTGATGGGAGATATCATTCTATATGCTGAGTATGTGTTGCTCTGATTGGTTGATAAATACAGCCGTTCAGCCAATGGTGAGGCAGAATAAGGTTGGGTGGGTCATTCTAAAGAAAGAGAGAGGAAGAAAGAGAGAGCAGAGGAGATGCTGGCAGCTGCTGCCAGGAGAAGCAAGATGTAAAAGTACCGGTAAGCCACAAGCCATGTGGCAAAGTATAGATTTATAGAAATGGGTTATAGAAATGTAAGAGCTAGTTAGCAAAAAGCCTGCCATGGCCATTCAAAAATAATATAAGCCTCTGTGTGTTTACTTGGGTCTGAGCAGTTACGGGACCAGGTGGGACACAGGAATTTTATAAGTGGCTGTGGGATCTTGGGGCTGGACCAGCACAGGAAAACTTCTAGCTACATCTAGGCAGTGTCCAAAGTGATCCCTAGGGCATCCAGAGGCTCAAACTTTGAGAAAGACTCCATTGCACACAAGTCTTCCCCCAGCTCTGTGCCATAATGCTGCCATCCATTCCAGCACAGCGAGATCCTGATCTGGACATGCAATCTTTCTTTTAACTTGAATGGATTCAATTTAATAAACCAAGCAGGGAATAGTCATACCAGTGTCCTCCAATGAAAAGTCAAAACATGATATCAAGGGCAAGAAGTTTCCTTTCCCCTGGAGCCCAGAACAGACGAATATCAATAGAGCCATGAAGAGATGATGATGTAACCTTTAGGCTTATTACATCTGCAATGAGCAAACAAAATCAAGAGCAAAAGAAACAGGCCTTCACATCCTTGACATCTCTTACCACTTAGGGCTTTGCAGCAGCCTCCGGGAAAGAGGAAATTGCTAGAGAAGACTGAACAGCAACACAGCAAACCACCGAATATGATCCAGACTGCTGAGCAAGTGCTCAGATCAGAGAGAAAGAGAGGAGCGTGCCTGGAAACACGCAGGATCCACACACTGGATGGACTATAGATCCATGGCAATGCCTCAAGGGATTGCTCTAGAAGAGTGGGCCTGGCAGTTAAATACAAACAAGGAACAGCAGAGCTCAAGCATTAAATGAAGCCCTACTCTGTGATTCCTGTATTCCCAGGAAACCTTTGGGATAGCACAGACATTTAATCTCCATGTTACAGGTAAAGAAAAACCCAGAGTGAAACAAACCAATCCTGTCCCTCGGTCAGGCAGAGGCCTGGTCGCAGCAGGCCCGTCAGCCTTGTTAGTTCTGCTCTGATATTTTGTTCCTCCATGTGGTCAATGAAACAAGGCTCATGTACAAGGTTGAAGAGAGAGAGAGGAAGAGAGAGAAAGAGGGAGACAGACAGACAGATAGACAGAGACAGACAGACAGAGAGAAACATCCCCATACCTCAGGGAGTTTATCACCCATCCATGAACTCTGTAAATGTTTACTAAGCACCTTTTGAAAGAAATGGAAAGATACTAGCTACATTCTGGAAGTCAAAGAGACCCTGAGTTCAAGGCCAAACAATAACCAAACAATAAATTTGGTTTTCTTTGTTCTTGGCATAAGAAATAGGAAACAAGTGTATGCAGACTAAATAAGTAGGCAAACTTGTAGGACACAAGGTTCCTTGCATACTTTGTCAAGTATCCTTTTACCTGAGTGGCTAAAGTCCATGTAGGATTTTCGATATCAGAATCAATGAAAATAAACTGGAATAATTCATGCACCTCTCCCTTTTCATAAACTGTATGCATCCACACGCACACACAGACTATGAGGGAAACTCATGTGTATGTAAGCACATCTAAATATAGCAGAGAAGCTCATATATATGAAGATATCAGCACATATGGCATTCTAAAGTGGCACTTGACATCCCTAGACTATCGTTCTTTTCTCTATCCCTCACAGCTCTGTTAGGGTCAGTGTGACTTTGGTATATGCCCATTTTCTCTGTAAGATTGTGGCCTTTCTGAAGTCAAAAATCTCAGGTCACTCCACCCTGCATCCCCCGTGTCGAGCACATGCCATGTACTACGCAGGGTCCTTTGGCTGGATTATAAATGATGACGATAAAAAAGAGATGAGATGATAAACATAGGAGAGAAGTATGGGTAACCTGAGAAGAGGAAGCAATTACATCCATAGAATATAATTAGCAAAGCCTCGTGAAAGAAGGGCTGTAAATGCTGGCCTTAATATACGGTGAGAATCGGGATATATCGTAATGGTGTCTACTTGCTTTCTTGCTCACCTACTTCTCTTTTTAACTCATCAGGGATGCACAGAACAGAGAATGGTGCAGAGGGAACAGTCCCAGGAGTGACAAACAGCTGAGAGGTGACTTCACAGGCTATGGAGCAGAGGGCCAAGCATGTGTTGTGTGCTATGCACAGAAGTCCTTCTTAGAGATGGAAATAGAGTGTGGCCCCTATGAGTGAAGGGAAGGTTTTATAAAGGGGAAAGGGTAGTATACTGCATATAAAGAACCATGAAGTCCACTGCAATGCAGAAGCACATATACACGCACAACTTACTGTATGATAAAAGAGTAATGAAGGGCGTATCTGGCCTTGGTGCTCTCTTGGTTGCCCACCACATCTACTCTCCTCATTCTCAGACTTCTCGTGTCTTCTGATGTTCCCAGATGCTCAAGTAAGCTAGACACTCAACACCAGCAATTAATGTCCTCATTTCTCATTCTCCCTTCTCTCTCTCATTCATCTATTCCTGCCCTCTGTCAGACACTATGAGATAAAGTGATTAAAATAGAAATAGTTCCTGCCAGCATGAAATTTAGAGCTTCCTTTATCTGCTACCTTCCAGGATTCTCTGTACTGGAACTAAGGAGCCCAGACCCTACGCAAGGCTGCCAGAGGGTTTCATAGTGAGAGGCTTTCTATCCTTTACATATATCACATTCCGTTGAGAGGAAACACCCAGGCTCAGAAACTGTAGCCTCTTTGCGTCAGGAATCCTCTTGATTTTTTTTCATGTCTAAATTTACTATGTCCCTTTGTCCCAGGCTCTGTCAATGGAAGAGGCTTGCACGTCGGCCTGGAGTCGGAGGGCTACATTGAAGATGCGATTTGCTGGATAGAGTGGAGGATAATGATATGCCTTCTTTGGTGGGAGACAAGTCAGCTTGCAGAGTTGTTAAATGCCTTCTTTAAATAATGCCCATTGCTTCAGAGTCTGGTGGAAACAGAGGAGACTGCAGATTAGAGCCATGGCTCTCACCTGGCCAATCCAGTCAGCTCAGCTCAGGAAGGCAGGCAGGAAGCCCCAGGGGATTCCTGTCCTCTGAAAGGATAATGCATAATCTGCAAATTCATAAATCACTAAGACATCCCTGCCCGTGAGCACAGTCGGTGGAGTGAGAGCATTTAATGCCTGTAAAATTTTACTCAGAAGGAAAATTACTTTAGTTCATTAAACCTTTCTGAAAGCTTGATTCCTTTAAATCCAAGGGACTCCTGTCCTCCTCTTCCCCTCTCTCCCCTCCTCCTCCTTCTTCCTTCCTTCATTTATGTCTTTATATTTCTTCCTTTCCTTCTTGATCAAATGCAATAACTGCACATCTTTATCGAGCACAGCATGATTCCAAATGCTTTCACACCAGTACATGCTGATCAATCCAGGTAATGAACATTTTCATCTCTTTACATTTCTTTGTGTTTGGATCCTTTTAACTAAAGGAACTATTGGGTCAGAGCAAGAACAAGGTGCTCAGAAGTGAAGATACAGGACAGCCTGAGCAGTGGCATGAATCTATAAAGACAAGTACTTGGGAGGCTAAGGTGGAGAATCACAAGTTCAGGGTCAACTTGAGCTGCATTGTGAGTACAGGACAGCCTGGATGACTTAGTGAGGACCTGTCTTAAAGTAAAGAATTTTAAAGGGGTGATTGGGTCCATGGTTCATTGGGAGAACACTTCAAAAGCCTTTAGTTCAATTCCTGGAACTACCAGAGAACAGGGTGTAAAGTAAACTGTACCTCCCTGTCCTTGCTACAGCTAGAGCGTTCTCTCCTTGCTAATTGGAGCAGAGCCCTGCTGGTTTTCTTTACCAAGAGCAGTTAACAATGGAATGCAAATGAGATGCTGGACATACACTTTGGGGAATGCCACAAGCATGTACTTTAAGTCTCTGCACCACCATGAATTTCTGCATCTCCTCCCACAAGGGGGAGCCTCAACCTCCAGGGAATGAAAACACATCTTTTTCCAGGTCCCAGCTAACTTCACTGTACAGGCTGTCTGGTTACTCACGTCGTAAACAGAATAAAAGAAATGATGATGTTGCCTACCATGAGTTTAGAGTCCAGTTGGGAGGATAGGGAACTAATTACCACAAAGAGATTGCAATGCCATCACCACACGTATGATGTGTGACATTTTGAAAAACTGTGAGGCCCTCTCCCTAGTTCATTCAGGTGGAAGCAACGCTGAGGCTTAATAAAGAAACGCCATGTGATCTCTGGTTCATTCCTTGTCCTACACATGGCAAGAGGAACACTGAGTTTTCTGAAATGTCCTACAGTCCACCAGCATGCCCCAATTCTAGTCTACATCACCTGCCATTCATTCATTAGACCACTACATCCTCAGCATTCAGCAAAAACAAAAAACAAAACAAAACAAGGAAGAAAGTAAGGCAGCATCTTGGCCAACATGAAGGTTGTATTTTAACTGAGGAGATAAGTAAAGAGCAAATGACAGCAGTCAGAGGGTGGAGAATACCAAGCGGGAGGAAAGAATACACAAGGAGGACATGAGAAACTGGTAACAGTCAGGATGGCCCTAGGGGCTCAAAGCAGAAGGAGCAAATAGGAGTCCAGGCCTGAGTTTGACAGCATGTTGTCATTTGCACAAACTTCTCAATGAGGTGGGAGATTATGCTATTTGTGTGTCTCTCTGGTGGTAAACATTATAGACAGAAAAACAAGTCAGTGCAAAGGTTCTGGGGCAGGAGCATGTCTGTAAAATTCAAGGAATGGTAAGAAGTTTACTGAAGCTAGAGAGATACAAGGTGATAGTCATGGAAGATGAGTTCGAGAAAAGACTGGGAGGTCAAGTTCTCACTAGACCTTGTGAACAGCTATAAAGACTTTGATTCTTACTCTAAGTCAAACCAGAAGACACTGGTGATGTTGTTCATCCCACAGATATGAAGAGAAAGACCACCGACCCAAATCAGCATGGCCAAATAAGAGCAAGCATTTAATTAAAGCAAGCTTTCTTTTTTTAATTTGTGTACACAGGCTGTCTCTTCCTAGAGGTGAGATTCAAGAGACTGACATGAGACACAGGGTGAAATAGGGGTTTTTATGGCTCATGAGTAGAGAGTTTCCATATGGGGGATTTAGCAGGCAAATAGGTAGGGTTACAGAAGCAGAACATAAGCATAACAAGTTGGTCATAATAACCTCCTGAAACAAAGACATGGTTGCAAGGCGTGCATAATAACCTCCTGAAACAAAGGCAAGGTTTCCAGTTTCCTGGAACAGGCAGGACAGAACCACCTGTAGTTAAAGGTGGGGAATAGCCCAATCCTTGAGAAACAGGTTTATCTATAAATATGAATGAATCTAGTTTGTCTTTCCTCAGATGGCTTACAAGCCTAAGATGGAGGCAGGCTGGTTCATCAATGTAAAGAGGAGATTTAAATTCTAACAGGATGCTCTAGATGCTGTGTACAAAAAGGTACTGAGGAAACAAAAGTGAATTTGGAGCCAAGTGTATCCACCCAGGTGAAACAAGGTGTGGGCTGAACCTAAGCAAAAGCAGGAAGGGTAGAGAATGAGGAGAGGTGGGAACAGAATATATTTGATGACAAAGTCAAAAGCCGTTCACTGAACTATAAAAGTTAAAACCTTCCCTTAAAAAAAAAAAAAAAAGAAAGGAAGGAAAGAAGGAAGGAAGAAAGGAAGAAAGAAAAGGGGAAGTGCTGTGGGATGGTCTGTATGTTGCTCTGATTGGTCAATAAATAAAACACTGATTGACCAGTGGCCAGGCAGGAAGTATAGGCGGGACTAACAGAGAGGAAAATTGCGAAAACAGGAAGTCGAGGCAGACACTGCCAGCTGCCGCCATGACAAGCAGCATATGAAGATGCCGGTAAGCCACAAGCCACATGGCAAGGTATAGATTTATGGAAATGGATTAATTTAAACTGTAAGAACAGTTAGCAAGAAGCCTGCCACGGCCATACAGTTTGTAAGCAATATAAGTCTCTGTGTTTACTTGGTTGGGTCTGAGTGGCTATGGGACTGGCAGGTGACAGAGATTTGTTCTGACTGTGGGCAAGGCAGGAAAATTTTAGCTACACTGACTAACTAGACAACAAGACATAATTAAGAGAGCTTTGTCGCCGGGCGGTGGTGGCACACGCCTTTAATCCCAGCACTTGGGAGGCAGAGCCAGGTGGATCTCTATGAGTTAGAGGCCAGCCTGGACTACAGAATGAGTTCCAGGAAAGGCGCAAAGCTACACAGAGAAACCTTGTCTTGAAAATAAATAAATAAATACATAAATAAATAAATAAATAAATAAATAAATAAATAAATAAATAAAATAAAGAGAGCTTTGTCAAAGAAAATATCAGCATCTGGGTCTGGGACACTGGAAGCAGCAAACTGAGTTATAAGACAGGATACTGGGAGAGTTTGGAGAAAAGATTGGGCTAGCATTGAGCAGTATGTTCAAGATGACACCCAAGAGATGCTGAAATGCAGAAATCAAACACTGTGCCAAATATCTGACTTTGGAGCTCAGAGAGGAGAGTCTGGCCTGGAAATATCACTTGGAGACACCAGAGATCAGACAGCATTAAGAGAGATAAGATCAGACCCATGCATATTGTGAACGCAAGGTTCCAAAGATGAAGTATTTCAGCAAGAAAACCAGCCTGACTGGACTCTCAAATGGACACAGGGTGAACTTCCTGAGTGAGCACTATGGTGTTCACTATGAGCAGACTCTTAGGAGCCAGGTACACAGATGGCCTCTTTGCTGAGGCTACTTAATATGTATCTAGCTACTGACTGTCCTGTGGCACCTGTAAGCAGCAGCCATTGTGATGCTGATGGAGGCTTTGTCTCAGCTGATGGACTTTCTCACCATGGGGAACTGCTGCACCTGACTTGCCAACACAAGAAACCAACCAAATCCAGTCTCCATGTAGCACTTGAGGTCAAGCTTGCTACAGAAAACTCCTCCTAAATGGGAGAGGGAGCAACTTCTCCTGGGAACTGCTTTCTCTCAGGCATCAACTATGCCAGAACTACACTTTCATTCCCTAATGCTCTTTTCACTGTCACAGTGCTTCGCATAGCATGCCTTTCAACACGAAGCTCTTGTCACCACAGAAGGAGGGGAGTGGTGCTCAGGTCTGTGTAGTTTACTGGCACTACACAGACCTGACCACCTAGAAGCAGCTGGCTTGATACCAAGGTTTGAGGACCTTTGAGGATACAGTAGCCACATAGCCAGGAACCAAAACCTGTGTAAGATTACGATGCTGTCTTCTAAGAGGTTTGAGAACCAAGAATGAAAACAGGGTTATTGATTTCATTGTTAGGCACTATTAGCCATCACACAATATTCTCCTTGTGTCCCTCAGCTCTGGGCTTTGTTGATAGAGTAGTCTAGGTTTCCCAGGAGAAGGTCACCATGAGACAAAACATCTGTTGCACGGTACTGAAAAATGAAGTCTATAACCATCTGTCCTGAGCATCTCATCTACGAACAGGCAAAGAAGGGGTTACCTACTAGCTGGGGTGATTCGTCCCTGTTATCAAGGGGAAATAGATGCTATTGTACAATGACCCCAAGGAGAATGATGTTTAAAACCTTTAATTGTTATTATCCTCTAATTAATTTCAAGTCTTCTTATTATTTTCAAGTCCTGAAGTAAAAGTTAATGGAAGACTACAGTAATAAAGGAAAATTATTAAGAACTCAGACCCTTCAGGAATGAGGGTTTGGATTACAAGATCATGCATGCTACCAGCTTGAAATGCTGAATTCCCAAGGTGCTGGCTAAGGGCAAAGGGGACATGAAATGGGTTGAAGAAAAAAGTTGAGCTGGCTCATCAACTGTAACTTCATTACCAGTGATAGAAATGAATACTACATCTACTATATATATTTTCCTTGTTTGTTTTATGAGAAAATGGATGGATAGATGGGTAGTAGAAGACAGGCAGATGATAGATAGATAGATAGATAGATAGATAGATAGATAGATAGATAGATAGATAGATAGATAGACAGATGACAGAAAGATATGATCAGTAGATCCTCTTTTATTCAAAGCATGTGGTAGTTAGGATCATAACTATTTTAGTGCCTAGAATAACCACAAATGATTATTACAGGACTGCAAAATTAATTAATATCATCCAGAGAAGCCACAGCAACTAACAGGTCTTCGTGAATTACTTCGTGTATTCCTCAGAAGACAGTGAAGCAACCTGATGGCTTAACAAGCACTTGTATTACATTAGGCAGAACCACAATGCACATTGAAATAGAAGGTTAGAAAGGATGCTCCCTGTAGCCAAGGTTGCAAACTGTGCTCTCTCTGTCTCTCTCTGTCTCTCTCTGTATCTCTGTCTCTCTCTCTCTCTCTCTCTCTCTCTCTCTCTCTCTCTCTCTCTCTGTCTCTCTCTCTCTGCCCCACCCTGGAAGATCCAGGGAGCCCAGGAAAGTGCACATTCCGAGGCCATATAAGGAAAGTATTTTTAGAAGGAGGGGTCAATCAGTCATGTAAAATGCCACAGACAATCACATGAAAGGGCCATCAGGTTAGGTAGGAGATGATTGTGAAGGCCTTGGATATGATTCCTTACTTAGTTTCTAGTCCTCCTCATCCTCATCCACCCTTCTAGCAGAATGGCCTGTCCACAGTAGATCTCAAATCCAGTTCCCTACCGCCAAAATTAAGTTCCAAGGTGTCTGTAAAGTTGCGAAGCTGACTTCCTCAGCATGGTAATAGAAAGGTCTTCCCAACCTGACCCATCATCATTTTTAAGCCTCTTCAGGGGTCAGTTTCCCAGAATGACTTCTAAACTCCACCACATTGGACCCATCCTGCCTCCATTTCATCCTCCTGCCTCCATTTCATATATTCTTCTCCCTGCTCTGAGGTTGCAATCCCATTCTCTACCTGATTCTCTCCTCATCTTCAAGTTTCATTGTGAATATCCTCAGCTCCCTCAGGTCTCACTGATCACTGTGGTGGTTTAAAAAAAAATGCCCCCAAAGGAGTGGCACTATTGAGAGGTTTGGCTTTGTTGGAGGGAATACGTATGTCACTGTGGAAGTAGGCTTTGAATTCTCTTATGCTCAAGCTACTCTCAGTGTCACAGTTGACTTCTTGTTGCCTTCTGATCAAGACACAGCCAAAACCATGTCTGCCTGCACGCCACCATGCTCCCTGCCATGATGATAATGGACTAAACCTCTGAACCTTTAAGCCTCCACTTCAATTAAATGTTTTCCTTTATAAGAGTTGCCATGGCCATGGTGCCTCTTCACAGCAATACAAAGCCTAACTAAGACAGTCCCAAAGTCATAACTGGTCTCCCCTCGATCTATATTCTCCTAATCTACTACACACATTGCAATCATGCTATTATAAATTTCTGCTTGCATGTAATCTCTACTATGACCTTCAGTGACCGTCCAGGACAGAACCCTGTTTTCCTCGTTGTAATACTATAAGCTTAGCACTCTCCACAGCATAGCACCCATCAAGAGAGACTCAGTGTATCTGCTGAAGTGAAGGTAGTACCACAGGTGTTCAAAAGAGAACGTGAGCCTTAGCTCATGGAGGATAAGAGGCTTAATGATGATATGACATGAAAAAATATCATTTCCCATGTCCCCCGTTTGAGAATACTATTTTCAAAAGTCTCCTTAGACGTGCTAGTCTGCCTAGCCTTGCCAGAAGGGAATTTCAAAGTGACTTGCAAAAGAATATCAAGAACTGTCACAGGAAGGCAAAAAGTACAGAGGTAGGAAGGGAAGACAACCAGTGTAACTTGAGTTTGAGAAAGCTGTTGTTCTCCAGGGGTTCATAGAGGGGACCTGAACTTGATGTACTATGGATAAAAGTAAACACCAGTGCTCTAGCAAAAGAGCATGACTTGAGGGATGAGAATAGTTCAGACACAAGAAGTATAAACACAGAAGGGGGACACCAACATTTACTGAGTACTTACTAAGTCCCACCCGGCATGTGTGGTGCACTTCACACACTGAACAGAATACGCACAGACCTAGTGGGAGGTAGACAACACTTCTACACAATCCAACTGTGAACACTGCCTCCATCATGGAGTTCAGAGGTTTACCTATGTCTCAAGTATTAAAGGAAGGTAATGATACAGACGCTAGTAGCATTATTCATCTTTGAAAGTGGCCAATTGTTTAGAAAGTGCTTTACCAAATTTGGTAGCTAGGGGAAAAGGCAAATGACAGATTAAGGAAATGGTGTTGTTGAAACAAGGAGCTTGTGAAAAATGGCTGCTGAATAGTAGGGGGTTGTTCCAGTTTTGTGTAACAAGCCATTAAAAGTGAATTAAAAATCTATTCACTGTCATTTCCCCAAGGGGCTTTGAAAATGAGAGAGATGGCCATGGCTTGGAAATGATGTAGGTTGCAGGCAACCCAGCAACAGGGATGGGGCCAAATAAGCCCAGATTTCCCTGCCAATTCTTATACTTACAGATGCTGGCAGTCCAGAACCAGGGTCAGCTAGCTCCAAAGGGACATCTTAACTGGCAATCTGAGGTCACACCTTCCTAACCTTCTATTCCTCCATCCATGCAACCATTCTAGATCAAGGCCAAGGGCTCTGTGAGCAAAGGGAAGAGCTGGCTCAAGAAATAAGCTGCCATATATAACCACCAATGTAGCGAGAAATACAGGCAACCTGCTTATTTAGGGAGAGAGCAAATGCTTTAAACCAGATAATCTTGCTGTGAACTCCAGACTCTCCAACTTACTCTCTGGACCTTAGGCCAGGAACCTGCCTTCTGAGCCCCCAGCAGCCTCATCTTGCAAGTCAATAGATCCCTCCCTTAATTAGGCTGGCTGTGAAGAGTGTGAGAAAGCTATCTCACCACTGGCCCCATGGCATATTGAATGAAAGAATGAGGGCATGATTTCTCCCAGCTACGGCTGAAGAGAAGGTTTACAGTAGCTATGAGGGAGAGCACAGCTAGAGGCTGGAAGAATCGAGACTGAACCAGGCCATGAAAGGAAAGGTGGGGGTGGAGAGAGTGAGAGAGGATGAGAGAGGAACCAGGAGCCAAGAGGCCAGGAGACGAGAAAGAAAAAGAACCAAGGGGACATGGAGCCAAAATGGCTGTGTTGCAAAGGAAGAGAAGCTGGGAGTTTTAGAAGGTCAGGGTAGGGGTGGCATATGCCAGCCAGGATGATTCTATAACAGGCACTTGAGATGCTGAGAACCTGGCAGCCAGCACCTGCTTTGATATGTTAAATAGGCACCTCAGTTAGCCATTTGTCCTGAGTTTGAGACCTAACACACACCTGCGTGTAATATATACCCTCCATGTTGCTCTAAACCAAGAAGGCATCTGCTGTCTGGGTGGGAAAATGCCATGTCCCCAAGAAGGAGCAGTTCACTTCTTTAGTGATGACAACTTGGACCTCACAAAATGCTGGGCAGCCTTGCTAGTTTCTCCCTCATGCAGTGATGAAAGCTTAGGATTCCCCATGGGGACTTCTGATTTTGTGTGGCCACATGGTGATGAGGAGGAAGTTAACAGGTTCTTAGGAGGCCATGGCTACTGGTGTGTGATCTTTGATCCTGTCATTCAGCTCTTTCATTTCAGGGACTATTTGCATGGATCCTGTCACTGCCCCCCCCCACACACACACACAGTCCTGGCCATTTGCTCCCCTTCCTTCCCATGCCTGAAAAGGAAGTGTTTCCCTCCCAGGTCTCAGAAGTACTCAGCCAAATGCTTGTACTGTTGACCCATGGCTTTTCTGGGGATCAGCTGTTCCCCAGATTACAGGTAGCCACTAGTCTGGGATCTTTGTAAAGCAGCAAAGGCAGAGACTTAACCAGATTATAAAATACCTCAGGGAAAACATCACATCTATTTTATTTGCTATTAGAGTGCGAGCATCTGAGGCTACCCAGACTCTCATGGATCCCCTCCAAACAAAGGTGAAGCAAGCAACCCTCACCAATCTGTGATCCAGCATCAATCAAGGCAGCTTTTCATTCAATCCTGTAAATCACTGTAGACTCGGATGGGCATTGACCATAGTGACCACTGGAGGGTGGGGCTCTTGATCTACAGCACTTTCTGTGCCAGAGGGGAGATACATATGGTTTCCTGCCATGACAGTCAGCATAACAAGGCTTACATGAGGCTGGAGGCAATGCACCCACCGTCTCAGGGAGCCCCACAAGAAGTCTGAAAGCTTGCTCTAATGGAACTGGCTGTTTTCTAATTGGGATGGAACCGAGGCTGCCCTTCCTAGAGATTTCCTTTTATGAGAAGCTACTTTGTCTGTTCATCTTAATAGAAGAATAAAAACAAGAACTTTGGAAGTAAGAAATCAAGAGGAAAATAAACAAGAAGGCTGAAAGCTGCCATTTCTGGTCTTTGCCTGTGGTGGTCTATGAGAGCTAGCACTTTGAATGGGGTGCAATGTTTCCAGCCACATGTAAGCCATACTGTGGGGGTGGACTGAAACCAGATAATAATGGTTTTAAAGACTGAGCATATAAGTTTCTAGTGCTGCTGTAACAAATGACCACACATTTAATCACTCAAATGTACATGTATAGTTATGGAGGTTGGAATTCCAGAATGTATTGAAGTAGCTACAATCATGGCATTAGCAGGGCCACACCCCACATCCTTCTGGAAGTTCTAGAGCAGAATCCACTGTCCTTGCATTTTTAAAGGCTGCTCGCATTCCTTGAACATGGTCCATGTTCCATGCTCAAAGTCCATACTGATTGTTTAAGTCTTTCTCGCACGATGTCAGCCTGACTCTTGTGTCTCCCTCTTCTCCATTTAAGGATACCTACGGTTGCACTGGGCCCTGCCTGATAGTGGAAGATAACCATTTCATATTAAGTTTGAGTGGATGCAATCACAGGTTTCTGGAGTCAGGATGTGGACATTTTTGCCATGTCACTGTTCTGCCTCCCACAACACACTAAAGGGCTTCAGCTCCATTTGGTAAATGGCAAAGGGAAGTCTAAGGAGAAGCTAAGGAGACTAAACAAGGAGTCAGGAACATGGGGTAGGGGGAGGAAAATGCTACTACAATGGTCTAATATAACAGGTAAGAGGTTTTAACTGAAGCAATATTCATGCAAAATAAAAGAAGGGAAACCAGGAACTGAGGGGAGGGGGATCCCTGTGAATGTAATGGCCAAAAATCACACCGGGGCATAACAGAAGATGGGAGAAGCCTCTGAGCTCCAGAAGTCAGTGCTCCATCAGAGTCAGGGGGGTAGATTTGAAGATGAGTTCCAAAAATGCAGAAGAGGACTACCAAGAGGCCCCGTGGCCCCCATTTCATTCTTCAAGTTAGCTTCATGAACTGTTGCTTCCCTGCGGCTGTGTAAGTTCCCTGGCATGGAAACTGCTCAGGCCCTGGATGTCCTACTACTCCGTCTTGCTGGTGATGGAGTCATCCATCAGTCATTCATCTCTACAGGCAGGCTCGCTGTTGAGCAGCTCTCTTCTATGGATTTCTGGGAATCTTCTTTCCTGGAATACATTGTTTTTGCCTTATGTCCACCTAGTCAAAACTTCACAAACTTCTGGCCTCACCATGCCCAGAGTCCCTATTCTTTCCATGCTATCTTTGGTTTAGATCTCAAACCAGGACAGTAGAAATCTTGGTCATAAGGTCTGCATCCCAAGACTGGGAATATAAACGGCCATCTCACTCAAGTAGGGGTATGGAAAGGGGCATAGATGCCAAGGTGTCTAGACTCTTGGACTAGCATTTTGCCAAAATTCTCAGTGGTCTATACCCTGTGTCTCATGAGGAAGACCATCCATTCAACCACTGAAGAGTTTGAGAATCCCTACATTGGAAGACAAATATCTTAGTGTCGTCAGAGGCAGCGCCAGATCTTAAGACTGTCTTTCACAGTCTCCTATGGGAGCCAGCACTTTGCTAGCTGCCAGGCCAAGAAACTTATCTGGACTTCTAAAATAACATAGGCCTGACTTTTGTCTTCACATAACTCCTAAAACAGAAGAGGAACCTCAAGCCCTCCCTAGTGTAGCTAGGACATAACAACAAGAATACTAATTTATTTGTATTGATTCACCAGCATACACTTGATCATATCTCCTTGTCCTTCCCTTCCCTGAGAATCTATGGTCACAGTCCTGAGAAATGTATCTTCTGCAAAATATCTCTGTAGAAATCAGTTCTTCGTGTATCTTAGCTACAGCAAGAGCCCATACCAGAGAAACTTGAGAGGGAAAGGGAGAAAAGGGCACATCAGTGCTTGCGGTATGTTGACACAGAGTTCAAACCAACCTCTATGATGCAAAGCTCACAAGATATACTTGCAAATGACAGCATCAGATTTAAGAGCTGAACTGCCAGGTACAGAAGCAGACATCGAGGACAGGTAAGACTCCTGCTGCAGAGGAAGAGGCTGATAAGATGTCGAGACAAAGAAAAGGACTAAATATAAAGGGGAAGAAATGAATTTGGGCCTGGTGCTTGACTGATACAATCTCCCAAGGAATTCAGCACAACTTTCACTTTGCCTTGGGAATAAGTGACCTTTGTTTAGGTTATTTCATTCAAATAACCTTGCCTACTATGTACCCAGCTCTGCTCCAAAAGTTGCAATAGGTTAGACACAGTTCCTTTCTTCCAGAGACCACATAGAGGCTGGACAGGTCAGCATATATCCAAATCCTGCCATTTCTTCATCAACAAGGGCTCTTACTATATACACTAAAACATCATAGTGGTTCTTGCAATGCTGAGGTTCGGTGGCACCTCCTACACCAAAACAGCATAGAGAAGAAAGGCACAAGTCAAGAGCCTTGGTGTTGCCTGCCAAAGCTTTCCCATCCTGGGTAAACACAGGAGACCTCGTGTCTGAGGTTGGCTGTGTTGGGAGGACACCAACCGTGAAGCCACTTGCTTTGGAATAGCTGACACCTTAGTGCTTCACAGAGGCATGATGGAAGCAGGTTTGACCCTTACCTACTAAACTGACCTTGGCTTTACCAATATACACATAGAAGAGCCACCAAAGAATATTACCCCCACCTGACCCCAAAATGTGCTTCTGGGTTCATCCACATGCCACTCACTGCCTGCCAGTACCTAGCCATCCTCTTGCCCAGCATCACATCATCCTCATTTCCCTAACCCACACTCACCTGCCCGTCTGTGGTCCACTGTATTTCCTGCTGTTTCCCACTTCCAAGTCCTTCTTCAACATATCTTGTACTGGGGTGGTAGTAATTATATCTTTCCCTTGGAAATCAGACACACCTTTTGACTGCCTCAGTAAAAAGCATAGGGAAGCATTAAGATGCTGAATGAATGCAATGTAGGACCAGAGGACAGCAGCAAAGCTACACAAGCCACGGGAAAAATACTAAGGCCATCTGTGCCTTGATGTTACTATTTGAGTCGCAGGATTAAGCCTGACTTAAAGTCATTAACTTTGAATATTTTCTGTCAAGCTAGCTAATCAATTGTCCTTTTAATTTCAGTCTATTCATGTTTCTGTCACACTGGAAACACTCCTCCCAACCTTTTAAGCCTCAAATTAAACAAGACCACCCCACTTCTGGCAGAGTCACTTGCTCCTTTGTGTGGGAATCGATGTCTCCTAACATTACAACTTCCTCTTGCATTGTGTAACATGAATGTGTATGTTCTCACAATAACATGAAATATTTGACAGGTTTCGGTCTCTTGATCTTGTCATCAGTAAAATGTGTGTGTGTGTGTGTGTGTGTATACATATACATATACATATATATACATATACATATATATCATTTTGTCTGGTGATAATAGATGTCTACAAACATGTGCTAATATGTGAACGTGTATAAGATTCCAGCTAATGATAACAATGGCAGTAAGGCTAGTAGTCACCAATTAGTCCCATCACCTCATTTAACCCTATAGCTGTCTGATGATATATGACATCATTATTTCCATTTCTTTCAGGGATGAAATCAAAACCTACATGGATTAAATAAGAAAAGTCTCATGAGATGTAAATGGCAGCTCATAATATATTCTTACTCTAGAAAATCTGACTGATTCCTCCCAGGGTTTCAAATTCCACCTCCTTCCTGATTAGAAGGTATCAATTAACTCAGCAATTTCAGCACCAATGATGTTACCATGGTAGCTGAGGTACCTGCAAGAACTTCAACTGGAATCTCAAGACCAAATTCAAAGTAAACCCAACAAAATCTTCAAGGGTCACAGACTCAAACTCAAGACAATGTCCTACTCTAAACACATCACTTAAGGAATATACAAGAAACCACATGCCTACGCCACCTCAGCTCCCCACAAATGAGGGCACTTCCAGCATTCTACCTGCCTCTCCATGAATCTAAAACTTGAATCCCTTGGGTTTTGAATTATGGTTTCTTCTTCTTCCTGAATACCTATCTGGAAGGCCCCAGGGGCAGTTTTTATCCTAAATTTAGAGCTTTGACTCAAAAGAGTAGGCTCTATGTGGGCAGGGGATGGATATGGGACACACCTGCTTTCCAATACTCATTACACTGACTTGGACAGTATGGGATGTGGTTCAATGCCAGGAAAGGATTAAGCCCAAAATTATAGTAGAAGGAATATTTAAGCAGCAAGCGTTTGCCAGGAATTTAAAATGTACCAACACTTATTAGGTACTGTGAACATAAAGGAGGAGCTATGGGGAGCTTACTCATAGAGGTGAAGAAACATGAAGATGTAGGCAGGTGAAGGAGAGTCAGAAAGAGAAACAGAAGGTAGATGCAGAGAGCTATATGAGAGGGAAATTAGATATGTAGGTAGATTTACAGTTAGATAGATAGATAGATAGATAGATAGATAGATAGATAGATAGATAGATAGATAGATAGATAGATAAAAGGCAGGAAGATGGCATAGAAGAAGGCTATGTTCTCCAGGTAAACATCTCTCAGTGTGGTTCATGAACCACTCCAGACAAATTCTTCTGATAAATTATGTTTATATGTAGATTCTGGTTGTCCCAGTTCATGAACTGAATGTGAGTACTGGGAGCCTGACGAGCTTGGCAATCTGCATTCTATAAGCTATCCACAAAAAGTATAGCATTTTGGAATTCTCAAATGAGAATCTTGCAGATCCCAAAGATCTTAAATATAACAAATGTGTTCCCCTGGCTGTCTCACCAATCACATCTCTATTAAGAATTATCCCAAAGCTACTAACCTTTCCAGTTTTCCACTAATTTTATCTCCAGCATTGATGGATATTTCCACACAGACACTAAGTTTGTATTTAGTTTTGTTTCCTTTTGTTTTAAGCATATCAGCAAAAGCAACTGTATGAACAAAAGCCAGTGACAAGCCAGTCTTTTGGGGTGAGAACACCTGACTGAGTAAGGCATACTGATACTGTGCTTGTTCCTACATACCAACTAGGAAAGAGTGGTCATGCAATGTGCAAACCTCAGTAAAATTCCAAATGAAGCATTGTCATTGATCAGATTGAGAAGCATCACAGCAGCCTACATCACACTGGTGGCTACCAAAGGCATCCTGGGTTAGGCTCTTTTCTGTAGATGGCAAGAACCTCAGAGACCAACATAAGTCAGAGTGTAGGGAGGCAGAGGATAGAGTTCAGAGGTGAAGGGTCCTATAGGACTCAAGGACAAGCCTACAGTTGTGACTCTGGATGGGACAATCAAACTGCTAGAGCTGAAGGCCTCTCTCCATCTTCCAGCTTTCTGCAGTTTGAGAGAAGGCCCCACAATCCTCTCCCATACAAGTTGACAGGGAACTCCTCAGGTGCTGCCTACATGTAACAGTGGGCTAGTTCACCAGAGTATTGTGCTAACTCTGGTTCTTAGTTCTGGGAAGGAATTCTTATTGACATCATTTAAGTCAGAAGCTCACTACTTGATAGATAAGCATTGTCTGAAAGAATGGGCCATATTTATACTTCAGTACAGGAACATAAAAACACAGTGGAGAAAAAAAGATCTAGGACATGTATGTGTGACCAATCAACACTGTAGACAACCTAACTGACCATGCGCACACAGGGAAGAATGTATAAACATTGTGTATATACCCAGGTAAACAGTGCAACCTAAATGCCCAAATACACTGACTTATTCAAGATACCACAACAAATATACTAAATAGATGAAATGGAAAATTTCAAAGGAAAGAGGAAGGGGAGGCACTGAGGGTGGTCTATGAAGGTCAAGGCAAGCTTCTAGGACAGTGGCTCTCAATATTCCTAATGACACCCCTTAATACAGTTCCTCTTGTTATAGTGACCCCCAATCATAACACTATTTTTGTGGCTACTTTATAGTTCTGCTACTAATTTTGCTACTGTTATGAATATTAATATAAATATCTGATATGCAGATGGTCTTAGGCAACCCCCAAAGGGTTCATGACTCACAGGTTGAGAACCACTGCTCTGGGGTGTGCAAAGAGCCTAACTCAGAACAGCATGGCTTGGCACGAAGAAAGCTGTGGGATTCAGGTTCAGGAAGACTCGGGTTCTACAGGCAAGATGCCCATTCTCTTCAACACTGTTGTGTCTATGCTTCTTCCTCCTTCAGAAGAAGGAAGAAAGGAAAGGAAGAGAAGAAATAGGAGGAAGGAGATGACTTGAGTGTGAAATTAGGCATCTATGTAGACACAGAGTGAGGGTAGCCCCTTATCTAAGAGCCACACTTCACTTCCTGAAAAGGAAATTCATAGGCCAGATCAATTCTCCCCTGAATGTAGGGATGCTCATCCCCCCTTGGTTAGGTATTGCATGGAGTATACTTGTAAATGTGGCCTCTTAAGGTTCAGCATACCCACAGTTTGAGGTAGCTGAAGGTGCAAAGGCTAGATGAGATTCAGGAAAGAGCCAACTTCTTTTGTACGTGGTGAAACAGGACACATGCTACTCCACAAAAGACAGGAAGCTAGACAAACAGGGCCTTAAAGTCTGGGCAAGGCATCTGTATGCCCAGGCTGCAGCCTAAGCCTTGCCTCAAACTCTGGCAGTTGTGCTCTCTGTGATTGGGCCTGTGCCACACATAGATCTTCAATACTCTACTGAGACAGACAGTGGCAAGGACACTCTCCCTGTATAGGCCTGAGTTACCCTCCAGCAACTGGCATCCAGAGAAAGCCGAGACCAAAATGGCATTAAGGGAAGTTGAATTTGTTTACAGAAGTCCAACAACTCAAATTAATCAGGAACTTTTCCAGAGACCCTCCAGAAGTTATTGTCCAGAGGCCAGGGTGGACAGCCTCCCACAAACACCACAGATAGAAACATGGGATGAGGGCTGAGGCAGTGGGAGGCACCACAACTCCTAATGATGCCAAACACTCACATCTAGAGCAAGAAGCCTAGCTTCACTATTAGAGTTCTATACACCACACATCCATGGTTCAGCAGGCACTAGACAGACTGTCTTGTTAGCATTAGGAAACTTCTCTATTGGCCTCTAATTAACATAATCCCAAGCAATGCAGACAGAGTACAGCATGAACAAAGTCCTATCCAATATGACATGACACAATAGTGCAGCAGGACAGACTCTGAGCTACCTCTGATGGTATCCTTGTGCTCCTGTGGAAGACACAAGTTTCACCACCAGGTGGCCATGCTGGCATAGGACAGTGCCTTGATAGGTGGAAGATGACACTGGATGAGCCTCAAGCTCCTGGCTCTCCACTGTAAAGACAGAGCAAGAGAATGCCCTGTAACACTGCTACATTCTCAACGCTTACATCCGCCCTAGTGCAAGGTGGGGCTCAGTGAGATCTGTGGGCTGAGTAAATACAGGAACAAGGCAACAACTGATTAGTGTGTTTTCATCATACATACTAATTAAAAAAGAAGGAACACTCCCCAGAAACTAAATACATAGTGATTGGTTTGAGAGAGAGAGAGAGAGAGAGAGAGAGAGAGAGAGAGAGAGAGAGAGAGAGAGACTGACTGTTAGTGATGTCCAATAGCCTTTGAGATTCCAGCACATATTTCTGTAACATCAGACAAGTAACTTAGCCCTCCTGCCTCCCTCCTGCCTCAGTAAACAAGTGCACCTACATACCTCATGGGCAGCAAGGTGAATAAGAAAGAAAATCACAGTAAACCAATACTCCTGGTACAGAGAGAGAAGTTGGGAGCTATTAGCTGGCACTGTAACAGACTCCAGTGGTCTCTATCTCTCTTGAAAGAAAAGGGAAAGGCTACAAGTGAGCCTGTGTTGCTGTCCAGCCTGCTGACCTCTTATAGTGCACTCAGAACATTTCTCTTTCTTAAAAGATAGGAGAGAAGACCAGGTGCAAAAGTAGGAGTGAGAGGTAGGGTACCATCCCAAGCAGGAATGCTTTATATCGCCAATGATGTTCCAAGTCAGTGCCGTCCTCTCCAAGATCCACAGGCTCGGGGAAGCAAGTGAACTTCCCAATGACACAGCAGCAGATCTGGGACCTCACAGCCTTTGCTCATTCCCCAGTATAAGGCATTTTAAAGTCTCCAGTGAATTAGAACAAGACTTCTTTACATTTTTACACTACAGATTCCTTTTGACCTAAGACGTTTTTAATCTATCCCTAGTAAAGAGGTATATAAGATGAATATAAAAATCAAACATTTACTGATAATAGAACATAAAGAAATGTACTTAAAAACAATTCCTTAATGTGCATCAAATTTCATCATTTATTAAAGATTAAATCAAATTTTCATACTGATTTAATGGATGTGACTGTTTTTTAGATAAGAATTAAATCTCAGGTGAATATTTTATGCAACAGAATACATGCATTTTCAATATTTTTCAGGAGCAACCAGTATTTTGATTCAGAACCACAGTGGTGATGACTTTATAATTGCATAATGCTGCTTCACATAAATGTACAGTACAGAGTTTCAGAAATATGTTAAAGGCTTTTCAGAAATGGTTAGGTAGTCTGCCCTTATCCCAAGATAAAACACACTGTATGATCTTTCTGTGAAACTCAAATCAGCAACTCAAGCAGAATTTTTTATTTTATTTGTTTGTGTGTATGTGCACCAGTGCGTGTGTATCTTAATTAGGGTTTCTACTGCTGGGAAGAGACACCATGACCACAGCAACTCTTATAAAAGAAAACATTTCATTGAGGTGGCAGCTTAGTTTCAGAGGTTTGGTCCATTATCATCACGGTAGGGAGCATGGCAGCTAGGAGTATGGTGTATGCAGACATACATGGTGCTGCAGAATTCTATATCTCTAACCAAAGGCAACAGAAGTGACCTGTCTCACTGGGCACGGCTTGAACATATATGATACTTCAAAGCCCACCTCCACAGTGACACATTTCCTCCAACAAGGCCACACTTACTGCAACAAGGCCACACCTCCTAGTAGTGGCACTCACTTTGGGGACCATTTTCTCTCAAACCACTACAGCACATTTATGTGTAGGTGCACACACATGCATGTGGAGGCCAGAGGTTGACATCTACTATCTTCCTTGATCTTGTCCACTTTATTCACTATAGCAGAGTCTCTTGCTGAGCTGATCTTACAACTCACCAATTCAGCTACTCTTACAAGGCAGCTGCCCTGGGGACCCCTGTCTTGGCCACCTGAGCACTGGTATTATAGGTGGGCAATCACACCTTCCTGGACTTACATGAATGCTAGAGACCTAAATTCCAGTCCTGGTGCTTGTATGACAAGCACTTTATCCGTGGAGCCATCCCCTTAACCTAGTCAAACAGCAAACACTTAAAAGTCAAACATTCCAACACAAAACAGTGTTACAATACAATGGTCCACTAATTTGATCCATATATGCTGAGGAACGGCATTGGGAAACCATTAAAAAGCTTGGTTTATTTTCCATAATGAGACCATTATGTTTCCAGAAGAACCAAAAAACTGCAAAAGCACCGCAAGTTGTCCATTACAACAACCTCAAAGCAAAGCCAAAGCCGGCAGGATGATAGAGCCTGTGCACGTGGCTGTGACAAATCACATGTCAAAAGCAACTTAAAGGAGAGGAAGGACTGATTTCGGCTCACAATGTCAGAGGGTTCAGTTCATCACATCTGAGAGGGAAAGCCAAGTCAAACAGCTCACGTCACAACAGACCCGAAACTGGACCGATAGAAACGCCAACAAGCCACCAGCCTTCTCCTCTTCTCCTTTTGTTCTGTCGCTCCCAGGCCCCCAGCAGATGGGATGGCGCCATCCACACTCAGGGAGGTTCTTTCTCTTAAGTTCACCCTCTCCAGCAACACCTTCACAGACACACTGGGGCCATGTGCCATCTCCTACGTGATTCTAAGTCCAGCAAAGCTGACAATGAAGATTAGCCATCGCAGGAGTTTTCTCTGTGTTGAATCCAGATTTAAATGAGCACACGCACACACACATACACAGGCATGAAAACAGAAAGCAGAAGTAGGATCATTTGAGCAGAGGAATGAGACCAGCAAGGGAGGTGGAAGGAATGTAGGTGGCTGGTAGGGGCAATAAATGAGAAAAGTACAAAGATTTATATATATGGAAAAAACATAATGAGACCTATTATTTTTTTATGCTAACCAAAGGCTCAATGCTAAACAAAACACTAAATTAAATTAAAATGGTATCAGTTTGATATTATCAAAAAGGAAGGTAAACTAAGTAGATCCCATCCCTGACTGATCCTGTGGAACTCATCATCTACTAAGCCTCAAGTATTCTTACTTGGGTTCACCTGAGATGGATGTTGTTCACCAATGTCTGCTAAGGTAAAAGACAACTGGAAAGTGAAAGAGCTAGTCTAAGATCCTGGGCCGTGGTTTGGGGGCACCAGAGCAAGACAGCATTCCCTGTAGGATCCCAGGCAGTGGACAGACACGGGAATCAGAGAGAGCCAACACTGGGAGCGGTCTGGCTTCTCACTGTCAGCAGATTAACTCATTTCTGAAATGCAAGGATACCACTTAATTACCAAAAAAATGATTCCGCAGTTACAAAATGAAGACATAAAGCATGGAGCACCCACCTATTCTCCTGGGGACACAGCATGCCAGCTAGGCCTACCCAGGAGCCTTTGGCAGAATGACAGAACTATTTAATGCTTTACTTTGCTTATTCTACTTTGCCTAATATACTCTTACATTTCCATGGAAATCACTCAAAAGGAAAAAAAGAAATGATGCTATTTGCACAGAAATGTTTATAATAGGCACTCCCCCTCTCAGGAATAAAACAGCAATTAAACAGCCTCCATATTCAGCAGTGGGAAAAACTCAAGCAATCAATGGCACATTCTCTGACAGATTCTACAGTGTCACTCCAAACTGAAAACTAGTCAGTAGGGTCTATATGAACACAGCAGAAAAGAACAATCACCCATGAGTTATAAGTTCAAGCAAATATATGTTCATTCTTATAACTGTATAAATATACATGGATACTTCCACTAATAAACTAGCATTAGATAATGAGATTATGACCTATAAATGCACAATGAAAAATTGTTTCTGTTTTATGTAATGAATTAGACTTAGGCCTATCTAAAAGAAACATGTCTATTAATGTGTAGTTATGGCAATGCTAATATAGATCACAATCAGGACAGAAAAATATTCTAAACAAAGGAATCAGAACAATGGTGAATATGCTCTGCATTGCAACGTGAGGTCTTTACTTATTTAGATTAAATGTGTCAAGAATACTGTATTCCAGGATGCACTGTGGCTGACTTTCTTGGTTTGTTATTGTTGTTTGTTTGTTTATAGTCGTAGTGAGTGACAGGGCAGCATGGGGCAGAGCTGGTCAGCAATTGTCACAGCCATGCTTCTCTTCTGCCAGCTCCGTTTGCCATCTCCCTCCTCCAGTAAGTTCCTGAAAACAGGGATTATGAGCCCCTCTTCCTCTCACACCAAGGCTCCACTGGGATCTGATGATCTGGAAGAGGAGGGGACTGTGGTCTTCAGCACCATATTCAGGATGTAACCGTACTGAGAACCTTCATCAAAGGAGCCACAGAACAAATAAGAACTGGCTGCACTTCATTTTGTTCCATCACGCAGCAAACCCAGCTCTCTCTATCTAGTTCATTAAGAGAGCTAGTGCACCCCACAGGTGCAAGGATAAATTAGGCCCAGTCCGGACTCAGCCCCAGCAGAGTTCCCATTGGCCAGATAATGAGTGTCATGACAGAGTTGAGCATGAGGTAACCACAGTAAATAGAAGGTAGCAATCAAAGCAGGCTTCCTGGAGAATGAAGTGACAAAGAGGATGAGAGAACCTGCCACTCGGAGGCCCAGATTGACAAGGGTTGGAAGGGAACAGAATTTAGACAATAGGAACAGTGTCACCAAGTCACGGGACATGATGGCCTGCAAAGGCAACAGAGTTATAAAGTCACAGGACACTATAGTCTGCAAAGGCCATCGGGTTAACCTGTGGGGCTCAAGCTCAGGTCACTGAGGTTGGGTCGGTGCCGAAGACTGGATCTTGAAAAGGGGGGTCAGTGTTTCAGGATAGTGTGTGATACTGGAGCAGCAAAGCAAGGGTGGAAAGATGGGGGGAAAAATCAAAGAAGTGAAGGAGTAGGTGACAGGCAGCAGGCCTCTGAATGTGTCCCTAAGGTCAAAGTTGGATTCATTCACATTCTGAGCCTGAGACACAGACCTCCATCCTACCCACTGTGGTATGGCACTAGCTCCTTGCAAGCTATTGAGAGGAGAGAGGTTTTCATAGAGTCCAGACATGCTCAACAGAAGCCCTTTCTCCTTGGGAAGCAGAGTGACTATAATAGGGAGAAAACTGAAGAGCTTCCCTAAACTACTCAAACACCAAGTTAATGACTCTCCCAAGTACACTTTCTCAACAAGGCTTCCCCCCCCACAACCCAGCAAAAGCTTTTAGAATGATCACATGATGGAGAAAAAGGATTTTTCCCCCCAACCAATACATGGAGACATTTTTGTCCTGGTTACTGTTTCTGCTTCATGGCCCAAAAGGATGTTGCCTCTCTTTGGAAGTCCGTACAAGTCCCAGATTGATTTTTACTGAATCTTCTTACTGGGCCATGAAAGGAGACCAACCCTGAAGGGGGCATCCCTGCTCCAAAGGTACACTACCAGGAAATGAATGGCTCAGGTATAATTACTGAATCTCCTCCACTTCCAACAAACCAGATGCCTACATTAGCATATACTACTATACATTAGCACGCTTGATCAGTTACTTTTGAGTGAGTCACTAGGACCAAAATAGCTAATGTAGACAACTGAAGGGAGACCCTGCTTATTTTCATTCATGGCTTCAGAGTTCAGTCCATGACTGCTTGGCCCCACGGGCTTGGGCAGAACATGATGGCAGGAATGTGTGACAGCAGTTGTGTCCATCACAGCAGATGGGAAACAAAGTGAGGCTGGAACGAGAAGCCAGGCTATGACCTTTATGGCTGCCTCTAATAACCTATTTTAACCTGCCAAGTTCTACCTCCTAAAAGTTCCAGAATGTCCCAAATTGTGTCACCTGCTGGGAAACAAGCATGCAAAGAATGAGGCTGGAAGGCGTTTCAGATTCAAACTTTAACACACCTAGGAGAGAAGCTGTGGTCGTCATTTCCGGTATAAAATCTAACATGAAGAAGGAGGGTTATAAACCAAACAAAGAAATATTATTCCGCAGTGTGGTGAAATTCCCAGAACTAGAGAAAAATAAAGCGATGCTGGGATATCTTTCCCACCAGAGTATCAAAAATGCCGCTAGTGATGATGAGTCCTGAGAGACAACTGACGACCCAGCCAAGGGGAAGCCTTGTGTTTGGGGGAAGCAGTAATGGTGAAGTCCGGGGAGGCTGAAAAGAACTGGACACCTTTGAGGCGGCAGAGTAGTCAGAAAGGCTGAAGTATGCTCAACAAATGTGGGACAAAGTGGAGGAGACAGGAAAGCAAACAGCACTTTGCAGGCCAGGGGAAGTCAATAGTGCTAATACGATCAGGGTGTCACAGAGTTAATATGATGGAGAGGTTATGGAGGTAGAGATTTGGCCAAACCTTAGTGCTGCAGAATAGAAAGAGGCAACTTGAACATCTGGTGCCAAAAAAAGACTTCACACCTACACATTCACAATCCCCCCAGAGTATGCACCCACCCACCAGCCAAGACTTTGAAATGAAAGAGGCTCCTATTGCCTTTGGCTATCATCTGGAAGGTGCTTTCAAGGTCTTTGGCTTTCAAACTGAGATTCTCAGTAACCCCTGTGCTGTCCAGCCACCTCATGTCCAGGCTGAGCCCTGCCTGATCCCTCTTAAAAGCAAGTCTGGTTCAGAAATAAAGGCTTCTGTAGCAAGCTGTTCTCTGGGTCAAAGTCCTTCCCGAGGCTGTGCACCAAGACCTCTGCCTGACTCTCAGCACTGTCTCAATGCTGTGCCTTGTTATTGTTTAAGAAAACAAAGCTTTTTATTTTTGGAATTGCAAGCTGGGAGTAGAAATAGGAAATGAAAAGTAAATAACATTCGAGTGGAAGAGGTTCTGTTGATTTGCTTTGTTTTAACTGAAATAATACAACAAAATCTGGGTCAGAGTTTTTCCAACTGTTTTATGAATTCTTGAAAGAATTCCTGCAGATAGAAAACCCTTGTGAAAGCTCAGAGTGGGCCAAGCTAGTTGAGAATTGACCATGGGGCTAAGACACGTGGGCTTCCTTACCCTGGACAGTGCGTGCACCACTGGACCCAGGACAACTCTGACAGAAAAGGAAGTCACTATCTACCCCTCATCTAACTCCTTCAGGATGCTGCTACCAGATTAATTTCTCCTGCTGCAGACCTTTGGGCAGTTCACTCTATGGTTCTCAAAAAAAAGAAAGAAAAAGGAATCACTTCCCTCCTACTAAGTTGACACTCTGGGTTCAGAATGCACAGCTTGAACAGTTAGTTAGCTTCCACCTCATCTCTTGTATGCCATTTTCCCCAAATGTAAAACCCCTGGTCCTCCACCTGCTTTTTTCTCTAAGCTTCTTCCTGGAGATGACACTCCACCCTCCCACCCTCACCCCCCACCCCCCACCCCCACAACTGCTAGCCCCATCAACCCATGTTTTTCCTTAGCCCCAGTCTTAGGGACCCAGTGACTAGGACAGACTGTATACTTCTAGGGGTCATTCATTTGAGGCTCTGCCACTCTCAAGCTGTGTGACCTTGGCCAAATCACTTAATCTCTCTAAGCTTCCATTTCCTCCTCTTAACATAAGTGTGAAGTCCTTTCCTGGCCAGGCAACTGTGGAGAGTAAATGAAACATCTCATGTCAAATGCCCTTTCTTCCCAGAGACCTGCTGGGCTCACATCTCCCAGACAGTCTTCCTTGTCCCTCTTGTGTAATTTGCAATAATTATCACGTGCGTGGTTTCTGTTTGTACTTCTGACCCCCATGATGCTGCCTTTCTTTGAGGGCAGGTACTCTTATGTCCTTTCATCTTTGTATCATCAGGAAATGAACAAATTTGAATATGCAAACCCTGACTGGCTCCACTTCCAGCCACATCTGCTCCAATAAATACTTCCACTTCCTATATATCATCTTAATGGGCTGCCCTGTGTTGTAACTACAGCCTGCATACATTATCTCTTTTCCTGGATTTTAAGTTCCTTAGTTTGTTGGAGCCCGTCTTAAGTCTTATTTCTTTAATTTACATACAGCAAAGTTCATTCTTTCTAATGTATGGCTTCATGAGTTTTGACAAATGCACAAGGTTGTATAACCACTTGCCTTAGACATTTTTATTCCTCCCAAGGTACCACCATTACCACCATAAATATTTACTGAATAAATAAATGAGTAAGTGAATGAACAAACAAATACTTGCTGGGAACTGTTCCCACACCAGCCACCTGGAAATTTCTAAGTTAAAGACAATACAAAAGTCAGGGTATGAGTGCTACAGCTCCTTTCTGCAAAGCAATTTCTCAATATCAGAAATCTCTAAGAAATGTTTTTACCCTCTGGCACAAAGCTTCTACTTCTAAGGTGACATCCAGAGAAAATAATCAGATGATCATAATGAGGTTTCGGGGCCCAGGAAGGTCACAGATCATCGCCTACAGCAGCAAACTCGAAAGAATAACACAAATCCCCACAATAGCAGAATGGTTGGTTACACTGAGGTACTTCAGTATGAAGACATTAAAATCAGGCTCTTGTATGTACACTTGATATTGAATATAATGCATAATTATGTAATATGAAGTTAACTGTAAAGACACCCTATCAAACAATATGCTAACAAGTGTTTAGAATATATATTTTTGTACATTTGTATATTTTGAAATGCAAAGTAAAAAATATGTTAAGTATTAACCTAACTTTACAAAATAAATGTACATGCACTTTGGCATCCTGATCAGTGGATGCTAGGTCATTTCTATTTCCTTCATTGAATTTCCAGATTTTCAAATTTCTTCCACTAGATATCCCTACTTCTATAATGACAAAAATGTTACAAAAATAGAGCTGAAAGCCCTTTATTTCTGCTTTTAAAAAAATCTCCTAACCTTTATTTCGTCTCTAGATGATTCAGTGGTGGCTAAATTTTCACGCTGGAGATGTGGCATATGGCTCCGCTTAAAGGAGAACGTGCTTGCTGTCGGAAGCATGTTCAGAAATACTCCATCCCACTGGAGGATGACACATGCCAGGCAGAGCTCCAGGAAGCAGCCCCTGCCCTGGGGGCTGAGGCTTCCTCCTGTTACATCAGGAGGACACCAACATCAAATGAAAGATGAGGAACAGGGTCCCAGGCTCAAAGAGTGATCAGTCTTCACTGCTAAAAGCCTACATGATTTTCCCTAACCTCAAACAAGGGGAACAATGTGCCATTCATTTCTGTGTCCCCAGCCACTCACACCGCTCTATGAATGGCATGATCATCCTTCTCATTGCATAAGAGAAAAACCCAGAAACTATCCTTAATCTTTCTTTGTTTTAATCTTAAGCCTTCTGTTTATCAAATACCTTACTGGTTCCTCTGATGTCATCACCACGTTGGTTTTCACGTTCATTTGTTTCTCTTTACCCCCAATGCATCTTCAAATCACCATTAAGTCATTTTACTGTGTGACCTTTGGACATGCTTCTTGACTTCTCTGAGTCTTGGTGATAATGCTGGTATGTGTCTAAAAGGGCCATGGTACACCACATGAGAGAGAGCAGCTTTTCAGAAGACCTGCTGTGATGGAGGAATCAGTGAATACAAGATCTCCTTAATAAAGACAGACACCAAAGATGATGGACCCAGTGGTTTTCCATCTACTGACAGTTCCCACCTCACTCACAGGGACAGGACAAGATGGTTCCACCCAGTGGGTCATTCCCTCCATGTGAAACATTCTTTCTACCAATCCATTACAATTGGTTTCCTACATACCCTTCAAATTACACATCATTTTTACCTCTATGATTCTATCTTTATTGTTCCTTGTAGCTCCTATATAGTACTAATTACTGTCTCTTTCATGTTATGTCTATATTCTGTGTGTATATAATGTATATCCCATTACCACACATTTCTTATTATACCTACTCATCTCTATTTTACTGTGAGCATGTTCAATTGAAAACCATACCTTCACATCTCCAACCCCTACAACAGTGCCCAGTATACGGTACATGTCAAATAAACATTTGGTGAATGGATAAATAGAGAGCCACCGTTAGGTCTTCTACCCGCTCACAGAAGCAGGAATATATCCCAAATAAGTAAAAAGAACTTCTCTGCTTCCAAAGCTGTGGCTCTCTTGGTGCCAAATCAACACGCACTAACTGAGAAAATATTTGCCATCACTCCCCCTTCCAGATTCCATCCCAGTCCAAAGCCAAGTGCCTGTCTCCCCGCCAGGACAGCCCACAGCTTAGCTGAAAATGTTTCACTCAGTTCTCCCAGTCCATAACCTTAGCTATACTGTTTACTACTGTGAACGCTGTAAGATATATTTAAATATGCTGTAAAGGTCAGACAATTGAGCCATTCTCTTTTCAAGAATCCATTTCACACGACGGCAGAGCTGAGCCTCCCCGCACTCGCTCAAGCCCAGATTTGAAGGGAAATTATGGAGCTTTTTTCTCTGGTGTAAGGACAACTCCATCATGCATCATATTCTATGGGATAATGGCTACAAATCCATCTGTCAGAGGCAGGAGCAGCAAGTGTTGAAAGCTGCAGTGGAATCTTAACTTCTGAGCCATCACACTCATTTCAAGAAGTTCAGCTGTTAGAAGCAGCCTCACATTTCAAAAAGTTAGGAGAAAATAGGGAAGGTATCTAGCAAACAAATGCCAATTCCTAGATTCCAAACTGAGAATATCTGGAGGTGTGACATGCAGCTTTTAAAGCCCCTGAGACTCTTCCCTGGTTAGGAACATTTCCCCCCTGCCCTGATGACCTCTGCTCGCTGGCTCTCTTGGATGCAAAAGTTCATAAAGTTCTTGGAGACAAGGCTAAGATGAAGGAATCCCCTCCCAAAAGTAAACAGCACAATCTTCACATAAATCTTCCATTTAATATTGCAAACCAACAACATCTCTCCAAGAACAAAGACCCCCTCAAAAGAACTTGCTCTATACTGTCCTTTGACTGAGGGTCCTGGTCCTAGTAATTAGGAACTGTGTGGTCTTGGGACATATGCTTGACCTTTCTGTGCTCTTGTTTCCTCCAGTAGAAACTGAAGTTTTCATTAGAAAAGTTCAAAAGTGCCAACAATATATTTATCTAAAAATACTCACAGCTTCCTTCTCAACACCCTCACTGTTCTGTGGGTCCTGTAACATAGGCTGGAGTGATCTATAGGAATCAAAGTAGGATCCCAGAGATGGAGTTAAAAACCAAGTAAGACTGAGATTTACCCAAGAAAGAAGAAAAGTGGAAAAATAAGAATAAAAGGACAGGGAGCATGGAAACAAGAGGCAGAGAAAGCTCTGTGTGAGTGAGGTGGGAGTACCAGGAATGAAGAAGTGAGTGGGCACAGTGGCTATTAATCATGCTATCCCCTTTCTTCTGTCTGATCTCAAACTCCACCTTCCAGAAGGAAGTGGTAGTGACTAGCATCAAGCTGAAAGCTTTCACAGACCCTGTTGCCCATGCTCAGATGCCTCATTCACTACTATGACCTTCCAAGGGAGCCTTGACTCCTTAGGGTGATGCTTAGCCTCATCTCCAATTCTAACCCCACAAATCAGACTCCATCAGTGTCTATTCACAATGTCCTCCGCATCCTCCTTTTAAGCAGCATGGGAAATTGAGATTTCCTGACTATTTCTAGCATTTTCTCCATCTGAGCCCTTGTTTAGGTTCTTTTGTGATCCCTGGATGCCTTATGGTCTCCCTTTCCAAATCAGCCAGCCACGAAATATGCCCCTCCTTCACAACACTATCCCTGATCCTTCAGCTAGAATCGTTCTCCTCTAGGTTCTCGGGGTAGGCTGTTTCTACCTCTCTACAACATCGTATTGGTGCTTTGTGCACAGGTCACCTTCCCCTACTCAGGCAGGCAGCAGGAGCACAGGGCCACAGCTCACATGTATGAGTCACACAGTGCTGGTGCTCTTTAGAGGTGGCACGGGCTACTGGATGCTCAGTCTGTCCTAGACAGGACCTCAGAGATAGTAAACAGTTAGGTTTGACTTCTTCTGTTTATCTCCTTACCTAAACTCCATTGTTATGAGTGAATGAATGAATGAATGAATGAATGAATGAATGAAAGAGACCTCCCCTTAGGGTATCTAAAGATGATCCTTTCTTCGGGTTGTCAGGTACCTCACACACACAAACAAATCCATCTCTAGTCTTCCCAGGAGAAATCAAATAATCACTTTGCCCAATTTATATCATTTTTATCCATTCTGGTTTTCTGAACAGACTCCACTCTCCAAACTTCATCCCACCTGTGCTGGTTCTGCTGACTTCTGAAGATGGAGTTGGAGTGCCATCTTTCACAGAACATCTGGTAAAGATTCCTCTTCGAGGACACCACTCAGCAGACAGAAATGACAAAACATGCTTCAGCTGAGGGTTCAATGTTAACTAGGTGACAGTGGATAAGTCATTTCATCAGGCTTAGCCCTGCATCCTGGTATAGCACAAACCCCCACCCTGACTACCACAGTCCAACTGTGAAGAGTACATGAAGTTAGGGAGTGAGGGCACATATCAAAGTATCAGATGAAGCAACGCAGAAAGGAAGGTGTCGCTTACCTCACATTGAGGCCCCCCTACAAATCAGAAAACATAGAAGAAACTTCTAATAACCTTCTTCCTCCTCTCCATGATCCATATGACCAAGAACTTACATACACGGGAAGTGGAGGATAGAAGAAATGAGTCCAAAGCCAGATTCTGTGGCTTGGTGGTTGAGTGACCTTGAGTCAGGCTCCATCTTTAATGAGCATCTGACACTCCACCTTTAAAATTCATATTTAAAGATGCTCATAACCTAGGTGCTTGTCAAAATCAAATAAGACGCTCCATGTGAAAAAGCTGTGGTGGACTAGGGATGTGGCTCAGCAATGAAGCAATGCCCAAGTATGTACCAACAAAAGGTGCTATGGAAACTGTAAAGCCTGTGGCAATATCAAGGCATTATTACAAAAATAAAAGAAATTATTGTATAAACAATGTACCTAGATAACTAGGCGCAAACAGGTAATGTATACCTACCCATCAGGGGCTGAAAGCCCAAAGCCATTCCCTCCCTGGGTTGATTTCAACCCCAGCATCAGACAGTAAGCAAGTACATGGCTACTCCTTGTTCAATTGGAAACAGCTCTGGGTGGGAAGCTGCACATCTCTGCACAAGAAACCAGGGACACCTTGAACCTGGAGGAGGCAAAGGACCTCAAGCCTGGGCTGAAGGAGAAAATGATCAAGAAAAAGACGCTGCATTTCCTGAGAACACAGGAGCAAAAATGGGGTCACTCACCTGCAGTAAGAGCTTGAGTGAATAAAGGAGTTTGGAGTCTCGTACAGAAACATGAAATATATTCCCTACAACCAGCTAGATGCCCAGAAAGAGTGAGAACAGGTTGAAGCAAGAAAGCCATGGATAGGTAACAGAAGGGAACATTAGAAAAATGATGACCGGGCAGTGGTGGCGCACACCTTTAATCCCAGCACTCGGGAGGCAGAGCCAGGCAGATCTCTGTGAGTTCGAGGCCAGCCTGGCTACAAAGCAAGATCCAGGACAGGCACCAAAACTACACAGAGAAACCCTGTCTCAAAAAAAAAAAGAAAAGAAAAGAAAAAGAAAGAAAGAAAGAAAGAAAGAAAGAAAGAAAGAAAGAAAGAAAGGAAGGAAGGAAGAAAGGAAGAAAGAAAATAAAAATGCTTTTAGAAATGGTTTTCTGAAATACTTTAGCCAAGGAAACATTTCTTTAAAAGTTCTGTGGAAAGCCAACAAAAAGAAGATGGTAAAATCAAAATGAGCTGGTTGAGGAGAGGTCCCGGTACTTCTGAGAGGAATGTGAGGGCCCCACAGGAGAAGCACACTGTCTTAGGAAGGCAGGGGTCTGTGACAAATCCCCCCAGCTCCCCTTCATGACCATCTGTCTTCCCCTTTCAGGAGGGAGCCTTCCCACTGTTTCCCTCTCCTCCCATCTCACAGTACATCCCTGCTGCCATTACACACAGAGGTTACCAGGAGATACAGTTTCTTTTCTCCTCAGTACAGTGAGTGGAAGTGATGTGTGCAATTTCTTAGTGGTTTCCTGATGTGTTTTGAATCACAAATGCCTTCCATAGGCTCATGTGTTTGAAGACTTCGTCCCATTGGGTGGCACTATATGGGGGAAGTTATGGAAACTTCAGGAGGTTTCATACTAAAGAAAGTATGTCACTAGGAAGAGACTTTATTTGCTTGTTAAGTTTTACTTTTATTTTTGAGATTATATTTAATGACATTTCCACCTTCCCTTTCTTCCCTCCAAACCTTCCCATGTACCCCTCCCTACTCTCCTTCAAACTCATGGACTCTTTTTTGTTTTGTTCTTTTTTAATCAATTGTTACTGCATGCATATATGTATAAACATATATATTGCTGTTCAGTCCATTTAATGCTACCTGTTTGTGTGTTTTCAGAGATGACCATCTATCTGGCATTTAACAACCAGTTGGTGTGTTCTTTCCTGGAGAAGGTCAGCTCTCCCATTCTCAGATTTCCTCAGTTTTCCATAGTTCTTTGTGTAGGCCTGAGGCCTCATGGGCTTTTCTCTGTTCTGTTTGACATGTTGAGTGGTGCCATCCTTGTTCAGCTTATGTTTAGGCAGTCGTGTTGGTGAGACTTTATGGGAGTACTTTCTGATATTACTAGGAGACACAATCTCAGAGCAAACTCCCTGATCATCTGCCTCTTACAATCTTCCTGGCCCCTCTTCTACAACATTCCCTGAGCCTTAGGTGTAGGAGTGTCTTGTAGATGTATCCACTGGGATTGGGCTCCACAGCTCTGCGTCTGGACAGGTCGTGGTTTTCTGTAATGGTCTCCCCAGGCCCCATGTCTCATTCTCTCTCTGCTTCCAGACCACAGATACAATGCCATGGGCTGGCTCCTTCCTCCTGCTGCCAGGGCAAGTCCATCCCACCATGATGAACTGCATCCCATCTTGTTCTGATTCCATTCCTGTTGCTATGGTAACGTACCCTGACAGGAAGCAACTTAGAGGAGAAAAGGTCGATTTCAGCTTACAGCTCCAGGCTGTGGTCCAGTCATAGTGACAGGAGCTTGTGACAGCTGGTCACATGTCATCCAATCCCCACTATGTCCTTCCCACTATACATGTTCCCAGCACTAATGTTTCCTGGATACTCCCCAAATAAGTGATGCCGACCTGTCACACCCAGAGTAGGATATTAAATGTTAGAGCCTCCCATTACTTGGAAGTCAGTCTGCCACTTCAGTTTCTGTTTATGCATCCAGAATCTTGGTGAAACCATGGTTAAGTACTAGGTCATTACTGAAAATGAGGATGTTGAGGCGTGTAAAAGGAACTTAATGTCTCAGAATATAAAGAGCCAAAGCCGTTCTAATCACTTCATCTAATTACCTAGAAGAATGACTCACCAAAATATTTTAAATGGCTTAAAATAAAATAAAGGAAAAAAGAGAAAAATGGACCAATTGATGAGTGAGCTGGCAACGGGAAGTAGGGCTCAGAGAACACAATTCCCATTTTAACATCAAAGAAGCCAGGATCTGTCAAAATCATTGTAAGTTCTATTCTTATCAGTGTTTCAACTTAAGACCTTAAAAGTGGTAGAACTTTCCTTTTTTCTTCTTGGGATCTGAAGCTTGCCCTTACTGTGTATTACAATGACATCATAAGCTTTTACATACCTGTCAACTCGAGTAAGATTTCAGAGTTAGAACTAAAGTAATCCCTCAGTGATTAGCTCTTCCTTGTGGGCCCTGTTCCAAACACACAACTCTGAATACAGTTCCTTAGGATGATCCTTAATCAGACACAGATCTTACTCTCTGTGCTGCCACTTGCACCAAACAGAAGTAGGCAATCCATTCATCCTCATACCTCCTCGAGTCCGGAGCACAAGAGCTGTGAGTGAGCGGAAAAGAGCGTTTGCTCCAAGTGAGCATTCCTGTGCCCGGCACAGAGACGATCCTCAGAGAGGAGTAACGGTCTCAACTTCTAAATTACACCGAGAGCTGAGCTTTCTCACTCCCGCTATACAAAGGAAATTATAGTTTGAAAAAGTTGAATAACTTTCCAAGGTGGGAAGCAAAGACCTGCTCAGGTGTGTGGGCACTGTCCACTCTTCCACAGTCTCTCCCTAAAGGAGAAGAGGAAGCCGAAAACTGTTAAAAGCCACTGTGTCCTGATGTGGCACTCCCGATTTCCATATGAGATAGACCCCCACACACAACCAGTGAGGAATCCTAGAGCCTGAGAGATAAAGAGAAATTCCTAAGGTTACAAAGAATTGAAGAAATAGGACCTCAACCAGTCATGGCTGGCTTCTCACTGCCGTCCTTCTCCTCCTAACAAAAAGAAAGGGAGTGCAGGCATGGAAAAGCTTCCTCAGAATAGCTATTAGTTCCTGCAGTCTGCTGAGGAGGACTCCGCTTCAGCTCACTGAGTAATGGAATGTTTCATAGAAGGGGCAGCTTTGGAAATTGATTATGTAAAAGGAAGAATAGCTAATGATCATGATGGAAGGAATGAGGAACAGGGAAGGTGAGAGTCATTTGCTCAGCATGCTACCAGTGACTGGCTGGTCTAATCTACCAGTTTTAACCACCAGTGTGCTTAAGAATCATTTGGAAAGCTGGCTGAAAATGGAGGTTCCTGTTTCTCTCTTTTTCCACCCAGGACTAGAGTCAAATCATGGAAGCCAGGGTTTTAGATTTTTATTATTTCAATCAATTTCCTTAAAAATGGCTTTAGGTTCACAGTAAAACTAATTCTTAGAAACAGTATCTATAAAACCTCTCCCCCCACATATCTCATGGCCTCCCTTACTATCAATCTCCTATGTAGAAGTATAATTACACCCGAAGTCTACTGATTACATAACGGCCCACTCCTAGAATCATGTATTTTTTGAGTCTTAGCAAACATATGGCATGCAAGCACCACTCTAGTATCCTCCTGAAAAGTTTCACTACCTAAAAATCCTCTGTGTTCCACTTAGTCCCCTCCCCCTCTCTTTTACCACTGTCTTGATAGTCTTGGCTTTTCCAGAAGTGTGTGTGTGTGTGTGTGTGTGTGTGTGTGTGTGTGTGTGTGTATCCATATTGCATGGCCTTTTCATGTTGCCTACTCTTCTCAGTTAGCAGTGTGTATTTAAGGTTCCTTTTTATATTTTCATGGCATGATAGCTCATTTCTTAACACTGAATGTTGCTCCCTTTATAAGGGGGTACTACACTCATTCACCTTGTGGAGGGAATCTTTGTTCTCCAAGCTTTATCAACCATAAAGAAGTTGGTATGAGCATCCTTGTGTAGAGCTTTGAGTGGACATATGCTTTCAGCTCATTTGGGAAAATACCAAGAAATGTGACTGCTGCATTGTATGGTGAGAGTGTGTTTAGTTTTATAATAAACCACCAAACTGTCTTCCAACTTGTCTATATCACTTCTGATTCTCACTAGCAACAAATGCCAGTTTGTGACTCATTATCCTTGACAGGATGCTGATGGTCAGTAGTTTGGATTCTCGTCATCCCAAGTTTGTGTTTTCTTTAGAAAGAGCTTCCCTGTAATTTTCATACAGATGAATCAAAACTTCCAGAATTTTTGGCTTTATAGAAAACCTTACCATCAGTTTTCAGGATCTTTTATGAGAATTACAAGATTGATATTTAACTCATTGGTGTAGCCACATAAGTAAAGTATTGACATATGTTAGAAACAGACCTTTGCTGAGTCCCCGGGTCCCTCACCACCATTCAAGAAGCTCAAAACCTGCTCTTTGGATCTCTCAACTTTTCTAGCATCCTGTCCCTGCAAATGGAAGGTACAACACTTCAAGTATATCAGGAGGCTGGCTAGAGCTAGAGCTACAGCTCATTGGTGCCCATAATCCTATTCGTTATTAAATATTTGCAACGTCACCCTTGAATTATAGAAATATGTCACACTTCTTAGACATCCCTAATAACTACAAACACAAGCTAGGCTTAAGAAACATATGGTGAAGCCTCACACTCAGACATGCTGATCCTGGATGCCTTGTTTGGCACCTAGGAATCTATGTCTCTGTCTTTCTACTGTTGACTTTCCCTTTCCATTCCCAGGACCTAGGATATTGCATTAGTTACTTTTCTCACGACTCTGACAAAATACCCGGCAAAGCAGCTTCAGAAGGGAATGGTTCAGTTCGGCTCACAGACTGAAGGGACAGCTCACCATGGCATGGAAGTTATGGCAGCCAGCACTTGAGACAGCTGGTAGCATTGCAGCGCCAGCCAGAGGCAGAGGGACAAATGTTAGTTCTCCACTCACTTTGTGATGTTGTTGTTGTTCAGTTGGATGACCTTAGCCCACGTCATGGTACCACCCACATTTATAGAATGCCTTCTCACCTACACTAACTTAATGTAGACATGCTCAGAGGTTTATTTCCTAGAGCACTCTAGATGCTTTCGAGTTGAAGATCAATATTAGCCATCAGACACGCCATTGTTTTCTTTCAATCGCCCCAATTTGTTCTTACAATTAAAAGGAAGAACATTTCAATAGGAGCTAGAAACACTTTTCTAAGAAAAATGCAGTTATGTCAAAAAACCATGGCTATAGATATGGAGACGTCATTCAGAGGGGAGAATTCAAATCCAGTCCCACTGAACAGCTGTGTGACTTTAGGCCACTGACACAGCCACTCCTCTCTGAAGCTACTTTGCAAGACTGGGGTAAATAAATGTCAGTCAAATGAACACAAGCAATATTGTAAATATCAAGGATACACATTGACTAGCTCTCATTTAAAAAAGAATTCAACCTTGATTCAGACTCAAGGTGGTTTGAACTCTTTCTGGGCCAACTGGGTTAGCAAACAGCTGGGCCCCATCCAACCAATGACAAATGTGGCCAACTTGATCTTGCTTATTTGGTGAGCATCCGAGTGTATATTCTACTACAAAAGCAAAAACAAAAAGAAAGTGAGAGGAAAACTTCTAATCTATTTTGATTTATTCACTAAACATACCTTTTACCTAGGGTCTTTATTCATGTCTTTCTATTTTTATAACAGCAAATATTCTCAGCACAGCTTCTTGCTTTATCCTATACTGGAGGGTGCTTCTCACAAAGAATTTCACCCCTGATAAACACGGAACGTTTCTTGGGAATCTGGCTCATTCCCTGTCACCGAATACCATCTTGTCATAAGTGCTAGACTGCAAAGAGTAGAGAAATGGGTAGATAATGAAATTACTGAACACTCAAAGTGTCAGAGACTGACAGGCTAAGGCCATCCATCACCGATTATATGAGGCATTAACATGCTGCCTTCCTATCCAGGGACAGAGAGGCAACAGAAATTGTAAATACTCTGGAGTGCCTTGTGCAAGAAACCAATAATTTAATGAACTGACAACCAGCCAATACCCTGACAGTGTGGCCTGCCTCTGCCCCAGAAATTGTTTTACATGCATGTACCTGCCCCTTGAAAGGCAAAATATCAGTGTCACTCAAAGTCAATACCTCTTGTACCACCTTCCTCAGAAGCCGTATTAGTGGTTCTTCCTTTTTAAATTCAAATTACCTGATCAGGCGCAGGGAACTAGGTATTCCTACCAAAATGAAAAATTGGCATCACCTACCACAAATGCAGAGTAACCATAAAAATAAATGCAAAGCAAAGAAAATACAGTTATTGAAGTGTAGTTGATATAGCTCCCTGCCATGGGCTCTGAGCCTGAAGCCTGTTCTTTCTTTCTGAAAATAGAATATTATCAAGTATGGAAAGGTGTTAAAAACATACTGGCCCCAGACTTTTTTTTCTCTTTCGTGTCCTAGAAGGATTAAAAACAAACTGAAAAAGCATGAATTAATTCAATCACCAAATGAGCCAATGTTATTTTATTACCACATTTATGTGCTAGATAAACTCCTGAAATTCTTACACTTTGAAAATATCACTTAGATCTGTGTCTACCCCCAGCACATATGCATCATTGACAGGCATTTCACAGAAATAGATAAGAATTCACAGACGACTAAATCCAAATGAGAGAAAAACTAAGTTCTACCAGACTAAAACATATACATACAGTCTGTGACATCCTTGATTGGATGGCTTCTATGAAGCCATTTAGGGTAGTAAGCCTCTCAGACATTTGATCCAAACAGGTAGATGCCTCTAGAGGGAAAGACTATGCAGGAAGATTCTTAGTCCAAAGTAGGACAAGGTGGCCTTGCATAGTGGTCTAGACACAGGCCATATAACTCAAGGTTTAGATAAAACTAAAACTGGTAACTATAGAATCACAGATCAGAGCAGGGAATAAAGATGATTCAGTGGGACTTGGAATCAATCAAGTCACTAGAAATCACATTAGGCCAAGCAGAAGTCTACTCAGCACCTGGGACAGCAACCCATTGGGTACTGTACACAGACAGTAGCTGGATCTCTTGCCTTCTGATCTATCCCAGCCACCATCAACTCTTAATTAGTGGGTCTGCCCATAAGGGACACTTTGTATATCCAGTGGGATGCATCAACACTGGATAGAGTGGACTAAGACAAAAATATGGGCAGTTCTATTGTGTATTATACTGTCTTAGAGTTCTATTGCTGTGAAAAGACACCATGACCATGAAACTCTTATAAAGAAAATATTTCATTAGGGTGGACCACTTACAGTTTCATAGCTTCGGTCCATTATCATGACCAGGAGCATGGCAGCACACAGGCAGATAGTGGTTGAGAGTCCTACATCTTGCAGGCAATAGGAAGTCAATGGAGTGAAGCTTAAGCAAAAGACCTCAAAGCCTGCCTCCACAGTGGTATACTTCCTCCAACAAAGCCACACCTACTCCAACAAAGCTACATCTCCTAATAGTGCCACTTCTTATCAGATTATGGGGCCTAATTACATTCAAACTACCCAGATATTGTGAAATTTTGCCTCATACCCAAGTTTGAAAATATCCCATGAGACATGGAGGAGACAAAAACACCATTTGTCATGAACCATACCTAGAACCTGCATTCATTTGACAGAACAAAGAGTATTTTTATATGGTGTAAAAAAGGCTGGATTTTTTAAAGCTAGAAGACTCAGGGAAGGTTTCCTTTTGTTTTATAAAGAACTTTACAAAAAGTTATTCACCATTTTAAGGAGTCACATAATAAATGGCAATGTTGTTTATAGCACTGGAATTGCCAATACAGCACACCTGATAGTCTGCCCTTACAGCTGTCTTATTCATGGTAATTTCTATGTATAAGAAGCAAGCATCTGATGACTTCATTATATCTTCAACAGTAGTCATACCTTCCCATTACTGAAATGCATACTATTTTGTTATAAATTACACTCTTTTTATTTCTGTTCTATATTACAGTTAGGGCATTATGTTGATTTAATTATGTGTGTAGGCAGGCTACATTATCTCTGAATGTCATTTCAGTATTGTAAAGTGAACATTTCAAAATATTTGTTAAAAAGATGGGAAATGGAGTCTAACACTCAGGAAAACACTCCACAAAACCTGGATCATGGTGTTAAGACTTGACACCACATAAAGCTCTTCATATCCTCTAGAGTCCATCTAGAGTCTCATTTGGTGGAGGAAGTCAGTTGGCTGGCCTCTACAACCCTCAGTATGTGGCATCCTCAGACACAGTAAGTTTGCACACAGAGGTCGAGGCTGGTGTGCCTATCCTCAATCTCTTTATCACCAGATATCTCTTCGTCCTGCTGAAAAACCTACAAGCAGTTATATAGGCACATGCAGTGAACTACACTAAAGAGTTGAGAGTTTCCACTCACTCTTCACACTCCTATCATTATTCAAGCTTCTGAGGTTTGTTCTGTTATTAAATGTGAATGTTTAACATATTAAGGTTCTTCTGGTATACTGTTAAGGAGTCCCCAGAATCTGTGTGATCTCCACAGGACTTAGGTCTTACCCTTGAAGCTAGTGATTCCCAGATTCAGATAACACTGGAACAAAATGCTGCCATGTACCTGAGTACAAACCCTCACCAGAAGGAAAACTGTTGTTCCCCTCACTCTTCAACGCTTCCAGTTAACCCGAAATCTGAGCCAAAATCTTTCAAATTTCTCTCTGCTTTAGATTCCCACCTCCAGACACCTGATTTGAGCCTCAACACACAGTTTGTCATGGTTCCCATCCACAGCAGCCACTGGGTTCTTTGAATCTTTAACTCTGTAATAGAAAATGTCCCTTGAAGGAAAAGAGGCTCACTGCACAATGCCTCATGCTTTAATTCAGAGAGTTGTAGCTCAATACACATGCCCCGTTTCTCAGGTCTAAGAGTCTGGCAAAAATATGGGCATAAAAACCTGACCACCCCGCTGGGCGGTGGTGGCAGTCGCACGCCTTTAATCCCAGTACTCAGGAGGCAGAGGCAGGCGGATCTTTGTGAGTTCGAGGCCAGCCTGGGCTACCAAGTGAGTTCCAGGAAAGGCGCAAAGCTACACAGAGAAACCCTGTCTCGAAAAACCAAAAAAAAAAAAAAAAAAAAAAACCTGACCACCATACAAGGTATTTGGAATCATGGTGGCTATTGAAATTCAGGGGTGAGTGATGCTATTAGGATAATCTCAGAGTACAACAAAATCCATACATTTCTACTCTGTCCTAGACACTGAGGCAGAAGAAAAGTCTGGACCTGTACCATTCACAACTGCTGGCATCTTCTCTGGCTTCCTTCCACTAACTGGCTCGCTCTGATCCAAAAAGTTTGGTCATTCCCAAAGTTATACATTCACCCTCCCCTCTGTTCAGTCTCTTCTTGGAAAATTCAGTACACTCCATCAACTTCACTACCTAAATGTCAGATCCAAAACTTCTACCTCCATCTAGACTTCCCTTCACATCTTCAGTCTTATGAATTCAACTGCTCCACTTCAATGACATATTAAAGCCACACTAAACCTCCTCCCTTCCCCCTTCTGAGTAAAAACCCCTACTCCTCTACCTGTATTCCTCTGGGTCCCTGTCTGGGTTCCTGATGTCATTGCCCCTCCTCACCATCTATTTAAAAACAAATCTTCTTTCTCTACAAATTCAAGAAATCATTGACAGGCAGTGGTGCCACATGCCTTTAATCCCAGCACTCAGGAGGCAAAGGCAGGTAGATCTCTGTGAGTTCGAGGCCAGCCTGATTTATAGAGCGTTCCAGACAGCCAAAGCTGTTATACAGAGAAACTCTGTCTCAAAAAACCAAAAAAAAAAAAAAGTTGTTAATTTATAGAAATTTTGTATCTGTAGTTAGGATCTCTATAGCCCATCTTCTGCATTCTTACTTCTCTCCACTTTCCCACCATCTGCTCTCTGGTATACAGTAATACAGTGAGCTTGACTTGGCACCTCTTTCGCCTCACTCACTCTAGCTGCCACCCCCAACTTCCAAACAAAAGTGCTTTGTAAAAATGCATAGTGTCCAGTCTCACAGCTGTTCCCCCAGCAAGCTGACAATGTTCACCGGTGCTGCCGAATCCAGATTCCATTGTCCAACCTTTCACTTCTATCCCGTTTCAAACAAGAAGACTCGAACACATTTGAACCAAGCAGATCTGGGACTGAAAGATAGGTTCGCAGATGACTAGCTGTGTGACCTTGGGCAAAAACTGGAGTGCAGTCTCATTATTTTAATCACCCTAATTTTAGAGTCTGCATTTAGTGTACACAGAGTTCAACTTCCCATTCAGCCATTCTACATTTAAAAAAACTCACTCATGGGAAAAGGGGTCATGTCATCTGATGTTCAAAGTAACTCATTTCTAAAGTGGTAACTATGTCTTTTCCTTAAAATTTAAGATGTAGTAATGTCTGTCTCCAGTTTGATGTGATGACTAAAATTAGGAGGAATTATTTTTTTACTTTGTCTGATTCATGTTCCAAGAATCTCCTCTTTTGCCCAAGCATGAAGCCGATACAAGGGTTAAAATGGAGGTGTCAGTGACTCAGAAGTTACCCAGTTCTGAAGTTCTGCAGCCATTACGAAGGATCCAAGGAGCTCACATAACCACCTAGGGTAGGTAGAAGAGGGCGATAAATACAAGGAAGCCTGTATAACCTAAGGAAATGTAGAAATTCAGAGAACATGGGACTATGTAAATCAAAGTCACAAGATGCCTCATGGAGGAGATTGCTTTCCAAGAAAATAATAATTTTAAGGAGGAATTTCATAGCCAGAATACTTAAAATTTCACTTTCCAAAGCAGGAATTCTTCCAAGGTCCATCAGGATAAATGGCCACTGTGTTTCCTCTAACAACCAGGAACAGTGCAGGTACTATGAGCAAGGGGAATAAAATGCTCATTGCCTTCAAGGACCAAATTGCTTTTTAAAATCATTAACATGCTTAACTAGTGAAGCAGGACAGAATGGGATGTACTCTAAAGGAGGAACTAACTTACCTGTCACAGGAGGACCAGACTCCAAATGGCTTATACCATTTGCCAGCAGCAGTGAACGGGGCTTGGGTGGGAGCTCTACCTTCTGTCTTCTCCCTGGCTTGACCTATGGCCTAGAAGCCTCCAGTGGGAGAGATGTATGGTGTGTGTATGGTGTGTGTTTGGGGGGGGGGGCTTTGCAGGTAACTCTGCCTTTCCAGAACTGTGAGTTCTGAATCCACACAAGACCCACCCTCCAACTTCATAGGACTTTTTCTTGCAAGGAAGGCCACCATGGGTCTAACTCTCCATCCTGATGTGCAATCTAATCCTCTACTTTCTCTCTGATTTGATTCCTCAGCAGAAATACAGTAAGTTTGATATTAGCAAAATACTTGAATCCCTGACTTGGTCTTGGAGGATGGTGGGGAAATATTCAGTAGCTATTCTAACTCATGGCTGTCTAATGATTCCCAAATTAGAATATCTTTGTTCCTAAGAGAACTACAGAGTCACTTATGTGTCAGGATGAATGAAGATAGGCTGTTTCCCTGGTCAAGGGGAGCCTGGAGCCTCAGGACTCTGGGTGCTTAAGGTTGTTCTGTCTCCATATTGTCTCAGAATATCATAGCACCCTCTCTTCCTTCCGTCTTCTGTGTCATCTCCACCCTGAGGAAGTGTAGAAAGGCTCAGACACAGGGCTGCCACTGACAACCCTCATCAGCCCCTGAGGAACCTGGGATTCGTCTGACATGGGCTTAATTCTTCCAAAGTCTTAAGAAGAATCTTCAAAAAATGACCAGTCCACCTTCCACTACTCACCAGTGTGTGAAACTTTCCTTTGTGGCTTTAGACCTTTCATGCTCACGGGGCCTCTTTGAAAGCCATTAGTAAGTAGAGGTGACTACTTTCTTGTATGAAGGCAAGTAGGATGGCTTCTTAAGTTGCCCTCTGGCCCTGACCCTTCCCATAGCAACAGAGGAAAACAAAATCTGAACAAGGGGCTGATTGAAACTAAGTCTGTACAGATATATATTTGGCTACAGGAGTCTAAGTTCACATTGGTATCTGCAAGGTGATCATCTGTACAAATATGGATTTGGCTACAAGAATCTGAGTCCATATTGGTATCGGCAAGGTGATCAGTTAAAAAAGAAGCCGTCCATGACAATGGCTTCACCTGTCATCTGTCCCCAGGCCCAGCCCTACCACTCCACCCTGAGCGGCCGCCTCCGCTTGTGAAGTCCTTTTCTAGGCTTCCTCAGATGTTGCTCTTCCAGTGGCCTTGTTTTAAGTGTCCTCTGTGTGTTCTTTTTTTTTAAGCTCTCCATGTACCCTGGAAGTTGTATTCTTAACTATAGAGTAGGACATCTCTGAGTTCTTCCAGCTCTACTTATCTGTCAGTTCAGACAATGGCCCAAAGAACAGTGCTATTTTGTATACTGTAAAATAGAGCAAGGAATGGTTTGCATTCTAGTCCTTGTGCAAACAGGAGTGTCATCTTATGTAGGTCAAGTAGCCACTGGACCTCAATCTCCTTATCCTTAAAACAGGAAGAGAGAGCTGGGTTCATTAAATAGAGAGTTCTCATTCTCTGCACAAAAGACCATACTTGATTCTGCTGAGGGAAAATGTCATCAGTACCACAACCATGCCTTGCTCCTCTTGGCCTAACCCAGTAGCACCAAGCTTAGAATAAACTAAACAGAGCTGTCAGTCACAAGGCATAAACCCTGCCTTTCAGGAGCTCATAAATATGCAGGGGGGGAGTAAGGGTGGACTCAAGTAATCATTAGGGTAAAAAGCACCGAGAGAGAGAAGCCGTGCAACAGAATACATCTTACCCTAAGCTTGATTTTCACCTGGGCACCACCAGGGAAGACCTCAGGAAGATGGAGACATCTGAACTACTAGATGAGAACGCTCAGACAGGACCCTCCAATGGCCATGTTCACAAGGGAATTCCAACTCACAAATTTTCAGAAATTTTTTCCCTCTTCTATCACCTGGATGTCCTCCTTTTTTTTTTCTTTTATATCACCACCTTCTCAATGGAGCTTCGCCCTACCCCTTCTCCTTTTTTAACATCCCCACCACTGAAAACTCCAACTAAGAAATGGTTTGTTGACACTTTTCCTTTTTTTCTGTCTGCCTCAGGCTAATGGGAGGCTGGCTAAATTCGTGTATTTATGTGCCTGGCACTGTCTTCTTAGACTGCTGTCAGTAATTTATAGGACCGCTGCCTGCTGCACTGAGTTATTTAGTACCATAGTGGCTTGGAAGCTCTAGCCTGTACCCCCGGGGCTTGGAATCGGAAGGGAAGCAGTGTTATATGGAAACTTAAACAGCTGCTGGTCTCCCATTCTTGAGAAGAAACCCCTGCATGGTGAGCTACTTAGGACAATTATAAAGGCACTGATGTAGAACCCCTCTGATACCCCCATTCCATTAAGAAGAGACAAGATGAAGAAGTTCCCAAATTATCCACCAGAGTTAAACCCTGGGACAGCCAACATCCCATCTATCAAAAGAAAGCCAGGCAGGACCAAGTGTCTCAAGAGTCACACAGTCAAATAACCTTTATGTGGAGTGGGACAAAAGCTGAAGTGGACAGGCAGGGTGCAGACAGCTCTCACTTTCAAAGGAAGAGCAACTTCCTCCAAATGGATGTAACATGCTTACTGGGGGCAGGGGCTAGGAGCCAGCTAAGCGGCAATGATTCCATTCAATGGTTTCCTTTGTTTCTTTTTCTCAGCAAAATTTCAGTGTTGACATTTCCTATGGGGAGAGGGGAGAGAAAAAGAGAGAATGAGAGGGGAGAGAGAGAGGGAGGGAGGAGGGGAGGAAGAGAGAAAGGAAGAGAGAGAGAGAGAGAGAGAGAGAGAGAGAGAGAGAGAGAGAGAGAGAGAGAGAGACCCCATGAAGAGCACCCCCTGCTGGCAAAATTCAGTGGCAGCCTTTTCTGACTTTTTCAAGGAAAAGCAGAGAGCAGAATGCAGTGCCTCAGCATCTGCCCTGGGAGAGGAGACTAAGAGCGCCCCCCCCCCCCCCCCGCTGTTCTGGAGCCCAGAAAGGGAGAGAAGATGTTTTTTAATGCCTTATACAGAATAACGTGAGGTGCAAAGAACTGGACGGCCCTCTGCTTGTCTGGCCTGTTCTCCTCAGGGCCTTCCAGAACCCTGGAGGAAGGCTGGGTATGAGGCAGAGGGGCACAGGGGAAGACCAAGGAAGGCAGTGAGGAAATCTGGACCATGAACAAGTCATGAGCCACAGGTCCATACCCGCCAAGTTGAACTTGAACCTCATTGTTCCTGCTGTTTAGGACACACAAACAGGACACTGGTGTGCTGCACGATCACCTCAAGACCCTAAAGTCTAGGAATGAAGCTGAGAATCCCAAGAAACGGACTGCCTGCACTAACAGCTGGAAGTGGGGGGGGGGTGCTGGCTGAAGAGGCCCCATGATCATAGTGGTGGGAGACAAGGATGTCACCAGAAGAGGGGTCCGAGCTTCTAACATAGCAAGTAACGAATTGGTGTATTGTAAATGCAATCTATGTGGTTCATCTCCATCATCGATTCATCTCCACAAAGGGAGGCTAAGGCACACCTCTGCTGACAGGTTCTGGTCCTTGCTTAACATTGGTAGTGATAAATCCCACAGGGAAATGGGAGCTGCTGGAGTTAGCTTTCGTTTCTGGGGAGCTTCACTTCACATTCAAAGTACAATGGGCTCCTTTGTCCAAAAGCAATCCTTGCCAGATTCTGTTCCACTTGAAATTCATTTTTTAACCTTAACTGATGGTTTTGAAGAGTAAAACAAGAGCATAGAAAGAGAAAGAGAGAGGAGAGAGAGAGAGAGAGAGAGAGAGAGAGAGAGAGAGAGAGGAGACAAATCTAGAAACACAAAAAAAATTTTCACAAAAAAGACACCCTGCCTCACTGCCCATCAGTCGAGACTTTTCTCAGAAACAAATCCAACACATTTCTTGTGTGCTCCTGCAGATACAAGACACATATTATATGTCAACCTTACTTTAAAACAAATGTAAGCATGCTACAAAATATGCTGTTTTATTTTTTCCTTATTTACATTAGACTATGGCAATCGTGCTTTATCATTAGAATTTCATTTTCTTTTTCCTTTTAACAGCTGCATACTATTCCATTTTATTGCTAAGGTGTAACTGATTTCTCAAATTACAGATATTACAACCTCCTGTTCTTGTGATAAGACAACAAAGGACCTTTGGTGTCTATTTCAGTTCTTTCAACTGAGCCATTTCCTAAATCAATTTCTCCACCTTCATCATCTAGATTCAGAGACCTATCCTGGGAGGAAGAACAAATGTCCATGCTGAGCCATGAGTCTCAACAAAATGAAATAAAATAAAGTTGTCCCTAGCCAGGCCAATCTGGAAGGACCTCCGTGAGCAAAGGCTATAAGAATAATAAATCTCCCTTGACACACAGCTGGGAGTAGATGACCCGGCTACAGCCAAGGGCTGCTCAGTTTCAGATGTAGAGAGGCTGTACTGAAATCAGAAAATGGAGCCATATAATTCTCTGATTGCACGCCCCGTTTTCATAGGCAGAGCGCTGCGTGCTCAGGGCTGGTTCTGATTACCTGCTAATGACTGTCATCCCCATGCCATCACTTTCCTTGTGCTCAGGGGATTCAGAGCTAGGGTGGTGGGCATTTTTTAAAGGGAAATGAAAATATGCCCATTGTGGAAAGGTGATTTCTTCTTTTGAATCCAGCTACTGTGGACTTAATCATCCCTCTTCAGGATCGACTATCACAGCCTTGTGCAGACAAAAATTGTTTCAAGGAAAAGAACTGTCACCTGCTGTCCAGATCTACTAAGAGCATTGGATGCCTGAGGCTGAACTCACAGCCAAGTTCAAAGTTCTCATCACTGCAAACTCATGCACCAGTTAGTCCTCATCCCGGGCTCCTGAGGTTGTCTCCTGACTGGAAAGAAGGAAGCAAAGTATTTTATTTGATCACCAGGACTCATTATAGATTCACAGCAAACCAAAGACCAAAGATAAGTAAGGGTGAGTTACCACCACCTGCTGCAGACATGTTCATCATTCAAAAAAAAAAAAAAAAAACTACTTCCACCCTCAACAGAGACCCCAGTTTTAGTGAGCCCCATCAGTTAGGGCACTGAGGTAAGAGATATTGGCAGTAAGAGTACCACCTGGCAATGAACCATGGTTCTCCTCTCCTGCCCCGATGCAGCCACTCCCTTCAGTAATAATGTCTAAAGTAATGTTGTCAGCTCTGTGCTAAAACCCAGTGTGGGAAGCTATGTCCTCCTGCTACTGGCCTGGAATAAACAAGTGACTCATGCAGCCACCACTGTTAGGAACCATTAGGGGCTGAGCCACTCGGATAGCTTGTGTGTTGATGAACATTTGACACCTAATGATGAGTCCAGCAGAAGCAGCCAATACCCTCAGGGAAGCAGGATGGGCAGGTGGGTGTTCTGTAGTGCACTCTTAGACAGCCAGGCAGTAATGATTGGAGACAGCAGAAGGTTCAAAATCGTTTCTTAAAATGCTTCTCAAACGAATCTTAAGGCCAGGATCGAGCGCTGGACACCAAGGCAGAGCCTACGTGATCCTCTACTGTTCTATATTCACAGAGGACTGGAGAACAGGAAAGTTGCTGTCACTGGAAGATAACCCTGGTCATGAATGCTCACCTTTGCAGGTCCTGATCTGCCCCTGAGCTGGAAGCATGCCTCCAGCCTCTCTTCAGTTCAACTTCTTCCTTTCATTTATTTAGTTAGTATCTTAACTCCTATACCAATGCGATAAAGGAAGATTTTTATCCCATTTTTCTTTTTCCTCCCCATTCATTAGAATAGAACTTGATAGACAGGAACTGTATAAACATATGCTAAATGAATGAATAAATGAGCTAAAACACAAGAGGTACTAATTCATTACTAATTATGATTCCCCGAAGAACAACAGTGATTTTTAAATCAGCGACAGAGATGGCTCCTTCCCTCACACACTCCAATGTGAGTGCTAACACACCACCAAACACACCTCACTAAAGAGGGACTCTTTAAATCAGTCACACTAAATCCCAAGTTCACACACACTGAAGATTCACACTCTGTAGGCTCTGCAGCTCTGTGTACACATGCTCCATCATCATGCACCTTGTACAGAAAGTTGCATTGGTTTCATGGGTAGCATCTCAGTAAGAACCATGGCCCCAGTGACATTCATGGTCGCTAACTTAAGGAATTAGGCAGTGTGAGTGTTTAACAGGCCCTGCTGTCCCCCATGAAGTGGAGGGAGCAGGGGAGGCTGAAAGTGTGGGTTCTGCTGACTAACAGGCCTCACTGCTCAGCTTTACAATGCAGATAAATCACAGACCTGAGGAATCTGCATCCCAGGAAGCTGCCTGCACTCAACAGCAAGCACATTTAGTTTCTACCCAGTCCACATCAGCTCCAAAATGAGCAGTTAAGCCTTGTTAGTCCAAGAAAAAAAAAAAAAGAAGCTTGGGACAAGATCAAAGAAATAAATGGACCTCAATCTTTTGGCTGGGAAAGCGGGCCTCTCTTGATATGGTGCTAAATATCTTGGTCCCCAGAAGGGAGTGCAAACACAAGGTAAAATACTCCCCTCCCCCTGCTCCCCACCAGCCCTGGTCCTAGCTGCTTGCAGGAGGGGGCCTTACATCCCTGCTATGTGGTGGGAACCTGAAAACTACTCAGCCTCTGAGCTTGAAGGAGAGCCAATGATTTGTTACAGCAGCATTAAGGATATATCCCATAGTTGTGTCTCCTTCAACAAAGTCCAGAAACAATTTTGTCACAAAAACCCTGTCTTGAGTGTTCCAGTTTATAGGGCCTTGGTTGTATTCAGCAGACTCTGTCACTGGTGACAAGAGCAGCCTCCACAGCAACCAAAACTGTTGAAGTTTGCCAAACACCCTTTAGGAACGAAAGCAACCCTTGTTGAGAACCACTTCTTGGAATCTCCCAATGAACTCTGAGGACACCAGTTCTTTGTGATGTGAACAGTTGTTGGCTGGAGGAAAGTGGAAGACTGGTCAAATGGTGTGGGAGTGATGGGTGATGTGGTTCTGTACGCTGTAAATATGTGTTGCTCTGACTGGTTCATAAATAAAGCTGTTTGGCCAATGGTGAGGCAGAATAGGGTTAGGCAGGACATTCTAACTAGAGAGGAGGAAGGAGAAAAACAGAGCAGTGGAGATGCTGGCAGCCCCCATGAGATACAAGATGTAAAGATACCAGTAAGCCACAGACCACTTGGCAAAGTATAGATTTATAGAAATGGGTTAATTTAAGATGAAAGAGCTAGCTAGCCAGAAGCCTGATGCATTAGGCCATACAGTCTGTAATTAATATAAGCCTCTATGTGTTTATTTGGGACCTCGGGGCTGAGGGAGCTGGGCGGGAACTCAGGAAAACGTTCAGCTACATGAGAGAGCTTGGGTTAAACAAAAATCTCAGCCATGATGGACTTGTCAGAGCCTGACATGGATCAGGGTACACTGGGAGCCTTTGGGTGGATAGCATCATACCCAGCATTTTCCCAAAGGCTCTAGTCACACAATCCCTTTACTGCAGAGCACTTGAGCATTTAGGATTAGCATTGGAAGCATTTGCGTGTGAAACAGCTTTGTAAAGCAAAACAGCAGCTGCACTGCCAAAGCCAGTATACCCTGAGGACTAGCCAAAGCTGAAGACTGTTGCCCCTACCTACACAACACCCTGCCACGCATTGACACTTCAAGTTCCAAGAGCCCCGAACTTCACTACTAGAGATTCATTTTATTGAGAATGTATCTAGACTTTGGGGTCTTAAACATCTCAAATATTTTGGAAGATATTAAAACTCTAAATCTTACCAACAGCTAACTCTTCACCCAGGGTGAGGCTATGAGATCATTTCTCTGTTCAGACTACTGCGAATAGGAAATGGAAGAGACACATGGGACCATGGGAGGGAAGATGATGGAATATCAGAAGCCATCGGAAGACCTCTCTTACATCAGCCCTCCTCCAGGACAGCTCTGACTTCGGGATCCCACCCCCAACCTGTGAAAGCTTCAGGAACATTGAGAACATTGGGAAGGCTACCCCAGTCCCTAGAGGGATAAAGTCACTTTACAGAGAGTGGATTAAAAATGTGACATCAATCTACTAAGTCAAATGTCATCATTTCCAAAGATTGCAAAAGTCATAAAAATTAGAGCTGGAAAGAACTATAAATGACCCAATCCCACTTTTTTTTAAAAAATATCTTTTCCCATAAAATTCACCATAGCAAAGCCAAACCTGTAAAAAGTACAGTCATAACCACTTTTATTTATTATGGCTAGGTTCCTAGCCAGACTTAGACCTCAATCACAACCTTCCTTACAATACCCTAGAAACATTCTAGAAACCCCAAGCAGGTCATCCTTCCATTTCCCAGTGACAGACACTGAGTCCCTGAGATATTATATGACTTCTCAGAAACCCCAGCACTTATCAAAGAGACAGAGGACCATAATCTTACACCCTAGCTCATAGCATATGCTTGCTAAGTAAAGAAGAGGTGTTCCAGGCCTAAGAGATGGCTCAGTGATTAAAAGTTCTTGTTGCTCTTGCAGAGGACCAGGTTTGAGTCCCAGCACTGATGATGGGTGATTCACAAATACCTATAACTCCAGCAGTAGGAATCCTATACCTCTGGCCTCCTCTGGCACCTAAACTCACATGTACACACATACACATATACACATAATTAAAAATAAAATACATCTTTTTAAACTGTGTGTTATAACAGGAGAATGGAGTGGCTTGGAATGGAGTAACCTCATTCTTCAAGGATCCAATCCCAGGTTAGTGGCCACGGGAAGGTGTAGTTATTATGCTGATAAAAACAATGAGCTAGACACCTCTGTGGCCTCCTCTCATTTAAAACCAACACAATTATATGTTCTCAGTTTTCAGTGGCAGGATGGCCAAAGACAACTCTAGAGAAATGACAAATCCCTGAAGCATGGGTCCCATCCATACCACCTGCTTCTTAAACTCCCACCTTCCCCTAAGGGGAGGCAGCACAGGTAAAATAAGACATGCTCAGAGTAGGTAAGGAATACTGAGGATGAGACAACACATTCTGAAGCAAAGTCAACAACCCAGGACACACCACATAAGAGTATGACAGTGACGGTCAGTCACCAGCAACATCATAAGAGGTGTCAAAAGGATGACTTGGAACTGGCAAGAGACCCATGTAAGATTCCAGCTTGAAGTCTGTGGTGTTGAATGTGCTGAGAAAGTACAGCCTAAGCACATGTGTGGATAGAAATACACACTAGCACATATGGCCTTCTCTGTGTCCCAGAACCCATGTCTGCTCCCTACCTTCAGGGGGTTCCAAGGCTAAATGATGGCAGTAGAATGGGGAAGACCAAGAGGTACCTGGAGTAGATAAATAGGAAGATGTGCTGTAACACCAAAGAGCAGGACCACTGCCAGGGCCCAGGGTAGCCGGGCAGCATCAATAAGAAATGGGGACACCGGAGTGACATTGTAATTTGTTGCCACTCCTGCAATAAGGAAAGGACACCTGGTCTTTGGCATTTAGTAAGGAAGAGCCACACAGCTAAACTTCTGTTTTTCATTTGCAACTTTCCATTCAGATTTTGTTGGTCCTGTGGCTTCATTCTTTACTTCTTAGTGTGTATCCCAGCTGTGTATTCTCTCAGGGAGGACTGGAGTGCCCGCCTCCCGCATCAGCTGGAGGATAACTGGGGCCATGTCCTTCCACTAAGCCACTGTATCTGAAGTGCCCTGAAGAAATCTGATCTACCTTTTTGCTATACTCCATCCCTGTGCCGATCAAAGAAGACAGCATAGAGACACACACAAATACAAGGCATTCTGTGCAGAGGCAGCTGTGGGTGGCTAGGACAGGTCCTGGCCCTGATTAACATCACAAAGGGTTCCAAATTCAGATCATTCACAGACCAGCTGTGTGACACATGCAAGCTACTTAGCTTCTCTGGGCTTCAGATGAGTCACAGTGGGCTCTTGGATCTCCAGTGAGATCCAAAGGTAAGATCTGAGCTACAGAGTATGCTCCAGATGTTAGGCACCAACACCTCTCCTGTGCCTGCCTGCAAGGTTTGCCACCATCTGTCATCTCCAGTGACATTCACTTTCTGTGCAATACACATTTCTAGTAGAGCAGTGCTTCCCACCCACCGCCTTTAGTAGCCAATAAAGTGCTATAATGCATGCATAACAATATCACTCTTCGCTATTAGAGAGTATTGTTCCTAGCAGGGTCGATTATATTAGCATTCTATCACTAACGTCTATGTGTTATTAGCCTTTCCCTGAGACAAGCAGGCTCCTGAAGAGACATCTTAGATGAGACTTCTGTCCCTTCCACCCCCTCTAAGATGAAGAACATCTATCAGGCACTAAACAACGGTTTGACGATTGACCAAGGACAGGTAACTCTCCAGTGACACACAGCTCTAGTCTGATTCCATCCAAATCCAGTTTGTTTCAGAGCTCTGGGTCAGCATATCTCAGCAGACACAGCCGTGTTTTTCATCCCTCCCAGAGATCTTGTTGCCAACCTTGGAACCACACAAAAAGGAAACTGTATTTTGGGATCAGAGGTCCTGCTGGATCCAAACAAGGACAGGAATCAGAACTGGCCTTCCTTCTAACAAACAGGCCATTTGAAAATCAGAGCAGCCACCCAGGGTTACTGATACCAAACCAGATGGCTCCTAGGTCATCAAAGCCAGGCCCATGGGGCCGGAATGAATGGCTCAGTGTTGAGAAAGGAAGAGAAGTTGGAGGGCTGTGTGTGAGGTTTATTAATAGCTTCCTTTCCACCTCCCTTCCTCTTCACTTTCTCATCTCAGGGTGACCTCCACAAGTCACGCCATGAGAGAACATTTATTATTATTATAATTATAGTGATCATGTTGGGATGTGTGCTCACAGATGCCTCAGAATGTGTGACATGCTACTTCTCCTGCGTTCCCAATTCACAGTCTCTTGGAGCCAAAAATATTCTGCTATCAAATTACTCTCGGTTATTTTCTTAATTTGCCTCCTTTCTCCTCTTTCTGGGTAACTCTTCCCAAGCCTCCACAATGCAGCCGGTTCTCCTCTTTGTCCCACCCTCACCCCTGCTTCCACCTCCTGTCCCTGCCCCACTCTCAACTCCCCTCCACTTTGTCGTAAGCAAACTAGTGAAGCACACAAGTTAAGATGTATGTCAAGCCTGTCTGGGACAAATGACGCATTAATGGCAGGCATACCTCCTTAAATAATTCAGATAGCTAATAAGCTCACTACTCAGCACTTCCGATGCCTTCCCAGATGGACAGTGGTGGGGCACTGTGGGGTGGAGCCGGCAGAGACTGGGAATGAAGAGGGACCTTGCCTGCCATCTTCTCTCATCAGTGTCACAGGGAGGCAAAAGCTGCTCCTGGAATGTGTCAGCAGTGGCAGGAGCTTCCCATGTGGGGAAAGGAGAGGGCAGAAGAGCAGACAGAAGGATCAACATCCAAGGGGCCAGTGGATCACGGAATAAGAAAGGAGCCTTTGTTTGCAGGATAACAAGATGTCTTCACAGGACAGCCCCTGAGACTTCAGGGACTGGCAGCCTTCCCACTTCCTCCTCAGAGCTGTTCTGCATAAATAGTACCAGGTGGGGAAGGTTTTTTGTTTTTTGTTTTTTGTTTTTTTATTTTGTCAGTATCAGAGACCAAACCCAGGGCCTTAAGGCGTGCTAAGAAAGTAGCACTCTACCACTGAGCTACATCTTTTGAGCAATTTGTTCATTTAATTTTAACACAAGGGCTCAGTGAGTTGCCCAAGCAGGCCTTGAACTCACTCTGTAGCCCAGGATAGACCTGAACTTGCCATCCTCCTGACTCAACTTCTGATCTAGTTTCACTTTCAACTTGCTGTTTCTCGGCTGTTTCCAGATGTGTGCGTGCTTCCGATAAGAGCTTGGATAGCAGCTGCAAGACCTTGGTTTCACTGTTTGGTTTTGTGCCTGGCATCATTGAGAATCTGGCAGCAGACGATCAGACTCTGGTCACGTGACAATAATAGTAAGCACACTGGCTTTCTACAACTCTGATGACGAATCGCTGCAACTTAAAGCTTGAAAACAACCCAGGTTTATTTCCTTCCAACTCCAGATATCACAAGCCAGAAGGGTCGTACAGAGAAAGCTGGGCTGGGGGTAGACAGGCAGTGGAGCACCAGGGAGACACCATTCTTCTCTTGCCCTCTCTTCTGGAGGCTGGAAGGACCCTTTGGCTAGTAACCCCTTTGCTGAGTTTCTCTGGTCACCGGCTTCCTATTTCTGATCTCCCATCCTCCTCTTCCCATGACCAAAATGATTATGCCACAGCCACCCAGATAGCCCAGAATAACCAATATCTCAATGTTTGTAATTTAATCGTATCTGGAAAGTCTTCTTGGCCACATAGGGGGCATTCACAGACTCCGGGCACTAGGATACAGACATTTCAGGATAGTTACTTCATTCTGCCCACACAACAGGATGCACAACAATCTAAACTCTAAGAGAGAGGTCGCTGGGGAGCTAAAGAAAAGACACCGCAAAAACATTGCCACAATGCCCGGCATCTTAGTGGCTGGTGAGTTAGGACAGTTACACCACACCCAGAAGCACATCTGACACAGACACTTACTGCACACCAGGAGCTGGGCCAGGAGCATCGACAGATGCAATCTCATCACATGCTCACTGCAAACCTCGAGGTGGATGGGACTGTCCCACTTTTCAGGACAAGACAATACAGACTAGACTCACCCAAGGTCACACGGATGACAAATGGCAGAGCTGAGATTAAAATCCAGATTTATTTGAACAGGTAAATAACAACTGTTCAGGCACCGTTACTACTGAATCCACTGTTTACTAAAACAGGTTTGTGACAGAATCATCTTTAGAGACAAGAAGCCAAGCAGATTTGCAAGCCAGCCTTGAAAGAGCTTATTCAACACAGAGACTGTTTCAAGGGATACTGGTGTGGTTTGTGGTTTCTTTTTCTTTTTTTTTTCATGTGTGGGGGGAGGGGTGCATGAGTATATTTATGTTTGTGTGTGTGTAGGTGCACATGTGCATGTAGATATACATGCCTTCGTGTGTGTGTGTGTGTGTGTGTGCGCGCGTGTGTGTGTGTGTGTGTGTGTGTGTGTGTGTGTGTGTGTGAACACACATACACGTGAAGGCCAGAAACCAACACAGATGTCTTCCTAGCTCATTCTCTACCATATGTATTCTCTCATTTGACCCCAAAGCTTACACTTTGGCTAGTCTAACTGGCCAGTTCACCCTAGGGATGTCCAGTTCCCACCTCTGGGCTTAAAAATAAACTGTCATAGCTGCAGCACATTGACATAGGTTCTAGAAGCCGAATTCCAGTTCCTGAGCTCATGTGGCAAGCACCTTACCCATTGACCCGTGCATGTGGAAAGCCCGGGGAAGCCCTTTCTTTCGCCAGTCCCCTTCCCTCACCCTAGGAGCCTCTCTCCCTCCCCCCGTCCTCACCCCTCTCTGTTGTCCTTTAAGGAAGAAACTTCAGGGCTCTGCAGGGCTTCCTGAGGTTTCACTCATCTTCTCCCAGATGAGAACCGAGTCAGGAGTCAGGTGCTTGTGTTTTTATTAAGGAGAAGATGGCACAGGAAGGTCCCTCCCAGTCCTGAAACAAAAGATTACTATAGTCTTCTCCTGACCTAGGTTCTTAGGGTATTCCTACTTCAGTGGCCTTTGGTGACAAGAAAAGGTCATGGGTGGCTCTCAGAAGACATATGGATTCAGGATTGTCCTTCCAAAGAGGCACAGAGACAGCCTTCATCGCAAACCGTATTTGATGTGATTATTTGGCAAAGATGTCCTACACAGACTGTACTTCATAGATTAGTTTAATGACAGCAAAGAAACAAAGAGTAGAGGGAAAGTGTTGTGGAATATTAGTTTAAGATGTGTTACATTCGTTTATGCTGTGAAATACTTGTTTGATGATGCAGAGATGTGTTGCATTCCTTTATGCTGCATTTGTTTAACTCTGTGAAGCTATGTTACTTTGCCTGTCTAAAACACCTGATGGGTCTAATAAAGAGCTAAATGGCCATTAGCTAGGCAGGAGAGGGATAGGCAGGTCTCCAGGCAGGTAAAATAAATAGGAGGCGAAACCTAGGCTCACAAAAGAAGAGAGAGAAGAGTGAGGAGCTCGAGAAAAGGAGGAGAGGAGGACGCCAGGGGCCAGCCACCCAGCCAGCTATGGAGTAAGAAGGAAAGAAAGATATATAGAATAAAGAAAGATTTTTTAAAAAAAACCAGAGGCAAACCCTAGTTAAAGAGAAATGTGGTAATTAAGTTAAGTTAGAAAAGCTGACCATAAACAATCCAAGCTAAGGCTGGACATTCATAAGTGAGAATAAGTCTCAGTGTATTTTGGGGAGAGCTGGGTGGTGGGCCCCCAAAGAGTTAAAACAAACAAACAAACAACTACAGGAAAGGGTCTATCCCCTCCTTTTCAGGGCTAACCTCTGTGTGTACATGCCTACTGTCTAAATGAGTCCTCTGTGTCCCGGCAAATCAATCCCTCACTTCGGGGCTTGTTTCTTCTAATGTATTAACTCGAAGCCCCACAGTGCTAGTCCAGCACCAAAACCAAGAATGCCCGTGATGCCCTGCAGGAAGATCTCAGGGATGGTGCTGCCAATAGGGAGAAGGTTTAAACACCACTCCAAATCCACACAGCCAATGCAGTCTGTCTTTTCTCAACAGAAGCAGCCCCAGATGAGTGCATTTTCTCTTCCCGATTGCTGCCAGGATGCTACTGGCTGTTGGCTTTCTAGTTCAAAGAACTGAGATCTGAGCCCTTCTTCCACATTCCTCGGTATCAGTCACCACCTTCTGCAGGACTGACTGATACCTTCAACACAGACTGGGAGTTTGGGGGCCTCATCAGCAGGGATCCTGCAGACAGTAGTCTCTAGACAACCCTACATTTTTGTACTTACAACAATTAAACCAAGCCTGGCCCTTGCAATAAGAAAAGAACGGGCATGTCTAAACCATGACCTGCATGCTATATGTATCCCAAAACAAAATCAAAAGTGTGTTTGAAATTGTTTTTGAGATTTTTGTTTTGTAACTCAATTGTGCAGCACTTGAGCTTGAGCTCTGTAGACTTTGTAAATGACAGTGTCCTATTTCAATGTGAAAAAAGTTTGTGTGACATGTCTGGTACCAACATGCGTTGAGCATTTTTGCATGCCTGAGGAACTGCGGTAGGTGCTGTATTCACATTCTCCCTATTGCTCCTCAGTCAGGAAGGAACTCTGTGAATCCCATTCTGTAGGTGAGACCTTGGGAAGTTGGCTGGCTATGTTCCCAAGGTCACAGCTAACAAGCAGCAAACCTGAAATGAGGTGGGGTTTCATTTCCAAACCTCAAGTAGCTTCCAGGATACCATGCTTCATTCAGCCCAAGAGTGGACACCTCCAAAGTGCTGGTTGGATTAAACTGAATTCCCCAAGGACTCTAAGACAGAACACACATGCCCAACAGCCAGGCTCTGCATAGCTTACTTACTGCTTGCTAAAATTATTCTCGGCTAACAAGAAATAATTAGAGTCTCTGGAGTACAGTCCACTAGAAATATGTCCTTGGGAATTAGAACATAAACAACCCAAGTAGGAATGTCTCTGCTTGCCGGGGAAGTTCATAAAATCACAGAATCTCAGTGCTGAGAGGGATTCTGGAGATCAGCTGGTCAAATCCCATCTTTGTATGGAAAGGTAAACTAAGGTAGAGACTGAAAATGACTCGTTCAAGGTTACACACCAGTTTCTATCAATGGCATCCCAGGATCCATGCTGGCCACCCCTTTTTACAACTTTTTTATTTCAGACCGCAGTTCTAAGTGCTACGTCTCACTTCCACCAGCCCTCAGAACCAAGGCTCAAAGAAAATCTCTTGGTCACATTTTTTTTTTCTTGTCAGGTACTTGCAACTCATGGCCACAGACAGAAGCTGCCACATCTTCTCAGCATTTAATCACCCGCAAAAGCCATTTCCCGCCTCGTTTGCTCCCACTGCCAGAAATATTATCCTTAAATAATCAACACACCACAGATGCCCTGCAAGGGATAACAAAGGCTTTCCTTCTCCTGGGGAAATGACAGTCCCAGCCCAGGTTGTGCAGGACTGAGGGGCTGTTGCCAGACTGCACGACCTCCAAGGCATGCTGCTTAATAACGCAGGCTGGCAAATTGGACTCATCTATACCAGGGAGGCTCCTGGAAGCAGGAGAGCTGCCTTCCACCGCCCTGGGGGAGAAGGGCTGAGAGTTTGTTCAGCAAGAAGTAAAAGCTGATCAGCTAGATCTGGGAGAACAGGGTGCAGAGGGGGTTGGAGATAGGAACAAAGGCAAGTAAAATACCCAATCATACCATGGAGGATGGAAGATGGTTTATAAAGTTAAACAGAGACAACATCATAGTCTATATGGCAATATCAAACTATAGTCAAAAACCTTTTAAAAGGAAGACAGGATAGAAAATGCCAGTTCTTACGGTTTATTGGGAGACGGAGTAACCAGTCTACACTGGTGTGCCTGACCCAGAGGTTCTCAACTTTCCTAATGCTGTGACCCTTTGATACAGTTCCTCATGTTGTGGTGACCCCTAATAAAGTTATTTTCATTGCTACTTCATAACTATAAGTTTGCTGCTGTTACAAATCCTAATGTAAATATCTGATAGGCAGGATGTCTGACATGCAACCCCTGTGAAAAGGTTGTTCGACCTACAAAGGGGTCACAACCCAAAGGTTGAGAAATGGTGGTCTAGCCCAAGCTGGAGCTTCTAGTTCAAACACATTTTGTCACTCATTTTCTATATCATTCTTTCAGATCTGTCTAGATCTCCCTTTTGATACATTAAAAAAAAAAAAAAAAAAAAGCTCAGACAAGCTAAAAACATTTGAGCAGTAACACACAGTAGCATCCTTCTCTCCATCCCCAGGCGCCTTCCTCCCTAGCCTGTCGCCTCTTGCTCTGTATCCACAGCACCCTGGCAGCTGCCGTCTGTGCTGCTAAATGTTTAAACACCTGTTCCCTGACAAAGGAAGTAAGTGTCCAAATTTCCAGCATTTGCCAATTTCCGTACTGTAAATATTCTCATCATAGCTGATTTCCATCAACCAATATATGGTAACCTGCTCAAAAACATTCCTGAAACCCACTCTCCAAGCTGAAAAGCACCAACACGGCCGCTGCTGTGGAAGTGCATTTGCGTGCCTACAAGGAACACAAGCCTCCTAAGTAAGAGGACAACGGCAGATGAATTAATGTTAACCAAGGAAACAGCATATGTCCAAGAAGTCTTGTGGGATTTGATGCCTGTCACCTCTCAGCCTCACTGGCCTCCTCATTCTGCAAGACCACACAGGCAGTGTTTGTTTACCCATCCTGCAGAGTTCAGGCTGAGAACTGCTATTCCAAGCAGCCTTCCCTGAGGGCAGAGCTCCATGGGAGACACTCCCCCAGAACCCAGAGCTATTTCCAGCACATTCACATTTCCAGTTAATTTAGTAAGTATTGCTAATGGTTTCCTGGAAATACATCTTCTTCCCCAGAATTTATGGCAGAGGTCATGCCCATCTGGTTCACCTGTGTCCTTGGTGTCTCCAGTGACTCAGGATATATGTCGATAGATGGGTTTTGACTTATCAACTGATTACATGGTATCACAGAAATCTAGTATAGATTTGACAGGCCAGTAATGTCAGTAAAGGCTTCCAGGAAGAGGAGAAAATAGACCTGAGCCCTCAGCTCCTAGGACAATTTGAAGAAATGGCAGAGGAGGGCTTTCTCGCCAAAGGGCAAAGGCATGGAGAAGGTATTGAGAGAAACAGAGGGTGAGTCCCCGGGAAAAGGAAAGTAACATTACTTGCAGCAAGAAGAGAGTCAGAGATAGGGATAAAAGACAATGCTTCATGAGAGCTGATGAGACTCCGTGTCCCCAAAGGGCCAGCAGACAGTGTAAGGAATAACACAGTAATAGCCAGGTTTCAGCTCCAGGCAATCTGGTAACATTGTTCAGGCTCCTTCCCAGAGCTTAATCACAGAGACACCAGATAGGCAGGAAAGACTCTGGATCCTATGGCTGGTGTCACTCACAATGTGACACCAAAGGGCCCCTGTGTAGGAGAGCCATCAGCCGAGCTTAAAGGAAGGTCTATAGGTGATGTCGAACAAGAGCCCTCCAGTTTAGTCATTATCCACGTATCTCCACCATATGACAGGTATGGCATCAACCTCGTCCCCACTACTCCCAGGGACAGAGGTATTAAAAGCAACAAATTGGCGTAAGGTTCTAGAGCAGTGTTCTCAGCCTGTGGGTTGCAACCCTTTGGGATTGAAGGACCCTTTCACAGGGGTCGTCTAAGACCATTGGAAAACACAGATACTTACATTATGATTCATGACAGTTCTGATGCAGAAATGAAAATAGTTTTATGGTTGGGGTCACCACAACTTGAGGAACTGTATTAAATGGTCGAAGTGTTAGGAAGGTTGAGAACCACTGCTCTAGAGAATAGATATGACAAACATGGAACGTGGTGTCCAGACCTCAGAGCAAAGATGACTGCCCTGTCAGCATCCCTGTGTAGAAACATCACCTGGCATACAGGCCCCAGCCTGGGGTTGGTCCCTTCCCCAACCCAGACAAGTACGCCTAGCCTAGAGAAGGAATCTGAGATGTTCTAGAAAGGATTTGAGAAGACAACCAAAGGTAATAGTTAGGACATGTGGCCCAGGGAAAACTGCTGAGTGGGCCTCTCTACAGAGAAAAAGAATTGCCTCCAGAGTCAGGGGACAGCCTCCACCAGTCAGCTACTTCCCTTCCCACATAGCCTTCCTCACCCCACCCCAGTGACCAAGGTTGCTTCAGATGGGGTCAGCTCGAATGTGTGTGTGTGTGTGTGTGTGTGTGTGTGTGTGTGTGTGTGTGTGTGTAGTCTCTGTGGGGTCCTGGGTCAGTCCCTGTACTCTTTATCACTTGGTCATGCATTGTAGTGGGTAGCCATTCCAGCTTTGACCTGGAAGTTCCAACCCCCATTGAGGCTTCGGTAACTGTCACACCTACAAGGCAGGGCCGAGAGAGGACCCTGGAGACCCGAGACCCAGATGTGCCACCTCTCTTGGTTCCAGGACCCTGGACGCTGGAGGTAGACCGAGCAGAGTTCTCCAGAGAACACCACCAGACTGTGCTACGTCTTTCCCAGACGCTGCGACCTACCTATCCTTCATTTGTAAGTTATGCCACTAAATAAACCTCCCTTTTAACTATGTGGAGTGGCCTTAATAATTTCAACAATAATGCATCTGCCCTCTGACCCCTCCATCTGTGAGGAATCATGGGATTTTACCTTCAGAGAGCAGGAAAAATAGAGAAGAAAGCCATTTGAGTACCAACAGAGAGCATCTCTTACTCAGCTGGGTCTAGCTCTGTCTCGGCAGCAGCCACATAATCCTCAGCACATTTAAGACCAGGGATCAACCCTGGCCAAGATTCAAATTACAACATTCATTACAGAATGATGTGTCCATCCTCTGACCAGGGGTCCCACAGTCCCTTTACAGAGTCAGAGGCCAATCATCCATTCTATGAGCCAAATTCTTTTTATTATACTTTCCTACGCAGGGTCCCTCACAGTTAACTGCATCCATAGAGAACTCAAGGGATGGAAAACTTTACAGTGGGAAGATGGGGCAATCTGATCCAACACTGCACCATTTTAACATGTGCAGGTCCCCTGGGATGGTGTTAAATGCAAATTCTGATGCATTTAGCAAATTAGCAAATTTGGATGTTGAAGGTAGGGTCTGCCAGTGCTTCTGAGCTCCCCAGTGCTGGCACAGCTGGGTTTTGGACAGTACATTAAGTAACCAATACCTCACAGCTATCCACTATCCAACATGGTATCCACCATCCACAGATACTGAGTATTTAGACAGGACTGAGCAAGCCAGCTGAGGAGTTCTACAAGTGTAAAATTATGTACCAGAGTGGGGAGACATAGAAAAAAAGAAAGCCAAATATTACATTAACTTTATGTTGGTTACATGTTGAAATAATATTTGGGTATACTCTGTTAAGTAAAAGAAATGATTTAAAAGTTATTTCAAGCTGCTTTCTCTTTACTCTTTTTTTAAACATAGTGTCTAAAAGATTCCAAGTTCTGACATGGATTGCATCATACTCAGATTGGACAGAGCTGCCACTCAAGCTCCTGCAAGATAGAGCCAACCCCAGAGGAGCGCTGTCCCTACAGAGTTCCCCAGAACTGCTACTGTGGCCCCTAACAGAAGCCTCTCCCTGTGTGCACAATGAGACCCCACACTCAACTCCAGGAACACTGAGTCCGTCAAGGTCAAGTAGACCCTTTCTCCAGACAGGTTAACAGCCCCTTTCTCTGGTTCTTGTGCTTTGTGACCTTTCAACAAGAGTGATGGCATTCAGAATACCACCTGACAAGCTTTCCTGATCTCTCTGTAGCATCAGATGAACCCAGACTGATTCAGGCAAATGAGCATCTTCCTATCCACGCCTAACAAATTAGTCTCTGCAGCTCAGCTGAGGTCTGGGAACTTAATCTTTAAATCACCTAATGATTCTGGTGAAATCATCCAGGACCCACTCATATGAGTTTTTGTCTCCCGTGGATATTTGATTCTCCCTAATGAAAGAGCTCATGACTTCATGACATAATGTCTGACTATTAGTCAGGTTATACTGTCAATATTCCATATGACACCCACCCCCCCCAAAAAAAAACAGCCACCAGATCCTTCATTTTATAGATGAGGAGCTGAAACACAAGGAAGGACCTCTGCAAAGTCATTCCTGCAGACAGAGGAGACCTAAGACAAGCCAGTGTTCAGCCCTGCCACCCCAACTCCCAGCTGCAATCACCCCTTGTTCTGACTGGAAGCCCAGACTTCCCAGATCCTAGACATCAATGTGCCTCATCCAGCTACATCAGGTTATATTGAAGACCCCTTCCTCTAAAATGTTAGAATAGGTGGTCATTGTGACTGCTTCCAATTAAGGCTTGCACTTGGACTCCCAGCACCTCAGCAGGCACCAGCTCACACCTCGACACACTTCCTAGCAGTAGGACCACACAAGCATTGCTCCGAGAGGAAGAAAGAGCCACCAAGGTGCTCTAAACAGCACCCTGGATACCTAGTTTTGAAACTGCTGCCAAAAATAGAAACAGCTGGCAGCACCCTTGTGGACAAAACACCTGGGAATGGGCGGTTCCAGAACCTTCCCCGAGCACTGACTTCCTGCTGGCTTTCTCCCGACCATTGGCTTGCAGAAACCCAATACGCATGCCACATGGTTCAAATTTCAATTGTCATTGCTCGTTCCTGTGTAGCTTTGTAGATTTTTTAAAATCCTACATTCAGAGGACTCTGTCATCCCTGGGAAAGCCATGGGATGCCCCCACGTTATCTTCGATATACTTTCTTAAGTGCAAATAATTTAAATTTTCTCTGGCCCTCTGTGCTGTTGCTCCTTGGAATCAGTGTATCCTGAGCTCTGGAAAATAGAACAGTGGGAGAGGGGAGATGCAAAAGTAAGGCAAGATAAGCGGACTACGCTGATTTTGTGTTCTGCACACAGGGTACCAGGAGCCAGACAGCTTTGTAAAGCCATTTAGATTCTGTTTGCATAGCCTGCGCCACATGCTGCCTTGGCCCCTGCACCTCCCTTCATGCCTGGGCCTTTGCACACTTGTCTGCTCTCTGTACACTCTCACTGTGCCTCCGTGTCAGGTCAGCCTGGCATTGGACAGGAGGAAGAACACCTCCAATTAGCAGAGCAAGCAGATGCTTCTGGCATAGGAAATTGCCTCGGCAGGAGCAAGGGGCAACCCTGATTGTGACGCTCCTGAATAGCAAATGGTCCATCAGCAGAAGCTGGGCAAACAGGGACTGAAAAGAAGTGCTGAATGGACATGAAACTTTGCCACCCCCTTCCAGTGGGTGACTAGAGGGACTGTGCCTAGGATCCACGAGTACCACATGTGGGGGAAGATGAAATATTACAGATGCAAAAGAAATTGTGTTTTTCTCTCTCCCCTCTCTATAAAGAGTTCCCTCTCTTCCTCCTGTTTTCTACTCTCACCTCAAGTACAACTTTTTAAAAATACATTTTGCATTATATAGTGAAATGCGCAAGTAGAAAAATAAGATAGAATTTGTGTGTGTATAACAAACTTTCTGATTTCTTAGGGCCTTTCCAAAAACAGGCAACACCCCACTCTCACAGTCCCAACACAAGTCAAGGAGAAGACATTTAGATGCTGTCATCGTCATTGTTGTTTTCAGAGAACATCTGGCTCAAGTGCTAATTCCCTTTATCCATTTAAACCTGTCCCAAATCCCCAAGTAGCATGTGACGAGTTACACCTGAAATGAAACGATTCAGACAGCGACACCTACTGGCTATCTTTGGTGGCTGCAGGAAAGCTCTACTAGACTTGAGTTTTATTTTTATTTTAAAGAAAGAGCGGCAGGAGGTAAAGGCAGTAAAAGCACAGTGCCCTGCTGACAAATTTTAATATTGCCACATCCAATTCCTCTGCAGTGGGCATCACAAAGAGACACCGCTCCTGCCAGCTAAGAAGTAGGATTTCACCGCTGCATTAAGTTGGGGCTCTGCTGAGCAGGTAGTGGAGAGCTCAAGGCTCCTGGGAGCTTTTCATTGACTGGTGATTCAGAAAGCAAACCTTGCCACCTTCTTGGGAAGGTCACTTTCTCAATCACTCTGGATTAAATGTTCAAACATTACACACTGACTCAATAGAGATTCACAGACCGATTTCTCAATGTAAATCCTGCAAGCAGTCTCAACATTTAGACTCCAGAAAGCCCGAATAATCAGTTGACTGGTAGATAAAACCTACCTGCTATCCACCCTCCTGACCACACCAAGAGAGTTTAGAAAGTCCCCATCTTCAGAGTGTGGGAAATCTACTTGGAGGTCAATTCATATCATAGGACACAGGAAACAGGTGAAGAGGGGATTCCCAGAACCACCCACATCAATCTTAATTCGGCATTCTGAAAAGAACACTTACTCTTTTTCAAGTGGCTAGGATATGAAGAACAAGTCACTACGCTTTGAGAAGCTAATATCTCATTACTTTCCTAGCTTAACCACCTAGAATACTTCATGTCGTCCAGAATTTGAGAGTCTTGCTGCTAAGTGGTCAATAAAACAGAAGAAGCATTGGTATTACCTAGAAATGCAGAATCTCAGACCCCACCTCTAGCCTTTTCATCAAAATTGTTATTAGCATATGATCCATACCTACATTATATATCCATACATATGATATGATACACACACACACACACACACACATACACACACACACACACGTCAAGGAAGAGCCAGTCCACTCTCCAGGGTTGAGACCCCAAAAGGTGACCCCATGACAAGCAACCCTAAACACAAGTACACATGAGCAACACTGAATGAACTCAGCAGGCTGTATTTATATATTCATATGTATGTATGTACATATATATATATATATGTAACAATTATATAAGAAGTCATGACTTGGAGAAGGGAACACAGAATTCAAGAGAGAAAAGGGAGGGGGAAGTTATGTAAATACAGTATTCATATATGAAATTTTCAAAAAAAAAGAAAGAAATAGCAGACTGGAAAGACTCTCAGAAGTTAAGAGCACCTGCAACTTTTGCAGAGGCCAGTTTGGCTGCCAGTACCCAAATGGTGTTTCACAGTTGTCTGTAACTCCATTTCCAGGGAGCAAACAACCTCTTCAGGCCTCCTGCCGGCACCGGGAATGCACGTGGTGCACATACATACATCAGACAAAGTACTCATATAAAATAAAAATAATCTTTAACAAAATGCTGCATTTTTTTAAAAAAAGTGGTAAAGGATATCAAGGTTTTATTTGTACTTTTAACACTTTTGGTGTTTTTAAACACACTTCATCCTCATCGTTATGAGTTTATTATAAGCTTTTGGTACCTGTTCTGTAAGGTTAGAACAACAAACTCTACGTAAATACTAACAACTCTGAAAGATTTAAGATCTTTGGAAGCTAAATGCTACAAAGGCATTCAAACAAGTCATAGATGGCGAAGAAAACCTCACCCTGTGCTGCCTGGACCCGAGTGGCCATGAGAAAGGAAGACAGGCTAGTAACACTATCGCCGTCAATACTTATGGGCTCAATGAATGAATGAACTCCATTGTAACTTGCTTAAAGTAAAAGGTATGTTTCTGCATAGTTGAATGAGCATAAATCTTTGGATATTTGTAAACCACATGATTCAATATGCAAAAAGAAATCTCTATTTTAAGGTCCTCTGTACTAAATTCTCTCACAAAGAGGAAAAAATAGCTTGCTTCATGAAAATGTAGAGACTCTAATCAACAAGTGTGAATTAGGCACAGCTGTGTGCCTCTCACCATTTTTAGTTCTAATACGTATTCAGGAGATATAAGATAGTTGTTCTCAAATTCAGTGTGCATAAGAATCACCTAGAGGGTTTATTAAACAACAAACTGCTGGTCTAACCTGCTCCTTTGAGTTTCTCATCCACTAGATTTAGATTCTGGCCAAAATTAGGTTTCTACCCAGCCCCAGCATGATGCTAATATTCTGGGTCCACAGACCACACTTCCAAACACAATGGTATGAAGTATCATCTCTCACCCTCACTGCCCTCTCCAGCCTGGACATTACACTTAACAAGGAAGTGTCTTAAAAACACTTCACACACTCACAGAGTCAAAACTCTCTGAAGGAAAGTCACATGCACTGCTCGCCATCATGGGTTCCCCACTCCCTGGATTTCTAATGTGAAGCCAGAATTGAGCTCACTGTGGCCTAGCTTTTAGCTGGGGAGGTAAGACAGCGTGCAGGAATTCCGTGATAATACTCACAGTGATGTGCTGCAGGCAAAAGATTCCAGCTGGAGAGAACCAAGTGTGCATGTTGATTCCTAAATCGGCACTCAATGACATCATACTGTTAGTGAGAAGTCAACCACAGCACGAATATCTACAATTCAGAAATAGGCAAAGGCTAGGAATCGGGACTCTCTCTCCTCACTCAACCCAGAGAACCGGTCATCCAGCACTGACAGCGCACTCTGCTGAACAGAAAACCTTCATGGCAAGTGTAAAACAAATAGCCAAGCAGCAAGTGCCAGGGAAAATGAGAAGAAAAAAAAGAAAGAAGGAAAGAAAGAAAGGAAGGAAGGAAGGAAGGAAGGAAGGAAGGAAGGAAGGAAGGAAGGAAGGAAGGAAGAAAGAAAGAAAGAAAGAAAGAAAGAAAGAAAGAAAGAAAGAAAGAAAGAAAGAAAGAAAGAAAGAAAGAAAGAAAGAAAGAAAGAAAGAAACCCCTCCAGACTGGAGTGGACAGGGAGTATCTCACATAGAGGATGCGACCAGGGACAGATGGAGGCAATGGAGAGGATCTATACAGAAAGACCATCTCTCTGGGAGAAAATATGGATGCATTCTGAAGAGAAACAGGGCAAGCTGTATTGGGCACAAGGAGGAGAGTGAGCTCCCTGGAGGGGAACTGATTGGAGGACTAAGTTTCAATGAAAGCATGATTTCTGAAGTTTAGAGTACCACAAAATGGGCCTCCAAAGGGAAGCATACCAAGGAACACATATTGGCCAAATTTATCTGTAAGGATCATTAACGGACAAAAGCAGGTGGGACAATGGGCTCTGATGGTAAGATACGGTCCAGCCCTGTTGGTGCTTCTGGAGAATCTCCTGATGCTACAGAGTTAAAACAAACAAACAAACAAAAAAGAAAACCTTACAGGCAACATCTAAGAGGTGTGCTGGGCCAGCCCATTTCACTCCCATTTCCTCACCTTGGTTATGTCAATCTGTTTGGGCCCACCAACCTTCTCCAAAGCCTTCAGAGGGGAAATCCACATCTCTGAAAGCTTATCCTAATTCCTAAGGGGGAGAGAAGAGGTTGTGGACCACTATTCGGATCCCTGACCCCCTGAAAGAAACAGGTCGAATCCCAGCTTTCTGAAGAAAAAAATTTAACAGATACTAAGAAAAAAAAAATCAAACAGAGATTGGGGTGGGAGAGGACAGAAGAGCATTGCCCATCACTCCCCAATAAGTCAAAGATAGGCCCTTCCTATATACTTTCCAAGTCAGAACTTTTGGCCTGGACACATTTTCCCTTCTGTTATCTGGAGTGAAAAGAGGCACAAAAAGAAAGAAAGAAAAATACCCATGAATATTTCATGCTGTGCCTCTGCTGACTTCTTAGTTCCCTGAACACCCATTAAAATGCCACTGTAATAATGTCATTGTTTGCCCGTCATTTCCTACCTGGCTCTTAGGGAGGAGAAAAAACAGAAATAATCATGCCTCGTTCTGATTGGGAGGTCACAGGAAATCATCTACCACTTGTACTGAGGCTTTTGAAGAGCAAAGGGCTAAACAATCACATTCTCATTTATTTGGCAGCACTCAGGGAGGCAGGAGAACCTTTCAGATGCATGGGGCTTATCCTGAAGCACAGGCTTTGTTTTTGAATTTTGAACCATTTCAAATGGAAATGATTCTAGAATAGTATCTACTTCCCCTTGTTCTTAGACAAAACAAATGGAACACGATGTAAGCTCCCTCACAGCATTGTAGGATCACCATTGTAAGGAGCCTGTAGTTTTATCATGGATATCTTACAGGCTGTCTCAGGCTTATTGTGATATTTGAGACTGCTTGTCTCTGAGTTAACAGCCTCACATGAATGAGATTGCTGAATTCTGGCCTGTCTTGTTAATTTTTCTTCTGCCGCTATCTACTTTTTTTTTTTTTATCAGTCTGTCTGCCAAGAAGTCAGATTGTAATGTTAATTCTCTTCCCCATCTTACTTCACAACACAAACTTCTTGCTTTAATTTTGCTAAGATATGAGAAATCTGCAACCAACCTGACTGCAAATAGTATGTAAAGAAAATTTACAGGTCTTGAATCGGGGGCCAAAAGCAGTATTCTCCTAAGGGAAAAATAAAATACAGCTCGTTTTACCATTTCTGAACAATGTTTATTTATTTATTGCTTCTTGACATACCTTAGATAGCAGAGTTTGCCTAAGGAGCAGTTCTTAGACACATGAGTATCTTTGTTCAGTGACGCCCAGTTCCTATGTGCATGCTCTCCATATGTGTTTAAGTACCATGTGCTAGATTACAAAATTCTTTCCACAGCAACACCACTGTCTAGCAAGTAGACAAGACCTATATGACTCCACCGCTGCCAGTCTCCTCACCTTGCCCTTTGCTTAGGCACCATTTCCAAGCAGCCTGACCTGGAGGGGGGCCTCATATTCTTCAGGCCTCAGAGCCAACCACAGCTCCTCTGAGATTCTTTCTCACCTCTAAGTGACCCAAGCTTCCTTTCTCCTACATGACTTTGGTTTTCTCTACAGAACTTCTCATGTTCTGAAATCACTGACTCCACTAACAATGCATCACACACTTACCCCACCTATGTACAAGCTCCCCAAGCGCAGGAGAGGACACTGAGGTGGCCTTCTCTCTATAAGCCAAGTCCCCAAAGCACCCGGAAAAGTGCTAGGCTGCAACAGAACATCTAGTGAACCAACACTCGGCATAAATATGCTAACCCATGGTGAATAATAGAAGAGCAAGGTAAAACATAGCTACCCAAGTCTAGGTGTGGAAAAAAAAGTGCAAAGGAGGATTAGGCCTGAGCTCGATCTAACCACTTTAGCGCTGGGACAAGAAAGAGTGGCGCAGGTAAAATACAATATCTAATAAATATACTGAAGAATTATTAATGTAGCATCACACCCAAATGCTTTAAATATTGTCTACTTCCCCTTAGTGGGAGAAATTTTTATTATGCTTGATTATTGGAAGGAGCACATGCCGTAGCACATGTGTGGACATCAGGGGACAACTTGCTGGAGTCAGTTCTCTCCTACCTTGTGGTCCAGGGATAAAATTCAAGTTGTCAGGCTTGGTACCAAGAATCTTTATCTGCTGAGCCATCTCACCTACCCAAGTCTTTGTTAAGAGGGTTCTGTGCAGAAGATCTTAAAATAGACATTTCCTCTTACATGTTGAATCATATGGCTTATGAATATCCAAAGATCTAAGATGTAATGTTCATTCAGCTGTGAAGAAACACGCCTTTTACATTAAACCAAAACCACATTTAGTCAGTCCATGAGTCTGTGCTGTGGGACTAGCAGAAAGAGAGAGAGGGAAGGGGCAGATAGGCAGACAAAGAGACAACAGAGAGAGAGAGACAGACAGGCGGGGGGGGGGGGGGGGGGGGGGGGGTGCTCTCTACTCCCAAGGGAATTATTTTGTGCTCTGCAGTCTCTAGAAAGTAACCTCAAATATTGTGTGTTTGGAACCTTCTTTTGTTTGCTTAAACTGCTGTATCAGATTGACTACACATAATCTAAGTGGCTTAAACCCCAGTCATGGCAGCACATCTTTGGAGACTAGGAGTCCAGGATCCCAGGGTATACAGAGCTGCCTATCTGAGGGCTGTTGTGCTGCAGAATCTATGCCATGCCTCCCGTCTGTTTGTGGTGGCTTACGGGCTGTCTTTGATGAATTTTGGCTTGTAGGTGTACCACCTTGATTGCTGCTCAGATGGCCTCCTTCAGGTGGCTGTGTCTCTGTCCCAATTTAAGACTCTAGGGGTCTTAGGGGGTGCAATCAGACATAATTCAGAGTTTCATATTAGAAATTCATTTTCCCAGCCGAATATGCTTCTGCAGGGTGAAGACATATGGGATCCACTTGTAAGCATCATGGAAGCAGACTTTCAGGCCACTCAAGGAAGACAGGCACAAGGGTAGAGGCTGGATTTAAAAGACAGCCTGGGAGGAGCATTAGAAGGAAGACTGGAGACTGGTGCTCCTCAAAGAGGGTCCACGGGATCCCAAACCACCATCAAGATCACATCAGGGTCCAGCTGTCATTTCAAAAGTGGTAAGAGCACAGAGTGTCTAGGAAACAAGATATCTCAGTTAGGAAGCTCCAGAGCAGGGCCTTATTTAGACAATACTCAGATGAGGAAAGAGAGTCTGAGCGTCCCTCAAGAAGTCAGAGGGTGGCCCCTACAGAGCCTTCCTTTTAAGCTGAGCTATACTTCAGCCCTAGCCGTCATGTAGTCAGCATGGACAAGCTAGCTGAAATAAGTAAACCTACCCTCAATACTGCTACCCCCTCCTCTAGTGGGGAAAAAAAAGTATGCTGCTGGGGGGAACCAGGAACAAATCCAAGTTCCAATTGCCCTCTGAAAGTAGTTCAAGTGGGGGGCGGGGGGCGAAACAGCTTGACCACACAACTGCCATGACAGGCTTAGAGGCCCAGATACAGCTTCCGTAACAGGCTTATTGGCAGGTAACACTCACATCCAGAAAAAGCCATGAGCTGACCCCACCCAGGGAGGGCCTACATCTAAAGGGAAATACCTGACATTCCAAACATTCCCTTTACAAATGTCAGCCAATCAGGGTCCTGAACCCTGGAAATCCCCTTACCCCAACCTCTGTGGTGATTGAAAACCCCACCCTGCCTGGGCTCCAGGCTCTCTGCTTTCTCACTGTTGCATTGGACAGAGAGTCCAAGCTCCAAGCTTGAAAATAAAGGCCTCTTTGCTTTTACATATGGGATTCAGTCTCTGTGGTGGTCTTTTGGGGGTCCCTGCAACCTGAGCATAACACAAGTAGAATACAATCATAGCCACTGCAACAGAACAGTGCAAACATGTTAGAAGCCCAATTAAACTTCAGCACACACAATTGCTGCCAGGGTGTTTCTTGCCCCACAACACAGATTTCAGACTCCCCCCGCCCCCCAACCAAGTCCTAGCTATGAAAAGTCCTCCTCAGTATTGAGGCTCCCAAACAATCTACTGCAAGAAGTAATTATTTCTAGAGCTGAGAATTCTGTCTTTGAGTCCCAACCTGATGTAAGTTCCTCCTGCAAAAGGCTGCGAATCTACAGCCAAGAATGCAATCAAAGAGAAGGCCGATCTGTAATCTCAACCCTCCCTTTGTACTTCAGACAGCCACCATCAGCATCAAGGGAGCAGGGAAGGCTGCCCCTGGAGAATCAAGCTCACACCTAAGCATGAGACTCGCACCTCCTTTGAATGCCCAGGTTTAAGAAGAGAAATTGCTCAGAAATGAGAACTCGAAAGAGAGACAAGAAAAGAGAAAGGGACCAAGAGAAAAAGTTCACGGCCCTCAAAAGTGAATTTCAAACCACTATCACAAGCAATATCCAACTAAGAAAAAGCAAGGGAAAAACCTATTCCCCTGACAAAAAAGCCACAGACCTCCAAGCAAACGGAAATGCAGACTGAGAGCAGCGCTCTGTGACTGCAGTGTGACAGTGCAAAACTCACAGGATGTAGCACCTTCAAAGTGCAGAGGCACCCTGTGCTGTGGCCCTCCTGAGTCACTGTGTTCTTCAACCTGCCTGGTGTCCAAAGGACAGACATCCATGGCTCTGCACTGAACGACTGGCAAATGAGATGAAAATAAGCCCATGGTGAGACTCAGGATGCTCTGAGGACAAGAGCTAATGGCAATTATTTAGTTTTAATAACTGGGTAATTGCTGACCAGACCATCAGAAGCCAAAAGGCCAATGACTTTGCTTTGCCAAGAAAACCAAGGGTTAGGTGTTAACTGCATAATATTAAGTGGGCTGCTGCCTGGGTCACTCCTAATTGGGCTGTGTGGCCACATGACATGGGAACACTCCATTTGGGTCAGGGGGGTCTCTGGCAGGCTCACCTGGACAGATGAGGCACAAACTTTTGTGAAATGTAACTGGCTAAAAACATTCCAAAAATCTTTAACTTGGACAGCAGCAGCTGTTTGATGCTGGAGTGGGTCAGAAGTCCAAGGGTAACAGATGATCTTGTACACAGAAACAGACCTTCCTGCTTCAGGAGAAGCCAAGGGAATATCTCAGGGGGTCTTAGAAGCAGGTGGAACCGTTAGCAGGCCAAGTCCTTAGTATTTTGCCCTAGAAATGGCTGGTCTAGAAGCTGAATGGGTTTTCTTGTGTGCCAGCCCAGTGTTCACCGCTGCATATACCCTGCTACCAGCAGCTTGGAAGGATGGTGCTAAGCTCACAGAGGATCTGAGTACAGTGTCCAAGGGTCAATGTATTCAGAAGGACCACTCCAATTTCATCAACAAGCTCGACTCTGCATGCCCTCTCCACCCTGCATTGCTCTGTCCCTGGCCCTTTTCACTCACGCCATGCCTTTTCTTCTATTCAAATCTTGCTAGTGTTTTCAAAGCTTCACCTTACCCTGCAGTTTTAGTTTGCTGTCTGTTGCTGGAAGAAAATATTGACTAAAACCGACTCAGAGAGGAGAGGTTTATTTGGCTTTTACTCCCATGCCACAGTCCATCGTTGAAGAAAGCCAAGGTAGGAATTCAAGGCAAGAACTCAAACAGAGGAGTGCTGCTTACTGACTTGCTTTCCCTGGCTTGCTCAGCTACCGTTCTTACACAGACCAAGCCTACCTGCCCAGGGATGGCACTGCGCACAGTGGACTGGGTCCACCCACATTAATCAACTATCAAGAATATGTCCATAGGCCAATCTGATGGAGGCAATTCCTCAATTTAGAGTCCCTCTTCCCAAGGGGGAGAAGTTTGCATGTCTAGCTTTGCATTCTCATTGACAAAACTTGTATTATCTGCCTTGCTCTCTCCTAAGAAGCCCTGTTCATTAAAAAAAAAAAAAAGGTACTATTTAAGTGTGACCTGCCCCTCACCACTATTGACCCCTGATGAACTATTTGAGTTCTTGATCAATTTAAAGGTCAAAGGATGCTTAGAGATCATCCAGTCCAACTTCACTTTCCAAAAGAAGCAAGGCCCAGGTAGATTACATGGACTGTTCAGACATCCTTTTGTTTATTCTAACTGTAAGAATGAGACCCTCCTCTCTCTAATCTGTTATATGCTTCTGAAATATGAAGCTCCAATATGACCCTATCTGCTAGTCTCTTATACATCCCCCTGCATATTTAACACTGAATCAAACAGAAGTAGTTCCATTACCAACAATGTGACCATTAGCTCCTTCCTTAGGGGACCACTGATGTCCTAACTGTATAATAGCACTGTGGGCTTAGAGTGACCTCAACTCTTCCAGCCACACTGATGGGCCACATAACCTGGAATTTTATGGAAGAAAAAAAAAACCCACATTTTCTTATGTCAGACATGCATCAGGTAGCAAAGAAGAAAAGCAGGGGCTGGGTATTCCCAGACCAGACACATCACTTTCATTTGGTTCCTGCACATTAACTGAGTGCAATTATTTACCAGATTTACATAAGTGAGACTTTTCAAAAGTCAAAAAATGAGGATAATGGATAACGATACAGAACACTCTGATTCTGACTGACAAATACAATGATGGTGAAAAGGCAAAGGGATGTCATTCCAGATCATAAAATAAAACTCTTTGTCTCTCTGGCTCACTCACAGTGTTCTCCACGGACACAAATACACTCTTGGCTATTTGTGGAAGCCCCCAGCGTATCTCAGCGTCTAGGTTTTATTCACATTGTTCTCCCCAGCTGGAGTGTCTTCACTCCCATCTGACATCGATTCCTAGGTTATTTAGGGGTATTCTCTCCCTCTAGACTTTTGTAGCTACTTCACTACTTCCTGCAACAGTTTTTTGTCTCCTGTGTTTCTTGGGCTAATCATAGGCAGTCTCCGCTCTCCTGTAACCTAACTGTTGGTCTGAAGTTTCAGTTCCTTTATGGTTAATCCATCTTTTCTTCTCTAGAAATTTCCAATATGGGCCTGTCTCAGACACACAGTCAATAGTCAATATATGGATCAGCAGAAAGGGCAGGAAAGAGGGAGAGGGAGAAAGGCAAGTTAGTCAGGTTTCAAGTTGTTGTTAATAACTCTAGATGAATTAATATTCTACCCATCTCTCATGCTTCCTATTACACAGTAACACACATACACACACAAAGGCACACGCAAGTCACTATTTTTAGTCAACCAGAATAAATTTACCTGGAATGCATTAGCCACACAACCCTGCTGAGATTAGCTAGGTTATTCCAATAGCACCTCTTTAAATTTAATTTAATTTTTCCTCTCACATCCTGCTCTAATCCATCCTAACTCCATCTGGATTGCATTAGCGATTGGAGAAAAGGCGAAAATGAGTAAATGTGCTGGCAGGAATGGGATGTGATCCTACAATTCAAATTATGACCTTTTAATGTGTGAAATAAATCTTTATCAATGCTAATAAACAAGATGCCAATCAAAGGGGACAGAGGTCTGAACCTAGTTTGGTTCAGCCCCAGCAGAGACTAGTTTCTGTAATCACCTTTAATTTCTCTCTGAATATCCCAAGATCCAAGAAGGCTGGATGGGAATTGCTTCCTGAGAATTTCTCATGTCCTGGAAACCAAGCAGAGAGGCTCTGAACCCAAGCTTGCTTCCAGCTACAGAGCCTGAAGAAATTCCTCTACCTTCCTAGATCTCTCTTGACTTCCACCTTTATAACACCTGCACTAGAAATGCTGAAGGATAAAGGTTAACCCCACCCACCCACCCCTCACACCCCCCTCACCTCCCTACACACATCCACCCCCCACCCCCAACCCCCACCTCTCCACACATGCTCCACCCCTTCACCCCACCCCACCCCACATACACTCCCACAAACACTATCTTTAACTTTGCCTCTAACATTTGCTGACACCTGTTAGTGTACAGCCAACAACCCAACCCGCTCTCTACAGGATGACACCTTAAGGCCCACAAGAAGACATAACAGCCTGTGGTTCCCAAACCTCTGCACAATCAACCTGGTGAGTTGGCTAGCAGCAGGAGATATCTGATCCAGTCCTGGAGGACGGGGGAGGCTGACGGTCTAACCTTCAACCAGGGTCTGAGGAGATTCCAAAGAAGCAGACCTATAGGACCCATAGGACTCACTCATAGGACCCACTGGACCCACAAGATTTACCCACGGGGCCCACAGGAATACTGATGAACACTGAGGTAGAAGGAGCTTGTGTTTTGGAGCAGAAGACCTGGCTCCTCAATCCTTGGGTATGAATGACTTCTTCAGAGGGCTATTATGAGGATTTAAGCACCTAACACAAACCCAGTAGTTCAGTACCTGGTACACCACCAGAGTTTGGCAAACAGAAGCGGCCAGCAACTAGAACCCTGAATTCTTACCTCTTGGCTTACTCACTAAATAATACTAAATATGCTTTGTTTGTGATTGTGTGTTCAAGTATGTGCACATGTTTGTGATGTGATGTGATGTGATGTGATGTGATGTGATGTGTGTGTGTGTGTGTGTGTGTGTGTGTGTGTGTGTGTGTGTGTAGGCCAGAGGGATATTTCCCACAATCACTCTCTACTTCATTTTTTCCAACAGGATCTCTCAAACTTTTAACTTTCTGACTGGCTGGAAAGCTTCATAGATAGTCCTGACGCCACCTATCCAGTGCTGGAATTACAAGCATGTGTCGCAAGACCTAGCTTGTTACAGTGGTTGCAGAGATCCAAACTCAGGTCCTCATGCTGTGCAGTGAGCACTTTACTAGGAGAGTCATCTCCTTAGCCCCCATGGACTTTTGATCAGGCTGTAAACAGAACCTAATGTCCTAGGATATATACATTCTCATTTTTAAACATAAAGTACATGTGAGTTTTCTGAAAATATGGCCACTAGAATGGCGGCACAAAATTCCATATATGTAGGTCAGCCTTGAAGAGTGTGGCCATTGATCTCAAGAGCATCTAATAACACTGCCCCATTCATAACATGGTACCACAATACCATCCTCAAGGACAATTTCACACTAAAAAATAAGAATGTGGATGAAAAAACCCTTTGAAAAGTCCCTTGAAAATTAATGCAAGTTACTGGGCTCTCTTTGAAAAATGGATTCGAAGGGAATTGGGGGGGAAACCATCAAGAAATTTGTATTAGACTAATCCAGGCTGATCATTCACAGCATTAGGAGACTAGCTCTTGACAGCTGAGTGTTCTGACTGTAAACATCTGTGGTCTTTCGGCTCTCTCAGTTGTCACACTTTACATTCAGTGCATCTTTCAGAAACTAACCTCAATGGAAGCTTCCATTTGGAGCCTCGGTGTGTAGCTTCTCCTCTTGACATTACCTGGCCTGATCATTCTACACGAATGCAGATCGCTTTTCTCTTTATATCTCTTGGCAAGAAAAATTGCTGGTAAATATCATTTAACCTTTCTCAAACAGCAAAGGTGGCCTTGGTTCCATCCGTCAAACGGATTCTTCACTCTTAATTAAAAAAATTAAAAGGTGCCCTGAAACTTTTTTCCTATGGAAAAAAACCAAGCAAATCTTATTTGGATAGATTCCCATGGTTGTCCAAAGTCAATGCCAGATACTTAGAAGATACCTCGCCAGGTGCAGCATTTAATTAAAAGTTCAGTCGATAGAGTGGACATACTGCTACTTCACTGGTCAATAGCTAGAAGGAATTTTATAAATTATTTCTGAAGCTCCAGTCTCAGTCTCCATAAAGCGTTTTTTGCTATCATGCTTCGTTTTTCAAAGTCCTCACTGAGTTTTACTGGCACACCCTTCCCAAGGTTGCTGAATTACGCAAGACAAATGGCTCTCTCCAAGCACTCAGCATACAGAGAAAATACGTTAACTCTGACTTTCAGTCCACCACAACTAATAGAACCCAAACAGTGACTTTAGTTCCCATGTAATGACTCAAACAGCTCCGGGATCTTTTAACAGGAAATATTCAAATAAGAGGAATTAAGTTCATGGAAAATGATTGTGCAAGGTGGTTAGATATCCATTGCTGTACCCAGACAACACTCACGGGGAGACATACCTAAAATCCCTGGGCTTTTCTTCAAGACCATAAGAGGGAGGTCAAATGTACACCCAACAGCAAAATGTGAACTGCACACTTGAAGTCACTCTGCAAGTTTTAAAAGGTTTTCCCTCAAATGGTAATCACCCCACACCACGTTTGTCAACAGCACCTACCATCCTTAGCTTTGCAACCCAGTCTTCCCTGCACTCGGGAAATGTGTTTGTTTTCTTTTCTTTTTGCTTTTTGTTTTTATTGGCTGAGGAGATTTCTCAGTAAGTAAAATGTTTGTTCCTCAGACACTAGGACCTGAGTGAGAGACCAGAACATGTGATTTGGTTTTGTTTTGCTTTGCTTTGTTTTGTTTTATTTAAAAAAAAAAAAGGCATAAAATCCTGTGAGGTTGCACTTGAAATCCCAGTCCTGGGGAAACAGAGATGGAAAGATGGCTGGGGCTGGTAGTTCAGTCAACATAGCTAATTGGTGAGTTCCAAGTCAGGGAGAGACCCTGTCTCAAAAAACAAGGTGTAAGCCTGTGAAATGACTCAGTGGGTAGAGGCACATGCTGATGACCTGAGTTCAATCCTAGGGACCCACAAAGGAAAGACTAACTCCCTAAGTTGTACTCTGACTGCCACATATTCACTGTGGCACTTGAGTCCATGGCATTCATGCGTGCACACGTGTATACATGCACACAGTCTTTCCTCAAGAGCAAAAGATTTGTAACAACCTGGACTCAACTAGAACTTTTAGAGGTGACTAAGCAAGAAACCTAATTCCTTCCAGAGTTAAGCCTTGGTTTTCCACAAGTCTCTCCCATTAGCACCTGAACCTTAAGTGAGAAGATGAGGGCTTAACTAAATAGAATAAAGCCAGACTGATAAGATTCTAGTCCCCACTAAAGTTGTAGAATATCTCTGGGTAGGTGGCACCTCTGTTTCCTTCCTCATGTCACGCTACTTAGGTGAGCAGACACACAGCTAAAAATGTGCCTTCCTTCCGGGGGCATGCATAGCTTATTATAGCCTGTTTCAGCCCAGAATGTCATAGATGAAAGGGCTCTGAGTCTAGCCTCTCACTTCAGTTGAGAAAGCTAAAAAGCACAGCCAAATGTCCTAACACATCACCAGAAAGGTGGTTATCACTCATTCACTGCTACCATTTGCAAGGGCTTTGAAGCAACAGCTATCCTAGACTCTTACATGTTGATTTATCCCTCTTTTGTAGTGAGTAGGGACATGCTGAGGATTAAGCCTAGGGCCTTTACACATGCTTTCTTCACTTTGTGTTTTGAGGCAGGATTTTAACAAAGTTGTCTGGGTTCTCCATGAACTTGCTCTGCACCCCAAGAAGACCTTGAAATAATGATCTTCATCTCCCAACCTTTCAGTTAGTGTTACAGGCTTGTTCTTTACTCAACCTATATCCTGGAAGCAAATCATTTTGTTACACAATAGCAACTACATTGTAAGTAGTTCCTTGATTCTAGTCTAGCAGATCTCTTAAAGGAGGATAAGAACCCTTGTCATTCCTCTGCTCACAACACTGAGTCCTTCCTCTAAAGGATACAACAGTGATCAATAGAAATGTTTTCCGGCCTACATAGTCTTTCAACCTAGAAAGGTCTGAATCTTGCAGAAAAACCCATCACATGACCAGGAATACCTTTCAAGAACATATTCTCTATGGAGACCCTAAATGTGTCTCTCTGTGACTGCTCTGTTAGTACCAACTCTAAATCTTGGTTTGATGATAAGCAATTAGAATTCCTCTTGTATGGGACACACATTCCTATATCTTAGAGGCTGCTATCATTGACCCTTCCTTAATTTCTCTCGCTTGCCATATAATTCTCTTCTTGTATGTCTTCCAAGTTGCCATGCCTCACTATGTATCCACAAAAGCTGAAAGAATTTTACAAATCCAAGTATTACAATAGACTATTTTCAACTGAAAGTGCATAATAACTCTCACTCTAGAATATGCATCTATTAGCATAGATTAAAGTTGCAGGAGCGTTCTCGTTTGTCACAGCTGACTCATAGCAAACTTTAAGCTTACTATTTCCCAAGCCTCTTAATAATATTTTTCTCATGCTACTAATTCTATGAAACATCTCCCTCATCCTATTTCATGCAGTTTAATTTTGGGATTTGTAGAACTTTACATTTATCCCTGCTACATTTGTTCTGTTAGACTTGGCCCAGATCTCGAGTCTATAAATATCATTTTATATCCTGTTTCTATCTCAGTATTCAGTGTCCCTCCTGTCTTTGTATTATTTGCACATCGGATGAATATGCCATCAATATCTTTCCCAAGATGAGGGAGGCAATGCCTACATCTCTTCGATACCCTGGCAGGCAAGACCAAGGACAGTGCTTTAAATAGGTCACTGAGAAACATCTCCAGGTTAACTTTGAGCTAGTAACTTTTTTTTGAGGTTATGATTTAATTACAACATTTCTCCTTTTCCTTTCCTCCCTCCAAGACCTTCCATACACTCCTCCCCACCCTCATTCAAATTTATGGCTTCCGTTTTATTAGTTGCTATTGCATGCATATATGTATACATATTATCAAATATAATCTGTTCCATCCATATCTGTGGTTAGTATCTTTTAAGTGTGATTGAACAGTTACTAACTCATCCTGTTTCCCTTAAATGTGCTTTTACTGACTATGGAGCTATCACCAGGAAGATATTCAGACACATTGTTAATGTTCTCTCGGCTTAGGCTTGATTGTTTCAGTTTGGGTTTGAGTTTGGTTTTTCACACTTAACAGGTTAATGTTCCTTGCAGAAGAAGCAAGACTGATGCTAGCAAGAGTTACTTGCATTATCCCTCACTGCATCCAGTGATCATCATGTCTTCTTCATTATCTCAACATCCTATAGTTCGCCCTGCTCTTTCCCAGGCCAGTGTTTCAGGGTTATAGCATCTATCACCTGGCACCTCTTTATTTCATTCTTGAAGCTCCTCAGAGTCCTTTAGTCATCTTCTAAGGAACAACTTTTAGGGCTCTGACACACCTGGATTAATTTAGATGAATATGATACTCCTCCAAAGTCACTTCACACACTGGTGTGGCTTCTGTTTTCTATCCATGCTCATTTAAACATTATTTCCACCCTGTTAACCTGACAGCAGTTCCCTTAGCACAACATGCAAAATGAGAGTGGAGGATGAGGTTCTCAGAATCCCTGTCTCCCATGCCTCTCAGAAAATTCTCTTGGTGTCATCATTCCAAACATTTCTAAAAGTCCAAGTTTTGTCCTTAAGATTACTTTAAAAACTCATCTAAGATCCTCCCCTTCCTGCCTGCCTCTGCCTCCCAGTGCTGGGATTAAAGGCATGCACCACCACCACCACCCGGCCATTTTAATGTTTTTTTGCAAGAGTTGTATAATGGACATAGGCTCACGAACTACAATGAGACACGGCTTTGAAAAAATAAAATATTCCAAGAAAAGGGAATCAAAAAACTATTATTTTTAAACATTAACTATATGAAATATAATGAAAATAATTTACTAAAATATATAAAAACTGAAAGCTATAATATATAGTAGGAGGAAGTACAGATTTTGGAATTAGCAAACGAGTTTAAATTCATTTAAATATGTTCAGTTCATACTAGATGTGCTAATCTTAAAATAGTTACCTCTTTCTCTCCAACCCCCTTCCTCATATGGGAGTGACAGATATCCTAAAGTGGACTGTGGACAAATGGGAAAGCAATGAATTTGTATAGTTATTGGCATATAATAAATACTCATTAAATTTGACAATATTTTGTACACTTATAGTTAAAATACACCTTTAATTCAGCATGAGCCAAAGATGCCCCAATTTTTAGGCGGCATGAAATATGAAGAAGATATAAATATTTTAGAAGAAAAGAAAGTAGGAAACAGCTGACGTGCAGATGTCACAATCATGTTCAAATTGATAGAATCATCTCTCAATCAGGTTCTGGCTTTGTGCTACAACCTTCCAGGACAAGTTCCCTAAACTGTACATCTTTATAAACACAACACACACCAATACAAACACTCATATCTATCTCACTATCTCTTCCAGTACACAGTGAGCAGTAGACAGCAATGTTTCTTCAGAGACGAAGAACAGAGACCAAATCACAACTTTCCAGTCTACACAGAAAGTCGCTGCCAGGCTGAGGAAATGCTTCAGTCAGCAAGCATGAGAGCCTGAGTTCAGATCCCCAGCACCCACATAAGAGTTGGGTATGGCTGGGCAGTGGTGGTTCATGCCTTTAATCCCAGCACTGGGGAGGCAGAGGTAAGTGGATCTCTGTGAGTTCAAGGTCAGCCTGCTCTAGAGTGAGTTCCAGGACAGCCAGGGTTGTTACACAGAGAAATCTGTCTCAAAAAAAAAAAAAAAAAAAAAGAGTTGGGCTTGGAAGGGTAGACACAGGTTGATCCCCTGGACCTGGACCTCACTTGCTAAACTGTAAGCTCCATGAGAAACCCTTTCTCAAAAGAATAAGGTTGAGACTGACTAGGAAAGACACCATGTCAACCATGGTCTCCACACATTTGCACACACGTGTGCACATACAAAATATACACCACACATGCACACACAGAAATATTAATTTTTAAAGTAGTTACAAAAAATAGCATCAGTTGACGTCCATGTCCCCAGATTCTCACACATGTAAGTCTGCTCCGTGATCCTGCCCTTTTGAACAATGTAAAATGAATTAATGATGGTCACCTGGCCACATCTGGAAAAACTGGATTCTATTTCGAGAAAAATGTTAGGAATCTAGTGACATTTTGGTGATCCTGAAGGAACATCTAGACTCTTGTCCTGGATTTTCACTGGCCTTTACCATGCTGATTCTTGATTACTCCCCACCACCACACCCCCAGCCCCCACCCCCCACACCCACAATATCTTTCCAACACATTTATTTTCTTGCTCAAGTGAATTCCAGCTGGTTCTCATGGCTTTTTTAATTAAAAAAGGAAAAAGAAATGGAATCAATACATTGGAAAAAATGAAGAGAAAAATGCTTACGGTTAGACCAGCTCAGTCCATGGCCATCTATGCCACCAACATAAGATCTAATAGTTAGAACAAAGTGGATGGGACTTGGGAAAGTCCATTAATGAAAAGATATAGAATTGCTTCATCAAAACGTATCATCAAGTTTATAAGAGAAAGAAGGCTTTAGAATAAGTCAACCTGAAATTGGAGGAAAGCCTGAACTGGCTAAAAGAAATCCTTCTCAGAGTTTAAGACTTCATGCAAATAAAGCACCTATGCTGGCGAAACGATTACCGCATGCTGGCTTCTGCTCAGGCTTTTGTGGGCGTGAGCTCTCTTAATCTTCACCATGTAATGCTGTGCTATGATCGATGCCGTTGAACATCGTGAAACTCAGAGACTGGGAGATGAGCTTTCACAGTCAGCAAGCAGCAGATCTGGGCTTCAAACCTAAACTCTTCACAGTGCACAGCTGGGGTTCTTGCAAACTTACTGTGCTCCCCAATTGCTGGTGAAATCAGCGTGGAAGTACTGAAGCAGAGAGAGGAACTCGTCTTGCTGGAGTCGGTTTGTATGTTCCACATGTCCTTGTTCACTTCTCCATGTTTAGCTTCTTGCCTGCCAGAAACTGTAAGGGTGTAGATCATCTCCCCTTATAGTTCTAACTGGAGAGCATCTCTTCTAGACCCTGAGTCCCCAGAGCTATACACCAAACAGGCATTCAGTAATTATTAATATTCAACCTACACCACACCCCTTCCAATATGCATGTTATTATCCTTCACTGGTTCCCTGGGAGTCCCAGGTATAATTTACTAAAGATTTCTCAAAGCATGATGGATGTTTCTGAGTGTCTCCTCTATAAACATAAACTATTTGTCCATGTGACTGTGCTGTTCATTTACCTCACTAGCTCTTAGATGTATTACTGACACAGGTACTCAACAAATGTCTACTGAATGCACTCTTGAATATGCCTTGCCATCTCTTCAGAAACAAGGCCTTTGAAGACAAAAGTCATAGCAGCATGAACACTCTGGTCAACTGATCCACAGAAGAGTTGGAGTTTTCCTAAACTAACTCTTCTTTTTGCTTCTGCCCTTTATGAGCCCCTCTAACCATCTGGTAAGGAGCCAGCCAACCCATTCCAGACAGCTACAGGACAACGGAGCAAAGTGCCCTCGAGTCACAGCAAAGGTATGAACTAGCTCCATGAGTTTAAACCTTCACCTCCTTCAGGGATGGCCCAGCATCCTTACTGAACAGCATGGATTTGAGATCACAGACTAAGAGCTGAATATCTGCTGTGCATCCAGGAGTTGTATAATTTTGAACACACATTGTTTTCTGAATCAGGCTCTTTCTTGTTTTCTTACTTGCTTCAGGGTCATTATGAAGCTTATATTAGAATAATCAAACGAAGATGTGAGTTCACAGTAATTGTCAATAAAGATGAATGTCCTGCACATTGACTAATGCCTATTAGAAGTGTCTACTGATCTTTTAGGCATCCATCAATATATAACCCAGGAAAGAAAATAAATTATGGACATATAGGGAGTAACATTCAGCTTTTAAATAAATAAATATCTGCCATTTGCAATAATGTACATGAGTCTGAAGGACATTGTGTTGAGTGACTCAAACCAGACACAGGGAGCACACTCTACATGACCTCTCAGAATGAATATGAAACAGTCAGCTCACAGGAGCAGAGAGTGAAATGTTAGTTATCACAGGCTGTGATGGAAGGGCAACATGGAGGTGCCAGGAGAAGGATAGAAATTTCTATTAGGCATGATGGGTAAGTCCTACTATTTAGCAGGTGCTATGTTTGACAATACTGCATTGTATACTGAAGTGTTGTTAAGAGGGTAGGTTTTAATGTTGAGGGTTTTTTTTTTAACAACAACAACAGTAACAGTAACTGAAGATGGCAGGAAGAAATATTTTGGGTGATAAATAGGACTGTGGTATAGAGTGCGGCAATAATTTCATGGGTATATAGCTATCTCTAAACTTGTCATTAATTATGTAATATATGTTAAATATATGCAATGGACACATCCAAATGTTCAGTTATACATCAATTAAGTGGTTCTCACTGATCCTTGCGAATTCTTTAAGTCTGCTTTTCTACCTCCTCCATTTTCATCTTTTGAGCTGATCACATTTTAATGAAGGTGTGATAGCAGAGAACAGCTGTGAGAAGCAAACAATTAAGAAAGGAAAGCCACATCATTAATTGAGGATGATAGTCTCATTAACTCAGTTTTCTATCAAATCTCGGGTGGGGAGAAATCCCCTCAAAAGCTCCCAACTCAGACTCCAGGCTCTCAAGCCACATTCACCACACAAATGGAACATTGCTCCTCAAACCTCCACTAATTTTATGTTTAACTTTTTTAAACAAACCGTAACAAATACTAAGTGTAGCTAATCATCCCCTCATTCCTTTGGTATTCATTGTAATAGCACTAATTACGATAAACACATTCGGAATTAATGTGCATGTCTTATGCATATATCAATTCCGTTCTAATTTGCCATTGATTAACGCCGAGGATGTGAATAAGGAGTCTTTGGCTTTGATACACTGTTCACGTCTTGGGTAGCACAGCCTGCAGGCTCCAGGCATGCAGTACCCAATCAGCAACCTGCAGAGGCAAAGGGCCAGAGTGAGCTAGAGGAGGAGGCTCAGTCTTTCCCCTCTCAGTTCGTTCTGAATGGGAACGAAGAGCCCCCATTTGGCAATCCTTCATCCATTGTACAAGAAAATGAAGTTTAGGTGTTTAAAGCTTGGACCCTCACATGCTGGAGACCTGCTTTCAGGTCCTAGCTCCACCGCTTACTCCAGGTAACTCCAGGACACTTATATCTACATTACTTCCGGTCTTACATCTGTAAAAGTGAAGATGATCACATCTTCCCATAGCACAGCTATGAGGTTTGTAAAAGGAAAAGCAATCACGCCACTATTCTAGACATATGCCTTACACTTTAGTAAAAAGAACAGCACTACTAGAATTAATAATAATCACTGTCATCACATTGAGAAAATTACTATCACCAACCAGAAATACCATTCAACAGAGTGCACTGGTGTAGGTATCACCCATGCAGGTCTAAGGTAACAAAAGGCTCAGAGTTGGGGAGGGAAGCAAGGCCCTACAAGGGGAACTTCTGACAGCCTGTTCACTTGAGATCTTCATTTTACTGGAGACTGTGTTTGTTGTTTAAGAAGCTGTTGTAAAAGACTGAGTTTACAGAGCAGAATGATGAGGGAGAATGGAGAGCGAGGCCCCTGGGATGAGAAAGCAGTCCTGCCACAGTGGGTGTGAAGCAGGGCACACTAACAACATGCCATCTCAGCTACTTAGAAGGCCGGTGCCAAGGAATACAAACATGAATTCATGGCAAACCTGGGCTAATTTGCAAGACCCTGTCCAACACATAAATCATTTAAAAAGTAGGACTGATTCATTTATCTGCAGTATGGATGAGACAGCGCAGTACCCACCACGTGCCTGGGAAGATCAGCTGTGATGATGGACTGGGTCAAAGGGAAGGCATCACCACAAGAGTTCATTATTACTGTTATTATTATTATCAGAACCACTGTGGTAAGTATTAATGAACGGCTTGGGGAGCCCTGCCTGAGTCTTCTCAGTGATGCCTGAATGAAGTGTGTTTTCACTTTTCCTGTTTGAAATGTCTCTTCCAAGTCTTGGGTTTCCTATGTACAGGGCAGGCAGGTTTCTGTGTTTCCAGAGCTGGCCTGAAATCATGAAGGGACATACTCACTTTTATGAAGGCTAAGAGGAACATGTAGGAAAAGAGTTGAGTACATAGGCTATCCTTAGAGGTGGGACAGTTACTCCCCCCAAGGAAAGAAAACTTCTTAGGCACAGTTTAAAGGGATACATCAAATTGTTCCCTCTTCCCCATGAAAGTGGATTTCTATCTATCTACAGAAAGTAAAAGATTCTCATGCTACTTCTCCCACCTTCCATTCTCCCACACCATGCCAAACTTCAATTTGGCCTCTGGATCCTGAGGCTCTGGAGTATAAAATCCATTTGAGAAAGATGTTCACATTTCCTTCAGTTATCTGTATATCCTGTAGTGAATGCTCCACACGTTTCCTGAGTGATCAGCAATGACTTGGAAGAATGTCACTGTGTTCTATGACACATTCAAAACTAGGTTTAGCTCCAGCCCCTACGACAAGGATGTGCAGGTGGCCTGTGGTTTACAGATGCAGAGACTGAGCAATGAATCACCGAGTACTTAGGGGAGCTGCTAAGGCTCTGCCTCCTAGCGCACACAGGGAGGCACTTGACTTTAGAGTCTAAAGACCTTGTTTTAATCCTCACACCATGAAGTATATCATTTAATCTCTCTGAGGTGCAGCTTTATCATCAATAAATAGAATGGCCGCACAAGCTCTAACTACCACACAGCATTATTGTGAGATCTTAAGAAGGTGGCATATGAACAAATTCTTTCCATTCTGTACAGATACCACTGAGAGGACTCAAAGAGCTACAAAGATCCACGTTTACTGAAACTTCTTGCACACAGGATATTCCTAGAACATGAAATTTTAAAATAATAAGAAGAGTCCCTCAGCCTACTTTCTGGCTAGTCTTCCCAGGTCTCAGCCCTGAACCAACTCTGATAGGGGTGGGATCACATCTGTCACTAAAATTATTATCCCAGGGGACACATAAGCAGTGTTTATCCCTCCTCCCAAGGACAAACCAAGACACAATTCCACCAAAGTTCATTCTAAGGAAACAATGAATTTATTGGCCATACTTAGAGAGCAGAGGTGAGGTGTTACATACAGAGAGGTGTATGTGTGTGCACATGTGTGCTGCTCCTCCAAAAGGCAGCACCAGAAAGTCTTTACCCAGCAGGATTGATGGCTTTCCCACAGCTGCATAGATGGAGCCCCCTCCTCTAGCCTTCCCAAGTCTGAGAGGCCATGTGCAATTAAGGCAGTTGCACAGGACAGGTAGTAGGGAGTGGCTGGACACACAGGTGAGGGACTCCATGAGGAAATATGAATAGTCAACAAGCCCAGCTGGGGTAGTCATTTTGCAAGGGACCCATTCTATTTCTTCAAGGTGGCAGTTATTTGGTTCTGGCAATAGTCACACACAACACCATCCAATAGCTTTGGTACGACAACCCTGAACCTTCAATGGATGTCTCCATACTTACTGCACTACTCCTTCTATATCTGCCTAGTTCAGCAGTCAGTAAACGTCTCCCTAATTTGTAGAGTCTAGATGGCTGCTATACAGGGCCCAGGCAAGGTCAAAGTGCCAATATCTGAGGCCTGAGGCTCAGGAGTTCTGGGCTGGACTAAGCTGAACTAACTTGATCCAAGGCTCATCGCATCCTGTAACTCTGGGGGCCTGGTCACCTCTATGTGACCTTCTGTAGGCACATCAGGCTTCTACTCAGCACATCACTGAAGCAATCGCTTGTTACCCAGAACCACATGGATTATATGTACAAAAGTATACAATGACTAAAGTGATAGAAAACATTTTCTGGCTGAATTTGAGAGATGGTAGTTTCAGCATCATGTGCACAACAGCATCCAACAGTAATAAGAAAGCCCCTCCCCTTTCAGAGGGTCAACCTGGCCTTTTAGCTCATCTGCAAAGAGCAATAGGCCCTCCTCTGACAGCCCCCCATCAGCATGACATCAGAGAATACCTGCCAATACAGATAATGATGTTAGATTAAAAGATGAATAATATAGTATGCAAAATATCCGAATTCAACTCTTTTAAAAACAAAGTTCACATCAAGATGAAAGTAATTATCACCTTGAGGGAGAAACAACCACACATGCCAACACTGGGGTGACATAGACATTGGAATCACCTGACAAGGAGTTTGAAAACACTTAGGTGAATAAATACGGATACAATGGAAAGAGTAGAAAGCCTCAGCAAAGGAATGGGAGACATAAAACAGAAGGCACATGGCGATTTTCGAATTGACACAATAACCCAAATTGAAAATTCAAAAGCTGGGGCACACAACAGATCAGAGAGGAAAGGCAAGGCAAGCTGAGCTTTAAGGTAGAAAAGCAGAAATTACCTTTTGCACAACAGAAAGAAAGCATAGTGGGGAAACACTGAACAGAACGAGGCCCATGGGACTGTGCACGCAAAAGTCAGGCAGTCAAACTAGGGCCAGAAAGGGGTGGAGCTAAGAAATATGACAGAATTGGCCGCAAATTCAGGAAAAGGCAAAAGTATATAGATTTAAAATAACTGGCCGATCATATACAGCAAACTCCAAGTCTAAGCCAGGATAAATCTCAATCAAAAACTGAAGATACACACAAAAATTCTGAAAGCTGTGGAATGCCATCATATATATAGGGGAAATACATTTTGACAATGAATAAAAGTCAGGAAGGCTCTAAAAACCTAGAGCTGGCAGGGTGGTGAGCAGTAGCCTGGAGCTCGTAGAGGCCCTGCCTGGAATCCATCGCCCAGCCCCTAGATCATCCTGGCTCTGAGCAATGGCAGGATGTCTGAGATGAAGAATGGTTCAGTTTTTGGATTGGGCCTCCTGGAAAAACCTCCATGGTCCGTGCTGCCGCTAGAGACCATGTTGCTGTACTGGAGCCATGCTGGTCTGTAATCCAAGCTGCTGCGGTAAACTGTGTTGATGCCTGTGGACTGTATTGCTACTGGAGATCATATGGATGGCCACAGTCAGTGCTGCCACTAGAGGCCATTGGCATTGGCGATCTGTGCTGCTGACAGAGACCATGTTGATATCTGTGATCATGGCTACCATAGGGGACTATGTCAATGTCTTTGGTCCACCCTGCCACAGGGGCCATGTTGATGTCTGTTGCCCATGTTTCAGCCAGAGACCACATAAATGTGCATGATTAGGGCTGCCACATGTTGATGTCTGTGGTCTCTGTTGTCACTAGGATCATAGTTGAGAATGAGAGATATTAAAAGTTTCTGCCACAACCTCTCCCCCTCTCCCACCACACAAAAAAGAAGAAACCGTCTAGATAGTAAACCACTGAAGCGAGTTCTTAAAAATTGTGGTAAAGATGTTGAAGTGTAGCTCTACATAGTTGATGGCTTCTGGGGTTGCAGGGGTATGGGAAAGGACTCAGTTATCTTTAAGGGGCTGTGTGGTAATATTTTATTTGTACTGAAATGTGATGTTTTATTTGTATGTAAATAAAGTTTGTCTGGAGACAAAGTCATAGTCAGCCATAACAGAAGTCCTTAATCCGATCACATGGCAGGCAGAGTTTCTATGTGTTTAAGGACACAGCCAAGTGTGGTGACACAAGCCTTTAATCCCAGTACCAAACATAAGGGTCTGGAGGTCTATATAGACAGGCAGTGCCTAGGAAGTGATGTGGCTGGGCTTAGAGCCAATGAGAAGGCAGAACAGGAAGGCAATAAAGACACAGGTTAGACAGGAAGAGGTACTCTTGGGAAGCCACGTGACGTGGTGAGCTAAGGTTAGTTGGCGGCTATTGCTCTGATCTGTATGGCTTGCACCCCTGTATTTGGTTCTGTGTTTCTAATTTAATAAGACTGTTTAGAAATTCATCTACAGGGCTGGCCATTGGGAGTTTGACCATGCTCCAATTAGTACATAAGCAATACAAATTGTACTTGGTGTATTGGGGGGAGGGAGGTGGGGGGGTGGCAAAAGGGTGGGAGGGTGAACCTGGAAGGAATGGGAAGTGGATGTGATCAGGAAACAGTGTATGAAATTCACAAATAATCAATAAAAGTATTATGTTGGAAAAAAATCAGGAAGGTAAAGAAAGGCACATTTCCATTTTAAATACAGAAAGAGAAAGAACTCTCAATACTAAATTTTATATCCAGCAAAAGTATCCTTCAGGAAGGAAAGGGTAAATCAAAACATTCTCAAATAACAAAATATTAACAGAATGTATCTGTTTCCTTGTCTCTTCTAATGACTTGAAAAGGAATATTGTATGAATGTACCCAAAGAAGCCACAGGGAACCTTGAGACATTCCTCTCTGCAGCTTCTGGCCTGAGTTCTGGATTCACTGATGTTTGAGAGAGAGAAGTAACAGTTAGCTAAATGGTCTTTGTGTGTGTGTGTGTTTTTATCACCAAGGAACTTTTGTTGAGTCTTAAGACACTGGATTTCGTATGTCTCAGAGGAAATTATGAAATTATGAACAAGTCAGTTCTGAACCATGAGCTCAAATCTGCAGAAAGTGGGCATTTTCCTGCATAGTACCCTGGAAGACACTTTATCTGCCCAAGCCCCTGATGGTTACTTCACAACTGTGTCTGCCTCAGAGCCTTCCACCTACGCTTTGTACATGGATCTCAGGAGAGAAAGACAGGATGGATGCCGGGGAGGGCTGACATCACCAAGAAGTTACAGGTATTGCAGTTCAGCCACTTGTCACCACAAGAAGACATGGAAACTTGGTCCAGAAGGAACAGTGAGAACAAACTGCTGCCTTGTCCTCTGCTGAGTTCTGAGTTCTGATATTACCGGGTGTTTTAAAGGACCACCTCGAAATGCTTCGAGATGAATCAAGACCACATATCTGGAGAGGGCTTGGGTGGGGTTAGTGTAAAATGTCACAGATGTGTGGGTGAGTTGAACAAAGGAAAAGCTATCACTTTCAAAATGTGAGCCATCCAGCAAAAAAGACGATGAATGACCCAATCAAGTTTTCAATTGAAAAAAGTCAAAGGAAGTCTCTTGGAACTGAAACATTTTAAAGAAAAAGAAAAAGTTCACTGGCCAATAGTATAAAGAAGGGAGCTTCCCAAAGGATGCACTCCCTAGAGAAGAAACATACCACTATCTAATTGAATAAACTGTAAAACTGTCAAGGTGGTAAGAAGTAGTGCAAGGCCATAGATCTTTGGGGATACTGACAGTAATACCCAAAATCATGAGCGGTAAATGCATGGATGCCAATAAAACAGCTCTCAGTCTCTCCAAAAGACTGACAGGACACAACAGCGAAGTGTCCAGGCTGTGTCTGCGCACCACGGGGCATGAGGCCTCCCCACTTGTGAGTTTATTTTTCAGGAAGACATTGGATTACCAAAGACAAAACTTCCCTTCCGCTTGAGACAGAATCCACCCTGATTCCTGGATGCGCCCTCTCCAGCAGCCTGCCCAGGGTGGCTGCTGCTTCAGAAGAAGTTCTGATCCAGGAAGCACAAATGGCCAGAGTCACAGATGATACTCACAGGCCTGGGGCCCAGGAACTCATGCACTCAAGAATTAAGGCAACAAATTTAGTCTGGTCACAAGAGGACAATTAAGAATGCTGGCTGGTTTGTTTCGTAAGTGGATTCCTGGGCAGCCCAAGTATGACAGCTGTTTAACATCAGCCCAAGGGGACGAACTGAGACAAAAGAGAAAATGAGTTCACCCAAGCCTCATCCCACGATGAAAAGGACGGGGAAGAAAGCAGTGAGATTCAGACATTTGGCTTCACCCTGGACAACTAACTATATTGTGTTTGGATGGCTGATTTTTTTTCCTGGTGGTCAGAGGAGGGAAGATCGAGGTCATATTTTGAAAGAAAAGCAGAAGGGTTATTAGTGAGCAAATCAGAATCAGCTCCAAGGAAGCCGAGGCCCGGCTGGCCCCCGTGGCATGTGTAATAACTGTATCCTAAACAAAAATCCTTATCGAAATGCTCATCCCCAAAGCCTACTTCAGTTGCTGCCTTTTCATCTCGGCGGCCACCAGCAGGCCAGCCGCTCAGCAGCAGCTTTCATTAAGTTCGCTATCACTGCTGATCTTGAAGCTTCAGCCAGGAAGGGAGCCCAGGGCTTTGTCTTTTTCATAGGTAATTTACAATTACAAGGGCCAGTTTCCTTGAACCCCATGGTGGGGCAGAGGGGATTGGGGAGCAAGTGTCTTTCTTTCCCAGCGAAACAAAGGGATCAGTGGGGAAGAAAAAAAAGCAGACAGTGAGAGCTCATGAATACCCGAGCCATGGCTCCTGCCAGAAATAAACATGAGAAACAATGAAAGTCCTGAAAGTGAACAGCTGAGGACGCATCCCTGGCTGCATTTGGGGGCAGCTCTTAAAAGCCACCTGGAGTTTCCTGAATCCCAAGTAATAACTTTCAAACTATTTCCTAAGCCAATTTTTGGAGAGCCTTGAATGGCTGGCATAAGTGCCAAGCACAATGCAATGGTGCAGACTTCCTCAGGAGCAGTGGCCCCCTGCCGGAGACATTCACCACCAGGCAAACCACTGAAAGGGAATCTGCAGGGGACAGCCCTCCAAGAGCCCTTCTCTTTCTTAATGTTCTTCAAGACTCTTGAGTCTGTACTTCACCCATTCAGGGGAAAGGATCTCGAACCTAAATACCTTAAGGCAGTGGTTCTCAACTTTCCTAATGCTGTGACCCTTTAGTACAGTTCCTCATGTTGTGGTGACCCCCAAGCATAAAATTACTATTTTTGTTGCTACTTCATAACTGCAATTTTGCTACTGTTATATCTGATATGTGTCCCTGGGGGTCACGACCTCCAAGTTGAGAACCACTGCCTTAAAGAGTACTTTTTTCTTTTTTTTTCAAATTAGCTGCAAAACAAAAACATTTAAAGGAAAAGAAAAGTTTGCCTGGTTTGTTCACATAAGAGATGTTCTACATAAGATCATTTTGTGCTTATGTGCATGTAAATGTTCATGTTCACATAGTGGGTGGTGCCTGTGCACATGTGTGCTAAGGCCAGAAGTACACATGGGGACTTTATTGACTTGATTTGTGTTGGCTTTATTACTTTGCTATTGCTGTGTAGACACCATGACCAAGGCAACTTACAGAAGAAAGTGTAGAAGGAAGAGTTTGTTGGTCTGACCATTTTGATTGTGAGTCCATGATCAGCATAGCCAGGAGCAATGCAGCAGACAGGCAGGCATGGCGCTGGAGCAGTAGCTGAGAGCTCATATCCTGATCCACAATCATGAAGCAAGAAGTTAGCTGAGAATGCCCTGGGCTTTTCAGACCCCCACCGTGACACACCTCCTCTACAAAGCCACACCTCCTAACCCAAAGACTTCCAACTGGGGACCAGTCATTAAAACCCATGAGCCTACAGGGACCATTATCGTTCAAACCGTGGGTGTCTTCCTCTGTGATTCTCTCATTTTTTTGAATCAGAGCTTCCACTAAATCTGAAGCTCACTGATTATCTAGATTGGCTGGCCAAGTGAACTCTGGGATCTGCCTGTTTCTGACCCTCCTCATTCTTCCCGCCCCACTACCCCATGCCATGGAGTTACCCATAGGCATGCATCTCAGTACTCAGCTTTTATGTGAGTACTGGGGATCCAAACTCAGGTCCTCACACTTGTACAGCAAGCACTTTACCCTCCTGAGCCATCTCACCAACACCAATGCCACCTCATTTAATGTTCCCATCACACCCAATATGTCAGCTCTATTCTTGTCTCTGTTGACTAGAGAGATCATTTGGTCAAGGACATAAAGCAATCAAGTGCCTAAGCTGGCCAGCTCCACCAAAACCTACCTAAATGCTTTTCAATGCAAAACGCTGTCTCTTCTACCAAGGGAGGCTGGACCAGTGCAAATCACTGAAGGGATTTGAAAGATGAAAGTCCTCATGACTAGTTCTCACTATTACAGTGACTAAGGCCACCATGCCCATGTGAGGCTGCGACCCACAGGCTGAGCAGGACAGCATGGGAAACCATCCCTGAAGCCATAATTATCAGTAACAATTTCTGAGGAGTAAATTGTTACTATACTCTATCCCTGGAGCTCTTCAATTTACTTAGGAAAACACAACCAACATCCTGTCTCAGACAGTTGCAAAAGAAACGGCATCTTTGCTTTGGAGCCTGAGTTTGTTCCTCCAGTGGCCCTCCCCTTCCTCTCTCAAGCCTTCTCTTCACCTCTAGAGGTACCAGACATTGCTCTTTCATTACTGAAATTTCTGTCAGAGCTAAAAGAACAGAACACTAGCTAAATCATACTAAAGTATGTATAACTCAAGATGTCCATACTTACAGAAAAAATGCACATTGCTGATTACAAAACATAGAGCATCAGCCTGGAAAATGAGACATACTTCTAGAGAAGAGATCTTTCTTGCATTCCTGAAAATAATTCATAAAATAGACAACTTTTGTGCACATTTTAGGGTAAGCCAACTGGACATGAATGGATGGATGGATGGATGGATGGATGGATGGATGGATGGATGGATGGATGATGGATAAATGAATGGATGGATTGTGGTGATATTATGTTCCCTAAAATATTGTGCACCCTAATAAACTTATCTGGGGTCAGAGAACAGAACAGCCACTAGATATAGAGGCCAGAAAATGGTGGCACACACGCCTTTAATCCTAGCATTCCAGAGGCAGAGATCTGCCTGGATCTCTGTGAATTCAAGGCCACAAGGGAAACAGCCAGGGTAACAAGAGCCTTTAATCCCAGGAAGTGATGGCAGAAAGTAAAGTATATAAGGCCTGAAAACCAGGAACTAGGGCTGGTTAAGCTTTCAGGCTTTCAAGAAGCAGTTCAGCTGAGATCCATTTGGATAAGGATACAGAGGCTTCCAGTCTGAGGAAACAGGATCAGCTGAGGAATTGCGAGGTGAAGAAGCCATGGCTTATTCTGTTTCTCTGATCTTCCAGCTTTGACCCCAGTACCTGGCTTCAGGTTTGATTTTTTTTTTTTTTTTTTTTTTTTGACTGGAGAGACAGCCGTGGGTGCTGGGAACCGAACTCTTATATTTTTGGTTGTGAGCCTAGCCTTTAACGGCTTAGCCATCTCTCCAGCCCCAGGTTTAATTTTATTAATAAAACCTTTTAAGATTCGTACTACAATGGATGGATACACACAGAGAGAGAGAGAGAGAGAGAGAGAGAGAGACAGAGAGAGACAGAGACAGAGACAGAAAGGGGGGAGAGAGAGAAAGAGAATCTTAAAACTTTAAACTCAAACTACTCAGTCTAACGACTGTGTTCTGAGTATCTACCTATCCCTGTGTGGGGGTAGATTGCCAAGACACAATGCTACTGGGATGATTAAGGGACTTAAGGTGTGCCTGGGCACAGTCACACAGATAGAGGCATCCCTTGTAGAATATCTCAGTCCTAAGAGATTGCAACAAAAGGCCCAGATAAACCAGAAACTTTGAGGGTATAATCAATAAGGGGGCTCCCCTACTTTCCCACCACAAAACAAGGATTAAGGTAAGGGAAGAGCAAATCTTTGGGCCTCATAGCTAAGCACCATGCCTGCTGTGTGCTAGAAAGAAATAGAGAAAGAAACATTTCAACACTCTAGGGATTAGTTTTAAAATTGAATCTTTATTCTCTGTATTTCTTAAATCCGGTTCAGGGCTTGGCACAAAAACAAAACAATTTGTGCTCCCCAAACATTTGAAGAATAAATGAACAAATGAAGGAGTTCTGGATGGCTGTTAGGTCAGGCTCTTTGGGTACTAGCTTGGTGGCCTTTTGTCTCACTGCTGAGGAGTAAAATGCCTGCCGTCACCACTCACCACGGCTCTGGTTCCAGGGAGCATCAGAGGAGCTCAAAGCAATCTACATGTTCAAAGGTTTTTATTATCCCTCTCTGGGTGCCCATGAGTGACTTGCACAGTAGTTCTGTACAGACAGAATGCACTCCTGACTACCAAGCTCGTATGACTATGGGTTACCTGCAGCCTGACTTGTCCCCACTCTGGTTTTTGAACTTCAGATACCAAAGCACAGGAATGGGGTGGCCAAAAGAAGGGGCCTCCTCCCCAGCGAAAGACTGGGTCTAAGTGTGTCATCCCTACCTCTGGCCACATCCTCCATCCAAGGTACTTCAAGCTATACCTAGAAACTAACAGCTTCTCTAGGTTTCAAAGCACTGCTGAGAAACAGTGCCTTCCCTAGCCTGCATGTTAGCTTGGATATTTTTTCCAGGGAACTGAAGGGTTGCCCTCTCGGTACCATAATATGCACATTTTAGCTCAGCAGTCATCTCATGCACACACGCAAAAGGGGAATCTGACCTAAGTGGAGGAAATTGAGATTGGAGTTCATCTTTCTAGTAATTCAGTGCTACCCACCCCCACCACAGCCCTCCGAGGGGACAGCAAAGCACTTGGCATTTGGCCTTTGTACTTCCTGCAGCTCTGCCTGATTCTGAGTGCTCCTCTTCCACCATCATCTATTATGATCTTTAAAAGCAGAGCTGTCCTAGAGTGACTTGCCTTTCAAACACAAGCACCACCGTTTAGGAACATCGTGTCCAGAGACAACACGGAACGCTGATGTAACAGTGGTCCTGACCTCGTGTTTGTTTCTCTTTGTTCCCAAAATGTCTGTGATTAAGCCTGTGAGTTCCCAAAGTCTGGTTTCACTGAATGTGTCAGACCCCCTTGGCTGAGCCCTGGCTTGCCTTCCTTTTATGTGTTAGGATTCTTATCCACTCAATACAGACTTATTGAGGGCAATTAAACACCAGAACAGCGAGGAAATAAGACATTCTCCTGCCCTCCTGATTTCTACAGTTGAGACACTGCTATTTTCTGGATGCTTAATGTGGTTGGTTAGAGTATTTTGCCTGGGTGATATAAACAGAAAAGGGGGAATAATGAGAGAGGTTTAAGGGGAGAGAGAAAAGGGATGGTAGGACAAAGAAAGGAGTGGAGAGAGCTACCTAACACTAAGGATGTGTGAAAGGGCCACATAGCAACCTACTGCTTCATAATCTTCTTGGATATATATTCTATATTTGCTCTCTCTATATCTATGTGTTTAATATATATTATATACTCATATAAAAGGGTTGAACTGCAGTTATAATGCTCCTCCCAGAAGCCATATGTTACCAAATACAAAGCCCAGTACCAAGTGTAGACTATCTCCACTGGCATTTTGGGTTTGGGTGTTCTATGTAATATGTACTATCACCACTGCTCTTGGTTGCCTACCAGAACTTGGTGATGAGATTGCTGAAGATACCACACATTTCAGTCACAAGACATGTAAAAATCTGGGGCTAACCGGGAAGCTGCTCCCTGCTGGCTAGTTTTCATATTACTAGAAGATGCTATATAGACTACTAGGGCAAAAAGGTCATTATAGTCTCACTCAGCTTTGAACTTTAATAATGACAAGTAAGGCAAGATATGCCCATGGGTGCAATAGTGGCATACAATCACACAATTCACCAACCACTCTCTGCTTGGAAAGTATCAAATGGCCTTCGAAATTGGTATTTCTATACCTATAGATTGATGCAGTTCAAACTTCATCAGAGACCTCTCTTTGTGAAGTCCATGGTGGTCAATGCCAAGACTTGTCAAAGTGCAGAGTAAGTGTCAATGGAGTTATCAGCCACTTTCATAGATATGACATCTATATTACCCATCCCTCAAGACTCAGGGACCATCACAAAAAAGGAGACAGAAACACTATAAAAGCTGGTATCATGGAGGACCAGAACAATACAGGGTCTTCTAGACTCCTGGACTGACAGCAGCTGTAGTTACCTGCAGAAGACCCAAACAAGGTCAAACTATATCACATTCCAGCAAGATGTAGAAAAGGGTTCACACACTCCCAGCCCTAACTAAGAATTTATGGACAGCTGATGGTTTCTGGAGGTAAAAGAGTCAATTTTCTTCAAGAGTGTGGCCTCTCCAGTGGATGGCTAACACAGCCATGGGCATATGGGCAGCACAAATTGATTTCTTCGTTTATTTCGGGGGAGGAGGACATGAACTTAGAAGATGAAGGCTGGAGACAAAAGAGTTGAATCTGGGAGGAGTTATAGAAAGAGGGGGTATAAATATCATCAAAGTGTGTTGTATTGAATTTTCAAGGAATTAATAAAAATATTATGTTACAAATGAGTACTGTAGTGGTTTGAATGAGAATGTCCCCATAGGTTCAATATTTGCATGCTTGGTCCCTGTTTATGAACTCTTTGGAAGGATTAGGAGGTGTGGCCTTGTTGGAGTACTTGTGTCCTTGTTGGAAAACGTGTGTCACTGGGAGTAGGCTTTGCAGTTTCAAAGGCCCAGTACCTCCCTCCCTCCCCCGTATGCAAGGCTCTCAATCACTCCTTCAGTGTCATGCCTCTCTGCTTCCTACCATGATCATAATGGACTAACACTCTGACACAGTAAGCAAGCCCCTAGTCAAATGTTTTCTCTTATAAGAGTCACTTTGGTCCTGGTGTCTCTTCACAGAAACAGGGCAGTGATGAAAAAAAGTCCTGTGTCCATAATCTCGTTCATTGCTCCCAAAAACCTATTAAGGTGATTTACAATGCTGAAGGAACTTAGGTTTAGAGAATTTAATGTCCCCAAGTAAGTGGAGGGAAAATATTTAAATCCAAGGCTGGAGTAGGCCAGATAGCTCTGTGATTGGCAACATGCTTACAGCAGAAGCATGAGCTCCAACTTCAACCCATAGCACCCCCACAAAAAGCCAGGCGTGGGAGTGCATGGTTGTCATCCCACACTGGGGAAGTTATGACACACAAATCCCTTGCAAGCCAGCCAGGATAACCAAATCTGTGATCCCCAAGTGTATCATGACTCTCTAAAAGGTCTTATTAATGAAAATAAACCTGGTGCCAGGTATTGGGGTGAATGCTGGAAGATCAGAGAAGCAGAACAAGCCACAGCCACCTCACCTTGTCCATTCCTCAGCTGATCCTGTTTCCTCAAACTGGAAGCTTCTGAGTCCTCATCCAGAATGAATCTCAGCTGAACTGCTGCTCAAAAGCCTAAAAGCTTAACCAGCCCAAAAGCTTCTAGTTTCTGGTCCTCACACCTTATATACCTTTCTGCTTTCTGCATTCACTCCCTGGGATTAAAGGCATGTGTCACCATACCTGGCTATTTCCAGTGTAGCCTTGAACTCACAGAGATCCATGCCTCCAGAAGGCTAGGATTAAAGGTTATGAGTGCCACCATTTTCTAGGCTCTGTATCTAGTGGCTGTTCTGTTCTCTGACCACAGATGAGTTTATTAGGGTGCACAATATTTTGGGGAACACAATACCACCACACCCATGTCCCAGAGAGAGATGCTGTATAAAAAACACGTGGACAATTGAGAAATAATGAGAGTTTCTAACTGAAGTTGGCCTGTAGCCTCCACATACATACACACATATGTGTACACATGTGTGTGTCCACACATGAATACATACATCTGAATATGTACCCACACTGACATGTATATGAACATGTACACACAAAGAAAGAAAGATTAGGGATTATAGATACCTAAATACATACAGATATATAGATAAATATATAGATACATACATAGATTTGAACCCAAATCTCTAACTAAAAGAAACATTTATTTGCATCTCTGCCCCTGGCTGAGAGCCAAGAAAATCATTTGAAAAGGTTGCCATGATATTCTGAGGACCATTTCTTGTGCTCCATCCCAAAGAAACAGCTGTCTGGTGCTGTTGTGAATGTAAGAAGGGTGATGGAATTTCTCAACACTCCTCACCAGGTAAGGATGTGAACAGGAACCATGGCCTTGGGATTGAGAGAGGGAAATGACATCAGATAGTCAGACCACTCTCCTGTCACTGGCAATGCATTTACCCATGCAGCTAAGCTCCATCACTCCTTGCCTTTCTGACCAGGGCAAAGAGACTTTGTGTACAACTAAACCTTGGCCTTAAGCCATCCAAATGATGGAATAGAAAAACTGTGGTTACATCTTTCAATTATAGAAGAAGAATAATAATCCTCTAGCAAAGTGTCTGAAGAAATCAGTAGAGAAACACAAGACAGGAAAAAAAAAAAGCAGGGAGACAGATAGAGAGAAAAAGGTAAAAGTGACCCAAATGGTCAATGGCTGGTACTGAACTCGATATGGCATCCCCCGGAGCCCAGCACAAATGGACTTCCCATTTGCCTCCAACCATCTTCACTAAACATCCTATCAATTATCTAGATCCTTCCAGATTGCACAATAGACAACCCAACAATACAGAGATGAAAGGTCAGATGATCACTCTAGCTACAACCATAATTAACTACAGAGCCTGAGTCTAAATGCATCTCCACTGAGCCTCCACTTCCCTGGCTACAAAATGCCAAACCATAGTACTGATTTCACAGGACAATTGAGAGGTTATGTATGATGGTCAACTTCAGTCAACTTGACCAAATTTGGAAGCACTGGGTAGACACGCCTGTAGGCATTTCCGTGTCGTTGCTTACAGAAAGGTTTAACTGAGGACCAAAGACCCACCCTGAAAGTGGGCGGTAACATGCCACACATCCAAGACTGAATAAAAAGGGGAAGGGGAAGGCTGGCATCCTCAGTCACTGCTTCTTGGCCTTCCCAGACATGAAGAGTTCCAGCTGTATGCTGCTGCTGCCATAATAAGCTCTGCCATGCCTTCCCAGCCATGATGGACTGTGCCCTCTTAAGCCTCGGGCCAAATGAGTCCTTCTTCCTTTTCGTTGGTTTTGTGAGGCATTTTGTCATGGAAAAGGGAAGAGTAGCCAATGCAGAGGATGGCTCAGATAACTCACATGAATTGCTGGAGACAGTTTCTGACAGGTAGCATGCATATCCCACATGCTAGCAAATACACTCTTCTGTAGACATCAAGTCTTTAATTGACATGACTATCATGTCTTCTCAGAATCGTGTTCACTCCAGTTAACAAGAACAACAAATAGAAATCCAAAACTGGCTGAACTCCCAGTCAGTAAAGACAGACCCTGTTGCTCTAAGCAGTGTCCATAAATTTCACAATGCTCCTAAAATTTCCTCCAGAGCTTATTATTGCCCATTTCACTGATGATGAAATTGAGGCACAGAAAACTTGAATACATTTTCCCAATAGCACACTGTGTGTCTTTTGTTTTCCTACAAAATGCAGTGCCCAGAAAGAGCTACCTCATACTACATGTTGTGGAGAAGGCCGTCCCTCCTTGCAAGTCCCGTAGATCCCTATTTAAAATGACATCCATTCTGCACTTGACACTTCATTTCTTCTGAAATGCAAGTATGCCAAACCACCGGATCATGCACTTGAGCACTTGTTTTACTATTTTAATGCAAGGATAAAACCTAGCATATGACCCTATTAGCCATCACTTTGATAGATTAAATTCATTTTTTCAAGACTGAACTAATCAATTTGGATCTGAATTCTTTCATCCAACATATCCGTTATCTCTCCCATCTTCTTGTCATCCCCATATTTCTCTCTTTGTCATTGATTAAAGCAAACGTTAACATCATAGAATCAAGAATAGAACCTTGTTGCTCTACAAACTTGCTGCTGGTTTAAGAATGCTTCATTAAAGAGTGCTCTGGGAATATCACTCCCTAAATAACTCATCCAGTCCAAAGCCTTCCATCTTGATCCCAGTGTTATCCAGGAACTTTTTCAATACCCTGCTGGGCTTAAGTTATATACATATACTATATGAAAGAGAATGGATTTAGTGGAACAAGATTTGCTCCTTAGATAGCACGTGATGATTCTGTGTGATAACTGTTTCCTCCATCAGGGTTACATAAACCATCTTTTCATTTGTCTATTTTAGAATCTTGCCCAGGATTTTAAAACAGCCCAGAAGTATGTGTTTCAGAAAATTGTTTTGAAAATAGGAATAAGCATCTATCTCCCACCTACCAGAATGCTCTCTGTCGAGAATGATGTCCCTAAATATTAACACCAATATATTATGCCAGCATGTGTCACCTGATCTGAGATATAACATTGAGTAAAAAGAATTGAGGAAAGTGGAGACATAGGTCAGTGGTAGATCACTTGCCTAGCATGCACAAGGCCCTAATTTTATAGCCCAGGAACCCAGGGAGAGGAGAGGGAAGGAGAGAGGGAATGAGAAAAGGAAGGAGGGACGAAGGGAGGGAGGATGGACGCACAGATTTGAGCTGAGAGAAGGCAGACAGGGTGCTCTTACAAACAGGTCTGCTAGCAGCTCTAACAAAGCTAGCCAGCCATACCCACTAGCCCTACTATACCTCAGGTTGTGACCTGCAAAACAAAGCATGCAATGAACTTAGACAACTACCATCAATTTTGGAGTTCAGAGAAGTGAGAGGTGTGAAAGATCAACCAGATATCAGAATCTTCCTAAGACTTATTTAGAGATGTTTTTGCATCTGCAGGTCCCAGAAAGCCCTTGATCAGTCCTTGATTTCCAGAAGGACAACTCATACCTGGGCAAGGTTCACCTCAGTTGCATGGTCCTCATGTTTTTGCAGTTATGTTTGGAAGCATCTTTGTCCTCATATTACCTTCCCTGCCTTTTCACCTACACTAACCTTGGACCTAACCACCTGCCTAGCTCAGCCATCATCTTCTTATCTTCTCAGTGACACCCAGGATCCAGGTCAAGCATAAGCCACCTGTGACTCAGCCTTGCTTTTCTCAGCCCTGTAACAGAGCTCTGTCTCCTCAAACCTACAGCCAAGAACTGCAAGGTCAGAGCTGAAGATGAAGTTCTAGGAAAAAGTTCAGCCTTTCCTCGAGCAGGTGCAACCAGAAACCTACAAGCAGCACCATAGCTCTTGAAAGTACTCAAAATCCTTCAACTCAGGACACCTACTTCAAACAATCTATCGATTTTAAGGAAACAAGACAGAAGAAAGGTATGCATGCCCATCACTTAAAACTTATATAAACCATATGTACTAGGAACCTAAGGATTTTTAGAAACACAAAGACTGTGGTTGGATAGCTAGAAAAGAGCATGAAAATACACTAGAAAAACAGCTGCAAAGATAATAAAGGTGATACTTTATGAAATGTGGACTTATGACAGATGTATGTATGCCTTTCTGTTTTTTCTAAATTCTGTGCAGTAGTAGTACAATTAAGGATTAATTAAAATCCATCAATGTCGTAATGTTACTCTTCTTGCTTAAAGCATATAACTCCATCACCACTCTTGCACCCATCTAATAAGATCGTTTCTAAAACTTGTTTTATGTGTATGGGTGTTTTGCCTGCATGCATGTTATGTTTGTGTATGACTTGCATATCTGGCTCCTGGTGAGGTCAGAAGAAGGCACTGGATCCCTTGGAATTGGAGTTATAGAGGGTTGGGAGCCATGATATGGATCCTAGAAATCAAACTGAGTCCTCTGGATCTACAGCCAGTGCTCTTAACCATTGAGCTGTCTTTTCATCCCCATCTACTAAGATCTCATCACTCACCATATGAGAAGCTCTGTGCCAGGTGTTCTAAAAGATCCAGACACACTTTAGGTACAAAGAAAATAAGCAAACAAACACACGTGACATAGGACAATGGGAGCAGCCTGTGTCTTATGGATGCACATATGTGATAGCTGGAGTTCAGAGGACCAACAGGAATTCACCGTGACCCTAAAATTTGGTACAACAGTGTTTTAGTTAGGGTTTTTATTGCTATAAAAGACAACATGACCATGGCAACACTTAAAAGGAAAACATTTAATTGGGGTGGCTCACTTACAGTTCCAGAGATTTAGTCTTATCACCATGGCAGGGAGCATAGGGTGCTGGAGGAATAGCTGAGAGTCCTAGATCTTGCAGGCAACCGGAAGTTGACTGAGGCACTGGAAGGTATCCTGATCATAGGAAACCTCAGAGCCCACCCCCACAGTTGACACACTTCCTCTAACAAGGAAGTTACCTTGTTACCTACTCCAACAAAGCTACACCTCCTAATAATTCCACTCCCTATGAGATTATGGGGGCCAATTACATTCAAACTGCCACAAATGGCAATAAATAGAGACAATGTGGAGAGGTAAACAACTCATCATGGTTTACCCATGACCATGCTCATGTCAGACATGACCATGCCTACTGCACACATGGGCTCTCACTGACACCACCTGCACCTCTTCACCATGATTTCCTAAATCACCAGGCCACATAAAGAACAACGGGTTTAGCCGCAAGCAAACACCGATTGTCTAACAAAATGAAGCACTTCTGTAAGCAAATGCAAAGAAGAAAAAGACACCCAAGGAGTGGGTATACTCTCTATGAGAACAAGACCAGATGGTTCTTGAAGTCTCCGGAAGAGAACAGCACTCTGAGTATGGGGGTGGGGGTAACAGAGTGAGGTTGAGTTCTTAGGATTTGCAACCACTGGACACTTGGATGAGGGTAATTTCCTTTAGTGGCTTCATTGCTGGTCTTTCTCATATCACAGCCCTCTATGAGCCCAAAACTCTTCTAGCTAATTGGCTTTCTGAGGTGGCCTTATACACAAAGGGGGATATTTCTTCAGACAGATTTAAGGTCCAATTCCATTTGTTTTCTTAACCCTGACAAACATTAACCACCCCTCCAAGCTCGAAGTGAGTATGATTCACATGAGTATAATCCCCATGGCTTCCTGCAGCACATAAGGTTACCCTCTTTTAGAGATGAAAAATGGAACCAGCTGGGTTCAATGATCTTAAGTAACAAAGGCACCCTGGCTTTATATGCATAGCATTTTCGCTTTTTCAAATTTCCTTTCTATCCTGTGTCCCTTCATTCTCACACTAACCCTCAAGGCAAGGATTAAACGAGCCCACTGTCCCCATTTAATGGAGAAGAAAAGAGAGGAAGGGAAAGGTGAAGCCATTTAGTCTATGATCCGACAGTGACACATCATGATGCCTTTCTCTGTGTTATAGCCATCATCCATTCTCCACAGATTCCTGCTCCCTCAGGGTCTAAGTCCCAGAGCACAGAGGTAAAGCTAAGCAGCTCCATTCTCAAATTACTTACATTCCTCCATACCAGCAAGCCTACATCCTGAGATGGTTAACCCAGTCCTCCATATACTCAAGCGTGTGCACATGCGCACACACACACACACACACACACACACACACACACCACAAGTGCAAATGGCAAGCAGGATCACAGAGTGCTTCTAATGGGGAAGGAATGAAAGAATTGAAACTTCAGTGGAGGGAGAATAATCTCCCAGACCTGTGTTATCCAGTTGGTTACCACTGACTGCACGTAACTGTCCAGACTTAAGAGGAACTTTACGTGTCAAATAAACATAGGACTTCAAATGCAGTATGAGAAAAATACATAAGAAATTGTGGCTATTTGAATATTGATTATATGATGAAGTGATAATATTTAGGTTTCTATACTGGATACATTAAAATTAATTCTATGTGTTTTTTTTTTTTTTTTTAATTTTTAGCCTGGCTATGAGATCATAAATTACATATGTGGCTTCCTGGTATTTCTGTTGGATTGTGCTATTCTAGATGGTTTCATTTGTTTTCATGGGATGAAGGCAGAATTTCCTGTTTCAAATTCATAACGAGAATTATGCAAATAGGATTTTCCACAATGGCATATTCCTAATATTTTCTCACCTTTCTGGAGATGCTCTGGCTCCTTTGTTCATCATGTTGATGCCCTTCTCAGAAGCAATCTCATTTTTCCTTGTCATAGTCTTTACTGAAACTCCCACACCCAGCACCCAGTTTCTTAAAGTGAGAGTCCATTACAGTCTATTCCTGCCTTGGTGGGCTTGCGGTTTCTTCCCTAAAACAGAAGACAGTGGGCAGGGTTTGGGCAGAACCAGAATGAGAATCTCTAATTACACTGCACAGACAATGCCCAAAGTCCTTCTGTATGGAGAGGTAATTCAGTGCCTTAAGATTTCTGTTTCTTGATTTCCACTAGACTGCCCAGGCTTGACTTACTTCACTGCTGAAGTGGCTTTCAATGGACAGTGTGGCCATTGCACAAGCCCAGTGAGAAAGTGTCAATCTTAGGCCTCCTGATTGTCACTGAACTATTTATGACCACGGGGTAGAAGATGCTCACAAGCAAAGGTAGCAATTTCAAAGAAGAAAGGGAGTCTTGGAGGCACCCAGCAAGGGCCAAGGAGAATGCTAGATTCCCTGGGCAGCAGAGTAGCAAAGGACTAGAAAGAAAGAAACCACTTCCTGCATAAGAAAACCAGCCTGGAGGACAGGAGGAAGCAAGGGCCATGGAGACCCAATTCTTTTTACCCTTATTCTCTAATGGAGGAGGGCATAAGAAAGACTAGTCCTCTCTCAAGGGCACAAAATACCTTCGAGAACTTTCGTCTTTTCATTTGCCAGTCAGAACCCGGTGTTAGCTGGCATCCAGTGAGTGAAACCCTCCAAATAAAGGTGACACCAGTCCACAGTACAAGTCTAGCCAGGGGATCTGGTTCTGCTGCCTGAAACACAACTTTAAAGAAACTAGGTAAGGAAAGTCACCCCAACCCCATCATCAAATAGTCCATGAACTAGACACTCAAGGCCCTAGGGAACGAAAGTGATTTCTCATCCAGAAAGGACTACCTGGTGACTGGATGTGGTTACTGTTGACTTTCCTTGGTCCTGGCCATTTTTCATTTAAGTTCAATTCTCATCCTCACCCTTAATCTCACGGTCCCTTTTTTCCTCTCTCCCTGTTCCCCTCTCTCCTGTGAAACTGCTCGGCTTTATCATGGGCTTTGTCATCTGAAGTGCTAAATTTGAAGTCCATCTCCACCTCCGTCAAGTGGCATGAAGTCAGCTTCACCTCTTGAGGGCTCTGCAATGTTAATATGCCACCATTAGTCTACAAAATGCAATAGCCTCAATGTTATTCATGCCATCAGTTATTTTACAAATATCCATAAAGAAACTTTTACATATGTATCAGACATTAGAGGTAAGCAATAGCAAAGCGAAAACCTCATCTCCATGCATCTAATATTCCAGTTGGGAGAATACAGTCCAAAAACTAAAATGCATAAGTAAATTATATATCTGGCATAGAAAATGTTATGAGTGGAAAAAAGTGGAAAAAAGGAAATATAGTTTATATTTTTTAAGTAAGACTTAAGGAACTGAGGAAACAAATTGAACAGACATGGGACAAGAGTTTTTGAGGAAGGGGACCTCACTACAAAAGCTGGAGACTCATATAAATGGTGAATGTTTAGGAGGGAGGAGAGAGTAGCATCAGAGCCTTGACTTTGCTTAGCATGACACAGGAAGGCAAGGCAGGAATGACAAGGCCTGATGAAGTTCAACAGGGGTACTCTGTTAAAGAAAGCAGAGAGAACGGATGTGAAGCTATTATAAAAACCCCAGAGAGGTCAGAATGGCTAGACTGACCTCTCGGTCTTACTACAGGCATAGTAAGAACTAAGCATCTTTATTGACTCACCCAGAAGTAATGGTTTACCACCTATCTGGGCATCCCTCAGTCTAGTCAAATTGATTCAATCCATAAAGTTAACCATGATAACCTACTTTGAAGACTTTTGGTTTCCAAAATAATATATACAAACAGCCACACACAATCATTAGAGCCAGGGATAAGAGTCATGTTATAAGCTTAATTATTAAGGTTTCTCTAACCTGCAGCCCCATGTGACTTGGTCTATGACCTAGTACCCAACTCTTCCCCATCCTCCTGATGCTGTTCTTCTTGATGTTCCTTATGACTTGGCTAATAATCTGACCATAATTTGCCCTAATGTGATGCTTAGCCACCCCCAGGGCTTCTCTGTTGGGAACACATCAACACACACCAGGATTCTGTAGTTTAAAGGTGACATCACACTCCACCCAATAACAGCTCCACATACATTCCTCCCACACTGGCATGGAATGATCACCAAAATGTACCTTAACAAACACCACACACTTTGGCAAAATACACCCCAGCACATCTCAAAGCAGTAGAAATCATACTGAGTCTGTTCTCAGGCTTTAGTACAATTAAACTATAAACCAATCACAAAAAGAAGGTTGAGAAAATCCCCACATATTCAAAAATTAAGTAATATACTTTTGAGTAACAATGGACAAAAATGAAAACTTGAGATTTTTTTCAAACATTTGAAATAAAAATACATCTCAGCAAAACTTGTCCTATGCACTAAAAATAATACTTAGAGGCAAACTTATAGTATTAAATGAACATGTTAGAACTACAAAAAAGGCCTAAAGTTGGCGGCCCAGACCTGTGTAGTGAAAGAAGAAAACTAAAGTCTTGTCCTCCAGCCGCCTTCTGCATGCCACAGCACACATGTGCAATGGGTAGTGCATGCACCTTCCACAAACCATAAATTAAAATGTGCTAATTCTTTTAAAGCATGAAAACACCAAACTCCTGTGAGGATTACCAAGCAAAGGGAAAGAAAAAAGTACAAACTGCCAATGTCAGAAATAAATGATGATCATTGTTCATTTATCTGATGGTAAATGATGACAACCCATGGCTACAGTCACTCTTCACTTACAGATTTGATATTTTATATAAATGATTCAATTCCAACAATGGCACAAACTAGCAAATTCATACAAGAAGGAAGAACTTAAAAATCCCTATTTATATGAAGAAAGTTGAACCAATAATTAACATTTCCTTGGTCCAGTGGGTTGCTGTGGAATAATCCTTATGTACACGGTGAAGATGTGTTGCTCTCATTGTTAATAAAAAGCTGAATGGTCCATGGCCAGGTAGGATTTTGGAGGCAGAGAGCATGCTGGGGAGAAGGAGGGCAGAGTGAAGAGAAGACAACATGAGACGCAGAGCAAGCAGAATGGGAAGTACATAGATGAGGTAAATGAGCCTTGAGGCAGCACATAGATTAATAGAAATGGGTTTATTTAAGTTATAAGAGTGACCAAAAAAAAAAACAAGCCTAAGCTGTCATCCAAGCATTTATAATTAATATTAAGTCTCTGTATGGTTATTTGGTGAGTGGCTGGTGGACAGAAAAGTCCAGCTACAGTGGGTATATATGTGGATTCTACCAGGCAGATAAGGATGAACTCACACCATTTCTCTTCAGTCTCTTTCAGAAAATAGAGGAAATCCATGAGGCCTGAAATACCCTAATACTCCAAACCAGAGAAAGACTTTACAAAAACAAGAACTACAGATCATATGTTTCATGGATATGGATGCAGAAGTCCCTGACCCATAACAAATCAAATCCAACAACAAGTAAAAAGAATTATACTATGCAACTCATGGGATCTCTCCCATATACATGAAGTTTAGTCTGCATTAGAGCATTGATCATTGTAAACCTTCACATCAACAAGAAAAAAAAACAGCATGGTTATATCAATTAATGAAGAAAGGTTTCTGACAAAATCTAAAATCTATTCCAAACTTTTTAAAGAAGCCACTAATGCAGTGAGAGGAGAAATCTTTCTTTTTTATTCTGTTTATATTAATTAAAATTTTTTTCATATAAAATATTTTAATCATATTTTCTCCATTCCCAACTCCCCCAAGATCCTCCCCACCTCCTACACACTCAACTTTATGTTTATATCCTCCCTCTCCCATTCCCTTCTTTCATCCCTCACTCCTCTTCTTCTCTCACAAAAATGAAAACAAATACAAAAATCAGTAAGACCCCAACTTAGACTACTAGCAGTAGTGGAGAGGGTACCTGAACTGGCTTACCCCAGTAATCTGATTGGTGAATACCCTAACTGTCATCATAGAGCCTTCGTCCAGTAACTGATGGAAGCAGATGGAGAGATCCACAGCCAAGCACCAGGCTGAGCTCCAGGAGTCCAGTCAAAGAGAGAAATGAGGGATTCTATGAGCAAGGGACATCAAGATCATGATGGGGAAACAACCAAACCAAACGAGTGGGAACTCATGAACTGTGGACCAATAGCTGTGGAGCCTCCATGGGACTGGACTAGGCCCTCTGCATAGGCGAGACAGTTGTTTAGTTTAACCTGCTTAAGGGGTCCCTGGCAGTGGGGTCAGGATCCATCCCTGCTGCTTGAGCTGGCTTTTTGGAGCCCAGTGCCTATGATGCGACACCTCATACAGCCTTGGTTTTGGGGGAGGGGCTTGGACCTACCTCAACTGAATGTATCAGGCTCTGCTGACTCCCCATGGGGACATTACCTTCTTGTAGAAGGGAATGAGGGGTGGGTTGGGGAAGGAGGCTGGAGGGGGTGGAAGGAGAGAAGAGGGGGATCTATAATTGGTATGTAATATGAATAAAATTCTTAATAATAAAAAAATCAGTAAGACAAAAAATGCCAAAACAAAGCAGAAAAATCCATTGAGTTTGTTTTGTGTTACCAGCTATGCCATGGATGTGCTATGGGCCCTGCCCTGGAGTGTGGTTGATGTACCCAGTGACACTCCATGGAAGAGACTTGATTGTTCCCTTTGACAGAAGGTATCAACTGCAAATGGTTTCTTGGTTGGGGGGTCTAAACCTGTTTCTACTTTCCCTTCTCAGTGCTGAGACCTGGTCTGGTTTGAACCCAGACTAAACTTCTCTCTCCCCCTTCTCTTTCCCATTCTCTCCTCCCGCTTCTTCCTTTCCCTCTCCTCTTCAAGTCTTTGTTCTTCCTTCTCCCCACCTTCCGTTGGCCTCTCCTCTTCTTTCTTGCTACTCTCCCCTACCCTCACTTCTCTCTCTTGGAAAAGAAAAGGCCAAACCAGCCTTGTTCTCGGGTCCTAGATGAGCTTCTCACCCCTGGCTCTTTCTGTTTTAGTCTCCTCCTGAGCACTTTCTAGCACGATGCATAATGCATGTTATTAAATGACCATCACCCAATGCTAAGTAAACGCCTCATAAACCAAGGGCTCACTACCTGTGTGTACTTGATAACTCACCTTGACTAAACGGTCCTGTTTGTATCTAGAATGCTGAGGAAACATCACTAGGCAGGAGGGTGCCTTTGTTGGCTTTGTAAATTATGCCTTAGCTCTGTGTGTGTTCCCCTAGCAGGATACACCATAGAGATAGTCTTTGCCTCTTTCCCAGGACCCACTCCCACCCTGTAAGGGAGCTTCTGCCAGCCTCTGAGACTGCTAACTGGTTCACCTGTGGCAGGAAGGAATCTATCTTTTCTCCGCCTCCACAGCCATCCCCAAACCTGGAGTGGCTTGCTGAGCCAAGAGGCCCATATGTGAGCATGGCTTAGAAAATAGCATCCTGCAAATGTTTTCATTCAACAGCAAAATCATTTGGTTTCACTCAAGCTTGTCTTTGCAAGGGCAAATGAAGCCAGCTTGACAGAGAGTCATTAAATAGACTAATTAGGCAATGATTTGGAGAGGCAAGGAGTAGGGAAGAGTCAAGCAACCAGGATTGGGTTCTGTCATTGCTTAGTAGCTGTGGGACTTCAGGCAAAGCTAGCATCCTCTCTGAGCATCTACTGACTCTTAATAGAGTGCCCATAATAACATTTCACAGAGTTATGTGGTCTCAAGAAAAACATACACACAAAACTGCTTTGGGGGCTGGAGAGATGGCTCAGAAGTTAGGAGCACTGGCTGCTCTTTAAGAGGATCTGGGTTCCCGATTCCCAGCATTTACGCGGCTGCTCACAAACCATCTTTTAACTCCAGGTTCAGAAGATTTGATGCCCTCTTCTGGCCTCCACTAGTACCAGGCACCCATGAGGTGCACAGACACTTGTAGGCAAGCCAACCATACACATAAAATAATACAATTTTAAAATAAAACCGGTTTATAAAGTAGAGTAATTACTCCAAACTATGTCAATATTATTTTGTTATTATTATTTGGAAGACTCTCTAGAAGATCAAAGGGGAGAGACTTACAAATCCAAGGCACAGTACAGTGGGAATCAACAGTAACAGTTATGGCCACTTAGCTGTTTGAAATTGTAAGTTCAGCCCTGACTACCTGGATGGAAGTCCTAGATTAGAGGTCGATACGCAGCCCTGGGCTAATGACTACTCCTTCTCTGTGCTTCTCCTTTCTGAGTCATAAAATGGAGGTAATGAAAGGATTCATTTCTCAGGCTCGTTGGGAGGATTGCAAGTGTTTAGAACAGTGTCTGGCATATATAAATGATCAGTAATAATGAATGCTAATATTTGTTTAACAACAATAAATAATAATGCTAAACTACTGCAGAATACCAACACAATCTCAAACACCCTCCAGCACATAACAGAGCTAGATAAATACCTCTAGCAAGCAATGTAAAACAAACAAACAAAAAACTGCCATGTCAGCTCGAAACACTGACATCCTCTATTTACTCACAAATCCTGCTTCTTGGCCAACACAGGTGGAAAGTACAAACCTGTATTCCCAGGTTCTCTTCAACAGATAGTCTGCTCCATGGGCTACAAGGCTCTTCTTTGTTTGAATCAGGCCTGTACTACCTCCCAGAAACAGTCTCTCAAAAACCCCAATTTCCTGTGTCCGTTATCAGACTTTACTCCTCTGCTCAGCATTTTACATTACATTTTTTGATTGACTTGCCCTCGACTTCCCCAACAGTAAAGAACAGAGGCCTGCTTGCTCCCCACAGAGACAGGACAGTGCCTGGGACACAGGTAGCAGACAGTAAGATACATGTCATAAATGAATGAAGCAATTAAAACTATCCCTCTGGCAGAGTTGCCTCTGAAGTTCATCTGGGTGGCACACTTGCAACCCCTTTGCCAGGTTACCTTTCTGAAGCCAAGGAGGATGCACTAAGCACAAACAGAAACTGCACACCCAGGCCTGGGCTCCTATTCTTGCTGATGGATGGTAAGACTTCAACCGTCTTTTATCTGTAAAACACACTCCACGACACTCCATCATTCAATTAGGATGTCAAAGGCTTACAACAAAATTAATTTGCTTATCACCAGGGAAATTAAAATGTCTGCAAATAAATTCTCCCACTGCAGCCCAGTTTCAGGTGGGTGGGTGATACAGCCAATATGTTGGCAGCACTGAGGACCAAGGGGAGAGGATTGGAAAAACACATTTCCAGCTGCAAGAAAAAGTCCAGCAAAGGTGAGAAGAGGGAGAAGGGAATCTCACATGTTTGAGACTGTTTTTAATGCCTTCTCCAAAATGGAGAAATAATTTAAGGGATTAAAAATCAGGCTATCCAGATAGAGGCTCACCTATAGCAAGGAGCAATTCAGGTATTAATTCTAACCCAATAATTTGGGCCACATGGTTTAGCACAGCATTTGAGAGAATTTACTTTGCAAATAAGTAAACATAGGTTTGAATTCTATCTCTGACACTTGCCTGCTGTGTGATCTTGGAATAGTTACTGACTTCTCTGAACCTAAGTTTCCATCTGAGAAACAGGAGTCATGGGTTAATCTCATGGGTGTCATTGTACACAAAGCAAAGTAGGTACTTAACATAGAAGTATGGTCTTACTATATTACTGATAAGTACTAGCCATGGTAAAACAATGCTAATAATAATTATAACAATAAACATCCCTGCATTAAAGGGATGGCACTTAGCACAAAGAAGAAAGATAGATACAAAATCCCACCAGAAATTCTAATTCTCCTGGAAATTTCCTTGGAGCCCTATGCTTAGGATCCAAGATGACACTCCTGTTCTACAAGGTCTGCAGCAAGGTGTCCTGAAATGATTACCAAGAGACATATACATCCATCCCATGTGACCCATTCACAAACCCAAACATTGCCCAAATCTCTCCTCAACCTGGCTATTCCCTCACCCTCCCCATCTGCCTCCTCCCAAGCACAAAGTGTGGAGTAAGAAAGAAGTGATGTAGAGGACTCCCAGGGCATGTGAACTGAGGAGAGGCCAAAGGAAGTGCTCTTGAAAATCAAAGGCAAAGGTGGGGAGAGTGGCCGAGAACAGAGGAGGAGGAGGCTCGATCTCTGTGGAGCTGCTCTAAGACCCTTGTATCCCAGGGTCAGGCTGGGATGCTCCAGCCCTCTGACACTGTCCCTCTCTGGCACCGTCTCCATCTGTTTTCCTAAAATTATAAGCCACTAGACAAACAACTTCCACACCTGAAAATGGATGTGTAATTTTTCTGAGGGAGAAGAGTAAAAAATGAATAAAGCCAGGGCCAGGGAGAGACACAATCACAAGCTAAAGATTTGAATGCGACTGCTGATGGGAAATCCAACTGAGTGCCCTGAGCCAAGATAAACCTAGGACAGAGTTTAAGAAGAAAAAATAGTGGAGCTGTGGATACGACTTACTGATAGAGTGTTGCTTGGCACATGAGACCCCAAACCAATCTCCAACACTGTAACAAACACATGCATACCTTTGGCTTTCCCAGGATCAGCAAATTCGGGGGATTTACAGGAGGAGGAAAAAAACAAAAGAAGATGCAACTCCCTTCCTCCCCAATCCAGAATCCAAACACGGATCTTTGTTAGTTATTTGTGGTAATCAGGATACCCTAAGCAATTGAGCAGTTGGATAAGCGAAGGTAAGTGCACTTGCTCTCATTTCTTAAGCAAACTCTCGGGCCTGACAATTCTCCCGACAGTGGCTCAGCCCAGGCAACAGAGAGTCTCCCTTCCTTTGCTACTTTGAGTTCCTTGGGAAGAAGGAGGGCCAGAAGAGGGGCTGGTAAACTTCTGTGCTTAATTGCAAGGCTGTGGCAGCACACAGCACCCTGCCATCAGGGAGGCTGCACCAGGTGACATTTGTGCAGTCCATATTCATTCACAGCTGCGGGCGGGTTGATCCAGGGCACCAATTATCTAATTGCTGCTAATGTTCCATATATTTACTCAGCTGCAAATTTGCAAGATGGGGCCTGACTCACAAGAAGGGGATAATAATGGAAGATATATTTCCATTTGAAATTTCATGAATAAACAGCAAGCACCCTGTTTATTAAAATTCAGATGCAGATAAACAATGAGTATAGTTCCAGGAATAATTGCAGGGTTTCCACAGTTACAGAAAACCAGTCCCTTTGTCAACACTCCATTGTTCTATTTATACCTTAGGAGATATCACACAAGCTTTCTATAAATACAATGGAAACTCATTCATCTCAAACCCTCTCATGTGTCAAGTTCCAACCTTCTCCACAATAAAAGAGCTGCATCCCAAGTGTCCCTGACAGTAGGTCTCAAGACTGTCCTGGATGAATCCTTCCTAATATAATGGATAAAGAGCAGGCCTGGATTGGCTGGGCAGGGGAGGGGCAGCAACGTGGATTCTATTCTGGTTTCAGAAACGGGTGTGGAGCAGCAGCATTTCAGTGGCTTCAGCCCCTCATAGTCCCTGAGTTTGAAGACTGTCAGCCATTAAAAGCAGATGAAACCAATCATTCAGGGAGTCTCTCTATCCCTGTGTGGGTGGGTGGATCTCATCAATGATGTTCATTTACATATTTTCTTTGAATAGGACTATGTCCTTCTCTACAGACGAGGCTCTTCTATCCTACTGCAAACACCTCATAGAGGTCAAGAAATCTGGCCTTTTCATCTTTTACTCTTAAGGCACCCAGAATATGTCTACACACTTTGTACTTATTGCACAGTGCTGTTCAGAGACTGGTTCAATGAGCTGTTCTGATTCTAACCTGTTCCCAGAGCAGTCCCCATAGAAGTCCCTTGTGCTGACCCCAGATACAACTAATATTTATAAGGATACCATACTTGAGGTGACACTTTAAGTTAATTTCATCACATATAAAACCTAATATACACACTAACTTTGTAAATTAACTCGTTTTTTTTTCTTTTTACTAAAGTAAAATATGAAGGAAAAAGTGGCGTAGAGACACAGTAAATACCAGAGACAGATTTTGAACACATACCTCTCTAAAATTAAAGTATGTGCTCTTTGCTATTACATCACCAAACTCATTAATTTAACACCCATTAGTGCCCTGTCTCTCTCCATAGTCCTCTCCTGTGTGCCCACACTGATCTGTCTTATGCCTAGAGGAAAAACTCATCACAGATGTATGGAATTTACACACACTTGTCTACGTGTGTGCATATAAATAAAATAAATATTTGTAGATACATGTACGCGTGCGGGTAAATAAATATATGACTTCTTGTCAGTGCTTCCTTACAGGTAAAGTAAAATTATCCACAGGGAAGTGAGGCAGTGTCTGAAATGGGGCCCCGGATGTATATGTAACACCTCTTGCCAGCTGACATTCCATATGCTGCAGTGGAGCCAGATTCATTAAAGGGCTTTCCATGCACAGATTTTAATACTAGTGGCCTCCTTCGGTGCTAAGTCTCTCCAGACTCTCTAGTCCCTGAACATTCTCAGGTTTCAGAGCCAAGACGGAGGGGGCTGAAAGGGAGGCAGTGGCAGGGAAGGGTATCCAAGCAGCTAAGGGAGACATTTTATACTCTGCTCATCAGCAACAGCTGGCAGGCTCTTCCAGAAATCTGTGCCCTGTTCATTAGAGAGAGATTTCTCTTCACGGTCTCAGTTGGCAGATGGTAGTATAAGGTCTAGTCTTCAGATCTGGGCCCAACATCCCTACAGATAGAAGGGATGCCAATTATGAGTCCAAAAACTGGTGGTCCTGAAAGTTTATCATGACACATTCTTGCCTTTAAGTTCTAGATGGTACTGAGCTCCTCCATCAAACTATGGAACATCTATTTGAAACAAGTGGTAGCTCAATCTAGAATGGACTCCTTTGCTCTTTCTTGATTCTGGCCCATCTCATGCTGATCCTGCCGAAGGAGTCACCTGTTTTTCTACTCTCATCTACCCAACTCCTGCTTTTCCCATCAACTGAGTGGTGTGTTTACAAAACCCAGTTATCTTTGTTCTGAAACTACTTAGAGTCATCATATTTATTATTATAACCACAATGTTCAATTAAATAGTATGTAACTCAGCAGATGATTAATACAAAAAGTCCAGTTTTCTATAAATGTTTATTTAAATGTTTTGCAAAATATTCAGAAAGATGAGTCACTTTTAAAAAAAAATGTAGTTTCAAGTGCTGGAGAGATGGCTCAGTTGTTAAGAGTACTTATTGTGCCGGGCGGTGGTGGCGCACGCCTTTAATCCCAGCACTCGGGAAGCAGAGCCAGGCGGATCTCTGTGAGTTCGAGGCCAGCCTGGGCTACCAAGTGAGTTCCAGGAAAGGCGCAAAGCTACACAGAGAAACCCTGTCTCGAAAAACCAAAAAAAAAAAAAAAAAAAAAAAAAAAAAGAGTACTTATTGCTCTTGCAGAGGGCCAAGATTCTATTCCCAGCACCTACATGATGGCTCACAACTGTCTGTAACTCCAATCCCAGAAGATCTGGCCCCCATGAATACCGTGCATGGAGGTGGTACATATACACATATACAGGCAAAACACTCATACACATAAATAATAAAATAAAAATTTAAAAATGTGTTTTCATGGGCATGATGGTGCATGCCTGTGATCCCAGTATTCTGCAGGGTGATACAGGAGGATTGAAAACTCAAAGGTAAGCCTGGGATACCCGGTAATATCCTGTCATAAGGAAAGCATAAAGGTGGCAAAGGGGTAAGAGGGAAGGAATTGGAATTAGATATGAACAGGGAAAGAAAACTATCCTGAGAGTGGGGAGGAGAAATCCAGAGTGTTTGCCAGTCCCCCAACCAAAAAAATCAAGAGTGGCTAGTTATAAATGTGATTTGAATAACCAAGAACCCTGATCAGTAGATCAATATGCAGAATATGACCTGCCTATGGCAAAAGAATAAGCAGGTATCTCTACGTCTGTGCCTGAAGCCAAAACAGTATGTTCACAGCATAGTGACTTTCCAACATCCCAGACAAATTTTTCAAAAACCAACAACAAGCCTCCTTTACGAGACACAAACGGCCACAGTTAAGTGAGTGCTGAAATAATGGACCCATTTGAGGAAATGCAGGGAGATGTGGAATATCTGAACTGGACTGTGGAGAGTGGGAGAAGGAGGGGGAGAAAACCCTTCAGAAGGGCCTGTCTCTGCTCAGAGCTGTGGCCAGGGCTGCCTCTGTTTTTAGTGCTGGTGCCCTCAGGCCTGAAGCACTCGGTAAATATCACACGTGTGAACTGGGATGGGCCATCTGTCCTGACTGACAACAAACCCTGCAACAGGCCTAAGGGGCTCAGTTTAAAATATCTGAATTATTTTCCTCCTGTTTGGTGATGTTTCTCTATAAAATGGAATGTTTCCCCAACCAGCCCAATACCACTGAAGTGGATGATAGATTAGATTACCTGATACACTTCTTCACCTTCCAAGAAACCTCCTCCTAATCACAGTAACTGCTATTTTTTTCCAGATGGTTGCTGACAACATTTTAAAATGAATCCTCCCACACTCTTATTTTCACCCTTGACTAGCTGACTTTAATGGTAATCTCCTTAGTCTGGAGTCCAGATGGAGTGGAAAATCTCTTTGATTTCTTTTAGAAGGGAACTTCACTAGAAAACAGACCCACCAGGTCACTCATAAACTGTGTTTTCCTTTGCTCCCTGCTCCTCACCCCAACCCTTCCATTTGGTCTCTACCATCCCTCTGGCATTCTTGAGAACATAACCCTTAATAAAGATGCTGCAGTCCCCCCTTGGACTTTCATATGATCTTTGTGGAAGGGAAATCTAAGCTCTTATCTGATCAATGGATTTGAAGACTTAACTCCCTTGGGTTAATTAGTTTGGTCATTTGAAGTGAGTCCATAGCAAAAATTATAGTGGGAGATAATTGCTCAATGAAGACAAACAGGATGGATGGATGGGTGGATGGATATGGGCAAGTAGATGGATGGATAGACAGATGGACAGAGTGACAGATGGATGGAAGATAAATCAATGAACTGCAGTCAGCCCTTTGGGATGAGGAAGGCCAACATTTTAAAAGATGTGGACAGTTAGTTTTGCTCAGTCATGTGTTCTAGAACTCTGCGGTTGTTTGCCTAACATTCCATTAGACCCCACTCATCTGAACTCTAGCACTGGCATGGGAAGATTTTTTTTCTGGTTTTACTTCTGTGGAACTAAGATTAGGCCCCTGAGTCCAATCCAAGGTCCATATAGTCCCTAAGACAGAAATGCAGTTGTTGGAAATGGACCTTTAGCAATTTCACTTAAATACTGAATCTTGTAACAGAGCTCTGCAGGGAAAATAGAGCAGATACACTGGAGATGTGGGAACATGTGTTTCAGTTGGGGGCAGAGAAAGCCATGGTGACAGACTTCAGCAGGGTGTGCACCTCCGGTCTATGAACTGACACCACAGGCCAAATCTGGCCCTCTACCTATTTCATAAAAGACATTTTATTGAAATATGGGTTCTGTCAATCATGTGTGTACTGTGTAAGGCTGTTCTTGCACAATAACTGAGTCAAGTTATTTACTATCTGCCCCTTCACACACCAAGGTTTTCAGATTCTGTTGCAGGCTCTTGAAACATACACACACACATACACACACACACACACACACACACACACACACACACACACACACACACAAGCATCAACAATAGCAGCAAAAATGAAGAAAAATGGTACTAATGTTATCAGGGTTAGGAAGAATCTTTTTTTTTTTTTTTTGCCTGATATTAAAAAAAAAAAAATCACAAAACCAATTACCTCAGTACTTGATACCTGCTTAGAGGCCTCTTGTCAATAATATCTACTCTTGCCTGAACTCTTGAACCAGCCAGCTACTTCCTTCATTACCACTGCATTGAGGATTAGCAATCAGTGGAAAAGCTACAGAAAACAAATTTTTTTTCCACTCCATTTTAAAAGAAAAATCAGAGAGGTACACACTGAATGCAGCAGCGCTACAATAAATGGGAACTCTGCATGCCTTGTAAAATGGTCTAGATCTCATTAAATGATTTCTGGGCTATTATCCTTGGGGCTCAGCAATGGATTTGAATGGACTCTCCAGTGAAAGCGAATGTTTAAGGTAGCACTCTTTTGAAAGGAAATAGCATATTGGAATCAGAAAAGATGGAGACTGATTGTTAAGAGAACTGATTTGAAATTAAGAGTGCCATTTTCTGTCTTTAGGCTTTGCCATGGATAGTCCCTCACAAATCCTTTAACCCTCCTTACATCTTACTTCTTAAACCCACTAAATGGAGAAAATCACACCCATCTCCTAATCCTTTCCTCTTTGCTCCAAACCAGTGATTTGGAAAGGATGCACACAGAGCACTGCTGGGAGCTTCTTCTAAGGAGCCCCTCACAGGTAAATGTCTGCTGTTTTCTCCAGTTCAGGCCGCTCTCCAGGGAAGTAGAACCCACAGGGAATATGAACACGGCACAGTGCAACAAACTTCAAAGGTTCAAGGGTAAACGGCGAATCAACTCCTTCAGAAACTGTTCGAGTGTAGTCAATCAAGAATGGAACACTATCCTCAGATTAAACTCTTTTAAGAGATGAACTTCAGTATCTTCCTCATGAGGCTAAGCAAATGCATTCTTCTATCTGCCTGAACAGCTTTATCTCGAATTTAGGTTGGATATTCAACGATGTGGCTCACTTTCTCCAGCCTTGATGAGCAATGTAGCTGCGGGGTCCAATAGATTCTTATTTCTGATCATCACTTTCTTTGTTGCAGCCAATGCTAAGGCTAAGTCCTTGGCTTTTATTTTAAGTGTGGCGCTTTCTCTGTGAAGCAGAAATCTACAACCTTAGAACCATAGGGCATCACCCTGTGACAGCTGGATATCAGTGTGATATGTGCCTGGCCCTCCTCCTGTTCCTCCCCACCCCATCTCATTCTTGTTTTGTTTTATATTTTGAGACAATTTCTCTGTGTAACAGCTCTGGCTGGAACCCCCTTTATAGACCAGGCTGGTCTCAAACTCACAGAGATCCACTTGCCTCTGCCTCCTCCCAAGTGCTGGGATTAAAGGTGCGCACTATCACTACCTGGCTCTGTTTCATTCTTACGTGACTATAAATCAAAAGCTCCACCTCCACATACTGACCAATTAGACAAGGGGTAGATGACCAATCAGAGATAACAATTTCCAGGATGAAAGTACAAAGATGAAGAAGAGGGAGAAGAGAGGGAAAAAGTGACCGACTTTCCATTGGTCCACATAGGCTCCAAATGAGCAGTGGTCACCTTTCTCAAGCTAGAGGCTGCTGGGAAACAAAGCTAATACTGGGAAAAGCAAAGTTGGAAGTAAAGAGAGAAGACACTGACTTGTGACCTCACTGTGCCTCTAAATCCAACCCTGATTGAAGCTGCCGCAAACTGCACTTTTTAAGCTAAGTTTCCAGCTGACACTGGTCCGTTGTTTGTTTCGCTCTCCACCTACATCTTCTTGATCACTACAGCAGACACACAACTAAAGTCATCTCATTTACCTTCACAGAGTGATGACAGGAAGGCAGTGGTTGGCTCAGGGAATATCACCCCGTCCCAATGTCACAGCTCACTACATACAATGAGTCAGGAATGTGAAAGGCAACCTTAGGTATCACTTACAGTGAACACTAATTTGTGATATGGAAGGGTTGCCCTTTGTCAACAGCCCCATTGAATGGGCAATTACTACATTTGTTTTTAGAGCTGGGTGAGGAAATAATTTAGAATAATTCAGAATGCATTGACTATAATTGCATCCAAGTACAATTTTTGTAGTAGGAGAACTTCACATCTTTTTAAACTTTGGGTATTTTTCATCTATTTATTTCTATTTTCTGAAAATCTAGAATTTCTGTCTGTTTTTATGACACTTTAACATTTTCTGTCCAAGTTCTCTCTCTCTCTTTTTAATTGAAGATATTTTTTCATATAATATATTCTGATTACAGTTTTCCCCTCCCCCACCTCCCTCACCCTGCAGCCCTATACACAGATACTCTTAAGTGTCTCCTATGTCATCACTGAAGCTGTTATTAATGTCTTAGCCCAAAGCTAATTCAGATCTCTTTCTGAATCTCAGAGCTCAGATCTGCTTTCTGCTTGGCGTGAACTTAGTAGAATAATGATCCATATTAAGGATATGGATATATCAGTCCTGTGTTCTTCAGAAGGCTCACTAAAGGAAAATCCCCCCTAGCATTATAGCAGTCTACAATACAAGAGCTCTGTACACACATTCAGTAGTAATAATGACACCAATGATGACTAGGTAATTGGGGCACTTTCAGCTAGAGCCCATAGAAGTAAGCCTTCAAGATATATTGGTGTCCCAGGTTTGCATCCTCTTCTAACCATTCCCTTTGGCCTTTTTAATACATGGTGAATCTGGAAACAGTGGTCTGGCTACTCTATATTTCCCCTGAAGCGCTGAGAGATGATCAGAAGCAGTATAGTGGTTCATTTCTCCTGAGAGCTGTCTCACCCCTACCCTCCCACTGAAGCCTAAACTTGTAGAGCTCAGTGTACCAGAAAGCCTTGTTTTCCCTCACTCCCTTCATCCACATCTGACCTGGCCCCTAAAGTCTTGCATCTGTAAGAACTCGAGACTTGTGCTCTCTCTTGACTCCTCTATCCCACAATGTTCCTCTTCTCTCCAAAATCCTCAGGAAGGAAGGCTCCATGGCTCATTGTGGACAACTGGTGCCACACTTCTTTGTGCTGGTTAAATGTGGCTTCCCATCTCTCCAACCAGACTGCAAGATTCTCAGGGCAGGGACAACTTTTTGTATAGGTTTGTCCTTTGAGTCCAGTCCCAGGCTATACAGAATAAACATTCTACAGTCATTTGTTAAATTATCTGTGTAAATATGCTTCTTTTTTAAATGTGTATTTCTTTATTTTGGGTGTTTGTATGTACATGTGTAAGTGCATGTGCTTGTGTGTGAGTGTGTATATGAGACTAGAAGTCAGCACCACATATATCCTCAACCACTTTCCACCTTTTCTTTATCTGTTTGTTTTTGAGTCTGGGGTCTATCACTGAATCTGAAGCTTACCAATCTGACAAAGTAAGCTGGCTAGCAAGCTCCAGAGATCAACTGTGTTGGTCTCCCAATGCTAGGATTATAGGTGAGTATTACCATGCCCAGCTTCAATAGGTTCTAAGGCTCAAATGCAATTCCTCATGCTTATGTGGCAAGCATTTTATTAACTGAATCTTCTCACCAGTGCCTGATTACATTTCTTTTTTAACATTTTTAGAAGAATTTCATACATATGTACTGTTTCTATATCATTCCCAACTACCCTCTACGCCCTCCATCTCCTCCCATGCTCCACTCCCTTTTGAAATCATGATTTCTGCTTTATTACCATTACACACACATGAATTTAGATAGATGATAGATAGATAGATAGATAGATAGATAGATAGATAGATAGATAGATAGAGATAAATAGATAGATAGAAATACAGTCCACTGAGCTGTTTAGTGCGGCCATATTTATTTGTACTTAGGGATGACCACTTGGGATTGGGTAGCCTGCCAGGGGGCTAACCTCTGGAAAAGACTGGCTCTCCTTCTTTCAGCAGTCATTAACTGCCTGTAGCTCTTCATCTAGGGATGAGGCTTTGTGAGATTTCCCCATCCATGCTGTGATATCAACTGGTATTGTTTTTCAAGTCCTATTTGGGGATTTCTTTTTAAATGAAGCAATCCCCTCCTCCTCCTAAACATCATGTAATTTAATTCATGAGAGCTGTTACACAAGGCTGTGTTTGTGTGTCTGTGTCAGAGGGTATGATCACCCATAACCCAAACCACAAGAGTAGCATGGAAAGACTTATAAACATCAAATGCAAAATAATTTTTCTAAAAAAGCTCAGCATGTATTTGCATGTATTAATCCTGTTCTGTGTTTGGCGTGATGAGACTATGTATGTTTGTCTGTATGTACACCACTTCGATATGCCTGTTGAGTTTTGCAGAAAACAGCACAGTGACTACAAACCAGGCAGTCTGGGTCCATGCTCCAGTTCCTCTTAGTGCACTGTAACTCTGCACAGGCCACTAAACTCCTGTCCTTCAATCCATGTCTGCACACTGGGCCACTAAAGTCAGCCCTGTTTCTCAAATGTTATTCAAAAGAACTAGGTGTTTTGATACAATAAAAGGCTGCTTAGTGGACTCAGATGATCCATGGCTTCCTGTGAAGAATTGATCTAATTAGTGGCCTTCTTGGAAACTTACACCTCTGAAAGTGTGGTAATATGGAACAAAGAACACTAAAAAAAGAATTCAATGGTTTATGACAGAAGCATCACATGTGTTGGGTTTGCCTAGATTCCTAGGTAATGGTACTAAAACACAGGCAAGACCATGAATATGCTGAATGACCTCATTAAGCCAGGCTCATCAGTCAAATTCATTAATACAGCCATAAATAGCTACCATGTCACAGAGTGTATTCTGGGTGTATTTTAAAATTAATTATTCATAAGCGATCACGACCAGTGCATATTTACATGTTAGGGGCTAAACACAAGGTCGTTGACACCTGTTAGATTTGAATGAGGTCCTTTATGTAAAGTCTAAAACAGTTATAAATATTTTAACCAGTTTGGGTAATAGCCTAGGGATCATGAAAGAGGGAACTCAGATCAAACCTAGACCCTAAAATGGCAAATAACACTGCAGGTATCCTAGAATAAATGAGAGAAAAATCCCACTGTCTAGGCCATAACGCACATAGAGAAGGACCAGAGACTAGACAATGAGGGTGATGCCCACTCTTATTTACGAGAACATCCATTTGCCAGGCTCCATCCTTGTTCAGATCCTTATGTGATGTTCAATCTGTTCTGAGAAGTCAGTGCCCGGGTCTGTGCTCAGGGGAGCTACAACCCTTCTGTCTTCTCCCAAGCTGTATATGCTCAAGAGTTATTCATCCATGCTTACTGACCACCCAACCCTCCTTGTGAGGAGACAAGCTTAAGAGGCATACTGAACGTGTTGGCAGGGACATTTCCTGCAACCTGGATTGCTGTGCTGAAATGCATGGAGGAGCTGGGGAGATGGCTCAGCTAGCAACAGTCCTCATTGTCTAAGCAAGAGGACCTCAGTCTGAAACCATGGAACTCATGTGGTAAAAGAAAACCAGACATGCCACATGCCTGAATACCAAGCATTAGGGGCAGGAAGGCATACAGAGGAAGGCAGAGTCTAGGAGCTTGCTGGCCAATCACATTACTCAAATGTCAAGCTTTGGGTTCAGTGAAAGACCCTTTCTCAAAAAATAAGGTTGGAGCAGTTTCCTCCTCTGGCCTCCCCAGGTACGTGCAAGACCACCTGCACCTACACATGCATAAGCATATACACAGTGCACATATACACAAAATATTTGGGAAGAGAGAAGGGGAAGAGGAGAAGAAGGGCAGAGCAAAGCCAAGCCAGAAATAACCAGAATATCACTGAGCAGTTGTCTATTTATTTTAAAATACTAAATTGACAAAGATTAGATACAACCCAATGTATACTGTGACTATTTAATATATGTAGATTTCTGGATTATTTCTCAAATTAAACAAAATCCATCACTACCACCCATGCTGTGCATGAAATTCCAGAACATTTTTCATCTCACAACTCAAAGTGTGTGTGACCCTTGACCGGCATCTCCCCATTTTCCTGCCCCTGTCCTGGCAGCTGCCACCTGGCTCTCTGCTCTTATGAGTTCAAATTTTTAAGATTCATGGAGTATTTATTATTCTGTTTGGCTTATTTCATTTAGCACAAAGTCCTCCATTTTCATCCATTTTGCCACAAATGGGGATTTCTTTTACCTTACAGCTGAGAAATAGTCCATTCGAAAGATGAACCACAATTTCTATATCTACTCATCCACCAGTGGGAACTTCCACTGCTTTGGTACCTCAGCTACTGTGAACAATGCAATGTATGTCACCGTAAATAAACCTTAGTGCAGCTGTTCAAGGGAATACTTCACACAAACGTTAAAAAGAAAGAAGTATAATTTTATATCGACAGGCCTAAAGTAATGTCCTATGAGAAAAAAGGGGGAGGAAATGCAAACTACACCGTAGAAATCATAAAAGGATTCATTTATTTCATGCCTACATGTTTACACACATACATGTATACACACACAGAGACAGACATATGTAACTACGAATCTATACACATATAATCTTCTGTAGATAGAGGACATCCAAGATCGTTACATACTAACTTGTGACAATGATTGCCCCTGATTGACAGGACTCTGCCTGGGAGCTGAGGTGGAAAGAGGCCTTTCACAATTGCATCATGTATGCAGAAATGCATAGTCCCTCCTATTCCTTTGTTTCTCCAATTACAAACACCTACAAAGGCATTCCTTTGAAAAGTTACTAGGCCCTCTTCCCTTGTCAGACCTTCCAATATCCTAACCACTCTCACTGGTAAATATTAACCAAACACTTCAACACTTCACAAACATATGATTGGGACACACACACACACACACACACACACACACACACACAGCCGTATTATTTTCCTCATTGATGCCTCACTTAGAGGACTGAGCTTGTTGAATCTCTTTCTACATGTGAACATGTCTTTGGGAAGATCCTCTCCCAAAGTGCATGCATGATCTCATTAACAGAAAAGAAAGAAAACCATCACGATTAAATTCAGTTACACTTGCCTGTCTGTCTTCTATTAAAGAAGTCTGATGTGAATCAATAGAGGGTCTGCCTTCAAATCTCTCAAGAATTTCTGTGGTCTCTGAAATGTATCAAGCCCTGATCATAACTGCATACTCAATATTGTCCTAACAATTTAGAAAATCTACCTTTTCTGGGAGTTCCTACAAAAATGTGAAAGCTGATAAAGTACAAGCCACATTTATAGAGGACAATATCCTGTTTTACAAGTGCTAGACCAAGCATGGACAAAAAAGATTGCATTTAATTATCACAATACCCTGGGTTGAGAACCCAGGAGTCAGAGTCAGGGGTTTACACTTAGAGGCTTAAGTAGTGAGGAGAGTTCTAAGGACCAGCATGGAGCATGGAGAAGGCTTCAGGAATGCAGCCATGCAGAGGCCTCTGCTTATGCCTGAGCAGCTTTTAGCTAGTCTTGAGGTGAGATGGGCCTTACCCGGGGATGCAAGATTACCTTGGGAAGCAGGCATGATCTGGGCTAGAAAATCTTCATGGGCTGAGGGCATGCATACTCCTTTGCCCAACTCCCAGAAACTGAAGGCAAGAAAGCCCACCTTAAAGGGCCGATCTTGTGATGTACTACAATGTCCCTACCTTCACAATTCTAACATCCAAATCCTAAAACAAGGACCCGGCCACTGGGAGAAACTGAATTACCAAATCAAGGTAAGCCAGAGGTACAGAACTTGATTCCCAAGGATCCTCACACCTCCCAGCCATGTCAACTTCCCAAACTGAATGTCCACTTGGGGAGTCAAATTCAAGTACCATATTTCACTTTTAACACCTGAATTTCACTTACCCATGGAAAGGGAGAGGAGAAAGGCTCTCTTGAATCTAACCTTAAAAAGAAACTATCAACAGAAAACATCTGCAGTAAACACTGAAGAAAAACGTCCCTGATAATCAAGGTTCCATTGCTTTGTAATTACCAGCTACCTGTGCCCTGCACAGACACCTCTACTCTTTTTGATGAGTTTGATTCCAAATGCATGCTCTAAAAAACAAGCCAAAGCTATTCTCCGTTTCCACTCTCCATGTCCGATAATAAACTACCAAAAATAGAAGCATCACAGCATAAACTGGATGGGAGAAGGCACATTCTGGCTCAGAGAGGAAGAAAATAAAACAGGATGGGGGAAACGAAAGAATCTGCTTAGTGTACAATGCTTCCAATCAAGGAATGATGGGCATCCAATCTTGGATCCATCAGTTACCCTGTAACCTGGAAACCCTGGACATGTTCTTGAAGCCTGTGTGCTGTGTGTATAGATCCCCATAGAATCATGAAAATGAGAAAGGTCATGATGTAAACACTCAGTATTTAGCATTGTCCACATACAAAGTGAGACAATCAGTAGATCACTGGTTGTCTCAGGGTTATTGTCTGGGATGCTGTTACAATCAGCAGCATACCCAATCCCACTAATATGGCACAAAGACTTGGCAGGATGTGGACAGAGTTTTCCTGAACTTTCTGCAAAGCAGATTGTCTTATAAATGCCTCTGCTTTCTTATTTTTAAAAACATGCTTTAAAATCCTCCCCCAAGTTATCTTCTCTTGTATGTCATGACCTCCATGGTGGCCCCCAAGAAGACCCAAGCTCTTGCTCATTACCAGTGTATAAACCTCAAACATACTTTAAGAGTATCCTCACTTTCTACTCCACATTCTGAAGCTCAGTAAAGCTGCATGGCCTGCTATCTTCAGGAGTTAAGAATGGGGAGGGACTGCATTGATGCTTCCTGATCTGCTGGGGAAGGTACGGTTCCTGGATCTGCTGGCCCACAGAGTTCACCTTAGCAATGTTAATTTGACGCACAAGCCTTTGAAGCATTGCAAGCCCTGGGGTCTCTGTGTGTGTGGAGAGGTCATGACAGCATTAGCAATGGCCCTGGGGAGAACAGTGCTGCTGTGTGGGCCTCAAGCAATCTATCCCATACTCCTCATCCAGAGAACTTTGTCAAGAATGCTGATTCTGCTAACTCAGATTCTTTGGAATGGCAGAAGCTTCATGCTTACTCAGGTTTCAAATCATTGTGTTTCAACCAAACTCTGAAGTCTTTCTCTGGGATGATCCAATGGCCTTGCTCAAAGTAAAGAGACATGCTTTCCTATATAGTGCTGTCAATCACTACTTCATTACTATACCCATCTAACTCCTGACATTTGCCTCTACATTCCTCAAATTTTCACTTAATAGTTAATGAATGCTTTGATGAATGTTGGAAATGTATATCCTATGAACGTCCCTGGAGATAATTATTTTCATTCAACAAACTACTATCTGCCCATTCTGTGTAGATATGTGAGGGACTAAGAAACAGAAGCTAAAGCCAATCTTGCAAGACCTCACTGTAGGCCCTCCATCTGTCTTGGCTGAAAAGCTCCAGAAAAATTCTGTATTTCCTACTGCCTGCATCTCTAAGACATCTGTAGTCCAGTCATATGTCTCAAAGGATGACATCGCATCTCTGTCCTCTGCAACAGTATTCTTATGTCCAACACCAACCCCACCTCTGGTATCACATCCTCTCTATCCAGTATGACATTCCTCAGCTGATTAGGAAGGATTAATTCCTTTCCTGGATCCATAGAGATAATTCTATAGCCTAATGTTTACAAAGTTTGGGGCATTTTGAGGGGGGTACCTCTATCTTCAATGACTTGTAACCAATTCCCTGACCTCAATAAATCCTGGGGGATTTATGAACATCTTGTCAGTGTCTGTACACAAGGGGGAAAAACACCTTTTTGGGGAAGGGGGGTAAACTCCAATGTAGAAAGCAAATGCACACCACAGTCCACTGGATTACTCAAAATTAACATGCATCAGAATGATTGAAACCACATAATGACTAGGTGGAGAGTTACAGAGCAGCACCTGTTCTCTGTTTTCAGTTAGCACAAGAGATGGGAATCAACAAAGGTCCACATCAGGCCTGTGTTGTCTTCAAGGCCAAGGCTAGAAGCTCTAGAGCAAACCAAGAATAGGCACATCAACTGTTTTAGCTATCAGGGATGAATCAGGAAGGTGAGGCCTGACTGGATTTGTATATCTCTTTTACTGGCATTTATAAGAAATACTTGTCTCTTTCTGTTTCTTTTCATTTATAAAAATTTCCCACCACCTCCCATAAACAACATCCTACCCCAGCTTTTTCCTTCTCCCTCCATCAGTACCCCATCACAGGGGCACAACCCAGTTGCTCATGCAGTAGGCCAGCTTGAGTATGATAGGTCCGGGGATTCCCTGTCTCCATGTGAATGGAATCCTCCATTTGGTTGCCATGACACCATGGATTAAGGGATTAAGGAATCCTTCCTTCTACATCCTTCACTGCAAGTCAGGAGAGCAACGTTTCTGCAAGACAAGCTGATCACAGTGCTGGCCAAAACTCTATCCTGAACACTGTCCTAAAAGACCCGATGGTCTCAACAGGTGAGATCACAATCATGGACTTTTAAACTATGTCAGAAGGTGTGTGGGCTAGATAGTTCAGCAGAATGGAAATGTGCTGGCCACCAAGCCTGATAACAAGTTTGACTGAGTTTGATCCCTGGAACCCACATAGTGGAAGATAATCGCTCCCACAAGTTATCCTCTGACTGCTACAGGTGTGTGATGGTATGCACATGCGCACACCACCCCTCACACACAGAGAGAAGAATGAACGAATGAATGATAAATAGATGTAAAAATTTGTGTCTGAAGAACACATCCAGTGCTCTTTTTCATAAAAGAATTATTAAGTGTGGCCAACAAAAGGAACCATCAGCATAGCCCTTCTGGTGCTCAAGGTGCAGTCATGGGTCAACAGTGCCCATCTGGACCATGGTTCAGAGAGAAAGGATCTACTGACTACTCCTCCCCTGGCTGAACTCAATATTCCCATGATGCTGAATAAAGCAGAGGAGATGTGAGCTGTAGGAATGACTTGTCTTTGTATATTAACAGGAGGCTCCTGACACCCCTAAAGTCATCTCTCTGGATTAATAACCAATGAAGGTCTGGCTTTGACAGATGAGGCACCCAGGTGAGATGGTAAGAGATCTGAGTCTTGAGTGTAATGCTAGTCCTGCCTCCAGTCTATGCCCTGGACAGAACACTTCTCATGAGCAGTGGCTTCTGCATCTGAACAGTGTGGTACTCTGAACAAAAACAGTCCTCAGGCCTTTTTAAAAGTGACATTATTCACCACTTAGAGGGACCTCTGACCCAGCTCTCCTGAGTGGTGCAGGGTAAATTACAGCTACTGAAAATTGAATTCTCAAAACATGCCTCCCACTCTTGCCCAGAGAAGTCCCAGACAAGTGCTTCACCCCAAAACAGACAGCTCACCCCCATCCACCCTAAGTGAGGGATGTATGTAAGGGCACAGGTGTATGTGTAAGGGCACACTGATAGAGGAGAAATGAGATTCCACATCCACCCTAAGTCAGTTGTGTGTAAGGGCACCCTGGCACATGGAGGACTGAGAATCCACATTCAGAATCAGAGCTAACTTCTCACCACAGCTGCCCTTCCTCGAATGTCTCGCTTTCAGAAGATGAGGCCTTCCTTTGGCCACACCAGGCCAAGGCACCACACGTCAGCATACCCTAAAACTGCAGCATGCAAGGCTGGGGCTGGCTTGTCCCATCAAACGCTTGACATGGAAGCAAGAAAACCTGAACTGGATCTCCAGCACCCACATAAAAAGTGAGGCTCAGGCGCATGTGCCTGAAATCCCAATGCTACAGAAGCAAAGACCAGCAGATCCCCGGAGCTCACTGAACAGTTGGGCTAGCTGGGTCGGAAGGCCCCAGGATCAGTAAGGGACTGAAAATTAAGGTAGAGAATTGAAGAAGAAACCTGATATCAACAACGAGCCTCCAAATGTGTGTACACACATGTGCACATGTACCTTCACACACATGAACACACACACACACACACACTGCTCAAAGGAAAAGACTGATGACGCCACTGAGACTCTTCTCCCTGACTGGCTGATGTCATGACTGTGTGTGTGGTGTGTGCTGGAAACTGCAGACTTCAAATCAGTCCACACACCCTTGCTTCCTGTCAGCCTCATCCTGGAGGTCCAGGCCTGGAAATCTTTTCCCCAGGCCTCATGTTTATGTTCTCTGCTTGTTCAGTGTCCAGATCATCAGCACATGATGCTTAGCTCAAATGGGAAGGATGCAAGGGTGATCAGCTGGAAGGGTCCTAACTCACAGGTGTGAATGTCCTGTGGTGAAGACTGACCAATCATAACAGGCTCCTCGGATAAAACAGGGTGCTGCAATAAATAACCACTATGGTAATGGAAGTCTGAAGGGTGATTTCTAAACTAAGACATCCTGAACACTGAGAAGATAAGGTGCTCCAAGAACAAAGAATGTGTGCAAAGGCCCTGAGGCAGGAATGACTGACAGACATAATTCAAGGCAGATCTGGTCTGCATGAAGAGCCAGATACATAGCAAATGGATATTTCCATGGAAGTTAGAAGGGGTAGAGACATCAACACAGGCAGAGAAAGAGCCCTGAAGACCACGTCAGCAGAGCTGTCAGCAAGACTTCCAGGAGAAGGGGTATTTGAGCTAAACTGTAAAACTTAGGTAGATTCCACAGAGGCCGGAGAAAGGAGCCTGGTGTGTAGGGACCACATGGCTTTCTTAGAAATGTGCCGGTTCACCTGCCTGGAGCTTCAGGTAGGAGGAGCGGCTAATGGAAAGTGAATAAGGGCTGGACTATGAAGGCATTCTTACCAAAGAAGGAAAATCAGGGAGCCAGAGTTTCCCCCAAGTAGGAAGAACAAGGAAGCATTAACTGGACCAGGAGCCATTTTTTTTTATTTTGTTTTATGTACATAGGTGTTTTGCTTACATATATGCCTGTGCACCAGGTGCATGCCTGGTACCTATAGAAGCCATAAGATCACACAAGCTGCCCTGGTGATTCCCGTCACTGCATATCAAGGCCATGCTGCTGAGGGCTGGCTACCTCACTGTAACTCTCAGGAATGGGCTGGAAGCCCAAACTGTGGACCAGCAGGTAACCAAGGATGTGTCAGAATCCCACCCACATTTGATAGCTGGGAAAGGCAGTCATGGAGGGGATTTGAGAGAGGAGAGAAGAGAGAGGGAGCAGGGGAAATCTGGGAATGAAGCACACACCATTGGCATGGGCAAGCTCTGGGTTGCACTGGCATTTTCTTCCAAGAATAAAATAGAATTCCTGCTTCTGTGCTCCTGCCACAGTGAACAGTGACGTGGAGCATATCACATGCTGCTGTGAGCTGCCCACAGCCGGCTGGCAGAAGCTACAGTTGGCAAGTGCTGATTCATAAGGCCCTCAGCTATACACGCACATGCTTCTGTGCCAAGGCTGGGTACACACGAACACGCAGGCACACACAGCCCACTCCTGGACAGCTCCTCCCTGTTTAGCTTCCAGTCTGTGGGCTGCTGGACCATGCTCTGCACTACATAAAGATCTATCTCCCATATCCACCTCTGCAACTCTCTTAGTCAGGACTAAGATGAAGGAGGCAGCCCTGGACCCTGTTTTGAGGATACTGACGGAGGACCAAGAGGTAAAACGCAAGACACCCAGTCAAATCTGAATTTCTGATAAACAACACATTTATCTTCATTTTCATTTGCTGAAGCCAGAGATGTTGTTACTGATGGTGCAAGTGTACAGCTCTCTCTTGCCTTTCCTCCCCTGAAGCTGCAGGTGAGGGTGGGGATGGCATGGCAACTAGTCAGTAGGATTGCTAGTACTCCTGTTGATAGATGAAGCAGCTGAGGCCTAGGGCTTGCCTGAGGACACACAGCTAGGAAGTTCTGTCTAGGACCAAGGCTTGGACTCCAAAGTCAGTATCCTCTGGAGATAGGCAATAGAGTCCAGGGGTGACAACGAGCCAGTGAGCTCTCATATCCAAATTCCTGTTTTCAGTCTGAAACCTGGTACTCTTTCTCTCCTGGCCTGGTTTTGTGTGGTAGCCACCTCACACCGCAGGCTGTCTTGGCCCCAGTGCCCACATTCAGGTGAGAACTGCACACAGACCCTTCCTCCTTAGTATGTGTTCATATTTCCAGTGGCCTTTCCCAGGCATTTCAGTGTGGGTTGTCACATACAGAGAAGAAACAGGTTGTCCATCACTAAAGAAAACACAGCCACTGGAGTCTTAGCACCTAGTTTCTGGAAAGGGCTGCCTGGAGATGTTAAGATGAGGTAAAAGACCCAAACAGTTCCTAAAGTACATCAACAATATCTCCTTACCCAGACCAATCAGGCTGATGAATATTGAATTCCGAGTCATGGGCACTGACCTTAGACTAGCTGAGCAGAATGTCTTGGTGATGGGAAGATTTGAGACTGGAATAGATGAAGGCATAAAATGGGGGCATGGGTGAGGGAGGATGAGCAAATGCGTGAACACTTGGATGGATGGATGGATGGATGGATGGATGGATGGATGGATGGATGGATGGATGGATGGGGAGATTGGTGGCTAAATGGGTAGGTGGGCTGATGCACGGGGAAGGGATGAGCTTGCAAACCTAAAGGAGATCACTAAGTATCTGAAATTCCTCCAAGGAGTGTGGGTCTTTTCTATCGTGTTCAATGAGAGGTTTTAAAGACAGGGAGAGAAGCGAAGGCTATAGGAACCAGATAGATAGAGAAACATAAACAGAGAGAAAGAAAAACAAATGTGTAGAAATGCTGCAGCGTGGCCTTCTTAACTCAGTGGCTCTGTCCAAGGTTCCTGAGCATCCCTGGCTGTTACAGTAGCACAGACATGGCCATGGGGATACTAGATTTTCATCTGTATGATTTACTGGCTGTGGGTGGTATGGAGCTCACGACAATCAGTTATTTGTCACGTTCTGCATCCAGGAGGCTGGGACAAGGGTGAGTCAGGAGGGTGAAGTCACTGTAGTCTGAGTCTGCAGCAGCTGGTGGGTCCCCTCCAACACCTTCTGTACCCCAGCCCCCAACCCCAAGATGGTCACCACGGCTCCACACCCAAAACACCACATCCTCAAACTGAGACACAGAGAGTACTCCCACAATGCCCACGCATGCCTGCAGGAAAGCTAGACTTCTGCTTGGAGCCTCATTTTCTACTCTCTAACCCTGATCTTCACCATAACGGAGACACTGATGGGATAGGGGAGGCTGTGCGAGGGATCATGGCCATGTCCTTTAAAAGATACTTGGGCCACCTCTGCCTGCTCCTCCCTACCTTCACCCCATTCCAGTATGCAAGAACTCACAGCCATGGGCAATAAGGTGGTGACCATAAATGGGTCTGGAAAGAGGAGACACTAATCCCCAAAGAGGAAGGTGAATCAGCAAAGGAAGCCAAGAGAGCAGATACAAAATCTATCCCACCTCACTAGAGACTGCCTCACCCCTTAGGGGACAGACCATTTACTGAAAACTACTACACACAGACAGGTCTTTGTATATATGAGAACATGCTTTGGGGTTAGAATTAAGAAAATGGTCAGGGTTTGAGGCAATATACTAAGGAAATTACTAAGGGAGACATGGATGAGCTGAGGAGCTTGTGATTTGTGACTCAAACACAGACAAGAGATATGATGTGATGTGATGTCACCACATACAGGTGACACTTGCAGCTGCTGCCTCTCCATCCAGACTGGGCAGCCAGAGTCAAGCCCACACTCATTGGTACCATAATCTCTCTAAAAAATAAAGCACTTGTAGATGGTGTCAGATACTTCTGTATAGTAAAAGGATTTGTGGGCCAAAGGGACCCCAGAAGGATTGATAAGCCAATCTTTGGACATAGATAATTGTCCCTACTTTGTGTCTTGCAGACAAAGTCAGTTTCTCCCCTGAACTCCCACAGTGCTTACTTCTGGTCTCTTTGAGGGCTTAATGAGCTGCATGCCCACTTGATTGCTTCTCCATCACTCCCACTATTTATCAATGCTAATGCTTATTGATGATTTCCTAAACACCCAGCACCACGTTCTTTACAAGTACTAGCTCATGCAATGCCCTGACAATCATTTAATATTTGTATTATAATCACTATCATTTTTCAGATGAGATATATGAGTAATAAGAGAAGGGTAGACAGGGTAGAGCAGGCTCCCATCTGAGTGCTGCAAGAATTAGGGATGAACTTCATTGTCTCTTACTCCACTATTAGCTCCTGTGAGTGCCACCCAGTGAATACTTGATAAATGATAAGCAAATGGAAGAAAAGGAGAGAGTGAATAAGCTTTTCTGACTTTGTGGCACTATTACAAAGGATGCAACCATGTCACAAACTAAAGACAATACATGAAGCCGATGAAAATAACCATTAACAGTTGACAAGGGCTCCATTTACTGGCGCATGGCAAGTCTACTCTATGAATGCCATCACCTTTAATTATGAATTAAAGGTGGCTTCCATGATTCCAGAGGCACAGCTGAGAAATGGAAGCCCACACTCCTTGATTTGTCCAGGGTTCTCCCTGGAGAGAGACAAGAATAAAGGGCCTGGCCCCACAGCTGACCTGAACCACTGGGAAGTCACTACCTTGGAACATGGAGCCTTCAATACCCAGCTCTTGTGTCACCTCACCCATGTATTATCCTAGTGGATTCTCTGTCTCTCTAGAACTTTCTACAAAACCCCAACATGAAATTCTGCAGGCTTTCCAAGGTTCTTTCTACAGTGAGAAAGTCCAGAGTTTGCTCTCATGTATTTCACACTGAACCCTGAGCCTAGCATGGGGAAGGTACTTAGAAGGCACATGCTGATGGAGCAAGCTGGTTGCCCATCAGTTGTCCAGTGAGATTGATAAGGATTGTGGAGGAACCCTTTCCAGAGCTTGATGGCTATCAGGTTTGATAAGCTTGTCTTCTCTGAATTCTAAGGGTAGGCACCCCATAATTACCATATCTAGCTTCTCCATCTCCCTCCAAGCAGCCATTGACTAAACAAGTAACAAACACCAGCTGACACCAGCAAAACACCCAAGAGGCACCAGCAGCAGAATGTCAAGGCAAACAAGAGGAAGCACCCTTCACCCCTGCTTACCTCCCTAGTCAGGTCTCATGCAGAGGACAGACTCTGCTCAGAAGCTGCATGGACCCACCAGGTAGTTCTCAGCTGGCTCTTCTTCCCACAAAGAAGAAGTGTGAAGACCTGTCAGGCATCTGGGGCTCACTCTAGGCACAGCTTTGCTGAATCCAAATCATGGAGAGGCATCTACATTCTGGCCCTAACAAGGCTAGTGGTTCCTAAGGACTGAGGCAAACACAGGTTTACTCTGTCTTAGTCAGTGTTCTATTGCTGTGAAGAGATGCCATGACCATGGCAACTCTTATACAAGAAAGCATTTAATTGGAGCTTGTGGTGGTATGCAAGTAGGCATGAAGCTAGTGGAGCTGAGAGCTCTACTTCCGGTCTGCAGGCAGCAGAGACAGACAGATAGACAAAAAGACATTGGGCCTGGCCTGGGCTTCTGAAACCGCAAAGCCCAACCCCAGTGACACACTACCTCCAACAGGATCATACTTACTCCCAAAAAGGCCACACCTAATAGTATCACTCCCTGGTGACTAAGCATTCACATCCATAAGCCTATGGAGGCCATTCTTATTCAAGCTACCACACTCTCTTAGTTACTGTTTGGGTACTGGGCCCCACATCATCAAAGCTTTCTCCTCCTGAGCCCTCTTCAGTTTTCTGGAGCCTTCAGTACACAGGCCCTTTGTTTCCTTGACCTGGTTGGCTCTTTACAGAAGGTGCTGAGAGAGATGCAGAATAAAGGCAACTGTCCCTAGTCCTAGAACATTTAGACCTTCCTCTGAGCTCATAGGAGACCTGTCCTGAAGCTTGATCAGATGCCCTGAGCAGGAAAATCCCCAGAACCCTGGCTAAGAGCCAGTGGCCTGCAAGTTGCTCATGACATCACAGGAGATAAGATGTAGTCTTGGCTATTCTTGGGAGCAGAAGGCAGAAGACTTCAGACACTGCCTCAGGAACATCTGCTCCCAATGTCACTGGCTTGTGTCAGGAACCCAGGTCCCTCCATCTCAACCTCACTACTGATACCAAATCTAGAGGATCTGAGATTCCTAACCCAGGCATCATTTTGGATGAATATTCTTCTGTAAGGATTCCCATTCTCCAAAGGCTTAGCAGCATCCAAATTGTGAACAAAGGTTTATCTCATACAATTTGTCCAACAACCTCTATCCAACTCCAGAACACATTGCAGGGCAGGGTGCACTAGCCAAATCACTACCTCTATGAGTTTGACTTGAGTCCCATAGTAGGGATCCTCCTGCCTGGAGTCACATTAGACCTAAAAGAACATTTTAAAATAACAGCTAACCTCCCAAATACTTAAGACCTCAGCTTTCTTCAGACTTCCAAAGATGCCGACAGCAGACAACCTTGTAAGGTACTTCTACCATTGTCTCCTTCCTACAGGAAAGGAGTCAAGGCCAGAGAAGCAGAGGAACCGGCCTTGTATTTGTTCATTCACAAAAGAACTATCAGGGACCTACTTAGGGGCCAGGCGTGCAAGGTGACCCCTCCTCCCCCCACCAAGTCACCCTGAAGATTTCTTCCAAGCAAACACGCTGCTCTCTGAAGAAGCCATTTCCTCTCCCATCTCTGTAGACATGACGAAGATCCAGAAGCTTGCTCCAGTGTTTCCCCTGCTATGCTATAACTGCCTACTTCTTCCATGCCCAACCCATCCAATCACTACACCCTGAGAGAACTGAAGACAAACCAAGCATTGTCTACAAGGAGTTTTCGTTCTGATGATGCAACGGAACACAAAAGACAAACTGGTAACATGAGCAATCTGAGACATACCAATAAGGAAGGGAAGCAGAGCTGAGGGATAAGTTCAATGTGCAGAAATTACACAGTTTAGCGGGTGCTACTGCAGCAGGCCTCACTGGGAAGGTAATTTAATACTAGAAAGAGGTGGGGGAATGAACCACACATCTCCATGGGTACAGAACATTTCATGGAGCAGGAACCATCAGTACAAAGCCCTGAGACTCTGGTGGTATGCCATGGAAAGACAAACTGGGTGAGGAAACATCATGAGGACAATAACTCTGCCTATCACCAGGTCACCACTCACAACAAGAAGTCAGGCTTGACTCTGATGAGCTCCCTCATGACTGATGAGGAGCACAGGGTCAGGAAGAGCTGATGATTTGGTAAAGTATGTATAGCGCAAGACTTTAAACCAGAGCCCAGAAAAAAAATTAACTTTAAGTATTCAACCCACCAATCAGGGCACCATGGCCTTTTCCTCCCATCCACTGCCTCTGGTAAGCCATTCTTTCTCACTAAAATAGGTGCGATGGCAACTGATTTTATATATATACACGCACACGTACATGAAGGCAAGCTTGGCTGTGTTCCGTGGGAGACACAGGGAACTGAGTCTCAGAGCTCCTCCATGTTGCAGTCAGGGATGGGGGAGGATGACGAAGATGTCTCTGGAGCCAGGAACCTGGGAGTGATGGTGGGTTCTCCTCTCTCCTCACCTCTGCAGCTGTAAAAAGCAGCCACCTCTCCAGAAAGTGGGTTTGTTTACTTGAAGAGAGTCCCTGGGCTGATTCCTAAGCATTTTTAGGCACACACTATAACACTACAAATAAAACTCACATTTCCCATCTTAAAGTGAGAAACACAGACCACAGAGTGGAGCATGAGTTACTTACACACACACACACACACACACACACACACACACACACACACACACACAACCAGAGCACATCTTCCCCAGAGAAAGAAATGTGGGAAACGCTCATGGCCGGGGACTTGGAGAGCATGCCATTGTTCCCTGCCTACCCTTCCCACTGTGAAAAGGCCTATTTTCAATCTGAAGGCTGGCCTTCTAGAAGGTATTTACTGTGGTCCTACCTTTGCCCACAGCTTGCTGTTGCTTCTCTTTATTTTTAGTGGAGTCCTGGCTGGCCCAGAACTCACTATGTAGACGTGACTAGCCTTGAACTTGAAACAGTCTTCCTGCCCCTGCTGCTCAAGTGCTAGGATTATAGGCATGCATCATCAGCTCATCTCAAATGTTTTTGATAACAGCTTTCAAGGGGTCTATTAACCTCACCAAGGGCTCACCTACAGTTTGCCTGCCTCTTCAGGGAGCAAAACGCAGACACAGCCCTCCAAGAAACTGGAGTCTACAGTAGTAAAGATGTCCCAAAGTCAGGGACCAAGGTCTCAGTGCAAACAACAGTAATAACTATAAAAGTCTACATTTCATCACTGTCTGTGGACCAGGCACTACCTGTACCACTCAGGAGCAATAGCTACCTTAGGCCTGACACAGTCCTGTGAGGAAGCATCAATGATCATCTGTTTATACAAATAAGATATTATGGTTTCCATCTGAATGTCAGCAAAGACTCCTGTTCAAAAGGCTGCTGCTGGGGCCCTCCCTTGGAATGACCCTTCCCCTTGAAAGCGACCTCAGCTGCTGGATCCAATCTTTGAGAGGTTATTGGCTCATAAAGGCTCTGACTTAATCAACTGATTAATCCACAGGCAGATTCATAACTTGACGGCCACATTAGAAAGTGGCAAAAACATTAAAATTTTCAAAGGTGAGTACTCACTGGAGTAAGGTGTCATGTGACCTTGGGGTCTTACTGTACCCCAGGCCCCTTCCAATCCTATCTATCTGGCTACTTCTCAGCTGCAATAAGATGTCTCTGCCATCATCACTCCTATCGTCATAACAGTCCACTCTGCTTCCAGCCCAAAGTAAAGGGGTGTTAAAGTTAAAACCTCCCTTTTTGAAAAAAAAAGAAAAAGGTGCTGTACTGTGGATGATTGAATGATAAATATAACACTGATTTGCCAGTGGCCAGGCAAGAAGTATAGGCGGGACTAACAGAGAGGAGAATTGAGAGAACAGGAAGGCAGAGGGGGACACTGCCAGCCACCGCCAAGACAAGGAAGATGTAAGGTACCGGTCACGTGGCAAAGTATAGATTAATAGAAATGGGTTAATTTAAGATAGAAGAAGTAGATAACAAGAAGCCTGCCACGGCCATACAATTTTAAGCAATATAAGTCTCTGTGTGTTTACTTGGTTGGGTTTGAGCCACTGCGGGACTGGCAGGTTAGAGAGATTTGTGGGCCAGGCAGGACCAGAAAAACTCTAGCTACAAAGGGGTCAGCTGATTATTGAGTAAATCTTTAAAAACCATGAGCCAAAAATAATCATTTTTTAAACATCACTTATCTCAGGTATTTGCCACAGCAATAAAAAGCTAACACAAGAAACTGAGGCATGAGGAGGTGAGATGACTCACTCACATTCACACAACTGTTAAAGTAACAGAGATGGGTTTGACCCCAATCAACTGAGTCTGTCTAGCAGACACTCTCTAAGACAAGCTCAATGGTGCCCCCACATCCAGGGCACTGATATGAGTGAGAGGCACACTAAGCTGCATTGAAGTTAGGACTCAAACTGTGTCTTGATGAATGCTACAGTCCATAAAACAGAATAGCTACTATTCAGGTTATTACTCACCAGCCTGCTCAATGGGATCGACATTTGCCTGTGTTTTCCATGCAGTTCTGACATGGCTGACTCATGCATTTGTCTCATCCATGACCAGATCATGTGCCCTTTGGAATCTCTGGTCTGTACAGTGACCCTCTGAGAGGTACTACAAGGGCTTACAGAAGCCATCTGCAAATGTATGTTGGGAGAATTAATGAATACTTATGTGAATGAATGAATCAACTTGGCCCATGCAGATGGCTTAAGTGTCTTCTTTACAAAGTACAGAACATGACAACACCCAAGTCAAGGATTCCTAGCTGCCTCCCAACATAGCCTCACAGTAGGACTGAAATAGAGATAGATACATATTCTTTTTATCCTTTTACAGCACTTAACTCTATGTTTCACTTTAATTAAAAAAGTACAATAGCTTCAAGTGCTGGATCTTGATGCACTGTGCTCTTCATGAATATTTATCACTCTAGGCTATATAAAATTGAATAATTATTAGCAATTAAAAGAAGGTCAACAGAAGGCTTTCCAGAACCCTCCACCAAGAGAAAGAAGGAGAAATGGGATGCTGTGATGAAAAGCCTTGGGCAAGGACTCTGCCAGAAAGGGGAGAAAAGTGTTGGCTGATGGGGCAAAAACCTACACTTAAAGGCATAGGCTGGTTTGAAGCAGGATGCTCTACTCAAAAGCCATTTATTTCAGTGAGAACAATGTACTAGGTGTGAAGAAGATGTATTTGATAACGTGGGTTTTAGGAGAGTATTGAGAGAGGGAAAAGTGAAGTTAGACAAGTTCCTCCACCTCCTTGAGTCTGCTTTCTGCTACTCACCTCTAGTGCTAGACCAGTTATGGGAATAACCTTGTGATATTCCTGAAACACGGCTCATGATGAATTGATGGGCCTTTCATCCCTCTTTCAGGATGGACAAGTGTCTCAGCAGCTCCAATAGACCCGTGTGGACTACTCAACATCCTTTAATTCTCTCCTCACTAGAAAGAAACCCCACTTCTCATGTAATCCTGCACCTACGCTGACTCATGAAAAGCCACCAGATCAGGTGTCCATCACTGCTCACCGTGATGACAAAAGCCATCCTACAGCCTGACAGAAATCAGCCCCCCTGCTATTGCCTACCACCTAACTGGTACCCTCTCAGGCCATAGAGAATCCTTATACTCTTTCTACACAGAGGCACTCCCAATTCTGAGAGCTCCTGAGCTCATTATCTTCTCGACATGAACCTACATTGTTTGAGAATGGTTTGTGTCGGAGCACAGTTCCAGGGTCCTCCCTAAGCCGTGTCTCCATCCTTGAACAAACTTGAATGGCTCATTTGTCTCGAACTTTGAGAGCTGATCATTGTCGCCCCAGAAGAGCAATAAAAGAGCAGGGTCATGAGCAGACACATTCTGTAGCTCTTGCCTTGGGAGACTGATGGTGGTAAAAACAACTTTTAAGTGTGTTCCCATGAAATCATACCCAGCAATGTCATAAGAAACTGTAAAATACTCAAAAACAAACATCATGCCAGCCTCCCTTGCTGTCTCACACTGGACATTTTCATATTAAATGTTACTCTGGCTTCTAAACCCTGACCCTAGGGGTTAGGTTACTAGTCACAGATGATCTTTAGTTTTACATCTTTTCTATCAATAGACATATCTACTAATATTGATAGGATAATTGCTATGTGCCCCTGGCATACAGACCCTCACATGTATAAACTCATTTAATAGCTGCCTTCTCAGATCCGAACTCTAGAAGTCAGTCACATTGCAGGAAGTCTCTTCTATCCAACCAGCTAACCACAAAGACATGGAACCCCTATGTCAGCAGGGTTTCCCTTTACTAAGTCTCATGTCACTGTACATGTCATCATCTTGAACCCAGTCAGCTAAAGGTATCAGGGCAGAGTATAGGGAAACAGGCAACACTGAGATCCCTCCCTTCATTGCAGTGGCATTTTCCCCCACTCGGGAATAACCTGAGGCCTCTCAAAAGCTAAGGAAGTGCTATGTCACTGATATACCCTCTGACCTTTCTCTACATTTTGATGTAATCTTGCTAAGTTCCCAGTTCTTGCAAAGAACTCACCATACCCCAAGAATGCCTTGAATTTGTGGCCCTTCTATCTCATCCTTATTAGCAGCTAGAATTACAGGCCTACCATCAAGCCCAGCTCCTGGCTTCTTTTTTTAAAGTGTATAGTGTTGTTGTCTGAATGGATTGACAGCCAGTTAAAAAATAAAATGTTAGGGACCTCACAAGTGTTTATTTGTTAGAAGACCATGTGCAGGTGTACCTGACATTGACCTTGGTTCTATCACTACTGTAAACCAAGCTCCAAGAAACTGGGTTGTCCACTGTGTAAACAAACTTCTACTCCAATACCATCCTTTATATGTTAAAAGTTACATAAGAGAGGGAAACTTTAAAATTTCAGAGATGGGACAGTGTTGGTGGACCTCTCTGCTAAGCACGTATATGCAAGGTCCCACTCCTATGTATACTTCTCTCTCTCTCTCTCTCTCTCTCTCTCTCTCTCTCTCTCTCTCTCTCTCTCTCTCTCTCTCTGTGTGTGTGTGTGTGTGTGTGTGTGTGTGTGTGTGTTCCTCTTCTCTCTCATTTTTTTCTCCCCTCTCTCTCTGAATGTTTTGTTTTCAGGAACAGGACAGATGTCCCTGGATCATGCACACTTCCACAGAAGGTCAGCCTCAAGAGAAAACTGGTTACTTTAGGGACACTGACTATATATCCAGAGTGGAATAACAACTGTTATAGCAGGATGCAAAGCAGGATGGTGGCAGTATCACCACCACGCTTTACCCTCCGACACAACCACTTTCATGGCTGGACCAGTTGGCCTGGGGTGTTCAGTATTTCCTTGGTGAAGAAACTCTGAGGCCAAATTTCTCTTCACAACCCTCTGCCTCTTCCTCAAAAGACTTTTATGCTATAGAACAAGTGCCCAGGTTCACAGGCAACTGTGCCAGACGAAAGGTAGCAGTGGAAGCAGCATCCTAAATATTTAAAAACCTTATAAAATGCATTTGCATCCATATTTTAAGGAATACAAAACCCTGGCCAGTGAGATTGATCAGCACAGAAAGACACTTGTCTTGCAAGCCTGGGACCAGAGTTTAATCCCTAGGACCCCTGTAAGTGTTAAAGGAGAGAACTGACCCCCAAAGCTGAACTATGACCTCAACACACACACATAGAAGTAAAAATTTCAAAATATTTTAAGAGAATGTAAACTAAGTCTTCTGTGGTGATGTATGCCTTCAATCCCAGCACTTAGGAGGCTGAAGCAGGTGCATCTCTGTGAATTTAAGGTAAGCTTGGTCTACATGGTCAGTTCCAGGACAAACAAGGCTACATAGCAGGCCTTTGTCTCAAAAAAAAAAGTAAACTTTTTTATCTCATGTTTTCAATCTTTTTTTATGATGACTTTTGATTTTCTTCACCTTCTATGAGACTATCCTAATTCAATAAAAAACTAACAAACCAAATAATAAAACCTCGGGTTAGACTTTGCAAGGAGGGAAACAAGCCAGCAGGGAGAGGTGACATATTGCAGCAAACTCAGCTGCTTGGAGCCTCGCCTTTCCAAAGATCCAATCTAGGCACAGAACAGAGTCCTGGCCACAGGGCATAAACCTGCCTTGCCACCATGAAGAGCTGAGTTCTTGGGGTGAGGGCTGGTTCAACCCTCACTCCTGTCTGAAGCTTATTCACCTTTCTTTATCCCATAATCACTAGTGACTTCTCATCAGCCATAATTTGCAGAGATATGATGCCACCAAGAAACCAAGAAAGACCCAGACATGGTCATCAATTTCAAGCCTAAGTCACTGTGATTTGAGTGGCCAGGGTCAACTGGCATTATGTAATGGGTGTCTCAGATGCCGAATTAAAAATAGAGGCATCTCAGAGCAGAGGAGCCTCAAAAGATTGTAACAGAAGGAAAAAGAAGCCACATAGCACCATTTTATCTGAGATGGAGATAGAATCCAATATCAAGGTCAAGACTTAGATGGAGATGGAAGTTAGGAAAGAGTCAGAAAGAGAGAGAGATGCAGTGATGGGAAAGGGATGCAACACCACACACATACACCAGGATTCAGAAGAAGCCCTTCTCTACCTTACACAATCCATTTCATTTGCTCATCTCCTCTCAGTGCAGTAGAAAGAATGAGGTCCTGGTATGGGAAGACAGACTCCCATCCTACCTCCAGACCTTACTAGCCACGATCCTATCACAATTTATCTCAGCTCTCAGAATGCAAAGAACACAGGGGGAGCCAATAAATCCTCTTCTTAAGCTGCTTTGTAGTGCAGTCCTTTGCTTCCTTCTCTGTCTCGCTGCTCTTGTTCTTACTTGGATACCATTATTATTCTTTCTACACATTAGCTTTTATACTTTCTATACAGAGAGAATCATCAAATGTTGGACCTGAAAGAGTCTTTTATCTGTGGCCAAATAAAAGGTATCTATAACTACCTACAGAGAGCATGATGGTTCACAGTGGAGTTCTGAATGTATTCCCCTGAACTCAGAAACAAGAGAAAGAGGTCCAGGATCATCACTTCCATTCAGCACTGCAGGGAGGTCATAACCTGTGCAATAAGAGAAGAAAATAAAATGAGCAGTATAAAGCAAAGCTCAAAATGCTCATTATTCAAGATACCATGATGGTATGCAAAGAAAATCTAAAAGAATCTGAAGATAACACTAGCAATGAAAAACCAGAAATTGAATTATTTTAAATCCCCTCTTTAAAAATCACATCAAACGGCATCAGATTCCTAGGAATAAGTCTTTTGATAGATGTATAAGATCTTTATACTAAAAAGAAATTAAGGAAAACTAGTCAGCAATTTCCTCCACTGATTGATTTATATAATGTACTTCCAACCTATGATCCTCGAAGGCATTAGGGGAGAAACCAAGAGGTTGTTTCTAAAATGCATCTGGAGACACTAACAGGTCTAGAACAGCCAAGACAATCAAGAAGAAAAAATATGAAAAGAGATAAAAAGACTAGACTGACAAATTGAAATTATCAAAGAATTGCATTCATTATAAAACTAATATGGGAACAGCATGGAATTAGTGTCAAGTAACAATGCATCAATGGACCAAGCATAGAACTCACTAATAGGCACATAAAAAATATCTGTTGGCAACATAAGCTGTCTTTCAATATAAAGGGTTTGGAGTTCTAGTAAGTAAAGAAATTTGATCCATTTTTTTCACCCATGTAAACTCAACACATTAAAGAAAAAGAACAAAATTCCACATAGATGTCAAAGTTAAAACAATAAATCTTTTAGAAGGCCTTATAAAAGGCAAAGGTTTTACAACAAAAGGAAAAAATTGATAGACTATATTTCCTTTAAATGAAGGCCATCTTCTTACGAAAATATAAACTGCAGTTTAAGAAGGTATCTATAAGTCAATACATCTGGCCAAGAACTCTCACTCAAACTATAAAGAACTATTACATATCTGGTTTGAAAATAGAAAATGTAATACAAAATGAACAAACTACTTGGATAGGATTTTGCTAAAGAGGCTCTCTTAATGGCCATTAAGCATACGAACATTGCTCAACATCCATCATTAATCAAATCAAACGCTACAATGGGACACATTATTGTACCTGCCAAGGTGACTAAAATGAAAAAAATATATAGATTCTGGCAATAACATGGCATAATTGTGAATCCCATGTATTTCTTGAAGAAGTTTAACTCATACAACCACTTTGGAAACTTATTGTCATCTTCTCAACTTTACTCTGTGGCCTAGCCACCCCACTCTCAGATGCGAACTCAAGAGATGTGAGTGCGAATGTCAAAAAAAAAAAAAAAAAGGTACAAGGATGAAAATACAGCCCAATTTGGACTGCATGTCCTTTAATACAATTAAAAGCTTGAGTATGTCTATACTATAATATTATACAAAGCAAAGCTATCCACAGGAATAAATTATACAGATAAAATGGTAAGTAGTATAAAATAGACTCTGAAGGCAGTACACTATGTACAGCATTTATCTTTGCCTTTGTGTGTACTTACAAATTTGTATCATAAATTGCTCTGAAATGGAGTGTCTTGAGACAATAAATATTTCATGTTTCTTAATTTCTGCCTTCAGGAATTCAGATGAGGCTCAGTTGGATCTTCCAGCTGAGAATTTCTCACAAACTTCCAATCAAGATGTCACCCAGGCTACAATCATCTCCATGTCCAACTTGGAAGTCTGCTTCCAAGCCCACACAAATAGTCACTGGGCCCCAATTCTTCACTATAGAACCTCATCAGTGTGGCAGAGATCTTTATCGCAATAATCAAGGACAGTCAGAGAGAAAGGCTGCAAAATAAAGCTGAAGCCTTATGGCTAACTGGGGGATGGATCACATCACTGTGCATTTGCATATTTATAATCAGGTTACTGAGCTCAGTCTACACCAAAGGGTAGAGATTTAGAAAGACATAAGTATCAGGTGGCAAAGACATGGCACTGGAGCCATGTCAGAGCCCTGAATAAGCAGCTTCCTGCCACACTGCATTATTCTGCTTATATGACTCTCAAGAACAGGTAAAACTTGGTACAAATCAAAATATTGATCATTTCTCAGTAGAGGTAAGTGTGCAAGGGTCACAGAAAGCTTCCTGTGGTGCTATGTCTTAATCTTGTTTGAGTAGTGAGGTATGAGTGTAAAAACTTCACTGAAATGCACAGTAAAAATCTGCAGCCTCTGGCTACATTTTGAAGAATTATTAATTTACTTTTGGGCACACATATATAAAAACAGTTTTGGGTATGCTATTTAAGATAAGCTGGTATAAATTCAAGTTAGATTATTATTACTTTAGGATATTAAAGCCCCCATGATAATCGAAAATAGCTACATAATGCACACTGAGTGTCCCTTATCTAAAATGTTTGAGATCAGAAGTAGTTAGGATTTCATAGTGGTTTTTTTATTTGTTTGTTTTGAACATTTGCATATACAAAATGAATTTATGTCAGGGATGTAACCCAAGCATGAACATACAGTTCATTCATGTTTTTATATGTGTGTTTTATGTACAGCATAAAAGTAATTTTATAGAATATTTCTCAAGAATTTTGTGCATGAAACAAAGTTGCATGGTGTTGAATTCACACTACGGGTATCATGTCTGCACTCACATGTTTTAGATTTGGAGAATTTGGGATTTCAGGTGGATGGTGATAATGATCATACACCATTTGGGAATGTATTTAATACCACTACACTGTATAATTTAAAATTACTAAAATATAGTTCAGCGGCAGACAGCTTGTCTAGCATGTGCAAGGTTCTGGATTCCAATCACAGCACCAAGCAGGGACTAAAATGATAAATTTATGTTGTATATTTCAGCATAATAAAAATAGTTTAAATATGTGTTCTCTTATACATGTTTGTATATACATATACATCAGTAAAAAACAACTGGGGGAAGGATCTAGTAGCCACCATCCTTTTTTTCTTCTATATCTGAGAATTTGGGGACCAAAAAGATGAATTGAGCACGGGAAAGTCATAGAGCTAAATGTCAATAGCAGGACTGTCTCATGATGCCTTTCCCTGCCACGAAGCTGCCTCCTTCACCCAGCCACCATGCAGGCATGTCAACTCACACAACCAGGTTGAATTTCCCTCTCCAGTAGCTGTACCAGCTCCTGATAACTGCCATCAGAGGAAGGGAATCACATCAGTTTAATGTGTCAGTGCCACATGAGAAAACGTCTCTGCCATCTTAGCAAGCCCTCAGAACTGGTTTCTGGTTGGAGTTAAGCTCCTTCACCCAGAGTGCTTGTAAATGATGAGGAATTAGGATGCCAAGTGCTGTGACTCTTTGACTACAAACTCAGGAAAGTTTAGATGTCTGTGTTATAATTCAAGTGTTTTGCTGAGATAGAAAGGGGTTTTATTCCTTTGGAAAAAGTGCAAATGGTACATGTGGCCACTTAATTATATTTTATACAACAGACATGAGGATGTAACCTCTCAGGTGCCTCCTACTGATTCTGAGCATCAACATTCCCACAGTAGGTACTAAGATTTATACTCATTTTATCAATGAAGACATTTAATTTAAATGCAGAGAATATAACAAGTGGTACAAGAGCTTAAAACTATAGGAGACTGAACTAACATTCAAACTCTTGTTTATTTTATACAAAGCTTATTGCCTTAACTAACTCCTATATGACTCCCACATGGATCACTTTAAATAGAAAAAGTTTTAAAGTCACTTAATAGTTCTCTTTAGGCCAGTCATAAGTGGTTCTGATAGAATCAATATAACAGGTCCAGTAGCGCCCCTCAATAATCAGCAAATGCATTTACTATGACTACTAATTAAACTATGTACACAAGTGTGCACACACACACATGCACACGCACACATACCACAACAGAACAGAATAGCAGAGCTGCATTCAACCAACAAGGTGTGCAACTGAGTTAGGCAGGCCCATTTTGCAAACCAAATAGGGTCTGGCCAATCCAAAGTCCTCAGTGTGCAATGAAGAAGCCTTGAACTCAAGCAGCAAACGCTATAGAGAAGAGCCAGGGAAGAGCTCATTAAGGTGACAGAAAAACCATGTTCCAATAGACCTCATGTGGCTACCTCACACAAGTGTACATAGAGGATGTAGGGCAGGCAGAGGGGACCAGGATGGGGGAGGGAGCTGGAAGAAAAACTTCAGGAACAGAATGGGAGAAGCTGGGATCCAGACAGAGAGGAGCAGGGCAGAGGTGCTAGCCATGGAGCCTCAGGCAGACATGCATGAATAAGCACAGACCTCATGCACAAGTGTGCCTGTCCCGGTCAGAGCTGGGTCTAAATTACTATCATAAAGAGTCCCCACTCACTATCTGTTACCTCCTCACTATGCACATGCTTGATTTCACTATGAGATCTACCACAATTTAACTATGTACATATACCCGTATACATATTTAAATGTGTATATTAATTTATACACACACACTCACATACACTCATACACACACACTCTCACACAGACACACACACTCATACACTCACTCTCCAACAGACACACACATACATGTTCACATTCATATAAACACACTCACTCATACACATATACACATACTCACAGAACTCACACACTCATATACACACACATACACACCTTAACACTCACACAAACATATACTTACATATCACTCATACACAGACACACATGCTCACACACACAACACACGTTCACACAAACACACAAACACACATTCACTCAACTCGCACACTCCAACGCACACACATACACATGCACATGTACACACACCTTAACACACACTCACATGCACCCACACACTCACATACAGACACACATTCACACCACACACACACACACACACACACACACACACACACACACACACAGCTAGAAGCTGCTTAAGAGCACAGTTCACATCTTCCAGCTCGGCCAATTTTCTGTGCAACCCCAGAAAGGTCACAGATTTAACCTCCATCATCCAACAGTCCATGGAGATTTTCAGAGTGTCAAATGAGAACTATAAAGCACAGGCGAGGTCTCATAAAAATTATTCATTTTCATTTGACCCATACTGAGCAGGATCGGAGTCCAGGGTCCAAGATCCAAAGACATTGCTCCTCCTCCTGCATGAGGCCTGCTCCAGCATCCCCTAGTTGAGCTCTACATTCGAGACTCCTGTCAAGAAAATCCCATCTTCTGGCTATTTTCTGGGCCTTTCATCCACCCCAGTTTCAATCCTCTCCTATCTTCCTTTCTCGCCTCCTCCCATGATGCCTGATGCTATGATGCCACAATCCAGTCTCTGTGACTTGGGGAAATGTTTCCATGGTGATGAGCAGTGATGTCATAAAGGAGGGATTGTTGCAGGGTTGAATGAAATCTGGCACCAGATGGACCTGCCTCCTTACACAAGAGAAGAGGGAAATGATGCATGTGGGCACATCCAGAAAATGGGGAACCAAATCACTCAGTGGATGGCAACTAAGGATGAAAAGGACAGAAAGGCCCAGTCCTCGCCATGGGACACTGACAGTCCGATTTGGAAAAGAACAGATTTAATGGACCTCACCAAGACAAAAATCACTTTTCATCCAAAGAGACCGAAGCCAAAACCAAGAAGGCGCAGCATGAAGAAACGACACCTCTTGGTTTAGAAAGACCCAAGATGATGGTAGTTTCACCCACCAAAGTGCCAAGTATCAAATATTTACTGAATAAAAAAGCTGTGGACTCTTCCCTTCCAGAAGCTTAGACTTCTGTCTGTCTGTTGGCTAAAAAGAGATGAATATCATTGTGATCTGAAGCCCAGCATGCAGTTTAGAATAACAGGTCTCACCAGGAAAACAATAGCAACTGTTTATGGCCATACTACCCGGAAGATATCAACCTCAACTGATCTCAGAAGCTAAGCAGTGTTGGGCATGGTTAGTACATGGATGGGAGATGGGAGAAAAAAATAGCAACCACCTCAGCTTTGTTCCTGGAGGAAATAAAACTATCTGACCACCTCAGCTTTGTTCCTGGAGGAAATAAACCTATCTTTCAAAGAAAATTTTCAAAGGACATCTTTCTGTAAGTCATGCCCCATATTGCTATGTGCCATGTCTAAGCTCTTGAAAAGCAAAAAGCAAAGCTGGCCTTAAGAAAGGAAATGTGGCTTGGGACCTAGAGAAAGAACTTGACCTGGAAAGGCAATGCTTGTGAGTAAAGCCAGACATGTTATCTTGGCAGGACCTGGCCAAGGTAATCATTGTCTCTGGCTGTTTCTTTCTGTGACCCTTTACAGTTCAGCATGAGTGATGGTCATGTGCGAGTACCAAGGACAGACCCCTTCCACTAAGAGTTTTTCTTGATCTCACAGGAGGGTCTAGGATATAGAGCTGCAGACAGGGCCACGGTGCTTTTTCCGTGGCTGAGCAGCTGGTTTTCCAGAAAAATTTCTCTTCTAGAATGTACCAGTCCACAGCAACTGCCAAGTCCATGCACGGTGAATGTGTAGCCTTCATATTTATAAACTAACTTCAAAAGGAAGTCATTTTCATCCAGGAAACCTGACGCATGCTCTTCTGTGCCCACACATGCCTAGAGATGGGATAACTGCTCTCTTGTTATCCGAGAGTGCCGGAGGCGGTATTTTCAGATGTCAGTGTGGTCTTTCCCAAACCACTTAGCATGTTTCACAAAAAAGCCAGATGGCTTGAGGGCTATATTCCCAAACCACTCTCCAGTCCCCAAGAACACCATAATCTCTGTTGCCCTGTTGGCCAGGGATGAGTCTACCAGTATGTCCCCTCCATAGCTCCTTCCCCACATTAAGGGACACAGCAGACTGGGTGCTTCTTTACTCCTCCATCTTCACAATGGTGGGATCTCTGAGAACGAGGAACTGTTCCTTATTCACATTTGAGTCCTAGGCCCAAGCACATGCCCCTAGCAAAACACACAAGCCAATGTGAAAAGAAAGCTACACACCAAGAGCCCTGAACTCAGCAAATCATCTCTGCCAACTTCAATTATTCAAAAACAGAGCCAGTAATGCATTCGTGTGTACAATTTTGTGTGTATACACTTGCCTGTACAGGCTAGAGGCCAACTCCAGTATCATTCCTTAGGAGCAGTCCACCAAGCTCTTCCAGACAGAGTCTCATTAGCATCTGAGACTTGCTGATTAGGTCTAGCTGGCCAGTAAGCCCCAAAGATCTTCCTGTCTCTGCCTCCCCAGAGCTTGGATTACAAGCGTGTATCACCAGGCCTGGCTTTCAGGTTGTCTGACTTGCACATCATTTTACAGGTTCAGCCATTTCCCCACCCCAAAGAATGCTGAAATGTTTTTTAAAAAGTAAATTTGAGTGAGTTGAGTGACCGAGTTAATAGATAAGGATCTTGCCACGAGCCATAAAAGGTACAATATGCTGAACTGAGACCCTGGGACTTTGCAGTTTGACTTCCTCATCTGAGGAGAGATGTGGGAAGCTTGGGCTTTGTCTGGGTTACAGATTCCCTGGAACAGCCAGCAGCATTTCCCCCGCTTGCACTGGAGTGCACTGGGTTTCAGGAATGACTCCTCAAGGCACCGGGCTGCCCTTCCTGGCTGATCCTGCCCCTTCCAGTCTCACCTTAAAATCGCCCCTCAGGTCGGCTGCTCACAGTGCACTCCAGGCTAGGCTCTGGTCGAAAGATAAATGGAATCACTGCCTGTTCGAGCTGCACTTGCTAACAAGCCCTCAGCCAAACACAGGCTGCCACTTTTCTCCATGCATCTCTGAGCCCACCCTTGACCTCAACCCTGCAAAGGTCTTCTCAGAGCTGCCTCAGCAGAGCTCAGTCTATTGTTTGGCAAATGCATCTTTGGGTGCCAGCAAGCTGTCAGTCTCCTTATCTGTGACAAATGCCTGGCATAAAATTACCTTCCAAAGTGTGTTCGGACATACAGCAAACACATTCAGAGGCCTGGGGTAGGTGCGAAGGTTAGGGGATGGTGGAGATGTTCCTAGCTGCTGAGCATCAGGAAAAAACCAAAGGAGAAAGTGGGGAGGAGGCCAGGGCAAAGGAAAAAGCTATTGGCTCATTCAGTAGCTGCATGTGTGTGCTGAAAGTCTATCCTGGTTGCTCAGCAACCAAGGAAAAGCATTTCAGAGAGCAAGGGGCTAATTGGACAAATGAATTAATTAGACATTTCTAGAGTCGATGTAAATGACAAGAGGCTTGGGTGACTGCTGTTTGCTAGACATTGCTGTGCCCCATCCCTACCTGAGCGTTGGTCTGGCAAATATGGGGTAGCGAGAAGAGCCATGTGAGCATGTGTCAAGAGACACCTGGAGGGGCAGGCGATGGGGAAACCCTGTGGCCTGGAGAAGTTGAACTAAATGACCTTTGAGTTCTCTTTCAGCTCTTAATAGTTGATCAGTCTTTGCACTGCAGGGTAGGGAGGACTAGAAAGGAGTAAGGCAAATTCCTGGAGCCTGAAGGTGACTTAGTAGCCTGCCTCCCCCACTGTCCTGTGGGGTTTCCCTTCATTGTACTAAATGCCAGCAGCTTCCCAGGAAAGCAGATAGACAGTAGTTGTTAGGGAGTTTGTGTGGGAAATAAGATGTTTTGTTGGCGGCTGCTTTCCCCCTTGCTCTGCTTTGCTTCCCCCTGCTAGCTTCCTTTAATTACAGCAGACCCCCACTGCTTGCTCTAATGATGGAGAGGACCTCTACTGTGCAGGAGAGGAGGGAGCCAGCAAGAGGCACTCCTGCTAAAGACGGAACAGGCCGATGGAGAGGAAGGTGGCCCGCAGTTCCCAGAACAGGAAGAAGAAAGGCAGCATAGGTTTTTTTTCTACTTCTGGTAGCAATTTCTTCTGTGTCCCACCATGGGAACGGCTGCACCTCTCTGGGCCTGTTTTCCCTCCTGCAAAGCAGGGAGATGAGGTTTGCTGATGCACTGAGACAGATCAATACCACCGCTATTTAGTTACATCCTCCCTTATTCAGCATGACGAAGGACTGTCTGTGATTACAGAAAATAAGAGCAAATATGTCATTAGACTATGCTGTGCCTCTGTGATCCTCCCCTGGTTCCCACACAAGCTGGCCTCCCTCACCTCCAGCCTTTCCTCATCCCGCCCCTCCCTAGAAGCACCCACCCACACCTGAGTGTTTAAAGAGAACAGGCGCACAGGTGAGCCCAAGCGGGAAAGAGGAGAAACGGAAGTGGCCCTGCACCCAGTACCCAGGAGCATTCGGGTCAGGTGACTCTACACGACACGTGGTCCAGCACCACACCTTTTGTTGCTGGGCCAGGTTACTGAAGGCACCAGGCCTTGCGTGCTTCTCTTTACAGCAAGGCTTTCCTCACAAGAAACTTCATTAAGTCTCCATGAGAATTGAGTGAGAAGCCGAAGGAGGTGATACTCAGTGTCAGGCATACACTAGGGGCTCAATAAATGCTATCCAGTAATTTTATTAAATCACAACACGCTAGATTGCAATGGAGCTGATTTCCTCACCTCCCACCTCCTGGCCTTTCCAACCCCTACTCCAAAGCTTAACATTCATATGATTAATGTAGAACCAACACTCACCCTTACATCCTTCAAAAGTCTTTCACTTTGTTTTGTCTCTGTTCTGAAGCTGCACAAGGCATGAACCTCACAATCTCTCTTCCTCACAGTTGCCTCATTCATAAAGTAGGGAGGGTAACACCTCCCAGCTCTTACAGTTACTAAGACAGGAAAATGAGAAGACAGGAGGCAAAGTCCCATGACCGGTATGTAGAGGGCTCTCAGTAAGTAGAGTCCTGACTCCAAAGACTTCACTTTTGGATCTACTGTTAGTTAGATTTCAAGTTCTCAGAAGACCAAGATCAAAGCAGAGTTGCTCTTTGTCAGCACAGAACAAAGTGTGGAAGCACAATTGGTAATCAGCTCACAATAGTTTAGAAACTATTCATGGTAGGACTGTGTGGTGGTTTGAATAAGAATGGCCTCCATGGGCTCATATATTGGAATGCTTAGTCACCATGGAGTGGAATTGAGAAAGATAGAAGGATTAGGAGGTGTGGCCTTGTTGGAGTAAACATGGTCTTGTTGAAGGAAGTGTGTCACTGGGGGTGGGCCTTGAGGTTTCAAAATCCCACTCCAGGTCCCATCTCTCACTCTCTGTCTGCTGCCATCCAGATCAGGATGTAAAGCTCTCAGGTACTGCCCCAGTGTCTGTCTGCTTCCTGCCATGATACTACTGAACTAACCCTCTGAAACCGTGAGCAACATCCCTCACGGCCTCCGCATCAGCTCCTGCCTCCAGGTTCCTGACCTGCTTGAGATCCTATCCTGACTTCCTTCAATGATGGATTATGATGTGAAAGTATAAGCCAAATAAACCCTTTCCTCCCCAAACTGTCTTTGGTCACATTGTTTCATCACAGCAATAGAAACCCTAACCAGGACAGACTGCATAGCCAAGGCATAATTGCCCAGCCCATCATTATGATGTCTAATGGCAATGATAACCACAAGTCTTGGAAACATGACCTCACTGGTAGAATACCTGTCTTAACCTCAACTCTCTATAAGCCTTCACTATACACCAACCCCATGATCCTCTTCCAGGAAGGAGAGAGGAAAAAAAAAAAGCTAGCAAGGGGATGAGAGTAGGCAGACCACAAGGAAGAGCTGGAAGTCCCAATGCTTGCTCAAAGAGTGAGAAGAGAATTCAGCTACCTTAAGAGGAACAGAATGGTGGAAGTCATCTTCTAATGGGTTCAGGGTTTTGTTTGCATGATGGAGTCAGACTCAGATAGTAGTGGTGGTTCCAGAACAATGCATCACTAATGCTACTGAATTATACCCTTAAAATGGTTCAGATGATGATTTTCCTATTAGGCATATTTAAGATATAGAAATAAATAAAATCAGTGTAGGGGGGAGAACAAAGCAATGATTTCCCCAAGGCCCATTTACCAAACCAAAGGAAATCCCGTTAGCATCTGAGTGACCGAGATCAGAGTCAGCCCTGTAGAGGGTCTTTTGCTCTCATCTCCCAGGAGCTTGTCAAGTTCACATTGGAACAAGCTAAGAAACAGCTACCTCTGACCCTCAGTGCCAGCCCTTCTCTACCTGACAGTAGAAAAATTAGGCAAACAGCACAAGTTCCAATTTTATATGTCCCGATCTCTGCAACTCCTCTCAAAGCAGTCCCAGTGTGTGCACAAGACCTTCACTGACCACTAGACAACCTAACTTAAAATGTGAAGGCTTTATAAAATTCACTGAGGAAATAAGAATGGAGATAAGACTATTTTCCCTGGAGTAGAGACAGTTAGTAAGGCAGAGGAGGATGAGAGCCAGGCGGGCCTGAACGTAACTCCTTGCATTTCTTGCTTTTTTTGTTGTAAATGGTTGGCACAGACCCCCATGTTGAGAAGGAACCCAAGCCCTGAGGTAGTTCAGATTTCCTCTAAACTCCATCCCTCGCTAAATGTTAACCCCTGGTGGCCATGATCTACTGGCTGTAAATGCACAGGGAGTGGTGACCTGAACGATGGGAGAATTCCAGAGTTGTGCATCAGAAAAAGAATGTGATTAGATTATTCTTGTTCTTTCTAGTTCTGAAACATTGTCTATGAATAACTTATATTTCAAAGGGACCTCAGAGAGGACCATCTTTACCCAAAGGAATTACTCTAATGATGCCTTTCTTGAAGAAAAAAAAAAAAACAACTCCAAATCCTTCCTATTCTCCCTCAAAATCTCATCACAAATATTAGCTATTCTGTAACTTACTGACAGTGGAATTCCTCTTAAAGTGCCTGTGCATTTATAGTTTGTGAAGCCATTTCCAATGTATGATTTCATGTTGACCCTTAACACAAACATGGAAAGTCTGCATGTCAAATGTTGGTTAATTTGTAGCATCTTTAGGTCTCTAGCTGTAGGCAATAATAGGGCTGACCTTCAGTTTAGCTACAACCAAAAAGGTTGCCCCTCCGGGTCCCTTTGAACTCAGATCCAGGTGGAGCTCAAACTCATTCAGATGACAATTGTAAGCTATCAGAATCATCACCATCATCATTTACAATGATACCACTTGAACATATGTCAGATACCACTTAACAATTACTGATACAAATAATAAAGGATATTAGTATTATTTCAACATGGTCACAAAACAACTGCATCTATAGAAGACAAGCTATCCCTAAAGGTATACACACACACACACACACACACACACACACACACACACACACACACACTCCTGGGCACACACAGCTTCCCACTATTCCCTGTCCTCAGTTCCTGAAAAAAGACACACAGATGAGCCCTTTCTTGCCAAGCATGCTTTCTTCAGCATCCCTCAATCCAACACTGCACTCAGGCTTCGTGGCTGAAAGGAATCATCCAGGACAGGAACTTTCCCATGCTGCTTCCTGCATTCAGGTTCCAACAACAGCCTTCTGTACAATATCATCAACTCTGCCCCAAACTCCATTTCCGAAAAATCCACACGTGTACAAGAAAAGAAAGGAAACACCAAGCAAAACCAGAAAAGGTAAAAGGCACTCCTGAAATGAATTCAACTGCAGAAGCTCATGTTCCTGCAGGCATGGTAGATATTAATAATTCAACAAGATATTACAGTAATTACTATACTCTGTAAAATCACAACAGTGCACTTGAGCACGACTCCAACCCATCTCCCTGAAACCGCCATTAATAAATAAAACACCATTCCCCATATTAAATTTGTTGTTAAAAAAGCTAAATATTTTATCAGAACTAATATGTTTTAAATATAGTCCAAACCAAGGAAATCCCCTGACCCCCTATTTCTCCCCACTTTTAAGTGAAATTCCATCTACCCAGTTAGGGCAAAAATTAACTTGAACTCTTAAAGAAAACACTGAGCAATGGGCCTTGAAGGCCCCTGTTGAGAGGCCCGAGCACCACTCAGCTGGAATGCACTGTTGGAATCTGATTAGGCCACTAGGAAACCCTGAGAAGGGGGAAAGAGGTCAAAATTAATTCTTTTAGACTGTGGATCTGAACTTCCTCATTTGGCTCCAGAAAGAGAAGTCATGAATCATAAAGAAAAGTGAGTGGCAAGCAGCCACCAAAAAGATCTATCTAAGGCTAGCTCTAAGTGTGCATACAAGAAGCTAAGAACTGAAATACAAGTGAGCCACACATCACATTGGAGTTAGGTTTCCACAAACATGCTACAGACTATTGTTAAAGTTCTGGTCATTTTACCTGCTGTGTCAGTGAGTGTTTGCCAAAAGAGAAAGCTACAAACAAACAGCCAGGCTCTCAATCATTTATTCTCACCAAGATGCAAGGCACGTGGGAACGAACTGATTGCATCTAGGCTCAGCTCTGGGATTGTGTTGCCCGCTGTTGTCCAAAGCCAGGCTGAGCTCAGCTGAGCTCACTAGGCTGGCAATGTCTACCTCCTGCTTGTATCTCATCCTCTTCAAGACCAGGATAATCCTGACATGTTTTTCTTGTGCCACTGCAGTGGTATATGATATAGAATACAAATGCAAATGCCTCTTGACAACTAAACTTTGAACGGACATGGTATTGGTGTCACCCCTACCTCTTCTACTGGCCACCCAAATCACAGGGCCAGGGGGACAAAACAAGCAGAATGCACTGGGATACAGAAGAGTGTATATACTCAAAGTATATTCTATACTTGTATGAAAATATTCTTATGACATCCAGTACTGGGTACAAAGGATATATACTAATAAATTTTGACTAATAATAATAAAGTTAGCTGGGAAAGAAACCTCTACTAGACAGTACAGGCAGTACTCCAAAGGCCTAGGACAAGGAGAGCTACAGAAAGAAGTAAAGAATCGCAATCACATGACCAACTACACGTGCGAAGTTTTTCTTAAGTAGGCTTCTTCCTGCCCACCCTACTGCCGCCACTCCACAGTACGTTTCCCACCCTCCATCCTTCTGTTCCTGTGACTCACAGGGCTGTGTGATTTCTTTTCCTTATGGTTTTTCAAGACAGGGTTGCTCTGTGTAACAGTCCTGGCTGTCCTGGAATTCAATCTATAAATCAGGCTGGCCTTGAACTCACAGAGACCTACCTGTCTCTGCCTTCCAAGTTCTTGGATTAAAGGCATGTGCCACCACCACCCAGCTCAGTGTGATTTTTTTAAGGCAAATTAAAAATGCCATTCTCCTGAACATTACCCAAGTCTACTGTGAGGACAAAAATTGGCCTGCCCTCTCCGCCCCTTCCAGATTCTCTGCTCCCTGTTACAGAGTCCGTGTGCTCAGAACATTGCACTATCTCCCCTTCAACTCAGTGGTGTTGTGCATCTTTGATTTCTCAGCTCATCTACTGCTTCCCTCCAGTGTTCCCTACGTTCAATGTCCCCTGTACAGTCTTTGACATGTCACATACACACTCCTCAATCAAAATACTGTGAAGAGCCCAGCAGTGCCAGTTCTGGTACCGCACAAACATGTACTGAGCAGTGACCAATGCTGTAGTTTTAAATGGCTAAAGGAAAATCTAGGCCTACTTTTTTGGGTGTTTTACATTAACTGTATTTGGAGAGTAAGCACCAATGGCAAAGTGTTCAGTCCCTCCACACCACAGTGCAGACTTTGTCTGAATCTACTGTTAATGCATCAGGTTTTGTTATAGAAGTGCACACCAGTCATCTGAACAGCACCACAGGGTTTCCATACCAGATGCCTCTTTCTCTCATCCTGATTGGTCCCTGGGTGGGAAGGGGAATACATATCCAAAATTAGTAGATGACACAAAAAACAAGTAACCAAGGAATTTCACAGATTATATTTATATTCATCTATGTCCAGATGAACCATCAAGCCAAAGTGAGAGAAAATAAATTTTCAGACTATCTAAATGTTTTAAATGCATCTCCTAATACTGAGTGACTTGGATATGACTTATCCGCCAAGCCAAGATCTTCCGAGAGCTAAAAGAAAACCATTAATATTATGTCAGTACAAATATGAACAAGGACATCCACACACACACACTGAGACTGCTGAGGGTGCATCACAGGGAAATGAAAGACAGCCAACAAAGAAGAATGTAATCTCAGAAGTGGAACACAGATCCAGGAGTAAAATAAATAGAAACTCAAGATAGGAAAAAACTGGGCCCAATAAGGTAGGGAACAGTACAATTACACCTGCCAACTAAAATGTTTAGAGCAGGACATTTCTTCTGTCCATATGGGAAGGAGAACAAATAGAAACACAAGACAGAACAAAATGCCCTAGAAGAAAGTTAGAGCAATGTTGCCCGCGGGTGCAAATTTACAATCCCAGGTATCCAAGATGTGGAAGGAGCAGGATCTCAAATAAGATCAGAACATGACCTGTACAAAGACACTGGTTTAGTAATAGAGACATTGTTTTCAATCATATTACTAGATTTTGTTGAAATAATAAAAAAATTAATGCTATTTTTAATATTACACTTCACTTTTAATTCACTATAATCCTGATTATATTCACTGTTATTTCCTCAATAATATAAAACTAGTATATATGCCTCTCATTGTTTCATGCAATATCTGTCCCATGCATGCTTCCCACACATGAAACCATAAGTCATAAGTTCAGGGTTGTCAGGGTCTACTATGTGAGGTTTCTGTATATGCTGTATTACCAAGCACAAACTAAGTGCTCCACAATGATGCTTTATCTGAAAGGAGAAAGGCAGAGCAATCAATACAGGTCAAGTTCTAGAACAAACTTTTTTTTATAAACATCAAATTATAGTCTATCTAGAAATTTTATTGTATCAGATGTGACTAGAAATAAAATGTACATCATGTTTGGAATAAGAATCTCTGGGTCTTAACTGTGGAGTATGTGAGTTGTGTGTTTCATTTGCACTAAGAAGGTAGAAGAAAGGAGGGGCTACAAAAGCCCTCAAATCTGTTGGTTAGGGACTTCCAGCTCCTTCAGGAATAAACGAGAGCATGGTAAATCAGCTTCTTGCATTCAGATCACCCAAGCTCCATTCAAAATGCCTCCATATGCAACATTTCCTCATTTAACTGAGACATAAAGGGAACACAGAGGATTGCCCCTATTTCATGAATACACAAATGATTGACATTTACTTTGTCATGGCATGGGACCACACCAGTTTATACAACTTTTTTTTTTCATTTTACAGATTGGAGTTGAGGGGTTGGGGGGGGAGGATTCAAGACAAGTTAAATATCTTGAATATCAAGAAAAGTTAAATATCTTTATTGCAAATTAAATATCTTGCCCAAAAGCAAACAAATTATTGAATGAATTAGTGAAAGAATAAATGGAAATACATCAGCTTAAGTAAGGTTAAGACCACTCTTTTCATGCTTGAAAGAAGAATTTTCTAATTTTAAAATCATAGCTCCTTCTCCTTACTGATAATGTAGCTAATTTTAAAAAGGACCACTCATGACTCTTATTCATAAACTAAGTTCCCACCTCTAACAGAGTCCCCAGGTCCATGGACCTGAAAGGCACATAACTCGCTGACAAAAATCCATGTAAATAAGGAACTCAAACCAGAGAGGCCCAATCCCAAAGCAAAATTCTCACCAGCATATCATAACGTCCTTCAGTGGTGTTATCTTAGGCAGAAAGAGCTAACTGTGAGCCCAATGGCTCCTTCCAATCATAATGAAGCTTAAGGGAAAGAAGAATCTTTCGTTTTAAGCTTTGTGCATTGTGAAAACCAAGCACGTGCCCTGAGTAGGAGAAGCCCCTTACCTCTGAGTACTGCACTAAGAAATAATTTGGATATGTGGTTCCCCTCCTAGAAGCTGCTAACTCCTTTCTTCTGGCAGGTGCCAAACAAAAGAAGGGCCATCTAACTATCTTGATCTCACCCTGCATCCCTAAGGCAGGGTCCCAAACAGGATTTTTAAAACAATTTTTATGGATTCTTTGAGGATTTCATACAATAAATTTTTGAACATATTCACTACCCTCATGTCCTGCCCTTACCCCCCTTTCTACCCTCCCACCCCTTCCCACCCAACTTTGAGACAACTTGTTTTTCTTCTTTCCCCATTGAGTTAGTGTGAGTTGCCCAGATAGTCTTGGGAGAGGGGAATGCTCTGATGTGTGGTCTGCCTGCTAGAGATCACCTCATTAGAAAAGTAAATAAAAAGAAGGGAGGGAGGAAGAGAGGGAGGGGAGGGAAGGAGAGAGAGAGGGGGGCAGGGAAGGAAGGAGGAGAGAGGGGGGGAGAGAGAGAGAAACCTGACTCTTCCTCTCCCAACAGCCATCCAGTTAACAGCTATTCAACCTGTGGTAGAATTACATCCCACATTCTCTCCCACTATGCTGGATTTTATCTTGTTGGAGCTTGTGAAAGTTTGTACATGCTGTCACAATCACTGTGAGTTCACCTATGGTTGTGTTTTGTTAGGTCTGGAAAACCATATTCTTAATGGTACTCACCATCTGTGGCTCTTACCATCTTTCCACAACCACCACCACCCTTCCACAAAGATCTTCGAGCCTTGGGGTGAAAAAATAAGTGTCCAGGTTGGTGCTGAGCACTCTCTAGCCTTTTGTTCTCTGTATGTTGGCCAGTTGTCATTCTCAGTGTTAACTGCCATCTATTTCAAAGAGAAGTTTCTCTGATGAGAGTTGAGGAATGTTCTTATCTATATGAATACCAGTAAGTCACTGGAAATCATTTTAATATTATTTAGCAGTGTAGATGTATTGGATTCCCTTCTGGGACCTAGGCTCTAGCTAGCCAGAAGTTGTTAGCCTTTTTAATAATGCCATGTATCTGAGTTCTATCTTACAGAGCAGGCCTTGGAACCAATCATAAAGTTGTTGGTTGCTCACATAGCATCTGTGCCACGACTGCACTGATGGACCTACCTCGTCAGGCCAGTCATTGCTGTAGCTTACGGTGTTCACAGGTGGGTAAGACTGAGGCTTTCTTTTCTCCTCCAGTAGAATGCTTAGCACCTTCTAGCACCATGAACATAGCCACAGGGATAAAGTTTGCAGTTGATTACCAACTTTATGTCTCTGTGTTCTATGACTTAAGTATATAGTATCTTCAGCAATAGGGTCTTAACATCAAGTTTTAGAGCAATACTGGCAACAGCCTGTAATTCTTGGGTCTATATGACCCTATTGGGCAATAATACAAAGATAAGTAACCTATTCCTGATTCTGTGGTTTATATTTGCTAGCATGAGGTGTCTAAACACCCCAAAACAGTATTCTTAAAGTATGAGAAAAGATCCTGACTTGATATGATAGATAACTTTATTTACCAACTTAATCGGACCACAGGGTACTCAAATATTTGGTTGATCATTATTCTGTCAGTGTCTGTGAGGGTGTTTCTGGGAAATGTCAACATTTTAATCAATCAATAGATGGAGTAATGCAGACAGTCTTTCCTCGCAGAGACACCACAACTCATCCAATCCACGGAAGGCCCAAATACAATAAAAGGCAAAGGAAGAAAGAATTTTTTTTCTCTCTGCCTCACTGGTAATCTGGGGCATCAGTCTTTCTCTGCCTCCATGCTTGGTCTTTACAAGAATTTACACTATTGTCTCTCCTGCTGCTCAGTATTTGGACTCAGAATAGGACTAGACCATCTGTTGCCCTGAGTCTTCAGCTTCCCAACCACACAGTTTTCTTCTTGGCCACCAAAATTGCCTAAGTCAAATCCTTATAGTGAGTCTATCCCTATATACCATTAGTTCTGATTCTGTAGAAAAGCCATATTAATGACTTGAAAGTAACAAGATTTCTCCAGAAACAAAAGTTTTAATTTAAGTAGTTCATTTGGGAGATAATCTCTAGGAAGTCTGATAGGAAAGTCATGGAGTAAAATAGGGGTGGAAGATAGAAAAAAAATGCAAGCAAGTTGCCAGGGACAGCAACTGGGGCTTAACATGCTGGGAGATTGTTTAATATATAGCCACACAGTTGTCCTAGCCCAAAGGACTTTTCCACATATGTCCACCAGGGACCAACGAGTGGCTTCTCCTCTCCCTTTGACAGACATAAATTCCCTGACCCAGATGGTGCACAATATGACAAAAGCAAAGCCGGACATAGGAAATTGTTGGGCAAACAGTCCCTGTTACTCATATTTGGAAGTCAGGCTAGCATATCAATAAATGAAAAGTGTTCAAAAAATGAGTAGGATACCAAGAGATCTAACACAAAAGCAGACACTCAACCAATCCCATTTTGCATCTTTGAGGATATGAACTAACATTCTTGACTTATAATGTAGCCTACTGCACTAGACACTTGCATCATCTCTAATATTCCCAACAACCTTGCAAATCAAGTATGATCTTAATTTTGAGACCAGTGAAACTAAGGCATGGAGACTTGGTCAAGGTCACTGTTGCTTGAAGGCCTTCCATTTAAAAATTATGTAGCTACTTAAATGTGCCATAACGTGCTCAGATATTTGATTGAACATTATTTGGATTGGTATTTGGGAATTTTGAGAAAGCAAAAGTTCACCTTTAAACATGAATAGACCTGAAAACACAGCACATGAAATGAGGAAGACCTCTCCTGTGGATCACCTGTTCTTCCATTACCCTGAAAAGATGCTTGTCTGTAGCCCAGTTTCATTGTTTCAACACTCTAACAATAAACAAGCCTCCCCTTGCCCCACATAACCCCTCCTAACATGGCAGTTTAAGCTTCTCTTCTAGCCCAGTCTAGAGGGGAAAAAAAAAAGACGTTCCACTCACTCGTCATTCTCCATGTCCCATTGAGAGCAACATCTTAAAAAGAAAGGGTTCCAACTGGATCAGACCCTCTGGATAAGTGAGACAGTTGATTGGCTTGATCTGTTTGGGAGACATCCATGCAGTGGGACCAGGACCTGTCCTCAGCGCATGAGCTGGCTGTTTGGAACCTGGGGCTTATACAGGGACACTTGGCTCAGCCTGGGAGGAGGAGACTGGACCTACCTGGACTGAATCTACCAGGTTGAACTCAATACCCAGGTAAGTCTTTGCCCTGGAGGAGATGGGAATGGGGGTGGGCTGGGGGAAGGTGGGGGGGAGGGGGGAGGACAAGGGAATCCGTGGCTGATATGTAAAATCAAATTAAATTATAAAAAAATTTTTTTTAAAAAAGAAAGGGTTCATTTCCTAGCATCTGTGTAATATTTAACCTGGTTCTTACCATCTGGGTGAGAACACATCTACTTAGCCATAAAACCAACATAAGGGCTCTTGTGAGGACCATATCAGACAAATAGGGCCTGAGAATCAAAAGGAAACAACTGAGATATTCCAGGGATACAGACTTGAAACCTAGAGGTAGCTAGAGCAGGCCAGACCATTCTACATCCTCAGGACATTACTTTTTCAACTAGGCAGTATTAAGTATTTGCATCTACTCCATTAAATTCAAAAAGCTTCTATTGACTGACCACTGGACACAAGAGAACGAGGAAGAAAATGCAGTAGAGACGGAAGAAACCAGCTGAGCACTGATCTCCAGGGAATCCACTGGTACAATCTTAGCTCAGCCTCTGACAGTGGTGCTAACCTTTTCTCATGCTGCAACCCTTGAGTACAGCTCCTCATGCTGTGGTGACCCCTGACCATAAAATTATTTGTTTGCTACTTTGTAACTATAATTTTGCTACTGTTATGAACCATAATGTAAATATCTGATACACAGGATATCTGATATGCAATCCACAGGTTGAGAACCATGTGAAACAGTTTGAACATCTGTCTTCTACTTTTCTGCAGGAAGCAGAAAGACAATCAACCCACAGAATTAAACTGCCCTGTTGCCAATCAATTATTCATTCTGGATCTGCCAACAACCTCTCATGCAATGCACTTACAGGCTACTTCTTATCTTCTCTTGGAAACAATGTTCTCTTTGGAACAATTCACAGTACTACATTTTTTTCATTATTTTATCTTATTTATTTTCATGTCTTTCCCAGGGTAACACTCCCTCTAGTGTCTGTATAGGGCTCTCAGGTTCCATCCTGGGTGCGCTAAATGAAAGCAAAAAGGGAATGCAAGCCATTCACTGAATGGGTGAAGAAGATTAGTACAAATTAATTGGTAGATTCTGACAATATGATCATCCTGAAGAAAGAGGCTAGCTGCAGATACCTGCAGATATTTCCTTTTAACACCAAACATAGCTATGAGATAGAAGAACAATGGAGCACTAAGGTCCATCCCCAGACATGGATGTGGGAATGTCTTTGATACTAAGGCCTCTGCTTACCAAGCAGCCCAAGCATCCTGTGTTCTCCTATTTTCTTAAAGCTACACATTTCACTTTCTTCCAGAAATGTCTTATGATTCCTGGTGAGGTGTAAACACTAATACCCAAGCCAAGAAAAGTTCCTCCCATTTCCCTGGATCCCTTAACCCTCCACACAATAAAAAGCCCTGGGAAAAACGTTCATCTTACTTCCATCATTTGCCATCAGGCTTAAAGTTGATTCTAGCCAAAATGATTCTAACCATTTCTATTGCAAATTCTAGGTAGAAGTTTCAGGACACCAGAACCCTCTCAGCCACCCTGTAGTGGGTCTCTTCCACTGTTCCTGTCAGCACTACATAAAAATCAGATGTCATGGAGACCTGGGTGGAAAACAGAGGCTGTGGGAGGTGGTTGAAATGAGCATCCTGCCGATGCCTGTGTCTCCTGGATGCTTTACCATTGGCTTCTTGGCAAACTGTGGGCAAGTAGCTCCTTCCTCTGCTTCAACATTTCCATGTGAAAACCAAGTGAAGCCTTGTTTCCAGATATAAAAGCAGACCTAAGCCAATGGCAAAAATATATGGAACACATACTACAGAAGGGCTGGGTACTTCTTGTGAGAACTCTGGTGCGTATAATCTCATTTAAAATCCTTTCAGCTGGCCCCTTTGTACGAGCTGAGAGAAGGTAACAATTTTCTAGTGCCAGCCACATAGCTATTCAGAAACAGAAAGAGGATTGAACCAGCCTGGCTCTGAAATCCACTTTTTACATTCCCCATCTATCCATTCGCAATAAATGCTAAAAAGATTTGCATTCAGGATTTAATCCCTCCATGAGTATTAGTTCACACATATGATAAACCATATGTCATACCACTTACCCATGCAAAATAATCCACACTTTACATTATGTGGAATCCCTAATTATCCTGTATAGCTTTATCTCAAGCTTTTTCCCCTTAAGCTACATTTTCTTCAGCATTTGTGAAGACACAGAGCCCTACTTAGAAATGGACACAGTTTTATTGACCAATATTCCTGAAAAGCTGATCTGTCTGTACTGCAAATCCTTCTCACCTCAGCAAAGAAGGAAGCATTTCCTCCACTGCCCAGGATGGACCCAAACAAAAATCTACTGTGCAACCTTAAAGTTCTGAGACTCCATTACTTTGTCTACATTTACTGTGGAACATTTCTTAGTGTTCTATTAATAATCAGCATTTCCATAAATAATTAAACTCAAACACACACAAAAAAAAAAAAAAAAAAAACAAGCAACTATATTTGATTGACTCACTAATTCAAATAGTCAGGTGATTTACCAAGACTCCCATCAGCAATTGTTAGTAAGATACAGCTCATCCAATATTAAGGAGTCCATTATTTATTGCCTCCATCCACTGTAGTGGGTGGACAGAGTGACTATGGGGATGCTGCAATGTGGATGTGAAGTGTCCACCACAGGCTTATGCACTTGAATACTTATTCTGCACAAATGACACTGTTATGGAAGGTTGTGGAACCTTTAGGATGGGAAATGGCTTTCAAAGAAGGTTCACTGGGGATGGATCTTTGAGGGTAATAACCTAGTCCCACTTTGAGCCAAGCTTTGTGCTTCTTTCTTTGACTCCCATGATGTGACTAGCCTCTTCATGCTCCTGCGATATGGACTTAGCCACCCCTGACACCATGCCTTCTCTGCCATGATGGAACGTGTCCTCTGAACCTTGAACCCAAATGAGTTTTTCCTCCCTTGAGTTGTTTCTGCAGATATTTGGTTATAGTGACATGAAAAACAATACGAGATGGAGGAATCTATTTTAGTCTTACATACAGTCATTCTAGGCCTCAGTCTACTCTACCTATAAAATGGGCAGTACTATACTTTAATCAAATAAAAGTACAAGTATGTGAACACTTCTGGAAGGAAAATGCTTTGTTAACTTGAAGGAATAATGAGAAAATCAAGAAGAAATAGGAGAGTCTATTCTTAGACAAAAGAACAGTTGGGATACAGCTGTAGGATGTGATGTTGTTGTCTAAGCCTTGTGCCTCATCCCCATGTTGAGTAATTTGATGAAGACAGTTCCTAGGAGCACCTCCAGCCTTGGCATTGTGGAGGTGTAAGATGCCTGTAGTATCTCCCACAGTGATGCTTTCTCCTCTAAGCTCATAGCCTCAAACAATAGCTCAACAATTAGCCACACATTACCCCATGGCTTTTGTCTTGTTGTCATGTGTTATTTAACTTTACAGAAGAGCAGGCTTACATCCAAAGCATACAAGAGGGACCTTGAGGCAAACGCTGTCGAATATTTGTTTCTCACCCCTCCATCACATCCCTATCAATCCCTAGTAGCCAGAACAACAGCACATAGACATCAAATGCTCAGCAAATGGCTGAACAGCCTGTGTGAGTAGATATCTAATCTCTGAAATACATGAGAAATCAGGATCATTGACTTGTCCTTATTTCTATCCCCTTTCAAGTGGAGTAAGGACCTCATGGAATCTAAATTGTGCGAAAATGCACATATAAGTGGTTAGGGAGACAGCCTCGTCAGTAAAGTGTTTAGCGTACAACACCACTTTTGAAGGTGCTGGTCAATGAAGTACCAAAGATCTCTCTCCTCTTAAACATTGCAGGCTATTGTCAATGCCATTGATTTCCCTGCAGAACGTGATAGTAAACCCCTATTGCTAAAAACAATGTACGCTTAAGTCATAGAGCATGAACCAATTAAGCTGGCACTGACCTAGAAGCCTCACCCCTATTGGCAGCTTTCATAGTGCTATGCACACTACTAGAGGCAAAAGTAATCATCAATCTTACTCAGCTATTAACTCGGAGAGTTGATATAAGGAAAGACATGCCCACTGGTACAATAGTGGTGCAAATGTCACAGAAGTGACCAACCACTTTCTGACTAGATTTTAGCACCACTGCACAAGATGAAACCCATACCTGACACAATTATCATGGCTAAGAACCTGTGGCTAGATAGCTCATGAGACCTACATTATTCTGTTGAAATGACGTAGTGAAAACCTGAGTTCAATACCTAACACGTACATAAAAAGCCAGGCATAGAAGCACATGCCTATAACCTCACCAGCACTGAGGAGGCAGAGACAAAAAAAAAAATGATGGGAGGTTGCTAGCCAGCCAGTCTAACCAATCAATGAGCTCCAGGTTCACTAAAAGACCACAGGTCAAAAACTAAGGTAGAGAGTGATTGAGGAAAGCACTCAACATTGACCTCTGACATCCCTATACACATGCACACACATGTACATGCACCTACACACACACAAACACACATGAACATGAGCACACATCTAAAGAAATTCCCATATGAAATAACAAACTGAACACTTACATTCAATATTATTAAGAGATGTTATTAACCCATTTGTCATCTGAGACTAAAAATGATTTCCCCCTTTCCCATAATTTAGACACCATCTATGTCCCCAGAGCAAAATGCTACTGAGTCATAGGGCACATATAAGAACAGAATACACAATTGATTATAGAGTATTTATTAAACTATTAATATTTCATCGCTCACCCACAAATACTGAAAAATATAAGATTAGAGTAAAAAAATCTACTAAAAATGATCAAATGTGTGGTGCCGTATATAAATCCTCTAAGTCACTCGGAAAAGGGAAATGAATGTTTCTTAGGAAGGTTGTGTAGAGGCCTGTGTTTATGTCTTAAACTGAGGCATGAATGGGTGCACTGTAACAGAAGGAGCATGTCTCAAGTGGAGGAGGTCTTGGAGCAGAGCTAATCAGAAGCCTGGAACAGGGGACAAGTCCTGCAGAGGAGCTGACCATGGGGCAAATCACAAGTTGCAAGAGTGGACCTAGGACACTCAAGACACGCAAGTTAAAGGCCTTTAATGCCATAACACAGGACTTTAGATTTGAATTCAAGAAGCTCACACTGGAATGGAGATGTGCAAAACAAAGTGATTCCTGGGTATAGTGTCTGTTGAGTTAGGAAATCATATCTTTGACAGTGCTTTCAAATTTGCTTGTAGATTGTGCTCCAAGAAAGTGGGAACTACCATTCATTCATCCACTTGGCCAACCATCACTTAGTACCTAAGTGAGGCAAAGTACCCTTGATCCACTGCTTACCAAGAAGATGAGGTTCTGTCCAATCCTTTTGCCAGCCTCCAACACACAGAATAATAATCATGGTTAGCTAAATTCCCTTCATGCCTCAGAGCTAGTCCAGCTCTCTCTGTGTGTGGACGTGTGTGTGTGTGTGTGTGTGTGTGTGTGTGTGTGTGTGTGTAAGAGAGAGAGAGAGAGAGAGAGAGAGAGAGAGAGAGAGAGAGAGAAAGAGAGAGAGAGAAGAATATATTCTACATTTTCTACTTCTTTTTCTAAAGGGTCTCTTGTCTCCCAAATTGTCTATTGAAACATGCTTTGCATTTTCTCCCTGTAAAAGAAATGTCTCTCAGCACCCAAAAGGCCAAAGGAGGTAGAAAGCAGGAAATCTACAGTTGGGCAGGTAGATGTAGCCACAGGCCTCAGATGACTTGCCCACCTGTACCTAGTCCTTAATAAACTGCTAGCCTCCAGGTATGGACCATGTGTCTGTGTGTCTGGCTCTGTCATACTTCTCTGTTCCTTGTGAGACGACTCTGGTCCACAGATCTCTGCTCCCAGATTTCCCCTAGTAACAACAGAGTATACAGCTAGAAAAATAAAATAAAAGAAAAGAACTTCCAGAGCTTTCTTACCACTGGATCCACCAAACCCCTATTCTTAAACCCAACACAATTGGGGAAGCCCCTACTCAACAGCTTTCCTTTCCTGCCAATCAAAACGCAAGTTCCAAATACTGCATTTCAGCCATCACTAAATAAGGCCCCCAGGTGAAGGCATTTGCTTCTCTGCTCACCTTGGAAACCACCACAGGACCTGAAAAGCAAATCAGAGCCAGTAACCCAGCCATCTGAGAGCTCTTGGAGCAGACAAACAGTTCACCCCTCCTCCCTACACCCCAACTCCTGGCGGACAGTGACCGAGAGCAATTAGTGCTGTTGTGTCCCCGTGTGTTTCCCAGCTCTGTCTCAACTGAGATGCCTTTCCTTGTAATATTAATTAAAAACAGATTTTTTTGGCAAACCCCTGAAGAATGGTTTCTGCAGCAGGCTTCTTTATTAAGCCTCAGAGAAGGCAAAATGCATTAAGATATTGTGTCACTGAGACGCTGAAGACCAAGCAATCCAGCCAAAAGCCGTTTGAAAAATCTGTTTGGGAGCACAGTGAACTGCTCTAGTGAGTGAAATACAATGAATCTGATTACATATGTCACTATTTTGCACATTAGGAGTAAATATTTTAGAGCACAGGCTAACTGCATTAGCTAAGGGTAAAAAAAAAAAAAAATCCCACCTCTTTGTATATCTTCTAACTTGCTCCATGTCTGGCAGGACCTAGAATGACCCTGCATCTCCTCATTTCTCTTCACTAAGGTTTCAGGTTGGGCACATTAATTGAAAACTACCTGCCAAGTCATCCCAAGCAGACATACTAAGGGGCACCAGGCTGTGAAGTCTCTGTGTGTGAGCTGCCAAGAAGAAATGGTGCCTGATCTAAGAGAGTATACAGAATCAAGGGTTAATCCAAGAAGGAAGAGGTAGAAATAAGTGGGCTATGCCTTCACAACTCTACACTCTCCAGGGCCATTTGCCAACTCACTGAGCAAGCAAGGAAGCCTCTGCCTCCATTTGAAGGAAAAGGACAAAATAATGTGTTTTTCTGTTTCCCTGTAAGCCATGGGGACTGGGTTCCCCCGGGTGTTTGTGAAACACTTTCTAACCCATTAATCACCAGGATCCCAGCAGCAGACAAGCAGCAGCAAGCAAGAACAACTGCAAATCTCCTCCAGGGCAGAGGCTCCAAGGCCATGGCTACTCACCTCACTAGCCAAGTCAGTGTGATCAGAGCCAGGCCCCACACACATCTCCCTCTCCTGCTTCTCTCTGTGTTCGCCTGCTAGCACCTCCTCCATCGCCTCCCAAGCAAACCCACCCCAGTTATTGTACCAAAGTAAGCATTTGCCCCCAAGCAATCAAAATGGGGCCAAAGGTCCTGGGTAGCAGACCAATTGGGCATGGAGGTTTGTGCCATCTATTAACCAGCTCCTGGGACCGTTGGCTGTGCTCTTGGCCAGCTTCACTGCTCCAGCAAGAACAAGGCAGCATTGTCCTTATATACAAGAATCTCTTCTTGGCCCTATGCTCCTGAAGTACATGCTGAACCAAGAGGGTAAGGCTAAGGATGCCAAACTACGTATTTCTGACTGTAAACTCTACCAGCGTAGAGCTCAGAGTTCAGTGACTAACGCCCACCACCACCAAAGAAATTTGTGTCAAGAGTTGCAGCTCACCAAAGGCACCTGGGAGAAAAGCAGAAAAACCCAAACTGCTAATGCTGAAGCTGCTGGTCAAAGGGCCTGTTTAACACTTAGAAGCCATAATTAAAGGTGGAATTGTCTTCCCTGGCCAGAAGATCCTGCTCCTGGGCCCCATATTCTTTGCTTATGGCATCTCCCTCCACTTCAAAGCAGCAGTAAAAAGACTTCCAGGTGTTTCTCCACTGTCCTCATGGCTCCTCACCTTCTCTTCTTGCTGCTGGCAAGGGAGGGGAAAAAACATCCTGCTGAGGCTGCTCCCCAAAAGTTCTCCCCTTTACAGAGCACCCCAGTCTGACAATGACACTTTTCTTCCTGGTGCTGTAGACAATATGTACTCAAAAGGCAGGTGCCGTCGCGCAATAAAATAAGCGGTCCCTCTCTGCCTGGGGATGAGCTGCCTTGTACTTGCTGGAGCAGTGAAGTCGGCCAACAGCACAGCCAGTAGTCCCAGGAGCTGGTTAATAGATGGTGCAAATCCCCATGCCCAGCTGGTCTGCTACCCAGGACCTTAGGCCCTATCTGGATTGAGGAGGCATTTCCCCAGTGGGCACAAGCCAGACTATCCCTCACATCCCTTCTGCTCAACCACCCTGAAGATGGGCAGAGAAGGCCATCCACATTTCCCTATTATTTTCGAGAAATGTTTTCTACCAAAAGTCTCATTTCCAGGGACTTTATCAATGTTTTTAAATGTCTCTTAAAAGTAAAGCAGAGATGAAGCACTCCTGGCTGAGTGAATTTAGTAATAAAGCCACACATATGCAAGGATACCACCTTCTCAAGAAGGAGAAAAACCAAGAGCACTCCCCACAATTCCTAACTATCTAAATTAAATGAAGTCGGAATTCACAAGCTCTGCTTCCAGGGAATCCCGCCCCCCTTTCTCCCCTCCCCCACCCCAAACATCCCCTGGGAACTTGGAGGTAAGTCTTCAGTCACACAGCCCTGCAAAGGTGCACCATTGCCCAGCCTCCGCCCCATGCTCAAAGCCATCCAATCCAAGGCTTGGGGATTGCGGTGGGGGGGGGAGGAGGGGGGGGGGTGTCTTGATGGAGGCAGATGAAGCCATTAGTCACCAAGCTGCCCTCTGTATCTGGACTCTTCTCCTCCTTTGAACCCAGCACCTGGGACTCAGGCTTTGCTGCCCCAGCGCCACCTCCACTGTGCATCACTGGCAACCAGGAAATCTGTACTTGGTTAATGCTTGTGTGCCCAGCTCTGCAGACTCCTGCCTTCCCTGTTCTTCAATACTCAACCCTATAGCCCCCACACTCTGGTAAAACAAGGCAAACATTTCCCCCAGGAAGTCTTTTCAAAAGCCGGTCGTGAAGCGACATACAAAAGAGGCAGTACTTTCCATCAAATGAGCTCTCAGAGCTGCTTGTGAATCCCTAGTCCTCCTAATGGAACCCCTGCTCTGCCCTAAGTCTGGTTCTCAACTGAACTGGAAAGCTACACCAGAAAAACGATTTGGCAAGGCCAGGTGAAATAGCGACCACAAGAGGAAAGAGAGTAGGGAGGCTTTAGGCAGCCAGTTCTTGCTGAGTGGTAGTGAGAGAGACCCGGCAAGCAGGTGCTGCCCGCAGCTGCAGCTGCCTGGGGAGGACCCACCTCAGCTGGACGCCCCATTCCTGAGCCCCAAAGACTCCGGAGCAGGCTTAAGGAAGGTGCCACCTCTTGGTGCAACAACAACCTGGGGGCCCAGATGGCAAAGAAAGGGGGGCAGAGATGTGCTCTGTAAGAGCAGGGACTCAACTCTGACCCCAGAGACGTTTGTGTTTGCAGGACACAGAGGCGAAAGTGAGTTTTCTGCTCCCCCACTGTGCGTGTGCAGTACAAGCATGAGTATAAGCAGTAGGGGAAGGGTGTGGAAATTCGCTTCACTTCTTAAACTTTTTTATTTTCCTGCCTGCCCCCACTCGGATTGCCTTCCAGCTTGGGTGAGGCAGCCCAGCTCCCTGCCTGGCTAGCATATCATGTGCCAGGCAGCTACCCCAAAATGAACAAGTGGGTCGGTTTCCTCGTGGCCTCAGTCTCCCTATTTCCCTGGTTCCCTTAGCGTGACCGGGGTGGGGGTGGGGGCAAGGGGGAGCTCCACCAGTCTCAGGAATCCGTCTAAAGATTCCTCCACATCAGTCCCTGTTTGCACCCACGAATTCAAGCACCCCCTCCCTAGAAAAGAAAAAAGTGACTCTCCCAGCCGAATGCAGGAGAGAGCGACCACAGATCCCTCGCCCAGGCAGCTTTAAGGCACACTTTTCTCTTAGCCCTCCAGACAGCCTCAGCGCCAGGGTCTTCAGTAAACAGATGCACACACCATCTTACAACAAAACTCTGGAACCTGTTGGGGGCGTGAAGGGGCAGGACAAACCCCTCTCTAAAAGTCTAGCCAGCCTGGTTCTCCATCTGGACCCAAAGCAACTATCTGCCCCTCGCTCCCGACCCCCATGACCCTTGGCTGTCAGGAAACTAGAGATCTGTGCTAGATGGGGGTACTCACGCTGCTGTTGTGTCCCGACCAGTGCACCATAGCTTGATTGTGGGCCGAGTCCCCAGTCAGCGCAAAAGACGTGCTGGGCAGCCTGAGCTCCTCAGCCGCCGGTCCTCCAGTCCGCGTCGCCTTCACCTCTTCCCGGGAACCCTTGGTTTGAGGGCGGCTTCCTTTGGCACCATCTCCGGGAGCAGTAGCCCAAGCGTCCCCGCGCTCCAGGGTACTGGGGGGCTGTGCCCGGCGAGTCCTCCTCGAGCTGCCCACCGTGCTAGGAGCCGGGATGCCCCGAACCCACCTCACGTCTTCAGGCGAGGTTCCCTCAGCTTCAGCCGGTATCTCCCCGCCGCCGTTCGCCTGGGGCAGTAGCTCCCGCCGAGACCTGCGCCTCAGCGTGGTGGCTCTCCGTGCAGTCGCCAGCTCCTCGGGCCACCGGTTCATCGCTGCCCGTGACAAGAGAGGAGGCATCGCTGGTGGCCGTGAAGCCGGAGACACCAGGCGCCCGGGACCTCCCGTCGTGCCCCAAGTGATCTCGGCGCCGGCCAGAACCCACGTAGACAAGAGTAGCAGCCCCGTCCGGGCGAGGGGCGCCCCGGGCCAGCCTGCGGGGCGCTCGGTGCCTGCCGCCTCCATCCCGCTGCGGCTACCGCGGCTCGGGCTGCCGAGTGTGTGGCGCCCGCCGAGGTGCGGGTCCGGCGGGGAGGGGGGGCGCGCTGGCGAGCGAGCGAGAGAGCGAGTGTATCAAGGGAGTGAGGAGGGGGCGGCCGGGAAGGAGGTGGCTCCCGCTGGAGCGCCTCGCCTGTCCTGCGCTCTTCCCCCTCTGGATCGCTGGCTCCCAGGTCCAGAGGGTGATCCCACAACCCAAGAGCAATTACTAAATGCTCCCTTGATGCTCTGGCGGGTTTGGTGCTGCTGTTTAAATGTCTCCCTCCCAAATCTTGCCCACCGAGCTCTTTCAAAAAATTTGTGAAAAGGTGTTCAGAGGTAATGAGAAAATCCTCTTTTAAAACAGGCAACGCTAGCGGGATCCAGGAGGGACTGACAGCAGACCCTAATCCGGAGTCCCTCGGAAATCCAGCCTCCAAGCCTCCAGCCTGCTACGGGCGCGGAGTTGGGAAGCCGCTCCTGGCCGCAACTGGGGGTTCACTCTTCGGGTCTGTTCTTGGGAGCGGGAGATGGCGCGCGGGGAAGTATAAGGGTCTCCGGGAGGAGGAAGAGGCGTAAATTGTTTCCAGCGCCAACTGTTCTGGATCTGGAGACGAGGGCCAGCCCGGAGCTTCCGCGCGGAAGCCAAGCGCGGGATGGACCCACGACTCTGCTCTTGGCTCCCCGCCTCCGGAGACCTGCGCCCCCTCCCGTTGCGGGGGCGCGGGGAGTGCGTGCGTGCGCGTGCGTGCGCAGGCGAGCAAGAGGGAGACCAGGGGTGTTCCGGGGCTGGCTGGAGGGCGCCTCGGAGTGTGTGCGGGGGTTACCTGGTTGAGCTGGTGTGTGTGTGTAGGGAGGGTGTTGCTGGGTGTGCGGGGGCGCGCGGCCCCGTGCTTGAGCGTTTACACGAGCTTGTGTCGAGTGAGAGCGGCGGGGCGGGGCGGGAGGTGCGCTCCACCGTGGGTGCTCCCGGATCGTACATAGGCTGTGTTTGCATCTCCCAGAGCCTGTGTGTGAGTGGTTGGTCAGAGGCAATGTGGAGAACAAGGACAGCACCCCTCTTCCTGACGCACCCATGGTCCCCCAGCACCTGTGGACGTAATCTGATTAAACCGCCTAGAGGTCAGGAAAGTATGCCGGAAAGCTGCCGGGCAAAGGCTGTCCTCGGGACCCCGGGCTAGATATGGGAGGAGAGTAGTAAAGACTCTACTCCCACCGAGAAGATCCAGGTCCCGTTTTCCTGCCCTAGACTATTAGATCTTGTCCTTCTGACCTCCAGACGCGATTCTGAGCAGGGCCAGTTGTTTCAAAGTGCCCGCCACCATTTGGAAGGTCCCCTGTCCCCCACGGCAGGAGGACTGTAGTTTGCTCGCCTGATGCGACTGGGACCCTTCCTAACCGCAAGAAGACAGAGACTTTGATGAGCAGGAAAGCTTGAGGACCGGCTAGAGACGCGGTTCCAGGAAAGCATCTGGAAATTGAAAGTGCGGCACGGTGGGTGGGGGGCTGGAAGGACTAATAGAACAGGAACAGGGTGGCGGCTGGGCGAAGGACACAGATTCCAAGATGCTCTTTCCTCTTAGGAATTAGAAGAGATTATTTGTAAAAGGTGAAAGCCCGCGATGGAGGGGAATTGTAGTTGGAGATGTGAAAACAAAACGGGGAAATCCAGAAAAGGAGAACAGAGGAGTGGATGGTGCGAAAGAAAAGGAGGAAATCTGAGAAAGCCCTGGAAAAGGTGGAGATGTTTGCAGCCTGCAGCGAGGGCGCCTAGGTTCTGGGCCTGTGCTAGAGGGTTGGAAAGCCAGGGATTCCCCGGAGCCCTCACCTTCTGAACTTGCTTTCCCACCAAAGCTAACATGAAAATTGGGAGCAGAAGACATGGCTAGGCCGGAGAAAGATGGCAGAGACAATGCCTACCCAGAATGAAGTGGACCTGACGTTTGTGAATTTTCCCAGACCCAGGGCAGCACACTGCTGCGGGAAAAGTTGCAAAGCTACTGACCCAGGTGGGCGCCTGAGTCGGTGCTGGGAGGGAACCGGCTATCCGCTGGTGCCCAGCGCCCCTACCGGAGAAGGCGGGAGCTGCAGCCGGAATGTACTGAGAAAGGTTTAGCTCCTCTGATCCGGTTCTAGGCAGAGCTGCCCTGACTTAAGGGATCTGGTCTGTTATTTCTGCTCTAGATACAAGTCTGCCCACGGGAGAGGTGCAGGCCAGTTTCCACGCTGTGCCCCCGACCCCCCCACACACACACACACATACACACTGGGAAAGCAATCCCAGAACCTCTAAGAGAGGTTCCCTCTCCCATCAGGAGCATCTACCCCTGTGATTTCCCCATCGCTTATTACCTACTTTTACATTCATTCTTCCCTTTCTCCATTCGCCTAAAAATTCTTTTGCTCAATCCCCAGCGTCCCTTCCGAATTCATCCAACTTTCTCCAGTGCCCAGATATCTCTGAATGCATTCTCCCTCACACCTGCGGTGGCTCCCTGCTGGGATTTTGCACCTGATGTTGATCTCAGGTGACTTGGGACCCCTACACATACAGACACCACCTAGTGTGTGCCATCTCCCAGTACCGCACATCTCTTGTTTGCAAACATGTTAGGATCTCCTAGGTGCTCCCAGGCTGGCTTCAGTAACACTCGATTAGCTTCTCCTCTTTCCTCTTGAATTCTGAGTTCCATCTTCTCTCATACCCTTAATTCTCTGTGCCTGGTTCTCATCAACTCCCCCTCCTGAATGTACAGGTCTGCCCTTCAGTCACTACCTCTCCCTGTTGACTCCTAACTCCTCAGCCCCACCCAATTCTCTCCCAAGCTTCACACCTGAACAGTGTATGCACGTGTGTCATAGTTACTTTCTGTTGCTATAACAAAATACTCAAGAATGAGTACATTATAGAGAAAAAATGCTGATTTTGGCTCACAGCCCTAGAAACAGGAGAGATTGGACAACCACATGTGGTAAAGTTCTCATGTGTGTCAGAGCGTGAATGATGCTGTCACAGGTGAGAGTACATTTGAGTGACACAGAAGAGGAGGTTACAGGCTTTACAACAACCCATGCTCTCAAATATTAACCTAGTTCTTGCAGGAGATAGAAGTCTCTCAAGGCTGCATTAGGCATAATCTAACAGCGCCACTATCCCAAGATCACTCTACTAAGGAACTACGTCTTTCCCTGAGTTTTGGCAGGAAAAACCACATTCAAAACAGAGACTATGCCTATGCTAAAACTGCATTCATCAAGACCTACCAACACCTGGCAACATCTCATGCAACCTTAACACCTACCCTTTTTTATTTCCCACATTAGGAAAGACCTTGCCATGACCGACTAAAAATGGCTTCACCTGATCTCCCTTGTTCATCCTCAGAATCAAACACTGTGGTGGTTCTGACTCATACCATCACTTGTTTGAGAGTTGCAGTACCTTCCTATCATTTCCTGATTTTCAATTCTTCCCTTCCCAGAGCCAGCCTCCCCACCAGCACCATCAGCACCAGCAACCAGATGCAAGCCTCATGAGTAATTGTGGTGAAATTAATTTTACATTTTACTGCATTGAATTTGTCACACACCTGCATTTCCACTTATGACCAACGTCAAAATTGTTGAGATATTTTTACATATTTTGCACCAAGTCTTCAAAATCAAGTGCATATTTTATTCTTATAGCAGATTTGAATTTAGGCTACCTACATTTCAAATGTTTAATTAGCATATGCAACTAGTGGCTACTGTTTTTAAACCCCATAGCTACAGATTCAACTTGTTAATGCATAAAGAAGATGGTGTTATGAATTGACCTCAAAATTCTTCAGTGATCAACCACTATACATTTCTTAGAGTGGAATCCAAAATTCTGTGCACTGCTCTGCCTTCATGAACCTTCTTACTGCGTCCCTTAGGTCTGAAATGTAACCTCCACTACAGTTCCACTGTAGTCTGGTTTAAAAGCCAGCTCCTCTGTGAAGCCTGCCCCCAGCGCCATGGTCCCCCAGTGCCATGGTCCCCAACACTGCATGCATTATCACCATAATCATATCAGCATCTTCATCAAATGCCTTGTTTTTCTGCCTTATCAGTTCAGAATTCAAAGAAGAGGACTGTGATCCACCAAAGGATCCCTGTCTCTTTTGCTGGCATGGTGCCTGGTTCAGCTAGAAAGAAGAAGTTGATGGATAAGACCAGCCTTCACTCTGTCTTAATTCGAGAAATCCACGGAGTCTATTTAACAAGCAAAGGAATTTATTTGGGGGTTAACTCACTACCATGGAAGATTTATCATGGGGAAAGCTGAGCCATGTCCCACTCTGATTTGCCTGGTCCAAGATCTCAGCATCCATTACCTTGAGGAGGCAAAGAGAGAGCTGCATACGTGCATCCCAGGTCTTAAGGGTCCCTAGTTGCCATCCCCCAGGGACGTGTACTTCAATGTCAGGAGCAGGTGTAACAGTTATCTGCTACCTCACAAGGGGCAGTGCTTCAAGCTCATAGCTAGAACAGCTACCCACTACAATGTCCACGGGAAAAGCAAAGGAAGTCACACTGAGAAAGCATTTTGTCACCAGACCTTCTGTTCCTATTAAAGAAAACTTGAGAAAGCAAATTATACCTTTAAGTTATCCATGGGATTAAGCTAAATGTCTCCCAAAACGTCTCTGGTACTTTGTTGTTGTTGTTGTTGTTGTTAGTTTATTTAATAACCATTACAGTAACCCATACTCTGGGGAAATAGTCTGCTCCCCTCTGAACACCCACTGTGGGTACATATAAAGAAGCATTCAAGTTTATGCTCTCATCATCAAATAGCACCCCTTTTATGGGGACTGTAATGGCTTCAATGAGAAATGTCTCCCATAGGCACAGGTATCTGAACACTTGGTCTGTAGTTGGTAATGCTGTTTGGGAAGGTTTAGGATGTGCAGCCGTTCTGTGAGAAGAATATTGGTGGGGACAGACCGAGAGAGTTCATAGCCTTGACCTACTTCCAGCTAACTCTCTGCTTTCCACCAGTGGTTGAAGATACAGCCTCTCAGTTTCCTGCTTCTGCTGCCATGCTTGCCACCAACTGGTCTGCTTCCTGGCCATGAGGACTCTTACCCTCATGAAACCATAAACCAAGATGAACTCGTCCCCCCATTATGTGCTTTTGGACACAGTACATTATCACAACCTCAGAAAAGGAACCAATCCGAAGATTAAAAGGCGAGTTTCCATAAGACTTAGGGCCAGGAAATGTAGATTTCTCCCCCAACACTGCCATCTTTTCTGAGACACTTTCTTGAACTGGCTTTGCTGTCTCACTTTGTCACCTTCCTGACCCAGTGGACAAGCTGAATGCTAGGGTCTCCTGCTCTGACAGACTTCTGGACAGAATTTGCATCCTGTGTTTTCCCTTTTACTAAATGCTGCTTGATTTTTATTGTTTAATAATCTTTGAAACTTCTATCTGTTCATTTTTAATAAGCCATTTCATGACCTCTGTACAACTAAAAAATTAATTAAGTAACATTAAAATAACCACCAGCATTGTAACTGAATTTCTGTGGAGAAAACAGATCAAAAATAAAACCTGCACTGCATTCAGAAGCAGCCAGGTGACCACTCAAGTCAGGACTTCCTGTCACTGTGTGCCTATGAAGCCAATAAGCATCTAGTTTGCTCAATATTGTATCCTCAGCAGTAGTATAGTCTCCATACTATGTCTGGCCTGGTGCCTGGCTCAGACTGACCTGCAATAAATGTGCAATACATGACAGAACAAATTACTGTAAAATAATAATGCTTCTGCCATAACTACTAGCCAACTCTTCTTTTGATCTGATCATGCACATACTTTCTACATACTTTCTTAAAATGCAAATATTTTAGGACTTGACAGATACTAATGTCTGTGATATCAGTTAGTATTGTAAGCAATAGAACAAAATTCTGCTCTAAACAGAAAATTCCTCTCGTTGAATAGATACTGCAAATGCCTAGAATGTGTTGGAGGACTAGAAAACTAGATTCAGGGTTCTGCAGGCAACATTAAACCTGAAATTATACCACAGAACTGAGCCTATACGGAACCTGTTTCAAGTATCATCAAATCTAGGATGTTACAACTTGGACCAACACCTCTAGATGGTGAGTGTTACAGCCAGCATTAGCTGTCTCTGTTCCCTCCAGAATCCAGGTCTGACTGTCACCTCCATCATCACCAACTCAACTCCTAATTGCTTCTTTGTATCTACTAGCTTTTAATGGTCAAGCCTGAATCACCAGCCCTAGACATGAAGTAAATGCTCTAATTTAGGATCCAGGGATGCAGCTCAATGGCAGACGGCTCCCTAGTATGTATGAAGCCTTGGGCTTGCTCCACAGCACTGCATGTGTATGTATACCTGGAAGCCCAGCATTCTGGGAGGTAGGAGACATAAGATTAGAAGTACAAGGACATCCTTTACTTTAAAGGGAATTTGAGTCTAGCCTGGGCTAAATACACCGTCTTGAGCAATAAAAGAAGCTATGATCTTCCAAAAATGAAAAATATAGGTTAATTTTCTAGTGCACAGAAAAGAGAGCATAAATTTGGCAGTCACCAAAATAAATAAACATCCATTTATACTTAGTACTCCCCCCAAAAAACCCCACCATTACTTCTTAGAGAAATAAAAGGACTCAATTCACTTCATCATAAACCTCTTCTAAAAGGCCAAACAGAAACAAAATTCTTATTTGATAGCATTTCAGATGATACCTGTGTGGGGTTGGATATCTAACCAAGAAAACTCTTTCTGCTGCAGAAGCCACAGGCATTGGTGTGTATGGTTATAAGCAGGAACATTACAAATTCTGGCTATTGTACTAGTTCCCGATGAGCATGGCCATAAACATTCTAGCACACAAAGTAAGAGTCCATGCTTTAGAGCAAAAGTATCTGTGTTTCAATTCTAATGCCACAATTTACCAGCCCAGCTGCCTTAAACAAATCACTTAACTTCTTGCTGCCAGCCTCATCTGCAAACACAGACAGTGATAAAACCTAACGGCATGGGGACACCGTGAAGATCAAGTAAATTAATGTTCATAAAGCTTTCAGAACATGGTCTGGCACAGATGAAGCATGAGGTAAGTATGAATATGATGGAGATGGTTAACTCTCACCTTGATTGAGTTGAAACACCCAGGAGATTGGGGGGAAGCACACATGTGGATGTGCTTGTGATAGAGTGTTTAGAAGCAGGGTATTTCCAAAGATCCTAAAGGCTCTGATTTTGTTTCCACAGAAAGCCAGAGGCTATGGATTTGTTCCAGATTAAGATACATCAGGTTTGACCAGTCAAGACCCCCTGAAAGGTCTCTGATGACACCAAGGCCCAGATGATCCAACATCCAGAACCGTTTCAAGGCAACTGGCTCAGACGATATACCCTCACAGACTACTCCATAATCCTAAAATTTTCTTAGTGTCCCCATAAGATACAGTGGCCCCCTCCAGCAGGAAGTAGTAAGAGAAGCTACGCCCAAATTCCCAAATATACCAAGCTGGCTTTGGAGATGTGGAAAAGTTAAAACCTTCCTCTTTAAAAAAAAAAGAAAGAAAGAAAAGGGTAAGTGCTGTGGGATGGTCTGTATGTCAAATTGCTCTGATTGGTCAATAAATAAAACACTGATTGGCCAGTGGCTGGGCAGGAAGTATAGGCGGGACTAACAGAGAGGAAAAAAGAAAGAACAGGAAGGCAGAAGGAGTCACTGCCAGCTGCCGCCATGACAAGCAGCATATGAAGATGCTGGTAAGCCACAAGCCACGTGGCAAAGTAAAGATTAATAGAAATGGGCTAAATATAAGAGTAAGAGCTAGACAATGATAGGTCTGAGCTAATGGCCAAGCAGTTCAAATAATGTAAGTCTGTGTGTTTATTTTGTAAGTGGGCTCTGGGACTGGCCGGACTTGGTGGCAGGAGATGGAGAGAAATTCTTCAGCAACACTCTGACCTAAGAGTGGACTAATTCCTTGATGGATTCATGAATCTCATTAGTGGCGGTGATGATAAAGACATGGGGCTGCAGCTGTAAGTTTTCACCAGTCCTGCCTGGCCCTGCAGTCTCACAGCCACTTATAATCACTCAGAGGCTTAATATTATTACAAACTGTATGGTCTATGGTAGGCCTCTTGCTAGCTAGCTCTTATATCTTAAATTAACTCATTTCTATTAATCTATGTTTTGCCACATGTTCTGTGGCTTTACCAGCTGGCATGTTGTTCCTTGGCAGCAGGTTGGCATCTCTCCAGATTCCACCTTTCTCCTTCCTCTCTCTCTCCTTGGATTTCCTGCCTGCCTCTAAGCTGCCTTGCCATAAGCCAAAGCAGCTTATTTATTATTAACTAATGGGAACAACATATATTCACAGCATACAGAAAGACATCCTCCAGCACTCGCCCTTTTCTATTTAATCAAAAAAGAAGGTTTTAGATTTAATATAGTAAAGTTATATATTACAAACAGTTATCAAGCAAGAATTACAGTTACAATATCTAGTCTACTTGTATTTGGCAAAATTAAAGAAAACGTTTTATCATCTATCCTATATTTGTGAGTCTAAAGTTTCATATCTAATTTATCTTTTATCATAACCAAGGAAAATTATAACTATCTAGTCTTCAACTACATCAAAGATCCCAGAAGGATCTAATATTACCTAAATAAACAGGAAATGCTTTTTAAGTAATTTCCAAAATCCTAGAAATGACAGAGACAGCTAGCTGCCTGGACTGTCACCCAAATTTTCTCTACAATGTTGGGGCATCCATCTTCAGCCTATAGGCCTCGAGTTTCTCAGTCACTTCTCCCTGTGTCCTGAAGAATGTCTGGCAGTCTCCTCTTTGAAGCAAGAACCTGAAGGGCCATCTCACCTTGTTTTGGCAAAATTTAGTGGTTATTTTTCCATGGGTCCTGCATGTCCAATAGATACAACATTTTGTCAAGTAATCCAGGCAAGAACAGTTTCTTGCTCAAAAGGCTAACTTTTGCCATAAGGAAAGTAAACTCCATATGGAGTTTCTTCAATGCCCATCATCTTCTTTGAAGTAAAGGTGCTGCCAGGAGCAGACAGATCTCACTGTCTAAAATGTCTAAGTTTTTAAAACATTTTAAATGCCATATTCTGTAGGTCTTTGAAGTGTTTAAAGATTGCCTACCTAATTGAAATATATCTATGTATACCTAGAAAACTTAATTAACATGACTATAAGTTTGATTATTATAGATGACTAATTAGTAATCTGTATTTCTTAATTATATATTACAATTTTAAATGAGTTGCATAAACATAATACCTTAAACAAGAGTAGAAATATATATAGTATAACAAAATTAACTTTAAATTTGTATCAATAAACTAAATTCCATAGCAATGTAAAACATTTTAAACAAGTTGTTGCTCTTTAAAAGTAGATTCAAAGGCCAAGCAATGGTGGCACACACCACCACTGGGGAGGCGGAGGCAGGTGGATCTCTATGAGTTCAAAGCCAGCTTGAGCTACAGAGTGAGTTCCAGGAAAGGTGCCAAAGCTACACAGAGAAACCTTGTCTCAAAAAAACAAAAAAAAAAAAAAAGTAGATTCAATAATCTACCCTTTTATCCTATCATATCTATATCATATCCCCTTTTTTTTTCTTTTAGAACTAGATTGACTATGAGCAATGACAATTTGTAGCCAACCCCTAAAAACACACAAACAACCATAATCCATTTTTTGGGAATGTAGGCAAAGTTTTCTAGGCTGTTTCCTGCTGATTGGGGGCACTGGTAGTCTTATGGAGACACAAAGAAAATTTTGGATTATGGTCAAGTCCTGACTGGAGTAATCTGTGAGGCTGTATCCTCTGAGCCAGTTGCCTTCAAGTTGTTCTGGATGTTGAATCATCTGGAGACCTCTCAAGGGGTCTTCCTTGATTGAACCATATTAAACTGGAAGGAATCCACAGGTTCTCATCTTCTGTAGAAACAAAAGCAGAACCTCTTTCCAAAGCAGCATGTCCTTAGACATGAATTTTGAAGTCAAGATACCTTTAAAACATGCATATTGGTTTAACCGAGTAGCCTTTATAATCAAATGTCTTTCTGCAGTTGAAAGTCCCAAAGACAATATAATCCAGACTCTCTGTGTGATTTTCATCTTTAGGTGGCTTATTTTTATATTACTTTTACTGTCTCTTTAAGGATTTTATTTTTTAAAATTATCTATTTCTTTATATAACTGTCTATTCTCCTTTTCCTCTCTCTTCCAAGCCTACATACATTTTTTACACATAATGTAAACCATTTAGAGATTTATTCCATCTGAATCTGTCTTTTGTGTATCTATAATCCTTTTCTGATCATTGCAAACTGCAGCATGACTAAGAATGACTAAGATTGTAATGGTAGCCCTGGCTGCTGACTCTGCCCACTTCAGCTTTTCAACATGGTAGAGGTACCCAGGACAGTCACACTTACCCCACCAACTCTGGGGTCCATGCTGCCATTGGTAGTGTGCAGCTGACCCCTAAACCCTTTTTGTCTGCATAAGTAAAAGCTAAATACACCATGCAGTGTGCTGCACAGCTTTGAGACATCTCTGTGTACCAAAGCAGGAATCTGCCATGCTGCACTCAAGCCCAAATTCTGTGGCATCTCATGGCCTGCATGAGACATGAAGTAGGAAGCTGTTTGGGGCTCTGTTTTAGAATCTCTTACTAAGTTCTCTCAGGTTTTAGGTGGAAACTCGAGCCAACACATTGGGCAGCCAAATGTAGCCATAAGTTTTCTCCAGTCCTGCCCAGCCCCACAGCCGTACAGTCTCTTATAAAACAATCACTCAGAGGCTTAATATTATTTACAAACTGTATGAATGGTCTATGGCAGGCTTCTTGCTAGCTAGCTCTTATATCTTAAATTAACCCATTTCTATTAATCTGTGTTTTGCCACATGTTCCATGGCTTTACCAATCTACCATCATGTTGTTCCTTGGGCAGCAAGCTGGCATCTCTCCAGATGGGACTTTTGGAAGAAGTGAGTCACTGGAAGGCTTGTCCTTTGGGCTGTATCTTGCCACAGTCCTGAGTTGCCCTTGCTTTGTTCCTATCTGCCCAAGAGTGACTGACAAGCCTCCTCCACCACTTGCTTCCCCTTCATAATGTTCTGCCCAAGTGCAAAGTGCTGAGCAATCATGGACTGAGCCTCTGAAACATGAGCCAAAATAAATCTTTCCTCCATTAAGATAGTTGCATCATGTATCTGGGCCATAGCCATGCAACGGTGAGTAACACAACCATGCTTGTTTTACTCTTTATAACTGTTCTAAGAACAGAAAGACTGTTCCCACCTTCCCAGATGAGGAAATTTGACTCAGAGATTGGGATACAAATCCTAAGGGACAAAACTGAAGGTTTGGATATGGATCTCTCAGATGCTAGAACCAAGCTCTTCTGTGCTCCCTATATTGTATTTCTGTACACATCACATATCGTGTACATAGTCAGCATTTTAATTTTGGTATATCTGAGTTGAAAGCCAGAGCTCTTCACACTGTACCATCCTGGTACACACCACAAAGACTGACACCAGTGGCTGGTTCCCATTGGGTACATGGTTCTCATATCTTTCCCTACAATCTGAGAAGAGGATTTATCGATGTTCTTATCCTTAAAAAGGAAGAGAAAATCAGTCTGTGGATCCCACTTGTGTTCAGGTAACAAGATCAGGCTGAAGAAGTCAAGCCAAAAATGGAGACTTCATCTCCAGGAAAGAACACACTCATTAAACTGCTGAAAGTCATTAGCAACATTGTCAACATTTTCCCTCTAGTCATGACTCTGAAGAAAAAGGATGGCATCAATCTAATGAGCTGGATGAAGTTAGAAAAGACTTCTTGCAGGAAAGTAGGTTTCTTCTGTTTCCCTCCTCTTGATGACTCACAGTGCAGAGCAGCATTTCTGTGAGCAAATGTTATCTTTTTACAGCTTGGGCCATTGAAGCATCCAATGGAGATCTTTGAGGCTGGTGAGGGGACAGGACAGGGGGACAGACAGATGAGACAGAGGAGGGACAGGCTGAGAGGCAGAAGGGCAGCCAGAAAATGTAAGATCCCACAAGGAAGGAAAGTAGAGTTTTATAAAGAATCAGGAAGTTGTTGCCTTGTGCCCTAAGACAGGAAGAAAATGAGGAAGGACAGAAGAGGGTGTGCTGGCTGGTCTTACATCAAATTGACTCAAGCATCTAAGAGGAGGGAACCTCATTTGAGAAAATGCCTCCATGAGATCAGGCTGCAGGGCATTTTCTTAATTGTGACATATAGGGATTGCCCAGTCCATTGCGGGTGGTGGAAGTGCAGGGCTGATAGTTCTGAGTTCTATAAGAAAGCAGGCTGAGTGAGCCATGAGGAGCAAGTCAGTAAGCAGCATCCCTCCATGGCCTCTGCATCAGCTCCTGCCTCCAGGATCCTGCCCTGTTTGAGTTTCAGTCCTGTGGTGTGTAAGTCAATTAAACCCTTTCCTCCCTAAGTTGCTTTGGTCATGGTGTTTCATCACAGCAAAGGAAGCCCTGACTAAGGGGGGATGAAAATAGAGAGGAGGGGAGGATTGAACCAAAGAAGGAAAGAGGAGAGAAGCAGGAAGGGGAGATGAGTAGAAGAAAGGAAAAGGAGAAAGATGGGAAGAAAGGAGTAGCTAGAGAAAGTAAAGGAAAGAAGACAGGAAAGGAGGGAAGGAAGGATGTCCTACTGTACAGAGTGATGGAGAAACACCCAAGGCTGTTGTGGCCACTACCAGATGGAGAAAATGGCATGTGGTTGTGTCTGAGATTATTCTCTTCTGAACTCAGGGTCCTCAGCCCTTTTGCCCATTCATGAGAGAGTCAGGGACATCACTGGAGACTAATCAGACAGGTTTTCCTGGGGAAGTGTTCAAGTGTTGCAGAGAGAGCAAATCAGGAAACTAAATGCAACCTGGAAACAAACATGCAGCCCACAACTGCAGGAGGAAGGGAATGTGGGCTGTGGCCAAAGCCCAGGAACCCTGCCTGCCACTAACACAACAGGTGTCTGGGGGTCTTGTGATATGTGAGACCACACAGAATCTACACAAACCTCTACAATTAGCCTTCTGAAGCACAGGCTCCCTTCCACCACAGGGCCTTTGTGTCCTCTTGCTATTCTGGTAGGCACATCTCTTCAGCCAGCCTCCTTGACCCCACTGGCCAGGTCCAGATATACCTCCCTTCTTTATTAGAGCTACCCTGTATTCCTATAGAACCATTTCCACAGTGTAATGAATGACTAATAGCAATATCCTTTAATTCTCAAAGGTGTTGCAATTTGAGTAGCAAATTATGTGGCCCACTCATCTACCATATAGTCTCCTAAAAATATGCCTCTCTTCTTTGAAACACTACTACAACTGAGGTTTCTTTTTTATGTGCTGGGCATCAACCTTAGGGACTTACACACATCAGGCAAACTACCTCTGAGCTATATCATCAAGCCTTTCTAGACCTTATTTATATATGCTTATGTAGACAATGAAATCTTCCACACTAGATCATAATTCCATCAGTAAAAGGCCTATGCTATTTTGATTAAAGTTTTATTTTGAAGTCATTGTAGATTCACAGGGAGTTGGTAAGAAATAACTTTTAAAAGAAGTCACTGTCACCAGATCTCACACTGACCTTCCCTGGGTTTTTTCAGCCCTTATGATCTCCATTAAAGAATTTAGAGGAAGCACACAAGAGTGTAGTATAGAAAGTAGAATAAGTTTATTACAGAGTAACTTGGACACTCTCAAAAGGTAAGAGTGGAAAATAGTCAAAAATACCACAGCACAGGCCACATTCTCAGTGAGTGAGAGTGGACAATGGCAAAAGAAACCATTGTAGTGATTTTCATTTTATACAGGTTTTATGCTATGTCTAAAGACCCTGGAAGAGGCAACTTTCCTGAAGGGGATTTTTCTGTCAAGTTAATTTACAAGTGTATTTGGCTTGGCTTTTACAGGAGAGGGGCAATGATATGTTCTTATTCTTTATCAGAAAGCCTCCTGCTGGAGAGTAATCCTCTAGGTTTAAGGCTCCTAGAGACAAGTTTAGTTACCAATTAGTGATGTTCCAGGGAGGTCATAATATCATGTGTCCTTCCCAGGGCAGAGATATGATGCAGGTCCCATTCTTCTGATCAATAACCATAATCCTAGAGTTGAGATCTTTGGTTTTAAAAGCTTATGATGGAGAAGCCCAGTCCTAATGTCCTCTAATTCTTCTATTATCTAAGTAGCTACTTCATGCCACTATGTATCTTTTATCCAGTTTCTTCCAGTGGTGTTGTCTTGCAGAACTGCAGTGAAGTAAATCTTATAGTCCGCAGATTAACACTGCTACAGTCAAGTTATGGAGTGTTTTTCCCATCTCTACCAGAACCTCTCACCTCTCCCTTTACAGCCTTATCCAATTCTCACCTATCCATCATCTCCATCTTTATAGCTGGCTATGGCCAGAACCACTCATTCTCCATCCGTGCGATTCTGTCATTCAGTAGCCTGCATAAATAGAATCATATGCTGTGTAACTGTTGTGACTGGCTTCCCCCCTTCACTTGGCACAATTCCCTGAAGATTCATCCAGGTTGTCATGTGCATCTGCGGTCTGCTGTGATTTATTTCAAAATCATATCCTAAGCTTTTCATCAGTCATAGTTTGTTGACCCTGTTGAAAGACCAGTGGGATGTTTGGCTGTATCATGAGCAAAGCTGCCATGTGCATGTACATACAAGTTTTCTGCAAATATGAACTTTTTGTTTCTCTTGAAGAAATGCCCCAAAGTGTGATTACTGGGTCATGTGATACAGGAATTGCACTTTCTTGTTTTGACAAACACAGTGGATATGACATTTTACATTCCCACCAGGAGTGTGTGAGCAGTAGATTTTCTCAGGGGTCCTCAGTATTTAGTCTTATCAAAAGTTTTGCTGTTAGCTCTTCTGGTAGGTGAGTAGAGAAATCTCTTTGTAGTTTTAATCTACACTTCCCAAGGCCTACCAGACATGCCTTTCTGTGTCCAGTTCTCCACCTTTGTTTCTTCTGCAGGGAGATGCCTCCGCTCACTTCTCAGACAACCACTTTTCATATGATTGTCTCATATGTTGTGGTTTTACTGAACTCACTTCTCCCAGGATTGTTTTTGTTGAAAAATTAGGGTTTTCCAAGTAAAAAATTCACAACTTGTGCAAATAGAACAACTTGATTGCTTCCTTTCCAATCTGCTTGCCTTGACAATGGTAGTGTAGTGATAGGCATAAAGCTGTCTTCCAGTCGATATAGTTGGTTTGGTTTTTGAGACAAAGTCTCACTATGTAACATACATTGACCTTAAACTCGCCATCTTCTTTCTTCCATCCCCTAAGGGCTGGGATAACAGGTGGGCTCACAATGGCTAATATTATTACCTTTTATTTCATTTCTTAACTTTTTGAAATGAATGTAACTTCTACCTATTGACAATAGGTGTTGAGTGGACATGCTAGTCCTGCTTCTGACCATAGGGGTAAAGCATTCAGTATTATCACCACTAACTGCAGTGTTATCTGACATTTTTCTAGGTGTTCTCTGCCAAATAAAGAGAATCCACCATATTCCAATGTTTTAAATTTTCATCATAAATAGGTGTAAGCTTTTGTCAAACTGTGTTTCTGCATCCATCGACACAGTCTGTTGATTTTTCTTCTTTAACCTATTAGCATGAATTGATTTTCTTCTATTGAACCAGCCTTTCCTCCAATATATCTCATTTGGTCACAGCATATAGTTGTTTTCACATATTGCTAAATTATTTTTGCTAATATTTTGGTAAATTTTTTGTATCTATATTTAAAGTGAGAAATCCATGGGAGTCTGCTTAATGAGTATTAGGGAATTTATTAGGATATAAATTGAAGAAATACACTCATGAATACAGAACTGAGTAGACAGCTGATCTGACCAGGAGTGAATCCACCTGGCAGATCGATCCCACCAGAAAGCAGGAAGCAAGGAGAAGAGGCCTAATGACCCCTATCCCTTTCCTTTTAAGAGTACAACAGCAAAAAGCACCACCTCCTTCAGCCTTATACCCCAAGGTCATGGGCAGAGCAAATATCACTACATATATTCATTAATAATACTGTTCTGTAGTTTCTTATTGTTTCTCTTATAGTATTATGTTTAATATCAAGACGATAATAATTCACACAATAAATTGAGATTTATTTCTCCTTTGTCTCCTTTTTTGGAAGAGATTAATTTTCCCTTTAAATGTTTGTGGAGTTCTCCAGTTAAATAATCTGATCTTGAAATTTTCTGTTGGGGGAATTTTATTAAGCTATGAATTTGGTTTCCTTAATAATTCTAAAATTATTCAAATTATATAAGTCACACAGCGATCATCAGTATATTTGCATGTGTGTGGGCACAGGTGCATGTGCCTATATATGAGCATGCATGTGGAGACCAGAAGCTGATATTAGATATCTTTCTCACTTGCTCTTCATCTTACATATTGAGATAAGGTCTCTCACTTGAACACAGAGCTCTCACTAATTCTGCTCCATGGACTCCTTACTCTGTTTCCTGAGTGCTGGAGTTACAGGCAGGCCACCAACCCTGCTCAACATTTACATAGGTGCTGGAGATTCAAACCCTAGTCCTCCCATTTGTATGGCAAACACTTTACTCACCACATCTCTCCAGCCTCAATAATCATTATTTAAATTAAAAAAAACTTTGAAAAATGACTTTGTCTCAATTGTCAAATTGTGTGTGGAATCACAAATCTCATATTGATTATTTATTATCCATTGGATGCCTACAGCTCCTGTAGTAATACTCCCATTTGTGGTACTGCTAGCTACTCCCTCCTCCTCCTGCTGCTGCAGCTATATAATAATTCTTCTGTACTCTCAAGCTGACAGACCAGTAGCCAGGCAGGAAGTTAGGTGGGAAAGTCAAACTGAGAATGATGGGAAGAAGGAGGGAGGAGTCAGGGGAGTTGTCAGGGGCCGTGGAGGGAGCAGGACATGCTGGAGGACAGATAAAGCCATGAGCCATGTGACAGAATGTAGATTAATAGAAATGGGTAAATTTAAGTTGTAAGAGCTAGTTAGTAGTAAGCCTCAGTGTGGTCATTTGTAAGTGGCTTCTGGGATGGGAAAACTCTGCCTACATCCTCCTCCTCCTCCTCCTCCTCCTCCTCCTCCTCCTCCTTCTCCTCCTCTTCTGTCAACTTCACTGCCCTTTTCAAATAGCCAGCTTTCTTTCATTGATTTGCCCCATTTTTCTATTTACTTTCTTCTGTTTTCTTTATTATTTCCTTTTTTCTTCTTGTTTTAGTTTGAGATCTTAGGGTGGAAGTGTAAATTACTGACCTGAGATGTCTCATCTTTTCTGATATCCTCATGTAGTGCTATAAATTGCTCTCAACATTATTTTAGCTCTTTCACAAATTTTGATATATTGTGTTTTATTTTCATTCAGTTCAATTTTTTTTAAATTTCCCTTGAGACTTCCACTTTGACCCAAGCATTATTTAGTATTATATTCTTTTGGTCCAAAAGTGTTTAGAGATTTTCCTCCATTTTTCTGTTGTTTTTGTTAGTCTACACTAGTAGCACATATACTGTGTGGGTTTTTTGTTTGTTTGGTTTTTGTCTTTTAATGAGTTAAGGTTTGTCTTGAGACTCAAGATATGGTCTGTTGTTGGAAGGCCTTGCTGGCTTGTCAGAGATTGCAGTCTATTATGGCCTGGCTGCTTTTCCCAAAAGCTCAGCAACATGGAGACTCCCTCCTTCCCTCTCTCCCCAGTAAAACTTCCTGCCTCTACCTGCCATTATCTCGAGAATGTCCCTAGGCCTGAAGGACTGACCTTATCTGAAAGCTGTCTCTAAGCCAGATGCCTGATTTATCTTTAGCTAGAACCTTGGCACAGATTCCTGCTAGAAGCATTCTCTGCTGCACATACTAGGAACCTTGTGATAGAAGTGTGCCACTTGATGCAAATTCGGGTTTGTCCCCAGGTTCTCCAGTCCTATATATTCCTTATACCCTGGAATAAAGTTGAGCTGCTCCACTGAATTCTGTCTCCTGGAGGGCTGTCTCCATCATACCCACAGCTGTCAGAATCCTGTTCCCCATATCTGCTCCCTTTACCCTCATGGACCAATGCAGCCAATGATCCTGAGGAAGAAGCAGAGCCAGTCTGTGTCTAAGTCAGTGTTCTGTTGCTGTCCAGAGATACCATAGCCATGGCAACTCCTATAAAAGAAAGCATTTAATTGGGGTTTGCTTACAGTTTCAGAGGTTTAGTCATTATCCTCATGGCAGGGAGCATGGCGGCACACAGGCAGACATGGTAGGTGAGAGTTCTACATCTGGATCTGAAGGCATCAGGAAGAGAGAGACACTGGGCTGGGCTTGAGCATTTGAAACCTAAAAGCCCACCCCAAGTGACACAATTTCTCCAACAAAGCCACACCTCCTAATCCCTGTCAAATATTGCCACTCCCTAATGTCCAAGCATTCAAATATATGAACCTATTGAGGCCATTCCTATTCAAACCACCACATTCCACTCACTGGCCCCCATGGCTTATAGCCATATTATAATGCAAAAATGCATTCAGTCCAACTGCAAAAGTCCTTGTAGTGTATAACAGTCTCAACACTGTTGAAAAGTTCAAAGTTCAAAGTCTGTGATATTCAAGGCAGTCTCTTAACTGTAATCCCTATAAAATGAAAACTAAAAGGCATATCACATAATTCCAACATATAGTGACACAGAATACATATTGCCATTCTAAAAGGGAGGAAAGGGAGCATAGTGAATAAACACTGGACCAAAGCAAGACCGAAAACCAGTTAGGCAAACTCCAAACTCCAAATGCCTGATGTCAAAGTGCTTTTCAGATTTCCAACTCTTCTTTCAGCTTTGTTGACTACATCACTTCTCTCTCTTGGGCTGGTTCCATTCCCTGTTAGCAGCTTTCCTCAGGAGGTATTCCACAGCTCTGGCATCTCCAACATTTTGGAGTCTCCAAGGCAATTTAGGCTTCTCCTTTATAGCTTCAAGCAATGGCCTCTCTAAGACTCTGTGTAGGGACACCCCTGACATATGCCTGGCTTCAACGGTTTTCCTTAGTCACAGAGGAAGATTCCATAACCCCTCTCTTCTATCCTTAACTCTAAAGCCGGAGCTACACAGCTGAAGCTGCCAAGCTCTGCTGCTTGCTAGGACAGGAACATGACCCACTTGTTCAAATACATTGTCACCAGCTTTCTGTTTTTAATACTTAACTTCACTCCCTAAGCTTGACTGTCTTGGAACTTGCTTTGTATACCAGGTTGGCCTCAACCTCAAAGATCACCATCCTCTGCCTTCCTAGTGATGGGATTAAAGGTGTTGGCCACTAAGCTTTTTAAAAATTCCTTTAATTCACAAGTTGGAAGCTTAGCTGTGTGTGGTCTTGCCCTGAGGTCACCACTCCATTTATTCCATTTAGCATCCGGCTTTTATTGAAACCTTTTCTCTCCTAGAGCACTGGACTTAGCTCTGTTACACTTCCTGGTGCCCCTTTTCTCTTCTAACTGTACATTGTGCATTTTTCCTTGTTTAGTTTGCTCCTTTTCATTATAGGCCTTCATAAATATGGCCACTAATAACCAAGCAACACAGTCTTTCTTGAAATTTCATAATCTCCACTGCCAAGGCTGCTAATATAAAACTATTTGATTTAGCCTCAGGCAGATTTTTTGGACAAGGGCAGAAAGCAGCCACATTCTTCACTAAAATATCATAAGAATGGTCTCTAGGCCACCTATTAATATTCTTCTTCTCTGAAACCTCTTGAGCTAGGCTGTCATAATCTATATTGCTCTCAGCACCACTGTCTTTCATGCTCCTACTAGTGTGGCTCATTAAGTCCCATATAAAGCATTCAACTGCTTTCCTATTACAAAATCTCAAAGTCCACATTCTACCAACAAGCAGCATGGTCACTTCTGTCACAGCAATACCCCACTCCTGGTAGCAACTTTGCTCTCAGTGTTCTATTGCTGTGCAGAGACATCACGAGCATGGCAACTCTTGTAAAAGAAAGCATTTAATTGGGGTTTGCTTACAGTTTCAGAGGTATAGTCTATTATTCTCATGGCAGAAAGTATGGTGGCACATTGACAGACATGGTAGCTGAGAGTTCTACATCTGGATCTGAAGGCAGTAGGAAGAGAGAGACGCTGGGCCTGGTTTGAGCATTTGAGACGCCAAAGTCCATTCCTAGTGACACAATTCCTCCAACAAGGCCACGCCTCCTAAGCCCTGTCAAGTATCCACACTCCCTAATGACCAAACATTCATCTGTGAGTCTATGGGGGCCATTCCTGTTCAAACCACAACCAGTCTGTCTTGGGTATGTTCTGTGAACACTTGAAAACAAAGTGCATCATACTATTGCTGGGTGGAAGTGTTCTATAAATATCAACCTGGCATGCTGGGCAGTGTTGGTATTGGTGGTGTATTGTATTCTATGGCCATTTTGACATTCTGTCAGTTCTTCTGTCTATTTTCAAGAAAGGAATGATGAAACCTCTGAATATAGTTGTGAATTTGCCAACTTCTTTCAGGTTTATTGGGTTATGCTTCATAAATGTTTCAGCTCTATTATTTAATGACTATACATTTAAGATTGCTATGTTTTCTTGGCAGATTGATCTAATATATATATATATATATATATATATATATATATATGTTAGCCAGTAATTTTCTTTTTCTAATATTTACTTTTTCTTCTGTTTTGTTTTTGTTGTTTTTGTTTGTTTGTTGGGGGGGATAGTGGAGATCATTAGCTGGGCAGTGGTGGCACACATCTTTAATTCCAGCATTCAGGAGGCAGAGGCAACTGGATCTGTATGAGTTCGAGGCCATCTTAGGCTACAGAGTGAGTTCCAGGACAGTCAGGGCTGTTACACAGAGAAACCCTGTCTCAAAAAGAGAGAAAGGGAAAAAGGAAGGAAAAAGGAAAGGGAAGGAAGGGAAGAAAGGTAAGAAAGAAAGAAAGAAAGAAAGAAAGAAAGAAAGAAAGAAAGAAAGAAAGAAAGAAAGAAAGAAAGAGAGAGAGAGAAAGAAAGGAAGAAAGAAAAAAAGAAAGAAAAATGAACAGCATCATGGGTATACTAGGCAAGCCTCCATCACTGAGCTTAGTCCCCAGCCTTCCTGTTTTTCTGATGAATATTTGCCTGAATCACATTCCCCATCATCTCATTATTGTATTTAAAGTTCTTTTGGATAATATAGAACTAGGTCATGTTTTTTAATTCACTCTGCCAGTCTCTATCTTTTGTATGTTTAAACCAATTACAGTTAATATAATTAATGACATGTTATAGAGTAAATCTATTTATTTGTCATTTTCTTTCCTATTTGTTTCTGTTTATAAATTCTGTTTGATTTATCCTACTCTTCTGTGGATTTTATTCCCATTTATATATCTATATACTTTTGCTTTTCCCTTACTTAAAATATGAATATCTTAAACATTTTGTGTACCTAATTTTAGAACTATTTCTGACAATAGAATGATTTTTGCTTCAGTAATCAAACACATTCAGAAACTGAGGGAAGAATGGCCATTTATTTTACCTTTGTATGTAGCAGATTCTGGCTTCCTTCCTGGTGCTCCAACATTCCCTTTCTTTTCACAGCACTTCATGTAGCTATTCATTGACTTGGATCTGTTGGTAACAAATCTTGTTAGTTTCTCTTCATCTTTGAGTGGTTTGCCTCACTCTTGATTCTTGAAGGATATTTTCACTGGCTGTAGAATTGTGGGTTGGCATTGCTTTACTTTCAGCACTTGGGAAGCATTACATCACCTCTTCATGACCTCCGTGGCTTCTGATGAGAAAGCTATTGTTATTTGAATTGTTTTTCTCCTATACGTAACATGTCATTTCTCTGTTGCTGCTTTCAAGAGTTGTTTATCTTTGATTTCCAGAAATTTGATTGTGATGAGTCCTGTTGTGGATTTCTTTGAGTTTATTTTGCCTGAGGTTTGCACTACTTCTTGGATACGTAACTGTAACCAGAGTCTTGGGCCAGAGACCTGACTCCAAGGCCTCACAATATGTCAGGTCTGGCCATGCCAGAAAAAGAAAATCCCAAAGAAAGCAAACAGGGTGATGATGTAAAGGGGACAGGATTTTAATCAAGATGGCAAGATATCGGCAGGTGCTATGAGTTTTAAGTATATGCAGAACTGGAGAGAGGAGATGGAAGTATTGTATAATCAAGCAATCCTGTCAAAACTGGGATTGATTTGGTTGATCATACTCTCAGTTCAAGCTTACAAGGTGACCCTGAAGAAGTCTGTATCACTTGAAGGGATGATCAGCTCCCAGGAGACAATGGCTCCTGCTTGGAGGGTGATCTCAGCATGGGGTGATCTGTCTGTCAGGCTCTACTGTTCCTGGAATCCAAGGCGACTGCAGGCTTAGCCCAATGACTGGAGACTTCCAGGCATCTTTGGGCGGTTCTGGAACAGACATTTTAAAAGCTGACAGTAAGATGCCCCAGTTCCCCTTACTGTACCTTTAGCCTTGAAAGAGGATGAGAGGTTAGGCACCCCAGATGTTAGATAGACATTCCTTAAATGATTGGCGTGCTTCTGTGAAGAGTTAAGGAGATTCTGACCCACAGTAAAGGAGATAGATACAAATGGAGGCAGACCAAATGAAGAGTGTGTGCCTTTCAGCAAGAGCAGTTTCAAGTACCTGTGAACTGTGTTTCCTTCTTCACCTCCTCCTCCTTCTCTTCTTTCTCAATGATCTTTGAGGTCTATTTGACAGTGTCTTATTTGAATTGCACAAATTGTTTGATATAAACACACATTGGGAAATAATCACCTGAGCTGATTAAGTATCCAACACCTTAGATAGTCATAGTTTTATATATGTTCAGGGATTTAGGGACCTTTTAGTACTCTCCCTCACCTGTTCCCTTTCTCCTTTATGTCTGGGGTTCTGAGAACATGAATGCTGGATGGCTGCAAACCTCAGAGACTGTTCATATCATTTTGTTTCTATTTTCTCACTATTGTTCATAATGGGAGATTTCTACTTGTCTGCCTTTAAGTTCTGATTTCCTATATCTCCTCTATTCTGTTATTAAATCTACCCTTTGAAATTTTATTTTTAGCCATTCTCCTCTACAATTTCCATTTGATTCTTCTTCCCATCTATTTCCTGCTGGAACTTTCTACATTTCCACATGTTTCAAACATGTCTTAAATTGATCGTTGCGGTATTTTTATGACTGCTTTAAAATCTTGCTCAGAGAGAATTCTCACATATCTCACAGTGCCTGGTGTTGCCATCTGATATCTTTCCTGCTGGGCCTCCATCAACACTAGGGTGGTAGGGTTGGGCAGAGAGCAGAATTCTGCTAAACAAAGCTGGGAGTTCTCTGTCTCCACTGAGCCTCAATAGATACTTTCTTGGCTGGGCAGGTGGGAATGTGGCCTCCACTGACAACAACAACAAAGGAGAAAGAAAGAAAGAAAGAAAGAAAGAAAGAAAGAAAGAAAGAAAGAAAGAAAGAAAGAAAGAAAGGAAGGAAGGAAGGAAGGAAGGAAGGAAGGAAGGAAGGAAGGAAGGAAGGAAGGAAGGAAGGAAAAGGAAAGAAAGACATGGAAGAAAGACATGGAAGAAAGGAAAGAAAGAAGATGGCTGCCTTACGACCAAGTCATGGTAGAAGCCTTGACTGTCTACAATGTTCTGGTACCAGCCCAGCAGGAGGAAAAGACATCTCAGCACTGGAAGAGGGATGGCCTTATTCACACGCTCAAGAAAGAATTTCCCACCCATCCCACTGGGAGTGTTCTAGTTTGGTTTCTGTTGCTGTGATAAACACCATAGTCAAAAATAGGTTGGGGAGAAGAGGAGTTTATTTCAGCTTACAGGTTACAGTCCATTATAGAGGGAGTCCAAGGCGGATATTCAAGGCAGGGACCTAGAACAGAAATCATGGAGGAACACTGATTACAGCAGTAGTTCTCAAACTTCCTAATGCTGCGAACCTTTAACACAGTTCCTCACACTGTGGTGACCCCCAACAATAAAATTTTGCTGCTACTTCATAACCATAATTTAGCTACTCTTATGAATTGTAATGTAAATATCTGATATGTGGAATATCTGATAAGGGGTCGCGACCCATAGGTTGAGAACAACCAGTTTACTGGCCTGCTCAACTAGCTTTCTCATGCACCCCAAGCCTGCCTGCCTAAAGATGATACCACGTGCAGTAGGCTGAGCTCTCCTATATAGATTGGCAATTAAGACAATGCTTCCAGGCTAAAGAGATGGCTCAGCAGTTAAGAGCACTTGTTGCTCTTGCAAAGGATCAGGGTTTGGTTCCCAGCACCCTCATAATGGCTCACAAATGTCTATAACTCCAGTTCCAGAGATCCAGTGCCCTCTTTAGACCTCCTTAGATACCAGGCACATATGTTACACACATCCATGCATGTAGGCAAAACATTCATACATGTAAAGTAAAATAACTTCTAAAAATTGTCTCACAGATTTAACCACACTCTAATCTTGCTGAAGCAATTCTTTAGTTGAGGTTCCCTCTTCCTAGGTGACTGTACATTTGTGGCAAGGTGGCAGCGGAAGCTAACTGTAGCAGGGAGCAATAAAGGGTTGCGGTCTACCACCACTCTCTGCCATCTTGTTATAGCCTTAAGAGGAAGGCTTTAGACCCCCTTATGCGGGAAAGGGGAGGCCACCAGATTTTCTGCTGTGGCTGGCTAGAGAAGAAAAGAAACGTTGTTATCTGAAAGACCTCCCTCTGCCTTGCCAGGCTGCCCCCTCCTGGTCCTTTGTCTCCAAACAACATACTTTTACTGTCTGTGGCCATTGACATTTCTCCTTTGTTGGTTTCTTCATTTCCAAGGCCAAGCTGTTTGAGACAACAAGGAAACCCAAGGAATTCACCACCATGTTATTCTGTAGTTCCCAAAACCTTTAAGCCCATCTGCCTTCTTCCTGCTCTTCAAAGTCTCCATATCTTTATTTCACCCACAGCGACTGTGTGGGAACATTGCAAGAATGAGCAAACCCACTTCTGCTCTAACTTCCTGGAAGCTGATTGTATCTATTTTTATTCACTATTATGTCTTCAACGCCACATCCTTACACCAGGTAGAAGATGCTATAGGAATAGCTGTTTAGTGAATAAATGAAAGCAGGTAACCCTTAGTCTCAGGGAAGCCCCTCCACCTGAAAGCTTTTCAGTGGACCTAGGCTCCCCCAAGTGGTAAATCATCTGCTTTGGGAAGTGATAACCTCTCACTATCCATAGCAGGTAAATCCCTGAAGTCGTCTACCTGTAAAGCTCAAGTAGTCAGGCCCACCCTGCAAGTCGTGATAAAGGTTAAACCAGGACCCAACGTAGAGTGCTTGGCAATGCATTGGTCAAGTTGGAAGTTCTCAATAAACACTATTATTGTGCAACGCATTGCATTCTTATCAACTAGATTGGGTCTCTTACTGACTTATCATTTCAGAGGTGATGTTGCTTCATTTCTGGTTCATTGACAGCCTGACAATGGCACCAGGGTTTTGTTTATCAGACTCCCATCCAGCCTCTGTGAAAAGCCACAGGTAATCCACAGATGAGCAGTGCAGCTGAAGGGCTTGAGATTCATCAAAAAATCCTCCTGTTTCTTCTTCTGTCCTGTGCTTACATCACCCTCTAATTGCTCCATCTCACAAAATTGCATGTAGCTTTCTTGACTTCTGTATGCTTGGTACCTGGCATAATTGGCTTTTATATCTACTCTGTCCTTTAGAGAGATTGTCCACTGGATCATCATGGGTGTGTGTGTGTGTGTGACTTTTTCCCATTGATACCCATAACAACAACAAAAGTTTCTATTCTTAGAGCATTTATGACATCCAGCCCCCCTTACAGAGATTTTACAGCATTTCCTCAATGAATGCTAGGATACAGGCCCTCTTGTTACCCCAAGTTTCCCAATATGAAAACTCAGGTTGAACTTGTTCAGTAACTTGCCTGAGGTTACAGGGCTTCCAGGTGGGGGATGCAGCTTTCCAAGAGGCCATCTGAACCTAAGACCTAGGGCTCCTTCCCAGAAAGCATGGACCACATTCTCCAGCAGCAGATAGCACCATCGTCACCAGTGCTGTGTCCCCACATCTTCCTCCTTTGCATTTGTAAAGCAGCTTAAATCCTGAGCAAACCTGCCTTACAGAAATGAAGATTTCAAGCAGACTAACGGGGATGTCTGAGTTGTGCTTAATTGACCTTGCATCATTATTTCCATTGCATTGCCCTCCATCAGGGATGGGTATTTACTAACCACCAGGGATGGGTATTTACTAAGCAGACTGGCCCAATGGTTCCCTTTAGCACCTACTTCAACTGAAGGAAGTTAACTGCATGGAAAACACTCACCTCCATCACTGAGTTTCTAACACTCACCAATGCCAGAAATGTATGCACACACAAACACATGCATACATATACAATCATGTACACACGTACACACACACACACACACACACACACACACACACACACACACACAAGGGTCTTATGCCAAAAGGATTTTGCTAAAAGGGCATGCCCTTTACTTGGAGGCTGCCTCTGAATGCAAAAACTTAACCTGTTTGTAGTATCTCAGGAACACAGTTATATCTGGGGCAGAGCAGGTGTACCACAGACACCAGAAAACAGTGAACAGTGTGAGCAGGACCACCTAGACCAAAGACTAACCCACCCAACTCCCACTCTTGGGGGAGACAAACCAGGGATAGAAAAAAGGTAAATATGTAATTGATACAAGTTCTTTTTCTCCTTTGTAAATTGGAAAAGATGAACTACAGCTTCTGTTGGCAGCATAATTACTTTAATTAAAATTTAAGGGGGTCAAAAAAGTCAGTTTTGAATGTCAGATTCCCAGTGATATGTGCTAAGCCTGGGGAGCTAGAAATGCAGCCCTGTAAATAAGTGGCGTAGTACAATGGGAGCAGTGCATGGTATTGGATTCACTGAGAGTTAGAATAGCAATTAAATGATAACCAGGGTTCCATTCTCTACTCTCCCTTGTCTCTGCCCTCATTTCACATGCAAATAACAATTAAATGCAAGGACTGACAGTGTCTCCCATTCCTTGCCCCAGCAACAATTCCCTTTGGGTCTCTCCTCAGGGGGCTTCCTTGAGCTCTTTCCTGAAAACTGACCCACAGACATGCTCTTTCCTAAGCCACCGTGCTTGCCCTCTGCACAATGTGTTTCTCCTCTGGTTAGGGAGGCATGACACAATTAGATGCTATGTGCCGTGTCTGTCATACACAAGCATCTAATTGTATCGTGTCTTCCTAACAAGTTGATAAATTCTCAGGAGGGAGAACTGTGCTGTGTGAACACACAGACACCAAGGGCTGGAAGGATCTCAGAAGCTCTGATGCGGTGAGAGAACTTGTCACAAATGGTAAAGCTGCAAAAGACTATTGATTTCAACTTCTGGCTTACACACACACACATACACACGTACACACACCGTGTACACACACACACATACACACACACACACACTGTACACACACGCACACACACCGTGTACACATACACACACGTACACACACACACACACACACACACACACAAATACACAGGTGAAAAGCAACTGAGAAAGACACAATGACCTCTTAGGCCTATACATATACAGGCTTGCATGCTCACATAGAAATACGCACATACACACGCAGACATGTGCATATACATATACCACACATACATACACAAATGTATACACAAAGAAAATAGAATTGAGACTATGAATTATTTCATAGATTTTCTTTGTGTATGATGTCTATGTGTGTATACATTCCTGTGTGTGCATGTGAACGTGTGTGTGTGTGTGTGTGTGTGTGTGTGTGTGTGTGTGTGTGTATGCACATGTGGAGGCCTTTAGTCAGCAGAAGGTCTCTTCCTCCATCACGTTCCACCTTAGTATTTGAGGCAGGGTCTCTCACTAAGCCTGGTGTTCACCAATTTGGCTAGACTGACTGGCCAGGAAGCTTCAGGGATCTTCCTGTCTCTGCCTCCCTGGGATGATCGGCATGTGCCACCACACCAGTTTTTTTATGTGGGTGCTGGGTATCTGAGCTCAGGTTATGAACTGGTTCCTCGCTGTGGCATGTTCATAGAGTTTGTGGATCCTCTTCAACCTTCATCCTTAACCCTTCCCTGACCCCTCATGTGGATTCCCAGGGGCCTTCCTCCAGTGCTCTTCTGTGTTCCCTCTCCATCCCTTATGATCTCTTTTACCCTCTCATGGTCTACCTTCTAGTTTTTACACACACACACACACACACACACACACACATTCTAGGACCCACTTATGAGAGAAAACATGCATATTTACTTTTCTGAATCTGAGTTATCACTCTTAATATGATAATTTCTGGTTCCATTCATGACATGCTTTCATTTTTCTATAAGGCAGAATGAAATTTCATTGAGTGGATATATCACCTTTGCTTTGTCCCTTCATCTGTCGATGGACATCTAGGTTCATTCCATTTCCCAGCTATTGTGAATAGTGAAACAGTAAACACAGATAAGCAAGGATTTCTGTGGCAGGTCTTGATAATCTTCTGGATCTACACACCAAGAGGGGTCTTTGGATCCTAGGCCTTTTCTCACTAAGACCTCCATTTCAATCTGGTTAGCCTGTGACTCATTACACACAAATTCGAGGCAGTGGGAATCATGCCATCTCTGAAGTTAAACTAGAAAATATGCAGTTTTCACTGCTTGCCTGGAATCCTTGGTTTGGGGGTCCTGAGGTCACTACCTCATAAAGAGATGCCGTCCAGCTTCATTGGAGAGAGCAAATAAAACTGCCAAGTGGACGTGAGGGAGAGCAAGAGAGGGAGAGAAAGAAGAACCAGGCATCCTTTGGCCTTTGTGGTCATTAACCACACTCCAAACCTGAGCCATTCAGCCAAGTCTTCCCCACATCCCTGATCCGTAGAAATGGCGGTAAAGGATTGCTTTCCACTCAAGTCCTCAAGTGGTAATTTGCTACACAGCAAACAGGAAACTGAAACAATGCTTCGTAGATGCTTGTTGTGCTGTTGTGGTGTTGTGGTGTTGTTGTGTTGTTGCTCGGTGTAGATGTCACCCAGAGTCTTTCAGGTTCCACAATATAAAATGATTTTGTTTTATTCCATCAAGAATGAATCAGTGTGTCCCTAGACACTCCACCCTAGAGTAGACTGTCTCCCTCAAGTAAGACCATTTACTTAAGAAAGTCAAGTCCTGTGTACCAGAGCCAGGGCTGAAGAAAGCGCAGCAGTTAAGAGCACTTACTGTCCTTACAGTAGACCAGAGTTCCATTCTGAGCACTCAAGTCAGATAACTCACACGCTGTAACTCCAGCTCAGAAGAATCCAATGCCTCTGGCTTCTTTGGGCTCCTGTACTCACATGCATATACCCACAGGCAGACACACACACAACCACACATAATTAAAATAGTAAAAAGAAATTGTGAAAAGAAAGTAAAGCATGATCAGGTAGTTGTCCCGGAACCACACACACGAGAAGATAGTTATGTGAGTCTGGTGATTGTGACTGCATGTCTCACTCAGTGTTCTATTGCTGTGAAGAGACGCCATGACCACAGCAACCCTTACAAGGAAACATTTAGTTTGGGCTGGCTTACAGTTCAGAGGTTTAGTCCATCATCATCATCATCATCATCATCATCATCATCATAATCATCATAGTGGAAAGCATGTGGCAGACATGGGGTTGGAGACGTAGCTGAGAGTTCTACATCTGGTTCTGCAAGCAATAGGAAGAGATTGTTACCCTGGGCATGGCTTGAATATCTGAGACTTCAAAACCCATTCCTAGTGACACACTTCCTCCAACAAAGCCACACCTGCTCCCATGAGGCCACGCCTCCCAATAGTGCCAGTCCCTATGAACCTAAGGGGCCATTTTCATTCAAACTACCACACTGTATCAGGTCAAAGGAGCATGTTGTGTTTCTCTCCCTAGACTAGAAAGCCTGATATGAATCTATCACCTACCTCAAATGCTGCTTTGGTGAACAGCAGCACTGGCTATTCTGAGTTTTTTTCTAGCTCCAATATAAATTAACAGTCCTCCTGATCAGTACAGTTCAGCAGATACTGATAAGGTATTGTGGAGAAGTAGATTGTGGTGGCCAAGCTATTCAAAAAACACTAGGTCCAGCAAAGTAGGGTAGGGGAGAATTTATCGCTGGGCATATAGACAGAGTGAAACAGATGGCCTCCCCTAGGGGGAGTGGCTTTGTCCCATGAGCAGGAAAGAAGTTGTTGTATCTGCCTAATGGTCTTCAATTAGTGACAGATCTCAATGTCTCAGTGGTGTGGAATATTATTTTAACTAGGCAAAGATGTGTTACATTTGTTTATGCTTTGGAATATTACTTTAACTATGTGAAGGTGTGTTACATTTGCTTCTGCTGCCTTTGTTAACAATGAAAAGATGTGTTATATTTGTTTGTGCTACATTTGTTTAATTATGTAAAGATGTGTTGCATTTGTTTCACCTTGACTGCACCTGATTGGTCTAATAAAAAGCTAAATGGCCAATAGCTAAGCATGAGAGGGATAGGTGGGGCTGACAAGCAGAGAGAATAAGTGGAAGAGAAATCTAGGCTCAAGAGAGAAGAAGAGAATGAAGGAGAAAGAGAGGGACATGCCCAGGGCCAGAAGCCAGGCAGCCACCAGCTAGACATGAGAAGCAGGAAAGTAGGACAGAAAGAGAGAGAGGGGGAGAAGGAAAGGAGGGAGGAAGAAAGGAAGAGATAGGAAGGTTAAAAAAAAAAGCCCTGATAAAAACATAGGTAAAGAGAAACAGATTAAAATAAGAGCTAAGATAAGGCTGAGCATTCATAACTAATAATAAGTCTCTGTGTCATGATTTGAGAGCTGGCTGGTGGCCCAAAAGAAAGCCTGGTATGTCTCAGATTGAAGAGATACCACTGGTTTTCTTGGTTCTCCTGGCTTTTCCACTGCTGATTATAGAATTCTCAGCCTCCACAGTTACATAAGATAATTTTGACATGTATACATAACCGTGCATATGTATAGTAAGATTCTAATCCCCTACCAACCTACCTGTACCCCTGGGAGAATTGTGTGTGTGTGTGTGTGGTGTCTCCTCAGTCTCCTGCTCTGAACTCTCCCTATGTTTCTGGATTTCTGGAAGAGTTGTGTAATCCTGTAAGATTTCTTTTTATTGTTGTGCAAAAGGATCTGGGTTCTTGCATACCCTAAACTTCAGAGAGGAAACCCCCTTGCTTTCTGCCCTCACTGGATACAGCTGGATGGTCCAGATTTAAGGTAGTCTGGTCATTTGAAAGGCATTTCCAAGACTGAGAGATGGAGTATCTTCTCACAGTAACTAAGACCACAGTGTCCAGTCTTCCACCACATAGAAGTCCCAAGTTGAAAAATTGGCTCTCTCTCCTTCCTCACAGAACTCAAAATGCCAGCCTTCTCATGCTTGGAGATCTCAGCCCTATTTGCCCTCTAAGAGCTACTCTGAAAGCACTGATCTAGTAGTCTCTTAGAAACTTAAATACTCAAGAATACCAGTAGGTGGAGCAAATGAGTGGTGCCTGCCAGCAGGAGATGTAGAAATATAGAAAGTCGAGCGACTGACTCTCCAGTGTAAGTCAGGAAGACCAGAACTATGACAGGGGCTATGACTAACCTGAAATGCATGCCTTCTAAGGAGACAGCACATTGATACCATTGTGAATATGAAGTCAATATTGAGTGAGCATTCAATATTCCAGCAAAAGCCTGGAATCTAGGTTTATATATTGACTGTCTCTATTTTAAAAGGTTAATGACAATCAGACATAAAATTCTATGCAGATTAATACTCTCAAACAATTCTCCTTATTGGCTGCAACCTGGGGATTTGTATGAGATGCCTCTGAATAAGCCTCATTCAGAGAGCCTGGACTCTCAAAAACAGAAGACAATCTAGAGACAAATATGCTCAAAGGTTTGGCTGTGTTCTTGGGGTAGGTCTGTAAATGCTGTATTGTGGATTCTAACAACAATGTAACACTGCTTAGAGTCCCTCCATGGCTGCACCACAGAACAATGGAGTCTGGTACAATGGATCCCCATGCTATCTCAAGGCTTCCTAGAAGAGGGATGATCATAGGTAAGGCTGCTATTCAATACAAAATACTGGTTCAGCTATGCTAGCTGTCAAATAGTTAATTTCAGGACTCCATCACTGTCCAAACTCTTTCCATCCATCACTCAGAAATCCAGAAGATTCAAATAACTCAGTTTCCTCTCATTATCTGAACCCACCCTGTGACTCACCCTATTTGAACTTAGGAGCCAAACACCTATATGTAAAGTCAGATGGCACAGAATAACATTTCAGCAATATGGTGTTGTGTAGTTGAAGGTTTTCCTGTGTCCCTGCTGGCCGGCGGTCAGGACAAATCTCTCCCACTAGCATCCCCCAAGTAAACACACAGAGGCTTTTATTAATTATAACTACTTGGCCATTAGCTCAGGCTTATTGCTGACCAGCTCTTACGCTTAAATTAACCCATAATTCTTATCTACGTTTAGCCACGTGGCTTGGTCCCTTTTTTCAGTTGTGCCTTGTCATCTTGCTTCCTCCTTCTTTGCTCACTCCACCTATACTTTCTGCCTGGCCACTCAACTATCAGGATTTTATTAAACCAATGTACAAGAGCATTATCCCATAGCAGTGATATCCAATGAGATTATAATGAATTTAGAAACCCCCATGGCTCTTGTATTCATTTCTATTGCATTGGTATGACAGGATACTTAACATAAACAACCTATCATAAGGAAAGACATATTTTGGCTCACAGTTCAGTCCATGGATGTTTGGCTAAATGAATCTGAGTCAGATATCATGGCACCCCAAGTGTGTAACAGAAGGGGGGTTCCACCTTGTGACAGACAGGAAGCAGAGAAAGGGGGACTAGAGTCCTGATACAATCTTCAAAGGTACTCTCCAGTGGCCCACTCTCTGGCTAGGACCCCCTTCCCAAAATTTCCAACATTTCCCCAAATAGCTCCACCAGCTGGAGACCAAACACTCAACATATGAACTTGTTGGGAACATTTCATATTCAAACTGTGACACCCAGTGACAGCATGGATGTTCTTACCTAATGAACAACACATCATGTGTGTTTGCAGTAAAGCTGGTATAAACAAGCCCACTGTGCTGTCAGTCATGTAAAGGAAGAGAACAAATTATTATGTTCAGAATATACTACTTGGTAATGACAATAAATAACAGTGTCACTCATTTATGTATTTATTATATTTTTAATTATTAGAGTATACTGCTTATAAAACAGTTGATGGCAGTCTGGCAGTTTTGCTGGCAACAGCTCCACACACTTTGTACTAGTCTCCTCTTCTAATTGCATCAAGAGGCCACCCTGAATGACCTATGCCATCTAGATCTGTGCAATTACACTATAGGATTATTGGCATACAAGGACATCACCTTACAAAGCATTTCTAGCAATGTAACCCCCTCATTAAGGGTCACAAGACTCTACTTACTTTAGAAAGTTAGCAGGTCTTGTTTTTAGCACCTAGGTAGCTCTCTATTGCTTTAGCTGTGCTAGCCTGTCTTCCTGGACCCCATCTCATGATCCAAGATTCAAACTGACAGCCTCTGGCCTAGCAGTCACATAGAAAACCCATGGTCCACTAATACAGTTCAAAACCTGTGGCTGGAAGCAAGAAAAATTAGATTTGACTCTTCCTATAGAAAAGAAAAGGATTAAGACATAGCTATTAATTTCCTACATAAATGTAGCTTTGATTGTCACATTTTGTTACAAGTAGCATATCATTAATTCTCCTCTCAGATGTACATTTCCCAGAGTTTCTTTCTGCGTTCTAGGTTCTCTAATGGGAGACTGGATGTAAAAACAAGATGAAAAAGTCAGGGTATCTCTCACCCCTTCTGCACCGGTTGACAGCTCCTCCACTGTCCTAATTCACAGGAGAGAGGCTCTGTTAGAAGCCCAGTTTCTTCTGAGAACCCATTCTCTCACTGTTCTCTATGTAGAGTTGATTCCAATCCAAGCATCATAGGTAGCTTCACAAGCCAGGCCAGGTCAACCAGAGCTCATACTCAGGTCCATTCACCCTAGAATGACCACATAACCTAATTCAAGCCAATCAGATTGACGGAATTAAGCCTGTGGATTCTGTAAGGAAGGGGAATTCCATTTTGCTCAAAATTTGAGAAAGTGAAGATGGCATTATGGAGTTCCTTCAAGAAGGGTCAGAAAGATAGGTTCTGCAAAGAGAGAGAGAGAGAGAGAGAGAGAGAGAGAGAGAGAGAGAGAGAGAGAGAATGTATCTTGATGGTAGAATCTTAATCTCTATGGCTAGTTGTGTTTACAATATTAACATGATATATTTCTTTAAGTTTGAGTTGTCTTGCTGTGGTAGTTTGAATGTAGTAGGTCCCCATAAGCTTATGGGAGATGGCACTACCGGGAGATGTGACCTGGTTGAAGTAGGTGTGGAATGTTGAAGGAAATGTGTCACTGTGGGGGTGGGCTTTGAGGCCTCCTATGCCCAAGATACTGCCCAGTGTCTCAAACCACTTTCTGTTGCCTGTTGGTCAAGATGTAGAACTCTAAGCTAGTTCTCCAGCACTGTATCTGCCTGCATGCCACCATGATAATGGACTAAATCTCTGAAAATGTAAGCCACCCAATTAAATATTTTTCCTTTATAAGAGTTGCCATGGTCATGATGTTTCTTCACAGGAATAGAAACCCCAAGACACTTGCTATCCATGCAACCAAAGGAGTTGTGACTAACTGAGCTATAACAAGTAAGGCATTGCAGTAGCCAGGGAGCATCTCAAGGTGAGCAAGCTCCCAGGTAGTTTAGAGAGGAGAGAGAGAGCTACTACATGAAGAGGGTGGGGAGAGGGAACAGAAGACAATGAAAAACACCACAGTGACACTTCCTCTATTTCGCCTCTGCCCTAACAGGAAAGAAACAACCTTCATAATGAGATGGTAGAACAAATATTTTCTCATGGTTCACTAATCTGTGATAAATAAGAAGATGGAAGAAAGATCATCGCTGCTTTAAGTGAATACAAATTGTTAGTTTCATCTGAGTCATGATAAGGTATATTTAAAGGATTTCTTTTTGGCAGTACTAAAGATTGAACCCAGAGTCTCAGGCACAAGAGGCAAGCTCTCTACCACTGAGCTACAGTCCCAAGTACTTAAAAGTACTTAAAGGATTTGGAGAAAAGAATGAAGGATTGAGGGAAACTGGAATTTTATGTGGGTTTTATTATTTATTGTCCAATGAACTGTGTATAATCCTTGGAAATTAAAGTTAGGTTTTTTTTTTTTTCACAATAGAACAAGACAACACATGAGTTTAAAATGAACAACTTCCCTATCTCATTTCTCAAATAAAAGGAAAAGATGGACATAAAAGGGATAATGTCGATGTTTGGTAGACTTTTTGTTTTCTTGCTTTTTCAAGTTCCATGGAAAAATAGGCCTCATGATGATACAGGTCAGTTAATCAGCTGATCAGAACCAATGAGTGCTTGATTAATGGTGTAATAAAATGTATAGGGTGATTTCTAGGGGAAAGCTATGATGCTCTATACTATTTTAAATTATGTATCTGTGAATATAATATGTATTGATTTTAGAATTACATAAATCTCAAAGAGATTTTCTGACAAAATTAGGGTTTAAACTATTATAAAAGGCAATAGTAATTTATCTTGAAAGCAATGGGATCATTTTTAATTAAAAAAAAACAAAGTTCTTCATTTAGGTTTAAGAAAAACTATAGGAGTATAAGATGAAGAAGATCTGGGTTAACTGCATTTTATTTTAAAAATTAGGTGTTTCACTCTGCTGCAAAATGAAATATGACATCAGCATATGGAGGCTAATGTGAGAAATTTACTGATGTAAATAAAATGCCCAGAGTGTTGAAGTAAATGGATATAAAGCAGTTTACAGACCCCACCTGTGAACCTTTATTAACAGAAGAAAGACTAGAAAAGTAGCAGTGGGTAGCACCCAGTGATGAGAATGCATTCTGTAAATGACACATTTTCTGCAATTGCTTTCCATAATTAAAATGTCATATTAGCTCAATAGAGATCTGCAGCATAACATGGCTGGTTTTTTAAAAAATGAGAGACTCCAGACTTATACTATGTGCATAGGTTTATATTTTTCATAAAAGGGATCTTGATTGGCCAACTGTGCTACTCTGTACTGAGGCAATCTTGTCTGGAATAATGAAATCAGTTCTGATACCATTTTTAAAGCTGAACTTTGACAATTTAGATTGTATATGGGAGTGGAGGATGGGGATATCTTAAAGGCTAAAACACAGGTGAGTGCAGCATAAAGACAAGACATAAAGATGAAGATTTGTATCCTTTATATACATGAAGGGTTCTCATACTAAAAGATCAAAAGATTTGTAGCAGATTTTAGATGACCACAAGTTTTTTAACGCTTACTCTGTGGAGACAACGTATGGTTGGTCCATGATCGACAGAATGTAGGGCACTGTACTAATGACAGGTCCAGGCCTAAAAGACTGGCACTTCTGCCTCCACTAACTCTGAAGAAGCCAAGGGCTATGTGGGAAAATGCCTTATGATGACCACCAGGCTGTGAATCCCAGGAGCCACATGGCAAAGCCACGTACAGAGATGCCTGATTTGATGATCCAGCCAATCTGGTGATAGGTGACATCTTCCAGGGATGCAAGCAAGAGTCACCCAGATGAGCCCTTCAATCTCAGAATAATGAGAGATAATAATAAATTATTATTTTGAGTTACTAAGTTTGGGCAATAGAAAATTGGGACACTTCTTACAGCCGGCTTGATCCTAATATAAGAAGTAGTGGTGGGCACCAAGAGATTTTGAGTGAGAGGTTGACATTGTTGCTTTGTGTAAGGACTCCTACAATACAGTGTAGGATGGAAAGGAGGTGTGTCATGCCTGAGACAAGCTCAGGGATGACATTTCAAAGCTTTGTACCCAGCTGCTGGAAACTGTTAGCTATTAAGTCAAAACCAAACCGCAAAGATGAGCTGGCTCCATCAGTAGACAGGTATGATGAGCAGAAATGGGAACCATCACTAATAGACTGAGGTGACATTCCTTGGGCTAGTGCATAAGCTATGCTAAGCAAAGCCACCAATTGCATATGCCTTCCTCAGCAGCAGCTTTCTGCCCTCTGTTTATTCTTCTTCTCTTGGTACCACTTTCCTTTCTATCTTCTCTATTTCTCCCCTTTCTCCCTTGGGCCCTGCTTTCTCCTCTGACTCCTCTTGCTGTAATTCGTAGTTTAGGGGGGCCTCTCTAGTCAACACATAGATGTGAACTTCACTGTTAAGAGTTCCAAATTAATAAGTATGAATAGAAGAACTTCATGCTTTCACAGCATCCTGGACTTAGCTATCCAAAACAGGAAAATAGCATTCTTCCCAGCATTTTCCCCAAGTACATTAACTATATTTACCCACACCCCCTTATAACAAAGCTCCAGAATACACTCCACATGAGTTTCATCTAGTGCACTGCTCTCTGTAACATAATATTACCTGTGAAGCAGCACCTACGTCAGCTGTGGGTTGGCCAGAAACTTTTAATGTAAGCTTGGGGGAGTGACTCATGCCTAACTTTCTCATCTGAAAAATGAGGCCTTTGGGTGGTGTAATGATGCAGTGTTCTGTGATTGTTTCTTGTGTTAGTCACTTTGCATGGAGACCAAAATATCTAGAAGAGACAACCTAAGGAAAGAAAGATTTATTTGGGCATATGATTTTGGAGAGTTCAGTCTGTGATTTCTTGGTCCTGTGTGTTTCAGCAGATCATTGTGACAGGGGGAGCATGCAGCAGTTGACAACTGTTCACATCATGGTAGACCGGGAAGCAGAAAGACAAAACAGGAGCCAGGAGCCTCGTATAAGCTTCCAGGTCTAGCTGTCTCTAGTGAAACTACTGCCAGCTCCAGATTTTGCAGCCTCCAAAATAGCATGACAGGCTGTAGAGCAAGCACTTTACACCCAGGCCATGGGGGACACGGCAGACTCAAACCAAAACAGTCTATAATTTTCTCTCACAACGTCCCTGTTCTTTCCAGCCTGCAGATCTACCACACCCGGGGCAACGTGCACATGCCTTTCCTTGTTCTCTCACGAGCCAAGAAATGAGTCTGGGCAGAAGCTCTGCCCTTGTTTGCCATTGTGTTTTCAGCACCTCAGACAGTGCCTGACACAATCAAGACACCCAATAAATATTTGTTTGTTTGTTTGTTTGTTTGTTTGTTTGAAAAAATGTTTTCTTTTAATATGCCTGTCTGAATCTAAGACTCACGGGATTCATACTTCAGCAAACTCAGAGTAAGGAAAGCAGAGATGGCTCCATGGGTAAAGTACTTGCCACGAAAGGATGAAGATCTGAGTTTGAATCCCAAGAACCTGTGTAAAAGCCAGGCAAAATGGGACACTGTAATCTGTAATCTGGGTGCTCCTACAGAAATACAGGAGGCAGAGACAGGTATTCTTTCTCTTGCACTCACAGACCCACATGAATACATGTACCCATATCACACACACACACACACACACACACATCCTCGATTAAACAATCAATCAATAAACTAACAGAGAAGAGAGACATAATGGAACCACAAACCCAAAGTCATGAAATATTCAAAATTTGGGTTTGATACATATTCACAAATATCTAAGGAGCAGCACAACATGGTAGATGAACTCACCAATTGGCTGTCCAGTGCCCGATGGCCAGCCCTGAAAACATGTATGTGTATACATAAGTAACATCATATGGAATGAGCATATTATTTAGGAATCTATACACACATGCATGCACATGCACATACGTACACAAACACAATAACAATTAATAAAAAACAGATAATGAATTTGAAGAAGATCAGGGAGGTGTATATGGGAGAGTTTGAAGGGAGGAAAGAGAAGAGAGAAATGTTATAATTATATTAATAATCTCAAAAGCAAAAAAAATAAACTGCTTTCACATGGCTAATATTATCTTCCCAAATACTGTCATTAAGTCTCTTTTGGCAGGACATCATCAAGCTGAGAATGATCTGACAGTGTTTGTGGCTGAGCAAAACATGACTAAGTTATGACACTGAAAGCGTTCCCTTGAGTGCTGGGTGTTTGTGTTCTATGGATTCATATTTAAATCATACTCTGAGTAGAGGAAAGAACTCTGCCACATCTCCTTGAGGAAAAAGACAGGCATTTTTGCCCCCTAGAAAAATAACTGAGTCTACAGCAGATGCTTGCATTCTGGGAGAGGGGGGTCAGAATTGAGGGGGAAGGAGCTGTCAGGCTGTGCCTCTCACACCACCGCTAAGTGTGATTCTGTTGGCTATTACAGCCTCGAGGAGCCATGTAGCTCAAGATGAAGATTTCCATATGGTGATGCAAATTAGGACCCCTCTGCAGAGGTGTCTTGAAAAAGAGCCAGTAACCTGGGGAAATGTTTGCAAGCAGCTCAAAGAAAGGAAAGTTTGGTGGGAGGGTGAAGGCAGTGTGTCATTGACTAAAGGAAAAGTTGCTGTTGAAGATGACATTGTTTCATAAGCATTGTCTTTTTCTGACTGCTGCTGATGTTACCTGAATGTTGGGTCACTGGGAATATGGGACTGGGGCTGCTGCTTTTAGCATTGAGCACTAGCACTAAACGAGAAATGTTCTCTCTCTCTCTCTCTCTCTCTCTCTCTCTCTCTCTCTCTCTTTCTCTCTCTCTCTCTCTTCATATATGTGCATTGTCTGTGAAGGCCAGAGCTTGACCTCAGACATCTTCTATCACTCTCAGCCATATAATATATATTATATAATATTATATAATACACATATAATATATGTATTATATGTTATATATATATATTAGATATAGTTTCTCATTGGTCCAGAGCTCACCAATTTGGCAAGACAGGCAGCCAGCAAGTCCCAGGGAGCCCCTGTCTCTGTTTTTCCATGCTAAGACTGCAAACAGGTATCACTACACCACCTTTTCATACAGGTGCTGGAAATCTAAGCTCAGGTCCACATGCTTCCGTGAGAAGCACTGTGCCAGCCGAGCTCTCTCCAAGCCCTTCATTGGCTTTTAGACTCATCTGCTTCCCTCTGCACCTCCACCCTCACACCTCTGCCTTGCAGCCTCTTCGGGGCATTCTTCCACACCTCTGAATACAAGGTGTCTCCCTGCTTCTCATCTCACTCCTAGCTCTAGTTTACAAATCACAGCTTAAAAAGTGTGTCCAACCTGCCACTCATGAATTGCGTGTGCCCCAGGATAAGTGTGAGCACAGCCCAACATAAAACTGTAAAATTATTTAAAATACTATGAAAACTTTGACAAGTTTTTGGGGTAACTTAGCTGTGTAGTTCTTGTATGTGAACCTTGTAGCAACAGCATCATGTTGCAATACTCTAGGTCAGACACATTTGACTATGAGCTAGACAGGTAAAGTTGCTAGAGCTAGATAGGGCCAGGGCTGAGTCCTCACTCTTAGCTCTGTGGCTTTAGTTACTTTGTCTTTCTGTATTTCAACCTCCATACCCATGGCTGATGTTTAGTTCAAGATACTTGTGGAGTTAGTTAAGAGATGAAACACTAGAGCTTGACTTCATGGACAGACACTCCATGACTGACCAGCATATAAGCTTGGACAAGTTAGTTACATTTTATGCCTCACTGTTCACATCTGGAAACAGGAAGTAATGATATTATCTACAACTCAGAGAGAGAGCTGAGGATTTGAGAATTGGGGTGAGACACAAGGCACATACAAAGTCTTGCATGCAGAAGTCACCATGGAAGCTTTACTTCAGTTCAGCTTATTGTTTTAACTACATAGCCTTATTTGTTTACCTGTAGTTTGTAACATTAATACATCAATACTACAGAAATTCTGGACACTCTCTGATGCTTTGCCTACTTAGATATTTTCTAGGTGCTACCAAAATACCCTCAGTCAATTCCTACTTGATACCTCTCTCTCAGGAGGCTGGTAAGATGCAGGAGGCGAGAACATGGTGCTTGTGGCAGTCTCACACTTCCCCAGCAATCAGTTCTCCTTACTTTCCCCAAGAGCAAACCACCACCTAGGGCAGGATGGAAATGAAAGCAGAAGCTGTTTCCTTGAGGGCTGGCTGCTTGTTTGTTTGATGAGTTTGGTTGTTGTCATTTTCATTTGGCTTTTTGGTGCTGCTTTCCCTCTGGCAAAGAGCCATTCCCTTTCAGGATCTAGGGAGATGACAAAATCCCCATAATGTCTGCTGGCCTGGAAAAAGAGAAGGAAAAAGTAAACACCGGTACTTTTTCCAAGAGAGGGAAGGACGTGTTCATTCCTTTCACAGTCTCTCCTGGAATCTCCCTGGCAACTCCAGAAGCCCCTTCACCTTCTCCATCTGCTGGAACCCCTGGCTGAGGCCACCTTGGGCAAGAGTACTTCCAGCCACAATCCTTTAAGGCAGAGTGATGGCACCTGATGTCCAGTTCTTGCCTCCACAAACACAGTCTTTGGTATATGCACTCTTATACTCGTGTGTATGCACTATTACACACCAGGCACAATTCTAAGCAACACATGTATATACTTATGTATATGCATAAATATATACACTTATTATCACTAAGACATCCGTGTTATTATGTCCATCTTACAGATAAAGATTTGTAACACAGGGAAAGTAAGTGACATGTCCAAAGTCACACGACTCTCAAAGTACCTGAGGCACAAACTCAAGCAGTTTAATCTTGGAGGCCACAATCTCCATCACCCTCCGCTTTCTGTTGCTATTCTACTTGTGATGACCAAAGACAACATTCTTTAATGATTGTTATTTTTGAGGTTATAATATAATTACATCATTCCATTCTTCCATTTTCTCCCTTTAAACATTTCCATACACCCCACCTTGCTCTCTTTCAAACTCACTGCCTCTTTTCTCATTAATTATTATTACATACATACATGTACACCACAAGACAGACAGTCAGATACACAGACAGATAGATGATAGATAGATAGATAGATAGATAGATAGATAGATAGATAGATAGATAGATAGACAGATTCCCAAATACGTAAACACAATCTGCTCACTCTGTACTATGGTTATTTGTATGTATGTTTTCAGGGCTGACCATTTGGTCTTGGTCTTCCCTAGGGAAGACTATTTATCCTGCTCCTAGCTTTCCTTAGGTGCCTGTAGTTCTTTGTATAGGGTTGAAGCCTCAGAAACTTTGCCCATCCACATTAGCATGTCTACTGCTGTCGTCCTTATTCAGCTCGTGTTCAGGCAGTCATGTTCATGAAACTTCTGATATTCCTAGGAGATAAATCTCAGAGAAAACTCTTTCTCTGGCTCTTACCATCTTTCTGCTCCCTCTTCAACAATGATCCATGAGTTTTAGGTGCAGGAGTTGTGTTGTAGATGTATTAGTTGAGACTGAGCATCTCAACTCTGCATTTTGATTGGCTGTTTTTTTCTGTAATGGTCTCCATCTATAAGACAGCATTCTTTAGATGGGAAGTTCTCTCTGGGAAGATCTGACAAAATTAAGACCCAGGATGACTTTCATCCAACACAATTAATTCTTATGATATTATTATTTGTTTGATAGACAGCTTTCTGGGAATTTCCAATGACCAAGCAAGAAATGTACATCTTCTCCAAGGAGAATTAGGAACACCGGGTATCTAAGTAGAAAAGGCTGTACACAAGCACCACAGTGGCTTCTACTGTGCTTGGCTCTCTTGTTCTATGTGATCATCCTGGGCAGTAGGCATTGTTTCCCCATTTTACTGCTAAAGAAGTGGCAAGTTTCCAGGCAGAAAGAGTTCCGCTGAGTACTACCGCTGGTCTTACATAATCAGGAATCCTCCAGGAATGCATCTTTGGATCACATAGTTTCACACATCATAACAGCATTCACACTACTTCTTTTCTTAATATTCAATGCACACATACACACACACACACACACACCACACACACACACACACACACACACACACACACACACACACACATACACACGGGCTAGCTTTTTGAAGGACTAAATATAGAACTAATTACTGGGTTCAGTGTTTATTCTAATTCGTGCAGGTTCATAAAGTCCACTTTAGACAAAAATAAGGCTGACTCACATAAGTAAAAAATGAATTCATATTTACAATCTCTATAAACCTGCTGCAAATATTCAAGTGGAAAGATACAGTAACTTTATCTCAGTGTCTCACAGGTTGTGGGCCACACTGGTGAGGTTCAGAGAGAGCTGAGAAGTGAGGGCTGGAGAAATCTCTTGGGTTAAAATATTGTAATTACTAAATGAACAGGGCATTCTGAGGATATTAGATTCAAATGGATTTTCCCGTGCTTGCAAAATCATTGGAGAATACACCATAAATGGAGCTTATTACAAATTTACAGGACCAGATTAATGAATACACACCCATAACAAAAGCACAGAGAGAGAGAGAGAGAGAGAGAGAGAGAGAGAGAGAGAGAGAGAGAGAGGAATAAGTTATACCTTCCTGCTTAAAATGCTCCTGCAGTTGTTGACATTGACATTTTAGGGCCAAAGGCACTGCACTCCCTGTGCCCCACCTAACAGGCTAAACTGCCAGTGTTCCTCCTTCTCCTGTCCAGCATCTCTTCCTTGTCCTGTCCAGCATCTCTTCCTCATTCTACCCAGCACCCCTTCCTTGTCCTGCCTCAGCTGAGCACCCAGAGGAAGATAAGAACAGGCATGAGTCCCATCCTGAAAGACCAGCAACTATAGGACCCCAGAGGATTGGAAGAAGTCAGTTGAGGGTCTGGTGAATGAGATTTTATGGTCAGGGAGCACATCCAGACTTCCTTCCATGTCTTTCCTCTCTGTGATGGTCTCCTGCTCTCATCTCCATCCTTGGGGCTTCCCTCACCTCTTCTTTTTCTCTCTCTACCATGCCCCTCTACCTCCTCTTAGAAAGCTGGATGTGGAGAAGGCAATTTGCAACCTGCTATGGAGGAAACATGAGACTGCTAGATGGTAAACAATATGGAGACACGCTTAAAATTGGGGCACACAAGACTGCCTTGCGGACCCCTTGCGCCATTGGCCAGCTCATTCTGCATGGGCTCTGAAAGCTGATCCCCCCCCACCTGCTTTTGGAAGATGGTAACTTTTCCAACTTCTTTAAATAGGTAACTTATAGAATTGACCCAACTTATGTGGAGGTCAGATCTCCAGAAACCAAGCCTCTCTGGCTACAAAAGAAGGAAGAAAGCGCCAGGGGCCTGAGACCCCAAGCATACAGAAACTTCAAGTTAATTCCACAGCAGCCTCAGAAAAGGCTTACCCTAGCATTCAGGTGCGAATAATGCAGAGCCCACAGCAAGCCTCTGCCCCACACTCAAGGAATGAAGGATTAAGAAACAAAATCACCATTGCAAGAGCAGCAACTTGCATGCAACCAACTACAGAAACAAGAGGGAGAGAGAGCTTGCCTCTCTCTACACCAAGCAAGGATGATAGAGTTCACCAAAAGATAACTGTGCTGACACTAAATCAGATGTTAATGACGACACGTTAATGCAGACTTGAGAGGGGCTAAGGAGCTTGTGCACAGTCCCATGGTTAGCCCAAAATTGTGGCCCCTGCTTCTCCCATGATGGCAGATAACTTACTCCTGGAGCAGTACATTGTCCTAAAGAGATCAGGAGCAAGACCAGAAGTCTTCAGTCTCTAGTTCTGGTCAGGATGAGAGTTAGATAATAGTATTACATGTCCAGTCTTTGGAGCCTCCCGCACCTACCCCAATGTTTAAAAACAAATATCCTTGAGGGAAGTAAGGCCTTAATCCAGGGTTGATGAATGGATTTTATCTAAGGTACTAACTTCAGTCAATTGATAATGGCTGCCTAGAGCATTCTACTGAGAAGATTATTAAGCTGCTCCCCTGGTGATATTCAAAATGTTTAAAAATCCACCAATCAACACAAATACCAACTGTACTGCTGGAGCAACCACTTCAGTCAGCCTCCCTAACCCTCACCCTTCTGGGTTGTTGAGCTCCTATTGATTTGGAGTTTTGAATCTCTAGACATCTGGGGAGGTTTGGGGGAGCCTAGTGTAACTCTGATACTGGGCACAGACAAGGATGCTAACAACAACAAAAGCAGACAGATGTATTCCAATAGCCTTAATGAACAAAGATGTAAAAATTATCCAAAAATATTATTAAATTGAATTAGAAGGCATAGCAAAAAGATTACTTGCCCTGATCAAATAGGATCTATCCCAGGAATATAAGGTTGGTTTCATACATGCAAGTCTATAAATGTGATGTATTATATGAACAGAATGAAAGGCAAAATAAATATGCAATATCTAATAGAGGCAGGGAAAAATATGACAGAATTCATTACCCTTTCATGATGAAAACTCTTTGTAAGCTAAGTACAAGAGTGTGTGTCTGAATATAATAAAGACCACATATAACCTATAGCTAGTATGAGCAATGCTAAAAGTTGAAAGTCTTTCCTCCAAGATCAGTAACAGGATGATGCCAAATCTTACCATTTTATTAAACACAAGAAGTACTAGAAATCCTAGCCAAAGTAACTAGGCATGAGAAAGGAGTAAAAAGCATCTAAATTAGAAAGGGAGAAATTAAACCATCCATATATGCAGACTGCATGATCTTATAATTAGAAACCCCTAAAATTTATATTCTCTCTGTCTCTGTCTTTCTCTCTCTCTCTCTCTGTCTCTGTCTCTCTCTCACTCTCATTATAGAAGACAAAATTAATTGATATCAGCAGCATTTGAAGGATGCACTACTCAAAAAAGTCAAACTCAAAGTGGATTGGTAGACATCAGAGACTAGGGAAAGGGGCCATATTAGAACATAGTGATGAAAAGAATTTTAGTTAGATAGAAATAATATGCTGAAGAGATCTATTGTAAGTTATCCTATCATTAGTATCTATATATATTGCATTCTTTAAAACATTTATCTAGGTCTAGGGCTTACATGCCAGGGCACATCTGTGGAAGTCAGAGGACAACTTGTGGAGTCAGTTCTCATTACCCGTGTGGGTTCTGACAACCTGAACTCAGGTCTTCAGACTTGGAGGCGAGCCCTTTACCCACTAAGCTGTCTTTCCAGCTGCTGTATATTTTATTTTATTAATTAATTAATTTTCCCAGCCCAATCACATTTTCCCTTCCCTCTCTCCTCTCCTTCCAATCCCTCCCCCAAACCTCCTCTCTTCAGCTCCCCATCCACACCTCCTCCTTTCTCTTCAGAAAATGGCAGACCTCCCACGTACATTAGCCAGCCATGGCATATCAAGTTGCGGTAAGATGAGGCACCTCCTCTCCTATGAAGGCTGAACAAGGCAACCCAGTAGGAAAAATGGGTCTCAAAAGCAAGTAACAGAGTCAGAGACAGTCCCTGATCCCACTGTTACAAGCCCTACAAAAAGACCAAGCTACACAATTGTAACATATGTTCAGAGGGACTAGGTCAGTCCCATGCAAGCTCTCTGGTTGATGGTTCAGTCTCTGTGAGACTTCTTGTGGGGGGATTGGGACACCAACACAGCCATATAACCTTTGACCTACAATTTGTCTTGCTTACAAGATATGCTGGGGTAAAGGTGACACAGACATTATGGGAGGGGCCAACCAATGACTGGTTTAGCTTGAAACTTATACCATGAAAGGGAGCCCACCCTGACACTGCCTAGAAGGTCAGGACCCAGAGGCTGGACAGCCCAGAGACCAAGAATAGAATCAAACATGACTGGCAAAAAAAAAAAAAAGTCAGTGAAATGACTCCTAATGATATTCTGCTGTGCTCATAGACAGCCCAATTGTCATCAGAGAGGCTCCACCTGGCAACTGATGAAAACAGATGTAGAGGTCCACAGGCAAACTTTAGGCAGACCTCAAGGAATCCTGTGGAAAGGGGAGAGGATTATGGGAGCCAGAGGGGCCAAGAACACACAAGAAAACCTACAAAATCAGCTGACTTGGCTCATGGGGGCTCACAGAGACTGAACCATATATTGTACTCTTAAAAATCCCTAAGAGAATAGACTTAGTGTTTTCTTCACCAAAAAATGATGAGTATGTGAAGTAACATGTACATTAGTCAGCCACCCCAATTTAGAATTTCAAAACATATATGATAAATAAATACAATTTTATTTTTCAGGTATAAATATATTTTTTAAACTTTGAAATCCTGGATGATGAATTAAATACTTTTTCCAATATATATGTGAAATAGAATTTCTCAGAATAAGAATGAAACAAAATGACATTTTTAGATTCATCAGATAAAAGATGGGTAAAGATATTAAATTTTCTTAATAAAGTGCCACATAAAATAATTTTGACATCAGCAGACAGGAGGTGAGTACACAAGGTGTCTTTTCCAATTTAATGGATCCAAAAACTTAGAAAAGCATATGTTTTTCCAGGCCGCAAAGTCACAAACAGAAGAAGGAACAAGATGACCAGGAAAGATGGAAAATCTAGACTAATCCAGGGCATGAATTCCTCCTCCTCCTCCTCCTCGGGTGAGAGTGGGGCCCTGGCCAGCTGCCAGCTCCCGTGGCTTCCCTTCAGGGTGGGCACTGCCATCCTGTGATGTCTGAACAGTCCCCACATGGTCTGTGTGTGGCTGTGCCACAGCAGGGGCAGATGCTGCTTCCTCCTCTTGCCTGATAATGACATCATTTAGCTGGTGGGTTCCTTTGGCTGCCTTTTGTTTTATATGCTACAGGAGTTCTCAATTAGCCGGATTCGTCCACCATCTGCTGGGGAGAATGGATGACACTTAGGCAGCCACATGGAATCCTTTCTTTTTAGAACCAAGAGAAGAGGATGGCCTGGCCTGTGGACTGTACTCACTGCTTCTCAACTGAGGGAGCAAGACGATAGTGGTGAGTAGAACTTGACATTCACTAACTAAAGAAGAGAAGATCTCAAGCTGGGAAGACAGCTCACCGGAAAAGTGCTCACTATGCAAGCTGGAGGACCTGAGGCTGATCCTCCAGAACCCAGATAAAAAGGCTGGTGTGTTCCTGTAATGCCAGTGCTGGGAAGCCAAACACAGGCAGAGTTCTGGCACTCACTGGATAGCCAGCTGTATTAGTTCCTTTCATGCTTTGGTGATAAAATACCATGACCTAAAGCAACTTATAGGAGAGTTTATTTGAGCTTATGATTTCGGAGGGCTAAGAGTCTGTTGAGGATGGGAGACATGGAAGCAGAAACAGGAAGCTAAGAGCTCGCACTCTCAATCTCAAGCATGATGCAGAGAGAACAGACGGGGAGTAGCACGAGGCTTTGAACTCTCAAAGCCCTGGATGGATGGCTTTCTTTCTTTCTTTCTCTCTTTCTTTCTTTCTTTTTGCTTTGTTTTTTGTTTTTTTGTTTTGTTTCGTTTTGTTTTGTTTTTTGGTTTTTGAGACAGGGTTTCTCTGTGTAGCTTTAGAGCCTGTCCTGGTCTTGCTCTGTAGAACAGGCTGGCCTTGAACTCACAGAGATCTGCCTGCCTTTGCCTCCAAAGTGCTGGGATTAAAGGTGTGTGCCACCACCACCCGGCAATGTTCTTCAATCTTATTTTGTTACAGTTATCTAACAGTTTTCTCCTATTCACAGTGGTCCACAGCATAATAAGCCTTCCTGTGCCTCAACTTCACATACCAAAACTTTCCCACTAATGAGAACAGAGAGTAGAAACTAGCCAGGGTAGAGACCTCAAAGTAGCAGTCCCAAAATTGTCCTTACTTGAACTCAAAAATGCCAGAAGAGAGTTTTGCTTCCTGTTTCTCTATTATCTCTTAAATGGGTCCCTTCTCCTAAATACTGTACATGTCTACAAGACTAAAAGTGAGAGTAGGCATCTGGACACATGGTTGGGCCAACCGGACTGAGCAGTCCAGCCCCTACCCCCTACCCATATCTCACTCTATGTCTGCCATAAGTCCAGTAAAAAAAAGTTTCCAGGCTAACTAGTCCATGGTTCCCTATTTCCTGCGATCTCTTGTGCTTTACAGCAGATATTTCTTTCTCTCTCCCTCTCCCCTCCCCCTTCTCTTCCCTCTCTCCCTCCCCCTTCTTAAGTTACCATCTATGAATTTCTAATAAACTTCCTTGAAACTCAATTTATATATATATATCAAAGCTCATTTCCAGAGATGTACTTTCTCCAGTACCCTGAACCTTCCCATACTTCAAGTAGTGCCACCATCAGGGGACAAATGTTCAAATGCCAGAGCCTATGGAGGTTATTTCTCATTCATAACAACACAGCAGGCTAGCCCACTCTGTGACTCCAAAGCCAGTGAGAGACTGAGAAAAACAAGGTGGAGAATACCTGAGGAATGACATCTAATGTTGACCTCTGGCTTCTGCACACACAAGCATGTGATGTGTACCTATATACACAGGTGTGCACATTCACACACACACACACACAGAGAGAGAGAGAGAGAGAGAGAGAGAGAGAGAGAGAGAGAGAGAGAAGAGAGACCCTTCACCTCTAGCTTCCCAGGATCTCTCTTGCTGATCTCTGCCAGGTATACCCAAAGGCATCACTTACCCCTGCCCCCCACCCCATTATCATCAGACCTACCAGAGCCTGGACCAAGACACCTCAGCTGTTCTCACAGGAGGCACAGTAGAGGTGGCAGCCCTGTTGGTGTGCTCAGGCCCAATAAGTGATGTAAGCTCCCAGACTCTGTTTTCCAAATTCATTAACAAATGTTCCATGTAAGAACCCCTCCTCAATGAAATAAAACTAATTCCACTACTGAGTACAAGAGAAGAACCAACAGACATACAAGCACTTGTGAACAAACATTCATAGTCATTTGTTCTGAGCCACTGATAACTGGAAACAACTTAACATCCCATCACGTGGTGATCAGATCAACAGTGGTACATCCATACAATGGAATAGTACTCAGTAGTTAAAAGGGACAAACTCATTGCATTTGAGAATTACCAGTCTGGATATAGCACTGTCTTCTTCATCAGCAACTTGGAACTGAAACACACATCAGAAAGGAAACAGGTCGAACCTCCTATCTTCCTGGGGAATTTCCTACAGATCAAGGCCCAGGTTTGAGCAAGAGTGTGTGTGTGTGGGGGTGGAGAGTTGTTGAAAAGGGAAGCAGGAATTGGAAATGCAGCCAGTGCGCTCTGGTCATTTATCTGTCCATCCAACTGTGATTCACCTGCTGGGCACTTCACCAAGTGCCAGGGGCACGGCTCGTGTGTGGCCCTGTGTCCATGAACTCATATAGCCTTCTCACTCCAGTCAAGAGCCATGCTTACAGTTATAAAATTATCTATAATTTTATACATCCTTACAGCTAGAAAATTCTTTTTGTTACCTCTGCCTGGCAGGAGAGTGGGCTGGCTCTCTGATGCTTACATGTTGCACATTTGTGTGTTTGTTTGCTCAGAGTGGTCACCAAGTCCAGCCATCAGTTCTTCCAGGCTTGCTCACTGATCAACAGAGGGCAGAGGGAATCCAGCACTAGGTAGAAGAATGAGGGCAAGAGAGATAAGGAAGAGGGAGGGAGGGAGAGAGAGAGAGATTCTCATCTCAAGCTACATCACATCCTCCCTACCCCTCCAGGGGCTTGTCCTGTCACTCCAATGCAAGGAAAACCTGAACAAGACAAGAGCATCACCCAGACAGCTGCACATAACATGAAAGCTTTGTTAAGTGGATGAAGTCCTGGTCCGACAGCCCAGCTGGCCATTTTGCTGACATGGCCACCCGGCATATGTCCAGAAACTACCATCTCCAAAGAAGCAGAGTTCAGATCCAAGATAAAGACATGTGTGCCTGATTCCAGAGACTCTGCTCTTAATTGCTGTAGGCAACTGCTGTGTTTTTTTCCTCCTGTCACTAGGGATGGGGGTCAACCCAGGAGCACAGCAGACTCTAATTGCCTCTCTCTGTATTCCATGCACCTCACCTGTCATGAAGCCACTAAGGTTTCCTAAGCCTCCAAGGCTTAGAGACATCAAAATACAGGTGATTGACCAGAATTTATAACATATGCCTGCCTTCTGTTGCTAGCTTCCTTGATTTCCCAAAGGATGGGTTCAGAGAGGGCAACCAGAGCCCTAGAAAATTCTTGGAAACATGCCATGTTGCATAGAACTTTGCCAGGTATCCTCTGCTCACTACTTTCTATACCAGGGCTTGGTGTGAGATGGAGTTTCCTTCCCTCTACAGGAACCCAAGCAATCATGTCAGCTTTCTAAGGCTCTGTGGCTGCCAGTCGTGGATGCATTGCTGAGGTGCACAGAACTGAGAGGTGGTCACCCAAGTCCTCAGAAGCTGAGGGAGGTAGCAGAGGCCTCCACTTTACAGGGGTGGCAGTGCCTCCTGCAGGGGTGAGGTGAATACAGTAGTATTCTGAGGTTGGTGATGAAAGGGGGCTCTCCCCAGGCTAGCTCTGTGCCTCTGGCAGCAACTAGCCTCCTACTTTTCCTTGATTCTGTTATTTCTGAAGCTAACTTAGGGTCACCTTCCAATTCTTCCCCTAACATCCTCTGACAAACTCTCATTGCTGCGGGGGTGCTGACCACCACACTGCATGTGCCTTCCTATTGCCTGTGAACCATCAGCTGTCAAATATCGTGTCCCAAGATCCCTTAGCACTCTTTAAAATTTAAGAGCTCCAAGTAGCTCCTGTTTATGTGTTACATCTCTTAAAACGTATCATGTTAGAAATTAAAGTCAAGGCAAACACATAGATAGATAGATAGATAGATAGATAGATAGATAGATAGATGATTGACAGATGATTTATAGAAGATAGATGATTGATAATTGATTGATTAGTGATTAATGATTGATAGATGATTTATAGATAGATGATAGGTAGAGATAGATTGCTTGATGATTTATAGATGACTTATATATGATAGATAAATAGATGATTTATAGATAGATAAATAGATGATGATAGATAGATAGATAGATAGATAGATAGATAGATAGATAGATAGATAGATATGAATTCATTTAAAATGAGAGACTGCTCATGGGTAAGGCATTTGACATGAGAACAAGAAGACCTGAGTTCAGATACCCAAAACACGTGTAAAGCTTGGTATGGCAGCAAGTGTTTAGAATCCCAGCATTCATGTGACAGAGACTGGAGAATTCCCAGGCATCCATGGACCAGTTAAGCTGATGTACACAGTTGCAAACAAGGAGACCCTGCCTCAAAAAATTATAAGGTGAAGACCTTCACCAGAGATTGTCCTCTGACTCCTACATGCGTGCTGAGTCATGCACGTGCCAACACTCCCATACACATACACACACAAAGATAAAATGACAATTAGTAATAATGAATGCATTCTACTGCTCACAGCGTGTTATTATAAATTAAGCTTTTTATGAACAATAATTATCACAATTTTTAAAGTTAGTGCAATAAGTAACATTGTTTGGTTTGTTTGCAAATCCCTTTAATGACTAACTTACTAGCAGAGAATGGGATTTGCATATCTGCCTCGACCACCAATCTGTTTGGGTAGCACACATCATGTGGTTTTTGGTGCACTCTACCACACTGCCCTCACAGAGATTTCAAAGGATGATCATTGTGGTGTTGCTGTTATAGAAGAGACCTTTGACCTCATCTACCCCCGAGATGAGTCGGAAAGCCCACGGGAGCTTCTGGGAAACAATTCGAGAGTCAGGACTAGAAGCCATTCAGACAGGATCATGGGGTTGACTAGCCCACTAAAGACCATGATAGAAGCTCACTGAGGGGCAATGGACATGGCACCCCAGTGTAGTGGTGGTGCAGAGACCACCAGCAAACTGATTGGCCACAGCCATCACCCTCATCCCCACAGGACGGTAAGTTCTATGAGAAGAGGTACTGATGATGCAATGTGACTGCCCTAGCCCATAGCACAGACTCCCAGAAAGTGCTCAACAGCTGTGTGTTGAATGAATAAGTGAAATGATATGTGTGTATATGTTTAAAGATTCATTAAAATTATTTTCAGAAAATAAATAAATAAGACCACAAAGACATTAGATGATAAACCTTTTCTTAGGACCACTCAGTCACCTGGACAACTAGGCAAAGAGCACCTTGATAAGAGTCATATCAGTTTGTGTGACCCTAGTGTCTCAAAGAGAGGTCATCATTACAGAGGTGCCCTGCACTGTTGCACAAATGCCTACAGAATGGCTTGTTCTTGGAGGGATTATATGTGTCTTTACCAATGTTCTATCCTTATAAAGTTCTTTCTGGGGATCTTCTAGAGGCTAATTCCTTACCACTGTAACATCTGCAAGGAAGCCAAAGATTTATCCAGATATTTCAAATTGATTTATTCACAATAGGATCATTACTTCTGGTGGACCCTTACTCTGTGGTGTGCAGCAGAGTGGAATTGCTCCAGACAATGGAAAAGAAGGAGTTAGTGTTGGAAGGGGAAGGAAGAATGCACATGGCAGACGGTGAAGAGGAGGGCTCTAAAATGCTGTTATCTGGTAAAGCATGACAGCTGTATACATGGACTCACTGTAGTTATGGTTGCCTATACAAGATCAGCCAGTATTCCAGCACGCAGCACTAACTAGACTTAGTGGATTACCAAAACAATAGACAAATAAAAATAAATATAAATAAAAAGGGACGGATGAGAGGAAAATGTGTTGGGAGTAGTGTCCATGAAGGATAGGAGGGGAAAGTTGGGGTGGACATGATCAATGCATTGTCAAAGAATAAATAAAAGGTTTTTAAAGCATTTTAAATGAAGGCAATGCTAGAAGCTCCAATGTCACTGTCCTCCCTCTACCCACAACCATTCACTCCAGCTCAGTCCTGTCACCCTGGGCACACCCAGAACACAGCCTAAGAACCTGTCACACCGAGTCCTTGCATCCAGGTGTGCTGTGTGGATCTCATTTTCATCCCTGATCTGTGTGAGACGCTCCTTGCATCCATTGGCTATGCCACTTTGAGGAAGGCTTTTGTCATTTGCAACTGAAGTGGCTCCATCAGTCCCTAGTCCCCCATGGCAGCTGCTCCCTCAGGTGCCCCATGCTTTTACCTCTTCCCAGCATTTGGCTAGACAAACCCTGCTGGGGGCCTTAGGACTCAGACAGAAAAGCAGCCAGTTGTAACGGCCATGACCTTCTAGCTGACCAGCCCATTCCCAGCCTGCAGAATGAGGCCCTTCACACTAGATAGAATCAAAGTGAACCCTGTTACCTCTCTTCCAGAAAATGAAAGCAGTAGGGGGAAGAAAAAAACCTTTCATTCCTGACATGATCTAAATGCAATTATAGCTCAGTAGATCCATGAGAAAATTGACAAGAGCCAATCCTTTGCACAAGGCATGCTCTGATTTCATGCCATCAAATTATTTTTAAAGGGCATTAATATCACAAGCTGATGACTTTTAGCCCCAAGCAAATGATGCATTTTAATGTCTCTTTACACACAGCCCTCGGCCCAAGTGAAGCTGTCTTCTGCAAAGCTTTAGCAAACATTTACATTTCAAAACTCAACAGAAGGGTTGTTGTTGAGGTTTCTTTTGCTCCTTCTATTTTTTTATACATGCCCAGGAAGATAAATCATATTTCACATGTTAAGTGGTGTGTAGCATTTTGCTTCTAACCCCTGGCATACCTTCAGAAGGTAGCTGCACCTGGGCTTCAAGCCTGAAATCTGAAGATTGATTTTGAAAGAGAGAGAGACATGCAGTGCCATCTCTAAACAACTGCCTGTTTGCAACTCATCATGAACTGGGGATGTGTGAGTCCTTTCTTCCTCGGCAGACACGTGGTGCCTTGTGCTGTGTGTGGACTGGAGCGGGGTCCTCGGAAAGGAATGGCCAATGGTTATCACTTACATTTCAAGTCACAGATGATATGGGTGAAAATTAGGATCAATCAGGGATAAGGACCCCTTCTCCATTGTATTAAATTCAAACTGATGGAGATTCAGTGAAAATTGGAGGGCTTAGCCATGCTGTTGAGATGTGATGTGATTTGTTCATCTTAGAGTCAAATCTAGGCTTGACCAGTCCTCAAATCTCTGTCAGCTGTAGCAATTTCAGCACACAAACTTTGATGTCAGAAAAGTGTGGATTCATACCCTAGCTTAGCCACTTCCTACCAGGAAAATCACATCTGTCAGCTTCCCTTTCTCCCACCTTATTCCCATCTGTAAAATGGGAACAAGGTTGCCTGATGCACAGGTTACTGTTCAAAGTGAAACGGATAACCCTTGTTGTGTTGTTGGAATTGTCCCTGGTTCACTGGATCTACATGTTAAAGATTTCTGGCTCTTGACACCCTTCCTAGACAGAGCATCCCAACTAGGCTGCACCACCATTCACACTTCTCAGGCTTGCTCCCCTCTCAAGACCAAGTGTCTCACAAAGCACATCCAAAGAAGCATTTGAGTCAAACACATAGGGGATCAGGATGATCATGTAATGAATATTCTAGAGGAGGGCTGTTGTCATGACTCCACAGCTCTACTTAGTCATGCCCCCTTGGTGTCCATGAGGGACTAGTTCCAGGCACCCACCCCTATCCAACCCCACAGAAGATGCCGAAGTTTGCAATGCTCATGTCTGTCATATGAACTAGTGTTGATTTACACACATTTTATACATTATCTTCTTGCATCCTTCAAATTATCTCTAGATGACTCAGAATACACAGTAAGTTGTAGACACTACAAAAATAGTCATGCTACATTATTTAGAAAATAATGACAGATTCAGTATTTTTTCTGGATATTATCAATCTATGGTTGGCTGAATCCATGAGTACAATGATCAGATCTTCATAATTGGTGAGTATTGTGGAATTTGAATTACATCTCTCAAAAAAAAAAGTGTAGCGTTAAGAACAGGAAAGCCACAAAGTTTCCCAAAAGTGGGTTGAAGAAAACTTTAGAAATGGGTCAAAATCTCCCATATTTCTGAATGACACACTCTGGGATGAATGTGACTCTTCTTTGTCCCCTTTAAGTAAAGGCAACTTGACATGTCTACTGACTCCTCCCACTCTGGCATCACCATTGAGACTGCTGTTCAAGATGCTTAAAGGCAGGAATCCCACCTGTCTCCTCCCACAGAGGAAATCTGCTTTCAGTTCTGTGCCCATCTCTCCCTCCCAGTTGACATGGATGGGAAGGAACTCGGTGGCTACGGCTTGGCAGACACTCACATTGAAACCCAGAGCAGCCTTGTTACTAAGCTAGGTGTGAGCTACCAGGCCAACACAATCTGTTTCCCCTAATGTTCACTGGCCCTGACAGTTCATCTCTCCCACACATGTATTCTCCCAAATATCTATCTATCTTGTGTCTTCTCTGGGTACACCAGGGGCCATGGCAAGATGTAATAGATATGTCATTCCCCTGAAAAGAAGTGCCTTTTGCCAGCTGTCTATACTGTCAGTATTTGGACAATGATAGGCATTGGGCTGCAGGGTGGCACTGGAGAGTCCACGGAGCATCTTTCAGGGGGCAGAATGCCTCTCTGTTCCCTCTTCTTTCTCCATCACAGACCCAGTGGGATGGACCACAGTGCAGCCTGTACCAAGGTGACCATAAAAGGAGGGACAGACAGACCACTCAGCTATGTACAAAACATACCCTACCTTCCCTACCTCTTTAGAAGCTGCCCCAGGCTCTGCTTTCTTCTCTGGCACTCCTTCTCCCATTCCTTTTCTCCCCTCAAGTCAACATAGGACCCACTTTTTGCTTAGGTTCTCCCGATTGCTCTCAGGATAATCAAAGCACAATTTCTAGCTGTGGTTTTTCTAACAGTCCCTCAGCAAAGAAATAGCACAAATGAGAACCCGCAGCAGCCCCAGGAGAGGAGGCGAGAAGGGTAGACTGTAATTTCCCATGCTGGAGTCAGGCCAGGGCCACCAACCTAGGTGATTAAACTAGCTTATTGCTCTGGGGGTATACAGAACCCATGTCCACTGGGTGCTTTGATTATATATCTCTTACCCTGAACTTGAGCCCTGGACCAGCAGAACCAAGGACATCCACCAAGGACAGAGAATCAGACTCAGGAGATGAGCTCCAGGAAACCCAAAGTCTACCTGCTCATCAGGTAGGTTTTGGGAGAGACTCATTTAATGACCCCTGTAATCTGCCTATCCCCAGCATTCCTGCCACCTGATTTTCTTTACAGCATTTTTCTGTGTGAAATGGAGCAATTTTGCTGCCGTGGAGTTCTAAAGGCACCCTGCAAACCTCGAGGCACAGAAATAACTCCTGACTTCCTGTTCTCAGTTCTCAGATGTTTTGAGTCCTGTCATTCACAAGCACATTCAGGGTCAATGCTCTTTGCATCTACCTGGGTTCCAAGACCAGCTACATCCTCAGAGTTCAACTTTGAGAGACAAGTAGCCCTCTTGTTCTAGAATTGCCTCATTGGCTGTCCAAAACAAATCAGGTGCAGACCTCGACTATTTTTTTTTTTTTTTTTTTCATTTTAGAAGCAGGCAGAGAAGGGTCATGGCTAACACTGAGTAGAAAGGACCAAGGAAGCATCTCCCAGATTCTTGTCCAAGACCCTTATGTAGGTAGCTTGTCCACAAACCAGTACCCACCTGTAACCTCCATCTGGCAGCCTTGCTCCCGTAACTGGGCCTCTCTTCTTAGCGGGATCCCTGAGCTTACCATTGTTAGTCCACATCATATACAATGAGTGTCTGACCCTGTGGTCCTAGCAGGTTGGTACTGCATTTGATGATTCCTACCCACTCATCCCCAGAGACTTTGGGTCATGAGGCATGGCATATACTCTAAGAAAGGAGTATATGCCTACACCTCTGCTCCCTCTGGCTGGTGACATGCTGCAGGGGGGAGTCTGAAGCAACCTGGCACACAGCATCTGCAACGGGGCACCAAAGGAGGTGAACACTGCTGTTTGGCCTGGGTTTCCCATTTCACTTGGTCTGGGGCCCCTGAGCCTATGGTAGGGTATGGGCCCACATTTTAGGGTGGATCTACCCACCACGACTTAATCTAGAAAACCCTTCATAGATATGACCAGTTATTTGTTTCCAACATGATTATAAACTTGCAAAGCTGCCAATCAAGATAACCCCTCACAATATGGGAGGGCCAGATTTATCCCTCTGGCCCTGGTTGCTCACTTGCGCTCTAGTTTATAAAGCAGGTGGTCACTGGGCTTCTCCGGATAGAGTGCATATTACTTAATTCTCACTAGAGCCAAAATAGCGGGAACCCTCTCCATCCCCATACAGTGACCCCCCTCAACACTTCTCAATAACCTCAACACTCTTTACCCAACCCCTGGGTCAGTTTTCTGTCTCACGCACTGGTAGTCAACCAGCTTGTCTCCAGCCCATACCTGCCATTCATTTGCTTCTCTCTGTTTTGGTCACCACCATGCCAGGCTCTCTGGGCTCTGCAACAGCACTCTAGAGTGTTTACCCGCCTGCTTTACAGCCGGCTCTGCATAGCATCTAAAGGGATAGAAGACAGATGGCCCCTGTGGCCCCTGTGGCCCCAGGGCATGAGGCATGAAACATACCCTCTTTCCTGTGATCTTTGAGCCTTAGCCTGTCTTCTGGATTTGGTGTTCTGCCCCCACTCTGTATATGGCTTGTTAGCCTTGGTTTGCCTTTTTCCTTTGTTTCACCAGGAAAGGGTCAACATTCACAGGGAGACCCTGAGAGTCATCAGAAGCTATTCCCACACCATAGCACTTGTCAAGCTCCACAACTGAGTTTTTTTAAAAAGAGGCATTACCTCTATGGTCCTCCCTCCTCCTAAGTCACACAGTGTCTCCTTCTCATCGTGAATTTCCCTACAAGCTAGACAGAAAAAGGCCAGACTCTAGCTCAAGGAAGGAACGGAAACCCTCTGGTGCCCCCTTGTGCTCATGTCTAGCCAGCCAGCTGAGAAAAGCAGTGGATTAATGAAGGCTTTGCTTTGGGCTCTGGAAGCAAAGGAGAGCCCCAGGCCAGAAAGAGACGTACCAGGTGCCAATCTTAAAGACAGACAGACACCCACCACCTGCAGAGAAGAAGTCCCGGTTAAAATCCTTACCAGCCAGTTTCTCTAAGTCTCAGATTCTCATTGGGTAAAATGAGTATGATGATTCTTGCCGAAGCATCCCAGTGAAGTGCAGTGAAATATTGCTAAAAACCTTCAGACCTTTTGATGTTGCTTTAAAGGGAAGTATATTATATGGATGTTCTGACACAGGCCTGCAATCCTAACACTTGGGAGGCTGAGAAAGGGAGATTGCAAGCTTGAGGCCAGTCCAGGCTACACCGTGAGACCCTATCTCAAAAGAGGCAAAAAAGAAAGTAAAAAGGTGAGATGGGGAAGGGAGGGAAAGAAGGAGAGAAAAGGAAGCAAGGAAGAGAAGGAGGGAGGGAGGGGTGGAGGGAAGTAGAGACACAATCTTGATCATGTCTATATTGCTTCTGCCCTGCTTCCTTGCCTATTCATCCAAACTTCGTGCAATCACAGAATGAGTCAGGCAAGATGGCAGTGAGGATGTGTTTGAGATAATGTGTGTCTGACAAAGAGGTACCCATATGTCACTCATCGTCATACAAAAAAATGTACTGGGGAAAATGTCAGTGACAAAACTCTGTGAGTGGTGAGGCAGAACGGTGGGGGTGTTGCCACCCCCCTCTCCTGGGGAACTCGGAGGCAGATGCTGGGAATCGCATCACAAAGGAAAGCAAGTCAGAGTCAGAAGTCACATGTCAATGATTAAGAGAACTCATCCTGACCTCATCTTCACATCTTGAACCTATGACAGCATCTGGCACTGGATGGACACTCATGAATGAATGAGCTAGCAGGTCAACTGGTGGCCTTTCTTTTCAGTAAACATTTGCAATCCTGGCACCTCCTCTCTGAAGCAGCTTGTTTGCCTTCTTTACCCCAGGCTGGAGACCTTGTCCCATCCTCTGGGAGCCCCAGCTCTTCCGAATTATTTTGAGGAGAGTGTGAAAATGAACGTGGACAATTCTACTAGGGAGTTCCCGGGCATCACCACAGACCAATTAAGTAAAGATTTCTATGGTTCAGAACATGGACTAAGAATCCATCTTTTTAAAGGTCCTGACTCATTTTGTGCACTGAGGTTGAAGAAGCAGGACTGTGATCTGAGCTGGCCTTTGCCCGGACAGCAGGGCTCATGGACTCTGAATAAAGCCAAAGAAAGCTTCAATGTTGCCTCCCAATTACCCTTGGGCCCAGCCAAAAAGAAGAGGGATGTGAAACCCAGAGTATTAGAGAGTGTCCAGTTCTCATCTTCACAGATACCTGGCTTTTTAACAGCAGAGAAGGGAATTAGACCCCAAGGAGCTAGATCTGCCCTGGCCAGGGTGAGCAGTAATGGCATTTGGGAGCAGACTCCAGCAAATAGCACGCCATTAGCACAGATTCCAAAGTGGCTCTCCCAGTGCAGGCTGGCCTGGAGGGGGCAGAGGGTGGGGAGGAGATACCTATCATTCACAACACTGAGTAGAAAGAAACAGGGCTTTCAATCCAAACAGCCAGACGTTCAAGGGGCTGTTGCTTTGCATAAAGAACCCACTATTCATTTTAAATTATGTTTTCAAAAGCCACTCATATATTTCATACACAGCACACGAACCTAAATTCAATCTGCCACATTGTAAGTTCTTGCTTTTAATTTAAGGCCTCCAGGCTTCAACTAATTTAAGGGACAATCTGGTGATGAAAAGGAGACCATCTTCTTAACAAAAATGTCGTTAGCATAAGGCAATGCTTCCCAAATTTCAACACAAATTAAGACTTCCCAAAATTTACCTACACCTTGGGATCCTTTAAGCTACACATCTAAGCATAGAAAAGAAAATGGTCTGTACTCTGATAATGAGTCGTGGCTGTGTCCATTGCTTCTAGTCTCAGCCAAGCCCTTTGTTCATTTAACGTCTCAGTGTTCTTAACCATTGCATGGCTGCCTTTGAAACCTCAGAATAAACATGAGTGCCATCCATCACTTTGCCATGTTCAAAGAGTGATCTGACCGTGGCCCTGCCAGCTCTGGGACAGAGCGGCACACATCAGGTTCATCAACAAGCTCCAGACTGAGATCAGAAGTCTCACCAGGCTCAGAGTACCAGTGGGTTGGCACTGATAGGCAGGAGCATCTGCAGCTGAGTCCTTTGTGTCTGGCGGCTCTGGGCTTCAAGGCTCATTGCAGACAGCCCTGGCTGACAAGCCTCAGGAACTGGAGGCCCCGGCTCAAAGCAAAGCAAACAGACAAACATAGATTGGCATCTATCTTAATGACATCAGTACATCCAAGCAGGTGCTCAGAGCTCCACACTGTAGGTGCTCCCCCCACAGTGGTCATGGCAAAAGTAAGTTGTGGCCTCTAACACTGCCTTTTCAATATCTTATCCCTGAGATCTGTTATGAAAACAGATTTGACTACTCAGTTGTAAAATAGTTTGGTTTTTTTCAAGCCTGGCTCTCTTCACACCCTTCACCTCCTTCCTTAAAGAGCACTCATGGCCTTTCCCCCACCCACTTTGGCACTTCTGTTGCTATTGACCTTGTTTAGCTCAGGTTTAGGCAGTCATCTTGGTGGGATCCTATGGGTGCAGCTTCTGACATTCCTAGGAGACACAATCTCACAGCAAATCCCCTGGTTCTCTGGCTCTTACAATCTTTCTCTCCCCTCTTCTGCAATGCTCTCTGAGCCTTAGGTGTGGGAGTTGGTTTGTAGATGTGTCATCCATTGGACTCTGCATTTTGATTGGCTGAAGTTTTGTAGTGGTCTCTGCCTGTGGCAAACGGAAGTTCCCTTGATGAGGGGTGAGAACTGCACTTACTTGTGGGTATACAGACAAATATTTAGAATAGAGCTAGGAATTGTGCTGGTTTTGGTAAAGTGGTGGGTACAGGCTCTCCTCCAAAATCCCATGATGTCACTAGCCCTGGCAAGCTGCCATGTTTCCAGCACCAGGCATGGTTTCATTCTTGTTGAGTGGATCTTTAAAAAGAGCTGTTGGTTACTGCCAAGGTATGTATGCCACTACTGCACTGTTAGAGTTATCATGCCATGGTGGTCATTGTGGATCATAGGAAAAATAGCTGGGTAGGACTGCTGGCTGCTTCCCTCCTTTGGAAACTTGCATGCTGCCTTCTGGTGCCATGGAAGCTAGTCCTATTCAACCTTATACTAAGAACTCTAGGCAACTGAGGAATGAGGAGAGCCGGGAAGAGTAGTCTTCCCCAGGGAAGAACACAACTGGTTATTCAATAACAAACCGTCAGCCCTGAAAATGTACATACTAGAAATATCATACAGACTGAGTAGGTTCTATTTAGAAAAATAAGTGAATATGCACTTACACATATGCATGTAACAACAATCAATGATAAAAGGAAGCTGTAAGTTTGAAAGAAGGGAGAGGTAGATGGGAAGGTTTGGAGGGAGGAAAGGGAAGGGGGAAATGATGATATAGTTGTATTATAATCTCAAAAATAAAAGAAATAAAAAATAGTCCTTGTAGCATAAGGGATACATACTGAATATTGCTGAGATTTTCTGAAAGAACAGGTGTGCAACCCTCCACTGCCAAGCTCACCCAGGAGGCAGGAGATATGCAAGTCCAGACCTGCTCCCGTGAGAATATTTTGTAGAAACACTCCACTTGTTGTATGTACTCAGTCTGAAACAACTTTAAATTCCCTAAAGAGAAAAGAAAAACAGAAGGTATTCCTGACAGGAGACTTGGGGATTTCTTCAACAAACTCCCATTCTTAGGTACAAAAGAAAATCAAAAGCAGAGAATTGCCGGGGAGTCCATCTAGAAGTCTCCAGCAAATGTGGTTCAGTGGGGCCCTGGTTTCATCTCTGTTGCTGTGATAAAAACAGCCATACCAAAAGCAAGTTAGAGAAGAAAGGGTTTGTTTGGGCCTACAATTCCAGATTATAGTCCTTATTTCAGAGAGTCAGGGCAGGAAATTAAAACATCATAGCCGCAGTCAAGAGCAGAGAGAATAAGCACATAGATCCTCCATAGCCACAGTCGAGAGCAGAGAGAATAAGCACATGGACCCTCCATAGCCACAGTCAAGAGCAGAGAGAATAAGCACATGGACCCTCCATAGCCACAGTCAAGAGCAGAGAGAATAAGCACATGGACCCTCCATAGCCACAGTCAAGAGCAGAGAGAATAAGCACATGGACCCTCCATAGCCACAGTCGAGAGCAGAGAGAATAAGCACATGGACCCTCCATAGCCACAGTCAAGAGCAGAGAGAATAAGCATATGGACCCTTGCTTCTGCCTTTGCTCGGATTGCATTCTTCACTCTTACACAGTTCTCCTACCTCGACTGACAATCAGGACAATCCCCAACAGACACAGCCGCAAGCCAGCTTTATGTAGATAATTCTTCACTCTTCTTGGGTGATTTTAAGTTTTGGCAAGTTGACAATTAAAAATAACCATCTGACTTGGAGAACTGAATTGCAAAGACTGAGCAAGGTTGGTCTGCAAGTTTCTTAACCAGTGCCCAACCCAGCACACCACCCTCCAGGCTCAGTCCAATCTACCATCCTACACCAGTATCCCTAATCCCTGGGGTCTAGAGGTTCCAGAACACCTCCTAATCCCTCCTGAGCTACAGAGCCATGCAGTCCTCCCTCAGCAACACTCCAGCAGGCTGGAGAGATATAGTAAGCTGTAGGGAAACAGTCATGCTAAGCATTTGAAATGGGCAAGGGGAAACTACCCCCAGATTGGACTGTTCATCAAAGGAGAGTTGAGTGAGAGATGAAAAGGGGCTGGTTGCTCAGGGAAGGTCAGAGTGAAGATGATTCTGGAAATCAAATGGTGGCATAAACCCCACCCACCCACTAGCACTTAACACCTAAATGGCAGTGGGCCAATGAGGACAGGATGCCTCTTCATGCACAACTGTCTGTGGTAGCCTCCCCAAAGCATGCTCACCAGAAAACTCCCTGTGGGTGGTGGAAATTTCCTGCAAAAATGCTCCAGGAAGCTCTGTCTCCTACACTGGTCTCTCCCCATATAAAGCAGAATTACTGCACAGCTTGATGTGACAAAGGGTCTGAGCACTGATACAGAAAAGGAGCCTGTCTCCTTCAGGGTTCCCCAATCATCCACTTTGATTGGCTAAGCCTCTTCTGGGAGCATCTCCACACACTCACTCCTTAGCAAAGCAGCTTGGGAAAATGCAGGCATAGCGTAGTGCCTCTCAACTGTGGAAGTTCTGGTCCATGGGACACACTTATTAATATCTAGAGACATTTTGGGTTGCTACACCTGGGAATTTGATGCTACCATGAATGAATAGAGGCCATGGACACTGTTAAATCACATTCCATGTCTAAAACAGCCCTCCCCTCAGGAACTGTTGATCAACATATTGATGTGGTAAGAGTGAGAAGTCCAGGTCTTTCTATAGTTCTCTGACTCCATCTCTGGTAACAACTCTAGCTTTGTCTCTTCCAGCCAACCCTCCTATCATCTTTAAACACATGATGAAGCCTTCCTCCATAGTTCAGCCAGATCAGTGCACAGCTCTAATAATCGCTAATATCTCTCAGTTTCTAAGTCCCATCTGCTTGTCTGGCCTCTGGCTTTGCTTCCTTCTGCCCCTAGGTAAACGTAACTTTTGTCCACCAAGTAACTTTCCTCAGCCCTCTTCTCTTGTTAGGTCCCATCTTTCTCTAGATGGTCACAGCCCTCATGTCCACAGGACTCACTGATGGCAAATGCTTTGGAGAATAAGGATACAGAAGAATTGAAGATGGTCTTTTTAGTCAAGCGTGTAGCGAGTGCATGCTGTAATGATCTCTTAGAGAGGCACAAAACTGCTCCTGAGGCAAATGCTAAGAGTGAGAGGCCCCAGAGGAAAAGTGGGACTGGAAGCTAGGATCTAGCCAGGCTGTCAGCAGTTCGGACAACCGGCTGTCTGGCCAGTGAGGTCCAGACGAGGAAGCATAGACAACCTGTGAGGAGGGAATGACACAGTGTCTCAGGCGGCATGAATAGTGTGCCCCACATTTTAAAAGAGACAGGCACTCCGAGCTGGGAGTGTAAGGCCAGCATAGGCATGGAAGGCTGAGAGGCAGGCTTACAAGACCTTACCAAAGAGTCTCGTAAAGAAGTTTAGAAATAGGAAGAACCTCAGGTTCTCAAGTCGGTAAAAAAAACAGTGGATGGAGATGAGTTGAGCAAGCAGTCAGTATCAGAAAAATATGCTGCTACTTTAAGAATGAATTAAAAACTGCCACAGTGACACAGGCCATCCTGGAGAGGGGACCATCTATATACCCATAAAGTAGAGGTGGGAGGTCTTAGTAACCATTGAAAGTGAAAGTCACATATATTGAAAATGTCCTCAAAAATCGCTTTGGTAACCATGGAGAGTCAGCATAGTAACATCTCCTAGTAGGCCAGGCCACACTGTAATAGGACACTGGTCTTTGATAGAACAGATGAGACAGGCAGCCATGGTGAAGGGGGATGTACCAGGAATTAGGCTCACTGATTCAAGTCACTAGCTAATCTTCAGACATTGATTCTGACTGCCATATCCCTGGTAGCCACAGAAGCGTACATGACATTTAATGGTAGGTTCCCACCATGCATCACACACATACTCCAGGCACACTTTTAGTGTGTATACTCTTCTACTCAGTTGCCATGACAAAATACCAAGTACAAGAAGGGGGAGTTTAGACAACAGACATTTGTTATTTGACCATTCTGAAAGTTGAAAGTCCAAGTTCAAGACTGTAGTCAGGGACTATTCCTCCTAAAGCCTTCCCTCGGTGTTCAAATGCCTATCTTCTCACTGGGGCATCCAGTCCCTCCCTCACGTTGATTTTTCCTGAGGTCAATTCACACATCACAAACAGGAGCTGTTTCAAGGCTCCTGAGTGAGTGGCTGGTAAGTATAAGGTTCAATCCAGAGAACAGCCAATCTTCCAAGACAGGAGGCAGGGCTTCCCAGGTCTCTAGGGTGGCTCTCTGGGAAAGGAGCAGAACTTTCAGTTAGGGGGAACAGAGATGCATGAACACTGGAATTGACTGTGGTGAGCCTCCACCCTGTTGTATAGGGTGCACACCAGGAAGGCTGGGAAATGCCAAGCCAGATGGGCAGTCGGATTGGACCAGACCTTAGATGGCTTTCCATATAAGGTACCGTAGATGTTGGCAACCCATTCAAAACCTTAGAGTCCAGGAATGGCTCTTGGAAAGAAGGAGAGGGAGTGCCTAGGGCAAGAGATCAGCCAGAGATAGTGTAAGGTTACAACAGCTAAAGACTTATGGTGACAGAAGACTCCCTGCAGTATTCTGCTCAGAGTCAAGGTCAGAAATAGCTATTATGATCTCAGTATGAATACCCTGCCCTAAAAAACCAGAACTGTCACATGACTCATCAGCTTCAAGTTACTAATCAAAGTGAGGAAAGCCAACCTCATGCCAACAAAAATCAATTTCTCTTTTGTCCTTTGCTCTACAAATGATCTAGATCTTTCTAAGTGCAGTAGAAGAAATCAGGCAACTTTTCCAACAAGATGATTTCAGGTGAGAAACAGTCTCCCTTTCAATAAATAGTTTTAAGCATTCTCTCTGGTTTCCGAAGCACGGTGCTCTCTGAAGATATATAAATATCAGGCAGCAATTTTCTTTCCTGCGAGTAGGGAGCTTTACTTTAATAAGGAGGAGAAAGGCAGGGGAATAGACTGCTGGAGATGAAGTGAGATGTATTGGGTCATCCTGGCCATTTCACTGGGTGTGTCCAAGATTGCTCCCAGCTGCAGCAGCATCAGCACCACTGCTGGGGCTTGTCCAGTTCTAAGTGATTTAGGGGGCGTGTAGTAAGTGCTCGTAATGGGCTATAAAGAAGTACTTCTTGCTGGACACTGGTGAAGGTTTGGCTGTAACTGCAGAGAGATGTTCATCCTATCAGAGGCCAGAGAGATCCTCATCATCCTTCAAGCAGCACCGCATTAGGACCGTGGAAGTCACGCCCTGTGAGACAGTAGTTCCCATCCAGGGGAAATCACAATGGCTATGAGCATTTATCAAACTGAAAGCTATCATGGTTGTATATGAAGTGAAGAACCCTACTGTTAATGTCCCCAGCACTAAGGACAGCTGTGGCCATTCTGTCTCCTTTAGGCTTGCTTTGTGTGGAAGGTGGTCCAAGTCTTGAGCAGCTGAGTCTAGTCTTGGAATAGTAAATCGAATTAGGTTTGAATATTGCTCCACTGAGTCTGGGGATGTCACAGGTAAGGTGGCCTCAGAACAAGGAATATCCTGCGCTCTCATCCCGCAGCTGTGCCTTTAACCACAGGATCACAATGCTCGGATAACATTGTGACCATCCGAGAGCCTTGGTGGCGGTTTCTAAGTCCAAGCTTAGAAACACAGAAGCAGGCAAGTGGAAATGAGGTCACTTGAAGAGTCACTAGCAGTAGCTAAGCAAGTCTTAGAGTTCCAGTGCCTCTCACCGGCTTAGCAAAGTTACTGCACACTGGCCTGAGTGTTCAGTTTCTCCTTTATGGTAACATCTCTGCTACTCCTATTACTGCTGTTATTGCTACTTTACATCAAGAGCAGGGCTGGCACCTCACAAATTGGTTGTCATTGCTCTTTACTTTGCTCACCACGACACTGACATACCATGAAGTGAACACCTAGAAAGCTCTAGACTCCCTGCTGAAGGAATAGCTACTACAAAAGATGCTAAACATCACACGTCTCATTAATCCCACAGAGGCCCTTTGTAGTAGCTACGAGAAATGTGTCCCCCAGCCTCAGTATCCAGCACAGCTGCCCATCCACTGAGAAATTGGTTTTCTTTTATCTTCATTCTTCTCAGAAATGTACACTTGGTTGTATTTTCCTTTTTATGTTTGCAGCTGGCAAACTTAGGGCTACACTTCTATGGTCTTTGAGCAAAGTGTGTAAAATGTTCACCCATGTGCTTGCCATGGAAGCAAAGCCAATAACATTTTTTTTGCTCTTTAGGGTTTACTTTTCATGGCCTGGGATTTAATAATAGGTTCTAAGATATGACACTAAAATCTAGTCAGAAAGGGAGAGGTGAGGGAGGCTGGACTTCATTAAAATAGGAAAAGTTTGTACCTCAGAGCACATTAACATCTAGGTATAGTGGGACATGATTGCAATCTCAGCACTCCAGGGGCAACACCAAGCATAGGCAAGTCTGAGCTACACAGGAAGATTCCAAAGGAAGACAATGTGGGAGGGAGCAAAGATGAAGAAAGAGATGAAATAAAGATTATAAAAATGTATCTGAAAGGGCTGAAGAGATGGCTCAGAGGTTAAGAGCACTGACTGCTCTTCCAGAGGACCTGAGTTCAATTTCCATCACTCACATGGTGGCTTACAACCATCTGTAATGAGATCTGGTGCCCTCTTCTGGCCTGCATTGCAGACATACATGCACTGTATATATAATAAGTAACTCTTTTTTAAAAATTATCTGAAAAAGATCAGCATTGAAGAAGTTTTCCAGGGACTAGAGAAAGGGCTCAGTGGTTAAGAGCACTCACTCTGCAGAAGACCTGGATTCTATTCCCAGCACCCACATGGGGTCTCACAGCCATCTGTAACTTCACTTTAGGGGATCTGACTTCTGACCTCTGCTGGCACCAGGCATGCACATGTTGTACATACAGACATGCAGGCAAAATGCTCTTAAACATTGTCTTTGTTAGGAGTATTGATTGCTATGATGAAGTGTTATGACCAAAAGCAAGGTGAGGAGGAAAGGGCCTATTTCACTTACACTTTCAGACCATAGTCGATCATTGAAGGAACTCAGTACAAGAACGTAAGAAGGGCAGAAACCTGAAGGCAGAAGCTGAGGCAGAGGCCATGAAGGAGTGCTGCTTACTGGCTTGCTGGCCATGGCTTGCTCAACCTGCTTTTTTTTTTTTTTTAATTTTTTTATTTTTTTTTTCCTTTTATTTTATTTTACAATACCATTCAGTTCTACATAACAGCCACAGATTCCCTTGTTCTCACCCTTCCGGCCCCCCCTTCCCGGCAGCCTACCCCCCATTCTCACCTCCTCCAGGGCAAAGCCTCCCCCGAGGTCAGTCCAGGGAGGTCCAGTCCCCTCCTCCCAGATTGAGCCAAGCCTCCCTGCATAAGTCCCAGGTTTCAAACAGCTAACTCATGCAATGAGCACAGGACCTGGTACCACTACCTAGATGCCTCCCAAACAGATCAAGCCAATCAACTGCCTCACCTATTCAGAGGGCCTGATCCATTTGGGGGCCCCTCAGCCTTTGGTTCATAGTTCATGTGCTTCCATTCTTTTGGCTATTTGTCCCTGTGCTTTATCCAACCTTGGTTTCAACAATTCTCGCTCATATAAACCCTCCTCTTTCTCGCTAATTAGACTCCCGGCGCTCCACCCGGGGCCTAGCTGTGGATGTCTGCATCCAGATTCCTCAGTCCTTGGATGGGGTTTCTGGCACAACTATTAGGGTGTTTGGCCATCCCATCACCAGAGTAGGTCAGTCCCAGCTGTCTCTCGACCATTGCCAGCAGTCTTTTGTGGGGGTATCTTTGTGGATTTCTGTGGGCCTCTAGCACTTTGTTTCTTCCTTTTCTCATGTGGTCTTCATTTACCATGGTCTCCTATTCCTTGTTCTCCCTTTCTGTTCTTGATCCAGCTGGGATCTCCCGCTCTCTTTCCCTCGACCCTCGCCCTTCATTGCTCACACTCATGTCCAGGTTGTTCATGTAGATCTCAGCCATGTCTCCGTCATTGGGCGATCCTCGTGTCTTTCTTGGGGTCCTCTTTTCCAGGTAGCCTCACTGGTGATGTGAGTAGCAGTCCAGTCATCCTTGTTCCACATCTAGTATCCTCTTATGAGTGAGTACATACCATATTTGTCTTTCTGAGTCTGGGTTACCTCACTCAGGATGATTTTTTCTAGATCCATCCATTTGCCTGCAAACCTCATGATGTCATTGTTTTTCTCTGCTGAGTAGTATTCCATTGTGTATATGTACCACAATTTCTTTATCCATTCTTCAGTTGAAGGGCATCTAGGTTGTTTCCAGGTTTTGGCTATTACAAACAATGTTGATATGAACATAGCTGAGCAAGTGCTCTTGTGGTTTGATTGAGCATTTCTTGGGTATATGCCCAAGAGTGGTATAGCTAGATCTTGGGGGAGATTGATTCCCAGTTTTCCCCTCAACATAAATCCAGCTACTCTAAACCTGCTAGAAGAGAAAGTAGGAAGTAGTCTTGAACACATTGGCATAGGAGATCATTTCCTAAATATAACACCAGTAGCACAGACACTGAGAGAAACAATCAATCAGTGAGACCTCTTGAAACTGAGAAGCCTTTGTAGAGCAAAGGATATGGTCAACAAGGCAAAGCAACAGCCTACAGAATGGGAAGAGATCTTCACCAACCCCACATCTGACAGAGGACTGATATCCAGAATATATAAGGAACTCAAGAAATTAGACATCAAAACGATCAACAGTCCAATTAAGAAATGGGCTATAGAACTAAACAGAATTCTCAACAGAGGAAACTCAAATGACTGAAAGACATTTAAGGGATTGCTCAACATCCCTAATCATCAGGGAAATGCAAATCAAAACAACTCTGAGATACCACCTTATGCCTGTCAGAATGGCTAAGATCAAAAACACTGATGACACTTTATGCTGGAGAGGATGTGGAACTAGGGGAACTCTTCTCCACTGCTGGTGGGAATGAAGCTTGTACAACCACTTTGGAAATCAATATGGTGCTTTCTTAGAAAATTGGGAATCAATCTCAGCCTGCTTTTTTAAAGAACCCAGGACCAACAGCCCAGAGATGGCACCACCCACAGTGAGCTTAATCACTAATTACGAGAATTTCCTACAGGCTTGCCTACATCCTGATCTTAGGGAGGCTTTTTTTTTTCCAATGGAGGCTCCCTCCTCTCTGGTGATTCTGGCTTGTGTCAAGTTGACATAAAACAAAACAGCACACACATAAAATAAAATAAACAAATATTTAAAGCCTTAAAATGTTTCCCAGTTTATGTGCAGCAAAGGAAACAATCAACAGAGCAAATACATAACCCACAGAATAGAAGGGAACTCTTCACAAGCTACCCTTCAGATGGGGAATTAACATCCAGAATCTGCAAAGAATTACATAAATTAAATACCAAGAAAATAAAACTGCCAATCAAAAAAATGGGCAAATGATTAGACAGTCTTTTTTTAAAAAAGAAACATAAATAACCAACAACTATTAGAAAGCATTCAACACCCCTAGTCATCATGGAAATGCAAATCAAAACTACTTTGAGATACCACCTCACCCCAGTCAGAATAGCTGTCATCAAGAAACGTGACAACCAGTATCACAGAGGATGTATATAAAGAGGAGCTCATTGCTGGTGTGGTACAAAATAATATAGCCATTATGGAAGTTTGAAGATTCCTCAAAATTTAAAATATAACTAGAATGTGACTACCTATTTCACTCTGGACATGTACCCAGGGAGTTCCACATCCTACCATAGAGCTGATTGTACTCTCATGGTTATTGCTGCTTTACAAGAATCAGAATCAATCTAGTTGTTCGTCAGTACATGAATGAAATTTTGGTTTCATATATATATATGAACATCATGCAGCTCTATAGAAAAATGTGATCACAAAATTTGCAGGAAAATGGATGGTACTAGAGTGTAGAGCATGTAGAAAAGAGAACAAGAAAGGCTAAACATTAGTGCATAAGGAAGGACTAGATGAAGGTAATGGACATAAGTTATGAAGGAGGATATAGAACTAATTAATTTTATAGTTCTAAGTCTGTCTCAGGATTTGCATTTCTAGTGGTGCATAAGTGCATACAAATATATTCGATAGTGAAAGTGTGAAATCCAGTGTGAAGTTCCACAGCTTCATAACAGCTGTTCTAAATATATAGAAGATCATTGAGTTTTATAGACTGAGTCAGGTTAATTTCAGCATATGATTTTTTTTTGAATTTTGACAATAAATTTTATTTTAAAAATCAAAATCAAACAAAAAACAATATCAAAAAGATGAAAGACAACAGTAAAAAATATGGTTATCCAAGACCCAGAATACATAAAGAACTCCTACAGCTCCATGACAAAAGGCAAGGAATTTGCATTGAAAAAAAAATGGGCAAAAACATTGAATAGACACTTCTCTAAAAAATATATACAAGGAGCCAGCAAGTGCGGAGTCACTCAGCATTAGCCGTCCAGTAAATGGGAATAAAAACCACAGGAAGATACCACTAAGATGGCTATCATTGGAAAATAAAGGAGACCATTAGAGTTATTGGTGGAGACGGCCATTCCAAACTCTCACACATTGCTATTGGGCCACACCAGGGTGCTTCATTCCTTTTTCCCCCGCCCCCAAATGCTGGAACCAGGAAGGAGGTATTCAGCCTTCTTCTCAGTTCAGAGGAATGGCATTTCAATTGCTGCATGCAATTGTCTAAGTAGGCGTTTGGTTTGAAAGTTCAAATGAGAAAGCTTAAGTGGGTAAGACATTTGGCAACACCCGTTCTCCCACCCCAGTAGATGCTGTGTGTTCATTTACCCACCTCATTCGTGTAGAATGCTCATTGACTGTGGAAGACAGTTAGTTGGTCCCTCAAAAAGTTGATTATTGAGGTACCATATGACTGAGCATTTCTACTTCTAGTTATACATGCCAAAGTGTCCAAACTGGCTATACATGCATACTCTTGGTGTTACAACTTTACAGTTCAGAAAGGTAGAAGCCCAAGTATTCTTCAGGGGATATGTGGATAAACAGCATGTGATATGTATGTAGGAGAGAATATTAATGACCAATGTGAAGGAAAGAGATACTGACACATGCCGTGGCATGATTTAAACCTAGGAAACATGATGATGAATGAAAGAATCAAGACCCCAAAACTCAAAAGCTGTACAAGTCTGTTTACATGGAATATCTAAAACAGTCAAATTCATATGAAGAAAAAGCAGTCTTTCGTTGCCAGGGCCTGGGGGAGGCAGTCATAAAAAGTCACTGTTTTTTCTGGGGGTGATGAAAATATTTTAATCACACAGCATTGTGAATGAACCAAATGCCACTGAGCTGTTCACTTCAAAATACTTGATTTATGTTTTGTGAATACCAATTAAATACAGAACTTGATTAAAGAAAAAAACAAAACAGAAAAACCAATCTTTAAAATCTGTTCTCCCCAAAATTGAAGTTATCCAAAAGTAGAAGGCAAGTCTCCTCCCTTCTCTGTTCTTTCACCTCACTTCCTCTAGCATAGGCTGGCGTGCAGAGAGACAGAGAACAGCATTTGCCTGGATAAATGAATAATTAAAGACGAGCCATACATAGCATGGGGCAAGTGAGAAATCCTACAAGATCACGCCCCCCCCCCATTCACTTCTATTTTCTTGTTTAAATCTTCCTTACTTCTTTTCCAACTATGAAGGTAAAAATTACAAGTAGTTACACATGCTAAGGAGTACATGAGTTCTCATCATGTGCCTATTCTAGCCTTGAAAACCACAACTCAGAACTGACTCAGTTTCCCACACAGATGGATTAACACTATGGTGTATATCTTTGTGCCCATTTCATACTTCTTCAAACATCAAACATCCCCTGGATGATGTGTGAATGGTCTCCTCCATTATTACCCTGGAATTACTATTCTCAGGGTGAGCCACACCAGGATGCTTTGTTCCTTTATCTCCTCCCCTGATGCTGGAACCAGGAAGGAGGCATTCAGCCTCTTTTTTGGGTCAGAGGAATGGCATTTCAACTGCTTCATGCAATTGTCTAAGTAGGAGTTTGGTTTCAAAGTTCAAATGAGAAAGCTTAAGTGGATAAGACACTTGGCAACACCCGTTCTCCCACCCCTAGTAGATGCTGTGTGTTCATTTACCCACCTCATTCATCAGCAGAGGCCGTCTGGCTGCAGTGTGATTTTCATCTGGAAGCATTTCAGCTGTAAGTTCAGTTCAAGATGGATTTTATCACCTTTGATATTTACTCCATTTACTCATTTTGCTTACACCTGCCTCCCTCACTAGCCTGTTACATCCATGGAGCAGAGATCTTAACCCATCCTCCTCACTGTCAGACACTTCTTGGTGCATACCAGGTGATAAGAAACATCTGAAGAATAAAATTCTGCCAGATCTCCCCTTTGGAGCCTCTTGGAAAGGTCACTATTGGAATTTTTGAACGTTTCCTTTCCTCTCTTCTCCTTCCTGGATTCTCATGAAGATTCAGCTATATAAGAGTGATTAGGAGTCAGCTGTCTATCAAGACCTGGCTGCCTGAAACACTTCTGTTGCATCTCTAGTAGGGGACAGCAACAGTGAGTCTTCTCATGAACACCAGTCCTCTTCACACAATGTCACTGTGACCTTCACTGTCTCTGGGGAGAGCTAGATAAGGTTTTCATAGAAGACATCACTGAGAGGCTTTTCAGTGACACAAGGGAGCTGAGATAAGAATCCATGTGGTCCCCATCTGTGGAAATCCATGACCAGAGAGAAATACTTTTTAATCACGTGTGAGGGCATATTTCCAAACTCTAATTCTTTATTCTATTTTCTACACTAACAATTTCCCTCAAAGCTATTCTCATATAAATAAGATAGAAATGTTTGTTTTTTCTTTGAAATGAATTGGTGTACCTTCAAAGTTAGCACATATTTATTGCACAAAATAACCTGCTTCATGTTTACATTTTAACACATATATGTACTATGTTTTGACTATAATCAACCTGGTCTGCCATTTTGTTGAATGTTTTTCAATTTGTTTTGTTCCGATTTTTCTGCTTTGTTTTGAAATAATCAGATTAAGGCCATGCATTTTGAAGGATAAACATCCCCAAAGTGAAGTTATGTTCTGGTATATTCTTTAAAAGTGTCAAGGTCACAAAAGACAAGGAGCAACCAATCAGTGTTACTATATTAGTCTTGATAATTGCTCGACGGAATTATTGGAAGTCATTGATACAGGGGCAGTTGGGAGAAAGGCTATGAGAAAGTGTACCATCATGCAACTGTTTCATCAAATCAAAAATTTGTCCAAAACAAACTGTTATAAAGCTTGTCCATCTTGTTCTCCAAATCTGTGTTTGCCTGGAAGAGGAAGAGGAAGAGATGTGCTATCTTCTTAGCTCCTTCAAAGTCTCAAAGAGAGAAGCACTCAAGCCCAAACAAAGGACACCAGGCAGCTCTGAGCTCCTGGGGCCACCACTGGATGACCAGCCAACAGCGATCTGCTCTTCCTGAGTATCCCAGACGTTCCACCGTCAATACTTCACTGAGATTTGTGTTTCCGTGTCTTGATGGTATCCCACCGAAGTTGGATGAGGGGTCTCATTGGTCCAGTGCTTTACCCACCTGAGAGACTTTTTTCTCCTGCTTGTGTGCTCCTCCTCGTCTGTGTAGGCCCCTCCAGATATTTTGAAGAGAAACACTTGTGGCTTTCCCTTTATTAAACCAAACACCTTGAGGAACTATAATTTTGCTCATGCTGAGAGAATAAAAAGGTTAAAGCCTAGTGCCAGCCAGAGGAGGGAGAGAGTTCACACAGTTCTGACACTTTGCAGGAGAGACTGGAGCCAGAACGATGATGGAGATGGGCCAGTGATGGCCATGAGCACATTTGACTGTGACTGCTTAACTGTACACACCACTGTAGCTAGAGTTTTTCTGCCTTGCCCACAGTCAGGACAAATCTTTGTCACCTGCCAGTCCCACAGCCGCTCAGACCCAATCAAGTAAACACAGAGACTTATATTGCATACAAACTGTATGGCCGTGGCAGGCTTCTTGCTAACTGTTCTTATATCTTAAATTAATCCATTTCCATAAATCTATACCTTGCCACGTGGCTGGTGGCTTACCGGTGTCTTCACATGCTGCTGGTCATGGCGGCAGCTGGCAGTGTCTCTCTGCCTCAGCCTTCCACTTCCCAGAATTCTCCTCTCTCCTTGTCCCACCTACTTCCTGCCTGGCCACTGGCCAAACAGTGTTTTATTTATTGACCAATCAGAGCAACAGATTTGACATACAGGCCATCCCACAGCACACCACGCAGCCTTGATTTAAACCTGTACCTCATCAGGACCCCAAAATGTCCTTAGGAAATCACTAAGCCTCTTGTGTTCTCCTCTTCCCAATGGAGGCACATGAATAAATCTTCTTTCTCAGCTTCACACTGTTAGTTGTCTCTTCAGTTGGCCAATTGCAGATAAATAACCAAGCCCACCTTCTTAGGGCTATCAGGGGGTTGACTCTAACCACCCTAGCAACACTTAGGCACGAAGTTCTCGGTACTTAATAAGATTTATATCTCCCTTACCTGTAGTGTGTGTGTGTGTGTGTTGTGTGTGTGTGTGTGTGTGTGTGTGTGTGTGTGTGTGTGTGTGTTGGAATGTGTGTACCAGTACTAGTGCCAAGATTAATAATTTTTCTACTTATACTATGTAATTTTCATGCCAATAAGCCATACTCAATATTTTGTAGTTTTGTGAAGTTGAAATTGAGTCAGTTGTTGGGAGCCAAAACCAAGGGCTTCCAGGGAAATCGTACCACAACTCACTGCTCATTAAGCACACACATTGGAAACTTGTCAGCAACACATAGCAGGAGGGAATAACTCTCCCAAGGCTGTTACCTGAACACAATGACTCAGTAGGAGGTCGACTTTAGTCTCCACTCCCACTACAGGGCAGCCCATGCCCACCAACACAGAGAGCAGCAGTTCCGATCAATGCAGACATACAAAGGAGCAAGCAAGGAGCACTCTGTTATTAATCAGATATGAAGGAACCTGGAAGGTGAAGAGAATCCTGAAGTGTGTCCTCTGGTCCTGGTTTAAAGCTTCAGGCCCCATTCACCAAGAGCTGCAGGTCCAAAGGCAAAGGACCTCTGTACCCGAGTACTTGTTTCTTCCTGAGATCAAGACCTGTGCCCATTCTTATTAGTAGAAACAAAACCTAGCTCAAACAGTTGATTGGCTTGATCTGTTTGGGAGGCATCCAGGCAGTGGGACCAGGTCCTGTGCTCATTGCATGAGTTGGGTGTTTGAAACCTGGGGCTTATGCAGGACTGCTTGGCTCAGCATGGGAGGAGGGGACTGGACCTGCCTGGACTGAGTCTACCAGGTTGATCTTAGTCCTCGGGGGAGACTTTGCCCTAGAGGAGGTGGGAATGGGAGGTGGGCTGGGAGGAAGGGGGGCAGGAGGGGGGAGAACAAGGGAATCCATGGCTGATATGTAGAACTGAATTGTATTGTAAAATAAAATAATAATAAAAAAAAAAAAACCTAGCTCAACCTGGAATGAACTGGACTTTCCTGGAAGGCAGCAGAATGGGGAATGCGGAAGCTTTAGGGACAGACCCACAGACACAGAGAACTCTACCAGACTCCATCCCGGCTCCATAGAAGTTAACTATGCTGCTTCAGAAGCCACTGGCCACGTGCCTGAAAGCCCATGTGTCCATTGTCCAGAAGACCATTTGGTCTGCTGAGCTGCTGAGCTAACCAGGCAAGAGCACCCCCAGTCCCCTTTCCTGAAAGCTAAGGAAAACTGTTTTCCATTTGCTCCCTGAAATGCTTCCCAGCATGAGATGCAGCTAGCTACCTTGTTGCCCAACACGTCAGGGAAGTGAGGCTGTCCCACATCTGCTCAGCCCATATTTTTAATTGCTTAATAATACTGAGTAGGCTTGCCTCATCCCCTCAGCACAGCAGCGTGGGGGGCTTTGACATTCAGGGCCTGGTGTGTGGGCAGGAAACACAGATGAGGCTGGGAAAATGTCAACCTCCCACAGCTTCTCTTCCAATTAATCACCACGCCATCTGACAGGGCACACCTCATCCCGAGGAACATGGGGCTGGCAGTCCAGAGAGCTGCACTCTAAATTAGCTGTGTGACGTACAAATGGCTCACCTTTGGGGAGTTAAGCTTCCACTGCTTTTAAGCATATTTAAAGACAATGGGACCTGGCTGAGCAGATACTTAGGGAATTTATGGAATAGATTCGTCACCCCAGGGTCCACCATTTGCCATTGGTAAAATTCCAAGATATGCCACAATCCCCTCAATTGCAAAGCAAATGTAACAACTTCTACAAAATAAGGCTATTGGAAGGACTTAGAATGGTGCATAACATGCAGGATGCACTCAATAAACCGTCATTATTATATGCCAGCTGTCATTATTACATGAATTCAAGTCATCTAATTCAATTGACAGCATTTAAAGTTTTAAAGATAAATTCAATATGGAATTTGCCTCCTACATACTAATAGTCTTATGGACAGGACAAACATATTCATAAAAATATTGGGAGGAAGATGCAGGCTGCTATGATGTTCTCTGTAACAGAAGTAAGTAATAATACCATGTGTTTCCTCTGGCCTGTGGACCATGTTAAGAGTCATGCCTGCATCACTCAATCTTCACACTGTCTCATGAGGTGGATCCCAATTTATCAAGTAGAAAGCAGTTGTAGAGAAACTAAAAAGTTTGCCTTAGATCACATGCCTTCTAAGTGGCAAAAAAAGGGTATGAACTTGGATCTGTCTGAAGTCATTGCTCTTGAACCCTGTCCCTGGATGGGGTTGACCTCAGGTCTGAAGTCATTGCTCTTGAGCCCTGTCTGTGGATGGATTGAGAAAGCCACAAGCAAGGAAGTGCGATTGGAGCAGCCTGAGTCTCAATTTTTTTCCTCAAAAAGGTGTGATTTCTAGAGCAGGGCCAAGAAATGCTGACTTCTTAGCTATGCAGTTGAGGTTCTAAACCTCTCTGAGGTTCCATTTCTGAATAGTCATACTGGTGACTAGAGAACTGCTGGAAGGGGTATATGAGCTTGGATGTGCATGCTTGGGACATGTGAGTATTCCTGTCATCATCATCTTCTTCTTCTTCATCTTCATCATCACCATCTTCTTCATCATCATCCTTACCACCTATGCTCAGTTCCTCACCAGCTGACAATCAGATATACTCATGGATAAAACACCTTTGCTTTCAAAAGGTCTTTAAGGCTATGACCATGACACCCTGAAAGTGCCTCATCTGTCAGAACGTCTTTTAAGATTACCTCTAAACTGTCTCCTAGCAGAAGCCTGAAATATAATAATTGGCCATTTCTTCATCAGGCTAAGCATGTGTCTCATGCATGAAGTCACTTTGTACACCCACAAGCCACCTTGGATAGATAACCCATGCCATTCTTTATAAAATTCAGTCCATTGAGAAAAAGAGCTCATGGCCCTAGCAAGACTAGAAGACACATAAGAAAGATGACAGAAAACAGGATGATAAAAGCCACTGCCCATGGAAACTAGAAGGGCTCATGGAAACTGGGGAAGCAGAATGATCTTTGTGACAATCCTTCCAGGGCTGCCTGTCTGTCTGCCGAGGTGCTGAGCCCCAGCCAGTAGGTAGAGATGGTGTACAATTGGAGCTCTTATCCACATGTGCCACAGAGTTCAGAGGGGTGAATAATGGCTTCCTTAGAACAGAGGGGTGTTTGATGTGGGCTTGTCATCCCCACCATCCTTCATTGAGACCTGGAGCCAAGATTCATATCCCCTGTCAGAGGCTCATCCAACATCCCAGGCTGGCCTCCACCAGGGTCCAATTTTATACCTTCTCCCTGGGGATGGCAGGCAATCTTTCAGTTCTAGAGACGGGAAGACACAGCAGTGCTCCATTTGTCCTGGGAACTACTTAGTGATCAGAATGAACTAGAACGAGGAAACTGGAAACAGTGTCTCAAAGGAACACATTACCACAGCCATTTACCTTTTCCTGCCATTCCTGCTCATGGCCTCATACACAACCCCCACCTCTGGCCCCAAGCCACATTTCCCCGGCAGTGTTGCCTTGAATGGTGCTATATTCTTCAGCATCAGCCCAAGGTACTACTGTCACAACAGACAGGTGCTCACAGGGTGAAACATGCCACAAATGCCAAGCTCAGATTCATAGGGGAAATAAAACTGCTTAAAACAAGATGAGAGTATCTGAATGGTTCAGTGGTAAGGTCCACACCACTTCCCTTCCATCCTGTGTCCCACTTCGGTCCTTACACTTTCATTCAGTTTGTTAAGTCTCTGGTGTTTGTTACGCAGAGTGCTGGAGGCAAGGCGACACTCAGTAATAAGTATGTCCAACTCCCCTCTCCGAGACACAAAGTTCTGAGCCTGTGACATGAGCCTGTGACTATGAACCAACCCACAGCAAGTGAACCTGTGTGCTGTTCACTTTACCCTTTGGCTTTCACACCAGCCGGCACAAGGGAAGAACTCAAGCATTAACTCTACGAAGCTAATGTAGCATAGTGGCATCTGTGCTGGTTGGTTTCTCTTCAACTTGACACAGGCTAGGGTCATCTAGAAAGAAAGAACCTTGACTGAGAAAACTCCTCCAGCAGGTTGGCCTGGAGGCAAATCTGTGGGTGTTGTCTGGATCAGTGACTGATGTGAGAGGGGCCCAGCCCACTATGGGCAGTGCCACCCCGGTCCTGAAATGTATAAAGAAGCAAAATAGGCAAGCTTGTAAGCAGTGTTCCTCCATGGCCTTTGCTTCAGTTCCTGCCTTGAGTTCCTGCCCTGACTTCATCTCATAATGGACTGCAAGCTGTAAACTAAAATAAACTCTTTTCTACCCAGGTTGCTTTAGATCATGATGCTTATCATAGCAATAGAAGGCAAACTAGGACAGTGAAAATTATAAAAACCAATATTCTTCTCTGTAGTGGGTAGCCATTCCAGCTTGGATCTGGAAGTTCCAACCCCCATTGAGACTCTGGCAACTGTCACGCCTACGAGGCGGGGCCAGGGGGCCCGAGAGCTGGATGGGTGAGCGCTCTCTCTGTGTGCTCTCTCGGTGCCGGGATGCTGAACGGTGGAGGTTGACTGTGCAGAGCTCCGGAGAACACCGCTGGACTGCGTTACACCTTCCCCAGACCGTGAGACCTACCCATTACTTAATTTGTGAGTTACGCCATTAAATAAATATCCTTTTAACTACGTGGAGTGGCCAAAATAATTTCTCCAATATCTGGCGCCCAACGTGGGGCAAACTCCAAAGGCCTAGGCAGCTCCCGCGTCTCCTCCCTAGCTGGCGGGTACCTAAACCGCCTGCAAAGTTCCATATAACCAGGGAACACCTACACGGTTCCATTCCCGAAAAAGGGAGCAGCTAGTCCGATCTCAATTCTCTAGCTTAGCCCCAGACCAGTGAAAGAGGCAGGAGAGTGCTAGCTCCGATTTCCACCATCTCCGCCATTTCTCCATCTCCCACCTACTTCCTGCCTGGCCACCTACTTCCTGCCTGGTCACTGGCCATCAGTGTTTTATTTATATAGAACAATATCCACAGCACTTCTCCATTATGCAATTGTTCTGGGGAAGAGTGTTGTCCTCATCTCTCATTAAAATTAGACAACAGTAAAGATGTTACACAACATCATTGCTATTTGTGTGACAATGGCAGGTAGAGTCCTGGGCCACAGGTCTAGAGTGAGGCTGGATCTGCCCTCAGGTTATTGTGTGACTGTGAACCCTAGGATTTCCCTGAGCCCAGTGCCAGGTAAGACTGACACTTCTGTCCAACAAATCAGGACACATGAAGTAACAAGAACTCAATGATAGCTGTGGAATAATCAATTCTCTTGCATACTGTAAAGATTTGTCACTTGAATTGGTTTAATAAAACACTGGTTGGCCAATAGCTGGGCAGTAAGTACAGGCTGGGTGACCAAACTAAGAATGCTGGGAAGGAGAAGGGTAGAGTCAAAGGAGCAGCCAACCAGATGCACAGGGAGCAGGAGATGAACATGCAATGCTAATAATGGTACCGCTATGTGCAAAGCATAAACAGAAATATGGGTTAATTTAAGTGTAAGAGTTAGCTATTAACAAGTTTGAGCTATTGGCCAAGCATTTGCAACTAATAGTCTCTATGTGTTTACTTGGGACTGGGCAGTCAAGACAGGAAAGCGTCCATTTATAAATGATGCTCTAAATCACAAGTCTGAGCCAGGGAGCATGGGTTCACTGCTTAAATACACAGCTGAAGAACAACATGGTAGGCTCCAGATGTGCAGTTTGGGCCCATATAGTTTTCTTTTCTTTTTTAACACTCATTTTTTTAAAGACAAGGCCAAGTGTTGCACAGGCTAGCCTTGGACTCCCTTTGTAGCCAGGGATGATCTTGAACTTCTCATCTTCCTAACCCCCACCTCCCACGTGTTATGACTACCAGTAGGCATCATCATGCATGGTTTATTAGGCTCAGAGGACAGAACCCAGACATTCATGAATGCTAGAAGAACATTCTACCAACTGAGCTATATAGGCAGCCACCCCCAACCTCCCACACACATGGTTGCTTAACAAATTTAAATGGATTCCAACATTTGAAAATCAGAGGACTTTATATTTTAAATCTGGATTATCAGCTGTCTTAAAGGATAATGGAAAGTCTGACAGCCCCAGACTAGAGACTGAGCATTGAGCACCACCTTAGCTATCTGAAGGTCAGGCTCACCCTTCAGACTGGCCCTGTCTCCCTGCATCACTGTTGCTCCCACTATACCCAGCTTCCCTTCAGACCAGTGGTCTGGACTTCACATACATGTGGCCAGTCAGTCAACCTAACCAGGTTAACTACTCAGTAATTCAAACCAATGTATTTTCAATACTCTCTCAGGGTTTCGTTATCAGTACAAGAGAAACTGCTGATGAAGGAGTGTTCCAGGCCTGGTGAGGGCAGTAGTTAAGCAGAAGAATGAGAAACGTGTGTTGGGAAAACATTTTCCAAAGAAGAAGGTGAGAGAGAGTTGGGGACAGAGCTGAAAATGGTCAATTGAGCCCACATCATGAAAGGGCAAATCCCAGATATCATGTGTTATTATTTCCCTCTCTCCATGCCAGAAACTCCAGGTGTAGTGTAGGGTTTAGGGGCTAAGTTGCCAAGCTCCCCACTGCACACACCCCCATCTGTATGATCAGTATTGAAGTAGGAGTCTAGGCCTCAGGAAGCGTAAGGATGAGCATGGAGTTCTCAAAACCACCCTCTACCTTCACATACTCCTCCTTCTGGAAGCTTCCTGAAGCAGCCAGAGGCATCCCATTCAGACCCAGTGGTAGCAGGAGGCAAATATCCAGGTTTTCTCCCAAAGTACTTCAAGAGAAAGAATGGGAGAAAGAAAGATGGCCAAAAAAAAATCCTTCTTTCAGCCTCATTAGAGCCCCTGCTTAACTGAGCTAAAAATAAAACTAATTGCTTTTGCTATTCTAATGTGAAAAATCAGTTTTTAAAGGATCAAGATCTCTCTCTGGCTGCAGAAACCATTGAATCGGTAATAGACTGGCTGCCAATGAATTATGAATGTCGTAATCAAGCCTTCTTGGAAGGCCAAAGTCTTGGTTACAAATGTGGGTACTATAATTAGAAACACACTGGAGTGGCCTGAAGCAGACCCCCTCTATCTCTTATTCTTCTCTCCTAAAAGGGAAGAGATGTAGCCTGCTGCCTCAGAGATGTGGGTTATTCTTGAACAATGCCTCGCTCTCACTGTGAAAGAGGCAGCTACACAAAACCACATAGGAACAGCACCCCTTCACCTCCCACCCCTACAAGATCCCACCACAACAGGTTGGATGTGCCAAGTGTCAATTTCTACTCCCTAGAAATCGACAAACTAGAGTTACCAAGGACAGCAGCTTGGCTCTTCTAATGCACAAGGCCCAGAATATTGGCTGGGGTGACAGGCAGTCATCCATTCCTTAGCAGGAATCAACTACATTCAGCCCTTTGGTTTGAACACTGCAAGCATGGAGCTGTGGTAGCTGGGAGGAGGGACGTATGTGTCCGGCAAGAAAGGTCGGGGGGACAAATGTCTAAGGCTGAGGCTCAGGAGGGATAAATGAGGCTATTGGCTGTCTCCCAGCTTAGGCCCTCAGGAAGGAAGGAAGGAAGGAAGGAAGGAAAGAAGGAAGGAAGGAGGAGGAGGGAGGGAGGGAGGAGGGAGGAAGGAAGGAAGGAAGGAAGGAAGGAAGGAAGGAAGGAAGGAAAGGGAGCCACCCACCCCAAACAAGCACACAAAATCTAGACAATATGAAAGCCTGTTGGGATAGACAGTCCAAACCTCAGCAGGGGCATCCATCCTGAAAAGTCTTGTGCCTGGGAATGGGTTTAAACACCTCAATTTCTTAATGAAGTTCCATTCTGAGAAAAAAAAAAAGTGACCAGGAAGTTACTATCATTTTCCACACCTTCGTGTCTCACTAGAGAGTTCTGTTGACAGGAACTGTTTCCAGGAGCTGGCCTTTCCTCAGCCCTGGGCACTCGGGTGGGACATCAGGGTTCTGTTGCTCTCTGAGGCCCCGTATACAGGATGAAGTAGCTTCCTCCATCTATTGCCACTTGTAAAGATTGTCCATGGAGGCTTAGATGATTTGTCCCTAGCTCTGAATACACATTAAATTCACCCTGGAGACTTTAAAAGGATATTCAAATAGTTCCCAGGGCAATTAAATGTGGGTGGCCACAAGCATTGTTAAATTCTTCTAGCCATTCTAGAGTGCGAGATGGCCGAGAACCACTGGCTTAATCATTCTCTTTGAAACCTATTCTCTGACTTTCACCCCATCCCATCATTTTCCATGGGTTTCTCTGCCATCAGCCACCGTGAGCACAGAAATACTTTCATCCCTCTGTAGCAAACAGGAAGTCTCTGTGTAATGGTTAGTGCTAAAGATCAACCTGACAGAATCTAGAATTATCTGGGAAGTGGGCCTCTGAGCATGCCTGTGGGAGACTGTCTTGAGCTTGTTGCGTGAGGTGGGAAGACCACCCACTATGAGTGGAATGTTCCCTGATTGATATCATGGACCATGTAAGCGGAGAAAGAGAGCTGAGCTGAAGTGAGCATCCAATGTTCTCTACTGTCTGATTTGTAGACGTGATGTGAACAACTGCTTCAAGCTCGCACCTCTTGACTTCCCTGCCATGATGGGTTGGCTATACCTTGAATCTCTGAGCCAGAATAAATGCTTCTACCATAAGTCACTTTATTAGAGAATTTTATCTCATCAGTGGGAAAGCACCTGAGACACTGTGTACCTACCCCAGATCATCCCACTGGGAAATGTTTTCAGCCCCATCTTACCCATAGTAACAGAATCTTCTTCTCCAGTCATTCTGTTGGACCCAGCATCCTGTGGAGAAATCATTCTCAGCAGGATATGTCCTGTCTCCATGGGAAGGAACACCATAATCAATCACAGTCAGCAAAGGGAACAGAGACAATGGTGGAGCAGGACCCTCACATTTGTCAGATCTCAAGAAAATTCCACAACTGGCTTACGGGAAAAGAGAGCCACAGAAAGAAAGTTATGTGCCCATTAGCCAGTTTAGTAAATCAAGTTAACTTAAAGGACTTGGCCTGAACCCAATACTGCTGAACCTACTGCAAAGTGAGGTCCCCAGGCCAGGAGTGTCAGCACCTTCTGAGAGACTGTGAGAAATGCAGAACCCCAGGACTTTTGAGGACATTCTCCGGGCAGCTATTGTCACAATGAATTTGGGAAAGAGCTGTTAGGAAGTAGGCAAAAGAAACATAGCAGTGAACTCGGCTTCCACCCATGTGAGGACTCCCAGGGAGAACATGAGCAATGCTCAATCGTACAGGAGAACGGAAATGCTGTGCAAGGAATTCATGTGCGTGGAAAAACACAGAGCTCCAGAGCTCAGGGACACCTGGGCCAGGTCTCAAAGGAGATCCCTTTAAAAGGCAGGAACCTGCCACTCTTCAGCATGTTCCTCTCAGTCCTGGAAATCTCTCTCTCTCTCTCTCTCTCTCTCTCTCTCTCTCCCCCTCTCTCCTTGCTTTAGTTCTGGATGTGGTCAGTTGCTTCTCATTCTCATCTTCTCTCCCCAGCAGGCTTGGAGCTCCTTGGGGCCAGGGATGGTGTATTGTCCTGTTCTGCCGCCCGTATATAACACAGGATCTCACCTGCCTCCTGTAAAACATGCCTCAAATGTGCTTTGCAGCTGTTTCCAGAAAGATTAACCAACAAGGGAAGGCCTGCCCTGACTGTGAGTAGAGGAAAGACAAGGTGAGGTAAGAAACATGTCTCCATCATGCCCTCTCAGACATGAGGAACCGCCACTCCTAAGTGATGAACAAACAGATCATTTCTTCATCAAGTTCTGTTGGGTGTGCAACAGAGACCCTTTGTGAAGTGGTGAAAGGTCTAACACAACAACCCCCAAACTGACTTCAGATCTCAAATATCAGACCATGGCAATTAGTCATAGAATAGCCAAAAATCTCTACACCACCTACATTTTATTTGGCTGATAATAGAGTAGTCCCTCTATTCTGCAAAGGCTCTGTAGTTCCCAACATTCTTAGCTAGATCCCAGAGGAAGAAAAGCCTTAAATGGGGCTTAAGAGCAGGTGGAGGGGCCTATTTGGCACCCGACCTGGCATGAGCTCAGGAAGACCAGCTCGTCCTTAACCATTAAACTCTTGATACAGCAGGACTCAAAGGTGCCTCCAGTCAGTTCTGCAGAACCATCTACCTCATCCCATCCCACTAAGCCTGTGCATGGGCAAGCACCCCGTAGGGATACATATAGTCTATGGTAGCATCTTTGCTGTGTAATGGGAAACATGAGCAGAATCTAACAGACACTGTAATTTTCCATACCTTAATCTATTCACACAGTCATGTATTTTGTATCCTCTTCAGAAAGACGGGGAAGAACCTGCATACTAGCATGACTTGTGTTCAAATCCTGACTCCAACACATTTAAGGTGTGTGACCTGGAGCAACTTATTTAATATCTCTATGCCTCAGGATCTTCATCAATACAGTGGACATTATAGTATTGATATCCACCTCACATTGGTACTCCAGGACTGGATGAACTTATGCCTATACGAGCATGTTCCTGGAACAAACCACACATTTAATAAACATCAGTAGTTACTTAGCTGACCTTATGGGGCTCACCTTCAGCAATTACCTACACAGGTACAGCACCAACCAGCCACATCTCTCTCCCATATCCCCTCTGTTTGTGTTGTGTGTGGCAGTCATCCAGCTTCTCTCCTGGGTCCCAGCCAGGCTTGAGCCTCTGCAGTATCTCATGCCTCAGAGAAAGCAGTGTGCTCTAACGTTGACTGGATGATTCCTGTTCTCAAAAGACATGTTCTCAGCAAACTATGAAGCAAGTGTTTGGTGATCTAATTCATGTGGCAGTGTGATAGACTAGAACATCCACATTCGAGAGGAGGCTGATAATATAGTAGTCCCTCTTTTAGATACTTGTTCTTTTAGAGGGATCCCAAGTCTCACCTCAAGAACATGCCATCAAGTTCCTGCACCGAAGTTCAGGCTTTGTCACATCAGTCCAGTAGGTGTTCTCAGGTTGAAGGGAAGAGGAATCAAAATGTCTAACCCTTCTACAGAAGTATCAGAGGAGGAGGAGAAGGTCTAGATTCTAGAGTCTAGAAAGAATTCCCAGGCAGGTGGATGATTTGGTTGGTTCACTGTTCCTGGATTTGAGATCACAATTTTTGGATAAGGATATTTGAGGCACCTATGTCTCTATCATCCCCACCAGCAAGCAATAATATAGCCAACAACTGCAGGGACCGCCTAAGCCACCAGGGTCAAATACCCACTGGTATAGTGAGTCCCAGGAGCTGCTCTTGTCCTGTGCTCTTCTAGCACAACCCAGCAGAAATCTCGGCCACGTTCCTGTCTCTAGCAAGGGGCCACTCTCACTGCAGGTGCAAGGGAACATGGCCCTAACAGCAGGGAGGCTCAACAATCTAGCTTCTCTGGCAGGACATGTGTGTCAACCATATGTGTAGAGAGGGGACATGACAAGACCAAAGAACATGGCACGGGAACACTTACAGGGGGACGTAGCAAGTGACCCTGGAGTCTGGAAAGAAGAAATGGAGCTTTGGGCTCCCTTCTTTCTGTGTTCTCCACTTCTGAGGCTTCAGCATTACTCCCCAGGCCCCATCATGCCATACGACTACACACACCACACACAATTAACACAATCACAGTAGACACACTAGAAGTGCAGCAGACACAGCCTCAGAGTCAATGGCTTCTGGGTACAGGGCTTCACTTTGCAGAAATTAGGCCTGAGCAGGGACCAGCTGACTAAACTCCCTCTTTTATTTCCTGGATGGTTCTAAGACTTATTGAAAGGATGCCTTTGACTTTTGGTCCAAGAATGAGCCCATAACTGAGTCAGGACTAGAACCTGGTTCCTTAGAGTTCCTCCACTCAGTGATAGCTTATGAGTAATTTTTGGAGATGGCTAATATTGGATTTCCAAAGAGAGACCAGTGTGGTCTACAGAGCAAGTTCCAGGACAGCCAGAGCTACAGAGAGACCCTTTCTTGACAAAGATTAACTTTAAAAAATGTGTCTTTATCATTGGGTAATACTCATGATTGAGAGTCTTCTACCTCAACATTGATAGTTCCTCCAGAAACAGCTATCTAGACCTGGCTGACAGGTCTGAAAGGCAAACCTCATGGATATGGATTATCTTCATTTGGAAGAGGAGGCAACATGGAGAAGAGAGGACCATATCTCTTGCTCTCAACCAGCGATAACCCACAAAGAGCCATCAGAAGCTACCAGCTGTCTTTATGCTTAAACATCCATTTCTCTCCATGTACAAGGCAAGATTGTTCAGGCAAAGGATAAGGAAGATGAAAAGAAAAAGAAAAATTCTGTGGTCAACGTTGTCTCCTTTGTATCCCCTCTTCGGATCATCTATTTTCTTGATGTGACAGATGTCACTTGACTTATGATGGGCTTGCATCCCTATAGACTATTGTAAGTTGAAAACATTGTAAGTCCAAAATGCAGTTACTACACCTAGCCTACCAAATGTCAGGCCTCAGTACCACAGCACATTATAGAGTGTGTTGGTAATCACATGGCTGACCAGGAGCTATGTGGCTCATTGCTGCACAGCATTGCAAGAGTTCAACACTGCATAGCGCTAGCTTGGACAAGGACCGAAATCTGAATTCTAAGTACATACATTCCTGAAGGCCTATCACTTTTGCATCATTACAAAGTTGAGAGTCTGGGGAAGTGGTTCAGTCAGAAAATCACCTGCCGTGTAAGCTTGGGGACCTGAGATTTACCCCAGAACCCACTTTTAAAAAAAGCATGGTGCTACACACTAGTAATCCCAATGCTGGGGAAATGGAGATAGGTAGGTCTTGGGGTTCACACTTGTAAGCCAGTTTAGCCTCATCAGTGATATGTGACTTATATATACATATGTGTGCAGGACACACATACATGTATGTGCATAAATAACAAAATTTAAAAAAAAACATAAGTTGAATTATTATAAATTGTCTACTGTTTTCTCTTCTACATAACAAGGGGATTTGGGGCTTAAGAGAGAGATCAGAGTGGAGAGATGGGGTTCAAGGGAAGAAATATAATGGACTGCTTCAATCCAAGCTTTAGGTGACACTACCTGTCCTAGTTAGGGTTTCTATTGCTGCAATGAAACACCACGACCAAAAGCAAGCTGGGGAGGAAAGGGTTTATTTGGCTTACACTTCCACATTGCTGTTCATCACTGAAGGAAGTCAGGACAGGAACTCAGACAGGGCAGGATCCTGGAGACAGGAGCTGATGCAGAGGCCATGGAGGATGCTGCATTACTGACTTGGTTCCCCTGGCTTGTGCAGCTGCTTTCTTTTAGAACCCAGGATCAGACCCCTCAGGATGGTACCACTCACCATGGGCTGGGCCCTCCCCCATTGATCACCAATTGAGAAAATGCCTTACAGCTGGATCTCAAGGAGGCATTTCCTCAGCTGAGGCTCCTTCCTCTGATGACTCTAGCTTGTGTCAAGCTGACACCCAAAACCACCCAGTACACTACCTGAAAATAAGAACCAGAGGATTACCTTCAGGCTTGGACAGCAAGAGACTCAGGAACAGATCATGGAAAAGGTGATCTGGAATAACTCAGCACCTGGCAGTTGGCTGCCCACACAGGGAGCTGAACGGCCCAAGAGCTTGGAGAAATGAAAAAAGAGTGAGTTTTAAACTAAGAATTGCTCCAGTTCCTCTTCTTGCTGGCTCAGGATCCTTGGACAGATTTTAAACTGGATGATACTCGGTCTCCTCATTTAGAACAGGCCATAAAATGTGACTCACAGGAATGTCATTAAGATTAAATGATCACTGACTGTTGAGTATCTGGAATAAAACAGACACTCAGTACGCAGACCCCAGCTGCATATTGACTTTTCAGTTTTCCTGTCCAGGTTTTCAGTTTCCCCAAAATGAGCCTCAGCATGCTTCGCTGAGGGGACTTTAGAACTGTTTTAAAGAACAAAGCATTTTCTTGAAGAAGAAGAAGAAGAAAAGAAAAGCTAGATCACATCAGAACATTAATGGTTCCGTCGTCCTTGTCTCTCCTTTCCCTGAGATATCTGAACTCTCCCCAGAGACTAATGGTGGGGCTCTCATCACACCAGGGAAGACCTGGATTCTTATAACTGTTATGCCACTGGCTTCCATGTCTCCTCCCAGCTCTGCCTGCATGCATGTGTATGTGTGTGTGTGAGTGTGCTGTGTTATGGTGTGTGATGTGTGTGTTTGTGTATGTGTATATGTGTGTCTGTGTGGCATGTGTATGGTGTGTGTGGCTGTGTGTATGGTATATTGTGTGAATGTTGTGTATATAGTGTATACGAGTATGTGTGTATGGTGTATGTATAGTGTATGTGGGGTCTGTGCATGTGTGTATGACGTGGTGTGTGTGTTATGTGTGTATGTGGTGTGTGGTGTGTATGTGTGTGGGGGGGTGTGTAGTGTGTGTATGGTGTGGTGTGTGTATGTGTGGTATGTAGTGTGTGTATAATGTGTGTGTGTGTGTGTGGTGTGTGTGGAATATATATAGTGTAGTGTATGTATAATGTATGTGGGGGGCTTGTGAGGTGTGGTGTGTGTGTGTGTGTGTGTGTGTGTGTGTGTGTGTGTGTGTGTGTGTGTGTGTACAAGCATATGCACCACAGGTCAACCTTGGGTGACCTACCTCAGGAGCCATCCACCTCATCTTTTGAGGCAGAGCCTCTAACTAGCCCTGGGGATCATTGATCTGACGAGGCTGTCTGGCCAGTGAGCCCCAGCGCTCCTGTCCGCCTTCCTGACAGTAGGATTTCAAGCACATGTCACCCACCCAGATGCTAACGATTGAACTCTGGTCCCCGAGTTGCACAGCAGTTACTCCCCAGCTCACTCTCAGCTGTAGCTCTTTCATGGTTAAAATGAAGAACGCTGAGTGTGATCAGTGATTAATCTCTGACTTCTGCAACCTGAGATCTAATTACTGGCTCTCCTGTCTCCCTCCTACGCCTTCCCCAGACAATTATGCCAAATAACTATTTATGGGTACACTATCACACATCTATTTACCCATCACTTGAATCTACCTACTTCTTGTCAGGTTAGCAAAGCCATCACGTGTTGGCTTGTTCCAAATCTGAGCATCGGCATGTGGCCAAATATAAACAACTATCACAACAAGGACAAGTCAAGAAGTCTGAAAATATATTTGCTGTTTTGGTAGTGAGAGGGAAAAGTGAAGAATGTACATCAAAAGATCCTAGGGTCAGAAATATGGCTTGGCAGGTGAAGGCACGTGCTACCAAGCCTGAGTTTGATCCCCAGAACCTACAAGGTGGAGAGAGAGAACTGAGAACTGACTCCTGCAAGTTGTCTTCTGACCTAGTTACACACACACACACACACACACACACACACACACACACACACACGCATACATGAACACACATGCACACACACACACACACACACACACAAATAAATAGACACATACTAAAGACCCTGAAATGTCCACCAAAGTGAAAAGTTGGGAGTTGAGTTGGTGTTCCAGAGTATTTAAGACCATGTCATTTCTCTTTAACAGAGGACACTCTTAACCCTGGGACTACCTACTACGAAAGAGGAGGAATGGCCGTGTCCTATCATTTTGTGGATTTAGTTGGGGCCCAAAGAATGCATTACCTAAGAGACAAATAGAGCTCTGTGGTGCCAATGGCAAGAAAGCCTGGCATGGTGGTGAACTCCTGTAATCCCAGCACTCAGGAGGTTGGGATAGGAAGATCACAAGTTTGACACCCTGACTCAAACTAACAATAATAACAACAACAATGACTGGTTGATCAGAAGGAATGGGATGGCAAACACTTGAGAAGGAGACATAATAAAGGGCAGAAGTGAAGGGACCTGGCTAGGGTAAGACTTCAGAAGTCCCAGGTCAAGAGCATATCTGGCCAAGATGACCTCCAGAATGAAACCAAAGGTCTTGCCATTCCACTCAAGGATGTCTGGCTATATCTGCAGGCAGGACTGAATAGGAGTTAATGAAAAGTCGAAAGTGAGGCTGTCACTGAAAAAGCAGACAATGTAGATAAGGTCATGTGGTATGCAGAAAGAATTGGTAACTGCTTCCAGCTTTACCCTAGATACACAAAGTGTGGACTTCCCCCAATTATGATGTAATCCAGTAAAAACACATTTTGGAGTCATGGGAAAAATGCCAAGCAAATGGTAAAATGTCACTTCCTAGGGCTGAGGGCTAAGCCATAGCTTCCATGATAGACGATTACCTAAGAGGTACAGTACCTAGACTTGACACTATCCTGGTTTGCTCCTTGTTGTACAGACAGAAACAACTTGGGAAGAGAGGGTTTATTTTGTCCTGTAGCTCCAAGATCACAATCCAGCACTGAGGAAAGTCAGGGCAGGAGCTCAAAGAAGGAACCTGGACCCTCCCACAACAATCACTAATCTAGGAAATGCCCCCACAGTGTTGCCAAAAGGACAATTGGTGGAGGCAATTCCTCAGCTGTGGTTCTCTCTTCCATGTTTCTAGTATTTGTGAAGTTGACAAAAAACTAACCAGCACAGACACCCAGCACAAGGAAGATGGATAAGAGGGAGCATAGGGAAGAGGACAGAGAGAAGAGAAAGGGAGAGGAGAGGAAGGGAGATATGGGAAAGAAAAGGAAGGGAGGGAAGAGGAAGAAGAGAGAAGAGGAAAGGAGAGAAGAGGAAAAGAGAGAAGAGAAGAGAAGAGAAGAGAAGAGAAGAGAAGAGAAGAGAAGAGAAGAGAAGAGAAGAGAAGAGAAGAGAAGAGAAGAGAGAGGCAGGAAGGGGGAAAGGGGGAAAGAAGAGGAGAAATGAAGAGGAGGGGGGGGGGAGAAGGAAAGAGAGGGGAGGAAAGGGGAGGGGCTACTCACAGTGTTATCAGACCAGGCTGAGCTTGAGTTCAGGACCAAGGACAGCAGCTGCCCTAGCGTCCTCTGTAGACTCCAGTGAGCTGCCTCCAGCGTAGGCCTTCTTCTGGGATGACTCTTGGGTTTTAAAGAACCATAGTTTTCCACCATAACACCTGCTTGCCTATCAACGACACTCGACTGTATGTCACAGGACAGTACCACATTTCCGCAGTAAATGAGTTGCTCACGTTGTGTGTTGGGGGGGGGGCGGGGCGGGGGGGGGGGGTGATGGGGATTACATAGGGTTGACTCCTCTGTCCTTTTGGACTGAGGAAGGACCTTGAAGTACTTCATCAGATCATCTTCTGTAGAGGTGAGTTTTCTGTAAAAGGACACACCATAAATATTTTAGGCTGTTTAGGCCATAGAGTTTCTGTTTAATCTATTTGGTTCTCACTGTCGCATAAAAGCACCCAGAGACAACTCACAAATCAGAAGGTACAGATGTGTTCCAGTGAGGTTGCACTAGTAAAAGCAGGTGGTGTAGGGGCTCTGACCTAATGGCTGTAGTTAACTGATCCTTAACCTTAAAGATCAGCTGCACTGCATTTTAGGAAAGATCCTTAATATTGAATACCCAAATGTTAAGTCCTAATTTGGTTGAATTAAAAGGGGTGCTTTCACCATCCTAAACCCCAACGTTAGCCTTTATTCTAGATAACTACTTGGTAGAGAATCAAATAGTCTCAGTAAACAAGTGTGGATATGGCAAAGACTTAGAGAAAGCAACAACAAATAATAAAATAAAAAGTTAAACAGCCATGAAAAGTTAATAGGAAGAAAAGTGTGGACACTTGGAGTTTTAGAGCTGACCTTGTAAGTAACACAGTATTTCAACTGAGAGAAGCATTTCCATAATAATTAGTGAGAGTGGACCGCTGAGAACTGAGTGAGAGGCGCAAGCAGGATGCAGCAGAGGCAGCATCAATCAGGCGCAAAGAGAGGCTCCTTGTCAATTAGGCATCCATTGCAAGCCAGGACCGACACTGGGGGATTTCCTGTGCTACTGTGCTTAAACCTCCCCAGTGGAATATTACTTCTGTTCAAATGAGAGTGAGCCGAAGAGAAGGAAGACGGAGTCCGTCAGCCAAGGACACCCATCTAAGAAGCCCAGGCTGCTCTCATCTCCACTCCCTACCTACCTACAGGCTCTAAGTCACTGAAGGAGGCTGGGGTGCTTATTCCTGAGGGACTTGAGGCCACAGGACTTGCAGAACTCCACTCCTTCAGAACATTCAGGTCCCTCCAACTCTTCCAGAGCCTTCTCCATGAAGCTGGCCTGGCTGAGAGCCATGGGAAATGGCCCTCACTCTGAGGCTCCCTGCTTTTCTCCATAGAGGGAATCCTGTGGCCTTTACACAGCTTTCTAGACAAGTCAAAGCCTCCACCAGAGTGAGGCCACTGAGGGTGAGCATAGAACAAATGAGCCTGGAGACATAAGGGCTCCCCCAAGTCCTTCTGCTCAGTAGGCCTAAACAGCTGCTGTGACCTGCATATGAAATCCATTCCTTGGGGCTGACAAGTAGGGAAGGGGGTGTCCTAAAGTAAAGCTGTAATGGGCTCCCAATAAAAATTTACCAGCTTTTATATAGGTTCCCAGTAATGAGAGGAGATATTTCAGCAGCTCGAATAGTGCCCTGAGAGGAAACACAATTTCCAGAACCACCTCTTTAAGGTGAGACTGTGCATCCCCGACTGGGCTCAGGGCTGGGACTTTTTTCACATTTGAATGTGATTGCATCAGCGTCTGTGTCCTTTTTACTATTTGTCAGAGTTTGTAGTCATTGCTAAAGTCAAAATGAAAAGAGTCCAGAGGCATGATTTTGCATTGACCTAGGTGGTACCTTTTTATAGTCCCCAAAAGCCTTGGAAAAGAGGAAAGTCAGTGAAGAGAGGAAAGAAGTGAGATGCTGGGACTGCTGGCATCTGGAGCTAGAGGATGTGAAAAGAAAGATACATGCCCAGAGATGAAAGTATCAGAACCCTGCTGCCCTGGACAAGGACTTAGCCATGTCCCCAGCAACTGCTGGGTCGCTTACGAGAAGGCATGAAGAAGACTGTCCCAAATGACACAGAAACAGAACTGGAAAGGCAAAAGGCAATGTCCTTTGCAATATCATAGACTGAGAGGTCAGAGGGTGGGGGAGGCCATTAGGAGAGGACTGCATGAGAAAAGCTGGGATAAAAACAGAAGAATCCCAGAGGGTCCAGAGTGAGCAAAGCCTGCTCTAGCCCACGGAGAGGATAGGACTCTTCTCCTGGGGGACCTACGTGCTGCCCCTGCTGAGATGCTCTTGTGACAGGATGCAGACCTTCAGGTCCCGCAGTATTCACTGTTCAATGCATGACACGTCAAAGCTCATTAATAGAGACATGCCTGAGTTTAAACTTGTGATCATTCAGACACAGACGAAACTCAAGTTGACATATGAGCTTTCAGTACAAAGAGGGCTTGTTACACAAATCAAGAGTGTGACAGAATTAGGGACCAAAGGGATAATTAACCTTCGGGAAGGGGGGTGCTTTCAAGGGCTTTGAGTGACATTAGCTTCTCTCTCTTTGCATCTAAATGGTGGTGTTTCCAAACGGCCAGCTGCTGTCCAGCCTTGCACATGCCCATCAGACCCTCTGCCTCATCATAGGCTGTCAGGATGCAACGGAGGGGGGTGTCTCCTCTCCCTTCAAGGTCCAGTCCCAGCCATCCCTCCTCCTTAAAGCTTTTCTCAGCCTAAGCATCCAGGCTCTAAGATATCCACTTACCATTTTTAGACTATGTACCTTTGAATTCCCCTGTTCCAGAGCCAAGTCTTACAGCCTTATCTGGCCTGGAAGTATGGAGGGGCATGAGCCTGATTTATGGCAGTGTGTACCTGTGAGGTCTCCAGGAAGTCTGTGTTGGTTGATTGAAAGAGTCATGTGATTTTCCTAGTAAGATCTTTATATGTGTAGATACTATTAAATACTAAGAAGCAATTAAAAAGAATGAGTTGGAGCTATATTTATTGATTGACCTAGAAAGATACCCATTTTACTTTTAGTGGAAAAAATTGATTGTAAGGCTCTGCACATTATACGATGCCATTTTTTAAAGAAAAAATGCTTTGTGAATATTTTATAAACATTTCAATATACTGAAGTGACCAATAGAAGGAAGGACACACATCCAATTGTTAGGGTTGGTTTCTGGAACTGGAATGAGGTTGGGACTAGAGGAAGGAGTTAGCTATTCCTTTCCACGGTTCTCCATTGTTTGGTGAGTGTATGAGCATCTGGCATGTTCCCCTTGGGAGTCAGGAAGTATTGCAACAATACAAGGTCAGTGTCTGCGACAACCCAGACTGTATCATCCCTTCCTCACTAAGACCAAGGTGAGCAGGAAAGAACTTTGTATACCCTCATTTCTCCTGCTCTATAAGGGGTTCCCTGTAGATCTACTCCCTCCCACACTGCCCATCCCTTCTCTTGGAAGTCTGCATGAACAGCTCTATCTCTTGCATCCCAGAGATCCCTGTTTGGGGGCAAGTGGTGGCACTGGAAAGCTATGAGCCACCCTCTTCCAGCTTGCTTAGTGTCTGCCTCCAACAGCCTTCCTGTTCTAGCACAGCAAGGGTTGGATGGCCAGAGGTCTGGTCTACACCATCCCAGTCAAGGCCACCATGTTCCTCTCCTGAATCCACTGAACTGGAGGCATCTTCTGATCTATGGCTGCCTATGGTGTGGGAAATACTCGTGTCTTGGTGAATGGAGCAGTAAAGTGAATTTCTTTCTTTTAAAATCCCTGGGTACTTCAAAGGCCTTCTTGGCTTCTCTAAACTTCCCCACACCCTGTAACCTACCCCTCATTAAACACTCTCCACTACCACTATCCTTTGGCAGGTGCGAGCTGATTCCCACCTAGCCTCTCAGTAGATCTCATCAAGCCCCTGCCGTCAGCCCAGGGCCCAGCACTTCAAGAAAATAGTGCTGCCTCTCTAATCAGCCTCTGCATGCTGGAGCCTGCTCACTACAGCACCTCTTCCACCTGCAGCTTCCCAGCTTCTACCCATCCAGGAGGGCTTTACCAAGAACAGTCAAACTCTTGTTTTCCTCTCTCCTACAAGCTGCAGAGAGAAGACAAACAAGCCCAGGTTAGCCCTGGCAGTCCACTTAAACAAAGGAGTCCAGGTGAGCTAAGAGAGATGGAAATCTCTGTGCCCTTTCCTGGGCTCAAACCAACTGGAGGAGTGCTGTGCAGTCATCCACAGGAGCCAAACAATTCCCAGAGCGTAGTTATGCTCCTGTGCCTCTCACCCAGTGGGTGTCAATCAGGCAGAGTGGGGAGAGAACAGATGCAAACAAGCCAACTAAAAATACACCCGATGCAGAACCCGTTCAGTGTGCAGGAACATTCTCAGTCCCCAGGGCAAAGATGGGACCTCAAGATCTCAAGGGATAGAAGAAGAATTTCAAGAGTAGTGAGACCTGACATGAAAACAGCAGGAATGGCAAATATATACACACATGCATATATATTCAACACCAACAACCCCAACCCCAGTGCATGCTTCAGTTCCCCGAGGGGACTGACACCTGAGTGGTAATCAGCCTGAGTAGGCGTGAAGTGTGGCTTCAGCCTCAGCTCCCATCCTGCCTCGAGCCTGTCAGTAATTGTGTGTGCCTTTATCTGGGAAATGCTGGAGGTATGGGAAGAGAACCTAGCCCTCCTTCTATTTCGAGGGCATGACAACTAAGTAGGGCAGGAAGAGCAAACACAGGTGGCAAGTGTCAAGCAAACCCACCATCAATCAACTACACTTCTGACAGGAAGAAGATGGCATGAACGACCCAGGTTTAGGAAAGCCCTGAGGACAAATGATGGTGTTCCACATCCATGATGATGGATGTGGTGCCTGTATAGTAGTGAGAATGCTGTTTGTATGTTACAGAAGTCCAGCTTAAACTGGCTTAAGCAGAAAAGAGGAGCTCTCCAGTTTGCTTAATTGAAAATTTCAGGGGTCACTTGTGAATGCCTGACTCTAGGTGCTCAGGGTATAACCAGGATTCGGTAGCATGCTCTCTCTCTCTCTCTCTCTCTCTCTCTCTCTCTCTCTCTCTCTCTCTCTCTCTCTCCATCCCCATCTCCATCTCTCTGATCCAAGGACTTCTCTTTTCATACTTATGCCCTGCATCAGCTCCAGGCTGGCATTTACTATTAAGTGCAGGAAAAATGCCTGACGCTTTCCAACTATCTACCAAACAAGTGTCAGATTTTAATTTCAGTGGCTTGATTTGTGTTGCTTGCTCGCCTATACCTTATCTGTTTGGCCAGGAGAATGAAATGTTCCCAGTGGCCAAGAAGGCAAATGGCTTGATTAGCCAGGTCTCAGTTATAAGCTTACTCCTGATCTTAGAGTAGCTAGCTTACAACAAGCATAGGTTGAATATGGGAATGAAAGAACAGGAAGTCCATATGCAGGAAGGTTTGGGGCTAACTGGAGACAGCCAGTTGGCCACTGAGAGAGTTTGAATCTGAAATATCCTCCATAGCATTATCTTTTAAGTGCTTGGTACCCATCTCTCTGACATGATTTTAAAGGCTATGGAGCATTTAGGAGGGAGGGAATACCTGGGTGGAAGAAGTAAGTCATATCTGCCCTTGGTTACAACTTCCCTCTCTGCTTTCTGGTTGTGAATGTCCACCATTCTCCTGGCATTTTGGTCATAGTGATCCATAAATAATTGATAGAGCCACCATAAATAAAAGAATATAATAAAAGGTTAGACAGAAGGCCCAATGGTTAAGAGAACTTGCTGCTCTTCCAAGGGACCTGAATTTGTTGGCAAAACATCTACATCAATTGGCTCATAACCTATAATTTCAGCTTCTGGGGATCCCAATACTCTGGCCTCTGTGGACACTTGCACTCATGTGTGCTTGCACATTTGCACATGTGCGCGTGCACGCGCGCACGCGCGCGCGTGCACACACACACACACAAATATATAATTAAAAATAAACATAAATATTAAAAACAGAAGGTGGTAGAAACCAAGGAGGGGGTGGTTGATAGTGGTTGCCACAGTGGCCAGCACAAGCCACAGCCAAGAAGACAAAGCTGGTGACTGACCTTCCAAGCTTTCATTGGGATCAGGAATCAGCCACATAAATGTACCCAGAGAGGAAAATGACTGCTCAAGCAGAGTGAGGACAAAGTCAAGAATGACAGATAATGATGAATTTCTCTAATGCCGTGGTTTGCATGGGTGGTCACAAGGACAGATTCTCTGGGCAGAAGGGTGCTCAGGGAGATGCGGTGTGGACAATGTATGAGCTTCTCAGGGAACAGAGTCATAGCAAAGTCAGGAGCCTTGATGGGAGAAAGCTACAGCCCCTCATTCTGCTGCTGTGTAACACTGTGGCCCATTCCTAAGAAAATTCATTTGTCACTTCCTTAGAAGAGGTATCTGTTTGTTGGACTTCAAGGGTGTCAACTTTAATTATCATTTTTGGAAATCCACAAGACCCTGCCCCAAATAGCTGTATATCTGAAACTTCCATAGGGTGTGACTCCTTGATGAGGGGTGACAGTCTCAGGCTCCACACAGCCCCCGCCCCCAACTCTCTGTTCTTTCCAGCAATGAGGACAAAGCTCACCCAAAAGAGTCAGGTTCATAAAGATACATGCTCAGCTATGTTCATAGCAGCACTATTTGTAATAGCCAGAACCTGGAAACAACCTAGATGCCCATCAACAGAAGAACGGATGGAAAAAATGTGGTACATATACACAATGGAGTACTACTCAGCAGAGAAAAACAATGAAAGCATGAAATTTGCAGGCAAATGGATGGAACTAGAAAAAATCATCCTGAGTGAGGTAACCCAAACCCAGAAAGACAGTCATGGTATGTACTCACTCATAAGTGGATTCTAGATATAAAATAAAGAACAATCAGACCACAGCCCTTAGAACCATAGAGGCTATATATATATAGTATGGAGGTCCCTAGGACGACTGTGGCTTATAATAAATTTTGGTTCTACTCAATTATTGAAAAAAAATAGCCAAATGAATGGAAACACATGAACTATGAACCAAAGGCTGAGGGGCCCCCAGCTGGATCAGGCCCTCTGAATAGGTGAGACAGTTGAATGGCTTGATCAGTTTGGGAGGCAACTAGGCAGTGGGACCAAGTCCTGGGCTCATTGCATGAGATAGCTGTTTGAAACCTGGAGCTTATGCAGGGACACTTGACTCAGTCTGGGAGGAAGGGCCTGGACCTGCCTGGACTGAGTCTACAAGGTTGATTGCAGTCCTCGGGGGAGGATTTGCCCTGGAGGAGATGGGAATGGGGGGTAGACTGAGGGTAAGGGGAGGGTGTGGGAGGGGGGAGAATAGGGGAACCCGTGGCTGATATGTAGAACTGAATGGTATTGTAAAATGAAATTAAAAAAAAAAAAAAAAAAAAAAGAGTCAGGTTCCCGGCATGCATGATGAACACAACTTTAAATTGTCAATGTCTTCGAACCGTTCGTGGGGGGCTGCCAGCAAGGCACCATTCTCTCTGCCCTTTAATCTTTTCTTACAGTGGCAAAACTCAGCTTGCCCAGCTGCTCTGGGTAACTCTGTCCAATCTCCCCACAGGCATTCCACACAGTAAATTCTCATACCCAGTTCTCTCTGTCTCTATTTTTATGTGTAATTGATGTGGATCTGGTTATATGTGAAATTTCTAGTCAAAGCCAGAAAGTCCACTACTTAATGGAATGATTTCAGAGAAGGTGTGGGTGTAAGCACAGATTCCAGAAAATTCTACCAGGGATGGCCCTTCTGCTGGGAGTGGCCTGCAGGCCTTGAGAACATGTGGATGGATAACTAACCTTGAATGCTCTTTTGGGTTAGATCCTCGAGAGTGGTGAGCCTTGTTGAAGACTTCCAGTGGTCACAGGAGTACCTGGGATCATTCACTCCAGGTGGAGTTGTCACAGCAGGGGTACCTGGGAACATCCACTCCTGGTGGATGTTATCACAGCAGGGGTACCTGGGAACATCCACTCCTGGTGGATGTTATCACAGCAGGGGTACCTGGGAACATCCACTCCTGGTGAATGTTATCACAGCAGGGGTACCTGGGAACATCCACTCCTGGTGGCATTGTCACATCACTGTGTTAATATATTGTGTACCCTAATAAACTTGCCTGAGGATCAGAGGACAGAACCAGCCACTAGTTAGAAACAGAGCCAGGCAGTGATAGCACACACCTTTAATCCCAGGAAGTAATATGGCAGGGCAGAGAAAGGTATATAAAATGTGAGGAAACAGGAACTCACTCTCTTTAGGCTAAGGATTTTGTAGAAGTAAGAACTAGCTCCTGGCTGCTCTGCTTCTCTGATCTTTCAGCTTTCCCCCTGATATCTGGCTCTGAGTTTTTTATTAAAAGACCATCTAAGATTTGAACAACATCTGGCATCCAACTTGTAGAGTATGAATTCATGAAAAAGCCACTTGCCTGTGGCCTTGCAGTCCCCAGCTCATGCCCAAGCTGCACTTGGCCAGAGTCTCCATCCCATGTGGGCCAGAGTCCTTAACCCACTGGCTAAGTTTTTGTTGCAGCCTCTCTGCAGCAAACTCCAGTAGTGTTTTTGGGCTCCAAAAACCACAAGAGTTAGCTGCTTTCTTTCCCTTGTGCAGATGGCTGGCTCTTTGACTTCTTCTCTCCTGGTGGGTTGTGGTCTCTCCCTGGATCCCCATCTTGGGCTGCTACCACACTAGGTAGCTGCCTCAAAACCCACTCAGGCTTCTACTGTTTTATGCAGAAGCAATCAGCCTCACATGTAAATTTTCATTGTCAGCAGATTTGGTTAACTAATTTCTTAAAGGGAGAAATTAGTTTAAAAAAAATTTTTTCCCACATTAAAAAATAAGAAATATTTTTACAATGGAGGGAATTTGGTCTCTGTTCCATAATACAAATGAGGATCTGAAAATGGAACAATTAAATGAGAGGATTATTAATGCAGATGGGATTTATGTAATGTCAATTAGAAATATTATGTTTTATGATTTCCATTTTATCATTTAAAAAGTTGGTTAATATAAGTGTCAAGATAAAAATTTTAGAAAAACTTGTTAAAACAGATCATAGAGATATTCAGACCCAAACAGAAGAGTTTAAAGGTGAACCAATCTCAGCATTGCATTATAAGGTTACAGAGAAACACACTAAGGCTTTCAAACAGTCAACCTAATCTATCCAATAATCTTACAGAAACTGCCAAGTGCTCAAGGCTGTATAAGAGCTAATTGGACTCCTATGCAAATGTTAGATTTGAGGAAACTCAAAGAAGCTATAGTGTCATATGATATACATTCCCCATTTTTGAAACAGATGTTAAATTTGTGGTCAACTTGTAATAGAATTATCCCTCAAGACTGGAGAGATTTGGTTACAGCTGTCCTAGAAGCTGGTCCATAATTACAATGGAGGACCTGGTGGAGGGATGAGGCTAAGACCATTGAACAACCAAGTAGAGCTAGAGGTCTTGAAATCTCCCAAGATCAACTTCTTGGAGAGGGAGATTATGCTAATGTAGAAAGGCAATCGTTATATGATGACCACATCCTTGCTTTATGCCACATGGCAGCCTTGAGTGCTTGAGACAGAATTGAAGAAGTAGGAAAGAAAATCGAGTCATTTACAAAAGTTATACAGGGTCCAAAAGAAACCACTGATTTCTTACAGAGGCTGTCTTCAGCAGTAAATAGAATGATAGCAAATTCAGAAGTTAGACAGATAATAATTGAATCTCTGGCTTTTGAAAATGCTATTGTACAATGCAAAAGGGTGATTAGGCCATTAAAGGCAAGATCAGCACCCTTAGAGGATTGGATTAGAGATACAATGAATATTGAATCTTATGACCATGATGATACTTGGATAGGAGAGGTAATTTCCAGAGATTTGAAGAAAAATAGTAATGTCAGATGTTTCAATTGTGGTAAACAAGGTCACCTAAAAAGGGACTGTAAACAGGGCATTTCTAGAAACAATGTTTTTTTCAAGGAACAATGGCAACAGAACACCCCTCCCTTCTAGATTATGTAGAGGATGTGGCAAAGGCAAACATTGGACTAATGAATATAGATTTACAAGGGGCAGAAAAAGTAATCCTTTGCCTTTGTCATCAGGAAATGATCTGAGGGGCTTCTCACAGACCCCCATGTCAAATTCAGTTCAGTCTTTTCCTGTCATTGTGGAAGAAACTCCTCTTCAGAGCAATTAAAGAACCTAATGCCTATTGTAAGAAACCATACTGCTTTGTATGATAGACCAGATTTAGAAAATAAAACAAAAATTTAAGGAGAAATCATAAATCAAAATTGATAAAAATTAGAAAAAGGGAACTACCCAAAGTTAGGATTGGGGAAGGGTTTTATTTCTGTCTTTCAGGAAGATGAAGGCATCCAGATAAGGAATCTGAAGACCACTGGACAAATGAGACATTTGAAGAAAAAGGATGAATCATCCAGAAAACTTGTCCCAAGAAAAAGGTTTTCTGCAGTGAACTATGACCATGCCTAACAGTGACTTTGAAATCTCCAAAAAGATTTAGTTATAACCTTCTTTTATTATTTTAGACCAAAAAGGGGAAATGTGGTGATATATTATGTACTCTAATAAACTTGCCTGAAGGATCAGAGGACAGAACCAGCCACTAGAATAGAAACAGAGCCAGGCAGTGGCAGCACACACCTTGAATCTCAGCACTTGAGATCTCATGCCTTTGCTTGGGAAGCACACACACCCTTAATCCCAGGAAGTAATATGGCAGGGCAGAGAAAGGTATATAAGTCATGAGGAAACAGGAACTCACTCTCTTTAGGCTAAGGATTTTGTAGAGGTAAGAACTAGTGACTGGCTGTTCTGCTTCTTTGATCTCTTAGCTTTCACCCTGATATCCAGCTCTGGGCTTTTTATTAAAAGACCATCTAAGATTTGAACAACACATCAGGGGCACCTGGGACCATCCACTCCAGGTGATGTTGTCACATCAAGGGTACCTGGGATCATCCACTCCAGGTGATGTTGTCACATCAGGGGCACCTGGGACTGTCCACTCCAAATGGTATTGTCACCTTCCCTAGATAAGCAGCTTTACTGTGGCCTAGGAGTCATGGAGGCCAGAGCTGGACACCACCAGATCACAGCTGCCTACCTGTCTCCATACCAAATGAACCACAAGCAGAGGGCAGAGTGGGCCTATAAAACCATCATTGCCCTTCCATCTGTGCCCTTTAGAGCACATGTTGGCCCTGCAGTGGCGCTGGAGGCCTTACTCTGGCCCCACCTGTGTTTCTAGCCTCCTCTGTGTCCATCTCTGCACAGACCCTTTGATCCTGTCCCGTCCCTCCTGCCCTTTCTCATTAACACAGTACCATGCCTCCATTCCCTCTGATTTCCATCATGATACCCACCCTTGCTAGCAAATGTGCACCTTTCAATTTGACTTAATCTTCAACCTCAAATGTCACTCTGCCCCACAGCCTTCCCAGGTTTCCAAGATGACCCAGCCCACTCCCAAACCCCCAAATCCCTGTACTTTTATAAACATTCATCAAGGATAGACTATTAGAACACAGAATTTTGCTGTGGAACCTCTGTATGCCTTAGTTTTTTTAAGTGTGTGCACAAGCTCACTCATGTGTGCATATGTGTGTGGTATGTTGTGTATGTGGTATGTGTGTGGTGTGTGATGTGGTATGGTGTGGTGTGTAATATGGTATGGTGTGGTGTGTGTGTGTGTGTGTGTGTGTGTGTGTGTGTGTGTGTGTGTCAGTGATCATACTTGAATGTGCACCTGTATGGGTAGAAGTCAGTGTGAATGTTTGGTGTCTTCCTCAATTGCCTTCTGCCTTATTTTTTGTGACATGGACTCTTGCTGAAGCCAAAGCTTGCCAATTCAGACAGACTGGCTGGCCAGCAAACCACAGGGGTCTGTCTGTCTCCCCCTCTCTACAGCTGGGATCTCAGGTGCACACTAGAGCACCTGGTTTTGTACATGGATGCTGGGCATCCAAACTCAGGATGCTGGACATCCTCACACTCGCATTTCCTGTAGATCCCAATGAGGGGTCCCAGGGCACTCACAAACAATTTTTAAAATTTTCTATCTTATGGGACTTTCATCACTAACACAGGGTTAGTCAGGGCTACAGCTCAGATCTGGATGTCACCTGAAAACCCACGTGCAAACAGCTTGGTTCCCAACTTATTGCTTGGAAAAGATGAAAATTTTAGGAGGTGGAGCCTGGTTGGAACTTGTGGGTCACTTTGGGTATTCCCTGAAGGACACTGTGAGTCTCTGGTCCCTTCTTTCTTTTCACCTTCCCAGCCACATGTTTCCTGCATTTGTTCCTAATTGTGACGTACTGCCACAGGCTCAAAAGCAGAGGGGTCAATGGATCTGGGATTGGAACTGCCTCTGGGAGATGAAACTTTTTCTGCTCTTCTCTTACATTGATCAATAGCCGTATGATACAGTAACAGAAAACTGCAGATGTGGGGTAGAGCTGGCTCAAGAGAGAGGACACATGTGGGGCAAGCAAGAGCTAGCTGGACTGGGAACTTGAGAGAGTTTCAAAGAAATGGACATGTGAGCCTTGGCTTCCCTGTCAGCCAGAGGTAAATGCTCAGGCTTGAGCTGGGAAGGCTGGCTTCATGGTTGGGATGGGCAGTCCCAGAGGCCTGGCAAACAAGCTCTCATGCTGCACCCGTGTGGATATCAATGTGTTCACATGCACACACAATGTGGACCTTTAAATTGGCCTTTGGCAAGAGCATCAGGCCCTACGTCCATCCTTGCCTCCTCCTTCCAAAATGCACTTTGCCCCCTTTCCTCCATGTCTGGGCTCTCCACCTTCCCTCTCTCTAGCACCCACCTACAACACACGTTAGACTCTGGAGCTACTGCGGCCCCAGGCCACTGGCCCATGTTAAAGCAAATGCATTCATTAGGAGTTTTTAATTGATAAATGGAAATGTGTACATTTAGCATGCACTCCACTACATGTGGAGAGAGAAGTTAAAATCCACTGTCCTAGCAATTCCCAACTATATCACAGTCATTACTAGGGTTGACGTTATTTAATGCAAGTTGATCTTTTGACTGACTCCCCTTTTCCAACTGAGACTTTGCAGGCTTTGAGCAACCTCTATCCCAACTCGCAACCCAGGCTTCCCAAGTGAATCTCACATGAAAGCTAAAACTGTTGAACTCATAGAAACAGAGCATGTCCATTTATTATGACTGACAGTATTACTACTTTGTTGGGCATTTCCACCTGCCTTTGGCATTGGGCAGGTCTTCACCTCCCAGGGCTGGGTCTCTCATGAGGAATGAGGAGAAAAACTGCTTTCCTAACAGCTTTTAAAGCCTATTCCAAGTCACACACTGTTCTGGGCCAACCACATCTCTTAGGGAACCTGCAGAACAATACTCTAAAAAACACATTCTCCATCCTTCTTATCAGGAAAGGAAACTGAGGCATAGACAGAAGGAGCACTTGCTGGAGGAAAGAGAAGCAGAGCAGGTCCTGCCCCTTTTGCACTGTCTTATGCTTCAGTGGGATCAAAATATCAGGACGGGTGATTGGACACTGAGAAATGGTCCTTGTTACCAAATGCAAACCACACAAAACAGGCCTCCAGGCTGGCTGGAAGTCTGCCAGACTCCAAACCCTTCCAGACGGTGTACCCCAGCTCTGTCTCATTTCCCTCCTAAGTCAGCCTACGCATTCCTTCCCTCTCCCCTTTCCCTCCATATCTGGGCCCTTCACTCACCCCCTCATCCTCTTCTCCCGCTTTGCTCCTGTACACACCTCCCAATCGAGGAAGGGTTTGGAGCCATCTCCAAGCACTTTTAAGAAGGCAATCTGAGATGAATAGAATGTACTTCTTTGCTTCTGCATTCAGCAGTGGGGTCCTTTCTCTGGGACACAATGATAATGAAAAATGGCCTCCAATTATTCAAAAGCTGTTTCCATGAATAATTCAGGAGCCATGGAGTCAGAGCTCCTTACCTACATTTCACAGTAGCCCCGGGAGGAATGCTTCCTTCTTCCTCAGGGGTGACTGTAACTCTTGAGATGCCTCCAAACTCCATCAATGGGACATCACTTAAGGAACCCACCACCACCACGTCTGTAGAACCCATGCCATGCACCCAACACCTGGCTGAGCAGGTGGCATGTATGACCTGTTTACCCACTGCAATCTGATAAGCCAGGATCTGGTATCATATCCTCTAACAGATGAAGATTAAGTAGCTCAGAGATGGCAAGTAATGTGACCAAGTTCATGCAGATAGAGAGAAAAGGGATCGGAGAACCCAATCCCCCAGTGCAGTGCTTCCTACAAGGTCCCTTGGCATAGGTCATTTCTTGGCTGTTGCTGATGGCTTTCCCCACCACCAACCACATCTACTGTGAACAGGACAACTTCCTGTGCTGTCCCAATGCTTCGGGGCTGGCATAAATTCACTGTCGGGCCTCACTGGACTCCCTTTGACTCACAGCATTTGCTTCTTACAAGGCTTGTTTGGGGTACCTTGGACCTTTCCAAGCCCTGTGGCATGAGAAGCAAGTTTGATTTAACAGCAACCCCAGCTTCTTGAAGACAACTTTTACAGAGTGTAGGTGAAAATAGCCCTTGGCACCCACAACACCAGCCCCTATAGTCTTCCTGATACCATAACAACCCACATCTCAAGGTAACTAGCAGGTGGCACTGGAGGACCTCCCTGCCAATGGACTTGAGCTTCTGTTTGAACTGGAGGACACCCTGCTTCTTTGCCTGCTCCTCTGAGGCAGATCCCTTGATTCCCTGCCCCTTGGTTAGCTCTAGGGTGGGAACTGGGTTAGTTGAGGTGGAAAGCACTAATGAGAGCACAAAGAAGGCCCAGCTGTCTGCCTTGGCCTGTCCTAATGAGAAAGACTATTTTTTTAATTAAGAATTTTTTTCATTAATTTTACACAACAATCAAAGATCCCCCTCCTCCTGCCCCTCCAGCCCCCCAACCCACCCTCCATTCCCCCTACAAGAAGGCAAGGCCTCCCATGGGGAGGAACATTCAGTAGAGGCAGGTCCAAGCCCCTCCCCCTGCCTCAAGGCTGCTCGAGGTGTCCCATCATAAGCAGTGGGCTCCAAAAAGCCTGCTCATGCACCAGAGGGTTTGGAGGAAGACTTTTAATAAGGTCCAAGCTGACGAGGACTGGTCATGAAGATCCATTCCCCTCTTCTTCATTAGAAACAGAACCCAGATATTTACACTAGTGTACTGTTTCCAGGAATAAAACTACATTTCCTGCACAGCCAGCCTCTGACCATACAAAATATAAGCAGAAGTATAGTTGAAAATCTCCAGCAAATATTCTATTTAAAAACAGGAATGGGGGAGGTTCTCCTTCTTCCTTCTTGCTGCTGCCAGTATCAGTCCTGAGGACAGGAAAGGACCAGAGCCAGTGCCAAACTGGCAGAAGAGTCTTGATCTCTCTCAGTTCTTAATCTCCTGATCCCTTCTGAACCACCCGGAAGACAAATAAGAAGCTGTGGGATCCTTATCTTTAAGTCCCTGGAGATTCACAGCAGAACTGAGCTAGGTTGGAAGAGGTTGGACCCAGAGGGTGGGTGGAGAAGAACCGTCACAGCTGTTGATATGTGAGCATTAGTGCTCGTGCTCACAGCTCAAGACCAATGCTGACACACCTACACAGAGAGACAGGCAAAATGATGATGAGCAATAAAGGTGCAGTCCCTGTGTGGACACTAAACCTGCGGGCTCAGATGGAGACCCCACCAAAAGTAGAGCAAGTATGGAAGACCCCGTACCCACTGCCTGTTCAGGAAGAACTCAAGTAGCTCAGAACATGTCTACTGCTCACCTCATCTCCATAACTTAACCCATCTCAAGTCCTCACAACTGCAGACATGGATGCAGCGGCCATTCTGGATCCAGACCATGACCCCCAGACTCATGAATTCGTTTCTGCTGTCAGTGTTGTTTGCTGTTTTGTATTGTGGTAAAATGTACAATGTACATAATGTAAAATTACTCATTGTGAAATGTGGGCCCCAGGGACAGGACTACACTCATACCAGGGTGCAACTCTCATTATTATCCAAGTCTATCGAGGACTTTTTCATTGTCCCAAACTGAACACGCACTCCCTTAATTCTTCTTCCCTAGCTCTAGGCCACCGATTCTGCCTTAGGGGTCAGTACAGACTCTTGGTGAGTTCGACCTCTCTAAGGATAAGTTAAATCGTGGACTATTTGTCTTTTTGTGGCTGGTTTACTTCACTTTCTGTAATGCCTTCAAGGCTCACCCATGTTGTGAAATGCGTTGGAATTTTAGTTTTTGTTAACATTATTTCTCTGTGTATTGAGTATTTTGTTTCTGAATAAAAGGAACTTAGCTTGTATCTTCTGCACATCAGACTGCTAAACCAAAGTACCTGCTATAGGCCTGGCATCTTAGAAACAATAAAGACCTATCTCTTACAGTTATAGAGGCTAGAATTCTGAGAGAAAGCTAGCATGGTCAGACTCTAGGGAGGACCTTCTTACAAGTTACAGTTGTTATCTCCTTCCTGTGTCTTCCTATGACAAAAAAAGAGAGAGGAGGGAGAGAAAAAGTGGGGTGAGAGAGAAGCAAGGACCTCTAAGACTCCTTCCACAAGGGCAATAATCCACTTAGTGAAGGCTCCACCATCATGGCATATTTACTTCCCAAGGCTCTTCTCCTAATGCCATCATGTTGAAGGGTGGAATTTCAAGATGGCTTCTGTAGTGACACAAGCATTCAGTCCAGAGCACATGGTTTCCACTCTTCATCTGTAGTGAAGAGCGCTGCCATGATCACATGTACACAGATATTCATTCGAATCCCTACTTCCATTCTTCTGGGTGATATACCCATGAATGGGATTGCTAGATCAGGAAGTAGTTATTGGTGTGTGCTTTATGGGATTGAACCTGGGGCCTTGTACTTGCTAAACAAATGTCTGACCACAGAACTACAGCCCTGATTTCTTTCATAAGGAAACTTTTAGAGGGACTGCATACTTTTCCACATCAGCTGCTCCAATTCACATTCCCATTGATTCATTTTTCAACACCATCAACTCATTGTCATCCTTGTTTTGTGATATTCTTTGTAGCTATGTGTTATTCCTTCAGCCAAATGGCAGTTCCACCACGTATGGACCACATCAGATCTCTCCTGTGGGGTTGACAGCACTAACCATTTATAGGGAATTCAATGCAGCCAGATATCCCACACATGAACAAAGATGACCAAGACTCTATTTTAGGCTCCAAGGAACCAATATCATGAACCTAGAGAGAAAATAGCCAAGAAAGTTAAAGTAATGACATGAGGATATCTCCCAGAAGCAACATGCAGATTCCCACAGGAGCAGTCCAGTGGGACTTCCTAAGAAAGACATCCTTTGTACTGTGAAACACCTCAAAAAGCATAAAGAATTCTATTTCCAGCCCTGAGAAAGGGAACTTCAGGTGAAGGGATGATGAAAGCGAAGGCTTGGCACAATGGTGGCATGTAACCACGTGGCTGAGGACTCCATGCCCCTAACCTGTACACTTAGCAAATGCTAAGATAGCTTTATGTAAATCAACATTTTAACACAGTGAAGTGGGAGGCCAGCACCGAAAGCTCACGAGGCAGTGAACTCAGAGAGGCTGAGGGGATGGGGTGGGTTGGAGTCAAGAATAAAAGCCTTGTTGGCTATTGTGTTATGCTTTATTGGGGAAACCATAGAGAGCCACCAAAAGTTTTTAGGGTGGGGAGTTTCATAAACAGAGCTTAATTTAAAGGTGACTAAAGCAACAACAGGGGGGTGCAGGACAGGTTAAGAGGAAAAAGATTACAGGCAGGGAACCAGGTTGATTTTCACAAATTCAACATAAAGCACAGGATGTAATGCTGACTACAGAGCGGCCCTGTGTTTAGAATTCTGCCAGGAGACCACTGCAGAAGGCCCGGAAGGACATTGTTTCAAACTCTCCAAGTCAGAGGAATCAGGTGTGTGCCATCTGCTCAGGCCTCTGTCAGATTACGGAAGTGGAGATTCCAAGTCAAGAATCAGGTAGTCACCTTCACAGCTGCTGCAAGAGGAAAGACCATTTGTGCCAGGGCCTTAGAAAGTAAGGCATGGCAGAAACTCAGCATGCCCCTGGAGAAAGCACTAAAGGAAACCAATGCAGGAAACTGGCAATAATCAGAACCTGGAAGCTGTAGCAGCCCTGCCCCCTCCTTGGGTACCAGGGTGTTGTAGAATATTAGTTTAAGATGTATTACATTTGTTTTTGCTGTGGAATATTTGTTTAATGATGCAAAGATGTGTTGCATTCTTTTATGTTGCATTTGTTTAACTCTGTAAAGCTGTGTTACTGTGCCTGTCTAAAATGCCTGATTGGTCTAATAAAGAGTTGAATGGCTGGTAGCTAGATAGGAGAAAAGATAGGTGAGGCTGAGAGAACAGGAAGGTGGAGAGAGTCACTGCCAGTGCAGCCATGACAAGCAGCATGTGAAGATGCCAGTAAGCCACGAGCCATGTGGCAAGGTATAGATTTATGGAAATGGATTAATTTAAGCTATAAGAACAGTTAGCAAGAAGCCTGCCATGGCCATACAGTTTGTATGCAATATAAGTCTCTGTGTTTACTTGGTCGGGTCTGAGTAGCTGTGGGAGGGGCGGGTGACAGAGTTTGTCCTGACTATGGGCAACGCAGAAAAACTCTATCTACATGGGGCTGCCAGGAAGAAAGAATAAATAGGGGGAGAAATCTAGGCTGGAGAAAAAAGCAAGGAGGAGGAGCAAGAAAAGGAGAGGAGGATACCAGGGGTCAGCCACCCAGCCACACAACCAGCCATGGAATCAGAGGGAAAGAAAGGGATATAGAAGAAAGGTAAAAACCCAGAGGCAAAAGGTAGATGAGATAATTTAAGAAAAGCTGGAAATAAGCCAAGCTAAGGCCAGGCATTAATAAGTAAGAATAAATCTCCATGTAATTATTTGAGAGCTGGATGGTGGGCCCCCCAAAGAGTTAAGAAAAAAAACAACAACAGGGAGGTTAGCCATGGTTAGAAAAGAAACAACATCACAGAGAGTCCAGGTAGACACAAGAACTCACACACATTGATGCTTTAGAAGAGGTCTTAGGACCCAACCAACAACAATAACAATTGCAGAACAGGAAAAGATAGAGAAACTGAGCAATATCCCAGACAGGACAACATCCAGTGTGTTTCCACTCATTAGAACACCAGATCTGTGAATAGTTAAGATGGAAATACTAGATGCTCTGTACCAGAAAAGGTGTTCTTACATTCTCTTTTGTTCCCTGTATCAGGAGAGCACTTTACCTACATGCCTAACACATGTGGCTCAGCAAGCCTTGGACATACCAGTTAAGGAGACAAGTTCAGACTCATATCTCAAAGCCCTGGGCAAGCAGAGAATCAAGGAAGGAAGCAGTGTGAGCAAGTATGAGCAAGGTACAGAAGTTACTGTATATCCCTGCAGGTCACTCGCTGCTCTGGCATCTCTTGCCCATGTGTGCAGAGTCCCATGTGGAGTAGCTATGGCCCTGAGTAAGTCATCAGCAATGAGGGAAACAACTCAACATTGCTGCTGGACAGCCTGAGTTCTCCTCAGAGACCTCTGCTCAGATGCAGCCCATATCTGGACTGTACCTCTATAAAGAATTTCAGAAGGAATTGATATGAAGCAAAATTGGAGTTGGTTTATTAAAGGCTAGTATGGCTGAGAATACAGCTCAGTGGTGGGACACTCAGTGGTGGATGAGGCTTTGGGTTCAATCTTTAGAATACACATGAAAAGAAGGAAGGAAGGACAGAAGGAAGGGAAGAAGGAGGGAGGGAGGAAAGGAGGGAAGAAGAAAAGAAAGAAAATAAACAGACAAGGGAAAAATGTGCATCCAAGGGAAAGGGTGGGTACAGATCTCTTAAGAGAGTCACATTGTTGTTATTGTTGTTTTTTAAATAGAGAAATGTAATAAAGAGGAGAGTTATTCATGACTCAGAGTAGGAAAAGGCATGGGTATGGGTCCAGAATTTCCTGAAATGGTGTTCACTATCTGTTTTTGTCCTTGTATAGGATTTTCCAAATATGTATAGTATCAAATACATGATGGAAACAGACCGTTTTGCAAGTCTAATGGTAAGGAAGTGCCATCAGACTGAAGCAGAGGCCATCTGATCCACCATGTTGGTTTCAACCTCTAACCACCTTGCAGTGTGCCTTTCTTCCCTATACATGCCCAGTCAATATCCCTAAGACAAAGGGCTTGAGTAGCCTAATAGAGCTTTGGAAATGATCTTTCCTCCCAGATATTCTCAAATCAAATATTTCTCCTACTTGTTCTTCTAGCCCTCAATGGCTTCAACATATACCCCTGTCAGCATAACAAATTTTAATTATGCATGTGACTCTCTGGGAGTATGTTCCCCCTAGACCATGATCTCCATGGAACTATGGCTGCAGTTTTGGTACCCAGCAGCACATAGTAGATGCTCCATGGAGGATGCTTTTGGGTGAGAATGACTCACCAAGGCTCTACAGGAGGATATTCATGAACTAGTCCCTCTTCCTTGGAGAACTGGTTTGGATTAAACATAGATAAAGAGTTCTATCTAAAAAAGAAGCATTGTTCCCTTGCCTGTCCTTCGTCATCCCTAGCACCTCCAGATTTAGAAAGGCATGAACTATGACAAACTCTCAAGTCACTGGTGAAGATGTGAACTTAATTAGGCTCCCTAGCCTCTCATGCCTCATCCCTTATACCAGCAGTAACGCAATTCACTGGCCAGGAAACCCAATAGCAGAATGATGGAAACATCTGATTTTCAAAAAGGCTTCTCTGCCCACCTCTATTTCTCTGTTAAACACACACACACACACACACACACACACACACACACACACACACCCTCACAGGCATACACGAGCATTATTTTAGGCCTCAGAGTTACTCATAAAAGTCACAACAGGAAGCAGCACAGCTCATAACTACAAGGGAAAGTGATGCTTTTCAGAGAATCCCTCCCACAAGTCATCATCTGTGAGTTTTAAAAACATACTTAACTCATAGAGGAAGACCTTTAGAAAAATATCCATTTCTCCTCCACCTCCCTCAGTCTCCACTTGGGGAATAACCAACCATTTCTTGAAGTCACCCCCAGTGTTCTATGCTTCCAATAACTTCTGCATCAAATGCCAAAGATGGACTATCACCACAGACCTTTGGTGTTTCCCAGGCTACAGTTTAGACTAACAACTGGATTAGTCAATGATCATCACATGACAAACAGCCTCTGAATATCAATAGCTTCTTACAACAAGCATTTGCTTTCACTGATAGGTTTGCAGGCTGCCTGGGGAAGCCCTACTATGTGTTCCTCATCCTTACTCAGAAGTCAGGTGAGAGTGAGAAAACTAAGTCAAGTCTAGTCCACATGCTAAGTCCCTTCCAGGATCATGTAGCATCTTGTCTCCTAGTATCTCATTGGCCAAAGCAAAATTAAAGTCCAAAGTCAAGGGCAGAGAAGTGGTATCCATCTTTGTGGGAGGAACTGCAAAGTGACATGTCCTGGAAGAGAGGGCAACCCTGTCCCCACGGGATCAATCTGCTCTTTAACAAGTCCCACTCTAAAGTATTATGGGATACTGTGTTGACTTAGACCCAATCTCTGCCCTTGGGGAATTCAGGATTCAATACAGGAAACAACTGGGTTCATAAAGAGATAGCATTTGAGTGTAAAGCAAAGATCTCAGAAATAGAAAAGGGAATGATAATACATTTGGTCCAGAAAAGTCAAAAAGTACTTTGTGCAGAGGAACTTAGAGTGACTGCCCAGGCAGCCTGATATCTCTGTCATTAGGTAACATTTCACCCTTCTGAGGTCTTTGATGGCATTAAAGACTAAATAGTTAAACTTATAGTTTTCTTAGTTATGATAGAAAGCAAATTAGGTATAAAACTTTAGACCCACCAAGATAGAATAGATAATTGAGTATTTTCTCTAAGTTTGCCAAATACAAATGGACTGGATATTGTAATTGTGGGTCTTAATCATTGTTTTTGTTGTATATAATATAATATATGATATGATATGATATAATGAATATAATATAATAAATATTATAATATAATATAATATAATATAATAAATTTTGCTATATTAAAATTAAAATCATTTTCAGTTAGACAAAAAGGGGAGAATGCTATGGAATAATCCATTTGTACACTGTGAAGATTTGTCACTGTGATTGGTTTAATAAAGAAGCTGATGAACCAATAACTGAACAGGATAAAGTTAGGCAGGAAGGAAAGCCAAAATGAGAGAATGCTGGGAAGGAGAAGGACAGAGTCTGGAGTCATCAGATAGATGCAGAGGGAGCAGAAGATGAACATGCCATGCTAATAAAGGTACCACCACACAGCAGAGCATAAATAAAGAATATGGGCTAACTTAAAATGTAAGAGGTAGTTAGTAATAAGTCTGAGCTATTGGCCGAGCATTTCTAATTTATATTAAGCTTTCGAGTCAATTATTTGGGAAGCAGCTGCTAGGTATTTGGGAACAAACTGGTGGGAGAGAAATGTCCAACTACAACTTTGCATAGAAAGAATGTGGTGAGAAGGACTCTTAGGTCACCAGCCAACAAGAAGACATCTAAGGCCATCAATGATATTTCCTTTGGATTCATTTATAACATAAGCTGCCTTAACACCCTAGCGCAATGACAACTCAGAAAAAATGTCTTATTCTTCACATGATTGAACTGAAGATGATTTGAGAGGTCACCTGACCCCAGCCAGTAGCAGAGCCCTCAAACTGTGCTAAGCTCTTAAGGGCACAAGGGTGAGGAAGTCCCACTCCTTGCTGTGAGATGGGAACCTTACAGAGAGGAATAAGATTCTCCTGTAGAGAAAGGGGCAGCATGCTGCCCTCTACTGAATGTTTCTCAGCAATTCTGTCGTCCTTGAGGCTTCCACTTGAGAGCCATCCTGTGCTGGGCAGTTTTTCTGTTGCCAACAGGCCCTGCTGATTCTGGACAGGCATCTTCTCACCCCACCTTACAGGAAAGTCAAATTCCTCTCTCTGTAAGGTTCTTGGAGAGGAAATGACTTGGAGCTTCCTGTCTACAAAGGGTTTATAAGAACCAAGAGGGTCTTCCCAAAATGTGAGGTTTAGCCACAAGATCACTCTCCAGACCCATCCCTTCACAGTCACATTGAAGAGACAAGGTGCTGTGAAAGACCCTTCTCTTACTGATACTCCAACTCAGCAAATACTCAAGGCTGACAAGACTCAGTTCTCTATGTGGACACTAGCAATGATGGGCAGTAACAAAAAACACCCCAGAGTGACATATTAAATGAGTATTTTCATGACTTCAATTTTAGAGTGAGATTCATAGCTCTTGCTGTATAATAATGAGATATAATGATTACCCCCTACTGAATTTTGGATTGTTAATATTCCCCAAAGGCCTCTATGTCAAAGGCCTTGTCTTTAGTTTGACACTATCATGGGGTGGCACAAACTTCAGGTGGTTGGGCCTAAGGAAGTTCTCTGACTCTCTAGGGGCATGAAGGGAATTATGGGACCCCATTCTTCCTTTCTCTTTCTCTTCTTGGCCAAAAGGGGAGTATTACTCCATGGTGTATACCTGCCACAATATGTTATCTCACCCAAGGCAACAGAGCCAAAGGATCATAGACCAAATCCTCATAATCTATGAAGTAAAAATAAGCCTTTTCTCCTTGTAAGTCATTTCAATTGTTTGCTATAACAGGAAGGTCACTGACCTTTGCATTCAAGAAGATAAAACATTTGATAGACTTCACTCATTTAATCAATTTGTTCATCAAATCCTATTGATACCAACAATCAGAGACCTCGCACCCAGCTGACCACAAGAGGGGGGGTCAGAACCCAGATTCCATAGACAGCAATGGCTGTGTCATCTTGACACTTGTTGGGCAGTTTGGTAGAATTTGAACCTCTTCCAAAATACAAGCCATCCATCCCTCCATCACTCCTCATGATTTCCTCTGGCCTTTCTTTCGGAAGCAACCCTTCCTTCCTTCCTTCCTTCCTTCCTTTCTTCCTTCCTCCCTCCCTCCCTCCCTCCTCCCTCCCTCCCTCCCTCCCTTCCTTCCTTCCTTCTTTCCTTCCTTCTCTCCTGCCTTCAACTAAATTATAAAGTGCACTCTCAGTACTTGGCCTGGACTGTTTCTTATTTAAATGCTGGAGCCATGCTTTGGGCTGAACCAAATAGGATTCCACCCATCGCTACAGAAAAAAAGGAGAAAAAGGCAAAAGCCCACCCCTGGCCACTTCCCTCCCCCTCCCCTTCCAGCTATCCTGAGTTCCCAGTCAGAAAGAGCTTTGTTTTCTCATGGAAGAAGCGGTGACCAAGACTCCCCCATGTTCATAGTTTATGGAAGATGAACGTTAGAGAATTGCCATGGTTACAGGCTCCCATTCTGCTTCCATCTGAGGAGCAGAGGGAGCTGGAGGGAAGTGTCTCACACAGCTCCTGGTGCCACTCAGCCTGGAATTATCATTTAAAAAAAAAATGTTTACATCAGAGGAGAAATTGCTTCTCAAACAGCAAAGGGGAACGCAGGGTCTGATGAGACTGTCACACAGAAGCTTGGCTGGGTGGCTCCTCCCTGGATCCCCCTCCTCCTGCCCCATTATTATTTAAGGTTGCATTAAATCAGGCAAAAGGAGAAGAAGACAGAATATAAGTTCATGTTGGCAGCTCTGGCAGGACGCCCAGGCTCAGGCCTGGCTCATCCCACCTCCTTCATCTCCCCCAGCTGCAGCTGTGGTTACATCCAGGATCCACATCTTCCTGCAGGCCCTGTTCCAAGAACAGCCCCCTCCAGTGGAGGGGGGGCACACAAAATCAACTGAGATGCAGATTCCCAAGGACTGAGAGGCTCAGGCTAAGGCCTGGCAACCAGAGTCCTAGTCCTACCCAGTCCTACTAGCTGTGTGTCCTGGAGCAATCTCTTCACTCCTCGGAACTGTAAGTTTTTTTGTTGCTTTAAAACAAAGGCAGTGAAGATTATCCTAAAAGAAAAGGTGAGGAATATGGAATTTAAGAATCAGGCTATGTGGATTTACCCTGGGCAAGGTGCTTAATACATATGCTTTGGTTTCTTACTTAAAAAATGATACCAGTGATCCTACTGTGGCATGGAGTCTCCATGAGGACACAGACAGCATTGCTCAGAGGTGGGCATGGCCCTGGCAGATGTTCCATACATGAGCACTGTTGTCCCTATGGTGACACCACGTGCTGAGAGTCTCTATTCCATCAGAAAGCCCAGAAATTGCTGCTCTGCATAGAAAGGGAGCGTTGCTCGGGCTGCCAGATGGTGGAAGAGACTGCTGGCATCATAACAATTCTTGTGCACACTTTGTCCTCTCCAGCCAGTCCCTCCCAGAGGATGAATAGGTATGGGGGAGGGGGTTGTGCTGCAATCTGAAGAGTTCGTTCCCAGAAGGATGTTGGGGGAGAAAAGGCTGCTGCAGCACGTATTTGTGGCCCTGAAGGGCCTCCCCAATGCTCATCACCACCAGGGGCCTTGGATTGCTTTGCTCCAAGCCTGAGAGTAGAGATATCTCTGTGTGTGTTGCTTGAAGAGCTGACCAGGAACAAAGAGAGGGTCCATAGTGCTGCAGGTGAAAGATCTGAGCATGTTCCTTAGTAGCAATGTGTGTGTTCATTCCTACAGGTTCTCTGTGCTGGGAGGGAGGGTAGTATCTTCTGCTGCAATCCCACACTGGCCTTTCTTATTCACCTCCTGCTCATCTCTCTGCTTTGCTTAGGCAGCATATGTAGCCTATTGCCCAAGCTCTAGTTCTCTGAAGATAGGAGAGTCTCGCAAAGATCTGTAGATCCCTTGGTAGTTTACCTAATCGGTTTAGCAAGGACAGGGGCAGGCCTAGCATGGGACACATGGGAAGACACCAGTGATCACAGCCCTGGCTGCCTTTTACCCCTGAGCCTCACCCTGTGTGGCAGGTGCTACACTAACTACTTTAATTCATCACAGAATTTGACCTCAAAACCATAGATGGGATAAGTAATGTGGCTAAAGACACATGAACGACAAAGAGTCATAAATATCCTCTCCAAATAAATATATAAATAAATAAAGTGGAGCGTGATCGAGAAAGATACCTAAGATCAGCTTCAGGCCTCCACAGACATGCTCACATGTCATGCACCCACATACATATAACAAACATACACACATGTATTGCACTATACATACACACACATGCACTAAAAAAAATAGCCTGTGTATGAAAATCCCATCATGATATCTATTATTTTGTGTACTTGTTAAAATTAAAACTAATGCAAAGAAATTTTTTAAAAATCATCAAGGCTTTCCAAATCCAAAATACAAAGCCCCTTTCTGTCTCCAATGGATCTAACTCAATGAAGACTGAGAGGAACATTCCTTAAACACAAGAAGGGACTGCAGCCCCACCTCCAGCTGTTAGAATTGCCCTTAAAGAAACCCAGCCTACTCTGTCCCTATCCCAGCTCGACCCTCCCATTTCCCTATGTTCTCACCCCCCACTCCTCGCCCCCCCACCCTCCCCCACTCCCGGTCTGCTCATGTAGATCTCATCCACTTCTCTTTCACTGGGTCATCCATGTGTCTCTCCTAGGGTCTTTCCCTGTTAGCTAGCCTCTCTGGAGCTGTGGGTTGCAGTCTGGCCATCCCTTCCCTCACATCTAGTATCCACTTATGAGTGAGTACATAGGGAGATGCCATGATAGATGAGGACATCATGGGAATAGAAAAAGGCAGGGTGCTGGGGAGGCTCTCAGGAATCCACAAGGATGACCCCACCTTGGACTGCTGGTAGTGGTCCAGAGGGTGCCTGGACTGGTTTACTCTGGTGACCAGTCTTGCGAATAACCTGTCATCAGTCCAGTGACTGATGGAGGCAGATGCAGAGATCCACGGCTAGGCACCAGGCTGAGCTCCAATAGATGAGAGAGAGGAGGGATTCGGCAGGCGGGGGACATCGAGATCATGATGGGAAGACATGCAGAGATGAACGGCCACACTAGTGGAAGCCCATGAACTGTGGACTGGTGGCTGTGGAATCCCCATGGGACTGGACTAGGCCCTCTGTATATGAAAGATGGTTGTTTGGCTCGAACTGTTTGGGGGGCACCCAGACAGGGGGATCAGGATCCATTCCTGGTGCATGGGCAGGCTATTGGAAGCCCAGTGCCTGTGGTGTGACGCCTTGTGCAGCCTTGGTACAGTGGGGAGGGGCTTGAACCTGCCTGGGCTCAGTGTGCTGGGCTCTGCTGACTCCCCATGGGGGATGTGGGGATGCAGGTGGCTTGGGAGAGAGAACTGGGGGTTGGGAGGAGGAGGTGGGATCTGCGGGTGGTATGTAGAGTGAGTAGGAAATTTCTTAATACAGAAAAACAAAGAAAAAAAGAAGAAAGAAAGAAACTCAACCTAGCTGGAGCAAAGGGAGCTGACCAAAGCTGCTGCTATTGTTTGCACTGGGAAACTTCCAAAGGCCCACACGTTAGAGGCTTGGTCTTTAGCTTGGTGCTGTCGGGAGGTGGTAGAAATGTTGACAAATGGAGCTTAGAGGGAGGTCTTTCCATCATTAGCTAGTGAGCCTCAGAGGGATTGTGGGGCCATACTCTTTCTTCTTTCTTTGATAGCTGGCTGTGAACGGGCTTCCTCTGCCATGGGCCCTCACCATGTTGTACTGTCCCACCACAGACCCAAAAGCCATTGGGCCAGTTAACAATGGCTAAAGCATCCGAAATCACATGCCAAAACAAACCTCCCCTCTTTTAAATTGGTTATCTTGAGTATTTTGTCACAGTAACAGAAAACTGACTAATGTACTAACAAATGAGCAGAATTTTAAAAGGGGCCCCCAGTGAGGAATGATGTGGAAGTTTCTAGATGGCAATACCTCTGCAGACTGCTGGAAGGCTTCTGAGGAGAGGTGAGTAGACAGGACTGAGTGCTAGAAGTAGAGAAGTGCCCAACAGTTCTAAAGCAGAGAGCAAGGAGATGTCTGAAATGCTCCAAGGGAATGGGTGATGTCAGGGACCCTGAGGGTCAGACCAAAGTCCTGCTGTGGGCACTAAGGAACGGCAAGAGGCCCTGAGTGTGCAATGGGCCTCACAGCATCACAGCAAGAACAGCTCCTCCATATCCCAAAGGGAGACTCGAGAAACTAAACAACATGGCTCAGAACAGGACATGAATCCCCAAATCCTGCCAACCTACAAGCCCCCACCATGAAGGAAAAGTAATTTTCCTTATTAATGTATCCAAGTCCAAAGCTACTGACCTGGAAAAACCCTCCCCATGATTTGTCACTTCCAACTAAGACAACTACCTCATTATTTTAAGTCACACATACAATAGATACTCCCTTCTGAGGACAGACTGGGCTTGCCAAGGGCTCCAGGAAAATCATAGGAAGCATGGTGAAGGGTTCCTGTCCCCAAGAAGCATCCCTCAGATGGTGGATTGGAGCACATTGGTCCAGGAGTCTCTAGGAACACCTGAGAGCCCCAGGTCTGATCTCAAAGGCCAAACCAACAGGAAGTCTGAGCTCATGGCAGTGCCAGTAAGATAACCTCTGGAAGGTTCTCTTACCTACCGTGAAACCAGATAAAAGAGGAGGGGAGAAGTAGGGAAGGGGAGAGGAGGGGAGGGGAGAGAGAGGAGAGGGAGAGGAGGAGAAGGGGAAAGGAGAGGACAGGAAAGGAGGAAAGATCCCCAGAGAGAGATTTAAGGAGTCAGAAGGAACTCTACTGTGGTCAGGGGCAAGCCAATACTTTAGAAGGACTCACAGAGCCTCAGGTAGCACTAATGATAAATAACCCCATCCTCCTACTCCCTTACTGGAAAAGGATGCATGAGGCAATGGTGGTGGAGACCAGCAGAGTCACAGTAACCCAGAAACGGAAACTCACTTTCTTGTGCACCAGGCATTGACTCTACACCTTAAGAATGGCAGTGGGGCTTCTAGAAAGTCCTGGAAGAAAGAGAGTTACATGGAGATGATGGCCAGGCCCTCCCAACCACACCTCAGAACACGAGCTTTGGGGTCTGGGAGTATCTGTGCTCCAGGCTGGTTCTGCTCCAGCCCCACAGCATCAGGCATGCTGTCCGACATTGCCTGTGCCTTCATCGCCTCCTCCGAGAAGCGGGCATGGTAACCATCGTGGCAGACGGGCAAGTCAGTTTCTGTTCCTTCTTATGTCTCATTCCTTTGGGCTCGCCTCGCCTGTGAAATACGAGCTCTCTATACCTGTACTCCTGCAGCCTCTCAGAGCCGCTCACTGCAAACATTAAGTGTGCCATCAATTATTTTCATGTCCCGAGCTGTACCATTTTCACGGTCGATGTGCCATCTCCCCAAACCAGGGGCAGTTTCTGAAGACGAGTCTGTCTATATTTATTGGGGATCCTTTGCGGGACCTGGCATGGGACCACAGAAAGCAGGACACTCAAACTAGAGTTGTTTAACCAACTGGTCATGGAGATAGAGGGGCTTGAGGGCCAGGAACCCATCCTGTTAGACTGATCAGGGAAGGATTGCTTGGTACACTCTGAGGATGTGACCTATCTGGTACCCTACATAGGACAGACGGATGGATGGATGGGATGATGGATAATGGAAAGGTGAGTAGGTAGACAGATGGTACGTGTGTAGGCAGGTGAATGTATGTATGAGTCATAGAGTTGTGGATAGAATAACCTTTTCCAGAGATTTCTCTGGCCCCTTAGTTTAGCTTCCTTTCCTCTACAGGCCTTGTGTTCTAGCCAACCTATCCTCAGACACCCAAGGGGAGGGCTGATTAATTTTCTCACTTGCTTCGGGTGTAAGTAAATAACATAAAAACCATTCAGATGTCTCAAATATTTCTGTGAATGCCATCAGCTCCCTGATCAATGCTGTTGCCTCCAGCAGCCTATCCCCCTAAGCTCTCTCTGAGACCCCAACAGTTTGATCCTGCCTGGTGCAGCCTACATCAGCCCCCACCCAGTGACCTCTTCCTTGTCGATCCTAGGAACATGAACACTTAGGATAAGTCCAGTGAGAGAAGGCTCAGGCAGTCAATTCTTCGGGCACTATCACATTCTTTGGGTGCTGTCACTAATCTCATGAAGAAAATGGGCTTTGTCTTTGAGAAAATGGCAAGAAAGCCCCACAGCCTCCAATCTGCCCAACCGAAGTCCTCCTCCAGGAAGTGCTCCCTAATTCCTCATCTCTCATTAACCCATTCTCTCTTCTCACCTCCACCTCCTTCAGTCAACATGGTGGGGCTTTCTCCTCCATCATCTTTTATTTTGGCTTCAGCCTATCTCTTACTTAGGTCACAGAGTTACAGGGCGCTCATGTTTTATTCTTAAGAAGTTACCAGGATTTTATGGCTATGGTCACGCTCTACTTTCTCATTCATTAATAAAGCGGGATGGAACCTTAAGTTTGGGGAATCTGAGAAGCCCTCATTAGGACAAAATGTACAAAATTAAGGCCAGACCTACAAAGAGCAAATGGAGCCAGGACCTTGAAGGAGCCTGGAAGCTTGAAGTTGTCTTCTTCCCAGCTCCTCTCCTCCATGCATGCTTGCTCCCCCGGCTGCTGGTCACACAAAGGCCTGCCTGCAGGAAGGGTGTGCCCTAGTTCTAGGAAGCTGGGCTTTCCTGCCTCCAAGAGGTGGGGCTGTCCAGCAGAGTGCAACGCCACCAGGCTGGTCTCCCTCCCAGCCTACTAGAAGGATCTGCAGGCACAGTCTCCTTCTAGGGCTGTTTGTCTCAAGGAGGTTCTGGTAAGCATCCCATGCTGGCTCCTAGGACCGAATGTGTCCTGCCAGGGCTACATGGTTACATCATTATGACTTGTAGCACCACTGGCAAAGAGAAGGAAAGTTAGCAAGGAGACTCCTGCTCCAACAAAATTAAATCACCCAAAATACCAACTAAATATCCACAAGCTCATTATATAAACAAGTAACTGAGCACATTTTAGAATAGGATGAAAGAAAACACTTCGGCTAAAGAATTCCAAATAATTCATGCAAATCTTCGCAAAGAAAGGGAAGATCACATTTCCCCAAGGAAAGGGAGCATGATCTCTCACCCTGGGAGTGTGGGCTGTGCCTAGTAACTTCCACCTAACGAGTACATTAGGGGCCATCTAGGTGTTTCTAGGCTTCTCTAAGCTCCATTCCAGTCCTTCTCTTGTCAAGCAGCGGCTGCATCACCTCAGGCTAGGCCCAGTTTCCATCGCGCACAATGGAAGGGCTGGACCAGTCTCTGAGGTCCCCTCAGACTCAGACATTTCAGCTTCTTTAGACACAAGTAGAGTACCCCAGCACACATCCTGTCTGTGTTCAAACCCTGAGTTGGGGGTACAGATGGGAACACTGACCAGCAACACAACACTGTCTCATCCTTTCATTCCAAATAACTCTAGATGAATTTCATGTAGACCCAGCTCTATCATCTATACTGGGAAGCCCAGACATGGGCAGGGACCAGCCACCACTCCTCTCCTGCAGCTGACTTTAGCTCCTACGTGGTCACCTGCAACAGGGGCATGTAGCTGGAGGGCTTCTCTCCAGGTTCCCCAAGCCCCGCAGTCCCACAATCCATTTATAAAATAATCACTCAGACGCTTATATCACTTATAAACTGTATGGCCGTGGCAGGCTTCTTGCTAACTGCTCTTTTATCTTAAATTAACCCATTTCTATAAATCTATACCTTGCCACGTGGCTGGTGGCTTACCAGAGTCTCTACATGCTGCTTGTCCTGGCGGTGGCTGCAGTCTCTCTCTCTTCCTTCTTTCTGTTTCCCCAATTCTCCTCTCTCTTTGTCCCGCCTATACTTCCTGCCTGGTCACTGGCCATCAGTGTTTTATTTACATAGAGTGATATCCACAGCACTTCCCCTTTTTTCTTTTTTTAAAAAGGAAGGTTTTAACTTTAACATGGTAAAATTACATATAACAAAACAATTACCAAGCAAGAATTATAGTTACAATATTAAAGAAGATGTCCTATCTATCTTATATTTGTGAGTTTAAGGTTTTATAGCTAACTTATCTTTTATCATAACTGAGGAAATTACGACTATCTAGTCTTCAACCACATCAAAGACCTGAGAAGGAACATAATGGTACCTGAGAAATGGTAGATGGATGCAAGCAACTTTCGGGAATCTTGTAAGAGTAGACCAAGACAGCTGGCAGACTGGACAGTCACCTAATGTTTTTTAGCATTGTTGGTGCATTTAAATTGGCTACAGGCCTAGAGTATCTGACAGACCATTTTTAGAAGCAGGAATTTTAAGAGACCATCTTACCCTGTCTTGGCAGAGTACAGTGGTCGCTTTCCTTGTATCCCGCTTGTCCAGAAAGGACAGCATTGCATTTGTACTGTCAGCCATCAAGGCAAGGGCAGTTCTTTGCCCAGTAGGCCATTTTGTGCCAAAAAGACAAACTTCCAAATGGAAATGTCTTAGAAGCCCAACATTCTCTCGGGATCAAATTGGTGCAGCCAGGAGCAATTGTGTCTCACGTCAACAGAATTCTAAGTTATTTAAATGCCATATTCTCTAGGTCTATGAAGTGTTTGAAGATTACCTATCTATCTGAAATATATCTATGTATACCTAGAAGACTTAACTAACATGGCTACAGATATGATTATCATAGATGACTAATTATTAATCTATTTTTTAATTATCCATTACAATTTTAAATGAGTTATATAAACATAATACCTCAAACAAGAATAGAAATATATATAATATATATATATATAGAGAGAGAGAGAGAGTATAACAAAATTAACTTCAAGTTTGTATCAATGAACTAAAATTTATACCAATGCAAAACATTTTAAACATAAACTAAAATCTATACCAATGTAAAACATTTTAAACAAGTTGTTCTTTAAAAGTAGGTTCATTAATCTACCCTTTTATCTTATCATCTCCATATCCTCCTATATATCATATCCCCTTTTCTTTTTTAGAAAGAGATCACATTTATAATCAACCTGTTTTAAATAAAAATAATGGTTTTTCTCTGTCCCACACCAGAGGGCTCTTATGATTTGGGACACAAGAATCTCTTAACCATTTTTTTTTTTTTAAAGCAATATGTCTGGGTTTAGAGGGGGAGTGAGCCAATTCCACCTCTAAAGCCAGCTTGGTATATTTGGGAATTTGGGCGTAGCATCTCTTACTACTTCCTGCTGGAGGGGGGCGCTGTATCTTATGGGGACGCAAAGAAAATTTTAGACCTATGGGGTAGTCCGTGAGGCTGTATTGTGTGAACCAGTTGCCTTGAAACCGATCTGGATGTTGGATCATCTGGGCCATGGTGTCATTGGAGTCCTTTCAGGGGGTCTTGGCTGGTGAAACCTGATGTATCTTAATCTGGAACAAGTCCACAGCCTCTGGCTTTCTGTGGAAACAAAAGCAGAACCTCTTTTTAAAGTAACATATCCTTATATCCAAATTTTGAAGTCAAGGTACCTTTAAAATATACATTTTGGCATAACTCAACAGGTTTTGTAATCAAATGTTTTTCTTTAGTTATGAATATCAAAGAGAACATAATCCAGATTCTCTGTGTGGTAGCCATCTTTATGTGGCTTATGTTTTATATTACCTTGAGCCATGAGCCTATTGCTTTAAAATGTACCATTGTAAGCATGAAACGGCGCTGTGGCTGCTGGCTCCGCCCACTGCAGCTTCCCAACATGGCAGTGGTACGTTTTCGCCAGCTCTGGGAGTCATCAAGTCTCAGAAATAGTGGGTCTAAGCTTTTATCAAAGCAGCGTGTAGCCCAGAAACCTCTTTTTTTTTTTTTTTTTTTTTTTTTTTTTTTTTTTTTTTAAATACTAGTAAAGACTAAATCTACCACACAGCTTAATTTGCCGCTGGCAGATGCCTCATTTCCGCCATACTGCCGGTCAAACGCAACCGCCAGGAACCCGCCAGTGTTCAAACCTGCATTTTGAGGCGTCTAGCTGCTCATATGAGACAAGAAGCAGGAACCTGGTTTTGGCTCTGTTTAGAATTGGTTATTAAATATTCTCAGGTTTAAGGTGGAAACTCGAGCCGTTGGGCGCCATTTGTAGCTGGAGGGCTTCTCTCCAGGTTCCCCAAGCCCCGCAGTCCCACAATCCATTTATAAAATAATCACTCAGACGCTTATATCACTTATAAACTGTATGGCCGTGGCAGGCTTCTTGCTAACTGCTCTTTTATCTTAAATTAACCCATTTCTATAAATCTATACCTTGCCACGTGGCTGGTGGCTTACCAGAGTCTCTACATGCTGCTTGTCCTGGCGGTGGCTGCAGTCTCTCTCTCTTCCTTCTTTCTGTTTCCCCAATTCTCCTCTCTCTTTGTCCCGCCTATACTTCCTGCCTGGTCACTGGCCATCAGTGTTTTATTTACATAGAGTGATATCCACAGCAGGGGCACACTTGGGCTCTAGTTATAGGAGTTTTCTTGAATGAAGCAGATGAAGGAAAATGCCTTACAGAATTTTCTTACGCATCTTTCTGTTTGTTTGTTTTTTGTTTTTTCGAGACAGGGTTTCTCTGTGTAGCTTTGCGCCTTTCCTGGAACTTGCTTTGTAGACCAGGCTGGCCTCGAACTCACAGAGATCCGCCTGCCTCTGCCTCCTGAGTGCTGGGATTAAAGACGTGCGCCACCACCGCCTGGCTTCTCTTACCCATCGTGAACTGTTTCTACTGGTTCCTGGAGAGGAGCACATTCACATGTCAAGCTGCAAGTAGACACACTGCAGTGTGTGCTACCTGTGGCAGGAGAGGCACCTAACCTATCTCAACAAGCCCTGCAGATGCCACCCAGGATGCCACCCTGCAGATGCCACCCAGGACTTCCTAGGGCTTAAGCTGGTGCTGACTTCCCAACTGATGAACAGAGCCAATACACCAGGCCCCCTTGTCCATATTAGCCAAAGTCTCTGCCTGTTCCCTGGTTCCATGAAATGCCTCTAGATGTCATGTCAGAAAGGAATATACCCAAGTTGTCTTCCACCAGGAACTCCTGGAGCCATTCTTGCAAAGCGTGTGGGGGATGAAATGGCTGGAGTTTGGAGACTTGAAGTCAGGTCCCAACCCTAGCAAGTTTTGAGTCTTTGAGCCTGTGAAACATCCTTTCCTGTGATTCAACTTTCTTATATGTTTAATTATTTAAACCATGTGGCTAAAACTACTAATGCCTTAGCCTAGAATTGTGGTATAAGAGTTCACTTGAATAGTAGACAATGGATTTTTCAGTGTAGGAATGTTTACTCTACTCCAGGTCCTGACCTAAAGCCCTTTCAGGTTGTTCAAAACCTAAGCATGTTACATATATGCAAACAGATTGACCTGCCATCGATTCATTCCCGTGTCAAACCTAAGCCATGGGTCAACTCAATGGCAGCTGAACCAACCAGCAGGAAGGCAGGCAGGGTGTTTCTGGGGTGACTGAGCTGGAGGAAGAGGGTGGAGGGAATTGGGTTGCTGCTTCTTGGTAGCATAAGGGAGACCATATTCTCTACTCCAGCAGATTTTGGGTACTTTTGAAATCCTCTTGTCCAAAAATCCTGCTCATGAAACAGGTAGCAACCTAATCAACTTGGATCCCACAAAAAGGAGGCTGTAACATCTGGCAGAGAAGAATCCCAGCCCCAGGGAGCCACCACGGCAGCTAGCCTTTTCTGAGCATCTTTCCCTCTGCTACTGAAAAGAAGAATCCAGCCACAGTCGTTTTACCCAGATGTTCTTTGTCGTTTTGTTTTCAATTGCTGGAATGTTCTCCTATAAAGACTGAATTACAAGACCTCAACCACTTCAGAGCTGACTTGGTTCAGAGGGACCAAGAGTCTTCAACTTCACAGAGTCAGAAAACATAGTCGGAATGCTGGGTGGAGGAGGAGAAAAGGCAGGTTGCTGCATAATGCACACAGTGTTCCAGTTTTACGTGAGGAAGGGTTCTGGAGACTGGCTGCCTGACAGTGAGAAATGTGCTTAAAGTCACTGAACTTTAAAATGATTGGAAGGATGTTCTGTTGTATGTCTTGCCACCATTTAAAAAAAAAAAAAAGTTCATTTCAAACCATTGCCGCTGACAGTGTTTAACTCCACCCTGAAGCATCCTAAGAGGCCTGTGCTTCATCTATACCCTGATTCTCTTACAAAGGTCTGACCTGGGTACACTGTGGGAGGGAGGTGCCAGACAGGGTGCCTAGGGTAGGAAGCAGGACAAAGGAGCCTCTATACATCTATGCTGGTGAAACAATCGGGCTCACTTTATTACACACACACAGCCAGTTCTCCCAGTTCCTACTCTGCTCTGTCTCAGGAGATGACCTAAGACATAAATTTGCCCAGTTCCTGGGTTAGTGGACTTGTAACTAGATTGGACCAGTGGAGGCATCAAAGGCAGGGGAAGGTTGAAGGAACCAGGGTACCCTCCACCCCCTTCTCTGCTCAAGGCAGTGTCTGTGGGCGTAGCTCCTGCGGTCATCGCAAATGCTGTCCCCCAGCCCTATGATCTGCTCCTGGCCCCACTTCTCTTGGAACCTCCAGCTAAAGTGAGTGACTTTGGGGCTAAGGATGGCAGCGGCAATGATAACACGCTGCTCCCACCGACCTCTGGGTTGTCTCTTTCTCTCATTTGACTTGAGGTCTTTTTTGTTGGTTTTTCTGAACATAAATCTCCAGGCCGTGCTGACTGACAGCAGTACTGTTTCCCAGCTTGGGTTCTGCCCTTGACACCAGCCACTTAAACCCCCCAGCATTGCAAGCCCGGAAGCAAATCACCTTTGCACTCTTACTGTGCAGACAACCGGCCAACCCGTGCACCAGACCATTGGCTGTGGACCCAGGAGGCCCAGGAGAACCTCAGATATTGGGTCACCTAATAGATTTGAACATCTAACCCTAGTGCATCCAATCCCCATTTGTGGCTCAGGGTCTCAGACATGGGCCCTACTTTTCCCTCAGCTGTGTTTGGGTCCTCAGTGTCCAGACACGCCACCACCTAGAGCTGGGGTGCAGAATGAGGAGAAGTTGGAGCAGCCTGTGATAGCTCCAGAGGAGATCACCCTCTCCCCTGTGCTCTCCTAAGGAGACTCCTTTCTTCCCAGTACTCGGGGTTCTGCACAGCTGCATGTGAGGGTTAGGCCCTTCTCTTGTACACACACAGGTTATAGTGCTGCTTAGTCCGCAGTAGTGGCCACTTACCACATGTGGCTTTTGAATTTTTACACTTAAGGAAAGGTAAACAAAGTTTGAAATTGAGTTCTTCAGTTGCACATGCTGTTTCAAGAGCTCCACTTGTGGCTGGCGGCTGCTGTATTGGACACTACAGATGTGTCAACACAGAAAGTCCCACTGAGCAGCACTGCTCATAAACAAAGCCGGCTCTGTCAGCAGAGGAAGAAATGGAACCCGCATACTACAAATTAACCAATTACGCTTTTAACAAGCAAACATTCTCCCCACTACGTGTGCAGCCGAGGGATGATTGGGCTTTTATGCAAAAAATGGCTTTTAGCTGGACCGGATAGGGTTCCGGCAGAGTGGAAGAGGCAGGGAGATTATTTTCTAATGTCTCCTCCAAAGATGCATGAATAGAAAGTTGATGGGATTAATGTAAGTACACAAACCCACCCGAGCGAGGAGCTTTTTAAAAGCGAAGGAAAGAGATTTACTTAAATGGAAAAGGGAAGAAATAACATGTTTACTCTTTCCTTGGTTCTCTGGAAGAAACAAAAGAACATCAGTTCTTAAAATGTCTTTAATACCACACAAGCTTAGCCGACCCGGCTGCAAAGGAGATGCTCCGGCGGGCAAATGAGATATTTAACCTGTCTGCTCTGACAAGAAAATTAAAGACATTTGAACAGGGCATTAAACTTGGAGAGAGAGAGAGAGGGAGGCTCCTTTGCAGGATGCCATCTTCCACTGCAGCCCCTAGCTAGAAAGAAACAGCTCTATTTCCAGTTCATTCAGGGCGGGGAAGTGTTTGCTAACCTTAAAACGTAGACACCTTTATTACAGAGCAAACGGACTGGATGGCCACAGAGATAGGCTCTGACCTGAAGAAAGCCCGTTCGCTGAGAGGCAGTTTGCTGGGCTCATCCTTCTGACTCAGAGTTGTCTGAGGTGGGGGTCTAAGCATTTGCATTTTAATAAGTTCTCAGCAGGTGCTGATGCTGCAGCACAGCAGCTTTGAGGAGAACTACCTCCCCTCCCGCCAGAGAGGGCATCCCAACCACCGGTCAAGGCTGCAGTCATCCACTTGGTCAGGAAGAAGAGCTTCCTTTCCAGAGAATGAGTGATGTGTGTGTGTGTGTGTGTGTGTGTGTGTGTGTGTGTGTGTGTGTGTGTGTGTACCTGTACGAACTTACAGAGGCCAGAGGATGTCAGACCCCCTGGGCCACTTGATCTGGGTGCTGAAAACCAAACCTGGCCTCTCTGTAAGAACATCAAATGCTCTTAACCACTGAGCCATCTCTTGAGCCCCTCAGTCGGTTTGTTTTGTTGTTGAGACATTGTCTCATAACACAGGCCATGAAGTCACTGTGTGGCCAAGGATGACCTTGAACTCCAATCCTCTTACCTCCACCTCCAAAGTATTAGGATTCTAGGTTTGTACCCACACACCTAACTAGACATGATTGGTTTTGCTTAGTTTAAAATGTTGCACTGAAGACTATTTTTATCTTTAAAATTTTCTGAACTGGGGAGAGTCAGGTTTGAGACGGTGTCTTTCTATGCAGCCCAGGCTGACAGACTTGCAGTGATCTCCCTGCCCCTGATGCCTGAGTGCTAGAAGCATAGACATACAGCCCGAAGAAGAAAAAGAAATGTTCTATCTTGACTGAGATCCTGGTACCACGCAAGGTGATTTTCTCCCCTTTGGATGTAGAAGGACTTGCCCAAGATCACACACACTAAGTGCGGAGTTATGACCCAAGACTTCTGACTCCAAATGCTTTCTGCTAAGCCACCGCTCTCCACGTGAGCCAATCGGGCTGCTTGTCTGACACACCTGTTCCTCACTGTTCACAAGACTCACTGGGCAGACAGCTAGAGACTGGCCCCCCATCAGCATACCTCTGTGAGTACATGAGACAGATCCACTCTATATTAACACCTTCGGCACACATCAGGGAGCCCTCATTCATTTCTGACAGGTGCTCAGCTGGAAACTGACAATTCACCCATCAAATCAAAACAACCCCAAGAATAAACGCAAGGTCGTGGCCACCACCATTTACCTTGGAGTTGACTATGTACAAGACTTTGCTTTCATCATCTTGTTTAGCACCTCCATCAGACCTGGGAAAATACACACAGGCAGCCTTTCCATTTCATGAATGAGAAAAGGAAGGTACTGAAGAGCATCTGAGTCTGAATCCACAACACCGGTAAGCAGAAGGCAGAGAACTCTTGGACAGTATATTAGTTACAATTGCTGTTGCTACAATAAAGTATGAGACAAAAGCATCTTAGTGAAGGAGGAGCTTTGCAGTCCAGTGGTACAGTTCCTCACAGTGGGGAAGCCAGGCAGGAGCCTCAGGCAGCTGGTCATGTGGCAGCCACAGTCAGGAAGTACAGAGAGATGAACGCTAGAGCTCCGCCCACTTTCTCTTTTTATTCAGTTCAGGAGGCCAAAACTTTGTATGGTGCAGCCCACAATTATGGTGGTCTTCCCACCTCAATTAGCCTAGTTAAGATCGTCTCTCACAGGCATGGCCAGAGGCTTGTCTTCTAGGTGACTCTAGACCCTGCAAAGTTGGCTATCAAGGTTCATCATCATATCCATCTTACAGAAAGTACACCTGTCTCCCTGCCCCACGAGAGAGAAAGGCCCAGAGTGTCTGTATCCATCATGTACTCTTGCATTCTAGAATGTTCCTTTTTCCAGCCAAAGTGTGGCTACCCTGCTTCGAGATCCAGACTCTGAGTAAGATTTAGTCTTAGTTCTCGGCTCTGGCTATCCAGGACTGTGCATACTTGTTTCTTTCCAGCATACAGAGTCTGGTCTTTCATGGGTAATATCCAGACCATTTTCATCCAAGAGAGAGAAAGAGAAATAACAACTCATTTTTAGCAAGAGAGAAGATGCCAGAAGGTAATTGCTTTGCAAATTACTGTAAGTTATAAACGGATCAATGATTTTTTTTTCCAAAGTCGGAATCAACCATAATTAGCCATATGCAAATTCTACCCCAAGCCTTGTGGCTCACAATGAAATGGGAGGCAACCTCTTCAGCCATTTAAACTCATTCAGAGGAGGCCCTGTGTGAACCAAAGGACACAGAAAGGAGCTGAGGAAATCCATGTGCTCCCTTTACATGGAGACCAGGCCTGAGGTTGATCTCCAGAGCTCCCCTAGGACAATCTGTGGCCCTGTCCACAGCTCAGGCCTTCACAGACATGGCATAGAAGGATTTTGGAGGTCTAGATTGGAATTGACTTTCCTTTCATCTTATGTGGTGAAATTGGGAGCAGGGCTGGGAAGCTGTCAAGATTTAATTTCTATGTGAAACTGTTTTGTCTGTCACCTGGATGAGGAGCTCGACCCAGGTGAAAAGGCTGGTTCTGGAAAGAGCGTACGAGCTGGCCCTGGGTCTGCAGTGTGTCTCATGTAGACTTGCCAATCACCCTGCTTCGTGGCTACTAGACTCTCCATGCAGGGAAAGGAAGGGTTCAAATGAGGTTTTCCCTAGGGTTCCTTCAATTATCCATTCCCTACAGGCATTTCTTCTGTCTTCTAGTATCAGGCATGGTGCCAAGCACTGGGGACAGAAACCCCAATAAAACTTTTCCCAGCAGCAGGAGTGCTCTGATTGCAGAGAACAAGGAGTGTGTAATGATGCATGTGGAATGCTCCAACACACATGGGAACAAGATTGTCCCCAGGGAGTGGGGAAGGCTTCTTGGAGCAGATGAAATGTGAGCTGAGCCTCCCAAACAGGTCACCTGTAACTCTGTCTGGGGCCTTCAGGACAGTGTCCTGAGCTTTCAGGAATATGTGGATATTAGGGGAAGCATGTTTCTAATGAGCCCATCTCCTCAGACTCTGGTCTTGCACAGACTGGGCCTAGAAACGTGCACTTTAAGGCACTTATTGTGGTGCCTGTCAGAGAATGTCTCCTCCATTGTCATATCTCCTAGACTCTAGGCTGATGGTGACTTGTTTGATCATAGAACGTAACAAAGGTGGCTTGGACCTTAAGAAGGCTTGGTAATTACCATTCTTATTCTTGAAAACCCAGACATCTGTGTAGGAAGTCATCTCCCCTACTTGAGAGGCTATGTGGAGGAGTCATATAGAGAAGGAGGAGGAAGTGGAGGAGGAGGAAAAAAGAGAGAAGAAACAGATGAATCTGATCTCACTGGCTAGGCTGAACCCCAACAGATCGTTGCGTTGTGAGCAAAGTGACTGCCTAAACCACTGAGTCTTGGGACAAGGCGGCTGGAATTCCCATGCAGCTGGAGATACCTAGTACCATACCCATAACTCTGCTTCATTTTCTTCCTAGCATCTATCAACCAGCTAAAACTTATTTGCTCCCTAACCTCAAAGGTGATCTCCACCAGGGTGCAGGCCATTTGCTCATTGATGTATTCCCCCTTGCCTGGTCCTTGCCCAGCTATAAAGGAGCTCCCCATTGCCAGAAGAAGGATTTCATCACGAGATCACCCACACATCAGGCTAAAACAGGAGAAACATCTACCAAAATAATAGAGTGCTTGGCAACCTCTACCAGAGTCGGAGGTAGAGAGACACAGTGATTTTTCCATCAACAAACTTCACAGTAGTCAACAAAAACTTTAAAGAATTAAAAAAAAAAAGCAGCCAGCAAGAGATTTTATGCTTGTTCAGAGGTGCCATAAACAGCTGGCATATGTACAGCAAGCACTGTAGTTCCCTGGGGTCACAAGATGCAACAACCGAGACCAAATGGCATCAGCGCCAATTTTTCACACAGTCCCAAAGCCAACATCTGGCCTTCTGTGCTCCTGTTCACCCTGGACATGAACGGAGCAGACCCACCAATTAATGACGCTTCCTAAAAGGAGCCTCAGCTGCCACCTCCTGCTGAGCACAGCCTGCTGCTGATGTTGAAGGAATCCAGAGTACCCTCAGGGGGTGAGCAAGCTGGCTAGCGTGGGGCAGAGAGAAAGAGTGCAGGAAAATGTTCCTCAGCTGCTTTCTGCAACCAACGACCCCTGATGCCCATTACCGGCTACGCCAGCTCTGATGCTCTCTAGGTTTAGTGAGCTCTTTGGGGCTTCTCCCCTTGTCTGTGTCAGCAGAGGTCTGGAGGGGCATTTCTACAGAGGTGGCAAATGGGCATCAGACACAGAGGTCAGGGGAACTGCCCCCGGCCCGCCAGCCACTCCCAAAGGCCCCGGAAACAGTCAAGGTGAGACTTCAGAACTAACCAAGCGCCTCTCTGACTCGACTCTCTCAGGCAGCTTTGGCTTCTCTTTAATGAGGATTAATGAGCATTTCCACGAGGAATTTAATTACACAGCGTAGGACTGAGGAGTCCACCTGAGGAGCAACGGCTGAGATCGCTGTCTCTCTGGCCTCCACAATAATGCACATTGTGCGCCTCTACATGTGCACATACATGCATGCGCAACATTTCAAATTACGGGTCAAATGCAGTAATTCTCAAATAGCATACAGTAGAATCATCAGGGTGGGGGTGGGGGCTTGTTTGAACACAACAATGCTGGTCCCACTGCTAGCATTTCCCTAGGTGATGCAAGAGGTCCAATAATTTGCATTTCTAGCAAGCTCCCAGATGATAGCGGCACTGCTGGCCCAGGGACCACACTTTGAGAATCACTGATGAACACAGAAAGATATAAATATGAGCATCTAAGACACAGGCACACGAACACAGAAAGCCCAGATTTTTCTGGAATTGTCCCAAATTTTAGTCAATGGAAATATATAAATCACTTTAAACAGCCCCTACTATAGTCCTCAAGGGGCTGTCAAAGAAAAACAGCCTTGCAGCAGAGTGATTGTAAAGGATGCAGAGAGGAGAGGATAAATATTTCACAGGCTCCGAAACTGGTGTTTCTCACATGTTGGGAAAAGAGCCAGGAGGGAAGGAGAAAGAAGGCGAGCTGTGATTCTTCTGGATCCACTGCAAACAGCACCAGCTTACTACCCATCAGCCCAGAAGGACACATAGATGAAGTAGGCACATAGAGCTGAGGAGTGTTGGTGTTTCAGGAAAAAAACGATAACATCCCTAGCTCCCAGGATACCTGTATCTGAAACACAGGCTTCCCACACTCACTCCAGACCCATAAAACCTATCTGTGGAGGGGAGACCCAGGGAGCTTTGTTTAACAGGATCCCTGGTGATTTACACATACTTGAAGGGTTGTTTTGCAGAGTATCTCAAAGTCCCATCAAGAACACAAGGGGCTGGGGGCTGGGATACGACTCTGCTGGTAAAGCGTTTGCTGTACAAGCATGAGGAACTTAGTTGGAGCAACAGAATCCATGTAAAAAGACGGGCACGGTGCTCTGTGCTTGTAATCATAGCACTGGGGAGATGGAGACTTGCAGACCCCTGGGGCTCATTGGGCAGCAAGCTCCAGGCCAGGGAGAGGTCCTGTCTCAAAACACAAGGTTGCTAGCTACTGCAGACACACACGCACACATGCACACGTACACGCACACTAACACAAGAAGCTAAGGGATGACAGGAGTTGCTGCTAGATGGGTACAGAGTTTTTGGTTGTGAAGATAAGAAGGTTTGGGGGGTGGATGATGGTGATGGAGGTGGAACAATGTGAATGTCCATAATGCCACTGGATTGTCCTCTTGTTGCCTGAGTCCTGGGTGAGACAGGGAACTGACTTCAGGGAGCCAAACAATGGCGATCCAACCATTTACCTCAAATCTTAAATGAGTGAAGTAATGGGGAAGAGAAGGAAAGGAATTTTTCAATGTAACTACCTCAGGAAGTGGAAGGGACCAGCATCCCTGTCTTCTGGGTAGTTAAGTTTCAAGTTTAAATAGGGGGATGGTTAGGGCAGGAAGTAAGAAGTGTGCATACTTGAGTAGTCCTGGCCGGCCTGTGGTTTGCTGGATCATTATTTCAGAACTGGTTCTGGGAACTCCTGGAGAACTCCTTATCACTTGATAAGATAATCCAGACCACATTGGGAGATGATTGCTTCTGCTTAGCGAGCATCCTTGGTTCCCAACAGGGGGTGATTGCTTGCACAGTGAGGACAATCTCATCATGGAGTGATCTGCAGCAAGATTTTCTGTTCTGACATTAGGGGGATGCCTGGAAACATCTAGGGCCTCTCTGGGAATCTGACACAGAATGTTGTAAAAACTGATGGTTAATGACCTGTTTATGATGATACCTCGCTAAATTTGAAAATTCCTTAATAATTCCAGGGAGTCTAGCCTGGGAAGTAAAGTTCCCACCCATATACACACACACCCTTCCCCCCCCTCCCTGTATACATACCTGTTCACAATGAAAGTGTGTGCCAAGACTGAGAAGTGCTCTCACCGCACCCAGCAAGGGTGTTAGATGTTGTCTCCTGAGCTCATCAGAGGGATCTGTGAAGCTCCACTTTAATCTCACCCCTTCGACCAAAGCTTTACCCACTTCCCTGATGTCTACTGATCTCCCCATCTCTCCTCTAAATGCCTTCAGACTCAGAGTCAAGAGCTTGGGGTTTAACCACGATGACCTTGTATCATTTTCTAACATACATAAATAGCTGGATAGGATTTAAAAAAACACAGATTTTGTAGCATCAGAAATTTTGGTCTGGGGCTAGCTTTGCCACTTCCTGACTAGTGATCATTTGCCTCTGAGGTGAGACTCCAGCTGTACTTAGAGAATTTAAGAATGGTGGCTGAGGTCAACTGTAAGACAATGACTGAAGGAGTACCCTGCAGTGTGAAGAACTCTCCGAATGCATGCCCCAGCTTCTGAGGGTGCAAATCCGTGTCTTTTTAACCCTATCCAGATATTTCTTTATGCTAGAAAATGATACAAGGCCATCGTGGTTAAATCCCAAGCTCTTAATTCCGAGTAGCTTTTCTTCAGAGCACCTGTCAATCTCAGCTGCATATTATGGTCTGGCAAATAGCTGTGCCCAGAGATCCTGGGGTGGAGCTCAAGCCTAGAATTTTTGAAAGTTTCCCCAGCCAAATAACTAACATCAACATCACAAGACTGGGCTCAATAAGTTCAATGAGGACTTAATAAGCTGATAACTTAATAAGTTACCACAGGGTTCTGTGATAAAGGTGAGTATTAGGAAAGGATCAAGCTTTGTGGGTGCTGTTATCGTGAGGTTCCATTTTTAACATGCAGAAACCCTATGCTGAATATTAGATAAGTCTAAATGGGCATAAATGAGCATCTTCAGGCCAAGCATTTTGGTGTTTTCCTTTGTGATTCACAGTCAACAACACAATCTCCTCCAGCACTGAGACTCCTTATTAGACAATAACCATTTTCTCAGACACACTTTGCTGCAGCAGTGAAAGATAAAGGGTCACAAGAGAACTCTGGAAGGGAAAGCAGAGAAGCTCAGTGGATTTAAACGGACAGCTAGATGGTTAGTAAACTTGACCCCAGAGTTGTATAATTAGAGAAGTGGGGGAAACCTCATTAACTACAAAAATCATTATTGGAGACAGAAAAGGGAGGAGGGGCGGCTGAAAGCAGCCATGTCAGGCAGCCATGGAAGGTTTCTCTAGAGAAGGGGAACTGCAGCTGGGGCAGTTCTTTGGGAGTGTGCAGGAGGTTAGAGAGATGCCCAAGAGCTAGAGCATCCCTGCATCTGCACTGGGGTTCCAGGAGAAAGGGACTGTGGGCTGGAGATGTTTCAATGGTCACAGCCTTGGCCTTCCAGTGCCTATGCCTAGGTTTCTGTAGAAATTCTCCCTGTAGGCAGAGACCCACAAGGGAGTTTCTGCCTTCTCTACTCCCTGCACTCACATAAGGGGTCTCCTGTAGTCTGCAGAGTAGCTAATACTGAACTCAGAAAGAGGCCAGGGAGCCAGGTGAGCATAGTTCCCAGCCACTTAGCCCTTCTACAGCCTGCTCAGCACAGCACAGCCCTCTCTTCAATTCCCAAAGCCTGGTTCCTGTCTGTCCCCAAAGAGGGTGAGCACTGGTCCTTAGGGTGGCCCCTGACCTAAGGAAGGATTTGTTCCTTTGACATTATTCATTCAGCTAACACATACCATACTCTTACCCAATGCCAGTAGATGGGATAGATACATGGAGGAATGAGATGAAGGAAAGGTGGAAGGAACAATAGATGTTAACAATAATAAAATAACAATACCTAGGATTTACTGAACATCTGTACCATGGCAGGCATGGTGTTATGTTATTATTGTGCCTTAAGCAACCCCCAAGTGATATTTTTTCCAGCTTTACAGATTAGGAAAGTGAAGTTCTAGGAATGTAAACAGTCAGACTACCTAGCTAGGAAGTGGTAGAGATGAAATTACAGCTCATAACCTGGTTGCCCCAGCATTTGAAAAGCTCAAAGCCCAACTGAACAACAAAGAATATGGGAAGAAAGAAAGAAAGAAAGAAAGAAAGAAAGAAAGAAAGAAAGAAAGAAGGAAAGAAAGAAAGAAAGAAAGAAAGAAAGAAGGAAGGAAGGAAGGAAGGAAGGAAGGAAGAAAGAGAGAGACAGAAAGAGAGAGAGGGAGGGAGGTGGGATGGGAGAGGAAAGAAGAGAGGGGAGAGGAGGGGAGGAGAGGGGAGGAGAGGGACCAAAGCACTATGTACACCCAGCACTAGGAGACCAGAGAAGAGAGGCCCAGGCTGGAGGAACCAGAAAGCCCTGCTGGAGGGCCAGCTGGAGACTTGGAACCCAGTGGTTCTGTGCTTACAAGAACCCACAGACATTTGTTCATCGAGCTCTGAAAGTATGTCTGATTCAGATTACTGTTGAATGTGCAATGTGGATCATTTCCTAATGTCTTAGCATGATCTGAAACATAGTGGGCCATTTGCCCAATGCTGTAACCACTCAATTTGAGAAGCCCAGGTAAAGATTGTAGGCTCCTATTAAGAATTAATCGCCAATGGTAAAGTTTCCTTTATGAATATACAAAGACTACCATTCTAAAAGCCATTCAAACCTCTGTGGTGTGTGGTGTGTGGCGTATATAATTTTGGGGCATGAATATGGTATAGTATGTGCATGCACATGTGTGCAAAAACAGAGTCTAAACATGGGATATAAACAAGTCCTCCATCCTCCCTCAAGTCTGCTTGGAATTTACAGGATGCAGTGCCTTGCTGGGGCTTTCAGTTCTTTGTGGACTTCCTCAATAATTTTCCACAATGCCTACCCATATGCTTCCTTAAATAGGAAGAGAAGGACTAGAATTACAGGAGGCTTCAAAGGAATAGCTTATACTCCATGGCTTCTCCAATTTAGGAATGTCCATGAAAGAGTATCCAGGGCCCACACATCATCTGTAGATGTAGAAAGGACCCGGGTACCCGGGGTACGGCTCTAAGAAACGACCCTCTCACTGGACCCTTCTGCCACCCCAACACATGTGAACCATCAGTTTCCTCCAGCAGGGTAGCTTAGTGGGGTCCAAGCAGGTGTCATTTAAGCATACGACACAGGAAGAGATGCAAGAGATGTTTATGTCCCTGACACCCCAGTGATGCTGAAGACCCAAGAGAAGCAGGTATCCTACACCTAAATCCAAGTCCCACCAAGCCTGGGTTCATTATTAGCTGGAGCTAACTCTTCCACAGAGCACAGCAGAATCACTTAAATAGCAGAGTAGTCTGTTCTACACAGAGGCAATGGGGAGAAGGAAATAGAGTGTGCATTCATTGACAAGAAAGCCAGAGTGACTAATGGGTCTGTTTGGGGGAGCTTGGTTTGGGGGACATCGGCACAGAAACAGATTATTCAAGAAAATCAATCTTCTCCCCCATGATGTGAAGGACTCTGCCTTCATTATCAGACTACTCCTTCCAAGAAGGAAGTCGTGGCTTTCAGGTGACTTGTTCAGATAAAGTGTCTTAATTATGGGGAAAAGTCCTTCCAGGCATGTACAGCATGACATTGTGATTTACAAAGTTCACATTCAAGAATCTCACCACCAAGTTTTTTAAAAAAAAAAAATCTCTTCTCTCTCTCTCTCTCTCTCTCTCTCTCTCTCTCTCTCTCTCTCTCTCTCACACACACACACACACACACACACACACACACACACACACCACATAATGTTTTAAGTAGGGCCCTGTAGCTGCATGCAGCCCAGAAGCTGTGGATTAGACAACCTGCAGCACATACTGAATGGCTAGACTCACAGTCGGCAGTCATAAGTAAAAATCAATGAACTAATAGCTGCTATAGAATGAATGTGCTGCAAACTTCTCTCCCCAGTTCGAGAGAGAAAACCCAGAGCCCTATGCACGCTGTTAGTGCTCTACCACGGAGCTGAATCCCTAGCCCATGTATTGGATAGTTAGTTCCCAGGGTTAGCTCTAACAGGTGGGGCTTCTAGTGGGTGATTAGATCTTGAGGACTGTGCCCCTCTTGAACAGATCAATATCATTGTCTTTAAGAACTGATCAATGTATTAGGAAGAGAGTGAATTTGTTATACAAGCGAGTTCAGCTCCCTCTTGCTCTCCTTTGTGTATCTGTTCTATGCATTTCATCCTTTTCACCGGGGGATGTGGGGCTCTTGACCATATGCTTTGCAGCCTGCAGAGCCACAGAAAGAGGAGAAGGACTACAGCAACAGTGAAAAATACACGGTGCCTGGGTGCTCTTTGGGCAGCAGCTGCAGCCTTACCTTCTGGGAAGCTCAGGGAAGGCAAGCCACTTAGTTTCCCAGAAACATCACAGATCACCATATTTGGCACTTGGAAAGTTCCAGCATTGGTGATGCCTTAGTGGAAGAGGAGGGCACATGTTCTTAGAAGAGACTGTGGTGCTCTGGGGCAGATGCTGATGCAGGTGGGATAATGGAGCTGCTCCTGGCAAATGTGGTGATGCTCTGTGCAGCGGAGCAACAGTGAATATTGCCAGTTCCCAGCAGAAACCTGTGGCCCTTGATGGACAGGCTTGCTTTGGGAGCCACACAAGCTGTTCCCTGGATGTGCCCAGGAACACCTAATGAGCTTTCAGTAAACACCAGGGTCCTACATTCATGGGAGAGGTATGAAGTAAGAAAACCTAATTACTGAAGGTAAGAACCACTTCTAACCTTGGCAACAACCGCTTGAGAAACAGTTCATGAAATGGATGACAGAAAATTGTAGGCAGAGTTTCTCTGTGTCCGGGCAGTCAGAATTAAATCAGACCTTGCTAAAAATAAATAAGTACAATTAGTAGTAGTAGTAATGCCTGGCCAATAGCTCAGGCTTGTTACTAGCTAACTCTAACACTTTAATTAACCCATATTTCTTATCTATGCTTTGCCACATGGCTTGGTACCTTTTCTCAGTACTCAGTATGGTATGCTCAACTTGTTTCTCTCTGTGTCTGAGCGTGACTCTCAGACTCCACCCTTCTTCCCAGAATTCTCAGTCTGGTTCTCCTGCCTAACCTTATCTTGTTCAGCTATTGACCAGTCAGCTTCTTTAATAAACCAATCACAAAGACATATATTCACACAGTATAAAGGAATACTCCACAATCTTACACCAAGCCTGACCTTTTGTTGAGTGGATTCTGATTCATTTTAAACCAAAAGGCCAGGTTAAACATTAAAGGCATCTTTTACATCAAATCAAATAGTTTGAATCATCCAAACCCATCCCCAGAAATTATTCTCAGTATTAATGAGCCTCTTTGGCTTCAGTCTTTGCAAAGCTCTGACCAGTCCTGATCATCCAGGAAAACAGCTATTAATCCTGTTAGCATAGCTCACACCTCATGCCTTTCAAACCCATACTGACATCCTCCTATCCATGAGCCTGTACACACTCAAACTACAAACACTCATCCAGACCACACTATTGACAAGGACAGGGTTAAAGCCCTCCTCTCCAGCAGTGCCATGTGGAAAAGTGCTGGCCTGGCAGAGTCCTGTGGCTTCAGCAATCAGGCAAGAAAGCTAATTAGTCAGTCTGAGATCCATAGGGGAAGTGCTGACAGACTCAATACGCAGCAAGTGTCTCATCCCACAGGAGAGCTGGATCCACATAAGGCAGAGGGCTAGCAGTTTGGGGGCAGGAGAAGGGCAAACAGGTGTCCTCCAAGGAGCCCTGGCCTTGTGACCTCTTTGTTCTCTATTCCAGAGACACATTTAGCATAGCATTAAAGGACAATTACCAAGCACTAAGTATTGTGACTCTGCTTTCTCAGACTCTGTGTTTCTCAGAAAGACAAGGAGTGCATAATGGTGATGGGTGACTGATGCCAAGGGTCATGGGTCACCACAGCATGAGCATCACACACCAGCAGCCTGGAGTGTCACCCCCCCCCCATCTAAAGATACAACAAGGACAGGCAGCATCACTTCATAAGGAAGTAAACACAATTATGCAATGTAATGAGATGAAAATGATGCAGCACTGCTTTACATGGAGCAGAGCTTCAGGATTTTAGTCTCTGCTCCCTGACTCCCACCCTTGGGAGAGCAAGATCTGTGTTGTTCAGAATTAAACTCTGAGGTTGAGATAGAGCCATGTTTCTCAACCTGTGGGGTCAAGACCCCTTTGGGGGAGTCACATATCAGACATCCTGCATGTCAGATATTTACATTACAATTCATAACAGTAGCAAAATTACAGTTATGAAATAGCAATGAAATAATTTTATGGTTGGGGGTCACCACAACATGAGGGACTATATTAAAGGGTCACAGCATTAGGAAGGTTGAGAGCCACTGAGACAGAGTAAGAACAAGGAGAAAGTGGAGGAGAAGAGACAGAGATGAAGGAAGAAGAAGATGAGGGAGGGGGAGGTGTTGCTGGAAGCTTCTCTCCAGGTTCCACCAAGTCCCGCAGTCCCACAATCCACGTATAAAATAATCACTCAGACACCCCACGTTGGGTGCCATTTGTAGCTAGAGTTTTCCTGCCTTGCCCACAGTCAGGACAAATCTTTGTCACCCGCCAGTCCCACAGCCGCTCAGACCCGACCAAGTAAACACAGAGGCTTATATTGCTTACAAACTGTATGGCCGTGGCAGGCTTCTTGCTAACTGTTCTTTTATCTTAAATTAACCCATTTTTATAAATCTATACCTTGCCACGTGGCTGGTGGCTTACTGGCATCTTTACATGCTGCTTGTCCTGGCGGTGGCTGCAGTGTCTCTCCCCCCTTCTTCCTGTTTCCCCAATTCTCCTCTCTCCTTGTCCCGCCTATACTTCCTGTCTGGTCACTGGCCATCAGTGTTTTATTTATATAGAGTGATATCCACAGCAGGGAGGGGAAAAGAAAAGGAAGAGGAAGGAGGAGCAGGAAGAGGAGAAGGGAGGCTTAATAACTTCCTCAAGTTTATCTAGCTCATCACCAACAGGAAGTATAACCTAACTTTATTCAGGAGAGCAGAGAAGGAAGGCCTTGAAACCATGATTTACATGAACCAGGAATCTCAAAGGAAAGGACGTAAGCATGTCGAAGAGATGTCTATATGTTGTCCTTTTTATTTAATTGCTGCTTTGTTGTTGTTGTTGTTGTTGTTTGTTTGTTTGTTTTTTGTTTTTTTTGTTTTTCAAGACAGGGTTTCTCTGTGTAGCTTTGTGCCTTTCCTGGAACTCACTCTGTAGACCAGGCTGGCCTCGAACTCACAGAGATCCGCCTGGCTCTGCCTCCCAAGGGCTGGGATTAAAGGCAGCGTGCGCCGCCGCCGCCGCCGCTGCCACCACCACCACCACCACCCAGGCCAATTGCTGCTTTTTAGGCCACAGCTCTCTAAATCAGCAACTGCAACTCTACTGGCCTGCCAGCAGCAGTTAGGCCTCCAGGGCCGTAGCTGCAGGGAATCTGTTCCCTCGGCTCCAACACTCACAGAGCTACGAAGGGAGCTTCACTAAACCCCTCTCCCTCTGAAGAACTCAGATTCAAAGGTTGAGGTGGAATTCTGCTCTTCAGAGGCTGAAGAGCAAGTAGCTCACCTCCTCTCCTTGCTCTTATCCTCCAAAAAGCCCACATGCTTCTCCTCGATCCTCCTTAAAAACCCTTTCTCATCTGGCTCCTCCCTACCACTTCCTGTCAGCTAGTTGCTGACTCAGCCTCCTGACCACAGGTGGATATTATTTAATCAAATATGTCCTTCCATAATGAAATGAATGTTCCAGAGCATAAACAAAAGTAACACACATTAAAATAATATTCTACAACATCTATATTTTCATGTTCACAGGCATTATAGTGGCCAAGATGTAGGGTCAGCCAAAACACTCATCAAGGATGAACAAAGAAAATGTGATCTTTGTGCACAATGGGACATTACTCAGCCATAGAGAAGAATAAAATCCTATAACTGGTGATAACATTTGTGAACCTGGATGGCATGATGTTAAAAATGAACTAAAACAGGCACAGAAGGACAAGTACCACATGATCTCACATATCTTGAGAATAAAAGAGGATCAAATAAAGAAATATAGAGAAGCAGTGCGTAGAATGGTAGGTACTAGGACCTGGGGAAGAGGGAAAAACTGGGGGGTATGCAATGGTTTGAAAGAAAATGTCCCCCAAAGGGAGTACCACTATTAGTAGGTGTGGCCTCGTTGGAGGAAGTGTGTCACTGTGGGGGCAGGCTTTGAGGACTCTTTTTCTCAAGCTTCCCTCAGTGTGACAGTCAGTCAACTTCCTGTTGCCTGCAAGATGTAGCTCTCTCAGCTCCAGCGCCACATCTACCTGAATACTGCCATGCTTCCCATCATGATGATAATGGACTGAACCTCTGACACTGTAAGTGAACCACCCCAATTAAATGTTTCCTTTACAAGAGTTGCTGTGGTCATGGTATCTCTTCACAGCAATGAAAACCCTAACTAAGACAGGGAATGATGGTTAATAGGAATAAAATTCCAATCTAATAAGAGAAGTATGTTCAAGAGACCTATTTTATAGTTTTATGACAACTATAGTTAATATTATATGCAGTTTTTGAAAGCCTCAGAGCAGATTTTAAGTATCCTCACCACAGAGAGAGAGGGAGAAGGGGTAGGGGTTATTAGTTAACTTGATTTAGCCATTCAGCAATGTATGAGTATATACAAATATATACATATGTTTATAGTCAATAAACTTTAAAAGAAATAAAATCCTCATTTAGCCTAGAAGGAAGACATTCTGCTTCCTCAGTTATTTTCCAGGTTGTATTGAGATGGCTGAGTGTCCCTTAGGTGGACAGAGGTCACCAAGAAAAGGGTACTCAATAGGCCCAAAGATTGGGTCACTGGCCAAAAAAAAAGTGTCCCAAGAACCACTTGGGTGTGAGCTAATGTTACCAAGCAAGTATAAGGAAATGCTAAAAGAAGCAGCTTGGAGACCAGGTGGAAGAGACACCGGGTTATGTGGAGAATAAAATGTTCCTTAATTTTTCATCTCATGTGATACACCTTCGTTTTGATATGTTGTGACTCAAGACATCACAGAAGCATACCAGGTGTGAAAATCTGATTTAGATTTAATAAATACATTCGCACACTCTCTGGACCTTGGTGGGAACATTAAATTAGAGCGGTTTCCAAGTGTTTCTGAAGATTAAAATGCATAAGGCTCAGTGCATTTTTATTTCATTGGCGTGTCTTTATCTCACTGATTTCTTAGCGCATCTTACAAATTGAAAGATATATGGGAGGCAGTGAAAGGTGGGTCCAGAGGCTGTACTGTGAAAAGAAGCTCCCCAGTGAGGCTCAGGGGTAGCAGTGATGCTTGCTGGGACTGGCGGCTTTCTGAACCAACAACCCTGCAAAAGGGGATGGAGTGTAGCCACTCTGAGGAGAAGCAGATGGCATATAATTTGGAAATTCACCCGTTCAGCAAATGGCTGTTTGCAAACAACTGTTGCAGGTACTAGAGAGACTCCAGTGATCAAAACAGTCGAGTGCAGCACAGAGCAGGGCAACCCAACTGATACAGCACTTGAGAGTATCTGGCTTTAGCAGCAGTTGCCCCAGGAATAGGAGATGAGGCCGGATTGCTGAGTGCTTTTCTTCATTTGCTCAAGCCTCATCTACTTTCCTAGGCTGAAAATGGGAGTGATTAGCCATCTTCATGGGGTTGTGACAATGAAACACATAAAATGAGAAGCAGGATATAGTCCTGTAATAACGACATAGGTTGGGGTCAAACACCTGAGTCTGAGAGTGCAACAAAGCCATCCTTTCCCTCTAGAGTCATCCTTTAGAGAGAAAAACATGCTTAGCTCTGAGTGAGGCGGCGTAGGCCTGAAATCCTAGCGCTTGGTAGGCCGAGTCAGGAGGATGGAGAGTTTGAAGGCAGCCTGAGCTACCCAGCAAGACTGTCTCAAAATAAACAGGCACTTAGTGAAATGCCTGGCATATCAAAACACTCCATAAATCTTAGTTTTTCTTAGGGGCAATGGTAAAAAACGAAGACAGGAGAGACTACCCACCGAAAGGCACCCATCAAGCACGCAAAACTGTGAGTGTGTTCCCTTCTTCCTCCCCGTCCTTGCCCACCTGGGTGACACAAAGCTGGGGCAGGGTGATTTGGAGTTTCCTTTGAGCTTTGTACCAGTTGTATCTGGAAGTTCTGCGTGGTGTGTACATCTACCTTTCGCTCTCCCAATTTGCCCAGGTATCGGAAGCCAGATGTGGGGCTTGGCTAAAATTTTGTTTGATCCATCCCCCTCAAAAACGCAGACCATGGCCTTGATTTCTCTCTTGGATGGGGCCGTGAAGTAGCTCACTCTAGTGACAAAAATAAACAAAGAGACAGAGGACTGCTGTCAACTGGCAGGAAAGTAAATCAGATCCGTGTGCTATTACCAAATCGGGTACCGAACCCCCACCAATGTGGCTGTTGAGCAAGAAGTACTTCCTGAAGGGGCGAGAATAAGTTGCTCTTCAAGGTGCCCACTGTCTGTCCCTTCCCTTTTAATCCCCGAGACTGCTGGCCTTTGGGGAGGGAGAGGCTTTCTCACAAAGGAGCCAGTAGAGGATGGAGGGGAACAGATGTCTGGATTCCTCCCTGGGCTCCTTAATGCTGCTTTCAGCTTAATTAGCCAACTGTGCGGCCTCACACCTGGACGGGATTCTTGGAGACTGAGTACACAGGCCCTGGGCCCTGAGGGTGCCTTGAACCCCTCTGCCCTCCTGCTCTGTCTGGGTGGGTGCAGGAATCTGCAGCTAGCCTGCAGGGTTATTCTGGGACTTGGTCCTGGGAGGGTTGAAGGGTAGGAGCTGAAGGAAAGTCCTTCCAGCCAGCCAATGTGACCCCTAGCAGGGAAGAGAAGAACTCCACCGGAGGGAGAGTGAAGGGGTGAATGGGTGTCTTAAGCGCCTCGGGCTGGCAGGGACTCAGAACATAAATGATGGTCTCTATCCAGCCACTCTATCACATATTTGAGTACCATTGAAACATCTGCCAGCCCAACTTCCCTGTTCCAGGCCAACTGTGATGCCTTAGGAGAACAATTGAACCTCTCTGGGTCTCATTTACCTCTCTGTACAAAGGCGGAAACGATTACTTCCTGTGCAAAAGGGTGCCTCTCAAAAAGAACCCCCAAAGTAAATGAACATGCCTAATTAGCATTTCCTTTAGTATGATTATCAATATTCAGGAATTTACACAATCCATAAGAAGAGTTGTGTATATTTAAAGTATCGAGGGCTGGCGAGGACTCAGCCATTAAGAACTGTACTATTCTTGCAGAGGACCCACGTTTGGTTCCCAGTGCCCATCCTGGCACTTCACAAACACCTGTAAATCCAACTCCATAGAATCTGACACCCTGCAGGTATCTGCACTCATGTGCACATGCCCCACACAGACATGCTCATAAATACATGCAATTAGGAATAAGATCTTTAAAATCTGCAGCTGTGAGAGAGCCATGGAATGCAGCCAGCCTTCCTGTCTGCTAGTGGGCTTGGGAACCGAGGCACATCACAGCTGCTCCAGGATCTCAGCCTTGCTGACCACTGAATAGAAGAGCCATTCCAGGTGTTTGTCATGATCAAGTGCCAACCACATCCACAGGGTCTGAGTCCACAGAACTGCACATCTGTATCCATCAGAGATGAGCAACAGCTGGCCTCCCATGTACACTCTCAGGTGACTGAAAACTCTTGTTATCGGAATGTCAAAATGCCATTAATGTAATATACTTTGATGGCAACCATTGTAAAATATTGTATAATTTTCACTGTCTTCTTTGGAGCATTTAAAGACAGTTGAATATTCTTGGCCAAACAAGGATGGTCAAAATTTAATTTAGCTACCATGCTGAACTGTCCTAAGTAGTGCTACATCCAAGCCTTTCAGGGTGTGCTGAGATCTTTGCCTGTGTGCTAAGCATCTCTGGACCACTGTGCTTTTGCAGCTTCTACCCATCACTCAAGTGGTATGCCTTTCCTCTAGTGTCCTGCATCTCCTTCCTACTGTCAGTATGGTCCTGATGATAAGCCACTGGCCTGTCTTACACACTAACTGGCTGAGCTTAGGACTTTCTGACTCATCCATCAGGTAGAGCATCATTTCAGCTGAGGGTAGTGAGTGCCATTTATTGGAAGTCATCCAGAGGTCAGGTGCAGGTACTATTTTCTAAGCAATTTACACACACATCTTATCTGTTACAATTGCCTTCCCAAATAGATGATAGTGTCCTCATTTTAGTTTTAGAAATCCAACAACGGAATATTGAAAAGCATGCTGAGAACACGTAAGAACAGATAGTGACAGAATCTAATCCACCAAGTTCCTCTCATTTCACCAAATCAAGTACACTGTACCCCAAATCTGTCTAATAATAATGATGGAATCTGTGTTTATTGATTTCTTTCATTAATTCATCCATTCTCCTTCTCATTTACTAACCATTGTTCATTGTGGGCAATGAGAAACTTTCAACCCTGACTTCTGAAATAAGAATTCTAATCATGTAAAACACAGTTCTTACCTCCAGGAAGTTTAGCATCGACATAGAGAAACAAAGTCAAATGCACAGACTTAAGACCAAGCTGTATTCCTATGCTTGGGTTGCTATAACAAAATGCCACCAACTGTGTAGTTTATGCCACAGAAAGTTAGCAGCTGAATATCGGAAATAAGAGCATAGGATTTGGTTTATTCTGAAGCCTGTGAGAGGTTGTGGCTCTTAGCGCCTAGTGGTTTGCTGTCAATCATTGGTGTTCCCTTCCATTTTAAATGAATCACCTGGAGGTCCCCCTTCAGCTTCCTGTGGCGTCTTCCTGTATGTGTGTGTCTGTCTTTGCCCAAATTTCCCTTTTGATAAAGATGAAGTCATAATGAATTTGGACTCATCCTAATGACCTCATCTGAACTTGAATATCTGCAAAGATTCTTTTTCCAAATGAGGTCACATTTCCAAATACAGGATGTTCAGACACTACAATCTTCTTGGGGGACACAATCCAAGCCCTCAAACTTCTGGAGGCAGAAAACAAGCAAGGGAGAATGTCAGAGCTATAAGCACCCAGAGCTGTGGGATCTGCATCTCTCACCCCCTTTACGGGGGCCCCCCAGGCTCAGATCCAAGGCAGACCCTTAACAGATGTGTAATGGACATATAATAGTAGGGGGAGGAATCACACATTCTGGGATCATAAAGAAAACAAAGTAGAAGAAATGAGCTACATGGCAGATTGGGTCTGGGCACATTTGAATTGGTCCTCCCTATGATCTTAAAACACACAGATGAGCTAGCCAATGCTTAAAGACGGAGAGGACATGTTTAAAGCCTTGATTACAACCCTGTCCTTAAACATCACTCCCATGTGGCAGCAATATCTGCTGAGGCATCTCTGTAGGTGGAGCCAGCCACAGCACAGCCACTCCCTGCTGGCTTTCTGGCCTAAAGCTGTCAATTAACATCAAGATGTCAGTTAACATCAAGTCTGTGCTGCAATTTTACCAAAACTCAAGTTGCTTCACTTTTTCATATTACATAGCTGGCCATCACAAATATTTATATGTGTAGACCCTCCCTCCCACAAAGAATAACATTAATTAATACTGGAGTCCTTACAAGCCTGGATACTTTTCTCAGTATTTTACATGCTTGAATTAATTTGCTCCTGAAAGCATTGTTTTAAAAGTAGATGACATGACTTCTTCAATCAATAATAGAAATGAGGCACAAGAAAATTAAATACAGTAGCATTTCAGCTGCCAGTGAGTAGCAGAAATAGGACTGATACAATTCAGCTCTGGAGTCTGTGTTCTTCACCCTGGCACTTGCAGCCTGGTGGATGAGCTCACCAGGAAGTGGAAATGGCTGAGTGGTTTTAGATTTGGAGACAAGAATGTCAATGTGCTGTAGTCAACCCATCAGTCCATAGTAGCAGTCCAGCGTTCAGCTGTCCTAACAGACTGGCACAGGGAGGAAGCACACTTTATGCTCTGGATGTTTACAGTTGAAGTAGAGTGGCTGGCATTTGCCAAGTGTTCAGCTATTCTCCTTCCTACCACAGGGACCCAGGGTCAAAGTGGACAACCTTGGCCTCTTTCCTCATCAGGCCCATCTTGAACTATCTTGACTATTCCTGGGGCATTCAGCAGAACCTCAGGCTTCAGGTCCTGTGTCCTGCAAAGATAGCTCTCCTCCTCCAGCGGACCTGTGTCTCCGGCAATGGCTCCATGCATTAGATCTGTCCTCTCCAAGCCACTAGGACAGTGGGCAGAGCCCCTGAGACATTACACTTACCAGAACCAGTTTGGTAACCCTTGGGCAGCATACTCAACCCCCACACATCATGTTGCACATCCCAAGGCACAGAAGCACAGCATGATGGCCTTTCTAAGGAAACTCTTATATCAGATTTCTGTAAACAGCTGTCTTCTTCCTCCTCTTCTTTTTTGTTTGTTTGGTTGGTTGATTTGGTTTGGTTTTGGTTTTTTGAGACAGAGTTTCTATGTATAACAGCCCTGACTGTCCTGGAATTCACTCTGTAGACCAGGCTGGCCTCAAACCCAGAGATCTGCCTGCCTCTGCCTCCCAGGTGCTGGGATTAAAGGTGTGCGCCACCACTGCCCTCTGTAAGTTTGGAGACATACTAAGAGTTTTCAGACTCACAGCCATCAGTCATATTCTGCGTTTAAGATGACACCTTTAATATCTTAATTTTCCTCTGTGTGCCAGACTGGTGAGGCGATCTTGGCCAATGTCTCAAGGAGGCTTGCCACCTCTAGGTGCTTCTTCATCCACAAATATCCTTGTCTGAGCAGGAGGACTCACTTACAAGATTTGATGTGAACACTGGCTGTGGTTACCTACCTACCCTGAATTCCCAGCATGGGCCCAACAAGTGCTGAATTAGCAGATTTCTTTGCTACTATTACCCCCAACTTCCTTCTCCCTCTGAACTTTCTAGAAACCCAATGTTCTGCCCAATATGGTTGATCATAACAACAAACCAATTAGTGTGCTCCAACTTGTAAATCTATATTTCAATGGTCTCCTTACAATGCCTCCAGGCTCATTGATTTGCACAAAGAACATAATTAGCTCAGAGGCAGAATGATTTCTTTTTAAAGCCAACGAATCTCAACCCTGGTTGAATTTTGAAACTACTTAGCGTTTAAAAATTACATGGATGCCCACCGCTCCTCTTGGACTGTCTTTGTAATCATGATGCAACAGTATCATGACTATTTTTTCATACTAAATGAAGTTATCCCTTCCCAACTCCTTTCCTGCCCATCCAAACTGTCTCTGTCCTTCTATCAACAAGTCCCTCTCACAAAACCTCTCTTTGTCCTTAGCAGACCACCATACACTGCCAGTTTCTCAGGTAATCACTTTACTTTGCTCTTAGTTTGAGGGCTAAAGTTGTTCCCTGACTGCCAAAACTGAGTTCAGGCAACGTAATCAACCCTGTGCCAGGGCTGTCAAAAGTCATCAATAGCTAAGGATGTCAGGTGCATCCCATCTTGTCATGGAAGGAAGGGATGGAGATGAGAGTGGAGGCTGGCCTGAAACCACAGGAGAGGCAGGAAATAAAGGAGTTCACTCTAGTCTCATGCCTACTGCTGCTGCAGGAGCAACCTGGGGCTGTTCCTTCCCTGGGAGCTGGGAAGGAGAATAAAGCCATAGCTGAATGGGTCATCACCTTTGCCAAGCCAATAACCCTGTGGTTCGTGGGAAAGCTGCCCTCCTCCTAACCATGGTAAAAAAACAAAAAGACAAACAAACAAACAAACAAAAAATCCACGCAAATAGAAAAACAACTCTTTGATCCAAAGCAGAATAACTTTTGAAAGTGTTATAGTGTGTGTGTGTGTACCAGTTGCCACTTACTGTGTATCCTTAAACTGCTTAATTTTGTTGAGTCTTAATTTCTTTTTACTTTCTTTGGCAGATAGACAGTTTTTATTTATTTTAAAACTTAATTTTTCTGAGAGATGAGTGAGAACTGAGATGTGATTTTTTTTTCTATTTCAGTTATCTGTTTAAGTTGTCTTCTCATCAGGAGGAGAGACCCTGTAGACAAGCCTTAATGTCTTCATCTATAAGAAAACGATAATGGTGCTGTTAATGTCATGGTTGATGTCATATGATCACCGTGAGGCTCATGTGACTAATGCATAGTTCCTGGCACATAGTAAACTCTCAATGTACAGAGGTTTTTTTCCAACTTAATATTTTTATTATTTGGGAATTTCACATAATGTACCCTAATCACACTCACTTCCCAGTCATCCAAGGTCCACCCACCCCACATCCTTGTGATCTCCTCCCAGAAAAAAGAAGAAAAAAAGAAAGAAAGGAAGAAAGGAAGGAAGGAAGGAAGGGAGAGAGAGAGAGAGAGAGAGAGAGAGAGAGAGAGAGAGAGAGAGAATCCATTTTGTGTTGCCAATATACTCACTGGAACATGGTCAAACTCCCAGGGGCCAGCCCCTTAAAGAAAACTAAGTCCTTCCCCACCCCAACCCCTGCCAGAAGCCAGAAGCTGTCAAGAGCTATACTTCAGCATTCCTATAATAATTTTTAAGAGTTCTCTTCAATGGCTTCTTGTCTAGACTGTTTCTTTGGACGGGAGAGCTGTCACAGAAGCCTTCCATACTGGCTGGTTTTGTTTGTCAGCTTGACACAAGCTGGAGTCATCAGAGAAGAAGGAGCCTTGGTTGAGAAAATACCTCCATGAGATCCAACTGTGAGGAATTTTCTCAATTAATGATCAATGGGGGAGGGCTGAGCCCATGATGAGTGATGCTATCCCTAGGCTGGTGGTCTTGGGTTCTATAAAAAAAGCAGACTGAGCAAGCTATGGGAAGCAAGCCAGGAAACAGTTCCCCTTCCATGGCCTCTGCATCAGCTCCTGACTCCAATTTCCAGCCCTTCTTGATTTTCTGTTCTAACTTACTCCAAATGATGGGCTATGATCTAGAAGTTTAAGTCAAATAAACTCTTTCCTTCCCAACTTGCTTTTTGGTCATGGTATTTCATCACAGCAATAGAAACCTAAACAAGACTAAAGTTGGTACCAGAGACTGGGATATTACTGTGATAGGCCTGACCACACTTTAGTTTGGAAGAATTTGGACTTTGGGAGTTGGATTTAGGAAGGCAGTGGAATGCTTAAATGCTACTTAATGGGTCATACTAGTAGGAGCATGGAAGATAGTGGTACTAGAGTTACTTGAACTGGGGGCACAGCTTGATGAAGATGTTTCAGAGGAGAATAATATTAATATGTGGTCTAGAGATCACTCTTGTGATATCTTAGTGAAGAATGTATCTGCTTTTTGTACTTGTCCAAAGAGTCTGCCTGAGGCTAAAGTGAAGAGTTTTAAATTAATTCAGTTGGCAGAGGAAATCTGAAAATAGCCTAGCATATATTCTGTTATGTGATTACTAATTTTTGTGCTTATAAAGATTTATAATGAAAAGGAGCAAACTGAACAAGGAAAAATACAAAATGTATAATTTGAGGAGAAAAGGAGCACAAGGAAATAAAATGGAACTGAGTCCTGTGTTCAAAGAGATAAATGGATTAAAGATGGAATAAAGGGCCTGGTGACATCAGGGCAAGAGCCCACCCAGCTAAGTTTCCACTTGTGAAAAGGGCTTAAAGAAAAACTCAGAGCCAGATGTGGTAGCAAATTTCTTTAATCCCAGCAATCCAGAGGCAGAGGTTGGCAGATCTCTGAATTTGAGGCCAGACATTGTTTTACAGATCCATTTTCAGGATAGCCAATCTTAGGTAGTGAAGGAAACCATCAAAAACAGAAAATTGGTGAAGATGTAATTGAAGGAGGAGGACATGTTCCAGACCCAGCAAGCAGGAGAACTTGGCCTCTTTGGCCTCGTGGTTCTAGCTTTAGAGTCAAAGACAGAAGAAAGGAGTTATGGAATCTCCCTCTGTGATTAAGGAAATCTGCTGAGGCCAGGCATGTGTCAGGAGTGTCCCTGAATGGAGGCCTAGAGAGGACATTGTGTGAAGCTGTGAAATTGAAGCCTGGATTGCCTTGGAGATCCCAAGATGTTGGAGATGTCAGAGTCATGTGATACCTGTCAAGAAAAGCTGCTAATAGTGAATGGAACCAGGCCAAGGGAAAGAAGTGTGTTGCAGTCAACAAAGCTGAAAGGAGTTGCAGATCTGAAGAGTACTTTGACATCAGACTTGGAGGGGCAGAATTTGGAGTTTGCCCAGTTGGTTTTTGGTCTTGCTTTGGTCTTCCCTATGTTTTGGAACAGTAATGTATGGCCTATGTCATTATATATTGCAAGTATATAATCTGATTTTTTATTTTTATTTTATAGGAGATTAAAGTTAAAAGAATGAATCTCAGAAAAGACTTTGAACTTTGGACTTTTAAACATTGTTGAGGTTGTGATAGACTATGGAGACTTTTGAAGTTGAACTAAATGCATTTTGCATTATGATGTTGTTATAAGCTTATGGGTGCCAGAGAGTGGAATGTGGTAGTTTTAATGTAATTGGCCCCCATATGCTCATAGGGAGTGGCACTATTAGGAAGTATGGCTTTGTTGGAGTAGGTGTGGCCTTGTTGGAGGAAGTGTGTCGCTATGGGGGTGGGCTTTGAGGTTTCATATATGCTCAAGCCATGCCCAGTGTTTCAGACCACTTCTTGTTGCCTGTTGGTCAAGATGTAGGACTCTCAGCTCCCTCTTCAGTACCTTGTCTGCCTATATACCACCATGTTGCACCATGATGATAATGAACTAAACCTCTGAAAATGTAAGCCACTCCAATTAAATGTTTTTCCTTTATAAGAGTTGCAGTGGTCTTGATATCTCTTCACAGCAATAGAAACTCTAACTAAGACACCTTCTATGTCTCTCATTCTCAACTGTGAGCTACAGTCATAGGCACCACTGCAGAAGCAGCTTCCTTGCCCTTTAGAGTCAGAAGAAGCATGCATCATGAACTTTCACATGGTTTCTGGCGACAGCACAGATCATGGACCTCAACATGGACTCCTCTGGTGGCAGTACAGACCATGGACATCCACAAGGCTCTCAGCCTCAGCACAGACCACGGACACTATCATGGCCCTCAGTGGCAGCATAGGTCATGGACATCCACATGGCCCCCAGCAGTAGCACAGCCCACAGACATCGACGTGGCTTCCGGTGGCAGCACAGACCACAGGCATCCACATGGCCTTTAGTGATAACATAGGTCTTGGAGCAAAAGCTATTTTAAAAAATAATAAGTTGGCTTTTGTCTTTCCTCCACGTGTCCAAGACATCAAAAGGAAGAGAGGCCAAGGGGGAAGAAGATGGCCTTGACCTTACTGTCATGGAGATGCAGGAGGCCAAGAAGGTGATGAGAGTCCTGATTAAGAAAAGCCATTAAAATGACACTTTGCCTGAGGAGGATCTCACTTGCTTTCACAAATGATCCCACTGTGTACAGATGCTGCAGCAAAGACTCTGCAAGTGGGCTGACCTAGCTTCCCATGATTAGCAAGTTCCTCAAACCAGTGGTTCTCAACCTGTGTAGTGCGAGCACGTAGGGGTCGCATGGTCCTTTCACAGGGATTGACTTAGACCATCAGAAAACATAGATATTACATTATGATTCATAACAGTAGCAAAATTACAGTTATGAAGTAGCAACAAAAATAATGTTATGGTCGGTGTCACCACAACATGAGGAACTGTGTTAAAGGGTTGCAGCATCAGGAAGGTTGAGAACCACCGCTCTAGGACCATGAACTGTCAAACAGCTGCTCGGCTGCTTAAGCTGCTCCACAAGCACTGATATGGCAGGAAGAGAAGAAGCAGAGACTGTGAGCTTGACTGAAAAGAAACTTCAGGCAAAGACGATGTCCCCATTAAACGACCACCTGTCTCAACCCATCACCACTGCGGAGAATTAGAAGTCTCCTCTGCTGGTGACTGCACACTGTGTGGGTTCCATGAAGCTGAATGTCTTCCTGCCTGAATGACATCATAATACAGGGTTCCTTCTCACTGCATCCCCAAGGGGAAGGTCAGGCTGAGAGCACTGGCCCACAGAAAGGCCTGTGTTAGCACCAAGTCCACATGACTGGATATTGATATTCTTGTCTCCAGGCCTACAACTTGTTAACTCATTTCTGCTATGCTCATCCAACCAAGCTGCTACTGCCAAGGTGAAATGTGAGAGAAACTGTGAGATCCACTGTACAGGGAGGTGACATTCTGGGTTCAAAATTCCAGAGCTCACGCTGTCAAGAAAAAGCAAAGACCAAAGAGTTTGCTAACAACCTGGCTTGAATATACATTGTTGAGTTTTATGTACACAAAAGAAATCTTAAATAATCCTTTAACCTGTGACTACTGAGCATTCTGTTTTGAAGGAAATGAATAATTTGGGTGGATATAAGAAGTCTGGATCTTAAAATATTGATCCCTCCTGGTTCTTGCAGGTGAGACAGTATAGAAAGTTCCATGAGTATTAAATATAGCCCTCTATGCTGAAACAGAAACTCCATAGCATTCTTCTGGTAAATTCATTCACTTTGCAGAAAGTTTATAGAACAGAGTGGCAGAAGAGGCAGAAATGGGGAACATGCCAAAGCAGAGGGCAGTACCTCTCAGCTCCTGATGCCACCATCAGGGCACTGGGATCAATTCAGGTGCCAGGGGCCAAGGCTACATGGTCCCCATAAGAACTCTAGTCACACAGGAATCCAAGTCTCACCAACTTCCTCTTCCAACTGAGTAAATGTTTCATTATCAAGTTTCCAGTTTGGAAATGTCCAAATCTCTGTCCATCTGGAAAGGTCTTCTGAGTTGACAGAGGGCTGGCCTCAGTGGAGCGGCCTCTTCTCACGCTGGGGCAAGAGTGGTCCTGACTCTCTCTGCTTCCAGCCCACCATTCTCCACTGTTTGCTCCTGATTGCTGCCCTCCTCCATCCTTCTTGCCCAGCCTGTGGCACCTCGGCTAGACTCGTACATTCAGGGACTTCACCAGCTGAATCCCAACCTCCACCAGACCTACAAAAACAACCATCATGGCCTTGAAAGTTCCCACAGGGTCCCACTGCGTCCTTGAAATGATGCCACAAGAAGAGGCCAGGATTCTGCCCAGTGGACTGCCTTCCTTCGCAGATAGGAAAACAGCTCTGGGAATGGAATCTGCCATTGGAGCATGCCAAATCACCATCCTCTGTGTCAACGGGCTGGACTTGTCTCTCCTAAGAGTTGGGAGTAAGGAAGAAAGGGACTCGGGCCTCCTGATGGTGCCAGCCAGCTGTAAGTTGGAGTCAGTCTGCAATTCAGCTGGGCCTGCATGACAGGAATCCCAACCACCGCTCAGAGCTGACCAGGCCTGGTTTTTCCATTCCAGACAGACCAGCAGGTTCTGCGTTCTGAGGGAGACGAGCTTGAAGCCCTTGTGCTAGCTGCCAGGATGCTTCCATTTACAACCCAAAGATACACACGTAGTTAGTGGGTGTCAAAGAAAGGGGAGTCCTGAGTGGGGCCAGAAAAGCAGTAAAATCTTAAAGGAGAGAGAAAAAAATAAAACAGGGAGGATTGGGAAGATAAAAGTGTGGACGGGGACTTTCCTAAGGAGTGTATGATTTAGACTTTAAAACAAATGAATTAAATCCTGGGAGTGGTGCAGCCAAAGGGTCATCAGTTCCCGTGGCCACTTCCTCCTATGCCACGCCCACAGTGACACACTTCCTCCAAGCTCTTGAAGGCATTCCCAGCCTGGCCTCCCCGTTTCCTTCCCAGCATGGCAGCTCTCTCTGCTCTTGCCCGTCTTCCCCCAACCCCAGCCTCCAAGCCAGCCTTAGCTGCTTCCAAATGAGCCCTGGGTTCCATGAACACTTTATTTAGATGGCATCTAATGTAAAATGTTCCAGTAGGATAATTTTGTTTTTATTTCACCAAACAAGGGGAAAAACCTGAAATGTTTAAAAATAGCAAACCAGGCGGTTTTAATAGGTGAGCAGATGGGGTAGTAAGAGTGCCTTAGCATAGATGAGAGAGAGAGAGACAGAGACAGAGAGAGAGAGAGACAGAGAGACAGAGAGACAGACAGAGACAGAGAGAGACAGAGAGACAGGGAGACAGAGACAGAGAGACAGACAGAGACAGAGAGAAACAGATAGACAGAGACAGAGAGTCAGAGAGACAGAGACAGAGAGAGGAAGAGAGAGAACTCAGAGTCATTTCTTTGGTGCATCTCTCTCAAACTGTGGTAGGTCACCTGAAACTCAGTGTTGTGTTAACTTTTCTTGGGAAAACATAAATAAACATGTACTCATCTAGGTAGGTTACTAACTACAGACCAAAAGAACAAGTCCACTGTGATCCCCCTTAGCAAACCAATGAGTTTATTGGACTTACTTATAGATCATGAGTGAGGGGTTACTTGAAGAGACTGGATGACCTCAGTGCAACTGAAAGTTTCCCTCCAGCATGGACAACTTCCCACAATGCACAGCTGGGAACCGCCCTCCCCCTCCAGTTATCTTCCAGCCTGTATACTCTCATCGCCTCCTAAGACCACGAGTTCTCATGCAGCATGGGAGAACTATATATACCTGCTAAGAATGTATAGGAAGGAGTAGCTGGAATCGCTCTCTAGTGAGGGTCTAATGACCTTCTATGAGGGGGCAGGTATTGGTGAAATTATTAAGGCAATTCCACGTAGTTAAAAGGGAGGTTTATTCTGTGGGGTAACTTACAAGTGAGGGGATAGGTAACAGAGTCTGGGAAAGGCGTAATGCAGTCCAGCGGTGTTCTCTGGAGAACTCTGTTCGGTCTACCTCCAGCATTCAGGGTCCAGGAACCAAGAGAGCCAGTGCATCCGGATCTTGGGTCTTCAGGGTCCTCTCTCAGCCCCGCCTTGTAGGCATGACAGTTACCAAAGCCTCAATGGGGGTTGGAACTTCCAGATCAAAGCTGGAATGGCTACCCACTACAGACAGGTCTGATCTTAAGAGGCTGCTGTGAGTGACCATAGCTGCTTTGATTAAGAGGACAGTGGCTGTTACACTCAGAGGACAGTGTCCTACAATACCTAGGCAGCTGGAGGCAAATGAATGCTCACTACTACAATCTGTCCACACATATCTGTGAAACATCCCAGAATGGCATAATGTCAGGGTCCCTTGTGCTTACATGGACAGCCCTGATGGGGCCTCCTCCTGGCCTACAGATGACATCTGGGATAGCTAATGGGCTTTTCCCAGGAACTGTATGAACCCTTGGTCTTCAAGAAAATCAGCTAGTGCTCCATTCACCCAGGGTTTTCATGACACATAGCTCCTAACAAGGAACTGTCTATGGTCCCCCTCTAAATGAGTTCTGGAACTTTCTTTGGGAGGATCCATTGTGAACAAATAGTTCTGTGGTAATCAAAGACTTTTTCTTGGCCACCAGCAATAGGTCTATACTTGATCCATATATTATAGTCTAGATATGAAGTATCCCCACAAAAGCCTCTTGTGTTGAAGGCTTGGTCTCCAGCTGGTGGTGCCAATGAGAGATGACAGGATCATAAAGATTCTCTTTTCATCAGTGGACTAATCCATTGATAGATTCATAATTTGATGGCTTACTGGGAGGGAAGTGGTATAGACTTAGTAGGTAAGGCCTGGTTGGAGGAAATAGGTCACTGGGGGTATGCCTTCAAAGAGCATCTTGTCTCTGGCCCTTCCTGTCTTTCTCGTTGTTTCCAGGATACTTTGATATAAGCAATCTTTGCTACCATCACCCTTCTGCCACAGTGGCCATGTCCCAGAAACAATGGAGCCAGCAGACCACACACTGACACCTCTGAAGCCTCCAGCCCAAGTGGGTCCTTTCTCCTGTGTTTCTTAAAAGTCTCTGTCACAGCAAGGAGAAGTTGACTGATACACCTTCCCATCCATCATCCTCCTTACAGCCAGGCATATCTGCAAACCTTGAATCTGACTCCATCAAGGGGAGACATCTCATCTCATAGAAATCTTTTAGTGACTTCCCATTTTTCAGAGTAATAAAGTAAGGGCAAAGAAGATCAGTGGTATGTTGCATTCTCAAGGCCTTAGGCTCAATTCCCAGTCCCATGAAATAAATAATAAAAAAAAAATCCTACAAATGTGACTTTGTATTGTGGCATCCAAACCAAGCCAGTGTTGGGAAGAGGTCCCCAGCCTTGGACCTACTCTGTCTCAAGTCCTCTTTCTTATTCTGTCCAACCCTGGCCTCCCAGGACTGGAATGATGTGCAGTTTGGGCCACCAAAAAACAAAATGTAGCACTGAACTGTGTTTTTTTTCCTGGAACATTCTTTGGTTTTGTGAATAATAATCATGTCTAAATAATTAACAAAGCTCAGAAATGAGCCTTGGAGCAGCAAGAATCTCCAAGATCCTCTCACTCCACACTCCTGTGATTCTGTCTTTTGTTTTCTGTCCCATCTCTCATGAGATACACATTCTCTCACTTAATCCCAGAATTCAGCCCAGGGATTAAGACAATATAACAAAAAACAGGCTATTCAAGGTGAAATCCTGGCTCCCCACTCACTGGCTGAGTGGCCCTGAGCTTAATTTCTCTGTAACTAAGACTCCATTGGTTACTCTGAGGTGACCATTGTACCACCTTTGTAGACAGGGTAAGGAGAGTAAATCCATGTGAGCAGGGCCTGAGATTAATTAGATTTGCAATGAATGTAAAATTTGCCAGTGGTGTTTCTCAGGGTGATGGGAGCAGAGAGGAACCTCAAACTCTGTCCTTGACTGACACCCATGAGCTGGAAGATGACATCTCCCAGTTTGCCTCACACACCATCATTATCTTCTTGACTAGTGTAGTCAAAGCAATGCAGCTTGCCCTCTCCTCAGATCTTGCTTCCTGAGCTTTAGGCCAAGGAGAATATCACCTCCTGAACCAAGTCCCCCTTCCCAGACACAGCTTCTGCCCTTGACCCATCCAAGGAGTGTTTATGGGGCACCAAAGGCTGTGACAATTGGGAGCTGTCTTTTCATCTGTTCATGGACAGATGCCCATGGACGGTGCCCATCCTGCTCCTGGTGCATGGTGCATTCCCAATAAACATACCTTGGCCTGTTGACTCCTTTATGCAGGGACTGATCTTGCACAAGGGAACCAAACAGTGAGTAAAAAAGTTATAGGATCTGCTCCAGAAGGCTAACACCATGCAGCCGGGCGGTGGTGGCACACGCCTTTAATCCCAGCACTTGGGAGGCAAAGCCAGGCGGATCTCTGTGAGTTTGAGGCCAGCCTGGGCTACCAAGTGAGTTCCAGGAAAGGCGCAAAGCTACACAAGAGAAACCCTGTCGGAAAAAAAAAAAGAGAGAGAGAGAGAGACAGCATGCTCAGTGGAGGGTTGGGGATTACTGTGTGCAGTAAGAGTGTCTAGGGAGCATCTGCCCCAGCCTTGGGGAGCCAGGAAAGGCTGCCTAGAGGAAAGGGGAATGGTTAACCTTTAGACATGAAAAACGGGGCGGGAGTGCTGTGGAACAGAAGATGCTGCAGGCGGGTGGAAGTGTATGTGCAAAGGCTCAATGGCAAGTTACAATCAGACAGCCAAGGAACTAAAAGAAATTTGGGGCAACAGGATGGTTGACAGGGTTTGGAGAGGGCTTTGCAGGAGACACCAGGCCCCACGAGGGGCCTAGGAAGCCACACTTAGTCACTGGACTCCACCATTGCCATTATCCACTCCACAGCCCAGTGCAGGGAACAGACACGAAAGTGGTAATAAGTGAACAGGAAGTGTCAATCATAAAGGGCCACAGGCTATCCAGTCTGGCCCGTTGGGCCATTCTGTGATGAGGCAAATGTCCTCTGTTTACTCTCTCCAGCATAGTTCAGCCTTGTGGGGGCTGGTGGGCACCCGGGATGTGACCAAATAACTGAAGAACCCAAATGTTTTATTTGACTTAATTCTCCTCAGCCCAAGTTCAGATGCAAACAGCCTGTTTCTAAACCACTAAGCAATAGGAGAAGGGTGAATTCAGTTCTGAAAGCACAGAAAGGTAGGGTGACAGGGAATGTCTTCCTAGAGGAAAGGGACACAGGTTAAGACCTCAAGCACATGGTGGCAGATCTGTTGATCAGTTTACCTCAATGTCCCTCATTCACAGCAGAAAGAAACTAAATGGAAATGCACAAGATTTGGGTTCTAGCCCTAGGCCAGTGTCTGGCCACACAAGTCCCTCATTTACTGTGAACCTCAACTTCCTCATTTGTAAGATGGGAATGACCATTTACCTAACTCACAGGACTGTTAATGAATGTAAACTAAATATCCGTTAGCTTTTACATGTGTGTGCAGACATGCATGCCTACGTGCATGTGGGCCTGCGCGCATAACTTCTAGCAAGCCCTGGAAGCACTCACATGCTGTTCTGTGGTCTGCTCTTCCTTTGGCTGTGCAGCATGAACCCTTCCACAAGTCACTAGATCCTTTTTTTCTACAACATGGTTCTCAATAGCTTCAAAGTGTTCTGTAAGATGGTGTCATTTTACCTTCAGAACCCATTACTTCCTTCATTAGCAGCTTGAGACAGAGTCGAGGGAAGTCCCTACCTGCTTTCTCCCTGGCACTGTGCCTGAGGATGCTAGCAGCTCATTCAGATTCCAAAGTGCCACGCTGCTCCTGGAATCTATTGCCTGGAAGCCCGAGAGCAAACCAAATTATGCCAGAGGAAGTAACATGATGAGGGAAGTGTCCGTGCCAGAGGAAGCAGTGTAGGGGTGGGAGTTGACTGGCCTGAGCCCATCCAAAACATGAACTCCTGCCCTGCACCCTGGGATTCATCTTTAGCAGTTTCTCACCACAAACTGCGCACCAGCAGGACATACCCAGGCAGTGTAAATTGAACTCCTCGAGGGGTGATGGTCTGGCTCCCCCAACCAAGCCACTTGAATGCCCGCTATGACAGGGAAGTGCTCCCTCTCTTTGTCACTGGTAAGCTCCTCTGGGCTTTAATATTTTCAAAGTTCAGCTAGACCAGGGCTCTCAGAGCAGCACTCCTGCTGAATTGGTTTTCAGACTGTGCCACTTTAAACATGATTCGAGAAAAATTACCCGAGCCTCCACTCCATCTGTCTCTGGAAATGGTCTTTGTGCTCAGATCATTTGCCGGCGACACTCCATCTCCACAATTACCTTGGCTATTTTATCTTTATCTGTCTGGAACACTGAAGGGGAGGCAGCAGATAGTGCTGTTGTTTAAGCGACTTGTTCAGCTTGAACACTCTCGCATCTCCAGAGCGCGGATTCTGCCCACTGCACCAGCCTTCCTTGGGGGACCAGCCTCTGCACTGGCTTGGGGGCTCTAAGTATGATAAAGGGAGGCTGCCAACAAAACGGCTTAGTCCTAATGAGTCTGCGTCCCTCAGGGATGTAGGGATGGGACTGAATTCCTGGCCATAATCAGACGTGCCTCTTCACAGGTCTCCTGGCCCTCTGGTGGCCCAACAGCACGGGTGAGTATTTTACCTGCCCTCTCCTACTGTGTGGCTTCTCTGCACCTGGAATTGTGTGGTGTGGGGAAGTGCCGTATGCTGGAAAGGTCAGAGGGGTGCAAAGATCAGACAGCTAAGATGTTAACCTGCCTGACCTCTCTGCAAATGGACCCTTTTACACACTACCCGTAGCAACCACAGACTTGGAGAGGAAGAGGGATGCTCTCCTGCTGCCCACAGGGAGATGAAATATCAGAAGATAATGAACAAAGTCAGGCAGTACATGCCACGTTAATAATAACTAGCATTTGTTGAGCTCTTCCTTTGTGTCAAGTATTCTGCTAAGCACTCCATCACATTTTCTTATTTACTCCTAATAATGATGCTATCATGAGCCTCGTTTTTCAGATGAGAATGTTGAGCTGAGGAGGAAGATTGAACAACTTGCCCCACACCACACAAGCTGTGGCTGTAGCTGTAGCCAGAGCTCACTGCTTTACAAGAAGACACTGCTGTTTCCAAGAGAGCCCAGCCTAATTTCCCCATAAAGCTGATCTATTTGGGCATCCCAAGTGCCAAGGACAGAATCCAAAGAGAAGGAAGCAGACAGTCCCAGTGTGTGTAGATGCCGGCTTCCCCCTTCATCATTTCCTGACCCTGAGAAGACATCGAGTCTGAGGTGTACTCACTTATATCTCTCTCTAACCTCATCTTCCTTTCTTCCCTCTCCCCTTTCAAATACAACTTTTTGTTTTTCTTTCTATTCCTGTGATAAAGACTGTGACCAAAGTCACCTGGGGAGGAATGGGTTTATTTGACTCATAGGTTACAGCTCGCCATCAGAGGAAGCCAAGGCAAGAGCTCAAGGCAGGAACTGAAGCAGAGACCATGGAAGGATGCTTCTTACTGCCTTGCTCCCCATGGCTTGCTCAGCCTGCTTTCTCAGACCACCCAGGATCACCTGCCCAGGGATGGCACCACTCACTTCTACTTGCCTACAGGCCAATCTGGTAGGAGCATTTTCTTAATTGAAGCTCCCTCTTCCCAGAAGATTCCAGCTTCTGTCCGTAATAAATAAATAAATAAATAAATAAATAAATAAATAAATAATGAATGGATGAATAAATAAATAAATAAATACCACCACAACAAAGAACCAGGACACAACTCAACAAGCTATACGAATTCAAGGTGAGGATGGGAATGCAAAGAGCTCGTGACAGTGTAAGACATACACCACTTTGAGTCTCAGATGGGGGAAGGGGGCTGGCTTGAACTAGGTGCTCCGAGGCAGGTTCTGGGACAGGCAGGAAGACTGGGAGGTGTTTCTGAGAAGCTGCAGGAGGGTGGTGCAGAACTGAACCAAAGAAGGGAGAGATGCAGACACAGGATGTACTGGTAAGGAGCCTGACACATAGGGCAATCGGGACTCCATGGTACTGCTAACTCTGGGAGACTACAGATGACATTGGGAAGCATCCCCCTGGGGGCCAGAGCTGGGGTAGGTCACCATCACTGCCTTTCTGATGGTAGCCCAGTCTAATGCATGAACAGTATCTGCCAGCATTTCAGCCTTTGCAGCCTGCTCAAGCTAAGCAAAGTCTTCCCACAGCCTGAGGAAACCCACAGGTGGCCAAACTGGGGAGCTCTCGTTGTGCCCTGGGACTGACAATGTAAGAGACAGAGAAAACAGTCCCTGGAAAGGGGGGGGCAGGTGACAACACATTAAAGTCCTCAAAGAACTGGGCAATGGTTAAAGGCAAGTTGTTTAGACTGTGCCCCTCACTGACATGGCTACCAACAGAGCTGGACACTGATGTGAGGATGAGACCCCAGGGAATGGCAGAGTCCCTGCAAGTCCCCAGTCTCCTCGCTGCCTGCTAGCTTCTCTCCCCTCTGCACCTTGCTGTGCCCAGTTCCCCTGCGCTTTCCCCCAGCAGAGGGTGTGGTGACAGCTGAGATGGTATTCCACCCCTCCAAACCAGACCCACAGCCTGGCCCTGTGACTGCAGCCCTAGAGCCATTACACTGAGAGAATAATTGCAACTAACCAGGGTGAGAGGTGGTGAGGTCAAGCTGAGGGTCTGAGGCAGACACCTGTAATCTCACATTCCAGAAAGCTCAGACTTTCAAATGGAGGTGCCATTTCAATTTTCTCATTCCCATCCTTCTTCGACCTCAGACTAAGGAGGAAATAAACCCTCTTTGATTTGTAGACTAAATTCTTTTAAGAGACAGCTCTTTCTTTTCTGAATTATTTTTTCCTTTTGCTTGGTCCAGACACCAAAGGCCCAAAATGGGATTTTGGTGTCTTGGTCGGAAGATTCAAATGCCAAGAGTGACTATAGGGGATGTTGGACTACCAATCCATCTTTCTTACTAATCCAAAAGTCAAATAAGTCCATGGAGGGCTTTTTTTTCCCCTAGAATTTCAGGCTCCCTGAGGGCTAATTTCTCTGAAAGCTGCATTAAACTAATAGCACCATAAAAGGCCCATTGTGAGATGTAATTGGTTTGCAGGACTTTCCTATAAAAATAATAAAATGACTGCCAAAGGCAGTTTCCAAAGGTCAATTATCTTTGTGTTGCTTGAGTTGAGTGGAGGTCAGTCCCAGAATTCCATTTTATAGGCCTATCAATCAAAATGGGCCCCTGCCTTACCCATCTGACCCCATCAGCAATGAAGGAGTCACAGGCTCCACCCCGTGGCTACTGCCAAAAGGGCACTTTGGGCTCCTCTTCTCCCAGGGAGAGGCTAACCCCTTGTCACCACAGAATACAGAGCCTGAAGCTGAAAAATCCAAGGGAGAAGACAAGGGAGGGAAGTGAGAGGGTGGATCAGGCCAGGGGCCAGGAGATGCTGCGAGACTAAGGGAGACCGGCGGGGACGTAAACAGCTGGCACTCTGAGTTGTGCTTCATCCAAACCAACTTCAACTTACCTGAGCAAAAGTGAAGTTCGCTGATAAATACAACTGAACATCTTAAAAATGGGTGGGCCCAAGGGTTCAACCAAGGCCAACTGTTGGTTCTCTCTTTCTCTCTGTCTCTGCACTGCGGACCTCTGCTCCCAGACCATGTCTCAGCCACACTGAGGCGACAACAGAGACCCATCTTCTCCACTGAGCTCCCTCAGCAGATACTTTTATTCTGGTGTTAATATACCAGCTTTGGCAGAGAAGTAGAGACCCTGGCTGACCCAGTTTGGATCACATATCTACCTATGAATCGATCCTTGTATTCAAAGGCTATTCAAGAATATAATCCTTGGGAATGCTTCACATAGCACACTCCTGCTGCTGGAGATCAGGAGAGAGAGAAAAAAAAATACAGCATGTTTGACAGTTTTCCGGGCCACATTGACTCTCTCAAAGTAAGATGTTAGCAGATAAAGTCTTGCCCTGCCCCCACCACCACCACCACACACACACACACACACACACACACACACACACACACACACACACAAATCTATCCAACTTAAATGAACCCTTTCAGCTTATCTTCAGGGGTTCTGCTAAGTCCTGTTTCCTATCCATTCACCCACCCACCCACCCATCTACTGCAGAACCAGCCAGCCTCCATCTTAGGCTTAAAAGCCATCTTATAGTAAAGACACACTAGGTTCACTCCTGTTTATGATTAAACCTCTGTTTCTCAAGGACTAGGCTAGGTCCCATCTGGAACCTTAACTACAAATGGTTCTGTACTGTCTGTTGCGTGAATGGCAACTGTGTCTTTGTTTCAAAAAGTTGTTTATAACCATCTTGCAACACTACCTTTCTTTCAAAGGGTTGTTATGGCTACCTTGTAATGACCACCTTGTAACCAAGTATTTATTTCAGGAGGTAGTTACAACCCAACTTGTTATGCTTATTTTCTGCTCCTGTAACCCTGCCTATTTTGCCCACCAATTCCCCCATTTGGAAATCCCCTCCTGAGCTATAAAAACCTTGTCTTCCTTCCCATCCAATGCTGACCTCTCAAGCCTCATCTTTGGGGTAGACAGACCATGTACATGAATAAAAAGTCTTGCTTTAATTAATTTCTTGATTTTATTAATTTGGCCATGATGATTTGGGTGGGTGGCCTTTCTCCTCTCGTCTTTGGGAGTAACACTACTTATCCAGCAAGAGTTAATTTCTAGTGGCTGTGTGTGTGTGTGTGTGTGTGTGTGTGTGTGTGTGTGTGTGTGTGTGTGTGTGTGTGTGTGTGTGTGGTGTGTGTTTCTGTTCCTGCCCCTGCTCTGGAAAGTAATTGCTCTTACAGGATCATGCTTCAGAATCACCCTCAAGTACTAGACTGTGCAGGTCTCAGTGAAGACACTCAGAAAGGTGTAGTAGGATGTACAGACAAGCGACAGCGGCTGTGTCTAAGCCGTTTGTTTGCCTTTTCCCCTCCTCCTTGCACTTCAGAATTTTAAAATATTTCTGAGGTGAAATCTTACTGCTTATACAATTTCATTATTCAGATCCTATATGCACCAAGCAACATTTTAGGACTTAATGTGGTTTCCCCAGTCAATTTACTACAAAAGAAAATATAGGTGTATTATCCAGAATATTTTTTAATAATAACGGTATCTAGCCATGCAAGTCTATACATTCTTTTCTTGGTCTCAGTTATAAATCCACTCACGAAGTGGCAATCCAACCACTGGCCTCGCCTTGGCCCAACTTGACGGCAGCATCCCAAGACCCAGAAGGTTTGCCCGCTTACAATAGCCCTGCTCTGGCTGCCACACTTACAGCCTGTCCATGGAGCAATTACTCATTAGCAACCAAACAACAGCCAGTGCGTTTTCTGTCATCCACATGAGGGGGTGGTCTCTTGATGCAATCATCGACCGTCCACACTGAACATGAAAGGGATTCACCTGCTCTGGGAGCAATAACAACAAGAAATATTCCAGCTGGGGCCAAGGGCTATATAAGAATCATTTTCTGTGATGGGAATAAAAGCAGAAATTACCAGACCTTTGAAATAGCTTAAACTTAGATCTTAATGTTTTGAATAGGATCAAAGGACCTTGGTATAATACAGTTCTTTTTTATGAAGTCCTTTGTCACACAGGTATGGTGGTTCACCAGTGTGTCATTCGAAAGTATTTTAAACTTCTATACCCAGAGTCACCTTAAAAAGATAGAATTGTTGGCCAGATAAAAAATAAAATCATGCAAGGACATCGATGCTTCTTAGACCTGAGGCTGAAATGACTGAGCATCACACTATGTACATATATAATACTCGTACATACTGTAAATCTGATATATTTCCCAGAGAAAAGGGCTATTACTCAGAAACAAACTAGCATTGATCATTCATCCCTTAAGATTTACACATGTTATTCCAAGTAGTCCCTTTTCAGCAACCCTGGAATATGGGACATTAATAAAAAAATCAGCAACTGGAAGAACCAGAATTTAACTCCAAGTACATCCCATTTTCCCTTCAGGACACCTATGTGTCCTTCTTGGCAAGGATGCAGCTGTGCAGAGCACACATGGCCTTGGTGGGTATCCCAAGCATCATGTGTCCTACATGTTCTATGTGTTCAAATGCAGGCAGAGGATGCAGGTACCAAGTAAGAAAACTCAAATGAAAACATAAATTAGGGCTGATTCTGAATATCAGAAATCAGTTTAACGTAAAGGGTCTTGGAATGTCCACTCTGGGCAATGGGCTCTGAACCAGTCTGTCCATCTTTGCCTGAAATACAACCTTTCCAGAGGGACTTTCTTAGTGCCAAGCAAGCATAATTCTAAACACAACACTAAATGTTGGCTGGCAAATAAACACTGTGGTGATAAATCCCATAAGGAAATAGTAAAATGTCTCTGCCTAGATAACAGTAGCACACACCAGTGTTCCCAGAAAGGCAACAGTAAACGTAAATCTCTGCCTGCTTTAAAGAAGGGGGCTCGTGACAAACCACTCCAGCCACTTGGCAAGTGGCAGGGCCAGGGCACCTGTCATCAGATACGGCTTTCTCACAGGGGTGCTGGCCAAACTGGATTCTTAAAGTGCAGACTGGGGAAAGAACAAATCTTTCTTTAGAGGTTTACAGGAACAAAAAAGACTGGCTGATTTGAGGGCTGGCTTTGTTGTTCTTTACAATAACAAGAGGATTTGGATGCACACTTGGGTTTATGAAGTATAAATCCTGCTTAAATCTACAGACGTTAAGAACACATGTGATGGCTCTTTGGAGGAGAAAGCTGCTCCGGAGTCAAATTGCACTGAGCAATGTTCTTTGTTGTTGCAAGATATTGATAAATCTCCAGGTCTTCGCAAGGGGAGTCGAGACTAGGAAACTCATTTCAAATCATAGCTCAGGTAGGCATCTGAGCCGAAATAAGATGAAAAGTCATTAATTTTTTTTTCTATTAAGCTACCACCAAGTACAAGTGGAGTGGCTCTCTCCTTTTCTTATTTCAACCTGAAATCTGTTAAGGACACAAGCCAAGACTCCTGCTCCAAATCCCCAGAGAGCTGCACAAAATTGTCCTTTTCCTTTTTCTTTAACAGAAACAGCAAGGTGTGAACAAAGCTGTCACTTAACATGGTAATTAATACAGGAAGAATAATGAGCGGCTACAATTATCCCTTTCTTGTCTCAAACATCTCTGAAGCCAGGGAAGTTAATGTCTATATCGCTCCTATGATAATAAGCCCACCTGATGGATAGGTACGTTCTACTTGTCAGGATTCAGTAACACAATATCCCAAATTAATTTCTAAATGATCTTCCAAATTTTCTTGGACAAAAAGGAGTCACAAAGGTAGAATGCTTCCTTGGGGGAAATTCTTGCATTCTGTGAGCAAAAAAGAGTCTTTTGCCAAACCAATTGACTTTGCGCAAAACAACTCAGATATAACACCAGCAACTATCAAAAGGGGACTGTCCTCATTAGGGTGTCTATTGCTGCGATGAAACCCCACAGTCAAAAAAAGCTGGGGAGGAAAGTGTTTATTTGGCTTATACTTCTATATTGGAGTCCATCACTGAAAGAAGTCAGGACAGGAAGTCAAACAGGGCAGGAATCTGGAGGCAGGAGCTGATGCAGAGACTTTGGAGGGGTGCTGTTTACTGGCTTGCTTCTCTTGGCTTGCTCAGCTTGCTTTCTTATAGAACCTAGGACCATCAACCTGAGAATAGCCCCATCCACAAAGGGCTTAGCTCTCCCCCATCAGTCACTAATTTAATAAATGCCCTACAGGCTTACTTACAGCCTGATCTTATGGAGGCGTTTTCTTAATTGAGGTTCCCTCCTCTCTGATGACTTCAGCTTGAGTCAAGTTGTCTTAGAACTATTCAGCACAGCGATGCTCTGACTCAGCTCTGAACTAGAACCACCCAGGATAACCAACTAGAAAGTTCATCATCATATCATATATCATCGTCATCATCATCCATGATCAGCTCATATAATACACCATAACAAAAGATTGAGATACATCTTCAGATAACATGGTATCATCTGCTTACACAAGACCTGGCTTTCCTTTTAGCTCAAAAGAGCCAAGATCATTTGACCAGAAAATGGTGTCAAAAAACAAAGATGGCCTGACGGTGTGAGCATGCTGTCCCTTTGCTTCACTCCAGAACCTCTCTCCTCTGCTTTCCTTTTCTACCCAAAAACAAAATCTAAGCTGCTTGATTTCCAGCTGCCTTCTGCTTATGCTGATGCTCCCACCACATCTCCAACCACTACTTACAACCTCACAGAGTTCAAATACTTCAGTTCCCTATAATCTCTGTTGCCCATATATTTGTTTTTAATTGGGAGCTTTAATGTGGATTTTCCCATATAATCAGTTATTAGGTACAATTATCACTTTATGAGTAGAATTATAATACTATCAAGTTTATTAATTCTTTAGGAAAATGTAGCTATATAATACTGGAGTTGAAATTCTTTCTTCCAATAACGCTGCTCCAACTTTTCTTTAATGCCCCAATCTTGATAGGTCTGATTCACAATGTTCTCTCTTCACTGGTATGCTTTGGGTAGAAAGGAGACAACAACTTGAGTCTCTGATGTGGGTTCTATTCTCAGGATTTCTACAGAATAGGCCAATCCTCCTTGTGAGGTAGTAGACCTAGGAAATAGAGATTTCATACCTTTCGGAGAGTGTGGGTTCAAACCACAAAAGCCAAAGACCACATCAAGTTAGCCACAAGAGCCTGAGAAGACACAAAGAGCACTCATCCATGCAAACCAGCAGTGAGCCTATGCCACGTGAATATCACCAGAGATGAATGCAAACCTAACATCACCAGATCTTCCAAACTTTCAAGAGAACCATCAAGTCTAGGTTTGTATGTGAAATTCTTCTGTTTTTGAAAGTTGACAGTCAAAACAGAAAATGATTTTAAACACCATGTCAGCCAAACAAAACACATCTGCCAACCAGATCCAAGCCACAGACCATGAGTTAGAATCTAGCATCTTTTCCACAAACCAGCAGTGACTGATTCAATTGCAAAAGTGAGCATCTTGGGGAATCTCTTTTTAAATGTTTATTGTCCACTCCACAGGCCAGAAAAAATGATTAAGAGTCTTATTGAGAACATTTTCATTCGCTGGAGGTTTTCTTTTCTACAGTGTCACAGGGAGATTTATCTGTCGTGGAGGGATGTCTGTGTGAATACGAGCTACATGGTAGTAAGCCAACACTATTAGCATGTGTCTGTAGTTGGCCTTAGGAAAATCATTTAACCTCTCCGAGTCCCAGTTTCCTCATCTGAAACAGGATTTTAAAATACCCTCTTCAGAGGAACTTAATTGTTACCACTTATTTCTGGGTTAATGGTGTGCCAGAATAATGATGTGTTTCCAAGGACTAAACCAAGGAAAGGAGCAAATGGGTTTTTTTTTTTTTTTTCTAGTTAAGAGACCCAAAAAGTACTAGCTTAGCTAAATGAGAGGTGACATCATCAATGAAGTCATATGGCTATCCACTGAAATGATCGCCTTAGAAGGGCATTTTGATTCTATGGTTATCAAAACCAAAAAAAAAAAAAAAAAAAAAAAAAAGCCACCAAACTATAGCTCTGGTCAACTCATGAGAAAGACGGTGTCTTAGTTAAGGTTTCTACTGCTGCAGTGAAACACCAAGACTAAAAACAAGCAGAGAAGGAAAGGGTTTGTTTGACTTCCACTACTACGTCAGAGTCCATCACTGAAAGAAGTCAGGACAGGAACTCAACCAGGGCAGGAACCTGGAGGCAGGCGCTGATGAAAAGGCTACAAAGGAGTACTCTCACTGGCTTGCTCAGCCTGCTTTCTTACAGAACCCAGGACCACCAGCCTAGGGATGGCACCACCCACAATGGCTGGGCCCTCCCCATTAATCACTAATTAAGAAAATTCCCTATAGCCAGATCTTATGGAGGCATTTTCTCAATCGAGGTTCCTCCCTTTCACATAACTCTAGTTTGTGTCAGGCTGACATAAACCCAGACAGCACGGACAGCAAGTAACATACCAGCGACGCTGTAAGCTACACTTTCAGTTTTCTGGAGGAAGCAGCCCACCAGGTCAAATGATGAAAGATTGTATACAATTAAGACAAGCAAGGATCCACTAGACACAGATGTTTCTAGAACTTGACTGGAGACCAAAACTAGAAGAGGAAGTTGAAGAATAGGTGGGACCAAGAAGAGATACTGGGCTTAAGAATTTCTGGAAGAAAAGATAGAAAATTGGAATGTGAGCTGAGAGGAAGTGAAAGCCAGCAAGATGCTTGGGCTTTAGAGAGTCTTGCCAATAAATATCACAGGCTAATGACAAGGCTCCTGGGGAGAGAAGTTGGTGATGGAGGAGTACTGAGACCAGCTACAGCAGCAAGTCCTCAAGGGAAATGAGGAAATGGAATCCAGCATGCAAAAGGAACTGGCCTTTGATGGACGGAGGGTCCTGTCTTACTTCTTAATGGAGGGAAGTGGGGCAGCACTGATGTATGGTTCGTGATTGCCAGGGGAAGACTATGGTTGTGACATCCTCAGTCAAGTAGAAAGCAAAGACAGTAAGACATGAGGTGAAAGCAGGAAGGTGAGGGTGAGGGAGGATGAGGAAGAAGGAAGTAGAAGGACCGGCACTGACTACCAGTTCTCCCAATCAGCAGGAAGTAGCCTAGAAAACTACGCCCATATTCCCAAATGATGGATCACAGATGTTTGTCTTTGTTTAGAGGTTTGGTTACAAATTATTATTGGTCATAGTCAATCTCTTTCTAAAAGAAGAAAGGGGGATATGATATAGAAATGATGAGGAAAAGGGTAGCTTATTACATCTACTTTAAGCCAAAAAAAAAAAAACTATTAATCTCAAAATATTTTACATTGGTATGGAATTTGGTTTATTGATACAAACTTAAAGTTCATCTTGTTATACTGTATGTATATGTCTACTCTTGTTTAAGATATTATGTTTATGCAACTCATTTAAAATTGTAATATATAATTAAGAAATACAGATTAATAATTAGTCATCTATGATAGCCAAATTTATAGTCATGTTAGTTAAGTTTTTTAGATATACATAGATTATACTTCAATTAGGTAGGTAATCTTCAAACACTTCAAAGACCTACAGAATATGGCATTTAAAATATTTTAAAAACTTAGACTTTTCTGGATAATGAGACATGTCTGCTCCTGGCAGCAACAATTTACTTCAAAGAGGAAGATGGGCATCAAAGACACCCATAGTGAGTTTGCTTTCTTTATGGTAAAAGTTAGTCATTTGGGCAAGAAACTGATCTTGCCTGGACTGCTTGACAGTTTATTGCATAGACTGGACATGCAAGACCCATGGAGAAGTGATCACTGAACTTTGCCAAAACAAGGCTTCACAGCTACTGCCAGGCATTCTGCAGGACACAGAAGAAAGTGACTGATGAACTTTGCCAAAATAGGTGAAGAGTTCTTCAAAATTTCTGCTTCAAATTTCTGCCCAGAGACTCTAGGCCTGTAGGCTAAAGATGGATGCCCCAACGTTGCAGAGGAACTTTGGGTGACTGTCCAGGCAGCCAGCTGTCTCTGTCATTTCTAGAATTTTGGAAGTTTCTTGCAATGCACTTCCTGTTTACTCAGGTAATATTATACTTTCTGGGGTCTTTGATGGAGTTGAAATCTAGATAGTTATAATTTTCCTTAGTCCTGATAAAAGATAACTTAGATATGAAACTTTAGACTCATAAAAATAGGATAAGTGATAGAATATTTTGTCAAATACAAATAGACTAGATATTGTAATGGTAATTCTTGCTTGATAACTATTTTGTTATATATAATTTTACTATGTTAAAATTAAAACATTCCTTTTTGAATAGACAGAAAAGGGGAAGTGCTGTGGAATGTCTTTCTGTATGCTGTGAATATGTATGGCTCCCATTGGATAATAAATAAAGCTGCATTGGCCTGTGTCAGGGCAGGATAAGATTGGGCGGTGCATTCAAACTGAAGATGAGATGAAGAAGGATGGAGTTGGGAGATACGCAAGCCTGCCACCAAAGGAGCAACAAGATGGCAGCAGACTGGTAATGCCACTGACACATGGCAGTATATAGATTAATAGGAATTGATTAATTTAAGATGAAAGAGCTAGCTAGCAAGAAGCTGAAGTCATGGGCCATACAGCTTGTAATTAATATAAGCCTCTCCCACCGTGGGTGAGAGAGATTCGTCCCGACCATGGGGCTGGGTGGGACACGGAGAAACTTCCCTCTACATTAGCCTGGTTAGTCCACTACAGCAGAGAAGGGGCTAAGGGAGCTGAAAGTGTTTCCATGGGAACAGTAGCAATTATGGTCCACGTGGGAGGGAGCGGAAGGAAAGAGATGAATAGTGACTGACTAGTAGAGTTCATGTTTGGAAGGGCTGGATGATCCTGGAAAATTGCTGTACTGGTTGTGCTGGAACATATTTAGATCAGTGGTTCTTGACCTTCCTGATGCTGCTGCCCTTTAATGCAGTTCCTCATGTTGTGGTGAACCCCAGCCATAAAATTATTCCATTTTTACTTCATAACTATAATTTTGCTACTGTTATGAATCATATTTTAAAACATTTTGGAGACGGAGGGTTGTCAAAGGGGTCAAGACCCACAGGTTGAGAATCACTGATCCAGAGGCCTAGTCACCCACTGTCAGAGAGCAAAGTAGTCAAAGTCAAGATGGTCTGATTGGTGGAATGTGGGACGATGACTAAGATGGGTAGAGGAAGAATTACTAGAGTGGAGAAGTCCAAGGTCATCATGTGAGCCGTCCACAGAGCAGCTGAAGGCAGCAATGACACTAAGGGGAGTAAGCACAGCAAAGCTTTCTAAGCCACCCAGCAAGGCCTCTGAAGCTCAGAAGGTCAACAGATAGTTGAATACAATTCAAAGGACTGGTAGGAATGGCTGGATGGTCCAACTTCAAATACACTGATATTTTCCCAAAGAAAAGAAACAGGGATACACCTCCATGGTAAGGCTCTTACTTGGCATGCATGAAACCTTGGGTCCACTCCTTAGCACTGACAACAAATTGTGTTGGGCCAGCGATGGTGGTGACCCATGTCTGTAATGCCAGCACTCTAGAGGTTGAGGCAGGAGAATCGTGATTGGTTTGAGGACAGCCTGGGTACAGAGTGAGGAGAAAGATGATTTTTTTTATATTAACAAAGCTGGAATTTCTGGAATTGCACAGCAAGAAAGAGTAAACGCAGTATTTGTAGAGCAAAGAGGGCAGCTGCCCCTTATCCTTAGTCTGAAGAATAGAATGTGTGTGGTATTTAACAAGAAGAATGCTGCTACTTAAGAGGGCCAAAATGAAGCCTGACCTCTATTAGTACAAGAAAAGGAAGGGGAACCTATGCTCAAAGCAGAGATTGAGGACATGAGAAGGCAGGTTGTTCATAGGCAGGAATTCCAAGAAGAGAAGAGAAGAGAGGAGAAGAAGAGAAGAGAAGAGAAGAGAAGAGAAGAGAAGAGAAGAGAAGAGAAGAGAAGAGAAGAGAGAGAAGGAGAGGAGAGGAGAGGAGAGGAGAGGAGAGGAGAGGAGAGGAGAGAGAGAGAGAGAGAGAGAAGAGAAGAGAGAGAGAAGAGAAGAGAAGAGAGAGAAGAGAAGGGAGGAGAGGGAGGGGAGGGGAGGGGAGGGGAGGGGAGGGGAGGGGAGGGGAGGGGAGGGGAGGGGAGGGAGGGGAGGGAGAGGGAGGAGGAGGGAGAGGGAGAGGGAGAGGAGAGAAGAGAAGAGAAGAGAAGGAGGGAGAAGTTGAAAGCTGGGCTAGCCCAGCTCAGTTGCTAACTGAACTAAGCTATGTAGAGTAGCGTGAGATTCATCAAAGAGGCTTGGCAGGCTACATTTCCTATCAGAAAACAAGCATGATGACCTTGGAGGCTGAGCCTGTGAATGGGAGCCTCTCTCAGAAGACAACAAATGTGGAACAGGGATTCTCCATCTTGACTGAGCATTTGCATGTTGGGGCTTTCAAAGCATCCTGATGCACACACCACATCCAGCCAATGAAATTAATCTATCAAGAGAGACTTGGGCATTAGAAAAGTGCCAGGTAACTTCCAAGGGCAGCTAGGTTTGAGAATCTAAAATCCCCTCCCACAGATGCTGAGGTGTGGCTGGCCATCGCCATTGTTAAGGCATCCTGGGGTGGTGATACTGCGAACTGTTACTCTTATTAAACTCCCTGGCATCATCACAGCAGGGAGGTGGGAGCAGCTGCTTCTGTTTAAGCTGTAGAGGCGAACAGTGTTATTTTGGAACCAGAAGAGAGAGTTCCTGGCATTCTGTCTCAAATGAAGTGTAAAAAGGACTAATCGCTAATGTGAGAGAGACAGAACTGACACAATATACTTTAATAGCCATTCAATCTTTTAATGTCTATTTAAGGAGCGTAATAGAAAGCCTCGTAATCCAGTGTCCATTCCTGACTATATATCTATCCAGATAGCAGTGAACTGCTTCCTATGATGCTTGTCATCCACTCATCTGACCACTCAAAATAGTTTCTCAAATTGTCCAAACTACCAGTTAGGAGCAAGATGATGTTTGGATATTAACAAAGCTGAAATTTCTTGAACATTTACTATTTACAAGGCACTGTGCAAGCATCCTATATAGCATTCCATAATCCTCAAAGTTCTATGAGATAAGTACTAAGCACAATTAGGGTCTTCCCTCTGCAGATTAGAATCCAAAGGCAGGAAAAGTTAGTTTGGCTTGACTTAGATCAAATAGCTATAAATGGAAGAGTACAAAGTTAGGTTAATAAATTATCTGATCCAGGCATATGGTGGCACATGCCTGTAATCTCAGCACTTGGTGACTGGAAGACGTGAAGTTTGAGGCCAGCCTGGGCTACATAGAGAGAACTTAGAGAGAAAGAGCGAGGAGACAGAGGAGAGGGGAGGGCAGGGGACGGGGGAAGGGGAGGGGGAGGGGAAGGGGGGGAGTAGACTCCCATGTTCATTGAAGTACTATTCCCAATCAATCAACAGAAGTCTACCTTGACCAACAGGTGAATAACATACAGTAAGATGGTATATATGCATGAGATTCCCTTAAGCCTTTAAAAGGAGAGAAGTCCCACATTTGTAACCACATGGAGGAACTTGGGGAATGTTATACTGATTACTAGACACAGAAAGAAAAATACTGAATAATCTCATTTATAGTAAAATATAAAGTTTGAACTCTGGGAAGTCAAGAGTAGACTGGTGGTTTAGCAGGTGCTGTGGGAAGAGGAGCACAGGAAAGAAAAGGGGAGATGGTGACCACAGGGGACAAAAATCTCAACCAGGACAAAGAACCTTAAGATCTTTTGTACAGCAGAGTGACCATCACCAATAAGAATTTGTATTTCATTCTTCTTAATTAAAGAGGTTTTAAAATGAACCTCTGCTCTAAAACCTTCTACCATCCATCAATTAACTCTAAATCCATAAATATAAACATAAAAGCCAAAAGTATAATAGCTTCTGAAGCAAAACACAGACAAAAGAAATTCATTACTGTCATGGAGTAGGCAGAAATGGCTTAAGACAAGACAATGGAAATAAAAGCCACACAAGAAAAAAGAATAAAGATTCATTGAACCTTATTAAAATGTAAATGTTCTGTTCCTCAAAACACACTGTTGAGAAAATGAACGGTGAGCTGCACACTGAGTGAAATAACTGTTACACACACACTTGACAAAGCTCATGCATCAGGCTGCAAGAGGAATGTTCACAACCTAGTAAGGAGATAAAAAGGGGCCTAAGGTCTGAAGGCATTTCACAAACTAAGACATACAAATGACCAAAATGACAATAACAGATGCTTAATGCTATTAATCATCAGGAAATAAACCACATGGAGACATCACTGTTTATAGACGAGAAAGGCTTAGACAGTGCCCAATGTTAACAAGGATGTGGAGCAACTAGAGTGAGTATCCATTGTTTTAGGATGGCAAGTTGATATAATCCAGGGAACTTTGACTGTGTCTCATCAAGTGAAATACATACTTCCATGCAGATCCAGCAATCCCATTCTTTGGTGCTTCTCCCAAGAGAAATGATCATGTCTAGCCACATCATGACCCATACATGAATCTTTGTAGCAACTTTATTCCTAGAAGCTAAAATTTAGAAGCAACTTGTACCCCCATCAACAACTCAAACAAATTGCATTATTTCTATATAACAGGCTATTACTATGCACTAAGATTGAGTGAATGATTGATGTGCACATACACACACGTGAGCACATGGCTGATCTCAAAATTATTACGCTGTATTTTAAAGACTCAAGTCCAAAAGAATATGTCTTATGGACTTCCTTACATGATATTGTAGAAAAGACAAAACCAGTCTACAGGGGTGACAAAATCCTTCCTCTGACCTCATCAGTCATGGAGTGTGCAAGTGGCGCACAGATGTTCCTGTAAGCAAAACATTCATATATATATAAAATCAAATAATTTTTAAATGCAGAAAGATTTATGCAGTCAGGACAAATGGCTCCAGCCCCAGGTGACAGAGATGGGGGTCAGGGATTATTATAGCCTTTTTCTCCCCTTTGCTTATCCTTACTTCCTAATTTTTGTTACAATGGGGTACTTTAAAATAACGGGAAAAATCTATTTTTAATTATAAAAAAGAAGAATGGTACCCTGTTGATACGACATTTCCTACTGTTATAAAATTCTAATGGATCTCAAAACCCTAATGGAACCTTTAAATAATAGATATGAGGAATGGTATACTAAAACAGCATTGAATTAGGAGTTAAAAATGGATAATGCTATAAAAATATTTTCCATTTACTACAAAGAGAATGATGAGACATATATTAAGTTATTTTACAATTTTAATATTTAAAAACACCCTCTCTTTGCTCCAGTAGCAGCTAGGTGGTCATGTAATTGACTACATTTAATGAAGATATGGTATCCTGTTTTTCAAATTGTCCTGCTTTTGAAATGTCAATCTACTCAAAATTCACCGTATAGTATTTTCCTATGGGGGTCTTGACCTAGGTAAAACTTCAAATTCTGAGCTAGTCAGGAAATCAACTGAGAATTATCCACACTGGATAAATTTTTCCAGCAGAATTACCGTCATGACTAGCAGAATTGCTGCCGTCTCTTCCTAGTACATACAGCTGACACCCTCTCCGCAGCATATCACAGCAGCAAACCTTTGCTCCGAGCCATTCTTCAGAAGTAAGCACAATAAAAACACAGCTATAAGAGAAGTTGCTGAGAAGTGACGATCAGCAAATGATGGCCAGGGAGTCTCCGTCATCACGTCCCCCTATTAACAGAGAAGCCATCGCAGTTCCCCATCTTCCCAGTTGGAAGTCAATGGATAATTTAATGACAGGACTCCTCTCTCAAACTCAGAAAACCCTGGGGTAAAATTGCACAGCTGTACCATCTCCTTGTGTTGCTTTACAATGCAGAGCAGATTTGTGATTTTTAAAAGCACCAAGCCCACTGTGAGCTCACAGTTATTGCTAATGCTTTGCAAAGCTCAGTGTCTTTAACGATCCATTCTTGTACCATGGCTATGGTGGAAATACGTGCACCTAGATGGATGTTGCTTACGATACCAGGCCTTTACTATTTCCAGCCTTAACTCACCTTCCACTTGCACATAAGTACATATCATCTAGCGGGGCTGCATGTACCGCCCAGAGCCCTCTTCTATCCTGAAACATAGGCTTCCTGTTGGCCATTCAGGTGACCACCCAGGAAGAAGAGGACAGCAGAGGTTACTGGGTATTTTTCAATGGTGACTGAATGACGACAGAACATTCCAACTTCTGACGATGAGAGGCCACCTCATCTTCAGATTGTGGGGTTTTGTTTTTTTTTTTAACTTTTGTGTGTAAGTTTATTATGGTACATTGTTATTTTATGTCAGATTTTCTTTTCCCCCAGATCTTAAAAATAATACGTAGAAATTTCATAAAGCACACAATGTGGCATTTTACAGGATACTCGGTTGTAAATTAATTACCAAATCAAGCTTCATCCAGACGTTTGAATGTCACCTACCTTGTATGTGCATTTTAGAATCACCTTTATAGTTTGTAAGAATTATGCAGCAACGTTTCTTCTCCAATTCCAAAACATTGGTTATCTTTTATGTGCATATATCTGTATGTGTGTATATGCATACATATACATATTGCCCACTCTATGCCTGGCTTGTATGGTGGAACTCATCCACTCTTCAAAACAGTCCATTGTTATGAGTCAGGCTGTGAACCCAGATGTCTCCAGAGTCTTTGCCATTCTGGGATAGATCTAGAGTCACAGGTGAACCTCTTATAGAGCCCTCCCGACAGCTCAGAATGAACTTGGCCTTAGCTATACTTCAGAAAACATCTCTGCATGGATGGGAAATCCTAAGGGTTAGCTTTGTCTACACAACTTATTTCTCTGAGGGAAAATATCATCAGTGACTTTTTAGAAATGGAATTGGTTCCACTATGATTATTTTTCAAGTGCTTGGCATTAAAAATAGAGCCCTGTGCACCCCAGGCAAGGGCTTCACCACTAAGATACATACAGCCCATTCTTGTCCAGACTGAGATAGAATTTGTGATCTTCCTTTCTCTGCCTCCCAAGTGCAGGGATTACAGGCATATACCACCTTACCTAACACTACTGACTCGTATGTTCATTTGTTTGTTTTGAAACAAGGTCTCCTGTATCCCGGGTTTAAATCTGACTGGCTTTGTAGTGAAGGTTGGCCTTGAATTCCTGATCCTCTGTCTCTAACACCGGGATTACAAGCACCACAATGTCACCACAAACACCAAGGTTGCTTTCTACCTGGCATTCTTACTCTAGTCCAAATGAGAGAATGGCATAGGATGACATGACCTATCTCGTGTCCCCTTGATCTCTTAACCACATCCACTTCCAGTGGTCAACACCTGCTGCCTCTCTGTCCCAGGCCTGCAACTGAGTGACAGGGGCCTGCATTGCCTACAGGCAGAGAGAACCAGAAGGATCCCTCCAGAACAGTCCTTGACTGGTGACTAACAGTGTGAAACAATAACTGTCCAAGCTCCCTCATCCCTCATGGTCAAGCTCTGAGCAGTGACTGGAGTGTCTTCAGAGCTCGGCTGCAAGCAGAGCCAGGGTCTCCCTTCACAGAGCTTGACTTTACATGCCATCCTTTCATGGTGTGCTTCCCTTTGCTGTTTCACCTCTGTATCCTCTTACCTGCTTTTGTGGAATCACAGTAAAACACTTCCACGGACTTCTCTGTGATTTGTCAGCTTCTGGGGAACCTCACCTAAGCAATAGCACCAGCCTCAGTAGACTGAGGGGCCACAGGACATCCAGAGAATTCCTTTAAGTCCCATTTTCCTGTACCCATGCTCCTGATCATGGGAATTGTAGTCATGAACACAAATGGAACACTCAGATGTTTTGCTTACATTGTGTAGTAAGCTATCTGGTCAGGACCACCAGCTCGCAAATAATAACACAGAGACTTGCTATTAATTATGAAAGCTTGGCCTTAGCTTAGGCTTTTTCTAACTAGCTCTTATCCACCAGCCTGCAAATAATGACACAGAGACTTATTATTAATTACAAAAGCTTGGCCTTGACTTAGGCTTTTTCTGACTAGCTCTTATAACCTGTTTATATTAATCGACATTCTACCACATGGCTCAGTTACCTCTCCTATGTCCCGTATGTCTGACTTGTTCCACATCCCATTGGCATCTCTAGAACCTAGCTTCATCCCTCTGACTTCCTCTCTCTCTGCCTATCCTCTTCTGCCTAACTATTGGCCATTCAGCTCTTTATTACACCAATCACAGCAATACATCTTCACAGATGTACAAATGTCCCACAATGGTGTTCTTGTTCATTGCTGAGATACTTGCTCCTCGATAATGTAAAAAATGCAGAAATCAAGTTATTATAGGAGAGATGGCCACAGTAGTACTGAATGGACATTTAACAAGGTAACTGTGAACTAATGCCCACATAACTTTGGCTACAACAAAAAGAAGTCACAATGGATTCTGTGGCTCAACCTGCTGTCTGGCGGCCTGAGAGCCAAACAGATCCTTCTGCTGAACAACTCAACTCCACTGTCAAGCACAAGGCCTCCCAAGCACAGCAGCCGGTCCTTGCTTTCACTCCATGGTCTTGGATCCTTTGGCTCAAATCCTTATGTTAAACATTTCTCTCAGTCATTTTAAACTTTAATGACATGCTCTACCAAAGCAAAGATCAAAATCTCTACAAAGATTTTTTTTTTATGATGAAGTATTTATTGGCATTTCTCTTCAGAATAGATTTTCCTACCCCAGGCCTGAAATGACATCCCACATGGAAATCACTCTCAATACATACTTTTGAAATCCCAGTAATGTGTCCTGTTTTCTCATCTCATTCAATGACTTGTTAATGAGGAATAATTAAAATAGATTTTCACTAATAAGATGTGAGGGCATGCACTGCATTTTTTACATATAAAATATTTTTATATACAAAAATCTTCAAGTGCTCAAATATCTACAATGGGGAAACTAATACCCAAAGCTTCATCCACCCCAAGTTTCTAAACCTGCATTTCAAGTCAGTCAGTGGGACTGCAATGAAAGATCAGCTTTCCGCCAAGGGTCAGCCTAATTAAAGAGCTTCAGTTGCAGTCTCTTACTGTCGGTGTGCTTCAGGTATGACGTCATCACTCTTCTATACGAGACCTTGATAGGTGTCCATTCTGTCCCGTTCCGGAGAGCTGAGCACCAGCTTTTCTAGGTATCTGGGATCTGAGGGATTTACAGGCAATGCTGCCACGATGTTCCTGAGCTGCTGTGTTTGACCCCGCCAGCAGCTTCCCGTTACAACTTCACCTTGGATGGCTGGTTGAGGGGAAATCCACCCCCAGTAAATCGAGGGCCAGACGGCTTAGACCCTGAGAAGATGTTGTTCATGGACATTCTGTCCTTGTTTCTGTAAGAGAAAAGAGATGATTAGCTTCCCCAACATCCTTTTCCTTTCCTAAGTTTCATGTTCTGTAAGTTCCTAGGGTGAGCTAGCCACTGCAAACAACTGATTAAAGCTTCTGGCTGGAGACAAGGTGGTTGTGGAAATCTAATTGGGTGTTTTCTGACAACATGGAGACTTATGGGGAGACAATTAGATATGAAATATATGGTCCAAATATGGACAGAGGACCTCATTACAGCTCAGACACTGTGGCTTCGATGCCTTCTGACTAATAATGCTCTTCCTGTTTTAAAAATATTTGTTTAGTTCCAAAGATCAGTCAGAAAAGCCTTCCTCTTGGCGCAGATACAATGACCAATTAGTCATTTGTCACCTGGTACATTTCCAAATCCTCACAGAAAGTTGGAAATATTTACTGCATGAAAAGTATCTTCATCAAACTTGGACATATATAAAATACAAACTCTCCTATAACTCCAAACATGTAACAAAAATTGCTAGAAATAGTTTAAGATACAAGAAAATCTGGGGAGATTAAAAAAAAGAAGATGGTATTTTTGATAATAGATAAAAGGAATTCTGCTTAAAACAAATCTACAATGTATTTTTCCATCTGGATCCCTTTCATACACACACACACACACAAATATGCACACACACATGCACAAATGCATATACACTCTTGCACACACACATACATGCACACATACACACACGTGCACACACACACGTGCACAAATGTACATACACTTATGCACACATACACACACACACACACACACACACACACACGCACACACACACACGCACACACTCACACCTTTCCTGCAGAGACAGCCCAATTAAAACAAGTTCCCTATTTTGAATTATAAAGCACAAAAGTTAAGCAAACTTCTAAGACCAGAGTCAAATAGATGGGCCAAATACATATGACTGATCCTAGAGGGATGAATACCGACTTTGTGGGAAGACTGTTATCTTGCAAACTACAGGCCAGCATAAGAAGTAGAGACTGGAGGAACCAGGTAGAGGGACGTGGGTGAAACCAGCAGCTGATGAAGTATGTCTGAGGAAAATGAAAGAATCCCAAAGGTAAAATGACATGAGTTGAGTTGATATTTTCTAAAGTGTGTGTGTGATGTGTGTGTGTGTGTGTGTGCGTGTGTGTGTGTGTGTGTGTGTGTGAACATCCAGCCACAGGGAAGGCTCTGAATTATTCCATTTGGAAAGAACCTGTAGAGCACTGGTTAATCAACTCAGCTGCTCTTTGTAGAATTGATTTCATTACTGTGAAAACCCATCCTCCATAAATGGGACAAAAGCTCCAGCTTCGAGTGGGTCCAGCAAAGAGGATTCCTTCCCAGACGTTGGCAGCTTGTCTAGCTCCTGACTGGTGTTAGATGCAGGAAGCCCTCACTCCCCTTCCCTGCACCCTCTTGCCTTAAATAACCTGAATTTTCCTTTCTGAAGGAACTTAAGCTTAATGCTTCTGGCTTAGTCTAAGCTGACTAATGGGAATATGCTGTCTCCTCCGCATTATCTGTTTAATGTATTTATAGACCATTATAATGACTCCCTGCAGCCTCCCTTCCTTCCAGTGGAAACCATCTCAGCACTTTTGTTCTCACCTGCGCATATTTTCTTCAGCACCTCAATCTTTTTTGCTGTATTCCTATGAATTGTTCCCTGTCTACCGACTCATGGATACCTCAACTGAAAGGAATCTCCAGAGAAACCAAACCCAGGTCAGAGGGCTCTGAGGGAGGCCAAGCAGAGGACAGGGGAAGAAGAGCCACACTAACCGACAGATACGTCCACAGCAGAGGAAACGGCTCTGCAGCTAAAGCCTCTGTGTGCTTACCAACACCACAAACGCAGCGAGTGCAACCAAGGCACAGAATTCTCAATGATTTAAATGTGCTTCAACTAAAGAGCCATAAAGGGTATATAACCACTGAGACGGGCTAAGCCGAGAGAGAGCAGCTCATCCTGCTGTATCCAGTGAACTATGGAGTAGCCAGGAAGGTCGCAGAGCATGAGGTTAGGGGCCAGAGAGATGGCGTTGTGTAAAGTGTGTAAAGGGGCTTGCTGCCACACCTGGGGACCTGAGGTTGATCCCTAGGCTTAGAGGACAGAAAGAAAGAACTGACTTCCATAAAGTATCTTCTGACCTCCTTACCTACACCACGGCATGGCCACACTCACACCCACTCCCAAACCTCTACACACATGTGCTGTGTTGCATACACACACACACACACACACACACACACACACACACACACGATAGATAGATAGATAGATGATAGATAGATAGATAGATAGATAGATAGATAGATGATAGAGAGGTAGGGAGGTAGGTAGATAGATGATAGATAGATAGATGATAGATAGATAGATAGATAGATAGATAGATAGATAGATAGATAGATAGATAGATAGATGATAGAGAGGTAGGGAGGTAGGGAGGTAGGTAGATAGATGATAGATAGATAGATGATAGATAGATAGATAGATAGATAGATAGATAGATAGATAGATAAATGTAACTTTAAAATTTGTTTTTCAAGAGGTTAAGGTAAGTCATGAGCTATAGCAAGAAGTGAATCTGTTCTAGAAAGATGATCAACCTTTTAGCCATGCTCACTGTTTGGAACTGTGTTAAACTACACCATCAGTCTCAAGTGGAGTGTACGAACCCTCAGAGACAAATGGGATGATTTCCCTGTCATAGAAAGAAGGTATAGGAGTCTGGTCAGGGTTTTATCTTTAAAACTAAGCTTTATGTTTTACTTATTGTTACAAAATGATGAGAGTATGCATGTAGGTTGCAAATTAAAATCTTACGAAGGTAAATCTCAAATGACTCTGGAAACTTTTTTCTTCCTTTAAAAAAGTATATGTATGGATCTGTGGGAGGGGAAGAAATGATCTCAAGAATCTCTTATTGTCACAGTGTAAGCTCAAAAAATTGGTCTCAGAGTCCAACACCTTCCTCATGAGAAACCAGCCCTGCTGATATTTCAGCAGCACAACCACAAGATACCAGAAGTGGTGTGAACCATCTGCTCACTCACTATGGGAACTAGAGGTGGTGTGAACTGATCTACTTGCTCACCATGGGACCTAGAGGTGGTGTGAACCGATCTGCTTGTTCACCATGTGACCCAGTTTAACCCCAGTGTTTCTACTTCCAGACTCCTTTGCCCTGGATGGTTTCTCTCCTCTCTCTCTCCCTCTCTGTCTCTGTCTCTGTCTCTGTCTCTCTCTGTCTCTGTCTCTCTCTGTCTCTCTCTCTATCTATCTATCTATCTCTATCTCTATCTCCTCTCTCCTCTCTCTCCTCTCTCTCTATCTCTATCTCTCTATCTCTCTATCTCTCTCTCCTCTTTCTCCTCTCTCTATATATATCTATCTCTCTATCTCTCTCTCCTCTTTCTCCTCTCTCTCTCTCTCTCTCTCTCTCTCTCTCTCTCTCTCTCTCTCTCTCTCTCTCTCTCTCTCTGTCTCAGTGGTTCTGAGACTTCAATGTGACTGAAAACCACCCAGGAAGCTTTAAGTTGTGGATTTCTAAGGCTAATCCAAATATCCAGAAGTGGGGCCAGGGAACTTGCATATTTAATCAATCTCACTACAGATGCAGAGAGTCACAAGACCCACACGGGAAGACAGACTTCTCTAAATCATGGCGGTATTTCACTCCCAGAAGCTGGCATCTAAATGTGGACCAGGGGAATATTCTGATTTACAAGAAGGGCAGATTTTTACTGGCAAATGAATTTGCATCCAGTTACTTTATATGCTGTTTGCTGCTAACGGATTGTAGGCAGATGCACTCAAGCCATATTTCAGCCTGTCCCTGAGATGTCCATGCAGATGAAATACCAAATATGACTTTCAACCCGTAATGGGAGTCATTGTAGAATTAGCTGGATTAGTTTTGGCAAGGCCACACCATCAGACCAAGTTTCAAACTTCCTGACTCAACTGGGCTCCCGCCCTAATCGCTGGGCACAGGGAAATGACAGTGGCGAGGCAAAAAGAACACTTGCTTCCCAGCATGTGGGCACCCAAAACCCAAAATGCCAGGCTCAGCATTTGCGTCTTCACGTCCTTGTTTCCTGGAAGAGAAGCTGAGACCAACACCCCACCACAAATACTCTAGTCAACCGCCAACAAGGATCTCAGAGACAGTCACGTCTAAAACATAGCATGTGTCCACAGTCACAGCCGTGCCCCGCATTCAGAGAGACAGCAACCTTACCAAGCCCTGCGCCCTCTGCAGAAGTACTTGTGGTTTTAACTGTGAACAAGCTTCAGCCTAGAGAAGGCTGCTTATCGAGTCTCATCTGCAAACAGTTATTGCCTGGTTGTTGGCAAACCATGAGGAGAGTGTGTGCGGCAGGGTAAGGGGTACCCCCTCTCCCATCTGCCCCATGTTCAGTCCATCAATAAGCAGGTATTGGTGGATCCCTGATAGGTTGCTAAGGGAGGAGAGATCGTTAGATACAACATCAATTTTGATGTGTTGTGGACTTCTGGTTGTTTGTCCCATGACTCAGTTTACCCTACTGAGATTGGCAGCTCTGAGAAATTCATCAAACTTCTTATTCTTTTGACATGGGGTCTCACTGTGCAGCCCTGGCTGGCCTGGAACTATCTATGTGGACCAGTCTGGCCTTGGACTCACAGAAATCAGCCTGCCTCTGCCTCCTAAGTGCTAGGATTAAAGGCGCACACCACCACTCCCAGCTTCCTCAAATATTTTCTTAAATAAGCAGATAGCAGGCACAACAAGCCTAGAGCATTTGACTGGGTCTTACTTCTGAATGAGTTCTTTGCGTTTCTGAGCCAGGTATTTCTTCTTCAAAGTCACCAGTTCATTGCCAAGTCTCTCGATCTCGTACTTGTACTCCTGGCTCTGGGACTCGTACATATTCAACTCTGATGACAGAACCTGACAGGCAAGCAAAGCAGCATTAGTGAAGGGTGTACAGGGACATCTGTTTTAACCTGCTAACAGTCATCCCAGGGGCTAAAGGTGCAGACCATTGTCCAGGGTTAATAGTTCAACGGCACACTTCCACAGGCTAGGGCCCGTACGTGGATATGAATTGGGCTGAGGACCACTGACTCGTGATCAAGTGACACACAGAAATGAAATATCATGCCATACTTAAAAGGAGAGCTAGCAGCAACATTCAAATGGGTCCAGATGAATGGTGTAGTGTGTTTCAGGGAATATTATGAGTGGAGACAGAAATACTCCCAGACACACCGTCTAGGATAGCTCTTAGCCCTTTAAAATATATTCAAAAGAAAATACCACTAGGGAGTGAGATTCTGAGGATTACGGTAAGAGTCCTTTTGAAAGCATCTCCCCACCACCAACAAGTAGACTTTCAATTTATGTGTTTGCCAGGGTGGCTGTTCTGCTAAATGTCTATCATCCTTTTCATTGCATTCTCCGGGACTATTCCCAGGCTCACTCTGTGTCTCAGCAGTGGGACACTTTAGCTCTTAGAAGCAGGGAGCATGGGCCTTAATGTTCAATGCAAGATCTTAATGCAAGAGAGAGGCTGTAATAGGAAGCCCGGCCCCCACCTCTCTCCATGGCTGGATTCAGTGAGTGCTAAGAGGTATGAGCCACACTAGAGCAGGGATGTACTCGTCTAAACAGGGCATAAAGCATGGCCATACTCGGGTGTGCTCCCTTCCAGAATCCAGGCAAGAAAAAGCAGCCCATTGTTCTAAGGGGCATGCAGTCATTGTTTTAAAGGTATTCATAAAAGTGAGATGATCATTTTGCCTCTTTATTTGCTTCTGAACTCCTTCCTCTTAATTGTTGTGAATATGATTATGGCCATGTTGGCTGCACTGAAGAACATGATTTTCATGTTGAAAGAAAACCTGTCTCCATGGTTTGGTTCTTGGGAACAAAGACCCTGTTTTGATAATGGCATTGCTCTGTGGGACTTGCTCTGAATAACCCTGGTCCCTCTGCTGCAAGGTGCTGCCTTTTATTCTGAGCCGAAGACAAGGGTTTCCTGAGGTAAAGGACTGCTGTAATATACCACTCCTTGGGGAGCCATTGCGGACTATCCAGAGCCAACTGTGGAGAAGACAAAGGAGGCGTATACTTTTCTAATTTATACTCACCCTGAGAATACAAGAAGAAAAATATTTTGTTGCTTGAAATATTCAATTGTTTCAAGAAACAAAAGTAATCAAAACCGTGTGCCTTTTGCAAAATTCAAATTATGTCTCTGGGTCCTCACATGAAATGAGCTCTCACAGTCATTTGAAAATTAATATTTTAATTAGATTGGCTTCATCTGTCCTTTTTACCTAAAGGACACAACATTATAACATCTTGTTTATGCAAAGATTAAGCCTACATTAATAGGGCGTCACCTATTTTATCCCCAATAGGAGATACGGATTATTACCTTCATGGGGCAGGTAAATGCCAGAAGTTAGCTGAACTGCACACAACTCCACAGATGTGTGTGAGCACAAAGCTTCTCTGGTATTCTAAGAGTTGTGATTGCTCGCTCAGGAGATAAGGTTGAAAATACGGTCTGAAGATATACAGTGCTTGAGAAAGCTTTCAAGAGGCACACAGAATAGGAAAATACTCCATGTCTCCAACTGAGGCTTTTGTGTCACTTGGAAGGGAGTTTTGCCAACAAAAATTTTGCACGGTTTTATCTGCCTTTCATGACTGTTTATGTGATAAGTGGACACAAAGCAAGGCCCCAGGGACCGGCTTGTGCTTCACAAACATTTATTGTGGGTGGAAAGGAGTAGCAGAAAGCTGCTTTGGTGTAGTGGTGTGCTTCGAGTTGGCAATGGCGTTTAATGTTCTTTTCCACCATCTGGGCTGTCTAAATCGTTCTGTGACCTCCCTCCATTACGCTGTCACCGTCCTTCCTCAGCTCCTTCCTTCATGCTCATTCTCCTCCTTTTGAGATCATTAGAGTCTAAAGAACTCTGAGGAACGCTGACTTGGGAGGAGCTCGACTCACGGGGCAGCCCAGGAGTCCCCTGGAGGCAGCTGTCCTAAGGAGGGAGAGCAGGGCTTGGCGCTTACTTTCAGCTGCTTGGTCCGCTCCCGCAGTGTGTGCCGGTAGATCTGCAGCTGCTCTGCAGCCTCCGGGCCAGGCTGCCGGGCCAAGATGTGCTTCAGTTCCACATACAGCTTCTCCTTTTCCTGGGGAAAGCAGAACCGGGAGCAGAGATTAAACAGTCCGTCCAAACAAGGGGAGGGACTTTCCCCACGGGGCCCGTGGTTCAGGAACCTTCGAAGCCACTTGGCAGTTGTACACTGATGGCATTCACTCTGAAGCTGTCATACCAGCACCTGTCACAGACCTAGAATGTGCCCAACACTTGGAGTCACGTGACAAGGAGCAAGACAAACAAGATGTCCGTCTCTATCTAGACATATGATCACAGGGCAGTGTTATAGGGTCTAGTGACTACCAGAGGAGGTGGGAGAAGGCTTGGGAAAATATCATTTGAACGTCCTCTCTAAACATGAGTAGACACTTTCCCCATACAAAAAGAGAAGAGATTATTTTTAGGCCAAAATCCCATGGTAGAACCGGGTGTGGCTTTAAGAGTTCATGTGGTCTCAGAAGGAGTTACCTCACAACAGTAAGTCTGGGGGACAAGTCAGGAAGAAGAGAGAAGACCCAGATCCTAGAAAGTCTAAGCTGCATTGGGAAGCACATCTTTGGGTAGTTGGGAGCCAGGAATGAGCATGCCTGGGCTGTCTTCAGAGGGAAAGAGCAGCAGAAAGAGAAACAGACCCGGGGCCTTGGGGCAGACAGAAGACAGGGAAAGCTGAATCTCAGGTACCTTAGGAGAAAGCACAGATAGATAAGAAGATATTGCTGGGATGGATCCGTGGGCTTTGGTGAGTGATCCAACAAGTGTGGCAGGCAGGAACCCAATGACTTTTGAGTCTTTGGTGTCTGCCCCTGCATGGGGGAAGGGAGGGTCATGTGATGGAGGGAGCAGAGCGAGGCTGGAAGAGGAATAGATGTCTCAGAGCTACTAAGCAGACAGGCTGATCACACTGAGCCTGGACCATGAGGCTGAAAATACAGCCCAGAATTGGGAAGCCAAGGGCAAGCTGGACCAGAGCACCCAGCTCCCTGAGATAACTGGGATACATGGGTAGGCGTGGAACAGAGCAAGAGAGAAAAAACTGAAGGAGAACAACTCAGAGCCCCTCAAAGCCAAACAAAGCAGATACCTTAGAAATAGAAGAGATTGTGAGTAGTCATCAAATGAGACCAAGAGAAGAAACCAGAGAACCTCGAACAAACCTGAGGCAAACTGAAGTCAGCCACGGGCTGACCTCGCTCGGGCTGGCTGCAGTGACATGGGGAACCAACAGTAACCCATGTGGAAGACAGTACCTCAAGAAACGTGAGGATGTGGGGAGAGAGGAGATAAGGAAGTGGCTCACGGGATGGGTGGAAATCCCAGGAAAATGAGGGCAAGCATATTTACAGGACTAAGAGAAAGGCGTTTCCAGGAAGGAAAACTGCACCAGCTTTTCACAGCTTTATTCAACACTACACAGTAGGGAATTCTCATTGGGAGCCTAGAGCTGAATCACTGATGATGTGTTTTCAGGTCCTTAAACTAGAGGTGTTGCACTTGAACACAGTGTGTTTGCGGTATCATGTCCCAGTTCCAGATGTTCATGTGCATAGAGTTGGGGAAACAGAACAAGCACTACTGAAGGCTTGTGTGTGCTCATCAGCTGCCGAGCACTGATTTCCTGGAGGTCATTGTGCTAAAGGGAAAACCATGATAAGTACAAGCCCTCGTGTTAAATGAAACATCCAGTCAACTGGAAACTGATTTCCACCTAGAGCTATGCAACCTTGCTATTGCTATCCAATGATCTATTTTTACCGGAGCACGCAAAATCCATTTTTAAAATAGTAAAAAATCCATTATCATGGCATCGCTACCATTTAGTTAGGTTTTTCCTTTCTGCTGGTCAAATTTGAGAAATTTTATTATAAAAATATAGTTCCATCTACAGACTAGTGTTTGCGGCTTCAAAATTCAGTGAATGGAATTAAGCATCTCAATAAACACATACACCAAACCACCCAAAAGATGCCTTGTAAGACATTGTTCCAGAAACAACAAGGAAACCCTGAAGCCCATATTAAGGAGAAGACAGACAAATAGAATTAGAGAGGGGTGATTTTCCTTTGTCATATAACCCTCCTGTCACACCTTCCAATAGAGTCTTCGCAGTAAATAGATACAGCAAGCAAAGAGAACGGCGTCAGGCAGTGAGTTTATTTCCTATAGCCTCTTAACACCTTCTCTGTTGGAAAAATAACACTTCTGACAAGGCTCCAAGATTCAATTTGGAGAGGCTGAGACCTATGTGGAGAAGCCCATGAAACTGTTTTGTTCATTTCTTTCAGCTCACCTCGCTTTCTTCCAGACACACAGAGGGTTGAAAAGTAAAGAACCCCACGATGATGAAGAGGAAGCAATCTGGTTCAGGAGAGAATGATGTCTTGGCTGAAAAGATCTTCTGACTCCAAGGACCATGAACTATTTCCCATGTGTAATGTTTTTCAATTACTCGTGCTCGGCTGGGAGTCAAGAGACAGAGAAGGAAGTTTGGAGGAAGCAAATGCTGTCACTTCACCTCAAAGGAGGAAATGTCAGAGCCAATGGGGATTAATAATGTCCAAAGTCTCTCCCCAAGCATATAGCTATGCTACCCAGGAGTCACATTCTCTGGACTCAGGGGGCTTCGAGACACACTATTGCATGGAGAGGGCAGGGAATTGGGGTCAAACTAGGCTACAAAATTCCAGAAGACTTCTCAGTAACTTCAATAAAAGAATCAATCAAGCCAGAAGGTAAATCAGGTTCAAAGCCATCACAAAATAAATGTCTAGGGAAAAGATGACTCAATCACTCCGTCTCCTCTCCTGCACTGTCTGAGTGGGTCCTGCCTTTGTTCCCATCTTTTGATGCAGAGTGAACAACACCGATTTCCACCACATCTGGCTTTGTTTCTCAGAGCTATAAAATGAGTCATAATGGATTTGTCCTAAAGAATGGCTGAGCAGGAGCTAGAGAGATGGATCAATGCTTAAGAGCACTTCTGGCAGAGGACTCAGCTTCTGCACTCACGTGCCTGCTTACAACCAATCAGTCTCAGGGAGTCCAGCGCCCTCTTCTGGACTCTACTGGCATCAGCCATACTTGCACAGGGCACCTACACACACACACATACACACACACACACACACACACACACACACACACACACACACACACACACACACACACACACACACACTGGCCAAAATTCATACACATAGTGTGAAAATAAATCTTAAAAAAGAAAGAAAATGGAAAAGAAAACGAAAAGGAACCAAACAACTGAACAGCGAGGGGCCCAGAGGTGTGGAGAGAAGTGAGGGAACTTCCAGTAAAACCTACGATTCAAAACTGGAGTTCTGAGAATTAAATCACCCAAGAGAAGTGATACATATGTGTGTTTTCGGAGGGCGGAAGAAACGCCAAAGGAAACTCAGGTGCGGACACAGAGGGAAGCAGGAAGTGTGTGACCATGGTGGGTAGTGGTACGGGGGTACTGACTACCGGGTTTCAGTTTATGTGGATTTGGGTCTATACTTACAGAGGAAAACCTGACTGGTGAAACTAGTGATGTCTGATCATCATTAACAGTCTAGCCATGTGTATCATACAAATTTGTATTTGGGGAGAATGTGCTGGTAATTTAGATAGATATGGGAAGTTTGATGGATTGACAGTCTTAAGCACGATTGTCTTCCAATTTATTTCTCTCCTAACCCTCTACAAGGTCCAACCAAGCTCTTCAAACATTGTGCAATGGTGTGTATAATAACCCCATTTAGAGACAAAGCATGCAATTCTATTATAAAGAAAATCTATCTTATGCAACAGAGACTCATTAGCTGTCCGATGTGTATTGTCTCCAGAAGCCAGCAGTAGCAGAACCCAGCTGTCTCATAATACATAGCCTGTCCCTCTTCATTAAGCCACATCCATTTCTCTTTAAACCCAGTCAATTAATTTGTCACTTGGTTAGCAGCTCCGTATGTCAATGAAACATCATAAGAAAAATCATAAATACTTTATTTCCTCTCCAACAAATGGTTGCGTCTGTAGGTTTTCGTTTCTTATTTATTCAGAGTTTTTATAGTGTGCATCAACATTACTTGGCAGTGTGCTTTAGTCTTTAAGTTATTTTATGAACAGCCATACTGGAATAAAGCTAGACTATTCATACTAAAAGACTAGCTTCCTCTTTGACTGAGCTAATCTTGAGAGTAACCACACTATGGCCATGCTAGAACTGATAGTCCACCCCTTCTGTGGGAGAGATCGTTGGGCATGATAATAAAATATCGGGCTGCCAGAGGCTCCACCAAGTTACAGTGGATAACTGAGCAGTGTATTGTCTAGATTTGCTAGGTGCACTGTTAAGAAATAATAAAGGCCAGGAAGACAGCTCAGCAATTCCCAGAGTGGGTGGGGCAGCCCATCTGTAATTTTAGCACTGGGAAAGCGGACACGGGAAATCTTGCATGCGATGGCTCACTAGACTGTCACCAGGGAGCGCTGGGTTCAACTGATAGACTCTGCCTCAATGAACGGAGTGGAGAGTGATCTAGGAAGACCCCCAACTTCAGCCTAGGCACTTCACAGGAGTGTCCATATATATCTACATATGCTGTACACACGTGTGCACCCGCATACATTCAAACATGCACACACACAAGATTACACAGTACATAGATACACATGAAGAAGAAAAGGATTGAAAAAAAATTAACTGCACTACTAACTTCAAACAATGCTGTCATTACTTGGTGGCAGTCCACAACCTCCGCTGCCGACTCCAGACAAGCACTCACTCAGACCTCAGGTGTGTGTAGTTTACCTGACAGTGAGTTAAAAATCTGCATTGGGAACAGTGTGTGCTAATGAGAGTGAGTGCTGTAGGAGCGACGATTCAGAGGAAAGGTCGAGTTGCTCATGGCACTCCTTTACCTCCCCAGCCGTGGTTTTTTGATCACTGTTTATAGTCTCTGTCTTTTGCTTTGCATCTTTGGCTGGAAACAGAAGGTAGTTCACATTCAACACGCGCCTCAGTGCCTCTTCTTCCTCGGCTCGCCTACTCGAAGCAGTAACCGACTGAGAGGAACTAATTTATTCTGTTTTCATGCCAGTCTGTGCTTGGCAAAGGCCTGCTTACCCTGAAACCATCCACTTGCCTGGGCAAGAGTTGGGGATATTTGCCTCTCCTCCCCCCTCCCCACCCCCACCCCACCTCAGTGAACTAGCTGATGCACAGGAAGCAGGCAGCTTTCCTCCTGGCTAAAGAGGCACACTGATCTACCCCACCAGGGCAAAACCCACCCTTGTGGACTCTTTAGTATCAAATCCTCCAAAGACAGATGTGTGTGGTCTCCTCTTTATTCTAGGCTTACCTGGCAAATTGAAAATACAGTGAATTAAGAAATAAAAATCCTACAGCCACTACTTCTAAAAATACCTCTTACACAGAATACACAGACAGAGACATGCTGATTTTCTGTATGCTAACGGGCATCATTTATGGTCCTAACTCCCACACTTGAACTTTGTGAACCTGAGGACAAAGCTGTGACAAAGCTCTCTGAGTTCTTCACACCTACTTTCGTGTCCCACTCATTTGGGGTGCTCAGTAATTTTGCCAACTGCAATTATAGCGGTAACTCTCTGTGCAGCCCATATTTTACAGTATTCTTCAACAGAGGTTCAGCTGTATTTGTCCTGAGAATAACATCTTCCAGTAAGTGGAGCTTGCACACTGCATACGCATGCTGATGCTGTGAGGCTCAGTACTGTGAACTCAGTTTTTTCATTGTGTCTGCCTGTGCATGGCTCAGGAAATTACTTGATGGGCAATCTTGATCTCCTCATTGAACGTTTTCGGAGGTTTTTAATAGTTCTGTTTCAGACATATTTTTGAAATTCATATGACTTGTAAATGTATTCAAATTAATTGTCTCTGACAACACTACTTGAATGTGCATGTGCACACTGATCATATCAGTATGAAAATGCAAGGGTAGGTCTTAAGCTGCTTTCCTCAATTAAGTAATGTGTTGACTTTTTCACAATGCTCTTAAACACAGAAATCCTGATCACATAAATAACTCTTTTCATAATTAAAAGAAAAACACATTTTTTTGCCTCTTGTTTTCTTAGTTTCAGTTATTTCTCCATTTCCCTCACACTCATTCACAATTCTTAATAAGGTACAAAGTTAGAATTAATTTTAAAACAAATTACTTCCCCCCCCCCATATGAAGGCAAGTCCAGAACATTGCCTAATGTATCCGAAAATGCCTGTTTTCATTAGTAGGAAAATGAATTAGAAACTCTGTAAACATATTACATTTCTGCATGGCTTTGGAAAAGGAAAAATAATGCTGGTGTCTGGAGGCTTTCTTGTTTATTGGCTTTATAAGGAAGATGTCGGCAAAACTGAACCCTGGGCCTCTCTTGTTTATGATGTCATGTAGTGGCAAAGGCCCCTGGAGGAAGTACAAGATGCTAGAATTGGATATGAAACGGAATTACACAGCCTCACTCCCTGTGAGCAGAAAACTAGTCTGTTACATCTCAGGTCTCAGCTTTAGATGTGGATGATTACGTGTCTTACGAAGCATTTGAGAAATTTGCATGCTCTGACCTTCACTGTGTTTATAACAATTGGAAAAATGTTTCTGATAAAACCAACACGAATTTTCAAGAGGGATCTCTTTGTAAAGGATTTTATTTACAAAACACAAACAAATGTTTGTGAACTTCTGCACACAGTAGCTAGTCCCCTAGACCAGCCTGCCCTTCGTTGGCTGCGGCCGTTTGCCCGAGTCCCCTTTGAGCCTTACTTAGCAGTTGTTATGAGGAATTTGCTACTATTAAAGCATGATAGTGTTGACTTTTCTTAAAACCATTAAGAAAATAAATCCAGAAAAATACAAGGCAAGTAAGTATTTATCTATGCAAGACTCACACAGAGGTACCAAAGTCTGAAACGGAAGTTTGCCATCCAGTAAAGGAAAATCAAACAGCTCATTGTAAAGATTAAGGTATGCCAGGTCCCCAAAGACATGGAAGGTGTAAGTGCAGTGCATGGACAGGTTTGGCAGCAGAGGTGACATCTAGTTGGTGGGCCACAGGAGAAAGACCAGGCATGTCTTGTATATTAGTAGCCATAATAACAGAAGTAATAAGAACATTTGCATTTATGGGCCAGAAAACACCTTTGCTATCAAAGAAAAGATTTAATAGATAAAGCCCTTTGAAGTCAGTCCATTTGAAATGTGTCCATTGTCTCCTAGGGAATTGTTTCTAAAATGTACCCAAATGCTATGCAGAATTTGACACAGGGAAGATAGTTGTTACTGATGCTCTTGTTAGACTGATGGCATCCAAGCTCATCATCCTCCATAAATGGTGCCCACTGTTCACCATCTTAATCAATCATTTTTGTTTGTTTGCTGCTTGTCCCCTTGCTTGCTTGCTTGCTTGCTTGCTTTTTGATGGTAATATCTCAGGTGGTGCCTCCTCCTCTTGGGAATTTTGTTCCTATAAATCTTGGTATCAAGAAGAGAATTACTGGGTCCCAATCCTCATAGCTGGACCACTGGGTTCTAAAGACAAAGTAATAGAAAAGGGGCAGGGGGAATCAAAAGGGGTTCATGGATGAGGGTCAGATCACCAGGAGGATGAGAACAGTTCAGTCCCAAGCCCTGGGATCTTTTTTAATAGTTCTCAGTTTTCCAGGGTGGGGAACATTTTAGCAGACTCATCTCATTTTTTGGTTGTTCTTGCTTGTCTGAAAATTTCATACATTCAGGTTGCTGTCGGCACTTGATGGCATTTGGGAGAAGACTCAGTCTTCTTTAGGGAAGTGGCCCCCACCCATGCTTCAGTAGGCTCTGCAGCTATGACCGAACTGGCTGCACTGAGGGGACTCCATGGGTTTAAAAATAAAAAAAATAAAAAAAAAAAAACATATGAAGTTGGGAAGGAAAGATAGCTGAGGGGCAAGGGAAAAGTAGAAAGAGAGAAAGTGTGGCGTGTTTGATCATGTGGATTGTGTTTTAATTCAACTTAATTGACTGTTCTAGAGATTTCCCCTGGGGGCTTTACAGATGACTGTGGTTAAGAGCATTTGCTGTTCCAGAGGACCCAAATTTGGATCCCAGCACCGGTAAAAGATGGCTCACAACTGACTTGTAACTCCAGTTCTGGGAGATCCAACACTGTCTTCTGGCCTCCAAGGGTACACACACACACACACACACACACACACACACACACACACAAGCCCTTAAGATACACAGTGGAACTGTTGGGGGTTTGCTTTACTCTTTTTTAAAGGGATAAAACAGGTATTTGAAGCTATGCACTAAAACAATCTCCTTGTTCAGCACACAGAGACAAGAAGCAGCTAACGGGGAAAAAAATTGTTTAAAATAAGTCACGGCCAGGCTGTGGCGGCACACACCTTTAATTTCCAGCACTCGGGAGGCAGAGCCAGCTGGATCTCTGTGAGTACGAGGCCAGCCTGATCTACAGAGTGAGATCTAGGACAGCCAGACCTACACAGAAAAACCCCATCTCATAAAACCAAAATAACAATAACAATAATTTTTGATGAGATTTGTTTCTCCTGTAAAATTGAACTAAAATTTATTTTTAAAACTGCCTCATAACTGTTAGATTAAAGAATTTATACTTTAACTATAGCAATGTATGACTTGGAACAAATAATTAAGAAATTTACTAATAGTCATAGTTATAATAATCAATGAACCATGAACTTATCAGATTTGTATTATTTTAAGCTATTAGATATTTGTAGCAATTTCTGTGAACCTATAGATAACTAATATGGACATCTTCACTTTTATCCCTAAAATGGTACCTTCATATGGTTGATATGGACATCTTCACTTATGGTTGTAGATATGGACATCTTCACTTTCCCACGAGTACCTTCTACAATGGTGTAGATATGACATCTTCTTTATTATTTTCAAGCTTTATTTCCCCATATAAATGTTGCTTTTTTTTGTTTCTTCTTCTAGCCTCACAGTACGAGACAGGAGAGCGGTGGGCGTCTCTAAGGACGTGCAGGTGATTCTGTCCTCAATTACAAGCAGCAGGAAGCCATTGAGAAATGTCTCTTCAGCTGCCATTTCCCTCTTCTACTACAGAGTGGCTTTTCACTATTGATCTGTAATTGTTCATATATGCCGGAGAGATAAATTTTATGCCTTAACTTCCTTTATGATTTCCCTGAAGGAACAGACGGTCTTAATTTCAGTGTAGTAAGATTTAGCTATAATTTCTTTTATGGTTAATGCTTTTCGTGTTTCATTTAAGTACTCTGGCCGAGTGTTTTGAAAAGATTTCTTTCAGCAGAAATATTCAAAGGCTTCATTAATTCCTTGCAAATCTCTTTCCAGCTCCTGGATCTTCAACATTCTCTTCCATCCACACTTCTGCTTTGTTTAATCTGTTCTCTTCCTACCGGATCCTGGCTTGTCATTGACTTTGAATATGAGTCTAACATTTTCCTGGCGACACCTATGTTGGCATCATGGCACATGACATCTAATGTAAAGATTATAATTTTACAGCTGGGTGACAGCGGCACACACCTTTAATGCCAGCACTCAGGAGGCAGAGCCAGGCGGATCTCTGTGAGTTCGAGGCCAACCTGGTCTACAGAGTTAGGTCCAGGACAGGCACCAAAACTACACAGAGAAACCCTGTCTCAAACCCACCCCACCCCCCAAAAAAATTATAATTTTACCTTCAACTGCTTTGCATTGTTTTTTCATTGTACTGTTGGATTGTAATGTGAGTGCATAATCCCACTGAATGACAGATATCAATGCTGTGAGACAGGTGAGCAGGGATCGGGCTAACAGAAAGCTTGTTAGTGACTGTAAGTCATGGCATACTCAATTCCCTGAACAATATCACAATTTGAGGAGACTGGGCAAAGCATGCTAGGGGAGAAAAATGGTAAGAGAAGCCAATCCACCCCTCACACAGAACCGGTATCATAGCATGCCAGGTGCAGCGTACACTCAGCGTGTGCTATTTTACAAACTAGACATTGTGTTCCAGATGAGGAGGAGGATGCTAAGAAGAGTGATGCCTTTCCAAAGTGAAACTAGTGAGCAGTGGAGTCAAGCTTGGAACTGAGTGGCTCCAAATCCAAACAGAGTGGTTCAGATTGGGATTAAAAAAAAATGTGTATTTTCCTTGTTCTCAGCCACTCCATGGAAAAGGAGAACAATTAAAAGCAAGGCATGAACAGGAGTGAGAACATGAGAATTTAAGAGCATCCAGGGAACAGTCCAAGGTGGCTCAAGCCAGTGGGTATGCAAGAAGGGCTGTAACTGCTTGCTAGACTAGAAAGGAGGACTGCATGTGTCTCTAAGGACACAGGACGAGTCTATCAATTCTAGGCAGTAGGTAGCTATAGTGGTTTCTTGGTATTAACATTATCCTTATATTAACAACATGATATATTATCTCTGTACTGCTCTGATGAGTTATTTATATCGTGAAACATACATAAGTCGGGGCATTTCAAAGCCTGAGATTAAAGTGCATACACATATTGTATAGATGTTCTAGTATTTTCTTCTAATGTAGAGTGGGTTGTCTCAGGTGCTCTCAGATCACAGAGTGGATCTGAATGAAGACAATGCCTAGTGAGGGCGGAGAGAACAAAGAAAAGGCTGGAGACAGATGCAAGAGCGCATGTAAACGGAACTGAGGTGGTCAGCAACTGGTTGGAATGGAGGGAGGATGGGGGAGCCAAAGTGGTTCTTGCATTTGAAGGTATGGAGCTTAGAAAAGCCGCCACCCCACAAATGTTCACAGCAGGCCAGGGAGGAAGCAGTGCCAGCAGAAGAGGGTATCCGGGCAGAAAGAATCAACAGAACATCCTCACAACATGCAAGTACCCAAGTACCGAGAAATCTGAGAGCAGGATGCAGAAGAGTCTACAGAAAACATTTTGGCTTTCACCCTCATAAAGGTGGTCCTGAAGACTTAACAGGGAATGAGATCTTTCAGGGTAAAAGCAGCGTAGCTGGAGTTTTCTCTCCGGGTCCCACCAAGCCCTGGCAGTCCGACAGCCTACTTATAAAATAAACACACAGACGCTTCTGTTATTTAAACTGTTTGGCCTGATGGCTCAGGCTTCTAGCTAGCAGTTCATATATCTTAAATTAACCCATTTCTATTAGTCTACAAGTTGCCACATGGCTCATGGCTTACCGGTACCTTACATCTCACTTATCATGGCAGCAGCTGGCAGCGTCTCTCTGCCTCAGCCTTCCACCTCCTAGAATTCTCCTTGTCCCGCCTCCCCTATCCTTCCTGCCTGGCTACTGGCCAATCAGAGTTTTACTTATTGACAACATACAGGACATCCCACAGCAAAGCAGTGTTCAAGAATATGACCTGGATAATGGTCACTGCTGGAGAACAGGACAAGAAGGGACAAAAGGCTAAGGAAGAAGAGAGAAGAGGAGTTAGATAGGGAGGGGAACCTGCCAGCTTCTGAGAAAAGGGAGAAGGCGCATGTAAAGGAAGTGGATAGCTTCAAATTCAGTGAGCCTTGGGGGACTAGAGAAGCAGCTGTACTCCATTTATTTACACATTCAATCACTCTGCCACTCACACAGACTTGTGCTGCCCCCGGCACTGGGCTACACACCAGCATTATCATCTCTGCAGCCGTAGCTACCCTCAAAGTTACCAGCCATCATTTATTAAACAACTGTTCCATGCCAGTCCCATTTTTTTCCTTTTACAAATGGTATCCATCCCTTTTAATGATTCTACAATTCACCATCTTCACCTTACTGATGAGGAGATGTGACCTGAACAAGATCACTCATCCCAGAGCTGTGAAGAAAACCCAGTTCCCAGAGACCATATTCCTTCTGTGAATCAAGGAATTTGGAGTCTAATGGTGGAAAAAGATAAACAACTCCAGAGTTTGCTGAGACAAGGGAAGTTCTTGGCAATAACAAACAGGCCTTAAAAAAAAAAAAAAAAAAAAACAGATACAGGACATCTCTGAACAGAAAAGTTACCTAGCCTTTCATCACCCATAATACTCTGTCACATTCCAAGAGCGCAAGGGATCCATTTCAAAGGTCCCCTGGCTAAAACCACACATCCCTTTCCCCCTGAATCAATCTCTCTAAAACTTGTTTTTTGGTGATTTGTACAGGAGTAAGATAAGCCAGGCCACACATGTGTTGTTGGGTTCCAGGGAGTCAGGTGATACATTTCATTCAAACTCAGATTCTTTGGTCCTAAAAGCGTATTCCTCTGGCCTGCTAACTTCTCTAACTTAGAAGTATACCCCTAGACCTCCAACACCCTCCTCTCTGAAGTCGGGAGTCAAGAGTTATCCCAGGCAGTGAGCTCCACCCTGAGATGTACCTGAAGTAGGAAACACGATGGGAATTCCGGAACTATGGTTCATTTGACCTATGATATGAATGATCCCCTGGGGATTAATAAAAGAGAAGCTGATGCCAAATACTTAAGAAAGAGTAATTATGATAACAGCTAGGCGTTACTTAGCACATGCCATAAGCTCGGGAGAAACCACTTATCCATGTATCTCTCTCACATCTATTTCACTTTGTCATTGAGAAAATAGGGAGTTACTGAGTCTAAGCCATGGGTCCAAGACCACACACCTACAAAGTACAAAGTAAAGACTTGAACCCAGGACACTGATTTGCTTTGGGGCAGAAGGTTATTGAGAATTGAATCCAGAGCCTCATACTTGCTAGACAACTACTCTATCACTGAGCTACATCATCAAATTCTTTTTTAAAATTATTACCTCTTTTGAGATAGGGCCTCACTCAGTTGAACCTGGAGCTCACTTTATAATATAAACAAGCCTTGAACCTGTCATCCTCCTGCCTCAATCTCCCAAGTAGCTGGGATAACAGGTCTGTATCAGAAGGCCCATCTTTCCTTTGTGATTTTTGCCCCTTTTAGGATACTTAGTGCCATTCCTGCTTCTAGAGAGAAGCTCATCTATCATACAAGGACACTTACCCAGGAATGCCCACCCAAAACTTTTACAATCACAAAGACTGAAAAGGAAATGTCCTAAACTAAATCACATCACTGGAAAGGATGGTTATAGCAGAGATATACAATGAAATTATCTACAGCTTGAAGTGTATCCACATAGATACATCACAGAAATATAATATGAATGGGTATAAAAGGAAATGAATAATAATGTGTGTCATATAAAACCACGTGCAGATGTAAATGTAAAATACATCAAGTACTCCTATCTATTGCTGGTAGGTACATCCATTTGCAGTAAAAGTTCCAAAATATATGGAAGGATCACACATCAAATTCATGATAGTCGTTGTCTGTAGGAAAGGCAAGGAAATGAGGTTTTGAAAGGGAGAAAAGAAGTCTTGACTTAATTTTGAAAATCTATTCAATCTTTTAAAATCAGAAGGAAACATGACACAGTGTTAACATTTGTCATTTTGGGCCCGGCATGGTGGCTCACACCTTTAATCTCAGCACTCAAGAGGTGGAGACAGGCAGATCTCTGTGAGTTTGAGGCCAGCATGGTCTACTTAGAGAGTTCTGGGCGAACTAGGATGGTAGAATGAGACCCTATCTCAATAAAACAAAATTAGGTAAAAATTTTAGGGGGGTTGCAGAGATGGCTCAATGTTAAGTGAGCTTACTGTTTGGCAAATGACCTGAGTTCAGTTCTCAGCACCCAGGAAGCATCTCACAAGTCCTTGGAACTCTAGCTCCAGGAGGGTTCAATGTCATGGCCTCAAAATGCAACTGCATTCACATGCATACACCCACTTACAGACACATACATGCACAGAATTTAAAATAATAAAACAAATCTTTTTTTTTTAATTTGGCATGGATAGAGAATATATGTGTAATGTTTCTCTGTGTATCCAAACCTAAAACAAATACACACATACACAAACACACACACACACACACACACACAGAGAGAGAGAGAGAGAGAGAGAGAGAGAGAGAGAGATCTCCAACCCTAATACTACATACAAATTTACTGTTATTCTTGAAGTTTTGTGATACTTCTGAAAATTTTGTTTGCATATGCAGAAGGAACCTAGCCTAACTTTTTCCAATAATGAATTGCTAACACTGTCTGTGTTTCCTTATCATACCATAGTTATTGGCTTACACCCTTTTCTTCTCCATGAGATTTGCTCACACCATAGTTAAGGAACATTTATGTGCCTTTTGCATCATACAATAAACATAATACTTGGTTCTCATTATTTGTTAAATAAGTAAATGTACAAAGGGTGTGAATGGATAGATAGATAGATAGGTGGCTAAGTGGGTGGATGCATGGATGGGTAGATGGGTGGGAGGGTGGGTGATTGGATAGATGGGTAGATGGATGGTGTATTAGTTTCTTATTGCTATGAATACTCTGACAAATGCAACTTAAGATAGAAAAGATTTAATATGCTTCAAAGTTCCTGATTATAGTCCATCACAGAGGGAATATCATCATGGCAGGAGGTTGGGTGAACTGGCCACATACTATCCTGCTTAGTTCTTATCAATGTAACACAATCTAGAGTTACCTGGGAAGAGGGGCTCTTGACTAAGGAATTGCTTCTATCAGAATTATCTGTGGCTATTCTCTGGGGTACTGTCTTGATTGCTAATTGCTGGAGGAAGACTCAAGCCACACCTGTGCAGGAAGTCTTGCATTCTTTAAAAAAGGTATCTGAGGCTGGGTGTGGTGGTGCACTCCTTAAATCCCAGCATTCAGGAAGCGGTGGCAGGTGAATCTCCTTGAGTTTGAGGCCAGCCTGGTCTACACAGAGAGTTCCAAGACAGCCAGGACTACACAGAGAGACCTTGTCAAAAAAATAGCACGTGAATGTGAGCCAATGAACACAGATTTCCTTCTTGTCCCCTGCTTCAGCTCCTTCCTCCAGGTTCCAGTCTTGAATTCCTGCCTTTGCTTCCCCCAATGATGGACCTGTAGGACAAATAAATCTCTTCCTCCTCACCCCACCCCAAGTTGCATTTGGTCAAAGTTCTATCACAGCAACAAAAAGCAACTAGGATGCATCGCATCCATAACCAGGAACCAAAAACAATGAACATATGTGTGCTGCTCAGCTCCCTTGTACTCACACAGTACAAGACCCAGGCAGGGAATGGTGCTGCCCATGGTGTGTGGTTCTCCTACCACAACTGACATATGATAACCCCCCTGGCATGCTCAGAGGCCCATCCTCCAGGTAATTCTAGATGCTATTGAATTGACAAGTAACACTAGCCATCATGGATGGATGGATGGATGGATGGATGGATGGATGGATGGATGGATGGAAGACTCAAATACTTGACCAAACAACTCTCTCTCTGCCAGTCCTGTGAAGACCCTTATTCAGATTACATCAAACAATCTCAGGAAACCAGAAATAACTTACAGACAAGGTGATGCCTAATTAATGTCCATAAAACAGAACCGTGCTAGTTAGTATGACAGCCACTAGCCACTGGTGGCTATCAAGCACTTGAATTGTACGTGATCTGAACTGATATTCACTGTAAGTCTTAATATACATTCAGATATTACCTACTTTCTGCTCTGTTGCTATGGTACCAGAAAATGATGTAAAATAACATGTTGGTAACTTAAAGTTCATTTTGTGTTGAAGTGGTATTAGTTTGAATAAATTGAGTTAATCAATATACATTATCAAAATCAGTTGCACCCGGTTCTTTCCATACTTCCTCATTGTAGGCACTGGGAGATTTAACATCACAGATCTGACTCACACTATAAATTTATTGGGCAGCTCTGAAATCAAGCAACAATGTTGTCTTACATCTAAAATTATAAAGAAACCCATCCAGTTTTCACATGTGCCTAATTTGAATGCAAACCAACCACCTCTTTATATAAATAATGGCATGAAACTAGATGAAAAAGTATGAGGTCATTATGCCTCACAGCCGACAACTTGGAAAATTAGACCTTGTGCAAATTGTTCCATAAAGCACTTAATAAAATTTTAGGGAAGTGGAAAATTGTGTATTAAGTTCTGTAATGCAAAGTAGATTTGTTTCCAAAAGAACACCATAAGAAGAGGAGGTAGCATAAAAAAACAGCTCCAGATGAGGGGAGTGTTTGTACTCAGGCTTCTGTAGCCCATAGACTGACGATTTCACACACACACAGGTCAAGCGATTTCTGCCATCCTGGGGTTACTTAGTACAAGTCACACACATTAAGACCCACCTGATCCAATCACAGAGCTATCATGGGCAAAGACAGTGACTAACAAGTGTCCCTCAGCAAGGGTCAAGGAGAGGTCTTACCCACCTACTTAAAATTCCCTTTCACTCTTAACACAGCTACTCTCACACCCCCAACTTCAAATGTCCTGGAAATCCCCTTTCATATATGCTTCTCCTCTCTGTTCCCACGATTGTGTATCTTAAAACCCTGGAGGACTGGCTGGCCTGGTCAGTTCTCACAGAGGCTAGCCTAGAGCCATGGCCCTCTCCAGCAGGCAAAGACCAAAAGCTATGCAAATCTGACTTATTATCTAAGGTCCTGTCCAGTCATCCAAGCTGGAGCCTGGAGTGGGAAAGTGAATGATTCTGTGCATAACCTTGGGGTCAGTAAAGGAAGCTCAAAAGACAGGTTTCTATGAATGAGAGTGATGTGTGATGTCTATGTGTACTGGAATCATTTTTGACCGAGGAGGAATTCAAGTTGTGTCAGACCTGGTAGAATGAGGAGTGTTTCACAAGTCAGAGTGACAGGTGCATTAGATATCAAAGAGGGATGGAGACTTCCCCAAGTAGGTGCCATTTGGACACATATCACCTTCACAAACAACGCTCATTGAGAGACCCTTAACAGCAAAGCCATTGTGATGAACCGTTTGCGGGACGGGACTGCTGTGCTCCAAGAGGCACCACTGTATGTTTTTATTATTTTTGCTTTTATCTGGTGGGCAAATTTATTGCATCTCCAGTTCCATAGCCAGCCAAACACCAGTATCATTAATCTGAAAGCTAGCTCAGCAGGGCCCCTTAGAACTCCATGCCCCTCTGGACACTGTCGCCTCCTCTGCTCACTGCGCGGGCCAACACCTGCAGCCCCTCCACCTCCCACTCCACTCAGCCCATTAGCCTCCCAGCTTTCCTGTTCTGTTTCTCCTTCCTCAAGCCCACAGAGCAACACTTCCTAGTGCCCTATGCAACACTTAACTCTCTCACATGGAAGGCACACCACAGCGCCACTTCGTGTGTGTGTGTGTGTGTGTCTGTGTGTGTGTGTGTGTGTCTGTGTATAGGAGTGGGTACATGTACACATACGCACACGTGCCTGCAAAGACCAAAGGTTGTGAAGTGCCTCCTCCATCACTTGCTACCTTTTGTTTTGAGACGGGGTGAACCAATTCTGGAAGGCTAGCTGGATCCTTGCATCTTCACTGCCCAGTGCTGGAATACCTGCACATGTCTCCATGCCCAGCTCTTTAATATGAGCACTGGGGATCCAAACTCAGGTCCCCATGCCTGTGCAGCAGGTACTTTACTGACTGAGTCATCTCTTCTCATGGTTTGTGTTTTGTTTTGTCTCTACCGTGTACATTTATTGAACTTGGTGCTGTGTTTCATAAAGACATTTTCATACAAGTATATAATGTACATTGAGCATGGCTTATTCTGTATTGCGGTTCAGCTCTGCTGCCAAAACCATATTTGTGGTTTTTCTGTTTTTAAGTTTTTGTGCTGGAGTCTTTCTTTCATGACTACATGTCTAGTACAAGATAACGAAGAGCCAAAGTCCACTGCCTCCTTTCTCTCAATGTCTTTTCCCTTCTGAGCCCATGCCAGCAAAGTGTCTATATCCAGCTGTCATCCATAACTGGGCTCTGCAGGGGCATCTGTGGTGACCTTGTGGCCACACCCTGCCTCCATTTTCTTCATTGACCAGTGTCTAGCAGAGATGAGCTGCTGGCTTCTTGGAATCTTCTCCTCTTCCCCTCTCTTTGTCCTCAATGGTGCTGCCTTCTAAAGCCCCATTGCAAATCAGGAGCATTCCATGAAAGACCCAGCAAACCCCCAATGGACTTTACCCTCCTGACTGCTAAAGTAAAGGGTGGCAGGGTTATCTGAGAAAGGGGTGTTTTGAAAAAGGAGCTACAGACTAGAGAGCCTCTAGGTGTGCCCCCCCCCGTGTGTGCTGCATATGAAGCCCCACCCTCAAAGGAGGACCCTGTACTCAGCCACACACAGCCTGCTCCCACCCAGAGTTGTCATTATGGGAAATGCAAAGTTTCTGTAACTCCGAATGTTGCCCATGGGCATGCTTGTCACCCTTCGTCTTCACAAGCCATCAAGGGCCACAAGACAAGGTCTGCTCTTCTTGAGCCACTGGGCCTGGGCTTCCTCTCCCTGTTCCTACCCCCGTGACTTCTGCATTGTGAGAAAAGTTCAAGAGCAAGGTCCAACCTGGACAGACGCTCGCAGACTCGAGGATCCGCACTCCCCGAAGAAGGAACTTCATTTCCAACAATGGACAATAGAACGGTGGTTAGACCGATGTTTTGGGTGTATGTTTAGAAGTTAGTAACTGTCAGCATCAAGTGGGAATGGGAACGGTGGAAATGCTTTACACAACAGAGCTTGCTGGACAAATGTTGATACTTCTACCTTCACCCACCCTGCAGAGCTGTTAAAAAACAAGTGAGACAATCTATGTGAAATTGCTCTGTCAACTGGAAGCACATCTATAATTTTTAATTATTCTGTGATATTTTGCCTGTCGCTAGACCAGGAGTCAGACTGGGGCAAGGCTGGGGAAGATTTAAATATCCGCTAATTCCTTTTGACTCAGAGTTCCTGGAATTGTTTGTAGACTGAAAATTCTAATTAATTTCCATCCTCTCACCTCTTCTCAGACTCTATTATCAACACAGTTAAGTTGCTTATGACTTTCAATTAGGCCACCAGATTTCGGTGTAAGCCCCTACAGCCCTATCTTTGGCCCACAATTTTCTCTTCCAGTCTCCTTCATTTCAATTTCCCAAGGCATTATAAAAATAACTATTTCCCCATAGTCACTTCCTGGCCATCCCATTGTTTTCCTTTGCCTGCCTGTTTTCCAGGAAGTCCTTCAAGTTCCAAACTGATGCGAGAGAAGCGGTGTCTTCTGGACATGACAGGGCTGCCATACTCATGCCCTCACGGGAGGTGTTGCATATGCAACAAGACACACCAAGACCAAGCCAGTCAGCATCCTAGAGCAGAGAGAGGCGTGCTCAAGAGCCCCCTGTGGCTAGCTGGGGAAGCAGAGTCAGGCCCTGGCTGGTTTCCCACTCTCCAGCAGACAGTTCCATGCCCAAAAGTATATGAGCAGCACAAAAGGAATTCAATTGGTTATCAATTTTTAATTGAAAGGACACAAGTTGGATGGGATAGGAAATTGAGGATGGAGTTGGGAGTAGTTGGAGAGGAAGGTAAGGGAAGTGAACCTGATCAAAATACATTGTAGGAAAACCTCAAAGAATTAATATAAATATTTTAAAACAATATCACTTTCACTATTCCAGGTAATATTTAATGGCTGATTTTGGTAAACAAAAACATTAAATCACAAAATAAAAACAAGTCTAATATTATTTTCCAACAATAACATCATTACTTCTTATTAAGAAGGACAGTTATATATCATGAAACCTCAGAAAAATGATTGAGAAGGTATTTATTATGATAGGTTGGTTACCAATGAGCAAGCAGAAACTGAGCATGGTGGATATCCTAATTTCAACTGCCAAGTGGACACACACTACAGTCATCTGAGGAAAGTAAGCCAGCAAGCAGTGCTTTTTCCTGGTTCCTGCCTCCAGGTTCCTGCCTCCAGGTTCCTGCTCTGACTTTCCTCAGCGAAGGACTGTCACTTGGAATTATAAAACAAATTAAACTCTTTTCTCCCATGAGTTTCTTTTGGTCAGAGTCTTTTATCACAGCCACGAAAGGAAACTAGATCAATAACCTAGGCCTGTGCTCCCAGTAAATGAAAGGCAGAAACACAAGGATTGCTCTGAGTTCCAGGTCAGCCAGAGCCACATAGCAAAATCCTATCTCAAAGGAGATGGAGACATGGCTCAATGGTTAAGAGTGATTGCTGTTCTTCCAGAGAACCTGGGCTTGGCTCCTAGCACACACTTCGGTGACTCACAACCGCCTGTAACTACACAACCCTGTAGCTCCAGGGAATCCAGCACTTCCTTCTGCCTTCCATAGGCATCCACACTCACACACACACACACAACACACACACACACACACACACACTCAAATCTACATGCAGACACACACATACACATAAATAAATACTTTATTTTAAAGACCTTGTCTCAAAAAAGAAAAAAGACGAAGGAATCAATCCTTTTCCAACATGACCATAGTAACCCACTGGAATATGTAATAGGGAAAGATGTGTTCCTCATAGCTACCTATACCTTACCAGAGGTACCATTAGGAATCATTAAATATGTTCAAAGAGGTTTCTGGTTTTTCTGTGATTAAGAAATGGTGGGAGGACTGGAGAGAAGGCTCAGTGGTTCAGAGCCCTGGCTGCTCTTCCAGAGGACCTAAGTAGAACCCCAGCACCTACATGGATGCTCACAACAACTGCCTGTAAGTGCAGTTCAAGGGGATCTGACACCTTCTTTTGGCCTCTATGGACACCAGACATACAGGTGGGTGCATAGACACACATGCAGACAAAACACTCATGCACATAATAATACAAAAGTAGGGGAAAGGGTGTGTGTGTGTGTGTGTGTGTGTGTGTGTGTGTGTGTGTGTGTGTGTGTGTGTGTGCCTCCTGTGTGTGCCATGGGCTTTGTTTCCCTGGTTCATTTATTTTCACTTTCAGCTTCTCTTTACTGGGGTTTAAAGAGCAGTAAGGAGTTTGGGGGAGAGGAGCCAGAGGGGGGCTACGGTCTGGATAAGGGGCTTTCAAGGCAGCTTATCAGCTTTGTCAACTTTATGGTCATCACAGGTCAAGAAGAAAATGGAAACCACCCTTGCTTTTTGTTTCCTGGCCTTTGCAGACAGTCTCTGTCAGTGTTTTCTTCCACACATGGTCCTGTGGAGATCTTGAGTGTCCTCCTGCTCTGCATCCTGGCAACCACCGCTCAGCATCATCTTTGCTGCTTTGGCCACGTTACAACTTTTCCTTAACTATTCCTTCCTCCTTGATCTTGACCTCTGCAACATTTCAGTCTTTCTTCCTCTTCATTTTCTCTGTGTCCCATCCAGAACTAATTAATATCCTACAGAATGTAGGCTAAGAAGGCCAATCAACACTTCTTACACCAGACTACAGGGCTTTCAGCCACAACTCTGTCACTGAGTAGTTATATGGCCTTGAGCATGTTACTAAAATACTCTGGCCTCAGTTTCTTTATTTATAGCACTGGGCTAAAAATAAAATGACTGTAATGATAATTCACACAATAGCTATAATGCAAAGGACCTGTTACAGGAGTGAGCACATGCCACACAAAGGCATTCAAGCTTGTACTATTATCATAAGAGTTGTGGGTATTGTCATGGTGGAGTCCACAGTTCTCTTGCAGATCAAGATTACCAGCATTGCTTGTCTCTAAGACAATATACGGTTACCTATCATATAGCTGGAGGTACATCCCAGCACAAGATAGCCCACTGAAACATACCCCAACACAACAGATCTACACATCCTCTCAGAACTATGACTCCATCTTTTCTCAGCCTGAAAAAAACCTTTGCATTTATTTCCAACTTCATCTCTGTCAAGTAAACTTTACCTCCCTGTGTGTGTGCTTCCATACTGGCTTCTCCACTCAGTCATATCACACCCCTTAACTCTCACAGTCCAACATCTTTGGCTTTGTCCTGAGCACATGAAATTGCCTGACCTACTTTAAGTTAATAATTTGCATGCAAATCAGGCACTGTATTGCTTTTTATAGCGCATAGTTCTAGTAAGGATAAGACCTCAAGTTGGTTCTGATAAAACCAGGACTCAGAACTAAATAAACTTCTACTCTGGCATCATGCTGTGATACATGTGTGGTGGTCCGAAAGAAAATGGCCTCCAAAGAGAGTGGCACTATTAAGAGGCATGGCTTTGTTGGAGTAGGTGTGGTCTTGCTGGAGGGATTGTGTCACTGTGGGGGTGGGTTTTGGGGTCTCATATATGTCAAGCCACACCCAGTGAAACAGACCGCTTCCTGTTGCCTGTGCAAAATGTAGAACTCTCAGCTACCTCTCCAGCACCATGTCTGCCTACATGCCGCCATGCTTCCCACAATGATGATAGTGGACTAAACCTCTGAAACTGTAAGCCATCACCTCAATTAAATGTTTTCCTTTATAAGAGCTGCCATGGTCATGGAGTCTCTTCACAGCAATAGTAAACCCTAACTAAGACAGCATGTTTTTAGGAAATGACTGGAGGAGGCACCATAACACTCAAAGCCCAGCCCAAACACATCTTTTTCATCTTAAGGGATCCAGTTCTTCGCCTCCCATACTCTTATCCCTCTTGTCCAGATGGCTGATGTATACAGCAAACACTTTATTTTTGCTGTCCCAGCAATAACTCTGACCCATAACTAGATACTCATTCTCATTAATATTCAGTATAATGTGAACAGATGTAATCACGATTGCTCACTAAATGGAACCATAAAGTAATGATCTGGGTTTTCACGCACTGCTCTTACACACCAATCTCATTTCTTCCTAGATATACCTCAGGAATCTTTTCAAATAGGCTATAAATTTCTCATAGACAAGGACCGTGTCTCATATTCCTCTGTGTCTCACAAACTTCTGGAGCGAGATAGACACCCCAAAATGCCTTTTGAGTAATAATTAGTCTTCAAAGCAGACTCTCCTATTTGAGGGCCCTGCATATCTTGGAAGATGCACAGGATAAAAATCCCCCATCATCATCTTATGACAGACAGAAAACCAAGTACCCATTCCCAATTGTCAGAAGCTGAAAGCAAACCAGGTTTGATGGCCTCTCTATAATGCTTAATATGCTACATATTTGGCATCTGTTCCAGAAGAGACTGTGTGTCAGGAACTCAGAAAATGGTCTCCTGGGCATATAGGCAGTTCCAAGTCTGTCTCCTCCATTAAATACACCCAGGGTAGGGAATGTGCATCTTTAAATGCATGAAACATGAGCCAGACTTGACACCCATCTATCAGGGCAGCTTTAAGGATAATAAAACCAGAACTGCCATTATAAGGAGAGGGAACTTGATGACCCACTGGAGATTTCTTTCAATCTAAACGATTCTATAAATTCCCCTAAAATCATAAAAAAAAGCAGATTAAGGATTCATGTAGGTACCTGCACTATAAATACAAATTAATTTTTGCTCCAGCTGCAATTTTTCTCATCCCTATGAGAAGCACCTCCATCTCTGAGATATTTTTGGGTGAAATACCAACCAACAGAGGAGCTGAAGACAGTTAGGACTCCCCCAGGTCCTTGTAGGCAACTATTTTCTTCTAATTTCCCAAATAAATCTGTATCTTGAAATAAACTGAATTGAATCTTGCTGCTGTCCAAAAACATTTATCAAGGAAAATCTGTTTTGTTTGGGGAGTAAGATATAATTGTACACAAATTCAATAAGAAGCTAAACACTCCACTGAGGAACTCATTCCTGAAAATGTCTGGACTCTGAGTAATCCATTTATTCCCTTTTTCAGTCACTGGTCATATTGTTGTTATTTGTTTTTACTGAAATTTCCTGTTTGAACACTCCTCTTTCCAAAACCTTGAATAGTTCCTGAAGTCAGAAATGTATTGTTCTGCCTCTCACCTGGGTTCATGCAACTCCATTCAAAATGATCCTTGCATAAGTAAGTAATAAAAAACAAAATTTAGCATCCTCATGTCTATTATAGCTCAGTGACTAGAAATAAAAAAAATAGTAAATGGTAACATTTTTTTCAAGATTAATTCATCGGCTACTGCAGTTTTAGCTCACATGTTTTCTCTGATCCAATATGGAGTTAGAGACCGAAATAGAAATGAACAAGTGGGTTGTAGATCACATTTCCAAATGTGTGGGGGGGAGGGCTGCTCAGTTATGACATCACAGCTGTTTCTCCTATAAAAAGAACCATGTCCTGTGGCAAACTATAATTTCCAAAATAAAGGGAATAAAAGATGAAAGGAAAGAAAAACATGTCAGCAATAGAATCCAACAATATCAACCAGATGCCAGGCATATTAAAATACCATATCCGACGAAAGATTTAAAAAAAAAAATAAAATGTGTACCACAAGCGTTTAAATTCAAGATGCTTAAATACAAAGTGTTTCTACTGAAAGTCACCGAAGAAAGGAGACAGTGGCACAGGGTTGTGGTAAGAGCCACTTCTATCCTTGGTCCTGAAAACCCCAAGTGTTTATTCTGGGCTTTGCCATGTGACTTGTGTTGTCCAATAGGACATTAGGAAACATGGCACATCTAGAAACTCAAAAGTTACTTGGACATTGAGATTTAAGCCTTCTTGTTGTTTTGGAAACCTTGAGGTTGTGACCATGAAAATCAGCCTCAATCAGCCTAGTGGGGACTTAAAGCTCATGATCACTCCCATCAACCTAGCCAACTGCCAGGGACAACCACTGGACATGTTGAGTGAGGCATGAAAACCACCCAGCCACTGCCGCATTCTTCAGCAGGCTGCAGGAACATGAATGAGGACAGAAAAATCCAGCTGAGCCCTGCCCACATTGCCAGCTGACAGAATCCCATTTTGTAAAATGATTGCTGCTCTAAGCCAAGAGGCTGTGGATGGTCTGCTATACAGCATAAGCTAATTGGTATGAGGTCATCACAGAACACTATCTCATGAGTACAGTATGAATGGGCTACCCATCTCCCAGAATGGAAGTGAGAGACTGCATGATTCATGGATGGGTCTCAGCAGTTATTCCTGAAAGGGAGATCACAAATGGAACACTGAGCTACAGGTTAAGCTCTTTACAAACCATGACTTCAGAGGCCCTTCTGGAGCCTAAACCTAAAGTGCAGTGCTATGGTAATAACCATACCAGCACTGAGCTGTGTGCCTGATGATGACGACCGTGTTTACTCCACACAAAGCCCTCCTTTGAAAGACAGTGTTGTTGTCTCTACTTTACACCCAGGAACTGAGACATAGGGTAGTTACTTACACTAGCAATCAGCACAGCATGAGTGAACCGGAACTCAAAAACGTGATCGGTTCAACAGCCTGACCCTTCATTCCCTCTGCTTTCTACCAGATACTACCCCAAGCAGGCCTCTCCTGCCCACTGGCCCAAAGAGTCTGCTCTCTTGCCCTTGAATCTTAGATGGCCAAGAAAAGCAGACTCAAGGAAACTCCAAGGAACAGAGTCATTTCGGTGAACTGAAACAAAAGAGCACGTGGCCAGGGAGTATTTGCCACACAGAGGTTCACCACAGTAAATAAGCAGCCAACCAACCAGCAGCTCCTCCTTTCCCACTCATTGGAGGGTGAAGGTGTAAGTGGGGTGGGCATTCCTTTCTTTCTACACATTTAGGAGATGATGCCATGTGGAGAACAGAGGACTCCAGCTATTTCTCATTTAATCTACGTGAACCCTTTATTAATCAAACATCTTGACTCACACCCACTGTGTCCGGGATTTCTTACCCTTTAAAGTAACTCCAACTAAAGTGAGGTGAAAATGTGGGTGAAGGCAGGAATCAATGCACATGGCCCTCTTTGAAAGCACTTTGTTTCAAAATAGAAGTTAAACAAGACCCTTGCTAACCAAACCAGAGACAGAGACGACCAACCATCGATGCGTCTGTCTCCCTGGATTACAGGTGTTTAAGATCCTTACGGTTTAGGGCATAAACTGGTTCTTAACTTCTTTCTGCTTAATTGAGCCTAGCAGAGCCAATCTCTTCTTAAGAAACACTAACACTACCGGGAATTGTTCCTGGCCCATTTATGGAGAAGCAGTGAGAGGGAATATGAGAGGCGTTTGATAATTGAGCACATGAAATACACTTAGGGAAGTGGGAAGAGACAGGGGTGGAAAAACTATTCCCCTCCAATGATGCTGAACGGGATTGTAAGAAAACCTCCAAACATCGCATACTAAACACTTGCTCTCTACAGGGAGGCTGAGAGCCTGTGACAGCCTACAATGCCACCCTTCTCTTAGGGCTGCCGGCCCTGGCAGAACTGGCTTCTGAGGGCAGATGAATCTCTCTGAGCCGACATTCCCTCCACCCCATCTGTTGAACAGAGTTGCTGTGAGGTTCAGGAAATGAAATACTGGCTCCTGGATTGTAGATTTCCTCAACCTGCATAATTCTCCTCAAGTCTTGGGAGCACCAGCAGGCATGCTAATTTAAATTTTAGGACTAAACACAGAGAGACAGACAGACAGACAGAGACAGAGACAGATCAGTGAGTGAGGGTGCTTGCTAAGCAAGCCTGACAAGCAGGTTTGATCCCTGGAACCTACATAAAGGTGGAAAGTGGAAACCGACTCCATAAAGTTGTTCTCTGTCCCCTACAGGCACACTGTGGTCCAAGGTTCTTCATGCACACACACACAAGCAGACACAATATAATCAATAAATTTCTAGAAACCAAAGAATGATGGACAATGTTGTGACTTAAATATAAAAAGTCCCCCCACAAGTTCATGTTGAATGGTGCTTGGTTCCCACCTGTGATGCTGTAATTGTCTTGGCAAAAACTAGGGTGCTCTACAGAGGTGCTTGCAACCCCCAATTTAACTGTCAGACGAATGCAGTAATAGACTCCAAGAAAGGGAAATTTCCCTGAGGGAATCTCATGGTGGGGGAAGGACACCAGGGATCCTGGAGCCAGTCGGAGGGATAACACAGTTGTAACAACTTGTGGAGGATGTCAACAACATCCACCTTCAGGATGAGCCTAAAGCACAAACGATGATAGGACAACAGTGGGCAAGACCACACCTTGACCAGGACCCTTGGGCACGCGCATGCATGGCCATCTAGTTAAACTTCAATCTCACTTCAGGACTCCAAAGGTAAACTGAGGGGGCTCACGGAGTTGCTCTATCCCTCTTCCCAATGTGGCCCACATTGTAGAAATCTCCCTTTGCTGTACTATTAAGGTGGCTGTTTTAATTGGTTTCTCAAGGACAAGCTGCTGAACTCAACTTCTTAGGAAACAGACTGTATCCCCCTGTTGTGGAGTATTACTTTAACTATGTAAAGATGTGTTACATTTGTTTATGATGCATTTGTTGCCTACTCTGCACCCAAGTTTCTAACAGTGATATTTGGGGAAGTGCTGACAAATTAGGAGGCAGAGCTACCTTGTTCCTCTCCTCCCATAGGAGCCTGTACAAGAAAGCAGGCACCCCTCCAAAGCCCCCAAGAAGAGGTGGTAAGTAAGAAGGACACTGCAGGAAGCTGTGGAGAGGCTCACAGCTGTTACTAAATCTTCTAATGTCCTCTGCCCAGACCAGCAAGGCTCCAGAGAAGCTTTGTCTCTCTCATCCCATTCTTCCCCCCCTTTCATTTTATTAAAGAGCAAAAATCCACCAACCAAGAGGTTCAGTTTACATAGGCCTGAGCTTACGGAGGTCCCCACTACTCTGCCTCAGTCTCTCTAGTGAGAGAACATCTCCAATCATCTCAGCTCTCTAGAATGGGCCATCCCTAGTTTATACGCTAAGAGATCAAACAAGCATTATGTTTAGTGTAGGCTATACCACCAGCCACTGGGGCACAATATTAAATTCAGCCTTCCAAATCCTAAAGAGGTTGTTAAATAATTGAACAATTACTCTGGAATGGGGCAGGCAGGAACTCATCCCAGAAATGAAATGTTTAGTGATGTGGATGCAATAAAGAATAGCAGTTAGGGGCTGTGTTCTGAATTACAATGACTAAGGTCTATAAGAGGGGTCAGCAAGCATTTGCTGTGTGAGGTCAGATGGTAAGTGCTATACAGGGGCCTTATGAGCCATTCAGTCTCCATCACAACTGCTCAACTGTACCTTGATAGCATAAGGACAGCCATGGTCAATATGTAAATAATATGTATCAATTAAAGCTTAATTTCTAGACGCTGAGTCCTGAATTTCATATCGTGTGTGTGTGTGTGTGTGTGTGTGTGTGTGTGTGAGAGAGAGAGAGAGAGAGAGAGAGAGAGAGAGAGAGAGAGAGAGAGAGAGAGAGAAAACTATTCTTTCAGGGTTTTTTTTCCTACTTAAATATATGAACAGCATTCTGAGGGCCATATAGAAAGAGGTAATGGGTCAGGCACAGCCCACGTCATATCTTTATTTCCCAAACCTTGGGTTATAATCAGAGCACTGGCATTTCTGAGCAGTAAATGGTTGGCCAGGTTTTGTTTTCCCTCCTGCATAAGTTCATGGCAAGGTTCACTTCCCTCCCCTATGGAATAAAAACAGCAGCATCTACCTTATCTGAGTTTGCTGTGGATGCAGACAGAACAGAATGGTCAGCACAGGTGGCTAGACACCCACTCAGCATTCAGGAAACGTGAGCGGTGCCTGCTCGCTCCCACTGCTCTTCAAAACTCTCTGAAGCTTCTGCCAAATCCATCCAGGCTCCCAGCAAATAGGATAAAAATCATCATGTCTCCATCAACAAAGAAACACCTGAGACTTCTCACATTAATGTGGGCAGTTTGCTGGTCCAGCAGCAGTCCTTAAATCCTAGACACTCGCTCATTCACCATCTTCCTCCTAATGTTTTAAGTGCCTGGAGTGTGAAAACTGAGGGCCACAGCATGGGGTTAACTGCAAACTACCAAAACAATCATCCTTTTTTTAGCATTTCTCAATGCCTAATTCTCAAGCTTTCTCCTAAGCACTTCATGCAATTCTTTCCCTTAACCACCCAACAATCAGAGAATGTTGATAAGATGATGAGTCCCAGGTTTCAGGGGAGGAACCAGGGTGAGAAGGTGGCACAATATGGCAAGGCCATGAGCCAGGAGCCCAGGAGCCCCTGGTTTTCCCACACCAGGGCTCTTGCTTTGGACCACTGAAGTCTCCCACAAAAAGACTTCTATACCTAAATGGTGTCCTGAATACTGAGGGTCGTATAAAGATGGAGACCGTGACACACTGGCACTGGAGAGCTCTGAAATGCAGCATTTCTGCAAAGCTCCCTGGGAATGCCAGTGCTGCTGACCTGGTCCTAGACTGTGCCTAGAATGGCATGTCTCTAGATGCTGTGACAAACATGAGCTTTCTCCATGAGTGCCTAGGGTGGTCTGTACATGGTGTATTCAATGCCTGTGGTCTTCCTACATTGCATGCCACAGGTAGAAAAAAAGCCTTTGGAGGCTGACTGCCAACATATAATTCCGTACTCCACTAGGTTCCAGGCATACGGCCGTGGGGGAAAGTCTTAACCTTTCTGTGTCTTGTTTTTCTCCTCTGTGACAGGAAATGGTACTAGCTCCTCTTGGTTTGTGATGACAATTGAATGGTAAGACACACACAATCATACCTATGGTATTTAACAACTTCAGTAAATGCCCATAAAAGTGGGATGGTCAGAAGGTCACAAAAATACAGATTCTTTGGTGGAGGGTGATCTAAAAACGAGCTACGTGAGGCTTGTTCCCCAATACAGCAGGAGACTCGTGTAGAACTGTCCACACCCTCCTCTCATTTCAGCCATTTTACAGTTAAATAAACTAGACCTCTGTCCGATCAGTCATAAAATTAAATTAAAGAGAAAGTTCACCTTGAAAAGTCAGCACCCACATGTCAGCAAAAAAGCAGCAACTTCCAATTCAGTTCATGATTTATGCATCGGAGGATATGCCCACTACCCAGGCTTCTGCGTGACTGTGAAAAGAATGTGTGTGATGATTTCCTAAGGCAGGACACATCTGAACTCCTCCAACCTCCCATTCTCACCTATATCATTGCAAAGGAATCAGTGTTCATTGGAGTCTCCCGCTATATTAACACCTTCTGGTAGGATGTCACTACTGCTACACCTCATGGAAGAAGCACCATCATTCTTATCTGTATAATGGGTCTGCTAGGGAAACTAACTCAGTGATAGCATTCTAGAAGGTCAACTTTATTTTCTTTATTCAAAATGGTAGCACTCCTCAGGTGACTCACCCATCACTGGAACTGGCTTTGTAGACCAGGCTGGCCTCAAACTCACAGAGATCCGCCTGCCTCTGCTTCCCAAGGGGCGGGATTAAAGGCATGTGCCTCCACTGCCTGGCTTGTTTTAGTATTTTTTAATTTTATGTGTATAGGTGTTTGCATACACATATGTAAGTATACATATATAAGCAGTGCCCATAGAAGCCAGAAAAGGGCATCAGATCCCCTGGAATTAGAGTTTCAGATGGTTGTTGGCTGCCGTGTGGGTGCTGGGAATCAAAACTGGATCCTCTGAACGAGTAGCCAGTGCTCTCAATCACTGGGCCATCTCTTCAGCCCAAGACTTAGTCTTGAAAGGCTCACTTGGTATTCTTAAGGCTTGCTAATGAGTAATACTCACCATACCAAACACATGTCTAGCTATCCTTGAAGAATAAAGTGACCGATGAGCCTGAGTGTGGCTGGATTCTGACAGCTGTTTCCTGGAGATGGGATCCACAGTGCCCTGAGCTGCAGCCCCCAGCACGCCCTCTTGCTTCCAACTCTGAGAGCACCAACAATAGGCGTTTCTGATCCTAATATGCAAAGCTGACTTCACTGTTGCTAATTTCTTGCCTGGCCCTGAAAATAAAGTTATTTAAGCACTTCAGGGGAAAATCCCAGCTGCTCTAAGTGAGCCGTATGCTTGCAAGTGCCTGCAGCAAGAGGCTAAGCTTCCTATACTTATAACACCTTGCCTTATGCTCATTATTTATTTGGGACTCATGATGATGATGATGATGATGATGATGATGATGATGATGATGTAATGACAGACATCACCATACACATGCTAGCCTGATCCCACAGATGTCTTTAAAGAGCACTGTCATTAATACTGTGCATGGGAAAGGTACGAGGGCAGAGTGGAGAAACAGCAACGGTGTGTGCAGATATGTTTCGAATGCACATACTTCCTTGAAGGGGAGAGAACCCGGGGCAACAGCAAGCTAGTCTTCCCCCCCATGCCTTAGTTTCCAGTCCTGGCAAGAATGCAGACTTCTCCATCTTCCCATCAAAACTGTGATGTGAGGTTCAAGGACCATTGTCTGCTAGACCCTCAGCAAGGGGCACACTTTGAGCACACCCGTGGGAGTCAACCTCCCTCTGCACACAAAGATAACACAGACAGATCCATAAACCAAAAGTAAATCCCAAACCCCTACAAAGTTAATAACAAAGTGCCAAGGGAACAGAAAGAATAATTCCCTATCTTGTTGGCCTAAAATTAGAACCCAATGTCTGTAAGACATATGACTTTTCAGAGAACCACCATTCTTCCAGGATTAATCAGTCACTGGACAGATATTAGTAGGGATGATGCTAGGGGTATGATAATCAATAAGAAGACTCCAAAATCATCTTTGGATGAAGAACAAATGCTTTGTAGAGCCTACAGTCTAGCATAAGTGTCAAGATGCACAATGGTGGGCTTGGGGGGAAGTTCTGTTGATAAAGTCTAAGCCCCAGAATTTACATGAAAGAGTCAAGTGCTGTGGTATGTGGTGGTATTGTGTTCCCCGAAATATTGTGCACCCTAATAAACTTATCTGGGGTCAGAGACAGAACAGCCACAATATTAAACATAGAGGATAGGCAGTGGTAGCACACGCCTTTAATCCCAGCACTTGGGAGGCAGAGCTAGGCAGAAATCCACGTGTTCAAGGATACAGCCAAGCATGGTGACTCACACACCTTTAATCCCAGAAAGCGAGCCTTTAATCCCAGGGAGTGATGGTAGAAGGCAGAAAGATATATAAGGCATGAGGACCAGGAACAAGAAGCATTTGGCTGGTTAAGCTTTTGGCTGGTTAAGCTTTTAGGTTTTGAGCAGCACAGTTCAGCTGAGAGCCATTCGGATATGAGGACAAAGAGGCTCCCAGTCTGAGGAAACAAGATCAGCAGAGAAGTTGGCCAGGTGAGGTTAGCTGTGGCTTGTTCTGTCTCTCTAACCATCCAGCATTTCACCCCAATACCTGGCCCTGGTTTGTTTTATTAATAAGAACTTTTAAGATTCCTGCTACAGTGGTATATGAATATAATCTCAGTACTGGGAAGGCAGAGACAGGGTCCTTGGAGTTCTCTAGTCAGCCATCTTGGCCTAATCATAAGTCTAGGCTAATGTTCTACTTGGTAAGTCTAGGCCAATGAAAGACCTCTTCCCAAAACACAAGGTAGACAGTGCCTGAGGAGCAATAACTAAAGTTGACCCTTGATTTCCATAGATGTGCACACACATGTGCACTGGCACACAGGAACACACATGCAAGCATACACACAGAGCACAATTACAATGATTTCATTAATCATTATTTGAATCATTAACTCATTAATCAGCTGTGATGTGAAAGGAACAACAAGGCATGTGAACTTCATCAAAAACACTAACCAAGGAAGAAAGGGCTCCCTGAAGAAGAAAAGAGCATTCACAGTAAAAATTCAAGGATAAGGAGTTGGCTGGGTGTTTATGGCTTGAAATGTCTCCCGTAAGATCGTATGTTTGAACTCTTGGAACCCATCTGGTGGTACTCTTTGGGAAGGCTGTGGAACTTTTAGGAGGTGGAGCCCCACTGGAGGAAGTGGACCACTGGGAGCCAGCCTTGAGGCGCTGTAGCCCGGCTGCACTTCCGTTTCACTCTCCGATTCCTGAGTGCTGGTGCAGTGCTATAAGCCAGCCTCTAGCTCCCGCCACCACACCTTCCCTGCCTGCTCATATGTCTTCCCTGCCGAGATGTGTGTCTCATGTGTCCCTCTGGAACTGTGAGCCAAAAAAGAAAACAACAACAAAAGAAACCCTCTCTCCCTTAAGTTGCCTTTGTTGTCGAATTTTAGAATAGCAACAAGTAAATGACTAAAAAAGTCTGTGTTTGCAGAGCCCTTAACAGGGAGAGAAGCCAGAGGGATAAATAGGAAGTGCCTTTCTTAAGGAACTCCCCAGTCTAGTAGGGAGGAAAGAGTCTTCATTTTATCAGCTTCTTAGAAATAGTGGAGTCTCTCTATCACCAGGACACAGAAAACATCGCCACTTAAAAGTTATCCTGGGACTCAAAGAACTCAGCCTCATATCTTCAAAGGTGTATGAAATTTTCTTCTGTAAGTGCTGGGAACTTTCCCAATAGTTTAATAAAACACCTAAAGCTAAGAGAATAACCAATCCTGCAGAACATGTCATGATTGCCAACACATCAAGGCTGCTTGTTGCCTGGGGATACATGACTGCTAAGGAACTTCATAGGAGCCAATCACAAAAGACTAAAGAAGGAATGCTCAAAAAAAAAAAAAAAAAAAAAGTGAGACTTTGAAGTTCTATAAAACTGCTTGGTGACAGATAACAGTATTATTAATAAAATTATTGATGTTGATGATGACATTGTTAATGATAACTGAATACTCTTCTCAACTTGGATGTCCATTAATACACTCAAGTAAGTCTGTGGGCAATTATTGCTATTGCCCCAAATCTACAGATGAGTAAGAAAAGAGATGAGACCTCAATATTAGTTACTTTTCTATTGGCTGTGACCTTCCTTGACCAAAGCAACTCACAGAAGGAAGAGTTCATTGGGGCTTATAGTTCCAGAACACAATAGTCTGTCGTGGCTGCACAGGCTTGGTGGCAGGCACAGGAAACTGAAATATCATATCTTAAACTGAAAGCATGCATCAGAGAATGCAAAGAGGAAGTAGGATGAAGCTGCAGCTCTCAAAGCCTGCCTCCAGTGACACACTTCCTCCAGCGCTTCCTCCAACAAGGCTGCACCTCTTAAACCTCTCCAAACAGTGCCACCAACTGGGGACCAAGTGTTCAAATGCCTGAGCCTATGGAGGACATTTCTTATTCAAACCAACAACACAATGGTTCCTATTGATAGCCATTTATCAGGCTAAATAATCTGAAATTCTAAACTCTGCTGTTTACAAAACATGAAACGCTCTAAACAAAGCAACACATGCATTTACCACAAGGCAGTCTACATGTGATTTGCTCCAATGTCAAAGTCAAAAGGTGTTCTGAGCTTGAAGTAGTGAACAGTGACATATGGCAGCCACCCCTCAAGGGGATACTCAGTGAGTCAGGAGCCTGGCTTTGAGGGGCCACAGGAGGACAAGAGTGAGGGTCTGAGCCTGTGTCAACTGGAGAGCTGTGAGTGAGACCCTCCACGTAGGAGTTATAGCAAAAGTAAAAAGATCAACAGAAATGTCCCACCTCTGCCAGGAAGACCACAAGGACCCATCTCTCTTGGGCTCTCACTGGAAAAAACATGGTTCCTCTGGGAATGAAAATCTACCAACCTCCTGTCACAAGTCTGGGATCCCAACATGTGTTAACCAGTCCAAAGAGTCCCAAGTTGAGAGCTTAACATAAAAATAATACTCTAAACAAGTGGCATTGCCTAGGGAACCTGGCAGAAACAAATTTGGGCACCTGAGTCCCCAGATAAGTGACATGAGATCCATCTGGAGATCCCACGGTGGTAGGAGAGAACTCGCTCCTGAGAACTGACCCCTGACTGCCACACAATGCCACGGCACATGCATGCCTGCACTCACATACATGTGAAGTGCTCATGCACAAGCATACATACACACACACACACACACACACACACACACACACACACACACAAATAAGGATAAATACTATGAAATAAGAAGATAGAAAGGAACCATAGTAAACACTAGTGAACTAAGTACATCAGTCAAAACATTAACAGAAACAGATGGTTTGTTTTTTATTTTACAAAATACAAAGACCACCCCAAAATTCAAAGATATACAAATAATGTTTTAAAGAACCCTGTGATAGGGCTATACTAATATCAGACAAATGTTAGCATTCTTGTGAGAGATTCTATATAGTATTGAAGAAATAATCCCCCTAGAAAGGAATAAAAATGATCCCCTTTTACTCACCTTATGATCATACCAGAAGTATTTGAAGTTAAAAAATAACACAGCTAAAAGAAGGAGTCAAGCTGGGCGTGACATTAAAAGCACTCGCCTTTAAGCCCAGCACTGGAGAGGCAGGGGCGGGTGGATCTCTGTGAGTCCAGAATGTATAGAAGGCACGCATCTTTTTCAAACCCTGGGATCGTTGACTTCTAAACAATCACTTATGCTCAAAGGCAGGATTCGATTCCAGGGACAGCATCTACTACCATCCTTGGTGGAAGGAAAAGACCTGAGAAAAGTTTAGCTGAAATATGCATGGATCTGAAGACCTTAAAGTGACTCTTCATTCTCATGGAAGGAAGAACGGGGATTCTCCAGACTTATTCTCAGTGGGGGAGTAATTCTTAAAGGAGAAAAGATTTACAACTAAATAAAAATACCATATATATCAAAACCTGTGGGAAGGAGCTCGGGTGTTACTTAGAAGATGCTTTATGGACTCAAGTGCCTAGCTGAGAAAATAAAAGGGGCTGTGGGCGTAGTTCAGTGACAGAATTCTTATCTCAAATATGCATGGTTCAATCCTCAACACCCAAAACAGAAAAGCTGAAATGAGAAGGTAGGAGAGACGAGAAGAGAGGAGGAGGAAGGAAGGAAAGGAGAGATTCATGACTGTGGCTCTACTTTGACAAGGCAGAAGAACAGAGAAAACACAGAGTTTGTGAGAGGAAAGAAATAGTAGTTTTAGTGTCCAGGGGCTGGGGAGCTTGCTCAGTGGTTAGGAACACCTACTGCTCCTGCGGAGGACCAAGGTTTGGTTCCTAGCACCCCATCAGGAGGCTTACAACTGCCTGTAACTCCAGTTCCAGGGGATCAGAGCCTTCTGGTTCCCACCGGCACCTGCACTCACATGGCGCACATTAACGCATCCAGGGACAAACACATTTTCGTAGTTATGGCACCCATTATAGTATAGAACAAACTCCTTATAAAATACAAGACAAATTATTTTTAAGACTGAGTTTTGACACAACACAAAATTGATTCTCTTTAAATTTTACAAAGTGGCAGTAATAACAGAAGAGGCAGGAGAGTGAAGCCATGGAAGGTCTGAGTTCTGGGGTGACTGGCTGGCTGGAGTCTCAAGCCTTTGTTCTCCAGCTGCCTGGCCTTGAGATGGTGCATCGTCCTAGCATTTTTAGAGTCACAGTTCACACTCTGGTGAGTCTCCAGTGCCTGTGCTCTGAATGGCACAAGACCCCCAAGTTAGGTATGCTCCTTTAATTAGTGCTACGATCCCTGCTTTACAGAAGGGAAAGCAATGTTTGAAAAACATCTCTGATTCTCCCTAAGTCATTGAACCATCAACTCTTGAAGACAGTGCTTCCCCACTCCTGAACCTGCCTTCTCCATCACTGTGCTCATCTTCCAGAGAGGAGGAAAATATTATGCTCACTCCATGCAGTGAGGTCCCAATTGCTGTGTGCTGTGCTGTCCAGCCAACTTTAGGGAAAACACATCTAAGGTCAAATACAAAGTAGAAGAGAAGCAAAAGGCTCCTCCTGCACACATGTAGTTTCTACTCCTACGAATGGTCGCCCATTGCAATCAGTATCTAACATGAACTCAGTGTGATGCTAAAGTCCTTTGGTGCCTACAACACTCATTTTCATGGATTGTATTGTCCTTAATATAGACTGAGAACCTCAGGTGCAGAGAAATAACAGTCAAATAGCTGCAAGCCAGCAGAAGCAGAATGCCAATGCAGACCACCTGATGCCAGCACTGCCGTTCTTACCTCATTGTTAAATTTCCAGGCCCCAACTTTCTTACCACCAACTGTGGGTGGAAAGACTCACACATGAGCTGCTCAGATGAAATGAGACAGGGTAGCTAAAGCCTCCACACCACACAGTAGCCAGCACACAGTAAGGGATGTCCTAGCAAAGGCGAAGGAGAAGCAGAGAGAGGGGGAGGAAAGGGGGAGGGGCTATGGGGGAGGGGTTGAAGGGGTAGGAGGAGCGACAGTGTCAGCAGCATCTGGTGGGGGTGGTCCCAATGCCTGGTAAAATGCCAGAATTTACTTCCTAACATTCTCAAAGTCAGGATGGGGAGATGGTTCAGTGGATAAGAACTCTTACTATTCGAGTGTGAAGACTTGAGTTTGAATCCTCTACACCCATGCATGCCAGTAACCCCAGCATCAGGAGGGCTGAGACAAGTGGAGCTTGTTCACCAGGCCGCCTAGTCAAGATTCAGGCTTACTGGGAAAAAAAAAAAACCTATTTCTAAGGAATATGGTGGGTGACTATAAGGAAGATGCCCAGCATCCTCATCTAGCCTTCCATGAATATGCACTAGTATGTACATACTTGCCCCATGCATACGCCCCCACACACACACACATATCACATCCCCAAACACATCGTTCCGCTTCATTCACACAGATCCTCCTGTAGGCAGATCATTTGTGCTCTATGTGAAAACTGTTTTCAAAATTGAAATCACAGCACTTCACACTACATGAAGGTAGGAAGAAAAGCGGTTAAAATAATTTGACAAATAATAGAACAGTAGGAAAGTGAGAAAAAATGTTCACATTACCCGACTGCAGTAAGTCTAGCCTTGAACTTAATTTTCTGGGATTCTTGAAATATCAGTGATTGCAGCATAAAAGAACAATTAATTAGGCTGTTTGTTCTCCTTGTGTGAGTCGCTGTTGCCATCTACAGTTTAGGACGAGGCATGCAGTGCTGCCCAGTCACTGCTCTGAGGATCCTGGAGATGGCCACGCTCGCTTGGGGAGCCCAAACAATGACATGGGTACCTGAAGGAGAAGCTCTTTCTCCACCACCTCTTCTGTCTTGCTGATGAGGCGCTTCTGCAGGGTGTGGATTTTCTGGATCAGCTCAAAGGTGCTGGGGTCACTGGCCTGTCCGAGGAGAACAACGGGAGAGAGCATCAGCTTCAGAGCAATGTGGTCTGTGCGCAGTAATTAGTGCTTTATTTGAAGGCCTTCCCCACTTGAAGACCTAGTACATAAAGAACTCAAGCCAAAAGGGAAAAGGGCATAGCAAACAACACTGCCGTACATTCCTGCTCCCAAAAGCAGACCACAGTTTCCCGCTGTCTTGACCATGTCTCTGACTAAGCCAGGGAGGAAAAGTGAGTGTGTTTGTTCTGCCAGAAGAGAAGACCCTAATCATCATGCAACCATGTGTGATGCTTGGTGCTTCCCATGTAATATCACATTTTAGCCATGTGACTGTGTGAGGAGATATCAGTCTTCCCCTTTTACAGACAGGAGCAAAGAAGTCATTTGCCAAGGCTGGGGAGAATCCGAGCTGGACTCAAGACGTGCACTGCTCAAAGTCTGTGGTTCTCGTTATGATGCTCTGAGCTTTCCCTGTCACCTCAGGTTTCCATAGGACTGACTTCCCGAAATCAATCAACTCTGGAGTTCCCCCTCTGATGAGTGTCAACCAGCAGACTCCATAGAGCCCACAATGGGGAAGGATTCCAGGATGTGGCATCTGCTAAGGGGAGGCAGCAGAATACAGCTGTGGCACTTAGCACTCAAATGGAATCAACCTGGACAGCTTTGACGCTCCTTCAGTAGCTACGTGTGTTTCTCCCAAACAAGAGCTACAGATGTAAGCTCATCGTTTGCCCTCTGGACTTGGAGCCAAGGCTTTGCTTTCAGCCATACTGACACTTTGAATTAATCTAGCAGCTGGATATTTTCAACCACCTCTCAGAGTCCTTAATTGTTTTAAATAGAAATTGACATGGAGCTGGAAATTTCCAAGATCTACATGAGAACACATGGAATAGGCTAATGTGATATAAGCAGGTGTGAGATCTTCAGCTCCACTTCCCAGGCAGATCCATGGTAATCACCGGGTTAGTAAGCTGTGCCACTTTGGGCACTAAAGAGGAATAAAGATGACATTTCATTGACTCTGACTTTGCTTACCCAGCACCAGCTGATGCCCACATAGCTGGACAGGATTTGGCACACATTCACTTGGCAGCCCTGGATGTTGTTAAAATTCAGGCCTTGTATTTACTCAATTTATAATGCATTAACTTTAATACTTTCTCCATTAAAAGAAAATAAAAATAAAACCCTATTTGGATGATTTTCCACCTCTTACTGAACTTTCTTGTGACATCGACTTATATTTCTCAACATGGTAATTGGTCGTTTAGCCAAAGTCCCTTTTGGTACCACATGGCTATGTACAACTAAAAGAGAGGTTCATCCTTGTCTTGACCAAGCAGAGCTGGTCTGTGGCTGTTATTTGCAGGCTTGGTCATGATGCCTAGCAGGAGCCACAGAGTACAAAGTCAATTACCCATCCTTTGCCAGTGGAACTTTCCGCTCTGTTGCCAGATCCTAACAGAAAGGGCTTGGCTAACACAGTCTAGGCCTTTGAAAGGATTGAGTCACCAAGCCGAATTTTCTGCAGGAAACGGAAGAGTGCAAAACCAATTGGAAGATGGCTAAGACATTGGTGGGAGATATTGCTAAACGCAATTAATAGTCAATCCAAAACTCAAAACTACCTGAAAAGCAAAATACATACCCATCAATGAAAGCAATGCACAGCTTTCATGGGGTCTTTTTTAGGGGCAGGTAGGATTTTGTCCAAGACTTTTAAAGCCAAACTCAAATTAACCATCTGGTTCTAAAACAACCCAATTTACATTTGATCCAGTTTTACACTGTAGGTGACAATTTGCATATCATTAAATTAAAGGGAACCTCTCGTCCTGCTTTAGGTTAGAAGTCTTGAGTGAGTGGGGAGGAGGGGGCAGGAAGAATGCTCCAGCAGGTGGTACCTCCAGCTTCCTCCATCTGTGCACATTCATGGGGTTCTCCAGCTCCTCTTCCAGGGCTCGGCATCTCGTCCTCTCCTTCAAGAATTCTCTTTGCATGTGGAAAAGCTCCTGCCTGGATAAGACAAGCTTTGCTTAGCAAAGAATTCCCTTGAATATGTTATCTTTGCTACAGGGAACTGGCAGATGGCTCGGTGTGTAAAACACTTGCCCTGAATTCATAAGGACCAGAGTTCAAATCCCCAGAACCCATATAAAAGCCAACCAGGTATATTGGCCCAACCATAATTCCACCACTGGGAAGACTGAAGCAGATGATCCTCTCCCCCCCCCCCCCATAAGCTGGCTAGGCAGTCAGACTGGATCTGTGGGTTCTAGATTCAGCAAGAGATCTATCTCATAAGTAAAGTAGATAACCATTGAGGAATGCACCGGATACCAACCTCTGCTCCCTGTGTGCACACTCACATGCGTGCCCACAAACATGCATGTGTACAACACACACACACACACACACACACACACACAACAAGAAAAAAACTAATGAATTCATTAGTCATACTATAGACACATTGTATCTGGCATAAAAAGCTGGAACTAAGAAACTTGTTAGCACTGAGAAAGGCCAGCTTCCCCAACCTACACAGGTCACAAAGAATACTAATTTGTTTGGAGTTCAGGAACTGCTTTAGCTCTGAGCAACATCAGCTTTTAGAATCTTGATTCTGAACGTTCGAGGAATTTAGAAGCACATGAAAGGAACCAGGTCGGGAAGTGAACCCTGAGAATCCCAAGATACATTTCAGTGCTTCTGTCTCGACAGTAGTGGTCAGTGAACACTACACTGCAAGCTCCACACCTGCCTGCAAGTTACTGTAGTGCAAGCAAGACGCCAGCCCCAGTTATGGTCCCCTACTTCCGTCTTCACAGCATAGTGGGTCACGTGGAGTGTTGCCAACATCCCTCTGCCTGGACCCACTCCCCAGAGGACTTCTGCTATATGGGATATGGTGCAGGGCCTGCATTTCATGGGTTTGAAAAGCCCTGCAGGTAATTCCAATTTGCAGCCTGGATTCGGAGACTCTGAATTTAGAGCAATGAAGATATCCTACCTTATGTCCCACAGCCACCAAGCATGGGTGGCTAAAAAAAAAAAAAAAAATCCCTGGAGCCCCAGCTCTGTTTCAGATATGTTTCCAAAATCTTCAGGCATCTCTAGTTAATAGGTAGACTATCTCCTCCACCCTCAGTATCCTGAGCGATTCTAGTGAACCTTTGTTGGAAAAGGAGAAGAGACGATGCTTGCTTTGACTCATGTAATAAAGACATCCCTCTCTGTCCTCATCTGCTGTGGGTGTGCAGATTACTAACATGAAGCTATCTCTTTTACTTAATTGCTTCATTTAAACCAATAATGCAACTTCCCCTCATTAACAAGACAAACCATTAGAATTAACTGCATGATGTTCACTCAACAGGGAGTGCAGAACAAGCTGCTTAGAATTAAAAGCATATTTTTAACACTTTGCTTTTCTAGAACATCCCTGGAAGAGGAAGGAAAACATATGAGCGGCCATACTTGAGGCCTGACTGTGGAGGAGACTCTGTGAGGTACATTGTGTTTGTTTCTACTACCTTTAACTGTAACTACAAGTCCAAACCTCAGAGACATTTAACAATTTGCCCAAGGTCACACAGCTGGTGGACAGCAGGGCTGCGTGGTCTCCATCCTTTATGAGACTGCCCTCTCCTTGGAAGGGGAAATAAAATCCATTATCAACAAACTAGTAATATTGACTAGCAGCAGATCGAATTTGGTCCTTTTTATATGTCATAAAAATAACTCATGGCTGACAAATGTAATGACAGCCCTTAAGGTCATGCAGTGGCCACTTAGAATGAGCCCACTTGTAGCTCATACATCAATGGGGTTCTCTCTGAGTAGTAAAGTTGTGGGCGGTGTTTCTAATCCCTTCTGTGTGTGTTTTATGCATCTCCCACATGTTCTACAATGAATATGTACTACATTCATCATCTGGAAGACAAACAACTCCAAAAACAAAAGGATCGATCCATCCTTGATAGTGGCAAGCTCCCAACTCCTGCATCTGAACATCAGAAGTATCTTTTCTTCTAATTAATAGAAGAAGCAGATCCAAACCACATCCTTCTCCCACAGTGGCCCAGGAGAAGCTGCACCTCTCCAAGTCTATGGGGAGTAAGGGGAGTCACCAGGGAATGCCAGATCTCTCATTCAGTTCCCTGAAATGGCTCATAGGAAACATGAGGATGTTTTCCCACAGGGAAAGCAGATGCTGCGTGGTGCAAGATTTCAAGAAGGTGGAGCTAAGTGAAAGCCGCAGAAGATGAATCAAGAGGCAGGTAGGAAATTTGGCCACCTTTTAAGGAAACAGATTTTCAGAGAGTAATAAAATTAAATTTTCCACCTCTTTCTATCATATATGTTATTCCAAGAAAAAAGACGTGCATACATTAGCAAGATGGCATTTAAATATTGATGCTCAGTCTCTTGCATGCTGCCTGATTAAAGGAATTCCAAAGAACTCACTGAGGGGGAAAACATTCTGAATTGTAACTCATTGGTGTTTGCTTGTGTTTGTGCTTTGATTTGATATTTTTTTTTTGAAAGAGCCAGAAGGGTGTTTTAATGACCTTTTTGCTGTCCTCCACACCCCCTGAAAGGAGACTGGCCTGTTTCTGTGACACAAAGTGTGAGCACAAGGGAGACTTTCTGGAAGAGTTATTCTTATCCAATGGACCCTTTCGTCCTGTGAAGTCTATTTTGTGTCATTTGCTTAAAGCCTTCAAAGACCCACACAAGGTCATTTTGTAGGGGGTCCCCATAGACCGCCCCGAGCATCTCTCACCTGAGCTCCTCCACGTTAGCCACACTCCTGGCAAGGATCCCCTTCTCCCTGCGCAGCTTCTTGATCTCCAGCTTGAGGATGCGCATGTCCTCCACCCTCTGGTTGTACTGGGTCTCGCCTTTGTTCAGCACTGACTGCTGGATCTTGATCTTCTCGTATAACAGGGCCAACTCATCATTGCGCCGAACAAGTTGAGACCCAAGGATGTCTCTCTCACTGATGACCTGGAAAGACATGGCCTCTTGGAATGGAAAAAAAAGTCTCCCTTTCCACCATGACAGCAGCATCCAATCTGTCCACAAATATCTACTGCTTGTCTACACGTGCCCAGTGAGCAGGACACTGAAAATATCCCCCTGGATACTCAACATGGCACTTCTCCAATTGCTGTAGCCATGGTCTGGTAATTCGGTAATGCTTGGCCTAAAGCTGTGTCCTTCTGTTTGCTTTTCCCAGGCTATTTTTTAATTTATCTATTTTTATGTGCATGGATGTTTTTCCTGTATGCATGTCTGTGTACCTGGTTCGTGCAGTGCCCACAGAGGCTGGAGGGGAGGTCATCAGATCTCCTGGCACTGGGGTTACAGACGGCTGTGCACCATCATTCAGGTCCTGAGACTTGAACCCCAGTCCTCTAGAAGAACAATCAGTGCTCTTAACCCCTGAGCCTCTGCTCCAGTGCCTCCAACCCATTTTTCAGAATGTTTCAATTTGAATGCATTCCTGGTAGGCCAACTCTTGTCAAGTTCCATCACGTCTTACCTGTCACACTGACCAACTTCTCCCTGACAGGATCCTGTGAGCATCTAGATTTCTGACTTAGTAAAGTGTGGTGACACAAGCCTGTAATCTGCAGTCCCAGAATTCAGGAGGCTGAGGCAGGAGGATAACCAATTAAAGACCAGCCTAGGTTGCACAGGGAGACCTTTTCTCTTTTCAAAAAAAAAATTGTTTTTCTAATCCTAAAATTATACACTTGAGTTTCTATCATGTAATTATGAATGGCATTTATGTATGGGCAGCTAAATTATGTTAGAGCTTACACTCTCTGAAAACAAGGAACTATGGTTATATTGGCCAATGTGTCCCCAGTGCTTAGAAGGATAACTGATGCCAGGAAGTGCTCATAAGTGTGAACAGAATGGATAACTATTTCACAGTCAGCCCGAGACTCTACTGCTGATCTCCAAACATGGCTTTGCAAAGGGCAATGGATTCATGGTTACTAGTGGAGGCTGTAACAAGGAGCATCTACCTGGTCTAATTCCTTCTTCTGCCTCACTCTCTCCCCGTCAGCCTCAGCGATGATGCGCAAGAGTTTCCTCTCTTCCACCTCCTGCTTTTCAATGAAGTGTTTGGTCTCCAGGGCTTGCTGTCTCAGCTTCTGTAGCTCGGCCTGGCAGAGAGTGGGTGATTCAGACACATTGCAGTGAGCAGTAGCCTAAGCAGGACCAGTGGGCTGGATTTGGCTGCACGGCCATGCTTCTTCTGCGTTCCTCTCATGCTCCATTTAACAGAGTTCAAGCACTATCATAACCCAAACAAGCTGAGTGTGCTTGTGCATGCACACCCACTAAGAACAATGCCCATTACAATAATCCTGGTTATTCTGGAAGTTGTGCCCTGAGGGTTTCTCTATCGCTCTTCTATATGAGCACAGAAGGGGTCTCATGGGATTCAACAGCATATCACCCTCCCCACCACAATTCACTAAGAACAGTTCAGGAGGGGGGTGTGGGTGAGAACAGGGAAGGTCTCTACATGTCCCAGTTTCTCTAGTGGTCCTACCACAACCAGCACACTCACTGCGAAGAGAGGGTCTGTTGTGAGAATGAATTGAATTAGTCAAAAGTAACAACTAAGCCTCTCTCTTGTAAAGCATTTTGACAGGACAGAGGGGATGTTATGATATATATTAAAAAACATTCTAAGACATCTCCAATGCAGAAATGAAGATACGGTATACAAGTAGTATACAAATAATATGCACATTGTTGAGTTCAGGCAACCATTTTCAGGATCCTGTTTGTTATTTTTGTATCTGTGAGTGTTTAGGTGTGTGTGTGCACATACGTGTGTATGCAGGTGCACATTTGGGTGAAAGCCAGAGGTCAGTGTCATGTGTTGGTCTCTCACTGGGCCCTAGGGCCCAGCAATTTGACTAGGATGCCTGGCCAGCAAGCCCCGGGATCCACTCGTTCCTGACTCTGCAGCACTGGGATTCTGCATGTGTGCCACTGTCTGTGCCCAGCTTTCTACATGAGTGCTAAGGATCCAACTAGCATGCTTGCACAGAAGCACTTCCCTGACTATTTCCCCAGCCTCTGCCCCTACACACACACACACACACACACACACACACACACACGCACGCACGCACGCACGCACGCACGCACGCACACACACGTGCACACACGCACACACATGTGCGCATGCACGCATGCACCAGTCTCTTTTCTATCATTTAAACAGTGAGTTGGTATCACAGGAAGTCAAAGAAAAAGCCATCACCGAACAGCGACCTCAGGGATGCTTTCTCAGAGCGTTCACGCCTCAGTCAAGGTTAACTGGAAGCTAAGGTGGGGTTAACTAGAAATACAGGAAAATGGGGAAAGGGGATATTAAATTAGGAAAGGAAAATTCCTCCCATTAAAGCCACTTCTATCAACCTCACAGCATGCAAGTGACTTACAATATGCCAAGCACGATACTGTGTGTCCCCACACAGAAACAAAGGGAAGCACATAATTTAGCCAATGTCACTGAGTTAGTAAATAGTGAAGTTTAGATATCCAAGCAGGATCTTTTGATGCAAAAACCTGTGCTCTGTCTACTGCCTGTATCCAAGAGCTACAAATCAAACACAAAAGATGAGTAAGACAGTATTCATTACCCACTGAAGATGACTGATGTAGCTAACAACTGCAGGAACATGCCATCTGCTGGTGCAAGAAAGGGGCGTGAGCACACACGAGAAGGAGGTTATATGCCTCCTTGGGGTTGACAGAGAAGAACGAGTCAAGTCCTTGGCAGGTGACAGATGATGGCCAGCTGGAGAGGTGTGTGTTGGAGGGAGGCATCCAACAGTCAGGCTACATGAACTAGCTCAGGCAAACTGAAACATCTGGTGTGTTGAGCGGACAGAACACAGTGCCCCCTATGTGGCTGGATCAAAGGGCCAGATTGGGAGGAAGAGAGGCTGACAAACAGCTGGGCAGGCCTGGGAAGGGTCCTGTGATTGAATACATTGTGGAGAGTATGCCTCAAGGAACCAGTACTTCCCATGGCAAAGAAAAGAAGAATGTGTCTTAGGGGGGTTCCATGCCCGGCCAGGAAGTACAGGTAGGACTGCTGACCAGTTAGTACAGGGGAGAGGAATGAGAAGGAGGAGCTCTGCCTCCCCCCACCCCTGTAATCACAAGGGTGGTGATGGGAAGATGTTAGGCCTCCAATGGGTGTGCGATTTGCTACAAATGACAGCACAGGGATTATACTTTTTCCCCTTCAGGTAACTATTGGGATCCCCACACTCAAGCGTGCCAAAATAACAGGAGGTGTATGAAGCAGCCCAACTGAGGTCAAAGCCTGATTCTAGGCTCTGAGGACCAGGAGTCATAAACTCCATACTGCAGCTTATCCAAGCGGTAAGAGATCGCACACACCCTCTGTTAGATGTGTCGTGTGCATGGTAAGTACAACTAGCTACTGTGAAACCAGGCTGTCTTTGATGACATTTTGTGTGTTCATTCATGAAATGTGTTTTGATTCAGGGATAAGCAAAATGAAATACTGACTGAGAAAAGATCTGGTCTAGTATTTAGCACTCGAGGGGAGTGCCTGTTAGAAAAGAGAGTGAGGAACCAGCCTTTTCCGGTTCTACAATCATTTAAGGTGACAGTGAAGACATCAATGAAATACCTGTTTGGCTCAAGCTTCCCTTCATAAAACTTTTATTTTCCCATCTCTGCACACTCACTTCTCTGTTCCTAAGTGCCAAGAGTGGATCAGAATCCATCAGCAGAACGAAATGAAACCCTTGTTATATTAAAATGCAATCAACAGTGTGTAAAAGTATCTGTCTGAAATGTAAAACCAGCCACGCGCCAGGCATTGCTGGGCACCTTTTTCATAATAGATCAAAATTTTGAGTGGTGTCCTTATGTCATAAATTTATGGGCTGTAAACAAGATGTGGCATTATGCATTGGCAGCAAATGTTAGCATCAACAAAATACCTAGGGCCTAATACATTTAGCGGTTATAAATCTGAACTGCCTCTCAGGAAGGGTGACAGCCGCTATGGACCCAACTGCTCTACACCCATCAGGCAACATCCCAGGTAGGACCTGGAGTTTCCGCACCTGCCAAATGCACTACTGGTGGCAGGAGGTGACAATGAGACAACGAGACACACCCTTCACTGACAATTTTGTTCAGCTTCAGCGTTACACAATTTTGAAATCAGTGCTTATGGACTGATTATCATCAAATATGACTCTAGGCATAAATCATATCTCAAGAGCCAGATTTGGGAGAGTCTCACTGGCCAGGGCATGGACCTCCTGAAGCCTTCACCCAGGGGTGTAATTAGACTTTTTCTTTGCCCTCACGCCACTACCTCCCATGAATGACAGCTCCCCATTCATGTCCTGGCACAGAATCACTAAGTGAAAGTATGCAGTACCCCGAGGCCAGTCCCTAATATGCTACTGAGCTCTGGAGGCAGAGAACTTGCTGCTGCATTATTCACAGAGAATCAAAGCGCTGTCAAACAGATGCAGGATGATTGGGAAGAGGTGAGACAGCATCGGGGGCTTGTTAGGACAGGAAGGCAGACATTGCAGATGAGATGGCTCCTTCAGTGTAGATGAAACAAGATGAGGACAAGACGCACTAAAGGATGAGGACTGAGCCTGATCTACAGAGATCTCCTGGCACGCTGTCAGAGGTGTGACGCACTGACAGTGTCTATGATCCGAGGCAGTAGAGATTGATGATAAGAGAAACGGGGAAAGAAAGATGCAAAGAGTGAAACTGTTCAGATAAGGGGAGTGAGTGGGGTGCAGATGACCCCCTATGACAACTGTCTCTCTGGAGGTTTTGGGAAGCAGTGGGTTGAGTTATCCTAAAAAGTGCATCTCATGATCTACTGAGTCCGTGAGGCTGTGCCCCTCCAAAGGGTTTATGTACCCACATCGTTTGGAGAATAAAAGATAAACTCTTTGGGGGCAAAGTTACTAGAGAAACTGCTCTTTCCTCTGGGGTTTTCAGTCTCAAACTGAAGATACTTGCAACCCAGAGGCCTGTGTGGAAATGTGATTCAAATTCTTAGTCAAAAATCCATCAATAGGCTGGAACTCCGAATGTGAGCTGATATAGTGTTCTAAGGAATGTCAAACAGGCTTAACGATAGGCCAGAATCACCCATATTCACAGCACCATGACCAGTCACCCTTGGACAACCTCAGATAAGAAATCAAACATGGGCTGGAGAGATGGCTCAGAGGTTAAGAGCACTGGCTGCTCCTCCAGAGGTCCTGAGTTCAATTCCCAGCAACCACATGGTGGCTCACAACCATCTGTAATGAGATCTGGTGTCCTCTTCTGGCCTGCAGGTGTATATGCAGACAGAACACTGTATACATAATAAATAAATAAATCTTAAAAAAAAAAAAAAAAAAAAAAGGAAATCAAACAAGCTTAATTCTTTCTCTGTTCCCCATCCTTACCTCAGTGAGAATGCTGGTGATTCCACTTCTACAGCCCATCTAAAACCACCACCTTCCTATAACCGGTGGCCAAAAGCCATCCAGATCTGAGACTCCCCTTTTGGAGTTCACCTCCAAAGCAGAAGCTTTTTAATTACTGTCATGTCTACTATTTACCCACTCTGCTTGCCTGGGGATGCATAAATATACAACCTACTGCCCTGTATTTTATTATGATGTTTCTTTGGCATTATATTTATAGATGCCTAATAGTGGAAGGCACCATTAAAATAGATATCATCAACAACGAACTCGAAAGAATTAAAAGTAATTGATCTTTTGTCTGGGAGGCTGTTTATTTTAGAGTGAGATTCTGTAGGAAGCACTTAATTCCATCTTGGACTTCACTGTGGGCTGATGGTTAATCTTCTGAATTGGGCATCACTTGGGAAGTAGAGATGAGAATCAGTGCATCCTCTAAGAGAAAGAGATGATATACCAATTAGCAAGGCTTATTACACCAAAGCCTTGCTAATGTGGTCCAAAAGGCCCCTGGTGCAGCAGGGTTTATAATGAGATTTTTCTAATTTGTTCAACAGTAACTAAACCCCATCCTGCTATTGACTCTGGGATAAAACAAACTGTCCCCCATTTAAACAACTTTTGAACAAGAATAAAGACAAAGATGCAGAATATTTTCAAAGTTTTTAAAGTTCTTTTCACATCAATAAACTTTAATGAAGAACTTTCCGTTCTTTTTCATGAGCTGGAGTGATGGAGATGAAAGTCCCATATAAATATATCAATTACCACATCCTTTTCGTAAAGGCACTTTTGTTATAGTTTAATCTTTCTCAAACCAAATGTGCCTTAAATTAATTTAATGCAACAATTCCATTTCCATGAAAACCTATCATTAGGGTGCCAAGCCTGTCATTAAATTAAGAGTACATATTTCAAACTACGGCATTCTAGAATCAAGGAAATGTGGCATTAAACCTGTGTGATGGTGCGTGCACATTTTCACGACAATGTCTTTCTTTGAAAGCTACTGTTTGCAGAAACTAGCACTCTGTCTCTGACTCGCTGTAAAGGTTCAGGTGGCTCTTACAAATCTATAAGTATTATGCATGTGTATTGTTCACATAAAAATTCCATCACTGTCTTAGTTCCTTGGTCAGATGAAGTAGACAGGAACTCTATCTTCTATTGTCTTAGTGTATGCAGAGTATTCTAAACTAGTAGGTTTAAAGGGCTTGCTTATTAGGATGTGGAGGTACCTGCCTGTAATCCCAGAACTAAAGAAGTACAGGCAGTGAACTGGCCATCTCCTGAGACCAGAATGGTACCCAACCCAACTGTCATCAGAAAGGTGTCATCCAGGAACTGATGGAAACAGATGCAGACCCACAGCCAAACATTAGGCAGAATAAGGGGAGTCCTGGAGATGGAGAGAAAGGATCATAGCCAGAGAGGTGAAGGACACCACAAGAAAACTCACAGAATCAACTAACCTAGGCCCACAGGGGCTCACAGAGACTAAGCCAACAACCAGGGAGCCTGCATGGGACTGACCTAGGCACTCTGCATATATGTTACAGTTGTGTAGCTTGGTCCTCTTGTGGGACTCCTAACAGTGGGAACAAGTGTTGTCTCCAACTCTTTTACAGACTTCTGGGACCCTATTCTTCATATTGGGTCCCCTTGCCCAGCCTTAATACATGGGGAGGTCTTTAGTCTTACTACAACTTGATATGCCATGTTTTGTTGATACTCATGGGAGACCTGCCCTTTCCTAAACAGAAATAGAGAAGGAGTGGATTGTGGGGTAGGAAGAGAGGGGGATGAGGGGAGGACACTGGGAAGAGAGGAGGGAGGGGAAACTGGGATGTAAAATGAATTAATTTTGAAGAAACAGGAGAAGGAGGAAGAGGAAGAGAGGAGGAGGAGGAGAGGGAGAAGTACAGGCCAGAGGCTCATCATGAGTTTGAGGCCAGCCTGAGCTACTTAGCAAGACTCTATCTCAAAAAAGCAAGGGATGGATATATAGCTCAGTAGTAGAATGTCTTGGATGTACAAGGGTGTGCATTCACCCCCAGAATCATAAAAAAGCAACTAAACAAACAAGTGTGTCTTAGTAAGATCTTTGGAAACAGGTGTTCCCGGAAGGAGAGGCTGCAAAGGTCTGAGACCCCTAGATGCCATGCCATCTATGAACCTGGTCCAGGACAAACCAAGAGAGGGAAAAGCTCTATCACCTGATAGGGAACAACACTGCAGACAGAAAAGTCACCTGCTTACGGACAGATGGACAAATATCATCTGATTGAAAGCCCAGAGTAGTGTCTGAGGGTGTTGGGCCTGAGCACAGGGTTCATCATAGGTTGTGAATACAAATGGGTGGTTAAGTAGTCTATAAAGTCAAGGGCTTCCTGGGCACTACCGATATGCTAGCTTCTCTTCCATTGAGGCATGGTGGTCATAAATGAGCTAGGAGCCATGGGCGTCCACCAGTCTCCTCTCCCGCTGGCCTAGGACCATCACCTATGATCATCACCATTCCTGAAACAGAAAAGGTGATTCTCCCAGCACCTGGTGTGGGTGGCTTCTGGAGATTAGCAACTGAGACTACAGGCAGCCTTCCTTGGTTGTTCTTGCTGCTTCCGGTGAGCAGGAAACCGCCTCCACCAGGAAGATGCCAGCCTAAGCGTGTGCTGTAAGCCTGGTACCTTCAGTGTTTCCTTCTCCTTCTCGATGCGCTGCTGCTCCAGATGCAGCTTCACAAGTGCAGCCTCCTTGGTGGAGATTTCTTCCTTCAGCTGGTCCACCTGATGCGTCATGATCTTTAACTTTCTCTTCATCTCTGTTATTTCATCCTAACAAAAGGAAGGGAGAAAGGTTTGGAAGCCAAACAGACAGCATCCTCCCCACGGTAGTTCAACATTTATTTAAGAGCTCTCTCAAAACAATATCTGACCAAACCTGACTGGGCTATTCCTTTGTCCCATATGCCCGTCAACATCAAAGTACCTTCTAGCGGTGACAGAGAAGAGTCTCAAGAGACATACACAACATAAACAGTGCCATATACAGCACACATGTGCAAACACATACATATGCAACACACACAGGAACAAATCAGAAGCACAACAATCATTGCAAAGAGATTCCAAAGCCAGGTTCTGCAATTTAAACAGGAATGAATACGGACAATTGCACTCTGAGCCTTGGCAGCTACCAAGCGTTCTAAAACCCAAGAGCACGGTGACAATCCTACGTAGCGATTTAAAGGAGGCCTTGCTCTCTGTGTCCTATCGAGTTGCATCACTCCCATTTCCAGCAACTTGACAGTGTGTATAAACTGATGCTTCTTCAGGTAGCTTGAGCAGGGTTTCTTAGGCTTGTCTAATGCTGCTGCCATCAGAACAATAGTAAGTTCTTTAAACCCAGTGTAGAGAGAAATCAAAATGTAAGAACATACACACTGTTCACCTGGGCCTCCATCAGGTGAGGACACACACACTGTTCACCTGGGCCTCCATCAGGTGAGGACACACACACTGTTCACCTGGGCCTCCACCAGGTGAGGACACACACACACACACACACACACACACACACCCTCCCCCCCCCCCCCCACACACACACACACACACACACTGTTCACCTGGGCCTCCACCAGGTGAGAACACACACACACACACATACACACACACACACACTGTTCACCTGGGCCTCCACCAGGTGAGGACACACCACACACACACACTGTTCACCTGGGCCTCCACCAGGTGAGGACACACACACACACACCACACACACAAGACACACATACACACACTGTTCACCTGGGCCTCCACCAGGTGAGGACACACACACTGTTTACCTGAGCCTCCACCAGGTTTTTGCTGTACAGGTTCCTGTCTGATCTCACAGCTTCATACAGGTTTTGTTGCTGTTTTAGTTTGGTCTCTGATTCGGCAATTTTCTTCCTGTAGTCAAAAATCTGTATTTCACGGACTTTAATGTCTTCCATGTTTGCAAGGACCTGGGGGAGAAGAAAGTGTTTGAACACAGTTAAATAGCCCATCTGTACTTATGGGTTTGGGAGAAATGAGGGTTGTTGTTTTTTTTTATCTAACAGTGGCTGCTGGAGACGCCAGCACTCAGAGAGCCAGAGACTATCATCACATCAGCACAACACAAAAGTGAAGGCCGGATTTCACAAACACTATACTAATGCTCAAGTATAAAAACTTAACATGGTTATTTTCTAAGATCGTAAGAAAGGGAGCAATTCCATTCTGGAAATGGCTACTGCTCACTGCACGCGCGGGCGCGCACACACACATACACACACACACACACACACACACACACACACACACACTAGGGAGGGGAGGCCCTGGATCTAACAGATCTTAATGTGCAGAGGTAGGAAGTTGTTACAAGGGTGCTCTCTCGAATTCACTGAGGGTTTTCTGGAAAGTGACCTTTGTTTGACAGCCATCTAACTCTGTCTTGCTAATGTCAAGTCCTTTCCATTAGGGAAGTTATGTAGACTTCATGAAAGTGCAATCAGCTATGCTCACAACACTTCCAGAAAGGACAAGAGGCCACGTCACCACATCCCCTCCACCAAGATGAGAAATAAGGGCCTGAGAGCCCAGCATGATCCACAGTTTCTCGTGAGGGAGAATTTCCATAATCATGACTCTGCTGCAATGGCCACAGAAACTGACTCTTTTTAAAGGAAAACTAATTTTTTAAATGCCTTTAAAACAATTTAGCAGAGGGGCAACAATCCATTAAATTACAGTGTAGACAGCACCAGCACATGAAAAGACGAAAATTGTAGGCCATCACGACATCCTGGGGGATGTCAATGGTGACTTCCGTCAATGGTGACAACTGACCGTGAGAGTGATGTGGCAGAGGATGAACGGATGGGGACATACTCGAGCAACATGAGTCTAGAAGGCTCCTCGGAGGAAGCAGCATTTTTCCCAGAACCGAAAGGTGAGAAAGGACCACACACTTTTGCCAGGTCCACAGTCCTGTGATCCAGGCATGTGCTACTTGTGACCAACATGTTACCAAGTTTTTGTCCTATGGATACTTTCTCCCTGCCATCCCCCAGTGTGGAATTAGTATTCTCAGAAAATGTGTTCCAATCAGCCCCTTGGTAGTGTTTTCCCATCAGACCCGTTGTTTAAAATGGGTAAGCACCTGCTGAGAGCTTCTTACAGATAGTTAAAGTGAGGTGAGCTTTACTGAGTGCCTTATTTCATATACTTAATAATAAAGTGCTCCTTTAAAAATATTGAGTTTCTTTATAATAGTCCCACATGCCATAATTTAAATTCAATTTGTAAACGTGAAGTGCATGCTTTTATCTTTTGTGGGCCTTCTCACCCTTCATCCCACGTCAGCCCCTTGCCTCCACAAAACATAAGGAGGCTAACATTCTGGTGTGCGTCTTTCATGTTTTTCCTTGAATTTTGCATTTTCTACTCAGGTCTACAAACAAACAAAATAGACTGTGATAATAACTCGCAGCTACCAGTTAGCTTCTACGTCCCTGGCACTTTACCTGTTTTAATTCATTTAACCTTCACTGGCATCCTATAATCAGGAAAATTGAAGTCAAAAGAAGTAATATTTCCAAAGTGATTCAGCTAGCAAGTCTGCTGCCCAGGATTTCCTTCCTTTTATAGTATTTGCTTTGGGGTTTGTTTTCATTCTTTAGGCAAAGGACATCTTTTTGTACAGAGTTCCACGCACTCGGAACATGACGGTTACCTTGTGGAAACCATATTAACTAGCTCTAAGTCATTCTCTTGAATATCCCGCAGCATGTGTGCATGTGCACCATCACATGGTTAACTGCATGACGACGAGCAATCACTTGTTCCCACTTTTCGCCACCAGGAGCACAGCTGCAATGACCATTTTGTACAAGGATTCTCAGACATTGGCGCTCTTGCTTCTGGGAAATGGATTCCCAGGAGTGGAATGACTGGCTCAAAAGACATACATATATTTTTAACTTTAATGCACATTGCTAGATTGCTTTCCAAAATGGTTGTAACACTTTACATTCCCACACTGCCAGCGCCACTTTCCTTAATAGAAAACTACCTTGGCAGTTCCAGAAGAAGCCCTCTTTGGTCAGACTAGATGATTCTTTGAATGTGCTATTGAATTTGGTCTGTTAAATTTTCGTTTAGGACCCTTCCGATGGATTTTTAAATGATATAGACCTGCAGAGTTTCCATTCAATTTTAACATCAAAGTTTCTGCTCGTTTCAGAAAGCAAATGAAATGCCTTTCTGTTCACTCATTCACTCACCTATTCATTCATTCACCTATTCATTCACTCATTCGCTCACCTATTCATTCATTCACACCCCTATCCATTAATTCACTCACTCACTCACTCACTCACTCACTCACTCACTCACATATTCGTCCATTCCCTTGCCTGTTTGGTCCTTCACTCAATGAACACAGACTGAGGACCTGACTATGATAGACTGCAAAAGCATGATCATGATCATTACGAAGAGGAACAAGACACATTCCCCACCCTCAAGCTTATCTCTAGTGAGTGACCCAACTATAGAACGGTTAAAATCAGTGGTGGAGACATGCACTAGAAAGCCACTGGATAACTTCTGAAGATAGAGCTATACATCCTATCCCAGCAGATAGTATCAGGAGTTTATATGATTCTTAAGAACTGCCTCTTTGTTCTTAGTACTTAACCATCCCACCCCAAAACTCACCTTGTACACAGTCAGTGTGGAAGCAATGAGTAGCTTCGGTAAAGCAATGGCTATCACCATCAACCCAAAATTACACAAGTGCACGAGCGGCAATTCTCCCTAGATCTATACACAAAGCAGATCCAGTCATAGCTCCAACCATTATAATTAGACAAAAAAGGGATTACCTGCATGTAACTAAGAGTTCTGCAAAGCACTCGATAAGATCCTGTGATTGTTTACTATTGTTGTTTACTGCTATCATTCAGTTGATGCAGACAGAAAATGTCCAGGCTAAAAATCTATGCAGCCCCAAGGGGAGGGGCTTGGATGGTTTGGTGGAGCTTCAAGGAGCAAGATGTGTGTCTGGGGGAAAGGAGTGTGGATAGTCAGGAGTGAAAAGAATTCTAGCCCTTCATCCAGCGCTGCTGTAATCTGCATTTCTGGATCCTTAATGGAACTCTGCGCTGCTTTGTAAGATATCAACCCAGTAATTAAAATATATGTTAGGAATAAACATAAAAATCTAAATGAGGTACTCATCAGTGGATCTGTTACCTGATTGTAAGCATGAGAGAGAGAGAGAGAGAGAGAGAGAGAGAGAGAGAGAGAGAGAGAGAGAGAGAGAGAGAGAGAGAAAGGGAGGGAGGGAGGGAGGGAGGGAGGAAGGAAGGAAGGAAGGAAGGAAGGAAGGAAGGAAGGAAGGAAGGAAGGAAGGAAGGAAGGAAGGAAGGAAGGAACTAAGTTAGCCTGAAATTCAGACCCTTTACAAGAGCTAAGACATCATTTTCATGGGGTCAGTGAAATGAAAAGATTGAAACTACTTTGAGCAGTGTCATCAGCATCCAGAATATCTAGCAGCACATCAGAGAATGGAAAAAAATTGCTTGTTCAATCACTTTGAGAGATGTTATAACAAGAATGATCCTTTGCACAGACAGAATAATGCTCCCGAGAAAGGATGCTGGCAAGGACATTTCTTTTTTTTTTTTTTTTTTTTTTTTTTTTTTTTTTTTTTTTGCTTTTTGCTTTTTGCTTTTTGCTTTTTTAAGCATCCAAGCAGCACGGGCCATCGTTCTGCACACAACAGTGCACAGAATCACAAGTTTTCGTCTAGATTCCTGAAGCCGTGAGTCATGGGAATCCGTCACCACACCAAGAGGATGAACGAAATTTAAATGACAATGAAGAAACAGCAAGTCCTGAAGCCAAGGAAACAGAGAATCTGCAAATCAGTTTATTTCTAAGTGTTGAGACTCGATTTACTCTGAGGCGAAGCATTCAAACCAATGTCCTACAGACGTTCATAACCCCAAAATGTATTAACTGTGTTGGGGTGCTATGCAGCAGCTCAGCTTCTCATCATCAAACTGTTCCCTGTTTAAAATGAGGTACCAGAGAAGTGGGGGGAGGGGCAGCTGTGAAGCTATGGCTTAGCAAATTGATTACACTGACAGGTGCCGCAGCCCGGCTCCTGAGATCAATCACGTTCAAGACTAGTAATTTTTATTAGTCAGAGAATCACAGCTGCCAGCATCCACGGGCCCCTTCAGAGGAGTGTAGAAAACACAGCACAGAGCAGGGGTAGAATCCACATTGGTACCCCCCTCCTACTGTTCCTCTTTCTGTTAAACAACCTGCCAACAGGAGTAAGAGTGAAATAAAAATCAATAGAAGAGGCTGGAAAACAGCAACATAGACACCACATCACGTGGACTAGCCTGGATGAGAAAGTCGGTCACTGGCTTTGGGAGCCTGTGCCTGTGTATGATGAGACATCAGTACAGTCAATGTCTCAGACACAGTCTTCTGTCTCAGTGTGTGTGTTCTCCTGCGGCCACCGGCTTCACCTTCCTGATGAAGCTGGGAGATTCTGTGTGTGAAAACAGAAGAGACCTGTGTGCCCAGCCACAGGCAAATTTGTCCTTGTTTTTCTTCCTTATTTTATTCCCTACATCAAGCTTAGAGAGATATATCTGCATTTGATTTCAGAGAGAATACACATTTGTGGCATCCTGTAAGTGCCTAGCACATAGCAGTAGTCATTAAGTAAATGCTAACCCATTATTTTGACAGATCACACGTGCCATGTGCATCTAATACAAGCACTTAAGAAAAGTTAGATTTTCATCAGAATTCAGTCCTGTTCTGTGGGGAAAGAATGATATGCAGTCCACTTCTTTCACCTTGACATAGAAAGCTTGCAGTTTGTATATGTCTCCTTCATGGCTTCCCTGGGGTTCTACCTAATTAAAGATACTAGATATAAAATTCAAATTAGTATCAAAAAGGAGTTTTATTTCATTATAGAGATATCTAGTTCATGAACAATATTTTCATGTGATGTGTGTATGTGTGCACAGTGTGTGCACATTGTACTTGTGTTGGGCTACCTTTGCCCATGAACATATGTGTGGAGATCAGGAGTTGTATCTCTCTCCAGATATGAAAATAAAAATGAGAATAATATGTGCTGAAACCCTGGAGTGCATTATCTAATGGTTCCTCAAATATCCCCTCACGCCCCTTGTCCCACAAACTCTTAGAAGTATCTTTCCTCATGCATGAAGTTGAACTCTGCCATATGATTTGCTATAACCAATGAGAAGTCAGGACATTATGTGAGTAGAAAGAAAAGTGAGCTTGCATGATCAAGTATCTTTTGCATGTTTTCCATCATTCGCATATAAATTAAAAGATGATAAACATATGGTTCCACCAGGGCCAAACTCAAATCCCAGAGTCATATCTGAGCAACCCAGCCTATACCAGTTCACTACAGACCTATGAGTAAGAAATCAGTGCTTATTTGTGAATGTCACTGAGATTTTCTGTATATCATGGAACATTTTTAATGACAATTTGGATGGAGATGAATGCATTAGGAAAGGGTTGGGGTGCTGAGCCATCCAATTCTGGCACTGTGGGGGATCGTCTCTGTCATTGCAAATGCCAAGTTAAATTACTAAAATATACTATGGGTTTTCAGAATTTGAGATCCAGCCTTCTTTTCTCTAAACCTGACAGAACCAAAGGGCACATTAGTGCTGGGTTTGCAGCCCAGAAGGAAGAGAAGGCTATCTGAGTGTCACTCAAAGCTGCAAGTGCTGAAGAAAATTCAGATCTGATCACCCATCAGGGTGACATATTTCACATGAATTTTTTAGGCAGAGAAGACCCCTAGTGTTAAGTATTATAAATACATTACTGAAGAATAATGTAATCTAGACACTTAAAAGTGAGTTTTTTTTTTACTAGCTCATATGAATTCCCTATTATGCTTTTCATTCATCCTTTCAAAAAGTATGTGAGTTCCTGTTTAGCAAATAACTCATGAAGACCTTAAAACTGAATGATGTTTATCCTGGAAAAGTCAATGAGCAAGTACACTGAGGTAGATTGGACAACTACGTAGGATAACATAGAACTCCTTAAGAACCACGGGGGAAACTGAATCCCAGGAAAGTAAAGGTCACTTTTGATGAAGCACTTTAGTGAAAATGGAATTGTATTGGTCCTTAAGGGGAAGGAAGGATGTTTTATTTATTTGTGTGTGTGTACATGTGTGTGCAGGAGCATGTGTGTGTGCACATGGAGAAAAGAAATCAATTCTGATGTCTTCTTCAACATTTCTCCAATCTAATTTTCTTTCTGAGCCATGGTCTCTCATTGAACCTGGAGATTACTGATTCAACTAGACTGGCTAGCCAGAAAGTGTCCAGACATATTCTTGCCATGGCAACCCCAGCACTATGTGTGGTAGCAGGCGCACATGATGTTGGCTGTACGTTGGCTTCTATCTCTGTCTTCCTCTCTTGACTTGGGGAATTATGGTCCTTAGTCCTTTGCACTCTAGAACTCGAACTTACATCCTCTTTTACACAGATGTGGAAACTCCAAACTAAGATCTGACCAAGTCATCTCCAAGGTCCCCACTGCTGCTGCTGCTGCTGATGCTGTTTGCTTGTTTGTTTTTTAGTCAGGATACTAAAATAATGTGTACATACGCAAGTGATAGTTAATATTTATTATCAACTTCAAAGGATTTAGAATCACCTAGAAAAGAAATCTGCATTTCTGTGAGGGATTTTCTAGACTGGATTAGCTACAATAAGAAGACTCACCGTACATGTGAGTATCGTTCCATAGACTGGGGTCCTGGAGTGAATTAAAAAGAAGCAAGCTGAGAAGCAGCATTCACCCCTTTTGCTTTGTCTGCAAATGCAATGTGAGCAGCCCCCCTCTGCATCTGCTGCCATGACATCTGCTGCTGTGATGTCCTCGCCATGATAGACAGCACCCTCCAGCTATGAGCCAAACAAAACTCCTCCTTCCTTAACTTGATTTTGTCAAGTATTCCATCCATCACAGCAGTGAGGAGAGTGGCTAATACAAGTGTCTTAGGAAGTCTGGGAAAAGATGAACAGCGGAAACTGAAACTCAGTGTTTCCCCACCCTGAGGCAATCACTACAAATACATTCACAGACTTCCCACTCTTGCTCCAATTTTTAAAGATGGGAGAATGTGGTTTCTGCACATTTCTTGCCTGGATTCTCACGGTGCTTTTCTTCATCACTGTAGATACACCATGCACTCATAGGAGCTTTCTTTCCCAAGCCAGTCGGTCAAGTGCCTCATTACCACTCTTCCCTGGAACATGGTTGGTCAGCATGCGCATCTTCTGGATAAGGTTTTCCCAACACAGCTTGGATTTGGCGCTTACTTCCACCGTCAGAGACTGACTCTCTGAAACCTGGTTTCTGTCTCTGTCCTCTTCATCTCCTGACTTGAAGGAGAACTGTGACCTTGCTTGCATTCTAGGAGAACTTAAGTTTGCATCCGCTTTACTGACTCATTCCTTACCCAGGACTTCGGTTTTTCTATCTTTACTGCGGATCCCAAATCTGCTACGGATTTGGACTGGTGGTCTGCCTTTTAGTTTCTATGTAGCTGTTAATTCTGTTAACCAACTCTTTGTTTTGATTTCATCTTTGTTTTCTCCTCTAAGTGATGCTTTCTTGAATTCATACCCGAGGTGGCAGTCCCATATCTTAGTGGGGTCGCTCTGTCCTTAAGAATAACTACAAGCCTGGTGTGATGGTTTGAAAGGGAACGGTCCCCATGGGCTCCTATGTTTGAATATGTGGCCCTCAGCTGGTGGAACTGTTTGGGAAGGATGAGAGGGTATATAGCCTTGTTGGAGGAAGTGTGTATGTGCACTCCCTGTTTGTCATGCCTTTGCTCACCATCATGGACTCTAGCCCTCAGCAAACTGCAAGCCCAATCAAACACTTTCTTTTATAAGCTGCCTTGGCCACTGTGTTTTGTCCACAGCAATAGAAAAGTAACTGAGTTGCCTGGACTCTTCATTCTGAATACTAGGAAATCACATCCTCCTAATATTTCCAAGTAAGTTTGTGAGGGAATTACATGTCTATTATGGTTTCCCGATTACAACGCTTTTTGGAATCTCAGTTAGCATTTCGTCTCTTATGAATGATGTTGCTTTTCTAGAATTTGTCACTTTGCATTCCTCACAGCCCTATGTCTGCCCCTACCAAGTGTCATTACAGCCACAGGGTTCATACAGCAGATGTCCCCGAGGGTTTATACTTCAAAGCTCAGGGAAGATCTTAAAACCCAAACTGGCATCCTTGTTCGAAGCAATGGACTTCCTCCCCTGGCAACTCCCTACTGTTGTGTCTTCCAGAAGAACCAAGGCTCTGCTTGACACTGGTGATGCCTATGCCTGCCTTCTACTCAGTCTCTCCTACTTCCTCTCACTGCTCTCTGCCCCCCAAGTTCCTCCTGATTCCTGTCACTTTTTGTTTTGGTTTGTTTTTCAAGAGAGCTTTCTCTGTGTAGTCCTGACTGTCCTAGAACTCACTCTGTAGACAAGGCTGGCCTTGAACTAACAGCGATCCTTCTGCCTCTGCCTCCCAAGTGCTAGGATTAAAGGTGTGTACCCCTGTGACTTTTCTTACGTCCCTTCATTCTGACCAAATACAGTTGTACCTTTCATACCAATGTGAACATCAGGTATTTGACCAAATATGGACTATTTTTCCACCAGCAGAAACATGGCACCAGGTATGCCCTGTTGTGCTCTTTGAAGGAAGCTAACGCTGGGATTTCCACCCTCAGCTCCCTGGTTTTGGGCCTTTAAGTGTACACTGGCATACAGCCGAGCTTTCCTGGGCCTCCAGCCTAAGATGGAAGACTATAGGAATTCTCTGCCCCTATAACCACATTAGATATTCCTCCTAATCATTCTGTTCCCCTGAAGACCTCTGACTAATGCTCAGAATGGTGCTGATAGGTTCTTGGGTGACACCGACCCTGGTCATTCAAGGTTAGTAAGGAGAGATGCTGGGCCATCTTACCAGCTCTTCTCGGGTCATCTATCTGACGAAGCAAAGTGAAGAACCCATGAGTGAAGGTCTAGGTCTTTTTAATTCACCTCTGTTGACTTTAAAATTCTTGTCCAGCTTAGTCTCTTGTCTGTACCTTGGACATTTAATAGATTGAGAATAGCACTACTCAAATACCACTATGAAGAAAAACCCTGGATTATCTGATGAACAGAGGTGTTCACTTGAGGACTTCTACAGTACTCATCTTGATGTGTGGCTACAAATTTTCAAATACTTTAAAAGAATTATTTCATTTAATCCTCACAACCACCCCCAAAATAAATGCCTCCAACCCTTTTGTAGGCACACAGATAAAACTGGAGTTATACTATTTACATAATTCTGTATTAGTCTTACAATCATATGATGAACATACTTCCCATTTTTAATATTTATGCACAATTACTAAAACAACTACTTAATATTTTATCAGATAAGCACAACACAATTTGTTTAACCTTTAGGGTACTTGTTTCTATTTTTCATTATTCTAAATTATACCATGAAGAACATTCTCTTCTATTCATTATTTTTCCTTAGATTTGGTTTGTACAACAGAAATTCCCATGTCAAGATGACACTTTAGAGCATGTGTGTATGCATTTTAGTAAACAGCAATGTCCATTTCATGTCTTTTTCTCTAACCTTGGTGTTAGTTCCTAATGCCTTACAAATAGAAGGTATGGAAGAGAGCTTTGTGTTTGTGAAAATGAAGATGTGCGGTGTACCCATATGTATTGAACGATAAATAAGAAAGAGGCGGAAATAGAGTAGTCAGTAAATAGTATTTTAAGAACTTACATTGAAATTGCTTGGGTGAGATTGTGTAACTCTATCCTCTTCAAACATTAGAAATCGTGAAAAACGGCTGATAGCAAATCTCAACACCAATATTCCTCCTTTTCATGGGAGTCGAGAAAAACATAACACCCTATATAAAAACTACAGCAGCGTTTTTTTTAACCCCTCATCATGTACCCATTTAAAACTTGCTTAGTGCCCACTATGTGCCAGGGTATTTGAAATAAAGAAATGCTACATGAGATAAAGTCATTGCCCCCCAAGAGCACTCTGTAAAGCAGAGAAATCAAATAAGCTAACAAATAATTATACTAGAGATTCATAAATACCATTCCAGAGATGCCAAACCCAGGATGTAGAAGTGAACCTCTCTCCCTAAGGCAGGTTTGACCAGGCAGTTGAGCTAAGTCTCAAGGACGAATAGGAGTTTTACCTATATCAGACAAAATAACTTTCCAGAGAGAACAAAGAACGTGGACTCCACCTCACAGGTCAGAATACCCCCAACTGTTGTTCTATGCATGAGCCTCGTGTACTGATTCTTTCCACTCACAAAATGGCAGTGTGAGCCCTGGGAGCCAGCATCCCTGTAGTACATTCTAGCTCTAATTCCTATGAACAGAAAACTGGACTTTCTTCATGTACTGTAATGTGAAAATCATTAGGAAGCATTAGCCTAGGGAGCTGGGAGGTAACAGCTGAGCAAGACAGAGAATAATAAAGTCATGGGAGGGACATGGTAATGTACATCTGTGAACCCAACACCATGGAGGATGAAGCCAGAGGATCTTGAATCCCAGGCCATTCTGGGCCACACAGTAAGGCCTTGTTTCAAACAAACATTAAAATTAAACATTTAAAAAAGCCACAGAGGAATTCTTAAGAGTTAGCTCTGCTCAGGTGAGGTGAAGACAGCCTGGAGTAGAGAGAGACTGTTCTCCACACAGAAAGAAGTTGTGATCCTTGACTTCTCACATTCAAGTATCCTACAGGGCTTCCCTTAGGTGCATCCAGGTCCTGGCCAGGATGTCGGGTGTGTGGAGTGCAGTATGAGTGGGCAAGCCCCACCCCTGTCCTTGCCAGCTGAAACTGGAGAGAATCCCAGGGATCTACTGGGTCAAGAGGCCAGAGAATCCCTACGGGATCCTCCTGCAATGCAGGGCTGAGGTTGACACCCATAGAGTGGTCACCTAAGAAAGAACAGATCTCTGTTGCTGCAGACCAGACATGCAGGGATTATTTTCTGTAGGACAGGCAGATGAAAACAAAAGCTAATACGGAGGCTAGACTGTGCATTTCCCACCTCTGAACTGGCAATGCACCCTCACAGGGTAGCTAAACCAGTCAACCATTTGTCAGAAATGAAATGTGCACCCCTCCCAAGACTCCAGCTCTGGAGTGTGGGTATCCTTTGGGGACCTGCCCAGGCGGCTGCAGCTCCACACAGGTACTCATCAACCTGGCCCTCCAAATCTTTGTTCTCAGTGGGGAATGAATGGCCCATTTCCTATTTCCAGTGCCTGCTTTCCCCTCTGTGTATGCAATCCAAGGGTGGTGTCCCTTTATCATCTCTGAGAGTTCACTCAAACGACAAACAACAAAACAAAGCGTAAACATTCAAGTGTGTTGCTCAACACTGAACAATTCACTGTGGATTTGACTGACAAGCAGAAAAACGGGTTCACATTGCTCTAGAAGTCAACATTTTGCTAGAGGGAGAAAAAAAGATTAAATGGATCTTTTTCCCCCGAACTCTCTTCTTAGCCTCACAGCGCCTTTCGGAGCTACCACCCCATTCCTGGGTCTCTTTTTTCCAGACCCTCTTCTAAAACTGTGGGACAAACCCATAAGGATTGCTGAATGGGGTAGTCAGAGGCGGGAGGTGGTTGGAGAGGATGCACAATACACTTAAAGGTTTCAGAAAGCACAATAACCAAAACTTAATTAGAGAGGGCTGGAGTAATGGTTCAGTGGTCTAAAGCATTTGTTGCTCTTACAGAAGACCCAGGTTCAGTTATTTGCAGGCACATGGTAACTCCAGTTCAAGTGGATCCAATGCCCTCTTCTGGCCTCCTCAGGCACCAAAGTTGCACATAGTACACATACATGCATGCAGTCAAAACACACACATAAAATAAATCTTCAAAAGTTAGTTATAAATCAAAGGCACAACGAGCCCCGGGTGTTTCTGGTGGCACTGGCCTGTGGCACATCTTGCAGCCTTGGTTCTGTGCATGTGTACACACTTTGCACTGTGGATGTCACACTAGTGATCAATGCTTGGAGCCCCTTAATGCAGATCTGAGACTGTTGCATGTCATGGATCACAGTGTTTCGTCATGCGCAGAAACTTTTCTGTTCTCAAAGAAATGCTTTGATTATAGAAAGCAAAGACTTTCAGTATTTTCCTACCATTGCTCCCCAGCATGTAAGTATCAATATATCTGGGAATTGTATTGTTAAAATGTTTGGTTTTTAAAAATTGCTGTTTAAGTTGCTGACCTGAATTTCACTTTAAAAAAACAAAACCATTACATGAATTTTGGCTTAGAATTAGGACAGCTTTTCCAATAATTTCTGAAATGAACTTACACATATTTCTGCCATTTTGTATGATATACTTATGTGAAGTGGCATTCCCAGCTTTGACAGCTATGAAAATCAAAGTAGCAATCAACTCTGAAAAACATTAAGGGTTCTTTATGTTCTACAGTATTAAATATTCAGCCAAGATCTCATTTTTTATGTTAAAAATAAGCAAGCACATCCACCTCATTAGCATGCAAATTGGCTTTCACCTTTAAGAAATGATAACATTGTATGTACACCAAAGAACTGTTTTGAAAAACGCTTATGATTTATTATCAGTTGATGTTTGATTTACACATTTATTTATATTCCTATGTATCTGGGGTCAAGGACAAAAATTCTTGGGCAAAGAAAGATCTTGAGGGCAAACGATTTAAGAATCACTGCTCTAGGCCATTTGCAAGTGAGTGTACTGCAGAGAGCCAGTGTTTACCTGACCTTATCTCATGCCAGCAATGTGCTAAGAAAACTGGCTAAGAAGCCCAAATCTCTGAAATCCTCCTGTTGCTGTGTCCTTCTCCCTAAGTGGTCTACAAGGAGAAGAAATCTAGAACCCAGCTACCCAAAGTGTGGATTCCTCCCACTGGTGATATTGTAGGTTCACCCTCACTTAGAAATAAAAATGCTCTTTGAAGATGTGACATGGGGCACTGAGGACACGAGGTACTCGTGACCTAGCTTGAGATCGGTTAATTAAGTGTCTTTCTCCCAACATGCTCGGCTTCCGTGCTCTGAGGAGACAAGAGCATCAGGAACAGATGCAGGGTGAGAATGGAGGATTGAGGAACGATGGTGCCAGGAACACGAAACTGGCAAGTCACGGTTGCTGCATAGCAGAGCAACGGGAAAGAGGAAAGAGCCCCGAGAAGAGGGGACAGGGGGCAGAAACGAGGGAAGAGTGAGCAGAAGTATGGTCCATTCCACAATTTGACCCAGGATGGGTTCCAGGGCAAATCACAGGTAAGCATTTGAACAAATCATCTATGGAGTAGCTTTACCTTCTGGGTGAGGTCACTGGCCTCATTGATATACCGATCCCGCTCCTTTTCCAGTTGGAAGATGATCTTCCTCTGCTTCTGGGCCTCATCCTTGTAGTTCTGAATCTCCTCCTCTAGGTTCCTCTTGGCTTGCTCGTGGAGCTTCACCAGGTCCACCTGCTTCTGGGTTGCACTGACTGCCTTAAGCATATTCTAAAAAGTAGTAACAACAAAACAAGTCCCTTACTCACAGTGTTTGAGAACCTGGGGTTCAGCTTATCCCAGTGCCCATCTCTAAAATAATTAGATGCTTTGGGTTTGATATGAATCAAAATGATTATAGGCTCTATAGATTACAAAGAGTTTGTTATGTGAATTTTGTGTGAGGCACATTTACATGCACTAACAAACTACACCAGCCAAAATGGACTCTGTGCTGTTCACTGTTTAGCAGTGGGAAATAGAGGCTGAAAGGTAAAGGTATTTGCTTGAGAGTTCACACCACAGGGAAGGGGCAGAGCCAGGACTGGAATCTGCTGTGGAATAATCTTTTTGTACACTGTGAAGATTTGTCACTGTGGTTGGTTTAATAAAGAAGGTGACTGACCAATAGCTGAACAGGATACAGTTAGGCAGGAAAGCCAAATTGAGAATGCTAGGAAAGAGAAGGGTAGAGTCTGGAGTAGACAGACAAATGCAGAGGGAGCAAGAGATGAACATGCCATGCTAATAAAGATACTGCCACATGGCTGAGAGTAAATAAGGAATGTGGGTTAACTTAAAATGTAAGAGCTAGTTAGTAATAAGACTGAACTATTGGCTGAACATTTATAATTTATACTAAGCCTCCCAGTCAATTATTTGGGAAGCAGCTACTGGGTATTTGGGAACAGGCAGACAGGAGAGAAACATCCAATTACAGGAATCCACCTTCATTCCAGCCTTTATGTCCTGAAGCCTGAACAACCAGACTTAATCACCTAAACTGAGTTTTGACTACAAAGCAAAATAAAACTAGCCTGTTAAGTATGCAGATCTGAGCCCAGTACTGAGTCACAGACCTTAATCCCAACACTCAGGACAGGAAGCAGAGGCAGGCAGATTATGAGTTCAAAGTCAGTCTCTACTGTACAGTGAGTTCCAGGAGGCTAGCATAGGCTACATAAGACCCTGTCTCAAAAGAAAAATGCAGGGACTAGGGATGTGGCTAAATGATAGAGTACTGGACCAGCAGTATCCAGAGCACTGGAAAAGTAAAGTCCACGTATAAAAACAAAGATAGGTAGGTAGATAGATAGATAGATAGATAGTAGATAGATAGATAGATAGATAGACAGATGGTGTAGATAGATAGATAGATAGAAAAATGCAAATACCTATAAATAACAAATGATTAATAAATCTACTCTTGCATCACTACTAAAAGAAATGGAATATATAGAGAACACTGTGAATTTTCTTGATACAAAAGAGAATAATGTCAACATTAAAGTGATAAGTACATTAATCATCCTGATTTGATCATAAGGCAATGAACAGATGCACAAAACATCCCTTATATCTCTGATAAAATTCGCAGTGATTACAAGTTAACAGTAAAACAAAACTTTTTTTAAAAAAAGGAAAAGTTTCATAGTAGCCGTATTCACAAACATCTAAAAATGAAAACACAATGTCTCCCAAGTGATGGACACCAGAAACCCACAGCAGTAAAATATTACGCAGTCATGAAAGGGTATGAAGCTCTGATACATGCTGCAATATTGACAGAACTTGAAAACATCGTCCTGAATGAAAGAGGCCAGATACAAAACCACATAGTGTATGATTCCCTGTCTGCTAGCAGCCAGAATCATCAAACCCCACAGAGACAAGAGGCACTTTTCAAATTCCTAGGAGTGGGAGTGGGGGTGGAGGTGGGGGTGGAGGTGGGGGTGGAGGTGGGGGTGGAGGTGGGGGTGGAGGTGGGGTGGGGTGGAGGTAGGGGTGGAGGTGGGGGTGGAGGTGGGGATGGAGACCGTTGATGAGTAGTGACTGCAGAGTGGGTGCAGTTTCCAACCATGGTGATAAGAGAGTTCTAGAATCAGATAAGGATGGTTGAGGGGATATATTATGAATGCTTGAAATGTTCCCAGTGATAAATCTTGTTAAGTGTATTTTACCACAATTAAAAAAAAAACTGTTCTTCAATGATATAGCCCCTGATAAAATTCCCAGACTTCTGTAAACAGCTCCTCCCCATGGTCCTGTAAGCAACCCTAACAGAACTCACTGAGTCACCAAAGACTAAAGCCTGACAGCAGAAGAGAGAAGAGAAGAGGGGATTGTACTGGGAGTGTAAGAATGTGATCAAATACTTTGAAAGTATTATACTAAAACCATTATTAAGCATAATTAACACATGCTAATAAAAAACTAGATTTTGCATTTTTTTTAACGTGGATGCTCGAGTTCCAGGACTAGTGTATCTGGTACAGTAAGTCTGGGACCCAAGCAGTTACATTTTTTTACATTTGTTTATTTTGTGCGGCACACATGTGGAGGTCAGGGGACAACAAGGAACCAATGTCCCCCTTTCGCTGTGAGAGTTCCAGGGATTGAACTCAGGCCATCAGACTTGGCAGCAAACACCTTTACCTGGTGAGCCATCTCCCCACCGCTAGCATTGTTAACTGCACGAGGGCATTGGTGATGTCAGGAATACTTGGGGCTGGCTGCCCAACTTCCTCAGGAGAAGAGGCAAACAGCTATGCACCCTGACAGCCATGCTTCCCAAGAAGGCCTACCTCACCAGCCACAAATGAATGGATCTGGGGAGCCCCTGGGTGGGGATGGTTGAGGGGGCTCCATTTCTGTGCGGGTATGTGTGTGAGTGTGCGTCCTGGTGCTGAGAATCAGACCCAGGGCCTTATGCACGCCAGGCAGCCTCTTTGCCTCTAAGCTCCATCTGCAGCACTGGACCTTCATCATTTGGCAGCTCTGTAGACAACATACACCTGGCAGTGCTTAGTGACAGCCACTTCCCTGCTGTGTGGACTAGAAAACAGTCTTTACTCGAAGGGAAATGAGTCAGAACATCATCAAGGAAGCTTGTGGTGGGAAGAAGAAGGCTTCCATTCTGAGAATGTCAGGTGAGGTTCCTAGTACTTCTTGAAGGCTGGCTGGATCCAGGGCTTCCATGCGGTGCTTTACAGTTTCTTCTCAAATCCCTAAGATACCTGAGGTGCAACAGTTCTGAAGAGCCACTGGACTATAAGCATGTAGAATGCTCGTGAAACCTTAGCTGTGCGGTGATACAGAACACCCAGAGTCAGCCTGAGTCTCAGGCACTGGGCTAGGCATTTATTTTATAAACGTCACTTCCACACAATGCTAGAAGAAACAATAGATGCACCGCGCTGCCTTTCCGAACAATGTCACTCTTTCATTCAGTGAAGACTGGCATTTCAAATCAGTGAGGAAATAATTTATTAATCAATAAAGTTGATTGCATACCTACTGAGTCTCATGCAGGCAATGGCCTGGGAGGAAAACTGAACTGTGTTTCCTGCCCTAAAGGACCCAATGAAGCAAACCAAACAAAGAAATGGAAAAGAACCCCTGTGTTGGATGTCCTAATGCAGCAGAAAACCTACTGTTTACAAAGATGTATGCAAGATAAGGGTTTAAATGCTGGTGTTGAAAAAAATAAATCTAAAAACTAAATCCAGGGCTAGAGACATGCTTAGTAGTGGAGCATTTCCCCAGCATGTGTGAGACCCTGAGTTCAATCCCCACAACACAAAAAAAGAGAAAGGGAGGTCACTACATCCAATAGAATATTTCACTGGTTATAAGTTTGCAGAATAAAGGATAGTTTTTAGATTAATGGGGGGAGAGACTTCAATAATTTTCTTCCTGACTGTTTTCCATAGAAATATCTAATCTGCCATTCCTGGATACTCTCTACTCTATTTCAAGTAAAGTGTAGGCTGTTCTGTTAAGACTTGCTTTTTTCTGAGAATGCACAGTGAGCTGAATCCATCCTTTTATCTGGAAGTAGCCTGGTCCTCCATATCTGGCCTATGACTTCTCCCTCCCAGAAGGAAATCCTCAAAAGTCTGTCACAAGAAGGAACCCTCTGGAAGGAGGGTAACAGAAAGAGAGAGGCCTGCTTTTATGTGGAAGCTAAACCTTCCCCAACCCATCCTTCAACTTTAGACTGCCATGAACTCTAGAGACTGGAAGAGACAAGGGTGAGAAATGAAAACCAAACCCTATAGTGTGTTTGAGACCCTGGGCTCCATCCCCACACCCCAAGAAAAGAGAAAGGGAAGTGACTAAATCCAATAGGATATCTCACTAGGTCTAAGTTTGTAGAATCCTGAATAGACAGACAGAAGAAAAGCTAGACTTCCATCACCAACCAGTCACCCACTAGGTGTAAGTCTGTAGAATCCTGAAAAGAAACAGAAGAAAGGCTAGACTTCCATCACCAACCAGTCATTTTCTTGCCTAACACCTCAAAGTCATATTTCAATTAGAACTCACACCTGTAATTTTTAGATTAGCCAGATTGTAGATTATAGATATTAAATTAAGAAAATTTGATCAACTACTTAGGATGCCAAGTAACACACCAGCAAGGAGAACAGAATCCACAAAACACCCTGAAATCCCTGCTGGCTTGTACGCTAATTCTCAGGAGTCCTTTTGTGCTCAGTGGTGATAATGTAGCTTCAATTCCAGGCCAGACAATGGTGAACGTAAGCAGCTGTTCAGAGGAAAATTAAGCAGTATTATTCATTCTAATCCATTCTTGTTTGCTCCGGAGTTTCCTTTCCCCACACAACTTGTTATGCACAGATACTACCAGGTGGAAGAAAAGCATTTATTTTCCAGCATTGCTGTAGCAAACTCACCTTATTTAGTATGTCCCTCTCTCTCAGAAGCTCATCCATTGCCTTCTTATCAAGTTCTGCCTGCTTCTTTGAAGACTCCACCTCTAAATTGCCAGGTAGGAAAACAATAATGAATGTAGGGCCCATCCCAGGGAGAACATGAAAAAAGCCAAAGTGAATTAAAAAAAACATGGTTTTATATGTTCAGCTGTAGCTGTACAACTGCTCTGAGTTGAGTGATAGCTGACCTCCATTCTCGATCAAGGATGTGGATCTTCTGGTTCCCACTAAAGAGATGGAAAAGGAAGCTGGAAGAGATTAAGCCAGCCACAGGACCAAGGGTCAGCACGGGTGAGATTAAAAGTCTGAACCTGATGGCTGCCAAAGGTCTTTGTGCTTTTTAGATCTTTTTCATTATATCTGTAGGTGGAAATATGAAATGTAACTACCTAGAACTTGTTACATCCCTGCATTTTTCAAGTCTCCCTTTATGCCCCCCAATGGAATTCCATAGCTTTTTTATATATAGGTCTTCTAGACATGTTGGTAACTTTGTTCACAGTGATTTCATTACTTTAGCTAGAGTTCTGTACAAAGCACTATTGGTAGCTACATATATTATAGTCTGCCACCTTATATCTTATTAATTCCAGTCATTTTTCAGATCATTTCTTGGATATTTTGTAGAAAATTCTAACATAGAGAGGGCCCATGCTCCTAACCATTACCGCTAACACTGCTCTTTGATTAGACGCATCAAAAGAAACAGGTCCCACTGGTACACACACACCTGTGGCTGCTGGGGAAGCTGAGAGCTGGAGAGCTGCTCCAGCCCAGAAGTTCAAGACTAGCCTGTACAATATAGCAAGATGCTATAACAAACAACATCAAGTCCCTAAGAAAAGATGTTATCAACAGTAAATATGAAATAGCCAACCAAAGGCTGGAGAGAGGAGATGGCTCAGAGGTTAAGAGCATTGACTGCTCTTTCAGAGGTCCTGAGTTCAATTCCCAGCAACCACCTGGCAGCTCACAACCATCTATAATGAGATCCGATGCCCTCTTCTGGTGTGCAGGATAACATGCAGACAGAACACTTTGTACATAATAAATAAATAAATCTTTTAAGACAAAGAGAGAGGAGAAATAACCAAAGAAAAGAACATGCTGGCTTTCAGAAAAGAACATGTGACTTAATAGGGAAAGAGTTTGATTCAATGCTCTCAATGGATTTAAAAATATCTGTGGGGGACTAGAGAGATGGCGTGGTGGCTGAGTACTTGCTGTTCTTCCAGAAGACCCAGGTTCAATTCCTAGTACCCACATGGAAGCTCACAACCATCTGTAACTCCAGTCTAAGGGATTCATTACTCTCTTCTGGCCTTTGGGGGTATCAGACACCCACATGGCACACAGACATTCAAGTAAAACACCTATAAACATTAAACAACAACTGAATATATATACATATAGTCAGAGAGAGAGAGAAAATGGACTCAAATCTTACAATTATAGCAAGCAAAAATACTGTAATTAAAACATAGGACTGTTTCAGTCTCATTTGGCTGGTTATATGCTTTAAAAAGCCCACCATTCTTCATCTCTGTCATGGAAGACTTTAGGTTGTAAACTTTCACTATGCTGTGAGCATCCTGAAGGCAAGGTCTTCCTCATACCCAGTGCTTACACATGGTCTATACCAGTTTACAGAACAGACACATGGAGAAGTTGCCAAGCTAACCTGCAACAACACCTCAATGAAAGAAGAAACAGCTGGACTTCTGAAAGGCTTACTTGACAAGGATGTCTAGTAGCAATATCCAGTGATCTAGACTTTGCCTAACTTGCAGAGAGGCGATGTGTGCTTTTATACATATCTTTCAACAATTTATGGCACACAGCAGCCTGTAAAGACATCAAGAAGACACACATGTTCCTGTGCCACACAGACAGAATTCATACCAGAGTCTCTTTCTCAACGTCCAGAGCTGTTTCTGCCACACCACACCAGTATCCTACATTTTTAATTATATTGTTGTGCAGAAAATTACCCGTGACGTTTAGTAAGTTCTCTCTCTGTGCTTGGTCCTTCCAAAAAACAACCCCAAATCTTATTAATCAAGGACATTCATTTCAACATGTTCCTTATCTTCTATGGGCAGACCTAAGAGTTTAAATGTTCTTTACTTCAGTGGCCAATATTGAACACTATTTTAGGTTAGATTCACATGGTTCCAATAAAACCTATGGAAGAATTTGTTGAGTAAAGGGAGTTTAAAGTATTCGAAATGGTGGCCCCCTCCAGTTGGCTGGTTACCAGGTTGAAGTTCACTGATGTCGCTCTGTATGGTTTAGGGGCACCGAGTCCTGGCCTGTGAGTGGGCACTAGTGAAGAATGAAAAGCTTATGAGTAAAACCACAGGGATTTACCTCTCTCTAACCCCAGGATCTGATTCTTCAGGGTTTCCTTATGCTGCTCCACCTCTGCCTTTTGGTCTTCGATCAGGTGCAGTTTCTTATGGATCTGTTCTCTGATTTTGTTAAGCTTCCCGATGTCAAGGCGCATCTGATGGACTTCCTCCTCTTTGGCCTGTATTAGTGACAGAGAGTTAGTCAGGATGCTGAACAAATAAAGAGCCAGGGACTGGGCCACGGTAAACTCAGAGCCTATAAAACTGAGTCCTATGTCAGCGCAGAGTCGTTCCATGGAACTGAATCAAAATACACACACTGTTCAGTTTTGGGAGAAATTGAAGGCCTCTGTTCTATGAATAAAGTATGTGGTGCACAAACCAAAAATAATGAAAAGGTTGATAAAATCTGATGTTTTAAGTTGCCACCTAATTATAAAATCAAGTGAGAATACTGAGTTATATGCATACAAATATGTGAGCTCTGCATACAAATGCTGTATTTGATTGGCAGTTTTCGCTTACAGAGTGATCTCTCTGAGAAGGTTATTGAATTGCTATAAAATATTTAAACATTCTTTTGGACCCACAGGGTCACAACAGCTCAGCTACATGCACTAGAGAAAGTCACCCTTCCTCATAGTGTGCTGGTCTGTAGGTGTGCAGACAGGGTAGCAGGAATAAACAAATCTACACAGTGATAAGAGGTGTCCAAAAAGAATCATAGCAGAGGAATTCTCCACTCTTGTGGACATTTTTATTTAAAATTAAATTCACTTTTTAAAGAAATGTTGCAATCAAGATCTGGAGAGATAGCTGAATGGTTAAAAGCATTTGCTGTTCTTCCAAAGGACCCAGGTTTGATTCCCAGCACCTAAATGGTAACTCCAGTCCCAGGGGATCTAACGCCCTCATTTGGTCTCTGTGGGTACCAAGCATGCATGTGGTGTACAGACATACATGCAGGCAACATATAAACATATTTAAGTCTAATTTTTTAATTTGCCATTTTAAATATCTAGAAAAACAACTAGAAAAGGCAGTTTAGGATTCTTCTGCAATCATCTTAACTCTCGAGAAGGGAGAGAGAGAATTAGCAATGTATGTTATCTCTGGGTTATTGCTAGAAACATAATCCCGTTAATTTAGGGATATAAGAAAAGTCATCCATCTTCCCAGATGTCTCATTCATGTTATCAAAGGACAGAATTAGTGGAATCTTTTTTTTTTAACCATAATTTCACCTCAGAGGCCAATACATCTTTCTGACTTAAGTGGTCGTCTCATGTCTGCTCTGACTTGCTACATTGTCATAAAGAACAAGCTTCAAGTCAACTCACTATAGGCTCTTCCAAGTGTTCTTAGTCTTAGACCCTAGAAGGTTCAAGATGGCTGACCTTAAAGCCTTTTTCAATTGTGTGGTGTCCTAAGTATACAGCCATTAATCCAGACTCCATGGTTAAATCTCAGAAAAATCCTGGAAAAGTCTTCTTTTTGTAGTATGCATTCAAAACAAGATCCACGGTGTGGTGGGTGAGAGGGGGGGTGTTGTGGTTGTGTGGGTGTGTTGTGGGGGTGTGGGGGGGTATGGTATGCTGTGGGGAGGCTGTGGATGTGGGGTGGAGGTGTACATGGATAAGGGTGGGGGCAGGGGTGGGGGGTGTCTTCAGATTCTCAAAAGAGACTGTAAGACAAAAATGTTCTGGCTCACTACTCACATCCACACATTATTCTTGGTAAGTCGTTTATTTTATGTCCAGTATTCAAATATAATAAAAATAGGAACTATGGGTTTTCCTTTCAGAACTGAAATGAAAAACAAAGTTCTCTGTTAATCACAAAGGGACGGGATACAGACAGACCTTAGTGGCAAATGAGGATCCAAGTTCATTTGCAAGCACTCATTCATGAGGGAAGGGAGAAGAGGAAAACCGCTTGAAATATGCATTAGATGGTACTAAAAACCACGATTCCACAGTGTTGGAAAGCCCAACAGTGGCAGTCTATGCCCCAGCTCTCCCTCTACCTTCTCCACACAGCAATGAAATCTAATCTGAGCTCGCTATTGTTCACATAGTGAATGGATCCTAGCTCTGGGCAACTGGTTGCTTGCAGGGCTAATTACAGAGATGAACATCTGAGCTTGCTTGAGAAAGCATTTGCATAAGCATCTGATCAATTTTATAAGTAAGAGCGGAAGTCATCAGACTCCCTGCTTCTGGGCCTGAAGCGATCACTGCGGGCTTGCACCTGCCTCTCTGTGTTCCAGGCTCTCAGCTGAGCTAATACAAGAGCTCCAACGGCAAAGCCAAACCCGTGTACTGAGGACTGAAGTGCTGGGGACCAGACACAGCGGCGCACGGTGTTTACTTTGAGCTCCAGGGCCTTCTGCTGGTTTTCCTGGGACAGCTGCTCACAAGTCAAACTATGCTGTTCGTTCTCCTGCTGGAGTTTCGAATTCCGCAACTGAAACTGCTCCAGCTCCTTCGCCGCTCTCTCGTTCAATATCTGAAAGGTGAGGAGTGCGGGGACTGGTTAACGCCTGTCAATCTGATGACTGTGTCTGCATATGCACACGGGATGCCCCACAACCTCCTGGGACGATACCAACCGCGGTCCTTTTCATCTTGCAGAAAAAAATTCTTTATCCCCAGTAAAGCACTAACGCACTCAAATAAAATGAATGTTAAATGGCTGAGGAAAACGATGCCTTCTAATGAGTAACACAGTGAGCATGATTTTTTTTTTTTCTTAGAGCTTTTGGGAAGTCTTGTTCACAGGTGGTGGATAAATATTTTAATGCCTGTTTGCCATTTGGCAGGCTTTGCATACGCAACAATTTCTATAATCATTGCAAATGAGCTAGAGATTCAAATGGGTTGTGTCAGCTCTGGGGCTCTGAAGATGCATCTTCAGAAGCAAATCCTTCATTAACATGCCTCCAACATTTTCCCTGAGCAGAAGTGGTCCCCAACGCCAACCCAGAGACAATTCCCCATTAATCCAACTTAAGTCGGCCAGGGGGCCAGCAGTGCAGTGACTGCTGCCTGTTCTGCGCAGACATGGTTTTAGAACAACCAAGGATTCTATCTGAAGTTATTTCTACTGGGGAAATACTGAGAAGGTGAGGGCTAACAAGTGAGTTAAAGGAAGAAGGGGTCAATGAGGCGCTTTCTTTAAATATAGCTTCCTTGTATGTGAAAACAAAAGACAGAAAGAGGTATCCAATTCCCTATCAATGGGGACTCAACAAAATGGAACCAGCTATGCTAAAGATGGCATTTTGTCTTTTATGGATCCTAGGCTATTGTTCAAAACCCCTTGTTTTACCTGGGTTTCAAAGTCTTTTTTTTTCAAATTCATATTCAAAGAAACCTCATGGATTTTTTTTCTCCCTCCTGGAGACTGTGCACACTGTGTATTATCCATTTGAATTCTGGCTTTATATAAAATTAATAAGGCACAAATGACAAAGAAATGTATTCTAATGTAATCCACTTCTTAAGTAGAAAAGTATATGTGCCTTGACAAGCCTTTAGAAACAAACTTCATAAAAGTAAAAAAAAAAAAAATTTAGGAAACGACTCAACTAAATGTATTGTTTCTTTAATGAATGAGAAAAGAGAATGGTGTGTATCTGTGATCTTGGTACTGGGGAGGCTGAGTCAGAAAGATCGCAAGTTTGAAGCCAGCCTGGACTAAGGTGGGGGGATGGGGAGGAGGAAAAAGAAAACACAGATTAGAATCACTCATGTCTGTCTTATCTTAAATGGCCACAAGAGGGAAACATTAGAAACGTGACTATAGTTAAAATGCGTAGAGATTAAGAATGGCTTTCTCGGGGGGTGTGACAGCTTTAATCCAGCATGGGAGGCAGAGCAGGCGGATCTGTGAGTTCAAGCAGCCTGGCTACAAGTGAGTTCAGGAAAGGACAAAGCATGCAGAGAAACTGTTCGAAAAAAAAAAAAAAAAAAAAAAAAAAATGGCTTTCTCAACTTGAAAATCAAACCTGTTAGGAACGTTACATTCGTTCACTCACTACACAGCACTGAGAATGAATGGTCCAGGGGCACCGTGAGAGCCAGGATGTCAAGGTTGTCTGTCTGGGCCAGTACAGTCCCTCCTAGCCTGAACACTTGAAACAACACTGGCACACATAGAAGTTGAATTTTAAATTATTAATAAATATAAACAGCCACATGTGGTTTAATGGTTTCCATACTGGACACCACAGGTCCATAGCTACGTGGTAACTACATAACCGACGGAATATGGCAAAAGTGAGACACAAGAGAATGAACGTACCCAGTTTGTGGTTGTTTCTGTAAAACTCAGACAAAACTATTAGCTGCTTAGAATTTAAGAGATAGGGAAACAGCCGAGAAGAGGCGCAGGGCCTCTGGGGTATCAGTAATGCTCTGTTAATTAATGACTGCTTGCGAACAAGGCATGCTCACAGGTTGGAAATATGTGTAGCTGCATACTTGTGACATACACACTTGTCTATGTGTACATTGTCCATCCATGGAAGGTTTAGAAGAAACGATTGTAAAGCCAGGCTTGGTGATTGACTGAGGCCTCTGATCTCTATTCAGGAAGAAAGGGGAGGGAGAGGGACAAGTTCAAGAGCAGAAGGGGGCAGCCTGTAGAGACCCCGTCTCAAAAGAAAAGAGAAAAAAAGGTTGAAAGGCAGGATGGCGCTCCACAGCAGAGTGCTGGCCGGGCACGTGAGAAATCCTCCGTTCAATCCCCAGAACTAAAAACAAGCAAACATAACAACAAAAAAAAAAAGGCTAGCTTTGAATACCTATGAGAGCAGAGAGCAAGAAAAGGGTTAATAAATATCCCTTAAGAATCACTGGGGCTGGAGAGTGACGAAAGGGCATTGGCTCTTCTTCCAAAGGACCCGAGTTGGATTCCTAGCACCCACAATGTAGCTCACAGCTGTCCATAACTGCATCCCAAGGAGATCTCACACCCTTTTCTGGCCTCAGAGGGCACCAGGCATACATGTGGTACACAGACATACATGCAAGCAAAACACTCATGCACATTTTTTAAAAAAGTTAATTTAAAACAAAAACATTCAAAGCCCAGTTACAGCAATAAGTAGCATGCTCCTGTCATGGCTACTGAGTTGCACCCTACTTTGCAGGAAAATCACAAAAATGTGGGCTTTGGGCTGTAGTTCAGATGGCTCAGAGGATTTGCCTAGCATACAAGAAGGCCTAAGGTCTATCCCCAGCATCAAACAAACTAGATGTGGTGGTGCCTGCCAGTAATCCTAGCATTCAGAGCTGGGAGTCAGAAAGGTCAGAAGTTCAAGGTCATTCTTAGCTTCATACTGGATTTGAGAACCTATCAGAGAGAAAGGGGGCAAAGGGAGGGGAGGGGAAGAGAGAGGAGGAGAGGGAGAGGAGGAGGAGGATGGAGGGAAAGAAGGGGGGGAGAGGAGGGAGGGGGGGAAGGGAGGAGAGAGGAAGAGAGAGGAGGAAAGGGGAGAGGAGGGGAGGGGAGAGGGAGAGGGAGGGGAGGGAGGGGAGGGGGGGGAGGGGAGGGGAGGCCATGAATGTCCTTACCTTCTGCTCCTTGAGCTGCTGTTCCAGCCGCTGAAGCTCCTCCTTGCTCTTCTGCATGTACTGCTGCAGCGCCTTGATCTCCGACTGCCTGCTGTCCATGTCCACCTGGATCTGTTTGAGCTCTTTCTCCAGCTTCTCCTTCTTCCGAGACTCCCTGGTCGCTTCGTTCTGACGATGCTGAATTTCTTGTTGGAACTGCAGGGAAGGACAGAGAGAAATGAGACAAGCACTTGCAGGGGCAGGTCTCCATCCGCCAAGGTCTGCCCCCGCAGGATCTGGCCCATAGTGTGTTTCTGCAGGACACGCCTCTGTGGAACAGTCATGCTGGACCCCAAAGTTCCAAGCTTCAGGAATGTTCTGTGTTGATTTTCAGGACCTTGACACCGAAAGATCCGCCCTGGCTGCAGACAAAAAAATTAAAGATGGTATTATAAAAATCAACGAAATGCAGGAGCTCAGAGCCCTAACATGTTAAATAAAGGAAGACTGTCCAGCTCTGCATTAGGAGGGGCAAGCTACCAGAAATAAGAAATTGTGTTACTTGATCCTGGGCGTTGCTAAACCAAGAATGCTGATTACATCTTGATGTCCAAAGTCTTTGAAAAGCTCTTTTTCTTTTAATCTCGTGCTCAAAAATGTCATCTTCTTACAAGAGTGCTGCTCTTGTGATTTCTCTTGTGAATTATAAAAGAGAAGGCAGAGAGATTTCCTGTGTCTGGTGCAGGGACACCTGTTTGAGCCCTTAGCAGAGTCTCAGCATTGGTGACTTCTGAGAGAGGACCTGGACAAAAATGGGCTCAAGAAACAGGGTCAGGGAAACAAGACAGAGCAGAGGACGCTTGGTTTGAACACAAGGTTTATGTCGAAGAGGGGATAGATGGGAAGGGAGGCAGGAAGGACAGACCGTCCTCCAGAACACAGGAGCAGACCTGATTGATGGTCTGTTCTGCATCTTCCTTGGCTCGCTCGGTCTCCTGCTGCTGTTCAGTGGTCTGAGCAAGGTTCTCGCGCAATTTCACCACTTCTGTCAGGAGCTGGTCACGCTCCTTTGACACCTCTTCTTTGAACTTCAGTAAATCTCGGATGCTGAAAAGGAAGAGCACAGGAATCTGCCTAAGTAGCCATTTGTTCAGGGGTCCTTGCTATTGTCCCCAAGCCTGGTCTTCCTGGGAGGCCAATGGCGCACACTGTTCAGGTGATAAGGAATGGAAGATGATTGTGAGGTGTTTGCTGAAAAGAAGTGACAAAAATAATAAATACAATAAGATCCTTTTTTGTTTTAGTAAAATATAGTGTCTATTCCTCTGTGTGTGTGTGTGTGTGCCTCTGTGTGCCTCTGTGTGTGTGCCTCTGTGTGTGTGTGTGTTGTACAGACACTTCTAGAAAAATGAATACTAATCATGTTATCAATTATCTCTGAGAATCAGGATTCAGGGTGGAAAAATTGGAGGGATGGCTTCTTCCTGTACCTGTCTTACTTGGATCTGTTACAATAAGACCATATTGTTATTGTCAACTCTTATAATGAGCCCTGAGGAGATGTCAATTTAGGAAATTATTTATCTAACGTATCCACTGGGGGGCTATGATGACAACTAAATGTCTAAAATAAAGCATAAATCTAACCAGATACTACGCATTGCCAATTTTCTTCCCATCCACCCAAAGAAATTAGTTTCTCCCACGGGAGGGCAGCCCACAGAAAACATTCTCCAGAACAAACTTGAAAATGAGGCCTGCTGCTGGGTTTTGGAGAGCCCGTGATAATATTCATTGATTTGAATTGTAAACTAAATAGTTCCACATTACAAAATCCATTCCATCTGACTTGCCACGACTTCCCGCAGAATTAGTGCTTGTCGGGTGTGAAGCTCTGTGTCCGATGGGACTTTTGCAGCACAGGAAACCAGAGGGAGGTAGGAGAAGCTAAGAACACGCCCCGCAGAGCCTTGCAGCTGACAGTCGTCAAGCAATGCCGCGAAACACAGGAATTTGACAATGCTCATTTAGCAGCGTCCTTGATACGACATAAATGTTTAATAAGGAACCTTCAAACTCATGCCCAATTGCATCTGCAGAAATGAAACCTCAGCTCAAAGGTTTATCGGAAGAAAGAGAGCCACAACTGAGCGCACATGATCGGAGCTCGAACTACCAGCTGTACCTGCTCCACCATTCTCCCCTCACCCTCTTCCACTTCTCGTTGAAATGTCTCCTGTCTGAATCGGCTCTCTACATGGCTTATCACTAGTTCTTCTACCACAAGTCCAACACTAGAGAGACTGCGTTTGGTTTTCCTATTTCCTCCCCAATGCCTGCTTATACAACATCCATCAAAGATGGATCAATAGAGCAAGAAAATACAAGAAACTAAAAGAGCAGCATTAGGTTTGCTTAAGAGTGTCCTAGGAAGTGCATGCCTGTTCCTGGTGTGAGGCTTTGTGTGCCCTGTACTGTGCTAGATAGATTCTGGCAAGGCTTATAAAGTTCTCTTCCTTCAGGAGCTCTCAGCTCAAGTAGGTAAGGTTGTCATAATTTGCTTTTCTGTTACTGTGATAAAGACTGTGACCAAAAGCAACTTGGGGGCAAAAACCTCTCCGGTCCATCATGAAGGGAAACCGGGGGAAGATCTCCAGACAGGGTCCTAAACACAGAAACTGCAGCAGAGACCATGAAGGGATGCTGCTCATTAGCTTGCTCCTCATGACTTGCTCAGACTGCCTTCTTATACAACCCAGGACCACCTGTCCAGGGGTGGCACCACCCACAGTGAGCTGGGCCTCCCACATCAATCATTCATCAAGAATATGTCCCCAGAGACTTGCCTATAGGCAATCTTATGGAAGTATTTTCTCAACTGAGATTCCCAGATAACTTAGTTTGTGTCAGTTGGGGAAAAAAAAAAACCTCATCAGCACAAAAGCATTTTAAATTCTTTTAAGATGCTATAACAAAGGCCATACTGGAAAGCAGACATTGGATTCTGTAGAAACAGAAAATACAGCAATTCTTCCTGCACAGTCACTGGGCTCTGGAGGTGGAGAGGAGATGGAACAGAAATTCTGATTGTGACAACGTTAAGATGGTGTTCTAGGAGGGTTTTAAAGGATGAAAGGAGTTTACCAAGGGGAGAATGGAGAAAAGGCATCTTTGGCATGGGGGGGGGGAGTGCTTGTGCAAAGATGTGGGGTGTGGGCAAGGAGTGAGGGGTACTAGGCATGAGGCTAGAGAAGCAAACTGCAGCAGACATTCGAAAGGCTTTGAGTGACATGTTCAGGAATCTGGCCTTTATCCTTTGAGCCTGGGTAGCCGAGCAGGGAAGGGGACAGGGATGCGTGCTTCAGAAACATACCTCAGGTCGCAATGATGGGTAAAGAGGGAGATGCCTTGCTCTAGACAGGGAGGCCAATTAGAAGGCTACTGCTGATGCCAGCAGGGACCGGAAATGCAGGCCAGAGAGCAGCCCCAGCCACAGGAAGTCAAGCCCAGAGACAGGGGTTAAGAGATGGAGGAGTGATGGGATGAAGAGCAAGCCAGCTCCTGCCCGGAAGCTGAGTGGGTAGGAAAGATGGAGGTGGGATTAATCATGGAGGTTGGTGATCGCTGCTGGGACGGGGCAGAGAGGCCGAAGTTCCATTCAGTACTAGTTTAAGAGGGGTGACTGCATTCTAACACGAATTCTTACACAGGGTAAGTGTAGCCCTCAGCCCTCATCAAAGATGCTTTTTTTGTAGCAGACAGAGACCAGAACACAACGGATCAAAATGCAGAGAACAACTGGCCATGGGACGTTCAACCAACTGATACAGCTACAGTGAAACTCTATACCGAAGGCCCGAGAAACCTTGCAGAAGAGCAGGTAGAAAGAATTTAAGAGCCAAAGGACCTGGATGTCTGCTTCAAGATAGTGTCTTCTGTTTATGATAGGGATCGTACTCATGAATTATCAGCAATATGTTTGCCTGAACAAGGCCAGAAAAAATGACACCACCAATCAATAGGCATGCCAACAGAGATGGGAAAATCTCACAAGGCCCCACACCTAGTTGGGGAGCTACAGGTGCTCATGGAAAAATGCTCTTCTCCAAGGACAAGCCCCTTGATAGGTTATCCAGTGCCAAGTGGTCAGCCCTAATCACATGTACATATAAGCAACACTAAATGAACTCAGCAGGTTGCATTAATAATGTGTGTGTGTGTGTGTGTGTGTGTGTGTGTATACATAACATCAATAATTAAAGAATAAGAGGCCAAAATAATAGAAAGGTAAACCTAAAACCTCTATTCACTCAGAAACTGTAGTAGGGTTTCTTCTAGAGAAAGAGGTGTAATATAATCTTTGGGGAGGACAAAGGGAGTCTTAAAAAGAAAAGGTAGGGGGCTGGAGAGATATCTCAGGGGTTCTGAGAACTGGCTGTTCCTCTAGAAGACCCAGGTTTGATTTCCAGCACCAGCATGATAACTCCACAACCACCTGCAACTCCATTTCCAGGAGATCTGATGTCATCTTCTGGATTCCATGGGCACCAGGCATGCAAGTGGTGAACAGACAGACATACATGCAGACAAAACACCTATACAAATAAATTTTTAAAAAATAGATCTTTAAAAAATAAAAGCAGGGTTAGGCAAAAAAAAAAACAGTTCTTAGAAGCCGCACAAGGGAGAATTTTGCAATATAGAGAACCTTCAAAGAGGTGCAGTCCAACTTAAGGCTAACGGTGCCAGGCTGCACCAGGCCACTGAACACTGTAAAGGACCCTGCAGAGGCAGGCTCACACTATCAGGAAGGCTGCAGAGGCAGACACACACTATCATGAAGACTGCAGAGGCAGGCTCACACTATCAGGAAGACTGCAGAGGCAGACACACACTCTCAGGAAGGCTGCAGAGGCAGACACACACTATCAGGAAGGCCGCAGAGGCAGACACACACTATCAGGAAGGCTGCAGAGGCAGACACACACTATCAGGAAGGCTGCAGAGGCAGACACACACTATCAGGAAGCTGCAGAGGCAGACACATCAGAAGCAGAGGCAGACATACACTATCAGGAAGACTGCAGAGGCAGACACACACTATCAGGAAGACTGCAGAGACAGACATACACTATCAGGAAGGCTGCAGAGGCAGACATACACTATCATGAAGACTGCAGAGGCAGACACACACTATCAGGAAGGCTGCAGAGGCAGACACACACTATCAGGAAAGCTGCAGAGGCAGGCTCACACTATCAGGAAGACTTTGACCTACTTGCTGTCCTGGTCCATTGACAGTCCAGACCCCTGCTCAACTAGTTTGGTCAGGTTCACTATTTCCTCTTTCAGGGCAAGAATCGTCTCCTTGGCCTTTTGCTCCTTATCATATGCAGAGTCCACCATCTTCCAGGCCTTTTCAATTTCCTAGTGGGCCAGAGAGTATCCATTAGAAAAAAAATGGGATTCCAGATACAAGATAAACCAGCACAAACAATAGCCCCATGGCTACAGTGTGATAGTCACTTACAGGAAAAGAATAGTATGTATTATACCGTATGTGGGAATTTGGACTGACTAAATTGTTCAGTGGAAGAGCAAGCTAGTTCAAGGAGTGTTTTCCTTGTGTAGAGGAGTGAGTATGGCTGCAAGGTTCCACAGCAGCTGCCCTAGCTAGAAGAATTATTTCTAATAAAGAAACTGATAAATTTTTAAAATTTTAAATGAAATTTTATTTGCTTAACAGATGCTTTAAATGGCTCTATTTCATAAGAGATGATCATAGATGCAGTCCTTAAACCAGTAAATTGAAAGTAATTCTTGATAATTTTGAAGATAAAAAAATATATATTTTTATCAAGCAGGGGAATCAATGAGTTTGAGGTCAACCTGGGCTACATAGCAAGTTCAAGGCCATCCTGAAAACATTTATATACATATATATATATATATATATACATATATATATATATATATGCATGCACATATGCACACACACTTAAATAACAAACATACATATGTATAAAATGTGTGTGTGTGTGTGTGTGTGTGTGTGTGTGTGTGTGTGTGTGTGTTGTCCTCCGATCCCAGGTGAGTGCCTAAATGGCAAGGTCAGTCTTAGAAAATCCCACAAGGTCACTTTGCTTTGCTGGCACTGGAGTGTACGCAGGAATCTTAGCAGTTCCCATATCCAGAGGCCCAAGCCCAGATCCTCATCAAATGCACACTGGGCGAGCACTCTACTTCAGTCCTTGGCTTTTTCTGAGAAAGAGAGTCTCACTGTGTGTCTCAGGCTGGCCTGTTTTCTGAGAAACACATGCTGGTGCTCATGGGGGAGAATAAAGCCCATAACAGGGAATGGAACTGTTCCTGACTTTCTTACTGTTGTGAAATGCAGTGTGCGATATTTGCATACACACTGAAAGGTGAATTACTGCTGTGTGAGTAAAGGAACCACTTGAGCTTTGTCCGCAATAACCTTGAGTTTGTCCTGCCACTTCACTATCTTGAAACATTTTAGTCAAGTAAAATTTGTGTCCTTTATATAAATAAAAGCCTATAAAGTTTAGGTGAAAGTATTTAGTTTTCATGTTGACAAGGAATAAAATGGATGGAAGGGAATAAATCCAAGCTTGCTATTATAGCACACAGAGAGTCCTCTTGTGTAACCACCGCACATCCCTTAGTGACTCAAAGCAAAATGTCAATTTGGGGGCTCTATCCCAGTGGAGCAACCATATGCACACCTGGGCCAAACAAGTGAAGGATATCTAAATGAGAATATGACTGCATAATGTTTTAACCAAACCAATTTCACCAATTAGATTTTCATCAGTTTGTAACGTTCATCTCCAGTGTTAAAGTTTATAATGAAAGTGTTTTTCCAATTATAAAATGAATTACAGTTTCCTTATATTACTTTTCCATCAAGAAGAAAATGACAGCAGAGAGAAATCACGCTAAAGGAGAGTAGTTTCTAAGAAAATGGGTCAGTCATATCTTGTACTGGTCTTGGAAGTTAATTTAAATCCCATGACATCTGATTGTATGCTATCAAGGGAATTACCTAAAGCATTCATAAATTATTTCTCAAAGCTAGAGATTTAACTATGAATTAATATGTCTCAACCTCTTATGACTTTGAGATCAACAGGGAACATTTGTGTTTTATCTTCAAGATAAGGCAACACACTTAAAGGTGAAAAACACAGTGTGGAACAAAGGCAAACTTCCTCCAGATTCCCCAGACCAAGCCTCTAGCTCTCCTGCAAGAGCATTTGGGGAGATGAAAAGACAAGGAGAAGGACATTGGGAAGGATGGTCATGAAAATTACTCCCTGGGAACTCACAGAACTCTCTCCTGGAGCACGAGGAAAAGTAGAAATTTAAAAATATTTTTAACCAGGTATCAGGGCTGGGGTTCTAGCTCAGTGGGTAAAGTGCTTGCCCCGAAAGCACGATGGCCTAGGTGGCATCCCCAGATTCTACTGGTGGCGCAAGCTTCAGTCCCAGTGCCAGGGAGGCAGAGGCAGAGGACCCACTGGGGCTAAACCAGGCGACCAGTCTAGTCTACTCTGGAAGCACCAGGCTGATGAGAAGCTCTGTCATTAAAAACAAGGTGGACAGCATCTGAGAAACAATTGTAAACCTCTGACCTCCACATGAGCACACCATGCACACACACACACACACACACACACACACACACACACACACACTCAGATGTATATTCATCTTGCATCAACAGAACATCCCAAAAGCCCCAATATTGCATTTTATCTCTAAGTCTTTTGGCTAACCCATTATTTTCCAGAAACTAGTCAGTAAAATAAAGCTCTCCGTTTGTTTTCAGCATGGTAAGCCTCACCAGGGTTTCTTTCTCAGTGAATATTCTTCCCTAGGCTTAATAAATATCTACATGGTGTAAATTTTTACCTAATAACTCGTGTCTTACCAACCAGAGAGCTGTCTATAATGGACAGGTGATGCTTGAAAGTCAAATTCATGTACTTCTAGATCACTAACCTTCTTGAGAGACGCAATGGTGGTCTGGTCATCCTGAGAAAGCTTCAGGGCAGTGGCCACCTTGGCAGAGTTCACCACAATCTCTGCATTCAGCTCTCTGCATTTGGCCATTAGACGCTTTTCATTGTCATAAGACTTTTTCATGACAGTATGAAGCTTCTCATATTCAATCCTGAATTTTTCCAGACTTTTGTCTCCTGAAAGTTCACTGAGAACCTCCTGGAAATCTCTTTCAATTTCCTCAAATGCAGTTTCCTCCATCACGAGTTTTTCACTCTTTTCCTGCAGGCAAGAACAAGGACGTTACTCCATTCTATCAAGAAATGGCTGCTGGTACCCCAGAGTGAAAACCCCTCACTCACTCAAATCTAATGCTACCAGCCAGCAGAAACATTGAGACTATATGTTAGGAAGGTTCCCTCCTCATCCTCTGATGTATTTATATAGTACATATGAATACATATATGGCATTATAATTAGTTGATGAGGTCATATCCAAGTAAGGTAAGCCTTAACTCCAATAAGATAGGCACCTTAGCAAAGACAGAGACAAAGAGAATGTAAAGATGGCTTGGATTGATGCAGTTGCAATCCAAGGAAGGCTAAACATTGTCAGCTACTACCAGAGAAGAGGAAGAGACAAGGAACCATTTCACTCAGGGTCTCAAAGGGAGCATGACTCACCAACATCTTGACTTTAGACTTCCAGCATTGAGAACTGGGAGACAAACGATTTCTACTGTTTTAAGCCACCCAGTTTGTGGCACTTCATTATGGCTGCTCTCTCAAATGAACACCTACTTATTAAATACAGCATGGCAGCACTAATAATGATAAAGGTATGCATTCGTTCATTCAACAAATGTTTATTCACCACCCTCTGTCGGAGAGTTGTGTGGTGAAGCCTGTAAAGGCAACCAAGGTAGGGAATAAAAGGTCCACCCACAGGGTATTTGTTTTACTGACTGGTCGAGTATGTTCTGTTGTAACAGAAATATTCAGTTCCTGCCATAAAATGCATTCTATGTTCTTTAAGAACACATAAAAAGAGACTTACTCCCAGCAGTGAGAATAAAGCACATTTCATGAAAGAAGTGGTACTCAAGCCACTAGAAGGAAGAAAAGGATTCTTACAGGTAGCTCTGGAGAAAAGATCACTCCCAGCAGATGGCATTGCCTGAGGCAGAGCTCACAGCCACACAAGTGCCCAAGATGCCCACATATAAAAGGTATGCCAAGGAGAGGCGGAGATGGGCTGGGAGCATGGAATGGCATGCTAAGGAGTATGGATTCATGTTCTGTCAGCTGCAAAGACCCACCCAAACCTTCTAAGGGTAGATACAGTTTGAAAGCTTTATTTATGCTTTCCACACTTTGCTTTGACAGTCTACACAAAACAGGGCTTAACATCCGCCACTCATTGCTCACCAAAGGAACCAAATGAGATGATCTTTCATCTCAATAATAATAACATTCTAATCCACCCTGAAGATTCCAAGCAGCCTTCTTTACCTCTTCTCTCAATGAGCATAGCTTGCGCAGTGTGAGGAAGGTTTATAGTCTTAGTTAAAAAAAAAAAAAAATGAAAGAAAAAACTTATACTGTTAATTAAATCCCCACACATGACGCGCAAGCAAAACACAGTGTTTAGAGATTTAAATGTGGTTCCTGTAACACTTGGCTTAACAGCTTTAGGACTATTTTAAATCCAACAGAGGTTTCCTTGCTAAAAGTAGATTATTGCGCAGAACACGATTCAGCAAGTGCTCAAAGAAGGAAAAACCCTATTAAAGCAAATGTGCTGCTACTGCTGCTCTGTCTCATTGATGCAAAACCTGAGTCACAGACACCGATTCATCCCTCGGTGTTCTGCGCTCCAGCCTTGAAAGTGGTATTAATGTCAACATTTGATCAGCAGCCTAACGATTTGTTTGCACCCAGGTTCTCCCTGTATGCCTGCAATTAGTACAGGAGTGGAGAAATATCAAAGAAACATTTTAAAGAAACTTGTATGAACAAAAGAAATGTATTTTCAAGTTGTCACTTCAAAAAGTATTCTTCTATTAAAGGCAAAGCAAAAATAATCTCTTAGCTCTGACCAGTGGGCAGTTGGTACCTTCTTCTACACTGTGGCCAAGCGCGGTGGTGTGTACTTAAGAAGGATATCAACATGAAGTGATCGGATCAGAGGAAGTGTGACATTCCATCATTTGCTCACAGGCTGTCTGCCGTGTGTCAGGCAGTGCCCTGGGGGCTGAGGCGCATCTGCTTGTAAGGAGGAGAGCTTATTCTTGGAGGATAAAGAACAATGAAGTAAGACGGGACACTGAGTGGAGGAGGAAACACTCAAGGGTATAAATGAGAGCTAGCAGGACCAAGAGGAGAAGCTGGGAAGTGAGGAGACATGAAAGAGACTAGGTGGTGGGGAGGAGTGATCTGGCCATAGCCTCAAGGCCATCATGAGAGTGATGGCCCCTGGGAGTGGGAGCCATTAACCATGAGGAGTGGAACTCACGAAGGAAGACCAGGCATGGAAGGGGTGGAAGGAAAAGGAGGTGCAGAAACAGAGAAGATAGAGCGTGGAGGTGCTGGGAGATGCTGGGACCAGGGCTGGCTTCACGGGTGTGGGCCCATTCAGCCACACAGGGTCCAGAAGACTCCCACTTTGGTTAAATTCTTTCCTGTGATGTCTTAAAATTCTTAATAATTTTAACAAAAAGCTTTTCACTTTACTCTGGGCCTCACAAATTATGCAGCTGATTCTGGCTGGAAATTGTGTAATAGGTAGGGTAGGAGGTGGGCTCTGATAGATCAATGAAGAATTCAAGTAAGACCAGGATAGATGAGTGTCAAGTGAAGGCAAGGATGCAGGGCTGTTGAGGTTATAAATGAGAGGGCTAATGGACAGACAGGTTACTGAAGGATGCAGAAATGAAACCTCATCAGCGAGACTGAAGATCAAGTGTCCTATAATACGAGTGAGAGATGGAGGCTGTGAGACGTTAACACGGGGTCAATGAGAACACGGGGCAGTGGCAATGGGCTGAAGGACCTTGATCAAAGTGTCTGACAGCTGGTGATCATATGTTAGGGAATCGGGGTGTGACAGGTGGACAAGTTAGTGAGCGAGGTGACAATGAGTATGTCGATGAGACATTTTCAATAGCCTCTCTACGGTATCACCTGCAGTTCAAACTGTAGGGTGCAAGTCACGGTCTGGGAATTCGTGAAGGAGCAAGAAGTGGGACAGAGCCAAGGGTGAAAAGCGTGAGGGTTCAGATAGCGAGGGTGCTGGTGAGGACCAGAATGTAACAAAGGATGAGTTCCAGTAAGAGAGAGATGACAGGCAGAGGTCGAAGCAGAGAAGCAACCGAGAGACGCTGACTCCTAACCTCCGACATCCTGACGCTCTTTGAAGGCGGCCTCAAAGGCTGCCGTGGAGATCAGAAAACTGGGCTGGAGTCTGGAGAAGGGGCTGTGCACTGCCCCCAGTGTCTAAAAGGGCGACACGTTTTTTTTTCTGATCGCCGGCCCGGCGCCGACACCCGGCGCTCGGCGCGTCTTCGGTCACCTGGCAACCGCCACGCCCCCTGCCGCTTGAAGCCTGGCAGACGTTCGAAGGGGGCGGAGCCCCGTAGGTCGGTACTTGGGTAGTGGGCTGCAGAGAAATTTGCAAATATATCCTAAAGGGGGTGAATCCAAGGAAATCTAGGGTCAGTGCCTCTGAGAGGCTGAGTGGAGTCTGCAGACCTGAGAAAAAGAGGCCTATGTGCACTTTGAATACGAAAAGTTGGGATTACCAGTCTTGTTAGTGAAATGTGGGTTTTTTTTTTCTTTTTTAACGCTAGCCATGTTCCTGACCCTCAAACTCAGACCCAAGGGTCGTTCAATAAGTGCTCTTGTGCTCAGATATGTATTTTTTAATCAATAACATTTTCTCGATGTGTTTTTAAATTTAATATGCTCTTGAACACTAGAAATCGTCTTATGTTTTCTCTCCCTCTCCTCCCTCTCCCTCTCCCTCTCCCTCCCTCTCCCTCTCCCCTCCCCTCCCTCCCCCCCCCCCCCTCTCCCTCTCCCTCACCCTCACCCTCACCCTCACCCTCACCCTCTCCCTCACCCTCACCCTCTCCCTCTCCCTCCCTCCTCTCCCAGGCCCCAGGCTGGCTTCAGACTCAAAGAGAGATCGGCCGGCCTCTGTCTCCTCAGTGCTGGAATCAACGGCCTGTGCCTCCACCGCCTGGCTGTAGGGCTTTTCTTGATTGCACTCATGCCCACTGCTTGCGATGGCTGCTTGGCATTTCAAATTGGGGATCCAACACATGTTATTCCCTTTCTCAAATGCTGAATAAAAAGGCTGCCATTGTTGTTTGATGTTCATTTTATGGACCTATATATAAATACTCCTAAAAAGATATTGATGAGCGCAAGATTGTGCACAGGGGAATCCTAGGGACATCACATTAGAACAAGTATGTGTATCCTGCACAAAGAAATCCAGCCAAGGGAACGTTAGGGACAAAACAGAGCCTCTACTTTCCCTTTCAATGTCCCTATTGTATGATGTATCCTTCCACCTACCCCATTACACACAGGCAGCAAAATCTCTGTTCCACAGCCAACTCTTGAACCTAGGAGGCTGCAACTGTGTGACTATCTGGAGAGTGTACCTTCTTGCTAATCTGCCTGAAGGTGGACTCTGCTTTCCAATTTCAAGGGTGTCCATACTAATCTAGTGGAAGCCAGTTACTCAATGGCACCAAATGCTGTTAGATTGTGGCACACAAGCACTGTCCAGTCATGTGTTGTATCACAGTGTGTGTTCCATATTCAGCACCTTGCTAGTCTGCAGCACTTCATAGTCATAAAGACCCATAGGCATTTTTTAGCATCAAACAAGGGCTTTGCAAACACTGGTTCATCTGATTAGCCAGTTTTCTAACCCTGACAATGGGCTGGAAGAAGCAGAAGCATGTTTTCTGCTTTCATTTCCACTTTCTCCACTAGAGAACTTGAGCATTTCTTCATATGTATGTGAGCCACGTTGGGCTTCCCTTCTGTGAGTTGCCTATTCACAGCTTTGCCAACATTTCTTTTCCTTTTTCTTTAAACGTCTTAAGTATTTACTGAAAGTTAAGAGAATAAAAATAAGTGGCGCATGCACTCAGGAGGCAGAGGCAGGTGGATCTCTGAGTTTGAGGACAGCCTGGGTCTATAGAGTGAGTTCAAGGACAGCCAGGGCTACACAGAGAAACCCTATCTCAAAAAACCAAAATAATAGTAATAATTGGTAGTAGTAGTAGTAGTAGTAGTATATGGCATGAAAAAATATTTTACTTTTATTTATTTGGATAAGTTTCAATAGGCATTAATTTGGGGGATACTTAAACTGTTTTGTTTTGTTTTGTTGGCAATAGTTGAAATCTATGTCAATCAAGAGGTTAAAAAATTCATCTGCACATCGTCTTTATGACTTGTAAAAATTCTCCATTTGTATTTGCTTAAAGAGCATAATACTTTAGCTAGTGAGGTGTATCAGTGGGTAAAGGCGTGTGCTGCCAAGCCTGATGACTGAAGACTGTGGTGGTATTGTGTTTCCCAAAATATTGTGTACCCTAATAAATTTATCTGGGGCTGTCAGAGAACAGACAGCCACTAGATACAAGGCTAGAAAATGGTGGCACTCACACCTTTAATCCTAGCATTCCAGAGATAGAAATCCCTCTGGATCTCTGTGAGTTTAAGGCCACATTGGAAATAGCCAAGCATGGTGACATGCCTTTAATCCCAGAAAGCCAGCCTTTAATCCCAGGGAGTGGTGGTAGAAAGCAAAAAGATAAATAAGGCGTGAGGACCAGAAACTAGAAGATTTTGGCTGGTTAAGCATTCAGGCTTTTGAGCAGTAATTCAGCTGAGACCCATTCCGGATGAGGACTCAGAGGCCTCCAGTCTGAGGAGACAAGACCAGCTGAGGATCCAGCGAGGTGAGATAGCTGTGACTTGTTCTGTCTCTGATCTACCAGCATGGACCCCAATAACTCGCCTCGGGTTTGATTTTATTAATAAGAACTTTTAAGATTCCTGCTACAGAAGACAGTCTTTAAAAACCTCACATAATAGAAGGGGAGGACTGACTCCCCCAAGTTGTCCTCTGACCTCCACATGTCTGCATCTACCATGGCATTCATTTGTGAGCGCATGTGCGTGCACACACACACACACACACACACACACACACACACACACACACAAAATGGTTAAACCATAGTATTTTGTTCTTTTAGTTGGTCTTGAGAAGGACCATTAGTTAGGCTGGAAAGATTGTTCAGGTTAAGAGCACTGGTTGCTCTTCAAGAGGATTCAAGTTCAATTTCTAGCGCCCATATAGTTGCTCACAACTGTCTGTAACTCCAGTTCCAGGAATCCAGTACCCTCTGGTCCCTATGGGTACCAGGCATGTACACAGTGCACAAACATAGATGTGAGCAAACACTCATGCACATAAAATAATTTTTAAAAGACCGTAAGCAGTATGCATGTGCTGTATATGCATACACACAGGCAAAACAAATATACACATAAAAATAAAATTTAAATAGTTTTTAAAGATGCTAGAGAGAGAGAAGGAGAATGGAGGCACATGTTTATAACCACCGCACTTTCACTTTCAAGAGACAGGGGCAAAAGTATGAGGAGTTTGAGGCCAATCTAGATAACACAGTGTAGGAGGTGAAACTCCACCAGAGAATTAACACCCACGTTGGTTATGCGGTGAGATTTTGGTGTCTTGCCCACTTTTCTATGTAGTATTTCCCTTCTTTTTGCTTTATAGTGCATCTTTGTGAATGGAGTCTGGACAGGAGTCTACCATCAAAGAGTGAAAACTGTCTTCATGTTTTTATGAAACAATAATCTTAAAGTTGGATACTGTAGCTTTCTATCTTTTTTCTCCCTTTTATTTATTTGCCTGTTTGTTCTTTCCCCATCAGTTTGTTCTACACGCCTCACCATTTCACCTTCTTACATGCAGTTCTCAAGCCTGTCTGCAGTCTACCTTTGTATCTGGTGTGAAACAGTGAGGCAGAGTCACTGGCCTCGGCACTCACAGTGTGCTACTGAGAGAGAGACTAAAGGGAGCAGGTGCAGCTAATCCGAGCACAATGTGAAAGGGTTGTGTTGTACACAGCTGCTAGGACTGTGTGGTTATGTCTACACCTGAACGTGGAGTTCACAAAATTTGAGCAACTGTGAAGGGTTTTTAAAGGCACAGGCCAAAAACAAATTCAAAATCAAACATATAAGGACCTGAGGTGCTTCTGGAAGCATTCACCCCAGTTGTTTCCCGTGACTGACTGCAGCCTCGGTTCTGAACACACAACACCCATACTTTCCATAGTGTATGCCAGCACACCAATGTAGTGCAAACCACACAGCCTGAAGCACCTCTACCCAGACTCAACACTGTTGGATGTTATGAATTTCAGGGTGTTTACTGTACATGCAAGCTTTTCTTTGTTTGTTTGTTTTGTTTTGTTTGTTTTTCCAGACAAGGTCTCTCTGGGTAGTTCTGGCTGTCCTAGAACTCATTCTGTAGACCAGGCAGGCCTCGAACTCAGACTCACAGAGATCCTCCTGCTTCTGCCTCCCCAATGCTGGGAGTAAAGGTGTGCACCTCCATCATTGACCACTAGGTTTCCAATTCTCTCTCTTTTTTTAACTTTCTTTTTATTTATTCTTTGTATCTGTAACATCATGCATCTTGAGCCCATTCATTTCCCCATCCTTTCATATCTGCTCTCTGTCCTTGCAACTTCCCCCCAAAATAAAATAAAATAAAATTTAAAAGGAAAAAAATCTCATCATGATAGCTATAGTATATGACACAGTGAGTCACACGGTAACCCCTTTTATCCATATATCTTTTCTTGCAAATGTTCATTGCAAAGAATCATTGGTCTAGTTCAAGGCCTCTAGTTTCTGCTACACTATTGATTTTTGGGCCCTCAGTGGGACTACTCTTGGATAACCTATTGTTGCCCTATGTCATGGAGATCCTGTAGATTTGGGTCTGCAGGACCAGCCCCTTCATATGCTCCAGCAGATCACAGATAGGGCGGATGTTGGGGCGAGCCAACTCATAACCCTGGTTCTGGGCCTGGGCAGTTGCTGGGTTGGTCAGTCCACCGGCTCTCCCCGGTCCTCACCACCAGGGTGAGCTCTCCAGCATGGCCCCCATGTAGTTCACCCCTTGCCCAATGAGCAGGGGGTGGGGCCAGTTCTGCTTTCACACCCTCAGGGTCGACTCTCCCACACCTGGAACATCAGGGCCAGCTCTACTGTGTTGCCCAGACAAGGTTCAGGGGCCACTCTGCCACGTGCTGCAGCTGGTGAGGGGCAGGGACAGCTCTCCCAAGATTACGACCTCAGGGCCAGCTCTCACCTGCCACAGGCAGCAAGGGGCAAGAGGGGCATCTCTGCCCTGCCCACACCACCTTACGGCAGATGAGGGGTGGGGCCAAATCTCCCATGCTCACCTCTGGGGTCTGTTTGCCTACACGCCCCAGTCCGTAGGATCAGCTCTACTGTTCTGTCCAGGTGAGGTGCGGGGCCCAGTTTTCCAAGGGCTGTAGCTGGTAAGGGGGCGGGGCAGCTCCCACCACACGGGCAACGGGGGCGGGGGGAGGGGACATCTTTCCTTGCCCTCATCACCACATGGCAGACGAGGCGGGTGTTCTATTCTTAAAGAAACAAAATGACTTAATTATGAGAAATTACTTTTAATATTTTCCTACCAGCATTCCTCAGGATGTAAGTATGAAATTAGTATATCTTTGCGTTAGAATGTTTGATTCTTAAAATTGCTGTTTGAGTTGCTGACTTGAGTTTCATTTTAAAATGATTATTACATAAAATTTGACTTGGGATTAGGACAGAACTGCCAGCAAATTTTAAAGTGACCCTAAACAATTCTGGTGGTTTTTAAGCTCCAAATGTATGTTTAGTGGCATTCTCAGTATTGGTGATTAATAAGACCAAAATATAGATCTACTCTGAAAAACACTGACGGTGTTTTATGTCCTTCCCAGTATTAAATGTTAGCTGAGATTAGCCAAAAATAAGCAAGCATACCATCTCATTCACATGCAATTTTGCTTTTTCCTTTAATATATGGCAAAATTAAATGTATACCTGAGAAGCATTTTAAAATAAATTTATGACTTATTGTCAATAAACATTGGGCATGTATACATATTTTATATATCTTTTTTTGGGGGGGGGTTCTGAGACAGGGTTTCTCTATGTAGTTTTGGTGCCTGTCTGAATCTTACTCTGCAGACTAGGCTGGCCTCATACTCACAGAGATCACCTGCCTCTGCCTTCTGAGTGCTGGGATAAAAGGCAAGCACTACCACTGCCCAGCGATATTTTATATACTTATTTATATATGTCATGTAAGCATTTCTCGGGGATTGTGAGTAGAAAAATTTTAAGAAGTCCTGATTTCAGACATACCAAGCTCACAGAAAGAATGAGACCTTGCCTTGGAGGATGTGGGAATAGGGGTTGGATTGGGGGGAAGACTGGGGGGCGGGAGGAGGGAGGACAGGGGAATCCGTGGCTGATATGTAAAATTAAATTAATTATAAAATAAAAATATTTATTTAAAAAAATTTTAAAAGAGTTGAAAGGACGTAGATACTGTTATCACATCACGATTTATGATCTATGGAAAACAAAGTTCCCAAAGTGGACAGTCAGGAGCCCCAAGGTGGTGGGAAGACACGCAACGTGTTCAGTTCATCAAAGTGAGATCCAGATGGGCATCAGTATAGGTGTGGAAAATGGAGAATGGATGGAAGAATGAATGCTTGAACGACTCAGTTTGTGATGACGAAACAGAATGATTTCCCATTTTCTGGTCTTAGAAACTGGAGTCATTCTGCTCCCCTGTACTGTTGCAATAAAAAGAAAACCACTAGGTGGCATCATACTACAAAGAGTCCTCCCCTTTCACAGCCGTGAGGACAAATACCCAAGGTTGTGCAGCGTCTGATTTAAACAAGTAAGAGTGCTCAGTTAATCTCATTCCTCCTTATACATGTTTATGTCCTGAACATCCACTATACGGCCAGCCCTATACCGCATATGGTGAAGAAAAATGCAAAAGGAGCTCAAGTTCCCTAAATGAAAAACAAAGAAAATCAAACCATGCATGCCACTTCCGTCCCAAAAGATTCTTCAGAACTGTCGAAGGGAGGATACAGTAAGCACGGGATGATGATGCTAAGATACAAGGTCCTGTGATTCTTGGGGCTTTGACCTTAGTGTGAAACCTGGAACTCACAGTGCTTCTAGGCCTAGAATTTTGAACCACCCCATTCCCAAGCTGGAATATTCCAACACATCCTTTCTTCAGATCTCACGTCCTCAGTGAATTCTTCCCTGGCAAGAATTCACATACCCTGTATTCTACTTCTTAGACCATCCCATAATGGTAACAAATAATCTGATCATGTAATTGGCATCTGCTTGTCTCACAAGGCAGTTGAAGAACAAAAGGCCAAAGATCATCAGATAAGCCTTGCTCAGTCTTGTACTCAATTGGGTTGGGTTTATGGGCTGATCTCTCTTTCTCTCTCTCTCTCTCTCTCTCTCTCTCTCTCTCTCTCTCTCTCTCTGACACACACACACACACACACACACACCAAATCATATGTTGAAACTCTAATCGCTCAGAGCTGAGAATGAGATTGTATTTAGAGGCAGGGCCCTTGAGGACATGAGTCATGATTAAAGTTAAAACAAGATCATTGGGGTGGACCTTTATCCAATCTGACTGGTGTCCCTCTGAGATGAGGCAATTGGCGGTACAAGCAGGAGCATGTGCAGGAAAGCCAAGAAAGAGGCCACGTGAGACAGCAAACTTGCTGATGCCTTCGTCTTAGACTGCTAATCCCGGTATTATGAAGAAGTAATTGTCTGGGTTTTAGGCCACTAATTACAGACCCACTGGTCATCTTAGATGACAGATCAAATTGCTAGCTGACTAGCTCTGGCAAACTAATGTATCCAGCAACCCTGCACAGTAAGTCACCATTGAGTGAACAGCAGATATGGAAGTGAAGGATCTGTGACATCTTGGGGAATGGGAACTGAGGCTGAACTTTAAGAATAAAGGATAGAAATGTGGGGGAAAATAGAAGGAACCCCAACTATAGGAAATAGCATGGACACATACCAAGGCAAAACTGCAAAATGCCTCCTGCAAAAAGGGTGAGATCTTGGACCGAGGGTGTGGCTCAGCAGTTAAGACCACAACCTAGTTTGGTGTTTAGTTCCCAACACCCATATCAGGAGGTGCACAATCACTTATAACTACAGCTCCAGGGATCTGATGTCTCTGACCTCCTCGGACTCCAGCACTTATGTGCACATACCCACACAGACACATAAATAAAAATGGTTCTTTTTTTAGAGAAGAAGATATAGTCCCTATCAGGGACCAGTGGACATTGTTGATAAGAGGGTAGGAGTGAATGGTAGAGAACTGTGGAAGAATGGCCAAAGAGTAGCCACAAACTCAAGGACCAAAGAAAGCTACCAATACACCTATTTATCCTGCAGGGTTACTCAAATATTGGCATGAGCTATAATTCCTCTGCAAAGCTCTCTGTTTAAGCCTGAATACAATCGTCTCTTATCAGTACCTCCTAGGACTGCTCAGGTATGTGCATAGCCCAGCTGTAACAGCAGTACTGTGTAGGGAGCGCTATCCTCATCAATGACACCCAGCGAGATGATAAAGCAAACCTCCAGAAGAGCAGGACCGCTAAGTAGCAATGTCCCGGCCTGAAAGGCAAAGCAATTGCATGCCGCAGGAACTCACTCCTCAAAGGATCACAGAAGTCCTGCATGCCATTAGGGTGGCGTCTGCTAAATCCACAGTCTCCTTTCGACAAATAACTTCTACCACAAAGTGCATGCCTCCTTGAAGCCAGCTGCTCTGGCTTGCTCAGCCTGCCTCTCATAGCTGAGAGTGGCCGGGTACCACTTGGCCACAAAAGGCCAATTCTATTGTATTTTCCTAGGAATCTACATCTACAGTCACAAGTTGCCAGTCAAATACTGCTGGAGCCTGGAACTGGGCATGTCAAGGTCAGGGGAAGCAGAAAAAGATGGGCTTGGAAAGAAGGAAAAAGAAAAAAAAAATGAAGTCAGATACGTAATCCATTCCTGTAATCCCAGTTCTAGGAAAGCTGGGGCAGGAAAGGCAAAAGTTTGAGACCAACCTGGGCTACACAGCCCGATCACCCAGACCTACAAACCAGAAACCTTGTCTCGAAGTCTTTTGAAAAAATAATTCAAACCAACAAAACAAAACAGAAAAAAAAAAAAAAAACAGAAAGAAAAAAGAAAAAGGAGGAGGAAGAAGGGGGAGGAGGAGCCCCAGACTCCAAAGATGAGATGAGGGAGGCAGCCCTTTGGTTCCTGGTAAGAGGTCCCAAGGAGGCCCTACAATATCAACATTCCTGGGTTCTATTGATGTGCTGTAGCCTCCAACAACACCATTTTATTTGTTTCAGCCAAACGAAAAGTGTTTTCATTGCCTGGCTCCATGATCCACCCTCCAACAGGCAAGCCCTGCGTGACTCGGGGGCCCATTTACACAGGCACTCTTCCCGCATTGCTGGAGTTACTGTCCGTGGAATCTGAAACTACACTTGGGCCCCCAGTGACATGGTGAGAACTGCTCCAGTCACCATGTCTAACATTTTCCCCTCCAGGCTGTTGGGAAGATTAAAAGCCCATGTGTTACAGAAAATTGTTATCATTTATCAGCCAACCCTTTGGTCACCTTAGATGACAGAACCGAATCCCAGCTGGCTAGAGCTCTCCAGAACTGTGCACGGCATATTTTATTCCTTTAATCTCCTCCTTTCCAGCCCGCTGCGGACCTAACTTAACAGAACATCCTTTGAGCATCTGACATCAGCTCCCAGAGGGTCCCCAGACAAACTCCCCCTTGGTAGCAGAGGAGGCAGTGAAGCTCTGACAGATGTATGGGGAAGGTGGGAAGGTCAGGAGGGAGGTGGCAGCTGGGAAAAAAAACATAGCTCTCACCACCTCCAAAGAAGGAGAGAATAGTCTTGTAACCAGGACATGTCACCTGTCTGGAATGTGGCTCGCTTCCCAGCAGCTGTTCTCACTCAGGTGAGGTGACTCCGGGGCACACCTGGTTAGGCCAGCTTATTCAAGTTCATGGTCTTGCTCAAGAGGCCAACATTGCCGGCTCTATTCTTACTGGACTGTGAAGGACTCCCACAAACCAAGTGACTGACCAGGTTGGTTAGAAAGGCTGGTGGCATCCCACAAAATATACATACCATAAAAAATGAATAAATAAATAAGCTAACAAACATTTTTAAAGTTAAAACATGACGACTTTTGATGATGCGTCAACTCCAACTATCCTCTGAAAGGGTTATACTTTCAAACACCTCCAGGCTTTATGTATTTGGTTCCTGTACTGGGTGGTTTTATGTCAACTTGACACAAACTAGACTCATTAGAGAGGGGGAGCCTCAAGTGAGAAAATGCCTCCATAAGATCCCACTGTAGAGCATTTTCTTAATTGACGATCCGATGGGGGAGGGCCCAACCCACTGTGGGTGGTACCCATCCTGGGCTGGTGGTCCTGGATTCTGTAAGAAAGCAGACTGAAAGTCTGGGGCTGAATTAGCACAGGGGGTCAACGGAACCATGCTATGCAGAGCCAGCCCCACCCTTCACTGGCCCTGGGATAGGTGACCCCTGTTGTGGGAATTCATTCCATTCAACCAAAGGCTTTTGGGGCATCTGACCCGATGGGTGTGGTCTTGTTTGCATATGTGACCGCTTAAGAGGAGAGAGTGAGCAGTGGAGTTCTCTCTTGGGTGTCGAGGACCCCGCGAAGAGCAGCTTGTGGTTGGTTCCCATTACCCTTGGGCGGAACAGAGGACAATGACTGGACAAGCAGCAGTGTTTATCTCGTCCTGTATCTGTATCCCCATTCTATATCTTAATAAATACTTGAGATCCCTTAACAGACTCTTGTGGGTTCATATAACATACCCCGTCCCCCAGGGGAGAGCCCTGTTTGAGTTCATGTCCTGACTTCCTTTGACGATAAACAGCAATGTGGAGTGTAAGCTGAATAAACCCTTTCCTCCTCAACTTGCTTTTTGGTCATAGTGTTCCTTTTTTTTTTCCAGAGCTGAGGACCGAACCAGGGCCTTGTGCTTGCTAGGCAAGCGCTCTACCACTGAGCTAAATCCCCAACCCCGGTCATAGTGTTCCATTGCAATAGAAACCCTAAGACAGTGCCTATACTCCTTCATTGTCAAGTTAATCATGTAATTATTTAATTATAGTTGTGCTAGGGATCTAAACAAGGACCTCGGGCATACTAAGCAAGCACCCTACCACTGAACCATGTACCCAGCCACTTAGTATTTTTCAGGAGTACACTCAGGCTGGGTATGGTGGCCAAACCTGGATTCCCAATAAGTGGAGAGTGAGGCAAGAAGGCCAAGAGTTTAAGGCAAGTCTGAGCTACCCGGGGAAAACCTGTCAAAAAGAAAAAGAAAGGAAGGAAGAGAGGAAGGGAGGGAGAGGTAAAGGAAGAAGAGGAGGGAGAAAGGGAGGTAGAGAGTTCTGTCACCACCTCCAAGAAGTCTTCCCACTTAGCCACCCCTCTGCTGCATGAAGAGACCAGAGCATCTCTGTGTCGATGCATTGGTTGTAGCTATGCATTTATTTCTGTGCTTTGCCACGCTTTCCCCACCAGACCCTTCAATATGTCTCCATGCATAGGAGACACTCCAGTAGAAAGTCTGACGAATGAATGGGAAGCACAATTATCCTATGCACTCGGGCACCCAGTAATTACCACCTAGAAATTAGGGAATGAAGAAAGTAGAAAGCATTAGACTATAAACATTTAAGTGTGGTTTTGAAATAGGGTCTCCCTCTGTTCCTCAGGTTGATCTCGGAACTACTATGTAGCCAGAACTCACAAATCTCAGTCTCCATGCTGAGATTACAGGCATGTGCCACCTGGCCTGATTGAGATTTTTAAGGTAGGAAAACAAAATCATGCTAAAGTCATACTAGGGCACCAAATAGAAGTATCAATATTACAATATAATGAATTTATCACATTTCTCTGCCCATTCTCATTATAAGCAAATAGCACTTCTTTCTTGCCCAGAGAGGCCTGGATACACTATAGGTGCTCAATGAAAATCGATGAATGAATAGGTATGTGGCAACTGCTCAGAGATCATTGTTGTAGTACACAAGTAGTATGTAAATGAATGACATGACTGTGAGCCAATGAGATTGTATGTATAGAAACAAGAGGTGTTATGGGGTGGGTCTGCCATCCAACTCCTGATTTAGCACAATGCTGAGAATAGAGTAGTTGCTATCTGTGGAATGAGTGGATGAATGAGTGAGGGAAAGGTCTTCCTTAATTTCCAGCACACTGATTTGTACCATTTTTAAACATAAACTACAGGGAGAGAAATGAATGCCTCATAATCAGAAATAATCTTGATGGAAACTACCTATCAGTTCCTTCCCACCCCAAGCAGAGTATGTTATGGACAATTAACACATACAAAGCAAAACATTTTCATAACAGAAGTGTGAGCTAGAAGGATAGTTTCTTTTAAAGTTTTCTCAAAGTATGGATCTTGATTTTTTTGAAGCAGGGGGGGGGCGGGTGTGCAGTGATATCGGAGGAGGACTCTCAACATCGATATCACCTCCTCCTTTTGAAAGACTCAGAACACATATGGAAAGGGAGATAGAAAGATTATAAGAGCCAGAGGTCAGAGGGGACTGGGGTGAAACAATGTCTTATAGACACTCAAAGGCTAGTGCAGCTGTGGTTGCCTGCACAGATCGTAGCAGATCAAGCCAGTGGACACTCGGTCATGGACAGGGGAGGGACTCACAGGGCCCCACCCCTAACTGAGGAGCTTTTGGCTGGGAAGGCTACTGAGTCCGTGTTCTTCAACTCTGTGGCCCATGGTAGGTTGTCCAGGCTTCAGGGAATGGCTGTACACCCGTGCACATAGAGGACTCAGTGAGTTACAAAGAAGAAAAAGAAAGAAGTGTAAGTCTGGAGGAAGAGATGCTGGTGGGATCTGGACGTGATCTAAATACATGTAATTAATGTATGGAACTACTAAAAATATATAACAAAAATTAAGAATAATAAGGGAAGAGCTATAGAGAGAAAAGAGAGGAATACTGTCATAACTCACTGGTAAAGCTGTATCGAACACACGTGACGACAAACTCATCATCAAATGGGTCAAATCATCAACTTCTCAAAAAAAAAAAAGAAAAGAAAACTAAAAACAAAAAGAAGAAAATCAAAGCAAAAAATGAACAAAATTCACATAGCAGAGTCTTTTAAAACATCTGTCTTTCACTTACAGCATACTTACCTTGTGGAATGCATAAGCTGTAAAAAAAAATCCTTTTAAGTTTGACAGCTCTTTGTCTAACTATTGGAATCTGATTCTTATGGTGGTTTGACTAAGAATGGTCCCCATAGGTACATATGTTTGACTGCTTGGTTCTCGGCAGGTGGACCTGTTTGGGAAGGATCAGCAGGCTGGAGGAGGTGTGTCACTAGAAGCAGGCTTTGGGGTTTCAAACCTGCACAGTTCCCCATTAGCTCTTTCTGCCTCGTGCTTTTGAATCAAGGTGTAAACTCTCAGCTACTGCTCCAGCACCGTGCCTGCCTGCCTGCTGCCATGCTCCCCTCCGTGATGATCACAGACTCCAGCCCTCTGAAACTGTAAACCCCAAATAAACTCTTTCTTTTATAAGTTGCCTTGCTCATGATGTCTTATCACAGCCATAGTAAAGTAACTAAGACAAGTGTAGAGTGTCTTCAACAAAAAGAGTGTAGTGGTTCTGGCCAAGATTCTGGAGCTCAAGTGTCTTTCTGGTTGGAGTCTTTGCTTTCACTCTACTAGCTGTAAGTGTCACCTTAAGTCATTTAATCACTCTGGGCCTCAGTTTCTTCAACTGTTAAATAAAGATCTAATGCTCTCTACTACATAGAATTCTTATGAAAATTTGATGAGTCATTACGTGTAAAATAGAGTAATGCCGAGCGTGGATCCTAACTAGTCACTAGTGTCTAAACAGCAATGTAGCCTTGAGTAGTGGACTTAACTTCTCCAGCCTTGTGGTCCTCAGCAGGCAGTCTCACAGGCCCTTTGCCTTTGGGAACAGTGTTCTGTAGCTGACTTCCAGGAAAGAAACAGCTGAATACAACTCATCCATCTCGTCGGACTGACACCTTTGAGGTCTCAGCAAAACAGCATGTTCCAGGGAAACATCCTGTACATGAACTTGCCGTTATCTCTCAGAATTCCAGGCAGAGTGGAATCCAGGGCGGTGAGGGACCGAGGACACCATGCATAGTGCCCTTTCCCCTCCATGGGCCCGTAACAGCTCATGCCGGCTTCCTGTCTCTCCCACTGTTGTGCATTTTACTCCACATTTTGGGATCGTCACATCTGGGGGTGAACAGAAAGTCTGTCCACATGTATTCAATTATTTAAAATTCCAGTGATCCTGACTCTGAAATGTGAAGTGAAGCTGCCCCCCAGTTGGCCCAGGGTCTGTAACAAGTCACCTTTCACTGTGGAATTTGGAACTTCATCTAGCACCTAGGGACATGAAGCACACACACACACACACACACACACACACACACACACACACCAGCAGAATGTTAGGCAAAGCTGTAACAGGCTGTTCACAAAGACATAAAAATGGCCACTGTAGATTTTCTGTTCAGGGTATCCAAGGCTCCCACAGAGTTGCTTGAACACTCGTGGTTTTTGTTGTGCTCCTCACAGTAGCCTAGACATGGAAAGAGATTAGATGCCCATCAACAGATGAATGGATGAAGAGAGCAGTGCCCATGCACATGGGATTTCATGCAGCCTTAAAGAAATACAAGTCCTCACATTTGCAGGAAAATGAGTGTGACTGGAAATCATTATGTTAAGCAAAGTAAGCCAGATTCAGAAAGAAAAATACCGCATTTCCCTCTCATATGAGGAATCTAGATTTAAACTCCTCACCCCCCAACTGTATGTAAAGGACATGAAAGTGGAAAGGGGAATATGAGACAAAAGGGAGAAGGAGGGGAGACCGGGAGTGAGAGAGAGTAAAGAGTGCATGTGCTTGAAAGCAAGAGAGGAGGAGAAAGGGAGCTAGCAGGAGGGAGCGGAGGGATGGGTGGATGACCCAGAACAAAATATAACGATACACAGTGTATGAAAGCGTCCGAGAAACCCTTTTCTCTATGTGCTAATCAAATGCAAATTTAATAATGTTTCGTACAGCTTCGCTCATAATTAAAGAAATGCAAATTGAGACATTGTGATAGCTTTTTTAAACTTATAAAATGGACAAATGAATAATAGTAGTAGTAGTAGTAGTAGTAGTAGTAGTAGTAGTAGTAGTAGAAACTGGGCCTGGTGGTGCATGTCTGCAATCCCAGGTGACAGAGAGGAAAATGAACTCCAGGCTAGCCCGGGGCAACACGGTGAGACTCCTTAGAAGGCAGGAAGGAAGGCAGAGAGAGAAAGGATGTGGGCAGACAGGCAATCTCATACTTTACTGTCAAAGGGTTAGGAGAGCAACCCTGCAGTATCTACTAAAACAGTGAACACGCACAAGCTTTGGCCAGCCTTGAAACAAGCAAGACTGGACCACAGCAGCCACCTATTTACAGGTTTCTTACTTGAGAGAAACAGCCCTAGACACATAAAACTCCAGCTATGTAGTCAGTGACTTATTAACAAAATACTCCATTTAAAAATCCCTTTGATAGCCGGGCGGTGGTGGCGCACGCCTTTAATCCCAGCACTCGGGAGGCAGAGGCAGGCGGATCTCTGTGAGTTCGAGGCCAGCCTGGACTACCAAGTGAGTTCCAGGAAAGGCGCAAAGCTACACAGAGAAACCCTGTCTCAAAAAAACAAAAAAAAAAAAAAAAAAAAAAAAAAAAATCCCTTTGGTGTGGTGTGTGTGTGTGTGTGTGTGTGTGTGTGTGTGTGTGTGTGTGCCCGTACTCTGCTCCTCATAGTTCTGAAGCAAGCACTCTTAACACTGTAGCCCCCTCAAAAGCATTCTTAACTTGAAAAGTTTAAAGCCTGCGTGTGGTGACACAGGCCTGAAATCCTAGCCCTCACACAGCTATGGCCTATGGCAGGAGGGTTCTCAGTTCCAGCCTGGGTTACACAGCAAGACACATGGAGGGAGGGAAGAAGGGAGGGAGGGAGGGAGGGAGGGAGGGAGGGAGGGAGGGAGGGAGGGAGGGAGGGAGGGGGTCACCTGTCACTTAGCCTCAGGATTTCCAGCAAGCATGTTGCTGATGGTTCGGGAGCTGAGTGTCACCCCTTGTTCTGTTCATGCTTCAGGAGTATCTGTGCGTCTTTGGACGCTGAATTCTCAGGACTGTTAAGCATGTGTTGTGTTTTCCGTTCTTCTCTTGTGATCCGTTTGTGCGGTAAGCTGCTGAGGTTCTGTGTGCTAATGTTTTATTTAAGATTTATTATTTATTTTATTTTATGTGTATGAATATAAGCACATATTTCTGTGTACTCTGTGTGTGTGTGTGTGTGTGTGTGTGTGTGTGTGTGTGTGTGTGTGTCTACCTACCCAGGGAAGCCAGAGGAGTGCATTGGATCCTCTGGAACTGGAGTTACAGACAGTTGTGAGCTGCCATGCTCATTCTGGGAATTGGACCTGGGTCCTTTGCAAAGGCTGCTGCTTCTCTTAGCCACTAAAGTTGTCTTTCCAACTCTTGTTTAAGATTTCTGACACAGAACCCATAAGTAAAATTATTACTTTTCTCTCTTCTCCTCTTTTGTGAGTTATTTCTTTTTTATGTCATTTTTATACTTTAAGAATGTTTTGAGATTATAATCCAATTTCAACATTTCCCCCTTCCCTTTCCTCCCTCCAAACCCTCCCCTATATCCCTCCCCACTCTCCTTAAAATTCATGGCCTCTTCTTTCATTAATTGTTATTGCATATACACACGCATATATATATACCTACATATATACTTTTTGGTACTGGACAAACAAGTGATGTGTTCTTCTAACATATTTCTACTGTCTTAACAGGAATACATCCAATCACTGAAAATTTTAAGTGTAAATACTGAATTTTCTTTGGTATTTGTAGCTTTTCCAATTGATCTAAGCTCTGCTCTACATTCTGACTATTGCTGCGCCATCCCCCAGGACTGGAGATCCAACCAAGGCTCTGAGAAGATGCTCTGCCATTTAACTATAGCCTCATTCAGAGGCGACACTTTATACCCCCTTTTTTCATGTTATTTTGTTATCTCAAGGACTTTCAGGGCTAATGCTCCCATTTATAGGTCTACAAACATAAATCTCATGTGATTCGTTTTCTAATGAATTGGTTTATAATTCCTTTATCTTTTTTTTTTTTTTAAAAAAAATTATGTGTGTGTGGTTCTGGATATTGGATATAGGGCCATTAAACTTCATACCCAACCCTCTAAAACAAAACAAAAAACTCATTACTTATTTTGAGACATAGTCTTGATAAGTTACCTGAACTGGCCTGAGCTCATGTTGTAGCCCAGGTAGGCCTTGAACTTGCCATCCTACTGGCATTAGAGGCCTGAACCATCTAGTCTGTGCCTGTGACAGACCAAGGAGATTCAGGGCTTTGAAACCAGCTTTTACATTCTTAGCTTCAGGTCAATCTATCTATCTATCTATCTATCTATCTATCTATCTATCTATCTATCTCCCTCTCCTCCTCTCCCCCTCCCATGAGTAGTGTACCTCACACCCATGCAAGTTATAAGGTGTTTGATTTGTATGGAAACTGTCCTAGTTAGGGTTCCTATTGCTGGGATGAAACACATAACCAAACACAAGTTGGGGAGGAAAGGGTTTATTCGGCTTGCACTTCCACATTGTAGTCCATCATTGGAGGAAGTCAGAATAGGGACTCAAACAGAGCAGGAACCCTGATGCTGCTGATACAGAGGCTGTGGAAAGGTGCTGTTTACTGGCTTGCTCTCCATGGCTCACTCAGCCTGCTTTCTAATAGAACCCAGGACCACCAGCCCAGAGATTAGCATCATACACAATGGCTGGGCCATCTCCCATCAATTACTAATTAAGAAAATACGCTACAGGCTTGTCTACAGCCCCATTTTGTGGAGGCATTTTCTCAATTGATGTTCTCTCCTCTCAGATGACTTTAGCTTGTGTCCAGTTGATGTAAACAATCCATCACCTAGACAGTCTTCTTCTTGGTTTGTCTTTGTTTTATTTTGAAACAAGGTCTTGTTGTGTAGCCTCCCTGTGTGATCCAGGATGGCTTTGAACTCATGATCATCTCGCTATCTCAGGCTCTGGGGATTATAGGCATACACAACTGTTTTTTTGTTTGTTTGTTTGTTTGTTTGTTTGTGTTTGGTTTTTTTTAAATTAGTCCAGGCCCCAGACAAACCATACACTTCCTTCCTATCCAATGCCAATGGAAGGATTTCTCCATCCTTGCATTACTTAAAGAGTCTCCCCAGCCTTGGGCCAACATCTTAAGTCTAAATTTTTGTTTTTCTAGAATTCAAGACTTGTACAGGTTCTAACCACATCCCCCCCCCTCCCTAAGGGGTGTCCAACCCAGTCAAAGATTGAACACATAATTAGGAACGTGTGTGTGTGTGTGTGTGTGTGTGTGTGTGTGAGAGAGAGAGAGAGAGAGAGAGAGAGAGAGAGAGAGAGAGAGAGAGGAAGAGAGAGAAAGAGAAAGAGAGAGAGGAGTGAGAGTGTGTATGAGTGCGTGTAAGGAATTCAGTGTGGCACATGACTGAGTTATGTGCTTGGGGACATGAAAAGAGGCCAGCTCATGAAGGGCTTGTATGCCAGGTTAGGATGTTGGACCTAGCTAGTCCTGAAAATAGACAGGAGAGCATTACAGGGAGCAGCGGGGTGAAATCATCAGGTTCAAAAGGCAAACAAGTTTAGTAAATGATCCTCATACTAATAAGTTTATGCAGCTTGTTAGAAATTGCTGAAATAGATGTTGCAGGCAGATGACAATCCCAGGGCGCATTCGAGCACTAACCTTGACATTCCAAACATAACCCTGAACTCAGCCAAAGGACAGCCTTCAGAGGAGGGACCCCACCTCCCAGACACTTCCCCTACCTGTTCTGCGTGTCCTGTCTATTCAACTTGGAGACGTTTTGGAAATACACAGCTCTTTTGATAATTCCCAAAGTTCCTCTCCCTTCCTTGGCCCCCAACTCTGCAGTAAGACTCCCCCACATCGGGAAAGGGTTCTGAGCAGCAGCCAGCCAAAGACTGAACATAAAAGTGCCCTGGGCCAAGAGCCAAAGGGTCTATTTTTAGAACATTTTCCTCATCGCCTGTTTATCCTGCAGACTCGGCCTATGTGTTCTAGGAGAGTGTTAAAAATCACCGGGCTGGACGGAGGAGGAAAGCAAGGTGCTCTAAGACCAAATGCCAGTTGTAAAGTCATAATCTCTAGACACTGTTATTTCCTCAGCTTTCCCTGGGCGCTCCTGAAACGAATTTATGCCAGTCCTTTCCAGCCACTCCCACAAGTTGTGGGAATGTGCTGTTCACAAAGGAAAGGTTGTTGATAAACTACTAAACTTTCGTTTAGAGTATGCATGCTGCTATGATAGCTCTGTACCAGCTCCCCTTGCACTACGTCTAACTCGACAACGGGGAAAGAGAGCGCCCCCTAGAGCATTCGGTCATCTTCCTCCTTTGTGCCTGGTTACTCCGGCTGAGAGACAATGCGCTCATTAACCATAAAATGTAATGAACTGTTTTAATCCAGTCAAACTGCAGGAGGGAAAGCGGACGGCCTTGTGTCTCGATTAATATTTTCCTCGAGGGGCAAAATAGGTGGCCCCAGGAATTCCACCGCTTGTAAAACGCGCCACAGAAATGCGGGTTGACTTGCAGTGACTTAACCCTTTACCTTCTGAGGCCTAAGTCAGCTTTTAAGGGCGTCCTTCCTGGTTCCCCTGTCTGCCCTCCCCAGTCCTCTCCAGCGGCAAGATTTTTCTCGCCAGGCCACAGTCCAATTCCGCTGTCCTCTCTGGAGCCTCTGGGAGACCAAAGGGAGGGTCTCCGAGGCGGACCCAGAGTCCCTCGGCGGCAACCCTCGCGGTCATCCTTAAGGACTTCCGACTGGCGCCAGTAGAGGCGGGTGTTTTGTTCTTATAAGGAGCAAAAAGTTTCCGTGACAACGCGGAAATGAGTAGCTCTGCAACCCAGTAGCGCGGGGCGGGAGGAGTCCTGGAGGCGGGAGCCGCGGCGATCTAGTCGCCCGCATCCCTGGATCCCCGCAGCCTGCGACCCGGGACCGCGACGCGCACGTGGAGCGAGGCCCACTCGGCACCCCTGAGGCTGCGGCGGCCGAACGTGAGTGCGGGGCTTCAATGTGAGGCTTTGCTGCTCCCCCAAGCTCAGAGTGTGTGGGATGAAGGGCGCGCAGGAGACTGGGGACTCCCGCAGAGTTGCGCGGGAGACCGTGGCCAGGAGCGCGAGGTGCGACGAATGCGGGGACCCTGGCCGGGACCGACCCCAAGAACTCCTTTAATGCACGCATGCGGAGTGGGCATTGTCTCCCCCATCACTCTTCGTGGCTAATGCACTGGGGTCTCTCCGCCCAGGCGCCCGGGAGCCCCCAGTGCCTCCAGCAATCAGGGAAGCAGGCAGCTTCTGCTCCCGGAGCCTCAGGCTTCGGAGCCCTAGCGGGGCCACGTGTTTGTGACTAGAGCCGGGGAACCTTCCACCTCTTAAACCGGGTTGGGTAGCTGAGCCTCAGCCCTGGAAGAAAGGAATGGGAATGACGTTTGTTTATTCGTAGCTTGTCTTGACGCAAAGAGGTTGGTTGCTTCAGGCCGGATGAAGCCCCGCCACTTCCTCTTTCAGGACTTCTAGTGGAGTAGACCCTATGCTCTGCAAAACTTTCTCCTGGGCTCTAAATGGTCTCGCCTTTGATTCCCAGCCCCATCCTCGAAGCCCACTCTGAGCCTCCCTCATTCAGGCCGCCAGGTAAACAGACTTAGAAGCCCTTGGCCGATTCTCCATACAAAATGGGAGAATATTGACGGAATCAGGGAAGAACCTGGTTCAGCCTTTTACCCTACTGCCTAGTATGAGAATGGTCACCCTTTCCAAAACAGAAGGGGGCCGGATACTGGTACCATATAAATCAATGTCGGGTGGCTTTCTGTTGTCTTTCGGATTTCTTCTCTTTACAAACCAGTTCTGCTTTGGAGAGGCTGCCGGCTAAAGCCAACACAGCTGTGGTTATTAGTCCAGGTTAGCATTGAAAACGGTGGCAGAGGCCGCTGTCATTCACCTCTGGGTGCCTGCCTGCCAGACTGGTCTGCCTAAGTGGCCTTGATATTTGCTGATTCCCTGTGAATCGCTGCTGGCCCAGGCCATATTGCCTTCAGATTTTCCACTTGTGGGTAACCATGTGGTGGTTATACCCACTCCTGGATGGATCCCTGGGGAAGATGGAAAAGCATTTGCTCACACACTGCCCTCTAAGTGGGTAATTTTCAGAGAGGCAGCAGTTTCAGGCTCTGGTTTAAAGGGGGCAAAAACCTGAACTTTTAACCCGATGCCATCATCCCAAAAAGCTCTCCAGGCCATGAACGAATCGTAAAGGGTGTGTGGGTGAACTTTTTAATCAGAGGGCAAGAAGGTGCGGCAGCATCTGGGAGATAATTGCTCACTGTCTGGAAGAAACCTGGTTTTATAGTTTTCCCTTTTTGGACCCTCTGGGGTTAGTGTACAAAGGGATCTTGTTTGACAGAAGCATGCCTGTCTCCATGGAGACAGTGGTGGGCACCTGGCATTCTGCAGCTTACAAGAGTGAGGTTGGGCCCAGTTCTCCAAGCCGCTTCTTGGAGGCACACCAGTGGCAAACCAGAACTTCTCCAGAGGTGAAGGGCTAGGAGTATGTGGACAGTGGAGAAAATGCATCTAGTGAGGAAAGAGGATTCAATTATATGCAAGCCAGGGATGAGGGACATGGCTATGGTCAGGTGTTCCATGCATTGAAACTGGATAAAATAAAATGGCTTGTTCAGTCTGACCTCAGATTCCCCGGTTAGAACAGTGGTGGGGTTCAGTAGAGCACAGCCGTCCGATCTCCATAGGCAATGTGCTGGCTGTGGTGTGAGCAGAGGTGTGAAGGGGGTGGTGCCTTCTGGGTGCATGCCTCCATGTGTCCATGTTTGGAGGATCTGAGGGTGCTGCAGCCGTGAGGCTGTAGTAGAGACGTATACTAAGTCAGGGCCAGGTTTTTCAAAAATCGAAATGTGATTCATGCCTGATGTTGGTCCATCTTGGATGCCAGTCATCCAGTCTTAATGGAACTGTGAGGATGCTGAGAGCTGATGGTAACTTCCAAGGCCACCAGTACCAACCCAGTCCTTTGTGTGAATTAGAATGTGGTCCTTGCTCTTAGCAAGATGATGCTGTATGGTACTATTTACCACAAGGGCTTCAGAGCAGCTGAGAGTTGTCCTCAATCCTCCAGCCTGGTTCTCTTGAGCAAGACACTAACTGGACAGTCATTCACAGTAGCCAATTATTAAGAGTTTAACAAGGGCTGGAGAGATGGCTCAGTGGTTAAGAGCACTGGCTACTCTTCCAGAGGCCCTGGTTCAATTCCATAGCACCCACATGGTGGCTCACAACCATCTGGTAACTCCAGTTCCAGGAACAGACGCCCTCTTTGGGCATGCAAGTGGCACACAGACAAACAGGCAAGCAAAACACCCACATACATAAAAAAGAAAAAGATGGCAGACTCATCCAGCTGGGAAGAGAGGAAGCAAAGAGGCAAGCCCAGCCTTGATGGTTGATGTGAGGCTTGGCCCAAGCATCAGATGACCTTTTTGATTACTGAGTGGTGTGAGGTGGCAGATCCAGTTTGCATCCTCAAGTGACAGGCAGGGATGAGTAAGTGCCACCTGGGTGTGGTGCAGAAGGAAAAAGTGATAGCTACATGCAAGGTGGAGCTTCCCAAGAAGTAGAAGGCGGTGAGAGAGATCAAGCATCTGACTTGCTCTACCAGACCTTTCATCCCCTCTGTGTCCTCTTCCTGTCGCCATCAAGTCCTGTTTATCTGCATGAGTTCCCCAATCCATGGAGGAAACCGTTTCTAACGCTCCCTCTCTCGGCTCAAACCCAAAGATTGCTTAGCTCCTCCCACCTGTCTCAGTACTTAATTAATTAGGAGAAGCACTTTAAAGTGTAGGCCATGCGTGGTGACTGGTGCCAACAGATTGCCTGTGTGCCTGGGAGGGGCACATCACAGGCCTTGGCTCCTTAGAGCTGCACCCACTGAGAAACCTGTGTGTGCTTTAGAAGATGCTTCCTGGTAGGATTTCTCTCTTTATGTTTTCATAACGCAGCTTTTCCCTTCATTTTATTTACCTATTTGCTTAGTGCTTTGCAAGTATTAACCCTCAGTTACAGATATTTGCATAAGGTAAACATTTTACCATCTCAGGGTTTCAGGGCTGTGTACTCTGCTATATGCAAATCAATAAGATATTTAGGTGACCTGGGTGAGTCAATAGAAGCCAAGCACAGAACAAAGAAATATGGTCCTTAGTTAGCACTAAGGTCCTGGGGAGTGGGAGAGTACAGGTGGCCACTTAGTACCCCTGCTCAAGCCTGGAATTGAAGCCTGCAAGGACAATGTCTGCTCTGGCTGCCTCAAGCCACCTGCCCTGCCCAGCTGATCTCTCCCCCTGTTCTCTGTCTGGGGCCACTCTGGGGTTATGACTAGTGAGCCATATCTCCAGGTGCCCCACAATCAAGATGTGGCCTGCATGTGCTTTGGATTGGACAGGTCTGGGTTGAGTCCCGGCTCCACAGCTCTATCATTGGGTGTTCTCAGTGGCTGGGCAGGTGCCTTGTCTGTTCCATGTAGCTGGAGAATTTCTCTCCGGGTCCCTCCAAACCCCCACAGTCCCACAGCCCACTTATAAAATAATCACTCAGAAGCTTATATTACTTATAAACTGTATGGCCGTGGCAGGCTTTTTATTATCTAGTTCTTCTATCTTAAATTAACCCATTCCTATAAATCTATACCTTGCCTCGTGGCTCGTGGCTTACCAGTACTTTACATCCTGCTCCTCATGGTGGTGGCTGGCAGCGTCTCCTGACTCAGCCTTCTACTTCCCAGAATTCTCTTTTCTCCTTATCCCACCTATACTTCCTGCCTGGCCACTGGCCAATCAGTGTTTTATTTATCAGTCAATCAGAGCAACACCTTCACAGCATCCCCAGCAATTCCATGTCTCAGTGTCATCTGAAAAATCAGGATAAGCCATCTCAGGGATGAGTTGGATAAAAACCACTTAGTACAGTGCCTGGCCCAGGCCACAGTGTGGCTAGTCTAAGCTTCCTCCCAGTTCCATCAGGCTAATGCGTTGTCCACTGAGGTCTGGATGAAAAAAACAAGGCCACAGGGATCCAGACTGCCCCACCAGGACAGAAGGAGAGCTTCCTTGTCTCCCCAAGCTGGGGTCAAAGCTGGTCTTCTGGCCTGAGGGAAAGCCGGTTTCAAGCTTGGCCTGCAACAGGTGCCCAGACAGGAGACCAGGGTAGGGAGGCCTCTAGACGACAAAAAAAAAGTCTCCTGAGAGTGTCCAAAAGGCCCTCTAGGGTCCTCTTCAATGGTTTAGGACCCCTAAGATTTCCCTGTAGAGAATATATCTCCCCTATGCCCATGTGCCTCACCCAGTGACATCACTGGAATGGAAGCATGTCAGATGGCATCACTGTTGCCCGGGCAACACCTCCACCTTAAGGCAGACAGGAAGGACGCAAACCACCCTCAACTGTAAGACACATGTTACAGAACAGAGACCTAGACGATGTAGCTACCACAGGTGTGTTTCTCCGAGGCTGTACAGAGGGTGATGAGCCATGGGCGGGAGCTGAGTGTGTGCTCTGGGCTGTTGAGCTAGTTGGTGGAGGGTCTTGAGGCCTTAGGTTTGTGTCCCAAGGGGACAGCACAGTGCTGACGGCTATGTTCTCCTTCTTCTCTGAGCCAGACTGACTCCATTCAGGAGCTTCTGCTCCCACAGCCCGAATCTCCAAGGAAGGGTGAGGGAAAGATACTGGTGTGGTGACGGATAGCACCAGAAAAGTGGCTTTCCTGTGTCCTCGCCCCATGTCCTTACTACAAGGATTCTTCGTTGATTAAGCAAATATGACGAGCACGGCACTGTGTTAGGGATTCGGCAGACTCAGGGAGCTTTATAACCCAAGGCAGGACAGGGAAGGAATGTGTGGAAGCCACCCTCCAAGGGTAGGCAGTTACTTATCACCCAGCTCTCACAGGCCCTGTGGGATTCTTCGAGTGGTAAATTAATCCTGTGGAGTGCCTTTATCTTCAGGAACTTGTACTGGTATTTCTGAGGTACTTGGTAGTTTGGGAGTGGCAGCCACGGTACCCAGGGACACACTGAGGACATCGCTGTGCACCCGGCCCAACGCATGGCAATTCTGACTCTCTTAATTGCTGACCTGTGGCTTCAGCCTCATCTAAGGTGACACCTGCCGCTGCCCTTCAGACAGAATTCCTAAGCAAGGGCTGCCACGAGCCAACGCTACCAATGAAAGATGCAGGCACATGAGAACTGCCCTCCCAGAGAGAAGTGGGAAACTAGATGGCATGGCAGGCCCGTCTCTATAAAGCTTCAGAGCCCAAGGCCTTTCAACTTCAAAGGACCTGATTCAAGTCCGTTTGGTGCAACTAGACATAATGTCAGGTGCTTCTCCAATGTCCAGCACGTCGGTGGCTGAAGTAATAGCCCCAATTTTTAGATGAATATAACCTTTTTAGGGTTCTAAGTGAAAACTGAAGTGTCCTTCTCTGAGTAGACAATTTGCAAGCTCGTACTTGGAAAACTAGTCCCCCCACCCACCCCCGCCACAACCTTTTGTTCCTACAACAGACTGATCTTTATAGAAAACAGCAGTTTCATGCACCAAACATCTGCTCCCAGCAAAGCCCGCCCATGACCCTTTACATACATCTGTTTCTCTTGCTCTCAGGAGTCCCTCGAGGTACGTACAGTCCCATTTTCCAGATCAAAGAACAAGCTCTGACTCGCCCTGTATCTCTGAGACAAGATTCCAACTTAGATCTCCTGTCTCGCAGGCCTTGCTTTCTGCCACCTCAAGCATCTCTGCCTGGACTCCATAGCCCAGAGACCAAGAGAGTAGCATACAGAACCCCACAGCTTGAGTGTCAAAAGTGAGAAGCTGGCAGGCAGATCACCAAGTCCAGACCTGAGCTTCCAATCCCTCTCTACCCTCATGTTTCCATGTCTGTTTAACGGTGGTGGTGACGACTACCACATCACATGTAGTACACATCGAGACGCTCCCATAGGAGTCCCTGGGGAAAACAGAGTCCGTGCTTACCAAGTGACTCACTTCCCTGACTGACCACTCATGGTTTACCCGGGAGGAGAAACACCACTTCCAAGCTGTCCTGAGCTGCCACTGTGGATGCCCAAAGTGGATGCCGAAGAGCGCCCCACAAGCAGCATCCGTCCTGGAAGGATGCTGTCATCATCTTGGCCCGGCTGTTGAGAGAGCCGTGAGCTCCTAGAAGTTCCCACGGAGCCTGTTTCAATAGCCCTCTTCCATGGAGGCGGCAGGGGAGTCACCTGATGTTCTTGAACAGGTCTTTTGTTCGCTGAGTCTTGGTTCTGAATCTCTGAGGAGGCAGGAGAGCACCCTAGGCTGGAAGGGAGGAGGCAGGGAATGCCCGGGCCCCATTCCTGCATCCTGTCCCCTCAATACCCTGAGTTTACCCATCATTGTTTCTTCCTTAGGCTTTACCCCAACACATACAACCCCTGCCCTCTGTGTCAGAAGAGCCCAGTTCCTTTTCCTAATCGGCTGTGAGAAGGCTTACCCAGGTCTCACGGTCTCTCTCATGAGAAGCAGTTCCATGAATTTGTTCAGTGCGTCCTAGGATCCCTATATAAAAGGAGAGAGTTCAGAAGCACATGTCTCATGGCCTGCAGGTGTGTCATGAGCAGTGGCATCATGAGACACTTTCATCTTACCTCCGGTGTGTTGGGTGAGTGGCCTCACTTCTGTGTGCCTCAGTTTCCTCTTCTGCAAATGGATATGAGTGCCTGCCTCAGAGGTTTAACAGGAGGATGATACACAGAAAGCGCATGGCACAAAGCTTAAGCATCAGATGTTCTGTGTTGGCTGCAACTGACTAAACTTCTAACAGGTACCATCAGACGCTTGTTCAGCTTTCTCCAGAAATGACATCTGCTCGCTCTGCCTTACTGCATTTTTATCGAACTCTAATCTTCCTTCATTTGTTTATCTTCTGCTTCTTCGAGTCTTTCTTGAAAGAAGTGAGGGAGAAAAGTTCTTATAAAACTTTCTGCCAGCCTCATTCATGGTTCTTTTGCTTTGTAAACATTGGCCTGGACTTTTAAGGCCTGTCAAGACCAAAACAAGCTGCAGTTGTCTCCAGGGATTACATCTACAGGGGTTTCAGTCACATCCGCTGGTATTTGGTGCACATCACTGTTAGCTTTGCTTTTCTGAGTGCAGGGTCCCTCCCAGAAACCGTCCAGATGTGAATTCAACCAGGACTCCCCCCTCCACTCGAGGAATTCCACAGGTCTGCTCCTGGGAATAAGACTCCATTCATTCGTTTATTCAGCAAGCATTCATAGCACAGCTGCCCCTCAGGCTGCTCAGAAGCTCTTTAGAGAGCCACAGTGGCACTGCTGGAATGGGGGTGGGAAGTGCTCTTGAGGCTCCTGAGTCACCAGACTTTCTCTTCTCCTTCTGTGACCTTCAGAAGAAGATGAGGAGGTGGAGGAGATCATTAGTGTCCACGGGGTTCTGAAGAATCTGCAGGGGCGCCCTTCACTGTGTTCTCCCCAAAGAAACAGTACAGATGCCAACAACAATGTCATTGCCAGTGCGCAGCACCTCACCCATGGGCCTTAAGCTGTGGAGTGGGTATGATGGTGCCAAGGCACATGGCAGAGCCAGGACTCCACCAGTCCTTCTGATCACACGGTTAGGCCCCTTTACTGTCCTCTGAGCTTTTACAAACGCTTCCTAGCTGAAGCACCTCTGACTGTTCCTGGATGGCCTTGGAATGGGGGGGAGCAGAAGTTTGTAAAAAGTGAACTAAAGAGTGCTAATGGACCAGGCTTGGTTCTTGTGTTCATCTGGACACTTAGCTAGTGCCAGGCACAGCCTAGGTAGAACATACGTTATTACACATGGCCACTGCGTCCCTGCGGCTGGAAAGTGAGTGGCGGCAGGTTGCCGGTGCTGTTTTGCTTTGGGTAACTCACAAGAAATATTACTACTGTGTCGTCACAGATAATTCGGGAAGCGGCTTCAATAGCCGTTCCAAGCTGGACAGTTCAGGCCTCTGTGTTCCACAGAGAATTCATTAGCTGTGACCAACAGGTGTGGGAGGGCAGCCAGGCAGCCATTCTGGTGTTCAGCCTGGGTCCCAGCACCGGAACCCGAGGTTCAGCACAGGCAGAAGCTGACCACAGCTCTTAGGGTTTTTTTTTTTTACAGCTGGGTTGGCTTCTCTTTGTTCCCCTTTAAGAAGATGAAAGGGTTTTGAGAACTTAGCAGGCACAGACTCTCTCTCTCTCCCTCCCTCCCACACCTCTGTGTGTGTGTGTGTGTGTGTGTGTGTGTGTGTGTGTGTGTGTGTGCGCGTGTGTGTGCGTGCTTGTGAGTGTGTGTACATGTGAGCTCCCTTTCTCTCCACTCTCCTCTCCCTAGCCAGTTGGGGCCAGACACTACTTTCAGATACTGCCTGAGCCTAAGGAGGATGAGCTGGGGAGGCCTTTCTTTGGCTGCAGAGTTGGGTGGGAGTCGGGGGTGGGGAGGTGGGAGGGCATCCTCCTAGGTGCCTTAGAGGAGATGGGCTGAGTGGGTAGGTGGGGGGTCATCCTCCTCTGTGTCTTAGTGGTGCAGGAGAATTCAGACAAGCTGTCTTCTGAGCTGACTTTGTTCCCAGGCAGGGATCAAAAACAAAGTGGCTGCTGGGCACTGACAATTCCTGTAATTCCACCATCACCAGCTCCTCTGGACGAGAGGGAGGGAGGCGGGGCAGTGGGGAGGGGAGGGGCCTGGGAGGGCTTTTGTTTTCCTTTGTGTTTACTCCCTGGTTCTGCTCAAGCCTTCTAACTTTTTCTGGACTCCGTAGGCCAGCTCTGCTCTACCCAGGAGGGAGCCCTGGAGGGCGGTGTATGTTCAGAACTCAAGGTGGAGGAACAGAAAGGGTGTGAGTGGGCCTCTGCATGCCCTGCCCAGAAGGAGGGCTGTGTGTGTGTGTGTGTGTGTGTGTGTGTGTGTGTGTAGGGGATTCTACTCTGAGGATCTGAGGAGTGCTTATCTGAGCCAACCCAATACAAGTCTGGGAAGTGGTTAACAGGCCATTCCTGTGAGTCACGATGCCTGTTTCAGCTTTAGGAATCTGTGTAGGAACCCTGGGGGTCTAGGGAGGCCCCTCTGGCCAGTGCACGCTCTAGGAAACTCATGGAGAGGACAGGCAGTGGGAGACGGCTAGTCAGAGTCTGTGGAGGCTTTCTTCAGAATGTGGAATGCCCAGTGAAAGCTGTGAGTCGTTAGCACTGTGAGCAGGTGTATGGCAGGGACGCTACAGGATGTGAGTGCGGAGAAGACACCCCTCCCCGGCCCTGGAGAAGCCTGACACTGAAGAAGTGCAGCTAACTGCCGAGGCTAGCTGCTCTGCACAGAAGGTATAGGCCTGGCGCTGTAGCAGTTGAATGGCCTCAGACTGTTCGGCTTCGGTGCCTTGGGCTCCTCCCTGTGAGGTGAGGTTGATGGCACTCTCCCCCAGGGCAGCTTCGTGGGGTAAAACGCTAAGGATGGAGGCCCAGGGAGCCAGCACTTGGGCGTGCCTGTGACTTGTCAGGCACACCTGGGAGATGCCTCACCTACAAAGGCCCCAGACACTTGCCTACATTCAGGGCCTTAGTCAGTAAGTCTGACTCCCTCCCCTTGTTCTCTCTTTTCAAATAAGAGGGAATTATCTCGAGTTGGAGGAACCTGGAAGGCTCCTTGAAATGCTCTTGGGGAGGAGTGTACAAAGAAGAAAATCGGGTAGAGCTTTAGCTTACAGAAACGAAGGCCCAGATGGCTAGGCGAGGCAGAGTGAAGAGGGGTCTCTGAGTCTGCCCGTGGCCAGGCTCTGAGCATTAATGCTTTGATCTTTTGCATGGAAAGAGGACTATACTGAAGTGGGGGGGGGGAGGCCCTCAGGAGACGCAGGCAATAGGAGATCAGAATACCAGGACCTCACCCCAAAAGTCTATGCCGTCTGACGCATCATTGGTGCAAAACCAAGGTCAGAGCAGAGCCACGCGGAGGCTGAGAGAGAGAAGCTGCTTTCTTGTTGAGACTGCACCAGTCTCAGGACTGCACTCCCGCGTGTTCTAGAAGGATCCTTCTTTTCTTCTTCCAGCTCAGCTGTCCCTTGACAGGCACAGCATCTCCCATCTAGATCTAGAGTTTTCATCTCCTCTGCCCTAGCCTTTCTACCTCTCAGAAGGACTTGGGGGCCCACTTGGATCCAGGATTTCATCCTAAGCTCCTTCATCTAAACACAGCTACAAAGTCCCTTCCTCCCAATAAGGTCGCTCCAGGGCCTGGATGTGAGTCTCAGTCACATCTCCTGCCATTCGGTCCACACAGTGACTGCGGACTCCTGGTGCCCTAAGAATAAAGGAGAGGAAAGGGGTGTGGCCAGGGCTCGGGCTGCAGTCCTTCCTCGCGACCCTACCCCATCCTCTGCCTGTCTGTTCCCAAGACGTCGCCAGTTCTGTGATGCCCTGTGGGCCACGTCCTCCGCTGCTGGGGAGTCAGGCAGAGGTCTGGACAGAGGGACACCTTGTCCTCCTGGGAGATGGATGGTTTCCCTGCCGTGGTTAATGGCGGACAGACCAATTAGTGAAAATGCAGAGCAGGAAGGATGTAGCCCTCCCACCAGAGTCCAGGCCCCTGTCCTTCCTCTGTCCCTTAACTGCCCTGGCCACTCTCACGACCCAGTCCAGACAAGAGGATTGGCATTCTGGTGGCTTCCTTGAAACCCCTGTCTCTTCCAAGAATGCTTTCGGCAACGTGACCTGGTACCTGCTTGGGTTCAGCCAGCGTCTCCATGTGGACAACACAGCTTGCCTCGTCACAGGGACCGCCTCCCCACCCAGGGAGCTCTTCCCCTGGCTCACTGGTGGTCTGCTCAGTCTGCCTGGGTCTCCTCTGACTTAGGTAGAGGGGCTTTCTCCGGTCTTGAGAACCACAGACCTTTGGCGCCGTTTCCTCGTTAGTATCTATTCTTTAGACGCTACGGGAAAGAGAGCAAATGTTTCTGGCATCTACGTAAAGCCCCCAGCACAGGCCTGGCACAGAGTCCTCCCTCAAATGCTGGCGCCATGATTCTTTCCGGGGTGGGTGCTTGGCTGACTAGGAGACACCGGAACAGTCAGGACTGGGTTGGGGGCAGGGGTTAGGTCTAGGCTGGGGAAGTAATTAGTAGTTATGCCAAGTAGTTGCTGAGGGGTGTTAGAGGTAGGAGCCTAGAGAAATGCATCTCAGGGAAGTGAGGCAGACAGCAGCGGAGAAGAGGCCGGCGCTGGCACTGAGGGGCTGCAGACAGGACACAGGCCCTGGAGAACCTCTGAAACAGCTCATTGGACTCAGTGGCTTTAATAGAATTTTTTTGAAGTAGTAGCCAGTCCTTTAAAATGAAGGGTTCTGATAAAAATCCAAATTATTGGCTTCTTTTAGGGAGAAAAAAAGGTCTTGCCATTCTGGGTTCACAGAACATGCACTGTGGTGGCCGTTGCCTACAGGTAAAGCATGTGTCATCCCAATGACCAGGGCCCCCGCTGCTCAGCCCCCCACAGCAGCTGGCTTATTTCTCGCTGGTGACCTGACCAATCTCCCACTTCTCCATGACAGCCGCGGCTTCATCACTGTCGCAGGGAGAACAACTGGACAAATTTAAAAAAAAAAGAACCGAGTAGAGGAGGTAGACAGTAGCTGAGGCCAGGGCTACAAGCATTCTGGGTAAAGGAGGTGCGTAGGGGCGGGTCACACCCTTTCTGCCTACTTTCTCAATCACTCTTGCCGTCTTCTTCCTTCCTCCTTCTTTACTTCCTTTCTTGGTCTGCCCTTCCCTCTCCTGCGAGGACCAGAGGCCTGCCACGGCCCAGCCTGCAGCAGAGATGTCCTCCCTGTCCTCATATGGGTACAGGTGAAGAGTGGCCCAGCCGGAGGTGTACCTGGTGCCTCCCCTGGTCCTTGCTCAGACAAGGGGCCAGCTCTGTCAGGCCTTTCTCCTCCCCGGTGTTCTAAAAGGGTAGTGGGCCCTGTTATAACAGGCCATGCACACTGAGCCGAGGCGACCGAGTCCTGGTGCTGGGTCCTGAGTTAGTCAACAATGGAGTCGGTAGAGACAGGTGACTGCCATATCCCTCTTTCCCCGGGGCACCTGGCAGCGCTCACTAAGTCGGTCCCCACTGACAAGCTTGGGCTGTGCTGTGTCCAGCCCATGCAGGGTGCCTCGGAAGCTGCAGAAGGAAACTGGTCTGCTGTGCTGGACCTGTGGGTGAGAAAGCAGGATGAGCGGATAACATGACATCACAAGGGGCGGGGCAGTGGTCCAAGCTTGCCGAAGTGCTCAGGATGCTCCCAGTCTCACACTAGGGGCTCCACTCCACTAAAGAGAGTGTGAGATCAGAGATGGGGTGCAGTGCTGGGCTATAGCAGGGAGTCGTCATGGCGCTCAGGCTGCCCAGGCTTGCCTTCCAAACCAAGACGAAGACCAAAAGAGCTCTGCAGCCCACGGGGCCTTCACATGTGGCCCTGATTCTCCAGGGCTTAGGAAGCCTGAGAGACAGTCGGCCTGATGATGCGGTCAGTTGCCGCTCACATTGGTGGCCAGGAGGCACCCTTAGGCAGCAGGAGGTAATGGGCCACTCACTTATCCCCTCACCCTCCTGAGGAATGGAGACAGAGCAGAGGGAAAGGAGCAGGCTCAGCTGGGGTGATGCTCACTGACGGTCCCGCTGCAGATCATGCGGATAATAGAGCGGCCACGCTGACGTTCTGAAAGTCAAAGGACACGCACATGCAGAGCGCTAAGCACTGTGTCTGGCACCAGTAGAAAGCATGGTCAAAGGGCCTCGTATGTGCCTGGCATGGAATAGCACATTGCAGGGTGTTTAACGTCGTGCCCAATGCAAAGGGGCTCTCAGTAGTGAAAACATCTTTTGCTGTGCTTCTGCCCAGAAATTCCTACCAGATGTCACCTGGCAGGGCCCAAGGAGGATGCTCATCCTGCCTCAGCCTCCTCTACATCACCCTCCAGGTCCAACCTAGCTCCTCTTTAGACCTCAGTTTGCAAGTCCATAAAATGGGGCTTAGATTAGTACAATTCTAAATCCTGGCTTTCTCAGTATTGGCTTTATTTCTCCGACATAACTGGATCTCATTAGCTGGAATTGGAAACGCCAAACAGAAGGCCAGGCACACAGTAGGGTTCAGCACAAACAGGATAGTCTGGGTCTTCTTGACTCCTTTCCTGAAGGGGCCAGAACTTAGACAATGGGGCAAAAAACACACCACCACCCCAACACACACACACACACACACACACACACACACACACACACACACACACACACACACACGAGTCTGCCATCATCCATCTCCTTTATTCCGTTTCAGTAAGGAACCGTCAGATGTTCCTCTTGACTCTGCCTCTCCCGGACTGCTATTGTAATTAATTAGCAGAGCTAATTATATCTGACAGGCTGGGAGCCCTTGGCAAGCTCCAGAGTCCAGCTGTGACACTGCAGGAGCCCCACTTTCCTTCTCCCCAGAGGGTACCCGACTTAGGAACCTGGCTTTAGAATGGGTGGTCCTCGGACTTGAGCAGTGGGGGCCCCAAGAACCACCAGGAGAGTATGCTAAAAAAAAAAACTGGTGCTAGACCCTACCCTGGCATTTCTGAAAATGCCTGGCAGAAGCTGAAAATGCATCTCTCTAGCAAGTTCCCAGGTGCTGCTGCTGCTGCTGCTGCTGCTGCTGCTGCTGCTTGGAGTCTTGGAGACCCATAGTCCCAGAGGGAGGTACTAAGTCCCTGGAAATGGTCTGAGGCACTTCAGTGGCTAAGATTAGAGTCATCCTTCCAGCCCTGGTTGGCAGTAGGCTGGTGGTGGGTCAGAAAGAGAAGGGCACAGGCTTGTTGCAGAATTCTCTGGAAAGAGGAGTCAGGGACCTGAGGCCCCCACCAATGGATGGGACCAGAAGGGCCTTCGAAAGACAGGAATAAAGCTCTCTGTGTGTTTTCATGTGTCCCGGTGAGGAGCTTGTGTCTGTCTGACTCCCCATATGGACTGCAAAGCTTTTCTGTCAGGGGTGGCGCTGCGCTCGTAGCAGCCCTGTAGGAAAGTCTGAGCTTTGCAGGCAGGCAGGCAGGTGGAGCAGCTGGAAATCTAGCTGGCTCTGGCCTCTGTGGCCACATGTCTAGGAAGCGCTTTGAGCTTTGATTAACGCATCTGCGAAACAAGGATCATAGTCACCTCTTGGAAGGCCACAGTGGTCACTGGACAGTGCCAAGCACACCCTAGTGAGGGCTCATGAGACAGGAGCTACAGCCGATGAACTGTTGGCGTTTGTAGGAATGCTCTGGGGTGCAGGAATAAGGAACCCCAGTAGGTAGCCACCTCACGTTTCTCCTCTAGGGTCTGGGGCTCCTGACCAGCCCTACAGGAAGAGGCTGGTAGAGTATCTGTCCTGGGCACCGCATTCACCCAGACATCCAGTGGTCACCACCTCTCCTCAGCCTCTGTACCCCAAGACCTGGCTCTTTGCCAGGCTAAGTTTAGCTCTATGAGCCGCCCTCCCTGTGGGTGAGGCTGGGGTGGAGAGGAATTAGCAGGCTTCCTGTCTGCTTCCTGGCAAGCAGGCGAAAGCCCGCCAAATGACCCAGGTTTATTCCCAAGGCTAAGGCTGCCAACAGATGTCACAGACCACAGGTGTGGGACAGGCACAACGCTGAGAGCTTTGGGACCAGCAGAGACAGATGTCCTTGGAATGGGGGAAAGGTACCCTTTGGGGAAGGGTGTGCGCACATGTGAGTGTGTGAGCACATGTATGTATTCCTGGTTTACAAGAGCTTTACGTTAGAATACAAAATCCTCCTTGTTCCTGCCCAAGGCCTTCAAGGCACTGGTCCCCGTTAACTGGCTTGGTAAGCAGAAGAGCAGGCTTCAATCCCAGCTCTGGGTGGTAGGCACGGAGTGGCCACAAGCCGCCGTTCAGTGTCTTGGCCTGGCCCGCCTGCCCCATCCCTGGGGCTCTGCTTACAAGCTCCCCAGAGGTTAGCAAGGGATGAAATGACAGCCGGGTTAAGATCCCTTGGGAAGGAGGTGATGGCTGAGTGAGGTGAGTCGGCAGGGCCTCCCCACTTGCAGGAAGGTCCAGGCTCTGAAAGACCCCCCCCATTGGCTGGGGGAGGGGGACAGGGTGAAAGGAGCACTGTGCCAAGGAACAGCAGCAATAGTGGAGTGTTTTCTGCTTCCAAGGCACTTTCCAGCGTGCATTCCTCCACACCCTGAGACGTGGGCAGGGCTGGTGTGCTTGGCTGGTGAGAAAACAGGCCTGAGGAGGCCCAGGGGAGAGAAGTTGCCACATGTGGGGTGCCTGCTCCGGGCCAGACACTGTGCTGGGCTCCCATAAGCACTTGACCTCTGGCGCCCTTGTAAAGGAGGGGCCGTTCTGACCTCCTCGCGGCTGAGGATGGGAGCCCTAGAGAAGATGAGTGGTCCACCTGAGGACACACCGCCAGGGCCAGAGCCAGAGCTCAAGGCCAGGTCTGCTGGGTGTCTCTAAAGCAGGATGCCTTGTTTGTTGTGCGGGTTGCCTGTGCTTTTGACAGGGCTTGTCTGTAACCCCCATGGGTGCTGCCTGTGTCCCCCCAGAGCCCCCTTGCAGGCAGGGGCATCATCTGTGTATTCCTAGGCAGTCATAGCCACTCACTGAGCTCTGATTGCTCTGCAGGCTTTACGGACCGCAGGTGGCTCTCTTCCCATCTGGCAGACGCGGAGGGAGGGTCGGAAACACGGAGTAATTTGTCCAAGGTGCCTAATGCTTTTGTTAGCTTGGTCTGTCTTCCTCCAAGTGCTCTTGACCCCTTGGTTTTGAGTTCTGAGCAAGAGGGTTCCTAGAGTCGGGCGTCCTTCGGCAGGTGCCATAGCTGAGGCTACTGTGTGAGGAGGAAGAGGACTTTCCAGTCCAGGGCTGAGTGTTGGTGGCATGCTCTCCCTCCTCAGCTAGTGTGGACACTGCCTCCCTCCCACGACTCCAGCTCCCGTGGGGGCTGCCATGGGTACAGGTATGCCCAAAGGCTGCGGCTGCCTGTGTCACAGGGGCCTGGCAGGACCTTGGGACTTCCTGTGGTCACCCAGCTAGCTGGCTGCCGTCTGGTGTTATGCTGCTGGTACTCGATTGGAAGCTCGTCAGCCATGCTGGTCAGCTAGCCTCACGGTTCTGCCGGGGCCACCCTGGTGGGTCATCGTTTGCTGTTTCTGTGTGGCGGGAACCATGGTCGCTCCATGTCTGCAGTTATCCAGCGTGTTTCTCCCCCGGCTCCGAGTGGGAGGCTGGCTGGCCGCCCCTGGACTTTTCCCCCCCCATCCTACCTCCTCCAGTCTGACCTCCTGCACTTGCTCCAGTCCCTGGCTTCCTGATCTGTTAAGACCTGTGAGCTCTTCAGAGCGCAGCCTGAACTTGTCTCCTCTTGGAATTCCCTGGGGCTAACCTCCACTTCCCAGCCCCTCTGGATCTTGCTGACTGGTGCAACTGTACAGGGTGGAGCTGTCTGAGTCACATTGGACCGGCAGCCTCCCCTGGCCAGCAGCCAACGCGGGCTGTGAGTACATCTTCCCCTTGCTGGGGAATCCTCACCTGCTGATGAACCCCCTTTCCCAGGTACTGTGAGGGCAAGAATGTCCTCATGCAAATCCAAGGTCAGTGGACTCAAGCCAAAGGACCTAGAAATTCCTGTCAGCCAGTGTTGGCTTGCCCCCCCCCCACCTCATCCCCCACCCCCAGGGTTCTTCTCTTTACTGGCCATCAATAATCTCAAGATCTTTGTTCTCTTTGCTGAGGTCACTGGAAGGAAAGGGACAGGGCAGGTATGGAAAGGGTAGATGATTAATTCCCAAGGCTCCTGCTAGGAGAGGAGAGGATGCAGTGTAAGGTTAATGCAGAGGTGCCCCTTATCCTACACACACACACACACACACACACACACACACACACACACACACACACACACCCCTAAGGTCTTTCCCTCTGCTCACCACACATTATAGACGCAGTTTCTACAATTTGAGGTGCAACAACAAAACTCACAAGAATTTCTTTTCCTTCGTCACAATCTCAGACAGGAGACCTTGGAATATGATTTTCTTTCTTTCCTTGAGAATGCCTGTTTTTTCACATTAAAAAAAGGTTCCTTTCTGCTTCTCGTTCTAATATCCAAATCACTGGTGTCATTGCTTTTGCGCTTGGGGTCGTAGAGTTAAATAAGGGCTACTTGACATAAGCACTGTGATATCTATCATGGCAGCCTGCTGCCGGCCAAGGTGGCTTACTAGTTACTAAGGAGAGGGTAGTGTATACTGGAGGGATATGTTGCACAGATGTATGATTCATATTCCAGTCAAGAAAGAGCAGAGCAGCATGATTTCAACACATTGCTCAGGATGTGACCTAAAAGTTACAATTGACTCTAAGCAACTGACTTTTTTTAAAAATGGGATAGGTGTCTTGTCTGCGTGTATGTATGTCCATATCACAAACATGCAGTGCTCAAGGAGACCAGAAGAGGGTGTCAGATTCCCCCTGGAACAAGAGTTGTAGACAGTTGAGAGCTACCATGTGGGTGCTGGGAATCAAACACCGGTTCTTGAAAAAGGTAACCTGTTGTACTTTCTCATCATGACTGCCAGCCTGCAAATAATGACCAGAGACTTACTAATTATAAAAGATCGGCCTTAGCTTAGCTTGTTTCTAATTAGTTCTTATAATTTAAATTAACCCACATTCTTTAATCTTTGTTCTTCCGTGAGGCTCTTTATCTCATCTACATCTGTCCATCCTGCTTCTTCCACATCTGGCTGGAGACTCCACCCTTCTTCTTCCCAGAGCTCTCTTTCTGCTCAGAAGTCCCGCCTATACTCTCCTGCCTAGCTAGTGGCCGGTCACCTTTTTATTACACCAGTCACAGTAATACCTCTTCACAGTATACAAATATCCCACAACAGTAACCAGTGCTCTTAGCCATGGAGCCATCTCCCCAACCCCATCTGGATGGTTTGAAAATACAGATTCTAAGTGAGGTCAGGAGTGGGGCTGGGATTCTTTCTACATTTAGTTTTCTGTTGGTGTGTTTTGCTTTTAATTTATTTTTATCTCTCTCTGTGTGTGTGTGTGTGTGTGTGTGTGTGTGTTGTGTGTGTGTGTGTGTATCTGTGCCCTTGGAGGACAGAAGAGGATATCACTTCCCCTGGAGCTAGAGGACAGGAAATTGTTTGCTGTGTGATAGATCGAGCAACCAAACACTGGTTCTTTTCGAGAGCAGCTGATGTGCTTACCTGCTAAGCCCCTCTTTTTTTGGTAGTCCCGGTGTAGAGCCTAGGCCAACCTTGAATCTCATAGCAGTCCTCCTGACTACATCTCCTGAGTGTGTCAGCCCCATACCTGGCTTGATGCTGGGTTTCTAACAATATTTCAGGAGATACTTCACCAGAGCTCTGTGTATCATAATTTCCATTGCAAATACTGCAAGAGGTTAGCCTTTCTCCCAAAAATTACTTAAGGCCTAAAAATCCATTTGTCCTGGAGAAGAATCTGATCCAGAGATCAGATTCAGAGTTCAAACGGTTTGATAAGAGAAGCAAGTAGCATCAATTTCATGACCCTGTGAGGATACGATTACCTTCTTTTAAACCAAGAAACCTGGGCTCAGCGAGGCGAGTTAACAGGCCCGGCATCACACAGTTATTCTGTGACAGGGCTAGGTTAGGAACAGGCCATTCTTAACCACCAGGTGTTCGTGTATTGCAGGAATTCACATTCATTAAACAAAGTTCAGCGGAAGTAGAAGGCAGCGTTTGAGGCCCAGTCATTTGAAGGTTGAAGAACAACTCACGTAGCTTAAAGTGAAAGGACTTCTGTATTGACCCAGCTGACTGCAGAAACCAGAAGTAACAGTTTCACACACAGCCGGGTACAGGGGTTACTCTATGTGGGCGGCAGGTTCCCCTTGCTGGTGGCTGAAGAGCAGCTCACACTGTAGAAGGAATCCTGTTGTCAGACGACCCCAGCAACAAGGAAAGCTCTTGCAGGCCGCAAGGATATATTGTAGAGATTCAGCTGTGTATTAAAGCTGTGCTTTGGCCGGCCAAGGGTCTGTCAAAAGGCAGACCATTTATTATGAATATTTGGTGTTATCCAGCCTTTAATATTCCAGCTGTCTTCTACTATGAAATTCTTGCGTGGCCAAGTATTTCCAGACCTGCTGAACTTCTAGGTAGCTTCCCTGATGGAGCCAGGACCAGTATGTCAAGACAAGCTGGCAGGAAACATAGTTTTGTTTCTTGTGCAAGTGAAGCTCAGATCATCCCCTGACCCGAAACCTAGCAGCTCTCCAGAGTAACTGACTGAGAACAAAAGAGGTTTCTACATATCAAGGTGAGAGGTAGAATAACATTCCTGAGGAGGCCGAGAACCACGTGCCCAGGGAAAGAAAGGGCAGGCACTTACTGTAGACAGAGACAGAACAGCATGGCGAGAGAGAAGAGAGGAAGACAGAGGTTCCGTAGAGGGTCAGCAGATCTCAGGGAGAGTTTTCTGAGTGCCAGGAGTAGAGAGTGGCAGAGATGGAGAACGAGGGTACAGAGGACGAAGATGAGGCTGGAAGCAGAGGAGTTTAGTTATTACCAGGACTATGAGCTAGGGAGCTGGACGGAACTGAAGCTATGAAAACAGGATTTCATCCCAGAGAAATAAAGTAGATGGATAAAGAGTTTGGTATGTCTAGAGTTATTCCTGCCTTGAATGCCTGGTGGAGCTATAGCTGATTGATAGAATTTTGTCTTAGAGGAATAAAGTCAACAGACATAAGAACATAGTGTACGTAGATTTTTTTTCCCCTCAGATATCCCACACAGACATAGCCTAATCCCTGGATCCCTGGGAATTACATAGAAAGCCTTTCTTCCCATTGGCTCAGATTGTTCATATATTCATCACAGAACCAATCACTGTGAGTGTAGCTGTGGCTGTGTGGAATAGTTTTGTTGTCTTGGGTCTGGTGTCTGTGCTCACCTCTGGATTTGAGATATGGGTTTATAGCTACCCCCAACCAAAGGACCATGAAGAGAGAAGGTTGACCCTCGGGGTCAAGAATGTTCCGGCTCCATCAAGAGAAATGTTCTGCAGACAGAGGGAGATGTCAGTGACATGTGTTAAGCCTAAGGCTGGGCTGGAGCATGGGAGATGGTTAAGTGTGAGGACCATCACTAGCTGCTGGGGGCAGAGGCTGGCACACGGGTCCAGGGAGAAGGGTCCCTGAAGGAAACTTAAGTGTGACCAGCATTGTCTTTCTCTGTTCCTAGGAACACTACAGCCATGGCCCTGGGGCTTTTCCGGGTATGTCTGGTGGTGGTGACGGCCATCATTAACCACCCCCTGCTGTTCCCCCGGGAGAATGCCACAGTTCCCGAGAATGAGGAGGAGATCATTCGCAAGATGCAGGAACACCAGGAAAAGCTGCAGCTGGAGCAGCTGCGCCTGGAGGAAGAGGTGTCGCGGCTGGTGGCCGAGAAGGAGGCCCTGCAGCAGGCAGAAGAGGAAGGCCAGCAGCAGTCAGAGGCCCACACGGCCTGGGACCTTTGGAGCACTCTCTGCATGATCCTCTTCCTGATCATTGAGATATGGCGGCAGGACCACCAGGACGGGCCCTTTCCAGAGTGCCTGGGTGGAGATGAGGATGAGCTGTCTGGACTGGGGGGCAGCCCACTGCGGGGCCTTCCCCTGCCCAATAAGGCCACCCTGGGCCACTTCTACGAGCACTGTATCCGGAGTGCCACAGGTGATGCCACCCGCACCCGGGAGTTTGTGGAAGGCTTCGTGGATGACCTGCTGGAAGCTCTGAGGAGTGTCTGCAACCGAGATACTGATATGGAGATGGAGGACTTCATTGGCGTGGACAGCATGTATGAAAACTGGCAAGTGGAGAGGCCACTGCTGTGCCAACTGTTTGTGCCCTTCATACCCCCAGAGCCCTACAGCTTCCAGCCAGAGCTCTGGTGCTCCAGCCTTTCAGTGCCCCTGGATCGTCAGGGCTACGGTCAGATCAAGGTGACTCTGGCTGACGGGGACCCTTTAGGCTGTATCTGCGACAAGACTAAGCTCGGGGAAGACATGCTGTGTCTCCTCCACGGCAGGAATAGTGGGGTGCAGCCCAGTGGTGGTGGAAGTGAAGAGATGGAGGATTTGCTGTGCTCCAGAGAGTCCTCGTACCTAGACGCCATGCAGGTCATGAAGTGGTTCCAGGTGGCTCTCACCAGAGCCTGGCACCGCATCTCCCACAAATATGAGTTTGACCTTGCCTTTGGCCAGCTAGACACCCCAGGGTCTCTCAAAATCAAGTTCCGCTCAGGGAAGTTCATGCCCTTCATCCTGACTCCTGTGATCCAGTGTAATGACTCAGACCTGTTCTTTATCCCACAACTTCCCAGGGAGCCCTGCCGGGGAACCCCAGCCTCCAGCACTGACTGGCTCCTGTCCTTTGCCGTCTATGAGCGACAGTTCCTCCGGATGACAGCGAAGGCTTTGCCGGAGGGTGCCTGCCACCTCAGCTGTCTGCAGATCGCCTCCTTCTTGCTCTCCAAGCAGAGCCGCCTGACCGGCCCCAGTGGGCTGAGCAACTACCACCTAAAGACTGCCCTGCTGCACCTCCTGCTGTCCCGGCGGGCTGCTGACTGGAAGGGCAGCCAGCTGGACGTGCGCCTGCAGGAGCTCTTCTGCTTCCTGGAGAGGAGCCTCCTGGAGAAGAAGCTCCACCACTTCTTTGTGGGCAACCGCAAGGTGCCTGAGGCTATGGGACTCCCAGAGGTTGTGCGCAGAGCCGAGCCTATCAACCTCTTCCGGCCCTTCGTTCTGCAGCGAACTCTTTACCGCAGCACAGTGGACTCCTTCTATGAAATGCTTAAGAATGCCCCAACGCTCATTAGCGAATATTCCCTCCATGTCCCTTCAGACCATGCCAGCCCACCACCCAAAGCTGTCGCCTTGTAGAGCCTGAGATTTGAGGGCCAGGGGAGAGCATCCCAAGCGTCTACCTTACATGGGTTCTGTAACCCCATGCAGGAAACACAGTAAGCCTGGAGGGGAGCTGAGGTTCAGCTTGCTGGGAAGCCAGGTCCTGCAGAGGAAAGAAAACAGAATTGCATCTGGACCCTGGTTTGCCTTTCTGCCACAGGGGCTTGTTGGTGAAACCGTTGTTTGGGTTCGGGCACCGATCCTTTGTAGCTTAGTTTGAGATCACTAGGAATGACCAAGACAGTGACGGAACAGTCTCTGGGTACTGAGTTAGAGAGAATGCAAGCACTGATCCGAATGTAATCCTTTTTGTGTCGCAGTCCAGTCTGTGCTACCTGTCGACAGAGAATCACCTAGGATGTTGCCGATCTACTAGGATGTTGCCAGGGGTGGGATTAAGACTCAACACTCTCTTCCAGGAACTTCGGCCCTGGCTGTTTGCAGCTGAATCATGAATGGGGACAGATGTGGCAACTCCCAGCCTTTGAACCACATCATGTACAATAATAGAGGTCCCATGGTGCCACCATTTGTTAATACTACTTGGTGAAAAGAACCTGGCAGAGGTCCAGGAATCCAGGGGCTAATTTCTCCATTGTACAGAAATGGGTACTTGGTGGTGGAGAGTCTAAAGTTGGCCAGTTTTTCAGCCACACATCTTACTCAGGTGCACACCCTCTCCCTGTCCCTTTACCCTTATACCAGGTCCTGACTACAATGGGTGCCATTTACCATACTGGGTGCTGGCTCAGAAGCCCATCCCGTCTCCATAGCTGATCTTACCAGCCAGCAATGTGGTAGAGGGGCAAAGATACTCGTGTCTGGCTTGCACTTCGGCTCACTTTGGAGAAAGTTACAGGACCTTGGGGCAAGGATTATAATAGCCCTAACCTGTCCTCAGGGTCCTGGTTATGGGGAAGGGTAGGTTTATAAGCCAGAGGTGCTATGAAAACCCAGTTCTGGTCCACAGACCCAAAGCATCTCCCAGTTCCTAACTCCAAGAGGGCTTCACCCCCTGTACATAGCCAGTCTTTTCTGCACAAGCCTTGCTGACCTCATGGATGACCCAGACTGAAAGAACGTGATGGAACCTGGGCTCACTGGGGATCTATGTGGGTACTTCAGGCACAGCCTGGGAACTCAAAAGAGTGTTGCGGACCCCGGACGAGCATCAGAGCCTGAGGCTGGAGCTCCCATCCAGGCCTGTTTCAGAGGATCCAGCAGCTTCTTCTCCTCTTGAACTTGATTGTTTGAGATTTCTTCTCCACATCTCCTTAGTAACTTGACAGTGGACCAAAGAAGAAACACAAATGAAGAACACAAGGTGATGCCCACTGACCCTCCAGAAGTTAAGACAACAAGCTGCACGTGTCAAAACCAGGCTTCCCGTAGCCCCGCACATGCCTCACGTGACCTCAGAGAGCTCCATTTAGCCACAGAGCTTAATTGGTGGTGGAGAGGATCTACTGCGTGCAGGGTAACCAGAGACGATAGGATGCCTTCGTGTAAGCAGGAGTTAGATTGAACATGTGTGGTCCGCCCCTCCGCAACTTCAAAGTGGCCATCTAGGACCCTGTAAAATGAGCCTACTCACAGTGTGGCTCTGTCAGCAGCCCTGAGCCACCCCGTCCAATAGGTACCTTCCAGAGTCAGGGCAGACGGCCCTATTTATTGTCATCTGTGCCTTGTCCCTGTTCATTTGGATCCCGTTGTGCATCCAAGAGGACCCAGCACCGAGAACCAGCCTCCAGAGGCCAAGACCAAGCCTGGACCTCCCTTAGTTTCTCTTTCACTTCCGGGAGAAGGGTCTCAGGATGAACACCTCTGGCTTCTTGTTTGCTGGGGCACTTGGCGGGAACCGGAGCCTGTTGTGTGCCCGGGCCGCTTCTGAAGCAGCGGGCTCTTGGGGTTTCAGGCTGCCTTATTTATAATAAAGGAAGAATGAACTTCTTCTAAGGAGTGGAGTTTGTTTTTACTTCAGGAGATCTTTTAAGGCAGAGTTGGGGGATGAGGGTAGATTTCCTGTTGGCGAGCAAAGCTTTCACACACACACACACCATTTTATTCTTACACCCTTGGGAGATGTTTTAAAAATAACAAAATGGAATACTTCTGCCTTCGAGGCAGCTTGTGCACCTCCTGTGGGGTTCCCCGAGGTGCCTTTGAAAGCGGGCTGCAGGGCAGAGTCCAGCACAAGGCCTCCCTTCATAAAGCCCCTGTGCAAAGACGGGGGGCCCTGGAGGAAATGAGGAGCTTTTGCTGTTTGAAGAGTCTGTCTTAAAGCTAAAGCTCTAGTCCTCTGAGCACACGGGACCTTTCCACAACAGACAGTACCCTCTCTCCAGCCCTTTGCACCAAAGACTTACCCTTCCCTCGCAAAACACGTGGGACAGCACCGGTGTCTGCCCCCAGGCTCTGCTGAAGGCCCCAGGACCGAGTTTGCTGCACCTGTTGGCAAGGGTGAGCTAGTCAGGACCGTGAGGTTGGTTATGTTAGGGGAGGGCACAATGTCCTCTAGAGCCCCAGGCCAGGGTCTGAGGAGATGGCTCAGTGAAGTACTTGCCATACAAATACAGGTGGATATGATAGGAGGAAAAGGTAGATTATTCTTACTATAGTGGCTGGCTTTTTCCTCTGAGCCTCAGATAAGCTTTATTAGGGTGCACAATATATTGGGGGACACAATATATCACCACATACAGGGACCCGAAATTAATCACCAGAACCCATATGAATATCTGATGTGGCAGTGGGTGCTTGTAATCTCAGACAGATGAATCTTCAGGGCTTCCTGGCCAGTCAACCTAGCCTCACTGACCAATAAGATACCCCATCTCAAAAAAACAAGGTAGACCATTCCCAAGGAAAGACACCGATGATGCCCTATGGCCTACACAGCCACAGCCCTCTGTGATGGGGAGCTTTCCTTACTACCGTGAGATACTCAATGCAAGCTGCTTAGGAAGAAAAGAGGTTTATATAGCTCACTGATTAGAAGGCTCTAGATTCAAGATCAGACAGCTGCATTTGACCTCTGGTGAGGATGGCAGACCTATCACACTATAATGGGAACACGTGTGGGAGAAGTGTTTACTGCTTTAACTGAGGTAGAGAGCTAGTCTGAGGCTCTTATGATAACCTTTGGGAGAGCTAACCAGGGTCCCATAAGGAACACCTTAATCTCCTTCAAGGACCCCTAATTTGAGGTCCTCCCACTAGACTTAACCTCTAAAAGTTGCTACACCACCATGCAATGACCAGTCTTCCAATGCAAGAACCTTTGGCAGGTTGGAGTGGCCGCAACATCCAAACTATAGCTCCCTGGAAATAGCATGTTGATTCATTATCAAAGTTGTCACCCAAGTCACCCAGGGTGAATTTGCCTTGAACCTGAACCTGCATGGTGCTCAGAAGCCAATCTGAAGTGACCATGTAGAACTCTAAGCATACCCTAGTTGAGGGAAACTTTTCTTCCTTCCAAGAAAACCCAGATGGGTGGCTTTGTCGGAAGACAGACCTGGAGGAGGCTGATTCCTTTGCTGGGGACCTATGGTCAATGTGGCACCAGCTATACCACAATTTTCCCTGAGCACACCTCAGTCCCACAGGTGACTGAGGAGACCCTGATTTCTGGCAGGTTTGCACAGGTCCACGAGCACTTTCTGGGAGCCTGATGCATAGGAGGCACTGTTGAAGACAGAAGTGAACGGGACCCTGAAAGGGAAGAGCAAGATGCCCTTCCAAGTTCTCCTATGAGAAGCACCACAAAAGCAGACTGGAATGGCCTGAGGGTGTGGCTCATTAGTAGAATACCTGCCTACCATGCATGAAGCCCTGGGTTCAATCCACAATGCCACATAAACTGGGTATGATCATACGTACCTACAAAGACTGAAACCCAGTGCTGGTGGGGTCCAGCATGTCACTATCCATATCACTGGGAACAAGCTCCCAGGATCCACTGCAGGTTTCCTTGGCCTTGCTGGGGTTAGGTCAAGGAACCTACATTCTGCCAGATTTGCCTGCTAAGAAATCCAAGAAGGGTGGTTAGGGAAGACCTGGAAAGCCTTGGAGAAGGATGGGCAGCCATGTTGTAGCCGCCTCTGCTCACACAGACATTAACTCCAGTGACCCCACACCAGTTCCTGAAGTGGATGCTCTTACGGTAACCCCCGTTTTCCAGACGAGGAAACAAGATGCAGAAAGTCAAGGGACTTGACTAGGGTCACACGGGGGTCCATAGCCGTCAGGATTCCAACCAGATGTACAGCAGATTCCAAAGAAGGCACATGTGTTTGTATGTCCTGAGAAACCACACAGGTTAAGAGGAGAAGGGTGTGTAAGGTCCAACCGTGAACACCTTGAATGCTAAAGTAAAATTTGACTCCATGAAGTGAGCAGTGATGAACTGTTGATGGTTTTGGTTTTGGTTTTGGTTTTTTAGTTGCCTGATTCATCTACAGCTATAGAGTAATGTGTACCAGGCTTTTTCTTTTAGGCCACCAACCAGCTCCCAAATCATGACGTGGTGACTTAACTAGTTTTGAATGTTCAACCTTAGCTTAGCTTGGCTCTTACTTTTTTTTTTTTGGTGCCTGTCCTGGAACTTGCTCTGTAGACCAGGCTGGCCTCGAACTCACAGAGATCTGCCTGGCTCTGCCTCCTGAGTGCTGGTGTTAAAGGTGTGCGCCACCACTGCCTGGCCCTTTGCTCTTATTTTAATCTGTTTCTCCTTATCTACATTTTGTCTTGAGGCCTTTTACCTTTCTTTCTGTTTATTCTACTTCCTGCTGTCTCCGTGTCTGGCTGGTGGCTCTGCCTGACTTTTGGCCCCAGCATGTCCCTCTTCCTCCCTCGTTCTCTTCCTTCTTTCTTAAGCCTAGATTCCTCCTCCTACTTATTCTCTCTGCCCACCAGCCCCACCTATCCTTCTCCTGCCTAACTATTAGCCATTTAGCTTTTTATTAGACCAATCAGGTGCCTTAGGCAGGCAAGGTGAAACAAGTGCAACACATCTTTACACAATCAAATGCAGCACAAACAAATGCAACACAACTTTACACAATCAAGTGCAGCACAAACGAATGTAACACATCTTTGCATCATCAACAAAGGCAGCAGAAACAAATACAGCCTACCTTCACGTAGTAATATGCCACAGCATAAACAAGTGTAACAGATCTTTGCCTAGTTAAAGTAACCCTCCGCAGTAGCAATGAATTGTGTGCTCAATGTGGTGTGAGGGGCTGAGGAGTGTGTGGCCATCCTCCAGAGCAAGGATGGCAGCAACCGTCAGTCGGTGCTCAGTCCGTGAGTCACAAGTCTCAGTCTAGTCTCCACCTCCCCGGGGAGCTGGGGTTTGTTTGGTTTGGCCGGTAGTGAGCCCCAGGCAGAGCCAAGAACCACTCGGAGCGGGGACACGTGCCTGCAGCTGTTCTCATCCCCCTCTCTGCATCCTGCTTTGCCCCGCCCAGGGAGGGGACTTAACTTTTCTCAGCTCCGTCTAAAGATAGTTGTTCTTTTAGCTAGTGTTCACACACACACACACACGCACACGCACACGCACACACAGAGCAATACCATCCTGTTTTTTTTTAACTGACAGAAATTAAGTTCTCACTGCTAACTCTGAGTCCAGTCCTCAGAAGTCACTAATTGTTTCCTGTGCCTCCTCCCCTCCCCCCAAATTATGCATCTTACATGTGTGAACGCCTTCCTTCTGCTCCTACACACATGGCGGCACGCCATCTAACTTTCCTGGTCATCCTGCTGGACACTTGGCTGTACCTTATTCTTTAAAATAGCTGCTCACTGTCTCACTTGGTGCTCTTCTGTGCCTCAGTTTACTCACCTCCCTTACGGAGGAGCCCTACCACCTCCATGCTTTTGTTTGTTTTCCTCTTAGAAACAACACTGGGGTGAACGCATCTGAGCCCTCAGCCTATTCTGAAGTGACCTTCCCTCTCCTAGTCGTCATTACTTGCTTCACGTGTGTTCACCATCAAGCATCTTCCCATGGAAACAGGCGATGGCCAGGGATCTGGCCAATCATCACGACCAGGAGGGATGACCAGGCACTGTGCTGAGCAGCAGGCACACTGCTGAGTCAGGCACTGGTGGGAAACCAACACTGTAAGACAATGGCTCTGACCCAAAGAACCGGCCTGTCAGGAAGGCCAATGACGACAGACCGTCCGAGATATCCTCGAGAGTCTAAGTCATTGGGAATAAAATTGGGTAGCTCTGAGGCCTACTAAAGAGGAACATGAGAACAGCCAGACCAGCCTTGAGTCAAAGCTCTTAGGCATTTAGCTTTCTCACACACAAGACGACGCAAGGCACACATCCCCTAAGACAACCTGTGGCACCCAAATTGTTCTGTCTCCCAAATATGTACTTAATTCATCTGAGCATGGCTGGTTTGTTTGCTTCTGCACAGTGTGAGGCTTTGCTTCAGGGCTTTCCACCCCTCTGATGTTCCTCTGCAGCCCCACAAAGAGACCAGAAAGTAAAACTGTCAACGACAAATCACCTCCCAGAAAAAGGGAACCGCATCAGCCTCAGAGGTGTTCAAATACATCCCTTCTCTCCTCCACGGACAAAGGCCATGAAGGTGCAAAGTGGGGTCGGCCAGATGCATGGGGAGGGGGGGAAGAGTTCGGTCCATCCCGTCTGTTTCTTACAGCCCACGGTGGTACTTTTGGTTTCCCTTGGACTGATTTTGTTTAAAACAGAAACAGAAAGCAAAGACCCATTTCCTGTTTCCTCTCTCTAGCCACCCCTGACTGAATTCACATCTGTATAAAAATGTTCTCCTCCCAGCCTCATGGGAGGGTAGACTGAGATCGATTTCTCTGGGGACAGTGGTTAGACAGCCCCCCTAAAAGACTGACTGTGGCCTGAGTCTCTTCCAGAAGGCATAAATAATGCTGACTGAGGCTTCCGGAAGGCAGGGGTGGCGCCGGATGGTAACTGGAGGATGCAGGTCAATCTTAACGGAAGACGATGAAGCAGTTCTTACATACCCTACACAGACCCACAGTCCAGAAATAAAGCGGGGCCAAGCCCGACCACAGCAGATACCCTAAGCGACCCAGCTCTCCTGAACCCACAGCTCCACCCAGTCAGGGTTCTAAGAAACCTTGTCCATGTTTTCCTCAGTGGTGCTTTATGCTCTGACCAGACAGGAAGCTCCGCAAGCCACAGGCATCTGGACCACGACAACCATTAAGTATTAAGGTTGTTCAGCTGGGTATTGAATGACCCAGAGAGACTCAAGGAAGAGCAGGCCCTTGCCCCAGCCACATGTCTTCTAAGTGTAGAGGCCCACACACGAGGCCCATTCACTGGGCACCCAGCCATATCCCAGTGAAGCCTGTGGCTGCGGGGACCAGGAGCTGGCACTACCTACCGGTGGTACATCCTAGCACAGCAAGTCTCCGTCTTACTGGAAGTCTGGGGTTTGTCTTTATTACCTCAGCTGTGAAATGTGGACAGTGATGCCAATGGGAACACAAAGTGAAAGGGAGTATGTGAAGCACTTAGCGTAGGGCCCAAAGAATAGTCAAAGCCAGCACCCATCATACCCAACCACATGAGCTCCTCACAGCTGAATTCCCACTGCTGTTTGCTCTGCTGAGTCCAATGCCTCTCTCATGGAGTCTGTCTGCCCTAGGGGCCCCTTCAGCACAGTGGGACCTTCAGGAACTGTTTCACTCGTATCTCCCTGGGAGTCAGACACGTGCCAGATGCCGAGGAAACATAGACCTTACTGGAGGAGTCTGGGATGCTGCACTCATTTTTGAGAATGGTGAGGAGTTGTGCCGTGGCCCTCGGACACTGGCGCTCTCACTGGCGCTCTCACTGGCTCTTTAAATCTGGAAAACAACCACATCAGAACCCTGTAGCTCTGGAGACAGAGTCCCCCCTTAGACAACAAAGGAGAAAACAGCTGTAACAGCTGCCTGGTAAGATTCCCCTGGGGCTGGGTCAGGTGCACTCACTATTGAGTCGCCACCCCAGCCTGGACTCGTGGGTGTTCATTCATTCAGCAAACACACTGGACGGCAGTTACCACTGTCTGTATGCCCTGTCTGTCACAAAGGTACTGGGAAAGCAAAGTCCAAAGGACGATTCTTGCTTGAGAGCTCTTATTCCTCCTAGTGGAAGAGGAAGGTCGGGAGGACAGAGGCCAGGCAGAGCTGGTGATGGAAAGCAGAGGGCCTCAGAGGTTAAGGGAGCTTGTGCAAACCCTAGCTCTGCCCACTACTAGCTCTAGGACATCTGGACAAATCACAGGACCTCAAGCCTCAGCTTGCCCATCTGTAAGATGGGGGAATTACTCATCTTGGCAAGGCTTTGAAGAATAGGTATTGTAGGTGAAGTCCTGACATGCCTTAAGTGCTCAGTAAGCAAATTCATTCTTCCTGCGTCCACACTGGGGAGGTGGTTTTAGGTGAAGACTTCCTACAGAGCTTCCTCAGAGAGCCCCAGTGACCTCTTCCCCTGGCTTCAGGCCAACCATCCTCTCCTATCACTGCACCAGGGACATCTAAGGGTACCCACACCCCACCTCAATGTTGCTTTCAGACCATCAGGAACAGAGCCTCGGATGAAACAACATCTCACAAAAGGCCTTTCTGTTCAGCAAGTGAATGCCAATCATCATCCGTTTCAAGAGAAAAAAAACTTAAATACCCACTGCCTTCACCATCTATACGGCTCTTTATTATTCGACTATTTGTTTTCATTTTTTGAGACAGGGTTTCTCTGTGTACCCTTAGCTGTCCCAGAACTCGCTCTGTAGACCAGGCTGACCTTGATCTCACAGATATCTGCCTGCCTCTGCCTCCCGAGTGCTGGGATTAAAGGTGTGCAACAACATTATTCGTCTTGTTACTTGCTTTGTGCAGCCAAAATGTCTCGAAGTGTGTGTGTGTGTGTGTGTGAGAGAGAGAGAGAGAGAGAGAGAGAGAGAGAGAGAGAGAGACAGATGGAGAGAGAGAGAGAAAGGAGGAGAGAGAAACAGAGAGAGAGAGAGAGAGAGAGAGAGAGAGAGAGAGAGAGAGGCAAAGGGAGGGAGAGAGGGGGAGGGAGAGGACACTTTGAGAAACATTCATGCTCACAAGCATAAGCCCGATTTACCAAAGCTGAAACCAGATGTTCATCTTCCCACTCTCCACCTCATCTGAGCGGTTAAGAGGCTGATTCTGCTCAGGGTTTCTTCAGATTCGACACCTCTGACCTCTGTTGCCTTGTCCTCAGATCTAGGACAGGCCTTTACTGCCTGATCCAGGTCGGGAGATGATGATGGTTGCTTAAGCGGGAAGCTGGCTGCTAATGGCAAAGTTGGCTAAGGACCATTGCTGTCCGAAGCGGCTGTGGTCCTGGTGGGGAGGGCATGGCACGGTCGGGCATTCCATAGTTCTTCCATGACACACACGTGTCGCTGTCCTGACCACAGTCAGTAGTACAGTTCTGGGGTCCTTCTGTGTTCCAGTGGCAATGCTGGGAGGAAGGGGCTGGAGGCAAGTCATGGGAAACCGCTTGGGGCCCATTATCTGTAGTGATGGAGACTTCAACAGACAAGCCGATAAAAAGCAGACATGTAGCATGGTCAACATGGAGCATCCCAGTCCCTCTCCACCAAGAAAGCCATGCTGGGCATGGTGGCCTGCTGGCATACAACCTATAGCCCCAGCACTCAGGAGCAAGGGTGGAAGGATCCAAAGTCAGAAGCCACTTTCTACCAGAGACCCCTAGTGGCCGCACTGGCTGAACTCATCATGAATAATCCATGTCCTTCTCTCTGGGTTTCTCTTTTTTTAAAAAAACTGCTTATTAACTTCAAACCACTCGACAAGACTTTCTAAAAGCAAATGAATTACTTTTCAGTGGATAAGAAAAGAGTTAAAAGTCAACCTGGGCTACAAGGGAGACTGTGAGCTGTAAGTGTGTGTCTGTGTGTATGTGTGTGAGAGAGAGCGACAGACAGACAGAGACAGAAACAGAGAGAGGAGGAGAGAGAGGGAGGGAGCCGCACAATGATGAAGGGTGTGCACCCTGGGAGACCTGAAGGCGAACTATCAAGGGAGAGACCATCCCCCACCAGGAGCAAAGCTTCGAAGCACTATGGTACACAGCAGGTCTGGCATTGGACAAGGACAGTGTAATCTAGATTAAACTCCCTTTAACAGTCACAGCCACGTCTATTGGCTGAGATCAGAGAACTTGCGACCCAGAAAGAATTTCAGATAACATTTTGTCATCATACCCACAGCTACCATCACTGCAGGCTCAGCTACACGCACCCTCTTCCACGGGGTCCAGCTATGATGTAACCGGACTCAGTCTAGACGACGCCCCAGCTCACAACCTCTCCAGGTAAGAACGCTGCCCGGCATTCCCTGCTTATGAGTTCTGGTGTGAGCATCATCCACAACCATAGCGGACTTCAAATGCTTCTGGAGATGGGGCTCTTGCAACTTCAGTCTCAAGGTTTCAAATGCTCCCGATGAGACAACCAGTGTTAAAAATGGTTCTCTGGAGGAGAATATACAAGACTTCCTTTTTTCACATTATTGCATTTATTTGTGTGAGTGTGGGGTATGCATGTACACATGTACACATGTGTGCACACGGAGGCCAGAGGCCAGCATTAGGTATCTTCCTCTATTGTTCTCCACATGTAAACAATCATTGTGTGTGTGTGTGTGTGTGTGTGTGTGTGTGTGTGTGTTGCCTGCATGTATGCTGTGTACCACGTGTGCCATGCCCTTGGAAGCTAGCAAAGAGGGCCGGATCCTTGGAACTGGAGTTACAGATGGCTGTGAGGCACCAAGTGGGTGCTGGGAATGGAACCAGGGTCCTCTAGTGTTCTTAACCACTGAGATATCTCTCCAGGCTCTCAAACTTATTTCTTGAGACAAAGTCTCCCATTGCTCCTCGGGCACACAGACCTAACTAGACTAGCTTGGATAGTAAGCTCCAGGATCCTCCTGTGCCTCCCCAGTGCTGGGATTACAGGTATGTCCCCATGTCCAGCTCCTCACATGAGTGCTAGGCATCCAAACTCAGGCCCTCACAGTCGTGTGGCAAACACTTTACTGAGCCATCACTCTAGACATAATTAATTCTCAACATATTTTTTCTTCCCCAACCCCCATAAAAACTCTGTGTTCATGAAACATGATTGATTTGTCTCATATTCCTCAGGCTCTGTACTCCTAGTTTCAGCCAGAGATTGGTGACTCCATCTCCTGTATGAGTCAGGAAAGTGACATCAAGAAGCCAGAGGGGTGGGGGAGATAGCTCAGTTGTTAAGGTCATTTGTTCTCTTCCAGAGGACCTGGGTTTGATTCCCAGCACCACATGGTGGCTCACAGTCATGTAACTCAGTTCCAGGGGCTCTTATGCCCTCTTCTGACCTCCTCCTCAGGTACCAGGCATGAACATGGTGCACATACATACATGCAGGCAAAACATTTATATATATATATGTGTAAAAAAAATAAATTTTTAAGGAAGAAAAATAATAGCAAAAAGAAACAAGAAGGAATAAGTTCAAGGTTGTGAATACAACCAGGACTCTGGCAGCCTGCAGAAGTCACATATACGCAAAGGGCATTTGAAACCCAGATGAGGCTGAGGACCATCAGCCTGCAACCTCTCCCCAATGAGCATTTTTCTCCAGCCCATGTTCCAGGTCCTTCAATCTTTATAAGTTACTGTGTGAAGCCTCAAGAGTATACCTCCACCTTTCTAACTCAGAGATGTGGCATGTTCTAGGTACCAACAACAGTTCAGCCAGAAGCTGGAGCCTCTCTAGACACCTGCAGAATTCATCAGTTCCTGCAGTCCTAGTGGAGATCGCAGGAATGATTCCCTCTTTCCAAGCATAGATCCCAGGAAACAGTGATTCACAGACTCTACTCTACAGTAGCTTGGGTACCATGGCAACGCGGCACCACATCCGGAGCAGATGGTACCACACACTGCCTGTCACATGGTGCCTTTTCTGGCAGGCCTGATCACCTTACCAAAGAGGTCTGCCTATGTGCAACTGGCATGGAGTAGCACCTGGTAACTATTTATATGGTGCAAATTAAGCCCACAGCCAGCAGATGGCAGAGCCAGCTGAGATGCCAGGAGGAGGCGGGGGAGGGGGTACTGGTCTGGACAGAGTCCAAAGCCGGGGCATGGAGAAGTCAAAACATCACTCTTGCTGTTGCCTGGCCTCTTTGCATGGCTGGGGTGCTGGAAGAATATGAAGTGAGAACAAAGCCAAAACGATCGCAGGCTGATGAGGATGCGCGGGCATCCAACAGCATGGGACAGTGTCAGCCCTCCTCAGGGGAGGTGACAGCATCTCCCAGCTGAAGGCACCCGCTGGCAGACCAGCCGCCCTCCGCAGTCTACTGCCTGCTCAGTCTTTGGTGGCACGGCACTGCCTGGTCAAGTTGATGGAGGGCTACGTGGAAGCCAAGCCAAACCGTCACTGCAAGGCAAGGCCAGCACACCACAGCTAAACGCTGGGCCAAGCTGTTGCAGAGATACGGTCCATGGGGCAGGGTCCATGTCCCCATGGTCCAGGATTTGGTACCCAACAAGCAACCAGAGGCATCCGTTGGAATCAACTGAGTGTGTGACGCATATCCAGAAGTGACCTTGGCCTGTGACTGGGATGAGAGGGGAGGGTGTTTTGGAGACAGGATGCTGGTTAATAAAACATTTTGTGAGACATCCTGAGCTCCAGTAACACCAGTGAGATTCTGACGTAGTTAGTCCAGAGTGATAAATGGGTGTTTCATTTCCTGCTTTAGAATTCTTTCCAGTCACAAGACCCTTGGGTGTCTCCCAGGCCCATGGCCAAAGTTTGAACAGAAATGATACGCATGCCTTTCCATGTGGGCAGCGTGTTTCTCTGCTAAAAGAATGATATTTCAACATAGAGTATGTGGGGTTGATTTCTTCTTTCCCCTCTCCTCCTCTTCATCCCATCCTTCTTCTTCCTCTTCCTTCTCCTCTTCCTCCTTCTTCTCAGGGTTCCTTCTCACCAGAGAGGCTTTGCGAGCGTTCCAAAGGCCAAGGAGCCTGGAGCCACTCCAGCTCCCAAATGCACTTCCACTTCAGAGAATCATTAGAAGCTACAGGCTACAGGGGTCAGACACGTGATGATTAGTCTATATTCTTCATCTCCACATTTATTAAAGACCTCAAAAAAATGCACTGACCCCCCCAAGACAACCCATGATGCAGAATCAGATACTCTGAGAACCCTGGGCAATGCAGCAGTTACCGAATGGCTGGGTAACACAGCCCAAAGTCAAAGGCACAAGGGTTGTTCTGAAAATAGAGATTCAGAAAGCCTAGGAAAACATTCTTATCGATGAGCAGGGCACAGACTGCGGGGTCCTGCTTCATGGTGGCGATCCAGATCCGAAGCATCGGGGTGTGATTCACGCAGCTGCAAGACAGCAGAGGGGAAGCATTGGCAAAAAGGCGTTTAGCACTTTATACACTGGACTGAAACAAAACTATGGGTCTCTTTGGGAAATATAAAGCTTAGTTACTATCCAGGAAGCCTGATCTTGGCCAAGGAAAAAGCCTTTCTTGTAACTGTGTGTCCAACTGTTGACACTGATACAATGGCTTCTGTGAAGGTGATAAAATGCTCATGAACTGAGGCAGGGGATCAAGTGTCTTCCATTCATTGCTGACTGACCTGACCAATACCCTCTCAAACTAACAGTCTTGGGCCATTTGCAGATTTTACTTTTAGGGTTTTGAAAAGGAGAGCAGCTTCCCAAACACCTTTACAATAAATAAAATAATCATGAAACCTTGAAATACGGGCCTTTTCAAAGATGCACAGGGGAAGTCGGGTTCTAGGGTCGCAAGATGATAAGCTAAGGTAAGAGAGCTGGAGGATGGGAGCCAGGACAATCTGGGAGATGAGTTTTTATAACTTATCTGCCTGTCTAAATATCCAGTCACCTTATGTCTGATTGGAAGAATATTACTTTTCAAATACTACAAGTGTCCAGCATGCCTAATGTGGCTGGCAGAGATCTGAGTGGGCAGCAGTTCATGTGTCCGGTGTCACCTCTGAGCTTCGAGGTGACCAAGCTTTAAATAGCCCTGCCACACTTTAAACACGGGAGTGTGATACTCCCGTGATGTGCGGTTGCCATTTGTTTACATGAAGAGTGCACGCATTGTTTTTGGCACCTTCTGGTTTTTAAAGGTCATTCCTATTTGGGAGATGTGAGATGGGACTCAGGTGTGTGGCATGTGCTGTGACTCCGTAGGGCCAGGTGTGCGGCCACGGGAGGCGCTACAGATGGTTTCGTCTGTGTGAATCACAGGGGACAGCAGACTCTAAAGCACCAGGGAGACTTTTGCACAGAGTCTTATCCACAGAGATATAGGTGACACATGAGCCTGTACTTAGTGGGAGAAGAACACAGGTGCGTTTTGGACAAGGAAGCATGCATGAGTGGCTTCCAGCCCTGATTTTTGTTTCACAAATGCTGAGACAGTCCACAGGGGAGTTAGTGGTACCCAGAGCATCTCAACCATTGACACTCAGTGAATTTGCAGTCACATAGTCAAATGTCTTACTCAGCCAGTCCATATACATCCAGCCGCTCAAACCAGGGCCAGAAGAGGTAATCAATCATGGATATTCGGTCTCCACCAAAGAAGGTAGTGCTCTGATATTCAAGAATCTAGAAATATACACAGAACAATAGCCAGTTAATTTACACATTTGCTGACATGTTTACAGATGCTAAATAAAAACGACAGTTAGTTACAAGGAAGGAGAGCTAGCTTGTCAGTATTCCACTTCCAAGAGACCGCTTCCTCCCTCCGCCAGCGTTGGCCTAGCTCCTTCAGGGCCACAGTCTTGGCCACATCCTGTTCCCTGCCTCCCTTCAACACTGAACGAACAACATGGCTGGCTCATTTGACCGGAGTTAGGAAAGAGCAACCCAGGCAGAGATGGCCCAGCCCTTCCCCCAGCCTGGGACAGGCTCCTCCAAGTCCTAGGCTGTCTCCAGATCATCTCAGCTTTGAGCTGGGAAGCTTGCTTCAGGCCAGCATTGCCCATTCCCAGGGACATGAAAAGTGAGCCATTTGCTAAGAAGCAGCAGTAGAAACCCCACTTGCTGGAGTTGTGACCTCATCTCCCCCACACTCTTTATACTAAAGGGGATGCTGCACTCTCCAATGGTCATTCTTTTGACCTCTCAACAGGTTCAGAGCTAAGGCTGAACAGATCAATGCTGTTCAGTGGGTTCCCTTGCATCCTAGCATTGTCCTTCTGGTATTCAAATTCCTCAAACTTCATGCTACTCAACATCATCAACACTCTATAACAAAATACAAAAATTTCTTTCTCAAGTGGGATAAACCAACCCACATAGGTGGACTGTAAGGAAAACACTTTGGACAGACCATAGCCAGAGAGCCACAAGAAAGTGCCTGCAGTTTTCCCAAGCAAAGGCAGTCACTGCTGAACCACGGTTTCCCAAAGAGAACAGCTGGAGGCCAAGCCCCCGGCTAAGTCAACTGCTCACACCAACCTACACAGCTAAGTCAACTGCTCACACCGACCTACACAGCTAAGTCAGCTGCTCACACCGACCTACACAGCTAAGTCAGCTGCTCACACCGACCTACACAGCTAAGTCAGCTGCTCACACCGACCTACACAGCTAAGTCAGCTGCTCACACCGACCTACACAGCTAAGTCAGCTGCTCACACCGACCTACACAGCTAAGTCAGCTGCTCACACCGACCTACACAGCTAAGTCAACTGCTCACACCGACCTACACAGCTAAGTCAGCTGCTCACACCGACCTACACAGCTAAGTCAGCTGCTCACACCGACCTACACAGCTAAGTCAACTGCTCACACCGACCTACATAGCTAAGTCAGCTGCTCACACCGACCTACACAGCTAAGTCAGCTGCTCACACTGACCTACACAGCTAAGTCAGCTGCTCACACCGACCTACACAGCTAAGTCAACTGCTCACACCGACCTACACAGCTAAGTCAGCTGCTCACACCGAGCTACACAGCTAAGTCAGCTGCTCACACCGACCTACACAACTAAGTCAACTGCTCACACCGAGCTACACAGCTAAGTCAGCTGCTCACACCGACCTACACAGCTAAGTCAGCTGCTCACACCGACCTACACAGCTAAGTCAGCTGTGTTCCCAGCAGTGTTGAGGAGGTGGAAGCAGGTGAATCCTCCAGAGTCCCTGACAGAGAGCTAATCGATTCATCAATCCCCAAGTCAGCCAGGGACCCTATTTCAAAAATCTCAAGGTGGACATCACTGAGCAGAAATGACACCCAAAGCCAGGCACACTCCAAACGTGCTGGGTCTCTTAGCTGTGGTATGGTCGGGGCTTTGTTCTCAAAGATCTGCTCAGTGTGCTGAGCTTTACCTCTGATGCAACATGGGACCCAGGACAACCTTTCTCCCACCAGCCACAGTGTTCCCATCTGTAAGGGGATGGTGATATTTGTGGCCACCTCAGAGTACCTCAGGGTACAGTCAGGAGTCGCCAGCAAGAGTGAACAGTCTAGGCCCTGAAGGCTCCACGGGAAGAACATCATCCTGACCGAGGATCGATGAGTTCCCCTATCTGCCTCCCCTTCTCAGAAGGGAAAGGAAACCTCATGGCGCCAAACTTTAAGTCTTCATATTCCCCAGGGTGGCATAAAGGGTCCCTGATCATTGTCCTGAACGTGTGGAAAAAACACTAGGTGGCTTTAAGAAGCCAACAGTATGGTCCTGAGTCAACAGTGTCTGAAGGGTGAGAAGTGACTCCGCTGCCTGTTTCAGTCATGTACTAGTAAGGCCTGCCTTAGAGGGTGTGGTCCTTTGAGTGAGAATGGCCCCCATAGGCTCGTGTCTGAACACTTGGTCCCCGGATGGTAGAGCTGTTTAGGAGTGACTAGGAGGTGGTGTCTTGCTGGAGATGTGTCGCCGGGGTGGGCTTTGAGACCTCAAAAACCTCCAGCCATTTCCAGTTAGCTCTCTCTGCTCCCCGTTTGTGGACTGAGACGTGAGCTCCCAGCTGCTGCTCCAGAGCCGTGCCCGCCTGCCTGTTACCATGCTCGCCATCATGATGGCCATGGACTCCCAACCCTCTGGACTGCAAGCGCCAAGTAAACCCTTCCAAGCTGCCTTGGTCATGGTGTTTTATCACAGCAACAGAAGAGTAACTCAGACAGAGGAGAAGAGAAGGAAGCAGAAGGCTCTAAACTGCCCTGACGTTCGGAGCAGCCGAGGACCACCCCAAACTCTTAACAGTCTGGTCTCACTTCCTGCCTCGTCACTGCATCCTGATCCACAGATGAGAACGAGCAGCCTTACGTGTTTGCGTCTACAACTGCAAACTGCTTGGGCCACCATGCCTCGCCTGCCATGATTGACAGCACCCTTAAATCATAAGCCCAAGCAAGCCCTTCCTCCTAAGCTGCTCCTTGTCACTCATCCCCTCACCGTGGATTCCAGCGGCCTCCAGGTGACACAGGGCACCCTGGCCAGACCTCCCTGGAGATTGCTGTTGTCTTTGGGGTTTTCAACAGGGCTGCTCCCTTCTATGCAAATCGGGTACCTTTCAGACACACAATGTTACTTTCTCTACTCTGAGAATCCCAGACACTGTGACAGGGAGATCCTGCAAAGGGCATTTGGTGTTTGCAGCATTCAAAAGAATCTACTTTAAAATGTTCTGAGGTTGGAGAGATGGATCAGTGGATAAAAGTGCATGCCATGCAAGTGTGAGAACACATGTTCAAATCCTAAAAAACAGGTAAAAACAAAACAAAAAAAAAATAGTTAAAGCCAGAGAGAGTAACGAGACCTCTGTAATCCCTGCACTCCTTGCAGATATGAGGCTGAAACTGAGGAATGCTGGGAAGCTCATGAAAAGACAACCTGACTATGCAGAGGAAAACCAAAAGAGACCCTTGCCTCAAACAAGGTGGAGGTGAGAATGAACACCAGAGGCTACCCTCTGACATCCACATATGCCTGCATTCACACACACACACACACACACACACACACACACACACACACACACACACACGCATGCACCACTTTATACATATACACAATGATGAATAAAAATATAAATAAGCAGCGGGGTGGCGGTGGCGCACGCCTTTAATCCCAGCACTCGGGAGGCAGAGGCAGGCGGAGCTTTGTGAATTCGAGGCCAGCCTGGGCTACAGAGTGAGATCCAGGAGAGGCGCAAATCTACACAGAGAAATCCTGTCTCAAAAAACCAAAAAAAAAATGTGTGTGTGTGTGTGTGTGTGTGTGTGTGTGTGTGTAAAAATTTAAAATAGCAATACAAAATTTGTTCTCTTTTCCCAAGTTACTGAAAAGGAAGACTAGAGGCGTGATAAAGAGTAGCGGAGGAGAAGATGCCTTATTTCCACCCAGGAACCAGAGAAGCCCTTCACCTCCTGCTAGGGAGCTCTCGGGCTCCCCCAGACGGGTAAAGGAGGAATACCAGCCGGGAACTCAAATGGGAGAAGTGTGTGGAGCTCCCCCTGGTGGCCATTGGTGGTGTGGCTGAGTGGCCAGGGCTCCCTCTCTTAAGCAAAAGAGGAGAAAAAAATCTTTAAAAGCTTTTGAGAAAGAAGTGTTACAGAACTGGGGGAAATTACTTCTTGGGCCACGTACTGTTTTGGGCCACATACCACCCCAATTTTGGTAACAAAAGAGAGATTTTAAAAAGCTAATCCCAGACTTCTTTAAACCAAATATTCCAAACAGTCCAGTATAGGATCTTCAACCCTAGCGATGGCCACCGCTAGGCCCTTGCCACACAGAAACTGGACAGCCAAGACTCAACCCACAATGCAGTGAAAGGGTTCCTATGAAAAGAACCACCGCTCCGCTGGGAAGACTGTTGAGAAGCAGGACTCTGGCAGGACCTGACCGTTCCCCACCTGCCCGCCTGCCAATTAGGACCTACTTATTCTATGAAGACGCAAAATACAGCTGCCAAGATCTGAGGATTGATGAGAGACTCTGAAAATCCTCGGCTGCAATTCTCTGAATGGGCTGAATGCTTTTATTCAAACTATATTTTGTAAAAGTTACCAAATTCTTATAAAGCAATAGGTGGTGGATGCAAACACCAGTGAATACCGTCCGCATCTCTGAGGAGGCAGAGGGCTGTCCTGTGCCTGAAAGCAGTGGGAGAAAGCTCCACAGGAAATACTCCCCTGTTAACACGCTATACTTCCATACCCACGAGAGACAAGTTGGATCAAAAGTTAAAACAAAAGAAAACAAAAATGTGTTTTAAAAATAGTCAAATAACCTTTAAATATGAGAAACTCTTTAAATGGAACTGTACAAATTAACAAGGAAAGCTAGTATGATCTTAGAGCGGAGATGGACAGCATCCTTGAACAATTTTTACAAGACAGTGAACTTGACCAAGCAGCACAAACAAATGGGCAAAAAATGTCTTTTTGTTTGTAAAGACGAAAATGCAAATTAAACGTTATGCATATGACATTATGGCTGAGTATGGCAGAACATGCCTTTAATGCCAGAACTGGAAAAGCTGAGGCAGGGGGACAGAGAGCCTGGGCTACACAGTGAGTCTTTTTTTTTTTTTTTTTTTTTTTTTTTTTTTGGTTTTCCGAGACAGGGTTTCTCTGTGTAGCTTTGCACCTTTCCTGGAGCTCACTTGGTAGCCCAGGCTGGCCTCGAACTCACAGAGATCTGCCTGCCTCTGCCTCCCGAGTGCTGGGATTAAAGGCGTGCGCCACCAACGCCCGGCTGAGTCATTTTTTTCTTCTGAAAAAATGTAGATGGGAGGGAGAAGGGGGGGGGGAGAACAAAAAAAAAAGTTAAGATTATGGGTGAAACTTAAAGTCAATAAACTGCAGGAGCTCTGAATGGCACACACACTATGTAAGCAGATACCCCTCAGACAAACTGCACACAAGGCGTGTGACTAGGCCATGTGGGAAACTCTGCACGGGAATGCAAGCAACAGGAATACAAAGCAGACCAACAACCATCAAGAAGCTGAACCATAAAGTGCCTTCTGGCCATGGGAAGATGAAGACTTTGGGTCCCCATTCCCCGGGTGCTGTGTCAGCTTTCACTCCATCAAATCTGCTAATGGCTGGAAAGGAACCAGGCAAAACCAGAACTCAGAGCCAACGCCTAACGGCAAGATCACAGACTATGAGGGGAAACCAAAAAAACACCGGAGAAAATCTGGCCAGTCTAGAGAGCTACTGCACTGCACTGGACTAGAGATGACGACTACTTCCACGAAAACGGTTTGAGTAAGTCACCGGTAGCAGAAGACACACCCCCCACCCCCCAACCCCCGATAGGTCCTGCCACGCCAGAATCCACCAAGTCAAGAAACGCAGAGCCTGGCTCCATTGTGATGCCCAAGCGGGAAAGTCAATACCACACAAAATAAAACTGAAAGGGCGACACTTCTTAGAGAAATGATTCAAAAAAAAAGCTAGGACGTTTGCTCCAAGGCAGGTTTGAAGTGTGCCTAGACCAGAGCACCCCAGTGGTATAAAATGCTTGCCAGGGTTCAAAACAGGCAGGCAGGAGGGCCGGCTGTTGACTTGATAATCAAAACAGCAGGTTTTATTTATATTATACGAATGTTCAATCTTAAGTGAATTTTTAATATTTTTAAAAGTTTATTGTTGCTATTTTCTGAGACAGAATCTCACTACATAGCTCAGGCTAGCCTCAAACTTATGACCTTCTTATCTTTATCATCTACATGAAGAATTATAGGCCCATACCAACACACCCAGGAAACTGGACTTTTTAAAGAAATCAAAAGATCATACAGGTCGTGTTTTAAAAGAAAAACATCACCTGGAGCTTAGGACCACAAAATTCGAGCTGAGTTTCTTGCTGCGCTACAACATGACAGATATTGCATTGAAGTCTTGGCCCTGGGCTGGAGGGATGGCTCAGTGGGTGTGCACAGGAGAACCTGAGTTCCAATCTCAGGACCACGCAAAGCTGGGGAGCGCCTGTCAGGAACAGCAGTGCTCCTGTGGTGGCTATAGCAGTGAATAACAAAAGACAGGCTCTGTTTGAAATGAGGTGGAAGGCAAGGACCAATGCCTGAGTGTCCTCTGACCTCCACGGATCCACTGTGGCATAAGCCCACCCAAACCCCCATAGGTGAAAAGAGAGACAGAGACAGAGACTATCGGTTTATTTGTCCCTCAGGAAGATCATGTGTGTTCAAAGGCTTTTCAGCCCCCACAAAATCCTGCTTGTAAAACCCACTTGAAGTATATGGTGACCCACAGCCCACCCAAATCCCATACATGAAAACACACACACACACACACACACACACACACACACAGAATGTCAACTTATTTGTCCCTCAGGAAGATCATGTGTGTTCAACGGCTTTTCAGCCCACACAAAATCCTGCTTGTAAAACCAACATGAAGGATATGGTGATCCATGCCTTTAATCCTAGCATGCAGGAGGCAAAGGCAGACAGATTTCTATGAGTTCAAGGACAGCCTGGTGTATATGGTCAGTTCCATGACAGCCAAAGCTACACGGTGAGATCCTGTCTCAAATACAAACAAGCAAACCAAACCAAACCACACAGGAGGGAGATGTTGGTGTGAATTAAGGGGCATTTCTTTCAGATGACTGTGGGAAGTTTTGCTTTCACTAGGATCTCCTAGATCCTGTACTCCAGGCCCTAGAGTCTGTACATTAATATTTGGAGGAATGGCTCTCATGTTCACATCCACTGGCTGTTTCGGGTTCTGATATCATGTACGTTGCAGCTAATGTTCTTCCAAACAGAGTGGGACAAACTCCCACCCAAACCCACCGGGACAAAGTCGAACATTCAGTGGTCCTTACACGGCGACCAGAGCCAAGGCTTCGAGGCCCTGACTAAAGACAAAGCAGAAAAGCGTTGTTCAGCATGGGAGCTGGCCACACCTCTTCCCAACCGGGTCCAGAGACAGTACCTTAAAAACCAGCCTTGTGCCGAGCGGCTGTGGCGCACGCCTTTAATCCCAGCACTCGGGAGGCAGAGGCAGGTGGATCTCTGTGAGTTCGAGGCCAGCCTGATCTACAAAGCGAGATCCAGGACAGGCACCAAAACTACACAGAGAAACCCTGTCTCGAAAAAAAATAAATAAATAAAGCAAAACAAACAAACAAACAAAAAACCTGCCTTGCTGGGAGGATGTTCTGCTACTGAAACTGGCAAATGTTACAAATCAGGGTTTTGTTTTTTACTTATTTTTTCAGGGAGTGTTGTGATATATTCATCACCACCCTGCTGCCTATACATTCCAGTATTTTCTGTTAACACTGCCAGCTGAGAAAACTGTGCCCAAGGTCTAGTTGCCCAGCACTCTCCTGAGCTCTGTCTCCATCCACATCTCTGTCCTGTACACCACGACACGACAAACTGCATCTTCTCTCCAAGTCCCAGCAGCTTGTGTTTACTGGGTACAAACTTGGAAACCAACCTCACCGTGAGTCCCTCCACCAAAGTCCATCTTGTCTTAGTTGCTTGACACCTCTCCAGTCAAGTCCCCTCTCCAACCTGTCCTCCGTCTTCCCACTAGTGAGCGCAGCAGGAAGGAACCGTGACTCCCCTGCCTGGAGTGGGCAGTTACTTCACATCGACTTCAGGATCAAGGGGAAAGTCCCTAGCCAGGGGGAAGGCTTCTGGCTGTGGTACCCTGCTTCTCTGCTCTCTCTCTCACACACACCAGCTCTCTCTTCCGCGCGTCTCCAGCCGAGCACTCTACAAACTTGCTTCAAACTGAGCTTAACAGTTGTCTCCATTTCCCTCACTGAGCTTCTGGATATCTTCATGTTTGCATTCGTAGTTAGCTTACAGCTTTTCTGATCTGCAAAGTACCAGAGTACTGGGGGCCTGCGCAGGATGCTGCCAAGAGGAAGACAGTGTACACAAACCATCACATCATAATGTGTGGCGCAGAACACCGGCTTCATTGACCTGAGAGAGAGCCCAGCTGAAGAGAAGAGCCACGCCTGGCATCCCGACTTCACAGACCCACACAGAGAGCAGCAAGAACAACCAAGATGTATTTTCAATGATCCCTGGATTCAGGGTTTCGTTTTCAGCTCCGTAATCTGACCCAGTATTCATGGATCATGAGAAAAGAACCAGACAGGATGAGATTGGTTCAGATGAGAGAGAGAGAGAGAGAGAGAGAGAGAGAGAGAGAGAGAGAGAGAGAGAGAGAGAGAGAGAGAGAGAGAGGAGAGAGAGAGATTGATTAGCTGGGTGTGATAACACACACTTTCAATTCCAGCACATGGAAGGCAGACAGGTAGATCTCCATGAGTTCAAGGGCTACATAGTGAGACCCTGTCTCAAAAATAAGAAACAAACAAAAACCACCGCCACCAAACAGAGACAATAACACCTCTCTATTCCAAAAGCTTTCAACTGCTTCTTGTAAAGCAGTGTTGCCCTTCCTGGGCAAAGAATCTCTTATCAGATGCCTTCTTTAACTCTGTGATTAAACACAGTGTTGGTGTAGGTGAAGCAGTTCTGGAACCATCCCCTAGGATTCCTCTTGCACAAGGCTCTGGAATCTAGCAAAGCCACACCTAAAACCATGATCCCACCATCCACTGCCTTTGTGGGGACGTGGCAGTCTCAGGCCTCAGGATAAAAGTTAATATTTCTTACCATTCATCGTTCAAAAACACAGCAACTGTACAACTTCAAGACAGGAAAAAAGAGTGTGTATGAATTTAATCTCTTCCTAGTCAATAAAGTCAAATGGAAGAATATTAATAGCTAGCCTTCTCTTAAAGGGATAAAGATAGTTTTCTGGCTGTCAACAGAGAAGCAACCTCACCCATAAAAAGAATTCATTGGTCTCTAGACCAAAATGTAAAGAACGCCAAAGGCCCACAGTGAACACTCAGGGTGGGGTGGGTGGTAGGAAGCTCCATTACTGTCCTGGTAGAGCAGACTACCAGCAAAGACCTCCTCCTCCATCCACACCACCTTCCATTTCTAAAATGCACAAAACTGATTTTATTCTGGCTATCTCAACTCAAGGATAAATCCTCCAGCCTCCTCCGCTGGAGTCATTACCTGACAACTAAATTCTGGCCCCCGAGGTGGAAGCAGTCACTGGATTTCTGGGTGAGTCCTGTAAGAAGGTCCCACCATTCACTGCTTTTCTCTTCCATTCTCTTTGCTAGAGCCTGAGCAGAAGGTGATGCTGGAAGATCCAGCAGCCATCTTGTTTTTAAGGATGAAAACCTTGCACTAAATGTGACAAAGGAGAAAGATGAGCCTCGGTCCCTGCCAACTTCTTGAGGAAGCACAGAAACAGCCCCGGACTCCCTCCCTCTGGCTTTGAACTGTGAGAGAGTAAACCATCCTTAGACACGCCTTCAGCAGTTAGGTCCCACACAGCCGCTAACCAATACCTCAGCCTCATCGGCAGAAAATCTCAGAGAATGCCACAACGCCAGGAAAGGACAAACTCATTGCTCATCCTTGACAACTCTTCAAAGTGATTCCAAATCAGGCCAGGGAGGCAAGCATCCGCTGGTCACAGTCAGATGGTTAGAAAGGCACCACATCAAAGCTTGGCCCAAAGTCTGCACGTGGACCGTGTCAGGGTGTCTTGGTCAGAGACACCACACAGAGCTTAGTCCACCGCCTCTGACGAAAGGCGCTCCTTCATACCTCTTCCAGGTTGCAGAACTCCTGACGCAGAGCAGCCTTCAGATCCGAACACTCTTTCCCGCATCTCAGCGCTACCAGACATTCCTTGGTTAAGTGTGGGACCTAGACAGAGGACACAGGTTCTTAGTGGAGCTCTTGGTGAAAACTGCCCCCACTCTGAGAACCAGTGAAGCGTCCCAACTCCAGCACAGGAGGACTTGGCCATGTGCAGATGTCCCCGTCCTTGGTGAGAGGCTCTGGGGTATCTCTGTGCTTCCAAGGACCACTTCTCACAGCAGCTGCTCGAGCCAAGGGGCTTTAGCAGGGTTCTCGGTGCCCCCTGTTGATCAGCTGCCCCCATGCTGTACACTCTTAGCGAGGGCACTTAACCTCTTTAAGCCTCAGTGTTCCTATCTGAAAAATGGTTCCAGTAACAATACCCCCTCCCAGGGCAGTCCAGGGAACTAATCAATAGTTACAGAAGTTTCGGAACATCCTGAATGTTCAATATATGTCATTAATTAATAGCATAATTAATACTATTAATAGCAAAGTTGGGTACATGAACTTTTTTGTATGTGCACATGCATGTATGTGTGTGTGCATGTTTGTGTTCCTCTGTGTGTGTGTGAGTGTGTGTGTATGTGTGTGGTGTGTGCAAGTTCACACACATGTGCACACACATGCGGCACAAATGCTTGAGTGCCACCAAATGCCTGTGGAGGTCTGAGGACAACTCTCGGCTTCCACCACATGAGTCCAGGGGAATCAAACTTGGGTCATCAGGCTTGGTGGCTCGCTTTTCGAGACAGAATTTCTCAGTGAACTCAGAGTTTGCGGATTCAGGTGGACTAGCTGGCCACTAAGTCCCTGGGATCCTCCTGTGTCCCCCTAAGTCCCTGGGATCCTTCTGTGTACCCCTAAGTCCCTGGGATCCTCCTGTGCCCCCTCCCAGCACGGGGATGACAGGAAGGCACTGCCAGGTCAGCCTTTTCTGTGCTGTCGCGGCTCCCAAATCAGGCCCTCGTGCTTGTGCGCCAAGCACTTGACACTGAGCCGTCTCCTTGGCCCTCACTGAGTCGTTCCTCTTTCTTTTCGAAGGGAACTGTCATTTCTGTCACCTTCTCTCCATTATCAACAACTGTCCCACTAGTCACGCTTCCTAGAGTGCTGTCACTCTCGCCCTGCTGGGAAGGCAGCCTTCCCCCACGCAGACCATCACTCCGATATTTTGTACCTGGAGCTTGAGAAGTAAACGTTCCTGTTAAAGGAATCGTAGTTCCGGCTGTTGCAACACTTCCGTTCCTAGCCACATGCATTTCTGCCGTCCACTATGGACGTCAGTGGTCACACCTGACTCTGATTCCCCGGGAGCTACTCTTCAGGGTTAAAATGAAACTATGTCATGGTTGATTTGAGAATGGACTGAAGTTGGGGGACACAAAGTAAAATCAAGTCTATGAGGCTCCTCATAATTGTGTGTACCTTAGAGAACAGCTCCAGCAGCATCTTCTGGCGAGCTCGTTCATAAGGGTCGTATGGAAAGAGCTTCCTTCCTGGGTAGACATCATCCAGGTACTCACAAGCGATGACAGATTCATAGACAAGTTGAGACTGGCTGTTCTCCAAGACTGGAATCTGGCCGAAAGGATGTTTTGTATAGTACCAGTCAGGCTTGCATTTTAGGTTAATGTTGACAACTTCATGCCTTAAAAACAAACAAACAAACAAAATACAAAAGGAAAAGTCAGGCTAGAAAAGAGAGGTGTACAGGAAGACGTTCGCCTCGCAAACATGGCTGTAACATTTGTGCTTTGAGCTGTTTAACGTGAGCATTTTGTGTAAAATATGTGACATGTTTGTGTTTGTTCCTGCGGAGGTGTGGGTTGTTCTGTGGCTTCTCTTTTCCTGTGATCGAATCTCACGCCCGATGTCACCTACTAAGAAGCAGCTGAGGCAAAGAGGGAGCCAGGCTGACTGACTCCATACGCAAACAGCCACAGCACTGAGAGCTGGAAGCACAAACCTAACAGGACATGGTGGCTTGGTCTGGAATCCCAGGACCCAGGAGACAGAGGCAGGAGGATTGTAAGTTAGAGAACACATGGGCTACATAGTGAGACCCTGTCTCAAAACCAAAACATTAACAATCACAAAAGTATGTTCCGTTTACAGGTCATAACAGACACTGGTGAACGTTAACAGTTGAGATCACAAGGCCCACATCAAGCTGTACACTCAAGTTGAAATCTTAGTCAATTCCTTCCCCTCTCTGTGCTCAGTGTCCGTAACTATTAGGAGGTAATACCTGTACCCATCTCTCAGCATCATTGTGATAATCAAAACAGTGACCACGTGTATCTAGTACATTAATTAGCATGCAATCACTTTTCAATCCTCCCCTTCTTGTTATTACTGGAGGTTCAAAACCAGGAAGTTACCAGAGGCACAAACACACGTTTCAAAAGATTAAAGGAAACAAATGGTTACTTTCTTCAAAGCAGTGGCTCTAACAAGATTATTTTACCTCTTCCACATGCAAGGAATGAATATCAATATCTAGGGACACTTTGATTTTCACCCTCGGAGTGGGGTACGATCCTAATGGGTAAAGGTAGGAATACTGGCAGACAACCTGGGGTGCACAAGACAACCCCCTTTCCTCTCCCCAGCAAAGAATCGTCTGGCCCCAGATGCCGGTCAGTGGTGCTAAGGCTGAGAAACTCCACTCCGAAAGCAGTCCCAGGTCTGGGCACATAGTATAGTTGGTAACATGCTTGCAGGAAGCCCTGGGTTCCATCCCCAGCATCACACAAGCCAGGCATGGTGACACATTGCTGCTGTAATTCCAACACTCTGGAGGGAAAGCCAGAAGGATCAAAAGTTCAAGGTCATCCTCAGACACATGTGTGGTCAGCCAGAGCTACATAAGACCCTGTTTCAAAACAAACAACAAAAACCCAGAAATATCTGTATCATTTCCTAAGCTGTCAGTTTGTCCCCAAATGAGCAACACATTGTTTGCTCTGATTTTTTCTAAAAGCAAACAAAAAGAACAGGTAATCATAGGGCTAAATAGATTTGAGCCAGCAGGGAATGATCTGGAAATGTATGTTATATCTATGCATGTGTACAGAGTTAACATCATTTTATTTAAAATATCTCCATATTGGTCTCCCTTCTCATTGACATGAACTGAAACTCTGACACCAATTCCTACAATGGACTTCCCAAGCCCTGTCACTCCAGAGGCTGGAGCGACACTTGAGTTTTGTGTGTGAGGCAGGGTCTTATGTGGCCAAGGCTGACCTGGAACTTGATATGTAAGCAAGAGTGCTCTTGAACTTCTGATCCCCCTGCCTGGTCCCCCAAGTTCTGAGATCACAGGATGTTCCTCCACACTTGGTTTCAAGTGGTAACTGGGCATGTGAACCAGTGTCTCATGCATGCTGAGACTCCTACTAACTCAGCTACGTCCCCAACAAACACTTCCTGAATACCTACTGAGTGCCAGGCTCTCTTCTGGTCCTCCAATGAGGCAGACCCTCCCCTGCCCCCCACCCTTTTCTGTTTATGGTTGCCACAGGGTGGGGGAGAGGTGAAAAGGTGGTAAAAAGACAGAACGAATTGGGAAACGTTGGACATAGCTAAGCACCATGATGAAATAGAACGGTTAATCCACGCTGCTTGGGGCAGAGATAGGCCTACATCAGTGCAGTGAGGAGGCCTCAATGAGCTTGGCTGTGCCCTTCCTAAACAATTGGTGGGTGGGGACCAGTTCACCAACAGCATCATTCAATTTACTCTGCCTTGTCTGAAAGATCTGGAAAAGAACTCAGTGTTTCAGGAAAGGCTACACAAAATCAGTCCTTGGAGTCACTCAGCCTCAGAAGAAAGAGAAGAGGAGTCCCTCTAGGAGCCCGAGACTTTAAATATCTCTCCCTGGAGATGAGGGGTGAACAACGCGCTCAGGGAACACTTGGCCTCGGTTTCTCACCTGATGCCTTTGGCCTTGAGGACCAGGCGTGTCCTGTGCGAGTAGGGGCAGAACCGCATGCTGTAGATGCGGATCACACCCTCGGGGACTGGCCCTGGGGCACAGCTTCCTGCAGGGAGGGGCAGGGGTGAGAAGATGGAGAATCTGGTTAGCCCTGGGGGAGGGGGATTGCTAACCTCACGGACATTCCGGGAGGAGTCTGTGTACTGAGCCTCTCAAGTTCCAGAGAGGACACTTGCACACAGTTTTGTGCAGCGGAGCCGTCCAGGTCTGTCTTCTGTTCTCTAGTTTACAGGCCAAGGCCCAGTTACTCCTGTCCAGAGAGAGCAGCCCCACCACGCCTCTCCCACAGCCCGAGGGTCCAAGTCTTAAAGGTTTACCTCTCCCCAAGCTTCTGGTGCCATCCCCAGACATCAATCTCCAGGTGTCTATGCAGTACCCGAAAGCTCACAGTCGCCGCCTTGTGGCTCTCTGCTGCTGCTGCTGCTGCTGCTGCTGCTGCTGCTGCCTCCAGATGCAGCTGCGCTCGCTCCAGACCCAAATTGAGTTTCTCAACCGTCCACGGCGCTCTGATGAGGCAGAGAGGAAATGAACTGGGACCCCTGGGGCTGGAGCTAGGATAATCCAGCCCCTCCCATACGCTGCCCCAGATACGGAAGACCGTAAAGGGGCAAGAGAAACAATACCAAACTTCTTGCTTTAGACACACAGGGAACGCATTTGGTGGCCCTCACCCACATGACTGGACATTTAAACCCCAACGTGGATTTCAGAAGAATCAAATAAAAATTTTCCAGGCTAATAATTTTTCCTTTCCATTACAAATCACCATCTTAAGCAGATAATTGACCATACCTTCTGTATAACGTGTTCAGCTTGCTTTAAAAAATAAATAAATAAATAAGGCCAAACTTTCTCATGGTTTGGCAAATGGAATGAAAGACTTCAGAAGAGACCTCACATCACTCAGAAAGTGAATGTCTGCTTCAATTCCACACTGCTCTCACCTCTCCCTGATACTCTATTTGTGAGATTTCTAACCAAGTTCTGCGAAACTGGCAGTGAATAAGAACAAGATGCCTAGAGACCAAGAGCTGTTTCTGAGTCCTCCTCCAGCCTGACTTTCAGACAGAAGTGCTGTAGTTTTCAAGGACACACAGCCCAGCAACACAGCTCCCGTCTGCATGAGGTCGAGGAGGCAGCTGGCCTGGACTCTGACACTGGTGAGCTGAGAGCTTGAATTCCAGCAGGTGGAAAAGGAATTCCTTTACCTTTCCAGGACTGAGATGAAGTGCAAATGGCTTGCAAACACACATTTTATGGAATGAAAGGAAAGCATTATGTGTCTCATTTACACTTAATTATTTCTGATTTACTTCATTTCCCAACCTGCTGTGCCATGTGATCAATACTAGTCCTCCTTTACAAAAGTGCCTCCAGAAAAATGATTTTTTTTTTACCAGAAAAATAATTTTTTTGTCCAAAGTGAGAAATTAATAGAGTCAAAGAATTTTAAAAGTCCAAAGACTCTTAAAAGGCCCATTGTCTTGGGCTGCAATAGTGGAGAGTTTATGTCCAGAAAAACGCACAGCACATAATGGCAGCCTCATTGTTGGATCTAAATATTTTGTCACTAAAATAACAGAGCCTTCGCTTGAGGCTTATAAGATGGACATCTTTGGGATTCTCACCTCTCCAGAATGTCTTGGGTAATAATGATATTTTTTATAGAATAAGAATCTTTGAAGTCTTTAGAACAAATTAAACCATAGTTCTAGTCAAGAATCCAGTGAATCTGTAGGAGTTAAGCGTAAACGCCAATGCATCATCAATAGTTCGATATAGGTAGTAGGGAAGAGCAAGAGTGTCTGGATCAATGCTTGGAAGTGCGTAGGTGCCACCTGGCAATGGTTAAGGAAACGGTTAAGTGTCTTGCTGGCACTTTCAATCTGGCAGATGCAGGCATAAGCAGCTACTTCCCTGGAACTGACTTTGATCAAGGACAAGCCTGATGATAAAAGAGGAGCAAGGGACATAGCCATGCGTGTTGGGTGAGGAGGGGGCTTCTGAGCAGACTAATGCACCTTCTGTTAGGTCTCAACCCGGGACAATGGACTGAGGAGGTGCCTATTAGCACACCAAAGCAGATGCTGGCCACCAGGTTCGTCCAGCCTCCCTCAGTCCCTACCTGGTACAGGGTCCTCCTAGCTGGTATACCCTGCCCCCTGCCCTAAAGTTCTCCAGCCCAGGGACTCTTCTCTCTTCTTCCCCTCTCCTCACATGGCCCAACTCAGTCTGCCAGTTAAGTCCACTCCAGACTTTCCCAGATGTCTCTGCCTCTGCTGTGTTCTTCCCTACATCTACAATAAAAACCTCAACCTCTTAGGAGCTATCATGTCCTCCTTTTTAATTGCTTTTTTAAAAATTCACCTTTCCCATAAATACAGCAGGTAACTGAGAAAGACACATTCAGATTCTAAAAGGGGAGGCCTAAGAGAAAGGCAGACTTTCAAAGTCAAAATGAGCTATTGCTGACCTGTTTGGTGCTTTATTACTTCATTTAACCCTTAACTGGTCCTTTAAGTGTCCTATAGGACTTCCTCTGCCATTCAAAGGATGAGTAAATGGTGTGGGGGTGCTAACAAGATTGAGACTTGTTAAATGTCTCACAACTGGTAAATGTAAGAGAGGAGAAGAATTTTAGCTCTGGGGACAACACTTGTCATCCAGCAGCTTAGTCAGTACCAGAGGCAATGGAATGGACATTCAGAAGACTTCTCCCCACAGAGTAAATGCTTTTCAGGTCTCAGCTGCTCAACTCTTGTAATGCAAAAATAGCTATAGGCAATATATGAATGAATGGGTACAGCTGTGCACCAATAAAACCTACTTATGGACACTGAGACTGACAGGTGTTTTACTACCCTATAACTTTTAGAGCTGCTTTAGGTTCGTAAGAGTAGAAAGCAGGACATAGAGGTAGCTCCTGTTCTCCCCACCTCCACGCAGAGCCTCCTCTACTGTTTACACCCCAATAGAAGTGGTGCCTTAGTTACAATAGATGTACATATATTGGCACATCACTCCAAGTCCACGATTCACAAACCATTTACTGTGGGTCACTTTTGTACGATTTCTACATCACAAGTTATGATTTCTATTTTAATATTTTCAGCTACTTAAAACACTATTTTTGAAAAGCATTCTTAGCTCTTTGAGCTGCACAAAATCCAGCAGCTGGCCTGAGTTAGCCTGGCAGTTTTGATTTGGCAGTTTTGATCATTCATAGTTTATGTTGCAATGGCTGAGCTAACAGTGGTCAGAACGGGAATTCCATTTGCAAATGAGAAGGTTCTGTTGTGCCAGAAGAGACTCTATTTCCCATTTTCCCCTCTCCTTCTAAAGGAAACTAAATCTGAGAGCTGGAAATGTCACTTATTAAAGGTTTACCTAGGGAAGCTGTTGTGGTACATGTTACAATCCTAGAACTTTGAGTCTGAGGCAAAAGGACCACAAATTTGAGGCCAACCAGGACTACATAGTGACCATGTCTCAAGAAGGAAAAAAAAAAAGGTATGCCTGTACATGGAAGGTCAAGTCTATTTGGTGCACTTTAGACAGAGGTGGGAAGCATTCTTCATCTGTGGGCAGTACTGTAAGGTCAGGGTCTGCAAATGGGCACTGGAGCCACACAGGCTGTGCAACCTGCCTTTCGACCCTTGGGCAAAATCCTGAGCCTCTTAGTCCTCCACTTTTTCCTTGTTTAAGATGACAACCTTAACAGTATGTCCACGATGGTTTTGAGTGTGGAATGAAATCATGCAGACCTCGTCAGTGGAGTTTTAGCTCGGTGTACCCCAAAATTAAAGAGAAATACTAATGAATAAAAATGCATTTTGGTAGCACGGTGCCTTCTCATCAAGAAGACACACATTGCAATAGAGCCTTGCTGGGCGTGTCCGAGTGAGACTCCAACTCACAGCCCTCATTTCACCGGTTAGCAGTTTAATGCCGGCTGAATGTGTTGAATGGTGCAGGCTACGTTCCAGTAATGCGATTTTTAATCTCACCAAAGATCACAACAGTTTTCCCAGAAGGATTTTAATCATGACCTTTAAGCTTGCTCTCCACTTCCTCTTAGAGATTCAGTAGGTAACTCCTAAATGGTTTTCTGCAAATGTTCTGTCTATGCTATTTCAGGTTTGCATCTCTACTATATTGACCAACTCAAGCACACAAAAATTGTAACAAGCTCATAGAAACGTATTCCAAAAGTTTCCAGGCATCTGAAATATAATCATATCCATGGTGTGTGTGTGTGTGTGTGTGTGTGTGTGTGTGTGTGTGTGTGTGTGTGTGTTGTTTTGCTGTGTTTTTTTGTTCCAAGACAGGGTCAACTTGTACACCAGGCTGGCCTCAAACTTAGAGATCTACCTGCCTCTTCCTCCAGAGTGCTAGAATTAAAGGCGTGCACTATATGTCTGCCTTGAGTTAAAAAAAGAAATCACTAGTCACTTCAGTCTCTAATACTAGCAGAAATTATTTTCCTCTATTTCAGAAACTCTATTACTCTATATGTTCCTCTATTTTAAAGCCTACATGACATGAAGATTACATTACTGGGTGTTCCATTCTTGCTCACTGAATTCTAGGATCAGATGAGGAAAAGAACTCTATTCTCACATCTGCTGGTAGTCCAGGTTTGCAGGGAGTGGGGATCAGAGGGAATCTGGTGTTCCGATGAAGTTGACTTTGGGACATATGGACAAGGTTACTAAAGTTACCACAGGAAGTCCTTTCCCTTCCACTGAGTCAAAGGAGACTTTCTAAAGTACTTACTTCTGTTTCCCTGATCCTACTTAACTTTATAATATGTAACACACTTATGCATCTTGATAATATTTAAATGATCAAAACAAAATTTCAAGATTTTGACATCAAAGTTTGTAAACTCAAGCAAAAATATCAACATTTTCTGCTAAACCCAAGCCATGATAGTGATGTGGCCAAAAAAGGTGAATCTGAATCAAGCCATTCCCCAGTGTCCACCCAGAATTACTTCCAGGGCCCTCTTTAAACACTAAATTCCATATACTTTATATAAAATGATGTAGTGTTTGCAAATAATCTAACCACATCTGTTGTGGATATCGTTCTGTATAAATAAAACACTGATTGGCCAGTGGCTAGGCAGGAAGTATAGGCGGGACAAGGAGAGATGAGAATTCTGGGAAGTGGAAGGCTGAGTGGGAGAGACACTGCCAGCGGCCGCCATGACAAGCAGCATGTGAAGATGCGGGTAAGCCACGAGCCACGTGACAAGGTATAGATTTATGGAAATGGATTAATTTAAGCTATAAGGACAGTTAGCAAGAAGCCTGCCACGGCCATATAGTTTGTAAATAATATAAGTGTCTGTGTGTTTATTTTATAAGTGGGCTATCAGACTGCCGGGGCTTGGTAGGGCCTGGAGAGAAAACTCCAGCCACACCCCCCCATACATCAAACCACTTCTAGATTATTTACAATGCCCAACACAGGGAGACTTTGGGTACATTCTATTGCTTAGGGAATACTGACATGAAAAGTCTGAACATATTCAATACATATGCAATTTTCTTTTCTATTCTAAAGTAGTCAAATTGGGGAATGTGCAATCCACTGATAACAACAGCTCATATTCTGTCTTGGCTTAATAACTAAATGCAAGAGCTGTTGAGTAAGAATTTTATAGACATGTAAACTCTTATCTCAAGAGCATCCTTAACAGACTTTACAAGCACAGGCTACACTGGAATCGCATCAGCATTTAATAGCTGCACTGCCTTGGGCAAATAACAAAACCTCCTCTACCGATAGTCTAATGCCCCGTCATTCTACTATGTAATGTGGAGGGAAGAGTACCATGCGGTTTAGAAGTTTTATTTGGATCAGTATGGTAAACAATTAATACTTACCATGTGTCTTTCATCTGGCAAGTTTTTTAACATTAGCTGTTATTATGTTTACTATTATTTGAATGTAGCAGAGAAGACTTTCATAGCCTTCAAAAAACAGGCAGTCCCTGAAATGAAATTCCCCTGCCTCCTTGTGTCCTCATCAGAAAACATAAATCAATTAATGCCAAGCTGAAGGCAGGAACTCTTGTCTGGGGAATGGTACTTGCCAGTCTTCATCCAAGCCAGAAAAAAAAAGCAATTTAATTTTGATTACCGGTATCTGGCTTAAAGACCCCTTCTTTGTTCTTAGATTATTGCCTTTTTTTTTTTTTTTTGTTTTTGTTTTGGTTTTGGCTTTTTGAGACAGGGTTTCTCTGTGTAGCCCTAGCTGTCCTGGAACTCACTCTGTAGCCCAAGCTGGCCTCGAATTTACAGAGATCCAATCTCTCTCTCTGCCTCCTGAGTGATGGGATTAAAGAGCCACCACCACCTGGCTTTTTTTTTTTTTTTTTAAATGATATCTTTACCTAGTGCTATGTTCTAAGCTCCCTTGCACTTTTTTTGTGTGGCAATTTGAGAAAATGAAACATTAGCTATGGTTACATACTTGGGCGTTCTTTTAAAGTGAAAGTGAAAAAACTTAATCCTTTTCTGAGAGCCCAAATTTGAGATGTTCCCAAAGCTCAGGATTGACCTCAAAATGCTCTTCCCCTCCAATGCACTGCAGGCGAGACTGAACCGCCCAGTGGCGGTGCGGCAGAGACCCGAGGCACCTCCCAGGGGTTACCGCTCCACCCCGGAGTTAGGGGGAGTTGGGGAGCCGGGCGGCAGACAGGAAGGCGGGCCCGCCCCTTCTCGTACGGCTCTGCTCCGCAATTGGCCGCCGCTCCAGCCAATACCCGACGCGTTTGGAAGAGCGAACCAATAGGCGACCGCGTTACAGCAGCTGGCTGGAGAAATGGCGGCTCGGCCCGCTCTCTGTGGCTACCGAGAGAGGAGGTCGGGAAGCGGACGGGTGCGCCTCAGCATCTGGCCTCACATCCTACTGGAGATCCGCGAGGAGCCGCCGAGGCCTGGCCAGTGGCACAGGTGGCTCCTCCCGGAGCGAGGACGCTAGTTGTCCCATTTGTGAAGTCAACCGGCTCCCCAGGGTGCGGCCCCACATCACTGTGAGGCTGAATGGCAGGCGCCGAGCCGCGGGTGATTGTTATGCGCTCTTAAGAACGAATCACCCTGGCATTCTCGCTGGCAAACCTGAAGACACGTCAGAAAACCAGCCGATCGGGGTGGGTCTCATTGCTAAGGCCCTCCGGGATGTGTTTTCCAGATCCTCTGCCAACACCTTAGAGCCTCACTTAACCTCAGAACCAGCCACATCATCCCTAAAATGAAATGAGGCTCTCAGGCTACCTTCTCTTATGGAGGTGATTGGTGGTAACAGTAGTAAAATTAACCTTTTCTCAACAGGGATATATCACCCTTTACTTATCCAGTCTCACATACTGAACTGGCTGATGTGGTCTTAACAGTATAGCATATGAGACACCTGTATCTGTCTAATACGGGATTTGGAAGGGGTTAGAAGTAGGAGCTGGAGAGATGATTTGGTGGTGGTTAAGAGTGTTTGCTGCCCTTCCAGAGGAGGATTCAGTTCCCATCACCTATGGCCTCCGCCAGTAACACGTTTCCAGGGGCTCTTTAACTCTCTTCTGCCCCCACCTCCACCTCCCACAGGCACCCGCACACAGACAATCTTTTCTTTTCTTTTAAATTAGAAACTGGGAGCCCAAGTAGGAGGTTATCCAGTGACATCGATTTGCGGTTGTTTGGATTCGGTCTTTTATGGTCACAACAAGAATAAGAGAGTTAATGAAGAATGGGAATTTGCAGTTTTTAATTTAGAAATAAGAAATCAAAAACTTGACATTTTCTTGAAAAATCAGGAGATGAAGATAAGAAGTCTGGATCAAACGGGAATGATGGTTTGGGGTTTTTCAGTGAAGAGTGTTAGGACCATTAGAACTGATTATTCTGAAATAGAATAATAGAAGGGCCTGGAGGAAACCCAGTTAGGCCACAGGGCCAAATCAGTGAGAAATGAGCCAGTAAGAATACTGGGTAAAATGAAAGCTTGTTATTCATGTCAATAAAGGAAAATATCATCCACTGAGGACTCTTGCCCTTCAGAGCCCATAGTCACAGGCCTCAGGGCTGTCCTTTAGGTAGAGACTTAAGAAACCACGAAAGACCTTGGGATCAATTGAGTGGGATGATACTGTGGGGTCTTCCTGCATGGCTGCCATCCAGAGCTTAAGTTTTGGAGTGTTGGCTACACACCTGTAGGAAGACAAGATGAGAGATGTGAACGAGATGAACTAGGTGGGCATCCCATCATCCCAAATTACCTCCTTAAACTTTGTAAATGTGTATTTAAGAACACTTAAGATGCATGCAGTAGACTAGTAACTTTAGACTTGAGTGCTACCATTAAGATCTTTGTTTCACAGAAGAAGCCAAGATGAGGGCAAGTGACTTGGTCAGTTAGTAGAACTTCAGACTGAGATTGATAACCATTTATCAATAGTGAATAAACCATTTTCTATATGAAATGTGAGTAGAAGTAGCCTCAGATAGCTGTAATTTCTAAGATGCAGAAGTAAGCCATTGTGGCCAACTGTCAAACTCAAAACAGAAGTTTAGAAAGCAATATAGAAATCTTACAAGTAGGTGGAAAGTAAGAAGTGTTCAACTCTTAAAAAAAACCTACACCCTTGTGGATTTTTAACCAGTAGAGGGTAAATTTGAAAACACTCTACTCATGTCAGAGATAGATGTCTCCTACTCCCCGGGCTGAGGATGAGTATGAGTAGGTAACCAGACAGGTTCTTGTATACCCAGGACTTTCCTCTCTGTTGGTTTCCATTCATGCCGGTGATATTAAATATTCATCTTAGTTCAGAAAAAAAATCCATATATAATATTACAACTCTCATCTTAAATTATGCACAAAATGTTCAAATGTCTTACTCATTGAGTTCCAGTGCTTCCAGCCGTTGAAACCAAGGCCACATAAGATAATCAGCCATAGAGACAGTGTCCCCACCAAAGAAGTCTGAGTTACAAGGTGTTATAGCCTGAATGTTAAAGAAGGTAAAACAAGTTTATTTGTGCAATTAGGAAAATCATCATCAAAAACAACAGAAGCAAATTAGGTAGAGCATGTCTAAATCTCTTTTATCCTGATATAGTCAACTTGGGTTTTTATGTGATTCTAATTGGAAATCTAATAGATAATATACCAGTGTTTTCAACCTTCCTGATGCTGTGACCCTTTAATATAGTTCCTCATGTTGTGGTGACCCCCAACCATAAAATTATTTTCACTGCTACTTCATAAATCCTACGAATCGTAATGTAAATATCTGTGTTTTCCGATGGTATCAGGCAAACCCTGTGGAAGGGGTTCTGGACCACCAAAGGGGTGACAACTCACTGGTTGAGAACCACTGCAGTATATAGATATGTTGGGAACACAAAGGTCCTTGCACTCACAGACAGCACTAGGGAAACCAGGAATACTGAACAGGCAGGGTTGTCTTTTCAAAGGAAGAGATGTATAACCCTTTCTGCCCAGAAGGCTAGAAGTGGAGGTGACTAATAGCCCTGTGCTATCTGTAGGGCCAAGCCATACCTGGCTTCCCGAAAGCTCCCACAACCATAACTGGAGCTGCCTAGATGACCTTTGTGTTATCTGTGTGGCCTCCAAGCTCCCACAACCAGGACCAGAGGTGGCTGATAGCCCAGATGACCTCTACGCTATCTGTATGACCAAGAGCACACCAGATCCTCCCCTAGGCCTGTAAGATAATACATGTAACCTGTCTCTACAGCCCATCTTATAGACATGCACTTTGAGAAGTTTCGATGTAATTATGCCTCTGTGCAGAGGACTGTACTGTACTTAAATATGCCTAAAACAAACTGGGTGGTGTCAGACCTAGAAGTTTGAACCAGCACCAGCTCCTGGGTTGTACTGAACCAGATTTCCTTCTTGCCTCAAGCAGATTGTGACTCTGCCAGCCCTGGTGGTTACAGAGACCTGTTGTGCATGTATTTCTACTCCTGTTTGAAATATTTTGCAAACTGATACAAATGTAAAATTATATTTGTCATACTGTATGTATGTTCTACCTCTGTTTAGGATATTTTGTATATTGATACATATTAAGGATATTATTGTCATATTGCATATTGCACTATACATTTCTCTGCTTAAGGTATTTTCTGTATTGTCACAATTTTGAGGTCATTGTCCTTACAGACTGTTTACCTTGTTAATGTTAAGCCTTAGTCCTTAGATTATTTAGGTAGAGAAGACTTACAGAACTGTAGTCACTATGCTTGTCATTTCTGTAGTTATGTTAGTTAGGTTTTCCAGATTTACAGAAACATATGTTAGATGATAGATAGGTAATCTTCAAACACTTCATAGACCTAGAGAATATGGCACTTAAATGTTTTGATAAGTTAGAATTCTGTTGACCTGAGACATGATTGCTCCTGGTAGCATCAATCTGATCCCAAGAGAATGTTGGGCTTCTAAGACACTCTGTTTAGAAGTTTGTCTTCTTGGCACAAAATGGCCTGCTGGGCAAAGAACTCCCCCATGCTCTACTGACAGTATGAACGCTGTCCTTTCTGGACGAGTAGGACACAAGGAAAATCAACTACTGAACCTTGCCAAGACAGGGTAAGATGGTCTTTCAAAATTCCTGCTTCTGAAAATGGTCTGTCAGATATTCTAGGCCTGTAGCCAAATTGGATGCCCCAATGATGCTGAGAAACTTTAGGCAACTATCCAGGCTGCCAGCTGTCTCTGTCTGTCCTCATAAGAATTTCGGAAATTGCTTGCTTGCATTTTCCATTTTCTCAGCTATTATTATGTTCCTTTGACTAGATAGTTACAGTTACAATCTTCTTGTATCAAAGCTAGAATATATTAAGTACTAAAGTTAGAATCTTTAGGATAGGACAGCTATTGGAGTAATCTCAGTAATTTGCCATTTACCTTTGATCTGGACATTTAGCATGTCTTTCTTGTTTGATGTAGTTCCATTTTTGTTTATGTTATTACCCTTTGTTTTTCATGGACAATACTTGATAATCATTCTTATTGTATATAGTTTGCATTAAGTTTAAAACCTTCTTATTTAGACAAAGAGGGGAAATATAGTGGTATTTGCTCTGCCTATGACCTTGGGCTATAGGGCCCGAAGGAGGCGGTGCTTCTTGCCATTGTACATGACCTCTTAATGGCATGTGCTCCTTCTCCCTGCTGCATGCAAGGTGGATTCACTCCCAGTCAGATCACAGAACAACTTCAGCTGTCTACTCCATTCTGTATTCGTGAGTGTATTTCCTCAATTTACCCTAATTAATTTCCCTAATACTCCTTAAACAGACTTTCGTGGATTTCTTGCATTAGAGACCCCACACTGATGTACACCGCAGCACCGTTTGGAATAGCTCAACTGTGAGCATGCTACTTGTCCAGAGTACAGTAAAGAATTTTTGTTACTATCAAACCTTAGAACACTGGACAGCAAATAGACAGGAACTAAACTTAGTGTAGATGAATCTTAAAACACTAAATCAGAATGGAAGAAGCTATTAAAACATGCACATTATATAGCTGCATTTGTATAAAGCTTGAAACAACCCAAACTTCGTATGTGGATCTTAATACGGATGCTGGTACTATGATGTGTTTATTTTTTAAAAAGTTGTCAAGTTGTACTTTTATGCATTGAGTGCTTCTGTGAATGTAAATTTTTAGTTAAAAACATACTTAAAATATCCTAGAAATGGATACAATTAGGTACTAAACAGGTGAAAATTATTTGAATAACACTAAGTTCAAATGGGATGTTTCTGAAATTTAAGAAGGTGAGTTGATAGTAGGGTTTCACCAAAGAAGGAAATTGAGAATATTATTTGGATAAACAAACTTATACCTGATAGAGGAAGGTAGGGTGCATATGACTAAAATTCATTTTCTTCATATATGACACAAAGAATTTTAAAAGACCAGAACCAAGCCAATTTGCCCATTATAAATGACCTTCGTAATCTTCCTCAGGGACCATGTAATGTTCTACAGTGTGGATAGATTGCTCATGTCTGATTATTTGTCTTCGCACCACTAAAATAAGAACCTGAAGAATGTGAACTCCATCTTTCCAGCTTCCATGCTGTCCCACGGAAAACCATGAATTAGCAAAAACTGATTTAAGGATAAAACCCACAATGAATCACCAGTAAAGAAACTGAACTGCACAGTAGAGCAGGCGCAAATTAAAATGCCCTGTTAAACTGTTTGAGGCATTAGAAAAATAAGGGAAGCTACCTAACCCATTTTAGGAGATTGGAATATTATGATGCCAGACCCAAATAAAGATATCAGAATAGTGAATTGTGGGTCAAACCCATGAGTATATATTGAGTATAGAATACATATGAAAGTCCACTGAGCAAGATGCCATCCCCTCTGTAGGCCTGGCCTGGCTGCCTTAAGAGGCACGGAGTCAGATTTTTCAAGTTAGAGTCCGTGGCTTCTGGGGTACTGTGTGCCTTCCAGTTCCTGAGAAACCAAGGCATAACCTCGGGCAGTGAAGTGTTCAGGCCGCTTTGTGTTTCTGTATGTTCCCTCAGTAGTCAAGGAAGCAAGTGTGGACACTTCACAGGACAATTACTCTTAAGACATATTTATCTTGTGTACCCGGTCTAGCTTGTAAACATCATTATATCCTAGCAACTACAACTGTATTGATCCTGGCAACTGCCATCATACTCTGTTTCTGATAAAGGTATAAAAATCTGGCTGCTCATAAAAATTGCCACAGCTTGTTTTGCTGTGGACCCTCCAAGGCCTGGTTTAGTTCCTCCAGGCTTTATCAGGTGACCTTGGCCTGATTAAGTAATTGTGGGTGCTTACAGACCACAAGCATGAGGTTAAAGGGAATGGGTCCTGTGAACATTTCCATAAATGTAACAGATGCTAGAAACATTGAGTATCCATAGTGTAAGAATTAGCAGGTTAGGGCTAGAGAGATGGCTCAGAGGTTCAGGGCATGTTCTGTTTTACTACAGGACTGGAGTTTGGATCCCAGCACCCATGTCAAGTGGCTCACAACTGCCTGTAACTCCCAATCCAGGGGATCCAACAGGTGTGGCTGCACCTGCCTGCACCTGCACTGTCCCTTCACATACACATAGTTAAAAGTAAAAAAGAATAAAGTCTTAAAAAATAGCAAATTAGCAACAGGATATAGTGAAGAAAAAAAAAAAAACTTCAGAAAAAAACCAGATCAAACTCCATGCTCAGGGATAAAATGCTAAGATGCATCCCCATTGAAGATAGCATCTATGCTTTCCCTCAGTAAAATCTGTGGCTAAGTGTGAACAAGTGTCTCAAGACCAAGAAGAAAGCTTTATCTCAAAGCTTTATCCCAAAGGACAGCTCTCCCCAAAAGGAAAGAAATCTGGGCTTCCTTACATGTCTGCATTCCTGGCAGACTTCATAGTGGGAAACCTTTATCACATCAGCAGCAGGGAAAGCAATACAGTGGCATCTGTTGTCTGATGACAGCTAGGTTAAACTATTGTTTTAATATATGAACACAGACTGGAAACAAGACATATTGTGGAAACGTTGGTAATATTTCTCGTTGTTATCTTAATGCTGATGTACTAAATACATCAAGCCCATAAGCCATGTGTGGTCACGCCTGTAACACTAGCACTCAGGCAACTGAGGCAGGAGGATCATGACTTTAAGGCCAGTATGGGCTGCACAGTGGGCTTGAGGCTAGCCTGGGATGCAATGACACCTGTCTCAAAAACCTAAACAAAAATAAAAACAAGTCAATGACGTACTTTTAGGCGTTTGGATTTATATCAGGAGCACAACAGCCTATAGAAATCTGTTGTGATTTCTTCTTATTTGGTACTATTTCTAATTGTCAGAAAGTGATTTAGAGAGTGAGCTTCTGAAAGAGGGAGGGGAAGGAAAAGAGTGTAGATATCAATTCTTATGTATTACAGTGAAAGCCAAGGGAAGTGAGTACCTCCTCCAGCTTGCGAAGTTCCTTGCTCAGTTCTTCTTTTAAGTCAGAAAGGTTTTCCTTCTTCTTCTCTCTAATAAAGCTTGAAACCAAAGGTGGCACCTGCACAGAGGATGATTTTTTAGTTTATCAGTGTGAGGCTATTGCCCCCCAACACACACACACACACACACACACACACACACACACACACACACACACGAACCCTCATAGTCCTGACCCCCAACACACACATACAAACATAATAGAACCCTCATGTGGGGGGCCCAAAACAGCTTGACCACACAGCTGCCATGACAGGCTTACTGGAAGGTACCACCCAGTCCCCAGAAAAAGCCATAAGCTGACCCCATCGGGGGAGGGGGCAGCATCTAAGAGGAAATACCTAACATTCCAAATAGTCTCAGCACACACCTATACCCCCAGACAAATATCAGCCAATCAGGGTCCCGAACCCTGGAAATCCCTTCATGCCAACCTCTGCTATGATAAAAACCCCACCCTGCCCAGGCTTGGCACACTCATACCACACCACTGTGTGAACACAGAGAGGGTCCAAGCACCAGCTGGCTTGAATAAAGGCTCTTTGCTTTTACATACAGGATTCAGTCTCCGTGGTAGTCTTTTGAGGGGTCCCTGAGATCTGGGCACAACACCTCATAGTCCTGTCCCCCAACACACACACACATACAAACATAATAGAACCCTCATGGTCCTGGTACTCCTCCAGAGTGTTGCAGAGACAAGTGTGGACCAAGTCCCAGTGTTTACAGAAACCACAGCCTGATCTTATAAACCTTTTTGTAGACTAGGATGTGAGATTGCACTGATTTTGTAATTTGCAGATAATGGAACCCACTTTGGCAAATTTGAGCCAAAAATTTCTTAAGTAGACACCAAGTGGCCTAGAACTGAACAAACAGGCCTGGAACTATGGGAACTTCCTAAAATCATACTGAGAAATAGACTAACCAAGAGGTGCTAGCTCCTGCCAGTGCTAGTGAGCACTAATAGGCATTTGTACTGCTACACACTGAGACATCTACAAACAATGGCTCGAACACCATTGCTCCCCTAGAATTTAATCTTGCAGCCCCCACCACCACCCCTATAACCAGAAGCTCTGCAACCTGTTTTGCTGGCCCCGGCCATCCACACCAGGCCTGTTTCTTCACACTGCCCTTATCTCAGAGGAAGGCCACTGTGCGTATCTAACAAGGAGGGCCTAGGCCACAGGCCGTGGCCCCAGCTGCAAAGGGAGCTGGGAAGAGAAGTCTTCTGAGTTCTACCTTAGAACCACAAGACTATTCGAAGGGGACTTGAGTTCCTGAAGACTTGACAGGTGTGGTGTCTGACGTTTTAATGAGTATGGTTGGAGTTGTGAGTTTTGATACTTGGCTCTTCAAAATGACCTCACTGTCAGAGAAGAAAGCGCACGCAGAGTCTCAGGAAATCCCATCAATGTCAGTACAGTTGGCCCTTTCGGGGACTGATGGTCCAACACAGTCCTTCCTCCCACGCTGCCATCGTTGACTGCCTAGTGTTTTATCCATACTAACCCTTAATATCTCTTCCATATCATCTTGTCAGTTCCTCTTAATTTTGGTTTCCCCTAAAAATGCAATTGATAGATATGTCTTTACATATGACTGTCTGAGTTTGTCTCTCATTTCCAAGTTCCCAAGAGTGAAGATGACCAGCCCCTCCAGCAGAGCAGAGCACATCTCTGTTGTGATGAGCTATAGCTCCCGGCCCAGGAGCTTGTGGTACAGAGGCTGCCCTTTCCCCTGGGATAAACAGGGAAAGAATGGTGGGCAACTCCAGCTTTGCTTTCTTCTCTTTCTTTCTGGATAGTAAATAAATCTTATTACTACTGTGTGTGTGTGTGTGTGTGTGTGTGTGTGTGTATGTGTTGGGGAGGGGGTATATGCACTGGAGTGTGTGGGTGCAGTGCACCCATGCATGTGGAGGTAGAGCAGAACATTGGTGACGTTCTCTGTCACTCGTCACTTACTGCCATATGACAGTGTCTTTCATTGAGCCAGAAATTTGTGCCTGGGCTGGCTGGGCAGGGAGCTCTCCAGCTCTGGGTGGTGCTACCCTCCACCGCCACTGCACACAGACACCCCAGCAGTGCTGCTACACCCCCTCCCCCTGCCACTGCACGCACGCGCGCGCGCACACACACCATACTACCAAAGTAATTTATCCGAATGGGTGTAAGAAAGCATCATTATTCTTGGTGTCTAAACACATATCTGTTGGTCATCTTTCTGCTAACACTAATTTGAATTAATCCACTCCGACGATAAATAAGATGCAAGCATATTCTTCCCCAGGAACCTCAGTGGATCATCACTGCTAAGAACTGGCCATAGCAATTAAGAGCTAACGCTGGGTAGTTACCATGTATCTAGACACTTCATGTTAGACCTGTTTACGTGTGACCTAACACACTAGAGGTAAAACAAGAAATCTGCCCCAAAGCACACAGTCTGAACATTTCCAAGCAAGTCACACACCTAAAGCAGTAAGCAGTGATGGACAGACAGCCCTGTCTTCATGGCGCTCACATTTGCAGGCAACAAGGGCAGGCAGTTATGAGGGCAGAGGGCCAAGAGCCTTGATGAGGAAAAGCTCATCGGAACAGAGCTGGAGTCCTGAGCAGCCTGGACATGTTTCTAGAAGGCAGCAGGTCCAAGCATATACATCAAAGCTGCCTAAACGGAGGGAAAGAAGGGAGAAGACTCCCAGCCACAGCTGAGGGAGCGGGGCAGATGTGTGGCAAGACTGGGGGAAAATCATCAGGGGTAGAGTGAAGAGGAAGGGCCAAGAGGGCTGACTGAAAGGCAAGCAGGGAGCAGAGCACCAGAGCCCGCCAGGGCACAGAGATGGAGTATAGTCCTCTGCTAATGTTCCCAGCCTCTGAACCATCACAGAGGCAGTGCTGATTTAGCTTAAAACACTGGCTGGAATTTCTTACCTTAGAGAATAACTCTAAGTTCATCTTCTGGCAAGCTTTCTTGTAAGGGTCATCTGGGAACAATTTCTTCTCCGGGTACGCCTCATCCAGGTACTCACAAATGATGATAGAACCGGAGATCAAGCGACCCTGACTGTCCTCCAGAACTGGCACCAGCCCAGATGGATTCTTCTTGAAGAACCATTCAGGCTTGTTTTTCAGATTGATATTGATGATTTCGTGCCTGAAAGACACAAGACTACTGAAGAGAGCAAGCATTTTCTGTTTTCCCGAACTAGTGTTGAGTGGTTCTACTGTCTACTTAGTTAACGAGACCTTGGTTTAGGAAGAGAGTTCTGCCTCTGTCTTCACCATGCTCCATCAGCAGTTTGAGAACCTGGCTCCGATGTCCTCAGCAAGCGAAGCAGACAGTGCTCGCTTTTGTGTTTATCTGACTTGTTTCACTTAAGGTCCCCAGGATCCATCTCTGTCACACACTGTAGACTTCATTTAAAGGTGGGACAGCTGGGAGGTGGTGGTGCACACCTTTAATTCCAGCACTCAGGAGACAGTGACAGGCGGATCTCTGTGAGTTCGAGACCAACCTGGTCTACAGAGAGAGATCCAGGACAGGCTCCAAAGCTACACAGAGAAACCCTTATTAGAAGCAACCTGATAAAAACTCATTTCATTTTGATTCAGTTCAAAACGTGTTGAACTGACTTAACAATTCATTTTGCTAATACGAATTTTGAAATTCTTACAATGGTATTTTTTTTAATCCTAAAAAATCTCATAAAATGAATCAGATTAAATCAACATGTGTTGATATATTTTCTTTCTTTTCTTTTTTATAAAAAAAAAAAAAGGTTTTAAAAATCATGAAAAGCATGCAGCTGGAGAGACAGCCCAGTGGTTGAGGGCACCTGCTGCTCTTGCAGAGGATTTGGGTTCAGTTCCCAGGACCCATGTCAGAGTTTACAACTGTCTGAACCCTACCTAGATCCCGGAGATCCAATGCCCTCTTTTGCTCTGTGGGATCCTGCAAGCTCATGGTACACATAAACTCATACACATACATATAAAAATAAAATATTTTTCAAATTTATAGAAAATAAATAAAGAAGAAAGAATCCACTGGTGCCACACTAATTCCAGATTGTAACTGTATACCCTTGTATCTTGCAGAGAGTATAAGAGACAGTGTTATAATCCTTCAAGCAATGTTTGTATACCTCAGATCAGGAGCAGAGTCCAGTAGGACAGATCACTCAAGAGTAAGATATCCCTACACCTCTGATTTCCTGTTTCCTCACCAACAACAGAATAGATCTAGTTTATAGATTTAATTACATAGTCCTTCACACAAAAAAAGCAGTGTGAACATTGAAGTAAATTCCTGCGTTTGTGTGTGCAAAAAGGTTCCTATACTGACTGTGTGTGTGTTGTGTGTGTGTGTGTGTGTGTGTGTGTGTGTGTGTGTGTGAAAAGGTTCATTTACTGACATAATAATGAACATACAGACCAGCTGCTGAGGGGAAAACAAAACCCTCCAACATAGAATAATGCTCATCTCTAAGAATTATACTTTGAAAACGAGATCAAGAACACAGAAATGCTGATATTTTGAGCAGCAGTCAATATACCTGCACCCACAAGCAGAGAATACACTACAGATCTGGCCTGTGTAAGATGTTATTGCTCTCGAAAAAGCTTCCTGGGGTTCCAAACCGATCTGTGAAGTTCGTAGAGCAGTGATATGCACTGTCTGAAGGTACCAACCCCCCAATAAGAGCCTATCTCCCCACTGTTATAGTAAAATAATTTCAGATTTGCTTTGGGAAACTCCTGGTGAGAAACATAATTCTTTTCCACCTAGAGTTTCAGCGGGAAACACATAACAAGGCATTGTGCCCTGCTTGTGCTTCCCCTTGCATGAGGACAGTAAATATCCCTTATTGTTCAATTCAGTTTGAGTTTCTTAGTGATAGAAGTTCTGACTAAAACAGAAAATTTGCTCTAGGTAAATACTATCAAAAATATTTTCTTATTTGTTCAAAACCATGCTCTCTCATCCAAATGAAATCAAAATTGTTATGAAGTGATAGTTAATTTTAAAATATACCTTACCATTTAGGGAAAAGAACTGCCTGCCTATCCAATTCTCCCCATGAATATTTTCTTAAGAGTGGTCTTCCAAACAGCAAGTGTCTAATAATTATTCTCAGAGAAAAACCAACGACTCGCCAATTGTAGATAACCTGTAGGTCAACGACTGTTAGTTTCAATAATATGGCTTTGCAATGTGACTTTTAGACACAGACTCTCCCCTTGATTTTGCAAGAGCCCAACCCACGGGGCTGTGCACAGTAAAGTTGACTCAGAACTCTGCTTGCCAGGTCAAGTTCTGATCTTGGGCTCTAGGTGAAAGCGAAAGCTCAGAAGATCAAGAATCCAGGGACCAGAGCTGAGATAGCCTTCACGGTGTACAGCGATCCTGGGCAAATGACTAATTTTACAGAAGAAACAGCTTTTCCAAGCCGTGGAAAGCTTAAACAGGATGCCCTAGAGCCTAGGAGTCTGTGACAATTCTCCCCTTGAAAAGAGGGTGTGAAACTTAAGGCTCCTACAAAAGGCTGAGAATATTGCCCCTAAACACAAAACTAACGGGTCTGAAGCAAGCCACCAGCCCCGGGCGGCTAGGGAGTCGTCGCCCTGGTCCTCACCGGATTCCCTTGGCCTTCAGGACCATCAGCGTCCTCTGAGCGAAGGGGCAGAATCTCATGCTGTAGACGCGGATCTGGCCCTCCGGGACTGGACCGGGAGGCGGGCTTCCTGCAGGAGAGAAGAGGGGGTCACGGCCCAGATCGCACGGCGATCGGGGACATCCTGGACATCCCCGGTCCCCGGAGCCTGCTCGCCGCGGGCAGCCTACCTTTCCCCAAGCACTTGGAGGATGCCCCGGACATCGTTGAGCTGTGCAGGCCAAGAGTCACGAGAGTCCCGCTCTAGTTCGTGGGCGACTCGGGAAACACATGGCCTCGACTCGTCTTAAGTGCCTGCGCTCAGCTCCGCCCAGACCACGCCCCCAGCCCGGAAGCTGGCCAATCCCCCACACAGATCAGCACTTAAAGGGGACCTGTGGTTCCCTTGTGTCACTTGCTGGCCACCTGGAGATTCACCAAAGCATAGATGCTCAGGGCCACTCCAGCCCTCCAAGCAGAAAGTGGTCGCCTGTCTGTCTTCACACAGGACTCTGGCCCTGACCTCCGTACCTCCCATACCCACTCCTTGGCCACCAAGGCATGCCCTGGCAGTTCTCATGATACCGGCCTCTGGTCTGCGACCCTTGGCGCTAGGAACATGTGGGCGCTACTCTCAGTTTTTGTTCTGCCCCAAGATTTCCAAGACCTGGGTCCTGTGGCCTGGTCTCTACATTCCAGAGGGTCACTCCAAAGGCTCTTGCTGTAACCTACGACTCCATGGAGAGGGTCTAGCTTCTTGGACAGTAGTACTAACTTACTATGAGCGATCATCCCTACTGTCACTCACGGAAGCACATTTTAGCACACTGAAAAGAGCACACATCTGGATGTTATCGGCCTTAGAATGATGGTTGTGCTTTCAAAATTCCATCCATAAAACATTTGTTTGGAAGCCCTAGAAAGCACACAAGCTGATTTAAGCGCAGTGGACTGAGGGAATTTAGCTTCTCTGGTTTATAGAGAAAAGAAAGATCTGATCAAAGGGTGTGTGAAAAAACAGTATCTTTTCCCTTAGGAGTCAGGAAAGTGGGGCGGAGTCTGCACACCAGGATTCACACAGCCAACAGTTGACAACTAGTAACTCTGGCGCTATTTACGGAAGACTATGCCTGGGTTTTGTTTCCAGCTCTATTACTGGAGAAGCAGAGAATGTCCTTGGAGCTTGCTCCACTTTTGATCTTAGCTTCTTGTGTTCACTAAAACTATGGAACAAAGTACCAAAGTGGCTTAACCAGCAGGTACACCTAAAGATCCCAGCCGGGGAATGGCAGCATCCTAGCAGATGGTGCTTCCCATGTGGCCAGACTAACCAGCATAGAGCAAACATGAACTCTTCAAAGAAAGAAAGGAATATATACTGTCACAGCAAGCCACTGTACGAGATCATTGGTCTGCATTATTGCAGAGATCAAGTGTAAGTCCTGGCAGCTGGGAACATAGTGCTGGACATCTGGGCACCTATCACCGTTGACCACAGTTAAAACGGCACAGGACTATATATTTTGCAGCTGTAAATGTCAATAATTAGTCTGAAGAGATTAATTTGAACTAACTGCATTGCAAGGAGATGAAAGATTAAAAGCCTTAGTGACAAAAAAACAGTTTTTACCTTCTAAGTAACGCCCGCCTTCACTGTCCAGATAGATCTACTTGATATAGCATCCTCTGTGACTTTCAGAAAGTGATGGATGACTTCATACCTTTAAACATATAATCTATATGGACAGGATTAAGTTCAGGTTGTTGAAGGTCACATTAACTGCCTTACCGTTAGTATTTAAATAAAAACATTTGTTTTTACAAGTTAAGAATAACTGAAGAATCTGACCATTATCTTTTACAACACCCAATCCAGACAGCAGATAGGCTCCTCGTTTCTCTGAAACTGAAGGCACCTTGGATTCCAGGAATAATAGAGCATCGCAGACAGATCGTCTCATGAGACAATCACCCCAAAACAGGAGCCATCACCTTGAGAGAACCAGATTGTCCACACGAACAATAAAGACTCCCTTAAAAGTTATCTTGTAGAAACAGACTGAGCTATGGTTGCACCAATCATAGCCTGTTTAATTGAGCATGCCTCTTACCCACTCCCCAAATTCTCCCTCCATTTAAATCTAAAGCTCCTATCAGCGCCCAGAAGGAGGGATGAAATACCTAAATGGCCATTTTGATTAAAATCTTTTCATACATTTTACAAGTGCTTTCACTTGTTTTCTTCAGGCTAGAGTTGGGCCTCTAGCCTATGGCTCCAGTTAATGAACTGTTTGACTTAATTAATTCTATGACTGTCCCTAGCAGGGAAAATGGACTTCATCAAAGAGATTCTGTGGGCAGATACTGGCTAAACAGTTGAGTGAATAAGGTAGGAAGGCCAGAGTCCGGTCAATGAGGAAAAACTATCCTCACAATAGGAAGCTACGCAGGAACAAATGTACATAAATAAATACAGGAACTTAAGTTAAACGGAGAGGAGACTGAATTAACAGTGGTGCAGTCATGTGATGGAAATGCGCGCAAGGGATGATTCAAGGGTTTGGGCCACTTTCTGTTCAACTGGAAGATGGCTTCTGGACGGTGGCTCTGCTGTGACACAGATGAAGTGGGGCAGGGAAACCAGGTAGACTCTGCTGTCGTCTGAGAACTTCCTATGCATTTTTTTTTTTACTGAGGTGGCCATGTCAGAGGAAGGAGCAGCAAGTGGCAGTTGACTTCAGGGGGTCGGCCCACCAGGAAGCAAAGCTCCGACAGGAGAATCTTGGATAGGCAAGTCCCCAAGAGCTGCAGCCCCGGGATGCCTCTTGCTGCTGCTGCTGTGCCCTTACATGTTTGCCGCTGCCATTTTTCTCTGCTATCTGGCATGGTGTGAGTAGGCCTGGAAAACTCCCCACTGACCTTAATGTGATGTGATCTTAATGTGATGTGATTATCTCTTGGAAATAACCCGCTCTACTAGGCATTTTGACCTGTGGATTATGAAGATGATTTCCTGCTGTGCCTTTACATGTGTGCTACTGCCGTTTTTCTCTGGTATTCATGATGTGAATGAGCATGGGGAGATCCCCACTGACCTTAATGTGATATGATTATATCTTGGAAATAACCCGCTCTACTAGACATTTTGACCTGTGGACTATTGTGAAGATAATTTCCTCCTAAGCTGTACTGTTTAACTGAAGCAATGATTTTATACAATAATAGTGTTAGTTTAAGTAGGATTTTGATCATTGAGGGTCTTTAATAAGTATAGTGAGGGATTATGATAGAGGTTAGCTTAGTGGGTAAACTAATATAGGAAAAAGCACCTTTTCCCTGTTACTGCCAAGGCCCATAATCTACCACCATGGCCAAGTATTGAGAGCCGCTGGTAGCAAAAGGCCATAGGAGTATACAGCAGGTGACAGCTAGAGTTCAGAAGGTCAACCTATCAGAACTAAGAGGGAACCATCACACAAGATGTTGTGAAATTACTATCTTTTGAATGAATTGTCTGTTGTTGTAAACTTCTTGTGCAATAACAGCTATGATTCTCCCCATTTACCATGCATTTCCATGTTATGTGTACATGTTATCTCAATCTTGGGCACAACTTTCCCTATACATTTGGGGTGATTGGATAACTGCCCTCAGCTGAGTTTTTTTTTTTTTTTTTCAACATACATCTGGCCAGGCCCATTCTCCAGACGAAAGTGTATCAGTTAAGGTACCTTTTTATCCAAGAACAAATGCAGATAGATAAACATTAGCTCATCTCACTCACAGATAGAGAAAATAACCACTAGCAATTAAATCCTCAACTCCTTACCTTCACCCGGGTTATTTACACGAGACCCTAACTTAAGAGATTTACTGCTCACATTTCTGAGATGATGTTTTAACCACTTGCTAGCTACTGAGTTAAGGCAGTTATTTCTCACTGACCTAAGGAGATTTCTGACAAGGCCAGGCTGGCGATAGGTGCCAGGCTTCGTTTCTTGTGCGAATTAAGATTTTATCCTCCCCCTTTTATCTCAGCTATGTGCTATTCCAATATTTCCTTAGCAATTACTCAAGAGCAGAAATACTTTTACTAACCAAATGCTACATGCTTTGACATAGGTTGCTTAGCAACCGAGCATACGTCCCCTGCCCTTCCAGAAAGTGGCTGCAACTGGGATGAGCAGGGAAAAAAGCGGCGGGAAAAAAGCGGCGCTACAGACAGTTTTACTTTTCTAGTAACTTATTGACATTTACAGACCCCTAACATTCTACCTAACCACTTCAAGATTATAGTTTGAGCACATAAATTACTCTTTAGAATTCCTAATTGATCTTAGCCTTTAGTTGACCCTACCAGAGAACTCCCCTTTAGTCACTCCCCCTTTGGGCTGTAATTGGAAGCTGACATTTATTGCTTTATGTGTGGAGCCTTATCATCTCTCCCTGCGACCTTGAAACTTCAAGCCTCGAATTGCTTTGCCAAAGACTTACTGCGTGTGTATATACACGGCTTCCCCCACAGCCTTGAAAGAGATTTGATTTAGAAGAACAAAGATGAGGATGAAGGTAGAAAGAAAGAAGTGGGTAGTATAATGAGAGAGCAGAAGAAGGGACAGAGAGGAACTGAGTATAAGAACAGAAAAAGCAGCTGTGTAGACAGAATTGATTTAGAAGAACAAAGTAAATGGACTAAAGAACTCAGTGTGCTTAGATTCATTTGATAATCCCTCAGATTAGAACCTGGTTGTTAGACTCTGCCATGGACCCTGAGAAGCCAAGGAAGGCATTGCTGCTGGAGGTGATATCGACGTCAATACTGCTTTTCAAGGGGTGCTGAAGACCACCCTCCTCCACCATAGCCCAGCAGGTGAGAGACGTGAAGCCCATTTCTGTGCGCTGTGCTTGCATCCAATAGTGATGAGCCTGTGTACGTCAAGTTGGTGGGGGAACTTTGTGCTGAGCACCAAATCAATGTAATTAAGGTTGATGACAAGAAACTAGGAGAATGGGAAGGCCTCTGCAAAACTGGTGGAGAGGGAAAACCATTTAAAGTTGTTGGTTGCATTTGTGGAGTGTTTAAGAACTATGGCAACGAGTCTCAGCCCAAGGATGTCACCAGGGTGCTTTAAATACAAGAAATGAATACATAAAATTTGGGCTCATGGGAGGAAAAAGAATACAAAAATGTCTACTGTTAAAAGGCAACTGTCTAAAAGATGAAGTAGAGCTATTTATACAACCATATGTCCAAAATGCATCATGAAATGAAAATGCTGCAGAACAGCATGTTAAGAGATAATCTAGTTGACTGTTCACCTGTAAAAATCGATTCCTAAGAATCGTATGCTGTCAATAGTGTCATGTCATGGATGAGAAACTTAGAGGTGGTAGTTTGAACGTATTTGGCCCCCATAAGCTCATACGGAGTGGCACAATTAGGAGGTGTGGCTTTGTTGGAGGAGGTGTGGCCTTGTTGGAGGAGGCTGGATGACACAGGACTTTAATCCAGACCTCGAGGCTGGAGGGCACACCTTTAATCTGGGTCACACCTTCTCTTGGAAGTGTGTCACTGTGGAGGTGGGCTTTAAGATCTTTTTCTCAAGCTTCACTCAGTGTGACAGTCAGTCGACTTCCTGTTGCTTGCAAGATGTAGAACACTCAGCTATTTTTCCAACACCATGCCTACCTGCATGTCCCCATGCTCCCCACCATGATGGTTTAACCTCTGAACTGCATATAAGCCACCACAATTAACTGTTTCCTTCATATGAGTTGCCGTGGTCATGGTGTCTCTTTACAGCAATAGAAACCTAACTAAGACGAGGTCAGGGGTTAACTCAAAAATCAATACGCTCTAAAAGGGCAGAGCTGTTTTTCCAACTGCAGTCAGGTCCTAGACTTTCCTTAAACTGCTACCATATCGTATTCATTCTAAGAGTCACATTTCCTCACAGCTTAACACCTCCAAAAACAGGGATATGTCTTAAAACTGCTGTAGGCCGGGTGACAAGCCCACTCCAGTTTGAACTCACAGGATGAGTCCCATGGCTTGGAATAAAATCCCCAGAGAGTAAGAGAACATGTTTGCTGTGTCCTTAAATTAAAAGCTATCGTAGGCCAAGGGGGTGGTTGGTGCTGGGAGGTCACAGCTACGGGAGACTACAGGCACGATCTGACACGTAATTCAAAAGAGCTGGATTCAAAATGAGCAGGTTTAAGCCACCTTTTAATTTGATGCCATTTGCAATTTCCTTTTTTAGACTCTACAGATTAAAACAGGGGGGGAAATCTACTCTTACATAAGCTGTGTTATGAAAACAGTTTGGCTGAGTTGAAAAGAGTGATTTCAATAAATGCAAAGTAAAAGTCCTCCAGTTCTGTGGAAATGTAATTGACAGACAGTCTCCTACCCAGTTTACCTTACATTTAGCTCAAGACAGTCAGCTTCCCTCACAGCCCTCCTAAGAAGCTTTGTCTCTTTCAGGAAAACTGTGTCTTCTTTGAAAACTAGGAACAAACATAGGCATCAGCAGCCGCGTTTGTGCTCTCCATTTAGACCAACTGTGAACCAGGGCCACACATTTGTGTTGCACATTCTATGCAAAAACCCACTGTGTTCTGTCTGAGACAGACTTCTGCTGTGTCATCCAGGCTGGCCTTGAGTTCACAGTCCTCCCGCCTCAGATTCCCAGGTGTTAAAGGTTCTTTTCGCATTGTTTCTTCTGAAGCCAAGTGTAAGTCACGACTCCACCAGCACTTACTTCCTGTGGGCTCAGGCTTTTGTCTAGAGCACAACACAGCACTTTTTCTTAACTCACCATGACGTGACAGAAATGCACAGAGCACGTGTTTGGGACAGCACTGTTCCCTAGTCCAAAGGAACATGGAAACATGAAACACCCCAAAGGACAATGCCATCGGCAGAAAGTCAGATCAAATGATAAAAAATAGAGTGTGTTATCGATGTTACTGTCTTTAAGCTTTTGTGAGATGTTAAGACAGATTGAGACAGATAGGAAACCCAGCAAAAGGCCAAAAACAAAAACCCAAAAAGCCACCAAAGCAAACCTCTGAGGCTTTAGCTGGTTCCCCAGGAGAAGCCTGCTGTCACAGCATTGTCACAAAATAACAGAGTGGGCCCCAAGGCCGGAATGTTTACACTCCAGGAGTTCCTTGTGACTAAACCGAGATGAAACCAGCGTAGTTTCAGATGCTGCACAAACAGTAAACAAAGAGGAGGAAGTGTTAGCAAGGAACCTATCCCACCCCCACCCCACCCCCACCCCACCCCCGCCCCCCAGAAGCCCTGTCATCGTCCAGAACCAACTCCATGGTCAGCTCCTCAGAGCAGAGTCACGATGTTCTCTCAAGGTCATGCCACTAAGCAATATGTTATTGGATTCCCACCAGGGGTGCTCTGAAATAACACCTTTGACATGTACTGTAATGGTTGCCCTATTTACTTCGCAGAAACTTGAGACTTTTACTAAAAACACTGATTCTTTCCCAGAGCCTACACAGCTGCCTGGTAGGCAGCTATGCTGTGGGACGGTCTGTATGTTAAATTGCTCTCATTGGTCAATAAATAAAACACTGGTTGGCCAGTGGCCAGGCAGGAAGTAGGTGGGACAAGGAGAGAGGAGAATTCTGGGAAGCGGAAGGCTGAGGCAGAGAGACACTGCCAGCTGCCTCCATGACCAGCAGCATGTGAAGACGCCGGTAAGCCACCAGCCACATGGCGAGGTATAGATTTATGGAAATGGATTAATTTAAGCTATAAGAACAGTTAGCAAGAAACCTGCCACGGCCATACAGTTTGTAAACAATATCAGTCTCTGTGTTTACTTGGTTGGGTCTGAGCGGCTGTGGGACTGGCGGGTGACAAAGATTTGTCCTGACTGTGGGCAAGGCAGGAAAACTCAAGCTACACAGCTAGCATGAGTTTAAAGGCCTGGTGTCTTCACATTATGGTGGACACTGCTTAGTTGGAACCTCCAGCTCCCTCATGCACAGTCTGAGAAGCCCCATCTCTCTCTCCATCTCTCTCTCTCTCTCTCTCTCCATCTCTCTCTCTCTCTCTCTCTCCATCTCTCTCTCTCTCTCTCTCTCTCTCCATCTCTCTCTCTCTCTCTCTCCATCTCTCTCTCTCTCTCTCTCTCCATCTCTCTCTCTCTCTCTCTCTCTCTCTCTCTCTCTCTCTCTCTCTCTCTCTCTCTCTCTCTCTTCCCCCTTCTCTCTCTCTCCATACCCCACCCTCTCAGAGAATCTCCAACAAAGAAAAGGCGTCAAAAAGCCCATTTCCCAATTCTTGGAAGCTGTGGCCGCTCCTCCCCTGATGTTGCCGGCCACCCAAGTCTCCCCACCCAAAGCCTTCAGTTTTTGACCATCCTTGGGCACAAACCCGGCTTGTGGTGGATACATCATCACCCCTCACCTACAGGCTATATACCACCATGCTTTAGTTCTGATGCACGACTTCTCTGACCTTGATCTCCGGGACTGGAGAACTCACCAGGGAGTTGTTTTGCTCAAATAAACCTGCTCTTTTATTTTTTCCAGTTTGGCTTGATCTGGCTTACTGCCTTGGTGAAGAAAGCTATTATTGGGCTATAGAAAACCTATTACTTAGCTCTGCCTGTAGACTGGTTGATCATCTGAAAGACTACAGTACCAAGTGAACTTGCTGTATGTTCTGTCAGAGCAAGTTTGCACTTTTTCCTTCTCCAGCCTGGTGTTTCTCAGCATCTGCAATCCCTCAGCCTTATTACAAGATTCAGAGCAGACAAGAAGACCAGGGATTTATGTAACATGCTGACATTTTTTTTTTTTTTTTGAAATTACTGGTGTTGATTGATTTGTTTTTTAATTGCCGTCAGTGGCCAGGCATGGTACCATACACAGGTAACCCCAGCTGCAGAGAACTCAGCTCAAAGCAGGGTTAGAGAAAATTCAAGGATAGCCAAGGTATATAGATCTAAGCCAGCTGCCAAAAAAAAAAAAAAAAAAAAAAAAAAAAAAAAAAAAAAAAAAAAAAAAAAAACCCGATAAAATGTAGTATATGTATTTTTTTTTTTTTTGAGTAAAACTGAAATTTATTATATGCCACAGTCGTCCTAGGGACCTCCATGCTATATATATATATATATAGCCTTTATGGTTCTATGGGTTGTGGTCTGATTGTTCATTTTATATCTAGAATCCACCAATGAGTGAGTACATACCATAACTGTCTTTCTGGGTTTGGGTTACCTCACTCAGGATGATTTTTTCTAGTTCCATCCATTTGCCTGCAAATTTCATGCTTTCATTGTTTTTCTCTGCTGAGTAGTACTCCATTGTGTATATGTACCACATTTTTTTCATCCATTCTTCCGTTGATGGGCATCTAGGTTGTTTCCAGGTTCTGGCTATTACAAATAGTGCTGCTATGAACATAGCTGAGCATGTATCTTTATGGTATGTATCAGCATTCTTTGGGTATATGCCCAAGAGTGGGATGGCTGGGTCTTGAGGTAGTTCGATTCCTAATTTTCTGAGAAACCGCCATACTGATTTCCACAGTGGTTGTACAAGTTTACATTCCCACCAACAGTGGAGGAGTGTTCCCTTTGCTCCACATCCTCTCCAACATTGGTTGTCATTGGTGTTTTTGATCTTAGCCATTCTAACAGGTGTAAGGTGGTATCTCAGAGTCGTTTTGATTTGCATTTCTCTGATGATTAAGGATGTTGAGCATTTCTTTAAATGTCTTTCAGTCATTTGTAGTTCTTGTTTTGTGAATTCTCTGTTTACATGCTGACATTTTTAACACTCTGACTTCATATTTTTCCTTTTCCCATGAATAACCATAGATATTTTTGGATATCCACAACAATGTAATTGCTCCTGTCTGAGAGGTAGCTCAACGTCCTACAGTGAGAGCGCCCACCACCAAAAGGTCAGTTGTGCTGAGACTGGGAAATGCTTGTATTTAATCATTGCTAAGTGAGTCTGGCCTACCATCACCCAAGCTGTTCATCAATAAAGCATTCTTCTCCCATCGCTGTCTCCTGTCCTGGGTCCTGGTGATGTCGGCAACAGCAGACTCTATCAAAAGTCTGTATTTATATAATGAAGTAGATCTCTACCCATCTCCCCTGGGTTCCACCAAGATAGGAAAATTCTCATTTTGCTCCAAGTGACTGACACAAACCTGAATGCATGGGAGATGTCCAAAAGGAAATCCAGGAGATTTCTGAAGGAAATCCAGGGGAGAAGACAGTGGAAAAGAAAAGTTTAAGTTGTGAGGGTCAAAATGGAGTGACTCGTACCAACTAATACGAGTTTAAGCTAAGGAAGCAAATCCAGCCAGGAGTTTACAAAGGGAGGGTCTTGTGTACATGATAACAGCTAGTCCCCCCCCCACCAAAAAAACCCCTGCAGATTACAACCCCGAAGAGAGTCCGCTGAGACCTCATACAAAGAGGACTCCCATGGGACATCTGTCCATCTACTGTATGTTCAACCTCAGACTGTAGCAATCAGGTTTCAGCCTGCTCTAAGTTACTCCCTATTGCATAGAGCAGTAGCTTTCAAGCTGTGCCTTGCCCTGAATGACCCCATATTATAAAATAATTCAAATTCTGAGGCTGAGTTACTCTCTTTCTCTTGTTTGTGAAATACCAGCCATGAGACACAGACTGATAAATTATTTGTACAAACTATTACCATCTATAAACTCAACAAATTAAATCAGGAGTACATGGTCACATGGGTATGTCCAAATCATATCAGATAAATCTAACCCACAAGTGATGCAAACCCATCCCTTGGATCAGATGGAAGATGGAGTGCCCATCACTGGGTTAGGAAGCATTAGACCACCATGTGCCTACATCACCGGATCTGCAGGCAAGGACCCCCCAGCTCCATCCATGGGGTTTCAGCTCAGCATCAATCCCCTTTCTGACCTGGCTCACTCAAACTGCCATTTGTTGGAGCCCAGTGAGCCTTGCTTGGAGCTCTGTGCATCAAAGCCTCATGTCAGAACACTTAGGTGCTGGGTTCCCTGTAGGTGCCCTCTTTATTTTTCTGTGGTGTCTCTCTTTGCATCTACACAAATTCCACTCTTGCCCTCACTAAGGTCCCTTTGAGCCCTTCAGCCTCTTTAACTCTTTCTTAGTCATTCCATAATGTACACATTCTATAACATATATTCTGTGTGCATGTGTAATATAATGTGTAATTTAAGAGCTCATGATAGTAATCAGAATGGAACTGTGATTAGTGAAACCAGGAGTAGCTGATTAACTAAAGCCAGGGGAATTAGTGTAACTTGTGAGCTTATTGTTGTAAAATAAATTCTAACATATGGAAAGACACAAATGCGATCATTTATGTCTCTGAAGTAACTCGTTCACTGACATTGTCTGTGAAGACTGGGAGAGAGGTGTGGCTCTGCACCACCACTCTGTCACTGAAATTAACCTGAGAAATTCACCTAATTAGGAGTGGAGGAGTGTTCTAACTCAGGTAAAGACCAGAATTCATAGCTTACACACACACATACACAGACAGGCACACACACGGACATATATGCACACTCAGGAATTTCAGGACAAGCCAGTAGGGAGCAGATTTGGAGCTGGTTAAGAATTAAAAAAAAAAGTCTAATGTGATGGCAGATGCCTTTAATTCCAGTGCTCAGAAGGCAGAATCAGGCAGATTTCTGTAAATTTGAGTCAAGCCAGGACTACATAGTGAGACCTTGTCTCCAAAAGAGAAAGAATGAAAGAACTCACGGGGTGAACAAAGCACCCCAAGAGCGTGGGTGTGGGCTTCTCAGAGAAGAGGCTCTTAAAACACACTTAGCGTAGATCTCTAAGATCTCTTAAGAGAAAGAAAGATTTCCAGGGAAAGAATAAAACAGCCTACTGTGGATGTGGGATTCTCAAGAGAGTTCCAATTGAGTGTCTTAGTATAACCTCATACACCGTTTTGACAGCTCTCAAGTTACATCTTAAAAGGCTGCTAAAAACCACGCCCCCCTTTTTTCCTTTTTTTGATATATGAGATTACAGGATGTGCCTTCTATGGGGTTTAAATGATGGGGTATGACCAGGAGCCGCCACTGGGATTGAACGAGGGGTTATAGACACGTCCTTGCACTGTGAAGGCGAATTCCAATGAGAATCCTAGAAAACTTCAGGTCTACAGCTGGGAAGGGAATAAGACCCCACGCAAATGCTAGTGGGTTGGAATGGTTGGTTCTCAGCTGCCAGACTCGGGTTAGAGGATCCTTTCCTTTCCCACGGCTCCTTAGTTTCCCATCTTTCTGTCCTCCCTCATCATCCTTGTTATTAAACATTGTTGCCGTGGATTATTGCTTCAAATACTTTATATACTCCTCCTTGTTTTTTTCTTTAAAACTTCCCCTTGCTTCAACCTATTTGAGCACACCCATAGTTTATAATTGTAAGGTAAACCGGCCAGGGGGAAAAATATGCTGACTTGACCCCGAGATCAAGGCTGAGGAAAGAACACCCAAACCTTGATTTGACCCGAAGACCAAGACTGGGGCCAAGAAAAATCCCACTCATCTCTGAGCTTGCCCCAAGATCAGGCCACAAAATTCCTACCAATCCCAGGCCACCCTGGAAAGCTCCAAACCCTAAGAAACCCTAGCAGAGGCATCAACGCTCCTGGGATTTTCCCTCCCGATCAATCTCTTGTACGAGGTGTGTTGTGTGGTATGACTTTCCTTGGTTCCTGACTGCCAGGTGCCTCTCCCAGCAGATCTGTAACACTTCCTCTGGGGAAGCCCTTTCCCAGAGCTGTAACACAATTCCGTTGTGAATGTTTCCGGGACCAGGCTCTGCCATTCCCAAATATATATTATTTTCTTTGGAGAACCTCTGTTTTGGTTTGGTTTACTTTTTAGGTTCACAGTGACCGGGTGGGGAGGAAAGAGCTGGAGAAAGGAGGAAGAAGCCCCAGGAAGGAAGAGGATTAGATGGGAGGAGGAGAGAGAGAATGAAGGGAGGGGATCCGGTCCTATCATTCACCAGATTACTTCTGTCTGCCTCCTTGAGCTATCAGAGGGGCCACCTGAAGTGTTACACAGTCATTGAACCCTTGGCACTTTGGATTCTGACTTGACTTTCAGCCCATGGGTTCTGCAATCATAGGCAAGTTCCCGCTTCTCACTTCCTTTAGGCTGGAAAGCGGACTCAGCCAGTCAGGGAAATAAATAAAATATTTCCGGCGTGTCGCTAGGAGCAACGTGGCCGGGGCAGCATGCAAAATTAAAAGCTGCTTTGGCATGTATTAATCCCGACCCACCCCCAGCCTCCACATCCAGGAGTCCCACCCTCGCGTCCCCTTCGTGGTCCGCCAGCCAATGGGCGCGGGCTTCCCGGTCTCCGGGATACGGGTGTAAACAGTGGCGTCTCCGCGGGCGCTGAGCCCGACCCGGCAGGAGCACGGAGTAACGGCTGCAGCCCGGAGTGTGCTGAGAACTGAGTGGGCATGGCTCAAAGCCGGGAGCGCGAAGATGCCTCCACGTACTTCGCAGGCGCCTCCCTGTCGGTGAGGTGCGGCATCGCGGGTGCGGGGGGCTTCAGGAAAACCCTGCCGCCACCCCCTCCCCTCCGTCCCTCCTGCAGACTCGCTCTGCTTCTCCACCTCCCCTCCCAACCTCTGAGCAGCCTCTTCTGTCCAGCCCCTGGGCCCCCTCCCCGGATGCTACAGGGACCCTCACTTGTTTGCCCAGTATTTCTTTCGTCCGCCCTTTGTTTCTGCATCGTCTTCCTGCCTCGGTATTCCCTGCACGTTCTGACCCGCGGCTCCAGACTCTTCAGCTTCTCCATCCGCGTCGTTTTAGGCAATCCCCATGATCTGAGGGCCCATGGATCTCTTCCTACTCCCCCGTTTTCTCTCTGGATTTTATGCTCAGTGGTGCTGGTGCTTAGAAATCTGAAAGACAGATAACAAGACCTTTGTTTCCTTCCACGTTCTGGGGTGTTGCATGCGATTCAGCGTGCTCTTTTACTGCCGTGCGCTTCCGTTTCCTGAGGGACTCAGGAAACCTGTTGTCCTTCACTCTCTTTCCACTATTTTCAAATGTATCTTTAATATTTAAATAAAATGGAATCTTCCTTATCCCAGACGTCCCCTCCACTATACAACTACCGCACAAACCTCACCTAAAATGTACCTTTCATGTTCTAACCCCTTTGTTCCCGGAGATTTCATATCCTTCTGTTTGCTGCATTTATTTGTATTTTTTAGGTCTAAAACAGGGCCACATGTTCTTCATGTGTGTAAACTACAAAGCAGCTTATGTGGCTTACAAGGATAGAGCATGCTGTCCTGCTCAAAGGGGTTTTTATTTGTTTAGTTGGTTTTTTATTTTATTTTTAGTTTAAAAAACAAAACAAAAAACAGTTAAAAGAAAAGAGCTCCGGATACATTGTTTCTGAAAGCTCCTTTCTTACCTAAAGAGCACCTCACTGACCCAAGATCTATTGATCTTTAAATTTCTATAGTTCGATCACTCATATTGGTCTCACAGTGAGCATATGTGTTTATCTGATCGATTGGAGCAGAAAGGGAGTTAAAAATGGAACAGATGTATTTCAGAGATTTTGATGGTTTTCTAGTTGCTGTGTTAAAAAAGGAAAAGCGAATGTATTATACTGATGGCGATCTCTCTTTTCTCAAAGATGGGTGCAAGGATTCCCTAGTCAGAATGTTCATTTTGTCAATGACCACACCATCTGCTACCCTTCTGGGAACTTCGTAATATTCATTAACCTTGACACCAAGAAGAAGACTGTACTCCAGTGCATTAATGGAATTGTGGGCGTTGTGGCAACCAACGTTCCTGGTGAGGTTGTGGCTTTCTCTGACCGCAGACTGAAACCCGTCATCTACATATACAGCTTTCCTGCACTGACCAGAAAGAGCAAATTAAAAGGTATCTGGGAGACCCTCCCTCCCCTGGAACTGAAGGATGTCTTATTTGTTTGTTTGTTTGTTTGGGTTTTTCGTTTTTGTTTTTGAGGCAGGGTTTCTGTGTGTAGCCTTGACTGTCCTGGAACTCTGTAGACCAGGCTGGCCTTGAACTCAGAGATCCACCTGCCTCTACTACCTGAGACCTGGGATTAAAGGGGTGCAGCCCACACCTGGCAGCTGAAGAATGTTTTTATGTGAGTAAATCTAGTTCTTACGAATGAAGGTGGTTTGGATTATGGAAGGGTTGTTTTAAATAGAAGGGGGCCAAGCTGGCCACCACAGGTTTCATTGAGTAGGCAATAGCCTTCTGACTCAAAGAATGCTGTGCTTCCTGCCAACAATGATGCTACTCAAAAGGGCAGAATCAGCCTGCTGTGGTAGCACTCACCTGTGCACCCAGAAACTTAAAGGCTGCAAAGGGAGGCTCATTTGAGCCCATGAGCTGGAGACCAGCCTAGGCAAGTTAAAAAGAAACAACCACTCCCTCAAAAATGCACAAATCGGCTCCCACCCCAGACCTACCAAACCAACACCTTAGTTTTAACAATACTTCTCAGGTGATTCATGCACATTTTAAACTGTGAGAAACACAGGATTAGAGAACTGTAGTGGTATTTGCTCTGCCCATGACCTTGGGCTATATGGCCCAAAGGAGACCGTGCTTCTTGCTGTCCTATGTGACCTCTTAAGAGAACCGATCTTTTCCAGGACAATGTTTCTTCTTCTTTCCTGGTGATTTATTGGAATTCTAACACAAACTGATGCTTGTATAACTGATCTAAGACAAATCTAAACTCTACTGTTCTTAACCACAAAATGGGGCTAAATGTGGTGTCCAATGTTAAGTTTGTGGTGATGCTAGAGAAGGATGGACAAACACACACACACACACACACACACACACACACACACACTCGTCCATGACCGCCTATTATTTTTGTGTTACTGTTAAACCATTCACACTGACAGCTGACCTCCATGGGCTGAGCTTGCTGTACATCTCCAAGAGTCTCTATCTAATGATACCTGCCCCCATTTAACACAACCTTAATCTGAGTATTGGGATTACACACACCTTTAATTCTGACTTTGGGAGACTAAAGAAGAAGGATCCAGAGTTTAAGACCACCCTGAGCTAAAAGCAAGCCCCTGCCTCAAACTAAACTAACAACAACAAGCCCACATGCAGCACGGTCAGGAAGCTTAGCCTTGGTTTCAGAACCACGTGGGTCAAACAGGTGTTGGGGGCAAATCAGGCATGATGACTGTAGTTAACATGTTATTTCTGGAGAAATCGGTCTGTGTTCTTTACAGATTAAGACACCGTAATGAAACATAATCCAGTTGTAAGTTGGGAACTGTTTGTGTAGACTGAAACCACACTTCGTGTTTAAGATGCCCCCAGCTTGCAGGACATGGTGGCACATGCCTTTAACGTCAGCACTCAAGAGGCAGAGGTAGGCAGATCTCTGTGAGTTCCAAGACCAGCCTGGTCTACAAAGTGAGTTCCAGGACAGCCAAGGCTGTCACATAGAGAAACCCTGTCTTCAAAAAAAAAAAAAAAAAAAAAAAAAAGATGCCCCCAATTTAGCTTGATGACTCCAGCACTGGGCAAGCAATTGGATGTTGATTCAAACCAGTAGACAATATCCATACTGCATAACGAATCCATAGAAGAATTCACAATAAAAACAAATCATCAAGGATAACCGTTAACATCAATGTCATTTAGTATTAACCAGAAGATCTAACCAATACAGTAATACAGTAAAACACTTAACAAAAATGTATAGCTGTAGGAAAGAAAATTACGGGCGATGCAATAGTCTGCTAGTAGTTAAGAAGGAATGCTTAGCAAGATGCTAGTTTCAGAATAAATGCCCATACAAGTAGATTAAATACTTAAAAATAATTCAGACATTTCAGTGACCCAGACTTAAATATACATTAAATAAATAGCTATACAAAATATTTAAATATATAATTCCATAGACACATTCCAGGATAGAAATCGTTATTGTTATAAATAAATATATTTCTAATATTTGTCACAGAAACTCACTCATGGGCTCATTGTTTTAGAGAGTAGGGAGTACTTGAATAATTCCAAAGTGTTTCTGAAACAAAAGAAGGAGGTGTCAAGGCAGAGAGGGTCTTTGTAACATCACAAGGCTTAGGGATTTAGGAGAGTAAGGGTCCTCTGGGGACCCCCATATCAGTGGCAGTGTGAAGAAGGCTAGATCCAGATAAGTGAGGTCTATGGTAAAGAAACTCACACTCCAGGGGATATGGATTGTTCAACAGTGATCTTTAGAAAAATATTTGAATATTTGAACTAACGTGTCAAGATAGACATCCTGCATATCATTACACATATTCCGTGAAGACAGGATTCAACAAGAAGCAAGCTCACTTGAGAAGTAGTAGAAAATATAGTAGGACTTAATTATTTCAGGGTGGGGAAGAACCTAGTACACAATTTAAAAGGGTTGGTATATTTACTAACAAATATAAAACACCAGATAGATCACAAAAATTAGCATGCAAATAACAGAATGAGGAAGATAGATGGGAAAAATATAATCAAACGTCCCACAGCATTTATGAAGCAGTAAGAAAAAGATGGACACCTCATGGGAATGAATGACAAGGAGCTTTCCCAGACAGATCACAGATCATAAACGATCAGTTAAGATGATCTGACTTAATATTGGTTTTAAAAAAAAAAAAAAAAAGGTAGCTTAGGGCCAGCAAGATGGCTCAGCAGATAAAAGTTCCTGCTTCACACACCCTGCTAGGCAGAGTTGAAATTCCAGCACCCACGTGGAGAGAAATCGACCCCGCCCAGGTGCCCTCCGATAGGCCCGTGCTCAGCATACACACACACACACACACACACACAGTAACAACATAGGTGACAGTTTTGTAGTGTGGTGTAAATCCAGGGGCTACGTTTCTGTCAGTTGGGTTCAGTTTTTTGGAGCCAGTCAGAGTGTGGAGAAATTGGTAGCCTCTTGCTTGCTGGCAGTGGGAACAGAAACTGATAGAGCCCTTCTGGGGCCACTGTGAGAATCAGAACACAATTTTAAGAAATGCAGTGGCCTGAAATAGGGTTATACGTTTGTGTGCAGAGGACTTAAAAGTATTATCATAATTGTAAAGACAACAGCCCACAGCCCTGGTATATGAACAATGGTAAATATGTTAAAAATCCCATGCAGGGTTATTATTGCAAGCATTACAAACCAAAATTTTAAAGAAATATTAAGAACATGATAAAGTGCTTAATGTAATGTAAACAAGGAAACCAATAAAATAGAACACTCTATGTGATCTAAATTATATTTTTAAATGGAGCATTTTGGACACGATAGTCAATACTTATTACAACTATAAATAGTGAAGTTATATATGTGCAGGAAGTTTAATTGCATGTATTTTTACATGTAAACACATAGTAGAAGGAAACTGAGCACAGTAATGCATACCTGTAATCCCAGCACAGGGGAGGAAGAGGCAGGAGGATTTGGAGTCAAGGACATCCTCAGCTACATAGTCAATGCAAGGCCAGCCTGGGCTACATGAGAATCTGTGTGAAAGGAGAAAAAAACAGAAGGAAGAAATTTACCAAACTTGATGTTAGGGTCACAAAAATACATATTTTTCTCTCTAGCCTTCTAAAAATTCTTTTCAAAATATCATATATTCAAAACTTTTGAATGCATAATAACATTTATAATATTATGTGACAATTAGAACTTACTTGATGTTAATGTTGATGATAGAAAAAGTAAAGAAATTATATAAAATATTTGTATTAAGGTCTCATCCCACAGAATATTTAAGGTCTCATCCCACAGGAAAAAAAATAATATTTTTTTCATAACATGCTCAATAAATACATTTTTTTTTTGTTGACGAGGCCATGCTGAATAAATTTAATGACAAAGTCACACTTTAAGGATATACTATAGTCAGTTTAACATGAGAAGTATGGAGCTGGAGAGACGATACAGCAGTTAAGAGCACCTGCTGCTCCAGCAGAGGACCCGAGTTGATCCCAGCACCCACAAGTTCACAGCCACCTGTAATTCCAGCTGAAGGAGATCTGACAGCCTCCTCTGGCCTCTGCAGGCATCTGCACACATGTCACACCACACACACACACACAAAACGAGAATTGTAAAAACTGAAACAGTCATTAGAATACTCAAAACAATCAGGTACTAATATCAAGGCTGACCTTGGACCTGTGCAACCACACTAAGGACAAGCTGGTGAGGAGGAAATTATCCCTGTCCTGAGAGACAGAGATAAGCCTGTTCCTCACTCAGCCTCCCCAAGAGCCACCTTGCAAACATCTTCTTGCTAAGGCTTTTAAAGCAATGCTGCATTTCTTTAGCTAGACATAAAAATAAAGTTGTTCTAAGAACTGGAAGAAACTGAGTTGAGGGCAAGATATGGCCTAAGGATTTATAAATCCTTATTTATAACACCTATTTAAAATATTGGCTAGAATTATTACAACCTCCTAAGACACTTGAAGTTTGAATAGCTGTTCTAATCCCAATGTCTCATATTTACGAGACATTAAGGGACGTTCATTTCAAATCAGGCTGGGACATTATGGCATAGTTTGCTCAGTACTGCACCAAAGTCTAAAGATAATGACCTAATGGTCTTAATAAAAGTGGATTTTAGTGGGTGTGGAGGAGTAAGCCTATAATCCTAGCACTTGAGAGACAGAGGCAGGGGAATCATGTGTTTGAAGCTAGCCTCAACTACATAGGAAGACCCTGTTTGAAAGAAAACAAGACAGAACCATCGTCAACAAAAGCATCAACAATGGTCTAAAATGGTTCTTAGCTTTGCCGTAAGCTTTCTGTTCACAATCTTAGACATTGGCCAGGAGGTCGCTCTCTTCCTGACAAAGTACTTTAGAGGTACATGCAAAGCACTAGGAAAGGGAAGCATTCTGCGAGGCTGTGAGTTCATCTGGATGTGACAGTCAAGTCCTTCTCGTGGGTTCTGTATTTTAGGCAACATCCTCCTGGACTACGCTTTACTTTGCTTCAGCTACTGTGGCACCTACCTGGCCAGCTACTCGTCTCTCCCGGAGTTTGAGCTGGCTCTCTGGTAAGTCAGCACCCCACACTGCTCTCTCCTCCAGGTCTCACCTTCTGGATTTCACCAAAGGGGACTCACATGAAAATCCCAAACAAGGGAAGCTGGGAAGAACGGATATCCTAGTCACGTGATTTAACATCATCTTTATGTTCAGGCATGAAATTTGTCAGGACAAAAACTGTGACAGCTGAATTACCGTCTTTCCCTTTTTAGTGGCTTGTGCAGTGCCTTGGGGTTTTGTATTGCTGTTAAGAGACACAACTCTTGCAAAGAAAACATTTTATTGAGGTGGTGGCTTATAGTTTCAGAGGTTCAGTCTGTTACCATCATGACAGGGAGCATGGTGGTGTGCAGGCAGACACAGTGCTGGCTACATCTTAACCAAAAGGCAGCAGGAAGTTGACTGACTATCACACTGAGTGAAGCTTGAGAAAAGAGACCTCAAAGGCCACACCTCCTTCAACAAGGCCACACCTCCTAATAAGCGCCACTCCCTTTGGGCCATTTTCTTTCCTTATGCAAGTGTTTCCTTAACTAGGTGAAAAAACGATTCTAAGTACATAAAATTTCACCTTACCCTAAAGCAAATGGTTCTTTGGAGTTATTAGCGTGTTTTCTGCCTGTGTTGAAGTTAGGCTGGTCTGTGTATCGGAGCTCAGGTAAGTTAGCAGTGCATGGCGACACTAAGACACTGTGTTCAGAGTGGAGCATTCTACCACTGTGGCCAGCTGGGTAGGGAAGCCTGTGGGTTGGACACAGCTGTGCCTGTCCTGGGCTTTGTCATGTGGCCAACTTTGTAGGTGCATTCTCTTCCATCTATGACATAACCCTCTTCAGGAGTTGGAATTTGTTTTTTTTTTTAAAATGGGAAGTGCAAAGTGTTCCTGGATGATTGAGACCAGTCTTTGCACACCAGCACTTCTACACAAAAATCTAAGATTCCCAGTTCAGAGAGCCAAACTTATGTACCACCTTATTGTACCTCACTAGTTTGTTTTAACCAGTATTTTGTTTGCATGTGGGTTCTGAGAATTGAACCTAGATCCCTTGGAAGAGCATTCAGTGCTCCGAACTGCTGAGTCACCCAAAGCTGAGCCTAGCGTGGCGGCTTGCACTTATCCTAGCACCTGGGAGGCTGAGATAGCAAGACTGTGGTGACTTCAAGGCTAGCCTTGACTACACAGTTTTGGGACAACCTGGGCTCCTGCCTTAAAGTATAAAACCCTGGGGAGGGAAGAAAAAGAAAGAGAGAGGGGGGAGGAGGAAAAGGAAGAGGAAGAGGAAGGGAGCACTCTATTGAAGGCTGGTGATATAATTCACTGATAGAATGTTTTCAATCATATTTGATGCCCTGAGTTTGATTCTTAGCAACACACGCACACACACACACACACACACACACACACACACACTCCCAACTTTACTGAGATATAACTGGTATATAATGAGCTGTTCACATATAAGGTATACAAAGTTTAAATTTGTGGCAGTGCAAGCACCCTTGAAGCCATCACCATAATGGGGACAAATACACCCCTTATCCCCAGTTTCCTTGTACTTCCCAAAGTCTTGTTACTGTTCCTTGCCATACATACTTTTTACCACCCTCCCCCTCAGCCCGGTCAGCCTCTGGTGTGTTTATGTCACTCTGGATTCCCTTGCTTTTTCTAACTATCTCATACACAGGGGCCGTAGGTCCCTTCTGTTCTGTCGGCTTTCATACACCTTGATGGTTTGGAAAGCTGCTTGCACTGTACATCTCAACTGCTTTCTTTGCTATTCCATGAAACCAATATACCATTTAATGTTGTGGAATATTAGTTAAAGATGTGTTCCATTCTTTTATGCTGTGGAGTATTTGTTTAATGATGCAGAGATGTGTTGCATTCTTTTATGCTGCATTTGTTTAATTCTGTAAAGCTGTGTTACTTTGCCTGTCTAAAACACCTGATTGGTCTAATAAAGAGCTGAATGGCCAATAGCTAGGCAGGAGAGAGAAACAGACAGGGTTGGCAGGCAGAGAGAATGAATAGAAGAGAGAGGAGAAGGGAGGAAAAGGAGGAGAGAGGATACCAGGGCCATTCACCCGATACACAAGCCAGCAATGGAATTCGAAGTAAAGAAAGACATGAGTAGAGAAAGGTAAGAGCCCAGAGGCAAGGTAGATGGGATAATTTAAGAAAAGCTGGCTAGAAATAAGCCAAGCTAAGGCTAGGCATTCGTAAGTAAGAATAAGTCTCCAAGCTGGGCAGTGGTGGCGCACGCCTTTATTCTCAGCACTCGGGAGGCAGAGCCAGGCGAATCTCTGTGAGTTCGAGGCCAGCCTGGGCTACAGAGTGACTTCCAGGAAAGGTGCCAAAGCTACACAGAAACACTCTGTCTCAAAAAACAAAACAAAACAAAAAAAGAATAAGTCTCCATGTATTTATTTGGAAGCTGATTGGCATGCCCCCTACAAGCAAAGAGTAAAAAAACCCAACTACAATCTAGTCACATGATAGCTATCTAGAGTCTCTTTTTATAAGGGTTATGATCCTTTTATGACCACTTTCTTCATGATCCAAAGCACCTGGACATATGAATGGAAGGAGGGACTGAAACACCCATAGACAGCAGCAGTTCATGAGCCTGAACTGAAGAGGAGGAGGTGGTTAAATACTTCTGGATGGAATACGAGAATAGTTACATTTCTGTAAGTCTCTATGCCATGGCACTTGACTGAGCTGTTCTCCAAGGCGACACAGTGACAGCACCCGCTTTTTCATAGTTGAACGCTCCACCTTATAAAGCCACTCTTGTCCTTATCGTATGGCCTGCTAATCAGTAAAGAAAGTCAGCAAAGTTTTCTTTGGCGTGTCAGATGGGGTCAAAGCAAAGTCCACTTTTGTCAAGGGAAGCAAGTTGGAAACACTTCTTGACGTCGTACTAGAAACAAACAGCACACTGTTCTTCCTTCATGTTTGAACTGCTTTATTCTGAAGCTACTTGTTAAATGGCTGGGTAGAGTTTAAACCTGGAGGGGCTGAGATATTTCACAGCTTCCAGTAACCTCAGGTACATGAGAGCATCTAACCCAAGAGTGGGTGAGGGGGAAGGGTTCAGGGAGGGACTCCTGGGAGGGGAAAGGTGTTTAAACAGGCCCTCATTGGTTTTCTGAGATCACCCTAACAAATACTACAAAGCAGGTGGCTGAAGCAACAGATATCCACTCTCTTAATTCTGGAGACCAGAATTCCAAGCTCTGGGTGTGGGCAGGCTTGGTCACTTCTGAGGGCTGTAAGTGAATCTGTTCTGTGCCTGGTCAGTTTCCACTGCTGATCTGATGGCCATTTCTGATGTTCCTTGGCCTATAGACATACCATTCTGATCTCTGTCTTCATTCATACACAACACACACATCACACACATGTGTCTGTCTCACAACTGGTCTACTTTTAGGAAGACAGTGATTTTAAATTAGGGCCCAACCCTAATGACTGCATTTGACTTGATTACCTCCATAAAAAAAAAAAATCCTACTTCTAAGTAAGGTCATATTCTGAAGATTAAAACCGATATATGAATGCCGGCCTCTCCCATAGCAATACCTAAAGTATAAGATTGAAGTCAGGACCAGCCTTAAGAAGGCCAGGATGTCAAGTAAGTGCCACATGCAAAGGCCACAAGGTCAAAGAACATACATCAGGTGTGTGTGTGTTGAACCCCTAGATATCAGCCCGTCTCTACCTCCCCAGGGCTGGGATTGCAGGTATACGATGTTATACCCAGCTTCTTTTTGTTAAGCTGGATTCTGAGGACTCTAAGATCCTTCTGTTTCCAAGGCAAGCACTTTACAGAGCTACCTATCACCGCTGCCCCACATGTCAAGTTTTTAGTTAAGAGATCACAATAAATAAACATTAGCCACGAGAGAGAGACCGTGTGAGGCTGGCTCATGAGCAGCCTAATAAATAGGCATCCACCATCTAAATCAGGACACTTCTGAGAATGAAAGGGGGTGTTTAATAATTAATAAAGAGTAATGGGCTTCAAGTGGGGTTCTCCTGGACATACCTATAAGCCCTGCTAAAGGACACGTTGTTGTGTATCAAGGACATGGAAGGAAGTTGAAGGAGGCAATGAAGGAAGATGAGTTGTTTGTTTTTGCTATTTTGGGGGGGCCCACCACCCAGCTCCCAAATAAATCACACACAGAGGCTTATTCTTAATTATAAATGTCAGGCCTTAGCTTGGCCTGTTGCTAGCCAGCTTTCCTTAACAATTATCCCGTCTACGTTTTGCCTCTGGGCTTTTCCTGTAGCTAGAGTTTTCCTGCCTTGCCCACAGTCAGAACAAACCTCTGTCAATTGCCATTCCCACAGCCGCTCAGACCCAACCAAGTAAACACAGAGACTTATATTGCTTACAAACTGTATGACCGTGGCAGGCTTCTTGCTAACTGTTCTTATAGCTTAAATTAATCCATTTCCATAAATCTATACCTTGCCATGTGGCTCATGGCTTACCGGCATCTTTACATGCTGCTTGTTATGGCGGGCAGCTGGCAGTGACTCCCTCCGCCTTTTTGTTCTCTCAATTCTCCTCTCTGTTAGTCCCACCTATACTTCCTGCCTGGTCACTGGCCAATCTGTGTTTTATTTATTGACCAATCAGAGCAATTTGACATACAGACCATCCCACAGCAGTTTCCTGTTCTAATCTTACTCTTACTCTGTGGCTAGCTGGGTGGCTGGCCCCTGGAGTCCTCCTCCTCCTCTGGCTACTCTTCTCTTCTCCTCCCAGATCTCTCCTCCCATATATTCTCCCTGCCTGCCAGCCCCGCCTATCCTTTCTCCTGCCTTGCTATTGGCCGTTCAGTTCTTGATGAGACCGTCAGGTGTGTTAGACAGGCACAGTAACACAGCTTCACAGAGTTAAACAAAGACAACATAAACAAAAGTAACACACCTTAAAATAATATTTTACTACAAGTTGGGGTAGGGCCAAGCTGACCCAGGCCAGGCTGACGAAGGGAACTAAGTAGAGATGTCTACTGGGCAATTGATGGATCTGTTGGGGTTGGGGTAACAGAAAGCCGGGTCGCCGACAGCGGTCAGGAGCAGCTGTCGAGTATGGGCTGCCCTTGGACAGTATGGTGGCTCCTCAGCATCCGGGGCACGTTCTCACTGTTCCATTGCTACTCTATCGCCAGGATGCTGCCCTCTTCGCTTGTCTAACATACGCCACCCGTGAATTTGGGGGAGCCAGAGGAAAGGGAAAGACTTCCTGATGAAAAGCATGGCTTAGAGGTTACACACACCACTGCCAGCTCAGTCACAAGCCATGTCTAACTGCAGTCCGGGGCAATCGTGTGCCTGGCCGAACCCCAGGGGTTCTGTTCCTCAGAGGAGAAACAGAGAACACAAGATGTCTCTGTCACAGGTGTCCAGGACTGGAATACAGGACAGTTCAAACAAATCATCAAAGTCCTGAGAGTAAACAGGAACACCTAAAGAAAGGCCCAGGGGGACGCCCATGAAAGCTACTGAAAAGAGGAACCCCAATGGGGACTCAAAAGGAGCAGCTGTAGGGATGAGGGAGGAGGAGGAGCCCTTGGTGAAGTGGGTTCCAGAATATGCCTCTCCCAGAATCTGTAGAATCCAGTCTGAAGCAAAACCTCAGGGACTAGTTCTTCAGTCGTGCTAAGACGCCAGGGGAGGGAGGGGACAATAGGAGCGGCCACTGCTTGGCTCCTGCCACAGCTGTCTTGAAGGTGGACTCCGGGGGAGAGGGGCGGAGTCAGTTTGTCCACTGGGGAAGAGGGGCGGAGTCAGTTTGTCCACTGGGGGAGAGGGGCGGAGTCAGTTTGTCCGCTGACTTCTGTGTCCCACTGACGAAAGCTTCACTGAGTAGGGTGTTGATGCCTCTGCACTGTCAGGTTTATTGACACCCCCTAGATTTTACACCAGGGGTCCACGGGAAGTCCTTGGGCACACGGAAGCAGGGGTGAAGTAAGAGACAAGTAGAATGTGCCAAGCAGAGTCCGTCAGGAGAGAACTGTCCAGAGAATTGGACAGCCACTACATCAGTGGGAGAGGCCGGTGAGGCACCAGACACAGCTGCGGCTGAGGGGATAATGAGGTGTCCCATAGACACCGTATGGCAGAGGGTCAAGAGTTCTTCCAAAAGGTCGTTAATTGTTAAACATGCCAAATGTGGCAGGGTGGCTAGATAAAGACCTGCTCCATTTGGGATGAAGGCCGATGTCTATGAATACTGGACACAGGTATGTCAAGGGGATGATGGAGATGGGGTACAGGTGTCTTGGGATAAGAAGAGGAGTGGAGGAGAGGCAGCTGAACAGGGGGTTTAGAGCAAGCTCTCAAGACATTGGATTGGAAGTAGAAAGAAGGGAAGTGTGGACGGACAGGTGAGATGAGAGGGAGGATTTTCTTTTTCTCCTAAGATGGTTTAGTTGAGCATGTAAGTGTTGACAGTGAGGACAGGAGGAGCCTGAGGGTACAGAAGAGAAGCACTGTGGATAAAGATGTTCAGGGAGGCAAGACCAGATCCAGCGCCTATGCAGTCAGAGGCGTTAGGTGGGCTTTGCGTACTAACAGGAGAGAAGAAAGATGGTGGCAATTAAACCCATTGGGCCTGGAAACTGGGCTGATTGGACAACAGGATCTGGGACTCCATCTGAGACTTTTCACAAATATGAAGGAAGGGGTGGATGGGCTAAAGGCCTCAGGAGACCGAAGAATGTCTAAAATGGCTGTTGCAGAGCATGGGAGAGAGAACCGGCCAGAGAAACAGGATCGAGGTTGCATCATCGTGAATTCACTTAGGTAATAACTAGGACTTCCTAGCATTACTGGCACACATGCCCTGTGATCCTTGCTCCTGTGCCCACAGAGACCCAGGCTCACTGGCACACATGCCCTGTGATCCTTGCTCCTGTGCCCACAGAGACCCAGGCTTCCAGTTGAATCCATCCAGGATTGACAGGTTTGTCAGTTGCCCGAGGAAAGAAGACAAAGGATTGAGGGAGCCAGAGATTCTGACAAGACTCTAGCTGTGATGGGCAAGGGGTTGGGGTAGGACGGCCAGCCCCGAAGGCAGGGGAAGCAGGAACAAGGCACATTCAGGAAACACCAGTCTGTTTTCTAGTCACTGCTCAGCTGGCCCCTAGGGTAATGAAACTCCACAGTCTAGTGTGTGTGTGTGTTTGTTTTCCATTCCTCTGGCAAAGGACCTAGCTGGTAGGATCTGAGGCTATTTTCTCAAATGGGCAAATCAAATAGTCGATTTTAAAATGATTTTTAAAACTTCAGTAAATGATCTGCTGTCATCAGCGAGTGCCAGACACCCAGATCAGCATGCAGCACTCCGCACTTGGAGATGGAGACACAACACTTGCTTTTCAGCGAATATGATGATATTTACATTTCCCAGGCTTGAGTGAGTTAAATTTGGGTCAAACAAGAAGGACAAAATAGCCCTGGTACAATAGTTCAGTATTAAACATACGTAGTATTTTATTTCTTAAAGGATTCATTTAAATATAGTCATTTAAAAATTTGGTGTTTGTGTCATAGGTTATACAAATTGTATCACAAACTATGCCCCAGCTGATGTGAGTTGTCTTAAAATAAGATCTTTTTCAGATCTAAAATGGAAACAAGCTAATTTTTCCTCAAATGTTGTTTCCCTCTAAGGAACTGGGAATCCAATGTCATCTTATGCAGGAAATCACAGCCTGGAATGGACGTGAGCCAAATGTCCTTCAACCCCATGAACTGGCACCAGATGTGCTTATCAAGTGCAAGTGCAGTGAGCTTGTGGACCATTGAAAGAAGCAACCAGGACCATCATTTCAGGATGAGGTGGGCCTTTGTGATTCCACAACCACGTGTGGTCTTCCTTCACATTCACAGCCCTGACTGGGCCTCTGACAAATTAAGTGGCTTCATTCAATACCACAAGCATGGACACACACACACACACACACACACACACACACACACACACACACACGCAGCTTATTGTAAGTTATAACAGTATTCTGCATCTGTCATAAGCTTGGAGTGGCTGCTCACACATCAGATTGTCTTTGACTTCTCAAGTCCTCTAAGAGCTTGTTCCAACATGTTTAATTTTACAAAATTTGATTGGCTCAAATTAATTTTTCTTTCATATATTACATCCCCACCACAGATTCCCCTCCCCCATCCCCAAGTCCCCACTCCTGCTCACTTCCTTCTCCCGAGATCCATCCTTCCTCTGTCTCCCCTCGGAAAAGAGCAGGCCTCCCAGGGACATCAAGCAAACACAGCATAATATGCTACTATAATGCCAGGCACATACTATCAAATGGAGGCTGCTTGAGACAACACAGTAGGAGGAAAAGGGTCCCATGAGTAGGCAAAAGAGTCAGTGACCGCCCCCTCTCCCACTGTTAGGAGTCCCACAAGAACACCAAGCTACTCAGCCATAACCTCTGCAGGCTCCCATGAGTCTCGGTCAGTTGACTCTGTGGGCCATATTCTTGTGGTGTCCCTGACCCCTCTTGTTCCTCCGATCCTCCCTTCCCCTCCTCCCCATGACTCCGTGAGCTCTGTCTAATGTCTGTCTGTGGGACTCTGCATCTGCTCCTATTGGTTACTGGGTGAAGCCTCTCTGGCCTCTGATGAGGATTCTGCTGGATCCCAGAACACTCTGGGTTGGTGTCCCAGTCCGTCCACCTAAGGCCTTGCCTGGTTACAGAACATGGCTGGTTCAGGCTCTCTGTCCCCCATTACTGGGCGTCTTTGCTAGGGTTACTCTCATACATTCCATGGAGTTTCCATTGCACTAGGTTTCCACCTCACCCCCCAAATGCCCCCCAAGTCCAGTTGTTTATCCAAGTATTTACTCCCCCATCACTTGATCCCTCCCATTCCCATGCCTACCCACCCCCAGTCCACCAACAAAATCTCTTCCATTTCCCTTCCTGGGGGATCATTGTGTCTCTTCCTAAGCCCTCCTTGTTACTTAGCTTCTCTGGGTCTGTGAGCTGGAGCATGATTGTCTTTTACTTTACAGCTAATACCCACTTATAAGTGAGTGTATAGCATGTTTGTCTTTCTGGGTCTGGGTTGCCTCACTCAGGATAATTTTTTTCTAGTTCCATCCATTTGCCTGCAAATTTCATGATGTCATTGTTTATAACAGCTGAGTAATACTTCATTGTGTAACTGTACCACATTTTCTTTATTCATTTTTCAGTTGAGGGACATCTAGCTTATTTCCAGTTTCTAGCTATTACAAATAAAGCTGCTATTAATATAGCTGAGCACGTGTCCTTGTGATAGGATAGATCGTAGTCCTTTGGGTATGTGCCCAGGAGTGGTATAAATTGGTCTTGAGGTAGATTGATTCCCAATTTTCTGAGAAACCTCCATATTGATTTCTAGCAGTGGAGGAATGTTTCCCTGGTTCCACATCCTTGCCAGCATGAGCTGTCACTTGTGTTTTTGATCTTAGCCATTCTGACAGGTGTAAGATGTAATCTCAAAGTCTTTTTGACTTGCATTTCCCTGATGGTTAAAGATACTGAGCATTTCTTTAAGTGTTTCTCGGCCGTTTCAGTTTCCTCTGTTGAGAACTCTCTGTTCAGATCTGTACCCCATTTTTAATTGGATTATTTAATTTGTTGATGTCTATTTTCTTGAGTTCTTTATATATTTTGAATATTAGCCCTCTGTTAGATGAGGAGGTGGTGAAAATCTTTTCCCACTCTGTGGGCTACCATTTTGTCCTATTGGACGGTGTACTTCGCCTTACAGAAGCTTCTCAGTTTCATGAAGTCCCATTTATTGATTTTTGATCTTAGTATGTGTGCTGTTGGTGTTCTGTTCAGGAAGTTGTCTCCTGTGCCAATTCATTCAAAACTGTTCCTCATTTCTCTTTTGTCAGGCTCAGTGTATCTGGTTTTATGTCGAGCTCTTTGAGCCTTGGACTTGAGTTTTGTGCATGGCGATAAATATCGATCTATTTGCATTCTTCAGCATACCAACATCCAGTTAGACCAGCACCATTTGTTGACGATGCTTTCTTTTTTCCATTGTATATTTCTGGCTTCTTTATAAAAAATCAAGGGTCTGCCAGGTGGTGGTGAAAATGTCTTTAATCCTAGCACTCGGGAGGCAGAGGCAGGTGGATCTCTGAGTTTGAGGCCAGGTTGGTCTACAGGGCAAGTTTCAGGACAGCCAGAGCTACACAAAGAGAAATCCTGTCTTGTTAAAAAAAAAAAAAAAAGTCAGGTGTCCACAGATGTGTGAATTTACATCGAGGTCTTCAATTCAACTCCATTGATCAATGTGTCTGTTGTTATGGCAATACCACACAGTTTTTATTACTACAGCTCTGAAGTACAGCTTGAAATCAGGGATGGTGATACCCCCCAGAAATTCTTATATTGTATAGGATTTTTTTTTTTTTTAGCTCTCCTGGGTTTTTGTTTTTCCATATGAAATTGAGTGTTGTTCTTTCAAAATCTGTAAAGAATTGTGTTAGAATTTTGATGAGAATTGCATTGAGTTTGTAGATTGTTTTTGGCAGGATGGCCATTTTTACTATGTTAATCCTACTGATCCATGAGCATGGGAGATCTTTGCATCTTCTGATATCTTCTTCAATTTCATTCTTCAAAGACTTGAAGTTTTATAATACAGGTCTTTCACTTGCTTCAGTGTAACTAGAGTTACCCCAAGGTATTTTATATTATCTGTGGCTATTGTGAAGGGTGTTGTTTCCCTAATTTCTTTCTCAGCCCATTTGTCATTTGTATATAGGAGGGCTAATGATTTTTTTTTTAAGTTAATCTTGTATGCTGCTGCTTCACTGAAATGTTTATCAGCTGTAGGAGTTTTCTGGTAGAATTTTTGAAATCACTTATGTATACTACCATATTATCTACAAATAGCAATACTTTGACTTCTTCCTTTCCAATTTGTATCCCCTTGATCTCCTTCAGTTGTCTTATTGCTCCAGCTAGAACTTCAAATACTATATTGAATAGATATGAAGAGAGTGGACAGCCTTGTCTTGTTACTGATTTTAGTGGAATTGCTTTGGGCTTCTCTCCAAATTTGATGTTGGCTATCAGCTTGCTGTAAATTGCCTTTATTATGTTTAGGTATGTCCCTTTTATCTCTGATCTCCCCAAGACTTTTATCATGAAGGAGTATTAGATTTTGTCAAAGGCTCTTTCAGCATCTAATGAGATGATTGTCTGGTTTTTGTTTTTTGTTTTGTTTTGTTTTGTTTTGTTTTGTTTTGTAGGTTTTTTTTTTTCAGCTTGTTTATATGGTGGATTACACTGACAGATTTTCGAATGCTGACCCATCCCTGCATTTCTCTGAGATGAAGCCTACTTGATCATGGTGGAGGATCTTTTTGATATGTTCTTGAATTGGTTTGCAAGGATTTGGTTTGGCAGTATTTTACTGAGTCTTTTTGCATCAATGTTCATGAGAGAAATTAGTATGTAATTGTATTTCTTTCTTGAATCTTTTGTAGTTTGGGCATCAGGGTGACTATGGCCTCATAAAATGAATTTGGCAATGTTCCTTCTGTTTGTATTTTGCAGACTAATTGAGGAGTATTGATATTAGGTCTTTGAATATCTGACAGAATTGTGTGCTAAAACTGTCTGGCCCTGGTTTTTTGGTTTTGGTTTTGTTTTGTTTTTGGTGGGGAGACTTTTAATGACTGCTTCTATTTCCTTAGAGGTTATAGGTCTATTTAAATTGTTTATCTGATCTTGATTTAACTTTGGTAAGTGGCATCTATTAAGAAAATTGTCCATTTCTTTTAGATTCTTCAATTTTGTGGAGTGCAGATTTTTTTTTAAGATTTATTTATTATGTATACAGTGTTCTGTCTGCATGTATGCCTGCAGGCCAGAAGAGGGCACCAGATCTCATTACAGATGGTTGTGAGCCACCATGTGGTTGCTGGGAACTGAACTCAGGACCTCTGGAAGAGCAGTAGGTGCTCTCAACCTCCGAGCCATCTCTCCAGCCCGTGGAGTGCAGATTTTTAAGTATGACCTGATGATTGTCTGGATTTCCTCATGTCTGTTGTTATATCCCCCTTTTTGTTAATTTGGATATTCTCTCTCTGCCTTTTAGTTAGTTTGGATAAGGGTTTGTCAATCTTGTCGATTTTTCTCAAAGAACCAACTCTTTGTTTCGCTGATTCTTTGTGTTGTTCTCTTTGTTTCTATTTTATTGATTTCAGCCCCGAGTTTGATCATTTCCTGCTGTCTGCTCCTCCTGGCTATGCTTGCTTCCTTCTGTCCTAGCGTGTTGAGGTGTGCTGGGAAGTTGCTGTTAAGTATGAGATCTCTGCAATTTCTTTGTGTAGGAACTTAGTGCTATGAACTTTCCTCTTAGCACTGCTTTCATTGTGTCCCATAAGTTTGGTATGTTGTGTATTCATTTTCAATGAATTCTAGGAAGTCTTTCATTTTCTTTGTTTCTGCCTTGACCCAGCAGTCATTCCATAGAGAGTTGTTGAGTTCCCATGAGTTTGTAGGCTTTCTTTTGTTGTTGATATCCAGCTTTAATCTGTGGTGGTCTGATAAGATACAGACAATTTTTCTGTATCTGTTGAGACTTGTAGGTGGTCAGTTTTGGAGAATGTTCCATGAGGTGCTGAGAAGATGGTATAATCTTTTGTGTTTGGGTGAAGTATTCTGTAGATAACTATTAGGTCCAATGATTCATAATGTCTGTTAGCTCCATTATTTCTCGGTTTAGTTTTTGTCTAGATGACCTGCCCATTGGTGAAAGTGGGGTGTTGAAGTCTCCCATTATCACTGTGCAATGCTCCATGTGTGATTTAAACTTTAGTTATGTTTCTTTTACAAATACAGGTGCCATTGCATTTGGAGCATAGATGTTGAGAATTGAAACATGGGAAAAAAAAAGAAAGAAACATGGGTGGATTTTCCCTTTGATTAGTATGAAATGTCCTTCTCTATCTCTTTTGATTAATTTTGATTGGAAGTCTATTTTGTTAAATATTGGGATAGCTACATTAGCTTGCTTTTTAGTTCCATTTGCTTGGAAAATATTTTTCCAACCCTTTACTCTGAGGTAATGTCTATCTTTGATGTTAAGGTGTGTTTCTTGTATGCAGCAGAAGGATAGGTCCTGTTTTTATATCCATTCTGTTAGCCTGTGATTTTTTAATGATAACATTGAGTTCCATTGATACTAAGAGATATTAATGACCAATGATTGTTAATTTCTGTTATGTTGTTGTTGTTGTTGTTGGTGGTGGTGTGTGTGTGTGTTTCCCTCCTTTCAGTTTTACTAGTGTGAGATTATCTAGTGCCTATGTTTTCATGGGTGTAGTTAACTTCCTTCGGTTGGAGTTTTCCTTCTAGTACCTGGGTTTGTGTTTAAACTTAACTTTGTCATATAATATCTTGTTTTCTCCATCCATGGTGACTGAAAGTTTTGCTGGGTATAATAGTCTGGGCTGGTAATCGTGGTCTCTTAGAGTCTGCAGACATCTGTCCCAGCCCCTTTGGCTTTCAGAGCCTCTGTTGAGAAGTAGGGTGTGATTCTAATGGGTCTGCCTTCATATGCTGCTTTGCCTTTTCCCTTGCAGCTTTTAATGCTCTTCCTTTGTTGTGCATGTTTAGTGGCTTGATTATTCTGTGGCTTGCAGACTTTCTTTTCTGATCTAATCTACTTGATGTTCTGTAAGCTTCTTGTAATTTTATAGGTATCTCCTTCTTTAGATTAGGAAAATTTTTCTTCTATAATTTTGTTAAATATATTTTCTAGGTTTTTGAGTTGAGATTCTTCTCCTTCTTCTATTACTATTATTCTTATGTTTGGTCTTTTCACAGTGTCCCAGATTTTCTGGATGTTTTGTGCTAGAAGTTTTTTATATTTAACATTTTCTTTGACTGGTGAATTTATTTTTCTATCATATCTTCAACACCTGAGATTCTCTCTTCCATCTCTTGTATTCTGTTGGTGATGCTTGCGTCTGTAGTTCCTGTTTGCTTACTCAGATTTTCCATGTTCAGAATTCCCTCAGTTTGTGTTTTCTTTATTGCTTCTATTTCAATTTTCAGGTCTTGAATAATTTCCTTTACCCATTTGTTTTTTTTTTCTTGACTTTCTTGGCATTCTTTAAGGAATTTATTGATTTCTTCCAACTTTTTGGTTGTCTTTTCCTCAATTTCTTTAATGGAGTTTTTTTTATTTCCTCCTTAAGGACCTCTATCATCTTCATAAAACTGTTCTTAAGGCATTTTCCTGTGCTTCAGCTGAGTTGGGATAGCTAGGTCTTGCTATAGTAGGATAGCTGGGGTCTGGTGGTGCCATATTACCCTGGCTGTTGTTGATTTTGTTCTTACACTGGCATTTAGGCATCTGGGTCTGGGTTGATTATAGCTCAGTCCTGATTTCTGAGTTTATCTTTGTCGGGTGGGTGTTTTGTTCCTTGGTTTCTGTTTCATCTCTGGTCTTTTAGTCTTTGTGGCCTGGATTTCTGCAGCTCCTGTGACCTCTGATCAGGTTGGGAGCAGGCCTTCTCCAGGTTAGCTTGGCCTTTGGTGCAGCAGGGGTCTCTGTTCTCTGTTCTTCTGACTGGTGTGGCCTGTCCAGAAGTCCCCCGGGTGGAGTCAGGGCCTGGCCTCAGGGTTGGTGATGAGGTAGGAGGGGTGGTCGATGGAACGGGGTCTTTGGGGACAGAACCTAGGGAGCGGGGCAGTTCAGCCGGCAGGAGGGTCACTCACCTGTTCTTCTCACTGCTGTGGCCTTCAAACTAATGTTTTAAAAAGTTACTATTGTATAAAAAAGGACCCCAGTGACCTTTTGTTCCATTTCTGTGGAACTCTACTAACGTCTCTAAAATAAGAGTCTGTTGGCTATCAGAAGCATGCAGAGTGCAGTGTTACAGTCAGCCATGTTATCCGAGCCGGGGTCCACACAGCGTAGAATCACTGGAGTTACCCACTGAAAAAGAAATGTGTCAAAGGGAAGTTCTGGAGGAAATAGTCATAGTTGATAATGGATGTCTGTTGCAAAGAGTTCCAAGTCCCAAAATGCCACTGGGTTGACCATTTTCAGTGAAGTTCAAGGAATGATGGGGAGACATACTCTTGAAATTGCAATTAGGTAACATGTGTATCCAGAAAGAAACCAAAACAGAAAAAAGCCATCTATTTAAACTGGAGGCATCTGAGAGTTCTGATTAGCACATTTTCTCCCTCAGGTTCTTTTCACAAGAGCCCAGTGAGTGGACAAGTCTCTCTCCAGTCATTGTTCACAACACTGTCTCTTAATAAAGCAGGTGATGTCTACCAGTGCTACTACACTGGGGCAGGCCTGATTTATCACACACACACACACACACACACACACACACACACACACACACACGCGCGCGCGCTTTCTTCCTGTGAGTCTCTCGAATGTTCCTCTGCCTTTCCGAATGTTGACTGGTGTAACTTTTTCATAGACCAGTGAAGTGAGGGGCACCTAAGAGGACTGTCAGGACCCAGAGCACTCAGCCACATATCCAGGCAGCGTACTCCGCTTATGTGACCTTTCTCCAAAATCACTTCACCGTCCATAGAGCACAACCAAAGAAGCCTCTGGTTTAATGCCGTAAATTCTCCACACCCACTTTTATAGCCACATCAGGAGCAGAAAGTAGATAGATGGGAAACTTCAAGATGGATTTTTGTCACCAGAAATTGCAGAGGTGGTTGAGTTCTGACTATATATGTGTTTTTTATTTGATTTAGTTGCCAACACTCAAAATTTGAGATATTTCTCACAAATATACAGGTGACGGTATTTTAGAACCAAAATTCTTGCACATCAGCAACTCTCTCAGCTGGAACTGAGTGGTACTTGTCACCTTTACAAGAAAAGGACACTCTCCTATTGGTTACACACACACTACACCACACCACACACACACACACCACATACACACACACACCACTTTACACACACACCACATACACACACACACCACACAAACACCACACACCCACACACCACACACACCACACACACACCACACACACACACCACACACACACACACCACACACACATACCACACACACACACACACACCACACACACACCACACACACATACCACACACACACACACACACACACACACACACACACACATACCACACACACACCACATACACACACACACCACACACACACCACACACCTGTGCCCAGCCCCTAAAGCATTCAAGTTTACAGTTTCTGTTTCACACATTAACTTTGGATCTTCTCAATAATCCCCATGCATTTCATTTTTAACGACACGTAACTTGTCACTTTATGGCATATATTTTAAAACTTGTTTCTTTGGCCCTTACATTCTCGTGTGTTTTTATGGCAAAACAGCTTCGCATCTCACACTGATACACAGAGCCTCCACCCATAACTGGTTTCTGTTACTCCATTTACTTGGGTGTCTCCTTTATCTACAGGCTGGTAAAGCTACCTCTGGAAGATGGGTCACTCGTAAACGAAACAGATATGCTTTTCCCCACCTCGCTGCGGAAAGATCTCATTTATGGGCCTATACTGCCACTGTCAGCCATTGCCGGGCTGGTGGGTGAGGAGGCAGAGACGTTCAGGGTAATTTTCTTGCTTGCTCCAAGGTGGTGGTAGTCTTGGAAGTGAGGTCTCGTTTACTTATGAGACAGCTGGGAATGGAGGGCCCTCCTGACTGTTACTGCATTACCTAAGAAGCCAAGACTCCGGATGCCTGAGTCTGGACAATCGGGAAGCCGGTGGCAGGCATCAGGTACCCAGATGCGATCCACGGTTTTGTTGGGAGACTGGGACGCATCCAAGCAGAGCTGCGGGGTGGGAGTTGGCAGGTGTCGGGGATGAAGCGGCGGTGGCGGGGATGGAGATGCAGATGTTAGTGTGGCTCTCACAGGCAGCAGCTGGAGGCAAAGGGAGATGCTGGGGACTAAGCTGAGAAAGCCTGAGGGATGAGAACAGGGATGGAGAAGAGGGCACTGCCAACTTCAGGAGAAGGAGGGGGAGTCTGCAAGAAGGCCCAGCCCTGAGTACAAGTGAATGCAGGGGAGAGGAAAACGTGGTGGGGGTTGAGGCCAAGGGGTGTTGAAATGAGAGAATTTGTCAACAGCTTCACACCCATTCTCCCCCTTGCTTGCTTTTCACACATTTACACAAGCTCCTTCCACATGGTAGACTCTCTGGCAGCGGGACCACCTGGTAACCAAGCTGCAAGGACCTTGTCAGAGGAAGCAGATGAAGAGACAGAGACAGACAGAGAGAGAGAGAGAGAGAGAGAGAGAGAGAGAGAGAGAGAGAGAGAGAGAGAGAGATTAACTCACTACTCAGGGTGATAACTGTGACAGCAGGGCGGTGGGGGATAAGGCAGGGATCGCCGTACAGTCAGCCTCTTTCTTGAGACTTGAAGCACAAGGAGCAGTTTTGGGTCCAGGGACAGCATGTCCAGAGCCCTGGGGTGAGACTGTGGGGCATGTTTGAGAGGCTGCGATGAATGGGGGTAAAAATACTAAATGTGGTTTAGAGTGATGCTCAGGCGGGAGACAGGGCAAGAAAGTCACAGGGCAAGGCATTTGGGATGAAGATGAGGAGCACGAGTCCCCTAGGCCACAGGGTCCTGTTACACCAATGTCCCATGAAGCTAAGCAAAGGATAGAGGGTGGATGTGTGCCCAAGAGAAACGGTACTGCCAAAAGTGAATGGATGGGCGTTAGAAGTAACTCACAGTGAAAAACCAGATGATCATGCAATGTCTGCGGCAGGCAGACAAGAGAAAAGACTCATGTTCATAACATTTTTTCTAACAAATGGCAGTTATTCACTTTTGTAAATTAGGAAGCACGGCTAATTCTTGTCTGGTCTAGATTCCGGGGGGATGCATCACCCACTCTCAGCCACAAGAGGGCAGCAAAAATAAAAAAGGCATCCTATCTGGTTATTTGGTGCCTGAAGCCACCCAATCTCTCTATCTTTCTCTGTCTTTCTCTGTCTCTCTCTCTCTGTTTTCCTCTCTCCTTGTCTCTCCCTCTCTCCCCCTCTCCTCCCTTCACCCTTCCTCTCCCTCCCTTTCTTTCTAGTCCTCTCTCCAGTAAACGTGTAGAGTCCTATTTCATACTTCACACTAAATAACGAGTCCAACCTAAAACATTTAAAATCCAGGCAACTGTCTTTTACCTTTGGAAGATGCTATGAGACATCTCATTTAAACACCTCTGGGTAGTGGCCATGGACAAATGTGAGTCCTGGGGGCAGCCGTGTGCACCCGTCAGCCAGCATATGGGGCCTAATCAGAAGCTCTAGCTGAAGAAGTAAGGTGAAGGGACATAAGACTCCCGCTGCTAGCCTCTGAGAGTGCACATCTGCACCTCCACACATCTGCACACGCGCACACCACACAGAGGGAAAAAGTGAATGCCTAGACCTGGAGTTGCTGTGTTAAACAAGGCTCATAAACAAACTAAATAGCTTCATTTCCTGGGGCCTTCTGCTCTGTGTGTTCTCACCATTTTCTGAAAGTAGAAATTTAATGCTGCAGTGTTAAAACTCTGTCATATAGATGGCACATTACACAGAGTTTAACTTAGAAATCTAATTTCCCAGTAGCTTGCCCTTTCGTTTCACACACACACACACACACACACACACACACACACGGAGTAAAATAGATAAAACATTGATTAGTTATTGTCCAATGAGAAGTACAGGAAAAGGTTATCTCTCAAATGCTTCCATTTCCTTTCTTTAAATGTCATTTCTCTGTTTTTTTTTTCTTCACAAATCCACTTGTATTTATTTACTTTTCATTAGTTTAAATCCAGGAAGGGTACAGCATCACACGGATTCTGTGTCCGACGGCCTTTGCAGGAAGGTGGTTCGGAATTTGGCACGAACCATGCCGCTGTCCCCACGGGCCCGAGTCACTTTTCCCCGGATCACTCTGGCTTTGTTTGGTTTGCCTCCAGGAGTCACTGTGCTGTTTTTTGCTTTATACACATAAGCACATCTCTTGCCCAAGCAGAATTCCGTTTCATCTCGAGCATAAACACCTTCAGTTTTAAGAAGAGCTGTGTGCTCTCTCTGGTTCCAGAGACCTTGCACCTCAGCCTTCCAGACACATTTGCCTTTTAGAAGTCCTGTTCCCAGCAGGCCCCAGGAATCTCCATCTCTGTTTTCTTAAATATTTTGGATTTTTGTTCATTTTTATGTCATGTGTGAGTGTTTTGTCTGCATGTATGCCTGTACCATGTGCATGCCTGGCTCTCAAGGAGGCCAAAAGAGGGTGTCAGATCCCCTGGAACTGGACTTACAGGCACGTGTGAGCTGCCGTGTAGGCGCTGGGAACTGAACCCAGGTCCTCTGGAAGAGCAGCCAGTGCTCTTAACTGCTGAGCTAACTCTCCAGCCCCAAGAATGTCATTTCTTGTGACCTGGGTACTAATGGCAAAGAAATCAATAATGATTTGATCTCTGTAAGAGTCTCAAAAGTTGGCAAGCTGGGGACTTTTACAAGATTACAGACATTCAATAATCCCATTTTCTTTTTTGTAGCTACTACTGGAACGGCACATTGTAGGCCTTTAAATAGGCCCAATACACATTATGCAAGTTATTCGGGGGCAGTAGAAACTTATCCAGTTGTGTGTGGGGAAAATCAAAAGCAGACATTACCTGGGCAGAAACCAAATCCAACGTTTAAGCACAAGGGTCCAGTTTCCTTGTTCCATCAACCTTTAAAAATCATACACACAATTCAGTAAATAAGAATCTATTTGATAAGCTCAAATATTCTTCAACATCTTTGTGTTTTTCCAACTTTTCGTTCAGTGTGAAGTTGGAGTCCGATTTTCCATTTTAGTCTAGAAGTGACCAGAATGTGGCAAGTGTGATCTCAGAGGACTAGGAAAGGAGGCTGAGTTGGCCAATGTTTTTAGACACAATTACAATACAGAACCAAAAGTCATGACATCTACTCATACAATCCATGTGCCCCACATTTATTCTTAAGTAACCAACTACATTATTAAAATAATACAAAATCAAACTTGCAAAAAATGAAAAAGAAAAAAATATATAATTGTAGTTTAACTTTCCACAGCCAGAAAATTCCCAAGTCTTAATCCTCACATGCATTTATACATGGATCCACTGGTATTGGGGTATTGGTGGCATTTGTTTTGGAGAGTTGGGGGTGTCTTTTTTTTTAAGATTTTGCAAGCTGGACACTAGTGTACTTTACCAGCATTGGGGAGACAGAAGCAGGTAGATCAAAAGTTCCAGGCTAGCCTGGGCTACACAGTGAGATCCTATCTCAAAAATAAATAAGTAAATAAAATGTTAAGTACACTTAGCTGTTCCAAATTAGAGTCTTTTCTATGATTTCATCCATCAGATGTCATCAGAGCCACTCCAGAGGGTTTAAGTACCATGCTTCAGTGGATGTCTCCCAGTCAAATCCCACAGAAAAGCCATTAATGGGAGACAGTCTACTCCCATTGGTTGGGGGGGGGATGGTTCCTTTTTTTAAAGCGGGGTTGGGGGAGGTGATTATTCAGGCTTTTATTTTCCAACTATCCAAGTCTGTGAGGACACGAAATAGATCGATCATATAATTCAAGCCACCTCCCCCTTTAAAATGTCACTGTGATGCATCTTTGGTCTGAACACTGCCTTGGTCGTATTTCAAGGTCCACCTGAACAATGGCTCTCTCCACTCTCCTCACTCAACCAATCCCTGCTCCTGTAACCCATAGGCCCGTGTCAGCATCAACTGTCTGCTCTCTGATTCTGCTGTTCCCTGACTCTTCTCTACATGACTGTCCCATTGAGAAGAAACTAGACTGGACGCACTGGCTGCCGTATGACCAACAGCCAGCATTTGTGTGTTGGAATATGTAACATCAATGACCTGTGTCAGTTGAGAATCTGGTAGGACTGCTGCTGTCACTACCATGAATCTACAAACATTTCGTAAACTAAAAGCCATGTGTCATCTATGATCAACAACTGAGTATTTATTAGGAAGGTGGTCAGCACAGCGAGCAGTCCATAATGGAAGATGGCTGTGCGTGTGGTCGCCAGGACTTCCCAAGTATAGCACCTGCCTCCTCTTTACTTCTCTTCACGTTTCTCAGCACATTCTCTACATTCAGCTTTGCAACTTATTTTTTATTCTGTTTCCCTTAATTGGAAGGTAAACTCCATGAGGCAAGGGAATTTTCTCTGTCATTCCCTACCACATGTGGATGCTTGGAAGAGCGTCTGGAAAAGGCCAAATACACAGAACTCTTAAAGCATATAAGCATGCTAGGAATTTGGCCCCTACCTTGTTGACAAAGTTTATGTCAGTGGGTACAAGGATGCCAGAAGAGAAATAAGGGACAATTCTTAGTTGTGTAAAACTATAGGAAGTTCACCATACACACATGTGCACACACATGCACTTGCAGGCATGCACACAAGTGCATGCACGCGCACACTCATACATTTCAATAGTTAAATAGAAAGGAGCGGCATAAGGATGTGGCTCAGTGGCAGAGGGCTTGTTAGCATGGGAGAGCCCCTAGCACTGTCCAAAAAGAAGGGGGGGAGGGAGCGAGAGAGAGGAGGGAAGGAACGAACAAAGGGGGACCTGAGGGGGTAAGGGGGAAAGGAAGAGAAAGAGAAAGAGAGAGGGAAAGATGGAGAGAGGGAGAGAAAAGAGAGGAAGAGAGGGGAAGGAGAGAGGGGGAAATGGAGGCCATATTCTAATATCCTGAATTCAAAATCTGGTGCTTCCGGCAACATTATTTCTGACATGGTTGCCAAAGCCATCTTGAGCTTCAGGGAGGAGAGTCTGTGGTCTGTTCAAGACTTACTAAGAGGAGGCCTTGGGGTCTGGCCCTGCTGACAGGGGACAGTCTCTCCTTGCTGAGCATAGTGCCAAAGGGCATGGCAAAACAGCTAGCACCACCACTGAAGGCTAGCCTGAACAAACATGAATGATCAAGACCCAAATTAGAGGATCCGGAGTCAGGCTGAAGGTCATCTCACTGCCTTTGAAAGCTAGCCAAGCGGAGGCCCCAAGTTGACCTCTGACATTAATGACCCTTGCAAGACCAGAAGACAGGGTGCTAATGACAGTCCTTGAAAGGGGCGTGTCTGTAGCCAACCAAGGTCTGGAGGTGCCAAAGGTGGCCACCAAGAAACAGTCAGTGGGGTGCTCATCAAAACTTTCATCAGAGTCTGTAAAAAGAGAACTCTGAAATCATTGGCAGGACAGCCTTAGTTGTTCATAGTGAAATCAAATATACAGAGAAAAATGGAGAGAAGAGAACTCACTCTGATGTTGAAAATATAGGGCCAGCGTGTGTGTTCAAAATAGCCACTCACTCTGGTTTCTTTTGACAGTTGTGGTGGTGGGTGTCTCTGTGGGTCTTGACCATGATTGCTGTCTTAACACATGAATGCTATTCTCTCCCCAAAGCCGAAAGATGATATATATCCTTTGCTTCACCCAACTATGCATTGCTGGACTCCATCAAGCGACCTGTATGTTGGGTGTGAAGAGGGTCATCTTCTGATGATTAATGCAGAGACCTTGAAGGTGACTGTGCTCCAGAAGGCGGAAGAGATAACACTTCTGGGTAAGAAACTGTTCTGCTTGTCCAGAAGTACAGCTGTGGGGTCAGCCTTACTCGCCCTTCAAGATGGTGTTTTGTGTATCAAGTCTTTCTCTGTCCCCCCAGCCAGATCCCAAATAATGACGTCGAGACTTCTTCTTAGTTAGGAAAGCTTAGCCTATAGCTTAGGCGTGTTCCTAACCAGCTCTTATAAGTTAAATTTACCCATTATATTACTCTATATTCTATCATGTGTCATTACCTCTCTTCCATCTTGCATCTCTTGTTTCCTCTCTGTTTCTCCAAGCTTTTGCATGCCTAGATTCCTCCTCTAACTTTCTCTCTTTCCTTGGAAGTCCCATCTATACCTCCTGCCTAGCTATTGGCCATTCCATTCTTTGTCAAACCAATCACAACCATATATCTTCATGGTGTAAAAATATCCCACAACAGTTTTGGTCCTGGATTTTCTCTTCTTAGAGACATCCTGAGGCCTCTTCAGTTTGGCCCTCTATTACCAAATACTGTGGATACACCTTGCGCCTAACCACTGTTTACCAAGTGTTAATAGTCTCCTAGTACCGCTTTACATGCTCATGTCATGAAATCCTCAGCACACCATAAGAAGATACATCTATGGCTCTACAATACATGAGGTTTGAAAAGCGTCCTCATCTTCATGGGCCAGTAAGATGTCTCAGCAAGTTATGGTGCTTGCCACCAAGTTTAGGTGCTTGCCACCAAGTTTAGGTGCTTGCCACCAAGTTAAGTTGCCTGCTCTGCCAATCTGGGTTTGATCCCCAGAATCCTCATGGATGGATGGAGTTGTCCTCTGACTTCCACATACAAACCGTGGCACACATATCCCACCCCCACCACCACACATGAGCTCAAACCCAACAAACTCACATTCACATAAGCTGTGGGGCTGACAGCAGCACCCAGGGACCAAGGCCTCAGACTCCCAGTTCTGACAGCAGCACCCAGGGACCAAGGCCTCAGACTCCCCAGTTCTGATCTCCAGTTCTACTCAGTCAGCTAATTCTGTCTTTTTCTGTCTCCCACTCCTTTCAAACCCCCTTCCTGTGCTAGCTGTCTCTAAATCTGCCATCCATTCTGAAGATTTAAAACAAACCTCCTTCTCGTGTGGTTTGTTACTTCAAGGACCACCTTATCATCTCTCCCTTACATCCAGTGTCCATTCTTGGTTCCATCAGCTGTGGCCAATGTGCCACAAGAACCCACCCCCACCCAAGTATGGGCTCTGGGGAGCGAAGCTCCCTGGGGCCAGCTACTCAATGTGGTGATCGCAACAGATCACCACAACTCAAGCCTGCACTGTGACTCTCGATCATCCAGCTCACCTCTTCATACCTTGATTTTTTCAATAAATACCATTTTTCTGACATTAATCAACATCCAGCCCAAAACAAACAGCTGGTTACCATCACATTGTTCATATTGAAGACATGTTTAACACCCAGTTCAGGGGCGTGCTGCCCTAATGTCCTGCCTCCTTCCTCTGGTCCTCGCTGCCACATTGATGTCATTTTCCATTGGCCCCAGGATGGGTTTTGCTAACCAGTGTTTCTTCCTGGTGCTTCACAGATCTGCCTCCTGATCATTCTCTCGCCTCTTCTCCTCTCCATATTACCCAGTGTCTGGCTCAGGTATCACTCCCTCTTGCCAATTCTCTACAACTTCAGTGTCCTTCATGGACTCCCTCTCCCATTCTCTGACTCACACTTTCCAGCAAAGCTTTCCCACATGCCCCTCCTCATTGTGACTGTCCCCCCACACACACTAGCCCTGATCCTCTCCATAGAGGATCTGCAGTGTTACCTGGATGCTCTCTAAGAGCAAGCCTCTGCTGGCTCAGTCCAGCATCAGGTTATTCCACTTAAACCTGTTTTAACCTCTCATCATTCTCGTGCTCTTTGGCTGCCTTTTGTAGCTGAATTTGTTAGGGATGTCCATTTCTCTCTGGCCTACTCACTCCCTCTGGACTCTCCCTGGCCCCGCCCCAACCTTCCCGCACATTAGGAGCTCACACTGGAATACCATGGGCTCCACGACTCAACTGGAGCCTCACCCTGGGCTATCACATTGTCCCCAAGCCTCTCTTCTCTCTGGGTCATCAGCTGACTGAGGTCACTGAGAGGCTTGTGTCACTTTTAATTCCACTATAGAATCAAGTGGCCTCTGCAAGTTCTTGCACAGTGAACGATACAGCAGGGCTTCTCATTCTGAATACCTATCACATTTCTAGTGTCTGTTACACGATTAGACTTAATCATGTTGTCTTAAACATTGTTCACAATTTCTTTTCTGTGTATTTTTTTTTACTGTGTATTATAAATGCTTTCAAATATTTATTTATCAACCAGGTGTGGAGGCACAAGAGACTGTAATCCCAGCACTCAAGAGACTGAGGCAGGTGGATTATGAATTTGAAACCAGCCCAAATTACCAAAAAAGGCATACAAACAACCCTTTTTTTTTTTTTAAAAAGCAATACATATTTTTTTTCAAGTGCCACTAACTATAATGTGGAAAGCACCAGTCAAGGGGTAGTAGAGGTTACCTGTATGACAAGTACATGATCACACACTTTCCATCCTCTAGGGACATCAATATTATTAAATACAGGTTGACAAATAAACATAGTCAGGGGACTGAGAGTATACAGACACCCCCAAGTGGGCTGTAGGTCAATCAGAATTGTTTGTTTGCAGATTAATTTAGCCACAGTTCAGGAAGAGTGTCCTCAAAGCAGGTGTCTGTAAGAAGCAGACCCCTAGAGCAGACTGTAAGACTCCAGGGGCACCTGGCTTGCAGAGGGGACGGCTGGATGGTGGGCAGTAACTGAAGGAAAGGCCGGATTTCCCAGGAGCCAGCAACATCAGACATGTTCTGGGCAGCAAACGAACATTTTGATGGATGCTGTCAAACCCCTTAATGGTAATTACCGTGTTTTCCTACATAAACTGCAACACAGTTTTGTTATTTCCTCCCCAAAGACAATATTTTACTAATAACAAGTGTTCCTGAAGAACTTTTCTCCTAATGTGCTTTACTTATTGATATAAATGTACATGACATAAAACGTACAAATCTTAAGTACACAGCCCAATAATAGTAGTTTTGAGTTCGTCGGTCTTTGCCACCAGCCTTTCCCAATCCCTGGCAATGCTTTTCTGAAAACAGAAATGCATTTGCTATATGGTTCTCTAACATGAGTCCACAGATCACTACTCTAGACCTCCAACACAACTTGTTGGACTTCTACAGTGAATCACTCCCACACAGCTCTTACTGTTCATTGTTACTCTTAACTATGTTGTCTAATTTCTCATTTGTTATTTCCCCAAAGATGAAGGCCAGCTTATCAGTCCGTTCACACTGGTGTATCAGAAGGATGGCATGCTCGCTTCTGGAATTGTAATGTATTCTATTTCTCAGAATTCCTTGATTCATGAAAAAGCAGAGTCCCCTTTGTTGCGGCTTATGTTTATGAGCCATATTTTGGCATGCTGGATTCTTTCAGAGTAGCACTTACAATTGTTTCCTTGTTGAATTTTATGATAAAAAATTCACTAGGAAAACTTTCCATTACATGAAAAAAGAGAAGACAGGTAATGAATGATCATGTCTATATTGTTGCCAATAAACGACAGTGGGCTTTAAAAACCTGCTGCTGTCCCCCTCCCACCCAGGGGAGAAACACCCAGTTCTCTGCAGGCCAGACTGTGCCTGTTTCTCCAATAGTAAGGTTTCTCCTTATACAGTGAAAGTATCACATCTCATAGCAGTCAGCAGAAAGTGAACCTGGGTCATGCACCCAAGCACTGTGCTTTTACCTACTAGAACACACAGTCCCAGGAAGTTTGAAATGGGGGCAGATCACGTGTTTCCAAATAGTTGTAATCAGTGTCATCCATGATAAGATTGGCAACAGCAATGGAAATCTCAGGTCTAGTTGAAGCTGCCCTGGGTCCATTGTTAGCTTGGTTACTGCCATGGGTCACCTTGAGGCCAATGAGGCAGTGGCATCAGGATGAAAGGCTTTGTTCCACTGAGCAGAAGCCACCTTGAGCCGCCATGCCTACTTACATTTCCCTTCCTGGAGTTTTTAACAGAAAATTGCTCCTGTTTCCTACATTTAGTTTACATTTGTGGCCTTTAAGACTCTTATCTTCTTCAAGGCCACTGCCCTTGTCCTGATGAGGGATGGAGGATGAGGATGAGCTTGGGGAAAGCAGTTTGCGTGTCTCTCCCACCACCCAAGTCTCAGCCATGTGAAGTCACATCTCTTAAATGTGTTAGTTACAATGAGGTTCAACCTAGAAAATGATGGCTACCTTTCCCCCAAGCCTCTTAACTATTGTAGAAATAACTCACATTCCTCTTAGAATAGAAATCATTCCATTAAGTCTGTTTATCAGCAACTGGTTGACCAGCCATTTTTATTGAAGGCCTGCCACATTCTAGCACTATATCGGGGAATGGAAAATAGGACCTGAAGTAACTAAGAGGCACATTTCTACCTTTGTGTCACACAGGTGTTTAAAAAATGTTCATAGTAAAACACACTTAGGACTCAGTCTAGGAGAGAAAATAGAGCAGGCAGTGGTGGCACACACCTTTAACCCCAGTACTGGGAAGCACACACACCTTTAATCCCAGGAAGTGACGGCTGGGTGCAGAAAGGTATATAAGGTGTGAGGAGACAGGAACTAGTCTTTAGGATGAGGAAAGCTTTTTCAGACTGAGGAGTCCTAGAGGTAAGAGGTGGCTTGTTCCTTTGTCTCTCTGATCTTCAGGCAAATTTTATTAGGGTACACAATATATCACCACAGACGAATGCCCTTTGAAATGAGGAGAATTAACATACACACCATGCAAACTCTGTCTCGTGTGTCCTGCCTTCTGCCTAGTGAAGAGCATGGTTAAATGTGGTCTGAATTAAAGGTGACAGCCCATTCTAGATGTAAACACATATGGTGCTCTCAAACGGAAGGCAGCAGTCCCTGAGTCTGACTTGTCTGATGATGAAAGTGGACCGTGCGTTGGCAAAGACTGACTTTGTGTCTGTCTCAATGTCTTTGGTCTGTAGGATGGCTTGATATACTCGTTCACCGTCAAAGATTCAAAGTACCAAGTGAAGAATTTTCTTGAGGTTGATGGACCAGTGGCACATTTGATCTTTTCCCCTAGTTATAAAATGTTGCTGATTCAAACGGACAAGGTACATTAGATAGTGATTCTGGATGTGGTCTTCAGACACTGTCAGTGTGATGGGGATGAAGAACAGGGTGTGTTGTATAATGAGTCTCTTCTCATCAGAACTCTATTGCAAATGGAAAGTATCATGTGCACAAAGACCTGAATAAAAACCCTAATTAGTCTTTTCTCCCCCACCCCCCATTTGTTTGTTTTTCAAAATAGGGTTTCTCTGTATAGCTTTGGAGCCTGCCCTGGAAATCACTTTGTAGACCAGGCTGGTCTCGAACTCAGAGAGATCCTCCTGCCTCTGCCTCCACAGTGCTGGAATTAAAGGTGTGTGGCCACCACCGCCCGGCCACAATCCTAACTAGTCTTAACAATAAAAACCTGGAGTCAGATATTGAGGGTAAGCGCTTAAAGATCAGAGAAGCAGAGCAGCCAGCCACCAAAGACTTCTACCTCTACGAAATCTCAGACCAAATGGGTGATCCTGTCTCTATGAATCCTCAGACTGAATGGGCCAGATCCTGTCTCCACCTGCCTCAGATTCCTGTTTCCACCTCTCTAGTGCTGGGATTAAAGGTGTGAGTCACCACCAACTGGCTCTGTTTCTCTTTTAGACTGGATCAATCTCATGTAGCCCAGGGTGGCCTTGAACTCCTGATCTTCCTACTTCCTCCTCCCAAGTGCTGGGATTGAAGGTGTATGCCACCACTGCCTGGCCTCTATGATTAACTAGTGGCTAACTCTGCCCTCTGATCTCCAGGCAAGCTTTATTTGTCGGAACACAAACAAAATATCACACAACATAAGATCCAAATAAAAAATAGATGTTGATGGGTCAGTGGTGGCTCATGCCTTTAATCCCAGCACTTAGGAGGCAGAGGCAGGAGGATCTCTCTGAGTTTGAGACCAACCTGGAGGCTGGAGAGATGGCTCAGCAATTAAGAGCACTGGCTACTCTTCTAGAGGACATGGGTTCAATTCCCAGCACCCACATGGCAGCTCACAACTGTCTGTAACTCCAGTTCTAGGAGATCTGACACCTTTACACCAATGCTCATAAAATAAAATTAAATAAATTAAAAAAAAAAAAAAAAAGACCAACCTGGTCTACAGAGCAAGCTCCAGGACAGCCAGGGCTACACAGAGAAACCCTGTCTTGAACCCCTGACCCTGCCACTGACCAAAATATCTGTTTGTTTATGTACACACACCAATAGAGGAAAGAGCAAATTTGATCTAGGGTCCTGCGTGCTCCCCCTAACCCTAGCGTCCTAGCCCCCTCCCCCCCCCCAGCCCCTCCCCCCAGCCCCCCCCCCCCCAGCCCCCTAGCCCCCTCACTACCACCCCCTTGCCTTCCACGTCTCTCGGCTGTCTCTCCTTTGTCGCCCCCGTTTCTTTGCACACGGTCCCCTCTGTCATTTAGTGTCTTCCACTCCTCCCACTTACATTTCTGTCCTATTGGTAACTTTGGAAGAAAGTTACCAACTAGAACATAAAAATGTCCCGAAATATAGATTTGTTGGACTAACTTGGTCACCCATCTTTCTGGATCAGTCACTCCAGTCAGGGGAAGTCTGAGCTCTGATTGGTCAATCAAATCTCTATCTACCCTTGGATGTTGGTTCCAGTCAACTCACCCAAATATGAGTTCTGTATGAAAAGAAGGTTGAAGAATCAGTACGGAGTTTAACAAGTGACTTCAGAGTTATATAGTTAGAAAGATCCCCGATTAATAAAATGACTCTTAAAAGTCAACATTGAACTGATGGCAAAGTTAAATATTTTGGTTTAAATATGGGACATCAAAACAATGCTATTATGTTTTATAAATAAGTGAAAAAAAACTTCAAATATCTGTTAAGAACAAGAAACTATTTTTAAAAGTATCCTAATAGAAAGAGAAAATACAAACAAAACTACACACACACACACACACACACACACACAACAAAGGAAACACTAAATGAACATATCTGGGGGCTGGAGAGATGAGTCATAGTTAAGAGCACTGGTTGAGCACTTGGAACTCCATTCCAAGCATCCACAAAGCAGCTCACAAACACTATGTAACTCAAATCCCAGGGTATTTTACCTTTCTCCTGACCTCCATGAGCACTAGGCAGGCATGTGGCACACAGACATGTATGCAGGCAAAACACCCCACGCACCTAAAAAAAAAAATAAAGGTTAAAAAATTAAATGAACATACCTGACAAAAGACTTGACATAGAAGGTAGATGAATAGATTATTGAGAATGTTGCCTAGACAACAGAATTTAAGAAGGCCCAGAAGAAAGGAGAAGAGATGTCAATTATACAGTGAAAAATAGCATGTCTGATTGAAGTCCTGGGGTGGGGGCAGAGGTAATTCTTCAGGAGGTACTAACATGGCTTTCCAGAGCTAATAAAGAGAGAAGTTCACAGAGTTAAGAGACACGGTAAATCCCAAAGTAGAGACAGAATGATATCCACATTTAACAATTCCCAAGATGACCCATTTGAAAAACAAAGACAAATCTTTTTTAAGAATTAAAAAAAGTAATTTTCTAAAAAGAAAAATTACTTCAAATACATTTTCAGACACTTTAAAACCAAGAGTGCACCACCAGCAGGCTGTTACTAGAAAAAACTCTTAAAATAAATGTACTTCATGAAAAGAAAGAGAAAAAGATCCCAAGTAGAAGGTCAAAAAAAAAAAAAAATCAAAGAAGCAAAACCCAACTATTCACTTTGACAGCACATCTAAAATATCAAGGTCCAGTGAGATAACAGCAAAAGATGAACATGCACCATTCATACACCAACTAGAAGGAATCTGGTGGCACTCTGTTGGCATTAGATGAATAAATCCTCATGGTGAAAGTCATACAGAAGATAAAATCCCTTATTTTCAGATGATAGAATATGAAATTTATTGGAATGTATGAACATGTAACACACACAAGTACCTAACAATATAGCCACAAATATACATAATACATGACGGAATGGCTAGGAAAAACCAAGCAGAAGATTTTTAATAGGCTTCTCTACACATGTGATGGAGTGAACCATGAGTTCTCTACATGTGTGATGGAATGAACAGTGTATTTTTGCCATAGCAGTCTATACAGACAGAGCATTTCTCTCAGCCACTCACAGTCCATGGTGGTTTCTCCTTCTGAGTAAAGGCCCAAAACACCATGCTTTAAATGACCCTTCACAACATCGATTCCATATCCCATCCCTGACCTTATGGCCCACATGCTTGTCTCATGCTGTGTTTATTGATGCATTATGTCATTCACTCATTTAAATGAATAAATAAGATTTCTGTATTTTAAGTATCTCAGGGACCTTGTTTAAGTCTGTGATTTCCCGTCATCTAGTCCCAAACAGTGTGTTGCACACAGCGGCCATTAAACAAGTCTGTGGTGAATTAATGACATGTGCAGTAATTACACAATGTGTTTTCTTTTCTCTGTGTGGATTTTTCAGGGGACTGTTTATATTTACACATTTGGGGAGGAGCCAGCTCTAGATAAAGTCCTAGAAGCCTGTGATGGGAAAGTTCTGGCAATGGACTTTGTCACACCTGGAACCAAACATTTCATGGTAAGAAATGGTCTCCTGGGACACTGCAGGATCAAAGTTGTTATATTTCATGGTTTAAATTCCTAACCGCATGAACTGAGTATCTTTGGACCAACTGTTTGATAGGCAAAGTTTTTCAAAGCCTATATTCAGTGAAAGAGATATTCTGAAGGCCCAATCAAAGAAACTGGATGAATAACATTCCAAAAGTGCAAAAGTCCAAAAGTGTCTTCTGGGACAAGATGGGTTATCTAGTGAATTCTACTAAACATTTAATGCAAAAAAAAAAAAAAAAAATACAATTCTCCACAATCCCATTTAAAAGTTATAAGCAGAGCAAATTCTTCACTCATTCTCCAAGACTTTCCTTTGGCACCCAAGCCAGAGAAAACACCATAAGAAGAATAAATTACGGGTCACTATCTCTCCTGAGCCCAAAGACAAGCATCCTCCATTAAATACTAGCAATGCATAAAAACAATTACATACCTCAGGGTGATTTATGTCAGAACCCTGAAACACTGATTCCACATTAAATAATCAGTTAGCGTACTCCATCACATCATGACTAAGCATCATAGGCTAAAGAAGAAAAATCGTGTCATCTTATCAGTCAGTGAAGCACTCAACAACATCTGTTACTGACTTACAATAAAAATATTTCAAAAATCGATAGAGAGGCTCACTGTAGTAGGTATATCTACAAAATACCTAACTCCTAATCAATATCACACTGGAAGTCTGAGCTCATACAATAAGATTTTTAAAAAGAGTAAAAGGTATACAGACAGGACAGAAATAAAACTGACTCTGTGCTCAGGTGACATGATTGCCACCAAAGAAAGTCACAAACTATCGGCACACACCCCTAGACCTAGGTGATCATAGCAAGGTGCAGGAGAATCAGTTAACACAAAAAGAGAGAAACTGTTTTCATACATACCAAACAATGAGCAATTAAAATCCGAAGTTAGAAACACAATACTGTTTACCTTAGTACAATACAATGAACTAGGACTACATCTAACAAAAGATAGCAGGCTCCATATGAGAAATCCACAAATGACCGTCTTCATCTATGGAGACCTGTCACCCTGACAAGGATAAGAAGCTTCAGTTTTGCTAACATGTCGCTTCTTTCCAAGTTGAGCTACAGACTTGGTATGATTCTTGTCAAAATATCAGTAAGTTATCTTGTAAAAATTGGTTGCTTGTAAAATTTACATAGCAATGCAAAAAAATCGATAAACTACTGAAGGAGGTGTCAGTGCGATACTGAGAAGCAAATACAGTCAGGAGCTGATGCTAGAATAATAAAGACTGGTGTTGGTGAAAGAATAAAATAATAGATAAATGTAATAGAAAACAGAGCCCCCAAGTGAAGCCACGTGAATATAATCAACTGATCTTTTGTTGTTTAAAACTTTATTTTATGAAAGGGTCTTGCTGAGCTGCCCAGGCTGGCCTTGAACTTACAATCTTCATACCTCCACTCCCCAGTTTGCTGGGATTATAAGCAAGTGCCACCACCATGCCTAACATAGTAGCTGACATTTGGCAAAGTAGCAAAGACAATTCAGTAAAAATATTATCATCTTTTCAACAAAGGTGCTGAAACAAGAAATTTCTGTGTGCACATGACCTCCAGTGCACCCACCATGGCAGGTGCATACTCACACACACAAATAAATATAATTAAAATAGTTTGAACCCAGATGCAAAAGTTATACTTTCCAAAAAAATTAAAATCAACTGTAGACAAATGTAAATGCAAAATTATAAAATTATTAAAAGATGATGAAAAATCTGAGTTACCTTGGGCTTGGTGGTAAATGCTTTAACTACAGTACTAAGTACAGTCTACAGAGGGACAAATTGGGAGGTTGCACATGAATGGATGGTCTGCTCTGTGAAGGATCTCTGGAGTAGAAAGCCCCAGGCACACCCTCTGTAGAGGACAGGAAGCCACAGCTGACAAAGGACCAGGGTCTCAGATCTGCAAAGAGCACGTGGGACTCAACAGTATGTGAGAGCACACACTGGTACAGCCACTTTGGAAACCAACATGGCAGTCGATCGACCTCAAGACCCAGCTCTGTCACTCTTGGGCCATATACCCAAGGGACGCTCAACCATACCACAAGGACACTTGCTCAACTATGTTCATGTAGCTTTATTTGTAATAGCCAGAAGCTGGAAACAACCTAGATGTCCCTCAGCCAAGGAATGAATAAAGAAAATGTGGTACATCTACACAATGGAGTATTACTCAGCTGTTTAAAAAAAAAAAAAGCACACCAGGAAATTTGAAGGCAAATGGATGGAACTAGAAAAAATCATCCCAAATGAACTGGGGCAGGTGGGGGTGGGAACGTGAGGAATCAGATTGGGGGGGATGGGGAGAGTGCTGAAAGAGAGACTGGAAAGGGGGCCATTCTAGGGTCAGATAGGAACAGTGCAAGGGAAACCCCCAGGATCTACAAGGATGACCCCATCTAAGACTTCTAACAGTAGGGGATAGGTAGCCTGAACTGGCCATCTCCTGTACCCAGGCAAGACTTCCAATGGAGGGACACCAACCCCCAGCTACCTAACCTTCAGCCTACAATCTGTCCTGCCTACAAGATGTGCCTACAAGATGTGCTGGTGCAGAAATTGTGGGAGTGACCAACCACTGATGGTTCAGCCTAAGACCCATGCCATGATATTGAGCCCACCCCTGACACTGCCTGGCATGCCAGGACCCAGAAGCTGGAAGGCCCAGAAACCTAGGATAGAACAAATACGACTAGAACAAAAAGTCAATGAAATGATTCCTAATAATATTCTGCTATACTCATAGATTGTTACCTGGTCCAGTTGTCATCAGAGAGGCTGTACCCAGCAACTGGTGGAAACAGATGCAGACCCACAGGCAAACATTAGGCAGAGTTTGGGGAATCCTGAAGAGAGGGAAGGAAGGATTGTAGGAGGGGTCAGGAACGTCACAAGAAAACCCACAGGATCAACTAACCTGGGCTCATAGGAGCTCACAGAGACTGAACTGACAACCAGGGAGCCTGCATGGGACTGACCTAGGCACTCTGCATATATGTGACAGTTGTATAGCCTGGTCTTCTTGTGGGACTCCTAACAGTGGGAGCAGGGGCTGTCTCTGACTCTGTTGTCAGCTTTTGGGAAACTATTCCTCATACTGGGTTCCCTTGCCCAGCCTTACTATGAGGGGAGATGCTTAGAGTTACCACAACTTGATAGGCCTTGTTTTGCTGATATCTATGGGAGGCCTGCCCTTTTCTAAATAGAAACAGAGGAGGAGGGGAGTGGGGTGGTGGTGAGGGACTGGGAGGAGAGAGGGGGGAAACTGCAGCCAGGATGAAAAATAAGTAAATATAAATCAATAAAAGAAAGAAAGTGAACAACTTCAATCAGAAATGCACAAAAAAAAGTATGACTAGACTCCACACTAAAGAAGACATATGGATGGAAAATAAGTTATGAAAAGACGCTGCCCATTAGGATGTCTAAAATCTAACATGCCAGCGATGACAAAAGGTTGCTGCAGAGCAGCCAAAGCACTCATTCGTTGCGTATAGGCATGGCCGATTTGGAAGATGGCTTGTCAGTTTCTTTCACCACTAGACAGGTGCCATATGCTCTGGTGGTTACACTTCTTAACCAAATGGGTTGAAAACATAATGCCACCCAAAAATAAGCAGCATTGTTCATAATGGCCCAAACTTGGCAAACCACTGAGGTACCCATCCACCAGTGAATGGAAAGACTGGGGTAGTCATACAATATGCTGTTGCTCAGTAATAAAAAGAAATAAAGCTGTCAAGCCGCCAAAAGACTTGGAAGGGTCATAAATGTATAGTGCTAAGTGAAAGAAGCCAGCGTGGAAAAGCCGACATGCTGAATGAATCTAACGGGACAGTCTGGGAAAAGCAAAGCCACAGAGACAGTAAAAAAGATCAGCAGTTGTCAGGGGTGTGGGGAGGGAGGCAGGAGCAGACAGGAGATTTTTTAAGGTGGAGAAACTGCCTTCTATATATACAGTGCTGGTAAATGCATGTGATTACAAGCTCGTCAAAACTCTCAGAATGAGCAACACAAAGATTGAAGGAGCCCTGATGTAAACTGTAGACGTTAGCCAATAAATCAGTGTGGATGTGTGTGCTGTAGCCCATGTTCCACTCTGATGCAAGCTGTTAACAACAGAGAACTGGAGGTCGGGGAGAGGTCCACTGTACTTGCTGCTCAAACTTCTATACTCCTAAATGTGCTCTAAAAGTAAAAGAATTTTAAAAAACAGTATATAATTTCCTGTTTCGGGGCTTAATCATTATCATTAGGCAATGGTCCCACTGAATTTCCAGGAGATTTTTACTTTAAGTAGATTGTAGGGAAAATATTTATTTTTATTTTTATGTGTGTAGGTGTTTTACCTGCATGTGTTATTGTGCACACATATGTGCCTGGTGCCTGCAAAAGCCAAAAGAGGACATTGGATCCCTTGTAACTGGAGTTACAGAGGGTTGTAAACAGCCATGTGGGTGCTGGGAATCAAGCCTTGGTCCTCAGGAAGAGCAGTCAGTACTCTTAACCACTAGGCCATATTTTCTAGTCCCTTATTTCACTTTTCTTAACTGAGTTATGATAGTTAAATCCTATTAAAGATAACTTATTTTGGGCTGCCTGGGTTCTTATTGCCCTAGACTGGCTGAAGACATCACAGGCCTGCCTGGTGCCACAAGGTGCTGGGCAGGTAGGCACCATTATGATGAGCAAATACATGGTGGAGAAATGGGAGAGAAGGAGAAGCAGACTAGTTGATGTGCTGTGGAAAGAGGCAGAACTGAAGAAGCAAAGGTGGTGAGGAACAGGCTGATGTGGGTGGCCTGCTTGCCTCCTGGGGCCATGGTGACATCTGGGCCCAGGCTGCAGCTGAGGGCCACGTCTAGGTCCGTGGTCCTATGGCAGTCGGGATCTGTATTGCTAACTGCGGCTCCTGTTACCACAGGGAACCGTAGGAACCAAGCATGCTGAAATCCGAGGGCTGTGCTGAGCAGCACCTCCCTTCACTGGCCCTGGGAGAGCTGGTCCTGCCCCTCAGGGGAGAGCTGGCCCCACACTGGAGATGGCCCCACCTCTCACCATGGGTATTGGAGCTGGCCCCAATGGCATGGGCATAGAAGAGCTGGCTGGGCAAAGAAGGCCGGCTCTGTCCCTACCTGAAGGGAGTGGTCCCAGTGGCCCAGACTGGCCAAATCAGCTACCACCGGACCCACATCCAGGACTTTGAGTTGGCCCACCCCAACAACTACCCAATCTATGACCTGCTGGAGTGTGTGAAGGGACAGGTCCTATAGGACCATAGCCACAGGATCTCCATGACTGGGGGTAAGAGCAGGATATCTGAGGGGAGTTTCGGTGAGGGTCCGGTATGGATGGTGTACAAGAAGCCAGAGACCTTGAACCAGACCCATAATTCATTGCAATGAACATTTGCAAGTAAAGCTGAATGGACAGAAGATTATACTGCATAAAGCAGCTCTCAGCGCCACTAAGACAAATGAAGAGGTACTGGAGAGGCAGGAAAGATGGAGGATTGAAGTGGGTTTTTGGGTTGTTTGGTTTGGTTTGTTTTTAATTAATATTTTTTAAAATTTTCTTTTGGGGGATACTACAGGTTAAGGGTAAATATGGAGGGACTAAGAAATAAGCAAGATTGGGGTACATGTTGTGAAATTCCTAAATAATCAATAAAAGCTTATGTTAAGAAGATAACTTGTTTTATTTCTTACATTTTTATTATTTATTGTCTATTTGTTGTATGTACATACATGCCCTCACATAAGGGGGTCAATGGACAATTTGTGGGAGTTGGTTCTCTCCATCCACCACATGGGTCCCTGGATCAAATTCAGGTCATCAGACTTGGTAGCAAGTGTCTTTTCCCACTGAATATATCTTTACTTTGCAGCCCTGGCTGGTGGGGAACTCAGTATATAGGCCAGTTGGCCTCAGACTCACAGAGATCCCCCTTCTTTTGCTTCCCAAGTGCTGAAGATAATTGTTTTAAAGACACAAAAGGAGCTAAGTATGATAGTTTGTGCCTGTAATCCTAGCATGTGGGAAAGGAGACCGGGGGTTGGGGGGGGTGTAGGTGGGGTTTTTTGTTCCACCAACCCGCTCCCAAATAACCACACAGAGACTTAATATTAATTATAAATGATTGACCAGTAGCTTAGGCTTTTTACTAACTAGCTCTTATAACTTAAATCAACCCATTTTTATTAATCTATGTGCTGCCCTGAGGCTTGTTTACCTCATCTACATGCTTCCCATCCTACATCTACATCTCAGGGCATCTCCTCCTGACTCCTGAGACTCTGCCCCTCTTCTCCCCAGCATTCTCTTAGTTTGGTTCTCCCACCTAACCTTATCCTATCTAGCTGTAGGCCAGTCAGCTTCTTTATTAAACCAATCACAGTGACATGTATTCACACAGTGTAAAATAATATTTCACAAGGAGACTGGGAGTTCAAACCTGGCCTGGGTTTTGTATGAAACCTTGTTTCAGGGAGACAAAGAAGGGGAGAGGGAGAAGAAAGCAGGAGGATAGAGAAAAAGGTAACGGCTAACATTTCTTCAGAAAATAAGAATTGAGATTGAGTTTATAAATTATTAATAACCCACACAAACAGTGAAGCTTTTAACTGGCCCCCAGGTTAACACACTAGACCACTAGCATGTGCTGCACAGCAGACTCCAGCCCTCCGCTCACTGTTACGTTTCTTTCTCCTACAGACACTCACAAATTCAGGGGAAGTCAATCTTTTGTGGATAGAGGATGGCACTTGCATAAGCAAGATTCTTCTGGGAACTCAAGTAAGTGTACCTGACAAATCAGTGTTCAAAATATTTATTCCAATTCCACTCGCCTTTCTAGTTCCCATCTCAGGGGTCTGTGGAAATCCTCACTACCGCGTTGTTTCACCCACACAGAGTTTGAGAAGCCCCGATTTAGTCATACTCACCTGGCACAGTGCCAACCTCACACCACAGTGTCAGAGAAGGGAACCAGCCTGAAGGAGGGGGATGAAGACACAGCAGAAGGTCCCCCTCTCTGGAGGCCCCAAAGAGTGTCTTCTAAGGGAGCAATCCCTGTAAGAGGACCAGCAACGCTAATCAACATAAGCTCAGCCCTGGAAATAGGTCACATTCATCCCAAGCCCTAGAAGTTATGGGAGGGGATTTCTCCACGGATATTCAAGACTTTTATAGAAGGAAGCCATCTAGATACCAGCTGGCAAACACCCACGACACATTCCTCAAGATGCCATCACTTCTGCCCAAGTCACAGTACATTTTGCATAAAAATAATGTAAAAAATGTAAAGACCTAATAAATAATAATGGTGCCGATTTTTTCCATTGAATCCTAGAAAGTAGGGAAATTCCAGTCCTTCTCTCCTACAAAATTAAAAATCTCAATTATAAAAGATTTATCTCAATCAATTATATAAGAAATGATACTAAGCATCATGCCATATAATGTTACAAGTTGCAAAAAAAAAAAAATACCTCCTCTCCCAGAAAAGTAATAATAAAAAGTCTTGTCTTAAAAGCCATGAAATATAGAACACTACATAATCTTCTCTGTGACAAAGGCTTGTATGTATCAGTTTCTATGAGAACTTAGAACTAAAGAGACGTTCTATATCCATCTCTGTTTGCGGACAAGAAGCAAGTGGGTAACAATACCCCCAGGAGGCCGTATAACCAGGATTCACCTTGCTCCTCTTGGACAAGGCAGAATACAGTCACTGTCAGGTCTTGCTCAGCCTTCACTGAGCTCCGAGCCAGGCCTGGTACAAGGCTGTGGTCCAGCCTGGTTACATAGCTGTGATCTAGCCTGTGCTTGGGAGACAGGGGTCTTTCCTTATGGTAGATCCCACTGCACTACAGAGAAATGATCACTGTACAGACCCAGTGATGCTGAGGCCAAATATTTCTGCCTCTGCTGTAGCTGTTTCCCTGTGAACACTTTAGGCAGTAGTTCTCAAGGAGCCCAGCCCAGCACCACCATGGCTAGATGCCCATACTGCAGAAGCTTCCCTTGCTATCTGTCGCCCGTGAGAGGACATGAGACTCCCTTGGCCACTGCTGTTTAGAGTACCTCACTGCAGCTGTAGAATGGAGTATTTCAGTGGATAATTTGAGGAGCATCTCTCTCTCTCTCTCTCTCTCTCTCTCTCTCTCTCTCTCTCTCTCTCTCTCTCTCTCTCTCTCGGTCTTATCCTATAAAGGCTTTCAGTTATTATGTAATAAGAGCCCACTGAAGAGAGCCAGGTAGAGGCACATCTACTGGGAGAGGGCACGGTGGCTAAAATGCCTGCTGTAAGGACCAGGATCTCCAGCACCTATGTAAATGCTGTGCAGATGTGATGGGCATCTATACTCCCAGGTGTGGGAGGCAGAAACAGGCCTCAGTGGAGCAAGCTGGCTGGCTGGAATAGCTGGGTCAGCAAGCTCTGGGTTCAAACAAGAGACCCTGCCTCAGTGTATAAGGTGGAGAGCAATCGGGGAAGACGGCCGATGACCATCTTTGGCCTACAACTGCACATACACACACATGTATGTATGTGGACCCTCGCACATGCACACACGTGTATGTGACCTCGCCACGCACACACACATTATGTGACCCTCACACACGCACCACATGTATGTGACCCTCACACATGCACACACATGTATGTGGACCCTCGCACATGCACACACATGTATGTGGACCCTCGCACATGCACACACATGTATGTGGACCCTCGCACATGCACACACATGTATGTGGACCCTCACACATGCACACCCTGCACCACAATGCTCTGTTTGAAAGTCGGAGCCTTGAGTGCTCATCTGGACGCTGTCATCAGCCCAATTTTATTTGTTGTCCTCACAGCAGCTGACAGATCTCCATCTGACTTGCCCTCTTGTTTTCTTTTTCAAACCCCAATAAATATGTCCTTGGGTTTCTACCTGAGTCCAATTCTGCATCCTTTTATATATGAGATGTATAATCCATAAGTGGACACCATGTTTCCCTGTGACGTGAGGAACCCCGTGTTCCCCTGTGACGCGAGGGACCCCATACTTCCCTGTGACGTGAGGAACCCCGTGTTTCCCTGTGACACTACAGCTTAGTTTTCTTAAATCCTCTTTATCCTATTATTCTCGTTTTTAGCATAAAAATACCACATAGATCTTCCTGTGGTCGCTTCTGCACTCTGACCATTTCAGGAATGTTGACTTTCTGAGAAGAAATATGTACCATAACAAGCTTGCAAGGCTTTTCAAAACTTCTAAGCATTTGAGGTGGGGTGGGGGTAGGCAGAGGATGAAATAGAGGGCTTGGAGCATGCTAAGAGCAAGCTCTGCAGCCCTGAGCTACATGCCCAGCCCAGTAGGTGTCTTGTGTATGGAGCACGCCTCATTCTCTGGGGTTTTATCTTAAACAGGCAACAGCTCTAGCATGCTCCCCTTCCTCCTGGTCAGCTGTCGTGGGGACAATGGATGGCTATCTATACTTCCTGGACACCCAGAACGTGGAGTTCCCTCGGGTGATTCACAGGACCTTCCTCTCCGAGTCACCAGTGAAGATCTTGACGTAAGTATCTCCTGTCATCAGGCCTATCAGCTGGGGCTCCAGCAAAGCATGTCTGTTTTTTCAGTTTTACACATTTCATTTATTTTGAACACCCACTCAGTTCAGCATTCAAAAAGTACAAAGGCACACAGAGTAGGAAGTCTCACACACAGCTCCCTCCCAGGAGCAGCCTATAATCTATTTTCAACATCACCTTTCAAAGATGTTTTTATCCACAAATAAACAAAAGACCAGAATTTCTCTTCACTTACATGGTCTTCAAATAATGAGAGAGGCTGGAGTGTGTGCTCTTGTGTGAGGATGCATGAATGAGTGCAAGCATGTTGGCCAGAGTCCAGTCTTAGGTATTTCCTCAGATGCCATCCAACTTGTTTTAAGGGGATGGGTTCTCTCACTGGGCCTGGAACTCACTGATGGGGTTAGACTAGGTGGGTTGGCCAGTGAAGGCCGAAGGTCTTGTCTCCACCTCCCCAGCCCTGAGGTCATGTACAGATGCCACAATGGCTTTGTTTCAGGCAGGTTCTGGGTCTTGAACTCTGGTCCTTATGCTTGAGAGACAGGCACTTTATCAACTGAGCTGTCTCGCCAGCCCCACTGGAGAATGTTCAACATCCATATTAAAGGCCAGCCTCATGCTTCTGTACGACGGCATGGGATTCCATTAGCCACGTTTCATCATTTTTCTCAAACAGTAGTACACTGATGGATGTTTAAATTATTTCAAATCCTTTGAAGCAATATTCTCAAGGAGATTTCTGCTGGTTTCTAACATTATTATAGAAAGTGATGAGTTACGTGATAACGTTTTCATACTTGGTTTTCATTCGCCTCTGTTCCCATTTCCCTTCCCCTTTGCTGCCCTCAAGATTCATTTTCTGCTTCCATGGTTCATTATTTTCTTTTTTCTTCCCTCCTTAAGATCTCTCTTCCCTCTAGTTTTGTCCATTCCTTATGACCTTTCTAGTTCTCTCTGTGTGTCTCTCACTCTCTGTCTCTGTCTCTGTCTCTCTCTCTCTCTCTCTCACACACACACACACACAAACGTGCGCACACACACATGCACACACACTAAAATCTAGACTCTGCATGTGAGATAAAGCGCGTAGTGTTGTCTTTCTGAATCTGGCCTATAGAGTTTACCGTAACAGTTTCCAGTCTCACCCATTTTCTTGAAGAGGTCATGATTTCATTTACAGTTATTTTTTACTCTTTTTCTTTTATTGAAAATAGGTATTTTCATTCAATATATTCTGATTACAGTTTCCCCACCCCCAGTTCCTCTGAGAGCCTCCCTACCTCCCCTCCCATCAGAATTCACCCCATTTCTGACTCTCATTAGAAAAAAAACAGCCATCTAAAGAATAATAATAAAATATGACAGAAACAAATCAGAATAGGACAAAACAAAAAGAAGAAAAAGAGCCAAGGAAAAAAAAACACAAAAAATACATCTAGACAGAGAAACACAGATTCACACACACACACACACACACACACACACACACACACACACACAGTGGAAGCCCATAAAAACACAAACGTGGAAACCATAATATATATAAAAAGTACCTATAATGTAAATAAAATAAAATAATTAAAAAAATAAATGTCCTGTCTAAACATTGAGACAAAGAAACTCCAAAGATGCCACTGAATTCTTTTTGTGTGGGCCATCTACTGAAGGACATGGGGCCTACCCTTAAGAGTGGTTTGTATCCCCAGGGAGACTGTTGGGGAGAGGTAGTTATCCATCTGTGAGTAGTTATCAGTTGGAGATAGCATCTGCAGCTTCTTGGATAGGGAGGGGACACATGTCCACTTCTCTGAGCACTGGGACCCCATTTGGCACAGACCCATGCAGGCCCTGTGCATGCTGCCAGTCTCTGTGAATTCAGATGTGCGATGGTCCCCCTGCATTTAGAAGGCCTTGTTTCCTTGGTGTTCCCTACCCCCCCTGGCTTTGACCATCCTTGCACCTCCTCTTCCATAGGGTTCCTTGAGCCCTAAGGGGGGCAGGGCATTTGTGGAGACATCCCATTTCGGACTAGATGTTCCAAGGTCTCTCACTCTCCACACGCTGTCAAGTTGTAGGTCTCTGTATTTGTTCCCATCTGCCACCGGAGGAAGCTTCTCTGATGGTGACTAGGCAAGACACTGATCTATGAGTATAGCAGGAAGCCATTAGGAGTCATGTTATGGCTGCGTTCCTTTAGCAGAACAGTAGTACTAGGGTTTCCCCTAGGTCTCTGACTTACCCAGCCTCAAGTTTTAGCCAGGGATGGACTGCGTCTCATGGAGTGGGCTGTAAATCCAATCAGAGAGTGGTTGGTGACTTCCACAAGCCTTGTGCCACTGTTGCACTAGCACATCTTGCAGGTGGGTCACCGTTGTAGACTTAAGGGTTTGTAGCTGGTTGGTGTTTACCTTTCTCCCTTGGTAGCAACAAGAGTACCTTCCCATGCTGTGAACGGGGGGAATATGAATAGTCAGTGGGGGTGAAGGCATGGTGCAGGCACCAGCTCGACTTCTCCATGTTCAAGGTGTTGCATAGGTGATGTCTTCAGCAATGGAGCTTTGCTGTCAGTTTGTGGAGAGCAACCAACAGCCTTGGCAATAGCCTGGGTTCTTTGGGGGTTCCCATGGAGTCCCTTTGGCCAACAACTTGATTAGATGCAACCCATTTCCAGTACTGGAAGTTTCATTTGGTGACAAGAGATATCCAGTTGGGGCTCTGTCTCCTCCATTTTTGGTAATTTAGAGTATATATATATATATACATATATATATATATATATATATATTTCTATTGTATTAGATTTTCATATGACCACCCCTAAGTTTTAGCAGTTCTTCCCCATATTTCCTCCCTTTCTTCCCTTTTTCCTCCCTCTCCCTATGAGGTCCTTCTGTTCCAATCTCCCCTTTCATCTATCCATATCTATTCTATTTTCCCCTCCTAAGGAGATCCATCCATCTCTCCTAGTCCCTTACCCAAGACCTAACCTCTGTGGTCATACATATTGTAGCTTACTTATTGACGATTTAACGGTTAACATCCACATGTAAGTGAATACGTACTGTATTTATCTTTCTGGGTCTAGGTTATCTCACTCAAGATCATTTTTTTCTAGCTCCACCCATTTGCCTGTGAATTTCATGGTTTTTGTTTTGTTTTGTTTTGTTTTGTTTTTGTTGTTGTTGTTGTTTTGTTTTTTCATAGCAGATACTGAATTCCCAGGGTCCTGGGGATTTTGCTATGTCTAGCATGGGATATCTGAGGGGAAAAAAAATCTATCTATACTATGTTCTTATGTCTGTTAACTTTATCTCTCTAAGACAAAATTCTATCAATACAGCTATGGCTCTGTCAGGCATTCAGGGAAGGAATAACTCTAGACATACCAAGCTCTTTATCTATTTACTTTGTTTCTCTGGTCTGAATCCTGTCTACATAGTTTTAGTTCCGTCCAGTTCCCTAGCTCATAGTCCTGCTAATGACTAAATTCTCTGTTTCCTCGTTCTCCATTTCCTCTACTCTCTACTCCTGGCACTCAGAAAACTCTATCCGAGATCTGCTTTACCCTCTACAGAACCTCTGTCTTTCTTTCTTTGGCATACCATGCTGTTCTGTCTCTTTCTACAGAAAATGCCTGCCATTTCTTTCCCTGGGCACTCAGGTTCTCTGCCTCCTCAGGAATGTTGTTCCACCTCACACCTTGACATGTAAAAACCTCTTTTGTTCTCAGTCAATTGCTCTGGAGAGCCACTAGGCCTCAAGGTGAGGAGTTGGTCTGAGCTTCATTTGCACAAGAAACAAAACTATTCAGTTTGTCTCCTAGGTTCAGCAGAGGGAGTTAGTAACGTAGAAGTTCAGCAGGTCTGGAAATATTTGGGCAGGCAAGAATTTCATAGTAGAAGACAGCTAGAATATTAAAGGCTGGATAACACCAACTATTCATAATAAATGACTTGCCTCTTGACAGACCCTTGGCCGGTCAAAGTGTTATGCCCAGATTGTGACCCCCCAAAGAGACCACCGTAGACCTTGGATGTCCAGAATGCAACAGCAAGGTTTATTCTGCAGATACAAGTCTAGACAGGGACTCATTTCTACATCCAATACAGTGAGGCAGGGAGGAGTGCCTCTTTCTTGGGGAAGTTAGTTTTTATAGGCAAAACCCATAAAATTTCTTAGAGGGGAGGGGGTTAGTATGGGTCCATCCTTGATTGGTCAAGTTTTTCCCGGGCCTGGACTTTATCTTATTTTATCTTATCTGTTTGCCCTGTCAGGAGTTTTACAACTCATCTCCGGGGTCTGGTCTTGTTATCTCTGGAGAGGGGCATCTCGTGGTTAATTGGTTACCATCAGACATCCTGATTCTGTTCTTTTGTTCCTGGGGCTGGCGCCGCCATCATTTCTGGGGACTTGAAACTGGCCTGTCCTAGATCACAGTCCCAAAGCCGCCACTGGAGACTTTTAGGTACAGGATGCAAAAGTAAGGTGTTTTCTAAGTTTACAAGTCTCCAGGGAGGCTCTTTCAAATCTCTCACTCACAGCAGGGAGGTTGGAAGGAGCTCCCCTTTCTTTGTGAGGCTAGTTCTTAAAGGCACAGACCATATAATTTATTTTAACCCGCCTCCCTTTTTAGTCTTTTGGTCGAATATCCTGACTGTTTTCCAAAGTCCCTGTAGCAGATACAGCCACCTGGGGAAAAGGGGTCTAAGTTCTTATCTACACTTAGGAATCCTGGTTTAAGCTTCTCTTTGTCTGTAGGGGATAGAGTGGGGGGTTTTACTGAGGAATCACAAAAGTATAGCTTTAATACACATCTGAATCTATAATATATTCTTGCAGCCCGAAAGAAGCTGAGTTATATTTCATTGTGTAAATCTACCACATTTTCTTCATCTATCCATCCATCCATTGATGGCCATCTAGGCTGTTTCCAATTTCTGACTATTATGAATAGAGCAGCAGTGAACATGGATGAGCAAGTGTCTCTGTGGTAGGATGAAGTGTCCTTTGCGTATATGCCCAAGGGCCAAGAGTGATATAGCTGAATCTTGAGGTAGATCTATTCCCAGCTTCCTCAGGAACCACCACACAGTTCCCATAGTGGCTGTACAAGTTTGCACTCCCACCAGCAATGGATGAGGGTTCTCCTTACTCTGCTTCCTCACCAGCATGAACTGTCATTTATTTGGTTTTTTTGGCTTTTGGGTTGTTTGTTTGTTTTTGCAAGAGAGGGAATGGTGCAAGAAATGGTTTATTTCATCTTAAAGATTAGAGTCTATGGTGAAGGGAAGTCCAGGCAGGAACCTGGAACCAGAAGCTGAGGCAGAGGCAGTAGAGAAATGCTACTTACTGGCTTGCTCAGTCTGCTTTCTTATACAGCCTTGAGCCATCTGCCCAGGGATAATGCCACCCACAGTGGGTTTGGCTCTCCCACATAAATCATTAGTCAAGAAAATGCCCCCACAGACTTACCTACAGGCCAATCTGATATTTTCATTTTCTTAGTTGAAGTTCTCTCTTTCTAGATGACCCTGGCTTGTGTCAAATTGACCAAGCGGACGAAATCCAACCAACAGAGTTACTTACAGGACTAAGGATGAGGATTACTTATAGGAAGCAGAAATGACTCAAAGACAACTGCATCACCAAAGCCCGCCCAAGAATGGGACAGCTCACAAAAGCTGGAAACCGGGAGCACACTTCACAGCTTGTAGGAAGTTCAACAGGGAGAAAGGGGCCTTTGCAGGGGCCTCAGTTGGTCTGAGCCTCTTCCAGGCAGCTGGACTGGCCTCTTTGTCTTCTATGCACCTCAGCTGGTCTCTTTCCTTCAGGCTACTGGGGTTGGCAGAGCCTCCTGTGGGCAGCTCAGGCGACTGAGCCAATCTCTCAGCAGGACTTACTGCTTGCATGTGCTTTGGAAGGAAGACCAAGTGAACCTGGTCAGTTTCAGGGACTTCTCGAAGCTGTTTTTGAGTTGTTCATTGCCTAAGCCTAAACACATTTTGCTGCAATATAGAAAGTTTCACCCTCCCTTAGAATATCCTGTTTCACCTTCCTGGAAACATCTGATCTAAAATATCCTGTTAATTCATACACTGAACACCCCTTTCTACACCTAGGGTTTTCAGAAGTTTGCCTTCTGGATGGAAGATGTTAATCTCCAGGGAAACTGCTACCCAAGACTGGGTCGTCACATAGTATTTCAACTTTGAGTTTTTTAAGAAACTTATGTACTTATTCTCATACTGGCTACACAAGTGTAGAGCCCCGCCACCAGCAAATGAGGGTTCGTCTTCCCTGTGTCCTTACTTGCATTTGTTTGTTTTCTTGGTGATAACCATACCAATTGGGATGAGGTAGGCCCTCAAAGAAGTTTCCATTGCATTTCCCTGATGTCTAGGAACGGGGAATAGTTTTTCAAACATGTATTTGAAAATGACTCTTTGTAGTCAGGGATCATTCGTGTTTTTATATGAATTTTAAGATTATGTTTTTCTAGTTCTGTGGAGAAAGTCACAGAAATTTTGATGAGGATTGGGTCACATCTGAAGACCACTTTTGGTAATGGAGACATTGTCACAGCGCTAATCCTGCCTATCCATGAACCCAGAAGGTCTTCCATCTTCTATGTCTTCACCTTCTTTCTTCAGTGTGTGTAAAATTTTCATCACAGAGGTCTTCCACTGCCATGGTTAGGTTTATTCTTAGGTATTTTTGTTTTTGATCTGTTGTGAATGGGATATTTTTCTAAGCTTCTTTCACAGCACTTTTTCATAAAAGATACTGGATTTTGAGTGTAGATTTTATATTGTTACCCAGCTGAAAGTGTTACCTCATCAAAGAGTTTTCTGGTAGAGTCCATGGGGTCTTTTAAGTATAGTATCATGTGACTTGCAAATAGGATATTTTGATTTCCTCATTTCCTATATTCATCCCTCTTATTTCATTCTCTTGTCTTATTGTCCTAAGACTTTTGGCATCACATTAAATAGAGTGGAGGGGGTTGGCATCCTTTTTGCTTTCAGGTATTAATAGAAATGCTCTCAATGTTCCCCAAATTTTAGAATTTGGTCTGTGGAGTCTTTATTATACACAGATATGTTCTTTGAATTCCTTGGATTTTTTTTTTTAGGACTTTTATTATGAAGGGACATTGAACTTTGTCAAAGCCTTTTCCGTGTCCATTGAGACAATTAGGTGATTCCTATTATTAAGTCTATTTGTATGTTGTTTTGTATATATTATTTTGCACATGTTGAATGTACCTTGTATCTCTGAGATTAAATCAATTTATTCATGGTGTCTAAACTGTCCCTGCTGACCTCTGTGGCCTCCAGCACAGAGGAAGTCAGAGTGACTTCCCTCTTTGGCCCTTGCTCTTCTGTAACATGTCTTCTTGTATGGGCCGCCTCTTTCCCAGACCTTTTTTTTTTTTAAATTTTTCTTCTCTGATCCATATTGTTTCATTCTTTTCTATTTTGATAAACTTGTAGAAGTGCTTCACTACATTTCTCCCCTTTGTCCATGTGGCAGTTGTAAGGTTCTAAAATGTCACATCCATCACTGGCAAATCTCTGCCAATGCATTCTACCAATTTACCATGAAACATCTGCCTATGTGTTTCCTGAGCGTTTTTGTTTGTTTGTTTGTTTGTTTTTTGGTTTTTCGAGACAGGGTTTCTCTGTGTAGCTTTGCACCTTTCCTGGATCTCGGTCTGTAAACCAGGCTGGCCTCGAACTCACAAAGATCCACCTGCCTCTGCCTCCCGAGTGCTGGGATTAAAGGCGTGCGCCACCACCACCCAGCCTTCCTGAGCGTTTTTTGCTTGGCTGGATGTTTGCTTTTGTTTTGTGTCTGTGTGAGGATTGAGCCCCAGGCCTCCTCTGTGTTAGTCAAGCCCTCTACCACTGAGCTACATCGCCAGCCCTCCTGAGTCTTCTTGATTATGTATTTGTAAGTTAAATTTGGGGTCACATTAGCTCAGAGGGGAATGACTACCTCAACATGTAGATGTAGGTTTTTATAAGGTCAGAGAATATTTTAAAATCACAAACCCTAGGGCTGGGAATGTGGCCTAATGGTAGATGGGCTGCCTTGCATGCACAAGACCCTCAGTTCCATCCCAGCAGCACAAAATAAATGAATATATAAGTAAATGTCACACACTGTAAGAGTGACTTCTTTTCAATCATCCTTCAAGTATAGTTGAAAGTTTTCCTGTGTCCCACCTGGCCCACAAATCTCTCACCCACAGCCCCACAGCCCTTTATAAAATAATCACTCAGAGGCTTATATTAATTATAACTGCTTGGCCGTTAGCTCAGGCTTATTACTGATTAGCTCTTATACTTAAATTAACCCATAAGTCTTATCTATGTTTAGCCACGTGACTGGGTCCCTTTTCTCAGTTCTGCCTTGTCATCTTGCCTCCTCTGTGTCTGGCTGGCGACTCCTGACTCAGCCCTTTCTCTCCCCAGAATTCTCCTTGTCTGCTTATCCTGCCTATACTTCCTGCCTGGCTACTGGCCAATCAGCATTTTATTTATCAACTAATCAGAGCAACTCACATTCACAGCACACAGAACGACATCCCACAGCATGCAAACTCACTTACACCAAGCTGATAAAACAAGCATAATCTGGACATTGGATTTCTTTTCTCCTAGTTACGACCAGCGAGGAATTTTTCTGTTAGTTGGTACAGTGGACGGAAACATCTTTGTCATCGATGCCAAACCCTCAAACTCATTTCAGATTTTTGGATACACTGGTATGCTACAGCATATTTGTTTGTTTTAAACTTAGATCACTTTACACCAAATAATTTAAAGTTAAAAATTTTAATTATAGCAAAACAATTGCATACATCATTATTTTTCTGAAAAATAATACTTTAAATAGAAGTTAAATTCCCATGTTATATTTAGAGAAATTTGGAATATTAGAGTTGTCTGGTATGCATTTGATGTTAAAATGTCTTATATCAACTATTGAATTAATTAGTGAAGTATCTGAACATTTTGATATTATAAAGAGAGAAAAAGCTGGGAATCCAACAGACATCCTCCTCACCTCTCACTGAAACTACAAACAGAGTAGGAAGCAGTGAAGAAAACCAAGGATGTTCCAAGTAGTGAGGGGCCTGCACCATCCCCCAGAAATAGCTAAAGGAAGATGGAGTGGGTGAAAGTTCAGACAAGTGTGAGTAGACAGGCTCAGAAGTCCCCGTGTGTTGCTCAGTCAGCTGGTGTTCCCGAAGAGGCAGGCTGATGGGTCATGGAGGAAATGGATGAGAAAACGGAGTCAGTCTATGGCAAGATTATGTGGTAGGCTTACAGAAAGTGAAAGATAAAGCAGCAACTGTCAAGGCAAGGAAAATAGAAGGAAGGTCCCTAGCTGAAGGTCGGGGCCTCCTGCAGGAAGAAGAGAAGGCATCAAAGAAGACACAAGGAGATGAAAAGCAGTGGTTGGTGGTGTGTTGTCTTAATGGGCTCAAAATCACAGACGGACTCGAGACTGACCCTTGCATCCCATCGAGGCCAGGAAATGAAGAGAGATGATGGAAATAAACAGGAAAAAAGAAAGAGAGAAAGAAAGTAAGATCTAGGAAAAGGTCATTGCAACTGAATTTTCTGAGCTGTTCCCAGTCTTCCTTTTTATGGAAGGTAGAGACAAGTTGTCGAGTGCCTTGCTGGGAGGAAGAAATTGGCTGTGCTGTCTGTGCAGTGTTGGGTGAGAGGTAAACGTGGCATGGCACAGGCTAATGAGCAGGACTTCCCAAGGGTCAAATTCAGAATCAGATGCATTTCCACCTCACATGCAATAATGCCAGGAACACCCGTATGTGAGGCTGCCTAGTGCAGGAGCCCTGCAAGTGGGGGCACAGCTGTTCAAAGAGCCAGGACATGGACACACAGGCTGCAGATGAGAGGAACAAGGATGGCAGACACCGGAAGGCACCCCGGTAGACACAAGCAGGACTAAATCCACCTGGCTGGAAAATGCAATTCAGGTATCTAATCAGAAAAATACCCTATCAGTTCATCACAAATGTCCCATAACTCCTGCTTAAATGTCATTGTAAAAATCAAGTAATAAAATTTGCTACTAGGGAGTGAGTGAAGAATAGTGTCTCTATTTTGACATACAAAAATACAACTTGGTGTGTGTGTGTGTGTGTGTGTGTGTGTGTGTGTGTGTACAAAATATTAAATATTAACAAAAGACCATGTTGAGAACTGGGGAAAAGTAGAATCTCTTATATCTTAATTAGAATAATACAAGAGTCTTCAAACCCAGCCAATGACCCATTCCCTTTCAGAGACGAGCAAAGACATTCTGCAGATATCCACGGTGTCTCTCCCGGTGTCAGACGTGGTGGACGTGCTGGTGCTGTCCTTGCGTCGGGAAGTAGGAAGAAGCAGGCTGGAACTCTTCAGCCTGCCTATCATGTTATCACAAGGTGACGCAAACAAGCAGCCCGCCTCCTTCTGCCCGGCCCAGATGAGTTGCTGTGGTTGTTTCCTAGTTCCTTTTGGGTTGGTGTTCTTCTGGCAAGGAGGTAACGTGGCTGCCCTCTGCCAGTCTTTAAAAATGAAAACTGGACGAGGAGGGCAGGAAAGGGGGCTAAGCAGTGTGAAAGGTGGACTTTCTTCCATGCCTCAGGACTCAGGAATGTTTGTTTGATTTTTATTTTTAATGAGAGAAAAGAAACAAGAACAGCTGCCATGCTATGTTGATCTGTCATTTAGTGATGGCTCCTATTCTGCAGTTTTGAATATTCACAGTTAATTCAGATGCTTTACAGTGGAGTTACCTGGAATTAGAAAACCAGCTCACTGGATTAAAAGGCATGAGGAAACAGATACTCTTTTTATCTCTGATGACAAATTTATCTAGCTAGAAATTTTGCAAATATAGAATTACAGAAAATAAGAAGAAAAACTTCAAAGTACTTTTACTTTTTAATTAAGAATCTTAAAAAAAAAAAAAAAGCCAGGCATGGTGGCCCAGCCTTTAATTCAAGCTCTTTGGAAGCAGGGGAAGGAAGGAGGGCTAACGTCTGTAATCTCAGCACTCAGGAGGCTGAGGCAGGAGAATTGTTGCAAGCTTGAGGCCAATAACACTTTTATCAAAAAAAAAAAAAATCAAGAAAAAAAATCTTGGTATTGTCATGCTTATTTTAATGTTAATCTTTAAGCTAATTTATGAAATGAAAGGCCATGAAATACAGTTTACTGACTATCAGTGTTAAGTATCTCTGGTTGAGGTAAATTATTTTAACATTTTTTTTTAATCACCAAATGGCCTCTCACCTATTAGTCAAATGTTTAACTTTTTTTGGTGCCTGTCCTGGATCTTGCTCTGTAGACCAGGCTGGACTCGAACTCACAGAGATCCGCCTGGCTCTGCCTCCTGAGTGCTGGGATTAAAAGCGTGCGCCACCACCGCCCGGCTGCTTAACTTTTTATTTTGCGTTTCATAACTGTTCCTGCTGATTTCCAGAGTGAGATCTCAGGCTCAGTGAGCTCTGCTCTTCTCCTCCTCTTTAGCTCCTCCTATCTTTTCGGACGAAAGAGGAAGACTGAAGGATGACTTCGTTCACAAGTTCCTGTATGAGGTGGAGCACTTCCTGTCCTCGGCTGTGCTGGGCTTTGAAAGCGACAAGATCTACGGCTTCTGCAGCCAGGTGCCATACATCTGTAGCTATCTGCTTCCCGAAAAGGTACACCAGACTCCAGAGATCCTCTTGGCTGCCTTAGCAGACTAATAATTTCAACCAACAAATGGCTTTGTTACAGTAGCAGCCTCGCCTTCAATCAGATGCACCGGAGTTGCTGGTTAATCCATCCCAAATACAATTGAGTGACCACACGCTTATACCGCAGGCAGCATTCTTGTCAGATAAACATGCAAGTGATAGAGTATTTATTTAGTGCCTTACAAATATCTGGCATTAGATCTCTTCCATAGATGCCAGAGGCTGTAAGGTAGGTCATTTTCAGTGACATTTTATACCCAGGTCCTAAGTGAAATTGCACAAAATAATTCAACTATGTTTCTGTCGTGTTACTTCCTCTCCTCAAACTGCTTCCGTTCTGGGGCACCTCCTGCTGCGCATCCCAGCCCAGCGTCTTGCTTGCTGCCTTTGACCGCTCAGCATCCCCCACTGATGCCTGTCTTCAGATCCCTGGGAAGAGACTCTACCCCATGCTTCTCTAAATTATCTTTACCTTCTCTTCGTTCTTCTCTCTCGGTGTAGCTGGTATTAGACATAGAAATTAAGAAAAAGAAGAGCTGGTTTGTGGTAATGGAAGATTTGAGGAAACTGTTGCGGAAGAAGCAATATTTATGTTAGATTTTGATTTGGGTGTGGAAAAATAACATGTGCACCCTGAGGAAGGTCATGGCTGAAGCGTGGAGAAGGGGATACACGGGACACATAGTGAGGACATTGACAACTTGTATTTTGATTTGTGTGTGATGGTATTTAAAAATGATGGCTGAATACGGAGCCTGCATGGGACCAACCTAGGCCCTCTGCATGTGGGTGACAGTTATGTGGCTTGGTCTGTTTGAGGGGCCCCTGACAGTAGGAACAGGATCCGTCCCTGGCACATGAGCTGGCTTTTTGGAACCTATTCCCTACGGTGGGACACCTCGCTCAGCCTTGATGTGTTGGGGGTTGGGACACGACTTGGTCCTGCCTCAACTTGATATACCATGCTTGGTTGACTTCCATGGGAGGCCTTACTCTTTCTGAGGAGAGGATGGGGAGAGTGTAGAAAGAAGATGGAGTGGGAGGAACAGGGGGAGAGGAAGGAGGGAAAACTGTGGTTGGTATGTAAAATAAATTTTTAAAAAATTTAATAATAAAAAAGTAAAAAATGATGGCTGAAAACAAAGACCCTCAGGGTAGGCTTGGGCCCTTAATGGCAGAATCATGTATGAAGAAGCCATTCCTGGCCTGGGATGTAGATCTGTGGTTAAGAGTACTTGCTTATTATGCCTAGGAGCCTGGGTTCCATCCCAGTATCTAAATAAATAAATAAAATATGCTTTTTGGTCAGCAAAACCAGCTTTTATTTGTAGAGACACATTTTTTTGTATTTGTAGAGACACAAATTTTATTTGTAGAGACACAATTAATTCATGGAATAAACACAGAGTATGCCTACTCTGTCCCATACAGACTTATTTCCAAGGACAGCATTCTCAGACAAGAACCTGGCCACTTATGGCCTGATCTTTGTCATATGTTGTTCTTTGCTTTGATTCACAGGACCACACTGGCGTTTGTATACTTAAGCCACACCAGAAAGTCCAAAGCAAACAGTATGGCTCTGGAATGATCTGTATGTCTTCACATGGATTATGGCTCCTGACCGTAGCTAAATGTGGATTTGTCTTTATCCGAGATATTTTCAGTCTGGTAAATTTTAAAAAGAATATCTAATCAGGGAGGGGTGGTGGTGTTAGAGGTTGCTCAGTGGTTAAGGACATTTGTTGCTCTTGTGGAGGACTCAGGTTCTGTTTCCAGCATCCATTTGGTGGCTTACAACCAGTCCAGAACCCTCTCCTGGCTTCCATGGGCACCAGGCACACCTATGGTGCACATACGTACATGCAGACAAAACACTCACACACATAAAATGAAAATAAATCTTTTAAAGAATCCTATAAAAAAAAAATATGGGGTAGGGGCCAGAGAGATGGCTCCCTGGTTGAGAACTCTTCCAGGGGACCCATGTTTGGTTCCAGCAGCTGGGCTGAGTGGCTCACAACTGCCTGTAACTGTCTCAGGGGTATCCTATGCCCTGGCATCCAGCATCACATACACTCCTGTGCGCATATTCACACACATCCATAATTAAATAGGAATAGTTTCTACAGTGTGGGGCATGCACATGGATCTCAGGCAGGAACAAAACCCTTAGAAGAGGAATCAGAACTTCTTTAAGAAAACTGACCCCCTTTTGTTTTTTTACTCACTGAGCGTATCAGTGATTTTTAATGCAGTCAGCCTGCTGCTCTAAAGGAAGGAGCCCAGCTGCCACACTGAGACCCGCACACACAGGGCATGGGCAGGGCAATGCAGGTGAGCTCCTGCCCAGCTTCCTACCAGCAAGCTGTTCCTCAGAAACTTACTGAGGGGCTCTGAACTCCCAGTGCTCTGTGGTGAAGTTAGGGAACCTGCTCCCTGCCTGCTAAAGGCTCACGGGAAGGAAACTGCTTTGAAAATGATGTGTTTGGCGGGGATGCTCCTCTGGCCTGGAGGGCCTTGGCTTATTGTTGCCATCCTCCTCAACTCTTCAAAGATGCTGGAAGAGCAGAAGGCAGCAGGGAGACCCTTGTTGAGTCCGCCAACACTAGCATCTGATTTCCACTACCCGCAGACTCTGAGAAACTGAGAATGGTTGCTCTTCCCTAGAAGGTCAAGCATGCTTTCTAGGCTGGCGACTACATTGTACAGTCTGCCTTTGTGATTTAATTTGCTCAATGATTCTTACCCAGTTTTCCATCCCTCTCCTCCACACACTGGAAATATAACTACCCATGCAACAGCACTCTCCCACACGTCCACAGATACCTGTGTCCCTGGTTGGGCACATGGCAATTTCTTTACTTCTCCTTTAGAAGGAAGCAAATGTGGACAAACTCAATACTGTTCTATGGGAGAATCATGACTCTGTTAGGGACTGGGTTTCTTCTCTTCTTGGTGTGTGAGATATGTGAATGTTGATGTTCACTGTGGGGTGCAGGCCTGCACAGGCCACCGTGGGGTAGAAAGGTCAGAGCACAAGCTTCCCTTGAGGAGACGGCCTTCACTTTGTTCTTCACTGCTGTCAAAGCCCTGCTAGCTAACCCACAAGCTTCGGGAGTTTTCATGGGCATGTGCTGAGAAACGGATGCCTGCGTTGCTTCCTCTGGTCTTTATGTGGGTTCAGGGGATTCGAACTTGGGCTGCGAAGCTTGCCCTGCAAGCGCTTTACACCCTGAGCCGTCTCTGCAGGCCTAGAGGTTCCTTTTAAGTGAATGATTCACAAACTCTGCTGCACCGTCTGAAGCTGGTGCAGCTGACGGTGGTACAACATGGCGAGGCAAAGCCCCTCACAGATGGAGTTACTCATGGAGGCGTGGCCGCTAAAGCAAGAAAAAAACCCTAAGTTTCATGCACAGAAGACTAGGTAAATAAATGACTTAGGGTACAAAATCAATACACAGGTAAAACATGGACTACCAGGCAGGCTTGAGACAGAATAGGGAGAGTCTTGTGTAACAATACGGAAAAATTCCCAAGAAATGTTGATTGTTAAATACAAAAGCAAGGTACCTAATATATATGTATATATTTTTCTATAATTTGTGTGAAAAAAAACTCATGTTTTCATACACTTTTTTCTGAAAGGCTCTTGGTGGTATTGTATTCATAGCTTTTGAGGAAAATGCTGGGCGTGGAGTCAGAAGAGCTTCTGTGCCAGCCTCCCTGATAGTTTTTTACTTTAATCTATTTGGATGTATTGTCAGTTCAAAAAGGAACATCGAAAGATGTCAGGCCTGAGTACCAGAACAGCATCCATTGGCTTTTACTAAAAGAGCTTAACCTGTTGTCCTGTGTAGGACTCGTAATCAGCAATGTATGTGTTTGGATGACTTAATTGGTTTAATTAGCACACCCCAGGGCATGTTCTCTTCCTTCTGTGAGTTTCTCATCACCTTTTCCCATCACACTCAGCCGCTTTAAACAACACAGATCCTGCCTGATTCATGATTCATGAATCCTGCCTAATTTTGCTCACTTAAGGTCCCTCCCCAACTCCATAGCCCTCAGCGCGTACACTGGCAGAGTGTCTGACCGCCTGCTGCAAGCCACTGGTTCTGATCCCAGTCTTCCACATCACACAAAGTATTGGAAAAATAAATTAATATTGGCTTCAACTAGAGGTTTTAAGTGCTGTGTATTATCAAGAACTACCTCTGTAGCAACTAAAATGTCATTGGAAGTACAAAAAAAAAATTGCCCATAAGCAAAAGTATATGTGACCATGTTAGAAAAAAAAATGCTGGAGAATTGCATTTATCATTTCTCCATTTTATTCCTAAAACCATTGAGGAAGTATTTGCTCGGTGTCGAAGTCATTCTCATCAGGGGCATGGTATTCAGTGCATCAGAATGTCAATGGATGGACAACACATCCTGGTGAATGGGAGAGATGACGGCACCCTTGTCTACCTCAAATGGAAGTATGTATGGCACACAGTAAGCAATGTTACATGGTATAGTGTTTTAAATTCAGAAGGCCAGTATCTCAAGAAACAGACGGTTAGATGCAGAGATCTCAGAGGAGAGGGCACACCGTGCTTGCTGTAGGAGCCATGTAGAAAGCCCCAGGGTGGTTAAAGATGCTGAGGAAGAAACATGGCCAGAGCTCTCATTTCCAAAAGAAGGATCTAGAAGGATAGACTGAGCTGGGATGGGTAAGATCATCAAATTCTGTGCATAGGGGTAACTTCTTGTTGTAGGAACTTGACCCTGAGGCTCTTAGTAGCTGAGAAACAATTGTCCTAGGTGTGAGAACTCCCCTCCCCAAGGAGTTGTCCAGAGTAAAGAGAAACTTGCATCTTTTTAAATAACTCATAACATGCCCTTTACAGTCGATGAATAAACAGTGTCTTGGGCAGCAGCAAACAAGTGTAGGAGCTCTGTTTAGAAAAGGAAGACCATCTGAACTCCACACTAAACAAAGTCCTGAACCTTGGTCCAGGACTTGCAAGCCTTGTGACCCAGAGGCATTCGATGATTCCTCTAAGTCAGTGGTTCTCAACCCCTGGGTCATACCAGATATCCCGCACATCGATTATCTACATTATGATTCATAACAGTAACAAAATTACAGTTATGAAGTAACGACAAAATAATTTTGTGGTTGGAAGTCATCACAATGTAAAGAACTATATTAAAGTCTCACAGCATTAGCAAGGTTGAGACTCACAGTGTTGCTCAAGGTTGGTAGTCTGCAGCTTCTGTGAACTTGTTGGAAATCCGTATATGGGTACCACCCCCTCTGCCAGCCTCAGAGTGTCACATCCGTCCTAGTTGGCCTTTCTGTTGCCCTGATAAATGCCACGACCAGAAGAAACTTGGGGATGAGAAGGTTTATTTCAGCTTACAGGTTAGTAGTGTGACATTGGGGGAAGCCAAGGCAGAAGCTCAAGGTAGGAGCTTGAAGTAGAAACCTCAGAACTACACTGCTTGCTGGATAGAGTTACATAAGCTCCCCTGGCTTGTTTATACAGCACAGACCCACCTACTAAGGGATGGTGTAGTTCACTGTGTGCTGGGCCCTGTTACATCAGCAATCGAGATAATGTCCAGGAGACGTGATCCCAGGCCAGGTTAATGGAGGCAGTTCAACTGATGGCCCCTTTTCCCAGGTGACAATAAAAACCAACCAGCAGAGTAAAGAGGCCCAGGAATGTGTTTTCCCAAGCCCTCCCCGTTATATTAGCATGAAGGTTGAGATGCCCTGGTGTGTGGCGTGGAAATAACCTTTTGGGGTGGGCTGTGAGGGATAGATCCAATAATGAGATCACGTATATGTTGAAGCCTGGTGCATTCTGGGGGCTCAGGTACAGCTGTGGTTCTTCTGTGCGGCTCTTCCATTTTTGGGTGAGGGTACAGGACAACATAAGGAGAGACCACCCAAGAAGGGTTAGGAGCCTGTGTCCTTAGAAGTCCATGAAGGGTCCTCTTCTGAGAAAAAGGGGCCCAGTGGGTAGAGGGCACCGTGGAGAACTCCCCATGTTTCTTTGTGTAGTCTTCTGGAAATAACACTGCTAAATGTGATTATTTTAAGCAGATTTTATGGTTATGTTCTCTCTCTCTCTCTCTCTCTCTCTCTCTCTCTCTCTCTCTCTCTCTCTCTCTCTCTCTCTCTCTACTTAGGCGGCTTGGACCAAACTTAGCAAGTGATATCTTGGAATACTACCAGCAACTAACAGCCACTTTGAACAACACAATGGAAAGAGAGAATGAATATTTAGCTGCATCAGGAGGACTTTCCAAACATGTGGAGCAAGAAGAGGAGGAGCCAGCTGAATCCAGTGTAGCTAGCTTGCTTTCTCCCTCTATAAATAACACGGGGGTTTTCAGTTCAGAGTTTTCTTTAAGCACTTATTTAATGCTATTTCTTCGTACCCAGATGTTCAGTGATTTTTCAACTAGAGTATAAGCTACATCTGATAGAAAATTCAGCTTTTCTTAAAATGATCACAAATATTATATCTCAAATTTCGCTTAGACTGTAAGATCTGTGTTTGCTTAAAAAAAAAAGTTTTTTTTTTTGTTTGTTTTTTTTTTTTTTTTTTTTTTTTTAACCAACATTGGTGTCTGGGCAGAGCAGTACTTGTGCCTTTGTCATAGTCATGGCTTAGAAAGTGGCTAGAAAACAGTGTTTGTTCGCTTCTTCAACAAATGCTTTTTAAAATAAAATCAAAATCACTTTATCATCTAGCGAGCTTGAGGAAATCACTGCCATAGCTGTCTGCGCTCACACTCTGTACACCTCGCTGGCTTTCACAGTTAGATGGGCGTTCAGAAGCAATGACGCTTTGCTTAGGGTGTTTTTTACACTTTCACTGCCAATTATGGGCTGGTTGGTTTTTGTTTGTTTTGTTTTTGTTTTTATTTCTAAGACAAAGTCTTATTATATAGCATTGGCTGGCATGGAACTCACTTATATTGCAGGCTAGCCTCAAACTCAGAGATCGACTTGCCTCTGCCTATTATATTTTTAAATATGGATCCACAAAAGGAGAATTATCACAACTGAGTAGAAAGTGGTTCAACAAATAACTCTTGGGTACCTACAAAGTGTTAGTCTAAGACAGACACAACCATGATGGAGAAGAAAATTTTTTTTTTCTGATGTTCCATTCCAATGGGGCTGCTGGTGCTCAGAGATACAGTTACATAAGCAAACAGCTGATTAGTGACCAAGTGCTATCCATGAGAGAAGAATGGTCCATACAGCAGTGTTTGCTGGACTAGCCTCTCCATACAATCAGACATAAAGAGGGCGCCCCCTTGCGAAGAGGAGGGGCCAGAGAACTCATGACAAAGGGACAAGGACTTGGTATGTGATGTGCGGGACCAGCCAAACCTAACACAGAGGCTTACTGGTTATGAATGCTCAGCCCAGCACAGACACGTTTCTTGCTAGCTCTTTTAACTTAAATGAACCTGTTTCTCTTTATCTATTTTTTGCCTTGGAACTTTTTAACCTTTCTTCCTTCTGTATATCTTTCCTGCTATTTCTCTGTCTGCCTGTCTGGTAGCTGCCTGGCTTCTGGCCACAGGCATGTCCCCTTCTTCCTCCCCATTCCCTTCTCTCTTTTTCTTGATCTCTCATTTCTCCTATTTATTCTCCATGCCGGCCAGCCCCCTCCTCCACCTATCCTTTCTCCTGCCTATCTATTGACGGTTCAGCTTTTTATTAGACCAATCAGGTGCCTTAGGCAGTCAAGGTGAAACAAATGCAACCCATCTTTACATAGTTAAACAAATACAGCACAAACAAGTGTAACATAACGTTACATTGTTAAACAAATGCAGCATAAACAAATGTAACACCCCTTTACACAGTTAAATATTCCACAGCAGAAACAAATGTAACACATCTTTACATAGTTGAAGTAATTTCCACAGCAATAAGTCTTTAGAACATCTTTATTTCCATGGTGGCAGAGGTGTGAGGATTAAAGACTTTGTCTAGGCAGGCACATGTCTAGAGTTATTTTTAAATGAGACAAGTGCAAAGGGATTCAGTGAAGTAGGGTGAGAAAAGAATTGGATGGTTTTTAAGAACTATCTGTGTGCTTCTAATCTCTCAGAAAAAGTTGAGCTTGGATTCATCACAAGAGGAATTAGGCATCAATCCTAAGAAGGAAATTTCCTGGATCCAACAAAAAAGGGAAGAGGTATGTATGTATGTATGTATGTATGTATGTATGTATGTATGTATGTATTTGTTTACTTGTTTATTTGAGACAGGGTTTCTGTGTGGCCCTGGCTGTCCTGGAAACCACTTTGTAGACCAGGCTTGGCCTCAGACTCACAGAGATCCACCTGCCTCTGCCTCCTGAGTGCTGGGACTAAAGGTGTGCACTACCATGCCCAGCCTATGGAAAGGTATTTATAAAGCATGAGATGGGTTTGAATTAACACTCTGCGATGTGCCAACTGTATTCTGTTTCTATGGAAACCTAGGGGAAAGTTGGAATGTTATGTGAGACACTCCTTGTGGTGCATTGCGTTGTACAAATGACTTTCCTAAAAGCAAATACACATCTAAGCCACAGCGAGTTCCAGGACGGCCAGGGCTACACAGAGAAACCCTGTCTCGAAAAAACAACAAGAAAAAATATGTATATACTTGACCTGAAATCCAACAAAAGTATCCAGGAAAGCCAAAGCTAAGAAGAACCCATGAAACTCCAGTTTTGTGTTTTGAGGAATGTTGTCTTAAAGGGGTGGATGGGACCAGAAAGGCTGCGGTGGCTGAGGACATCACAAACAGCAGGCTGAAGGCAGTGTCTGGATCCAGTCTCACCCAAGTTCAGGTCGAAGAACACGCTAGCCTGGTTTTCCTTTGTCAGTTATTCACTATTTGATTTCCTCTACTTACTTCAGATTTGTATGACTGACACCAGTTTGAAGTTGATTCAGTGGTCATTTACAAATACCATTAGATGTAAGCAAGGGATCGCAGGAATGTGACTTCAGAGTTTGTTTGTCTTCTGTTTTTCTTCAATGCATATTCATGTGTTGGCTCGTGTGCATATGTGCATGCATGTGAAACTCAAAGTTGATGTCAGAAATATTCTCCATCACTCTTCCACTTCCTCACTGAAGCAGGGTCTCAATCAAACTTGGAGTTTACCAATATGGTTAGTGTTGCTATCTAGCTTGCTCTGGGACTCTGCCTTCTGAGGCTGGAATTATAGGTGGGCTGCCAGACCCATCCGGCATTTATGTGTGTTCTGGGGGATCCAAACTTTGGTTCTCACAATTGTGCGGCAAGTCTTTACTGGCTGAGCCATGCCTCCCCTGCCCCATGTATTTTAGATTGTAGTCTTTGCAAATGTTCTATTTCAGTTTTAAAGAAGTGCTACCTATGCATGTATGTATCAAAGTAACTCGTCATCTCTCCCCGTCATCCTCTCTTGCCTTATTAAGTGAAGTGCTTGCTCCATTTCAGGCCATCAAAAACGAGGTCAAAATGTTTTCACAGAAGAGAAAAGAGATCAAAAGAGGGATCAAGGAGCTTTCTAGAACTGTAAGTGCCATAGTTGCATGTACTGAAATGCATCAGCCTTCCATCAAATACTACATATGGCTGCATGCACTGAAGTGCATCAGCCTTCCATCAAAGTTACATATGGCTGCATGCACTGAAGTGCATCAGCCTTCCATCAAAGTTACATATGGCTGCATGCACTGAAGTGCATCAGCCTTCTATCAAAGTTGCATATGGTTGCATGCACTGAAGTGCATCAGCCTTCCATCAAAAATTACATTTTCATCTTACTTGGTTTCACACGATATGAGGATCTAAACTCCTGAGGTTTCCAGGGTGTTCTAACAGGATCAAAACTCAGCTATATCACAATCTAATGTTAAACAGTGGGGTCCTGTGGAGGCCCCCAGAGGTTTCCTAGTGAGATCTGAGCTTGCTTCACACAGCAGGGCTGCATTAGAGAATTGTTTGACCATGTGTATGGTTACTAGGTGACTTCACACTTCTTTCTCAAAACATATTTTGTGGACATCTGCTTTGCTATTTGAATTTTAAGACCCGTTTGTGACTGTCTTGGTTACTTTTCTGTTGCTATGATAAAATACCCTGACAAAGCAGCTGAAGGTCGGGAGGGCTTATTTGAGCTCACAGTTCAAGGTGCTTGGTGGGGAAGCTGAGGAGGAAGGAGCTTGAAGCTGCTGGTCACATGATGTCTGCACTCAGGAAGATGAGAACAACGGATGCTTGCTTAATTCCTCTATTTATGTCCACAATAAAAAGAATTCCCACTTAATCTGGGGACCAGGCAGTTTACTTTTTTGGTGTTTTGTTTTGTTTTGTTTTTGTTTAGAAGCCCATGTGTTACTTCAACAAGCTTTATCCATTTAGATCCTTTAATAAATAAACAATTAAGTTTCCCAATTTTTCCTTTTGATTTGGTTCAGGACCCAAGCCCAGAGAAGAGCCACTGACTTTCACAGAGACTCTTCCTACCTCAATTAACCTAACCAATGTAATTCTCTATAGCCATTTCCCGAAGCAAAGAACCTCCTGACCTGTTTGACCAGAGACTTGTCTCCTCAGTGAATCTGCTCCACCACAGTGACAAATCATTGTTGTTGTTATTAGATGAATGAATTTCTAAGTATCAAACCTAAAACTTTAATAACCACAATACGCCTAGAATCAAATTCTTTATTCCATAGTATGTTTAGAGAAATACAACGCTTTTTTATTGTTCAACTCTTTACCTGCCAACACCCTTTCTTATTTCAAACTTCAGATTATGAGTATGATGGAAGAAAATGAAAAGGTGGAACCGATCGCAAAATTAGAGCAGCAGGAATTCTGCCTGGACCTCGAGGAGCTAGAAAGACTTCACGATGAAAGCGAGGAAGAGGTAGCAAAGGTAGGAAGGTGCCTCCCTGAAGCCCCAAAATGACATGAAACACATAAAATGATGTCGAGAAAGGCTCTTCCCGTGTTAGCTTCCCCAAACTGGATTTAGCTCTCCTGAAGAGAATGACTAACAGCTGGCGGCATAAACCCGCCTAGTTATCATCACACTTGGGAGCAAAATATGAGTCCATGGGAGAAGAGGTGGGACCCTGAGTTGGGGGTCTCAGTGACCTTAGGGCTCTAGTCAGCCCCAGCCACTGGGGTCCCCAGTAGAGGAAGACACAAAGCCCGGTCACCATCCCGGACACTGAATCTGAAGGAGTTGATGGAAGAGCTTCAGCAGGTGGGTAGAGGCTAGAAGACAACTGGTGTGTCAAGGACAACTGTGTCAGCCGTTGACTCGGTGGATCAGAACTAAAAAAGAAATGAAATGCAAATCAAAGTCATTTGCTTAGAAAACAAAATAAATAAAAAAAGAATGTGAAAAAAGTAATCTGAGAGATTATTCTTAACTGGTTTGTAAATAATCCTGCCACCAAAGTGAAACGCCAGGAAGTGGTTAGAGAGGAGCCTAAGGAACAAGGACTGCTGCGATTCACACACACACACTGACACACACACACACACACACACACACACACACACACACGCCTTTGAGCAGTCTGACATAGGGACACTTAATTGCTTATCTATTCAGAAATATCAGCAGATAAAGCCAACTGAAGTTACACATATGCTTATAAGTTTTTAAAATAAATAATCTAGTTCCCTAGATAAGTGGGTGTTCTTTTTATTGTAAACACATAAATAATAGAGGAATTAAGTAAACACTTCCAGACACGGGCCACGAACTGGCCCTTCGATATGTCTTGACCAGAATGAAGCATTGCATATCCTCCTACATCACATACAAGTATGGATTCCAGTCTTCTTTTGATTAAACAGGAAGACGGGACTGGGAAGACTTAAAAACAAACAAAATTGGGTGTAGCTGCCTGTCCCTGTAATCCTAGCACTGGGAAGGCTGGGGTAGGAAGTCCCTGAAACGCAACAGACCAGCAACCTAGTTTACCTGGAGAGCCCCAGGACAGTGAGCAATCCTGTCTCAAAAGACAAGGTGTCCTGAGAAGCGACACCTGAGCTTGTCCTTTAGCATGTGCATACACACGCATGTGCATGTTTCTACACGTGCACTTAACTTCCCCCAGGTCTGTCTAGACCAGTCATCCTGCTTTCATTACCCCCAGGAGGTCTGTCCACACAACCCTTTTGGTTCATGGATGCGATCTGGCCACCCTTACAGGCATTTGTGTTGACACGTCAGTCTTCAAGGCAGGGAATCTAAGCCTTGATCCAAGCCTTAGGAAGCATTCTCAAACTAAGTCTGTGTGAGTCAGAAGTTCACCACAGCGCAGGGCAGCTGAAGGTGTGGGGGAAATCCTATAAAAAACGCTCCCACTAAGTGGACAGCTCTGGCTAGTGAGTGAGCTGATGATAGCATATTTTTTCCCTAAGGGGCTATATTTTCACTTGTATCTTTTCCCTTTCTCCAAGATAAGAAAAGAAGTGGAGATGCATAACTTAGCCAAGAGCTACTTAACTGAGCTCATCAGGGAAGAGTGCTGGAATTCCATGGCTGTGAAGGGCCGAGCCCTAAAGGTAACAAATAGATGTACAACCCCAGGCATAGAATCCCCACCGATGAGGATTTTCATTTAAAAAGAAAGGGAGAGAGAGAGAGAGAGAGAGAGAGAGAGAGAGAGAGAGAGAGAGAGAGAGAGAAAGAAAGAAAGAAAGAAAGAAAGAAAGAAAGAAAGAAAGAAGAGAGAGAGAGAGAAAGAAAGAAGAACATTTATCACGTAACTTTTTTAAAAAGTAAAGAAAATCCACACAACAGAGCATCCAGAGCAGGCCTTGTTACCCCACACCCACACCCTACACCCCCACCGCCCTGAATTCCACAGACATGTGGCTTTCCTTTAAGTCATCCATCCCTCTGCTCAGTCTCACATGCTTCAAAGACAGTGCATTTCCAGGTTACTCTTAGAGCCTTTTCCTCTGTCCTCTGTGATGCTCCGCACGTATCCTCCTCTTAGTGCCTTCCACCACAAAAGGCTGTCTAACTCAAGTTCCACGTAGGTTAAAAGGAGACAAAACACCGCTCACATTTCTACCTCCCTTACCTTCCTGTGCTGTAACCAGCCACTCCTCTACCTCTTCGTGTAGGGTACACATAGGGTAATCAGACATCTCCGTCTATGCTTAGGTCCTTAAATGGCTACTAACAGCACCACTTCCCTCCTTCAAATAGGCCTTTCCCTACCCATCCCCATTTGGGTGACCATGTTTACAGCCGCTGTGCATCCCTGTGATTGGGTAGCACACGTGGCGCCTGTGGAGGTGGACGATGCTTTGTTGACAAGGCTGTCATATGTACTGATGGGTGTTTGCACCCTCCTTGGCCTCTATCTGCTAACAGGGACATCTTTATACTACCATAGCAGCAATAGAAAAAGTCTCAAGACACTCCCAAAATTTCCAGGAGAGAAGGGGGATGTGGAGAAAGTTGTTGAGAATCACCGTCCTAGAAAGAATCCCTTCAGAAAAGCATGCTGTCTTGTGAAAGGTTATGGCCGTTAGAACAGCATCACATGGCTTTGTTTTAAGGGTTTCCAGGGTCAATTTCACTTATTGTGTAATAACCTCTGGATTGATTTGGATGGGAGGGAACGGCCCCTAGGCTTCCCTGATGCCCACAAGTATCGTAGAAAATGAACCTGTCTCATCTCCATCTCCACCCAAGTGCTTTCATATCCCCTATGTGGTTGAGAACTTCCCCATGAAGGAGCGCACAGAAGAAGAGCTGCAGCAGTTGAAGAGAGTTGTGCAGCAAAAGAAGACTGAGGCGGAGTGTCTTAAGGTACCACTTTAACCGCATGTGTGTACTTATGTATATGATGTCATTTATTAAGGGTCCCTGTGCTGGCTAGTTTTACATCAACTTGACTCAAGCTGGAGTCTTCGGAATTGAAGGAACCTCAATTGAGAAAATGCCTCCATAAGATCGGGCTGTAGAACATTTTCTTAATTAGTGATGGATGTGGGAGAGCTCAGCCCATTGTGGGTGGTGCCTTCCCTGGGCTGGTGGCCTGAGGTTCCATAATAAAGCAAGCTGAGCACACTAGTAAGCAGCACCCCTCGGTGGCCTCTGCATCAGCTCCTCCCTCCATGTTCTTTCCTTACTTTCTTCAGTAATTGAGCAGTGATGTGGAAGTGTAAGCCAAATAAACTCTTTCCTCCCCAAGATGCTTTTGTCATGGTGTTTGATCATGGCAACAGAAACCCTCACTAGGATAGTCCCCATCACATGGATTCATGCTGAGATTAAATTAATACTAAGTTTGCATATAATGTATATTTATATGTTCTTGCTAATGTATAGACTATATCCTCATAAATTTATAATCCTATTTCCAAATAATAAAAAAATGGAGTCTATATCCTATATGTCGATTAGTCTTAAAGTATGAGAATTTGCTTTTTTTAAAATGTGACTTGAGTGCTGTTCCCATCCTGCTCAGAGGTTGTCTGGGTCTACAATCTCTTCTTTGTCCTTCCTTACATAGCAGCCATGCTTTATGGTCATTGACCAAAGATGAAACTGAATCTATGTCAATGGAATTTATGGTTTTCCTAAAGCAATCCCAGCTACAATTTCTAAACCAGAGTCTCCATCAAAGCAGTAAAAAGTGTCCCTTTGGCATAACTTAGTTTGGGCCGGAACTTTGCACCACCTCTTTCTGAAGCACAAAATGAAGGCATACCTAAATCAACTTACACTCTCTAATCCCATGTGAACAAGTTCCTTGATAAAATATGAGGAGAAGATATATTTTTTGAGTTTAAGTACCAAGAAAGACTCAGAATATTTACAAGCAGGTATCATCCTGACACAAAAACGTAAATACTATGTACTAGCAAGGGTGGCTTTTATTTTTTTTGATTTACAGTGAATGAGTTTCTGAAGCTTTAATCTCTTCTGCAGCCATTTCAGCATCCATCACATTGAGCCAAATTGTTGGCAAGACAATTTAACCTCTTAAAATGCTTGCTGAAAAAATTAAATCACCTGAAAATTGCCCTTTATGGAATTCTGATTACATGACCTCCATGTCACTCCCCCCTATACTTAGCTACGGAAGGAAATCGTAGAGGTCCAGTCAGCCACTTTGATTAAAAAGCATCATGAAGAGGATGATGAAGAAGAAGAGGATGAAGAAAAGACAGTAAAAGACACCAGTCTGCCCAATTACCTACTTGGTAGTTTGAGCCCTGATTTTGGGGCAGATACCTCTTTGTTGACGAACCAATTGGAACTTCATTCCAGAGAGGAGAAAATCAATCAAATTATATTACTAAAAGTGAGTGAATTTCTTTTTTATTAAAAAAAAACTCTGATGTTGCCCCACAAGGTGCCTTTCAAGGGCTCACACTGAAGCATAGAGTAGTCAAGTGACATCTCTATAAAGCTTGAGGAATACATGGATGACTAGCATCCAAGTCTTACAGACAGAGCTTGTATGCAGAGATACTCCCACCCATTCTAAATGGACTTGATGATGCCAAGTTTTCTAGGGAATGCTTTTCCTTAACTGGTTCAACAGACAATCTTATTAGAAATTTGGCTGGCTCAAAGAAATGCTTAAATTCCGTGTGCCCAGTAACTCACGCATCACTCGGAATCTTGTGAGGTCAGGATATGATTGCTCATCTGTCTGCTTGACTTAGAGAAATACAATGGCCTCAAAATAAGCATGAGGCTCCTCTGGCTGTAAGCTCACACTCCTTGACTTCTGCCGAATGAGTCAGCCTGAGAACACACCTGGAATGGAGAAGATGCTAATGAATATTTTTGTAATCAACAGCTAAGACTGTAGATGGTTTGAAATTCCATTCGCTATTCCCATTCTTAAAAGTTCTTCAACCGTGTCTGCAGTTTGTGTTCCTATTTCCGTGTCACTCAGGCCTTGCTTCCCATCCTTTCCTTCTCCTCCTCTTCCAACCCACAGCACATCTGTTTATTTACACACAGAACTGTTTAGTCACCTCTGATCGGCTTCTGGTCCTCTTCCTTGTTGCCATGTATCTATAAGGAGGTCAATTGAGCCCAAAATACCTCCGGTGCCAGGTGTTAAATTCATTTCTAGCATACTTTAATGATTTCCTCTTTAGTGGGAGAAGCTAATGGACCAGACTATGGCTTAACATAAACCAGAGTTAGAGTCAGAATTGCCACTTTGGGTTGAACCTTTAGCACTTGAGTTGAGTTGGGGCAATCCACTCGGATCCTGCTGCCACCATGGCTATTGGCTGACCTAGCTGCCTAACTCACATCCCCCTTCTATTTGAAAATGACTCAACTCTACATAGGAAGCATCCAGGCACAGCAGTCCTTCTCTGGGAGACTCTCCAAACACCATTGCTTCCTTTCTCCACATCTCCTCCATCGAGTTTCCATGGAAGAAGTGCTGAGTTCTGTACATTGCTTTATAAAATGTTATGGTAGATTTTTGAGGACATGCAAAAGAGTAGAATTGTCCAATAAGCTTCCAAGTGCCCATCAGTACTTCCCAGCAGCCCTGCATGTTGAATTGTAACACAGCTCACATTACAGGAGAGAGGTGGTTAGGGTGTAAATCTTGCTGCTGCCTTAATCCAAACCCAGCTAGCTAGCACTGTAGATTATTAAACCTAGAAATGACTCACTATAAGCACCAGTCCGGGAAGATGACGTTGACCTTCCTAAATGATAATTTCTAGAATGATCTTAGAGGTGTATATGGAATTGTGTTACCAGGAAAAACGTAAGATATGATGTATCTTCAGTAACCTATTGTTATTTCAGGATATCATTTACAAGGTAAAAAAGGCTTTCAATAGTGAATTCGATGCTGCCTATAAACAAAAAGAGTTTGAAATTGCACGCGTAAGAGAAAAGAATGTCAGAATTGAAGAAATTATTTCAGACCTGGAACTGGAAGAAAAAGTCTGGCAACCAGTGTTTGAAGACTGTGAGCAGCCAGAAAGAGCTCTTGTTGTGGAAGATGATGAGGTACAGGCCAGCCATCTTATCCCTCCCCGTGTCTCAGGAGGTCTTCCCAGCTCTGGTTGTCCATCCTCTTGTCTGCGCTATTATTGGAAGCTGCTGCTTTAGGCAGCGCTTATTTACAGGGAATAAATGCAGGCAGTGTAGCCACAGCATCAGAAAGGATTCTTTTATGAATCCCATGGATTCGGCGATGATCTCAACATCCAACCTAGGGGGAGCAGGAGCCCAGGGCGGGAATGTTGTGGGGTCTTCAGAGTTAGCTTGTGTCTCTGTGCAGTTTTTCCACTTTGCGTCTCTTTCACTGAAGAGAACAGCTCATCTCAGTGAGACTCTCCAGTTCCAACTCCAGGTGTGCCTGAGAAGGAGCTCCTTGACCCAACTCGGGTACAGGTACTTGAAGTAGAACCCCATAGGCCAGTGAAGCTGATGGAGTTTGGGTAATTATCTTGGTCATTTGAAGCATACAGGCCCAAGGGAGAGGGGACGGATGGATCTTTATTCTTATTGATAATAAAAAGTCCAAGTATTTAGAAAGGACTACATATCATCTTTTTTGAGTTAAAAATACAGAGAAAATACACAAAGGAAACCTCTGACGCGTATGAAATAAACTGAAATTATTTGGAGGCAAAAGACAATCATGTCTAGAAGTAAGTGACAGTTTTTGCAATCTGGGTTAGATGCCAGGTACCATCCTAAGTGCCCCAGTAAGACTGGAATACATCTGTGATTATACAAGCTTGATCCCCATTTCACAGATGAAGAAAGTGAGGCACAGAGAAGGTAAGTAGCGTCAGCACAGTCTCCCAGCTCATGGACAAGAGCTGAGAGCTGAACACTGTCCATTGTCGCAGTCAGAGGACAGTCGCTTCCCTCCACTGTGCTGTGCTTGTGTGAGACCTGGAGCAAGGTGACAACCAGGACCTCACCCTGTCACTCTCTGAGGTCCCCGGTCATGGCAGTCACTTCTACAATGTTAGTGAAACCCCAGCTCTGCTTAGCTGTAGCTCGGAGCGGTTCGACACTCGCGAGAACAATTGTTTTGCCACATCTCTGCCGCCCCTGATCTGCCTGGCCCCTGCACAGGCTACTCACGCCACCAGTGGGAATAAAGTCCACAGGCCCTTTCTCTCACCTCCTCCTTGCCTAGTGAGTTTCCTGTTCTGCCTGAACATTCTGGTTCATGGCTCCTTGACTGCCCAAGGCTCTTAACTCTAAGACCTCTATCTTTTTGGATATGACTTAGGTGATTCTTCTAAACCTCCTACCAGAGGAGACAGTCCCTGAGAGTTAATAGATAAGTGAGGCTCCATTTTTCCAGCATTCTCATTTTAGACCTTCTTCATACCACAGTAAAAAAAAAAAAAAAAAAAATGGTTGAAAATCTGGAATGTTCCTTTAACTCCCCCTTAATACCATTTAACTTTTCCCAGAATGTGGAAGGAAAATCTGGCTTGATATTTTTTAAGAAACGCAGCAAAAAAACAAAACAAAACAAAACAAAAAAAAACACTATACTTTCTCTTTCAGATTTCATTTCAAAAACACATTCCTCCATGGCAATCAGCCAAAACAGAGATGACCATGCCCTTTGGAATGGAGCAATTGCAACAAGCACGGGTATGTGGTTTTGCCCAAATGGTACCTAGAACCTTCTTTCCATCCTTGAAACACACCATGCATTTATCACAGTCCGGAGGTCCCTTGAATCTCAGCTGCTCTCCTTCTGTTCCCTCCCCCATATCACTGTCACTTCCCAAGTCCCAAAGGTAATCATTCTAACGGCAGGCAGGCACCGCCTGACACGTTAACTCTCTGTTTTAAATGCCTTCTCTGATCCTGGTTCTTTCCCAGGCCTCCGATGCAAGGCAAAGAGGCCTCATGGACATGATGGGAGGTGTTCTGGAAGTCAAGAAGGAGGATATCTTGAGAATGGTGAGATATTTTGCCATCTTTGTGGAAAATGCAATGAGGTAGAAAGAACTACATAAAGTTCATCATTTTTGTTCCCTGTAAAACTCAGTTTTAGAAATCCTACAACCCCAATATTCCCTAACCTAGAAAGATGCCACAGTGGACCAACAACAAATTTGCCTTCTGTTCTCACAAACATTCACCACCACCAGAAGAAGGAGGAGGAGGAAGAGGGGAAGGGGAGGAGGGGGAGGAGGAGGAAGAGAAAGAGAAAGAAGAAGAGGAAGAGGAGGAGGAGGAGGAGGAGGAGGAGGAAGAGGAAGAAGAAGAAGAAGAAGAAGAAGAAGAAGAAGAAGAAGAAGAAGAAGAAAAAGAAGAAGAAGAAGAAATAATGAGCACAAACAAACAAGCATCATGCATGGTGATCTTGCTTCCACCTACAGTTGTTCAAATATACCAGGGACATGACATTCCAGGTCTTCCTGAAGTTCTAGCTACATAAATACCAACACCATCTAAGTTTGTTACTTAAGAGTCTGGGCAACCCTAAAATTATCATCATCCTCTCAGAGTCATAGGAACTAAGAACTCGGTTGTAAGGCTTTCCCACATTCTTCCATCAAAGCATCAGATTATTCCCCTAGATGTTTCCCCTTTTAACTGCCATCTGAGCTGGGAGGTTTTACTGTAGTGCTACACTGATGTGGCTTATAGATGCTAGAGCATGCTTTTTCCTTGTGTCTCCAGGTGATCCCTCAACCGGCTTTCATGGCAAAAGCTGATGCTCTGTGGAGTGAAGAAGAAAGGAAGCAATTCAAAGACTATGAGAAAAAAGTCAAGGAGCTAAATGAAGAGAGAGATAAGTACAGAAAGGTTAGAAGAACAGAAAATTAATGACATCTCTAGACTCTCTAGGTCAAAATTTTCCTAATGCCTCTAAGAGCTCAAGGATAGTGATTTGGCTTAAAGTTCCTTGAGAACCTAGAGAGGTTGGGATAGAAAAAAACTGAAGACTAGATACATTTAAAAAAAAATACATAACATTTTTAAAGTTCTTCTTGATGTCAACACTTTCCACACTGTTATCATTCATTTGATCCTTTGTTTTTCCTCCACATGTTCAAGGAACACCTAGCACATGCAAGACACTACAAGGGATTGTTCCATCTTGGCTACAGCTCTTTGCATTTAGTAATGCTTCTGGCTGATTCTATCTCAATCCTAAGGAAAGGATTTGAGAAAACAAAAATACAATCAGCATGACACATAGTTCAGGTCTTATTTGAGGGTTTTGCAATATAGTTCTATTTTTATGTTCTTCCAGCTCAAAGAAACATTCCCACATTAAAATAGCTTATACTGTAGTGGAGACCTAAGAGTTGGTAGTAACTGGGCGTGGCAGTGCATACCTACAACCTCAGCACTTGGAAGGTGGAGCAGGCATGTCAAGGAGAGTCTAAGAAACCTAGGCTACATAATAAGAGCCCTCCAAAAATGTTGACATTATGTAGCAGAGTAAATAATATTTTTATGAAGGCAGTGAAACCACACCATCACTAAAGATAGGATAGTACAACTTACCAGCTTTATCATGGCATTATACTTCAGCAACTTCTTTGAATCTGTTGTTAACCTGCTTATATTTTTGTTCACTGAAGTTCTCTCTTGTATTTTTAACTAAGTTTAAAAGGCAAAAGCCTAAAGAACCCAAATAACTAATCGTGGAGGAAGTCAAGGTTTGGAGAGGTAGATACCCAAAGAGTAAAGGGTGGTGTTCCTGGTGGCTTTGTCAACTTGACATGACTGAGAGTCAAGTGGGAAAGATTACTGAATCAAGGAAATGTCTCCATTTGATTGGCCAGTGGGCATGTCTGTGGGACATTTTCTAGATTGTTGATTGATGTGGGAGGGCTCAGTCCACTGAGGTCAGTTCCACCCTTGGACAGATGGTCCTGGGTGGTATAAAGCAGCTGAACATGAGTCTTGTTTCATTTCATACACCCAATCTTCTTCCCTAACACTGGACATCAAACTACTCTTTCAGTAATATAAAAATCAAGTTCAAGGGGCTGAAGAGATGGATCAGAGGTTAGGAGTATTTACTGCTCAATCATAAGGACTTTGGACCCCAGCACCTACATCGGGTTATCCACAACACTTATAATACCAGTGTTACAAGCTCCAAAGGATCCAACACCCTCTTCTGGTCTCCATGTGCACCTACCCACACACGTGCACCTACCTTGAAGCTGGAAGGTTTCTCGGGTCCCACCTGGCTCCCCACAGATCCACAGTCACTTATAAAATAATCATTCAGAGGCTTAATATTATTTATAACTGCTCATCCATTAGCTCAGGCTTATTACTGACTAACTCTTACACTTAAATTAACCCATAATTCTTATCTATGTTTAGCCATGTGGCTTGGTACCTTTTCTCAGTTCTGCCTTGTCATCTCACCTCCTCTGCATCTGGCTGGTGACTTCTGACACTGCCCTTCATCCTAGCATTCTCCTCATCTGCTCACCCCACCTATACTTCCTGCCTGGCTACTGGCCAGTCAGCATTTTATTAAACCAGTGTACAAAAGCATTATCCACAATACTTCCCCTTTTCTGCCTAATCAAAAAGGAAGGTTTTAACTTTAACATAGTAAAATTATATATAATAGAACAGTTATCAAGCAGGAATTACAGTTATAATAAGATCTAGTCTATTTGTATTTGGCAAAATTAAAGAAAATATTGTATCTATCCTATATTTGTGAGTCTAAAGTTTCATATCTAATTTATCTTTTATCATGACTAAGAAAAATTATAACTATCTAGTCTTCAACTAAATCAAAGACCCCAGAAGGATATAATATTACCTAAGTAAACAGGAAGTGCATTGCAAGTAACTTCCAAAAATGTAGAAATGACAGAGACAGCTGCCTTCCTGGACAGTCATCCAAAATTCCTCTGTAACATTGGGGCATCTATCTTCAGCCAACAGGCCTAGAGTTTTTTAGTTGCTTCTCCCTGTGTCCTGTAGAATATTTTGCAGTCTACTCTGTGAAGCAGGAACCTGAAGAACCATCTCATCTTGCAAAGTTCATTGGTCAGTTTCCTATGTGTCCTGCATGTCCAGTTTATACAAAATTTTGTCAAGCAGTTGATGCAAGGGCACTTTTTCACCCAGTGGCTAACTTTTGCCACAAAGAAAGCAAACTCCATAGAGTTTCTTCAATGCCCATTATCTTCTCTGAAGTTGATTGGTGCTGCCAGGAGCAGACATGTCTCAATGACCAGAAAGGCAAAGTTCTTAAAACATTTTAAATGCCATATTCTATATGTCTTTGAAGTGTTTGAAGATTATCTACCTAATTGAAATATATTTATGTATATCTAGAAAAATTAACATGACTACAAGTATATCATAGATGATTAACTATTAATCTGTATTTCTTAATGATACATTACAATTTTAAATAAGTTGTATAGACATAATGCCTTAAACATGAGTAGAAATATACATACAGTATAACAAAATTAACTTTAAATTTGTATTAATAAACTAAAATCCATAGCAATGTAAAACATTTCAAATAAGTTGTTGCTCTTTAAAAGTAGGTTTAATAATCTACCCTTTTATCCTATCATATCTATATCCCCTTTTCTTCTTTAGAGATTGCATTTGTAATCAACCCCTTTAAATAAAAATAAACATTTATAAACAATATTTTGGGAATTTGAGCATAGCTTCTCAAACTACTTCCTGCTGCTTGAGGGAGCTGGCGATCTTTTTTTTTTTTTTTTTTTTTTTTTTGGTTTTTCGAGACAAGGTTTCTGTGTAGCTTTGCGCCTTTCCTGGAGCTCCTTGGAGTACCAGGCTGGCCAGAACTCACAGAGATCCGCCTGGCTTGCCTCCGAGTGCAGCCGTGCGCCACCAACGCCCGGCGGGAGCTGGTGATCTTATGGGGATCCTGAGAAAATTAAAATTATGGTCTTGACTGGAATAGTCTGTGAGGCTGCATCATCTGAACCAGTTGCCTTGAAGCTGTTTTTGATGTTGATTCTTCTGGGCCATGGTGTCATCAGAGACCTTTCAGGGGGTCTTGGCTAATCAAACCATATGAGCCTGGAAGCAATCCACAGGTTCTCATCTTCTGTGGAAACAAAAGCAGAACCTCTTTCCAAAGCAACATATCCTTAGACACAAACTTTGAAGTCAAGATGCCTTTAAAATATACCTATTGGTTTAACTCAGCAGCCTTTACAATCAAATGTCTTTCTGTAGTTAAAAATCCCAAAGGTGCCAGGCAATGGTGGCACATGCCTTTAATCCCAGCACTGGGGAGGCAGAGGCAGGTGGATCTCTGTGAGTTTGAGGCCAGCCTGGGCTACAGAGTGTGTTCCAGGAAAGGCTCCAAAGCTATACAGAGAAACCCTGTCTTGAAAAAAAAATCCCAAACACAATATAATCCAGACTCTGTGTGTGATTTCTGTCTTCACATGGCTTATTTTTTATATTACTTTCACTGTCTCTTTAAAAAACTTTATTTTTTAAAGTTATTTCTTTTTTTTTTTTTTTTTTTTTTTTTTTTTTTTTTTTTTTGGTTTTTTGAGACAGGGTTTCTCTGTGTAGCTTTGTGCCTTTCCTGGGACTCACTTGGTAGTCCAGGCTGGCCTCAAACTCACAGAGTTCCGCCTGGCTCTGCCTCCCAAGTGCTGGGATTAAAGGCGTGCGCCACCACCGCCCGGCAAGTTATTTCTTTATATAACTGCATGTACTCCTTTTCTTCTCTCTTCCAAGCCTACATACATTTTTACATGCATTGTAAACCATTTAGAGTTTTATTTTATCTGAATCTGACTTATTGTGAATCTATAATCCTTCTCTGACCAGGAGAGATGTTAAACTGCTAAACTGCATGTTTAGGACTGGAGCAGCAGCCTTGTCTGCTCACTCTGCTCACTTCAGCTTTTCAGCATGGTGGAGGTAATTCACCTCCAGCTCTGGGAGCCATGCTCTTGGCTGACTCTGGGAGGCAATGGGTCCATGCCTCCATCCAGCAGTGTGTAACTCAAAAACTTTTTTTTTTTTTTTTTTGTACTAGCAAAAGCTAAATCCACCACACAGCATACTGCATGGCTTGGAGACACCTCTGTGTATACTGCAGTGAGAATCCATCATGCTGTGGGTCAAGCCCACATGCCACAAACCCGCCATAGTTTAGCTCAAGCCCTCAGGCTGTGGCTGGCCTGAGAGACACACTAGAAAGATGTTTTTAGCTCTGTTTTAGAATCTTTTTTTAAGTTCTCTCGAGTTTTAGGTGGCAAGTCAAGCCAAAACGTTGGGCATCCAAATGTAGCTGGAAGTTTTCCTGTGTCCCGCCCAGTCCTGCAGCCGCTCAGACCCAAATAAACATACGAGGCTTATATCAATTACAAATTGCATGGCCATGGCCTATGGCTCAATTTTCTTGCTAGCTAGTTCTTACAACTAAACTCAGCCATTTCTATGAATCTCTATGTCACCATGTGTTCCATGGCTTTACCTGTGTGCCATTACATGCTGCTCCCCTAGACAGCGGGATGGCGTCACTTCCTGCCTTTGCATTCCTCTTTTTAATATCTCCCTTGGATTTTCCCATCTGGCTCCATCCTGCCCTGTCATAGGCCAATGCAGCTTTATTTATCAACTAATCAAAGCAGCGCATATTCACAACATACAGAAAGATATCCCACAGATCTACCCTCACACAGATACACATACATAAGTAAATATTTTTAATTAAATATCAAAACAAAATGTATACTATAAAAAATTCAAGGTATTCAAAGATGGGAGGTGAAGCAAAAATTTTAGGGCCAAATTTTGTGTCTGTAAATTGTTGTCTGTAGTCAGAATTTTTCTGGGAAGATTTGCTGCAGTTTGATTTACTAGGCCTACTTGATTAGTGATCTTTAATATCGTTTTCCTCCAATGTAATTTTCAAACATCCAGGCTGGGGAGAGGGCTCGATGTACTGGTAAAAGTGCTTGTTGCGTGTGTAAGTATGAGGACCTGAATTCAAAGTCTTAGTTCTCACTTTAAGAAGACCAGACCTGGCTGTGCATGTCTATAACCCCAGTGCAGACATGGAGGGCAGAGGCAGGGGATGGGGGGGCACAACAGGAAGATCCTGAAAGCTCATTGGCCAGCCAGCCTAACCCGAATAGTAAGCTTCAAGTTTAATGGTCTCAAAGGAATGAAACAGAGACTGATAACTCAGGACACCCAACATCATCCTCTGGCCTTCACACCTGTGTGCACAGGCACATGTACACACACACACACACACACACACACACATACACACATACACGCACACAAGTATTCACATGTGCATATACAACACACACAAATACACACAAAAAAGGGAATAAAATGACAAAATGAAATAAAAAATTCCAAACACACAGCATTTTAGATTGGCCCAGGTAGAACTTCTCTGCCTTCCCTCTGCTTCTTCCATGTGGCAAAATGCAAATACCAATTGTGATAAGCTTTTAATTATTCTGTTGCCTCCAATTTAGTCTTTAGAAGCAGAAATGAAGAAACTTCAAAATTCTATCCAAGAAAGCACACAGAACTTTGATGAACACTTGAAGAGACTCTTTGAAAGGAGAGTGAAGGCAGAGATGGTTGTTAACCAGGTAAGCAAGGCTTCATTTCTGTATCTTAACCTTTTAAGTAGCCGTGGGACATCCATCGCTCTTAGGAGCTGACCCCCACACTCACCTGGTGCCAAGGCCCTGTGGTGGGCCCCTCCCCAGCCTCCTCCAGCCAGGTGCTGCTACACTCCCTCTCTCTCCTGCTCACTTCTCCTCCAGGGTCCTGATAAGTAGCTGCTTTATGGAAAGAGAGGAGCTTCCAAGAGGTTCTGGGGGAGGCAGATATAAAATAGGAATGCTAGCATGCTCTGAACTTGACTCTGGTGATGGCTACATAGCTGTGCACATGTATCAAAGCATCAGATTATACACTCTAAGAGGGGGGAATAAATGGTATGTGGAAAATGCTTCAATAAAGCTGTTATTTTTCTTAAACATGCTTAGACTATCTTCTTGTACACATGATGGGGGGACTAGACTACTAGGAAATATCCAAAGGACTTGGGAGCTACAGTCGCTTCTGCTCTAAAGAACACCACTTAAAAATCAAAAATAAAAGGTTGGGGTAAAACACTTGCCTTGCATGTGTAAGGCTCTAGCACCAACAATGATAATAACAACAGCAATTATTATTATTATATATATTATTATTATTATTATTATTGCAATTTGTTGAAACTCATCAAATTTTTCCAAATACATGGATTTGTGACATTTTAAAAAGAAAATGCCAGTTGACCATTGTCTTGGTTTCCTTTTCTGATGCTGTGATAAAATACTCTGATGTAAGTAGAAGTTTCTGTCCCGCAGCAACTTCCAAATACCCAACAGCCACTTCCCAAATTACCACACAGAGGTTTATATTAATTACAAATGCTCAGCTGGTAGCTTAGGCTTATTACTAACTAGCTCTGATACTTAAATTAACCCATAATTCTTATCTATGTTTAGCCATGTGGCTTGGTGCCTTTTCTCAATACAACATTCTCATCTTGCTTCCTTGCATCTGGCTAGTGACTCCTGACTCTGCCCTTCCTCTTCCCAGCATTCTTAATTTGGTTGTCCCACCTATACTTCCTGCCTGGCTACTGGCCAATCAGTGTTTTATTAAACCAATTTGAGTGACAAATCTTTACAGTGTACAAGAGGATTATTCCACAGCACTCTGACAAAAGCAACTTAAAGGAGAAAGAATTTGTTTTAGCTCAGAATTTTAAGTTATAGTCTGTCATGACGGGGTAGTCCAGGCATCAGGAATCTGAAGCAGCTGGTCTCCTTATATCCAGTCAGAAGAGCAATGAATGTATGTGTGCCACCCATGTCTCTTTCTCCTTTCATATGACCAGTGATTTCCCGCCCCCCTCCCATCCAGTAAGTGATCCCAACCACAATCAAGGTGGGTCTTCCCTCAAAGGTAATCAAGATAATTCCCCACAGCCATGCCCAGAGGCCCCTCCATGGTGACACTAGAGAGCCTTTTAAGTTTACAGTAACACCAACATCTGTCACCTTCAGACAATGGCAATAAGCAATGTCCCAAACTGTAAAGTATCTAATATCCATACTGACTTTCCTGTACAAACTCTACCCCTAGGCAATAAAATTGTAAGTAGAACATCTCTTTATAAAATATTTCAAGCCAGGCTGTGGTGATGCATGCCTTTAATCCTAGCACTTGGGAAGCAGTAGCAGGTGGATCTCTGAGTTCAAGACTAGCCTGGTCTACAGGGTAAGTTCCAGGACAGCCAGAGTTATGCAGAGAAACCATGTCTTGAAGAAAAAAAAAAAAAGAATAAATAAAATATTTCAATTAGTAAATGAAAAAAGAAAGTGAAAACAGACAATGATCATTTTGCAACTCTAAATAGATTTACTGGGCTTGTGCTTTGAGCATCCATAGCTACAAACATCCCCAAAAGACAACACTTATTGTGTAAGTCCTGACCAGAGAACACAGAATAACCCAAACGGTTACTACCAAATGATTCCAACCAAGGTCTGACCAGGCCTCTGGATCCAACTGCCAATTTTCAAGGACTAGAAGGGATTTGGGAGCTTTAAAAACTGCACTTGGAGCAGAGCTCCAATCAACGAGAGAGAAGGGGGATTCTATGAGCAAGAGATATGGAGACCATGATTGGAAAAAGCACAGGGACAAATAGCCAAACTAGTGGAAACACATGAACTGTGAACCAATAGCTGAGGAGCCCCCATGGTACTGGACCAGGCCCTCTGGATAAGTGAGACAGTTGATGAGCTTGAACTGTTTAGGAGGTCCCCAGGCAGTGAGACCAGGATCTGTCCTTAGTGCATGAGCTGGCTTTTTGGAACCTAGTGCCTATGCTGAGACACTTTGCTCAGCCTTGGTGCAGGGAGGAGGGGACTGGACCTGCCTCAACTGAATGTACCAGGCTCTGCTGACTCCCCAGGGGAGACCTTGCCTTGGAGGAGGTGGGAATGGAGGTGGGTTGGGGGGGAAGGCTGGGGAGGGATAGGAGGAGGGAGGACAGGGGAATCTGTGGTTGATATGTAAAACAAATAGAAAATCTCTTAATAAAGAAAAAAATTTTTTTAAAAAAATTGCACTTGAAGTAAGCAGTTGGGGAGACACAAAAGTACAGACTGCTGATGGCTACAATCAACTGTGAAGGAGAGAAAGCAGCCTAAGAGGACATGCAGCTTCTAAGAGATTTAGAAGACGTGACAAAATACTGTTAATGGACGAGTTACGCCTCTGTGCCAGGGGTTCCCACTAAGGCAGGATGGCGGAAACACGGGAGTTTGCTGGTGTTTAGTCCAAACAGTGCTCACTGCTGGGGCCAAGCCCCTGATGACGACGCCTGGGTTCTGTGCTGGCAAAACAGATCTTTTCTGTGAGTGGCGATGACAAGCATGTCGGCCTCTATCAAAACCCATCAAATAACTGATTGGTGGTCAGAGTTTTTCTGTATATGTGTTTTGAGGAATGAAAGGAAAAAGCCAAATACTGTTGGAAGAGGTCCTGTTGGGCCTTTCTTTAAGGCATCCATTTAAGGAATTCCTCCTCTCCTCCTAAGCTTATCTTTGTAGCATCAAGTCTATGACCACCAACAGAATGTTCTTCCTCAACCAGCAATGGTGACCTTCAACGTTCTTCCTCTTCATATTTCCACAGGAGGAAATGAAAATAAACAACCTCGTGTATTCTTTGCTGCTGGATGAAGAACTGAGCTCCAGGGAACAGTTCCTGAACAACTACCTTCTGAAGAAGCAGGAGGAGAAAGTAAGTTTGGGGCTCCCTGGCACTGTTGCGGCTCGCTCTCCAGCATCCGAGCAGCTCGCTCAGACACAGGTCCCACATCTGGAGCCTTTATTTGATTAGAGTCAGAGACTCTAATCAAGTGATCTTTTGATACAAGAGGAATGCCTTAAAGAAAAGGCAAGTGGGTACCATTACAATGATGTCTGGTTATTTTATCGCATAGCTTTCCTTCTGCCATTCCTATTCCACCATGCCCATCATCGACTCCATGTCTGGGACTTGGCCAGACAACCACGTAGAAGGACCCACGTCAGTCTCTTAATTAGGTGATGTGATTCTGCATCTCAGATTCAGAACACTATAGTTTCAAAATGACATGCTGTAATAGAAGACAAGACCAAATTGATTCTCAGGATGAAGTTAAAAACAATACAGCTTTTAATACCAGCCAGTGGTGGTACACACCTTTAATCCCAGCACTTGGCAGACAGAAGCAGGCAGATCTCTGTGAGTTTGAGGCCAGCCTGGTCTACAAAGAGAGTATCAAGACAGCCGGGACTACATAGAAAAACCTGTCTCAAAAAACAGAACAGTAACAACAATACAGCATTTAACCATGGACTGGCTGTAGGACCTTGATCAAAGCACATAATCTTTGAAGCTGTTCACAGGCCATTTTCCAGGGAAATATAGTCCTCTATGGACCATGTGGTATTTCCAAGTGTCACTGAACCTGGAAGTGATGGGCTAGCCTATAGAATGGAAACTTTCATATTTAGAAACACTAAAAATAAACATGAATCGTTAAGATTTATTAAAGAGATGAGCATCAATGCTGATTATTAATACATAATGTTTCAACAGGTGTCAGCCTACATTGATATTGTTAATGAAGCACAGTATGAACACATTTACTGCATCATAAATGACTTATGTACCTACTGTTAAATTCTGTTTATATGACCAGGAGTGGTAGTACATGCCTCAGCACTCAGGAGGCAGAGGCAGGCAGATCTCTGAGTTCAAAGCTAGCCTGATCTACATAGTGAGTTCCAGGACAGCCAGAGCTACTAAGAGAGTAGCTGTCTCAAAAACAAAACCAAAAGAAAAGAAAAAGCTTGTTTATAACATATGCAAAGAATTTTTATCAGGCATGGTGGCACATTCCTGTAATCCAGCACTTAGGAGGCTAACACAGGAAGACCACAGGTCAAAGGCCAGCCTGGGCTACATAGGAAGACTATATCTGAAATGTGTCATAACACCCCTGCAGACGATTAGACATCTTTGACACAGGAGGAGGCCATTTCAGAATGGCTGGATAACACGCTGGCGCTGACTCTCGCTCTTCACGCAATCGCATCCTATGAGATTTCTTAATCTTCTTAGAATCACCTGTAGCTTTGTTTAACCTGAGAGCTTTCCAGATCCCATTAACTGTCCCTGCCATTACTGTAGAACAAGACTTCAGAAGCCATCCAGAAAGCTAGAGAAGACCTGGATGTGTTCAAGGAGCAACACGACATTCTGGTGGCGGAAGACAAAGTGAGTCCTGGGCTCATCCACTGGACAGTGCAGAGTTGTTGCACTTAGGATTGGCAGGGGGGCAGTGTTGATGAGGATAAATTTATTTCCTTGTGGATTGTTCTCTTCCTGTCGTCTTCAGTTGTGAGTGAATTTCGTCCTGTATGACTATACGTTTCTGTAAAAACCTGTGGGTTAGAAAGACTTTTTTTTTTTAATTTCCTGAAGTTAAGGTTTTTCTTGTGGGGAAAAAAAAACATTTGTGAGGTCATCAAGTTTAGGGTTCTCAAACTTGGGGTGGCTCATAAAATCAACTTAGTAGTAGGGCCAGTCGTTTGTAGCAGAAACAATAGCTAGAGTAACAACAAGATGGAACACAGTGAGGTGGGTAAGGAGCATGATGAAACGGACTGAACAGTAACTTGCATGTTTTCTAAATAAGATTTATTTGGGGATACTTCTGGTCTAGATGCTTTCTAAAAGTCTTTTATTTTAAATATGATGACATTTTTAGTACGCTGGCATACTCCTAGGAACAGACACATAGAGAAGAGCTGCTGTCCAACAACTGTAAATCCAGGTCTTTACATCACAGTGATACTGTCTGCATTTCAGAGATTGCATTAATTAATGAGAGACTTACGTGTGTCTGCAATCCTGGAAATAATGTGTTTGTCCTTAGGTTCTGGAGCGCAGCTTCAAAAGGGAATTTTCTGACGTTTCTGGTCACCAGGTGGATATACTCTACAAACTTTTTAAACGCCGGCCAAGGTTTGTTTCTCTATCATATGTGGGAGATGGGGAGGGCGGGGCCTGTTAACAAGAATTATAAGGGCCAGAGAGATGGCTCAGCAGGGTTAAGCCGGGTAACCTGAGTGGTATCCTTGGGATCCACGTGGTGGAAGCAGAGAACTGACTCCAACAAGTTGCCCTCTGGCCTCCACATGCGCCATGGCACACATGCATGTATGCACATGTACAAAAATAAACAAACTAGTAAAAAAATGTCAAAAATAAAACAGTTATAAAGTTTTACCTTTTCCCAATCAGATAGTAATAACCAGCTAAACATCCTGAGGTCACGCTGGTGTCTTTTGATCAGGAATGAAGTGTAATGGTTTCTTCCCACTGTTAAAACATAGTTAAGTGTTTTAACTTTAGTTAACATGTTTAACACACATAAAAAGTCTTTTAAAAAAGCCATAGCTGGCTTACAGATTTTCCCAAGACATATTCCGAGAAAACGTTAAGCCTTTCTTTCTGGTGTAAATCGTAGACACATGAGACAAGTTTCTAAGACTAAACACGTCTGAGGAAATACTGCTTTTTACAGCTAGGTGGCAGTCTTTATTGCTCAACCTCCCAAAACTTGCTAGTGGCTTTTGGATTTCCAGGGATAGGAAATGAGTCAGCAACATCTTCCCAATGTATCTGACCACAAATTGCTTTTCCTCAGAGAATCTCATGTTCATGGCAAAGTTTTTATTTGCCATGTTTTCTAAATAATAAAGTTTAGAATAAAAAAAAATGCAAAAGAAAGATAGCTCAAAATAATGGTTATCTAGAGTTCTGAAATATGTTTCTAAGCTGGGAGGAATATTGAAATAGTTTGCTGACTGCTAATATAATAAATTGAAAATTTCAAATGCAATATAGAAGTGTGCTGTCTGTCACCAAGGAGTGAGACATTTTATGTGAGGGATCCAAACTCATGCTCTCCCCTTGGGCAGCTTACCGGAAACTGGGAATTTAGCCTAGGACTTGTCTCATGTCTTAGTCTCTCTCTCTCTCTCTCTCTCTCTCTCTCTCTCTCTCTCTCTCTCTCTCTCTCTCTCTCTCTCTCTCTCTCTCTCTGTGTGTGTGTGTGTGTGTGTGTGTGTGTCTGTCTGTCTGTCTGTCTGTCTGTGTAAGCCACGGATCAACCTGTGGTGTGTGACTCCTCTGTTACCTTCCACCCTTTGGGGTTGTTTGTTGTTGTTCATTTTTGAGACAGATTCTCTCACTGGCCAGGATCCTGTCAATTCTCCTAGGCTGACTAGCCAGAGAGGCTCCAGGATTTGCCCATCCAGCGCTGGGATGGATCACAAGTGTGTACCATGGCGGTGGGCTTCCAGGGGTTGAGCTCTGGTGTTTATCCTTCTCAGTACTGATGGAGATAGCTCCCCAGCTCAGTTTCCCTATTTCAGAAGAGCACTTTTTCATTCATATATATATATATATATATATATATATATATATATATATATATATATATATATATTAATTTACACCTCTTGAGACTGAGTTTTAACTATGTAGCATTGGCAGGCCTCAAATTCAACATGCAGTCCAGACTGGCCTCAGACTTTTAGTTAGTTTCTTGCTTCTGCCTCTTGAGTATGGAGATTACAGTGTGGCCTACCAGGTCTGGCTAGGAGTGTGCTAATTATAAACCCAGGGGAAAATGTGGTGATATATTTGTACCCCAATAAAGCTTGCCTGGGGATCAGAGGACACAGCCAGCCACTAAATTGGACATAGAGGTCAGGCAGTGATGGCACACACCTTTAATCCTATCACTCAGGAGGCAGAGATCCATCTGGATCTCTGTGAGTTCATGGCCACACTGGGTTATATGAGAGAAACAGAACCAGGTAGTGGTGACACACGCCTTTAATCCAGGGAAGTAATATGCAGGACACAGAAAGGAATATAAGGTGTGAGGAAATAGGAACTCGCTCTCTTGAGGCTGAAGGTTTCGTAGAAGTAAGCTAGTGGCTGGGTGTTCTGCCTCTTTGACCTTTCAGCTTTCACCCCAATATCTGGCTCTGGTTTTTCTATTAATAAGCCACTTAGCAATTTGTGTTACAGGAAACACTTGATCATCAAATAGAATTTTTCTGAATCTGATTCCACTGTCTCTCGGACCCAAAGCTGGCCTTGAGCCAGCGACTTCTCCCAGAACCTGACTGTCCTGTCTAGAGATATGGGTGGGACCATCACTATGGCTGTACACTGTCGAGTATCTCCAAGGGGAGTGCCTAGCCCAGCTCTTTGTAACCTTCATCCCTCCCCAGCTGCAGCCCAAGAAAACTAAGTCACTAATATAGACAAAGAGGGCCTTTCTCCAGCTCTACATATGTCCAGGCATTCCTACTGAAGAAAAGAAACCAGAAGTGGCTATGCCAGACAGACCCAGGGGGCACATACACTGCTATTGCCTGCTTAAAACACACAGAAAATAAAAGGGGGGGGTGGTTTCCTAGCATGGGGAAAGCTGCCAGTGGCAGCAACAATCAGGGACACCTGTAAGTCCAGGGCATGTCTGGGGACCCAGAGTATGGATGACAAGGTGGGCGCTTATCTCTGGTGTAGACCACTCACCAGCCCTGAAGTCACAAAGGAAACTACATACAGTGTCAGGCTTATGGTCTGTCACTTAACAGTATGTTTAGTTTTGTGGTTTGTTTTGTGTTTTTTTTTTTGGGGGGGTGGTATTTGTGAGAGTATGAAAGGTTGATGGTCTTTTCTTGCTGATACCAGGGTTCACAAACAGAAAACACACGCGGATGTCAACAGTCTTGTTCCTTATGGAGAGCGACCAGGATCTGGCAAGTTAAATAAGGAAAACTTTACCCAGCTAATGAAATCCATGGATGAGTTGGACAGTATCAATAACATGCCAGAAGGCTTGGACCCCACAGTCTGGGAACATTTCTGCATAACCAGACGAGCAAAAGTGGAAAATGAATACAAAGTATATAACTTCATTTTAAATTTTATTTTAGTGTACTAATAGCAAATATCACATCTGTCAGCACATCCAGAAAAACTAAAGTTTTAAGGTCCCCCTGCTGGGTAGTAGTTAGTAATATTAATAATAACATAACAAGTCAAATAATATTATTTGTATTGCTGTAAATCTTCAAGATCCCAAATGATGGCCACTGCTGCTATGCAGTTTGTGTGGGCTGGAAAGAGATGTGCCAGTACTGAAAAGTGCTTAGAGTGGAAACACACACAGATTTAGAAGATCTACCATGAAACAACTGGAATATTTTTATACTGCTTATAAGCAGAATAATATCTTGGATTCTGCTTATAAGAATAAGTTCAATAAAAAGTATTAGTAAAATTAAGTTCATCTGTTTCATTTCACTTTTTATAAAGTGACTGTCACAAAATTTAAAACTATACATGTTGTTCTAGCGCTTTTCTCCTGGACAGCACTGTTAGAAATGACCGCATTTGCACAGACTGTATTTAACTTACCAGAGGCAGCTTCATCCTTTGCTAGAAGAGGGGATGGGGCTGTAGTAATGGTGAAGGTATGAGAACATGGTCAGCTGTGAAGAGACCTTTCCATTTCCTGACCACCTCTGGCCCCTCTCTCCTAATTCCCTAAAGTCAGTGCACATACATTGGATTGACAACTTTTTATTAAGTATCTAGGATTTTAGAATTTCATCTAAAATGATAGCAGATGGATATAGATACATATACACACACACACACACACACACACACACACACACACACACACACACGTCAATTGCATACTTGCTTTTCAGCAAGAGGCCAATTTGATATTCTTTAAATTTCTCATGGAATATGCCAGCCATGTTTTCCATAACTCATCTGCTGGCAGAGATGTAAACGTTTATTAATCTCTGAGAAAGGTGGGCTTGTTAGGAAAAGTCCAAGACAGATGTCTCCACATGTTTTGACACACTGGCGGTTGGCTTTTCCAGGTGAAACAGAAGGCCGCTGGCCTCCAGGAAATGACGACCTTTCTCCGGAAAAGACTGGAGGACGATGAGGCCGTGCAGCGTGAGATCGAAAGAGTGTTCCAGGAGCTCCTCCGGTAATTCGAGCCTCTTCATGGTCTGGGCTGTCATTGCGGAGCCCGCCTCCGGCCTGGCTGGGCCACAGCTGGCTCTGTCCGGCTCAATCCTGGCACCGTGCTGAAATGTTCTCCTTTATAGAGTGTGCCTTGTTACACAAGACTTGTTTCAAAAGAGAATTTGCCTTGCCATGTGTGCTCTTAACACAAAACAGACTTTAGGGGGAAAGAGTCACAGTTTTGTGTAAATCTGCCCCTACTACATAAATATACAAAGAGCCGGTCTCTGCCCGTGGAGACTTCCGGGCTCAAGGCTGAGTGGAACCAAGCAGATTTCCAAACAATTTCTCCATAAACATTCATCAGGTTTGTGTTATCTTTATGGAGCCTGGTGGTTTTTACTAAGTGCTTTGTATAAAGTCTTAGCTTCAAAAAAGCCATATGTATACCCACATGCATAAACACTTCAGTGATGGTCCCAAATTCATCAGTATACATCGGTTTTAGATGTAGGCTATAGGGGGAATATGGATTAGGCAATAGATTTGACAAGTAGAATATAGATTTAATATTGTTGTGTATTATCAAAAATCAATAAGGTTGCTGGGTGATGGTAGTGAATGCCTTTAATCCCAGCACTCAGGAGGCAGAGGCAGGTGGATCTCTGTGAGTTTGAGGCCAGCCTGGTCTATAAAGTGAGTTCCAGGACAGCCAGGCTGTTACAAAGAGAAACCCTGTCTCAAAAAACCAAAAAAAAAATAAAATAAAATAAAAAAAAATCTATAAGGTCATAATTTTAATAGATTTACCATTCAAAATATGTCACTTTAAAATTCTTTTCATTACAATTAAAATTACACAGTTTTTTCTTAATCTTACAGTAAAAGTTCATGACAAATTCTGTCCATACTGTTGTTTGAGCAATCCAACTAGAATTCCAGATCAAGTCGGGAGGCACTTAGAGGGACTTCCAGGAAGGTTGTCTTTGGGAAAATGCTGCTCTTCATTCCACTGAGTGTGCATTCCTTAGGCTGCTTAGAATTTTATTTCTTGGATAATAAATGAAGTTGAAAACTTACTAAGTATACACTACAAATACTTATTTTGAAGTCTTTTCCCATTTAGATTACAGGATGAGAAAGTGAAATTCCAGGTGAATTTAACCATACAAATTCTTCTTAAACAAGGACAAGTAGAACTGGAGAATTTCCAGTTGATTCTGGAATATTCTGATGCAATTCTCATCAATAAGAACATAATTGAAGACTTGAATTCTGTGATTCGGGTAACTATAGTCTTTGAACATATTGCCTTCTGTATAAAATGCTTTGTAGTGTCTCTCATTCCCATGGTAAGTGTGCCAGCTGGTTTTCTGTCAACTCGACACAAGCTAGAGTCTCAGTTAGAGGGGACTTTAACTGAGAAAAGGCCTCCATAAGATCAGGCTGTAGACAAACCTATAGGGCATTTTCTTAATTAGTGATTGATGGGGGAGGGTCCAGTCCATTTGGGTGGAGCCATCCTTGGACTAGTGGTCCTGGGTTCTATAAGGAGACTGGGTGAGCCAGAAGGAGCAAGCCAGTAAGCAGCACCCTTCCATGGCCTCTGCATCAGCTCCTGCCCCAGGTTCCTGCCCTGTTTGAGTTCCTGTCCCGACTTCCTTGGATGATGAACACTGATGTGGAAGTATAAGCCAAATAAACCCTTTTCTCCCCAAGTTGTTTTTGATCATAGTGTGTCATCACAGCATGGTAACCCCGACTAGGAGAGTGACTCTAATTGAGCTCCCTCAGTGTCTCCTCTCAGTAGCTGCATTAGAATCACCCATGGAGCTTTGTAAATGTGCCCAGAATGTAAGTATTTTTTAAAATCTCCCTGGGTGATTTTAAGAGACATAAATTTGAAGACAGTGAGGCTAAATGTCCATTCTAATATACCTTAGTTTATATATTGTTTATGTAATTCTCAGCATATTATAATCTATTTGATTTATATAGCTGTACTACATCTCTAATTAGTTCTGGATTTTGATAGGAGCTACCTCACCCCACCCCCACACGTGCTTTCATCTGGCTAAGGTTGTCAATCTTTCTGATCTTTTTCAAAGGACCAACCTTTAATTTCATGGATTCTATTGTTTTCCTATTTCACTTATCTCCATTTTACTCTATTTCCTGCTGGCTTTTACGTTAGCTTGTTCTTGTTCTAGCACATAAAGTTAAATTATTGATGCAAATTCTTTTTCCTAACTGTGTCAGAAGAAAATGTGAATTAATGTCAACTCAGCTTTAGCAGTATTCAAAGCTCTGCCCCCTAACGCTCTGTGCTGTGCTGTCTTTCCACAGTATGCACTCATTAACACTGCTTCCTGGTGACTGTTGTGTGCCTTTTCCTTTTAGTTATACGAGGGAAAAGGAGTAATTAGGAACCAGGCTGGATTTTACATTTACATATGTATTCATATTCTTAGGTAGCATTTTTATTCCTTTCTTTTTCTGAGTTTCTTCTACTATCCCCTATTTCAGTGCGAAGGACTTCCTTTAGCATCTTTTCTTACAGGCAAGTCCACTACAGTGGGTTTTCTCCATCCACTTAGCTCCTCTCAAAATGTTGTTTGTCTTTCATTTAAAAATATTCCATTCTCTGTTTAGTTTTTTGAGGTCTTGCTACACCACCTAGGCTGACCTCACACTTAGGATCCTTCCGCCTCAGCTTTCTAAGTACTAGGACTACAGGAGGCAGCTTAGCCTTCATTTCTGAAACATAGTTTTTGTAACTACAAGGTTCTTCGTTCTTGGTTGACGGGCTTGCAGCAGGTCTTCTTCCCTTTTTCTTGGTTTCTATATTTTCTTCCTTATCTCTTCTCTAGGAGTATATGGTTTGGGAGAGTTTGCTTTGCTTTGCCTTTTCTATTTTTGTTTCTTTTACCCTCTCCCTAGCCAAAATCATTCTTCTGAGACAGGGTTGCTGTTCTCTCGGTGACTGGAGGCCAACTTTCCACCTTCTCCCTGTAAGCACATAGTGGGGTTTGCAGAAAATGCCATGCTTAGCCAAGTTTGGTGATACATGTAATCTCAGAACTCAGGGGCCAGGGTAGAAAGATACAAGTTCAATGCCAGCTTGGATTATATACCAAAATCTTGTCTCAGAAAATCTTAAAATTACTAACATTGTAGGTTGAGCATCGTAATAGATGATAGTATCGTTAACTGATGGTAGAAAGATAGGAGACTGTAGCTTTGGCTGGAGTCATAGAGTGAAGAGTTTTGACCTTGGTTAATTTGAGATGTACTTAAAACATTCCAGTGGAATGTCCAACTTGACAGAGTTCAGAGTTGAGATGTGCTCTCTATAGAATCACATGTAAATAACTGCATGTGGATTATTACATACAGATATCTACTTATAGGTCATTTAAACCATGAGATTGCTCCAGACAACCCAGGAAGTTAGGTAGACCAAAAATAGGGAGTTTGTGTCTACACCTCCAATCCAGCTCTGAAACAGAAGGAAACAGGGAAGGAGGAGGAGCTTCTAGTAAAGTAGAAAACTAGGCTACCGTCTCCTGGGTACCACAAGAACAAAGATTCCAAGGAGTAGATAGCGATGTGTACATAGCATCAACAACTTGACAATAGTCATCTCAGGAGAGGGTTGAGGATAGGCTGCCCCAAGTGAAGGCACGGTCACGTGACATGGGGAAGTAAATCCACTGACGTAAGTACATCCTACAACACTGGCTGAGGTGAAAACAGAAAGGATATGTAGCTCTAAAACAGTGGCCCTCGGCCTTAACACCCTTGACATCTGGGACAGACTGTGTTCCACCGGGGCCTCCCTATGTTGTGTAGGCTGCTTAGCACCATGCACACCCTCTACTGGGCCAATATGCTTTCCTCTGCAGAGAAATGCTTAAACGTTAGAATTTTTGAGCTACTGATGGCCAGATGAAGTGTGTGAGCATGGGGGTAAGGTGACTGAAATACAATTTTTAAAAGTCATTAAAAGTAGGAAATGCGGGAAATGCAAGGAGTTCAGAGCCCAAGCTATGATCAAAAGATGAAAATAATAGAAGGGTAGAATGCAGTGGGATGTAGCTTGGTGGCATGCACTTCAAAAAGCTAGAATTTGGAAAGAGAAGAAAGAAGAAAAAGAATGCAAAATGGAAACTGGTGGGATTCTTATATAAATTGATTGACTGATTGACAGTACAGCCCAGGCTGGCCTACAACTTACTATGTAGTCAAAGCTAACCTTATACTTGGGGCAATCTTCCTTTCACAGCCTCCCAAGTCCTAGAATCCCAGGTAGAAGCCACCACACATGGCTATAAATTCATTTTAGAGACATGGTAATTTCATTTTTAGTAATCTCAGGGCAATTTTTATTTAATTTAAATATTGTTTATATTCCTTAATTTTATTAATATTGAGATCATGTAATATTAAATAATACTTAAGAGTTAACTGAGTATTTAATAAAAATTAGCTGAGTATTTAATAAAAAAGTATTTGATAAAATTTAATGCATTTAATATTTGTTTACTTTAAAATATCCCTGAGTTTCATGTTATTAAATAACCTATATGAATATATAACTACATTGAATATATGAATATATAACCTAATACAAATATATTGAATAACCGTTATTCCAAATGAAGTACAAAATAGCCGAGTGTTTTAAGTGTCATATCTGACTTTTTTCTTTGCTACTAGCTGCCAGGTAGATGCTGGTATGCCTAGCTATGTTAACCACAAGCTTTATCCAGAGAGTCAATTCGAAGACATGGAGGGTTCACACATACAGGTTACAGTTCGAATCATAAAAACCAGCTTCAGATCGTCTGCAGTTCTGTGTACAGAATCAATGTGACTATTGATATACCATTTTAGACTCAAGGACAAAAGAAAGTTGCCAGCATGATGGAAAGTAAAGAAGTCCACAAAGGAATCTATCAGATTGAATGGGAACACAAGAAAATGGAGATGGAGATGGAGGATCTAAACCAGAAGGCCTGGGATATACAGATGCTGTTCTTCTCACGAGATCGTCAAAAGGCAAGTCTCCCCTGGTGCCCAGTGTTCACCTCACCCATTCATTATCAAATATTCACTTAATAGGAAGCCTCCCTGATGGCAAGCATATTCTAAGCATATCCCTAACATATCTATGAACACATCTGAGTTCTTTTTCTTACAGAGGTTTAATTTGCTAATTTCATGGCTCTTCCCTTCACTTGCTTATTTCTCATCTCTCTAGAGACTCACTGGCTTAAAAATTTGAGTCAGCTTTAGTGTTTCTCTTTACTATACCTGTCTTTCCCAGTTTACTTATCTTTTCTTTGTCTCCTGTTTCTGCTGCTGTTTGGCCAACCCTCCATTTTCTCTGGTTTGAAGTAAGATATGCAGTCTTAAAATTAGCCTATTGACCTGAGCACTAACTCTTGTGCTTGCTTTCTCTCTCTCTCTCTCTCTCTCTCTCTCTCTCTCTCTCTCTCTCTCTCTCTCTCTCTGTCCCTTTCCTCTCCCCTCTTTCAAAATCCCTGTCATTATTTGTATACTGCTGTCATACTGAATTCCTACTTGATTCTAGTAACATCAGTACCCTGCTCAAATATTATATTAAAAAAATACTCTTTAACTACCAAGTACATTAGGAAGTCCCTGGGTGGACAGTGTCTTTCAACTTGCCTTTAGGGCAAGTAAGAGAAACAGATGCCACTATACCTCTTATTCATCAGTATTCTCAAATGAGATAGAGTGAGAGAGGGAGGGACAAAGGAAGGAAGAGAGGGAGGAAGAGAGGTGGGTGTGTACAGAGGCTAGAGATCAACATTAGATGTCTTCCTCAGGAATTTCCCCACACATTTCGGCTAGAGTAGCTGACCAGTGAGCTCCAGGACCCATGGTGCTGGGGTTAAAGGTTAACATGGGTGCTGGGAATCTGCTAATGCTGAGTTAGAGGTTTACATGGGTGCTGGAAATTCGAAATCAGATCTTCAAGCTTGTGTGGCAAGTATTTTATCAACTGAGCTGTCTCCCAAGTGCCCAAATGGATTGCCTTTTGCTCACACTAGCTAGTCAACCTGGAACATCTTCTAACCCCTCCTATTTCTTCCCTTCCTCTGTTCCTGGTCCCCTCCCCTCCTCTCATCTAGCTACCTAATTTGTCTTATGCCACTTTCTCCACCAGCCTTCTTGATTTCCAAGCTTAGAGAAATCCTACTCCATCACAAACTGCCTTTGAATTTGCTAACACTTGACATATCTTCTGGTAACCAATCATTTCTGTGTGTTCTCTTTTTCCTGAAGGCTGGGTCATGTTATCTTTGTGTCTACTTTGTTATCTATAACTAGAACACTATTAACGTGTGACCCAAGTGAGAATATATTTGGTGAGCTGAACGAATGAAAAAATTTAAGCATTTGTAATATTAGCATAGAGGTGAGCGTGTTGAAATGTTATAGCACAACAGCCAAATCAATCTTAACATACACAGATATTTGTTACGACACTGTTGTTTTCAAAACTGTTCAGTTACCTACTAAAAGAAATAGAAAAAAATCCTTACATGTATTATCTTTTTTCCCCCTCTTAAAGTACCTAAATGAACCAAACTACGAGAACGTGATTGCTATTCAGATTGGAATAATGGAGCAAACAATTAATGTTATAGATAAGGTCAGTCTCAAGCATATCAATCATTATAATGCCAACAGTTGTGAATCATGTGGGCAAGGTAATAGTTGAGTCATAAACTCAGATAGAAGCTAAAGAAACTTGAAATTTACTGATGCTCATGACAATCAGGGGTACCCGAATGTTGTCTGCAACTATAGCCAGTGATACAGACTATAGCATTTCTCTGGATAGTAGGATTAGTACCTAGGAATTCATGTGGATTTGCTTCTACATTTAGTTAAACCTGAGCCACAAAAGTACTTACAGTTTTCCTGGTACTTTGAACTTTCCTCTTTGTGTAACTGAATAACAAAATCAGTTTTACTACATAGCATGTAAGATGGAAGCAAAGGTTTTAAAATGTTCATTTTTAAGACCATACAAAATCTTTCTAAAGTGTAGTATTAACATTCTGTCTTTTAACAAAAAAGTTGAGTGTCTACTATGGACAGACCATAAAACAGGCACTAGGGATACAGTACGTTATATTAGTGATGATAAAATATTTTAAAGGTACAAATGTTTAAAACTTTTTCAAAATTGTTTTTGGGGTTTTGTGGGAACAAAAATTTCAGACTCACAAGAAGAATGTACAAAACTGCAAAAAATTACTCAAAAAATTGGGACGATACAGTAATCAGAAAGATATAGCAAATTACACGCTGAGCTGCAATCTACGGGAAGAGCTGGTGGCTGTCTCCGAGAGACAAGACATTTGCAATGAAATTGGTGAGCGTTCTTTCCTTCAATCAACTAAAGGTAATTGGTACTGGTATTCTAACCAGTATCAGTTATCTGAACAACCACCAAAACGCTACCAGCATCTCTTCCACACAAATGATCTTAGGTGTTGCTTCTGTACTCAAATAATTCAACTAATTCCTTTCTCCGTCTCTGGACTAGGGTCTACGCTGACTTGTGAAAAGATTGCAAAAGAACGATATGAGAACCTGCTGAAAAAGCAGAAGCTGACCAGCATTTCCAAACAGCAAGCTGAGCAGATTTCAATACTGCAGGCTGAAGTCGAAAGATTAAGGATGAAAACATTCCCTGCTCTTATTCCGATGTAGAACACCAGCAAGAGCAGAAGGCAAACTACTTACCCCAAAATAGTGTCACTTGGAGAAAAGCGACTTCCCTTTCTCTTGTATCAGGGAATTTAAGTAGGTCACCTCTTAGCTGCATGTTTTTAAATAATAAAGTAAGTTTAGGTTAATCAGTATACAACTATTTGTCCTGTCCTACATAAATAAATGAGTAAAATACCATAAAGTGTCATTTATATTCATTAAACAACAGTGTTTTTCAGCCAGGAAACACTCAAGATTTATTTTGTTCAATTAAAATTACCAGAATTTTGGAGGCTACCATTGAAACCAAAGAAAACGATCATTTTTCCCAAGACTTAAGTCATTTGTAAATTCTATTTGGAAACGTAGTCTTCCTTACCTATTGTACCAGAATTAACAGGGTTCAGTAAACAAGGGCTCATTGCCTTGAAGTAGTCAAATCTACTCATGTAGACAATACTAATTCTTTAGTCAGACTCCCTGGCAAACAAACATCATTCCCCCTTCCACAGCCTGCGGTCTGCTGCACTCCAAGGTGGCCTCATCAGATCGTCATCTCCAAGTGCGGTCTATGCTCCACTTCTCTGCAATTTAAAACCTAAATTTAACTTAATACAGAACACCGTATCTAATACAAACTGGAACAGATAAAGCAAAAGATCATCCAAAAAATCTTTCATTTAGAGGATACTCCTGTAATCCCTAGGATTATGAGAGTTGGCTGCCAGCCTGGGCTACATGAGACTCTACCTCAAATAATAAAAATTTCCACTTTGTTTTGTCCTATTCCAGTGTATTAGTCTTTATCTTCTATTTTATTATTTTCCCTAGAAGCTTGTTTTAGTTTTCTAATGAGAGACAGAAAGGGGGTGGATCTGGATGGGAGAGGAGGTAGGGAAGAACTGGGAGAAGAGGGAGAGGAAACCATAATCAGAATATATTATATGAAGGAAAAAAGTATTTTCAATAAAAGGGCAAAAAAAAAAAATTCAAAACAACCTTTTATCACAGATGTTAAGTAGAAAAAAATTTCCACTTAGAAAAAACCCTCAACACGATTTAATTGATTACCTCATTAGTGCTCAGTGCTTCCTGGGGATGGTAAGGTGAGCAGTGGGGCCAACACCATCTTACTGACTTCCCTCACAACTATAATGACTACAAGGAGTCAGTTTAGCTGATTTAGCAGAGAACCCATTGGTAACATTTCTGAGACAGCATTTTCTGAGAAGCACGGAGATGGATCCAAGAGCCTGTGTAAGGTGAGAGGTACAGGCACTTTTATACTCAGCATGGGATTGCCAGTTCTCTGGCAATTGCAGAGTCAACCATGGATACCTTTGATTTTTCTCTTTTCTAGTTTATAAATGCCATGACACTTAAATTAGTTGCCTAGATACTCCATTAGCTAAAAGACAATGTCATCAATTCCACTGGCTAATTCTGGTCTTAATGACCAAACAGCCTGTGCCATTTGTTTTATCACCAACTCTAGGTGGTGGTCCTTTCTCAGCTTTTGAGGCACAGATGAGCTGGGCTTGGAGGACACCTGCTCTCAAGAGTGTGTTTAGTAGCAGGTGCTTTGGAAGGGTGCATGTACCATGCCCTAACTCATCTGAGTACTGTTCATGGTGCCAATGCCTCTCAGCTCCTATAGGACAGCAGTGCATAGCTTTTTAAAATTCATTACCAAGTGCTATGTCAATTAGGTCAAGCATGGCACAGCCTTATGTACAGGAAGAAAATTAGACCTACAAACACAAAGGGCAAGACGGAATTTATGTGTAGTTGGGGGTGTTACAGGTTTGAGTCCCCTGTTGTATCAAACAGCAAAGGGAATGGGGTGGGGGCATTGCAAGTTCTTAGGAGAGAGCTCAAGAACAGTGTCCATTTACAAACTAATATAGAAATACTTTTTCTAGATCCCAAAGCAGAAATTGTGAAGGCTTCAGGAATAACTGGCAAATAGAACAAGGAAGACACTGATTCACAAAGTTCTCCTTCCATCCAAAAGTCTGTACAGACCTGCTATACTTAAAGATGGCAGCCTTACTTCTCCCAAGGTTATACAACAGCTCCAGCAACAAGCTTTTCCCACTGGGATCATTCTAAATTCTCAGCAACTGAGCCAGCTTAAGGCCCATCTCTACACACAGCTGATAGGTATCCTAGTTATTTAACGTAGGTAGGTTTCTGGCTGAGGGCTCACTATGAACTCATCAGCCTTTCTACTTTACATCACAGAGAAAGCTACAAAGGCAACTGTGAAGAACCTTTCACGCCAAGAATAAACTTCCAGGTGGGAAATAAGAATATGAAGCTCCCCAAGAAACAGAGAGCCGTTTTAATAAATGAGGAAAACAAGGAACAAATCTGGAGAAAAATTGTGGACATACATGTTTAATTACTTGTTAGATTAGCAGACGGAAAAATATAGTAAGCAGATGAAGACAAGGTTCATAAACTCAAGAGGGGCAGGTTACAATTAGGCCAAGTGAGGTTTAGACATTCAATAGACTACTTTTTAACAGTGAATATAAAACCTTTTGCCACAAAATCAATGTATTAAACCTGGTTTCCAGAATTATCCAAACTTCCTTTTAAACATCATTTAACTTTTTAATATTTAAATATTTTCTTTAGCAAACATATCCAAAATACTAAGCTTCACTTAATAATTTTGTGTATGTACCAGAATAACCTAAACTGTTCAAGATATTGTTCTCTAAACTACAACAGCAGCTTACATATTTCTTCCCTTTAAAACACTTATCTTTTCACATTGTCATTCTCAAAGATATTCCATAGAGGGGCCAAGAGTACAGCTCAGGAAAAGAGCACATTTGAGGCCCTGGGCATGACCCCATCACCCCAAAAGAGAGAAAATAAAGCTGAACAACAACAACAACAACAAAACTTATCAAACCCCTGTAAATTCTTCTTCACTTCTATTATAGTGCACGACTGTTTCATCTACCCCATAGTAGTCGATCAACTCGGTGAGGCTGAGTTTCTCATCATCCTCAGACATAACTGACTGCAGCTCATAGAGCAGCTGCTGGCTGCACTTCCTCCACTTCTTTATTAACATCTCCAACTCAGACAGGTTATTCTGAAACAGAAAAAATAAGTCAGTAATCACAGTCCTGCATTTTAACTTACACCATCAAAGCAGCTAAATTAGTTCCTGTCTAGCTTTAAAGGCTAATACCCCAGGGCACTACAACCTCTGGGCAAACCTTAACCTTGGGGGAAAAAATTATTAAATTTGCATATTAAATATAAGAAATTGAAGTTCTCAAAACACTTCTGTATTACTACTATACTTTTAAGATATAATGCTATGTTGTACCTTCCTAATTTTTACCTCAAACTGTTCTTTTTTTTTTCTCCCCAGAGCTAAGGACCGAACTCAGGGCCTTGTACTTGCTAGGCAAGTGCTCTACCTCTGAGCTAAATCCCCAACCCCTCAAACTGTTCTTAAAGGTGAAAATATTCAAGTTAAAAGTACTTTCAACATTTAGAAATAAGTCACCTCTTGAAAAGTCAAAAATTCAAAACCACTAATAAGATACACTGTCCTATCATTTATTCCATATTTCTGGGGAAGAATGAGGTGTTATATGGGTAAGAACTATCCAGATAAAGACGTCACCTCCTTCCAAACATCCAGGTTCTACTCAATTCAAACCATAGGAGCTGAAACCTAAAATCTGTGTTTTCTCAAATAAAATGCCTGACATTTTAGAGATACAAGATCACTACTAAAAATACTTTATACTGTAATCTGTGGTCTATTTTTAGTTCTGTTTTCAGTGTATTTTATTTCTGTTCCCAGTGTACTTTCATCTAACAATTTATACTTCTAATTATGCTACTGGCTAGAAATTAAAGCCAAGAAGCTTCAACTGTGTACTGGACAAACGCTGAAGCTCTTAAGTTTTACCTCATTCTAAATCAATTACTTCTACTTCAGTTAAAGCTCCTGTAAACCAGGTTTCTGCTAATTTGGCTTCTTGTTTATCAACCAAAATGATTTCCAAATTCTGAAGTTACTTTACTGCAATTTATGTAAAAATTATGCAATGATTCTGAAATTCTTCTCACCTTTATTCTATACATTTTGACAAGTTTTAATCTCCGAAGAAGGTCTTCCTTCTCTTGCACCTGCTTTGCCAATTTTGCTTTTTCTTCCTTCAATCTTTCTTTAGTATTCTCATTCACAGACTCATTTTGGGGGGCACTGGATGACCCTGTATCAAGTGACTTAGATTTGCATGTATTTATATTCTCCGAGCTATCTTTTTCAGATCCATTGTCTATGTGTTTCAAACTCTCTTGGAACTCTGAACAGCTTTCTTCTTTGGAAGATGCTCCTGGTTCTGAAAAAATCTCCTTTTCTTCATTCTCTACTTTAAGTCGCTTCACCACACTACAAAAAGAATGAGATGAAGATCTTGTTTTCTTTAATCTTTCTTTAAGTGTTCCACTCATAGGCTGAAAGACACAAAACATTAAAAATGTTAAGAAAACGTTCTTTTGTTTGTTTTTCAAGACAGGGTTTCTTTATGTAACACTGGATGTCTGGGAACTAGCTCTATAGAACAGACTGGCCTCAAACTCAGAGATCCGCCTGCCTCTGCCTCCCGAGTGCTTGGATTAAAGACTGTGTGTCACCACTGCCCAGCTAAGAAAACATTCTTGAAGTAAATCAATCTATTAGAAATAATGACTTTACACTTCTATGGTAGCTACCCTGGGTGGCTTTCTGTCCTCACAAATCTCAAGGAAGCATTACCAATGTCTTTCTTTTCCAGAAGCTCCTTTAGTCTTACTTTAGCAAGATTAACTTCCCAAAATAGGCTTGAGACACTTCTCCCAGTCATCAGGATTATTTGTTCAGCAGCTAGTATTTGCCTGACAACACTCAAAACTGTAGCTTCAAAACTACAGACTAGGAAAAAGACCTGCCACCAAAGACTTCCCCTAAGGAATAGTGTACAGATTCAAATTTGAAAATTCTCAATAACCTGCTAAGAAACTCAACAAACTGAACTGATTCAAGAAGGAAATCTGGCAAAGACAGGAAGGCACAGGCTATACATTAATTCACACTCTTGTGTCCTTAAAACTGCCACTACCAGAATAGTTTGAAACACAGAATGGTGGGGGATATCAAGATTTTCATACTTGTTTTCCTGAAATATTTGTTTTGAGTGATGGTGGATTCTCATTCATCTCAGGAGTGTCAGGTAAAGTTGATGCTGAATCTAATGAGCTCTCCTTCTTGATGGATGCTGAATCTGATGCGCTCTCCATCTTAATGGATGCTGAATTTGATGTGCTCTCCTTCTTGATGGATGCTGAATCTGATGTGCTCTCCATCTTAATGGATGCTGAATCTGATGTGCTCTCCTTCTTGATGGATGTTGAATCTGATGTGCTCTCCATCTTAATGGATGCTGAATCTGATGCGATCTCCTTGATGGATGCTGAATCTGATGCGATCTCCATCTTGATGGATGCTGAATCTGATGCGCTCTCCTTCTTGATGGATGTTGAATCTGATGCAGCTCTCCTTCTTGATGGACACTGAATCTGATGCACTCTCCTTCTTGATGGATGCTGAATCTGATGAGCTCTCCTTCTTGATGGACACTGAATCTGATGCGATCTCCATCTTGATGGACACTGAATCTGATGCACTCTCCTTCTTGATGGATGCTGAATCTGATGAGCTCTCCTTCTTGATGGATGCTGAATCTGATACACTCTCCATCTTGATGGATGCTGAATCTGATGCGCTCTCCTTCTTGATGGATGTTAAATCTGATGCGCTCTCCATCTTGATGGATGCTGAATCTGATGCGCTCTCCATCTTGATGGATGCTGAATCTGATGAGCTCTCCTTCTTGATGGATGCTGAATCTGATGGGCCCTCCATCTTGGGAGCAAACTCCTGATTTCCTTCTAAAAATGAAAAGGCATAGATGGAGATCAAATTAATATCTCAACACACACCTTAATATATATCAACAAAATTTTCTTTAGTGTACAAAAAAACACCAAAAAAGCCAGTAATTTCTTCCAATTATATATAGCTGTAATCTATCCTAATTCTTTTCATAGTTTTTCATTTACCTCTCCACATGGGGAGTAGCAAGGTTTTGTTTTTTTCCCTGGCTAGTATGTAATTGACTCTCATTGTTCTCCTTTCAAAATGTCTCCAAAAATTTGCACTTCAGGGAGGAGGGGAATTAACTTTACCTAGTCAAGAATTTTAATTTTTGTTATAATTTCGTAAATAAAAGCAATACAGGCGGAATAATGTAAAACATCTTGAATCTTAAAAGCTTTGTACCTAGAACCAGGAATGCTCCAGTCCTGATTCCTGAGGCCTTACAGAAAGCAGCGTCCGCCCTGTTTTGGTTTACTAGGGTAGAAGAAGCCTGCCCCGGCCCCATCTCCTCCCTCCTCCCCATCTCCTCCTCCCCCATTCCTCTGCCCCCCTCCCCAGCTCCTCCCCACTCCCCATCTCCTCCCACCCCAACTCCTCCCCACGCCCACTCCCTCCCTCTCCGCCCCCTCCCCGCCCCCACCACAGAAAGCCACGTACCCCGACCCTCCCAGGCCTCCCCAAGCGCCTCACCACAGAAAGCCTTGTACCCCGCCCCGCCCCCCGCGGCACCTCCCGGCCCGCCTCACCACAGAAAGCCATCTAGCCTCGCCCCTCCCCCGTACCCCCCACCACCACAGACGACCCTCTACCCCACGGAACAGGGCGGCCGCGCTCCCGCGGCTCCGGGAAGAGCTTCCCCATCAGCTCCACAGGGCCCGGGAGGCCTGACGCTCACGCCAGCCCCGGGGAGAAAGCACGATACCTTTATCAGCCATGCCCTCAGCAGCAGAACAACACACCCACAGCCAGCGTAGCGGCCTCAGGAGAAGGACCTCGCCCCGGAGGCGGGGCCCCGGCGGAGGAGAGACGCGCGATTGGCGAGCCTGACCGCAGCGGGCGGATGTGCTTTGTCCAGCTCCGGACCGCGCGCGTGCGCGGGGGCGCGAGCCGCAGCCACGGGGCGGGGCGGGGCGGGGCCAGGCGGGGCGGGGCCAGGCGGGCGCGGCTCGTGATTGGCAGGATCGGCCGGGCGCGCTTCAGGGCTCCGCTCGGCGCGCGCGGCCGCCCGCCTGGGGACGGCGTCCGGGGAAAGACAACGCTAGACCTGCGAACCGGCCGGAGGGGGGCGCGCTTCCGCGGGCTGCGGGCTCGTGCAGCCTCCTGGGGCGGGGGGCGGAGGGGGTGCACAGGGGAAGCGCGCCCCGGAGCCCCGCCTCCGCGCGCCCCGGGAGCCCCGCCTCCGCGCGCCCCGGGAGCCCCGCCTCCGCGCCCCCCGGAGCCCCGCCTCCGCGCCCCCCCGGAGCCCCGCCTCCGCGCGCCCGCTCCCTGGCAGTCAGTCCTCAGACGTGGCAGGGCCGGAAGCCGAGGGGCCCGATCGGCTCCCTGCTGGCGAGGGCTGCCGAAGCGTTTTGTGCTCACGGAGGAGCGGTCTGTGAGGAAGCAGGCATGACGGGAATCTCGTGGGGCGTCTCCTGCTGGCCTTGCTCTCCTCTCGCCCCTCGATTTGGGGCTGCGTCCCACCCCTGCTTGCTTGGCTTCACATGTTTTGGTCAAATCTGAGAAAACGTGACCTAAGGAAGTTTATTATGGCGCAGGGCAGCCGTGGATTGGTCGGTCCAGAATTCAGATGCTGGAGACCTAAGCCCCGTGTTAGACCCTGGGAGGCTGCCATCTTAGCTTAAAAACGCCCCTGGGTCTCCGATGTTCGCGACGTTCTGTTGCTATGCAACGGCCCAGCGAACTAGCTTGGGTGGAGCCCTGAGGGCAGGGAAAGGCAGCTGAGGCTCTTGTGAGTCACTGGGAAATTTGTAATACACAGGGGACGACTCTCTACCAATGTCTGCTAATGGTGCCTTAAAAGTAGCCAGAAAAAAAGTGATGAGGCAGTCAGTTATAAATACAGAACCCAAAGAAACTTCATGAGGTAATTGATTAGGCCTGTAAATGTTGCAGGCAATTAATTGCCTCCATTCCAAGTCCTGGTACCCTGGCGATTTGGGGGTTCGGTTTTTGTTTGTGTTTTTTTGGTTTGGGGGCTTTTTTGTTTTTTTTTTTCTTGTTGTTTTGCTATGGAATGTAGTGGCCGTGTATCTCTCAATTTGATGGTTTGGTAAAAGAATACCTCCTAGAGACAGGAAAATTAAATAACTTATGAGCGGCAGATAGAACAATTCAAAGTACCAAAGAAACATTTAATGTCTTTTATATTCAAGCATATTCGTCATTCCCTAATTGACTTAAAGTTATGTATCACAAGCTTTTATCCCTTACCTTTCTTCCCAAAAGCACGGATTTTTTTAAATGATGCTATGTTCTCCAAAATTCCACACAACTTAAGCCATAAATATAAGAAAATTTGGAGCCTTCGCATCGCATATGACTATTAATAAATATCCCACTCCTAAATGTTTAGGAAACAAATTAACCTTACCGACTTTAGGACACCAACACCAGAATGTATGATTTTATGACACAGGTGTTACTCGCCAACGCACAGGTCACTGTACACTAGTTCTCTTTTTTCCTTGATATAAGTTGATCTCGCTGCAAAAAGCAGATTCGCTTGCCTTGACACTGAAACACAATGCACATTCTGCATGTTCTGGATGCCTTGAGGCATAAGGGTGAGTTGTTTTTATGAGTCTAAAATCAGCTGCACCCAAATCCTTGTATTATTACAACCTAATCTTAGAGCTGTGTTTTTGCTAGCTACATAAAGGAAAACAATGTCTTGCCTTGCAAATGTTCTGACTTGTTTTTATGTGAAACTGCTGTATTAAAATAAGACTGGCCAAACTTTCAAAGGACCTCTAAACAGTGCTCGGGAAAACCTGTTAGTTCAGAAATGTGCGTTTGCTGATTTTTATCTCTTCTGTGTGTTAAGTGCCAATGCTCTTCCCATATGTTTGTATTTTACTTACCATCCTCAATTGAGTGTCAAAGATCTGAAATATGTATAAATTGCCCCTACTCAAATGGAGACGAAGCCCTGTAGTAAGATGCTTGCCTGTCATTCATGAGGCCATTAGCCTGAAAAAAAAAAAAAAAAAAAACCTAATTAAAATTTTCCATTCAAGTTTTCATGTGTCTTTAGATAAATATTTCCATGACTTTGGTGATCTCAAATCGATTTGCCTACAAAGAATTTAGTGTTTGTCACATGAGACGTTTGTATTTTCATATGAAATTTTCAAGTAGTAAAAGTCCTGCCTTGTGAGCCAGACAACAAAGACTCCTTACCCTGCCACAGAGAACAATGGAGAAGTGTTCTAGGATTCAGGGATAATAGCAATTAATTTCATCCTAAGTCAGACTTTCTCTGTGTTTTTAAGTTTCTTCAATTCCCAAGGTTACTGTTGACTCCCTTATTATTCATCAGGGAGTGGTAAAATGTGTCTTCCATTCTAGCCTATGATTACTGTTGATGGCATGATGACATATACCTAGATGGTAAATGTGTCTTCCATTCTTCTATGATTACTATTGATGGCAGGTGACATATACCTAGAAATTTATGAGTGCAGGAAAACAATAGTATATAGTCTTTCTTCATCCTACCTCCTTCCTCTCTCTTTTACCCCATGCAACAATAAAGGTATCTTAAAGCACAGTTAAAATTGTCAGTAAATTTCTTTTTATTTTAACCTTGAAGCTTTAGCATTTAAAAACAAAAACCTCTCTAGGCGGTGGTGGCGCACGCCTTTAATCCCAGCACTCGGGAGGCAGAGGCAGGCGGATCTCTGTGAGTTCCAGGCCAGCCTGGTCTCCAAAGCGAGTTCCAGGAAAGGCACAAAGCTACACAGAGAAACCCTGTCTCGAAAAACCAAAAAAAAAAAAAAAAAAAAAAAAAAAAAAAAAAAAAAAAAAACCCTCACATTAACTCAGAATAATTTATTTTATTTCTTAGACTTTTCTATATTGACAACCATTTTGAGCCAGGCAGCAGTGGCGCACGCCTTTAATCCCAGCACTTGGGAGGCAGAGGCAGGCAGATCTCTGAGTTCGAGGCCAGCCTGGTCTACAGAGCAAGATCCAGAACAGCCAGAGCTGTTACACAGAGAAACCCTATCTCAAAAAAAAAGACCCCCCCCAAAAAAAGGCAAAAAACATCCTCCCCCCCAAATTGTCTCATGAAGACACAGCTAGTATCTAAAGGTTTTTTTTTTTCTTAAAATATAAACACTTGGAAAACTATGATTATAATCCATTTGTGTGAAGAATTGTATAAAATCCACATGATTAAGTTGATATGTAGCACAAAGGAAAAATTCAGTAAAATTTCTTAACTATTTCCTATGACAGTTTCTTGTATGTAAATGGAAAAACACCTTCAAGAACACTTGTCTAGGTTTCTCTTGCCTGTGGCATCCTATAGACCTATGAATGGTGTAGAGGGGTTCTATTGATCTGTCAGTTCTCAAGTTTCCTGTTGAGAATAATTGACTATGTGTTTCTTTTTTTCTTTTTTTTTCAAGATTTATTTATTATGTATACAGCATATATGACTGCAGGCCATAAGAGGGCGCCAGATCTCCTTACAGATGGCTGTGAGCCACCATGTGGTTGCTGGGAATTGAACTCAGGACCTTTGGAAGAACAGTCAGTGCTCTTCACCTCAGAGCCATCTCTCCAGCCCCGACTATGTGTTTCTTGTTCTTTCTCTGTTGCCTAAAGATCTCATGGGGAATTAAAAAAAGTGTGATTAATCTACTTTTAGAGATTTTTAAATACTCTATTACCAAAGGGACCTCTGTGAATATATATATATATATATTTTACTGTTCTTCAGCTATATTGACCATGAAGGAATTGTATTTTAAACCCCAAGATGAAAGGGCTATTAGTTGTTTTAGGCATCCCCAAATTTCTGCCTCACTAAGTACGGCGGGTACCTAGAATGAGGTGATGTGATGATGAGAGTCGATGTTATTGCTGTGATGAAACCTTTCTAACACAGGCAACTGGGAAAGCTGCTGATAACCAAGGTGCAGAATAATGAACTGAACAAAAACCTAAAGAGCTCCCTTCCCTGTTCTTTTAGTCTACAGGCTCTGGACTTTGGTCAAGTCCATTATAGACTAGAGAAGCAGAAGTGTCTGGTTATGGCTGGCACTGGGTGTGCTGTTCCCTCAGAAAGAACGGCGTGATTCAAGTTAGTGTAGCAATGGGGATGGAGGACGTGGGCTAGGTGGGGTTGAGGAAAGGGGGATAGTGGCAGAAGAGAGAGAATATAAAAAGATAGAGAGGATAAAAGTATTGCCCAGGGCCACATCTTTCTCAGATCCTTTATTAACTCAGAAATGTCGCCCTTGAATTCATTTGAAGAAAAAAGGCATTAGGTGTCAGCAACTCCTTGAGCAACCTAACTTGTCTTATAATCATCTTTAACCACCTTGAAGTTGGAGAGATAGCAACTCCCATGATAATTTCACAGTATTGAACTCTGTTTGAAGTGCCGGTAAACATGTCCATTCAGTATTCTATCCTTGCTTCTCATTACCGTTTCAGTCCCGAGGGTAAAAACTTCTTGGGGACTTTTTTAATTGGAAGAGAAAGCAAGAAATGAGAGTTAAGAGACCACTCTACCATGGTTTAGGATCTTACTGCTGTTTGGCGTCTACTCTTCCACCCCTTGGCAAGCTTTGAAGATAAATATAATACTGGATCAAACATGTGAATTTAGGTTAACCAGAAATTTTGTAGCGTAATTCAGGATGCAAGAGCTAAACTAAAACTGAATTTTTTTTCCCTACTGCCCTACCAGTCATGAGAAAACACCAAGTCTCTACTGCAAAGACAAAATGTCTTAGATTTCTACCATCAGTCTTTATAAGCAGTGTCAAACGTGCTGGATGCAAAGCTCCTGAGCAGGCAGCAGACTCCCCAGTGGGGACCATTACAGAAGCATGACCAGAGATGCAGCCATGACTTCAATGGGTAGACGCCCCCTTCATCCACATCCATCCCACTTCCAAGATTCCACTCATTGCTTTTGTTCCCTGCTCATCGTCCAAATCATATGGTTTGTCAGTGATATTGTTAACTAGCTTTCTGACTCCGTTACACTTTGTATAAATAACATACAAGTTTAATGATGAAGCTGATGGCCCATAATTGGTATATGACTTCACTATTTTCTGATAGTGAAAAATATATCTTTGCACAGATAAATATTGTTGACACAAAAGCATAGCTCTCACCTCACAGGGAATAAGAGATTATTTATTTATTTATTTATTTATTTATTTATTTATTTATTTATCTATTTATTTATTTATCTATCTATTTATTTATTTATTTTTGGTTTTTTGAGACAGGGTTTCTCTGTGTAGCTTTGCGCCTTTCCTCACAGAGATCCACCTGGCTCTGCCTCCCGAGTGCTGGGATTAAAGGCGTGCGCCGCCACCTCCCAGCGAGATAATTTATAATGGACCCAAATATGAAGACAATTGCCTGGGAACATAGATTCAGGTTGCCCGAAATACCATGTTCCAATTCTAATCAGTCCATCATCCTTGCTGAATGGTTAATGTAGATGTAACCCCTCCCCCTCCCCCAGGAACTTCAGTTAACAACTTTATGGAAAAGAAGCGCAGGATAGAAGCCTCATCTGGTCCTCCACGCTCTACCCAGCTACTTAGATTCTGTTAACAACCTTTAACTCAATTTCTAATTAGCTCTGCTTCTTGCCAAAGGATTCCCTTACAACTATTATTACATGTCTATGGAGCCCTCACAGTGTCTCACTTCCTCCAAGTCAAGGGCCTTTTCTTACAGGAACTTTCAACCCCTTTTTTAAATCAAAAAATGGTTCACCGAGACAGCTCTTCTCCAGCACCCACCCCCACAAACTCAGAGAGAAGAGTGACTTAGTCCACTCCTTCCCCTTGCCCTGTTAGGACTTGTGAGTTTACACCTGTCTATGAGTGCTGAATATTGGCAATGCAGCCTCTGTGTTGCTGAAGGTGAGGATGCTACCTGGCACCTAGGGATAGCACCCATGAGGAAACTCGGACTTCTTAGGTTTGTATCTGTTATTTAGCAGTCAACATACCCAGACACTAAGGACTGTAGATTTGGGCTTTAGATTAGTAGGCAGCTAATCACATCCACACATTAGTTAAACAAATTCCTGCGAAACTACAAATTAAAAGCTACACAAGAGTTAAAAAAAAAAAAAAAAGACAGCCCTACTGTGGGTTGGCATTATCTGAACCGCCTTCCTCTCTAGACCATTGAAAGAGTTTCTGAACCTGTGTGCACACGTTTGGGATTTTTGTGAAACTGCCAAACCTTCAGCACAACAGTAATTAGCATAAAGCTTGTGTAATTAAGCTAAGCCGTCTCCTTGCTTAAAGAAGAGGGAGGAAGGGGAGGGGGGGACCAAAGAGGGGGAGGGGGAGAGCGGAGAGGGGGAGGGGATAGAGGAGGAAATAGCATTGTTGGTTCATGTTTTTCCTCAGAGCTACTTTCCATGGGTTTTGAGGAGACATCACGTTGACCTTGTGTCATTTCAGTAATTATCTACAGGAACAACTTATTTCCAGGCGTTATTTTCAGACACTAATCTTCAGAGTGAATCAATCAACCCATTTTCAAATCAATACCACCCCGTCTGCACTGAATACTTCCTATTTTTGCAATATAAAAGACTCCATTTTCTAACTAGCAATCAGAATTTTCCCTTCCTCATAATAGAATTAAGTTTCCTAGAACAAATAAAGAAAATTCATTTGAGAAAAGTTCAAGGTTATCAAAGAGAAGACAGAGTGGATTGGGACCTGGTGGCTTGATTTTGATGAGTGAAAAAATGGCATGTTATTGCATGCTTGAAAGACCACAGGTAAGAACTGTGTGAATTTAGGAGGGTATTTAAGAAGGTGAAACTAAGCGTTTGCATACTAACTAGCAGCTCCCAAAGCCAGCCTTGCAAACTCATCCCCTTTCCATCAATGATTGCTCAAGCTGATACAGCCAGCATCCCTGGACCACTGTGTTCCTAACTGCAGTAAGGCCCCTGGTGAGTGTTCAAACATTTTCTGCCAAGGATTGTGCGGGTGAGGGAGGGATGATGGGGATTGGGGCAAGGAAGGGACAGGAAGAGAGAGAAAAGAACTGTTTCTTGCCCTGAAGCAAAACAGCTCATGTTCAGGGACATTTATTTTTCATAACGAATTACTGACTACACTATTTGTTTACTCCATAGAATTAATGATTCTGCAGGTTCAAACTGATTTTGAGCTACAAACAACAGACCAAACCCTGTAAATCCTGAGTACATTGACTGAACTAAATTCTGGAAAAGTCGGGGCTGGAGAGATGCCTCAGTGGTTAAAAGCATTGGCTATTCTTAGAGAGGTCCTGAGTTCAATTCCCAGCAACCACATGGTGGTTCCCAACCATCCGTAATGAGATCTGGTGCCCTCTTCTGGCCTGCAGGCAGAACACTGTATACATAATAAATAAAATTTTAAATTAAAAAAAATTCTGGAAAAGTCATGTTCTTAAGGCCTTATGATATAATTGAATATAAAGGATTATGATATGTCAATTTTCTGCCATTAATAAAGACAGAAGCAGGCACTACGGATACACGTGTGCTTTCTTAGGAGTGGTGAGATGTTATAATAATCGTCGTGTTCAACCTGATTACACCTTGTAAGTTTGATAAGCTGTGTTTTATAGTAGGGAAAACGTTGAATGGCCAAGGCTGGAAAGCCACAGACCTTGCTCCTTTGAGTCTCCCTTTGCACGCTAGACCTCATCTTTGTTGATTCTCGCTGCTATGTGCAGTAGTGGATTGGGGATGAAATGTGTTGTGGTCACAAATGGGGAAAGTGAGGTTGCTTAAATCTTTTCTCAATAGAGATAATCACGGGCTGTCAGTTTAAATTGAGACACGTGGGGAAATCTTGGGAGATTTTGTTTGAATACAAGCTTTGGTGGATGCAAATGATACTTGCTAATGCATGCAACTGCCCCCACCCCTTATTACTTCATTCCAATGGCAAGATGGCTTCAGCATGGGATGGGGATGAATTGTTGAGAGGAGCGGAGTTTCCACTATGGCAAATGACACAACTGTATACCCTCGGTGTTCTTTCATGGATTTTGGACAGAGCGTCCAGATCTGTGCTTCCATAGTTCAGTTTGTATTCATTTTTGATACTACACAAATCACCAATTTCCTCCAGAGAAGTGGTTAAGGGTAAAATGTCCTAGAAATAAGGAATATCATAATACCATATAAGATATGCTAGTTTTGGGGGTGGGAGGAAGTAAACATACATTAAGGAGTTTACAAATTGGACACCAGTATGTATCACATAGATTCAGTCAGGGCCCGCCCTGGAGAAAGTTGGCATAGAAATTATTTTCTTTAGTGACCTTGCTTCTTTATTTCTTCATTGAGGCAAGGTTTCATTCTGTAGCCCAAGTTGGTCATAAACTCCTCTTTAAAAAATATGTATTTTTATATATATAATATTTATGTACATGCCCAGGTGTTTGCAAAAACCTGTGGAGGCCAGATAAAGACATCAGACCCCCTGGAGCTGGCGTTACAAACAGTTAAGAACCAATATGATGCTGGGAATCAAAGTCTGGTCCTGTATAAGAGGAATAAGTGCTCTTAACCACTGAGTCATTTCTCCAGCTCTGTCTTGGAAACTGTTGATCTTCCTGCCTCAGTCCCCAGAATGCTAAGATTTCAGGTAGAGGTGATGGCCCCTTTCCTTTTGTAATACCCTATGTAGATCATCCTCCCAAGCCCAGGGCTCCAGACTTATTCTCATCAGTTAGCCCTCATCATTTCCCACCACCTGAACACCAAAAATCTCAAGGGAGAAAAGATTCTGGTTTTGTTGTTGTTGTTTGTTTCGGTTTTGGTTTTTGGTTTGGGCTCACACTTTCCTAGGGCTCAGTCCATGGTTGCTTTGCCCCATGTGCTTAGGCAGGATATTGTGACTGACTGAGTGTGTGACAGAAAGGGTTTCTTCGCCTCATGGCAGACAGGAAGCAGAGAGCAAGCAAAGGACTGTGGTCTGAGTATATCCTTCCAACGCATGCCTCCAGTGACCTTCCTCCAATTAGGTCCCACCTCCTAAAGTTTCCAGAGCCTCTGAAATAGCTTAACTCACTGGGAACCAAGTATCCAACACATGTACCTGTGGGGAGATTTCCTATTCAAATCATAAGGCTGTGAGGTATCTACCAGAGAAGACAGCTCCCGCAGACGAAGATTCATCTTTCATCTTGTGACAGTCATGGATGAGTACCTGCAAGTTGTCATCAGGAGAGAGGTCGTCATCAAGCAGCTTTGATGGTGATCTCAAACTGGACTTGAGGGTGGTCTAGGAGTAGGGACTGGTACTGGGTCATACGGGCATTAAACAGCCAGCATTCTGGTGTTTCCCAGAGGAGGGCCTCAATGGCATTGGGACCCAGAGTTAACTTGTTTTTTGGTTTTTATTAGACTCGCAGTAGCTGCCACAGCTCTTAGGTAGATGGGCCATCCTATGGCTACAGGGTCCAATCGCTTGGACAGGGATGTCACAGGGCATTTCTATGGCCCCAAAGTTTGGATTAAAACCCCTTTTGTCTTTTGTTTTGTGGACAAACAGATGAAAAGGTTTGGAGACATCTGCAAGTGCTGGGGCTGGAGCTGAAGTCAGAGCTGATTTTAAAGCCTCAAATGCCTTTTGTTTAGTCTCAGTCCAGAGTAGGGGGCTCATTGCCCTGCTTTGTGCTGGTCTATAGAGGCTTTGCTATTTCTACAAACTCTGGTATCCAGAGGCAGCAATATCTAGCCACAGCTAGGAACTTTTGAACCTATGTGGTAGTTTGAATGTAATTGGCCTTAATAATCTCACAGGGAGTGGCACTATTAGGAGGTGTGGCTTTGTTGGAGTAAGTATGGCCTTGTTGGAGGAATTGTGTCACTATGGAGGTGGACTTTGAGGTCTCATATATGCTCAAGCCACACCCAGTGTCTTAGCCCACTTCCTGTTGCCTGAAACTCCCAGCTACCTCTCCAGCACCATGTCTGCCTGCCATGTCCCACCATGATGATAATGGACTGAACCTCTAAACCGTAAGCAAGTCACGCCAATTAAATGTTTTCCTTTATAAGAGTTGCCATGGTTGAGGTGTCTCTTCACAGCAATAGAAACCCTAAGACAACCTGTCTCTTAGTCTTTGGATTGGAATCTGAAGGATGGCAGCATCCTGCTCTGAGACAGGCTCCTTTTACCTCCCACCAGCTGGTAGCCATGACAGGGAGCCTCTGATGTATGAAGCTGGGCTTTCTTAGCCAGCGTAGTCTGTAATTCTTACAGCTGTCCCTCAGTGGCCCTTTTATGTAGAGGTTAGGAGGAGTCCATTTACATATTGTAATCTTATGGTCCCAGGAAACCTCTGACAGAAAACAGGAAGTTAGCATTTAGCATCTCACCAGAAAGGGTGAGAGAATGTTTAAATCCTTGGAGTAACCTGGTTTGTTCAAGTTATCCACTGTATCCTCCCCCCGGATCTGTCCATTTAAAAGCAAAGATGGGTTGATTTAGTCTGCCAATGGAAGGCTGAAGAATGCATCTTTCAGGTCTAAGACAGTGTACACTTATTACTCTGGAAGAATCAGACTCATGAGAATCAGAGGTCCCAGGTTTCTTCACAGGCAGGAGAGGTGTGTTCCAGGATAACTGACAAGACACCAGGATGACTGTCTCTCCAAGCCAGGCAATATGGACAACAATGTCCTTTTTTTGTTTCCAGGTCATTGAGTATTGTTTAATCTGGACAGGGTAGCTGAACTGATTAGTTGAACAATTATAGGAACTTGACATTAGGTCAGTTCTAGGGGGTTAGTTTCTGCCTATACCTCTGAGAATCGTTGTCAATCTGAGACATAGTCCAGCTGTATCTTTTGTTTGGGGGCAGGACTTTCAGCTAGGAGATATTCTTCTGACAGAGGGTAAGACACCAAAATTTTGCTGGGTATCTGTAAGTCTAAGTGTGTTTCATTATCAGAGAAGGTGATGGTAACTTTCAATTTATACAAAAGGCCTCCTCCTAATCAGTTCTCTGTTGTTAAAACATTTGTATGCACAAACATGTGTGTGTGTGTGTGTGTGTGTGTGTGTGTGTGTGTGTGTGGTGGTATTGTGTTCACCAAAATATTGTGTACTCTAATAAAAATATCTGGGGTCAGAGAACAGACAGCCACTAGATACAAAGGCTAGAAAATGGTGGCACTCACACCTTTAATCCTAGCATCCCAGAGATAGAAATCCCTCTGGATCTCTGTGAGTTCAAGGCCACATTGGAAATAGCCAAGCATGGTGACACGCCTTTAATCCCAGAAAGCCAGCCTTTAATCCCAGGGAGTGGTGGTAGAAAACAAAAAGATATATAAGGCGTGAGGACCAGAAACTAGAGGCATTTGGGCTGGTTAAGCATGTGGCTGGTTAAGCATTCAGGCTTTTGAGCAGTAATTCAGCTGAGACCCATTCTGGATGAGGACTCAGAGGCCTCCAGTCTGAGGAGACAAGACCAGCTGAGGATCCGGCGAGGTGAGATAGCTGTGGCTTGTCCTGTCTCTCTGATCTACCAGCATGGACCCCAATACCTCGCCTCAGGTTTGATTTTATTAATAAGAACCTTTAAGATTCCTGCTACATCTGGCGCCCAACGTTCGTGTTACGAATTCATGAAAAAGCTGTTTGCCTGTGGCCTTGTGAGCCCCAGCGCAGGCCCAAGCTACACTCAGCCGGTTGTGGTGGCACACGCCGGTAGGATTTGCTGAAGGAGACAGAGGCAGGAAGATCCCGAGTTTGAGGCCGGCCTAGGAGGCTTGGGAGAAGCTTCGGCCCGGACTGAACCACAAACAGTGGTGGGACCATGGAAGCAGTGGCTACTGCTCCACGTTGCCAGCTCCTTATCATCATGTTGGTGACTGCGGTGTTGCTGCTACCTGGGACGAAGGGTTTACTGATGCTGGTTCAGAGAAGAATTGACAGGACCATCATGTTACAAGAAAGCATCGGCAAAGGTCAGTTTGGAAAAGTTTGGCAAGACAAATGGTGGGGAAAAATTGCTGTGAAGATTTTCTGTTCTAGGCAAGAATGTTCATGGTTCGAGAGACAGACATTTATCAGACTGTGATTGCTCCAAACCACAGAGGAGGCAAAAAAAAAAAAAAAAAAAAAAAAGTCTGCCGGAAACCATGACCACGCCTAATAGTGACTTTGAAATCTTCAAAAAGATGACTGGATCCTACAATGATGATTCCACATGGACTATGATAAAGCCATTAAGCTGATTAACACCATGGAAAAATCGACTTTGGACTACAAACTGGTCAGGACAATTTCGAGAGGACTAGTTGAGATGATACAGCCTGACAGACTACTCGAACAAGGACTTGAAACAAGCCCTGAACTTTCCTTTTATGCAGAGAATGGACAAATGATACAGGACTTGATGATTAACCCAAAAATTTTCTTTTCAAGATTCCCTAAAGATATCTTCACCCCTAGAAAGCAAAAAGAAAAAGAGAATATAGATATGAGATAGATCATTGAATCTACTCTGAGAAAGAAGATAAATAATAGGATAAATAGGTAGATCATTGAATCTACACTGAAGAAAAAGGGGAAGATATAAAAATGACAAAAGGTAAACTACTGAATGTATTATGAAAAGAAAAAAGAGAGAATATGGATATGATAAGATAAAAAGGGAGATTATGGAATTTACTTTTAAAAAGGAACTACTTGCTTTAAATAAGATAAGTAATGAAAATTTTTTGGTCTGAGTTTATCAGATGTTACTGGACTGGACATTGTTGATATATATAATGGATTTTTTTATCTGGATCTGTCAAATGTTAATGGACTAGACATCATTAATGTAATCTTGACTGTATATTGCATATACTTATTGGATAGTTTTTCTTGTATTAGTTATAAGCTTTTTTTAATTTTAGACAAAAAGAGAGGAGATGTGGTGGTATTGTGTTCACCAAATATTGTGTACTCTAATAAAAATATCTGGGGTCAGAGAACAGACAGCCACTAGATACAAAGGCTAGAAAATGGTGGCACTCACACCTTTAATCCTAGCATCCCAGAGATAGAAATCCCTCTGGATCTCTGTGAGTTCAAGGCCACATTGGAAATAGCCAAGCATGGTGACACGCCTTTAATCCCAGAAAGCCAGCCTTTAATCCCAGGGAGTGGTGGTAGAAAACAAAAAGATATATAAGGCGTGAGGACCAGAAACTAGAGGCATTTGGGCTGGTTAAGCATGTGGCTGGTTAAGCATTCAGGCTTTTGAGCAGTAATTCAGCTGAGACCCATTCTGGATGAGGACTCAGAGGCCTCCAGTCTGAGGAGACAAGACCAGCTGAGGATCCGGCGAGGTGAGATAGCTGTGGCTTCTTCTGTCTCTCTGATCTACCAGCATGGACCCCAATAACTCGCCTCAGGTTTGATTTTATGAATAAGAACTTTTAAAATTCCTGCTACGTGTGTGTGTGTGTGTGTGTGTGTATACACACGTGCGCGCGCGCGCGCGCACCCATGTCATGTGAGAGAGAGAAAGGGGATGGAGAGTAAAGATGGCCACCACACACATGAACAGTCAGGGGGAATCTGATGACATCTCACACTGATCCTGGACACTGGATCCGTGGCCATGTCCAAACTCTCCTATGTGTCCAAACAGAAGGTGCCTTAACCAGACTTACCTCTGGAGGTGACAGACGGGGCAATTTTTTAATTTGTTTCCTTTTAGGGTGGAGGTGTCAGATTCCTCTGAAGCATTAAACAGCAATTGATCAAAGGCAGTCTTGGGGACATGGGACTCAGGTTGTGCACCTCCTAGGAGCTCCATACTCTTCTGTACTCCAAGAGGTTCTGAGATGCCCCATGTCTTGAGGTCTGGTCTCTGGGGACCTTAGAGGAAGCTCCAGAAATGTTGTGGCGTATCCACCATAGAAGACTGCTCAGATATGGGTTTAAAACAATAGAAAGTCTTTGTTAGCCAGCCAGTGGCTACAAAGGGTGTTTGGGATCCTAATGAAGAACGAAGCCTTTCTGATGGTGAGCTTTTTGGCATAAAAACCATATCCTGGGTTGACATACTTCAGTTAACAAGAACAGTTGGCCAGAAGCAGAACTATAGAAGCCAGAAAGCAAGGTTAGTACATTTAGAAGCTTTCCCAGAACTATGGACTTGGATGGATTAGGTCTCTGTTTTCATTTTGGCGGGTAGTGCTGTGTACGTGCTGAGTTTTATGGCCTGAACAGTTACTTGTACCATGGAGTCAGTTGTGCTAAGGTCTGGAGTCCTGTTACAATAACACACATATACCCCTCGCCCACTCTTCTTATGAGCGGTGGCATTCATTGTCCATGTAGCCAGAAGACAGAATGAAGTAAGGTCAGGAGAAATCAACCCATATTCCAGCTCTAGGAAAACATGTCAGACAATTTAGCATAAGTAAGTGTATGTTGGATAGCGTACAGAGAATATGGCTTTCATTTCAAGGTTGTATACAGGTATCTAGATGGCCTGTTGTACTCTGTTAACATACAAATATTACTTACCAATTAAAGATATAACTTGGAAAAAATACAGATTTTATATTTTGCTAAATACCATGCTAATAGTACCATATCTGGAAAAAAAAAATAGAGACATGAATCTTTTCAGGGATGATGTAAGAAGGTACATGTTTTACTTCTCTGAAAAACACACGTTTTGTTTGTCCTGTTTATCCGTTTTATTTGCCTAAATTTGTCTTGCCCCTCACTCAGCACTCAGGAGGTTGAAGCAAGAAAATCAAAAGTTCAAAGCCAGCCTTGGCTATAAAGAAAAATAATTCTAAATACATGTAAACATGTCATTTGGTCACTTTCTTGCTAGTATGACTGTTCCAAATTCACATTGTTGAGGTGAAAACAGATGCTAGGGTTAAAGGGACCATTGGTATTAAAATGACAAGATCAGGAATGCTGGAGATGAGGATTAAGAGGTCTTGCATGCGGCCATGAGAAAGCCAAGCTGACCAGGTGAGATGAAGGTTGGGAGTGAGAGAAAAGGAACAAAGACAGTCTTTGGCACCCAGGAGGCCTCCCTGAGGAGCACAGGCCAGAACGGTTTTTCTTTTACAGATTCTTCTAGATCTTCTAACACAACTGACTATTATTATGGGGAAGGATGGCTTCTAAAACAACTATTCCAGGAAGGGACTGCCACAGACCACCCCAGAGACAAGGAGCTAGATATGGGGTAACCAGGGAAAATAACAGTTGCATCTTAGAAGCTGTGTCTCCTGACAAACACCCTTTTGAAGTTAGTCTCTTTGACATTACAGCTAAGGTCCCCCCACTATATCAGAAAGTAGCATTTGGTCCATTAACAAAGTGTAATAGCTTTGACCTTGGCTGTCAACTTGACTACATTTAATCTAGATCTTTGAGGTAGGAAAACACACCTCGAATCCAGATCTTTTGAGCTGGGAAAAGACATACCTTTAATCTGGATCTTGAGGAAGACACACTTTAAATCCATATCTAACCTTGGCCATGTCCTCTGCTGGAAGCCTATGTAAAGATATGGAAGAATGAACCTTCTGCTCTTTGCCTGCTTGCTCTCACTTCCCTAACAAGTCCATTCCTTCACTGGCATTAGAACAGTGGTTCTCTACCTATGGCTTGCAACCCCCTTGGGGGTCAAATAACCCTTTCACAAGGGTTGCCTAAGACCATTGGAAAACACAGATATATAAATTATGATTCATAACAGTAGCAAAATTACAGTTATGAAGTAACAACAAAAATAATTTTATGGTTGGGGTCACCACAATACGAGGAACTGCATTAAAGGGTCACAGCACTAGGAAGGTTGAGAACCACTGCTCTAGAGCCTACTTCTTCAGGATTCCAGAGTATACTGAAGACCAGCTGAGACATCCAGCCTCATGGACTGAGCAACTACTGGATCCTAGGACTTTGCATTATAGGAAGCCATTGATGGATTAGAGAGATCCATCTTATAAGTTCTGTTACTCTAGAGAACCATGACTAATACACAAAGGGTTTGCATCCTCATTATGGGATTCATGACGTCATTACAATTTTGCTTACACTGTGGTTTTTATACCCCTCCCCTTTTGTGTAGATCATGGTAGAAAATGCCCTAAAGGGAAGGTCTAGTTCGCCATGATTTGTGACAGAGAAAGAGTCACCTTACCTAGTGAGCATGCAATCCATGTTATAAATATTCATTAAAACTTCTTTAAAATCCACAACAGAAGCCACTATGCTGCTCCAGGCTTGGGACAGTCCACTCCAGTTTCTTGACTTCATACCCAAGAAGACCCCACATCTGCCACAATGTAACAAAATGACTTTATTTCGTGTCCCCCAGCACTCCAACCCTTGATCAACTATAGAACTGTGCAGTCTGCTATTGCCAGGACCCATTGTTTGTTGGTCTGAATTCTGGTTCTGAAGACACCCCCAAAGAAGACTGTTAAAATGTCCATAGAGAGCCCAGCTTTTTCCTCTCCTAAGCTCTACCTCAAAGGAGTACTTCTTTATAAATACAGACTTAAAACAACAAAGTATGCTGCTGCTGCTGCATAGTTCTACTGTTAGTGGCCTACTTACAAATAAGGTTTACGTCGATATCTGGGCGCACAATACCCGAGACCATCCCCAAGTGTAGGCACAAGGAGAAATGGAACTTCAGAGAAAAGGATATCCTGCCCTAGCTGTGTGTTCCACCAGCCACTGAGAAGTGAGAGCTAGCAATGAACAGCTTGTAACTGTGAAGGGAGCTGCTCAAGCCTTGGGAAGCACAATCATTAATTCTTGCCTCAGAAATTCTCTGAAGCTCAGAGTAACTTGACTATTTCTCTTGATAAGCAGGTGAGTACAGAACATTCCTGGGGCTTGACAGACACCCATCTGTCAATCAGCCTTGGGCAACCTTGATCAAATGGCAGCTTGGGGCTTCTTTTTTGCTATCTGTCCTTCTGTGTTTCTCTCTCTTGGTCGGAGGTGTGAAAGAAAGGGATAAGGAACTTTCGCTATTCAGACGCGTAGAAAGACTTGAAGAACACGGCATGGTTTGGGGACCACACCCAGCTTTTCTGGATGGTCTCATCCCCTGAACACCAGGATGAACACATCAGTTTGAGCTCCAGCTTTGTAAATAATGCTTTACATTTGAGGAGCTATCCTAACTACATATTTAAATTGAATTTGTGCTTATTGTTTGTCTTAATTGCTGGTTTTATTACTATAAGTGAATCTGATAGGCCAACAAAATTTAGGAATAGCGATTCTGCCTTCTGATTACAGTTGGGTTTGTCTTTAAAAGTGTTATAGCTAGCATCACTTTTCAGGTTTATTATTGTTTACATGCATGTGCATGTGCCTGCTTCTCTGTATGTGCACCATGTGTGTGCAGTGCCCATGGAGGCCAGAAGAGGGTGTCTAATCCCATGGAACTGGAGTAACATGCTGTTATGAGTTGCCTAAGATGGGTACTGGGGATCAAACCTGAGTCCTCTGTAGGATTAACTACTGAGCCACGTCTCCAGCCCCTAGGTTTACTTTTAAAAACAAGGAGAATTCAGAATTCTAATTCTAAATTCTCTTAGTAATTTTTCCTGGAAAGGTCTTATTTCATTGTGTCTACTGACCCCTGTTATTGTAAGCATATAGTGAACAAAGTTTTAGTCCACAGAATCTTTTCCTGCACTCTATTGACTTGGAACTTAAAGCACTAGATTCTTTCTTTCTTTTTTTTTTTTTTTAACTCTTAGGTAAACTAACCAAATCTTAAAAGGCATTAAAAAGAATGACCAAAGTAAGCTCACTATGGGAGTGCGGAGCTGGTTAAATCTTAGATAATAAACATAACATTAAGAGAATCAAACATTTGGAGCCTACACGACCATCCGAACAAATAGTTATGAGAAGCACTGGAGCAGGGGAAAGAGCCCCACAGGTAAAGTGCCTGCTGTGTGAACGTGAGTTCATATCCCGGGCATCCACGTGAAAAGCAGGGCCTGGGGCTAGCATATACCTCAGTGGGTAAAGGCCCTTGCGGCCTCAGGATGCAAAGCTGATGACCTGAGTTTGATCCCTGAAACTGAAAGGTGAAAGGAGAGAAATGATTCTACAGGTTAGCCTCTGACCTCCACACCTGTGCCATGGCAAGTGTGAAACACCACACACACACACACACACACACACACACACACACACACACACACACACGGAGAGAGAAAAACAGAACCAGACATAGGCCTTTAATTCTAGCACACTGGAAACTGAGATGGAAGATGGTGAGTTGGAGGCCACATAATTTGAGGCACTATCTCAAACAAAACACAAAAACCGCTGGAGTGGGTTGTTCAATGTCAGGGCCCAAAATATGAGGCCCTGGGTTTCATCCCCAGCATCACAAAAGAAAGATAGACTAGGAATCGGTGATTAAAGAAGATTCTTTATCTGATAAAGGATTTAATTTTTAAAATTCATGATAAATATGGTGGTGAAATGTTGAAATTCTTCCTTTAAAATTGAGACTAATCCTTAGGGCCACAAAAAAAAATCATTAAAATCCAGAATACTAAGTAGGCTGACTACATTCACTTCTATTCAAGATTCTACTGAGGACCCAAAGGAATGTAATGAGGGAAGAAAAGGAAATATAATGTATAAGGATTAGAAAAAATATAACATTTGCAGAAGATATAAATGAGATTATGAAAAGACAAAAAGAACCTTTAAACACATTGATCAACATCCAAGTTCACTAATACCAAGTGCAGTGAGTTCACTATATACAAGGCAATATGGTAAAAAAAAAAATGTCTTAAGTCTCTAACAGAAAATGAGAGTCCCATGGATATTGTTTCAAATGGTGCCAAACACACTAAACACATCCAGATGCAACGGCGCATGCCTATAGGTCCTGCTTCTCAGGTGTCTGGGGCAAATGCTTGAGGCCAAGGAGTCCAGCCAGGGTAACACACAAAGTAAACCATAGAATATATAAACAGTTGTTGCAAAGCAGACAAACACATAAACATTAAGACATATAAACCACATGTTTATAAAACATGTAAAATACATCAAACTATGAAATATTACTCCAAACCTTAGGCCTTAGTAAATGGAGGCATAAAAAGAGCTCATGACCTAGAAGACACTATATGCTAAAGATGTCAATTTCCCTCAAGTTAACCTGTGGATTTTCAGTTTTTAAAACCTGTGCAATTTCAGTTTTTAAAAAATTCTTAGCAGGTTCTAGCATATGTACGCATTTGTGTATCATTGTAATTAAGAAGCTGGTTCTGAGGGTTGACTGAAATACAAAAGAGCAGCCAAGGTGTCTTGCGAAAGAACCGAAAGGACGGTGACTTACTGCACTAGCTGACCTGACACAGGGCCCTGCAGAGTTGGAGCAGGGACAGGGCATGACCGCCAGTGGGAAATGGAGTCTGGAAGCATCCATGCACAGACTCGTGGATGATAGCATGAAAATGATAGCGCCACAAAGAGACGTGATAAAGACTTACCTTTTTGTTTTCGTTTAAGTGTTAGAGACTGAACCCAAGACCTTGCAGAGCAGACGAGGGCTCTGCCACTGAGCTATCCCCAAGCCACAGTCTGTCTTTTAATAACAGTAATAGTCAACTGAAGAGCCATGTGGGGAAAATGAAACCGTTTCTTCAGAGTGTGTGTGTGTGTGTGTGTGTGTGTGTGTGTGTGTGTGTGTCTTTGTCAGAATTACCACGGAAGGCCATGTGGATGTCATGGTCTATGCCACTGCCTGTTGCCATGTGGATGTCCGTTGGCTGTGCTGCTACCAGGGGCAGCCATATTGAAGGGAGTGGCCTATGCAGCCACCTGAGGCCAAGCTGGTGTCTGTGGTCCATGCTGCCACCAAGGGCTATGGTGCTGTCTGTGGCCCATGCTGCAGCAGAAGGCTGTGTTGATGTCCATGATCTGTACTGCCCCTGGAGACCATGCTGGGGCCCTTGGCATGCGCTGAAGCTGGAGACTGTGTAGATGTCCATGCTGAATTAGAACCCTCTTGGAAGTCCATGATCCATGCTCTCCAACTGTAAAGGGCAAAGAAGCTACTTCTGCCATGGAATTGATGACTGCAGACTCACAACTGATAAAGAGGGCCATAGAAGGCTTCTGTGGCAACCCTACTCCCACCCCACCCCCAAAAAGTAAAAGTGACAGCCTAGACAGAAAGCCATAAAAGAGAACTCTTAAAAACTGTGATAAAGATGCTGAAGTATAGCTGGTGGGGATGTGGGTGGGAAGACTCAGTTTTCTTTAAGAGGCTGGCCACTGGGAGTTTGACCATGCTTGGGCAACACAAATTAAACTTTTTTTTTTCCTTTTTCTTTTTTTGGAAACTTACAAGGGTAAGGGGGCTGACCTTGGAGAAATGGGAATTGAGTGTGATTAGGGTTCATGATGTAAAATTCCCAAATAATAAAAAAAAAATATTACATAATAAAAGATGTCTAAATGACCAATAAATATTAAAATAGGATAATCAGCAATCAGGGAAATTCTAATTAAAACCACAATGAAGTAAAACCGTGTGCTCACCCACAGGGCAGAAGTAAGAAAGGCTGCCCATACCAGGCCTGGGGTGGACAGAGAGCAACCAGAACTGTTGGTGGTAAGGGAAGAGAAATCGGAACAATTATCATGTAAAACCTGTGCCCTCTTGTCCAGAAATGTCTCCTTTAGGCACACAGCCAGTGGGAATGCTATGCACATGTTCAACAAAAGACACAAGAATGTTTGTAACTGCATTTTCATAATGAAATCTGAAGCCGCTCAGATGCTACCCACCCGGAGGAACGAAATTTTACTCTATTTGCACAGTGGGAAACTGTATAGGAATGAAAATACGTTACACAAACCCCACAGATGGCTTTCGTTAGCGCAATGCACAACAAAAAGAACCAGCCCCCACCCCCAAAACAGACATCGCATGACTTTTTCATTCATTTTAAAACAGACAAAACTAGTTTATGGTGTCAGAGGTTCCTAATAAGTGGGGTTCCTGGGCAGTGTTCAGGTGCTTCCTGTAAATGGTGGCTATGTGGTGTGCTCATTTTTGTGGGCAGTCAGGAAGCTGGATACTGATGGCTTATATCTTTTTCTGTTTGTGTACTATTCTTCTATGTAAAAAAAATGATGAAAAACTAGGCTGGAGAGATGGCTCAGTGGCTAAGAGCACTGGCTGCTCCTCCAGAGGACCTGGGTTTGGTTCTAGCATCCACACCGTGGCTCACAACCATCAGTAACTCCTGTTGCAGGGGATCTGACACCCTTTTCTGACCTTCTCGGGCACCAGCACAAACCTGGTGCACAGACATACATGCAGGCAATAAAATAAAGATATAAATAGATACGAAGTTTAAATAATCCAACGTGTTTTCAGATATATTCTTGTTTCTGAATTCAGTGATTCTGAAGCAGCATGGAGTTTTTCTACCAACTATGTGGTGGCTATGTAATACAGATACATTGAAATACTCCTTTTGAAATTAATGGACTTTATTTTTAGAACACTTTTAGGTTTACGGAAGGGTTGAGAAGGAAAATGTTTCCATATGTGTCCTCACGTCTGCCACAAATACCCAAGCACGACCTTCATTGGCATCTTCCATCATTCCTGTGGTACAATTTGTTACAACTGCTGAGGCATACTGAGACATTATTATTTATTAAAATCCACAACTGACACCGAGATCCACTCATTATGTTGATTACATTTAAATGTCCAATTAATAAGAAAATTTTAAAATCTCATTAGTGGTCAGATAGTTCTAATTAAGACCCTAATGAGATACCACCACATATCCACCAAAGAGGCAGAAGTGAGACAGGTCGGCCATACCAGAATTAGTGTAGCCAATAGAAGAAACTGAGTAGAACCTTTCTACCCTGCTAGTGGGGATGGAAGTTGGAACTACCGTGGAAAACCCCAGTTTTGTGTAACCCCTGTGGGTTTTAACAGATATACAGTGATAGTGTCCTCATTAGAGTTAGGCAGGTAGTTTCAAGTTGATCTTGGTTCCTCAGCTTCATCCAGTTTTTATAGTGATTATTCACTTCCATTACTGACTGGTTTTATCGTCTTTATGAATTTCTTATGCCGTTAGTCAATGACTTAAGTGAAATAGGAGGTACATAAAAATTGAGGAGCAAGTAGCTGAGCAGGAGATGTTAGTTTCTAGGCCTAAGATTTCAGAGCAAGCCTGCCTTCCACTTGTCTTTGCTAATTGGAAAGATGTGTCAATGTTCTTGGAATGTTGGAAGGAACACTGGCCATGTGCCGTTCTGACCGCAGCTCCCATATTTGGGCTTTGTGAGTCATACTTCTGAATCAACACATGTTCAGGACAAGGATGCGCCAGATCCCGCTCCTGGCTCAGTCATCTCACGAGGCTCAGTATACTTTTCTACGTGAGCACAGCAGGTTGTTCTCTGGGTGCTTCTGCTGCATTCCTGAGGGTGACATCTCAGAGATGACTAACGTGCTGATGGGAAAGGCGAACAGCTGTTCTTTCCTGCCCAGAAGGAGCAGGTCAACATGGCTTCTGGTAAATACTCAAGGCTAAAGGGAAATTCTAAGACTGCATTTCGGCCCTGAAGAGTGAATTTTATTGAACATGTTCACTCTAAGCACTGGGAAGAGATTAACTAGCTCACTTTTTAGCTATTGAACATAATAACTTTACTCCCCCAAGGGGGAAAAACAGTCCAAAGTTGTTATGGGATGAGTTTACCAGTATTTTAAATTGAACAATATTGAGGTTACCACAACATAGTGGTAACCAGTTCACAGTGTTGGAAAACCCATGGCAACAGCTTCGAGCTGCTTTAGATAACATGGTTGACTTTATATTATATCAGAGTATTGAGAAGGACTAGATTTACCTTCATCTTAGGCTCGGTGGAGTTTCTTCTTTATAAAAAAAATTATTAAAGCAATAAGATTATGGGGGAATTACTTAGAACACTAAGAAAATAAAAGTTTTAAACACTCCAACATCTGTTCTTACACTTCGAAGCATAATAAATAATGAGTACTTGCTCAACGGTTCTCCCAGGACGTCCAAGTGAGCAGTGTGCCACACTGAGTCCAGTTCTGGCAGAGCAGCAGTGGACATTTGGCACTCGCTAACTCTGACTTTTCCCCTACATTCCATCCTTCCTGCTGATGCTCACAGGAGGTCTCAGAGCAGCCGAGTTTCCTTCCTACATCACTCATCTTTATTCCTATTTAGAAACCTTCATCCATGAGATTACAAGTTTTGCTTTAACATAGAAAATATATAGAATTGCCTTCGTTTCTGAAAATATTATTACCCAACAGTTTGCCAAGACTTGAAAGGTTTAAGAGAAGTTGAAACCCTCCCTCTGGGCAAGTCATTCTGTTCCCTTTCTGAGGGGCCCTTGTTTAATACATTTAGGTCATGAGAGCTACACAAATAAATGATGGCCACAGGATGCAGGGCTCATATGTGGGATTCTCATGATTTCTATGCTATTGGGACCCATTTGAAAAGGAGCCATTCTGGAACTAGATCTCTGTGATTTTGAGGCCAGCCTGGGCTACCTATGAGACCTGAGGGGGGAAACACACACACTAAATAATGATAATAGTTAAAATTAAAATGAGCCATGTGTTCATTCCATTGCTGTATGTTCTGTGTGGTTTGTTTTATTCAGAACAGATATGTTGCCAGGCATAGTGGCACATGCTTGTAATCCCAGCCTTTAGGAGGCAGGGGCAGGAAGGTTAAGTTCAAGACAGCTTGAGATACCGGAATGACATGGCAGAAATAAAGAAAAACTGATAAATACGTTGTTCTTACATGAAAATAATTTTTTTTTCAAGACAGGGTTTTTTTTTGTGTAGTCCTGGCTGTCCTAGAACTTGTTCTAGAGTCTAGGCTGGCCTCAAAGTCACAGAGATCTGCCTGCCTCTGCCTCCCAAGTACTGGGATTAAAGGCATTCACCACCATCGCCTAGCTGTGAAAATAATTCTTGACTGTGAACGTCAGGGCTTTTTTCTGTGACAGTTCTTTGGGTTGTCGTGGTTGTACTGGGCCCTAATCTATATTGTTGCATGATTTCCTAGTATTATGCCTGTAGACAACGAATCGAGTTTTTTTTTTTAATATTCATTCACATTTACAGAAAACTCTTAATTAGAACCTGTACTGTGTAAATAATTTATTTCTACAAATACTCTTACAGTTTTGTATTAAAAAAACAACAAAGGAAGTAGGAGGAGGAAGAGGAGGGGCCTCCAGCCCTCTGGGCCATGCATTCCCGTTGGAAGCATCCTCTTCTGTTGCTTTTCATCAACCACCTCAAGTCCTGACTCAGGATCTTTATGTTGGAAAAAATAAAATAAAAATCCAGCAGCCCCAGAAAGCTAGTGTGTAGATCGATGTGAGGCAAGTGAGGATAGCTGTCTTAGGAATAGTGGGTGCTTACCCTGGCTTAAAAAATAGAGGTGCTCTCTAAGCCTCGCTTACAAACAAATACTTAAAATTACTTCTCTGAAAAATGTTCGTCCACAGACCTCTAAGCACCCTTCAAAGCTGCCAATGCCAGCATGGCTTTTCCAATTTCCTCACAGTGATAGATTGCTTTCCGTGTGGGCTAGAACATACTTCCCACAAACAGAATCAAGGAGTGCCCGAGTCTTGCCTTTACCTGAAAATGTCTCGAGGTTACAGTTGTGACATGTCATTATTCAAAGAGATCAGCAATCAGAGCATCTAACTTTAAAGGAGCTGGCAACAGAACTCCAAAAGAAAACATAACAATCAACCCTCCGGGGCCAGGAGAGCAAGCAAGAGCTTGTTTCTTCTCCTTCCTGAGGCAAGCCAAGGGATGGCTCCCTGTGGGAAAAACAGGTCTTCACTTCTGATCATGATCTGAAGGAGCAGGAGGCTGGCTGGGCTGGGGCAGGGCGTAGCTCAGCAGTGGAGCACTTACCTAACTTGTGGAAGGCCCTGGATTCCACCCCTAGCACCAAAGAAAGAACTTACCAGGTTAGAGACAAGGGCCTGGTCACACTTTCCGTTTGTAACAACTGTTACACAAACTCACACGCCATAGTGGAAATTAATCCAGCCCCTGATGCCATCTGCAGGGACTGTACCCATAAACCCTTGCTCTCATTACACCCCCAAAACATTTGAAGTCTAACCTACATACCATCCGAAGTTGAAGAAAATACCGGAAAGGAAGTAAAGGACATGAGCACATTTTCTAGCTCTCCTTTGGGACAGTTCTAGAATTAATTCTACCCCTTCAAAGTTGGAGAAATCCAACCTAAAACCCCTATTTCCCTCTCAGTCGACTTCCTCCTTCTCTCCCTCTTCCCCTGCCTTTGTGGCCTTTGTGATGTCCTTCTTAATGTTAGATAACTCTTCATCCTTCCCCTTCTCCTCCCCTCAGGCCCCCTCTTGATAGTCTATAGTAAGCCCAGTACACAGGCCCTGGCAAACACAGATGACCGCACAGCAGGGCCAGGACTAAATGGAGCGGAGAGAAGTGGCAGATCCCATCTTCAACATGTTGAGATTGACGGATGTGGCAGCAAAACGTCCATGGAGGTGGGCACCAAGTGGGAAATGCCAGTCAGACACCCTCCGGAGAGAAAGCTGTACTGAATAGCCAATGTGTGAAGTTTGTAGCTGAGATCACAGGGAAAGATACAACCCAAACCGCATTTCTCCCATGGCTTCAGGAAAAGTGGAAGAGTTAGGAACAAGGATATAAGAGTAAAGGCAAGGTCCTGAGGACATCCAGAGGAAAGTGGTCAGATCTACTCCATTTAGAGGAGTGGGAAATGCCAGCCAATCAGCTTCTTCATAGGGCCAACCAGCCAGGATGGTCTCCATAGGTCTTAAATGTGGCTTTGACCTTTGCCACGTTGAGGCCAAGCTCTTCCAGCTGGCCTCGCCTGTGAGTGGCAGCTCTTCCGTTGTTGGTTTTCCTTTCTTTGGGGCATACTGATCTTTCAGTAGGGGATAGTCTTTCTCTTTATGTAAGAAAGGAAAACCCATGGCTACTTTAAGGCCTCATGACCCTAAGAGGTTTAACATAGTGCAGATTTTGCTGAACTCCCAATGACCTCTTACATTTCTTCCCATGCATTTTGCAGGATCGGGAACAAGCTTGGGGAAGGACATGTCCATCAAATTCTACCAATCAGCTGGCTGAGGTCTCTTTGCTTTACTCGGAAGTCACAACTAGGAAAGGAAGAGCTCTTCTAATTTTGGCCAACCGGGGTTCTTCAATACCGAGAGCTTATGGGCTAGATAGACAGACCCAGAAGCTTGTAGCTGCTGAGAACTAGAGGCTTCTTCTGGCTCCAGGCTACAGGGGAAGACTTATGTTTCTAAGTGCTCAGGTTGCAGGCAAATTGCTCTGAGCTTTGATTGCCAGTGGCCTGGCATTTGGTAGCTAACACAGTCCTGGACTCCTAGCAGCAGCTGACAGCCGTAGCCACTGGGATCAGTTAGCTCCATCCTTCCCAAGCCACGGATGCTGAGACCCACAGCTCATCACAGCAGCTAATGCCATAGCTCTTGAGCCTTGTGTGTTGGGCCCTTGGTCCTGGTGTTACAGCTCACGAACCTTGGGTGTCAGGATGCAGAGCCCACAGTCCCCCTGGCTTTAGCTCTCCACAGCCTCCTTCCTACTTGTACCACACTTTATCCCCTCTGCGGTCTCTGCCCCAGTCCCTTCTCGGGAGCTGTTTGTTCAGGTGCCCCCTTGCCATTGTTGCCGCTGTTTTATTTCTACTGTTCCGCTCTGCATTATCATCTCAGCCCTCTCTACTTGTGATAAAAATCAAAAGTAGACAAAGAAGAGGCATTTGGAAGGCTTTCTTGGGCCAGATGCTACGCTACTAAAAAGAACAGGAAGGTGTTCCCTAGCTGACTGGAAAAATAAGCTGAAAAATAAGTCATACCGTCAGAAGTGGGTGGGGTAGCGTGCTCACACCGATGCAAGCCTTTTGGCCGGGTCGCTGTGGGAAGTGCTCCCTGTTCGGCATAGGTAAAAATGGGTACAGAGTGACCTGGAGTTTGTCAAGGCTTGTCTTGCTTAGAATGCTGCTTCCTAAAGCCAGGGCAGGCTGCCTGGAGCAGTCGTGACTGAACCATGTCTTCAGTCACAGCTATTAGGATTGTTCACAGAGCGATTGTAAAGTGTCCAAATTAGCCAGGCAACAGTGAGGGCAATCTGTCCAGTGACCAGGAAAGGAGGTATGTGGCTGGCAGTTCCCTGCTCAGGTCTGCTGGGAATAAAGGGCCTGTCTGCTGACATCCAAGGACCTGAATGCCCCACTCTAGTGATTTTACTGATTTTTGGAAGAAAAGAAAAGGAGAGTAAAAACAGAACAGCTCTGCGCCATGCCATGTGGCTGGCAGGGGGGGACTCAACTAAAAGGCTGCCCGTGCCTGTGCCTGCACAGCAACAGCTGGGTGCCATCCACGCCCCTGGCACCAGGCGTTTGGGCAGCGTGATGGTGAACAAGTACAGTGTGGGGAGGTGGAAGAGAGAGAAAGGTGGAGGGGCTCATGGGCTGGGGAGAGGAGGATCTGAGGAGGTGAGGGTGGAGAGGAACACGATAATGTAAATGACCTGCTTGCCACCTGAGTCCAAGGTGATGTCCGGGTCTGGGCTATTGCCACGAGCCAGTCTTGGTCCGAGGCCCTGAAGCAACCAAGGGGGACTGAGCTGATGTCTGTGGCTCTTGTTGCCACTGAGGACTGTGCAGAGGCCTGTAGTCTGGGCCACCACCTGAGGCCATGTTTGTGCTGAGGGCCATGCTGCCTCGGGGGCCATGCTGACCTGAGTGAGCTGCACTGCCATCTTGGGATATGGTGACATCAAGGTCCAGGCTGCTGCGAGGACCATGTCTGGGTCCGTGATTCTACCGCAGCCAGGGTCTGTATTGATGTCCGGTGGTCCATGATGCCACAAAGGCCACATGGATGCCCAGAGTGTAGGCCACAGCCTGTGACCGTGTTGGCCTCTGAGGGCTGTGCCGCTGCAGGGGCCATGCTGACTTGAGTGGCTAGCACTGTCGCCTGAGGTCGCGGTGTCTCCGAGACAGGGCTGTTGCTGAGAGCCATGTCTGGGTCTGTGGCCCTCCCACAGCCAGGGTCTGTGTTGATGTCTCCAGTTCCTTATATCATAGGGCATGTCAATGCCAGGGCTCTAGGCTGCCACCTGGGGCCATGATGGTGTTTGGGGGCCATGCTGCCAAAAAGGGTGGCCTACACTGCCACCTGGGGCCATGGTGACATCCGAGTCCAGGCTATGGCCTTGGACCATGTTTGGGTCTGTGGTCCTACCACAGCTAGAGTCTGTATTGATGGCTGTGGCCTACGTTGCCACCAAAGGCTGCAACCGTGCCCAGGGTCTAGGCCTCAACCTGTGGTCACGTGGGTGTTCAGGAGCCATGCTGCCGCCAGGGCCATTGCTGATCTGAGTGGCTTGCACTGCCACCTGGAGCCATGGTGTCATTCGGGGCAGGCCTGCTGCCAAGGGCCACGTCTGGGTCAATGACTCTATAGCAGCCAGGATCTGAGTTTGTTGTCTGTGGCCCATGTTACCACTGAGGGCCATGCCGATGCCCAGGGTCTGGTCAGTCATCTGAGACTATGTTGGTGTCCCAGGACTGTGCTACCACCAGGGCCATACTGATCTGGGTGGCCTGTGCTGCCACTGGGACCACAGTGATGCCAGGCCAAGCTGCTACCGAGGGCCATGTCTGAGTCCATGGTCCTGCTGCAGCTGGGGTCTGTGTTGATGTCCACGCCCATGGAGGGTCATGGGAACCATTCGTGTTGAAGTCCGAGGACCATGCTGAGCTGGCCCTGCCTCTCACTGGCCCTGGGATAGCTGGCCCTGCCCCTCGCTGGTCACTGCAGCAAGAGAGTTGGCCCCCAAATCCAGAAGGATGGCTCCACCCCTCACCATGGGCATGTACCTCACCTAGAGCTGACCCTGTGTCGGGAATGCAGATGAGTTGGCCCTGAGGGAGTGAGAGCAGCAGAGTTGACCCCCCCCCCATCTGCCATGGGGTGGCATGGGTAAGGGAAAGATGCCCTCTTCCCACCCCTTGCTATCGCAGCAGGTGAAAGGGCTGGAACCCAAGAACAGGCTCCCACAGGACATACAGAACATCCCACAGCAGTACCTGGTGATGGTTATTTGTAATCTGACCACACTCACTTTCTAGTGCTGTGATAAACACTGTGGTCAGAAGAAACCTGGAAAGGAAAGGGTTTATTTGGCCTACATGTCCAGATCACAACTGATCACTGAGAGAAGTTGAGGCAGGAACTGAAGCAGAGGCCATGGAGAAACCCACTGGATTTGTTCTCCATGGGGAACATGCTTTCGTATACAACCCAGGACCACTTGCCCTGGGGTGGCATCACCCAAAGTGGGCTGGGCCCTCCCACATCAATCATTAATTGAAATGTACCACAGGTTTGTCCACAGACCAGTCAATTACTCAGCTGAGCTTCCTTCTTCCCAGAGGCCTCTAGTTTGTGTCAAGTTGACCAAAACTGACCAACACACAATCCTAAAACTCAGGAGACAGAAGCAGGAGGATTGTGGGTTCAGCCAGGGCTCTATACCAAGATTTTCTTTCAAAAAAATTTTGTTTTCCTATCCTGTAAGTACATCATTGCTGTAGGCAATGTAGTCTGTCTTTCAAGAACTCATGAAATTATTCTCCGCTTTAGAAACACTTCCCAGTTTTTATGTTGAAATCTCCTTTGACCATTAATTAGTGAGGCCTTAGAGTTAATGGAAATGACCTCCCACACTACACCTCTCCAACTCCATTTGTGTGAGCATCAAAGGAAACTCATGCCTTTCATCAGCCACTCATTTGTTTCTGTCTTCTCTAAAAGTTCTCACAGGCTGACAAAGATTCACACAAGCAGCTCACCTCCAAGGCCCTCCTCAGACACCTCAATTGACCTACACAGATGAAAAATGGAAATCTGAGGAGCACATTCTTGCATTTTTATTCCCTTGAAGGAAAAGTCCTCTTTTGTACTTTTTTTTTCTATAGCAAGAGCATTGCTTTATACCCACAGTATCACTGAAAAAACAGACAGCCTTGAGCATCGACATGAGGACTCCCACATAGGATATCAAATATGGCTCTGCAATCATCTCAGGTGTTTCTTCTCAGTAATGTCTAGGGTTGCTCTGGTTCCCTTGCTTCCAAAATCACCCATTTAAATTTTACAATTTAAGTTGTGGCAACATATTATTAATTACTTCTTTTTGTTTTGTTTGAGACAGGGTTTTATGTAGCTTAAGATTGTGGTGGTATTGTGTTCACCAAAATATTGTGTACTCTAATAAAAATATCTGGGGTCAGAGAACAGACAGCCACTAGATACAAAGGCTAGAAAATGGTGGCATTCACACCTTTAATCCTAGCATTCCAGAGATAGAAATCCCTCTGGATCTCTGTGAGTTCAAGGCCACATTGGAAATAGCCAAGCATAGTGACACACACCTTTAATCCCAGAAAGCCAGCCTTTAATCCCAGGGAGTGGTGGTAGAAAACAAAAAGATATATAAGGCTGAGGACCAGAAATCAGGGGCATTTGGCTGGTTCAGCATTTTTTGGCTGGTTAAGCATTTGGCTGGTTAAGCATTCAAGCTTTGAAGCAGCAGTTCAGCTGAAAGCCATTGGGATGAGGACACAGAAGCTTCCAGTCTGAGGAAACAGGACCAGCTGAGGAATTGGCAAGGTGAGGTTAGCTGTGGCTTGTTCTGTCTCTCTGATCTACCAGCATTGACCCCAATAACTCGGCTCGGGTTTGATTTTATTAATGAGAACTGTTAAGATTCCTGCTACATCTGGCGCCCAACGTTCGTGTTGCGAATTCATGAAAAAGCTGTTTACCTGTGGCCTTGTGAGCCCCAGCTCAGGCCCAAGCTACACTCAGTTGGTTGTGGTGGCGCACGCCGGTAGGATTTGCTGAAGGAGACAGAGGCAAGAAGATCCCGAGTTTGAGGCTGGCCTAGGCTTGGGAGAAGCTTTGGCCCGTATTGAACCACAAACAGTGGGACCATGGAAGCAGTGGCTACTGCTCCACATTGCCAGCTCCTTCTTATCGTGTTGGTGACTGCGGTGATGCTGCTACCTGGGACGAAGGGTTTACTGCTGCTGGTTCAGAGAAGAATTGCCAGGACCATCGTGTTACAAGAAAGCATCGGTAAAGGTCAGTTTGGAAAAGTTTGGCAAGACAAATGGTGGGGAGAAATTGTTGTGAAGATTTTCTGTTCTAGGGAAGAATGTTCATGGTTCCGAGAGACAGACATTCATCAGACTGTGATTGCTCCAAACCACAGAGGAGGCAAAAAAAAAAAAAGTCTGCAGGAAACCATGACCATGCCTAACAGTGACTTTGAAATCTTCAAAAAGATGACAGGATCCTACAACGATGATTCCACATGGACTATGATAAAGCCATTAAGCCAATTAACACCATGGAAAAATCGACTTTGGACTACAAACTGGTCAGGACAATTTCAAGAGGACTAGCTGAGATGATCCAGCCTGACAGACTACTTGAACAAGGACTTGAAACAAGCCCTGAACTTTCCTATTATGCAGAGACTGGACAAATGATACAGGACTTGATGATTAACCCAAAAATTTTCTTTTCAAGATTCCCTAAAGATATCTTCACCCCTAGAAAGCGAAAAGAAAAAGAGAATATAGATATGAGATAGATCATCGAATCTACTATGAGAAAAAAGATAAAGAAATAATAGGATAAATAGGTAGATCACTGAATCTACACTGAAGAAAAAGGGGAAGATATAAAATGACAAAAGGTAGACTACTGAATCTATTATGAAAAGAAAAAAGAGAGAATATGGATATGATAAGATAAAAAGGGAGATTATGGAATCTACTTTTAAAAAGGAACTACTTGTTTTAAATAAGATAAGTAATGAAAATTTTTTGGTCTGAGTTTATCAGATGTTACTGGACTGGACATTGTTAATATATATATAATGGAGTTTTTATCTGAATCTTTAAAATGTTAATGGACTAGACATCATTAATGTAATTTTTGGCTGTATATATTGTATATGCTTATTGGCTAGTTTTTCTTGTATTAGTTATAAGCTTTTTTAATTTTAGACAAAAAGAGAGGAGATGTGGTGGTATTGTGTTCACCAAAATATTGTGTACTCTAATAAAAATATCTGGGGTCAGAGAACAGACAGCCACTAGATACAAAGGCTAGAAAATGGTGGCACTCACACCTTTAATCCTAGCATTCCAGAGATAGAAATCCCTCTGGATCTCTGTGAGTTCAAGGCCACATTGGAAATAGCCAAGCATAGTGGCTCACACCTTTAATCCCAGAAAGCCAGCCTTTAATCCCAGGGAGTGGTGGTAGAAAACAAAAAGATATATAAGGCTGAGGACCAGAAATCAGGGGCATTTGGCTGGTTCAGCATTTTTTGGCTGGTTAAGCATTTGGCTGGTTAAGCATTCAAGCTTTGAAGCAGCAGTTCAGCTGAAAGCCATTGGGATGAGGACACAGAAGCATCCAGTCTGAGGAGACAAGACCTGCTGAGGATCCTGCGAGGTGAGATAGCTGTGGCTTGTTCTGTCTCTCTGATCTACCAGCATGGACCCCAATAACTCGCCTCAGGTTTGATTTTATTAATAAGAACTTTTAAGATTCCTGCTACATAAGATGGCCTTGAACTCACTACGTAGCCAAAGGTGATCTTGAACTTTGAATCTCTTGTCTCTTCCTCTCGAGCGCTGGAATTATAGGTGTGAGCCACCAAGCCTGCCTTTATTAATAACTACTTGAACCTTATTTAGGCTACTCTTACAAATTTCATGAGAGTATTATAAGTATGTATCCTGAAGTTCATACCTCTTGTTTTATAAAGAGGTGGGTTTTCCCAATGTACGTATTTGATCTTTTTCTTTGTCACTAAGGCTCTGCAGTGTAATTTGTGATACCTCCAGCATCGCAGAACCATTAATTTAATTTTTATCTCCATGAAAGAACATAAATAAGTAGCAGTGTCCTGAGTGTTAATAGACTTTGGTCTTATAAAGAAGAGTCAATCAAGAATTTTCAGGGTCTTGGGAGCAAAAGTGGGCACACATAGCATTATTACAATGGGTCTGTGCACAGGAGTCTTGTAGACTGAGAATACAGCATGCATCATAGTGGCCATGGTGGTTGCCTCTCCGTTGTATCCTCCAAACTGTTCTTCTTCATCCATTGTCCTTACCAGTGATGGATTTAGGAATAAACATGGCCCATTTCTTAGCTGATGGTATTTGAAGAGAAGTCTGACATGGGCTTTTAAGGAAGGCTAATGGCTTCTAAGAAGACAAAGAAAGAGAGAAAAAGAGATCTATTCTTTTTTCAGAGATTATTATGGGATATAATGTGGAGCAGTTAAAGCACCATAGCCACAAAGGTATCGCTGCTGTGGGAATATAGGAATGGAAAACTTCCAAAGACAGTAATAGTAGTCTATAAATATGTGCAGGCGTTATTGTGAAGAATAAATATAAATCTATCTTAAGTGTTACTAGAGTCAAAGTAGTTCTCTGGATTGCTCAATTGCTCAAATATCCTGAAATCTTAGGAACAACAATATTTCTCCAAGGAGAATGGTATTGAGGGTCACCGTGACAGAACACAAGGCAGAAATTCCAGTCACCTTCCAAATGTGTAAGAAGAACCCAAGTAGGTTTTTAAAGTCTTAGTTCAAGTATGTAGGAAATATTCACTTTAAAAGACTATTCTGGGACCAGAGCATTGGCTCAGCAGTTAAGAGCACTTGTTGCTCTTGCAGAGGGCCTAGATTTGGTTCTCCTTACCCACATAGTAGCTCACCACCATTCACAACTCCAGTTCCAGGGGATTCTGTTGTTGGCAAAGTAACCCAGCTCCACAGAGTTAAACAAATGCAACATAAACTAAAGTAGCACACCTTACAATAATATTGCCCAATAGGATTCGATGACCTCTTCTGGGCACCAGGCACACATGTGTTGCACATATATGCATGCAGTCAAAACACTTGTATAAATAAAGTAAAACAAATTAATTTTTTACAGTTTTTGAAAGATTTAATCTTGAGCCTGGGGATGTAGTTCAGTTGGTACAGTGTTTGTCTAGCATGCATGAAGTCCTAGGTTTGATCTCCACATAAACTGAGTATGTTGGTACATGACTATTATTTCAGGACTCAAGAGGTAGAGGCAAGAGGATCAGAAATTCAAGGTCATCTTCAGCTACATTTGAGGTGGAAATCAACCCAGACTACAAGAGAGTATATCAGACATACATACACACACACACACACACACACACCAGAGGGGGGGAGAGGGAGGGAGGGAGAGAGGAAGGAAAGGAGAGAGACAGAGGAAGAGAGGAAGAGAGAGACAGACTTTATTCAGAATGTAAACCAGTTTAACAAATTGAAATGAATTGAAATCACACTAAGCATATTTGCTAACAATAGTATAATTAAAGTAGAAATTAATAACAGAAACTATTTAGAAAACTTCCAAACATTTCAAAATTAAACAGCTCATTCATTGTTAAAGAGAAAATCACAAGAGAAATCACAAAGTATCTTGAACCAAATGAAAATGAAAATATGACATAGAGAAAATTGTGGTATATGCAAAAGCTATGCTTAGAGAGAAATTTATAGCGGTAAATGTAACATTAGAAAAAGAATGAATGTCCCAAATCAGGTGTCTACATCCCCATCCAGAGAAATAATGAATCAACCCAGGTTAGGGGTGTAGTTCAGTGATGAAGAACTTGCTCACCATGAGCAAGGCCCTGGGCTAGGTTCCAAACTTTGGAAGCAAAGGGAAAAGAGAACTGGGAGGTACTAACGAACCACAGAGGTCTTTCAGTGGGTGAGGACCCTTTCATGCAAACCTGGTGACCCAAGCTCAGTCTCTGGAACTCACAGAAAGGTGGAACAGGAGAACTGACACCGCCAAGTTCTCCTCTGATCTCCACAAGCACCCTGGGACACATGTGCCCATACATACACATCATGTACGTGAACATAATAAAAGATGTATTTTCTTAAACACTCAAAGGCTGGCAAGATAGCTCAGGAGGTAAAGGCACTTGCCTTCAATACCAACCACCTGAGTTTGATCCCAGGGACCCACGTAGTGAGAGGAGACAACCAAGAGCTAACCTTTGATATCCATGCACATGACAGCATGCATGCTCACACATGCACACACATACAATAAATGAATGAATAAATGTATTTTTTAAAATTAAAACAAAAATGCAGTTGTAAAACAAAATTGGAAGCCTGTTTTGAGACAAAAATTATAAACACATCAGAAAGCAATGAAACTGGGAACACAAAAACAGTAAGTAAGCTCAATAATATTGATAATAAATCGATTTTTGAAAAGACCATGAGAACAAAACTAGTCAGGTGAGATATGTTTAGTGCTCAGCGCTATATGGGACTGCTGATGGGGACCAGTGCTGTCAATGCTGTCTCCAAGACATGGCATGGCCATTACATTCATTAAATCACACAGCTGTTATTACCTGCATCAGATTTCCACATGACTGGCCCCATCAATGATTCCATCACAAATTAGGGAGTGGCCACTGGCACTTAATGAATACTGAAGGAGGAGAAATCAGTGTTGTAGCTGTTGGTTATTGCCCATGCACAACCCCCTACCCATGCCATATGAAGAACTATGTTGCTGGAGGGTTTCTCTCCAGGTTCCACCAAGCCCCGAGGTCCCACAATCCACATATAAAATAATCACTCAGATGCTTATATTACTTATAAACTGTATGGCCATGGCAGGTTCTTGCTAACTGTTCTTATATCTTAAATTAACCCATTTCTATAAATCCATACCTTGCCATGTCGCTGGTGGCTTACCGGCTTCTTTACATGTTGCTTGTCCTGGCGGTGGCTGCAGTGTCTCTCCCCCTTTCTTCTTGTTTCCTCAATTCTCCTCTCTCCTTGTCCGCTTATACCTCCTGTCTGGTCACTGGCCATCAGTGTTTTATTTATATAGAGCGATATCCACAGCAGAACTACACTTAGAGTCAGTGTGTCAAAAAAAAAAAAAAAAAAAAAAAAAGAAAAAAAAGAAAAAGAAAAAAGAAAAGCAAACATGAAAATGGGGGTAGGAGCTTGCAAAATCATCTGTACTATTTTATCTCATTTTGTTACTCTTGTTTTCACAGTGACGGGGTTGGAACCCAGGGCTTCACACATGATAAGCAAGCACTGTACTACAGAACTTCATCCCCAGGCCTAAGGTGACTTCCACTGAACCTGACCCAGAACTCACTCAGTAAAACAAGGCTTTCCCTAGAGTATTAGTCACAGTTGCATGCAATTGTACACTGCATTGGACTGAGGCAACAGATAACAAGATGTCCATGAGGGCTGTGATGTGTTTATCTAATTACTCTTTATCAATAAAAAATTGGGAGTCAGGTATCAGAGTAAGAACCTGAATGATCAGAGAAGCAGTAAAGAAGCAACCAGTGACCTCCTATCTCTTCCATTCCTCTATCCTAAAGGAAGAGATCATCTCTAAGCTCCACCTTACTACTTCTGTTTATCTATCCTCTGTCCTCCAAAACTTCTATTGTTAATTTTGGTCAGCTAGGGACTAGGGACTCCACCATCTGATTCAAAGCAAACTTTCTTGTCAGAATGTAATCAAAATGTCACACATTTCCCCCTTTTGTCTAAATAGAAAGGGAAGGTTTTAACTCTAACATAGTAATACTATATACAACAAGAACAATTATCAGCTAAGAATTAATTTCACAATGTCCAGTCAATTTGCACTTGCAAATTCAGAGAAAATACTCTATTATCTATCTTATCTTGATGAGTCCAAAGTGTTGTACCTAATTCACTTTCTGTCCTAACTTGCCTTACCAACCCAAAACTGTCCTTTTATGTCTCTCAACCTTATACACTTTACAACTCTTTTGTGATTTTCTTTTCTGAATTTGTTAACAAGGAAAACTATACCTATCTAGTCATCAACTCCATCAGAGATCCAAGAACGATAAAATATTACCTGAGTAAATAGGAAGTGCAGAGAGAACAACTTACAAAACTAAGAAATGACAGAAACAGCTGGCTGCCTGGACAGTCACCCAAGGTTCCTCTGTATCATTGGGGTATCCATCTTCAGCCTACAGGTCTGGAATATCTGACAGACTTTTCTGTGAAGCAGAAATTTTGAAGACTGTCCTGCTTTGTCTTGGAAAGGCTCAGCAGTCACTTTCTTTTGTGTCCTGCTTGTCCCATTTGGACAGCATACTGTCAGCAGTTGAGGCAAGGGCAGTTTATTGCCCAGTGACTAAGTTTTGCCACAAGGAAAGTAAACTCCATATGGCGTTTCCTTGATGCCCATCATCTTCTCTGAAGTAGATTGGTGCTATCAGGAGCAGACATGTCTCATTGTCATAAAAATCCTTGTATTATTAAAACATCTTAAATGCCATATTCTGTAGATCTCTGAAGTGTTTGAAGACCACCTGTCTATGTAAAATATATCTCTGTTTGATCTTGAAAACATACCTAACAAGACTACAAGTTTGATTGTAATAGGTAACTAACTACTAACTTATATTTCTTTATTATCCTAAATAGTTTATAATGATAACTTTCAAGGACTAGAAATTTACATTACATTGTTAAATGTGCTGCATAGATATAATACCTTAAACAAGAGTAGAAACATATGTATACTATGTTCTAACAAAAAATAACCAAAATTTGATCAAAATACAAAAATATCATAAACAAGAGTAGAAACATATACAGTATAACAAAAATAACCTTAAATTTGTATCAATATACAAAAATTCATACCAATGTAAAATATTTAAGACTAGTAGTTACTTTTTTAGTTTAAGTGTAGATTTAATAATCTACCCTTTTATATTATCTTTTCTATATCCCCCTTTTTCTTTTCGCAACAAGATCCCTGAATCTAATATGCTTTGTTCAGTTTTTTCCTGATGGTTACCAATAACAACTTGTAACCAACCCCCTAAATGATGACAAATATCCACAACCCACTGAATGCCAAAAGCCACCCATCCCACCTCTTCGGAAATGTGGGTGCCATGTTCTCTAGATTGCTTCCTATTGTGTAGGGAGCCACAGCATCTCTAGGGGACCCTGCAAAGAATGGGATAATGGTCAAGTCCTAGGAGAGCTGGCTGTATCATTTGTTGTCAGACTCTGTGTAATGGGAAAATGTAGGGCTTATCAGAAGTCCTGGCTGGAATGTGCATGAGGCTAGACCATCTCAGCTAATCACCATGAAATTGTCCTGAGCAGTTTGTAGTCCAAAGCCAATCTTTGGATGGTGTTTGTCAGCTTAGTGGCACTACCACAATCCAGGTAGAATCACTGTTGTGGGGTCCTATCCTTTTGAAGACTTTAAAGGTTGCTGTTATGAATGGTCATGGTTCACTGCAGAAAACTTAAACATTTTAAATGTCATATGCAGCAGATCTCGGAGAGGTTAAAGGACCATGATTTGTTAAGTACATCCAGAGTACAAAATCTTAATCCCTAGTTACCTGATTTAGACCCAGGCCCCAAATCATGTATAGGAAGCTAGATTAAGACTTTTTCTAGAATTAGTACTCTATATGACCATTAATATCACAACAGAAAGTTTAAATATATATATCTTATAAATGTTGAGATAATATTTATACATTAAGAAAAGTTTTAAAGAGTCAAAATAAAACCAAAGGATTATGAAATTAGTGGCAATAGAATAGTCTCTTAATTTTGGTTTTTCTTCTGTCCTATAACAGGTAGTTCTTCTAACATGAGACAGAGATTTTGGAGTTTCCTTTAACAAGCATGTTTAGGTTTAAAGAAGGAGAGAGCCACACTCCAACTCCAAAGCCAGCTTTAATTTTTAATTGAACTGGGACTACAAAAAGACCATATATGTCTTAGAGATCTTATATGTCTGTAGAGAATAGCAGAAACAAACATTTGGAGATATTTATGAAATTTTATTCTGTTGGAAATGTGCTATATTATTAAGCCAATTTACTCTTTTTCTTGGGACATTTTCTCTGGATGATTTGTCCTTAGTCTTCAAATGTCTCATTTGTCCAGTTGTCTTCAGATTCCTTAGTTGGATGCCTTCATTCTCCTGGAAATACAAAAACAAAACCCTGCTCCAACCTTAACTTTGGGGAGTTTCCTTTTTTGGCAAGTTATATCTGATCAAATGAAGGCATTTATTAGTCTTATAAGTTAGTTTAGATTGAATGGTCATGCTGTTTGATGAATTATTGCCTCTTCTAATAAAGAGATCTCTCTTGTTTGAATCTAATCTTTATTAATTTTGATGGTATTCACAGCTTTTCTTCTCCTGTAGAAACAAAAGCAAAACCCTTCCCCAATGTAACAAATATCTTGGTTTTCATTCTGAGGTCAGCACATCTTTAAAGGTATACAGGCTGATTTAATTCAGCAGTTTTTTTCTATTATCCAGTGTCTCTCTGCAGCTGTATTTCCTTTCTCATTAACATTTAAAATTTTAAAGTTAATAAAGTAGTGTGCAATCTATCTCTATTGTCTTATTACCCCTTTCTGTTTATTAAACATATCTTTTAGAGTGTGAGTAGATCTTTCTGTAACTGCTTGTCTTGTAGTATTGTGTGGTATATTTGTAATATGCTTTATGTTGTAATATGCAAAAAATGTTTATTTTACTAGAGACATATGCTTGGAGCATTATCAATCTTAATTTGTACAGGTATCCCCATAATGGCCATAACTTCTAATAAATGTCTAATTACAGAATCAGCCTTTTCAGAATTCAAAGCAGTTGCCCATTGAAATCCTGAATATGTATCTGCTGTGGATATCGCTGTATATAAATAAAACACTGATGGCCAGTGACCAGACAGGAAGTATAGGTAGGACAAGGAGAGAGGAGAATTGGGGAAACAGGAAGAAGGAGAGAGGGACACTGCAGCCACTGCCAGGATAAGCAACATGTAAAGACACCGGTAAGCAACAAGCAACGTGGCAAGGTATGGATTTATAGAAATGGGTTAATTTAAGATATAAGAACAGTTAGCAAGAACCTGCCATGCCATACAGTTTATAAGTAATATAAGCATCTGAGTGATTAATTTATACGTGGATTGTGGGACTGTGGGGTTTGGTGGAACCTGGAGAGAAGCCCTCCAGCAACATGTATCTATGGCTTCATGTACATATTTTAATTTTTCAAACTCTGCAAAATGAAACACACCCTTTTGCCAAATTTCATTTCTTTGAGTACCATTTGGGCTACTTCCTTAAGGTAGTGGAGTTTGGTTATACTAAGAAAAAGTAGGACATTTTCTTATAATTTCCTTGGCTTGTAGCCAAGTGATAGAAAAATATTTTTTCAAATCCTTGCTATTAACATGGTATATCTTATGAAATTCTGAGGCTTCTAGCATATTTATACCAATAAATGATCAATTTCATCATTACCTTGTGCTAGAGGGCCTGGTAGACCCATATGGGATCTGATATGTGTTATATATAAGGGGTTATTTCTATTTCTGATTATTTCTTGTAATTGAATAAATAACAAAGTTAATTCTGAATCATCTGGAATAAGTACAGCAATTTCAATATGTAAAACAACTCTTTCTTCATATTGAGAGTCAGTAACTATATTTAAGAGGTTCTGGAAAATCTAATAATTTTGAGATGATTTTTGAGAATAGCATATAATTCCGACTTTTGATCAGAATAATAATGGTTTTGAGACACTTTACTTAAATTTCCTGATTTATAATCTGCCTTTCCTGATTTATTTGCATTAGTATAGAATACAGGGGCTCCAGAAATTGATGTTCCCTGTACAATGTGATGAAGAGCCCTATTCTCTTTATAAACTGAAGTCTCTTGCTTTTGGGATATTTGTTGTTAATCTCTCCAAAAAAAATTACTATAAGCCCTTTGCCAATGTTCATTTTCTGTCCATAATAAGGAAATTTCAGCATTAGCAAAAGATACCTGTGGTGATTTATTGTGTATCCTCATAAAATTTTCCTGAAGGTCAGATAATAGAACAAGCCACTAGATTAAACATAGACACCAGGCTGTGGTGGCACACACCTTTAATCCTAGCACTCAGGAGGCAGAGATCCATCTGGATTTCTGTGAGTTCAAAATCACCCTAGACTACATGAGATTGACTCAGTCTAGGAGAGAAACAGAGTCAGGCAATAGTAGCACACACCTTTAATTCCCAGTATTTGGGAATCATGTGCCTTTAATCCCAGCACTAGAGAAGTTGAGGAGGGTAGTGATATGACTGGGTGGAAAAAGGTATATAAGATTTGAGGAAACAGGAACTAGAAGCTTTTCAGGCTGAAGAGTCCTTCAGGTAAGACGTGGCAGTGGCTTGCTCCTTTGTCTCTCTGATCTTTCAGCATTTACACCAATATCTGGATCTGTTTTGTTTGTTTGTTTGTTTGTTTTTGTTTTTCGAGACAGGGTTTCTCTGTGTAGCTTTGCGCCTTTCCTGGAACTCACTTGGCAGCCCAGGCTGGCCTCGAACTCACAAAGATCCGCCTGGCTCTGCCTCCCGAGTGCTGGGATTAAAGGCATGTGCCGCCGCCGCCGCCACCACCACCCAGCTTGGATCTGGGTTTTTTATTATAAGACAATTTAGCAATTTGTGTTATAGGTACCAAATTCCTAGATTAGTCTATTTCTGCTAATTGATGAAGTCTTAATTTTCCTTTCAGAATCAATTCAGAAACTTTTTCTACATAGGTCTTTAATTTTTTTTTGTTTGTGTGGTTAGAATATCTGTTCTAAGATATCTTCTCTCTGCATAAGAATTCCTGTGGGAGAATGTGTAGAAGGTAAAATAACCACAATACAATCAAGCCTGGATCCAAATGATCCACATGTGCATCCTGTAATTTCTTTTCTACCAAAGTCAATTCTCTCTCAGCCTCAGCTGATAATTTTCTTAAACTATGTGAGTTCTTATCACCTTGTAAGGTTTGAAATAATCACTTAGTTCTTGAGTGAACAATAATCCAATTGTGGACTGTAGCAAGTTAATCTCTCCCAGAAATTTTTGAAAATCATTAAGAGTTCATAATTGATCTGTTTTGATTTGTACTTTCTAAGGTTGAATTTTTTGTAAACCTCTTATATCCTAGGCAATTAATAGAACCTCCTCTTTGTATTTTTCAGAAGCTATTTGTATTTCCCACAAGACAAAATTTTCTTTATTTCTTCAAACATTTTCTCTAATGTATCTGTATTTGAATCAACTAGTAAGATATCACCTATATAATGGTAAATTATAGATTAAGGAAACTGATTACAAATTATTTCCAATGGCTGTTGTACAAAACACTGATACAAGGTAGGGCTGTTTAACGTTTCTTGTGAAAGAACTTTCCACATATATCTTTTAACAGACTGGGAATTGTTATAAATAGGCACTGTGAAGGCAAATTTTTCTCTATCCTGTTCTTGTAAAGGTATAGTTTTAAAAAAAAGCAGTCTTTCAAATCAATCACTATAATAGACGATCCTTTAGGCAATAGAGAAGGCAAGGGAGTTCCAGGCTGTAAAGAGCCCATTAACTGAATCACCTTATTAATAGCTCTTAGATATGTTACCATTCTCCATTTTCCAGATTTCTTTTTAATGACAAATATAGAAGAATTCCAAGGACTGGTAGATTCTTCAATATGTTGAGCATTTAACTGCTCCTGTACCAGCTGTTTTAATGCCTATAATTTTTCTGATGTCAAAGGCCATTGTTTCACCCAGACAGATTTGTCAGTTAACCATTTTAAAGGTAGGGTTGTTGGTACCTTTGAAGGTCAGCTGCTGTTGTGCCATGTTTATGCACAACCTGAATGACTGATGATGACTGTTCTTTATAATACATTTTCATATTTTTCTCAGATACATACATTAGTTTATGGTTTGTTTTTGAGATTAGAGAATGGGTATTACATTGCTGTAACAAATCACATCCTCTCAAATTTCTATATTAGTCACATGTGGCTTTAATTTTCTTCTCTGTCCTTCTGACCCTATACATTCAACCTATATTGTGTTTTGTTTTACATGAGATAAAGTTCCAGTTACTGAAAGATGAACATTTGCCTACAGAAGAGGCCAATTTAGATGCCAAAATTTTGGTGCAATTATTGTTACATCTGCCCCTGTGTCTACCAAATCCTCAATTTCAATGCCATTTATTCATATTTTTAAATTTTATTTTATAATTAATTTAATTTTACATATCAGCCACAGATTCCCCTGCCCTCCCTCCTCCCACATACCCCTGCTTTCCCCCCCAATCCACTCCCCATTCCCACCTCCTCCAAGGCAAGGTCTCCCCTGGGATTTCAGCTCAGCCTGGTAGATTCAGTTGAGGCAGGTCCAGTCCCCTCCTCCCTACACCAAGCCTGAGAAAAGTGTCTCAGCATAGGCCCTAGGTTTTAATTTTGGTCTTTGATCATTTATAGTAGTTGGCCAAAATATTTGCTTTATGGTTTCTCCTAAAATTTTGTTTTATCCTCTAAAGTTGTTCTGTCATCCAGAGCAACATGGTTTTCCATAACAGGCATTAAGTCTTTTGATTGATCTATGGAGGAGTTTCCCCAATGCTAACAGGAAATGACTGAACCAAATTTGACACAGAGGACCTGCAAGAGCCCCCCCCAAGGCATTTCCCAGTGGCAAAGGGTTACCTTGGCTGTCCATGTTGATCTGCATTCATTAGATGAATGTTGGCCCTTGCCATGCCTTCTGCTTATTCTGGAAGGCTGGGGCCTTCTGTTTGGATTATCTATACAAAAATCATTGTTCTCAGGAATGCCTTGCCTACAATCCCTTTTCAGATGACCTGGTTTACCACAATTAAAACATCTAACCTTTTGGGTTTTTTTTTTTCTTAACATTTTTATAAATCACTTCTCTATGCAATTATCATCGTAAGTGTGAGATCCAATATCAGCTGTATTTCTAATCCATTCATCTATGGGTGGATGAATGCCTTCAAAAGCCTGACCATCCTTTTACATTCTTAACTAGCATTTTAAAAAGCCAAAGATTCAATTATATTTATCTAACTTCTGGATCTGATACCATTCTATTTACAGCTGAAGTCAATCTTTGTAAAAAAATAAATAATGAAGGCTTCTTTTTGACCTTGTATAATTTTAGTAAATGGCTCAGTCCTCTTTCCTGATTCTTTAATCTTGTCCCAAGCATTCAAAGCTGCAGTATGGCATAGGACCAAGGTGTGATCATCAAATGTAACCTGCCTTTCCAAATCAGCATAATGGCCCTCACCAAGAATTTGATCTTGGGAAATCTCATTACTTTATTGTTCTATGACCCTAGCTTCCTCTCTCCACCATGTTTTCCATTGTAACTGAGGACTGTCTTCTAATACTCCTGTAACTAAATCTTTCCAGTCTTGTGGAATATTCTGTTCCTAGCAGCCCATGAATTTAACATATACTTCACAAAAGGTGAATGCATACCATATTGAAACTATGGCTTCCTTAAATCTCTTCAAATTGAACATTTCTATAGGATCCCAGCTAACTTCTGAATAGCTTTGGGGGTACCTATCATCTGGTGGTCATTTTTGAATGGTAACTGGATAAATTAAGGTTGGTTTTCTAATAACCTTGGTCCACTCCTCTTCAGTTTCATAATTCAATGGAGCATTAGCTTCTGCTCTAAACTCCTCTGTCCATGTATGAATATTTTTCTTAGTTTCATTAGTATATCTTTCTAAGGATTTTATCTTATCAATTTTTCATATTTGGCATTGATATCAAACAACTTTTTTAGGGATGAAACATGAATTATCAAAATGATAATAATTATAGTTGACATTATGTCAATCCCAGCGAAGATGATTATCTCTTCATTTAATTGTTCCATTTTCAAACGATCCATTGTGGAACTATACAGAGACCTAACTCCCTGCATTGTAATAGTTCCTATTTTTAATGTGGGAGAAAAGCCTATATTTTTTTTAAACTAATTCCCCCCTTTAAGAATTCCAAGTTGTCTCACCAGATCTGCTGACAATGACAGTGAAGCGTGAGGCCGCCAGTCTCTGTGTAGCATGGCTGGGCAGAGAACACAGGTGGTGCACAGCCTGACTGTGTTCATGTATAGCTGTGAGCTGAGAGTGTGTGGTGGTCACAACCACAACAGAAGCCTGAGGGTGTGTTGAGGTGGCTGACCTGGTATGGCAGCAGCTGAGGAGGGGGTCCAGGAGAAGCCCGCAACCCATAGGGAGAAGGATCCAATCATCTGAAAAGTAGACACAGGGAAACAGGAGAAGCACACGTGGCAGGAAGTGAGAACACAGAGCTGCCTAAAGGCAGAGCCAGCTGGTTGTGGGCAACTAACTCCAAGGTTTGGAGCCCAGGCACCTGTGGGGTTTGGAGCCTGTGGAGTTTGGGTGGCAGCTGGAGGTTGATGTAGAGAGGCTACAACAGGACAATCCCAGACTGGCTCAGAGGGCTTGGGGCAAGGGAGGAAAACCCAGCTGGTGGTGGCAATTCCAGCAGCTGTGTCTGCAGCTCCGGTGGCTGCAAAGCCAAGGGCGAGCACTATCTCATGATTTCATGTCCCAAGTTGGATGCCAGATGATGTGTTTACCTAATCATTCTTTATCAATAAAAAATCAGGAGTCAAAGATATCGGGGTAAGAACCTGAATGATCAGAGAAGCAACCAGTGACATCCTATCTCTTCTGTTTCTCCATCCAAAGGGACTGAGATCCTCTTTAAGCTATGCCTTACTACTTCTTGTCTCTCTGTCTGTCCTCAGTCCTCCAAAACCTCTATGATTAATTTTGGTCAGCTAGTGGCTAGCTCTGCCCTATGATTCAAATCAAACTTTATTGTCAGAATGTGATCAAAATACCACACAAGAGGGCTGTTTGGTGTTTAACATGTTTCTAGGAAGCTAGAAGACTGTATGCATGCATAGAAATGTGGATATGCCTGCACACACGCTCAGCCAAGTCTCAAGTCTTTCTTTTCTCATTACAATTGGAAGGCTCTGTGAAAGCAGGAAGTAAAGGTTAAGGTGGAGGAGTCAACTCTCTAGATGAATGTTGAGCATGTGCCCTACTACATGCATAGAACAACTTAACAGATGGGGACATTTATTGGTTTTAAGCATTTAAGGTAAATCTATTTGCTCACATTAAGTCAATTGGGTAGAGACTTTATTGTCCATACACAACCAGAATGGAGACTTTGTCACCTAATTGAGACCACTCATGAATAAAAAGCAGCAATTAGTAATGACAGGGAGGTGAATTTTAAAAGCTGCTGATTTTAAGAGTTGCTATGTTATTTGAAACACTAAGTTTTCAAAAACAAGGTAATTTTGAAACCTACCACAAAACAAAGTGTGTCTCACACACAGTTTTTTTAAAAGTGGGTTTTTACCAGGCATGAAAAAATACATGTATGTATGAAGGATCCAGATATGGTAGTGAAAGGAAAAAATCAGTAGCCCTCTTGAGAGACACTCTTTCCCCTCTCCTCCTCTAAAGGTATTTGCAGTTTTAGAACTGACCAGAAGTTGAACTCATGGGAAGATGAGACTGGAACAATAAATATATATATCCTGGGCTCAGCAAAAGCAGAACATAGGGAATAAAAAAAAATTATGTCTGTGTAGATTCCCTGCATCCCATTAGCCATTAGTAACCTCATGCTTATAGTTCACCCAGTAACTTCAAAGAACTGCCTCCCCCCTTGTCCCTTCATCCAATCCTGAGATATGTAACCCTCTGCACGTAAACCTTTCCTATATAAACCCCTTGAAGTGAGTGCTCGGGGACGTCCTCCTCCACCCGCTGTGTCTGGTGTTGGACATGGAGAAAGCTTGGGCTTGCTTTGTTATTAATAAACTGTGTGCTTACATTGGATATCGGCTCTGTGGTGGTCTTGCTTGGGGGTCTTGCAGCCTGGGCACAACATTAGCAAATGATTGTAATCTTCCCATTTGGGAGGCTAAGAAAGATTATGAGTTCAAGACCAGTCTGGGCTGTTGATAGCTAATCAAGATTGTCAACTTGATTGGATTCAGACAGGCCTGGGGCATTAGTAAAGGGGTGTCTATGACAACATTTCCAAAAATGATTAACTAAGGAAAAAATCTTGGAATGTGAGTACACCGCCCCCCCTCTCCTTGCCTATCCTGGCTATCATGTACTGTGCAGTGACTAGCTCTTTCCCACCATGCCTTGCTGCCATGATGCACAGTAGCCTCAAACAGATCCAGAAAACTAACAAATGGAAACCTGTGACGACATGAGCCAAAAGAAACATTGCTTCCTTTAAGTCATTCCTCAACTCTATTTGTTATGGACAAAGAAAGTTAGATAGCACATAAAATGCATGACAGAAGTAGGTCATTACTGTAACTCCCCTACAGGGCACCTGTGAAGTAATTTGCCAGAGGAATTCTGAATTTTTGGAAATGCAGACTACTGGAAACCTAGAATGCTGTAAGCAGACTAACAATTCATTCTGGGAGGAACTCAAAAGATCAGAATGCTCATAGAAACGAGGGCTCCTGCTCAGGAGGTTTCAAAGGGGAATGCAGACTCCCTTAGGACTAGAGGCTATTTGCATTACCTTAAGGAGAGAACTTGTCTACATTTTATCCATGTTCTAACACTTTGTGGGAGTTTAAAGGTCATGGACTAATTAAACTGGTGCGAGGAATTTGGAAGGCAACTCAGCATTCAGGCTGTGACATAGGTATTTATTTACCCAAGTTTACAGTAGGAATTGTTAGCACTAGCAGCAATGGTCTGTAGGGAGGGATGTGCAAAATTGGGGCCAGAGATCGTGCAGCTGTCAAAGAGATTGAGTTCATCAAACAGAAGAAACAGAAGCCACGCTCTTTACGGTGGGACAACAGCCTTCAGGGCATCTAGAAATAGGCTGGGCCCAATGTGGGAGCCTGTTTTCAGGTTCCTCATGGCTTTACCCAGCAAGTCCGCATAAAGGATGATTAGGACCACAGGCCTAAATGCAGGTGTCTGAGATGGTCTGCACTTGGCTGTGCTGGGGGAGGAGGTCATTTGCTCCACCCCTTGGCGTCTCTACAAAAACCCTGGGGCAGAGACAGTCAGGGCCCATTGGAAAAGGTTCCAGGCCCTCTAGGGGCTCTCCTTTATTTTCTATCTGTTTATGTCCGCAATATAAATCCTTTTATCTAATATTTCCTGCTGCTCACACTCAAGAAAACTCTGGGGAGCTGTGGGGTTGGTGGGTAAACACCCCACAGCCCAACCTATCACAGGCTCAAAGACATAGAAGTTTGAATTCATTGGAAAGAGTTTGCTTTGAGAAAAGAGTTTCAGGGTTCCTTGTTTTCCAAGGCCACCTAGAAAAGCCCCTCTCCATCTAGGCACTGAGCAGCTGTTGTAGTCATGGCCCAAGAGATTTGGTTACTCCTCAAGGTGGTAGCAGACCTTGGCATCAATCAACATGATTCTGCTTTTCTAAGTATGCAAAATACAAAAGTTACAAGGTCTATAGTTTTTTTATTCTTTGGGGGACCAGCCACCCAGCTCCCAAATAAATACATACAAAGGCTTATTCTTTCTTATAAATGCCCAGCCTTAGTTAATTTGGCTTATTTCTAGCCAACTTCTTGACTTGTCCCATCTATTTTTTGCCTCTGGGCTTTTACCTTTCTCTAATTTCTGTATATCTTTTCTTTCCTTCTTATTCTGTGTCTGGCTGTGTAGTTGGGTGGCTGGCCCTTCTCACTCCTTAGTCTCGTTCCTCTATCTCCTCCCACATTTCTCCTCCTGCTTATTCTCTCTGCCTGCCAGCTCCACCTATCCTTTCTCCTGCCTTGCTATTGGCTGTTCAGTTCTTTATTAGACCAATCAGGTGTTTTAGACAGGCAAAGTAACACAGCTTCACAGAGTTAAACAAATGCAACATAAAAGAACGCAACACATCTTTGCATCATTAAAACCAATGTTCCACAGCATAAACAAACATAGCACATCTAAAATTAATATTCCACAACAAAGGGCATGGGGACTTCTACCCAGATTTCAAAGGACAGCCTGGGAGACTAGAGAGTGTACACACAGCAGGAACAGGTTCTCTAGACATGATTAGATCATAATCCATGGAGCAGTGAAAGGGAAGCTTCAGGTACAAAAGAAACACAAGGAAGTTAGAGACATTGAGAAAGTGGGCTGGAGTGTATGCTGTGAGTGGGCTACAGCCAGCAGACCCGTAGAGGGGGGAGCTTATGGCAGAAAGTACCAAGTCCACCAGAACTCATATCACAATACCATGTGCCAAGGATACAGGACATGGAGCTACAGGATTTAATTTTTTCACTGCAGGGTCTTGGTTTTGCTTTGGACTGATACTTCCTTGCTCATCACCTATTCCCACTTTTGGAATGGAAATGCTTACTCTGTGGCATGGTATGCAGTGAAGGTATTTGTGGTTTTGTTTGTTTGTTTAATTTTACAAAACTCAAGATAAATGTTTGCCTTGCATCTCAGAAGAGAGTCTGAGCAATGTTGGAAATGTTAACCCTAGAAGGGCACTTAGAGATAGACTGAATGAATTTTGCATTCTAAGATTAAAAGGAGCCTTTTGGGTCTGGGGGTGAGATTTTATGGCTTAAGGTAATGTGATTAGGAATCAAGTTTACAAGGACTGGACTTGTGATGGTTAGTTTTGACCATTGACTTGATTGGATTGAGAGGCCTAAGAGATCAGTGAAATGAATCTCTAGATATATTTATGGGGGCATTTTCAGAGAAATTAACCAAGGTGAGAAGCCCCACCCTAAATGACACCATGCGATTGGCTGGGGACCCAGATGCGATGAAAGGAAAGAAAAGAGTTCACTAGTGAAGGCACGCTCTGTGTGTGCTTCTGGGCTGCCATGATTTCTACTTTGGTCTACTACCCCCTCTGCCACCATGAGCTATTGTCTCTCCACAAACCGGACACAGCTGTGTCTTAGTGGGGTTTCCACTGCTGTGAAGAGACACCACGACCACAGCAACTCTTATAAAGAAAACATTTAATAGGAGTGGCTAGCTTACAGTTTCAGAGGTTCAGTCCATTATCATCATGGTAGAGAACATGGTGGTGTGCAGGCAGATGTGGTGCTGGAGTAGCTGAGAGTCCTACACCTTACAGGCAACAGAAAGTCGAGTGAGACACTGGGTGGTACCCTGAGCATAGGAAACCTCAAAGCCCACCCCCACAGTGACATACTTCCTCTAACAAGGCCATACCCTCTCCAACAAAGTCACACCTCCTAATAATACCACTCACTATGAGATAATGGGGGCCAATTACATTCAAACTACCACATTCCACTCCCTGGCCCCCATAATCTTGTAACAATATCATAATGCAAAATGAATTTAGTCCAACTTCAAAAGTCTCCCTGGTCTATCACAGTCCCTGGTCTATCACAATGTTTTGAAGTCCAAAGTTCAGAGTCTCTTCTGAGATTCACACAGTCTCTTAACTGTAATCCCCTACAAAATCAAAGTCAAAAAGCAGATCACATACTTCCAACATATAATGGCACAAGATATACATTACCATTCCAAATTGCAGGGAAGGGAGCACAGTGAGGAAACACTGGACCAAAGCAAGACCAAAACCAGCTGGGCAAACTCCAAACTTTGCATATCTGTGCCTCATGTCAAAATGCTCTCCACAACTCCAATTCCTTTCAGCATTCTTGACTGCAGCACACTTCTTTCTCTTGGGCTGGTTCCACTCCTTGTTAGCAGCTCTCCTTGGCAGGTATCCAACAACTCTGGCATCTCTAACATCATGGGTTCTCCAAGGCAATCTAGGCTTCAACTTCACAGCTTCACACAATGGCTTCTCTGAGCCTCATTCAGGGACACCCCTGACACGTGCCTGGCCTCAGTGGCTTTACTCTGTAACTCCTTTTTTCTTTCCTTAACTCTAAATACAGAACCACATGGCCTAAACTGCCAAGTTCTGCTGCTTGCTGGGGTTGGAACATGGCCACCTCATTCAATTACATCTTCAACAGCTTTCAGCCTTTCGCTGCCTAAGCCTGGCTGTCCTGAAACTTGCTCTGTAGACCAGGCTGTCTTCAAACTCAGAGATTCACCAACCTCCACCTTTCTAGTGCTGAGATTAAAGGTGTGCCACACCACATCTAGCTCTAAACTTTTCTTTAGTTTCTTTCCACAAGTTGGAAGCTTAGGTGGGTATGATCTTGCCCTGAAGTCACCACTCCCTTTATTCCATTTCTTAATCCCTTCATCTCCTTGAACACAAGATTTAGCTCCATCCCACTCCCTGGTGCTCTTTTTCTCCTCAAAATTTACATTTTATAATTTACCCTGCTCAGCTTGCTCCTTCTCATTATGAATCTTCATTAGAGTTACCACTAATATCTAAACTACAGAATCTGCACTAGGCTGTTTTGAGATTTCTTCTGCCAACAGAATTAATCCAAAACTCTTCACTCTAGCTCAGGCAGACTCCTCAGATAAGGACAAAAAACAGCCACATTCTTCACCAATATCACAAGACCGGTCTCTAGGCCATGTACTCACATCCTTCTCCTCTGAAACCTCTTGATCCCCACAGTTCATCAAGTCACACTCAGCACCACTGTCATCCATGCTCCTACTAGTATGGCCCATTAAGCAGCACTTAAAACATTCAACCTCTTTTCTAATCCACAGTGCCGAAGTACATACATACTACTCCAAAGAAATGCATGGTCAGGCCTTTTACAACAATACCCCAGGCCCTGGTACCAACTTCTTTCTTAGTTAGGGTTTTTGTTGCTGTGAAGAGACAATTACATTCAAACCACCACAAGCTGCCATGGGTGAAATCCTGACCCAAGAGATGCCCTTCCCACTCAAGCTGTTTTCTTGCTATTTGTCACAGCCACAGAAAGTTTAGCACAAATATCCAGCCAGGCCTGATCTGAAAAAAGCAATGAAATAAGACCAAGAACCTCAATCCATATACAAAAGTCCTCAAAATCATTTTTCAAAGCTGAAAATAATAACACTTCTAGAAGAAAATATATCAAAAAAAATCTTGTGAACTTTGTTAAGCACAGATTTCTTATGTACAAAACCAATATTAGGATTCATAATAGGAAAAATAAAAATTTGATCATGTTTTCATAAGACCTTGTGAAGAAAATGGCAAGCATAGCCCCTGGCAGATTAGATATTTAATAAGGAATTAATATGCAGAATGTATAAAGAAGTATCAAATTTCAACAGCAGTAAAACAATTCCATTTTTAAATAGATAAAATCTCTTACAAAGACCTCACCAGGAAATATATGAATAGCAAATAATCCTATGGAAAGATGATCTACATCTACTCATTATAGAAGTATATATTAAAATGGCAATGAATGCTACTCCACAATTACTGAAATAGCTAAAATCAAACAGATGATACCAAGAGCTGACAAGGATCTGGAACACCTAGAATTCTCTTACATTGCTTTTGGGGAGAGAAAACAGTAGCGTGGGATCCAGGGAAAGCATTTCTTTTGCCCTCTGAAGGTTTTCTGGAACAGGTTGTACACCACAGTACTATTTTTCTCTCCCCAGTGACAACAAATCAATAGGAGATAAGATACACACATGTATTAACAGGCAGAGGAATGAATCACAGCAGTGTGATTACACATGACGTCAATTGAGTCCCATGTGTAATGATCTCGTCAAAGGGGAAAAGAACATGTGAGAATACAGGCAACTCAGAGAAATGGTGAATAATCATTAGGGGAGCAAATGGACCCTGAGACAGAAATTAACTTGTAAAATAATTCTCCTTGGAATTTGAGTGAGCCAAGATGACGGGCACTGTGCTGAGACACAGTCCATTCAGGTAAGGTTGCATTTCTCAGTCTCTTTCTCTGTAGTACGTAGTGGGACCTCAAGGTGAAAATAGAAGGCAGACAAGTCCTTTTGGTTAAATCTGGTGAGCATAACACACGATGAACCATCAGCTGCCACACCAATAGTGTCCCTATTGGGAGAGGGAGACTAGAGGTCAGGGTCATTGATTCTAAGATTATTTTTTCCCAGTTCAGCAAGTAAAAAAAGATCAAAGTACTACAATTTGAGATATTGTTTTCTTTTTTTTTTTTCTTTTTTTTCTTTTTTTTTTTTTTTTCTTTTTTTTGGTTTTTCGAGACAGGGTTTCTCTGTGTAGCTTTGCGCCTTTCCTGGAGCTTACTTGGTAGCCCAGGCTGGCCTCGAACTCACAGAGATCCGCCTGCCTCTGCCTCCCAAGTGCTGGGATTAAAGGCGTGCGCCACCAACGCCCGGCCTGAGATATTGTTTTCTGAGTCCTAACAATACAATGCAAATTTTGTTATTTCTTATTAAGCTAAATATGTATTAACCTGGCCTGTCATACTTCAAGACAATTGATACAATCCAAATGTCCATCACTGTAAGAGCATGTAAACAATGGAAAATTACTCCACAACAAAGTCAGACTAGTGATGCATACTACAGCATGGATGAATCTCAAATATCAACAGGAAAGGCTGTATACTGTTTAGTCCCTGTAAATGGCACTCTGGAAAAAGGCAAAGCCACAGACTGGAACCAGATCAGTAGTTGTCGTAGGTGATTGGAGATTGGAGATAAGAACGAACTAAAGTGGAACACAAGTGAATTTGGGGGTGCAAGGAATTTCGCTGCGTCTTAGATATAATGACGATTACATGGCTACAAACATTCACTGAACTCCCTAGGGCCTAAAGGTGTAGCTCAGTGAGAACAAATAAGCATTGGGCAGATCCCCAGCACCAAGACCAACCCAGAACATCAGAAAGGGTAGATTTTCCTGAATGTCAACAAGCCAGCAGCACATCACTGTGAACTGTTAAAGCTCCAGGGTCCTCCAAGGTGGAGACCACTGGTGTAATTAGTTCAGGAACTTCTAGATGAATGTTATTAGCCAGCAGCATGTTGAGTCCATGGGTGTGTCTGGTACGGAGACCTGATTCTCAGCGTGAGTCTATGCACTGGAGACATACCCGTGGGGAATACACTGGTAACCACAGAAGAGATAATAGGGTGCGGCCTTCATGCTAATGAAGACAGTCTTTGTGTGAACATGCCTATGAAAAGCAAACCCAGCTCCTGAATCATGGCCTACAGCACAGGAGAATGCTCACCGCCTGACTCAGATCGTTCAGCTTCTTGGCCTAAAAGCATAAAAATCTGCTAATTAATCCAGCTGTCAAGCCGTTTCCTGCTGCTTCTTCAAACTGTTTTTATTTCCTGTTCCCCAATGGGGATCAAGCGGAACACAAATCTCAAACAACTCATTTAGTAAGATAATTCGGTGCTGAGAGCACATCTTTCCCTGTATTGAGCTTTGCTTATGCTCTGACAGGTTCCTGAGACATTTCTGAACAAATAACATGAGGAGGAGCTGCCTGCTCCAGGCTCTCTCCACCACAGTGGGCAGGGGAACACCGCCAAGCTCAAGGTTACAAAGGGCTTCAATCCTGACACAAGGATTTGCCTTTCTCCCACTAATAATGAAAGACTGTCTTATCATCCCAGGGGAACTTTTCCTCAGATTATAAAAGTATCTGTTTTGTGCTTCTGTAACAGACTACCAGAAACAGGTAATTTAAAAGAAAAAAGTGGGGGAGGGACTTATCTCTCTGGGAGTCCAAGATTGAGGACCCAGAATCTGATGAGAGCCTTTTCCTAACATGGCAGAACACATCTCAGAGCAAGAGGAAAAGAGAAGGGCCAAGCTCTCCCTCCTGTGTGGAACCCGCTAACCAATGGTGGCATCAATCTGTTCATGAGGGCAGACTCCCTATGACCTTGATCATCTCAAAAGGTCTCCTCTCTCAACGCTGCTTTAAGATTAAGTTTCCAACATGTGACCTTGGTGGAACAGGCTGTGGCCACAGTAAAAGCAGGTGACTGCTAAGGCCAGCCTGTCAGGTATTTTTCTTGAGTACATTGTGCTCTTTTGCTGAAAGAGTATGAATGTTAAATATTTAGAAATAAATGTCAGGGTTTTTTTTTTTTTGTAGGGTGTGTGTCAGAAATAGCATATGGTGGTTTCCCACCAATTAGATGTGTCACCTAGAGGTGACATGGTCTAGTATTTTTCTATTGCCTAATTCCTAAATTCTTGATTCAAGACAGAAAACTGGGCCATTTTTAAGCCTCCCATTTACAATGTGATGGGGGCGTGAACATAGGTCAAAATGGGGGTGGGGGCAGGGGAGACTGGAAACAAAAGGAATAATCTCGTTATTGTTTTCATATCGCCCCCCTGGAATGTAAGCTGCGGGGAGGTTTGAGGAAGGTAACTTGGCAGGGAAGGCAAATTGCTGTGGTCGGCGGGCACCTTGGAAAAATCTCAACACCCTCCCAGCGCCCGGTGTCTCTGCAGACTAACAACCATCACTAAATGCTGTGGGCTCTGTCCAGCCTCGCTGGTATTGCCTCCCACCCCAAGCTCCTTTTTAATTAATGAATCATGTTCACGTGTGTGTGCAAGTGTGCATGGGGCCTGTGAGTTATTTGGTGGCGCTCTTACCCTGCGAGGAAATGTCACGAAAAACGACAGAATCCACTAACAAGAGTTTTATTAAGGTAAGAGAGAGGGACAGGTGTCCTCAGGCCTGTTGAAAGGACACCTGCATAAAGAAGGAAGCCGGGAATATGGCGCAGGCTTATAAAGGCTGGGTCGCGCATGCGTACACAGGTTCATGTGGCATGCGCGTAGATCACATGGTTGCGTTGTGTGCTTTATGCAACCATGCAAAGCCACTCAAGACGTTTTGACCCGGATGGCTAGGCGGAAGTGTCTAGGTCGGCCGGACATGGCCAACTGTGGGGGCATGTTGTGAATCTATCAGGGTCACCCAGGCATGAGGAGGCCAGAAGTCAACACGGGCTCCTTCCGCACTCACTCCACCTTTTTTAAAAAAAATTATAGTTTATTATTTATTTTTATTTGTGTGTGTTTTCGTGTGCAAGGGTGTGGGCACACAGAGGTCACTGACAGCCTGCAGAAGTCAGTTTTCTCCTTCCACCACGTGGCTCCCGGGGATGAGACTCTGCGCTGGACTTGATGGCACACACTTTGACCTGCTGAGCCACATCGCTAGCCTCCCACTGTTTGGGACAGAACCTGATCCAGCTGGACTGGCTAGCCAGCCAGCTCCAGGAATCCTCCTGTTTCAGCCTCCACGGCATTAGGGTTACAGACACAAGCCATGTGCCTGGCTTTTCATCTGGCTTTGAATTCAGGTCCTCGCCTTTGAACGGCAAACGCTTTACCGCTTGAGCGATCTTCCCAAGCCCTCTTTTTATTTATTGTTTCCTGAAGTTTCACTACTTTATCCCACTGTGCTGTCTCTGTGCTGTCTCTGTCTTCAGTCTCTGTGTTGTCGTTGGTCATTCATTCCTCGGCCCAGAACTCACCGTTTCATCTCCACCTTCAATAATTCCCCCTCACCTTTGGAATGATTGCACAGACACATCCAAGCCTTCCACCCCTTCCCTCTGCTCTCCTTTGCTCACACTATGCTGACCCATCCTCCTCCAGCCCTGTTCTTTCCCACTGTATCCTGTACTTGAAGTTCTTTCTCCAACCTCAGTTTCTAATACCACCCAACCCTCAAGATCTGGCTCCAGTGGTGTCCCAAGGTAGAGGAGTCTCCATAGTTCTGACCGTGTGTCGCACATACATACTGAATATATCTCTATTTGTACAACTGAAGTCCACCTCAGTTGACACCAGGCACTTTATGATGACTTGCTCATGGTCCACACTCAGTAGGCAGTGGTTTCCTCATTCAGCAAATACGTGTGAGTTTGGGGTGGATACATGAGTGAATAGATCTGAAGTTGGAACTGGAAGAAAGGAAACCAGCTCCTTTGTTATTATAATGAAGGAAGCAGGGAGCACACCCTGGACAGACTGTTCAGGAAGCATTATAGACATGAAAAGAAACAGAGACCTAAAGCCACATGGGAAGGGAGGCTGTTACCAGCTCCCACATCCTTCTGGTAGCCAGACTTCTCCACAAACTGTAACACATGTCCTTATCATAATTCTTTATGGAGAAGTTCTGTTACCCAGAACCACGGTCACCAGGGAAGTCCAGGCAGACAGACCACCGTCTAGTCCTAGCAGCAGCGATAACAAAGCACAAAAAGTAGTTTTTGTATTCTATTTTAATACGTGGGGATTAGTTCTTTAAAAATCAGTGGATTTGCTATTCAATAAAAGAGTTGAATCAACAGATATAGAGATTAGAGTGGTCTCACAAAATATATAAAAAATGTAAAACTATTTTGTTTCCCCCTACTCCCTTCTTGACGCCTTTTACTTTTTGGTTTTGTTTTGTTTTTTTGAGACAGGGTTTCTCTGTGTAGCCCTGGCTGTCCTGGAATGCACTCTGTAGGTCAGGCTGGCCTTGAACGCAGAGATCCCACGCCTGAGTGCTGGGATTAAAGGCGTGGGCCACCAAGTCCAGCAATGCCCTTTACTTTTGATTGTCTCTTAGGAACGATGTGCAAATGAGTACCCAAAATCTAGGATCTCTGGATGAAAGTACTAAGGCATCAGTACCAACTGATGCTGCCTTATGGGAGGAAGGCCACAGAATAGGTGGAGTCTGTGGGACACAGTCAGCAGAACCAACCAAACAAAGGAGAATGTGTACATATGAAGATATATACAGGAAGTACTTAACAAAAGCCACCAAGACCTGGGTTTATCTGTCACTTTTCAGAAATGTGTCTATCATTGATGGGAGAGTTCACCCGTTCCCACACTGCTCAGCTAGTGAAGAGTCTGGTCATGTGACGTCCACCTGCACCACACATGAGAAGGCATCCTTTCTTCTCAGCCTGTTTTAAAGACATTGGATACATTTGGGAATAGGAATATTTTTCTGGGTGCCTTCTAAAGAACTTTGATTGGACTCCTAGTCAGTCAAAAATTAATGGGCCTAAAGTGATGATGAATGGTTGTTAAGAGCTCTTGATGATTTTGTAAAGGGCCCCAATTTGGTTCCCAGCACCCACATAGTGTCTCATGACCACCAGCAACATCAGTTCTAGGGGGACCCAATTCCATCTTCTGGCCTCGGAGGGTACTTCACACTCTTAGTACCTGCAAAGTCCTCATGCACATAAAGTGAAAATAAATCCATCTTTTTAAAAAATTGATTAATGACTCATTAGCACGGCTCTGGCTGTAAACAGGAGAGATGAACAGCTTGCCTTCTGGTGTCTTAGTCATTTCCGCTTCCGGAAGCTGACTCTCTGCTTCTTCACTTCTGCAGGAAGTCCCTTGTTTTCTAGTTATTCTAAAACATTCCTAATACTAAGAGTGTCACACGTGACTATTGACAGAACACAGCTTCTCTCTCTCCATGCACCATGGTAAGTCTCATACAGTTTTGTCAAGAACTGGAAACTAAAGACCTTGGGGAGGCAGAGGATGAATACTGAATTTTCCTTTTCTTCTTCCCCAAAGTATCTAGTGTAGAACCCATGAGCAGGACTAAACATACACATGAATATGTAGAAGCATATGTGCTTATATGTACACACAGGCTTATTAGCTGCTAAGTTAGTTCAAGGGCCTGACTTTTCCACAGAATGTGGAGAACATCAGTATTATTACAGGAACCAGAAGGTGGAAAGCCCAGCCATGTTTATGCAGTGGTTACTTCGCATGTTTTATATAGTAGCCGTAGTTAGCCGGTTGTCTTAATAAACAGATTTCTATCTAACCTTTTACTATCAATAAATTGCTTCAGTATCCTAGTGCTACTGACTGAAAAATCCCACTGTGTGCACATTTTTTATTTTAGGTTGTTGTTTGCAGGCAGTCTGATCTGTTTGACAGAGACTATTTTCCCCCTTTTCAAAACCATGGGTGTGCTGGGCATGACGCTGCGCGCCTTTAATCCCAGCACTTGGAAGACAGAGGCAGGTGGATCTCTGTGAGTTCCAGGCCATCCTGGTCAACACAGCAAGTTCCAGGCCAGCTAGGCCTACATAATGAGATCCCGTCTCAAAGCAGAAGAAAATCAAACCAAGGGAATACTTAAATTTAACGATCTGCGAGGCAGTGGTAAAAGGGATCGAAGGTCAAGTGGAATAGAGGTCCAGCCCTCTGTGAAGTATAGGGCCTTTGACCCGATTGCCCAGCCCGTCAGAACATCACCCTTTCTCTGCTACAAAGGGGGGGCAAGCCGGTGGGACGGCTCTGCAGGTAAAGGCGCTTGCAGCCAAACTTGACAGCCTGAGTTCAATTCCTCAAGGTAGGAGGAGAGAACTGACTCCCAAAAGTTTGCTCTGAACCTTGGCATGTGCACATCCCCAGAGATAGAGGGGGGGGGGAGATGAATAAATACATATAATAATAAAAATCAGGACAATAATGAAGCCCGGTTCTTAGAATTGATATAATCCCTTATACAATAGGGACTGTTAAAACAATGTGTGTGAAATAAATAGCATATAACAGGCCTCATGAAAATTAGTTCTGTCAGGTTACTCCCCCAGGATCCGTGACTCAAGCACTCAGAGAGCACCGGTAAAGACTGAAAGTTTAAGAACATTTTCCAGGTACCATAGCCCACTCCCCTGCTGAGGTGTGAAACCATGTGTAAGGGGGGAACCTCTCTGCTCCTCCAACTCACCAGGATTGTCCCACTTCAGAGCCTCCGCAGGTGCCTTGTTCTCTGTCCGGGTTCTAGACTACTCTAGACCTTCCCTCACCTAGGTAATCTCTGTCATGTGTCAATTCAAATGTCACGTATTTAGTCCTACTCACAATCCTGCTTCCTCGCAGTGTCCAGAACTGTTTTTTACAGCAGTTGTCACGTTCCTAATTATATAACCTTACATACATATTCTTTCTTGCAAATCAAATTGTGGCATACCCCCCCCACCCAAGTCACACGTGAAGTCTTAGCCACAAGTCTCTTGGGAATGTGACTGTATTGGAATAAAAAGGCCTTTAAAGGAGTGATTGGTTTAAATGGGCATTATGATGGGCCCTAATGCAATCTAACTGGTGGCCTTATAACAAGAAATGTGTGGTCACCTGATGTGGAGGACAAGAAGTTCTGTAGCCCTCTCTATAAGCATCTTTCTCCATCATCTCTCCATCATCGGTGGCTGAATGCCCATTACCAACATGCTGCTGCTTTTAGGTATCGTCACCTATCAGGTCAACCTCTTTCAAAAAAGCAGCCCTTAACCCACCAACTACTCAAGCTCGTCTGTCTCGGGCATTTACTTAGGCATCACTTCACGGTTTGATCCAGGTGAGTCTGGCCTGGCTTGGCCAGAATGAAGGAAAGAGGGCAAAGGCATGGATGGGAGAAACATCTCGAATACACATTCTTCATGCTTCTTCCAGAGCTCAGGCACTTTGCCCACAGGTCCCTCATGAGCTGAGATCCCTTGTGAATCACGTACACTGGGGTTCAGGTACCCTGTGGTTTGGAGGAAGGGAACTGCTAGGTTATGGTTATTCCCCAGGTACCAGAGGTAGAGAGAAGTTGTGAAGGGTATTTCCTGGGGGCCCGTCCTTTGTTCCCTTCCCCACGGGTCTATAAACGGTTAATAAGCTGGCAGGAGCAGTTCTCTGCCAGCCTTCTATAAAGTTTGGTTCCTGGAGGCAGATTTTTTTTTTTTTTAAATCCAGCAAGTGTCAGATAATTGGAAGGGTGGAGTAAGGCTGCAAACCTCGGCACACCTTTGTCAGGACTTGTTTGGAAGCAAAACGCTGAAAGAAACAAGAGGGCGAGAAGAAGCGAACATTTTTGAAAGATCACTCAGCTTTAACACACCTTGGCTGGGTCTGGATAAAAAAAAAAAAAAGTGCCACTGCAAACTTCTAGAAGAAAGGTACCCGAGGAAGAAAGAGAGGGTGTCTGCTCAAAGCTGTTTCCAGTTCCTCCCGACTCGAAGCCAGGTGAGTTATGGGAACACGGCGTTTTCTCCCCTTCTGAGATTTTGGTTTGAGGCTTGCTTTCGATTGTAAAATGTTTATGGGGGAAAAAAATAAGAGAAAATTATGTCTGGTGTTCTGGTTGGAGCAGATAATTGGTCACACATTTGTGCGTGCGTGCTTAGGGTTGGTCTTTTAAAGGAATACCAAGGAAGAGCCGTGTAAGGCAACGCAAAGCAGGCCAGTGGAGAGCCAGTGGGATCTTCCGGCAAGGACTTTACTCCATTATTGTCAGTACTGAAAAACTGCTCTTGCCTGGTGGCTTCCCCTCTGTCTCTCTCTTCCACTGGAGAGTGGAATGGCCCAGGAGGGGAGTTCAAGTTCAGGTGAGCAGAGGCCCCCCCAGGCACAGCCTTGGCTGCCCCAGGCCTCTGTTGCTGCAGCAAGGTTCACATTAAGCTTTGGAGCCTAAGCAGACATTGCTGCTCATCCCTAATTTAATGAAAAGTGAAATCTTTGAATGGTGTAATTGGTCCAGGGATTTCCTAGAGTCAAACTGGAAGTAACTGAGAGAGGGAAGGAAGGAGAGAGGGGTGGGGGTGTGGAGAGAGAGAGAGAGAGAGAGGGAGAGAGAGAGAGAGAGGGAATCACTTTCTATGTATATGCTCTCACTGGCCAATGTGGTCTCTCTTTTCCCTCCTCCCAAAAAAAAGTCACTTTGGATTTAGACTTAGCAGTTTAGGTCCAACTGGACCATGGTTGTGGTAACTAGCACACTGTCCCTTCACTGTGAAAGCCAGGCCAGCCTCTGCCATCTCACTTCTCTCTAGAAGTGGTTATTCCACAGCCTGAAGTTTGGAACTGTTAGGTCCTCAAAACATGGCGAAGTTTTTAAGTATACTTATTGGAAACGCTGGGCTGTGTCCTCTCTTGGAGCTGAGGCAGGAACCTGAGTAAAAACTAACACAGGTCCATCTGCTGATGGATGCCCTCAGATAATAAGGGGGTCTGCCTTGCTCTTAGGCCCTGCAAAATCTCACAGGAGTCAGACCAGTATGTTCATGGGTCAGATACAGTGAAAAGCCCTGCTTTAAATCTGCACAGAAACCCCTTTGACTGGGGAAACGGATCAGGCCTAACGAGGTACCAAACACAGTCAGATTGTAACCAGTAGTCGTCTGTTGGCGATGCTTGGCTTATTCACCATCAGCGGTGGCAGTAGCCACAGTGGCCAGTGAGCTGGCATAATCACAAGCTGATGTCTTCGCGGTGGTCATGAAAATCTAAGGTCGCCAAACGCACGAGGCAGCAAACGTAGGACACTACCTATGGCATGACCCCACACCACGAACACCAGGGCTCTGGCTTCCCTGACCTTCAACCTGCTTGGCTCCGTGTGCCGTCAGATAAACGGCCAAGGCATGGTTTTCTCATTCTGCAGCAATTTCAATGTTACTTTATTTTAAAATGTAAAGTCTACAGAGACTGGAGTAACAATAAGCTGAAAAACATTTTGGTTCTTTAGCAGAATATAGGAGCTTTTATACCTAAGATTAAAAGCCATAAACAAAAGCATTTACCCTCATCATCCTCCTGTCTGTGTCTTAGAAGGCAAGGTCAAGGCCATGGTTTGCTCTCACACTGACAGCGCTTGGTCTTTGCTTGTGGGTGTGTTAGACCACATCCCTGCCTGAAGAGTTTTCAGGGGATGTGACACCATTCAAATAAAGTGTAAAGGGGGGAAAATACTCATTAAAGTAGAAAACGGTTTTCAAATCTTGTTTTCATACATAAGAAAGTCATGTGGGGTTGTTTGGATATTTTTAAAAAAAAAAGCATTAGCCATGAAATAACTATAAAGCAGCTCCTAAGGACAGAAGGTGGGCATGTTCTCACTCACAGGGAGGCTAAAAAAGCTGATGTCATAGAAGTAAGAATGGTGATCGCTGGAGGCTGAGGAATCCAGGGGGGTGAGAAGAGACAGGGCTGCCTGACAGTTACTGGTCAGGTGGGGGGCTTGTGTCCCACAGCACGAGGGGCTGCCTGAGTTGGCAGCGAGTTATTGTGTATTTTATAAACAACTAGAAGAAAGGTTTGTAGGTGGCAATGCTCAGAAAAACAGATAATGGCTTTTAAGAAGATGGGAATGCCTTTTACCGTGACTGGATCATTGCATGTGTACATGCATTTAATCATAACACACATTTACTATGTAACTTGAAAATAAATCTGAGAGAGAGCCAGGCATATACCTTTAATCCCAGCACTCAGGACACAAAAGCAGGTGGATCGCTACGAGTTCAAAGCCAGCCTGAACTGCATGACAAATTCCAGGCCAGCCAAGGCTACATAATGAGAAGTTCTCAAAATAAATAAAAATAAATATCGGGGGTGGTGGGGGGGGACTAGAGATGGAAATCAGTATAACTTTGGGATTAAGAACTTCATAAATGAAGAACTTTTCCTTCATGCTAGTGAGGCAGCCCAAACATCTAGGAAGTTAGAAATTCTGTCAGAAGACAAAGCACCCATTAAGTGGTACTTTGGGATCTCCAGAGCACAGCCAAGGACTGCCAGGAATGGCAGGTTCAGGCACGAAGCCGACCAAACTGTCTTTTCCCTGTTACACTTAAAAAAAAAAAAAACTACCAGCTCTTGGAATGATTCAAACAGAAGTTCTGTGAGAAAAACTTCTCCGCCATGAGACAATCCCAGCCAGGTCTGTGCCTACCACAGTGTACTTCCTCTGAGGAACTCACAGGTAGTGCTTAGAAATGGCTCAAAATCACAAAAGTTGGGAAGCCACAAAAAGGCATCTGCCTTTATAGCAAGCTGTCTCTTCTTCTGGAAGCTGGGGAACCTGTGGCTTTACGTTATAGGAACAGGAGGCTCTTTTTCAGAACTCAGGGGGAAGATGAAGGGCCTGCGAATGTCTGTTATTGTTCTGGATGCATGAAAACTAGCAGAATCAGCCTGTTAGTTCTGGAGACTGGACTCTCACAGAGCGGTCACCCACCTGCCTTCATAGCTACAAGGGAATCAGTCAATCCCATCAGTACCACTCGTGGAAGTATCAAAAGATGATACCTTGAATAGTAAAGGATTCAGACATTATACTAAACAGAGATTTCAGGGTAATATTTCCTATTGATTAAGTACCATTCTAGACAGCCAGTCGCTGCCCTAACCAGCGTCCAAGTATACTGAAATGTTTAATCTCCTCAAATTCCTCCTGGCTCATGGAAATGGTCAATTTGAAAAAGAATAATGATAATGACAGTGATAATAACACAACAGAGAACGTCAGAGGTTCTGAGATGATTAATTCCTAAACTAACGATTTCAAGAGGAAGTCCAGCTTCACATAGACTGGTATGCACAGTCCAATAGGCCATAGACAGACTTCCGGTGTGGTCACCAGCCAGGTTTGGCCTTTAACGAGGCTAGGTTTCCCTATTAGGCTGTTTATGGAGTCGTTCCTCTTAGCCCCAGGAAACACACCTGTAAAGACGTTCTGTGGCATCTCAGAAGCAGCTAATTTTTTCCATGATGCCACATTCCTTGTCTAGAGCTAGGCTTAAGAAACACTAGTGAATAGGAGTTGGAACATTCAGCCAGGCCCCGGAGCGAACTCTCCCCGGTCTTGACTAATGCCATCAGGTTGCTGATGCTGGTCTTATTTTGTCATGGTCTCATCAAGGAAGTCACCTCAGGCTACATCATGACTTGCATGGATGAGTCTTAGATATTTTTGCCTTTGTGTGTTCCTTCCTCCATTACAAACAAAACAAAAACCTCATAATAAAAACATAATCCAGATGAGAGTGCATTTACTTCCCTTCTGATTTTAAAAGAAGTTAAAATAACTTTATGGTTCCTCAACACACACACACACACACACACACACACACACACACACACACACACACACACACACACCACAAACAAACCCAAAACCATGTTGTGGGGCTAAAAAGACAGTTAATCATTTAAGGGCACTGGCTGCTCTTCCGGAGGACCCAGGTTTGACTCCCAGAACCTACATGGCAGCTCACAACCACCTGTGACTCCAGTTCCAGGGGATGCCTCTTCTGACCTCCACAGGCACCAGGCATGCATGTGGTACACAGACATATATGCAGCAAAACACCCATCCATAAAATTAAAAACAAACAAACAAACAAACAAAAACACGTTGTAGATGCAGTCCACTATTCCCTGTGCCAACGTAGTAAGGCAACATGGAACCATAAGGCAGGTAAAGGGTGCAGGGGGCACCCTGGGCAGAAGCGGCTCGGATTCTACAATATGGACAGCATTGCACCGAAAGATGAAGCTGAAGAGAAGCTTAGCAGAAGCGAGGCACAGGGAAAGGCTGGCTTTGAGTCCTCCCACACGATGGTGCTGAGCACCACGGCAAAATGAGCCGGGTTGGGACGGGGATCCTTCCTGTCCATTCCTCTGTGTGAACCTGCCGCCCTTAGTCCATCACCATTCCCCGGCGCCTCCCGTGCTTAGGAACACGGCAGCCTAGAGCTCTTTCCTCCCAGAGCACAGTAAGGGTAAGGCAGCTGGTTTGCATGCATTTTCCTGCTGGCGTCTGCATGTAAGTCTCTGGGACTAGTCTGTTGTGGAGAGCACACTTCATACTTTGCAAACTCTAAAGATCTTTGCAAATATAGAATGTGATTTTTATCCAAGCACCATTTTCACACCAAACTCTATCACAGCATGCAGGTCATACATTCAGAGTCCCACCTAGAACACAGAATGCTGGGTTTGGCATTTTATTTGTCTTTTGTGTATGAGTACTCGAATGTGAGTGTGTACAGATGTGTGTGGAGGCCTAGAGTTGCCAACAGGTGTCTTCCTCCATCACTCCCCACCATATTCGTTACAACAGCGTCCCTTGCTGAACCCAGGACTTGGTTTGCCAATTCTAGCTACTCTAATGGCCACCTTGTCCTAGGGATCCCCTGTCTCGGCCTTTCAAGTACTGGGATGGTGAGTAACCATCTCAGCTGCCTGACTTTTTATGGGGTTTGGGGGAAACTACCCTTCTTTACGTTCGTCTCACCAGCATTTAATCCATGGAGCCCCTCCCAGCCCTAGAACATAGAACACTACGGGGCACATCAAAACCACTTTAGTCAATCCCACCAATGCCTCTGCACACACCCTGCAGTCCTCCATCACCGTAGCAAAGCATAGATGTTAGAGTGAGACAAAGGTCAGGGTACCTGAGCTGCCGAGGCCCTCGGATGCTCAGCAGAGGGCAGGCTGTCCTACTAGATTCTAAAAGGAACAGGCTGTACAGGGGAAGTATTGGATTTTGTTTTTACAATCAATGGCCAGGATGGGAGATGGTATCTGTACAAGGCATGCACAAGAGTCAGGCTTTGAGTGCTAAGAAACAGGTGTTTTATCTGGAGCCTGGATGTGTGTTGGGGGCTAGGCTTGCTAAAAGCAATGGCTTCTGTTCCTGCAGGTGGCTATGGGATGGATGTGACCAAGAAAAACAAGCGAGATGGGACTGAGGTCACAGAAAGAAGTAAGTGTGTGGATTTCTTTTCCTTGGAACTGTTTTAGCTCATTAGGAAACAGAGTCAACAATCCGCTCTAATCCCTCGGCCACCGCTGTATCTCCAATGTCTTCACAGACTCCACTCCTTTTCCTGGGAGCGCTCTTCTCGATTTTTACCTCCACGCGCTTATAACCAAAGGAGTTCCGCATCTTGTTCTGGGTGAAAATTTCCATTTCTGGGCCCAGGGGTGTGGCTCGGTGGTAGACCACCTGCCTAGCACACAGGAGGCTCAGGGCACTGTCCCCAGTACTACAGAAAATGAAGGAGAAATAGAGAAAGGAAAGGAGGGAGGGGTGGAGGGTGGGAAGAAGAAAGAAGGATTTTTTTTTCTATGTATAGTTTCCATGAGCAGAATTTTAATAACTGCCTGATACTCTGTTGTTTAATGACTACCTAATCCTCTGTGGTTTGTTTAACTCTTTTATGTAACTCTTCTCTACATAGGGATGTAGGACAATAGAAATCTACAAGTATAATGTCTTATTTGTGTCAGGGACTAGGTTGAAATAACATGTGTCACAATCCAAATCTACACTAAAACTTGAAAACACAGACATTTACTTTGTGGAACTGTCCAAATGATAAATTCAGGGGCGTTTAAACTGTCTCTCCAGCAACTCCATATTAGGGAACTCTTTCACTTAACATGTAACTTTCATTTATTTCCAACAACAACAAAAAATCCTGGCTGCACAGACTTCGAACCTTAGGTTAGAAAATAATTTATTTTTATGTGTCAAAAAAAATCCCAAAGGTCTGTACAGCGAGAGGTTGCTGGGAGCTCAAGGGCCATTATTCAGATGGAGCTGCCACCGTCCTGTGAAAAACCATTCCCTTTTATGTCTTGAGTGCTGTTTTCACTGCATTCATAACCTTGTGTTCCTGGGAGGGTGAGGGAGCTAATTAGAAACACGTCATGCGAAGGGCAGGGACAGACGGACAGCATGGCTGGAGCTCCAGTAACAGCCGACTTCACGTGGCACGCAGTGGTCCCAACCATCTCCTTCCACCCTGCTCTTCCCCCTCTTCCCACGTGCACGTGTGCATGCACTTACACAACCCCATCTGTACACATGTGCACACCCACACAGAAAAGTCTTTAAGGGGCCAGTGAGGGCTCAGCCTGGAGAGGCGCTAACCTGCTGATGGTTTAAATTTGATATCCAGGCCCCACATCGGTAGTGGGAGAGAACTGACTCCTTCAAGTTGTTCTCTGATTTCCACCCCCATACTGTGGCACATGCGTGCCCACACACTCAGTGGCCTCAGCCAGATGAGGCCCAAGAGTGAGGGAGGTAGTGTTGATGGCCATAGTCAGACAAAACGCTGGCCCTGCTATGGCTTTGGGAATCCACCCAAACCTCATGCTACTTCAGGGGATTGACTCCTGAGGAAAGAGGTCCTGCTTCTGGACAGTGTTTTCTCAGACACCTGAAGCTGTTAGCCTCTCTGTATATGTGGCACCACTTGGCACTAGAGAAATTCCAGGTTGTGTGGTGTAAGAGGATGTCCCTCAAAGTCTGCCTCTGAGATTTATTTATAGCTCATTTCACTGCTCTCCAAAAGGGATTTTTTTCAATCTGCCCTTCCTTTCTATACCTTCTACACTCATGCATGTCCTTGAGGGCTCCAGAATGAATCATGGTATCCTAGAGACACCTCCAACTTCATCAGGGTGTTGGCCCCAGCTGGCCCAGGGGTCTTTGGGAAGGAACAAAGCAGAGATGGCATGTGTGGCTATAAGAAAAGCTGACCCTCTTTCTAACTTAAACTTAGGCCTGGACTGGAGCAGTCATTGAGAGGTCTTAGTGCCAAGACAACCCATTCTTTCAATCAGTGGGTAACTTCTTTAGGTACTGTCTTAGTTAGGGTTTCTATGCTGTGAAGAGACACCATGACCATGGCAACTGTTATAAAGGAAAACATTTAATTGGGTGGCTAACAATTCAAAGGTTTAGTCTATTATTGCCATCTACCTTTTACCTCTGGGCTTTCATCTTTCTCTATTTCTGTATATATTTTATTTCTTACTCTGTGTTTGGCTGGGTGGCTGGGTGGCTGGCCCCAGGTGTCCTCCTCCTCCTTTTCTTGCTCCTTTATCTCTCTTTCCAGGTTTCTCCTCCTATTTATTCTCTCTGCCTGCTGGCCCCACCTATCCTTTCTCCTGCCTCACTATTGGCCTTTCAGCTCTTTATTAGGCCAATCAGGTGTTTTAGAAGGCAAAGTAACACAGCTTCACAGAGTTAAACAAAAACAACATAGAAGAATACAACACATCTTTGCATCATTAAACAAATATTCCTCAGCATAAACTAATCTAACACTTCTTAAAATAATATTCCACAACAGTGGGAAGCATGGCAGCATGCAGGCCGACATGGTGCTAGAAAGGTAACTGTGAGTTCTACATCTCAGTCTGCAGGCAGCAGGAAGAGAATGCCACATTGGGCATGGCTTGAGCATCTGAGACCTCAAAACCTGCCCCCAGTGACACACTTCCTCCAACAATGCCACACCTACTCCAACAAGACCTAATGGTGCCACTCCCTATGGGCCTTTGGGAGGCCATTTTTATTCAGGACCCCACAGGCACAGAGAAAGTTTATAGACTAGGTACATTGAGCCTCATTGTCACTGCTCAGGTTTCCGTGTAGAGTAGGTCAGATTTCTTGTCATAAGACACAGCTATGTGAAACCTTTGTTGAGTCTAACAGTAGGCTTCACCTGTGACAGACGCCAGGCCCTGTCAAAGCCCAGCCATGTCAGTACCTGCCACAGCATCTCCTCTTCTCTTCGTTTTTTTCCAGTTATCACGGAAACAGTAACTACAAGACTCACATCCTTACCACCAAGTAAGTGGCGTTGTCTCAGTAGGTGCCATGGGAAGACGCTATGCTGTGATCTTGAACACAGAGTTCACTTTCCCACCGAGAAAATCCAGGCTTCCTGGAATACATTCTTTGGGAGGTGGGGTTGAGACAGGGTTTTCTGTGTAGCCCTGGCTGTAGACCAGACTGGCCTCAAACTCATAGAGATCCGCCTGCCTCTGCCTTCCGAGTGCTGGGATTAAAGGCATGCGCCACCACCCGGCTTGGAGTGTGTCCTTTTGCTAGGAGTTATGCTGCTGTTGGTCTACACACCACAGGAGCGACCAGTCGGAATGGTGTGATTCTCGGCTGGAGTGCACAGCAGCTGCTTGTTTTGGTCTAATGTGAGGACAGACGTTCCCCTCCCTCCCTCCAATGAGCCCCCTAGTCATGCCCCACTGACCTCTGCTCTCCCTGGCCCCAGGCACCATGTCTGTGCTGCCCGTCTTTGTGGATTCGCTAGTACAGTCAGCAGAGTGTTGGAAACCCTGTCCTCCCTGAGCATTTCATCTCATTCCACCTCTGTTCGGGAGTCTTAGTGGATTCCAATCCTCCTGGCGGATTCTCACAGCAGAGGTCAAGTCCCAACACCACCCCTGAGCCCACACGGCTTTGGGATGGCCACAGCAGGGTGGGAGGCAAGTCAAGTGGACCCAGAGCCACCTCTGGTCCTTCCGGCACCTCTAGGGGCTGTTGTGTCTGGGTTCTGATGAGGCATGGAGGCGGGGGCGGCGGCGGGGCGCAAGCCCAACCTTCATCAGGACAGGGGAGGGGGTCTCGCATCACTCAGCTACCTAGTCCGTTTTTCCTAGGGAGTAACTTTCTGTGCTCCACCAGAAAACTCTCAGGCACATCAAGCAGGATATTCATTCCAGCCCTCCATGTTGAAAATAAGTAGTACAAAAAGGGCAGCTTGGAACTCGGAGTGTGGTAGACCCGAGAGATCCCAACCAGCAGGATCCTGACGAGAAAGTGGGAAGGCTCTGTAGAACAGAGGATGGGGAGACCCCCTGGCCTGGATCCACCTTGAGACTGTCACCCGCTTTTGCAGAAGGGAGCACCAGCAATGGATACGCGAAGACAGGCTCTCTCAGTGGAGGAGGTCGGCTAGAGAAACAAAGCCTGACTCACGGCAGCAGCGGCTACATCCACTCAAGTAAGCGGCTAGTGGCATGAGGGTCGGGGTGATAGAGAGGAGAGACAGTGAAAAATCCACCCTCTGCGGTCATTGCATGAGGGGGACCATTGCCCTGCCCCAAGACTCACCCAAATGACAAGGGAGGGTATGGCTCTCAAGTCATCAGCATTGGACACCTTCATGAAATGGGTTCGATTTTCATTAGTCTCCAGGACAGGTAACACTCATCAGTTGAGAAGACTTCAAGATGGGATTATTGCTTTCCCACTGGATCCCTCTGCTTATCACATTGTTTAGGAAAGGCCGTGTGTGTTTAAGGTTTACAATCGGAATGACAGGAGAAGACAGATTTGATCTGCTGAGGAACTTGAATGCAGTGGTTCTCAACCTGTGGGTCACAACCCCTTCAGAGACTGAATGATCTTTTCATAGGGCTCACATATCAGATATCCTGCATATCAGATATTTATATGACAGTTCATAACAGTAGCAAAGTTACAGTTATGAAGTAGCATTGAAAATAATTGTATGGTTAGGTGTCACCAACACAAGGAATTGTATTATAGGGTCTCAGCATTAGGGAGGTGGAGAACCACTGATCTAGAGACACGTAGTTCCGAGCTGCAGTATTCTTCCGGGCAAGCACCCACCATGACCCTATTGTTCCCTGGGAGGCAATCTTTCAATGAAAACAAAAGACAGCAAAAGTATGACAAAACAAACACAGTCACACAACCAGCTCTGGAAGCCATTGGATGTGGTAGAGAAAATTAAAAGGAACTGATTGACAACAAGTCCTTGAGAAAACTTGAAGGCATCCTTACAACTCCCATGCACTCTGTATATGAGGGCATCCTTACCTCTCAGTATCTGACTGAAAAGGCAGGAGCGGCCATCCTGCCTTCCATCTGTGTCCCTGGGGTCCTCTACCCCCCACTCGGGGCCCTCACTTAGTAGTCTGGGGTTATTTGGCTAATTGGACCGTGTGTCAGTGTAGTAGGAAGGAGCATCCCTGGTGAGGTGGTACCACGAGAATTTACACTGTTTCCCAATGGCAGGTGGGAGCATCCGGGGCAACACTTCCACCTCCAGTTACAGGAGAGCTCACTCACCGGCCTCTACCCTGCCCAACTCTCCAGGCTCCACCTTTGAAAGGAAAACTCACATGACCCGCCATGGAACTTACGAAGGTATCCGCAGAAGAGAGCAGCTCTCTTCCTGGTGTGACTTCGCTCATCCTCCGCATGCTGGCTTCTTGGCCTCTCTCCACCCCATCCTTCTCCTCACTTGTTGGTTGCTCTTGCGGACTCACGTTATTGGAAGAGTCATGCACTCCTTTATCTCTCTCACTCATTCTTTTGGCCACTTAGTCGCTTTTCAGCTAGCTCGTTATCATGTTTTCCGCCGTGTGAAATGCCTCATGGATCTTGTCTTCAAGGACCCTCTAGCCTATAGACCCTTTAAGGTGACAGAGAGAAGCAGCGACACTAAGTGGAAAGGTCACTCTTTTCCACCGAGGAAATCAAGGGTGACTCTATGGAGGTGGTGCTAAGCCTTGGCATCCTAGATGGATGCCCCTCATTGACGGAAGGACAGGACAGTCCAGGGCCAAAGAGGGATTGGGAGGCCCAGATCCTGTGCTAGATAAGACTTTAGTCTCCACACAAGAACACACAGAGGTTTTTGAGCCAAACAGTTGATCATATTTGAGCCCCAGAAAGTCATGGGCAGGTGACAAGTTAAAAGAAAATCTTCAGTAGTCGAGAAGAAAGAAATCTGGGCTGGGACTAAGCTTGTAACAGTAAAGTGGGGGCTGGGAGGTGGGAGATAAAAGAGGCTTTGCAACTGATATGAATGTAAGTAGAACCGGAAATAGCTGTGCCGCTAGGGCAAACGCAGACTGGGCTCAAGTGGTGCCAACGGTTGAATCAGGAAAGTCAGGAGGAAGGCCGCTGCTTGGGTGAACTCTGCTAAGAGAGCAGCCCATTCCCTCCTGGAATGCTTCCAGCTGTGGGACTGCAGCAGCTGGCACCCCTAGCCCCCAGGAAGCCTTATGGAGGTGAGTAGCCATTTTTACCAAGTGTTCCATCCACTCTCCAGGGAGCTCCAGCGGCAACTCCTCCCCTGAGTACCCACGGAAGGAACTCGGTAAGTCCTCTCCTTATTTGCCATCAAAATGCTTTAATGAGGCACTAAGAAAATGCCTGAATGGTGGGATGCTGGGTGGGGATACCATGAGCCAAATGGTTTCTTCTCAAAGAGCTTGAGTCCTGTTGGCTTGCGTCCCATTGGCTCTGACACCCCTTGGCCAGTCCTATGAACTTGCTGTCATCAGCAGTTGCTCGCGACACTATTAAAACGGTAAGCTGTGTACAGTGTCGATGCTAGGGCACACACGCCCCTAAGGCCACGCAACAACTGTAGGGATTCTTCCTTCCACGGGCTTCACAGAGACCTGCCACCAAGGAGGAGCAACAGTCACAATGTACAAATGCTGGACGTCCCAACTCCTCCGCTACAGCTCTCTTCCAAGGGCCACATCGCACACCTGTGCCACGCTAAGCTGTGTGTGCACTTGACCTTAAGTCTTTGGTCTATATTCTCAGAGTCTTGATATACAGATGAACTGAGGTTAGGACCAGTGGTTACATAATGATTATAATTTTCTATATTTGCTTACATTGGGAAAACCAAGGCAGGCTTTAATAAACAAATTTAAGATTTAGCAGTCTTTTGGTCCATTTGACAGTGTTTTCAGCTGGTCCGAATGATATCACACACACACACACACACACACACACACATACACACACACTCAGCATCAGCTAACTCAACATTTACTCAGCTAAATTGCATAGAGATGTTGCAAAAACATGATTTGCCCTTCAGCATCTGGGCATCATTTATTTAGCATCTTCTATACAGTAAAATTCCCCATCTGGATTTAAACACTGTGAAAATATCCCCAAGTATCAAAATATATTCAGCATGCCAATTCTTATACGTGCTTAAGACCACATTTCTCTCTTTCTCAGCATCTTCTTCAACCAGAGGACGAAGCCAAACACGAGGTGAGTGCCACCACTGAATTCAGTTTTATTCACTCTGAGCAACAGTACTTGTAGCCTGGAGCCAGGAAGCAGAGCACAGAAGCAAAGACAGAGCATCTGCTTGTGGAGCCCAGAGTACCGAAGGAATCCCGGACAACTCTGAGCACAGGAGCGGAGCATCTGAGAACAACCTAAAAAGCTCCACAGGCAGGAACCCAAACACAGTGACAATCTAAGAGATACAGACGCCACATCTGTCTTCACAGCTGGCCTCCCAGATGTGCTTTGATTGCCTTTATGCACAAAGACAAGCAAAAGCCCTTCTTTTTCAAATTATTGCAAGGGACAATTTTGTAAAGTGGTCATCTAGATAAGAGAGAGGAGAGAAAGACCCTAGGAAAAGCCACCCTAGCAGAGCCCTGCGTGACTATGGGAGCCTTGTGTCAGACTGCCCTGAAGGCAGAGTCCTTTGCAGGCTCTGTGTGTTCTTCGTGGCCACGTTATGCTCCCATTGTGCATCATCAGGAGCTTAAGTTCGGGCTAAACCAGGCACCCACAGCTTTAGGATGAGAGTTAAGAGACGCCCACTCTCCTAGCTGAAGTTAATACTGTTAAGCTGCTGACTTGCTGACTTCCTGTTCAGATGACTAAGTGAACACGGGAGGTTTTGGAGTTCCCTTGTCCCACCTCACGTGAGCTCAGAGGCAGGAGGATGCTTGATGCTCGCGGCAGTGAAGTAGGTGGTGATCAAGTGTCACGGGGACTCCTTGTGCAGCCTAGGATTCCGTTAAGTCTCAGGTACCTAGGAGAGTGCAGTTGGCAAGTGCGGTGGGGGAAGAGACACCCTTCTGTAGCAACACACAAAGTAGCCCAACGAGTCACACTCTGTTCAGAACTTGGGGCCCAGGACAGTGGTGCCAACTCCTTCATCCCCAGCCTCTCTTTCTCTCTTTCTCTTCTCTCCCTTTGTGCAGAGAGTGAAATTCGAGTTCGACTGCAGAGTGCATCACCATCCACCAGATGTAAGTGGTCACTATCCTGCTGCTTCAGTGAAAGGGCCCAGGAACCCTCAGAGTAAATCAGAAACAGATGGAGCAGCGCTGAGGAGTCAGGAGATAATGATCTCCTCTCTCTCTCTCTCTCTCTCTCTCTCTCTCTCTCTCTCTCCTCTCTCCCTTCCTCCCTCCCCCTCTCTCTCTCAGTGTGTGTGTGTGTGTGTGTGTGTGTGTGTGTGTGTGTGTGTGTGTGTGTGGCGCGCACATGCGCGTGCACTCAATCATCAAACATCCTTGAGAGCTTCCTGGGGGTGGCCCCTGGGCTAGGGTCTGGAGCTAAATTGCTGAGTAAATGGGTCATGGCCAGTGTTTAGTAGTTCAGAGTCTAATACAGAAAATGGAAAACCAGTCAACCCCCACAGCTCAGTGTGAAAGGGAGCACACAGCCCAGGGAGATGGAGAGAGGAAAGGGCCAGAGAAGCCTTCCTGTGATTGGGGTTGACTGAAGAGACGGAAGGCTGGACCAGAGTTAGGCTCAGCAGATGGAGCTAGCTGGAGACATTCAAAGGGCGCTTCTGTGGAGAGTCACAGTGGGAGAGTTCAGATTAGAGAAGGTTTGGGAGTCAAAAATAAGGGTTTTAACTTCATCTCCAAGGTTAGAGATTCGCCTGTCTCAGGGCCCTGGGAGCCTTAGATTCCTGGTGCCCTTGTTAGAGGCTCCTTGGGCACATTTGGAAATGAGCCTGACTTTTAGGGTGGAATCCACAGACAAGGAGTGAAAGGAGGAGGAGCTGGTAGGTGACTCAGGACCCCATGCCAGGCTGGCCCCAGAGCTTGCCCTGGTCATGGGATCTGACTCCAGGTCTAATGTTTTCTCACCTGAGTCCTTCCAGACTTAGAGATGTTGATCCCAGCGGATGGAGCTTTCCAGGGAGAGGGCAGGACATTTCCCAGCACCTGCCGTCTATCAGTCTGCTTGTCTCTTGCTCATTATCCTTGCCTGATACCTCCCTTCCGCCCTGTTTGCCAGTCTAAAGGGATACAAGGACCCTGCTCTATAGTTCACCTTGCTTACAAATAGTCCAGCCAAATGGACCTGAAACTAGAGCACATCGAACACAGTGTAATGTTTAGGAGTTAATAGACCTCGATTCCCTTTTGACACTCGCAGGCATACCAGGTCACCCAAGGCACCATATTCAGGGGGAAGCCAATGGTTAGGCTAGTTTCTTAAAAGAGCCTAGCTCTCTAACTGTCCTATCCCAGATAAGAATGTCTCCCAGGTATAGTCACCCCTGTGGTGCCTAATGAGGTCTGATGAGGAAATATCTCCCAAGGGTTCTGAGCTCCGTGTGTGGAGCACTGTATTTATGAGACTGTTATGGTTACAAACCAGCAAGTTCATAGAGCTATAAATTGTCAAAATTCCAAATTATAAAGCTAATGGAAAGTATCCCCACTTCTGAGGCCGATGCCAGCTTCTCTGATATCAGCATGCCATCAACATTCGTTCCCTGATCTTTGGACTTAGGAAAGGGTCCGGGGCCTGATGGCAAGGTCTGGGGTTCTTCACAGGGACAGAACTGGATGAAGTCAAGCGTTTGCTTAAGGGGAGCCGATCTGCAAGTGCGAGTCCCACCAGGAACGCCTCGAACACACTCCCCATCCCCAAGAAAGGCACTGTAGAGACCAAAACGGTGACAGCAAGCTCCCACTCAGGTAAGCTTGAGAGCCCCAGGCTGCCATGGGGAGTCAGGGACAATGTGCCAGACTTAGGAAAGCACTGAGTGTCTGCTCTTCCACACTGTGAATGTCTGGGCGGGGCTTTCTTATCCACCTGCTCAGCTGTCTTCTGAGGATGTAGCACCCAGCTCTAAATCCCTGAGACTGAGATTCTCCCCAGCAGGTTCTGAGAGGATTTAGAGCTGGGTACCACATCCTTAGATGTGTTGTCCAGGCTCCCCGAGAGAAGAATGAGGGGAAAGTTGTAGCACTTACATCATGGGGAAGGAAGTATTTATCCTATGTCTGCTCTGTGTCAACCCTAAGAAAAGACTCTAGACAAGAGAGGTGTGGTCAATGCCCTGGTGGAAGAGAGGGTCTCTGGGGGAATTGAACAGGAAGCCAAGAGACTAGGGTCACGTGGGATGAATAGTACCTAGCAGCCTTATGGGACATGTGTCTTCCATGAGGGAAATACTTCTTCAGATGACAGGAAGAGAAGTTGGCAGAGTCACAGAAAGGAGGGAAAGCCGCATCTTCTGTAAATCTTTCCTACTGTTTCTGGAAAGCTTTGATACCGCGACCTTCCTTGTGTGGCCTCCCTATAAAGCCAAGTCTCCACGCACATTAGCAGCTGTCTGGCCAGCTCCCTCTCACAGAGTAATAGGTAGGAATGGCATCAGATTGGAAGAAGCATGAAAAGCCCTGTCAGGACAGAGAGCCTTTGGGTCTGGTTGATTCACAGAGAGGCTTTAATGGGGCTCTAACCAAGAAGGCTGCTATGTTCAAGGAGGTTTTTTGTTGTTTTGTTTGTTTGTTTGTTTCAAGACAGGGTTTCACTGTGTAGCTTTGGAGCCTATCCTGGAACTTGCTTTGTAGACTAGGCTAGCCTGAAACTCACAGAGACCCACTTGCCTCTGCCTCTGCCTCCCGAGTGCAGGATTAAAGAAAGGCATGCACCACCACTGCCCGGCTCAAGGCATTATTATACCTGAGTCCTCCTTCGTCCAATGCATCCCCCACATTTGCTAGGGTAACTAGAAGCAGCTCCTGACTAAACTACCTCTTGGCATCTTTAAAAATGGCAGAGCAGTAAGGGGATGTCCCCATTGGTAGAGAGAGGCCATCAAGATGTAGCAAGAAAAACTTAGAAGGAGATACAGTAAATGTACACTAAAAATTATTTTCATATTTCACCAAGAACTAGCAAGAATTTTGTGATCTAAGAGATCAATGATTTCAGTCAAAATAGAATGACTAAGTGCCCCAGGCTGTCTTGAATGGAGGGAGCTCCTAGGATATGGAACTAAATTCAGTGCTAAATTCAGGGATGCCCCAGGGAGCCAAGCAACCAAGTTCACCAGCAGGAGCACCCATCTGTCTCACGGTGAGGTATGCGTGTGTTTCTCTTTCCAGTATCAGGAACCTATGACACGACAATACTGGATACCAACCTTCCCTCCCACATGTGGTCCTCCACCTTGCCTGCAGGGTCCTCCATGGGGACCTATCACAACAACATGACAACCCAGAGCTCGTCCCTCCTGAACACCAATGCCTACTCAGCAGGATCAGGTGGGTGTGGGCTGTACTTGGCTTCTCACTTCTAGAATGGGGACTGCTACAGCTCTCTTCCACTATTGAAGAATTCCCTCTGTGTATGTCATCCCCAGGGCTTCCTGGGAAGGGTTTGTTTGTTTGTCCATCTGGCTGGCTGGCCAAATGTCCAAAGCATTTCCCACTGGAACATCATTCATTTCAACTTAATCTAGAAGCTGTTTTTAAAAGAATGAACATGTGCTGGGCGGTGGTGGCGCACGCCTTTAATCCCAGCACTTGTGAGGCAATCTTGGTGAGTTCGAGGCCAGCCTGGTCTACAGAGTGAGATCCCTGTCTCAAACAAACAAACAAAAGAATGAACAGGCAATGTGTGGTATCAGAAGAAATGCAACAGAAAGGAACACTAAAAATAGATAAGGACACCATGTGTATCAATGAGTGTGAATTGATTGTGGGAATCTTGAACAACCCAATTAATTTTCCGAGATCCCACTCTATAAAATGGGCCACTAACAAGAGAGCCTTTAACTGGACACACTTGTCTACTCCAGGTCTAGCTATCCAAGATATTCTTTGGCCAGATCCTAGGGTGCCACAGGCTGATGTCCGGTTCTCTGCAGCAAAGAGAGAGACCTGAATATTAAAGGTGTTTTGTTTTTTTCTAAAACCAAAAACCCAACAGAACATTCGAGCCAGACCCAGCCTTTCTTCTGGCGCGTCCACAGCATCTGAGCTCTTGCCTTGCCCTGAGACTCACTGTCAACTGCCTTCTCTTTCCCACTGTAGTCTTCGGAATGCCAAATAACATGGCGTCCTGTTCCCCCACCCTGCCCCCCGGACTCAGCAGCTGCTCCTCAGGTCAGTGCCGCCATCTTGTCAACTCTTCCTCTCACACTGTTTTGGAAATCATTTATTCATTTTTAGTGTGTGTGAATGAGAATTTTGCCTGCATGGGTGTTTGTTCACCATGAGTGTGACGTGCCTACGGGGGATAGAAGGGGTATGAGATCACTTGGAACTGAAGTTTCCATATAGGCACTGGGAGCCACACTAGTTAAGGCAATTAAGACAACCCCCACAGACATGTCAACAGGCCAACTCAAGGTAGACAATCTCTCACTGAGAACCTTCCCGGGTGATTCCAGGCTATGTCAAGTTGACAGTTAAGCCAACAATCACAAGCCTTGGAGTCAAAATCCGGGCAAGGATTTAGCAGGGCATGGTGGCGAACACCTTTAGTCCCAGAACTCCAGAGGCAGAGATGGATAGATATGTGAGTTCAAGACCATACTGATCTGCATAGTGAGTTCCAGGGCTGTATAGAAATGTGCTGTCTCAAAAGGGGATCTTCAAATAGCCCACTTCAAATAAATCTCAGTGGTTCATGGTGTACCACCCAGGCCATTGCCCCTATGCAGACCTGAGGGTTAGAGCAAGGGAACCGTGGTGATGCTCAGCGCCTGCACTCAACTTCCCCACTTCTTAGTCGGAGGAGAACATCTAACCCATAGGAAGCGATAAGAGAACCCCGAAAAACAACAGGAACTAAGAGAAGAGTGAGGCCTAAGAGGACTTCCTGGAGGAAGTGGGCTTAAGAACCAGGAAAAGACACAGGAAATTAAGTCCCCCACCCCCACTGGAGAGAGCTGATTTCACATGCTCAGCTGATCAGGCTGCTCCCGCGCCATGGAAGCCACCTTCCCATGTTGGCCCAGCTCATGGTGCTCTCTCTCGTGCAGTGTATGGTGTGAAGAAGAGACGCTGCCTCAAAGGGAGGTGGGACCAGGGAGTTTTATGTGTTGGAGTCAGAAGAAAGAGTTGAAAGGACAGGGAGAAACCTGCCATGTTAGTGGGTCTCAGCTCAGTGTGTCTGTATTCAGTTCCCACGCCGTGTACCAGCCAGCTTCAGATTGTTTCAGATTGTTAAGGGGGGCAGTAGTATTTGTCAGCCCTGTGTGAACCACCACAGCCCTTACTCTGAAACAATCATTAATAAAGTTTATTCTGGGTGGGAGATGACCACGTAACTAAGAGCATGCAAACCAAGAAAGTTTTGCAGTCTGCCCCTGGTAGAGGCAGTTTTCAGGAAAATGATCTGGGGGCTTCGGGATGCTTGTGGCATCCAGAGGGCGTCCTCCCACTCACGGCTCTCACCCGTTCTCCGTTTCTCTCACAGTGTTTGGCATGCAGAACAATCTGGCTCCCAGCTCTTCTGTCCTATCTCACGGCACAGCTACCACCTCCACAGGTTGGTAGCCTGCGTTTGGAGCTCAGGACTGGGAATGGACACCCCTTAGACCCTACAACTCCCAACACACCTTTTCACACAGAGTTAAAGAGACCTTTCCCATCAGTCAAACAGGCCCTGCTCCCAGCCTAGAGATGCCAGCCTTCATCCCTCACTGTCTCCACTGTGAGTTAAACACACAGGGGAGCCTGGAAAGCCAGCATGTCCACCCTGTGGCATCTTGTTCCCATGTATCTCTCAGCCCGACTGGTCAGGACAGTGGTCTCTCCAGCTCATAGCTCACTCTTTTGCAGCCCACTGCCACTTCAAATAAATCTCAGTGGTTGCTTTTATAGTGTACCACCCAGGCCATTGCCCCTGTGCAGACCTGGGGGTTAGAGCAAGGGAACCATGGTGATGCTCAGCGCCTGCACTCAACTTGCCCACTCCTTAGTCGGAGGAGAACATCCAACCCACAGGAAGCAGTAAGAGAACCCCGTAAAACAACAGGAACTAGGGGAAGAGTGAGGCCTAAGAGGACTTCCTGAAGGAAGTGGACTTAAGAACCAGGAAAAGGCACAGGAAATTAAGCCCTCCACCCCCACTGGAGAGAGCTGATTTCACGGGCTTCCTCTCAGCTGATCAGGCTGCTCCCAAGCCACCATCCCATGTTCGCCCAGCTCATTGGTGCTTTTCTCTCCTGCAGCATATGGTGTGAAGAAAAATGTGCCACAGCCACCCACAGTCACCAGCACCGGTGTGTCCACCTCTGCCAGTGAGTGCTATTACCAACTTCTGGGGCCCAGGCTGGCACATAGTGAGGGGTGCCATTATGATGCATGGTGTCCTGGAAAAGGGGCTGGAATCCGTGGGTGGTCTCAGGGATGTTTCTACAGAGATGAGCATGCTCTGAACTCACCTTGGTCTTCGTCCCGGGAGCAGGAAGCCCCACCCCCCGCCCCTGCCTGCTGTTACACTCAAGCCGCCCCACTTATCCGGAAACTCTTGGCTTTCTCCTGTTACCTGTAACCTAGGAGAGGCTGGGAGCCCCTCAGAAGTTCCCGACGCCCTCACTGCTTTCTATAGACTCCATCAACGTGGGTTCACCCCATGCAATGAGCCATTTCCTCCAGTTCTCAGGTCCTGCCGTGTCTCCTTCTAATTAGTGAGTCATTCATTTAAAATAAAAAATTACTGAGCACTCATTTAATATCAGACAGGCAGTTGGGTTTTCCAGGTGCCAAGAGTAGCAGGTGGACAAGACAGGACAGGGTCCTGGGGAGATCAGGACAATGCCAGTGGAGCGAGCAGATGACAAGGACAAAGACAAAGTACACCAGACAATGACAGACAACGGTGTGATTCCTAAGCAAACAAGCGATGTGGCAGACATGGGGTCCGTGTAGGAGAGTGCACAGCTTTAGGGAAGAGGTCAGAAAAAGCCTCCCCAGGATGGTAAAACTAATCTATTATGTTAGTTAAAGAAGGGCCTGGCTGATGAAGGAGACTTCGGCAAGGTCAATGAAGACCCTGTGTCTTCAGGGAGGTAGCCTCCAGCACTGACATCCAACCTCCTGACAGACCTAGCCAACAGGGTCCCCAAGATGCTTCATAGAACCACTATCTAAAAAGGAAGCCCCCAAACACTGTGGTAAACTTCTTTCCTCCCTCCTCCCGGCTTCCTCTTCTGTCCACGTCCTCCCTCTCCTTTCTTCTGGCATCCTTCCCTCCCTCCTCAGCCACATCTTCCCTCTACAGCCTGCACCACCAGTGTCCAGAGCGATGACCTCCTGCATAAAGACTGTAAGTTCCTGATTCTGGAGAAAGACAATGTGCCAGCCAAGAAGGAGATGGAACTCTTGATCATGACCAAGGACAGTGGGAAGGTCTTCACTGCCTCCCCTGCCAGCATCTCTTCAAGTACGCCAGGGCTTGGGTGATGTGGGCTTCAGAAGGGCAGATGGTGTGGGAGGCCCAAAGCCATTACCAGGTGGTTTGAGCCCAATAGTCATCAAGCCAACGGGATCCCGTTTTAGTGGAAAAATACCTGCCTGGACCTGCCTTGAATGCAGTCACGCCAGGAAAACTCAGAGCTCCCTTAGGGAGTCTGTGGACAATGGGAGGCTAACCACAGCCCCAGGGAAGGAGATTAACCCAGGAAAACTGGACCTGCCTCCTACCAGGCTAACCTTGGTCTTCCCAGGAATGGAGGGGATATGAGCAGGCAGGGAGGGGGGGGCAGACAGGGAGAGTTGTGGGAGGATAGACCAGGTTATCACTGGTTCTGTGCACAGCTTCTTTTACAGAAGACACCCTGAAAAAAGAAAAGCAGACTGCTTATGCAGCTGACACCTGCCTAAAGGCAGACATAAATGGTAAGACAAACTGACCCACCTACCTAACTTCAATAAAGCCACATCTCATTTCTCTGTCTTCCGGGACCACAACACACCAAGTGGGGTCCACTGGCAGCACCCAAGAGTGTGTTAGGAACGTAGGATCCAGTCCTCCTCAGATTTGCTGGGTGGGGAGTTGCAGTTCTTATGAGGGAACAGGCATGTGTGTATGCATGTTCATGTGTGTATGGGTGCACATGTGTGTGGGTATACTGTGTGGGTTGTACTGTGTGGGTTCACGTGTGGAGGGGGCATGTGTGAGGGTGCACTGTGTGTGGGTTCACATGTGTGTGGTTGCATGTGTGTGGGAGTACGTATGCGTGTGCTTGTGTGCTTTTCCAGCCCTCGAGTTCAACTTCCAACTTGTGCTTGTACTTTAGGAGACCTGAATACTGTGTCCACAAAGGGCAAGGCCACCTCCGTAGGTGAGTAAGAATGGGGGTCCCTGGTGTGAAGGATGGAGAGGCTGGCCCTGGTTAGCAGGACAGGTGATGGCCCTCACCTGTGCACACATGAGCTACCCAGATCCGGCCTCCTGAAGGCCCCAAAGGGAGAAGGGTGGAAATGAGAGTGGACAGGTTGGGGTCACAGAGATGATGTTCCACGGGCCTCACAGCTCCTAATGTCCAGCCGCCATGGTCCCTGAGGCCCACAGTCACCCACCAGAGCAGGCACACAGGACAGGCCCAAGATGACACTGACCTGGGCCTGCTCAGCCTGCTGCTCTTTCCTCACCCCGCTTGCCGTGGGAGAGAAGCGCATGAAGTTCCCACCCCCCTAGAGAACCGCCCACCCTTACCTTTTAAAATGTGCTTTTAGGTTTGTGGTACTAAGTGTAACTCTAGGCGCTGTGGAAACCACCAAGGGTGAGCTGTGTCAAGTGAGGCTTAGTGACCAGAGATGCAGGTTCAGGGCTAATCAGGGGCAAGCGTTGTGGCAGCTGCAGGCGGCATTCCTCACGATGAAGATGTTTTAAACCCCGTGCTGTGGACTGCGTCCTCCACCGATTACGGATCTCGTTTTGTTCCATCCCATAACTGTTTCACGAAGCAGGTCATTTTATAAAGAACCGTCTCGTCGGAACCACACAGCCAAAGCCCGGGGTTTTCAGACTTACTTTCCAGCCTGCGTTCAGGAAAAGCTGCACATCAACTCAACCTTCCTGCCCGACCCACACGATGCCACCAATTTTGAAGGGAGGTTGGCAGGAGCCTCCTGAATTCAGCTCACCCTCCCTGTTCCTTCCACAGAAAACCACAACTATGACCGAGGTGGCGGTGGTGGTGGTGGCGGAGGCAAAGGAGGCCATGGCGGCGGCGGAGGTGGCGGTGCCGCCGGCGGAGGAGGAGCGTGGGGGGCTGCACCTGCCTGGTGCCCCTGTGGCTCGTGCTGCAGCTGGTGGAAGTGGCTGCTGGGCCTGCTGCTCACCTGGCTGCTGCTGCTGGGGCTGCTCTTCGGCCTCATTGCTCTGGGTAGGCGCCAAGGCCACAGAGCCTGAAGTCCTTAGCCCCTCTACCCCTTCCCGGGGACGAGAAACCACAGCAGTCCTGAGTGCTGTAGCTAAGGGGCTGGAGATTACAAGCTCAAACCCCGTCTTCCTGCAGATAGGAAAGAGCCCCTCGAGGCACCTGGCCCAAGTCTCCAGGTCACTAAGCAGGGCGCTTGGAATCTAAGGCCCTGGCTCCACCCTCGGCTCCTGCACTGATGGCCTTTAATAAGGCCTCACCTCACTCCCTCGTGGTCTTCAGGCCTTTACCCTGCCTGAGCATCTACATCTCTTTCCCTGCCATCTCCCTCTCCACCTCCCAGAGGAAGGAGAGCCAGCTTTGTGTTCAGCTCGGGTGGTGACAGGGCCAGGCTTCCTTGAGGCTCAGGAGGATGTTGACTGCTACTGGCCACAAGGATTGTCTCTGCATAAGTCTTCCTGAAACATATGCCCAGGGGTGTGAAGAAGCCCCCTCCCCAAGGCCCAGGGCCCAGGGCAGGAGCCAGCCCTGGTCCTCATGGGTGGTCCTCGTATGTCCATCACAGCGGAGGAGGTGAGGAAGCTGAAAGCCCGGGTGGATGAGCTCGAGATGATCAGGGTGCACTATTCTGAAGACAAGATGGAGAGGAGCAACAAGGACCGCCTCCTGGGTGAGGCGCCCTTCGTGGGACCCGGATTAGGCAAAGCGGAGCTGGATGGCCACAGCCAGGAGGCGATCTGGCTGTTTATAAGGAACAAGCTGATGACAGAGCAGGAAAACGGTGAGAATGGGCAGCAACGAGGCCAGTTAGCCCGGAACCCGGAGCCTGGGTGGCCTTACGTGTGTCCTGGGACACTCCTCAGCCCCTCTCCCTCCCATCCCACCCTCCATTGCCCTAAGAAGCAAGAGGGAGCTGGGCTGGGATCCCCGTGTGTGTGTGTGTGTGTGTGTGTGTGTGTGTGTGTGTGTGTGTGTGTGTGTGTGTGAGAGAGAGAGAGAGAGAGAGAGAGAGAGAGAGAGAGAGAGAGAGAGAGATTGACTCCAAGTTTACTCTTTCTTGTAGGAAATCTCAGAGGAAACCCTGGTCCAAAAGGTACTGGAGTGGCCCAAACCTTCCTCTGCTCTCACTTCTGCAGGGAGGCATGTTTCTCGGGGATTGGAATCCTTTTCTCTTTGTCCAAACGGGAGAGTGCGGATACCACCTGTCTGTCTGTCAGAAAGGAGGGCGTCTTTCCAGTCAGACACCACAGCAGGGTTGGGAGCCTAGGCAGCGTCCAGGAGAAGCCTAGTGGTCTGTCCGGGGTGCCTCTGACAGGGTCCCATCTCTTACTGTGATATGTGGTTCACATGTTGCCACATGGCTGTGAGACATGGGCATGAAGGCAGCTTCTAGTTAATATACCATCTCACAGTATCTGTCTTTCTGGTTTTAGGTGACATGGGAAGTCAAGGCCCTAAAGGTAACTATTCCAAAAACAATTTACCTTAAACACTGGGGAGGTGGGGGTTACAGCAAGCAGAAAAGCCCTCAGGCTGAGAAAGGCAATTTAACAAGCTGTTGTCCACGAATGCCCCCACATGCCCGAGGAGGAGGAGGAGGAGGAGGAGGCTTCCGATTGAGTTGACCCTCTCTGGACACAAAGCAGCTTTCCCTGAAGCATATCACTGAGGGTCTTGTCAACTCTAGAGTGGGAAGGAACTACCCAAGGATCCTAAGCCCCTCCCAGAGCCTCTGATTAAGTGGATGTGGACGGGCCCGGAACCTTCTGTCTTCAGGGATTCTGAACCTAGGGATACCTTCCCTAAGAATCACCATTCTAGGTGAAAGGTCCATCTCCATCCGTGACTCCGATCTAACTCACTTCCCAAGAGACCCCAGGCAGGAACTGGGTTCCTCTATTTGCCCGCCCTTTACTTCTGTTTATCTCCTTCATGGTTTCCACACACCTGCAACCTCAGCACACATACCCTGGACCCCTACCTAAGTCCACCTCCCAAGACCTACAATCCCGAAGTCCTCCTGCTCCTGCTTAGGATGGGGGCTGGTGGTTCTGGGGCCCCAGCCTGATGTGTCAGGTAGAGTACAGGACTCCTGAGTACAGCTAGACTCAGAAAAACATCAAATTTTCACTATAATTATGTCCCAAGCAACTTATGGGGCCTAATGATACAAAAAAACGTATTTGTGGTTTTAGCAGCAATTTGAATGTAACTGATGCATTTGCTCCCTGGAAGGCCCATCTGAGTGCCCACTAGCGGCTCCTTAGGGGGACCAGGTCATGCTCTCCTTCTGACGGCTCCCTTTCTTTCGTCCCCACAGGAGACCGAGGCCTTCCTGGGACTATAGGTGTGTACCCTGCGGTGATTACACACCTGGTGTGTTGGGTTGGGTATACCAGTCCTAGCTGCCAACTTCTGGAGGAAATACAGACTGGCGTCTTCTTATATACCCACAGGTGCCCCTGGGCCCCTGGGCCACCCCGGCCCGGAAGGACCGAAGGGACAAAAAGGCAGCATTGGTAAGAGCCCCTTTCCAGTCTCTAGTCTCCTCTCTGCTCTTGAGCGTATCTCTTGAGCGTGTAGTAAGGAGATCCTGTTTTAGAGACAAGGGTGACCACAACAGGGAGTTAAACGGGGAATTTGAAACGGGAGAGAGCGTGGCCAGCAGAAGACCTAGGGCCCCATTCTGAGCAGAGGGGGCAGCCAAAGCCAAGGCCCCAAAAGCAAGTTCGAAGGACACCAGGTAAATACGGAAACCGAAAGCTGAAGAGGCAGAAGGGGTGGCCCAGGGCGGCAAGCCGTGTGCGGCCTCAAGGCAATGCCGGCATAGAGATGGCTTTTACTCCTGGGGAGCTGAGAAGCCACTTGCAGATCTGGGGCAAAGGCAGGAGGCGTCATGTACTGACAGGGTCACGCTGGTCCTGGGCTGAGTGAGGCTGCTGGGGAAGAGAAACAAGAGTCCCAGGAGAGGCTCTGCGGAGGACGGGCTGTCTGTGGGCCATGGCACCGAGCCCTAACTGTGAGGGTGGCCATTTCCATCTTTAGGAGATCCTGGCATGGAGGGACCCATCGGCCAGAGAGGACTAGAAGGCCCCATGGGACCCCGTGGTGAACCTGGGCCTCCCGGGTCTGGAGAGAAAGGAGACAGAGGTAAGAGGCGGCACTTTTACCAAGAGGACTAGCTGCATGCTTCCGTCCATCTGCACCTTTTCCCGGCAGCATTGGCTGAGCGCTGGCAGAGGTGGACGGTGGAGACGCTCTGTACTAAACCCTATAGACGGTGACTAATGATGGCGTACGGTCAGGCTAAGAAACAGGCTGTGATTTGGGGACTTAACCAGAGAAAGAGGTCCCGAGGATGTGACCTTTCCAGAGAGGGTGAGGAGCAAGGCCAGGTCAGGGCGGAGAGCAAAGGGCAGCGGAGCTGGGAGCACAGCCGGGTGTGGGGTGAAGGTGAGGCCTTCTGGCCTCTGGGAGCCGGGACTCAGCAGGGCAAAAGGCAGAAGGCTGAGTCAGAAGCCCAGTGCTTCGGGGGCTGGGGGGTTTGGAACTCAGCTCCTTAACCATGAGACTAACTTCACGGGGAAACTAAGAAGAGGCACCAGGCAGCTTTTGGTGCCAAAAAATTGCAGGGAAGCTATTAGATTCACATTCTCTTTAAAAAATAATAAAAAAGGTCACTCAAATAAAGTCACTGCCGGATCCTCTAGTGTCCGGTCCTGGCAAAGACCCACATGGCCCTTAGAATGAGACAGTATTTGTTGAATGCTTTCTAGGTACCCGGCTTCTCTGCACAGGAACTGGAGTGGTCTCACAGAGGCACCAAATGGTGCCCGGACCATTGTCAGAGTGGAAAGACTCCCTTCCAAATGTGACTGCTGGGCTATGGGCTGGGACTTCCTCAACATGTTTCTTCTATCTCTCCTCAGGGATTGCTGGAGAACAAGGTCCTCGAGGCCTTCCTGGTGTCCCAGGTTCTGTGGGTCCCAGAGGTATGTCAGAAAGACCAACCCAAGCTTGTAGGGAGGGGCCACATTCAGAGGAGAAGGTCCTGGGCTCCCCAAGAGTGCTGGTTGGCAGCCCCAGATTAATACAAGATGACCACAAAGTGTTCTTCCACAAGGCAGTTCTGGGGGTCAAGACTGGGCTACAATTCTGGCTTTATAGCGGGACTTGGGACACATTTCTGTTTCTGTTCAGTGGTCACGTTAGGTGGCGTCTAAGCAACTGGATGGATTATACCCGAAACCAAATGGTTTCCTGCCCTGACTGGGACCCAGACACACACACACACACACACACACACACACACACACACACACACACACACACAATGCAGCAAGCACTTGATGCGCAGCTGAGACCTCTTCTCTCCACCTCAGAGCCGGTCTCAGTGTCTTAGGAAGAAGCAAAGGTCTCTGGCCCCTGCTGAGCTGTCACCTCCCCTCAAGGGAGGACGTGGCCCTAGGGCCACCACTGAACCCTCTGGTGTTCCCAGCGAGGGCTACATGGCCCTTAGAATGAGCTCCTTGTCCTTCACCTGCCCTTCACACTAGGGTCAGCTGTCCCAGCCAGTCCCTGGCCTTCTGATTGCCTCTCCCCTGTTTCTCAGGTCCCAGTGGCTCTCCTGGTCCCCAGGGACCCCCAGGTAAGTGTACTGCTTCTTGTAAATAGGTTCTGCTTCCGTGGTAAAGAAACGGGTGTTAAAGGGGAAACCAAACATGTTTAAAAGCCAAAGAAGTGATTACAGAGAGAGCCTGCTGGACATACGAATGGAAGTCCACAGTGTACCCTGTGGCTGAGCCTGGGTGTCCCCTAGGTCCTGTCCCAATCACTTCTGGACTGATGTCAGGCCTGAGACCTCCCAGTAACTTGATCAATAGGAAGCTCCCGTCCTGCCTCTGCCTTGTCCCAATGGGTCAAATAAGCCATCCTGTTACCCCGAGAGCTTACGATTCAGCCAGTGTCTCTGTCAGGACCCTTTGGGGTATTCTAATACCTGAGCTTGGTGACTGGCAGGGACAAGGACTGTGGGCCAGGATGGCCAGCAGGAGCACGGGGTGGTGGGGGGTGGGGTGGGGATGCGGAGTCCCCGGGAAGCAGCCCTTGACTTCTGCTTCAGGGTGTATGTGCATCTATGTGTGCATGCACAAGTATACATGTGTGTCCATCCCTTCCAAAGATGGGACACTCCTCTGACCATATGTTTTCCTCTGTGGGGCAGGCTCTATGGGTCCCCAAGGGCTCCGAGGTGAAGTGGGACTCCCTGGTGTCAAAGGTAAGCTGGGGGAGGGGCATGGAGTAAAAGACTGTGGAGATCTCTCATTTAAAAAGGAAGTCAGGGAGTTCAGGGCTCAGAGAGGTCTGATGGACATGACCCACAAGTTATAAAGTACAAGAGGGGGCACTGGAACCACTATGGAGGGGAAGCTGTCTGTCTTCAGAATCAGCCATTGGCCCTTCTTGGTCATCCCCTCCATGGCTTTCTGCACCAAGGTATCCGTTTCCCTTTCAGGTGACAAAGGACTTATGGGACCACCAGGACCCAAAGGTATACTGTTCCCTCTGCCGCTCACTCATCACCGTGGCCTCCTCTGTTCCTAGGCACCCAGACACAACCTGTGTACAGGATCCAAGGGCACATATGAGTCTGGTTCCTGCGCCCTGGGGTTAGAGGGAGTTGAGAGTTCATTGTTCTCCAGAGCCTCAGAAAGGGAAACTGAGGCACAAAGAGGGGAAACAAAGTACCCACATCACAAGGGCAGGGTTGAGTGTTCTTCACGGCGGTGAGGCACATTCTGAGGTGTCTGCCCTCTGGTCTTGTCCTCCCTGTGCCCAGGACACCTATATGTGTCCACCGCAGAGGTTGTGGGGGAATCAGTTGGTGGGTGGCCCATGGGCGGATCAGCTTCTCAGCTTCATCAGTGCAGCAACTCACCAGCATCCTGCTGCAGGTACCTTGCAGGACTCCTCGTCATGAGGGAAGATTGTTCCCTTGCTTTCAACTAACGGTTCCTCTCCCAACTCCATGTTTGTTTTAGGTGACCAGGGTGAAAAAGGACCCAGAGGCCTCACAGGTCAGTCCTAACCAGGAATTTAACTCATCCATGACCTGTTAGATCTAGCAGTCACCAGACAGTGAGACAAACACAGAAAGATGAGACAGAATCTCCATCTCAAGCCCTCAAAGCTCATCTGAGCTAAGAAAAGCCCCAGCAAAAATAACATAGGTCAGGATGGAGGTTAAGCATGAATCTAGATGCAATCCATTTAGCCACAAACCGTGTCTGTCTGGTGCAGAGGTTATAGCCGTCACAGATTATTTGGAGGAATCTGGATGGGAAAATTAAGAATCAATTCCCAGAGCAGCATAAAGCGTGCACTGCTGGCCCTCTCTGCTGCTCACCTCCTGCCAAATGCATGGGTTAAAGGAAGCTGAAAGTAACAATGCTTTGACCACAAAGGGTAGCTTGCTGTTTCCAAGGAAATCAGACTCATACGTGTGCTTCTGGGCCAGTCTGAACCTGCTGCCCATGGAGTGGAGGGCATGGGTGGCTCTGACCTTGGCATCAAGGCAGGGGTTGCCTCCCTCAGCTCCTCTGGAGAAGAAGCAGCAGGAGGAAGCAGGCACATGCATTCTGCCAGTGGTGGAAGCATGCATAGCTTGTTAGCCTCCAGCAGCGGATCCTTTGCTCTCTGCAGGGGAGCCTGGCATCCGAGGCTTGCCTGGAGCTGTGGGTGAACCTGGAGCCAAAGGTGCAATGGGTAAGTGTCCCACAAAGACAGGTGACCGTTTTGAGCTGGACGTCCTTCCTGGGGCTCTCAGCAGTTTTCTGGGAATTGCTCACTGCTCTGGAATGAGCATGCCCCTTCCTTCCTGGCTACCTCCTGTCCGCTAAGGACCGACAAGGGTTGAGGGTCATTGAACTCCAAGTAGCTCGCCTCAGGGATAGCTTCAAAGCCAGGTCCAGGCCACCACCCTTTGACTAGCCATCACTGAGGTGCCAGGACAGGACAGGGAAGCTCCAGGAAGCCTGGCCTCAGCCTTGACTCCCACAGAAGCTCAAGCTCCACCAATGGAGATGTGACACCTACACTACTATTCACTTAACGAAGCGTTAGTAAGTGCTTACTGTATGCAGGACAAGTAAGCTGCTGGGAAGTGGCATGCTTCATCCCCTCAAACTACAACAAAGCTTGTGATTGGTGACAGGGACCACGAGAGGCACAGAGAATAGGATACAATCGAAGAGGAGATTGCTTACAGCATGGAGGACAGAGGAAGTGGAACTTCCTTAGGAAGCATTTAATTATATTTTATGGCCACTTTGGAAAACTCTCCATGCAGAGGTGACAAAACGGGTGGCCAGTGAGACAAGTCCCAGAGGGGCTCCACTTCAGAAGGAGGTTAGGAATATGCTTAGCGCAGAGGTGACAAGGACCTGAAGGACCTTCACTTCTGGGTCCTCAGGTAGTGGGGACAGGTGTCCTGGACTATTCCCAGCGGGGAAATGCTGGCTTAGGAGAAGGTGCGGGAAGGAGGCTGTACCCTGGGGTATCACAGCGACAAAGCTTCTGAGGTTGACAGCCACAGTGAGAGCTGCATAAGCTTACCCACCCAGGAGACCATGAGCTCTAAACCTACTGGGATAGGAGAGAGAGAGTCGTAGAACAACCCCTCGAGAGTCCCTGACACACTTCACTTTTCTGCTTTCCCAGGTCCGGCTGGCCCTGACGGACAGCAAGGCCCCAGAGGTTAGTCATTGTTCTATGGTCCTCATTCTCACCAGCTGCCCTTGTCTGCCCCTCCCCGCCCTTCCTTCACCCCCACATGCATGCCTCGACCCTCCATCCTAATGACAAAGGGGCAGCGTGTGGAGACGCACACAGTTTTGGTCATGGTGCTTCCTCCTGCCCATCTGCCAGCATGTCACTCAGGAAATCCCACTGGCTTGGAGGTGCTTTCCCCAGGGAAAGGCATTCCCATTTTTCATGCTCTCTGCAGGTGAGCAAGGCCTGACAGGGATGCCTGGAACCCGAGGCCTCCCAGGACCCTCTGGAGAGCCAGGAAAGCCAGGTAATGACACAGGCAAAGAAAGCCACAGTCCTGTGTGTATGTGTGTGTGTGCGCGCACGCGCATGCGCGCACACTCGCAACTCAGGCATGCTCAGGTGTGTATGCACACTCATGAGGATGTGGTAGGTTCATGGGTGTTTCATTGTATGTGTGTACATAAGCCTTACCCCACTGCCCTGAGCAGCTCAGCAGGGAACTCTAACGGCAAGTTGTGCTGTGTGGTAGACATGGGCCCAGCATCAGCCACCAAGTCTGGACATTTGGAAAAGAGGGACTAACAGATGAAAGCAGGGCGTTCTGGGGTGCTCTTAAAATTGCAGATTGAACTCAAGCTCATATCTTGCCCAAGCTTTTCCCTGTCTCCTCTCCTGGAGCTACACCTGGGCCTTCACTAGTATCTACCAGTCAGAGAGGAGAGGCCTTCTTAGTCTCTCCACTGAGGGCAAGACAAGAACAGGAATCTCAGGTCTGTGGGAAGAACAAATCAGAACCAGGCAAGGTGACCATTCCCCGAGACACTGAGGACACAGGAATCCTTGGCTGGTGCCTAGGTGAGCTGTAATGGAGGGGTTGGTGGCAGCATTTGGTATCGTGTGTGTGTGTGTGTGTGTGTGTGTGTGTGTGTGTGAGAGAGAGAGAGAGAGAGAGAGAGAGAGAGAGAGAGAGAGAGAGAGAGAGAGAGAGGCAGGCATGTGTGACAGAGAGAGAGAGCGCACATCTTCCAGGTTCCTGGCCCTGTAAATCCAAATGGGTTTAGGACAGCGATTCTCAACTGTGGGTCACAACCCATTTTGGGATCAAACAATCTTTTCACGGGTGTCACCTAAGACTATCGGACATATCAGATGTCCTGCATATCAGATATTTACATTGCAATGCATATCAGTAGCAATGAAAATAACTTCATGGTTGGGGTCACCGCGGCATGAGGAACTGTGTTAGAGGACTGCAGAATCAGGGAAGTTGAGATCCACTGACTTTGGGTCACTTCACAGCAAAACTCACAGAAGCGCTCTCTGCCCAGTGGCGACAGGACTCTGGATTGCACCACTACGAGGCCTACCCTCCTGCAGCCTCTGACCCCTCACTGTCATGCCCACTGGCTCCTGCAGGCAAGGTTATGGCTCCTTGGGAACAGTCCTTAACCCCTCAACTATGTCTTCTTTTCTGCAGGTGTCACAGGACCCCAAGGACCTCAGGGTGAGTCATCCAGTTCTTTCCAGCTGCCATCTCCTCCCAGGCCAGACACCTTGGCCAGTGTCTCACTAGTCATACGAGCCTGTCCTTTCCTCCCAGCTTCAGGAAAACAGGCTCAGGTTCTGCCTTAGTGAATCCTGAGAAGGGCCGTAAGAAAAAAAGCACACGCAGAATAATCTAGATCGCTTTCTGATGTCAGTGACGTCAGATCCTGTTTGTGCTGTGCTCTGTTCCCCTCTGGTGCAGGAATGCCCAGGAGAAGACCCGAGCCCTAAGAACTGCTGGCTAGGAATTCTCTTAGCCAGCAGACCCAGGTTCGCCTGTGGCATGGAGAGAGCGCCTGCTCCCCTACACGGCACTGCTTCCCCGGGTTCCCTGGCGGGGGGGGGGGGGTGGAGGGGGGGATGCTGGCTGTGTTAGAGCCCATCCTGTAAGATCTGCTTGGTTTTTATCCTCTTCACCACGCCCAGTCCCTTATTTTCTAAAAGCAACTGGACAAAGATTCACAGTGAAATCGAGCCCAGGCTATCCAAAGGCCATCAGCGGCGGCTGCTCTGGACACAGCAGGTCTTGCTGTGGACAGGGAGAGGGATGGTGGCCGATTTGTAACCCAGGGAGACAGGAATCCCTCAGAGACTCTGTCTGCTTCAATCCATGCCTGCTGTGCCTCCATTTCCCAAACACAGACAGGCTCTGGGTGAGAGTCACCCATTTCTGCTCCAGGTGACTCCAGGCAAGGCCTGAGTCCTGCCGCTTCGATCAGGCAGCCAGTGTGGCCATGCTGAGTGGCAGAGGGAAGGGGGGAGGGGAACAGACACTCAGAACTGCTGGGCTTTAGTCATCGTGACTGACATTCTGTTTAATCACATCAGGACTTCCTGGTAGCCCTGGACGACCAGGGACTAGAGGTATGTGATTTTTCCCAATAAGGTATTTTTTTTTCTTTTCATCAGCCATTTTTACAGCTGGGAGGGGGTGGCAGGCGGGAGGTCCGCTCTGGCCAGAGCCTGGACCAACAGTGGCATCTAGTGGTTCCAACGGAAGGCTGAGAGGCAGGCCGCTGAGATTGGTGTAGAGCGATCCTGGCCTGAGTCCTGGGGCCACCTGCTCTTGCCATCTCTCCATTCTCAGTCTGGGGCTCATTTTCATGTCCCAGGCCCTTGTGGCAGGAAGGTAGGAAAGGAAGCTGCTCGTCCCCAAGTTTTCCAAGTCCTTGTTTGCCTCTTAAACACTCACGTCACCGAGGCTCCATCCCCGCTGACTGGGGCTTTCTGAGGCCGTTTCCTCCACCCATGTGTGACATCAGATCTGAAGAAACAGCTCTTGACATAGGAAGGGAGGGAGGGAGGGAGGGAGGGAGGGAGGGAGGGAGGGAGGGAGGAAGGAAGGAAGGAAGGAAGGAAGGAAGGAAGGAGGAAGGAGGGAGGGAGGGAGGAGGAGGGAGGAAGGAAGGAAGGAAGGAAGGAAGGAAGGAAGGAAGGAAGGAAGGAAGGAAGGAAGGAAGGAAGGAAGGAAAGGGGTGTTTCAACCCCACTAAGAGACAACGCCAAAGGACCAAAAGGGGTCTGGTTGGTGCAATACAGTGCCACCTAGGCATACAGTGCCACTCTTGCTCAGTCCTGAGCAATGCCAGGAATTCAGGGTGCTCAGGGACACACACTGTCTTCTGTCCCTGCATCCCCATGCTCCTGAACCTTGACACGCTGGCCACCACAAGCACTCAGGGTCACCGTTAGTGGGACCCTAGGAAAAAACGTCTTTAAAAAACTGTAATTTCCAATGAGCAGTTGAGCCAAAAATATCTTTGAGGATAAATGAAGGCAACCTTAAAAATACGACAGCTGAGTTCATACTTCCCACAAATCTCTGGTGGCTTCACAGGTGCAGGGACAGCCCCACAAACTATTCCTCGGTGACTTCAGGCCCTCCTCGAACAAGATGCACTGCAGAGGCAGGTTATCACTTCTTAGGTTGTGTTCTCAGAACAAGCTCAAGCACTTTCTCCTGCCGTGGTCCTGACACCCTGCTGGGGGAATGTGCACAGAGCTACCCTCTCGCTGTCCCTGAGAGGAAACCAAAGCCACCCTTTCACTGTGGAGCTTAATAATTGTTCACGGACTTGAAGAGTGCCTGGAAGGATCCTGGTCGATGGGGCTTCATTTTTTAGTTCTTTGAGTAAAACTCAAGGCCTCAAGCACGCTCAGCAGGCTCTCCAACACTGATCCCGGCTCCCAGCCCAGGATCTCTTCCATGTCCTGCCTACTCCTTTCCAAGCCCATCCTTCCATGATTGTCGGTTAAGAGGTGCCTGAGTGGTGGATATGCTTGGGGACACACGAATCCTGTGTGCTCTTCCTGGAAGTCCGTCACTCAGGCTTGCATTACTGTCACTTAAGTCCAATGACATGAAAGAGCTGTGACCTCGTATGTAACTCAGGACCACGCAGATTTGCCAGCTGCCGAAACCCTTTTCCTGCTGTCCAGTCTATCCTGTCACCCAGGGAACTGGAATTCACACACAAGATCATGGCTTTGATTTACCCTTTGACCGTCAGATAGATTCCCCACCTATGGCCATTAGAGGGAGAAAAGGCTGGGGTGGGTGAGACTGAGTCTCATGTTAGCCCCATTCCGGCCTCGTGGAAGGGCCAACTCTTCCATAGCCTCCCAGGGAACCCCTTCTCTGAGAGATGACTGATGCTCTGGGCCCTGGGTCTCAATTGAGAGCGAAATGCTCAGTGTACCCTAGGCGCCCTTCACTGTTAAAATCCCATGAGCTTGAGGGTGAGAGGGCCACCACAGGTGGCCCTCACATGCAATCAGAAACTCTGGAGATGATTTATCAAGCCACTGATTAATCCTCTTGTCCACGATTCTTGTCCTCCCCAGGTGAACCTGGTGCTCCAGGCAGAGTCCTGACTTCAGGTAGGCAGCCTGGGAGGGTCCCTTCCTGAGTTCTATTTGCCTGTCCTATGTGGGCCAGCTAACGTAGCTCTGCCAGCGGGTGGGTGGCGCTTAGGTCAAGGTGTGCTCTGTGAGTCAGCAGCACAGGGAAGGAGGGGCATTGGGGGTGAGAAGCAGAGTCTGGCCTGCCTCGCCCACGGCCTACTGGGGTGCTGGCGCCTCTGAAGGGGATGAGTGGGGCTCAGTGTTCCATGTCCCTTGTTTCCAGAGGGGTCATCAACAATCACCGTCCCCGGACCTCCCGGACCTCCTGGTGCCATGGGACCCCCAGGACCTCCAGGGACCCCAGGTCAGTCTGTCTTCTTGCTCTGCCTCCATCAGCAGCAAGTTATGGATGCAACAGATTCTAGCCGCATTTGTTCAAATCCTGACACCAAGGGCAGGAACTATCAAATCCTGACACCAAGGACAGGAACTACAGAAAGAGAAAAAAGAGGGTTCCAGAAAGCCCTTGCTCACAACAGGGGATCCCAATCCTACTCTCTGTATTTGCACATGAGAAGCTGAGACCAGAGTGGGTAAATTACTTGCCTAAGGTCACACAGCCAACCAACAGCAGGGAAGGGTTTCTGCCCCCCAGAGCTTGGGCCCAATTAGAATGACGGGTCTTGAACTCTCTGTTTCTTAGAAAATAATCTAATCGGTATCCAGGGAAACACAAATGCCAGTGCTCTATGAGGAGGAAGTACCCCCAAATCCTCCAGCAGCATGAAATGGCTGCAGAAATGTGGAGAAAAGCTGTGAGGAGGCAGCAGCATTATGTAAAAGAGTTCACTGTCAGGGGTATGTGTGAGCTCTGTGGTTACAACCACATTCTTACACAACAAACTGCAGAAATGAAACAAAACAAAATGCTCAGAAGTGAAGCGAGTGTGATTTGTTTCCTATTTCTCCCAAATGCTTGCCATCTTGTTATGTGTTTCAATTACTTAAAATATTTATATTCAAGTTAAGTACCTGATTTATACCCAAAGCAAGTGTGCTCCAGTCCTATGCATGCTCCAGTGAGTGGGGGACATTTGAGAGACATAGATGTCCCCAACTGGTAAAGAAAGTGTCAAAAGGGGCAGCCCTGCCCACTTTGGGGTCCCCTTCCTGTCAGAGAGTCTTACATGCAGGGCTGACCTGGGTTGCTAATCACTCCAGTCACAGCCAGCTAGTCCACACTCTGGGAGAATGCCTGTGGATCCCCAGGCAGCTGCCCTTTCCCCCACTTCTCCTGTGACCCTGGGGTGGGGGTGGGGGTGTGATTTAGCTTTTTCTGTAATTCCTGTTTCAGGTCCTGCTGGCCCTGCTGGTCTCCCAGGACAACAAGGTATTGTCACAGCCTGTAAAATCACAGGCTGTGGGCTGGGTCAGGGGGACATTCTTCCCAAGTGGGGTCAAAGTCCCTGAATTTTAGATAAAGGGGGAGATATGTGCTTTGGAAGAAACAGCGGGGCCTTTCAGGCTCTTCACCATGACACATGCAAAGCCTCCACTGTGGTGGAAGCCGCCTCCTCTCATCCCTCCCCTTATTTCTGAGAGGGTTAGGGTCCTCAGGACAGGAGAACTGAGGCTCTGTGGTGCCCTGGTCAAGGTTAAGCAGACTATGTTCATAGCCTTGGGCTTCAGACAACCACCCTGATAATAACATTACTGTCCAGCGATTTCTCCAAGTATCAGAAGAACAGTGGGCTTTGGAAAAACTGGCCCAAGTTGCCATGGGTTTTGGCCACAGGCTGAAGCCATCAGTGGCCTGGCCCTGCTCTCCACTTACCAGCCTCTCTTTCTTTGGTTCAACTGGAATACAGCCTCTCTTCACTAGGCCCTGCCCTTCCTTGACTCGACCACACCCTCCAACTAGGCCCCACCCTGTATCTGGCCCCACCCAGAGGAGTCTTCTGCTGCAGGCAGTGTGTGTGTGTGTGTGTGTGTGTGTGTGTGTGTGTGTGTGTGTGCGCCCTAACTCTGTGACCTCCCCACAGGCCCACGAGGGGAGCCAGGACTTGCCGGTGACTCATTCATAAGCAGTGGCAGCTCTATCTCCGAGGTCCTCTCTGCCCGTGAGTGCGACCACTGTCCGGGCAGGTGTCACTGGGGAGGGAATGGAGGAGGTGACAGTGTTGTCAGGGCCCGGGCAGCTGCATGTGTGAGTCACCGCAAAGTCTCATGTCAGAATGGTCACGGTCCCTGCTCTGTGACGGGAGCCGGTAAGAACAGCAGGCTCTGTCTGGCCTGAGAGGCGGTCACCGGTCACCGGGAAGGGACAGCTGACCGGCTCTGGGCTTCCAGCAGGACCTGGGTCAGATCAGACCCGGGGAGTGAGTGTGGCTGGCTGGCTGGCTGGCTGGCGGGAGTCATGCATTACCCAACTCAGAGAACAATGGTGGAGGTCCAGCACTTGTGGCCTCCGTCCACAAAGCTGTCAAGAGCCCAAGGGGAACAGCAGCTGGACCTCCCACCCGAACACTTGGGTCACCGAGCAGCAAAGATGGCAGCCAGCCCCAGCGGGGGGAGGGCAGAACATTAGGGGCTCAGCATTTGGTGGCATCTTGCTGAGTCTGAATCATCTCGGCATCCCTACCGGGCAGGTCTCAGTGACTCTGGTTTACGGTGGAGGAGACGGGCTGAGACAGGGTGAAAAGTTGCCTGAAGTGGCCAGCTAGCTACACAGAAGCCGGCCTTCAGCTCTGGTTGGCTGACACGGAAGTCCAATTCCTGCCGTTACTCCACCCCCCACTCCGGCAGTTTGCATCCCACCCTGCTTCTGAATGGGGGCCTCTCGGCAGATGGGCCTAGAGGGGTTGTACAATCAGGACCTGGATTGCAGCCCCAAGACTAGCCATCCCGGTGAGAGATGGGGAGTATGGTGAAGAGCCTGGCCATAGCCTTCTGGTCCTATTTGCTTCCCTCTACAGAAGGTGTCGACTTACGGGGTCCCCCAGGCCCACCTGGCCCACGAGGACCACCAGGTGAGATCTCGTTGATCTTTGGGAGGTGGGGAGTCTTGAGGGCCAGGGGACCTGAGGCATTTTATGAGGAAGCTCAGCTCCTACGGTCAGGAAGTCAACCAGCCCTCTGAGGCCAGCACTTTCTCTGCCCTCTGCAGGGCCTTCCATCCCAGGCCCACCAGGACCCAGAGGCCCTCCAGGTGAGAGCTGAACTCCTTGCAGGGAGGGACAAGGACAGGGGAAGCGGGAGACAAGGAGGCGCAGAGCCTTATCCTTCTGGGGTGGCTCTCAGGAAGAGCATCCCTGCCTCCTCCCCCCAGGCAGAGGGCGCTTGGCTCATTTGCTGGCACTACTGAGTCCTGGGCTTCTTTTCCCTAGGGGAAGGCGTGCCGGGCCCACCCGGCCCACCGGGATCGTTCCTGGCTGACTCAGGTAACTTTGGGGCCTCCAGTCACCCCTGTCCTTCCCTCAGACCTAGCCTGACTGAGGTTTCAGCAGAGCAGTCTTCCTGACTGGCTCCCCAGACTGCCCCAATCCGGCTTTAGAGAGGAGAGTGAATACAGAATCTGTTATTTGCTGCATGTGGAAAAAATAGGTCGTGTCAACCCAGCTACACTGGGAACCTAACCAGAAGGAAGAGCCAGTTCTGCCCTTGGGAGACTCTGGGGAGGCCTGGTTCCTGTACTCAGGGAGCAGGGATCTGATCAAGTAGGAAAGATGCAAGCAATAAATAAGGGCAACAACATTAACAACAATGTGTGGGAATAACCTAAGAATAAGCATTAGCCAGAGCGTGTTCCTTGTGGAAGATCCATCCACCCATTCCTCCACCTTCTCCCCCGTCTGTCTACCTAGTCGTCTTTTCAGTCATTTCTGTGTGACAACAGGTGCTGACCGGGCATCTATAGTGTGCCCAGTACTGTGCTAGCTGCTGCTTCCTCAGAAGCATGTAACCCACACTCCAACTCTGTCTTTCCTCACAGAAACCTTCTTCTCTGGCCCTCCGGGTCCACCTGGCCCCCCAGGTCCCAAGGGAGACCAAGGTAAGATCTGTGTCTCGGGGATCCCAGAAGCCAGTGTCCTCTGCTCATCTGCCTGGTGGCCAAAGCATTTGGATGAGGCTGGACAGGCAAGGGCACTTCTGCGTGTCCCATGAGAAGCTCAGCAGCCTGCGGCATGGGATGGGAGTAGGAGAGTGACAGGGTGGTCAGAAACTCTGCCAATAATCCCCACCTGATTGACTTTGTCGAAGGCCATACCCCAGGTTGTCTACTACCGGAGAACCCATCCCCTCACGGTGGGCCACGGAAATCAGTATCTGGCAGTAGATGTCCTTCTGCAAGGCCATCCAGGCCTCAGAGGACTTCAGGGTACATCATACACAACCTGGGGTAGGGGCGAGGTCGCAAGAGCTGACCCCCAAGAACTCTGAGCTTATTCAAAAAGCATTTGGTCCACACAAGTAGATCAAAGAGTCACTGTGAATAGCTAAGTATGTACAGGACTGAGTGCAGTGCAGGTGTGTGTGGGTGTGTGTGTGTGTGTGTGTGTGTGTGTGTGTGTGTGTGTGTGTGTGTGTCACTGTTCAAGAGGGATGCAGGCCCAGCAATTGTGGATTTTAGGGAGCCTCCCCAAAGGGAGATGTGGCATCTTTGCTAACAAGACTGTAGTAGACATGGAAAGATTGCTGAGCCACCCACTACGGGTGCTGAACTTAACTAGGGAGCTGCCTGGAGGAGGTGGTACAAACGGCTTCTCGGTTTGGATTGCAGGCGATCCTGGTGTCCCAGGTACTCCTGGCATCCCTGGTGGTCACTCTCACGGTAAGAACTAAGAGAGACTAAAGTTCTTTCATCCTCCGAGTGAGGCTGAGGGTTCCAATGAGGATGGTGATCCCTCCATTCATCTCATGTCTGATTTCCATGGTAACTTGGGAGCTCCTCCGAGGCTCCACATGAGCTACCTTTAAGGAGGCCACAGGCTTGTGTGGATGGAAAGAAAGGTGCACGCATATCCGTAGTTGGTGGACCGTGCCTGGGGGCCAAAGATGAGAATGGAGCAGGCCCCGGGAGCGACAGGTGGCCGGGGAGGAGGGAGGCTGTGAGGGACTGTGAAGGAAAGGAAGGGGCAGGAAGGCTGGCCTGGGCCGGCCCCCAGCTCTGTGTCCTTGCAGGCGTGGCCCTCTGTTTGCCACTGTTTCCTCCACAGAGAAAGCCTTGGCCCAGGACACTTTCTCTTTCCTGCAGGGGAATCATCCAGCACTCTGTACACACAGGGCCCACCTGGCCCTCCAGGACCCCCGGGCCCTCCAGGCTCCTTCAGCAGCTCTGGCCAGGACATCCAGAACTACATCGCAGAGTACATGCAGAGTGAGTGCCCGTCACCCAGCTTGGGAAGGAGGCTGAGGGAGAAGGGTTGTCATCTATGTGGCAGGTCCACATCTCCACCCATGAAGCCTGGCCTGTAGGTCGGAGAGCTGGCCAACATACCTGTCCACAAGCCAGCCTCATCTTCATCCTACCTGGAGATCTCTATGTGCATACTACACATGTGTGCACGTGCGCGTGCGCACACACACTTTCAATTGTGCTCTTCCCCCTCCCATCCCTGTGTATAGGTGATGCATCAAATGGATGGCTTACTAGAGTCTTGTCAGCCCACACCCTCCCTCATGGACAGCACAGGCCTTGGCCTGTTTCTCTATCAGTAGCAAAGCAGTCCGGGCTCCCTGCTGGCCATGGCTCGGGCCCTGTGTAGACCAGGACACTTTCCCTCCTTCCTGTGACCACAGGGAGGTCGGATGCTCTTGGCAGGGGGCGTGACTGCTTCCCTCCTTTGTTGGCAGGTGACAGCATCAGGACTTATCTCTCTCGAGTCCAGGGTCCCCCAGGCCCACCAGGGCCCCCGGGTCCTGTCATCACCATCACAGGAGAGACTCTGGACTACTCCCAGCTGGCAAGCCAGGTGGTGAGCTACTTGCGGAGTAAGTCTGTCACTCTTCTAGGTTCTAAGACCCTCCTCCTAAAGAGTGCCCCTTGTTCCCAGAACCTCCTCTCTTATGTATTGCATACTTCCCCTAACTATAGAACCTTTGGTTTCTATACTCATCAGAGTTGGGCCACAGGGGCCCAGCTTCAGCAAACACTGGATCGCTGGGAACAGAGGCATGATAGGGGCAGGCATGAAAAACATTTCACAAAGAGAGATCCTTGCCTGGCAGTATCTAGTCAGGCTAAAGCATATTCTAGAACATGGCATTCCCTATGAAAAGCCAACATCTGCTTTGGGCCTCTTTGGGCCTCCTGACTGGCCTAAAGTGCTCCATCTGTTCATTTTGCCCAAATGTCTTTGGGCAAAATGTCTTTGGGCAAAAGACACTGCCTAGCTGACTCGACCCCTCAGAGTCTGGACAGAGAGGGTCTGCTCAGAGACCAGGGAGGTAACCTGAGGTCTTCTTCCCACAGCGTCAGGCTACGGTGTCAGCTTGTCCTCTGCCTCCTCAGAAGATATCCTGGCCATGCTGCGACGTGAGTCACCTACCGTGGGCTAGAACGAGTCCTCTTTGCTCTCTTTGGACCTCACTTGGTGGGCACACTGGTCTCAGGGCAGCTTTGCAAGGACTACAAGAGGAAGTCCTCTGTGACAAGGAGCCACCCATTCTCTCACTCGCTGTTCCACCCTGTGTGCCGAGTCACAAATGTATCAAAAATGAGAGAGTGAATCTCCCATCCTCCCCCACTGCAGGCACCCAGAAGCAGGCTGGTTTCCCTGACCTGCGCGTGCGTGCATGCATGCGTGAGTGCGTGCGTGCATGTGTGTGTGTGTCCGTCCCAAGAACCAAGAACTCCCAGCTGTTACTAGGAGCCAGGCTGGGCCTGTGGACCCTACTGGGCTTCTGGGCTGATCCATAAAGCATACCCTCTCCTTTCCAGGGAATGATGTGTGGCAGTACCTACGTCAGCACCTGGTGGGCCCCCCGGGTCCCCCAGGGCCACCAGGAGTTGGTGGAGATGGGTCCCTCCTATCCTTGGACTATGGCGAGCTGAGCAGACACATTCTCAACTATATGTCAAGTAAGTGGTCAGGAGGGCATGGAATGAAGTCTAGAGCGTCCAACGTCACTGAGATAGCCACTGACCAGCGCCCCCTGCCAGTGGCACTGACCCCTGCAGGGTCTCCAGAGCTGCTCAGGCTAAGTGCAAGCCCCAGAGCAAGTCTGGGAGACGAGCACCTGAGACTATGCATGCACAAGCATGCACATTCCACATCCGCACTGCTAAGCAGCGTAGACCTATGCTCTGCTCAGTGCCCTCCCCATCGGGTGTCACTGCCCACACTACATCTGCACCTCACTCCTCTCCATCTCCTTTCCTTTCCTCAGACCCCACTTCTGTCCAAACTGCCCTCCTCCCTGACAGGCCACTTGTGTCTGTTCTCCCCTGTCCCACGTGAGTCTCCAACAACTCAGGACCTTATTCCCCAGGTTCTGGAATCAGCTTTGGGCATCCTGGCCCACCAGGACCCCCTGGCCTGCCAGGAACATCCTACGAGGAGCTACTCACCATGCTCCGAGGTAAGGCCAACTAGGGACATCCATCAAAAGGTTTGGGACGGACACTGAACCCTTGGCTCAGGCTGTGACTCCTTACTGCCCATTGATGTCCCAGGGTCTGACTATAGGGACATCATTGGACCTCCAGGACCACCTGGGCCACCCGGGATGCCAGGCAGCGCGTGGTCCAGCATCAGCGTGGAGGACCTCTCGTCTTACTTGCACAGTAGGACACTAGGGAGCAGGAGAAGGGCAGAGGGCTGCAGCCTTATTTCGAGGGCATCCCTAGTCCTTGACAGGGCCGCCATGGAGAAGCGAATCAATGTGCCATTCCCCAATGGAGCATGCACAGGGATGTGTCCTGGGGCCCCGAAGAGGGCCCCACAGCTGTGAGGAGCCATGAGCCATGGCAGGGGGAAAAACGGGAAGAAACAGAGCTTTTCACTGTAGCCCTTGCAGAACTCACGAGCGGTGGAATCAGTCGTGTAATAAGCATTCTAATGCCTGGTAGTGAAGGTCAAGGAGAACAGGATGTGGGATAAGGGGCGGAAGGGCCCCTTGGAGGCAGCCATTCCTGGATGATGCCAGAAAGGGGCCACCTAGGCCTCCTCTCTCCTCCTGCATGCAAGAGGCCCAGTAGGCATCCCTACCCTCCTCTTCTCCACCCGTGGAGGGCCCACAGTAGGCGAAGGGGAGACCAAGAATCCAGCTTTCTCTGCCCAGGACCCTGACCTTCCTCTTTCCCTCTCCTCCCACACAGCTGCTGGCTTGTCCTCCATCCCAGGCCCTCCAGGTCCTCCTGGACCCCCAGGTCCTCGAGGGCCCCCAGGTGTCTCAGCAGCTCTGGCCACCTATGCAGCTGAAAACAGCGACAACTTCCGCAGCGAGCTGATCAGCTACCTCACAAGTAGGTGCCCCCCCTCTCTAGACCTTCGTGACTTGTGAGTGGCGAAGGAGGCACAAGACTGTCAGCAGTCGAGACAGACCAGCTTCTCTACTCACCAGCATTCTTCTGTACACGTACAAAGGCCTCCAAGTGTACAGAGACCCCCAGCTCCCAAGTCTTTTGTCCTCACAGTCTGGGCTAATGAATCTTCCCACCCCACAGGTCCCGATGTCCGCAGCTTCATCGTTGGCCCTCCAGGCCCTCCGGGGCCCCAAGGACCACCTGGAGACGGCCACTTAAGGGAGAGCTACAACTGGGGGAGCAGCTCCTCGGCTAGACGGGGCTCTTCCTACAGCTCTTCCACGGGCGTAGGGGGAGCCAACGGAGGCTCCCTGGGCGAAGGCGGAACCTTTGGTACAGGAGATGGGGGCCCCTATGGAACTGACATCGGCCCAGGCGGAGGTTATGGGGCAGGTGCAGGGGGCGTGTATGGCGCCAACGGCGATCCGTTCCGGGCTGGCTTCACTGGAGACCTGGATTACAACAAGCTGGCAGTGCAGGTGTCGGAGAGCATGCAGCGTAAGTTGGAACCCTTGGACCTCAGAGGGGGAAGAGCCTGTGTGCACCTTGGCATAGAAGTCTCACAGACTGGCCCTTGTTTTTAATGTACGTGAAGATAGCAACTCTGGAACCAGATGATCAGGGGCTGAAAGAGAGGAGATCCCTTCCTAAGTCTCCACTGTCTCAGTGGAGGGACCCCAGTACTGACACCCAAGCTGTGGGGAACAGGGCACCCCGAAGGGCTTGGCACTCTGCACAGAGCAAGCCTCACGGTGACAACAGCATGGACCTTGTCGAGGTTGTTAGCCAAGAAGTCCTTTCTCCCTCCAGCTATCAGCACAGTCCTGCAGTCCAAATGCCCCCGAGGAACGTCCCAACAGACCAGGCCAGTCTCAGAACAGAGGAGGAGGCTGCAGGGCTTTTTCCTCAGGGCAGTTCCACCTAGTTTAGCTGCTCTGAGTAAGGCAGTCTGATGTCAGCACAGTGAAGTCTGCTTCCTACACCTGCGTCCTGGTGTTCTGCAGGTCAAGGCCTGCTACAAGGGATGGCCTACACTGTCCAGGGCCCACCAGGCCCTGCTGGGCCCCAAGGTCCTCCTGGCATCAGCAAGGTCTTCTCTGCCTACAGCAACGTGACACAGGACCTCATGGACTTCTTCCGGAGTAAGAACACCCCCGTGGCTTCCCCAGCACGAACCTGCTTAGCCTCACGTGGGGCTGACACACAAATACCAACCTGACACCCCTCCTTCTCCCTGTAGCTGAGATGCCCAAACCAGTGAAGCCTAGCTCCATTTCCTTGTCCAAGTCCGATTCCACCACTATCTATCTGTGTTGCTTTGAACAAACCGCTTGACCTCCCAAGCCTCCAGCAACCTCCAGTCTAAAGCCAAATTCTTTCCTTCCTTGCAGCGTATGGAGCTATTCCAGGCCCACCTGGGCAAAAGGGAGAGGTGGGCAGGCCAGGACCCAAAGGTAGGTGGCAGCAGGGATCATGTGCTATGACCACCTCTGGGGCCACACTGTGCCACACCTTCAGCCCTGTATTCATGCACTAACGTCACACCCGCTCTGTGCTTCTAGGTGACAGGGGCCTTGCTGGACAACGAGGTCCTCCTGGGCTACCTGGCCCTCGAGGGCACAAAGGAGAGAAAGGAGACAGGGGTAAGTACTGATGTTGTGGCTTCTGAGGTTCCAGGGCTTGGTAAAGAAAAGGTAATTTACTCCCAGGCTAGCCTGGGAAATTCAAACAAAAACTAATGCAGGAAAAGGTTTTAGCACAGCTGGGATGGGGAAGGCCAGAGCTGCCACAGAGTGAGAAAGAATCTGGTAACAGAATAGGGCAGATAGCTTGAAAAAAGGTTTACAGAGGATGAACCTTCCAGGCCACTTTTAGTAATCACTTGTTGGTATCACTGGTCCTGCTAAGGTCACAGGCCATGACGTATTTAACCCCTCTTCACCTCTGGACTTTCAGGAGACCAAGTCTACTCTGGGAGAAGGAAGAGAAGTATTGCCATCAAGCCATAAACTGCACTTGGCAGGGCCACCAACTTCACAGACCAGTTCTCGCAATGTGCTCGGGTGCCTAAGTCAAGTGTCCCCTGCAGGTGAAAACTGGAACTGGTCCACATCTTGCTGAGACACTTGTTTTAGTCTAAACAAAATATATACATCCAGAAAATTCAAAGACACACAATCAGAAACGGCTTCATTGACTGGGTGGGCCTTCAGAATAGCTGCAAAATTTAATATGCGACTTAACCTCTCTGCTGTACAGATCCGAGCTCCCTGGCTTCTTTAACACTTAGCTCAGGCCTAAGCCTCAGAGAAGCCAGGTACATAAATGTTGGCTGGGGAGTCTTGGCGCTTTGCCTAAAACATGAGCCGGGAAAACGGGAATGGGGGCCTTCGCAGGGGTGACACTTGATGGGTGCTTTCTGGTCGGTACCAAGGCTATGCTTTCAGCTCCTTCCCTGTTCACTCTGCATTCTCCAGTCTCAGAAGAGAAGGGGCAACTGAGAAGTTCACGTCCTCAAAGGAGGTGATATTTCAAATAGTTATCACGTAGAGATGCCAATCACCTCCCACTGCCTCCCGGGCTTGACTCGTCGTAGCTATGGTCCGTGTCCCCGTGCACTCCAGAAGTAACAATTATGATACCACACTAGACCACAGCAGACAGAACAGGATGGGCAGTGGGCCAGGAAGGAAGAGACGAGGGAATCCCTGATGCTAGGGAAACATGGATTCCACAGCCCCAGTTCTGTACGTAGGAAATGGCATGTGAGCCTGGGTGCAGCTGGTTTTTAAGCACTTTTCACTGTCTAAAAACATTTGTATGTAATCTGTAAGATGAAAAATCATTTCAATTGTAAAATTTTCAATTAAAGTTTTTTTCTTTTTTAGTATGTTTATTATGAATCATGTGAGAAAGAAAGTTTTTTAAAAAAAAGAGCATCTGAGTTAACTGGGTCTGACTCTAACACCGTTTATTACAAAAATTAGCAGAGAAGACTAGCCGCATTTTAGGCCCAACCTTCAGCTTTTATCACTGAGATCTCTGCTTTTATCTGAAGCTACTAGATCAACCTGGACACACCGGACAATTCAGTCTGCTTTCTCTAGTTTCTTTGAAATATAAACACATATACAACAGATCAGCAAGCTTCTCTGCAACGAATGTATGACTGGAGGGCAAATATACAGACCACAAAGATGTCTACTAAGGAAAATGTACACATATCAGACACCCCACAGAAATGCATGGTGAAACCAGAGGAGTCTGCATGCGGACAGTGGTAATTTGTCACAAGCTGTGACTCAATTGCTGGGTAAATAAGCATGGGATTAATGTAAATCCACTTCTACATCTCTACCCTTCCAAGGCAGGATTTACCTTTTTTTTCTTTTCTTTTTTTTTTTTTTTTTTAAGGTTTTCAAGACAGGGTTTTTCTGTGTAGCCCTGACTGTCCAGGAACTCATTCTGTAGACCAGGCTAGCTTCGAATTCACAGAGATCCACTTGCCTCTGCCTCCCAAGTGCTTGGATTAAAGGTGTGCGCCACTACTGCCCAGTGGGACTTACTTTCCTTTTCTATGCTCTCTCCTGAGTACCTCACATATCATCCCAGAGAAAAGACACGATTTAGTTTCACTCCAACAAGCAGCTGCAGCAGCACCAACACAAGTCCAGCATCAGAACGCTGCATCATCAGAATGCTGCATGGTCTCTCGGCCTAGCTGTTATACCCACAAGAATCAACATGAGAATCTTTGCACATGAATTCATACAGCCTTCACAATTTCAGATAACTTGTTTTACCGTCCACAGGGAAGAATAGTACCTATTGTGAAAAAACAAAGAATGCAATCTGTCTTTTAATTTTTAAAGAATTTATCAGTTTCATAATAAAAACCTTTTGAAACAGTACTTTTTACTTTGGGGCTCAGTACTCCATGTTAATGATTCCTACCTTGATTAATCAGACCTAGGAAATGTTTCCTTGTTACCAGACTTTACAAGTCTTCATAGAGTTCTACACTCAAAAGAAATGGGAGTCAAGTCCAACTGTACCACCTTCTCCAGACAAAACCCAGAGAGAGGACCGACAGACATGAGTCATGTCTTCAGCTGGACAGCGGTGGATCTGAGCCTCTTTTGTTTCCCTGGGAAAGGGGGAGTGGTCAGGAATGAGCTCAGTAGTGCACAAGGCTCTGAGATTAGAAAATGACCTCACTGCCTCCCTCCAGCCGAGCTGCACACATGCCAAGAGGGTTGCCAGCGTCTATGAGTGGTGCTGAACACATCAACTGACAAGAACAAGAGGGTTTCAGCCTATGATTTTTCACTGGATTTGAAACACTTGGTAAAACAACTTTTCTATCTTCAAGGAGAAGAAAAGGAAATATAAGCACACACACCCTGTATGTCAACAGACATTTGAAGTACCTCCTGGAGGAGGAGTCTACATGTTAGAAGGTACTTACTGGCAAGTTAAAAAGTACATGTCAGGAGAGAGAGATTGGTTACCACAGATGACTAGGATCGATGATAAACATGGAAGGTCAGAAGATAGAGAAGAGTGAAATTTTAAAAATATAACTAGGACCAAAAAGGAAGGAGAAAAAAAAAAAAAAAAAAAAAAAACAACTGGTGTCTCAGGCAGGACGATCTCATGTCTGAGATTTTTAATTAAAAAAAAAATGCTTCCCAAAATAGATTAAGAAATAACTTTATTGTTTGACAATCCCAGGATTGAAAAGGCATGTTTCTGATTCCAAGTAGACAAGAAGCATAATGTGAAAAGAAATTCTCTTTGAAAATTTAGCTTGTGAACTTATTACACTATGAAGAATAACATTTTTAAGTTGCAGCCAACATTTGAAACTGGTAAACACTCTATCCCAAGCTTTGTAGCAGAAATTTTAAAGCATTATCAAAACCATGTCAGCCAAAGAACAGCAATAGCAGAGGCATTAACTGTTGCCTCTGACGTAAGAGAAGCACTGAAAACACCACCGTGTCCTCCAGGACCCTTCCCAGGAGGGACCAGGAGGCTGTGAGAACCAACTCCCTTCTTCACCGCAGCTCCAGGCGCTTCTTTGCTCTGCAATATTCCTAGCTACTAATTTGGCCGAATTTGGCTTCTTAGAAGAGTCTTTGTCATATAATAAGCACAGTGTGGAATGGGGGAAGTATGAGGGTGCAGGGGACCAGGAAGAGTAGAAAAAGTCACTTCTGAGACTTGCTGATGCTCAAGAAATCAGAGAAGCCTCCACGGGGAGGGTCTCATGTGCCTGAGAGCATGTGCTTGAGAAAACACTGCTTAGAGGTAGCTCCGGTTCTGCTTCTTACTTAGTTACGGTTTGCCATGTCCTGTCATGTGGGAAGGTTCCACCATTTTCAGCAAAGCAAAAGCACTCTGAATTTCCTCTTCGCCCACAGAAAAGGGTAAGAGCAAGCTTACTGTGACTCCACCTAAAACAGCAGCTAACTCAGCAACCCACAGCCTGTGGGTCAAGAGGTCTACAGAAACCCTGCATTTGGGCTCTAGGAGCTGGACCTGCAGAAGTATGGTGGAAGTGTGGCGTGTCCAAAGCATGTAGGGAAAGGGGAGGTGACATAGACAATATCCTTTATGCACTGATGGCACATTCTGCCACAGCAACCAAACAACTTAATCGGGGGCTGGATCGACTGTACTCTCAGATTCAAAGAAGTCTGTGCCCCCAGCCACTCCCCACCTACACTTCATGCAGCAAAGAATGGTCACAATTATCTACATGGCATAAGGCCTCACAAGAAGCAGGCAAGTTTAGAAAGAGCATGTTCTATTACAAAACACTTTCTCTATGTAACCTGAAATGTTGAGAGGAGTGCCCCCCTCCCCACGTGTACCACTGGACAGTCCCTGCACCCACAGAAATACAGCCATGCTTGAAAGAAACCTCAAGCAGCAGCAGGGAATTTGGAGGGCAGGTGCAGGAAGACACCCCTTCCAGCCTCTGTCCCAGATACGATGCTCTAAATGTCAAGCTGAAAAGGACCAGGAAGGGCAGATATTCAGACCAAATCATGTCTACAATTACCTAAATGATGCTGAAAAGAAAGCCCACTGACTGGAGTAGTCACTTGTAAAAATCCAGTAAACTGAAAAATTCAAAGGAGAAAGTGGTGTATAAGAGCCTTCCTCCCCTCTCCCTCTTCAAATAAATTACACTGGGCAACATAATTCCGTCTTTTATCATAATAATATAAACAATTTCCATCATCATCCTGAATATTACTTTATAAAGATATATATTTAAAGGCTTTCAAACAGTTTTCAACCCAGCATCTGAAAATAAAGCATTAAGGATTCTGTATACAGTAACACATTCATGTGATAAGTGTATGAATTTACAACCATACATTATATATATATATATATGTATATATATTTATATAAAAACAAAATTGGCTGAAAGTTAAGGCTACCTACAAGGTTGTCCAAGAAAATTAAGCTTGTCAAAATAATTATAAAATTAAAATTACACATGCATTTTTAAACCATCTAAACCAGGTAAAGTTCAGCATCTAAAGTTTTCAAATGAACTCCAAGAAAGTACTACAGACATTTACATTTTCTTAATATGAACTGGTATTTCCACAACATTACATTGACATTTCTAGTCTTCACCAACCTCAAAATATAACTAAAAACAGAAACGTTTACAATTTGGTACCTAGCACTCTTAGAAGAGAGCAGGTTGCCAATGGCAGGCAGCAAGCATCATTCACAAATGTGCTCTTTATAATACTGTTGACCTGACGCAGGTGAGATGCTGAGCTTCAAAAGGAACTAAGAGTGAACATTTCATTAATAATCACATGTACCAGCAACCACATGATAAAGGTTTCAGGTTTTTCTGACTCAAAATAATTAATTTAAACATGGGACAAGCTAAAACCAAAATGCACCTGAATAACCCATTTGAAACAATACAGTGTCACTTTGCATGTGTGCCTGATACTGAATGAAAATTCCCTGTGGACAAAGGCTTCTTCTAAGACCAGCTTCAGAACTGCAGTCGTGATCGAAGCTCGGAGCACAGAGGCCTCTGAGCTTCCACTGCAGAACTGACCTTGCTGAGATGCAGGCTTATTAGGAGGGAGTCAGTGGGAGAGCTCAGTCTGTGCTAATGACAATAGGGTGAGTTCTCTATGTTCAAGTTGCACATTTTAAAGCTAGTTCATTCATCTTGCCAAATTTTGTACATTTGTTTTAGGATGAATATTAAGTGACAATATAAGCAAGCTGGTAAAACAGCAATGTTCAGTGAGAAGGGTATTTGTTCCTGTTGGTCAAAAGAAAACCCCATTTTATACATGATTAAAATTTAGTGTTTTAGGCACTATCTTAATAAAATTAGCACCTCAATTATTAGTTCCTGCCCACACAGGCTAATGTTTGTGACAGATTACTGAAATAATCTTTCTCTTTTTCAAAAGACTTTGATCCTGTTTATGATAAAAATATATCTATGTAATGAATCAATAGCATATTTCTATAACTCATGGCTTTTTAATAAGAGCTGGTTTACCAAAAGAAAATTACTCCACTTCTACAGGAGAATCTTTACTATAGAATTTAGCATCATTGAGAAATCAGGTAAAACAATATTTATTAATACTTAGTGATGTAACAGGTTTGGATTTTTTTTCCTCCAAATACTTTTAAACATTATTTTTCTGGCAGTTTTTCAGTAACAGTGTCTAAAGAATACAATATTTAAGGTCAATATACAAAATCACCTTAGGGAATTACTGCAAGATGCTACTTGCCAACATGGCCTGGCATCTGTCTTAGTTCGTTTGCCCTTCATCTCTGTTAACAATAAAATCCAAGAAACAAATTCTCAGAACCACCAAGAAGATGAAACAGGTGATTGTCTTTGTGAGTCGTACATACTGTGGAAGATGAAGGAATACAATGATGTACTTAGAAGCCAAGTCCAGACAGAGAATGCTGCTACTGCTATGACCCAGTGGAATGCAAGGTGGGAATAGGGTAGAATTTGGAGATACGGCTCTGTGCTGATGGATTAAGACATTCCGATTCCCCAGTCATTTTAAAAAACACTTCCTGCTCCTGCAGTTTCCTGGCAAACTCTTCTTCCAGTGTCTTAAGAAGAAAGAGACAACAGTTATGCCCTGTTTTACACTGTACATAGAATTTACTCTGACAGCCAAGATTACACCACTGTCCGGGGTCTGAGGGATGGCTCAATGTCTCCAGCAAGGACCAGCTCAGTTCCTAGCACCAAGTGGCTCACAACTGTGTGTAACTCCAGCTCCAGGGGATCTGATGGCCTCCATAGGTACCTGCACCCACATGTACACATCCACACACAGATATACATGCATACACATATCTTTTTAATCTTAAAAAAAAAAACAACAAAACAAAAACCTCCTAGCTCCGAACATTTTATTCAATAGTTAAGACCACATACTTTTCACAGCCCCAGGTTCAAGACTCAGCTCAGTTAGTCCTCTGCTACAGCAGAAGGGCACTAACTTACCTTGTTGGCATGCCACGTGAACATTCAATGTAAGCACCCAGCAGGTGTCACACCTATTAGCAACTTTCACCTACTTTTTGTGTCAGTGACATATATGTCTTTCTTCCACACTGAAACACAAGCCATATAAACCTAAGATCTAAACTAGATTCATCTTCTATCCCCACAATACACAGCAAGAATACTAAGTGTTTGATAAAGAGCTGAATCTGTTGAAACCTAACCCCAATGGTTTCATGAGGTTAACCTTTTGAGTGGTGATTAGGTCACAGAGTTCTCCAATTGGGATTACTATTCTTTTAAGGGGCAAGCAGAGTTCTTTTCCCAAAGAAGGCTTCCCTCACCAGAACCTGACCATGCCAGAACTCTGGACATGGACTTCTCAAGCCTCCATCTTATAACATTTTGTTACAGTGAACTGAATGGACAGGTACTGGTGACAGTAGATAAGTCATTTAGAGAAAAGTGCTATTGTTTAGGTTGAAACGAAGTACAAGAAGGTTTGTCAGAAGAAGTAAGACATGCACTTAGCCATGAAGCAGTGTCAGAAATCGACAGGCAGGACAGAGGGTGCCCCAGACAAGAGAAGCTGAGACAGCCACACGAAGACAGAGGTGGTAGAAGGAATGGTCACCCTACCCATGCGCAGCACACGCAGAACCAAGTGGCTGGAGGGAGAGACAGTGGGCAAGGCTGCAGCCCAGTCCGTCACGTGACGGCTGCCCAGTCACACTGCAGGCTTTGTGTCCTGCCTGATGGAGCTGAAGATTCACCACACCTCCATGACACCTTCAGATGCTCATGCGGGTAACTGACAACACATGGCAAGCAAGGATAAGGAAAGGAACTAAGGTCAGAAGGCCCAGCAGGACATGGCTGAGCAAGCTCAGCAACAGGAAAGAGAATCCATACCAGAAATGAGTCACAATTAATATCTGGTTGAATGCTGAGTGTCACAGATTAAGTCAGCCAGGTTCTAACCTAGCTGTCAATTAAGAGAGAGGATGGGGGACATATGTCATATTGGTGGGGCTCCTGGAGGAAGGAAGGTGAGACGAATATTGAGTTCAACCTAGTCTGCTCAGGTGACGTTCTCCATCAGCTTCAACAGGCGTGCACTAGTCATTCAGAACATTCTAAGAACTCCTCTAACAGCGAGATACAGGTCGGTGAACAAAGAGAGAAAGAAACTCCCTGCTTCTGAGAGGCTCATGTTCTCATGGACTAAGACAATAGAGAAATATATCTGGTGGTGAAGGATATAATAAAGAAAAACAAGTAAGGCAGGACACAGCACACTGAGATGGGGACCGAGTGATGAAACAAGGCCCTCACAGACACAGTGACCCTGGAGAAGAGGAGGCCTACAGGAAATGAGGAGGAGAGTGAAAAGTTCAAACGGACAGTAACAAAGCCAGCGGGCTGGGAGAGTGGGCATGCCTGTGATCTCAGTCCCTGGGAGCCTAAGGCAGGAACATGGCAAGCTTGAAGCCAGCACTGGGACACAAGCAAATCCTGATTCAAAATAGCAACAGTAACAGCACTAATGAACACAGCTGTGGTCTCAAGTCCTGAGACACTGCTTTACACACATCACCCACTTTTAACTTGTTCTTCCAGTCTGCTTTTTGAGACTGGGTTTCATGTAGCCCAGGCTAACCTCAAATTCATCATGTAACTGAGGATGACCTTGAACTTCTGATCCTCCTGCCTCTACCTACCAAGTGCTCAGATTTCAGGCATGTACCATCATCACTTAGATACACATCAGGCAGGAAGCTCATAAGAAAATAAAGGTTTATGTCTTAAGGAATAACAAAGGGATGTGGACAACAGTAACAGCAGGAAATACAATGGTTAACCAACAAACTCAGGCCATCAGGGAAGTCCAGTTACAAACAAGGGAAATGGAAGGAAAGGGGAAAGAAGCCATTCTTATGTTTTGCATCTTAAATGTAATTCAAGGCCTTGTCCCTGAGGCTTCGGCTAACAGCAGACTCGGCTGTCCTCCTCCCTAGGCCCCAACCCCGCATTACTCTGCAGGGGACTGTTTGTCATTTTCCACACGCAGTGTTTTTGCTCATTCTGTTTTCTCTGCTGTCCCAGTCCTTCCCAATCTACCCACCTGCCTGCAAGTTATTATTCACGCTTCATCCCTAGCCGGCCTCTACCTCTTCGGCCACTTCAGAGAGTTCAGCACTCCTCCTGTGCTCACACACTCCGCTCCACTCCCCTGCATCCTGTTCTAACCTACCCCAACAATGGTCTCCCCAACCTGTGATCCCTTCTCACAAGACCCTGACCTTTGGGAACACCGTCTTTTCACCCTGCAGTGTCAGGTAAGGACGGACCGCACCCAGCACTGCAGCACAGCTCTAGGTTACCTTCTTCCTCGGCCGCAGCCTCTCTCTCCACTCCTTCAGCTCTTGGCTGTGCTCCTCATCCAACTCCTTCAGTTTCTGAGTCTCGTGTTCAACCAACAGGTGGCATTTTTCATTCTGAAAATAAAGTTAGTATTAAGTTTTTTTCAGGTCAATGGAGCAATTTTTAACAGATACAATTTTCTTTCAAAACAAATTATTGACTAGATATCATGCTGTTATGGAAGTTCAAATTCTCCTTTAAAAGCTAAGTGCCAAGAGTTGTGGAACAGTCTGTTTTATAAGTGTATAAATGCCTTCACTGTTTTTGAAACTTTTATATCTTCTTGCAAAAAATACTAAATATCATATAAAGCTGTTAACATAACATATATAAAAAAGAACTTAAGTAGAAATACTTTGGGTTTTTGCTTTTCCAGTTGGTAAAAGATTTGGAATTAGTAAGTATTCTACTCTAGTAAATTAACCAAGCAAGCATACAGAGTATCAAAATTACCTCTGTTACTCTGAAAGTATAAGCATTTCATGCATTCATTAGATGGACTATGCATTCCATATGAATTCCAAAAATAGTCCTCTCTAAAGTCTAATTTCCTATAAAAAAATTTTCCAAATGTTTACCATTTTTTTCACAAAACCAGAAATCAGCCATATCCTTTTAAATTAAAAGAATCATACTTTTTAATTAATTTTTATTAATTTAGCTTCATGCTTACCTTCACCTTGGTTCTATGAAATGAAAACAAGGCTCTCTGGCACTGCACAGCCCCTCCTTTGGGGCTCTGCAGGCAGCACACGCTTTCAATGCTCTAGCCCTTTCATAAGCAACATGTGCACACTTGGGTTAGTTCTTACTTTCTCCCCAGAAGCCACACAAGCCGCCTGGTCACCACCCCCCATCGTCAGGCTCTGGGACCTAACCTGCAGCTGATGCAGTTCCCGGACGTTGGCTTCACACTGCAACTGGAGATCCCGCATTTGGCTCTCGTGTTTCTGATGCTGAGCCATCCTCTCATTTTTCTGCCTCTTTTCTTCTTGTGCAGCAAACTATAAATAAGAAAAACAAAAGATAATTGAATTAGGAAGCAGTGTAATCTCTACATATCTACACATATAATTAGGGAATTTAACAAAGCTTAAAAAACAGTAAATGAAAGCTGTAATCCTATACTCAAACCTGTAACCTATAGATCTAGGTAAAGGGAGAGGAAATGACTTCTGGTTTAGAGTCTCCATGTTTCGATTGCCTACTGATCTCCAGTGGAAGAAGATGATCTGTCTGTTGCTGCAGAAGTGTCACAGGATGGACAAGCTATCTCATTCCCATGGTCTAAGATCTGTCAAGGGAGAGATGGCTTTGCCCTATATGGTCCCACACAGGGAAGACTAAGTTGGAACATAACATACCCTGCCCCATCCCAGAAAATAACAATCCTAAGGAGAGACTAAATGTCTAAACCCAATTATGAGGTACTTTTAAAGGTCATTCAGAGGTGTTAAACCCTGGAAAGGAACTATCTGTCTAAGTACCTGTTTAATTTTTTCACGGTCCTGGTCTGGTGTGGCTGTTGAGTTAATTCTCAGACTCTTCTTAAACATGGCCATTCGGGTCTTGGCCTCACTTCGCTGAATCTTGGGTAGTCTTGCTCGTTCCTGAGTCTGTCTGTTCTTCAGCTCCTCAATAAGTCGTTGATTATAACGCTGCATTTGTTCTGTTTCCTAAGATTTAAACAGACTTGAATGGTGTAGCTATACCTTAACTCTCAGCACCCACAGACATGTTCCATGCATCTGTTACTGTTTCCCATAGGTACCCTCTCCATAACTGCATAATGAGAAACAAAATATTAGGCAAAAATAATTTATAAGAAAATAATAATAATTATTTCTTTTCTTATAAATTAAAAATAATTTATAAGAAAAGAGAAGTTCTTAGATGACAGCAGTGTTCAGTGTTACTAAGATACCTGAGTCACAATTGGAACCAGCAAGATACAAGATGAAATGACAATTTATTATAAGGTCTTTAAAACACTGTAATTGATAGAAAAGTTTGCAATCAAAATAAAGATTATAAACAAGTGCTCAAAACTCAAAAAAATTAAGACAAAAGACAGAAATAAAGCCAAGAATCTATTCTCTAAGAAATTAAACTACAAAACTGAATAACGCTGTAAAGTAAAATGAACAAAGAAGTGAAGACACTCCCTTTTGCTCACCTTCTCGTGGCGTTTAAGCAGCTGGTGTCTCTGCATGAAGTACTGGTCTTTGAGTTGCTGCTTAAGTAGCTGGTGCTTTTCTTGTAAGTGTCGCTCTTCAAGCTCCCAAATCGCAGCTTCTCGAGCTACAAGGAAGTGGTTTTCAAGTTGTCACTTAGTTCTTTTAACTAATGTCCAATGCCCTTCATTTTAATATTTACATTAAAGTGTTTTATATATATACTGACTTACACACACAAACAGATATTCCAAGGTATAAATAAAATGTTACCAATGTAAAATAGCATTTATTATCACTTTTTATTTTGTTTTAATGTCCTAAACTAAGAATGTCCTACCAGGAATGCCAAAACTTCACCTTAAAAAGAAAGAAAAAAACTAAACTAGTCTGTTGGGGGGAATAAGGACTTAAAATTCCATCCAACCATCTTCTTATTATATAATTATATATGATATACTTACATTGGTAATTATAAGGCATAATGAGTATATACAATTATTCAGATAGATAAAATATGTCTTAAGTTGGGTTATTTGGGGTTTCTTTTGGGGGGGGTTGTTTTTGAAGTGTTGAGAGTTGAACCAGGCCCTTAAATGCAGGGTACCATGTACACACTAAGTACATATTCTACCACTGAGCTACATCTCTAGTCCATGCTTTAAGTATACTTTTAGAAACACTTCTACTATATCTCACAGTACTTCTCAAATTTTAAAAAAGAGCTTCTATTTGAATTTTATTTTTCCCCTTGCCACCCTAGCAAAAAGCACTCAGTACTCCGCAATGCACACCTCAAGGCAATGTTTCTGAGGTATTTGTGGTATTTTTTTTTGTTGTGTGAGCACACACTGTGGCCTCTCACATACCTCTCATGAGCTGCTGCTTGTTATTCAAGCACTCTCTCTCGATATTGGCCAACTCTGCCTTCTGTTGCTGGATGATCTTTTTCAGAGAGCCATCTAATTCTTGTTGTTGCTTCTGAACAAATTCTTGTTCCTAATAGACACAGTCAACCATCTGTTAATACATATCTACTGAATTGAATGTTCAGTTATCTAGTGCCTATGTATTAGTGGTTAGTGGAGTTCTTTCTTCCTCTCTGTTGAGAAAGTGGTGGAGACTGACCCAAGGTCTTGTGCATGGAAGGCAAGTACTCTAGCACTGAACTGCATCCCTGGTGCTTAAGAAGATTTCTAAGTGAGGCTTACAAAGCTGGTGGAATTTTTTTAAAAAAATCACTAAAATTATATTGTACAAATACAGCCAAATGTATTGGTCACTCAACTCAAATCTAGAAAAGTATTAGAATGTACAACATTCTAAATTCACTATTAAGAATGATACACATAAAAAGTATATATTCATTCATAATTAAAATGTTCTATTTCATTAACAGCTTTGGGAAAATAACAAAATTACAACTTCTGAAGCGGAATGTCTGCTCCACTATGGTTTAAGTAGAACAAAAGTAAATAAGAAATTCCTTTTAAGGATAGAGGCAACGAGGGAGAGGGATAGAGGAAAGAGGGGAGAGGGAGAGGAAAGAGGGGAGAGGGAGAGGAAGAGGGAGGGGGAGAGGAAGAGGAAGAGGAAAGAGGAAAGAGGGAAGAGGGAGAGGGAGAGGAAAGAGGGAGAGGGAGAGAGTTTAACGCTATTTTTCTAGGAAACAGACTGAAGTAGAAGGACCTCGCCTGAACTAACAGTGGAGGACAGTGCTTATCCTCTGCAACCTGTGCCTAAAAGAACAACAGTTTGACGACTTAAACAATGTATGGCTAGAGATAGATAAATTAGGGCTAGGAAAGTAACACTTTAAGAATCTAAGCCAGGCAGTGGTGGCGGTGGCGCACGCCTTTAATCCCAGCACTTGGGAGGCAGAGCCAGGCAGATCTCTGTGAGTTCGAGGCCAGCCTGGGCTACCAAGTGAGTCCCAGGAAAGGCGCTAAGCTACACAGAGAAACCCTGTCTCGGGAAAAAAATAATAATAATAATCTACACACACAAAATTCTTACAATGAAGAAATTCTATCAACACATTTGAGACTCTCTAACTTACTTAATAAATATTTGTTGGACACCTAACATTTGCCAAATGTAGGCTTTAAAAAAGGCAAGTCTGGATCTCTATCCCCTTTTGGTAGTAACAGAAGATAGTGTTTAGTTCAAAGGATACACAAATTTAAAAAAAAATGTAGGTTTATATTTTAGGGCTGAAACAATACTTATCTAGAGTCCTTTTCTCTTCTGCATCCAGGAAACAATCAAGTCCCAGCTCTATTTCAGAACTGTTCTTTGGGATTTGGACAGAGTCAGACAAGATGTGGATCACTACCAGCCTGGTCCTTAAGCACACAGTCTGGCAAATCTCCTCCAAGAGTTGGCCTATGGCAGTGCCTCTGGAGTTGGTCCCTTCAGGCTGTTGTGAGGGAGTAATGTGGAGTTGCAAATGGTACCACCATTTCTTCTGCATACTCATGTATGTTTTACTATAAATCCAAATACACAGTAGCACAAAGAAAGACTAGTGAAATGTCTCTATAAAATACAACTAGTGTCAGGCGGTGGTGGCCCATACCTTTAATCCCAGCACTCAGGAGGCAGAGGCAGGTGGATCTCTGTGGGTTTGGAGACAGCCTGGGCTACAGAGTGAGTTCCAGGACAGCCAGGGCTACAGAGAACCCCTGTCTCAAAAAACCAAAAACCAAACCAAAACAAAAACAAAACCAAAAACAACCCCTTCTATTTATTTAGTCATCTAGAATAAATAAAGCCTTTTAGGTTTTGTTCAAGAGATGCAAAATCTGCATGCCACCTCTTAAGCAGTTACAACAAATAAGAAAGCAACTTACATTCCTCTTTTTCTTAAAACAAATATTTGTAATAAAAATATTATTCCTTTTAACTTCTGATACCAAGTGTCTACATGTAAGCTTGTTGTCTGAATGTTTAACCTGGAGACACAGTGAGGAATTTCTCTGGGTCAACAATTTTATCATTGGGTTGCATCTTAGATCTTTTAAATATCTGCTCGAACAGTTTAACTAGCATATATATCGACTTTATATTTAAACTCAGAAGTCAAATCAAAGTATAAACTCAAGCCAATAAATATGTGAAACAAAAAGGTAAATAAAAGCTATGCCACTGAGTACATGTGATTTCTGTCTGTGCCGTCTGTGTGTCCTTAAGATCTGGATTACACTAGGGGTCTTGAGGTACTCAGTACATGCCGGGCATTGCTAGGTACAGTGCAACTAAAAACAATGAAAACAGCCCAGAGGACAAACTGAGAATGAACAAGTCAAAGTCAGGGCAGTGTGGGAATGCTTCCTGACAGGAGCTAGCAAGGAGCCAGGTCGCCTTACAGCTGAACAGGCAAGCAGGGTGTAAATGGCAATCTAGATGGAGGGCACCAAGCAAGTAGTTTACATTAAAGTTAAAAATTACCTGAAAAAGAGCCCTATACATAAATTAATACACTTATTTTCTTCAAATGAATGCAATTTTAATATTATTGCCCATTCACTAAACCTCAACTTCAAAAGCCAAATACAACACATTCACAGTGGAATTTGTAACTAGAAATTGCTCTTAGGAATTGAAACTAAGAGAAATTTCACATTCTAAAAAGTCTGCATGAATTACATTCTGCTTTTAAAAATACCTATGAGCTTATCAGCAGAAATCACAAAAACCAACAACAAAAGAACCCAAACTAAGAAAGCCAAAAATCGTTTCTAAAAATGGCCTCATACACTATGATGTCAGTGACCATTAAAAGTACAAGTTCAAATCCTGATAAGTAATGTTATCATCAGTTAACTAACTGTAAATACTAAAACGACAGCTTTGCGTCCTGACTACTTTCAGAAAAGGTCATGAGGAGTTGGACTATTTGTATGAAATTTGATCACTTACTCAACAGATTTACTCAAAAATGGTAATGATCAGAAAAGAGATTATAAATCATAATTTCATGTTTTAAAAAAGTATCTGCCAATTGCTTTTTTTAATCTAATTTGGAAATGAGGGAAACAGAAATGGCTGAAATCAAGCTGTATTCTATCTACTCCAGCAGTATATACTAAACATCACAAACAAAAATTACCATGTTATATTGGCTAGCCTTTCCTATGGGAACTGTGAGAAAGAATACAGTATGGAATTCCAGACATAATTTCAAACTACAGTAAAAATAACACTTTGATATTTATTATTGACAATTTGAATAAATGGAGACAAATTAAATGGAAGTTAAATCACTCCTTTTACCATGGCTTTTCTGACCATATCCATAATCAAGACATCTAAATTGTATGTAATCAAAATGTCACTTCACACAAAGATAAAAATCTAATCACAGCATTCAATTTCTCACATGTGCAAAGTTTACAAACTCTACCAGGAAGATATTTTACTTTTCTTAAAAATCATGAAAATTTCAAGTTAGAATGCATGGTGAAGAGGCGGAAAACAGAGCCCTCCACTGCAGGTGTTCTGCTTCCAGCTCTCCTGCTGATGCCATAGAGACCACTGGTCTGCAGCAGGTCACTAGCCTTCTGGGCCCATGCACCGTAGCTGGAGAAAGGATAAACTCCATCCCTACATGAGGATGGTGTCAGTGAGAACCAGATATGAAGACTCTGAAGAACACTGTTAATGCTAAGTTTGTGCCAGACTATTGTTACTGTTATTATTGGCATCAGCTCTCCATAGTTTACATTTCAGCCAATGAAGTGCATAATGAAAGGCACATGTGAGTCAAAGAAAGCACAAGTAAAACAGAAGGCACCTCCCACAGCACGCGGACTTACGTCCTGCATTTGGGCGTTGAACACTGCACAAGATGACAACTGAAAAGACTGAATCATGACCTGAGCAACACCCTGTGGATCAGAATACAATGCACCTCCCAGGTGAGAAAACAGACATCTGGATGACTTGTGTAAATGGAAAGAATAATTGCACAAATGTTGACCTTCAGGACTAGGTCAAATCAATTAACAGAGGGACTTACCTCCCATCTACACAATAAAAGGTGAGAACTAGGTCAGTGGTTTCCAAACTCCAATGTGTTGCTTATTTCTAAATCAGTGGAACTCTTTAAAAGTCCATCCACATAGATAGATAGATAGATAGATAGATAGATAGATAGATAGATAGATAGATAGATATAGATAGACAGAGATAGACAGATAGATAAGACAGATAGATAGATAGATAGATATGCTTATAAATGAGGTGAAAAGTGATGCTCTTAGGCCTGCAAGGTGATTTGAGTGGGTACAGCACCCGCCAAAGCCCCACATGTAGAAAGAAGAAAGGACTCTCAAAAAATGTTGCCCTCCAACAAAACACAGATAAATGAGTATGAAAGAAGGGAAAGGGAAAGAAAGGAAGGGAAGGAGAGAAAAAGAGAGGGAAGAAGAAAAGGGGAGGGGAAGGGTGGAACAAGGAGGAACAGAAAACGTCCTCTTTTCCACACAGAAGCAAGACCCTCAGCCCCACAGCCCTTGCCTTGAATAAGGGCTCCTAGGAACACAGTCTGACAGCCTGGGGACTAGGTGTCAAATATGTGCCAGCTCCATGGCTACACAGCTATGACTTAACTCTGAAAACAGTCTAAACAGACTGTAAAATTACCAAATTTTAGTAAACTTATCAAAGGTATAAAGACTTCTGAAGTGCTACATTCTAAACTCCAGTAAATTTACAGGAAGAATTTACCATTAATTATTTCTTTCATGGGAAAACATAAGCCAGTCCCCCAAATTACATGGAAAGTCATTTTTAAAAAAAAAAGTAAACTAAAATTAGAGTACAGGATCACTCAATTTATTCAACAATAAATTCTTATTCTTTTTTTTTTTTTTTTTTTTTTTGGTTTTTCGAGACAGGGTTTCTCTGTGTAGTTTTGCGCCTTTCCTGGAGCTCACTTGGTAGCCCAGGCTGGCCTCGAACTCACAGAGATCCGCCTGGCTCTGCCTCCCGAGTGCTGGGATTAAAGGCGTGCGCCACCAACGCCCGGCCCAAATTCTTATTCTTAACTCTTAAGTTTGGTATACTTTAGGAACTAAAAACCATCCATTACAGTCCTTCTAAGGCAAAATTATATTGCTATTATTTATTACTTCGTTTGAAATCTAAACTAACCAAAAGTAAATGTGTAGTTGGCAAGGTCTCTCTTTCACTTGTTCACAATAAACGCTAGCCAGATGAGGAGCCATGCAGACCAGGCCGAGGGGCAGCCTTGACAAGAAGGAAGCATGGCGTGCTGGCTGTTTGACAAGAGGGCAGCATCACATGCTGGCTGGCAATCCAGTGTGTGCACGTGCAGCTCAAGTTTTCGGAGGGGGGGGGGAATCCTTGTTTACCAGAGTGTCACTGGGTGAGTCATTTCCCTTTCTGTGCTTGCTCCTCACTGCTAAGACGGGGTGATGCTCGTTATGAGACTGAGCCCAGATACGTGGAGCATCAGAGTAAGTGCTAGGCACCCAGCAAATGCTATGTCTGTCTCCATATCCTTCAACTAGACATCCCCACAGGACAAGACAAAATGTCTCAGAGCCTTATGGCAAGAAAAATACTAACTTTATTCAACTCAACTGCCTTTATTAAAAATTACAAATTCTAAGATCACAGCTTCCTTCTTTTTTATAATATAAAAATGTTATCCACTCTGAAACGCGCGCACTTGCGCGCGCGCGCACACACACACACACACTTCAATGGCAGTATATGCCATGGTCCCTAATGGATTTTTTGTTACTTCTGTGTTTCTTTTTAGGGTCCTATAAAGTCTAAAACTTTAGGAATCACTTTTTTGTTGTTGTTGTTGTTGTTATTACATAAAACCACATTAAAAGGATAATACATTGTGGATAACTGGAAAATTCTGTTAAAATTTCATTTATCTAGTTAATTCATTCATCTCCTAACAATATTCTGCCCATTTAGTTGTTGGATTCTAAATCAAAAGGAAATGATATACTAAAAATTTGTCTTTAAAGTTGACTATGTTGTTGATCTTAAAAGTAATTAAATGTATGACCTACCATTTAATGATAAAATTTACCATTGTTATTCTAAATGGTTTCCTAATAGGCATTCTTTTTCTAAGCAGAGACTCATATCTACCCCCAACTCTGCCCTAAAAGTTGTCTACCAAGCACTGGCACCACTTCTTAAAAACATAGGCTTCCATCATGATAAAATCAGGTAACAGTAGCCATTACATTAACGTATTTGTTTCTTTTATCTGGAATCAACTTTCTAAACATTTCAATTATTTTCATATTAGCAATTTAAATGTCACCGAGTATAAATTCAGCATTATTAAAAAAAAAAAAAAAAGATGCTGGGTATCTATAGATGGGGAAAAGTTCAACGTTAAATAATAATTACAGTTAAAATCTCCTCTTTCAACCATGGTTTCCTGAGCCAAGAGAAAAGGCTGCTTTCTGTTTTTAGTAGCACTAAGCTGCTGCCGTTACCTGAGCGTGCTGGCTTTGTGCAAGCTCCTCTTTCGTGCGTTTCATGAGCTCTTTTCTCAGCTCTTTAGGTGCTTGCTCCACTTCATTTATAACCTACAGTGTATAAGCATGCACGAGGTGGGGAAGTAATACTTTCTCCATGGAAAGCATATGCGTATGTGAGCAGAAAGCTACAAGTCAAATTAAAGTTGTTAAAAGATTCCTTTCAACATGCATTAGCATAAGCGTTAGTTAGTGGAAAAGAATAAAAAGATAGAACATGCTTAATCTCAGTGCAGAGAGGACGACCAGCATGCAAAGGTCCACTCATTGCTTGATCATCCCCACGTACCAATCAGTGAAGGAGTCTCAGAACACTAGGGCTGAGGTAAAAGTGACAGATTCAACTGCCTTCTTGAGAGATCAAAAATTACAAAGAAATTACAGACCTAGCGATACTATCTGACCACTAATCACATGAAAAGTAACTCCATTTATAAAGTGGAAACTTGACAATGGATCTAACAACACAAAAGAAACAGCTCTAGCTGAGCCGCTTCATGACACCAGGGCAGGAAGGGAAGAAGGGAAGTGGGATTTCAAATGGACAAGGGAAAAATACATGAACTACACTTTTTCCATAAAACATCCCATTTTTACTTGGTGTGACAAAAATGAATACAGCTGATGACTTTTTGAAGGATTGGATATATTCTCCTTGGTGAAAACTGAAGCCAAACTGGTCAACTTTAAAATCAGTAATGTAAACACTCTTCAAATTTAGTAAACTATGATTTCTTAGACCAAAGTATGTTTTTAAATGAAGTATATCTTTAAATTCTTTCTTTTTTACAAAAGCCCTAAATGTGACTTTCACCCACCAAGATATATAATCCAGATCTGAAAAACAAGCATGTGTTTACAAGTTAAAGCACCAAGAGCCCAGATTCCAAGTCACCACATGTCACTGGCACCCAAGAAAGAGACTGATTTTGATTTAACAGTGTCCTTAAAGTTCCCATCAGTAATTCCTCATGAAACCAAATCACCAGTAAAAGCAAGAAACTCCCCAAATGCAAGAAGTTTAGCAATGAGGAAAAAATACACAGTAAGATTATTTAATATAAACACATCATGATCTCAAACATAACTAGTTAAACTCTCCAAATTTAAAACAGTAACTACAGACTTATTCATCTGGAATTAAATCTTTTAATTTAATCTGATACAAAGATTAGCCTCTCAACAAATGACCCAGATTTTTTAAAAAATTAGCAAAGATCTTTATCATGGTATATGAAGCAACTCTACATAAGACATAACAACAATAAACCAGAGTGTAGAAACGGTGGCTACAGTGAATGAGGCCACACCCCGTATGCACGCTTGACCTAAGGAAGGCATCGAGTACTTGCTGTTACTGCTCAGTCCTACTTGAACACATCCTTAAGATTCAATAATATGACGTTCAGTTTTCTTCCTAATTAAATGCTAAAGTCAAATGCTAAAATCTTGGTAACTGAGACGTGTAACAAAAGTAAAAATACATTTCCTACTTTGGTTGAGATATTTTCTTCCAATCCTAATAGAACTGATCATAATTATTTTCCCTGGGGTTGTTTATTCATATCCTGAGAATGTAAATCCTTCTCCTGCACTGAAGATGTAGAACAAGTCATAAACTTATCACTGAAAATTGCTTGGATGTATTTTATTTTAATCTAGGGACAAAAGGACAGTACATGGGAAGCCTCTTTACGAGCTGATGACAATCAGCTCTATAACAACATGGAAGCAACTCAGAAAATCCAAAACCTTTTTATAATCACATGTCTTGTGCTATTTTGAATATCAAGCTATTCAGTTTCTGCTTGGCAAAATGTGTAAGAAAATCAATAAACCTAATGGAGATAAAATTCAAACATCAAGTACTTTGTAAATGATAATTCTTGTTGCTACCAGTAAATACCAATGAGGGTAAGTTCTCTTGAAAAAGTATTTCTAAATAAAGCCCTAAATATTCTATTAATAAGAGAGAATGGCAGAATAAAATACAGTTTGGACTTCATTTGAAGATTTGGCTCAAAGGTAAGGGAGACAGGCCACTGAAACCCCTTTATTCCTGTTTTCTTGGCAGTAAAATGAGAATAATGTCCGACCTCACTAACTGCCAGCCTATCACTGTTTGAAATAAAGAACAAAGGAATGAATGAATGAGTGCTATTCAGTTACCAGCTATTATTCCTAACTCTTTAGATAGTCTTCAATTTGCATTTTAAAGAACAGCTGTGATAACTCACAACTGTAGCAGCATTACCTCCTTCTTGCGGTTTTTGAGCATGTTCTGGAACTTGGACAGCTCCTTCTCTTGCTCGCCTTTGATTCTTTTGGCTTCATCTCGCAAGCGGTTCGTGTGCTCTTGTTCTAGTCGTTCAATTGTCTGTTTCTGCTGCTTCTCTAGATTCTCAATTTCTTGGTCATATTGTCGCTTCTTACTCTGTAAAACAATGTAGTCTGTTACCATAGTAACTCATCAAATATTTAAGTAACTATGTGTGGGAGCCCGTTTTCAGGTTCCTAGTGGCTTTACCCAGCAGGTCTGCATAGAGGGGATGATTGGACCATGGGCCTGAGTGCAGGTGTCTGAGATGGCCTACACTTGGCTGTGCTGGGAGAAGGTCTTTTGCTCCACCCCTTGGCATTTCTATCAATACCCTAGGGCAGAGACAGAACTTGTTGGAATAGGTTCCAGGCCCTCTCGAGGCTACCCTGCATTTTCTATCTGTTTATCTCCACACTCTAAATCCTTCTATCTAATATTTCCTACTACTCTCACTCAAGACAACTTTGGGGAACTGTGGGGTTGATGGGTAAATGTCCCACAACTATGCAATTTTGAATACAGAAATATGTATTATAAAGTATGCAAGGAAGGAAAGAAAGAAGGAAGGTGAAGCCAGGCATAGCAGTGCATGCCTATAGTTCTAGCACCTGAGAAATGGGGGCAGGAATGTAACACTAGAGAGTGAGGCACTGTCTCAAAACAACAACAACAAACCCTCAAAAACAAAAGAAATTAAAAAGGAAAACATTTCAGAAAAAAAATCCATGGACAGAAAAAACACAATTTCTAAAATTCTGGAAAACAGAATAAAAGGACTGCAAAAGCACTCAGTGAGAACCTCTCTCATTATTTTCTTGGGAACATGCTGTGGTAACCGAACATAAAACCAACAATGCCTGCCACACAACAGTCCTCGACACATTACAAAACTGAAAAGGATTATAATTTAAACTTCAATATTACTTTAAACTGTCTTTTCTAACATAGTTTTTGTTTGTTTGTTTGTTTTTTGTGTTTTCAAGACAGGGTTTCTCTGTATTGCTTTTTTGAAGCCTGTCCAGGAACTCAATCTATAGACCAGGCTGGCCCCGAACTCAGAGGGATCCACCTGCCTCTGCCTCTCAAGTGCTGGGATTAAAGGCGTGCGCCACCACCGCCCGGCTACAAACTTTAAGCTAGATGTTCAACTGAAATTTTGTACCACATTCCTAATTCCCATACCAACTGTGAACACAGTGAAAACTGAAGGCCTCAGCAACAAGTACCACAGCACTGTTTCTACAACAGCAGTGACGTAGGTATGAGGCTCACATAAGGGCCAGTGAAAAGAGTAAATTGTGAAAAGTCACCGACAAGTTCTAAAACTCAGCCAGGCTTGAAAACAACTGCTTTAGATTGCCTTAAAACTTTAGAATCTAGAAAACATGGGCAGTGTTCTCCAAGATAAAAGTGTAAGAAAGGACCTTCTCAGTAGGACCCCATTTGCCCACGAATTAAGGCCAACAATTGATAAGTGGGACTTCATAAAACTAAACAGCCTCTGAACAGCTAAAAAGACAATCAGCTGAAGAGGAAACCCACAGAATGGGAGGGAATCCTTGCCAGCTCTAATTCTGACAGAGGATTAATATACAGGATCCACAAAGAACTCAAAAAACAAAGAGTCAAGATAACAAACAACCCATTCACATATGGACCTGAGACCAAACAGAGTTCTCAAAAGAAGAAAAAAAAAAAGTAGCTGAAATATTTCAATAAATATTCATCAACCCTAGTAATTAGAGAATGTGATTTAAAACAACCTTGAGATTTCATCGTACCCCAATCAGAACAGAAAAGACCAATGGAATAACTGACAATAAATGCTGGAAGGGATATAGAGGAAAAAGAAACCCTCACTCACTGTGGGTGGGATTGCAAACTGCTGCAGCTACTATGGAAATTAGTGTGGAGCATCCTCAAAAAGCTACACTAAATCTCCACTGGGCTCAGATACCCCACTCCTTGGCATATGCCCAAAGGACTTGACAGATACTTGCCACCTCCTTGACAGACCTACCCATAGACACTTGCTCTGGTACATTCATTGCTGCTCTACTCACAACTGGGAAATGGAGCCATCCTCAATGTCTTCAACTGACAACTGGATAATGAAAATGTGGTCCATTCACACTGTAGAATACTATGTGGTCCATCCACACTACAGAACACTATGTGGTCCATCCACACTACAGAACACTATGTGGTCCATCCACACTGTAGAATACTATATGGTCCATCCACACTACAGAACACTATGTGGTCCATCCACACTACAGAACACTATGTGGTCCATCCACACTACAGAACACTATGTGGTCCATCTACACTACAGAACACTATGTGGTCCATCTACACTACAGAACACTATGTGGTCCATCCACACTACAAACACTATTTCCATCCACACTACAGAACACTATGTGGTCCATCCACACTACAGAACACTATGTGGTCCATCCACACTACAGAACACTATGTGGTCCATCTACACTACAGAACACTATGTGGTCCATCCACACTACAGAACACTATGTGGTCCATCCACACTACAGAACACTATGTGGTCCATCCACACTATAGAACACTATGTGGTCCATCCACACTACAGAACACTATGTGGTCCATCCACACTATAGAATAGTATATGGTACATCTACACTATAGAATACTATGCAGCTATAAAGAAAAGTGAAATCATGCAATTTGCAAGCAAATGGATGGAAATAGAAAAGATTATATTGAGTGAGTTAACCCAGTCATCGTAGAAAACAAATCCATGTTTTCTTTCATCGTGGCTCTTAACTTCAAATCTTCAGATCTGAGTGTATAATCTAGAGTAAACCAGAAACCAGGAAAGTAGCAAGGGACCATGGGAGAAGGAAAGGTGCAATAGAGAAGAGAGCAGCAGGGTAGTTAGAAGGGAAAATGGGAAAAAATGAGGCTGGGGAGGGTTGGGAGGTAGTAGGAAGGTCAATACAGCAGAGGGAAGGTAAGACATAATAAATAGTAAGGATGTCTAAAAAAGTCACAAGAAATCATTATTACCTATTTACCTAAAATAACACATATAATACATCTAAGTCTATGTGTATACATATGCATACATAGTCTAAATGAAATTTTCCCACCTGGGCTGACAATGGTCCCCCCAAAAGCCACAGACAATCTAGCAAAAAACCCAATGCCAGAAATGAGAAGCCCCCTTATGAGCTGTTGGTCAGGGGAGTCTATGAGACTCCCAAACACTGCAAGTTATTGCTGTTGTCTTGGTTGCCTCCCAGAGGCTGTTGTTGAAGACACCATGCACTTCATACACAAGACCCAGAAAATCCAAGCTGGATCTAACCTCCTCCCAAGGGATTAGTTTTCATGGTACCAGAAGGTTCCAAGCAAGCTTACTCCTTGTCCTACCCAGCTATGACACCTATGAAGAACCAGCATGGCATAATAACCATAGCAGCACTCATATTTTGGTGGTAAACAACAACTCTATAATTGGACTTAAGACTCACTCAACAAGAGAGAAATCATACCTGGTATTAGAAACTTAGACAACCTACCTATGGTCATGGAACTTGGAGGAGGAACTACAACAACCACTTGACAAACCCAGCATTAATTCCTGGTTGCATTCTAAATACTTATCTTTATACCTACAGATAACTGTAGCTCTCACCCCTCAACAACAAACAAACAAACAAAAATCTCTTTGCAACAGATGGAGACCATTACAGAAAAATGACACCTAATTAAAATGCAGAGAACAAGTGATCCTGTGGTGCCCAGCCCCAAGTGAGCCATCTACAGCACAAATGCTGCACCTAAGGCTCAGGAAACATTGCGGAAGAGGGGGCGGAAAGATGGTAAGAGCCAGAGGACCAGGACAGCTGCTGAAAGACTGAGTCTCCTACAAATGTTGGGAAAACTACACCCACAAAGTCTCAACCATATAGTTGCCAAAACAATTCCTGAAGGACCACAACATCAATAGAAAATGCTAACATTAACATGGAAGGGGGAATCTCATGGGGCTCCAACCCTAGACAAAGAACTACAGGAAACTAAGGAATGCTGAGAGTGGGAGAAACAGTCTTCCCCAGGAATAAGCCTTCCAAATGGTTATCTGATACCAAGTGGTCAGACCTGAAATCATCTACATACAAGCAACATTATACGAACAGAATATGCTGTATTTATATATTTAGGAATATACATGCAAATCAGCAGTTAAAGAAAAAAGTCTGAGACCATGAATTTAAAGGAGAAGGGTGCATGGGAGGACCTGGAGGGAGGAAAGGGAAAAAGGAAAATTATATAATATTTTAATTTCAAAATATTAAAAAAAAAAAACCTTAATATTGTAAACTGAAAGACGAAACTGGAACACTGAAGCAGCATTCAGTAACAGACATATCTAAAAACTTGGTAAACAATCTACCAGCCTATGACAGATTTCAAATGAAACTTGGTACACTATAAAACCGGTAATAAGACAGGAATTGGAGATCCCTTTCAAGAAGTTTTTGTTTTTTAAGAAGCATCCAAAACACCTCAGAAACAAAGGCGAGAGTAATACACCACAAAAGCAGGGGGAAAAAAATCTCATCATCAGAGAGCAAATTCTATAGCCTACTCTAGGACTGTTTTTAAAACACTAGATTTCACTTGTTAACAAAATAACACAAATTTGAAGACTTCACCATCATTTCTTGCTCAAAGCGCCTAAAAATCTGCTCTCGCTGCTGCTGCAGTTTGCCATTGAGCTGTTGCTGGGCCCTCTGCTCTTCTTTTTGAAGAAATCTCAGCTCTCGAAGTTCCTGACGCCTGACAAAGTAGAACAGGAAGAAGCAAATTATACTTTAGAGTAATATGCTCTGGGACAGTCTTTCTGTAGGCTATGAATATGTGTTGCTACTACTGGTTAATAAATAAAGCTGCTTTGGCCTATGGTAAGGCAGGATACGAGCCAGGTGGAATATCCAAGCAGAGAGACAGGGAGAAGAAGGGTGGAGTCAGGGCAGATGCCATCCAGCAGCCCAAGGAACAAGATGTCAGCAGACTGGTAATGTCATGGCACGTGGCAAAATATAGATTAATAGAAATGGGTTAATTTAAGATGTAATAGCTAGCTAGCAATAAGCCTGAACCATAGACCAAATAGTCTGTAATTAAAATATTAAGTCTCTGAGTGTTTATTTGAGACCGAGAGGCTGTGGGACACAGGAAAACTTCCATCTACAGTAATCCTTTTTTTTTTTCATTTTACATACCAATCACAGTTCCCCCTCCCTCCCCTCCTCCTGCTCCCCCACACTATACTCCTCATCCACTCCTCAGAGAGAGTAAGGCCTCCCATGGGAAGTCAATAAAGCCTGGCCTATCAAGTTGAGGCAGGACCAAGCCCCTCCCCTCTCAATCAAGGCTGAGCAAGGTATCCCACCTATTACTTTAAATAAAAGCTTTAACTGTAAGATTTTAAACTTTAAAAATAATTTTTCAAATAATCCAAAATTAACCAAGAATTTACTAGTTTCTCTATTCTACATAGTTTTTAGAAACAGAAAAGGGGTTTAAACTTATGCTGTATTATATATTGTTATATATACTCATTATATAGTGTTCCTCTACTCACCTGAGAAACCGCAATTCCTCGGTTTTGGAGTCACTATCTGTAACTATCTTTGACGTTGTTACACTCACTTCTACACCATCAACAATAAATTTGCGTGTTTTCTTCAATGTTTTCTTCTGTCTTCTTGTCTCCTGAGTTTGAGATTTCATTCAGGTTAGGTTTTGTATAAATACTGTATGTAGAAGATATTTTCTTCTTTAAAAATAAAAATGCCTCCTAAGTACACAAGACTTGAGAATTATGCTCTAACAGCTCCAAGTGCAGGGCGGTATTTGGGGGCTTGTTTCCCCCATGATGCTTATCATTGCAGTACCAATGGCTAGGAATAGAGAAACAAAGGTGGACATCTATAGGTGCCAGTGGCTAAGGATGATTCACACCTTAAAAATGCTTTCTAAAAGGAGACAATTCTTTCAGTTTCTCGTTCTTTAGGGTAGCAGTAACACTTGCTAAAACTGCATTCAGGTATGTGTAAGGAAAATTAAATAAGACCAAGAAACTACCCTGTCCTGTTTATCTACCCAAGTCTGCAAAATAATCTTTAAATAATCTTTATAGATTATTCTTTAAATAAAATTCTTTAAATAAATTCTTTAATAATCTTTAAAGATTATTACCAGAATCTCTTTCCAGTTCTTTTTGAAGGCCTTATGATCCCAAAAGAATTCACAGGGTTATTATTACACAGATTTAATAGTGTTTTAAGATAGCAATGAACTAGAAATTACTAAATTGACAAAGCAAACCGCAAACAAGGCCCCGGCACACTTACTTGTAAAGACATTGACCCGCTGTCTTTAGTTTTGCTTAAGAAGCTAGAGATGGACAAATTCAAGTCACTGCTGCTGTTCTCCACAGTAGACCCGGTCCCTGAGTCGGCGTCATTTTCCTTTTCGTTTTCAGGCTCCTGTGGCAGTATGGTTTCAGGTTTTGGTAAAGTCCCCATTTCTCCTTTACTCTCTGTGTTTTCAGAGTTAATATTGATCCTGGGTATTAGGACAGGACGAGGCTCGCTGGGCTGCGAGGCTGCAGGAGCTTGGGGCTCTGGTTTAACTGGCACTTCCTGTGCGGTCTCCTTCCTCTCCAACTCAGCTTCACTTCCTCGAGCCTGCTCCTCAGCACCACCAGTCACTGCACGTCTCTCTGTCTCCTCAATGCCATGGGCCTCACTGACGTGCTCCACCTCATCTGTTCCTGGCTCCTCAATGGTTGCCTGTGTGGTCTCTAAAGTGCTGATTAATGGTCCCTCGCCGTCACACACTGCGGACTGCTGACCTAGCTCTTCATTCTCAACTCTTCCTTGAACAGAAGGTTCTTCCTCAACACCACCAGCCTCAGGGCTCTCCATGGGCTTCTCTAACTTCCAGGTTCCTTCCACTACTTCCTTCCCATCAGCACTCTGTGCATCCTTGCTGCTGTGTTCGGGAGCCTTCTCAGCAGCATCTAGTGCCTCATGTGTTCCTACCTCACTGACTACAACTTGGAGAGTTTTGTCATCTTTTCCCAGTTTCTCTTGGGCATCTTCTTTTGTAAAACCAACTTCATTGTCAATTGCCTGAAAACCTGCCTCGGTTTCTCCAGTCTCTTGAGACACTGAGTCCATTGTTTGAATATGCACATCTTTCATTTCTTCAGGTTGGATAAGTTTATTCTCAAGTATCTCCTGGTTTTCTTTCTTCCTGTCTTCCTCTGGTTTCAGATGGTTAGTATCCATTTCTAAAGTTACTATATTCCCCTCGTTTCCCTTACTGACTGAATTAACAGCCACAGTTGGTTGGTCTTCTGTGTCAGCTCGATCTTCCAGCTTAGGTCTCTTCTGTCTCTCATTCTCATGGATTCCTACTGTTTGGTCATTGAGTTCAGCCATGGTTTCTAAGTTAGAATCATCTGTATGCTCATTAACACCCTTCACAGCCTTCAGAGGTTCGTCAGTGGTGGGCTTTTCATTAAGAACTTTGTTGCTAAATTTATCCCCAGAAGTACTGTTCTCTATTCTTTCTGATACAGATTCCAAAATACAAGCATTTTGAGAAAGTTTATCTTCTTCAGAGCTGGCAATACTGAGGTCAGAGGAGGCACGTTTATTTGCAGGTATCGGCTAAAAAAGATTTTATACATCATTAGTATTAAAACATGACCACAAGATGGTCATCCTAATATATACATCTATATATGAGTATATGTGAAATATTTAATAGCTATATTCTAGAAAACTTGAAGTTACAAAAATAACCTTAAAAAGTGACAGTCTGCAATAATAAACATGATGAAAATAGGTGACAAGAGAAACTTTGTAACCAACTTCACTTCTAAAACTGAAGGGTGTGTACTGTCCTCATTTGTTACCCTCAGACACACGTGTAAACATCTCAAAACCTCTCTCTAAAACGCCACAAAATGAAACATCCTGAGTGACACTGACCAGAGCATTCTCTGCTTCCTCATCATCCTCTTCCTCCTTGCCATCTTCAACCTCTTCTGTTACTTCAGCCTTTGCCTCAGCAATCAATTCTCGGACTGGTTTGTTGGAATCAACAGTAACAAAGGGATGCTGTTAATCATTAAAAAAAAAAAAGTATATTCAATGACAACTGAAATGCTTATAAATCCTTCTATATAAATAGATCCTTCTGTGTGAAAAATATGAATTATGGATATGAAAAATGTACACAACTTCAAACACTATACCTAGAAAGAAAAAGAGGGAGAAGAGAGTGAACAAAAGTAAAGACTGTCTGAACTGGATTTTATTTTGTACACTTTAGTTTTTATTTTTTAATAACACTATTACTTATTTAGTGTTTGCATGTGTGCATGTGGCGGTCAGACCTCAGAAGTCAGTTTTTTTTCTCTACTAGGTGGATCTCAGAGATCAACTCAGTTTGCCAGGCTTGGTTACAGGGACCTGTACTGAGCCAGCTTACAGCCCGTGTTTTGTTTCATTTGGTGATGTGAAGGAATTTGTCAAAAATGAAAACAACTTGTAACTGAGCAGAAGTTACATTTGGTTTTTCTGTATGTTTGAAAACTTCATAGATAATTTGTAAATTAAAATTTAAAGTACGTCCTAAGTTTAGGTATCACTTCTCTACAAGTAACTAAAAGAGGACAATTAGATGGCTCTGTGGGTAAAGGTGCTTCTGCCCAAGTAAGGCCTGAGTTCAGCCAGTACCCACAGAGTGGAAGGAGAGAACCAACTCCTGAAAGTCACCATCCCCTGACCACCATACACACACTGTAGCATGGAAAAGTAAGCACACCACACCCGATGTTTCTACATTAGTATCTACGATAAATCTCATCAATGTATTAATAAAGCTTTACAAAGCCCTTTATTAAAAGTATATATAAATCCCCGTTTTGCTTTTTTAACTGATCCTAACTTTGAGTAAAAGACATTTCACTCATCTTTGTGCTCTCAACTCTTCACAGTGTCTGTGATGGCTATTCTTGGTTGTCAACTTGACCACGGCTGAATTAACTAAAATCCAAGCTGCTGGGTATACTTGGGAGGAATTTTTCTCAACTGAATCATTTGAAATGGGAAGACCTACCCTAAATCCAGATCTTCTGAGGTGGGAAGACCCACCTTAATCTGGGCCATACGTTCTCCTGGCGGCCTTTATAAAGGACATGGAAGAAGGAAGCTTTTGCTCTTTGCCTGTTTCCCTCACTCTCACTGGCAAGTCCATTCCTTCACTAGCATTAGAGCCTTTGGAGGGATTCTAGCACATACTGAAGACCAGCTGAGGCATCCAGTCCCGTGGACTGAATGAACAACTACTTGATTCCTGGACTTTCCATCGGTAGACAGCCATTGCTAAACAGTCAGACTATAACCTGTAAGCCATTTAATGAAACCTGTTTGCATCTATAGAGATGAATTCTATCGATTCTATTTCTCTAGAGAACCCTGACTAACATAGTCTGTTATAGGCTAAGATCTTCAACTACAGGAGCAAGGAAATTCTGGGAAGTGTGCTGTAGGGACATAGAGATATACTTGTTGAACACAGCAAGGCAATTTCCCCCACACCCTCTCCTCAGATAAACAGGTCAGCCTAAAACAGTACCATACTGGCATTACACACACACATCCTTACAGCAACTGCCCTAAGGTTTGTTATTTTGTCTATCTATAATACTATTTGACAGATTTTTATTTCAAATGTAAGGAACAGACCCTGCTTTAAAGTAAAATCAAATTTATCTAACCACCTTACATAATTTGTGTGTGCGCATGCGTGTGTGTGTGTGTGTGTGTGTGTGTGTGGTGCTCACACATGTGCAGTGCACATGTACACGCAGAGGCGTTCTTTAGAGACAATGTTAAAACACTCTGACCTGGTGATGTCATGCTAGCCTCATCTTACCTGTAATAGCTGAGATGTAGTCCACCGTGCATCCACATTCTTTTCCAAGCATTTCTTTAGAAAGTCCTTAAAATTTGAAGACCTGCAGAATAAAATGTCAACAACAGCATTTTATTTTACTTTCTTGTTATTAAAAAAAAAAACAACTAGATTCCTTACTAAATTATGTTTAGTATAGATTAATATTGACTTAGTATAATGACAAGAGAACTGATAAGAATAAAATGTTATTAAATGTATTCTGTAAATACTAGACATACATGTAATAAGGCACACAGGTGATTGTAGGTGGAGTTTTCCTGTCCCAACTGCCTGTTCCCAAATGACCAACAGCAGCTTCCCAAATAACTGACTTAGAGACTTAATATAAAACTTAAATGCTCAGCCAATAGCTCAAGCTTGTTACTAACTAGCTCTTACAACTTAACTCATTTCTATTAACCTATGTGCTGCCCCAAGGCTCATGGATGGCTTTTATCGATATCCTATTTTATATGTCTGACTCGTTCAACATCTGGCTGGTAACTCCTCTGACTCCGCCCTTCCTCAACCCATCATTCTCAGTTTGGCTTTCCCACCTCAATTTATCCTGCTTAGCTACTGACCAGTTGGCTTGTTTATTAAACCAGTAATTGAAATATATATTCACACAGTGTACATAGAGAAGGATTATTCCACAGCAGGTAATCACTGAGAGGCAGCCATATCTTTACAAGTTATCAAAATGTTACAAAAACTGTTACTCTAAGTTCCACAAATACACATCAATATAGAGTACAGAAAATGTCTTGTCCACACAGACCCAGTTCATTCACACTGTCTAACACAGGGGAAATGATTTACAATGGTTTCCATGATCCTTAAGTCTTTCTCAGGTATTGGTACTTTATGTACAGATATGAACACCTGCATTCATATACCAAATGTGTTTCTAGTACCTACAGATGCCAGGGATCAGATCCCCTGAGACCTAAAGTACGTGAGTCATCATGTGGGTGCAGGTAACTGAACCCAGGTCCTCTATAAGGAGCAGAGGTGCCAGTGCTCTTAGTCACCGAGCCAATCTCTCAGGTCCTTAAGTCTTGGAAATAGACCCACCTCAGTTTCCTCATTCATAGTCTTTGTGCCATTTTCCCAAATTTAAACTTACCCTCAGCAAACTAAAAGAACAGAACATCAAGTTTTGGTTCTTTAAAAACTTTGTTTAAAAGAGCTTACCATTTTGATGGCTGTGCTAATGTTGGGGGCTCAGATTTTGCTATTTTTAGCAACACTCGCATTGGATTTAACTCATGGTGAGGTGGCTCTATCTCAGCCATTTCTATTAAAGTAATACCCAGGGACCAAACATCAGCTTTATAGTCATAAGGCCTGTCCTTTGATGTCTCACACATGACTACTTCAGGAGCCATCCTATGAACATAGACAGAAAAATAAAAAGTTGAGATGTTTAATTAACAGTTATTACAAACTATAGTCAGTATAATGACTATATGTGGACAAAATAATAACTGCATAAAAATGAATACCTACCAATATGGTGTGCCAATAAAAGAATCCCTCCTTTGAATTGTCCTGGTGTTTTTAGCTGATACTCCAAAATCCGCTTGAAATAAATAATCACACAATAACATTAATGACAGCTTTTAAGTATGGTAAATTGTATTTAATAGAATGGGAGAGGGGAGCATTTCAAGTATTTAAAGCCTACCTTATTAAAAGGTATACACAACAGAAAGAGAAATGGTTTCTCTGCCATTCTAATTTTTTTTTTTAATTTTTGTGTGTACCATGTAGTGCACACATGTGTTCATGGAGTTCAAAAGGGGGTGTGCATACATGCTCATGGAGTTCAGAGGTCAATGTCAGGTGTCTTCCTCTACCACTCTTAACCTTTTGAGACATTACTTCTTAGTGAACTTGAAGCTTACCACATTGGCAAGACTAGCTGGCTAGGGTGCACTAGGACTCCTCCTGTTTCCACAACCCAGCACTAGGGTTACAAGCATCCATCACGGCCCAGCTTTTACATGGGTTTTGGGATCCAAACCCAGGGCCCCATGTACACGGCAGGTGCTTCACCCACTGAGTCTCCCTCCAGCCTCTACCCCGTTATCTTAACCATCATCCTTCGGACACCTCTTACAAGAAACTACCAAATTTTCCATCACAAATACACTGACCACCATCTAGATACATCTTCAAATGATAGTAATAATGACAAATTCCTCAGAATTGAAAACAAAACAGTGTTCACTTTAAATTAAAACAGTATATACAATTCAAAATAAATGCCAAATGTTGTATGCTGCAATTAAATCAATGGAGATATTTTCCTACAGTGTGAAAAAAACAAAAATTACAGCAAAATAGCCTTTATGACAGTATTCTATCTCCTCAGTGTCCTCATAAAATTACACTACAAAAGCTGAGCATCATGGTGTACACCTGTAATCCCAATACATGGGAGGCTAAGGCAGGAAACTCAGGAGTTCTAAGCTACTCTAGGCTGTATAGTGAGATTAACTAAAAAATAAATAAATAAATAAAATCTTAATTACATTACAAAAAAAAAATGGGAAGCTTTATGGCTTCTGATTTACATTATAAAGAACATCGGCACTGTACTTTATCCGTGGGTAAGCCTACCATTTTAGCTTAGAACTCAGAACCAACTAATTTTCTTAAAAACTAAATAAAATATTTTCTTTTGCTTTTGTCCCAAATAAACAAATCTAAAACTAAAACTAAAAACTAAAGAGAATCTCTTCTTATAAATTTGGTTTTAATTTATAGTAATAAATGAAAAGAATTAACTGATTATAAAGTTATCAAAATAACAAATGAAAAAAAATAGTATAATTCATTTTGCAGCCTCAATCAAAGAAGAAATGTGGATTTCAAAAATAAGCTTGGGATGTTGGTCTTGGTAGAGTGCTTTCCTGGACATGTGAGGCCCTGACTCAGTACCCAGTAGTGGAAAAAAAGAACCACAACCAAAGCAGACGGCAGGCCTTGCACTCTGTCAATAGAACAATGCACAACCACTTGGTCTTATGCAGGCATCACACCTGAGACCCACCAAGCATTACCAAGCCTCTGCTTCATCCACTAACTGAAGGAAATACAGAAAGAAACTGAAATCTCATGACCACGTGATCAGCAAGTGCAAGTCCAGTGGCCAGATTCAATGTTCTGCCTTTCATTCCTACCTCCTCAAGGAGTCTTTTTAGGAACATTTTGCTAATCGTCCCACTCACTGGGAATTTTAATACTACATATACACTGTGTATCTGTTTGCATGCTGTGGACTTTGGAGAGGTCACAAATCATTATGATTTTTTTTTTTTTTTTTTTTTTGGCCTCCAAACAATCAAATACTGCTCTCTTGGTTGGACAATGTTACTTCAATGAGAATGCATGCTACCATGTTGGTGGCGCACGCCATTGTCAGGTGGATAAGGCTACCAAGTGAGCTAGACAGAGAAACGTAAAAAGAAAGGAATAGAGAAGAAACGTGTAATTTATAGAGATACCAAAGAAAAATCAAAATTTATATATGAGCAAGTTTAAATATTAGAGATAAATATAGGATAACTAAGCCATAAAGAAACACAAATGAGTGATGATAAATAAAGTCAACACAAAGTATGGGAAGGGAAGGGTGGGGAGTGAATCAGCTGGGCGTGTGAAAGGACTTGTAGAAGGTGCCTGGCCAAGTCCAACTTCTTCACTTAAGCACTGATTTCAAAGCTTGTGTCTAAAAACTTATGTGGCATTTCTTATGGATTTCCATATCTCTTTATGGTACAATAAGGATAAAATTCAGCATATTTCATTTTGATGTCCCATTACATGTTGTGATAATGTAAAATAGGATAGTGAGAATCACTGGAATCAACATGGCTTTTAAATAACTTTACTTTTTCAAAAAACATAAATTTAGACAGCACTGTTCAATTGTCTCTTTTTCAATTGTCTCTTTTTCAATTGTCTCTTTTAGAAACCCTTCTGAAAAGTTATCTTCTACTTATGTGTCTGTGTGTGAACTTAACTAACTTCAGTCTAAAATCTCCATCTAATTCTTTTTATGACATCCATCATTTATTCCTTTGTTATCAAAGACCAAATTAAATGCTAGTTGTTAAACTTGTTTTACTTTCAAACCTAAGGTTACTTGATGGTTTAATAGGTATGTCAGAAAATAGAGTGAGAAACTGGGGGGGTGGGGGGGGAGATTGGTGCAATGACGGAGCACTCGCTTACAAAGTACAAGGCTCTGGGTGGAACAAAAAAAATCTATTAGATATGTTTTAATAAAAATAAAATTGAGGGCTGGAGAGATGGCTCAGAGGTTAAGAGCACTGACTGCTCTTTCAGAGGTCCTGAGTTCAATTCCCAGCAACCACATGGTGGCTCACAACCATCTGTAATGAGATCTGGTGCCCTCTTCTGGCCTGCAGACATACATGCTGTATACATGATAAATAAATAAATCTAAAAATAATAATAATAATAAATAATAAAATAAAATAGAGCTTAGTATTATACTCAAATACAGAACATTTACAAGTGTTAAATCTATATTCAAAAATTTACAGGAAAAAAATTCTAACTAGTGTTTTGCAAGTTTCTGCTTCTGAAAATAAAAACACACCATCTTTTACTTCCTTTCTGTGTCATTAGGTGCATGAACTTAGGAATCCTAAGAACTGGGGAATGTTTAACCACTGAAGTGTTTACAAGAGCAGCTGGGAGTAATTCTCCCTGGTTTACATGTCTGGGTAGGCCAAACAGCATCAAGTCACTACATTCCAGAATAAATCTCTGAGCACAAATTCAAACATTTGAATAACTTACCCAATTTAATGTCTCCATCTAAGGTAAAAAGAATATTGCCAGCTTTCAGATCTCTGTGGATGATTTTATTGTCATGTAAGTAACTCAGCGCCTCTAAAGTCTGCTTGCAAACTACTTGGATTTGGGACTCAGTTAATGGTCTCTCAAGTTCTACAAGGAGAAAGTGAAAAAAATACATGTATATATTTCTATACAATGAAAACATAAAGCTAACTAAATATTTTCTGTACTACCCCTGTGATCTTGTCAAATATCATTTAATGTAAAAGAGCTAAGTTTCTACAAAGATTAATTTCTTGACATAGAATATTCAACATTACATTTCAGAATTATACTTGTCTAAAATATAATTAAGCTGATTTACTTAATGTACTAAACTCTAAAATTACATATATGTACACATATAGTTGAAGTCTTTCTGTTTGAGAACAATTTAAGAAGCAAAGATAAAGAACAGAAGTACTTACCAAGCATCACAGCATCTACGGCGCCCCCTGCACAAAATTCAATGAGGATCTGCACACAAACAAAACACATGTCTGTGATTACACCAACTTTCAGAAACTTAGCAAAGACAGATAAATGAAAAGCTACTGATTTAAACATGAAGGATTCTTTGTCATCAGTTACAAGTCTTGGGGATGGTCTTCTGAGCATGCACAGGAGAACATGCAATAGAAGTACACCCTATCTCCCCTTTTCCTTTTCTTCTGTTTTTATTTTTTGAGTCCAGCCCAAGCTAGACTTAAATCTGCAATACTCCTGCTTCTGCCTCCCAAAGGCTGATAACAGATAAATTTCACCATACTTAGACATGACCAATTTTATAAATAACAATTTTTAGTATCCTTTTCTAAAATTACCAAATATAGGTTATTTAATTATTATAATACTATCCATACATTTAAAAGATTTTATTACTGAAATATCTTATTACCTTCATCTTTCAAGTAACTATTGCAATGTTAAGTGACCAAATGCATTGTTTAACTTTCAATAAATAAATCCTGAAAAAAGGAAGACTTATTTTAATTTAAAGAGTCATTTTTTTAATTATGATAATGTTCATGTACCTCCGCAGGGATGTGTGCACATGAGTGCAAGTGCTCCTGAAGGCCAGAGAAGAGTGTCAGATCTCCAGGAGCTAGAGTTACAAGCAGCTGGGAATTACCTAGTGTGGTGCTGGGAATCAACTTGGGTCCTCTGCAAGAGCAGTACATGTTTTTAAGACTGAGCCATCTCTCCAGCCATTTTAATTTAAAAAAGAGGGATGAGGAGTGGAGAAGGCGGCAGGCAGGCACACAACACACAGATTCAAACTCAATTATCACTGTCATGTACCTGATCTTCTGTACTGGTACTAGCTATAATTCTCTAATGTGATTATTTTGTTTGTATCTATGTCTCCCATTAAATTGTACCTCATAGTAAACCAAATTTTTATTTTGCAATAGTGTCAAATAAAGGTCTATTTGTTAAAATGTCCAGGAGATTTTCTTGTAATACTTAAAAATATTAGGCTAGAGCCCTGAACAAGTATTTTAGAGACACCATACCAATAATAACTATATTTTTTTAAAATAATATTTTTAGCAAACAGTGTAATTTCGTACATCTTCCCTCTTGCTAAAAAATTTTTAGTTTTTTTTTTTTTTTTTTTTTTTTTTTTTTTTTTTGAGACAGGATCTCTCTACATAGCCCTGGCTGTCCTGGAACTCACTATGCAGACCAAGCTAGACTCAAACTCACTGAAATCTACCTGCCTCTGCCTCTTGAGTGCTTCAATTAAAGTGTACATCACCACACCAGGCTATACAATATTTTTATAAGTGCTTGCTGATTACAACTTATTTTCAAGTTCATTACATGATTTGAAAAATAATTCAAGAGCTAAATATTTTTTCATCCCCCAGAGAAACACAGGCTTCAAGAGTGAGCTGAGCCAACTAAGCCCCTAGCTGGCAGCAGATGGGTCTAATAGCCTTTTGATTTCAAGCCATACGGTCATTGTTCTAAGAAAAACATCTAAAACTCTATTTTATAAAAAGCTTTCTTGAGATTCTGGAGAGATGGCTCAACAGCGCACTCACTGGCTGCTCTTCTAGAGAACCCAGGTTTGATTCCCAGGACCCACACAGAAGTTCATAACCATCTGTAACTCCAGTCCCAGGAGTTCTGATGTCCTCTTCTTGCCTCCATAGGAACCAGAAATGCACATGGTGCACAGACATACATGCAGATAAAACACCAACATACATAAATCAATATTTTTTAATTTATAAAAAAGCTCCTGATAAAACTATATTAGCTCAAGTAAATATTAAAATATTATTGCTTTATCTATTTATACCTATTTTCTTAAAAATGAACAAAATGTATATAATTTAACCACTTCATCATGCAGTGAAGTTGAGACTAGTATAAAATTTTACATTTCTCATAGTTTATAGTATTGTATGATTTATAAAAACTTTGGGATAAAAATTATAAATAACATAGAAAAACAAAGAGGGGGGAAGGGAGGGAGGGAGGAAGGAAGGAGAGAAGAAAGGAAAGAAAGGAAAGGGAAGGAAGGAAGGAAGGTAGGGAGGTAGGTAGGGAGGGAGGGAGGGAGGGAGGGAGGGAGGGAAAGGAAGAGAAAAGAGAAACAATCCTTCAAAAATATTTAATACTTAAATTGAAACTACAAACACAAACGTATCTTGGAAATTTTAATACTTCTGGACAAGCTTTCCCACCTAGATCCAGTGTCAAACAATGGTAACACAATGGTAGAATCTGAAACTAAAACTGAACATTGAAACTGAGATCGTTACCTTGTTAATGACTCTCATTGGCAGGTCAACCCTCAATCAAGTAATGCAAGTAAGTAATAGAAGAGGTAGTACACAAAATGAGTGTTCACAACCTCTTTAGGACAATTAACTCCTTCCGGCTGCTCTGTAAAGGAATGGAAGTTACCTACCCAAAGATTGTTCTCATAATAGAAGGCATCTAGAAGCTTGACTATGTTCGGGTGATCACAAGATGCCAATATGTCAATCTCAACCATATAATCTTCAAGTTCTTCTTCAGATTTGGTGTCAATCACCTTTGCAGCAGCTAAAACATTGGTCTCTTTATTCTGGGCCTAAAAATGAAAGTATCAGAAATATCTGTCACACTTTAAATGCTTGCTTTTACATTTCAATTTTTTTCCTTTTTTAAGAAAATGTTTAGGTTCACAGCAACACTGAACAGCAGCACAAAGTTCCTTTGTGTCCCCCACAACCCATCTCCCAGTCTACACCTGCTCTGCTGAAGCCAATGAGCCTACATTAACATACCATTTTCACTTCTATGCACAGCTCACATTGGGGTTCAGTCTTGGTGCTTCACATTCTATGGGATCTAGCAATGCGTAATGAAATGTTGCCGCCATTTGATCATACCGGAAGGTTTTGTTGCCCTGAAAGTCCTCTGTGCTCCAGCTATTCACCTCTACCTCCCCTGACTGCTGACAACCACTCATCTTTTACTACCTCCTTGCTTTTACCTTTTCTAGAATGACATAAAGAATAATAGACTTTTCGGGTTGGCTTTTATCTAGTTTATACATATATATATTTAAAGCTCCTATAGGTCTTCTCATGGCTTGATAGCTTCTTTTTTTTTAGTGCTGGGATGTACCAGTTTGTTTACCCTTTCACCTAATTAATGACACGTGCTGCTTCCAAGTTTGGAAATTATGAATTACCATGTGGGTGAAGGTTTCAGTATGGATAGTTTTCAACTTATTGAGTAAATACCAAACAACATAGCTGCTGGAACATACAGTGGGCTTAGTTTTGTAGAAAACTGCCACACTGAATTCCAAAGTGGCTGTGTCATTTTGCATCCCTACTAACGATGAATGAGAATACTGCTCCATATCCCAATGGTGTCTGCGTAATCACTAACAGTCTTATGGGTATGTTTCAAATCATAATTCCCTACAGACATATATGGGACATCTTTTAAGTGCTTACTTGTTCTCTGTATATCCTCTTTGGTGAGGTTGCTGTTCATGTTTTTTTTTTTTTTTTAATTTCTAATTATTGAGTTTTAAGAGTTTTCAAACCTTTAGTTGATGTCTTCTGCAAATATTTTCTCCCAGCCTGTGGTTTCTCATTCTCTTACACACTGTTTTTAAAAGGTAACTTAAACATAAATATTAATTATGCAGGCTGGGTAAGGTAGTTCTCACCTGCAATTCTAGCACTTGGGAGGCAGAGATAGGAGAATCAACACTAGTTTGAGGCCAGTTCAGTCTACACAGTGTATTCCAAGCCAGCCACAGCTACAAAGCAAGATCCTGTCTCACACAAATAAATGAATCCCACTTGCCATGCAAAGGGCTAAGTGCTTTACAGGCCAGGAGGTCGGCGCTCACTGCCCTAGCGGCTCCACTGCCAGGGGCTCACATTCCGCTGCTGCCACTTCCAAGCTGTTTTGCTTACAGCAACTTTTTAAAAATTCCTGTTTTAGTTCCATCACCAGTAAAATTTACCTACACTTTGCAGGTTCGGGAGAACAAGATAATACATATTAACCATGCTTAAAATACATACAAGCATTTAATATATCTGACGCACATAGTAAGAATTCAAAAGTATTAGCTATAATTATTACTACTGTTATGTAATCCTTAGAACACCAGATATCTTATTACCCCCACTTCAAAGGAGAATATAAACAAACAGGCATGGTAGTTTAAATGAAAATGGCCCCCACAGGTTCACAGGGAGTGGCACCGTTAGGTGGTGAGGTTTGCTGAAGGAAGTGTGTCACTGGGGGTCAGCTTTAAGGTTTCAAATGCCCAAGCCAGGCCCAGTGCGGCTCTCTTCCGGATGCCTATGGATCCACATGTAGGACTCTCAGCTTTCTCTCCAGCACCATGTCTGCCTGCATGCCACCATGCTTCCCGCCATGACGATAATGGACTAAACCTCTGAACCTGTAAGCCAGCCCTAATTAAAAGTTTTCCTTATTAAGAGTTACCCTGGCCACGGTGTCCCCTCACGGCAATAGAAACCCTAACACAAGAGGTAACAAGCTTCCCCAGATCTTGCAGCTTAGTAAGAGGCAGAAGTAGAATTTAGATCCAGATGTTTCCAAGCCCATTTTTCACATTAATCATTATTATCTAAGAGTACTCCAAATATATCATTCTGATACAAGGGTTACTTTCAACAAAAGGCCTTGAAAAACACATGCAAAAAGACAATTCTCACAGCTCCCATTCCTGAAAACAAGAATTTTTACAAGTAAATTTTTTAAGTCAAGCAAGAAAGATGCCATTTCTCAGTACAGCAAAAGAAACATCTTCATTTTTTTCTTCTTTTTAAAAAAGATGTATCGTTTTTACTTGCATGCCTGTATGAGTTTATATGCACTACATGTGTGCAGGAAGCCAGAAGAGGACACTGGATTCTCTGGAGCTGAAGTTACATGTGGTTGTGAGCCATCATGCGGATGCTGGGAACTGAACCTGCATCTCCTAATAAGAGCAATAAACCCACCGGAGCGCTGGGAGTCTAATTAGTGAGAAAGAGGAGGGTTTATATGAGCGAGAATTGTTGAAACCAAGGTTGGATAAAGCACAGGGACAAATAACCAAATGAATGGAAACACATGAACTATGAACCAAAGGCTGAGGGGCCCCCAACTGGATCAGGCCCTCTGAATAGGTGAGAGAGTCGATTGGCTTGATCTGTTTGGGAGGCATCTAGGCAGTGGTACCAGGTCCTGGGCTCATTGCATGAGTTAGCTGTTTGAAACCTGGGACTTATGCAGGGACGCTTGGCTCAATCTGGGAGGAGGGGACTGGACCTGCATGGACTGAGTCTATCAGGTTGATCCCAGTCCTCGGGGGAGACCTTGATCTGGAGGAGGTGGGAATGGGGGGTGGGCTTGGGGGAAGGGGAGGGGGGCAGGAAGGGAGAGAACAAGGGAATCTGTGGCTATTATGTAGAACTGAATAGTATTGTAAAATAAATAAATAAATAAAAGAGCAATAAACCCTTTTAACCACTAAGCCATTTCTCTAGACCCAAAGAACATTCTTAACAGAAGCTATAGCCCAGAGAATCCAACAGATAGACCCTGTTCAAAAAAACACTTTTTTCTTTGTAATCTTCGTGCATCATTTGTCTAGCTTTCCACAACTGCCTTTGTTCAACCTAAGATCCAAACAAAGCATATCTATGTTATTATTTCTTTGGGTCCCATGTTCTGTAAAACTTCTGTGACCTTTGTATGCTTTTCTCCTAATAATCCATCTTAGATCAATTTGATTCTCAAGTCCAATCAGGACCCTGAAAGAAGAGTACAGGTTAAGTTCCAAATCCTTTTGGTTGTCTATATTTCCACCTATTTTTTTTCCTTGTCCCATTTTGCTGTTTTCCATTTTTTACCCCTGTGGCTGAATAATTTCTCACCTACAACATTTATAAATTAAAGGTTTTGACTAAGTAGTAGGACAAAATCTGGGTTTGTTGTTGTTGTTTGGTTGGTTGGTTTTGGTTTTCTGAGACAGGGTTTCTTTGTGTAGCTTTGGAGCCTGTCCTGGATCTCAATCTGTTAACTAGGCTGACCTTGAACTCACAGAGATCTGCCTGCCTCTGCCTCCCGAGTCCTGGGATTAAAGGAGCGTGCCACCACCACCCAGCTTACATTTTATTTATTTTGTTGTGTGTGAACACTGACCAAGGCACACTTTTTTTTAAATTAATAAATTTTCTACTCACCCTACATACCACCCACAGATCCCACCTCATCCCTCCCAAGCCACCCCCAATACCCACATACTCCAAATCAAGGTCTCCCATGGGGAGTCAGCAGAGCCCAGCACACCTAGCCAAGGTAGGTCCAAGCCCCTCCCCACCGCACCAAGGCTGCACAAGGTGGCACAGCCCAGGCACCGGGCTTCCAAAAGCCTGCCCATGCACTAGGAATGAATCCCAACCCCCCTGCCATGGTGTCCCCCAAAAAGTTCGAGCTAAACAGTTGTCGCCCATATCCAGAGGGCCTAGTCTGGTCCCATGGGGGTTCCACAGCAAGGCACACATTTGGAAGTCAGTCCTCTCCTGGCATGTAGGTCTCCGGAACTGAACTTGGGTCACCAGGTTTTGTGCAAAGTGTCTAATCTTGGGGTTCACCCACCCCCAAGATCACTTTTTTAAAGGTTAGGAATCAGACCTTAAAATACTAATTAGTTTGTTTTTATAAGATGTTTTAATATTATGTGTTATTTTAACAAAACTGCATTATTACCTTTAAAGCAACAGAGTGATGAGCTTTTAAAACTACTAAAAATCATTTCTTGGCCTCTCAGCTAAGACCAAGTGCAAACACTAGTACTAACAGATGTGTGTGAATAAACAGAGGTTCGAATCCTGCAAGTCGGCGTGGTGGCGAGTGCCTTTAAGCCCAACAGCACTTTGGAGGCAGAGGCAAGTACAGTTCTGTGAATTCAAGGCCAGCCTGACCTACACAGTTCCAGGACAGCCAGGAGAATATAGTGAGATGATATCTCAAAAACAAAAAAACAAAAAAATCCTACTTTTTACAATTTATCTTAAGAATCATCAGAACATAATTTCAAGCCAGGAGGTAGTGGCACAAGCCTTTAAGCCTTTAATCCCAGTACTCATGGAGGCAGAGGCAGGCAGATCTCTATGAGTTCAAGGGCAGCCTGGTCTACAAAGTGAGTTCCAGGACAGCCAGGGCTACACACAGAGAAACCCTCTCAAAAAACTGAAAACAAACAAACAAACAAACAAAAAACAACAACAACACAATTTCATACAATAAATATCCATACATAAAAATAGTATCAAAGCATTATTTACAATGATGCTAGAAAACTGATTAGCCTAACAAGAACTCCTTTAAATCACACAGTACAGTTCTAAAATGAAAACTCAGTCACTAAGATTGACCAATCAATTAACATTTCTTAAATGAAATGGTAGCCATAACACGTGACTGAGTGGGAAAAAAAAAACTGCCTAAGTATATAATGTTCCCACATGGAAGCTACGCACACCTGCAGACAGATCACAGACATACACACTGATGACTTCACAGTGAGGATGGAGGTTCCTGACTTTGGTATTCATTACAGTACTTGAATTCTCTTAAATAGACATGCATTCTTTCTACTAAAAACAAAATCAGTACACTGGAGATTTCTCAGGGAAGGTAAAAGAAAATAAAGAAGGCATCGGCTTCCACATGGGAATTTCCCAAGTAGATTATTGCTAAGTTGTATTTCCTTTTGGAAAAAACAGAACTACTACTAAGGTTTAGGGTTCAGAGAATATGTTTTAGATAAAAAGATTGCTACACAGGTCAGCATTACTACTCTGCCACTCTAGACAGATACCATAATCCATCAAACTTTAACCAATCTAGAATTCCTCTTAAGATGTATTATTATTGGAAAAAAAATAAAGCTGAGTATACTAGTGCATGCCTGTATTCCCAGCACTTGGGGAGCTGAGGCAGGAGGATTCTTCCAAGTTGGTGGCCAGCATGAGCTACATAGTGAGTGACAACCCAAACTACACCCTATCTCAAAAGTAAAAGCCAAATAAAAAAGATGTGCCATTATTTTCTGGACCAAAGAAGAAAATACTAATTAAAATTTTGCCAAGAATCCAGAAATTTCGTCCAAATTACTACTGTATATCTATTATCCCTATGAATATATGAAATTTTAAATTTGACTCCTCTGAATTACATTCACTGACCATTATCTGATGTTTGTATTTTCCCTATGCTACCATCCTCTGAACATTAAAAGCTTTAGTAATGAAGAATTTTGGTCAGTTGGCTGGCTGGCTGGGTGAGTGATTGGTTAGCTTTGTGATGGGATCTTGCTGCAGTATTCTAGACTAGCCTCAAACCAGGGTTCCTCCTGCCTCCTCCATCTTTGGTATGTTGACAACACCACACTGAGTGAGGTCCAGCATCTCTTAAACAAGTACTCCAAAATGCTCTCCAAGATCTGGAAGATAATGACTCCCACTTTGCAGGTGATAATGCTGATGCCCTCTTGAACTTTCCACATAAAAGTCTTAATTATGTAGGACTCACACTGCCTCTTCATAAGATCCTTAAAATAGTTTAGGGGCTGAGATACCAAGGAATTGTAATTGTATGACACTAAGGACACATGTAAATTTGTGATTCGGGAATGGCTACATGGTGACAAAGACCTAGCCCACAGCCATTATAAAACAGCATTGGCAAAAACACCTCCTACTTCACCAATTTCAGAGTTGTTTGGGAGGGAGGGAGGGAGGGAGGGAGGGAGGGAGGGAGGGGAGGGGAGAGGGGAGAGGGAGGGGAGGGGGAGGGGGAGGGGGGAGAGAAAGACAGAGAGAGAGAGAAACTGAAATGCTGTGGGATGTTCTATATGTCCTGTGGGAGCCCATTCTCGGGTTCCTAGTGGCTTGACCCAGCAGGTCCACATAGAGGATGATTAGGACCACGGGCCTGAGTGCAGGTGTCTGAGATGGTCTGCACTTGGCTGTGCTGGGAGATGGTCTGTATGGCAAATGTGTTGCTCTGATTGGTCAATAAATAAAACCTGATTGGCCCGTGGCTAGGCAGGAAGTATAGGCGGGACTAACAGAGAGGAGAAAAAAAAGAACAGGAAGGCAGAAGGAGACACTGCCAGCCGCCGCCATGACAAGCAAAATATAAAGACGCCCATAAGCCACGAGCCACGTGGCAAGGTATAGATTTATGAAAGTGGATTAATTTAAGCTATAAGAACAGTTAGCAAGAAGCCAGCCATGGCCATACAGTTTGTAAGCAATATAAGTCTCTGTGTTTACTTGGTTGGGTCTGAGCAGCTGTGGGACTGGAGGGTGATAGAGATTTGTCCTGACTGTGGGCAAGGCAGGAAAACTCCAGCTACACTGAGACTTACTACAACTGGTAAGACACAGCATTAAGTTTGTCCCCCTTAAAAAGGTACTACAGCTGAGTCAGAAATTAAAAATTACTTTCCTCTGGGGCAGACAAAAATCAACCAGGGAGAGATTAGCTCTTCTCCTACCATTTTACTGTAACACTGCAGGAAGAACAGACCTGAGCCAGCTTGTCCTGAGAGAGCACTGTAAAGTGTTAGCCCTAGTAAACAGAATGGAGAAAAGAAACTGACATTATTAGGTAATCCCTAAAATTCCTTACTGTAACAAATTCTTTTTTTTTTTTTTTTTTGGGTTTTCGAGACAGGGTTTCTCTGTGTAGATTTGCGCCTTTTCCTGGAACTCACTTGGTAGCCCAGGCTGGCCTCGAACTCACAGAGATCCGCCTGCCTCTGCCTCCCGAGTGCTGGGATTAAAGGCGTGCGCCACCACCGCCCGGCACAAATTCTTATACTCCATTGCCCTAGATATAATGATTGAACCAACAATGCTATCTTTCTGCTTCATGTAACAAATAAAAGTTACATTAGTGTATCTAAGAGCTAAAAGTGTAGTTCTGTGCACTGCATGCTTAGTACCTGAAAGGCCCTAGCTCCAATTCCTGGAGCAAAAAGAAAAAAAAAGAAAGAAAGGGGGGAAAGTGCTAGGCTTCTTATTTACTACCTTAAAATAATTTAATCACTCATTAGAATCTGGTTCCAGAGAGCTCTAAAACACCCAAGCCGAAATAAGCACTAATAAATACCATGACTCTAAAAAGTCATCTACACAATAACCAAAAGCATGAAAACTGATAATTTGAAGTTTTAAGGTATTTTTAGTTAGTTTTGTCTTGTCTTGTTTAATAAAGAGCTTGGGATTGAACCGACAGCCTCGCAAAAGCTAAACACATGTTCTATCTGCCCAACATAAAGATTTCATGAGATAACTAAGCAAATGTTAATAAAAAGTAAGTTAACAAGTAATAAAAATTAATTTAAAATGTGACTTCCTTTGATAAAAGGTTTCAAGGATCAACCATGGACATTCAAACTTGTATTTTTATTTTTGTAACGTATCAATATAGCATGGCTATTTTACATAAACAAATAGAGGATCATGGGAAAGCATAACTTACCCGAGTTCTCTACTGATTTTATGTTCTAAATGAAGGAGGGTAAAAACTAAACTCTCCTACACTATTGTTTTAACAGTTACTACACTTCCTGGATGGTGAGAAAATTTTCTTAAATCCTATTTTCTTTCTACAGTTCTACATTTCTGAGACTACATAATATTTTTATAACAAGCAGATTTTAATAATCTCAGCTAGAAATTAAAAGACCTAAGAAAGGAGAAAAGAAATTATAAAGATCTACAACAAAAATCAAGTTGATTCCAGTCCCACAAAGGTAGCAATCAAAAAGGTTAAACCCCATACAGGATAAAAATGAATGAAATCGTAAAACAGTAAGATTAGAAAGAGAAAGACGGGGGCTGGAGAGATGGCTCAGAGGTTAAGAGCACTGCTTGTTCTTCCAAAGGTCCTGAGCTCAATTCCCAGCAACCACATGGTGGCTCACAACCATCTGTAATGAAATCTGGTGCCCTCTTCTGGTATGCAGGGATATGTGCAGACAGAATACTGTATACATAATAAATAAATAAATCTTGAAAGAAAGAAAGAAAGAGAGAGAGAGAGAGAGAGAGAGAGAGAGAGAGAGAGAAAGAAAGAAAGAAAGAAAGAAAGAAAGAAAGAAAGAAAGAAAGAAAGAAAGAAAGAAAGAAAGAAAGAAAGAAAGAAAGAAAGGAAGGAAAGAGAAAGACACACTCGGTCTCTTCACTAATCCTAATACTGGTCCTGTTAATTTGGCTGCTTCTGGTTCTGGGGGTTGAAAGGCAAAGGTTTCATTCTACCACCCAAACAAGGAGTAAGACCCCAACTGTCCAGAGCATAAGGACAATTAAAATGTCTACCGATTCTCAGATTACATCACTGTCCCACTTACTTCACAGACTGCTGACTCTGAATGACCTGAACATGCTAAAAGCAACACTGAGAGCTATAAAGTGGAAAACTGAGACTACATAGAGTTTCAAGATATATATTTAACAAAACAAACGTAAACTACCTTCTAGAATTAATTCAAGAAATGTAAATGCTTTTAGATTTTAAGGATCTTCGTTGCATTTACAATTGCATCGCAAATAATAAAACATTTTAATAAAGAAGACAGAAAGTGAAAACAACCAAACAGTACTGAAAAGAAATGAAGACATTAAAAAAAAAGGAAACACATTGTATGTTCATGGATTAGACAGAATTGTTAAAATGTTAATATTGCCCATAGCAATCTATACATTCAATGTAAATTCTAACAAAACCTCAAGGTTTTTTCAGAAATAAAAAGGCCATCCTAAAATATAAAATTTCAAATAACTCTAAATAGCTAAAATCTTTAAAAAGAACAAACTTCAAGAATTCATAATTCTTTATTTCAAAATTTACTACAAAACTGTAGTAATCAAAATAGTGTAGCAGGGCATAAAGACAGATACTGATCAATGGCGTGTGTGGTCATGATCTTCAACAAGGATGTCAACAGGACAGACAACTGTTTCTATAAATCATGCTAGGAAAATTAGTATCCATGTGCAAAAGAATTGTTGGTACCTTATCCAGTATCACATACAAAAATTAATTCAAAACATAAAAATATAAGGCCTAAAACTATAAGAATACACTAAGGAGCCAAAGAGATAGCTCAACATGTAAAGACGCCTGCTACCAAGACTACCTGGGTCTGACCCCTGGACCTACCTAGGAGAAAGAGACTCCATTCCTACAAGCAGTCCTGAGCCCACATGTGCCACAGCACGTATGTCCACACATGCACATGCATACAAAATAAATAAAATGTAATTGTTCTTAAGAATACATGAGGCAAAATGCTTAATATCTGAAGATCATTCCTTGGCTGTGACATTGACTGCCCAGTAGTTAAGAACACATACTGCTAACTAAAATCTTTTCAAACAAAAATATAATTCAAAATGAGCAAATGAGGAACTAGGAAATGGTTCAGTCAGTATAGTGTTTGCCATGCAAGGACGAGGACCTGTATTCAGATCCCCAGCACCCATATAATCTGTAACTGCAGACCTGTAACTACAGTGCTGGAGAGGTAGAGACAGGAGGGTCCCATACACAATAAGATCCATGCCAGACCGAGCTATGTAGCAAGATCCTGTCTCAAAATCCACCCCACACCACCCCCGCAAAAAAAAAAAAAAAAAAAAAAAAAAAAAAAAAAAAAAAAAAAAACCACCTCTGGGTCCAATACTGAAAGGGGGTGGTGGTAACTATTATATATATTTTTTACCACAAAGAAAAAAAGCTGAGCATGATGGTTCATAACAATGACAGCACTGGAGAGGCTAAAACACAAAGACCTCAATTTCAAAATCAGTGTGGGCTACTTCACAAGAACCTGTCTCGGAAAAAAAATCTTGAAAATGAAATAATGTATACAACCTTTCTAAAGTATTTTCATAGTAAGCATTAATAATCACTTTATCCTAAAACTTTTCTCTTTCTAGGAGTTTATCAGAAAGAAAGAATGTGAAAGAAATGTACCTCGTGCAAACAGATATGTGATACATGATTAACGCAATGTGAAAAAAGGAGAGGCTGGTCTGTGATAACATGTGGATCTCCACAGAAAAAAGTAAAGCTGAATCCCCACCTCACACTAGAAACAAAAATCAATACACTTAATCATACACCTAATGGAGAAGACAGCACTACCAACTTGAAGAAAATAACAAAAGAACATCTTCACTGCATTAGGTTGGCAGGAATTTCTCCATACAGAAGCATTCAGTGTGTAGAAGAAAAGTTAACAGATTGAACGTTAAAAATGTAAATATCTATTTTAAAAAAGACATGATACAGAGAATAGACAAACCACAGAGGCAAAGAAAATGTGTGGACCATATATAACAAAGGACCAGTATCCGATGACTCCCATAAACCTATGAGAAATAGAAAGAACTCAGAAGACCTTACAAGCACTTCCGAGAAGAATGGAAACAGCCAATCAACATAAGAAAAGGAGTTGGTCTCACTGATAAGGAAAAATTACTTCACAGCCGTCAAGTCACAGACTAGAAAACAGGGCTAATAAATCTAAAGGGTCTTTGAAGACAACTTAAAGATACAAAATTAGATACTGTCTATTACTTTTTGGCTATTCTTATGAAATTTTGGCAGGATATTCTGAAATAAATTAGTATTATTAGTCAATGAATACTCATAAACTATAGTCAGACCTTTAAAATTTTAAATCACTTTATAAATCTCACACTATACAAAACATCAACAGGAAATTTACAAGTAAAATTAAAATAAGCTATATTGGTTTCTAGTAATTTCTTTAAAATTGTAAAAATGACAACATACAAAGAGAAATGAAATGTATTGTCCACATTTTTCAAGCCATAAAATGAGAGAGAGAGAAAAAGAGAGACAGAGAGACAGAGAGAGAGAGAGAGACAGAGAGAGAGACAGAGACAGAGAGAGAGAGAAAGAGAGAGAGAGAGAGAGAGAAGGAGTTAGGGAGAAAGGGAAGGCCAGAGGAAGAGAAGATGGAAGGATGAGAAGAGAGGGAAGACAGATTCAAATATTTTTCTACAAAAAAAGCATTCTTACTAATATTCCCCCACTAATTTATAGGAAGACATGCCATGGGATATCTGTAAACTGTGTGAGGATGTATTGCTGTGACTGGTGTAATAAGAAGCTGAATGGCCAATAGCTAGACAGGAGAGATAGGCAGGACTTCCAGGCAGAGAGAGTCAGAGGAGATAACTGAGGCACGCAGGAGGAATGAGATGGACATATAGGATGGAAGATGTAAAAGCCATGTGGTAGAACACAGATTAATAAAAATATGGGTTAATTTGTAACCAGAGGCTTTTCTCTGTCCCTCCCCGCCCGGCAGCTGTTTCCAAATAATCACTCAGAGGCGTATATTAATTATAAATGCTTGGCAGATGGCTCAGGCTTATTACTAGCTAGCTCTTACATTTAAATTAACCCATTTCTATTAATCTAGGCATCACCACATGGCTCGTGGCTTACCAATTCTGAGATCTTGTTCCTTTGGGCAACTGGATCGAATCTGCCCGACTCCGCCCTCCTTCTCCCTCTAGCTCCCTCCATACGGCTTTCCCGCCTAGCCTTATTCTGCCTGGTTATAGACCAAATCAGCTTTATTTATCAACCAATGAAAGCAACACATATTCACAGCATACAGAAAGACCATCCCACAGCATCAAGTTATAAGAGCTAGTGGAACAAGCCTAAGCTAAGGCTGAACTTTCATAATTAATAAGTCTTCATGTCATTATTTGCAGGCTAGTGAAGATAAAGCACATTACAAAGACGTGTGACCCAATACAAGTATAAACTGGCAAAGCTGACTATCTTATAGATTAAAAGAAAAAAGGCCAATATGTTTTACGCCCTGTATGTGCATTGAGTAATTAATTATATCCATATAGAAAAGCAGAAAGCTAACAAGAAAATGGAGGGGTAGAAAGCAAGTTGTCCTGCTTCTGACATTTTTCTTTTCATAATCTTAAGATGAATTATTAACTTAAAATCTTCTAAAATAGAGCTTTAGGAAAGAAAATAAATTCAGCAGAGTTCAGATTAGTATCAATCATTAAAAATCTGTTTTGAAGCTAGGGGGTGGTAGCCCACACCTTTAATCCCAGCACTCAGGAGGCAGAGACAAGCAGCTCTGAGTTTAAGGCCAGCCTGGTACAGAGTGAGTTCCAAGACAGCCATAGCTACACAGAAACACCTGGGGGGGGGGGCAGTTCTGAAATTTAAAAAAAAAAAAAAACTTGCCACTCCCACTCTCATTTTAGAATATAACAGCACCAATTCTTATAATGAAGATGCAACATTATATAGTAACAGCAGCATCTTACATCTTACATCCATGGACCTTGGCAAAAAGAAATTATTTCTCTTACTGACTTGTGAAAAGAGCTGGGTAAGGGATTGTGTGTGTGTGTGTGTGTGTGTGTGAGAGAGAGAGAGAGAGAGAGAGAGACAGAGAGAGACAGAGACAGAAGACAGAGAGACAGACAGAGAGAGACACACACATTTAAGTATATACATGAATACATGTGTCTGTGGGTGGAGACACGCAGACAATCTCACTGCTGTCCCTCAGGCACTGGTGAACTTGTTTTTTGAGACAGGGTCTCTCACTGGCCTGGATTCACCAATTAGCTAGGACAGCTGGCCAAGGATCTGTCCATCTGCTCCTTTCCAGCACTGGGATCACAAGTGTGCCCAGCTGTGACACGGGTTCTCAGAGACTGTACTCCGGCCCTCACCAGCACTTTACTGTGTGAATTATCACCCCAGCGTAAGGACACAGGACTCCCTGGGAAAACCTGAACATAGCCTCCAAACTTCATATGCTGGAAACTTCATCCCCAAATTTATACATTTATGGTAACTGGAGGTGGGACTTTAGGGAGACAACAGGATCATGAAGGCTCTGCCACAGCTAAGCTTCAGATCATTTTGTCAAGTCCAAGAAGTTCCCTTGCACACACTTTGCAGTCAATACCTGCTTCCATAACCAGAGTACATTGATGGGTTAATGAATTACTGGAGAAATAGTTGGGCTATTAGGCAAATCTTGACATATTTACTGTCTCCATGTGATGGTTCTTGCCATAAAAGAAGGCCTTCACCAGATGTTGAGCAGATGTGCCAAGCTCTTGGATGATCCTAACTCCAAGATCACAAGCCAAATAAGCTTCCACTCTTTATACTCCTCAGTCCATGATGTTCAGTTATATAATCAAAAAATTTACTAAAATACTTCAATGTCCTCCTGGTGGGCATAACTACTTAAAAGCCAGAAAATCCATTCCCAGGTACACATCCAACACAAATGAAGGTATGCACCAAAAAAAAAAAAAAAAAAAAAAAAATTCAAGAATACTGATGATGCCAGGATAGAGGGCATAAACCTGCACTCTCAACACTCGAGAATCAAAGGCAGGAAGACCACAAAATCAAGGGCAACCTGGCTTAAAAGTTCTATACTTGGGCTGGAGAGATGGCTCAGAGGTTAAGAGCACTGACTGCTCATCCAGAGGTCCTGAGTTCAATTCCCAGCAACGACATGGAGGCTCACAACCATCTGTAATGAGATCTGGTGCTCTCTTCTGTATACATAATAAATAATCTTTAAAAAAAAAAGTTCTATACTAGTCTGGACTATATCTGGGGAGATAGTTCAGTGGTTAAAAAGCTTACTAGGAGCATAGAGATATGAGTTCAAATCCCCAAAACACCATGTGAATTCCATGCAGGCATGTGACCTACCTGTAATTCCAGCTCTAGGAAAGGGTGGACAAGACCCTTGGAGCAAGCTGGCTAGCCAGACGAACTCAACCAGCAAGCTCTGAGTTCAACTGAGAAATCTGACTTTGCCTCAATGAATAAGATAGAGTGCAATCAAGCCTTGAGTTTCCGCACACTTGTACACTCACACCCCAACACAGAAGTGCCCACACACAGGCATAATTGCATACATACACACACAAACACATATACATGAGAAAAAACATATATACATGGATTAATCTTACTATTAATACACAAAAAGTAAAGGCAATCTAAATGACTACCAACAAAAGAATAAATTGTAAACTGTAGCATTTCAAAAATTTTAATACTATAGAAAAAAATCAAATGACTACATGAGACATCAATGAGCCTCATTATACCAAAAATATAAACGTACAGAAAAGAATACATTTATATCAAGCCCAAAACATAGCAACAAGAATTGTAAGAGTACATATAAGGTAGAGCAGTTTTCTCTAGAAAATCAGAGGGAAAGAAAGAGCGTGTGTGTCAGGGCTTGTTTACTAAGTGTAACTTACAGGTTTCTAACCAGTCAGATGTCTCAGCAGGTAGAGGCACGGGAGGGCAGGCCTGACAACCAGAGTTTGATCCCAGGGAGGATCAACGCCTGAGAGTTGACATCTGACCTCCACACCGTCCTGTGGCATGAGGACCTGCACACACACACACACACACACACACCACACACACACACACCACCACCACCACCACCACCACCACCACCACCACCACCCACCCACCCCCACACACACAGACAAATTAATCAGAAAATTGATTAAAACAAAATGTACACAAGTTTTGGTGATGGTAAACAACCAGCTGCTAAAGTGGAAGGGGAAAGGAAGATGGAGGACAAGAACATGCAAAAGAGGAAGGTTAGCAGAAAGGGTCGGCCAAACCTAAGCATGTATGAAATGCCATAGGGAAACCTGCTACTTTGTAAGCTAACTGAAAAACAAAATTAAAAATAATAATAACCTCTAGAAAGCCTATGACAATAATCCCAGAACTTGGAAGAGAGGTGGGAAGATGTACTTCAAAGCCATACTGTGCTATGGCCCCCATCTTAAACAACAACCCAGGAGCTGTAGGTCTACACAAATGGCAGCCCCAGATAGTAAATACTAAAGAGACCACAGGAATAAACTAGGGGCCAACAGTTAGAACTCATGTTCTGGACTTTGTTCTAGGTATCTGTTAGACATCAACTCAACTATAAATTACTGCCAGCCACATAAATTAAAGCCTATAATCCCAGCACTCAGAGGCTAAGGAGCCTAGACTACATCACCAGTTCAGGACCAATCAGGACTATATAGCAAGACCTGTTTTAAAAAAAAGGTTAAGACATAGCTAATGGACAGCTTGATGTGTGGATCTAAATTTCAAAAACCATCTTTGAGCAGACTTAATTGCCTTAAGTGGTAATTAAAACATGGGAGAAAATAGGCTCTCATAAGCAAAGAGGAGAAGGGAACCAGGAGTGGTAGCACTTCTCAGGAGGCAGAAGCAGAAGGGTTCCTGTAAATTCAAAGCCACCCTCATCAACACAGGGAGTTCCAGGCTACCCAGAGCTACTGAGAGAAAGGAGCTGGAGCTGGAGTTTTCCTGCCTGGCCCACAGTCAGGACAAATCTCTGTCACCCGCCAGTCCCACAGCTATTCAGACCCAACCAAGTAAACACAGAGACTTATACTGCTTACAAACTGTATGGCCGTGGTAGGCCTCTTGCTAACTGTTCTTATATCTTAAATTAATCCATTTCCATAAATCTATACCTTGCCACGTGGCTTGTGGCTTACTGGCATCTTCATATGCTGCTTGTCATGGGGAGGGGGGCAGTGACTCCTTCTGCCTTCCTGTTATACTTCCTGCCTGGCCACTGGCCAATCAGGTTTTATTTATTGACCAATCAGAGCAATTTGACATACAGACCATCCCACAGAAGGAGGTGAGAGGAGGTGGGAGGAAAGAAAAAGAAAATGATACACCCAAATTCTCAGGAACTCAACACTTAAATATCCTTTAGCAAAAGAGCTAGCAAAGGAGCCTGGAAAGTAGACACAGAAGAAGCAGGAAAATCAAAGCCAACAGAAGGCTTTAGAATGGTCAAGTGTACCAAGAGCTCCTGAGAAGTCAAGTAGGATATTAAGTACCCACTAAATTTGGAGACAAAGAATCTCAAAATCATGACAAGAGCTACTGGGGGCAGGGGCAGAAACTGTCTAATAAATAATATAAGAAAATGCCATAGAAGTGAAGGACATGAGCCTCTGCACTAAGAGGACTAAGGAGAGCAGAACAGGGTGGAAGTAGAGGGTGTACACCTGCGTCACATTATCATAAAACAGTATGAAAAGAAAGGCAATCCTAAAGGCTATGAAAACAAAAGGATCACACACAATCAGGAAACAAACTGGCATCAGATTTTCAACATCAGCACCTGAAGCCAAAGGACAATGGAACTAAGTCAGAAAAATTCTCATTCTTAAAAATTCTAGGAAACGCTGTTTTGAAGTAGAATTCTACACACCATTTTCAGCACTATAAACAGAAGATACTCCAACAGGCAAAGTCTAAAAACATACCCTCCATGGATCCTTTCTCAAAAGGCCTAAAGGTTTCACACAAAATCAAGGAAGAAATCCTAAGAGCAAGGACACTTTTGAAGTAGTTTGTGCTCCCCAGACTTTTAGGAAAAAAAAAACAAAAACCAAGAACCCATTACTGAGGAAAGGCATAAACAGAGAGAAAATATATACATAGGAAAATAGGTCAACTTTCTCAACACTGATTCATAAATTCAAAAATTAAAAAATACATGCTGCAAGAATAGATCGGAGCAGACATGGATCTCTGTGAGTTCGAGCACCTGTAAAGTATCAAAAAACTACAAGAAAACTTCTCGAAAATAAAAAAAATAAAAATAAAAAAAAAATAATACAATGGTTTGTGGTTGTTTTTCTGAATTTCAATCAAGGTATTTCTAAAATATACATGCAAATGTTAAGGACCAGGAATACCCTAGATTGTTGAAAAAGCAGGAGGCAGTCTTACTGTCGGGTGACTTACTTTAATGCTTTTCTAACTAAGATAGTGGAATAGTGAGCTAGGAATAGACCAATAAAGTAAAAACTGCCAAAAAGCACAAGTTATGTAGTAGATAAAACAGTTCAGAGCAGAAAGATGGCCCTCCTTAAGAGAAAGAACCTGAATGGTTCTGGAACTTTAAGTATTCGTGGTGGGAGGAAGGGAACACAATACACGGACTGGATTCCGACCTCACATCACACACAAAAATTTAGTCTATGCAAACTGTGGACTTGCTAAAGGAAAAATTCTAAAGCTTTTGGAAGATAAAGTAGAATCTTCATGATACTGGTTTAGAAAGAATGCCTTAAAAATAAATAACATTAAAAGAAAAGAAAAAACTGGAAAATTGTACTATACTGACATGAAGTCTCTCAGTCAAGACATTATAATGAAAATAAAAAGGTAAGTCACAAAATGAGAAAATATTTACGATACCATAACCAGGAAATGGCTAAAATAAAAAAATAAAGATAAGTACACGTTTATAATATACACAAATATACTACAAATACATATACTACATATAGACAGAAAATGACATTAATAAGAAAATGAACAAGAGAATGGAACACAAATAAACTACAATAAAAATATAAAAAAGCATTTACTAATAATCAGATAGTCAAAAATTCTAACAATACTAAATGGGGACAAGAATGAAGAGCAAAGACATCTTTATACACTCTAGTATGAATATAAAATAGCTTAATTAGTTTGCCATCATCCAGTAAAATTAAAGTCATAATGCTCTAGAAACACAGCCATGCTACTCCTGAGTTAAGTCTTGGTGAACTATCCCAGCATTTTATGTCAGAGTCGAAACTAGGAACAACCCATGTGCTCACTAACAGTAAAATGGCAAATGACTGAGATACAACCTGTTGTGGGATATGTGTACACTGTGTGAATATGTGTTGCTGTGATTGGTGTAATAAAAAGCTGAATGACCAACAGCTAGGGGAGATAGGTGGGACTTCCTGGCAGAAAGAGGACGGGGAGACACCACTGAGAGGCAAAATGTGGAGGACATACAGAATGGGAGAGAAGTAAAGTCATGTGGTAGAACGTAGATTAATAAAAATATGGATTAATTTAGGAGCTAGTAGGCAAGTTTTCATAATTAATAATAAGTCTCCATGTCATTATTTGGGAGCTGGCTAGTGGGACAGAAAAAGACTCACTACAATTCTGTAATAGTATGCTATAGAGCGATGAAAATCAACTAACCACAGCAATAAGTGATAACAAAGATCACATAACTAACAATATTATTCTGAAAAGGAAGATAGAGTACACTTGATATGATTCTGTTTTTATAATGTTCAAACACATGAAACTAAACTATGTTTAGAGATGCAAAACTAAAAGCTCCACTACACAGCAAACAAAGGAGTAATTTAAGGAGAGTCTGAGGTGCAACAGAATGTCTTGACCCTGCTGCTGTCAATGTAAACCCTTTATTATCTGCTAAATACACATACATGTTTCAGTATTTCTTCAATACAAGAATTACATATTTCACTGCTTTCTAAAAGACATAGCCCTGGGGTGCAGGAGGGGGAGGACAGGGGAATCTATGGCTGATATGTAAAATTAAATTAAATTATAAAATTTTAAAAAATGTAAATATAAATAAATAAAATAAAATAAAAGACATAGTCCTGTCATCTGCCACACAGACACAGCCAGGACTCAGTTTCAACTGCTTTAACAGGTAAAACAGTTTTCCAGACATGCCACTCAATGTGTATTTTTATGTCACTATTTTTTTTGTTTCTGATAAGATAATGCAAAGGATATTACGTATCTTCATGCACATCCAACCATACTACATTAAAAGGAAAAATAACTTACACAGTGATGATTTTACAAGCACCCAGGTGACTATGTGAGAACTGTACAGATGTGGACTGTGTGGAAGGATTGCAGCTCTCTGATGCGAAGCCCATTTCAATAAACTAAGTACATAACACGATTTCCTAGTTACAACTTAGTATCTCTTTGTTTGTTTGTTTGGTTGGTTGGTTGGTTGGTTGGTTGGTTTTTCAAGACAGGGTTTCTCTGTGTAGTTTTGCGCCTTTCCTGGAACTCACTTGGTAGCCCAGGCTGGCCTCGAACTCACAGAGATCCACCTGGCTCTGCCTCCTGAGTGCTGGGATTAAAGGCGTGCGCCACCACCGCCCGGCTAACTTAACATCTTAATAGTCCTCAATTTCCATAAGCACATGGTAGCTGGAGTCAAGTTTTAAAATAGTTGTCTACTGCACACTACCACAAATATTAAGTAAGGTACGATGATAGCATTCACCCCTCAAAAAGGACTTTAGTTTCCCTCACATAAATTTACAACTTCCAGAGAATCCAGAAACATACACAACTTTTAGAAAATGAAAAATAAGACCAAAAAGTCAGATAACCTTAAATTTAAATTTTTGTTTAAAAAAAAAAACAAAAAAACAAAAAAAAACGCATGCCTGATTCCTCAAAAGTAAATGCAAAGAACTTGTGTTCTTCAGTATTATTGTAAAACATAATCTTTAAGCCCACAGGAATTATGCTTAAGCGGTTTGTAATGTTGAGCTACATGAAGTCTCAAATTTTGCAGGAAATTTCAACTAACGTTGCAATAGGATTATACATGACCCCCTGCAGAGAAAAATGGCACAATCTACCTATGCCATAGAAATAGTTTGTTATCTTCTAGGTCCCTTTTCCTCTCCCATACCACACTGTGCTTCTATGACCTCTATAGATAAAGACAGTAATTTCTATCATTTACTGAACCCCTTCTGGGTGCCTTATACTTTCTATATATTTATACTACAAGTACTGAGAAGTAGGCCTTTCAATAATGGAAGTCAGTCACTGAATACATAGGTAACTTGCCAAGGCCATAGACTGCTATATGGGAGAGCAAGAAATATTCTGGTATAGGAGGAGCCCATGCTCTTAATCCTATGCTGTTTTCTCTTTGATGAAATGTCTTCACACCATGAAAACTGCCCACTTCTTACTACAAGCTTCAGATGCTTTGTGGGTTTATCTTCGCCTCTCCTCAGCAACTGCACACTCAGAGGGACATCAGCAGATGGCAAGAGCCAAGAAACATCCAAGGGAACCTATAGCTTCACAACTAAGAAAACGAAGCTGGATGTGGTGATTATTCTGTCCATGACCACCGAGCTGGCTCTGACAGCCAGCCTTAAACAAGTCTCCCCAGAATGATTTTCCAACCACACTAAGTGCCCTTCCTACCATACACCTTACAGAGCAAGCTTTTGCTGAAACCATATTATATGCCAACTCTGAATAGCATTCATCTGAAGATAACAAAGACTATTTCATTTCAATGAACACATGAGGAAATGCAAGTGCTGAGAAACAGATTCAAATGTGAAACTTTGGACTTTAATCTTATTATATATAAATGTCAATTATAATATATGACAAGTGAAACACTCAGAGCAAAGAAAGTGTGCCTTTCAGACTGGATAAAAAATGAGGGCTGGGATTTTGACAGAATGCATTCAAGGTACACATTACAAGATAAAGTGTACTATGCTTAGAAAGTAGGGGAAACACTTTCTATCAAATAAAGTTCAAGTAAAAACACACTGCTACATAGGGAAACATAAGACCTGAGTCCAAGGTTAAACTGAATCACGTGGTCGTGAACTATTTCTGAGCTTCAGTGTATTCATCCATGGAAATGTGGACGCTACTACTGACCTGACCACTTCCCAGAATTTTTACAGGGGCCAAATTACATAAAACTGAAAAGTCTTGTATTTATGTTTTCACTTCTAGGCAACCCTGTGGATCCTTCCCCTAAACTGCGGCTCATAAGAACCTCACCCTTCAGGAAGTAAATATTCCAATGACATCATTCATATACTTCCTAGGACAATGTAAACAGTTAACATTCACACCTTCATGTTGAAACATCAAACCTCTATTGAAATAAATAAATACGCGTGTGGTTTTTTAATTCCTCAAGCACTGGTAGAGCCAATGCTTATTATATTTAGAAACTAGGATGAAAGGCAGATTTTCTTCTGGAAGTTTTCTGTCAGAAATTCCATTCCATGTGGCCAAGCAACCAACTCAAGGACAGACTTTGCCATCATCCAGTAAAAGGCAATCACTTTGTTCTTGTTTTATTTGAACTACAGATACTGCCAGTTACATGCCCCTATCTCCCAAAAGTTACCTGTTTTGGTGCAAGCGTGCATGCAAACGCCATTGGTAAACAAACATGAGCACACTGAAAAGCCGACAGAGTTTCCGATTTTAAAATACTTGAGGGCCACAGCCGCCCGCTCCTCCCATTAAATTACACTCATTTCTTTCCAAGTTTGACAGGGTGGACTGTACAACCTCACTCTCGGAACTGCATCCGGCCCCAGGGTATTCAGTAGACCCTACGGGGAGCCACAGCTTCGACGCTGAGCTGAAGTTTCAATGCATAAAGCCCAAGAAGGGGGCAAGACCCGGGAAGGGGTGTGGGGGGGAGGTCCTCGCGCCACCCTGGACAGGCCGGCGACCGTTTCATCTCCTAAGCCAACTTCCCGTTTTCTCCCTCTCACCTTATACACTTTCCCAAAGGCTCCGTCGCCCAGTTCTCCTATAATCTCCCAAAACTCTTCGGGGTTCAGGTCTCTCTTCACGTGCTCGTACTGCTTCTTCTTCTTCTCGCTCCCCAACTTGAAGATCTTACGGAAATTGAAGAAGGACATTTTGCCTGCCCACCAGAGTCCCTTGCACTTAAAGGGCTAGGAACAATAAAAGGCAAAGTTTGTGGCGCGTCGTCTCCCGCGCGAGCCCGGGGTCCGGGCCGCTCCCGCCTGGCGCTCCCCGGAGAAGGCGGGGCGGCGACCGAGCTCCGGCCGCGGAGGGGGGCGCGCGGCCGCTGCGAGCCGGGACGGCCGAGCGGCGCCGTGGACACCTCGCTCGCGGGCCCGGGGGGCTGCACCTGCCCCGGCGCTCGTCGCCGCCCCGCAACCGGGCCGCACCGGGCCGAACGGCGCGGACGCCCGCGGCCCGCGGCGCCTTAGGCCCGTGTCACCGCGCGTCTCCCGGGGCGGCGGCCACTCCGGGCCCGGGAAGCGACCGGCGCCCGCGAGGCGCCCAGCGGCGAGGCCGAGCTGTCCCGCCGGGGCCCCGCGTCCGCTCCGAAGCCGTCCGCTGCCGCTGCGCCAGGCCCGCGCGTCCCTCGGCTCTGGGGCGCCGCCGCTTCGCTCGCTGCTCCAACCCACACAAGCCTCGGCCCGCCGCGTGCGCGCGCGGACGCCGACGCCGACTCGCCGCGCGCCCGCGCTCTCCGGCCGCGCTCGCGCGCGCGTCCCGGGCACGCGCCCCGCTCGCCGCGCGCTCGCGAGGGCGTACCCTCTGGCCCCGCGCACGCGCGTTGGATCCGCAGGGCTCGCTGCCGGGCGGCTCGCTGGCGCCTGCGGCGGGAGGTGTGGTGGATGCTTGAGCGCTTCCATCCGCCTGGAGTGCTTTGAGTTGACCTCCCGGAGCCGGAACCCGGTGGCTCTCCGGCGAGGCTAGCGAGGTCTCCACCGGCACGACCCTGTTGATTGCGCCGGCGGATGTTGCCTCATTCTGCATAGGGGGAAGTGGGAAAGCGGGAAAGCTGGCTACGCTTACTGGTGCCTGGAAGTGGGCTGGTACCAGAACCAGTACCCCGAATACAGTGAGAGGGGAGATCCGGGCAATTGGGCTTTCAGCGGCAGTTCAGTGACTTTGAATAGAGCATCCGATTCCGGATTGCTTACTGTTACTAATCCTGATAGTCCTTACTGTTGGTTGCGAACGGTTGTGGATTAGATCAAAAGAAACAATAGATGGGAACCCTTTGCATGCACCAGCAAATGCTCAGTCTTGAATTCTTCTAAGTATGGAGGTAGTGCAAACATAGGTTGTAAAAACTGTTTAAAAGGTAGGTGTGGTGGAGCCCGGGGAGAGTGATCGCAAGTTCGAGACCAGGCTGGGTTACATAAAGAAACTTCTGTCTCAAAAAGTAAAAAGGAAATTGTTTAAGTTCTCATCTGGGGTGGTGACGCTCCCCTAATGGTAACCTCTGGGCCACCTCCACAGCCAGAAAACTGGTGCTCCGCCCTTGGTGACTCTTACCTGAGCTAATAAGTCCTGAGATTCCAGATCTGCTGGGGCTTTGTGGGTGTTGCCTGAAGTTTGTCAAATGATTTACCTTCCCCTCCTCCACCAGACAAAAGCCCTTTCAGAGCAGAGGTGGGGTCACCCGTCAAGGTGTCCAAGGGCAGGGCAACATTCCAGGGTAGGAATAGAAAACAGACCTGGTGAACAGAACAGGGAATGAGTGAGTGGACCTCAGGAAAACGTTTTAAAATTAAAATAATAGGCATGGCCAAAAGATGAAGCCTGTGAGTGTGAAGTAACTTGGGGAGAGGATAATAAAAGGCTCTAAATTGGGGCTGAAGGGATGGCTTCACAGTTAAACGCATTTATTCTTAAACACGTTTTGTGCCAACCCCAAAATGTAGCAAAATCTTTTTTCCAATAAAGGTTTTAAGATTGTTTTTTCAAGATCCTTCTAACTTTTAAGTTTTTTTTTATGTATAATTGACTTACAATGAACTGCAAACGTTTACAAAGGTACACTTTCGCGTATTTACAAATACTTACACCATGAAAATGACCTAGTCAATTTTAATTATTGTCATTTATGGAGAAATGAAGAAAGGTGTAAAGAATAAAATAAAAAGTACTATAATTCACCAGCTAATAATAACCACTGATACGATTTTCTCATATTTCCAAACAGAATTTTTTTAATGTACTAACTTAATTTTTTGCATAAATTAGATTATACCTCATATAAAGATTTACATCTAGCGCTTGTAAGGTTCTAGTATAATCTGTAATTGTTCTCTGCCATAGTGAGATATTTGGATTAGTTAGTTTTTTTTTGTTGTTGTTGTTTAAAATAAAACACTGATAAGTACCTTTATATTCGAATCCTTCCTCACATTCCTTTGTATTTGATGAGTTCCTCTGTGTAAACCACAGAATTAGATTTAGGTAAAAGGGTAGGTCTGTTTCTTTTTTGGTGGTGTCCATTTCAAAATAGGAGCAGCTTTACTGCCTGCCCAAAAGGTTATATACATATATATTAAATTTTAAGAAATAAGCCTGTAATCTCAGCACACCTGATCAGGGCTGAGGCAGGAGGCTTACAATGACTTCCAGGTTTAAAAAATATAAAATAAAATACAGAAATTATAATCTAGGAAGCTATTTATAATTCTTACCTTTTGAATTCTCATTCAAATTCATTCCTGTTAAAAGCCAAAGCTGGGCTAGGGAGATGGTCCAGTGGGTAACGTATTGGTGTACATGCTTGAGGACCTGAATTCAATCCCAAGGACCCATGTAAAAGCCAGGCAGAGCACATTTATAACCCCAGTGGTGGGGATGGAGGCAGGCCGATTCCTGGGCTCTCCAACCAGCCAGCCTAAAGCTCAAATTCCAGGTTCAGTGAGATAGTCTATCCCAAAACACTAAAGTAGGGATAATAGAAGAAGACATGTGACATTGGTACACACACACACACACACACATACACAGCTAATACTATGATGATAGATACGTTCCTGGCACAGACTATGATTATAGCTTCATGAACATATACCTGTCTCCAAAATCTTTATTAGCTATGAGCATATTTGTATATGTCAATCATACTTCAATAAAATGTTTTCTTTAAAAGAAAAGAAAAATTAAATGAAAAAGAGCCAGTGTAGTAGAGCAGGTGGCTCTGTGACTAGAGGGCAAGGTGGAGCAAAGCCCAAAAAGGCAAATAAGTCTCATCTGTGGCTCGTGTTTAAAAAAAAAGTGTCTGTTGTTCTATGTTTAAAAAGTAAAAAACACTTAGCAAAGGAAAAACTCAGACATCTTTAACAATTACAAATATCCTCATAGTTTTTTCCATATATTATGGAAAAATAAGTGGATCTCTTCTGAAAATGTTTTAAAATTAAGGTAATAGGCATGGGCAAAAGATGCTAAGTCTATGAATATGAAGTAACTTGAGACAGGGATAATAAAAAGCTCTAGCTGGGCGGTGGTGGCGCACGCCTTTAATCCCAGCACTTGGGAGGCAGAGCCAGGCGGATCTCTGTGAGTTCGAGGCAGCCTGGCTACAATGAGTTCCAGGAGAGGCGCAAAGCTACACAGAGAAACCCTGTCTCGAAAAACCAAAAAAAAAAAAATAAAAAAAAAAAAATAAAAAGCTCTAAAATTTGGAGATGGAGAGATGGCTCCACAGTTAAGAGCATTTGTTCCTGCAGAGGACCCAGGTTCAGTTCCTGGCTCCCACCTAGCAACTCACAATGACCCATAACTCCAGTTCCTAGAGATCCAACACCCTCTACTGACTTCCATAGGCATGAAGCATGCACTTGGTAAATGCAGGCAAAACACTCATTACATAAAATAAGCCTAATTTTTAAAAATTAAGTTCTGCTCTACTATAACACAATGACCATAACTCAGTAGAGATCAACACTCTATGACTCCATAGCATGAAGCATGCATTGGTAAATGCAGGCAAAACACTCATACATAAAATAAACCTAATTTTTAAAAAGTTATAAAATGCCATTGTGAAGCCAAGGGCAGGACAATTAAGAATACAAAAGTGACCGGGCATGGTGGTGCACTCCTTTAATTCCAGCACTCAGGAGGCAAAGGCAGGTGGATCTCTGTGTGTTCCAGGCCTCCTATCTGGTCTACAAAGCAAGTTCCAGAACAGTTCGAAACACAGACACGTATGCGCGCGCACGCACACACACACACACACACACACACACACACACACACACACACACGAATACTAGAGCAGCTGGGTTTACATTGTGGAACCCTGACACCACCACCACCCCAAAAAGCCACCTAAACCATGGTTGTACGCTGGATAAGTTTACTTGTTGTAGAACATTATTTTAAGATGTGTTACTTTTGTTTGTGTTGCATTTGTTTAACTCTGTGAAGCTGTGTTACTTTGCCTGTCTAACACACCTGATGGTCTAATAAAGAGCTGAACAGCCAATAGCAAAGCAGGAGAATGGTGGAGCTGGCAGGCAGAGAGAATAAATAGAAGGAGAAATCTGGGAGAGGAGAGAAGAGGGAGCAAGAGGAGGAAGACATCAGGGGCCAACCACCCAGCTACACAGCAAGCCACAGAGTAAGAAGGAAAGAAAGGTACACAGGAAAAGAAAAGGAAAAAGCCCAGAGGCAAAAGGTAGATTTTAAGAAAAGCTGGCTAGAAACAAGCCAAGCTAAGGCTGACATTCATAGTTAAGAATAAACCTCTGTGAGTGATTTATTTGGGAGCTGGGTGGCAGGCCCCCCAAAAAAAGAAAAAAATAACCAACAACATTTATACAACATCATTGGTCTATACTTTACAGAAGGGGAATTTTATGGTATGTAAATTATACTTCCCTAAAGATGTCTTAACTAGGAATGTTTTTTAACTTGGTGTGTGTGTGTGTGTGTGTGTGTGTGTGTGTGTGTGTGTGTGTGTGTTCATGCCACATACGTGTGGGTGCGCACAGAGGCCAGAACTCAGGTCCTCTGGAAGAACCACCAGTGCTCTTAACCACTGAGCCATCTCTCCAGCCCCTTTCCTGAATTTTTAGAACTTTAAAAAGAAATTTTAACCAGTGACAAGTAATCATTCAATACACAATTTAGGACCCTATTTACACAAAAGACAATTTTATCAAAGAAATAAGTGCAGTACTACCTTCACAATTTGCCTTGTAACTCCCTCTGTTAATAAAGGTATCATTAAAAATAGATATTTAGGAGAGGAAAAAAATGTAGCAATAAAATTACTCCTAATGATATTCTATTACACTCATTGATCAGTGCCTTGCTCAGCCATTATCAGAGAAGCTTCCCCCTGCAGCAGATGGGAACAATACAGAAACCCACAGCCAGACATTATGCAGAGAAAGAGACCTTGGAACACTCAGCCCTAAGTGTGATGTCTCCATCAAATCCCTCCCCTCAGAGCTCAGGGAAGCCAGTGGAAGAGGAGTCAGAAAGAGTGTAAGAGCCAGAGAGGGCATGAAGGACACCAAGGAATCAAGGCCTTCTAGACATAACAAGGCTGGCACACATATGAACTCAGAGACTGAGGCTCGTGTACAGAGCCTCCAGGGTCTGCACCAGTTAGGGTCCTAGAGCTGAAAGGAGAAGTGGACACATGCCCCCATCCCTAACCCAGAAGCTTTCTCCAATTGATAACCACACACAAATGAAAAATAAGTTTCGTCCATGGGAGTCTCACTGAGGAAGCAAATGCTCTTGGGGTGGGCAGGCTGCACGCCCAGCAGCAGACACCAACGGAAAAGGAACTCAGGGCTGTCTTTGGAGGCTCCCTGTCTCATAATGTCATGCCAGGGTTTGGGTTTTTGTTTTGGGTTGTTTTATATTATTATTTTCTATTTTTATTTTACTTATATTTTTTCCTTCTCTCTTCTTACCCTACAAGTCCTTTGTGTATATATTATGGTTTCCAGTTTAGTGTTTTTATTGAATTCCTGAGTGTGCAAATGAATGGGTCTCTGTTTCTGGTGCCTTCTCTTGGGCTCTTTTCCCTCTTTCTTTTGTCCATTCTAATGTGTTAGTTTCTGTTTTATCTTATTATATTTTATCTTATTGTTTTCCCATAGAAGCCTGTTTATTTTCCAAAGAGAGACAGAAAGGAGATGGATCCAGATGGGAGGGTAAGGGGGGGGCTGGAAGGAGTAGAGGGAGGAAAAATTGTAATCATAATATATTATGTGAGAAAAAAATTTATTTTCAGTAAAAGGAAAAATAAAAAGAAATTTTAAAATAGACACAGCATGTAGTGAGTAGTCCCTGCTTAGCAGGCCCTAAGCAGTTTGTATCCATACATCATCTTTCACTGCTGGCGCTAGTCAACCTCTCTAACCCTTTTCAGTGGCCGGCGAGAGTCCCACTGTCTACTTAGGGCATAATGTATTGAAGCACTTCTCGATTGTAGGCATTCAGGTGGTTTCCAGTGTGTTGTCATTGTGAACACTACCCCAATGAGCATGCAGACACAAGTATCTTTGTGTGTTTGTCTGATTGTGTTTACTTAAGATATAATCCGAGTAGATTTAGTAAGACAAAAACTGTATTAAAAATGTTTACCTATACTGTCAAATTAGCTTCAAAAAGTATGACATATTCCTCTTCATACTTCGGTCAACAGTATGTGTGTGGCCAACTGCACTCCCCCTCAAGAGCACACCAAGGTCCCGGGCTCCTTCCTTTGCTCTTTGCCAGGCTGACAGCCCCCAAATAACCTCCTATTTGATTTACAGTTCTCAGATCATGGGTGAAATTATGCCTTTTCAGATGCATTTTGGCCACTTTTATTCCCTTTTTATAAATGATCTCTTATCAATTAAGGATACTAAATGATTTTGTTAGTATTCTATTAATGAAATTTTAAAGTTTGACATACTTTGGTGATGTGTTCATGGAATTATAATAGTTTATACATTTCCACCTTGAAGTTATGTCATTTAGACTGATTTAGACTTCTATTAATAAACTATTCTGTCTACATGTTTGTGTTATTTATAATCAAAGTTTGACTTTGCTAAATTTTTGGAAATTTAAAAGTAAATTTAACCAGCCATCATGTATGCATCTGATATACAATATTTGGCTCCATTCTAGCCTCACTGAAGAGGATAGTAATTTACCTGGTAACTCTCTCTGAGAATAAGGATGTCATTAAAAATAGACACCTACCATACAGTGCTTACTGCACAGCTGGCACCTGCTAAGTGGTCTGTGGACGTCACCTCATTTTAACCTCACACCAAAGCTGATAGGTGCTGTGATAATCCCTGTTTGAAAGACAGGGAAACTGAACCAGAGAGCTCAGTGCCTTGCTTATGGCCTTGTGGATAATAATGGCAATCTGCATTTGAACGCAGGTCTTGGCAAACCTAACTAATATTTAACAACTCCACAAAGACGCTCCCCTTGACCTCACTAAGCTTTCATCATAACTTTCTTTGATTATCATTACAGCTTGCTTTCTCCTCCCTTTTCTTAACTTATAAAAACATGCTTCCACTTACTACCTCAACATTATCAGCACCCAAGCATGTAAGCTTGTGAGTGTGTGTATATATGTTACTTATGTTTTATATGCTTATATGCACATATGTATGAGTGTGTAAAAGTGTGTAATGTGTATTGATGTGTGTGTACATGTATTATATGAGCACATGTATATGTGTGAATACAGCTGTGTGGGGGTGTTTGCACAGGTGCCCTGTGTGTCTGTGAACATGTGAGAGGGTACACATATGTTTCTGTGTTCAGGCTGAAAGTTCTTTGAGATTAGGGACTGAGTCACCACCCTCATCCTGGTACTCCTAAACCCAACCCAGTGTCTTCCTATTCCATAAACTTTTGTTAAATGAATGTATTCAAGTGAAAAATGTATACATATATAGTAAAAGAAAGGGCACGTTAGCTCCTTTCCACTTCCACGATTCTAATTTAGACAGTAAGTTTCCTAGTTGGTTCTTTAAATGCTACTGTGTACATTAGGCAGAAGTAGTGAATTCCTTTGGTATACTCAGTGGTATAAATACATTTTTCTATCTTTGGGTATTGTATTTTTAGAAAGGAATTTTGCAAGTATTTTAAGAAAGATACCTGCAGTTATGGCAATTATTCTCCTGAAATAGATGTGTGTGTCATTCAGAATATCCCGAATGGGAAATTTGGCTGTCTCCCCCATTTTAAAAGTGAAAGAGAAGTAAACAATCACCTGCCTTAAGCTTTCTTTTGTTTCAAAAAAGGATTCTAAAAATATCCTCAGTTCCGATTCATCTCTCTGCATCATAGGGAATTGTTCCACACTCACCCACTTCTCATTCCTAGTTACTTGTACTAAAATGAATCATGAACATTTGGCAGTGTAATGAAAAGGCTTACCACACTGAAACCTTGGGAAAATAGAAAATGAAAACAATAAGGACCCTATTGATTTATAAGTAACCTTCAAACCTAGATCCACTGTCTTAGTGAGGGTTTCTATTGCTGCGACAAAACACCATGACCAAAGAGCAAGTGGGGGAGGAAAGGGTTTATTTGGCTCACACTTCAGCATTGCTGTTCATCACTGAAGGAAGTCAGGAAACCAGATCCCGGAGCAGGAGCTGATGCAGAGCCATGGAGGGGAGCTGCTGGCTGGCTTGCTTCCCCTGGCTTGCTCAGCCTGCTTTCTTATAGAACCCAGGACCAGCCCCTCAGGGATGGCACCACCCAACATGGGCTGGGCCCTCCCCCACTGATCACTGAATGAGAAAATGCCTTATATCTGGATCTCAGGGAGGCATTTCCTCAGCTGAGGCTCCTTCCTCTGATGACTCTAGCTTGTGTCAAGTTGACACACAAAACCACCCAGTACACCCACCCCATCCTGAACACCTTCTGAACTTTAATATGGATGTTCGATACTGAACTTTCTTTATTCTGACACTGACTATGTAGGAGTAACCCAGGAGCAGAAGCCACTGGCAGCTGCCTCTATGGGGCTGATAAAAGTTGCTATGAAGCTGGGTATGTGACTTGGTGGTAGAGCAACTAGTACAGTGAGGTTCAGATCCAAGAGCATCAGCAAAAGGAGGAGAGAAAGAGAGGGACCGAGGGAAGGAGGGAGTTCCTGTTAATTCTCTATTTAGATTTATTTATTTTATTTTATATTTTATTTCAGGTGTGCAATTATTTTACCTGCAAGCATATGTGTGTACCACATGTGTTGTGTGCCTGGCCTCTGCAGAGGTCAGGAGAGGGCATCTGATGCCCTGGAACAGGAGTTATAGATGGTTGTGAGCCACTCTGTGGGTGCTGGGATCTGAATGTGGGTCTTCTACAAGAGCAGCCAGTGCTCTTAACTGCTCAGCCATCTCTCCAGCCCCTGTTGCTCTCATTTTTCTGTAGTAAACATTTTCTGTGTTCCATAAGATGTTCACTAGAGGTGACAGTTCAACTAGCCTTTCAAAATGATTTGTCCTCAAAGGTAAAGAGGAGGGAGTGACCTGGGAAGAGTCAAGGGGGTGGTTTGAGATGAAAATAATCAAAATACATTGGATGAAACTCTCAAAGAATTCATTTTAAAACTTATTTTGGAGGCAGGGCCTTACTACATAGCCCTGGCTAGCCTGGAACTCACCAGGCTGGCCTCAAACTCACAGAGATCCTCCTGCCTCTGCCTCCCAAGTGCTGGGGTTGCACATCAAAACCAAACAAATGTAAGGGCATGCACCACCATGCCTGCCTAATAAGAGCAGTTTGGAAGGACTTGTCCTGTCCTAAAGCATCTGTTAGCCACTGGGCGGGGTTGTGCCCCTCCCTCAAGGCTTGCATATTTATCATCACACATGGCTTCAAGGAGCTGGAACAACCCAGAATGACAGGACAGGGTCACTGCTAAGGTCAGATCTTTGCAGCAGTCACCACATTAAATGACCACATGATCTCTAAGGGCTTTTGCGGACATAAAATTCTATTTCCATCCTGCCCCAATGTTTGATTGCTTTATGCGTTAGAAAGGCGCTCACGTTCGTTTTTCTGACATAATTATAGCTGGCCAGTGAATAAATGCAGTGTGAGTTTCAAAAAGGACAGCTGTCAAAACTTACAGAGAATCCCATCCCCCCTGAAAAGTATTTTTGAAGTAACTCTTAAGAAATTTACATAGTGAGACGGACAAGCCTGTCTCGGACACTAGGGGAAGAGGGGAAGATTTTCAAAGAAATTTCAGTGGCTATCTTCCAAAAGAGGTGTTTTGAGTTTCTACAGGTTGTAAAAGTTCTCTCCCAGATTGAAACAGTCCATCTTTCCCGGAAGCTCCTTAAGCAAAAAGGTAAACAACTCAAAATAGCTTTAAGAAGTCCCTAAAACTGACTAGATTCAGTAGCCCCTCCCCACCAGAGTAAATAATAAAAGATGACAGTCGCCTTCAGAAGTAGTGAAGCTGAGCTATAAAGAAGACTCTGAGACCAGACCAGATGCCTGGAAGAGGTTTAGACCAACTGAGGCGCCTGGAAAGGACACTCTCCAACCTGTTGAGCTGCCCACAGGCTCTGCAGTGTGCTCCAGGTTCCAGCTTTGTGAGCTGTCACCCATGCTGGGGTGGGCTTTGGTGACGCAGCTGTCTTTTGAGTCATTGCTGTTCCTGCAAGTAACCCCTCACCCATATTCCTGTAAATGATGCCAATAAAACTCACTGGTTCACCAAGTTAGACTTGGTGATGTCCGTACTGTGGTCTATGGAATCCCGATTTGGGGTGAGTAGTCATGTGTGGCGTCTTCCTAGGAAGAGTTTTGTCGCACAGCATCAGAGTTGAGAAAGAGCTTCCTAAATCTTTCCGACTACAGTACTCTTCTCCCTTCCTCCTCTTGCCCAGGACCCAGTACTTCCTGTTCAATCCTGTTTCACTGAACTGTCACAGCAATTACAAACCACAGTTTGAGCCTTGTGACGCCAGATCATTAGCACAGTCACGAGACAGTGCCTATGTGTCTGGGAAATCACCATCTTTTCTGTCTCCGTGGCACATATTTCATGTTGCTATATGAAGCAGTTAACTAAGATGGCTTCCTGTTAGAGGCAAATGTATTTTATATCAATGTCAACTCCATAAAATGGACATCACCAACTATAATGAGTCAAGTGATGTGTGGTTAAGGATGCAGTTGACTGAAAATATGGATTCCAGAGTTGGCTATTTCAAATTGCTACCATTTATTCATTCATTCATCTAACAGGTGGTCATCAATTTTTCCTGGTGGTCCAGTGTCCTAGGAGTCATTCAAAATCAAAACAGTCAAAAAAAGTTCTTACGTTCACATAAAACTTATATTTCAGCTGATTATGTGGGATTTTACTGACACTTGTCTGGGTGGTGGGGGGTGATTTCATGCACTTTCATCATCCCTTGAACATCTGGTAATATCTGGAGACAGTTTTGGTTGTCACAGCTAGGAGACAGGGTACTAGTGGCATCTGCTGGGTACAGGCCAGGGACATTGCTAACCCTTCTATAGGCACAGAATAGCTCAAAAGGATTCCCTGTAACCGTGTTTGAAGATGACAGTTACCTGTGAGGGAGAGTTCCTGGGAACCAGTTGAATGTGTGAATTTAATATATACAAACTTGCTAAATTCTGCATTGTGTTGTCTATGTATTGTAGTGTAGAGTCACCCCATTCTCTGAAAGTAGGGTCTATGTGCCCTCCCCTCGCGTCTGGGAACTACAGCTGTTTAACCAACAGGGTGCCGTGGGAAGCAATGATGGACTGGTCTCCAGAGCCAGGAGTTAAGCAGTTAGCAGTGCTGAGCCAGTCAACTGGCTCAGGGATGAAGGTGCTTGCTGCGGATTCCTTTAACAGATTACCAAATTCCTCTTCATTAAAAACTCAGCAAAAGGGGCCTGCAAAGTGCCCCTTTTGGCAAAGTGCTCGCCATGCCTGCCTAAGGACCTGAATCTGGATTGCCAGCCTCGTAGAAAAAACCGGGTAAGATGGCACAGGCATGTCATCCCAGAGCTGGGGAAGCCGTGGTGGCTGGTATTTGGTAGCCAACTAGTCTAGTGAATTGGTGAGCTCCGGTACCATTGGAGGTCTTGTCTCATTGGCGGAGGGTGATTGATGAAGACTCCTGAAGTCCCTCTGGCTTTCACATTCCTGTGTGTGGGCATGCACACAAAACAAAAATTCAACAAAAGGAAAATACACGAGTAAGGTACAGTATCAGAGTTGTTTTAGGCTGTTTATTCTTATTATCCAAATTGGGAGAAGATTGGTTTTAATTTTCCTACCAAAGGCTAATTCCCAGCCCTTACATACCTCCAGTTCCCCTATATCTCCCCTCAAGCACATCCATTCCCCATACCTAGGAGTATGTGGGTAGCACAAATAGGAATCAGTGAGCCATAAAAAGAACTTGAAGTCAGGAGAAGATGGAGGGAGGGCGGTCTGGGAGAAGTTAGGGGAAAGAGAGGGAGGGAAATATAACCAGCAGACATTATATGAACTGTGAAATTCTCAAAAAATAATTGAAGTGTTATATTTAAAAGACATGTTCATTAAGCACGGCAGGGTTCAAGCATAGCTTTGTGAAGGCTGAGGTACAGAGCCACCCCTCGGTGCCACTTCAGCCTCTCAGACCATCTTGCTAGGACCTGCCTTCAACATGTCCTTCTCCTCCCTTCAGTTGACTGCTTTGTTTTGCTCATGGATGGTTTCAGGTAACACAGACTGGCCGCAAACTCACCATGTAGCCATGGATTACACAGAACTCCTGATCCTCTCTCCGTGTTTAATGTAAGATTACAGATAACCACACTCCCCTCTCACTCGGTAGTCTTTCCTCCACTCTTCCCTGGGGCCTCCAGTGCCTGACTTCCCCCTAGGGCTGACCTCAGTGACCTGTACCTGACTACTGGATGAGGCCCTGTTCTCTTTGAACCTTTGTATCCAAAGTATGCTGATTCTAATCTCCCTCACGAACCAGCTGTGTTAGGAATTCTGGCTTCTAGAGTTCTCTTCAGCGTGTGGAATAAGCATTTGTTTGGCTACTGTGTGCTTTGCAAAAATACGCAGTGAAGTGGGTCCACACGGACCGAAATCCAGCCTGAATTTCATTTATCAGACTGAGTGCCTGTGAGTCTGCTTTGACCAGTCCAGTCACCTTTCTCTGGCTTTGACAGTGGTGTGTTGTCCCGGCCTTGGCTTCACAGAACATCCAAGATGTCTCATCCCTGTCATATCTCTTCACTAGTTGTTGTCCTGTTCTGTGACTTTTCAGGTCGTCCTTAAATATGAACTGAGTGACTTGCACTATCCTTCTCCATTCTCAAATTTGGATTGACGTTCTGTTCTTACCTCCCTTTTCTCAGAGGCCTGGTGCCTGTCCCTCCACTTCAAAGGCGATCACTGCCTCGCCTGCTACGGTAGAAGTCTCATTCGGTTCTGTCCCACATGGACACTATGTTAGTTACATATGCCCAAACTGAACTTTAAATCCTATGGCTCTCTAGTACAACTTCAAAAATATTTTTTAAATATATGGATGCTTTTGTTGTTATTGTTTCTGAAAGATAGGTTAGCCTGAGAACTCACTATGTGTCTAAGTATGACCCTGAATTCCTGACCCTCTTGCCTCTGTCCCTCAAGTGCTGTGTGCCACGTTTGTCTACGATTGTTTTTTGTTTGTTGGTTTGGTTTGGTTGTTTGGGTTTTTGAGACAGGGTCTCTTTATGAAGCTCTGGCTGTCCGGAAACTCACTCTACAAAACCAGGCTGGCCTCAAACTCAGAGATCTGCCTGCCTTTGCCTCCCGAATGCTGAAATTAAAGGCTTTTTTTTTTTTTTAAGACAGCCCAATAACTCTGATACGTATACATTACCTTTATGTTTTCTTCTTGCTGCATTTTTCCTGTTTTGTGTGGGCATGTGAATGTGAATGTGTATGTGTGCACATGTGTACCTGTGAGTGTGCATGTGAATGTGGTGGAGATCAGAGGCCAATATCAGGTGTCAATCTCCCTCCACCATTTTTAGGACAAGATCTCCAACTGAACCTGAACTCACCAATTTGAGCACATATTTTACCAAAGGCAATATACAGAAGGCATATATATATATAATATATATAATATATATATATATATATATATATGCAAATATGCTCAAGGACAAATTAAAACCACAACAAAATACTATTAACCCACCTACAAAAATGATGGAGATTTTAAATACTCTCCCCTGTAGATGTTAGCAAGGAAGCAGAAATGGGCCAACTCTACTGCACTGCTGGGGAAAGGTAACACAGGGTGGCAGCGGTGGTGGGCACTCCTTTAATCCCAGCACTGGGAGGCAGAGGCAGTGGATCCCTGAGTTCGAGCCCAGCCTGGTCTACAGAGTGAGTTCTAGACAGCAGTACACTAGTAAACCAAAAAAAAAAAAAAAAAAAAAAAATGTTGTCATAAAAAAAAACAAAAAAAAAGACATAGAGAAACAAAAAAGAGGAACTCAAAAAAACGAAAGAAAAAAGCAGATAAAAAGAGTCAGTATACAGTAAATAGAGACTAAAAAAAAAACAGTGAAAAACAGAGATGCTGACTAGAGGAGAGGGGGGAGAGCGAGAGACGTTGAGGAGCACAGAAACAGGGTGACAGTCTGGATGGCGGGTGTCAGAACGGTGTCAAACGAGAACACCACATCTGAAGTCCAGTGACTTTCTGTGTCAGTCGTACCTCAGTGACACCGAAAAGTGCCTCTAACAGTGTCCCTCAAACATGCCATGATGTCTGTTTCTGCGTGATTGCTGGCATCTGGCTGTGTGTGTGTGTGTGTGTGTGTGTGTGTGTGTGTGTGTGTGTGTGTGTGTGTTTGGAGACAGGATCTTTCTCTGTAGCTCAAGCTGGGCCTCGATCATAAAACTCCTATCTCAGCTTCCTGAATTCTGGGCTTGCAGTTATGAAGGCACCACCACATACAGCTTGGCAATCACTCTCTTTGAAACGGACAGATAAGAGAGACATGCTTTTCTTGGTATGAGATAAGATGCTGTGAAAACCGAAGAGAAGATTCCTGTGTCTGGGTCTGACCGACAGCAGCCCCCCTGCCCGTCCACAAGGTCTTCCTCCTGCTGTGATCCTTCCTATAATATGAAAGCCACTTCATTCGTCCTTGTAACTTCAATTAGCATTGATGTTTCACTGATTCGGGGACATTTCATTTCTGATCAGAATTCACTGAGTTTCACAAGACGTGAGTTAGTGAGTCTCTTGCAAGTCCTGTGCTTCCACATGAGTATTTCTGCTTTACTCAAGAGACCATCCTAATTCTAATCTTCGTGTGTGCGTTTCAAGTGTTTGCTCGTTCACATAACAACAAGGATTAGAGAATTATTAGGGGATAAAGATTGCTTTGAAATCGAGTATTACTGCCAACCAGCACCAGAACCAATCCAGCTAAACCAACAACCTTGGACGCCCTTGTTCCCCTTCCTTTGTCTCCCTCTCAGGCTGTGTGATTTGGTTTCCCAAAGGGAGGCCGTGTTCCATTCTGTTTTGATAGTATCCAGATCCCCCAGATAAACTCATTTACAATGTGGGACGCTCCTGCAAAACCACCCAGCTGCGTTATCTTCAAATCACTCACCCCTTTATTGGGCTGGCAAAGCCAGCTAGCTCAATTATTAATATCAAAGCACTGTAAGATGGTGTGGTTTTTATTAAAGAATGAGGGTTTCTGTGAAGAAACATTCAATAGCCCCTTAATTCCCAAGACTCGAGGCAAATTAACCAGAGAATTTTAAAACCCGTTACCAAGAATTTTTAATGATGAATGGAAGCAGGGTTAAAAAACAGAACACACACACACACACACACACACACACACACACACACACACACACACACAAATAATGGAAAGAAAACAAAACAGTGAAGTTTCTGATACGGGTGGCATTGTTGTCTTTTTAAATTGTCTTAACACAAATTAAGCTCATGAAAAGACCTGCTGCAGATTGTTCTGTTGTGGTGGTAGTTTTCTGCTGGTACTGAGGATTGAACCCAGGATCTCACCCATGCTAGGAAAGTACTCTATTACTGAGCTACACTCCTAACCCAATTAAATAACCAGCAATTAAATAACCTTGGTCAGTACTTTAGTATGGACAGCCAGGGTCAAGCAAGAGCAAGGCCCAAACCCAGAGCTGTTCTTAATTTTTATTATTATTATTACTTTTTAATGTGCATTAGTATTTTTGCTATGGGTTTTGGGTGCCCTGGAGCTGGAGTTACAGACAGTTGTGAGCTGCCATGTGGATGCTGGAAATTGAACCTGGGTCCTCTGGAAGAGCAGCCAGTGCTCTTAACCACTGAGCCATCTTTTCAGCCCCCACCTCTCGCTGTTCTTAGCAAAAACAGGCTTATTATAGAAGTGAATTTAATATGCCATGCCACTCCCACTTCTGAACTTTTCAAAATCATCCCAAGTGAGGATCCTCTTTCCAGGCTACACCCACTTCCTCACCAATTAGCTGAATGATGCCAGGGTCTATCAAGGGCCTCTTAACTTGAAACAACTCCCAAGGGCCCTCCTAGATCTGGGGATCTCAATGGGGTTTGCTGAGGTCTGCCTGTGTTAAGACTATTCCACAGTCCCTGCCTGATCCTGCTTCTCTCCTTCCCCTTCCACATATATGGAACCCTGTAGCATTCTCTGATACCCGATATCCATTCCTCTGTCCCAGAGCTGTCTTCCCCAAACTTTTAGTGAGTGGTCAGAATCCTGCTCCCCTGGGACTGTTCCCTGCTGTGGTACAATCTTTGCACACTGTAAATATGTATTACTCTCATTGGTTAATAAAGAGCTTACTGGCCTATAGCTGGCCAGGGAGAGATTGGTGGGAGAGCCAGACGAGGAGGACCCTGGAAAGAAGAAGGGTAGAGTCAGAGGGTCACCAGCAAGACACAGAGAGGAAACAGAAGGTGCAAGATGAAAGTGAGGTAATGCCATGTGGCAAAATGTAGATTAATAGAAATGGGTTAATTTAAGTTGTAAGAGCTAGTTAGTAATAAGCCTGAGCTATCAGCCAAGCATTTATAATTTATATTATGTCTCCATGTCAGTTATGTGGGAACTGGCAGGCAGGAAAGAAAGTTCACCTACAGTTTCCCAGAGGAAATCATTGCTCACTATCTCTGGATTATCTTCCAGAAACCGCATATAAATCTGCATCTATAGAAATAGTTACATATCCTTCTTTTCTTTCCATTTCCTTCCCTTCCCCCATGGGCTTCTCCCTGCCTATGTATTACTTTGTTTGTCTGTGTGTTTGTTTTTTGAGACAGGATTTCTCTGTGTAGCCCTGGCTGTCCTGGAACTCTCTCTGTCGACCAGGCTGGCCTCAAACTCAGAGATCCACCTGCTTCTCCCTCCTGAGTACAAGGATTAAAGGTGTACACCACCATGCCTGGCACATTACTTTTTATAAACAGGAGTTGTATTACTTTATCACTGTGACCAAATACCTTACATGAACTGGCTTAAGAGACGAAGGGTTCATTTCACTTGTGATTTGGGGAGAGACAATCGTCATGGCATGGAAGTCATGGCCATATGAGTCTACATGCTCCAGTCTCAGTACCAGGAAGTGCAAATGGGAGAAGCTGTCATTTAACTCACTTTAGCTTTTTTCCCTTTCTATTCAGCCCAGGACCTCAGCCTATGAGATGGTTCCTCCCACATTCAGGGCAGGGGTATTCCCAATCCCAATGGAAACACCTTCATTGATGCCCTAGGAGTTTCTTAATGCAATTGAGTTGACCCAAATTAACCATTATAAGAAAATAATAGATAAGTTGGTTACTATTGATTGGTTTCATCGCAATATATTCTGCATATGAAGCTTTTCCTATTAGTAAATCACTACACTATGCCATAATTACACTGTAACTTTAACCAATATTTCCTACATGAATACATCAGTAGTATTTAGGTTTTTCCCTTTTACAAATACTAATTTCGAAGAACTAGAGAGTCCATGAGGTCCATGCTATCAATAATGTAGATTGGCCTTCTCTACTGCATGAAGCATCTAAAAGTTTTAAGATGGTGAAGACATTAGCTGCAAGGTCTTTTAAAGTTCAAGTTCTACCATCCACATGGCATCATTTCTGCCTTGTGAGCCAAAAACTGTCACATGGACAACCCAGAGCCAACAGATGGAAAATTAGACTAGGTTTATTATCATCCGAACAGCAAAGTCCCATTGCAAAAGACTAGAGAGATGGGATTCACTGAGGCCAACACAGGCAGCTCTATCCATTTCATTAATTCCTCCTGCTTATACTTTCCACAGTCCAGTGAGTGTGAGCTCACTACAGTGTTGAAGGAGATGAATGCATCTTCTTACAAAGGGAAGAAACATAAAAATACCATCAAAGCAAAGGAAAGAAAGTAGCACTCATCATAAATTCCAGCACCTGAAAATGACCAGTGGGGGTTAGGTATGTATCCATCCAGGCTTTGGTCTAGAATAGTGATAATAATGTGTATCTACAAGACTATGCACACTTCTTGCCAGGCACTGTTGTATACTTTACATAGATTATCTCATTTAATGCTGTAATGCTGTAAGATATGTGTATTATTTTATTTTTATATTGCTTTCCATTTACAGAAGGGGAAGTTGAAGCTTAGAGACCTTAACTAACCTGCTTAGGGTTTTGTATGGATACAACTATCTTTAGCAGTTTTAAAATGCCCTTTTCTTGTATGGTCTTATATCACGCACATTTCTTTGTTTGATTGCTTCTGAACAGGCTGAATCAATACAGAAAGTCAACAATGACTTTACAGTATTTGGAATTAAGGTTCCTGGCTGTGTTTGCATCTTAGGCCTGTCAGGTGGTTGCAGATTAGAACAAAATAATGATGTATGCCCTTCACTGCAAAGTACTGGCTTTGACATTTTAATCTTTTATAAGAGTCTCAAAGCTTGATTTTGGCAAAGCTAGTTGGTGGAGAATATAGCATCTGATTTTTTTTTTTTTTGCTATGACACAGTTCTTAAAAGCTCAGCAGCATGAGTGCAAAGTTGGAGCTCATCCACCTCCCAGGATCCAGCGTGGGAATGACAGGCATCAGTCCACAAAAGACCCTGAGTCTTTCTAGAAGGTGTTTGTGGCTTGCTGCACAGTTCTAAGTTTTCTTGGTCACTTGGTTTTCCACAAATGAACACATGCTTGTAGTGACACCGGCCTTGCATTTCTGCCTTTAATTTCTCAATGTTGTGTATTCTAGGGCAAGAATTGGCGGAGATGTGTGCCATGTGGGAGGGAGGGGAGTGGCAGCCTGAAGTGTTTGGGAAGAGAAATGTAGCAAAGTGCCTCTGTACATGAAATCATAGACGGATAGTATGGAAAGATGTGAAAATGGCATATATAATATGAGAAGCAACATGATGTTTAAAATCACATGATGTGACTTTTCCATTACTTTGTAAATCCGGTGCTCATTTATTCTTGTTTATGACTCATCTCAATTTCTAGCTGTCAGAATAAAGGACTCAGCAGACTTCCCTGGAAGAGTTTTTAGAAATAAAGCCCTTTAATCCACTTACTGAAATCGGGCTGAGAGTTCTCATTTCCAGCCAGTCACACAATCAGAAAGACAAACTCATGAACAAAGCAGCACTCGACTAATAAAGAAGAGACATTTGTGGAGGCATGGTGCTGCTTTTTACTTAGATATTGACGTTTTCAACTTATGAAGAAATACAAAGAACAGGCCATTAGAATGAGCTCGCTGTGGGTGTCCTGTGTGTATTTACCTTTGGAAGAATGAAACCCTTGATCCCTAAACTTCTGTCTCATAACAATACCATATACCAAATCAACTAGAGATTAAATGCTGTTAAATGTTAACCAAGCCTACAGTAACTTGGTGAATAAGTCATTGTTTCTATGCCAATTGCAATAGATTGAAAATAGCTGCCTAGAACACTGATGGGAAATGGATTCTGAGGTTGACCATTGAACCTCAAAAATAAGAGTTCTGAGAATAAGATTTTTTATCTCAGTGATTTTTACCACTAACAGGAAATACAAGGAATGTCCTTGTGCATACCTCAGTGTTGTTATCCCTGTTAGGATGTGAGAAAATGTTATACTACATGAAATATCTCTTTAATAATGATTACCTTCACGACCATCTAGCATTTATTTGTTGCATACCAACTGTCTTCCAGAAAATATTGTAGGTACTGGGGATATGACAGAAAACAAATGCACAAACACACATGTCTGCATACTGACTAACATTTGAATCAAGTATGATCTTTCCTGCATGGCATCTCATTTAAACTTCCTAATGCTCTAAAAGTAAGTGAGACCGCTGACGATATCTATATATTACAGACGAAGACTTGAATATGCTTTCTCTGCTTAAATAGAGCTATCAACAACATAGAATAAAATTAAGTAACCAACAACCATTGAGCAGGGAATACGCTTAAAAATATTTCTAAAGTCAAGAATAAGATTCACCACTTTCATGCAGTGTAGTATGGAAGGAACACAAATTTGAAAGAGAAAATCCAAAAATTACCTCCTCTTACTAAGAATACAGATGATCTACAAATCCAAAGAGTTCCATAGACACAGTCAATCAGGGTATAACAATATTTCTAGACATAAAATCAATACTCCTGCACATCATTGGCATGAGCGTGTAATAGCAAAAAAACATTCATTCACAGCCACAGTAACAAGAGATGCAAATGCTAGTTCAGTTATCTGTGGAACTTCCCAAGGTCAACATCAAATTCTGTGGAATTACAAAGAAAGAGTCCATGTTAATAAGTGGGAGTATCATTACCAAGATGAGGAGTGCATCCAGATGCTAAGACTTCGAGCAGCTGTGGGGGTGGGGGTGGGACACGCCTTTTAACCCCAGAGACAGAGGCAGGCGGATCTCTGTGAGTTCAAGGCCAGCTTGGTCTATAGAGATAGTTTCAGGACAGCCAGGGCTACACAGAGAAATCCTGTCTTAAAAAATTAAAAATTAAAAAAAAAAAAAAAGACTTACTTAAGCAAGACAGGTCAACTCTCCATAACTGTGACAAAAGACTTGCGAGAAACCATTTTTTAAATAAGACTGTTTTATCCTGATTAAGTCACAAATGAAAGCATCGCACAGCTGGTTCAAGGAAGCCACTCAAACACTTGTCCAGTCCCAAACTGTGCACCTCAGGAACATCTGTACAGGGGGGCCAGACTGAAGCAATGGAGTTTCATTTAGGGTTTTATACTTCCACTACCAATTATATTTTTATTCACTTTACCCAAAGGGAGAAAAGAAAAAAAAAATGCCAGAGTTGAAACTAGGGAAAAAAAAAAAAAAAAGCTTTCTGCTTCTACTCTCTTTACGACCCATGTGTGTCCTTCTGCCTGCATTCCATTCTTTACTTAATCTTACCCTCTTGATCTCATTGATGAATCTTGTATCCTACACACACACAGCTACTTACATACATACACGGGTACATTATAAGCTAGTGTCCACACATGGAGGAGAACAGGAGAGTCTGTTCTGAGTTTGGGTCACTTTACTTAACATCATACTTTCCACATCCATTTATTTTCCTGCAAACTTCAAGATGTCATTCTTATTTACAGCTGACTAATTAATATTAATATTCCCTTTGGGACATGTACCACATTTTCATTCACCTGTTGGTTGAGGAGCACCTCGATTGGTTCCATTTCCTGACTGTGATAAATAGTGCAACAACAGTTACAACTAAAATGGATGTGCAAATAAAATAGCTCTGTGGTAGGATACGGAGTTTGGAGGTTTATGCCCAGGAGCGGAATAGCTCGGTTACATGCTAGTTCTATTTTTAACATTTTAAGGAATCTCCAAACCAATTTTCATAATAACAGTATTAAACTACTCTCCCACCATCAGTGAAGAAGTGATCCTCTTTCCCCACATCTGTCTTCAGATTTCTTGATGACAGCCTCTGGCTGTCCTGGAACTTACTCTGTAGCTCAGGCTCACCTCAAACTCGGAGATCCGTCTGCTTTTGCCTCCCGAGTGCTGGATACAGGCATGCCCCACCACCACCCAGCTGACTAAAGGATTTCTTAAAGGAATCTCCTCTATTCTGAATGTGAAGCTATTTGTTTTTCTTTAAAGTTTTTGCACACATGGTGGTTTGAATCAGAAATATGCCCCTTACACTCATGTATTTGAATACTTGGACCCCAGTTGGTGGCACCATCTGGGAGATCATGGAATTTTTAGGATGGGGAGCCTTGCCAGAGAAAGTATATCACACGGGACAGGTTATGAGAGTGTATGGCCTCAGCCCACAACCACATGGTTCTCTCTTCCTCCTGTGTGAGGATGGAGATGTGATCTCTCAGCTTCCGGCTCCTGTTGCTTACGGCCTTGCCTCCTGCCCTGATGGACTCTTATCCCTCTGGGACTGTAAGTCAAAATAAACTCTCATCTAAAAGTTGCTTTGTCTCTGGTATTTTATCACAGCAGCAGAAAAGTAAGTAACACAATATGGGAAAAAAGAAATTTTATTTTGAAATTTAAAAAAGAAACAGGAAGGTGAAAATGGCTTGGCAAATAAGGTGTTTGTCACCAACCCTGGTGACCTCTACCTTGGATACCTAGAACCTTACACGATAGGAGAGGAAATTGATCTCTCACCTACACACACACACATGCACGCACACACACACACACATGCACGCACACACACACACACATTTTTAAAAAGAAACAGTCAAACCCAGGTACTGAATCCAGGCTCTGCACAGAGGTGGGAGTGAAGTGGGGTAGAGGTATGGTTCAGTTCCCAGAAAGCTATAAAATGTGCACTGGGAGCCTACGACATCAATATCAGCTTCAATTATGAGAGCTGAACTTCTTGTGGAATTATTTCAGGAAATGCCTGAAGTTAAACTTTGCCATGAACTCTACCTGAGTCAGGCTCAGCCTGTGCAGGCTTGCTCCAGGGAGGAGCATCGGAAATAGTAGTCTTTTTTGACCTCATGGCTTTAAATAGAAGCCCTTTGCTCTTCTACAGCAGGCAAGAGAGAGAGAGCCAAGTTCTCTGTGGAGAGGAGAACTGGTCAGCTTGCTACTAACAGTCTTGTGCCTCATCAATGGAGCACGGAGGCTGATAATTCTCAATATACATGTCAAATTTATGGAGGCCTGTAGGAAAAAAAAAGCCTTCCATGTTTCTAGACTCTTAGGCCAAGAACACAATTGTTTCTAAGTTTCCCAACCCATAATCCCCTCAGTATAAATATATAAACCACCACTATATACACAGCTACGTTTCATCAACAAGCCCCATAATCTTGTTCATTCACTCACTCAACAAACAATTCTAAGTTGGGATACAGTGATCATATAGCAGACTTGTTCTCTGCCCCCATGAGCTAATAGTCCTGTTTGGGAAGCAAGCGTTGATCAATCGAGAATATCAGTGACTATCTGGCACATGGATAATCATGAAGACTGATAAAATGTGCTGTGAAGGCAAGCAGAAGCTATTACAGATTCTACTTTAGAACTGGAGGGACTAGGGAATGCTAGTCTGGGCTGGTGAAAGCAAAGATTATAGAAAAGGGAGAAGGCAAAATATCTATTAGTGGCTAAATTAAGAGGATTTGGGATGGGAATGAAGCTCAATGGTAGAGGATTTATGTTGTTTGTTTTTACCCTTTGGGAGGCCCACCACCCAGCTCCCAAATAAATCACACACAGAGGCTTATTCTTAATTATAAATGCCCAGCCTTAGCTTGGCTTGTTTCCAGCCAGCTTTTCTTAACTTCAAATTATCCCACCTATCTTTTGCCTCTGGGCTTTTATCTTTCTCTATTCCTGTATACCTTTCTTTGTTTTTTTACTCCATGGCTTGCTGTGTAGCAGGGTGACTGGCCCCTGGAGTCCTCCTCCTTCTCTGGCTGCTTCTTCTCTCCTCCCAGATTTCTCCTTCTCTTTAGTCTCTCTGCCTGCCAGCCCCGCCATCCTTTCTCCTGCCTTGCTATTGGCCGTTCAGCTCTTTATTAGACCGTCAGGTGTTTTAGACAATCACAGTAACACAGCTTCACAGAGTTAAACAAATGCAACATAAAAGAATGCAACACATCTTTGCATCATTAAACAAATGTTCCACAGCATAAACAGATGTAACACACCTTGAAATAATATTCCACAACAGACTTGCCTAGCAAGATTCTGGATTTGGTCCTTAGCACCAGAATAAAAAGAAGGGAAAAGAAAGAAAAGGAAGGGGAGAGGAGGGAAGAGAAGGAAAGGGAAGGAAAGAGGAAGGAAGGGAGGGGAGGGGATGGGAGAGACATGAAGAACAAAAAGGAAAAGAAAGGTGTACATGTAAGTTAGCATACATGCATGCATAAAATGAATTATATATTTCTTAGCCCTGTCCACCAAGGGCCCCAGAAGCAGCAAACACACCTGTGCCCAGATCATGGGTTCCATGTCCACTTTTCCAATGAAAGGAACCAGGACTTCCTGAGGAACTGGCTAACAAGCTTGAAATTTCTTGCAGTGTCAGAAGGTAAGGAAAGGCACAAAAATGAAAAGAACAGAGTTTGACGGAGGGAGTCAGGAACCGAGTGAGGAGGCTTCCAGTGGAGGGACAGGAGTGTAACTCTGGTCCTGGGTTCTACAGCCAGCAGCACATACTCACGGCTCCCAAAGGTCAGATCTGGAAAATCTGGAAATATCCAGGAGTTTGTGCTGATATAAATAACCATCAAGTCAATAATTAATGGTGAGGAGAGACGAACTTCCCGTACAGAAGAGTTCACGGAGTACAGCTGGGTGTGATGATGTGTAACTTAGAATCTCAGCACTCCAGAGGTAGAATCAGAGGGTCGGGAGTTCAAGGCCAGCCTTGGCTGCATAGTGAGTTTGAGGCCAGTCTGGGCTACATGAAACTGTGCCTCAAAGTAAAACAATAACAAAGAAAAGGGTTTTTGTTTTAATAGCACAAATATGATGAAGTATAACATAAGATTTAGGTGCCAGGCCTATGAATATTTACCATAGGTAATATGGTATATAAATATTTACCATAATATTCTCCAATATTGCTATGCTTGAAAATATACATAATTCAAGGGAAAAGTACATTAGTATAATTGAAAGAATTTTTCTCATTTTTTCTTTTTGTGCTGTAGTTTTTCTTTTTTTACTTATGGGGCATGATTATATATGCAAAGTTTAAAAAAAAGAATTGTTGCTATTCTTTTCTTTTTTTTCTCTTCATGATCACAACTGAAAATTATTTTGCCAAATGGGAAGTGTTTTGCTATATGGAAAGGTGTTTAAAAATTATATTCTTAGCCGGGCGGTGGTGGCGCACGCCTTTAATCCCAGCACTCGGAGCAGAGACAGGCGGATCTCTGTGAGTTCGAGGCAGCTGGCTACAAGTGAGCTCCAGAAAGCGCAAAGCTACGCGGAGAAACCTGTCTCGAAAAAAAAAAAAAAAAAAAAAAACAACAACAAAAAAAATTATATTCTTGGGGCTCGAGGGATGGCTCATAGATTATGAGCACACACTGAGCTGGGTTTGGTTCCCGGCACCCCATCAGGCAGCTCCAACCGCCTGTAACTCTGGTTCCAGGTGACCTGATACCCTCTTCCGGCCTCCTCAGGCATCTGTACTCATGTGCACATATACCCCTGAGATACACATAATTAAAAGTAAAATAAAGCTTTAAAGGGTATATTTTCTGGGCATCTAATCACTAGATATAACTCCACTAAGTCCTGTAACACAAATTGCTAAACAGTCCTATTAATAAAAACCTGGAGCCAGATATTGGGGTGAAAACTGAGAGATCAGAGGAATAGGACAAGCTATAGCCAACCTGACCGTACCAACTTCTATGTTCAGCCTTAAATTTTTGGTGATTCACCACCCTAAATAAACCATTTTGGTCTCTCCCATGCATTGCTTACTCAGTGACACGTCCCATTTCACTGTCCTTAAAGTTGATACTTCCTGCACCTTGGCATGTCCACGGGACTGCCCTCATCCCATCCCATCTCCTTCCTCCAACATCTGTCCTGTCTAGCAGCTTTAGGTCGGGTTCCCTTGGATTCCCAGACACTAGATTCACCCAGAAGGAAACACTGGAGTGTTTTCAGGAGCTCCCACTGCACAGGAGAGGGGGAGGCACAAAGAGGCAGAGGAAGGAGAAGCTAAGAACCGCTGAAAGAGGCGGAGCACAGGGCACCGGGCACTCTGGAGATGTCACAAATGTCACTACAGCAACTGGCCTCTGCTGTCAAACACAGGACATAGTTATGGGTGAAGCAATTCCCTGGAGAAGGTCTCAAATATTAGCTATGAAAATCATCAGCACTTTGGCTCTGAACGGATAACAAACCATGGCTTCTGCCACAGTGTACTGGGTGGTTTAGTGTGTCACCTTGACACAAGCTAGAGTCATCAGAGGAAGGAGCCTCAGCTGAGGAAATGCCTCCATGAGATCCAGATATAAGGCATTTTCTCAACGGGGCTAGGGGCAGGGTGGGGGAGCCCATGGGTGGGGGTTGCCATCCCTGGGGCTGCTGGTCCTGGATTCTGTAAGTAAAGCAGCTGAGTAAGCCCCAGGAAGCAAGTCAGTAAGCAGCTCCTGCCTCCAGGTTCCTGCTCTGTCTGAGTTCCTGTCCTGACTTCCTTCGGTGATGAACAGCAATGCTGAAGTGTAAGCCTGAATAAACCCTTTCCTCCCCAACTTGCTCTTTGGTCATGGTGTTTCATCACAGCAATAGAAACCCTAAGACAAATTGTTACCAGCATAGTGGGATAGTGTTGTGACAGACCTGACTATGTTTTTGGGAGGACTGTGGAAGGACGTTGGAACTTTGGACTAGAAAAGCCATTGAGTGAGACCTCCGTGGGATGTTCCGTAGGAACTAGGAAGATAAGAATTTTGAGAGCAGTGCTGATGACAGAAGCCTGGCTTGTGATGTTTTAGAAAGAAGATTAAAGACTCTACTAGGGCCATTTGCTATTTTGATTTAAGATTCTGTGGTTCTGGTTAGCTGGGAGCTAAAGAATCAGCTGTGATTAACAAGATACTAGAACTGTTGAAGCGAAACCTTTACGTTACTGGGACAGCTGATGCTGGTTAGCTGGAGCTAAGACAATAGCGGTGAGTAAGAAGAGACCAACATCACTGAGGTAAAATAAATCATCTGGGAAGTGTTTCCTGAGGGCACAGGGAAGCTGTGTTTCAGAGGTGGCCAAGGTTGTACCTCGTGTTGGCAGCTGGACTTGGTAATGTGTAAGAGTTACCCAGGTGGTACTGGTTTAGAAGGCATGGAGGGGTCACGGAGAGCAGCTGAGGCTTGGCACTGTGAGGCAGAGGCCATTGGTGATGCAGCCTCAGCGGCAGCTGAAGGCCCAGGACTGAAGGGGTCATGCAGTGAAGGTGAGGCTTGGCACATGAGGAGAGCCTATGAGAGGCTCTTGGTGAAAGTGCAGCCCAGCTGCCCCAGAAGACCCAGTGTTTTGGAGATGCCAGCACCCTGGGATGACCACCAAGACCAGCAGCAGTGGAGTGAAGCCAGGCAGAGCCCAGAAGATGAGCTGTGTGTGCTGCAGAGGGCGGAGCTGGAGAAGTGACCCAAGTCCTTTGGAGGAGTCCAGGAGATCGTGAGAGGATCCGAGATATTGGACGTTTGGAATTTGGTTTTGCTTTGATTTGATTGTGACTGTGCCCTGATTCTCCCTCTCTTAAAGTATTGTACTGGAGCCCACAGTTGAGAGACTTTGAATTTTAAAAGGCTTTGGATTTTTAAAGAGTGACTATTTTAAAGGAACTGAAATTTTAATGTGCTTGAATTTAAGACTGTGAGACTTTAAAGTTATTTAAGATCATGGGGGTGAGTAAGAAAGGAAGAGTTGTGGCTTAATAGTGATGTGTTTGTGTCAAGTTGACACGGGTCAGTTGTACTGGGTGGTTTTGTGGGTCAACTTCACACAAGCTAGAGTCGTCAGAGGAAGGAGCCTCAGCTGAGGAAATGCCTCCATGAGCTCCAGCTGTAAGGCATTTTCTCATTCAGTGATCAGTGGGGGAGGGCCGAGTCCTTGGGCTGCTGGTCCTGGACTCTGTAAGTAGAGCAGCTGAGCCAGCCTTGGGAAGCAAGCCAGCAAGCAGCCCCCCTCCATGGCCTCTGCATCAGCTCCTGCCTCCGGGATCCTGCCCTGTTTGAGTTCCTGTCCTGACTTCCTTCGGTGATGAACAGCAATGTGGACATGTAAGCCAAATAAACCCTTTCTTCCCCAACTTGCTCTTTGGTCATGGTGTTTCATCACAGCAATAGAAACCTTAACTAAGACACACAGCTAAAGTGGTTAGGTGCATCCAGGACTGAGACCTAGCTTTGGACATGGGAATACCAAACAACACTGAAACTGTCCTCAGTACAATAATAGACTGTCAGTCACTCCAGGAGTCTAACCTTCGAATACTCACTCATGTGTGCTACAAGTTTCCCAGTTAAGTTCCCAGCAACAGTGAATATATATCAGTAGGTGCTGTATTAGCAGCTATGATTCTGGGGCATTGGGTGAAGAGTAAGTAGTAGTATCACTACAAAAGGCTATTAGAATATCTGTGAATATATGTGACATGTCATCTTTAGTGAGTCATCCAGCAGAAACATTCACATCTCTTAAGTCAGGTCCTTGGCATAAAAAGAGTAGAAGCTGCCCAAATATACCAGTAGAAGCTGGTATATTTATTCAAAAAAATCTCTTTTGAATAAAGCTCTGAGGGCAGCTGGGTATTGATCCAGGGCCCACTTGAAGCTATCCTGTGTCTTTCTCCTCGTCATCTATGTCTGTCTACCTAATATTTTCTCATTCCTCTCTCTACCCAAGTAACCCTCGAAAGGTGGGAACTGGTTGGAGCTGGACTCTGGTATACTCCCACAATGGCACACACCTTTAATCCCAGCACTCAGGAGGTAGAGGCAGTTGGATCTCTGTGAGTTTGAGGCCAGCCTGGTCTACATAGTGAGTTCCAGGACAGCCAAGGCTACAGAGTGAGACTCTTTCTCACGGACAGAAGGGAGAAGGGTGGAGGGAAGAAAACAGGAATATCTCCCAATGATGTCATAGCTACTACCTCAGTTTGTGTACAGATACTCCGTGACTTCTACACAGGAGAAATATAAGATATATAACACATTTCTCATTATATATCCTTTTTGTTGTTAAGCAAAGAATGACTGTAAGATTGTTACAAAGTATATGGTTAAACTAAATAGGTATTAACATTATAAGTAGTATCATAATAAAACACATGCAAATTATGAAAGATTTTTGTTTAGAATCTGAGGTTGAACTGAGCATGCTACATTTTAATATTTTATGTGTATGGGTGTTTTGCCTGCATGTGTGTCTGTACACATGTGTGCAGCACCTGAGAAAGACAGAGCGACCCCTGGGACTGGAGTTACAGACAGTTGTGACCCACTGTTTGGAACTAGGAATTTAACCTAAGTCCTCTGGAGGAACAGCCAGTGCTTTTAACTGGCCAAAGCCATCTCTTCAGCCACTCATCCGGATTTTTTTTTTTTTCTTAGCCTGGCTATCCTGCAGTCAAGGGAATTTTCAAAACATTGAAAAGTAGAAAGGATACTAGGACAGATCCTCACATAATTACACTGCTCTTTGGATAGTTATTAAAATATTTAACTTGTGTATATTGTATGCCTCCACGAGTTTATATGCACCTGTGTGTGCAAGTGTTCATGGGGAGCAGAGTGCATTGAATCCCCTGGAACTGGGGTTATAGGTGGCTGTGAGCTTCCTGATATGGGTGCTGGGAACCAAACCTGAGTCCTCTACAAGAGCAGCAAGCACTCTTAACCACTGAGCCATCTCTTCAGCCCCTGGACAATTATTTTTTTTAATTAAAATTTTGTTCTATCATGCCGCATGCTGTTAGAATATAGAACAAAACTTAATGTCTTCCCATAGCAAATCATAGAGTTAGGGGAACTAGGTCCACATCCATAAGTAAGCAGAGAGTAAGCCCTGAGTGTGCAATGCTGTGAGCAGAGATGCTCTGGGAAGCAGTGCCAGTCAGCATCAGCTGGAGTGGTCTAACTGGGAGCCAGGCTTGGTTTGGCCTTGATAAGATCTATGCATATAAACAAATACAGACAGGATGAGTGCAGTCTCTAGGTAGAGCGAGTTAATTAGTTGTGTGCACCCTGGCTCTGTAAAGTCTGCTTTTGACAGCACTCACTCCCCACCCCCTTCCTAGTTTAATCATCAGGGCAGAGCAGCTGTTCCCCATCAGGCTAATATAGCACTAAACACTACTGCAAATAATATCACTCCAACCAATCTGCTCTTAAAGGTGTCAACGTAATAGCGGTTCAATCTTTGCTGAGTGCTTCGTTAATTACACTCTGGAATGTGCTGTTGTCTTTAACACCATTTGGGAGTTAGTCTTTTCTTTGACTGAAAGCAGTTCTTGGGAGAATTATAAACTGATAAAAACAAAATTCCATTCAGTTGTCCACTGGATGCTAAGGCTTATGACATCAACAGTTACTTGAGCGCACGGCACTTGTCAAACGGTAAAGATAAGTATTGCAAGGTGCTCCATCTCTTCTCTCAAATTATGTTACCATAAAAGTGTTCTACTCCACTAAGTGACAGGAACACAAAATGAGGGGTCTTAACACACTTAAGTTCACTTTCTATTTTCTCTCAACTTAAAATGCAACTTCAGGGGCTGGAGAGACGGCTTAGCAGTTAAGAACCAGGACTGCTCTTCCAAAGGACCAGAGTTCAGGTCCCAGCACCTACATGTGGTGGCGAACAACCTCCCAGCTCCAAGGGGATCCTATGCTTCTGACCTCCCTGTGAATAGCATTCAAGTGCACATCCCTACACATGGGCAAACACATATACGCATCATTAAAAATAATAAAGATACAATTAAATACTAAGGCTATAAGTTAAAAAATATTTTATTGAAATATATATTGCTAGGCTTAGCAGGGGAAGGCTCTTGTTGCTAATCCTGACCAGTCACAGGGTAAAGAGGAGACAACTGACCCCTGCAAGTTGTCTGTGTATAAGTCATTTGGCCAAAAGTACAAGCTTTTTGTTAATGCCTTGCCTCAAAAGAAAAATTCTGATTTCTTTTGAGTTTTCTTAATCTCTTTATTCTGACCTGTCTTTGTGATTATTAATCCAGTTTCTCCACTTAGCATTTATCCAGCTCCAAATGCTTTCTAATAGAAGAACCAGGTGATTCCCAGCTGTGACTTCACTATAGCTGGTAGCCTTGAGGGAAGTGATGGTGTTGCCAGCTCTGGCCCTGAGTAGGCATCCAGCTGCCACAGAAGCTCTCTTTGCCTTTACCAGGAGAGGGGGTATTCATGGAACCCATCTCATAAACTGCCAGTAACAATGAGAACCTCTACTCTTGGCAAGACGCGGTGCAAGCCTGTGGCTTTAGTGATCAGACAGAACACAGAACACAGGTCGTCATGTAAGTTTGTGTGAAGAGATACCGTGATCATTGCAACTCTTATAAAGAAAACATTTAATTGGGGAGTCTCACAGTTTCAGAGGTTCATTCCTTTATCATCATGGGGAGCATGGCGGCATGCTGGCAGATGTGATGCTGGAGCTGAGAGTGCTACATCATGCAGGCAACAGGAAGTCAATTGACTGTCACACTGAGGAAAAGACCTCAAAGCCTGCCCCCACAGTGACACACTTCCTCCAACAAGACCACACCTCCTAATAGTGACACTCCCTTTGGCGGCCATTTTCTTTCAAACCGTGCTCAGCATTGCCCTGGGATGTGCTGTTTAAAAATCTTTTTGTTAAAATTTCCCAGATTATTAGCCCTCTGCTTAGAAATTTCTATGGTTACTGTTAATATTCTGACCCACCCCCCTTGAAATCCCACCCCTTGGAGCCACCCTGCATCCTTATGTAAAAGCCTCATTTTAAGGAAAACTCCTCCCCTTCCTCGCTCTTCCGTTTTTTTCTTCTCATGAGGTGTGCACCCCTCGACCTCTGTCTCTTCTCTCCCTCTTTCCTATCTTTGTCTCTATTTTAATAAACCATTTCCACGCAGATGCAGCATCTGGGTTGTGAATGTTCACCTGCTGCCCTGCCGCCATGCCTGCATGGCATGGGTCACCCGCTAGCCGGCATCTGCCCAGCATGCCAGCATGTTTTCCCTCACGAGTGGGATACCCTGGCCTGGCAGCTGGGGTTCCCCATGCGTGCATAATTCATAACAGTCACCACAGATCAAGTCACTGGAGACCCTTCACTCCTGCCATTGCCAGTCTTGGGTCACTTCTGGAGCACTACCCTGGGCCTTTGCACACAGCCCATTCACCACCCACCACCGAGCCCCGCCTTTCTTTATCCTGTCCTTGCCTCTTTTACGCTGTTTTCTAAACTTTTTTTCTTTTTATAGAGCTATGTCTTGCAAGTCTGTGTTTGGGCTTATTTTTCTTGGCATAATTCAAGGAAGCGTAAACCATGCCAAAGCCGATTATCTCGCCACCACCAAAGTAGGTTCTGGATCCATATACAGAGATGACATCTGGTATTTTAGTTTCTTCCAGAGTTCTGTTCTATGGACTGTCGCTGCCCCAGGTTGACGGACATCAATAACTGCTTTCCTCTGAAGTAGTCCTTAGGTTCCTAGTCTAGACCATTACTGCATCCTTCATGATGAAGGTGAATCCTCAAACTATCAAGGAAGAAAAGACAAAAACAAGCAAAAAAAAATCCCTCTATATTTTTCATCCTTGATGTTCTTTTCAACGTTTAAAACTATGATAAACCATGCATAACATAAAATGTTACAGGCACATACAGCCACGCTCAGCTTTTATATGGGTGCTGGGGATTCAAATTTGGGTCTTCACACTTGTGCATCTAGCAGTCTTACCCACTAAAGTGTAGCATGAACCTTAAAAGTTCTTACTAATAAGAGCAAATCCAAGGCCAGTTACTGGGGTGAACACTGGAAGATCAGAGAGACGGAACAAGCCACAGCTACCTCACCTGGCCAACTTCTCAGCTGATCTTGTTTCCTCAGACTGCAAGCCTCTGTGTCCTCATATCCGAATGGCTCTCAACTGTGCAGCTAGAAAGCCTGAATGCTTAACCAGCCAAATGCTTCTAGTTTCTGGTCTTCACATCTTATATATCTTTCCTTTCTGTCGTCACTCCCAGGGATTAAAGGGGTGAGTCACCATGCTTGGCTGTATCCTTGAACACATGGATTTCTGCCTCTGGAATGCTAGGATTAAAGGTGTGTGCTACCACTGCGTATCCTAAGTATCTAGTGGCTTTTCTGTTCTCTGACCCCAGATAAGTTTATTAGGGTATACAATATTTTGGGGAACACAATACCACCACACTAAAGCCAATCTCTCTATCCCCCAAAATGGACTTTAAGACAAGCCAATTCATTAGAGACAAAATGGAAACATTTTATACTGCTAAGAGTTAATATAGCAAAAAGATGTAACATGTATATGTGCACAGAACAACTAAGCTCAAAATACAGGAGGTGAAACTGAGGGGTACTTTAGTGATAGGCCAGGTGAAGAAGGGCAGAGTTTGTCCCCTGATCACAAAACACAGGTCTCCACCCTGTGCTGCCAAGATACACTTCATTCTGACACACTGTGATCATGTGATCATGTGTTTGTCTCACTAGAGCTTCTTTCTATTCCTGCCATATGCCAAGCATATAATGTCAGACTCCATGGGAGACCAGCTCCTACCTGCTCCTACCTTTCAAAGGGTTCTTTTGAGGAATGAGGAAATATTAAATAGAAACATAGGCAGAGATGACAAGAAAGACACAGGCTCGCTTCGGGAGGGCCCTGGGTCAATACCCAGCTACCTTAAGGTTTATTCCAAAAGGCTTTTTATACCATGCCAAGGGGCAAGGCAAAAGACCTCCCCCTTTCAAGATCAAAGCACAATATACAGCCAAGTATAGACCCTTCAAAACACCTGGTAACCACGCCTGTGGCCAAATCATTTCATTATGCAACTCTGCTAGGTAAAGCAAGCTCAGATTCTCTGACCTTGAGTAAGGCCTTACTAGGGAGCCTCTGTGGGCCCCCACAATATAACAGGTTTTTTTTTTCTGTATCCCCTGCACATATAGAACAGTTATTTTTGTAACTCATAAGTGATTGGCAGTTCAGGCAGAAGGGGAGGGGTAAAAGACAGCTTGATATAGTCTAGAAATTGTATATTCCAAATGCCTTCAGTGTGCTTTCCCAGTTGAATTCACTGAAGTGCTAGTTTGGTGCTCAGACTTTACCCACACTGCTCCTTTCTCAGATGTTCAGTGTGCATTGAGTTTGAGTTCACTTACTAGATTTAACCCAAATTTATTTAGCCAGACTTCCCAATATCTTGAGAAAAGTCTCCTCAGACCATCATGAGGAGATGCTATCTGCAGGGTAGCATAGCCATGGAGCTCCGCGGGGGATGAATCTTGAGAGGCAAGTCATGGCCAGGCTGGGAAAGACTGGCAGGAAATGCAAAGAATGCCAAACTTCTGCCCTCCTCATAAAGCCACCGAGAGACTTTAGACAAGGAACTAAGCTTGTCTACTCTGCATTTTATGAAGAGAATCTGTGTTGTAGCCTAGATGATGGGATGGAGGCAGGAAAGGATGGAGGTCCAGAAGCTAGTTAGGTGGTGACGTCAGCAATCCACGCAATCGCTGTGAAAGCCTGGATTAAGGCTATGACAAGAACAGGAGAGAGCTAAGTTAGGGAACATACTTTAAAAGCAGAATTGATAGGTTTGTGACTAATTGTATCTCAGAGTGATAGAGGGTGAGATGCCCTTGAAGTCTCTCTGGTTTCTTACTCAGCAAATTGGCAGATTACATTGGCATTCACCTTGGTAGGGAGAAGAAAGACAGAGTAGAGGTAGGGAGCAGTCGCAGGGCAAGGCTGAGGTTGAGGTAACCCAGGAAAGTCCCCTGAAAATTGAGATGTGGGGCTCAGGAAGAGCTCTTGGCTAGATGTAAAGAGTTGAGTCACTGGAATATTGGCTTGGTTGATCCTAGGTTTGAATGGGGCTTCTTAGTGTGCATCGGGTGAGATAGGCTGGATGCCATAAGAGATCGACAGTAGACAAGAATAATGCAAAGAGATAAGGAGACACAAGCGAAACCAGAAAGGATGCAGTGAGGAAGCCAAATGGTAAGGAGAGAACTCAATATCCAAGGCTGGAAAAAAAAATGACAATAATGGGGAATGATAAGGAGAGCGGCCTTAGCATTTGAGAGTTTGAATATAATTGCTAACCATAGGAGAGCAGATTCAGTGGAGTGGAGTGCTGGGCTGGGCCTGTTTGAAGCTTAAAGTGAGTCAGATTGTTGAGGGTTGGATTGGACAGCCACCATCAGGAAGTGTACATAGGGAGTGCCCAGGACTCCTTCAAGGAGCTAAGCTCTGAACGGAGGCTGTCAGCCACAGGGCAGAAATTAAAGGGGTGGAGGTCTCCAGAGAAGCCATTTTCTCAAAGTGGATATATGCCAGAAAGGGGGGAGGATAGAGGGGGGGGGAGGAGAGAGGGAGGGAGGGAGAGGGAGCACTCAGAGCAGGTGACACAGAGGCGACCACTGAAGTAGGTCCCCAACATTTTTTTTGTGCTCCTTCGCCATCAATTGGTGGATGTCCCTGAGATACAAATCTCAAGATTGATTCAGTTCACGGGTAAAGAACACTTTCTACATACTTTTGTAGTATGTCAACTGTGGCAGGTAGTCCTAATTTTGTTTTGTTTCACATGTATTTCTTTAGGAGAGGGTGGGCTGTGTTGTCAGGCAAGCACCCTTACCTGCTGAGCTCTCAATGGCCCTGGTGTTTTAACTTGCTACATCATCCCTCTGATCAAAAGCATCATCATTCCATTGTTTATAGGGAGTAAAATAGAAGTTCATTCAAGCTTTCAGAGCCTGGCTCAAATCTTGGCTTCCCGGTCCTCTCCAGCCAGCCAGGCTGTTGGGTCGATTCCCCACAAACCTGTGTTGCTGTGCACGACCTACCAGCTCATTCGGACCGCTCTCTACTTCCCTCCTATGGAGCAGCTGCCCCGCTCCCCCACTCTTTCCTGTTTCTAGAACAAGGAAATCCTTGGCAGCCCTGCCCCCAGACATCCACGCTTGTCCTGGGAACGCTCTTTTCTTAGTACTTGGTGCCACTGACTCCTTATCTGGCAGGTCCCAGCCCAGATCTCGGTCATCTCGTCTGATAAAATAGATTGCATACATGAGGCGCAAACATAACACTGCTTGCATCCTCTTAAGTAGTGATAATTGAACTTATTCATTTTCCTTTGCCCATTGTCCTTTCTCTGTCCTCTCACAAAGCTCCTTGAGGGCTCTTCTCATCCCCTCCCCCTTTTCTCCTTCCTTCCCTGTGTCTAGCACAGAGCTTACAGAAGCCTTGGAAATACGTTTCCTAAATTAAGGAATGAACAGCTCCTCCAGTTTTAAAAACCCAGTTTGAATGCCACCTCCACAGTGAACACAAATGATAATAGCTCCTGTGTCTTGTGCTGCCTTTCTTCTAGCTGTTACTATGCTGCATTATCTCATTTAATGGGTCCCCTCCACTTACCTCCCGTGACTCAGAGTAGTTATAACCCAGGCCACACACTCCAAAGCCACCGTCAGCCTCTTGCTTGTTTTTGTTGTTGTTGGGGGTATTTGTGTTTTGTTTTCCCGGGCTGTGGATTGAACCCAGGACCTTGCACATTCTACTCTACAGCAGCTAGAGGGATGCTCCGCCACTGAGCTACACCCCAGCCCTTGCTTTGTTATTTATTTCTTGCATCACTCTTGTTTGCTACAGTGCCAAGCTTAGTATTCCTCCACACCCCGCACCAAAGCCCACAGAGAGCTCAAAGGAAGCTGAGAAACTGAAGATGCCCTCAGGGTAAGGCGTCTCTATTACGGCAAAGATCAACATAGTGTGAAAACAGTATATTTATTCAGTAACCGCTGACGAGAAGAAAAGGCGGGTTCATTCAGCCTGGGTGCTTTGTTTTGTTTAGAGAAAAACTAGGGAGTGGGACTGAGGAGAGAACCCGGCTTCAGCAGTCAGAGAAGTGAAATTTTAACTAAGTGTGAAGGGAATGTAGCCCATGTGAAACTAATCTAACTTTGTTAAAGGCTGCCTGTGGTATTCAGGCTCCTACCCTCCCACGGAGGCTGGGGGATGGCTCCCTGTGGTTGAGTGTTAGCTAGAACAAACAATTCTTCAGCAGCCTGGGTTTTTCTCAGGCATTTTGAGAGAAACTGGGTACTAGAATGTGGCCTTGAGCTGTGGTAAGCCATGCAAGTGTTTGTTTAGACCCTGACAGGCCAAGGTTGCGGCCTAGTTGAGAAGCGAGCTCAGAGGAGCCTGATTAGGGTTTGATCAAGAAGAACATCGTGATGGATTAAAAACTTCAAAGAGAAAACCATTGGCGAGTAGAGGAAACCCTGTTCTACTTGTAAAGCTGAGAATCACAATGGAAGCTGGCTAATTTGAGCTTTCAGGTTTTTGAGACATACTGTTCAAGCTCACTATTTTCCAGAATTTGCTAGAATCTTAACTTGCAGAAGAGAATGATGTAATCTTTCAGAAAAAAAAAAAAGTCTATAAAACTCAAGTTATTTCACACCAAGATGTCAAAAGAAAGGGTTTCTAGCATTGACTTTTAAAATGTCTGAGTGTTGTGGGGTGCTGTGCTGGGGCCCTGCAAAGTTGATGATTTCAGGAGCACCCAGGCAAGCCTGGGGAGCCTGGGATCTCCAGAGATAGGATGAGATCTTTATGACGCTCCCCTAAAATCCCTCAATGTGGTTCGGAAGTCCTACTGTGTATCTCGCCTTCAGCTTCATTGCCACCCACTCCCACGGTCTGGGGCTCAGATCCAGAGGCCCACTGCCCTCCAAGGAGTGCTCCCATCACTATAAAAGATGACAGACATCAGGGAATCTGCTTCTATTTATACCAGTGGGTGTGGCCCTCCCCAAGGTTGGCAGTGAACCCAGAGTCCCCACCCAAAAGCTCTTACCCAGCACTCTGTCCCTAAGAGTCATTCCTGAAAACACCTCAGCTCCTGAGTACATCTAAGAGTCCTTTTCTCCTTGGGTTCCACCCTAGAGCAGATGTGCGCAGTCTGGAGAATGTCACCCAACCTGTCTGTCTCTACCTGACAGGTAAACTGGAAGCATCAGTCCTGCCCGCTGGGTTTCCTTGGGGAGAGCCTCTTTATCGGAGAGGGTTTTGACTTAAGTAGATCTCAAACTCCACAGACCTAGCTGTTTAGCGCCACAGACTCCGGGAGATACTGTGTTTTTCGGCTCCTTCTGTGGCTCGGCAGGTAATTGGATGCCCTGGTGGCAATGACACACAGTTTCCATTCTAGCCCTTGAAGTTCCTTCTCTGATAGTTTAGCAATGATCTCTTTGGCCACCTGCCTCTTTTGCCCTGGAGTGAGTAGCTTGCCCTCCCCCGTCCTGTCAGAGTCCCCATGAGTTAGGAAGAACTCTCGCCATTTCCTGCGATGTGGTAACACAGCTTCTTTATTTAGAGCAGAGCCACTGTGGACAGGGCTCCATCAAGATGGTCATGGTTTGCAAAAAACGTCAGACTCTCAAGAGTTCTTAAATGTACAGCATCCCGGACTGTACCTTTCCAACGGAAGGGGAAAGGAGACACACCGTGTTCTGGTCTTATAGGAATGGCTTCCGTTAGAGACAAGACCTCACATTCACTCTGGTCTCCAGTTTCAATCATAACATCTGCAAGGGAGACCGCAGCATCCCTACGGTGTGTCAGTGAATCATTTACCAGCTGTGAAGAAACAAGTAAAATACTCCACTGCTTAATTTTGTTGTTTGTTAGTTTAATAAGTCAGGACAACCCCCTGCTCTAATAAAAAAAAATTAAAGTTTGATCCCGTCCCAATTTCTTGGAACTGTCTGAGGGAATCGGAGTGACAAATGTGACGTGGAAGGCGGGATCTGAGCTGCAGGAATTCCGGGGCTGGCTCCGGAATCTCCGGGATTAGCCTTGTGACAGGCACCTCGGCCGCGGGAGAGCTGGCGCAGGGCTCCGACTAGAGACCCTGCGTGGGCGGAGCCTTTGCGCGGGGGTGGGCGTGGTCTGTGCGGCGCACATCGAGGCGTGGCCTCGGCGGCAGGGGCCAGTGGGAGTGGCTAGTGGTAGCTAGGCGTCCGTGGCGGGAAGGAAATGCGCCGGCTGGAGTATGCTACGTCCGCAGCTCCCTCCTCCTCGCTACCGGAACTGTGGCAGCAATCTTAGCTAACTGCTCAGTTTTTGTTTCTTTTTCCTTTCCTCCGCTCTTCCCGGAAGGTGAAAGGTCGAATCGTGGATAGACTCACCTCCAGGGCCGTCATTGTTCTCCGGATTCATTTGTTAAAGCTCTTTTTGGGGTACGCCTGTGTGGATGGTTATCCCCAAAATGAAGAGTGAGTGCTTAGGCTCTGGGTTGTAGCTCAGTGGTAGAGGGCGCTTGCCTAGCTTGCACGAAGCCCTGCATTCAATCCCCAGCACTGCATAAACCAGGCGTGTCTGTACATGCCTGTAATCCCAGTACTGGAGGAGGAGGCTGGAAGAGCAATAGTTCAAGATCATCTTCAACTACATAGCTTACGGCCAGCCTGGACTACCCGAGACACTGGAAAGAAACTGGTTTTAAACTGTTTCTGAGTTGGTATTTCGTGGGAAGGAGCCTCACAGAAGGCCTCTTTTTCCACCTGCAACGCATAGAGCTTGACGGAATCCTGAAACCCTGTTTTACCCTCCTAAGACTTCTGGATGACCCTCACCCACATTAAACACCCTGAAAACTTATTTTTATGTCTCTTATAGAGCCTTGGCTCTGAAGCGAGCTTCTCGGGGTTAGCGGGTGCCGCAACACAGCCTCTTAATGCAGTGTGAATCCAGTCCAAGGGAAGAGGAGATCCCGTCCCTCTTTTGGGGTTTGGATCCTGTGTTTCTAGCCTTTGCAAAACTCTACATCAGGGATATCCTGGAGATGAAGGAGTCCCACCAAATATCAGGTATGTGGCCCGCCACTGAGTGCCCTGTGCTGCCCCCTACCCGTGCATTTTCCCCAAAGATACAGAAAGCTGGGGCCTTAAGGCATCAGGAAGAGCCTTGCTGCATCAGGAAACTGTCTGAAAGCTTTTAAAGTTATCAAGCCTCAACCCTGGAAGGAGTTCATTTCTGTGCAAATTAAAGAATAATCTAAATATTTTAAGTTAAATCAAGTTTGAGGGCTCAGCCTTTGCACTGAGCCCCATTCCCTTCAAACCAGATGTAATCCCAACAGTTGGTAGTTAGAAGTAGGGATGATCAGGGGTTCAAATCCAACCCGGGTTACGTAAGACCTTTTCTCAATTAAAAAATATGCTAAGGGGGCTGGAGAGATGGCTCAGAGGTTAAGAGCACTGGCTGCTCTTCCAGAGGTCCTGAGTTCAATTCCCAGCAACCACATAGTGGCTCACAACCATCCATAATGAGATCTGGTGCCCTCTTTTGGTGTGCAGGCATGCAGGCAGAACACTGTGTACAAATGAATAAAAAAAAATATTTTTAAGTGCTAAGGAATTTCATGTTTTAAAATACTTAGATTCTTTTCTTTGGGCCTGCTCTTGAGTGGAATGAACACTGGACTAAGCCGGCTTAGGCCTTGCTGTAGTACTTACCTTTCTGGGGATGTGACCTACTTCCTACAAAGCTTGGGTGTCCTCTTCATAAAATGTGGGGGTTGGTTTTGATTTGAGTTAATCAGAGTCAAAATAATGGAAACTCCTGGGAGGAAGGACACCATCTGGCTTGTCCGTGCGTGGCAACAGCGTCTGCCTGCAGCAGGTGCCCTGGAGAAACACCGGGAAGAGTCAAGCATTGTGTTTGTAACTTTGTGCCTGTGTGTAGAATAAGTACGTGTTCCTGGGAGTCACCTGTGTGCACCTCCAGGTGTCTGCCTAGAGTTTTTACTTTCTAAATTGTATTTTTAACGAATTTTATGTGTATTGGTGTTTTGTCTATGTACCATGTGTGTGCAGTGCCTTCAGAGGGCAAAAGAGGGATCCCCTGGAACTGGAGTTAGAGATGGTTATGAGTCACCATATGGGTTCCGGGAATTGAACCTGAGTCCTCTGGAAGAGCAGCCAGTGCTCTTAACCACTAAGCCATCTCTCCAACCCCCACCTTTTGGGGCAGGTGTTTGAGACAGGGTCTCTTCTGTGGAACCCTGGCTGTCCTAGAACTCAAAAGCTCTGTAAACCAGGCTGGCCTTGAACTCAGAGATCTGATTGCTTCCAGGAGTGCCTGGATTAAAGGTATTCAACACCACTGTCCAGCCACCTGTATTTTTAAGGCAAGGACTTTTGCTGAACCTGGAACATATCAATTCAGGTATAGGCTGGCTGGCCAATAAACTTGAAGGATCTCTTTTCCTCTCTGCTTGGTCCCCCACAGAGTTACGGGTATGTGCAGACAAGCCAGGTTTTGAGGTGGGTGCGGGTGATCAGAATTTAAGCCATTACGCTTGTGCAGCAGGCATCTTACTAACCAATCCATCTCCCTAGCCACGGTTTTTAAAATTAGAGTACTGGTTACTAGAGATGTAATTATCATACCTAAAAGTTTAACAAATCTGTAGATTTTGAGTGGCTGTGGGTAGGTCCTTCAGGAGTTTAATACTGTGCTGGGTGAGAAGTTCGGTTAAAGTCCTTGCTATTTTGTGAAGCTTTCCAATCAAGGACCTTCTGAATGACAAGATTTGAGTCAAAAAAGAAAGTCAAGATCTCAAATAGCCACAGTTTGAACGAGATGAGGTTTTATGCAGTTTGTTTTATGTATGAATGTGTTTGGATGACCTTCTTCTAAAAGCCTTTTGTACAGAATTGTTTCCACCACACCTTTACTTCCTACTTATTGTTGAACTCGGTCTGTGGATTTTTCCCCTACTTGGAAGGCAGCCAGCCTCCTCCAGAGTTTTCCAGAATTATCTGGTGTTCTTTATAGCTCATCTCCTTGGGAAGAAATTAATTCACTCCAAATGCCAGCCTTGCTTAAAAGATGTGTGAGTGAGCAACCATGTAGCAGGGGCGGCCCAGGAGTTTAACTCTTGCTGTGGGCAAAGGATGTGACGGGGTGTTAAAAGAAATCCAGTGAAAACCAGCCTGCTGACCATTATCCTCTCTTGTGAGACTGTTTCAGATGTTCATTTGTAAGAGGAAATCTCATGGATGAAATAGACATCATAATTTTAGAGTGGTTTTCCTTAAAGTATGCTATTGTGGAATAATCTTTTTGTACACTGTGAAGATATATCACTCTGATTGGTTTAATTAAAAACTGAACAGTCAATAGTTAGGCAGGATTTCCTGGCACAGAAGACGCTGGGAAGAAGGGTGGAGTCGGGCGGAGACGCAGAGGAAGCAGGACATGTAGGAGATGAGGTAACAAGCCACGAGCCATGTGGCAGCATGTAAATGAATAGAAATGGGTTAATTTAAGTTATAAAAGCTAGTTAGAAACAAGTCTAAGCTATTGGCCAAGCTTTCATAATTAACAGTAAGTCTCCATGTCGTGATTTGGGAGCTGGCTGGCGGGACAGAGAAAGACTAGCTGCACTATGCTGTTGGTTTCCAAGAGAGTAAGAAACACCACACTAGGGTTTTGGTTTGGGCTTAGCTTAGTTTATGGTAAAGAGAATACTTGTGATGCAGGTGTGACACACAGCTGTGATTCCAGCACTCAGGAGGTGGAGGCATGAAGATCAAGTGCTGTTCGTTATTAAATACGGTGGCTGCCCCTTTCAGCAATTGCTGTCCTAATCAGCAGTTGCAACTCTGCAGTTACCAGCCTGCGCAGTTTGGCCACAAGGGCCGAAGCTGGCGGGAATTCTGTTCCCTCGGGCACCAGCTCTCTTAAGGCTACCGAGGGAAATTTTATCTAGAGCTCTATCCTGATATAGAACTCAGGATTCAAAGGTTGAGGTGAAATTCTGCTTGCTAAGTAGCTCACCTCCTCTCCTTGCTCACGTCTCCCCAATTAACCAAGCAACCTTCTGCTCCCTCACCACCACTTAAGAACCCTAGCTACTCGTGGTTCCTCCCTACCACTTCCTGTCAGCCTGTCGCTGACTCAGCCTCCTGACCACAGGTGAATTTTATCAAGCCAATGTAACACATCTTTGCATTGTTAACAAAAGCAGTAGTTAAAAAAAAAAAATGTAACACACCTTAAAATAATATTCCACAACAATCAAGAGTTCAGGGCCGTCCATTCTCAATTCCATTCAAGGCTAGCCTGGTCTACATGAGACACTGCTCTGAAAACAGAACAAGAGAGTGTGGTGATGTCTGCCTCTAATCCTAGTATTTGAGAGGTTGCAGAAGCAGGCAGATCAATGTGGGTTCAAGGCCGAAAAATAAAAAAGTAAACCAAATCTAAAACAAGGTGCCTGTGCTCCATAAAATTTAGAAATATTTAAATGGCAAAGAATATCTGAAACAAAATAACAAAGGTTAACAACAGCAACAACAAAAAACAGGAAACAAAAGTGTTCTGTAGTAGTGAATTTGCTTGCCCTTTGCCCTTGGTTCTGGCCAACAGCCTCAGTCTTGGGAATTTCCTGAGTATCTGAGTGTCTCTGTCACTGGAGGTGGGGGCCATACCTTTGTTTATGCCAATGAAGCATGGTATTCTGGGCCGCTAGTTTCAGAATAGACCTCTCTGTACCCAAGAGACCAACCTTATGAATGGACCTATCAGCCTGATCCCCTGGAGGTGGAGGTCATTCATTCATATAACCAGTGAGTCAGTCGTGCCCACACTATGAAAACCCGTTAAAACCCTGATGTTTAGGCTTGCATGAGCTACCCTGGTTAGGTAAGTCTACTGTGTCAGAGGGTGATGTGTCCCGGAGTCTTTGAACTCTCCACACCTTCCTCTGTGCTTTATTTGTCTGACTCTGATTCATGCCCTTTGCTATAAAACTGTAATCAAGTATGACACCTTCCTGAGTTTTAGCTAATTATCAAAGATGAAGGAGTCACAGAGACAGCTTTATAACAGACTGCACAGAGGATCCCAGCAAAGCTTGAGACTAGGAGAGAGTGCCCTACACTGGTGAAACCTAACTGGGTACTATTTGGTTTGCCTTGTAAAATACCATCTCCAGAAATCTGAACTTTGGGTTTGGCTGGTAGACACGTGAAGGCTGAGGTATTTAGGTGGGTGGTTTATTTGTTTGCTCATTTGTTTTATGCATTAAAAACTGTTTGTGGGGTTGGGGATTTAGCTCAGTGGTAGAGCACTTGCCTAGCAAGCGCAAGGCCCTGGGTTTGGTCCTCAGCTCTGGGGGTGGGGAGGTGGGGGGTGGACACAAGGCTTGTGTGTGGAAGATACCCTCCCTGTAAGATAAGATTTCACCACTATATAGCCCTGTCTGGCCTGATACTCACCATGTTAACCAGCCTGGCTTTGAACGTTTTTTGATTTTGTTTCTTAAGACAGGATCTCTTATAAAAGTACTTTTTTTGGGGGGTGGGGAGGAGGTGTAGATTGAGACAGGGTTTCTCTGTGTAGCCCTAGCTGTCCTGGACTCTATAGAGCAAGTCAGCCTTAGAACTTAGAGATCCACCTGCCTCTACTTCCACAATCGTCAACAATCGCTATGAGATCTGAACAGGTCTGTATGCGCGCCGAACTCACTCTCAACCAGAGCTCTTATAAAAGTACTTTTTAAAGACAGAAAACAGGTAATATCTTCCTAGGGTTGTGGATGTTCATGGACAGTGGCTTAAAATCTGAATCAAAGTTGCCAATGACCTTGGCACTCTAAGCCTTCACGGCTTGGCTTTCTCCTCTTGGGAGTCTGAACATATAGGAGCTCCTAGATGTAGTTAGTACAAATACCCCGGATCACCTAGGCCTCTGTGGGCTACATGGAAAAGGCTGGAACGAGAGCTTGGGGGTCAGCCAGTGCTTCTCTGTTTGATCATTTGCTTTTCTTAGCTTGTTGAATTTTGTTGTGTTTTTCTTCTCAGTGACAGAGCAGTCACCCAGGGCCCTTGAGCTGCAGACGAGAGCTCACCGTGGTAGAAGGAAGTGGTTCTCTCTTCCTTTCTCGTGTCGTAAGCCATCTTGTAGAAGCCTGGCTGCTTAGTCTGTGGTTCGTGTCTTAATATGCTTTTGAGAAGTTTCTTCTGTGTTTTTAAGCAGTGTATTTCTTCCTCAGCCAGTTTCCTCAGAGTTCCCCCTGCCCCCCAATTCAAACCATCTGTTGTTTGTTTCTGTAGACCTCTATTGTTCTGTAATGCTTTCAAGAGTTTCTTCGGCTGAGTCCTTCGGGACCAGAAGGATTTTTTGTGCCTCAAGTGAGTGCTCTTGAAAGCGGCCATTGTTAGTCCCCAAGGTAGACATTTATGAGGTCCATGTTTATCCTTTTTCAAGGAGGTATAGTATATTCACAAATGAAAACCTATTCAGGTTTTTATTGTTGCCAGATAGAGTTTGTCACGTGAGGATGGGTGACCTGGGGACACTGGCTTGTGCATTAGCCTAGTCTCCTTACTGCCTTCGAAGCATCGTCTTCTGCCCAGCTCCTCTCCCCAGCGTGAAGGTCATAATATTTCAGCTGTTGACTGTAGATCCATGTCCTGCCCAGCCGGCCCACGTGGTTGTGAATGGGAGCAGCTCTCATTCAGGGGTGACACTGTGGGAGTGGGCTCCTTCCTTCATGGGGCCTTGCCGTCAGCTTCTGTCCTCCGAGGTTGCCCTAAGGAGAGTCTCCCATCCATCAGCTCCACATGGGCCCCACGAAAGAGGGAAGGACCGGCTCCGGGCTGAGTTTGCAAGCTTCTTTCTCCAAGCCACACCCACCTTCCTAGTGTTCCCCTGGCAGACAGGCTCAGGAAGGAGCACCTTGTCCAGTCAGCCCATCCCATTGCCCTGTCTTCAAGGGACTCTAGAGAACCACTCATTAGCAGTGGTCAGTGAGAAAGGTCAAGCCATCGTTTCCTAACAGATTGAAATCCAGAGGTTCTGACCAGCTTTGATGGGAGCAAAGAGTGACCATTGTGAACCCCTCATGGAGCTAAAGGGTAGGCCCCGCCCCTCAAAGCTGGAGTGTGGCCAGGCCCTGCATTACAGGGGGAAAAAAAGCCCAAGATCAGCCAAAATCCCACCAATCCCTGAGCTTGCCCCAAGATCAGGCCACAGAATAACTCCAATCCCAGGCTACCCTGGAAAGCTCCACCACCCACCACCCACCCACCACCCAAAAAACCCTATATGAAGCCTGCCTTCTGCTCACTTCTGCTCAGTTCTCTGCTGCTTCTCTTAGGAGCAGAGGCAGCCACCCTCCTGGGTTCTTCCCTCCCAATAAATCTCGTGTGAGGTTTGTTATGCTCTGTGACTTTGTGGTATTCCTTGGGTCCCGACTGCCAGGAAACCTTTCTCCTCTTAGCTGTAACACTCACACAAATGCCTGAAGTAATCAGGGCTTCTTTGTTTACAATCCTTGTATTTATTTACAAAGGGAAAGGTATTTGAAAACATGCATGTGGAGCTAGGGTGATGGCTGGGTGTTAGGGTCCAGGTTTGGTTCCCAGCACCCAGGCGGGTAACTGCCCACTGCCTCTGACTTCAGCTCCAAGGAATGTGACACCCTCTTCTGTGGGTACCCTCATCCACATCCACATGTGTAAATAATATAGTAGTAGTAGTAGTAGCAACAGCAGCAGTAGTATAAATTCTTTAAAAATAATGTATTACCTTCAAAAATAGAATAAAAAGGAACATATATATGTCATTTGCATCTGAAAGTAAAGAATGCAGGTGCTGTGGGAGGTTGAAGGCAAAGAGAGTACGCATGTTACAGGTCCGTGTGGAGGTCCACACAAGGAGCTCGGAAGCAGCCAGGAGACCCTGGGAATGCAAGCAGCAATTAGGAGCTTGTGACTTCTAAAGTCCCCAGGTCTGCGTTTCTAGGTCTAGGGGAAAAAAAAATGCTGGGTGTCCGTGGCAGCTTTTCCTCTCAGGTTTCTTCACTGGCAGAAGCTCGCCTCCAGCCTCTGTATAGCCTGGGTTTTGCAAGCGCGGTTTTAAGAAGTGCTTGAGCTGTGGTCAGCTGGCCCCAGTGGGCAGTGTTCGTATCTTCTCCTCACTGGTTCAGAGAAATGATGACTGGTTTCTTAGAAGAGTTCTGGTTAAACACACACACACACACACACACACACACACACACACGCGCGCGCCGCGCGCGCACACACACACACACACACACACACACACACGCACGCATATGGAGAGAGGGCTCAGAGGTTAAGAGCACTCTTGCTCTTGCGGAGGACCCTGGTTTGATTCCCAGCAGCCACGTGATGGCTTACAACCATCCAAACCCCAGTTCCCAGGGATCCAACAGGCATGCATGTGGTGTACATACATGCATGCAGGCAAAACATTCATACATGTAAAGTAAAATAAATCTAAAAAAAAAATTTTTTAAAGGCATCACTTCCTTTATAGTCACTAAATGCAGTGCTGTGACCTTGGGTGGCAGCTGTTCCCTGGCCTGTGAGCTTTGTTCCAGAAGCAGAGTTCCTACTCACAGTGGAAAGTGAATTAACCAACCCTGGTGGGCGACCCTGCTTTCCTCTGCTGCGCTAGTTCAGGCTCTCAAGAGCCCAGTTTTCTGCTTCTGTTCCTTATAAAGACCACTTAACTTCTTGCCACATGCCTAGGACTGACTCTTACGACTGGAATTTGGACACACAGCATGCCACTGACTTGTGACACCCAATGCCTAAAAGACATTTAATGCAAGACAATGTAGTTGTGTTATATGAACTGCTTTCTCTTGGTTTTTAGGTATATATCTTTACAACGGGCACCCAATAAGGCGAGTGGATATCATGGGAACTGTCATTAGCGTGAGAGAAAAGGATGCTTTCTACAGCTATGGAGGTAAGAGCAGTCACCTCAGAAACTGCGTTTGCACAGACAGTCCCCACTCCACTGAAAGGGGAAGTTTTAGTGGCCCTCACGTTTTCGAGCAGCTGGGGCCTCACCAAACCGAGCGCTCTGCTAGAGTCCCGTGTCTGGAGGAAGTAAATGAGGCCACAGGTAAAAATGATACTGGTGATGCTGTGAGGTGCCCGCTGCTGGGGAGGGAGGAGGTGGAAGAATGGAAATGCTGCGGTGTCGGGTCACCGATGGTCAGAGAAGACACCCAACACCCGTGACACCGCTGTGCAGGGCCAAGGACAGGACGTGCATATCGAGACCCCTTTGAAAAGAGGCCCAGTAAATGTAAAAACTGACCTGTTTGGAAGAGTGCAAAAATCATTTTTAAAGATTTATATCCAGAACAGTCAGGGAAGAGGAAAAAAACAACCCTTTTTGTTACTTAAGATATAAATATCTGTTATCAGACTTGCCTGTTCCTCGTCATGAACTAATACAGAGCCTTTGTCTTTTGGACACCAACGAATTGCTAGAACGTGCTTTAGTATAGTAGGTCTTGCTTTGGTGTGTGTGGGGGGACATTAATGAAAGTATCTCTTTCTAAAAGATTTTATTTTTAATTGTGTGTGTGTGTGTGTGCGCGCGCGTGTGCGCGTGCACGGTTGTGTGCTTGTGAGTCAAGGTGCCTCAGGAGGTAAGAAGAGGGTGTCAGATTCCCCGAAGTTGGAGCTATAAGCAGCCACCAAGTATGGGTGCTGGGAACTGGAACCCAACTCTGCTCCCCGGGAGAGCAGCAAGGGCTCCTAACTCCTGAGCCATTTCTTTAACCCCAGTGCAAGCGCCCTAATTTGTTACATTCTCACATTAGCTGGACAACCGAGATTCTCAGACCTAAGAGGCCATGGTAGATGTTTGGAGGGAGCGGGATTTGAGGTGCAGACCTTTGCTCTGATTGACGTCATCGCCTTTTGTGGCATTTCCTGCGGACTGTTCTCTTGATGTAGTACATGGGGAATAAATAGTAGGAGCTGCATTTGTGTCCTAGAACGTTTGATTGACACTGTCAGTGTCGTTCGTCTCTCCAACATTTTAGTATGTGCCTGTTTGCCTGCAGGTGAGTGTCCCAGTGCTTAGAAAAGAGCACGTTTGAGATGAAATCTCCCCCTCGGCAAGCTCCCCCTCACCGTGTGTGTGTATGTGTGTGTGTGTGTGTGTGTGTGTGTGTGTGTGTGTGTGTGTATTTTAAATGTTGCCAGGCATCCCTCTCCTGACTCTCTCTGCTTTATTTTACCAAAGATGTTGGTCCTGTTTTTCTCCAGGACGACTCAGCAAGTGGGTGCTAAGCGCCTACGGTATACCCAGCTGTGGGCAAGTGCATTGTCTGTAGTACAATACAGCCCTGCTCTCCAAGTCCCAGAGATGACAACATAATCATGTCTTTCAGCTACAAAGCACTTTTTACACTCATCATTTCATATTATTCTCCTCATTTTGTTTAGAAATAGGAAGGACAAGTATTTCTATTTTGCGGCTGAGAAAAACTATGACTCACTTAACTTTCTGAGGTTCTGTTGGGAGAGGCTTATGAGCCCATTTTGATGGGTAACTGGCCCCAGTGTGCACTATTGTCTGCCTAAGGATCACATGGCTTTTCTCTCCTGCATCCCTTTCTCTGTGGGCTCCCCTGATCCCAGTCATCCGGAGTCGATGTTTTCAGATCAAATATACAAGACTGTTGGGGATTTCAGTTCTGGCCTGAGAATTGGGTCTGATTTAGGCTTGTGACATAAAGGGACTTCACTTAGCTCACTTCCCCACCATGGAAACATTTAAGGAGATATGTTTGGCTCTTCCCTAAGAAGCCCTTCCCTCCAAATGGGTGTTGTGAGAGCATGCCATGTCTGTGGGCTGCAGGAAAACAGCAATGTGGAAGTAATTAAGAGCAGAAAGGCTTTTGCACTCAGTTCTTGTGTGGCCAGTTGAAGCAGAGTCGCTTTTTCCCTGCTGTGTACAGGCCCAGCACGGCTTTCCTGTGCCCCTCTGACTCACGGCGGGTCTGTCCTGTGGTGTTTCTGGCCACACTGACTCATCCTGGTATCACACTGGGGAAGGATGTGGTGTGGCTTTGTAATGATTCTCCTCTTCTCGGGCACTCAGCAGCAGGCCTCAGGAACTGTGCTGCATGAGAGGTGACAGACCAGAGAAGTGGGCTTTGGTGGCAGTGCCCGCAGTACACAGAGTCCCTGGCAGCAACTGGAGCTCTGAGGTGGCTCTCAAGAGGCTCAAGTTAGACCAGGATAACCTCACATCCCCTAGAACAAATGTTCACTCATTTGCTATTAGTCCTGCTTCCAATATAAACAAACACTTTGAGCCAGCTGCAGGGGCTCCTGCTGGTAATCCCAGCACTCAGGCAGCTGAGGCAAAGGATTACTGCAAGCTGGAGGCCAGCCAGGGCTGCATAGTGAGTCCAAGCCAGCTACAGAGTAAGACCCTGTCTCTTTCTGGTTTTGAAATTTATCTGACAGTTAATGTTCACATTGAATGTAGGTGTCTTCCCTCATACTTCAAAAGATTCTGCTACTATCATTTAATGTCTTAAAATCATTTCTATTGAAATATACTATTTAGTTTTTATGTATGTAAGATTTTTAAGGTATAGGGATTTGTATTTTACTGTAAGGCTTGTGTATCTTTCAACAGTGAGGACCTAGGTCTTCATTATAACCTCATATAATATGAGGTTATATATATATATATAATTCTCATATACTATGTTGTTACAATTTATTTAACCAACTACACACTTATAAATGTTGTTTATATTTATGTTGTTCCTAATTTCAAAGTTATAAGCACTACTTCAGTGAGCAATATTATTCAAGATGTAGATATCTGTGCACTTGTTATGTCTTTCTCTGCCAAATAATTTACTAGAAGTAATTGCCAAGTCAAAGGGTATGTGCATTTAAAAATCTGATGCATGCTTCCAATCTTGCTGTTTAGAAATGAGCTGCTGATTTATACACCCACTCCTAGCCAATGAGGGTATCAATATTTCATTATTTGTTTTTGTTTTGGGGATTGAACCCATGGCCTCATGCATGCTAGGCAAGTGCTATACAACTGAGCCATATCCTCACCCTGGTTATCAGTGTTTTTAACTGTCAATCTAGCAGTTGAGGAATTATTTAAACTTGATTTTCCATAGCAGTTAGTGGATTTAGCATACTAGCATTTATTTATGTGCCATGTATACATTTTCCATGCATCCCTTTTCTTTGGTGCTGCTTCTCTGTGGTTTTGGTGTTTTTCTCACTAGTTTGTAGGAACTCCTTATATATTAAAGCAGTAACATGTATTGGAAAAGTTGCCATCTGCTATTGGTTTTAGGTCAGCAAAGTATCAAGCTTTGTTTAATGAGTTACAGTTTTCAGATTCTGCTTTAGAAAGTCTTTTCCTCCAATTCTAAATCCAGAGCTAAAAGATGCTCACCATATCCCTTTCTCACATCGTTCACCTATTTTATGTTAAAAAATGAACTTATTTCACTATAAAGGACAGTTTAACCTTCTGTCTACAGAGATTTAAGCCAACAATAAAACATTTCCCCTTATATTCTGTATTGCATGGGCCTTTACAACAGTCTGCTTATTTTGCTTTGTTTTAATTATGAGGTCCACTACTCTGTGCTTAGCAACCTATGTTTGGAGTTTGTCAGAATTCAGGCAGAGGAGATCCTGTCTTCCCTCAGCAAAAATCTCCAAGTTCCTCTCCAGTCACAAGTCCTAGTCTCATGGGAATTGTTTGATTTTTTTTTTCCCTTTTGGCACTATAAATAAAATAAGCCAGACTAGTTCTATTTTTGTGGCCAGGGTATAGTTCTTTTCTGTTGTAAAACCAAAGCTGGTTCTATGGGAGCTGTGATTGACCTGCAGAGAGGAGGACTGGACAGAAGCCTCTCCACAGAGAAGCCCCTGAGTCAGGTGATGCGGACCGCTTTGCTTGGGCAATGAGCGAGCTAGTGAAAGTGGAGGCGACGGAAGGCTGAACCCAGAGTGCCAGTTCCTCTGACCACAGAGCACGGGTCCTTTCTTGTCAGAGAGAGAGAAGAGAGGCAGGTTATGGATGTGGGCACCCACTGAGGTTCTTTCGCACCTCACTTCCTGAGGATGCACTGTTACCAGACCAGATAAGACTCATCGCCACCATTGAGGGAGGGTGGGGAAATGTTGAAAATGTCCATTGCACTCATGTGTTATATGCTTACAGGTAAGCAGTTCATACTGGTGTGTAGTGAAAGGTTGCTTCTGAAGACAGAGGGAGAGTTGTTTTTGTTTTGCTTTTTCTTTTCTTTTTATTAACTAAATGTTTTCATTTATTTTACATCCCAACAGCACTTTCCCCTCCCTCCTCTCCTCTCGCTTCTCACCCCTCCCCCCCCCTCACCCCCCACCCTCCTCCCCACTCCTGTCTCCCCTCTGCTCCCCCATCCACTCAGAGGGAGAGTTTTTTAAGGGCGTTGCTCCACTAAGCTGTTGGAACTGTCCTCTTTCAGTCTGACTGAGTGTTGGTCAGCATGCCCAAGTCTCCCACCTACCCATTGATGCTTCTCTTTCAGTGGATGATGCCACTGGGGTTATCAACTGCACCTGCTGGAAAAAGGGGAGCAATACTGAGTCTTCGCCAGGTAATTCTGTTTGCCACATTTCTTTGATTTTCTGACAAACAAAGAATGTTGCTCACGGTAGCTCATCAAACAACTGTCAGAGTGTTTTCACACCAAGCTGATGCTGGGTTGCTTTGGTGGCCCTGACACACGGTCCCCAGAGCTTTGGCTGGTGGTTGCATTGGTGGCCCTGACACACTGAACCCAAAGCTCTGCTGCTCTGGAACCTAATGCCATAGTAGGGAAGGGCTTCTCTCCTACCTGCTTGCTCATAACTTTCTCCTAAGCATAGAGAATGAGAAAGGATTCCTGAAAATTTCCACAGTACAAATTTTACCTCGATGATTATTTTGCAAGTCAAGATATTGTAGCCTAATGGACCATCAGGTCAGAATCCTTGACCAAAGATTTTGAAGATTATTCCTCCAACAAGGTTTCCACTAATGTCTCTGCTGCCATGATGCAGATTTTCTAAAAACTATCATGTTCAAACAAGCAGGAATCCAAAGCTTGTGAGGGTAGGATTCCTTTGGAAGTTAGCCATTAAGTAACATAAATCTTAAAATTGTACTTTGAACACACTGACTAACTGAAGCATTTGGAATTACACGAATATATTTCAATGGTGGTGTGTGTGTGTGTGTGTGTGTGTGTGTGTGTGTGTGTGTGTGTGAGTGTGCGTGTGCGCGCGCGCATGTGATTGTTTTGGTATGTGTGTTTGTGTTTCTAGGGATAAAATCTAGGGCCTTAAACATGCTGGGCAAGTGTTCTACCTTGGATTTACAGCCCCCAGCCCTCTTGAGTAATTTTTTAAGGTTTGTTTAATTTATTTTATGTGTATGGGTGTTTTACCTGTATGTATATCTGTATAGCACATACATGCAGTGCCTACAGAGGTCAGAAGAGTTTGTTGGGTCCTCTGGAACTGAAGTTACAAAGGATTGTAAGCTGCCATGTTGGTGCTTGGAACCCAACAGGGTCTCTGCAAGAGCAGAAAGTGCTCTTAACCACTGAGACATGTGTCCAGCCCCTTAAATAACTCTTAAAGTTCTCTTGCAGAGAACTCAGGTTCCGTTCCCAGTACCCATGTGGTGACTCTCAGCCATCCATAGCTCCAGTTCCAGGGTATCCAAAGCCCTCATCTGATTCCCCCAGGCACCAGGTATGTGTGTGGTACATACAAATGCACTCAGGCAAAACATTAGTACACATAACAAAAGTTTAAAAAAAAATTGTTTTCAAGACAAGGTTTCTCTACATAGCCTAGCTGTCCTCGAACTCCCTATGTAGACCCTGCTGCCTTGAACCTGGAGATCCTCCTGCCTCTGCCTCTTAAGTGCTGAGATTAAAGGTGTGCACAACCACCGCCCGGCATAAAATTAATTTTTAAAAAATTAAATTCAGTTCATAATAACTGAAAGGGTATTATGCAATGTTAGCAATCATTTCAGGCTCTGAGAAGTCACAGATTCTGGGACTCTCTTTTGTTCTGTTTGTAACATACAGGAGATAACAGCATCCACGTGGGCTTGTCAGGTTTCTCACTCCAGTATCTAACCTCCGGTTCTGTTGGTCTGTGATCTGTGTTGTGCAGGAATGTCTCGTGCTTATGAGATTTCCTCTTTGTTTTTGCCATCATGTGTCAGACTCCCAGCTTGCCTCTGGCTGTACTGACCAATGGCATGCTCATTTGTTTAGTTTCCCAATGTACTTAGATTTAGAAATTAGCTAGTTTTGTGTAACTTTAGCATTCCTACTCCTAATTTGAGAACATCTCCAAGGCCATGGCTCTGCTTTGCTCGGAGGCATTAGAGGTAGACTTAAGGCAAGAAATAAACCTGTATGACAACCAGATATTGGGATTCTTATACAGTTCAGATTACTAATCTTAGTCTGTGGTTATGTAACAACTTTTCCAATTGCTGTGACAAAATACCTTACAAAAGGAACTTGGGTGTGGGGCATGGGTCCCCTGTGTTGCCCAGGCTGGACTAAACTCACTGTATAGGCTATCCTTAAACTCACAGAGATCCACTTGCCTCTGCCTTCTGATTGCTAGGATTAAGTGCAAGTGCCGCCATGCATAGTCAAAAGGAACTTAAGGGCTGTTATGTTTCAGTTCACAGTTTGGCAGGGATGGCATGGAGGCAAGTGAGTGATGTACCTGGTCACACTACATCCGCAGGAAGCAGAGGAAGATGGATGCTGCTGTCCACTCACTTTCTCCTTTTTGTTCATCTTCAGTTGGGGATCCCAGCCTGGGGGAAGATAGAGCTCACATTCAGGGTGGATTCCTTCTTTGGTTACACCTTTCTGGAGACATCCTTGTAGATACACCCAGAGTGTGTTTCTATGGGGATTCTAAAGCCAGTCCGGTTGACAATTGTTGTAGAATATTATTTCAAGGTGTGTTATTTTTGTTTGTGCTCTGGAATATTTGTTTGATGATGCAAAGATGTGTTTTATTAAATAAAATTCAAGGACTGGAGAGATGGCTCAGTGGTTAAGAGCACTAACTACTCTTCCAGAGGTCCTGAGTTCAATTCCCAGCACCCATATGGCAGCTCACAACTGTCTGTAACTCCAGTTCCAGGGGATCTGACACCTTCACACCAATGCACATAAAATAAAAGTTAAATAGATTATTTTTTTTAAAAATTCATCTGCAGTCAGGAGGCTGAGTCAGCAACTAGCTGACAGGGAGTGATAGAAAGGAACCAAGTAAGAAAGGGTTTATAAGGAGAGGTGAGGAGAGGAGACGCATGAGGGCTTTTTGGACGATAAGAGCAAGGAGAGGAGGTGAGCTACTTGTTATTCAGCCTCTCTGAAGAGCAGAATTCCACCTCAACCTTTGAATCTGAGTTCTTTAGCGGGAGGGAGGTTTAGTGAAGTTGCCTTCGTAGCTTTGCGAGAGTTGGAGCAGAGGGAACAGAATCCCCCCAGCTACAGCCCTTGTGGCCTGACCCCTGCTGGTAGTGGTGGAGCTGCAGTTGCTGATTCAGACGGCTGTGGCTTAAAAGGCAGCAACCGTTTAAAAAAAAGACAACAGTTGGCGCCAAGTGTGGGGTGCCAGAATGTTTTGGAGGTTTTTGCTCTTTCCTTGGGGGTCCCACCACCCAGCTCTCAAATCACCCATGGAGGCTTATTCTTCCTTTTGAATGCCCGGCCTTAGCTTGGCTCCCTTCTTGCCAGCTTTCCTTAACTTAAATTATCCCCATCTACCTTTTGCCCCTGGACTTTCCTTGTTCTCTTATTTCTGTAAGTCTTATTCTTACTCCATGGCTTTCTGGTTGTGTAGCCGGGTAGCTGGCCCCTGATGTCCTCCTCCTCCTCTGGCTGCTCCATCTTAGCGCTCTCCTCCCAGTTTTCTCCTATATATATATTCTCTGCTCGCCAGCTCCACCTATCCTTTCTCCTGCCTTGCTATTGGCCAGTTCTTTATTAAACCATGAGGTGTTTTACACAGGCACAGTAACACAGCTTTACAGAGTTAAACAAATGCAACATAAACAAAAGTAACACACCTTAAAATATTCTGCTGCAGACAATGAAGATTAACCATTGCAGTGCTGTTACACAGAATGCCCAGGCAGGTAATTTATTACAATTTGTTTCTCAGTCCTGGAGGTTGGAAATCCAAGATTAAGCATGGAAGGGTCTCATGCCTGGTAGAGGCCAGTCTCCACCTCCAAGATGGCTCCTTGAATGTTGCCCCCTCTGAGATGTTCCCCCCATGGCAAAAGAGCAAAAAGAAAGACGTCCCTTGCAGAGCTTGCAGTAGCATTGACTCGTCCACGCTGTCCTTGTCCTCTAAATACCTCCCGTTCAGTCCCACCTCCTAATACTTTTGTATTGTTGTTATGGTCTGAATGAATGTCTCTCAAAGGTCCCTGTAAATGCTTAGTCCCCAGGGTTGGCAGAAATGGAAAATATTGTATACATATAAGAGACAGGAACTAATGTGAGGTCCTAGGTCATTAGGGACATGCCTTCAAAGGGGATTATGGTACCCTGCCCTAGTCTCTTCTTGCTTCCTGGCTCAGTATGTGACTTTCACTCTGACACACACAGTGCTATGACATGCTACTGTCATCACACACTGTGATGGCCTGACCTTGGACTGGAACACCTAGAACTATGAGCCAAAAACCAGCTCTTTATTCCATAAGTAGTCTGAATCAGTGTTTCATTACTGTGATGGAATGCTGACTAGTACAGTTTGGGATATAGTTTCCAACACATGAAACTTGAAGGGTAGAAAATCATTCAAACCACAGAAGCATTATAAGTCATTTGCAGATTTATAGCTTTACTCACAATCTTTAATCAGAAGGTGCAGTTTGTCTAGCCACACCTGAATTAAATGGAGGGTGAGCAACCTTTTTCTATTAAGGGACAGAGGGTAAATATTTTCTGTTTTGTAGACATGATCTGCCTCACCTCCTCGACACTGCCATTTTAGCACAAAGTGGCCATGGATGATACATGGGACAATCAGGCATGGCTCTGTCCCAATGAAACTCTTAACAGGCTATAGATTGATTTGGTCTGTGGTTTAGATACTGTTTTTGTTTTCTAAATTAACTTTTTGGGGGGACATGGCCTCACTATATAGCTCTGGCTGACCTCAGACTCACACTGGACTCTCTGGCTCCCCAGTGCTGGGATCAAAGGCATGTGCCACCACATCCAGATCAATTCACTCATTTTAAAGAAGTGGTATGATCAGGAACACTATGTAATTCCTGTATTTAGTAACAGTGATGTTTTAAGATCAGCAGAATGGCTGTTCCTGAACACACCAAGAGGAGGATGTTTAAAGTTGGCAAGCTGTTGAACCACTGAGCAATTACAGGATGTCTTCATTTAGAACAAGTGTAAAGAGAATGGTAAACGTATCAGGAGGAAGCCTAGGAAGGTTCTCGTCATGTTACACATGAAGAGGTATTTTTAAATTGCTCCCAACTCACTCATTCTCTCCTTTTAATGTAATTGCCCCAAGTTTAAAAGCTTTCCATTGGAAGGTGGCCAAAAAAGACAATTTTTTTAAAACAAAATTTAATTTGAGTCAAAATTATGTTCCAGTCAGTTAAATAAAGAATATAATGTGAGCTTCTGTGAATGTTACATTGAATGTACCATTTGTACTTAGCTTATGAGCAAAGTTAAGAAAGCTTGGTCCTCACTGTTAGCATGTTGTCTTCAGGATGGAATAGATTCCTAAAACGAAGTTCTGTCAGGCTCCAGCCGTCTCGTTACATTCATTAAATTACACGCTAGAGTCTTCTTTCATCACTTTGGCTCACTCTTTACATGAAAGCTGGGTCTCTCTTCTCAGATCTGCTGTTGGCCTGATAATGTCAGTGATGCTGCCAGAGCTTTTTATTATCCCTGTGCTGTCTGCATAGTGGCAATGAAGTTTATAAATACCTGTAAATGTCAGATTGAGGAGAAGAGGGCCTGGAGATAGGAACATGGAGAGCAGCCTTTTAAAAGGCGATTCTTGTGTTTCTTCAGAGGAAACCCAGTGAGCTAAGCAGCCATATTGCTTGGCATCTAGTTTCCGAGGTGCCGGCTGCCGCATGCGCAGTTCTTTGTGCTCTCTGTGTTATGGGCCTTGGTCCAGCACGTGTACTCTGGTGCTGCTTGCTACATGTTACAAAACCATGACTGTGGAAACTGTGGTCGGTCAGAAAGCAGAAAATTCGATCAAAAGACCAAAGAGAGATCACTCCTCTATGGAAGGAAACTAGAGCACAGGAAATAAATTAGCATTTAACAAATATCTTTTCAGGTAGAGGATAATATCTGGAAAGAGTTGGCCATGATTCCTATCCTGCAGCTAACATAAAGGAACCTGAAGAAGACATGTTGTGTAGCTATCCCAGTGAACATGCGATGTTCTAGCAAGTCCAAGACACTGGATCACTGAAAACAGTCAGGAGCAACAAGAGAGTGGGTTCAAAAATCAGGATTCTTTTTAATACTCTTATGCAACAGAATGGAATGAAATAAATGTTAAAATACAGCAGCGGGCAGTGTATGTGATGAGCATGATGCACACGGTTTGCTTCAAGTTTATGAAACCAGTGGTGCAGCTTCATCTGCAACAAGACATACATGGAGTCTGTCATCTTGTATAAACACAATCAGCTCAGTGTCTGGGACAAACCAGTAACCCCAACGTTTGGGAGGTAGAGGCAGGAGGATCGGGAGTTCAAACTCACCCTTGCTACATATCAAGTTCCAGACTAGACTAGGCTACATTAGACCCCAATAAACAAAACATCAAATATCATACCTGGTTTCTTTTGCTGTTTGTTTTAATTTACTTAGTGGTTTTGTTTGGTTTTGTTTTTAGACAGGGTCTCTTGTAACCTACCTAGTCTTGAATTCACAGCATAGCTGAGACTGGCCTTGAACTCCTGATCCTCCACCTCCCTAGTGCTGGAGTCACACCAGACTCCACCACACCCACTTCCTCTTGCCAAAGAAAGCTTGACAGATTGGGCTTTGTTTCGGTTTTTTTCCAGGTTGCTATGACAGGTTAGTGAGGGAGCTGTGAGCACACATGCTTTGCTAATGTCATGTGTGAATGCAGAGTGAGGTTTTTCTGTCAAACATTGTAACAAGTGACAGGTTGTAAACTCAGTGAAAGTCCCCAAAGAAAAAAATTGTCTAGAGCACTCAGTCATTGATTGTCACAAATAGTACATGGTTGTCACTTCCTCTGTCCATGGTATGCAAAGTTGAGTCACACATAACAGCCATGTGTATGTGTGTGCATGTGAGCATGCATGCATGTGTGTGTGTGTGTGCGCAATAGTAGACTGCCCTTACCTTCGTCTCCTTGATTGATTCAGTTGAGGAGAGAGGGACTGGAGAGTGGAGAAGCAGCATGCACAAGGAAGTGTCACAAGAGCTAAGGGCCCAGCTGACCTGCAAGTCGGGCTTCTGTGACTGCCGGTCTCCATGCTGAACCTGCCCTAGGCAGGGAATAAAAATCAGAATGGAAAGTCCTCAAAGGGGAAGAAGTATGCAGCTGTGTAACTGCCATATCAACATGACGGGATATTATATCGTATGGAAGACTGAGTAATTCTCAGCACTCCGAAGGCTGAAGCAGGGGTAGAGGGTTCAGGGCCATCTGGGGTTACATAGCAAGACCACATCTCAAAAACCAAAGCAATAACAAAATGCTGAGCTGTGTAGCTTCGGATATATTGGAATTACAATAGGCAGACTAGAGCACTGGGTCTTTACTTAGCCACGCTGATTACAGAAAATGGCCATATCCTCTGAGGCAGGCAGCAGAGAGCGTAGTGTACCACAGAGTCTCGGCAGTCAGGCACTGCAGAACAGCCTGCAGCCGTGTTAACCCCCGTTTTATTTTGGACAAGTTGCTTGACTTCTCTGTGACACAAGTTTCTCATCTCTGAAATGGAGCTAGCAGAAGGGAGCAGTTGTAAGGTTTTGATGTGCTGGTGCATTAGAAAGTCCATAGAAGAACACCTGTACACCACACGGTCAGGGTGTGCTGGCATAGTGTAAAGTCCGTAGAAGAACACCTGTCCACCCATATGTTCAGGGTTCTTCTTACTTTGTTCTTTTTTTTTTTTTAACCTTTTTAGAGCTTTATTGGGAGGGAAGGAGGGAGGGAGGGAGAGAGAAGAGAGAGAGAGAGAGAGAGAGAGAGAGAGAGAGAGAGAGAGAGAGAGAGAGAGAGAAGAGAGAAGAGAGAAGAGAAAAGGAATGCACAGGACTTAACTTTGTTCTTATTTGATACAATTTAGAAGTGAGTTAGTGGCAGAGATTATTTATTTAGGGCTGAATGTACGTTAGCGTCTCGTCACCGTGAGGTAAAGGTTAAAGATAGAAGGAGAGAGTGCGCACAGTGTGAGGGAGAACACCGGTCGATGGGACAAGGTCTCTGCACCAGTACTAGTACCCAAAACAATATAAAGTCTACAAATAAGAGGGCTGTGTGGGGCTATTGCCCCCAACTGCCCCTGAGCACGAGGTGCTCAGGGCTGCACAGAGCCCTCCCTCTGCACTGGCGGTGCAGGGCGGAAGAGACCGCGCAGCCACCCTGGAACCTGCCCGCGTGGCCTCACTCCAGAGTCCTCTCCCTGTGTTCTGCTCTGGGATACTTGTAAAGATGTCATGTGACAGAGCACTTCATCAGGAGAACAGTGTGTTGGTTACTGTGTCCCCAGCATGGAGGGACACTTGCTTACACCTCTCTTTTCTCCTGGCCCCGACAGACCCCGCTGCTCCAAGCACTGCAAGAGAGCTAAGCGTGACCTCACAGCTTAAGAAATTGCAGGAGACCATTGAGCAGAAAACCAAGATAGAAATTGGGGACGTTATCCGCGTCAGAGGCTACGTGCACATGTTCAGAGAAGAGCGAGAAATCCGTGCCTCCATGTATTGTAAGCACGGGGAGTTCCTGCCAGACGGGCTGCTCTTTGGGGGGGGTTGGGAGGTAGGGGGGGAGTGGGGAGGTGCTCTGTAAACGTTTGTTTAGCTCCAAGTCAGACTTGCAAAAGTCCACATATGATTTCATTCTAATGGGGAAATTATGTCTAGCATGCTGTTTTTAGGAAAACAGCATTTTAAAATTGTATTTTGAAATGTTAATTAGAAGTAGATTGGGAAAGAATGAATTATTGACTCTATATAGTTGGTGAGTTTATTTGGACAGCACCACTATTTCTGAAGTACTTTGAAATTCTAAATGTCAGTCCATTAGGGCAGAGTGTTCCAGTTCTTCAAAAGGATGGAAATGTCTTGAGCACCATTAAGCCCATTAATTTTAATGAAAATAGCTAATTAGAAATAGTCCCGAATCACCCTTTTGCACTGTGCTGGCTGGTCTTCAGTGGAAAATCTCAAAAGCAGCCAGGCATGGGGGATGCACATTTTCAATTCCAGCACCCAGGAGACAGAGGCAGGCAGATCCCATGCATTTGAGGCCAACCTGGTCTACATAATGAATTACAGGTTAGCCAGGGCTACATAGGGAGGCCCTGTCTTAAATAAATATATAGATTTCAAGGGCTGGCCCTGAAGGACATCAGCATAACACAGAAATGGATGATAACAGTCCTACCCCACCCCAGATGTGCCTGTTCCACATGAGGATTGCCTTCCCTCTCAAGGGATGGCTGGGAGCTGTTCTGTGACTCTGGACTGCTGTCCTGTCAGTGGTTTGGATGTGGCAAGAAGTGCTCACAGTGTCTTCTGTGGCATCTTTTCCTGGGGTGTTAGACAAGGTGGACGATCCAGTGTGGAGCATTCAAATTGCAAGGATGCTTGAGCTGCCCGCGCTCTATGAGAGAGTATATGACCAGCCGTTCCGCAGCCCAGCCCTGAAGGACAAAGAGGCACCGAGGTAAGTTCCCCCGTCACTGCTTGAGAACACGAGGGCAGCAGCGACGTCTAGCAGGAGGAGCTAGCTGCTGGGTGACAGGACAAGTCCACAGATACTCGCCTGAGTCCTGTGGGGCTCCAGTCCTCTCTGCCTCGGTTTCCTCTCCTGCAAAGTGAAGGTGACTGTATCATAGAGGTTCTAGGGTTGTGAAGGAAACACAAGTATATTATAATTAGAGGTTCTAAAGGAGGGCAGCACTGATGAATACTTGCATGGTGGCTGAAACTTTTTCAAATTAGAGGAAATACTCTAACTCACAGTTCCAAGAAACATAGCAAACCCCGAGGTGAGAAACCATGGATAAAACTGCACCAAGGCCTTTCACAGTCAGAATACTGTGCCACGGGGTACTACAACCCTGATCCTGCAGCTCCCACCATAAAACAACAACAAAAATAACTGGGTTGTTCTCAACCAGGACAGATTTTATTCCTATGTAGTGGAATAAACAAACAGAGCCCAGGAGGAATATGAATATACAGGCATTAGCTAAAATATGAAATGCGATAAAGAAAATCACCAGTGCCTTCCTGGTGGCTTCTAGCTGGGGAGGTAGAATGAGGAGGTGCCTTAGTCAGGGTTTCTATTGCTGAGATCAAACACCATGACCAAAGTAACTTGGGAGGAAAGGGTTTATTTGGCTTACTCTTCCACATCACTATTCATCATTGGAGGAAGTCAGGACAGGAACTCAAACAGGGCAGGAACCTGGAGGCAGGAGCTGATGCAGAGGCCATCATGGAGGGGAGCTGCTGACGGGCTTGCTCCTCATGGCTTAGTCAGTCTCCTTTCTTATAGAATGCAGAACCACCAGCCCAGGAGTGGCCCCACCCACAAGGACTGAGCCCTCCCCCATCAATCACCAATTAAGAACATGCTCTACAGGCTTGTCTGCAGCCCAGTCTTATGGAGGCATTTTCTCTGCTGAGGTGTTCCCTCTCCTCAGATGACTACAGCTTGGGTCGAGCTGACAGAAAACTAGCCAGCACAGGAAGGATACTTTTTATTGGGTTAGGGGCAGAGAAGCTAGAATGGGTAAAGGTGCATGTTCCCCAAGTGTGAGGACCTGAGCTCAGATGGCAGCCTTATATTAATGCGCAAACCTGTAACCCCAGCAGTGTCGGGTTGGAGACAGGAGGGTCACTGGGACTTGCTGTCCATTTCCTTACCTCTAAATTCAATGAGAGGTCTGCTCTCATGGGAATAAGGGAGGGAGCAATAAAGCAAGGCACCTGGTGTTTTCTTCTGGCCTCTGCGTGCACACAGTACACACACATACACACACACACACACACATACACACACACACACATGTGCACACACATACACACGTGTGCTCGCACACACATCCATCACAGGCACACACATAGCCATCACACACACTTTTTTTTGCCATGCTAGAGAATGAACCAGGACCGAACTCATGCTAGGCAAATGCTCTGCTGCTGAGTCCTTTAACTTTTTAAACATGAAAATACATTACGTATATAATCAGTCATATTTTCAAACAGTACAAACAGTAGATGTTTGTAACACAGAAAGTGGAAATTGTCTCCAAGCACTACTGTCCAAAGGTTAGCAGTGTTCCTGGGTTGCCATGGTTCCCTTTAGATGCCTTTATTCTGTGCATACACAGCATGAATATCACTTAGCTATTTAGTGGGATTTCTTCTCCCCCTCACAGTAATGGTCGCCCCTCCATGCTGTTCTTGACCTCTTTTTATAATCTATCATGAATGGCTGTCAATATGTGCGGTTCCACCATAGCCACACGATGGCCCTTTTGTAAAGAAAGAAACAAACAAAACCCCAAAACAACAACAAAAAACAAGCACCGTGTAGAACGGTGTCTCCTAGCTAGCTCTTGGTTTTATGCACCAAGAGGAGCAGAGGTGATGGTTTCTGCAAGGCGTTGAAAACTTTGCCCCTGCAGCAATACAGACACTTTGGATCTCGCCGGCCTCACCTCTTTGTTGAGTGAGAAAATCAAAGAATTCCTCCAGGATAAGAAAGTGCAGACCTTCTACCAGCAGGAACTGGAAATGGTGGAGTCTTTGCAGTCTCTGGCCAGCCAGCCTGTGCTTCACAGCGCCTGCTCAGACCAGGTAAGTGTGGCATGCTCATGGGGGATTCAGCCTGCATCTGAAGGGTGAGGGCATGAGTGACTAGCGGAAAGACTCCAGGGGTGGAATCCAAAAGCAGAGGTCCCGGTTCTAGCATGTGCCATTTCTATTCTGGAAAGGTCACTGACCACTAGGAATTTGAAATGCGGCTGGGTCTGCCCTTGTCCGCCCTTTACTTAATCACATTGCACTTAATGTCTGAGTAGAAAATAATAGCAGGCTAAGGTCACGGCACCTTGCTGTCAGTACTCGCTGAGATGGGCATTTAATCTCAGAGCAGGTAAAGGAGGGTAAGGAGGGAAGAGGAGAGAATTATCCTCCCTCCAAGATGATGATTGGCCAGCAAGGTGATGCCTGAACCAGGGCTTTAACGACTTGATCTTTTCCTTGAAAAGGTTACTCTACCTGCTGTAGGAATTCAGATAAAGGCCAAGATGCATTCAGTCATGTTCATAACTAAAAAGTTCAAAGAACTTTCCTGTTGCTCTTGGTGACGCCTCTGCCCAGTCTTGCATTCCTCATGTCCCCGGGCTGGCTTCTTGTTCGGTGTTTCTGTCATATGCAATCAAGACTCACTAGAAATTGTGGGTTTAGGCTTTCCTTGCCTTTCTGTTCTTGGGTTTGTGCTGTGGTGTGTGACTCGTGTATTTCCTTTGAACTGTGTAATCTCAGCTCACAGATCATCTCCCGGCCTCCTCATCCGCTCTGACTGCTGCTCGCCCATCACTGTCTTCAAAGATCTGTATCTGAATGTCACTTGCGCTTCTGTGTTCTGACCCATTGTGTGCGGTGCCACGGGTACTCGCCCTCCGTCAGTTACATCCATGTCTGTGATGTCACTGCCACTTGTCCCTTGCTGTCCTCACCCCGTTACATCCTGGTCTGTGATGTCACTAGCATATCTATTCATCTACCAGAATGTAAGGCCTGTGAGAGCAAAGGCCGTCTGTCGTATTCTTTGCTCTCTACACCACCTCCAACAGGACTGGAGAAAGCATTCTCTAGTTAATGAATGACGGTTTTGTAAAATCCAGATGGTCCCAGAAAGGGACAAGTGTGTTTCTCTCCCCTCCCCTCCCCACCCTATTCCTGGTCTCCGGGTCAAGCACCATCCTAGTCTCCTGAGCGTGTACCTGGCTATATGCTGAGCCTGTATTTACAGTGATGGTTACAGCCCTCCTTTTTGTCCACGTGGGAACACACTGTGGTCTTCTTCAGGACACCTAGGTCTTCAGTGAGCAGTGCATCTTTCCGTTCTTTCCTGGTAGAGTCTGCCCCACATCTAACACTCTCAGTACCTGTACCCAAGGATAAGTTCACACATACTCAGTCTCCCTTCTGCAGCTGTCCTGACATTTTCCAGTCCTCTCCAATCACCAGCCAGGCTGCTCTGAGTGTCCTCTCGGATTTGGCATGCTGCTGGGGGAACAGGTACCATCTCACCACCCCAGCTCCTGCCTGACCCTTGCTTCTTGGATTTGTTCACATACCTAATTACCTCTTCCTGGCAGCAGGCTGTGTGCCCAGTGACCCAGGATTTCATACAGAGATATGAGGGATAGTGTTTCAGAAAACACTCAGGTGGAGGAGGTCATGGCTGGGAGCTTTGTTCTTTGCCAAGGTTGCCTCTAAACAGCCTTGTCTCTCCAGCTGTCCACTTCTCATTGGCCATATTTTCCATTTTATCATTTAGAAGATCCTCAGAGCCAAAGACCTCCTAGGACTTTTGATGGCTCTCAGTGTGTGGCCAGTAACTCCCTCCCTCCCTGTCTTCTCTCCCCTTTTCCTTTTAAAATACCTTTTCAATTACGTGTGGTGTGTGTGTGTGTGTGTGTGTGTGTGTGTGTGCGCGCGCGCGCGCGCGCGCACGCGCGCGCAGTTGTGCACAAGCCACAATGAGAGTGTAGAGGCCTGAGGACAACCTGCAAGACTCCATTCCATCCTTCTGCCATTCAGGGCCCAAGGATCAAGCTCACGTTGTTAGACTTGGCAGCAAGTACCTTCATGCTGTTGATTGTTTTTTGCTCTTTTTCAGAGGTGGGGGGGCTACCACCCAGCTCCCAAATAAATCATACACGGAGGCTTATTATTATTACTTATGAATGCCCAGCCTTAGCTTGGCTTAGTTTCTAGCCAGCTTTATTTAACTTAAATTATCCTGTCTACCTTTTGCCTCTGGACTTTTTCTATTCCTGTATACCTTTCTCTGTTTCTTACTTCATGGCCTGCTGTGTAGCTGGGTGGCTGGCCCCTGGAGTCCTCCTCCTTCTCTGGCTCCTCGCTAGCTCCCTTCACTCCACTTTCCTCCTTCTATTTATTCTCTCTGCCTGCCAACCTCGCCTATCCTTTCTCCTGCCTCGCTATTGGCCATTCAGTGCTTTATTAGACCATCAAGTGTGTTAGACAGGCACAGTAACACAGCTTCACAGAGTTAAACAACTGCAACATAAACAAAAGTCACACACCTTAAAACAATATTCTACTACACCTTCACTTGGAGGCAAGCACCTTTCCCAGCTCAGCATCTCACAGGCCCTCCTTTTTCTTTGAGACATGATCTTGTTCTGTAGTCCAGGCTGTCCTGGAACTTGCTATATAACTTGGGCTAGCCTCAAATTCATGGTCCTTCTGCATCAGCCTCTTACATTTTAGGACTTCATGTATGTGCTACTGTGCCCGCTATGAGGAAACATTAATAAGTAGTGAAGTCCACCTTCATGTGGAGCCACGATGGCTACAATGAACTGGGAAGACTTAAGGACTCCCCCAGTCAGAATGGGCAATGGGGGAGTTTTGGAGTGCTATCTTTTAGAAGAAGCTTAGAGCAGAAAATTGTGCCTGCCCAGTGCTGCGTATTTAAAAAGAAAGGAGTCCGGTGCTGCATTTGTTTTTCTTTGAAAACGATTTCTTCCATCAATTATGAATCAGTTGGTTGAATTGCACTGCTTGGGAGGTCGCTGTCACTCAATTGCATTCCATTTAATAGCACCCTGGGAGACTGCAGATGCTCACAACGATACAGAAACCCGAGAGCCTTGGGCAGTCTCCCTTATCACTCACGAAAGCTCGGTTCCCTTTCTCTTTCTTTCTTCTGATTTTTTTTTTTTAACATCACCCTTCTTAGCAAATCCAGAAACATGATAAGCAGATCTTGCAAAACCATTGTTTCCTTGACAGCTGGATGAATGCTGAGTTTGTTTGGGAGTGCAGATTATATATATTTCAGGAAGCCACCCGGTTCCTGCAGGGCCTGAGCCCCAAGACACTGCTTCACTCTGTGAGCAATTTTGGTTTCCTGAATCGCGCATGTCTGTCATTGTTCCTTTGAAAATGACAAGCAAAACACAGATCTCAGTCCAGGAAGCTGCTGGCTTTCCAGAAGAGACCCCTGGAGGCCCTGCTCCCAGGACCGAGGTCTTTAAGCCTGGGAAGCACATCCTGAGGTCACGTGAGGCAGGTGTCTCTGGGAAGGATGTTTCCCATGTTGTTTGTAGTTACTGAGAGCTGCCTGAGTCTGCTTTGTCCTCCCTGACACAGCTGAGCCGCCCCGGCCGCCTCTGCTCCACTAGGCCTGCATGCCCTCCTCCCCCTGTCCCAGCCTTTCAGAGGAGGGAGCTGATGCGCATGTGAGATTGTCCAGCAGTGTGAAGGCAAAGCTGTGAACAGACAAATCAAAACTGAGGCACGGAACAGTTAGCAAGTGTGACCCTCCAGAGAGACTTCGGCAGTGCCTCAATACCGGCCTGCTCAGGGGACACAGGCCTAGAGTGCGCTGACTCAGCACAAGCAAAGCCTGTTGGGTGAACTCATAAACCAGTCAGTCTGGGGCGTTAGTCGTGGGTGATGGGAGATGAAACTTACTTCTGTTTCCTCCCTGTGCAGGTGGAATCCAAGAACAGCACCACTTCCGACACAGTTCACAGTGTGTTTAAGAATGCTATACAGCTGCTGCGGGAAAAGGGACTCCTGTTCCAGAAAGATGGTGGCGGTGATAAGCTGTACTACGTAAGAGACCTGCAGCTTAAGTTCCTCTTTGTAGCTTCCATTACATACACATTTCTACTTAGGACCGCCTACCTACTTGTTTCTAAAATAATCATCAGGAGGCGTGGAAGTCAGAAGTGCAGGTTAGCTTTTACCTTTTCGAAATCTAACTCTTATCACTGGTTTTGTGAAACAGTCTTGATCTGTAGCCCAGGTTGGCCTTGAACTCATAAACATCTGCCTCCATCTCTCCAGTGCTGGGATTGTAGGCTTGTGCCACTACACCCGACCCATGCAGCCTCTTGAAACCTAGTGTCCTTCTAAATATTTCTTTGTGCATTGACAGATGAGTAATTTAGAAATATGTTCCTATGGCTTTTTTGTTTTATTTTTTGAAAAAGCAATCACCTTCTAACTCAGAAATCCTTATCCTCAGCACCACTGGGCAGATGATAGTCCGGGACTCTCCCGCACACTGTAGAGTGCGTACCAGCATCCCTGGCCTTACCCACTAAGCACCAAGCATCTCCCATGTTAGGACAACCAAAACCGGCCTTAGGCATTACGAGATGTCCCACGGCTGCAGTAACACTCGGCACCTCTTTTGGAACTGTGGTCCATCCCCATCGCCCTGGCACATCAGTACCTGTGAATCTACCCCACCTTCCTGATACCCTTGGTTCTGTACTATGAGCATTCACCGGGACTTTCTAGCCATTCTTTTGTGACAAACACTAGGGTGTTGTGTGACTTTTGTTATCACAAATAGTGTTGCCTGGCCTAGCTGCGTGGCTATCTTTGTGAATTCATGTCAGAATTCCCAAGCCTGACTCAGGAAGGAGAGAGTTTTCGGGCGGCACCTCCAGTCAGCCTCCCGGAAGGCCTTGCCCTCCCCACAGGGTACAGGCATGGCTGCTTGTTTGCCTCATTCTTTTCAAGTTAAACGTTTGCCTCTAACTGCCTGCCTTTGATATCGGAGGCACCACGCTAGGCCTCCCGGGACCACCCCTGTGGGCTGCAGAGGTGGCTGCAGCGGCGGGTGAACCTCCTGGAGGCAGGCCGGAGGGCCTCACTGCTGAGGACTCACTAGGGGTTTCCTCAGCAGCGCATTTCCTCTTCGTTTGTTTAAGTGGGAGGGGTTTTCCACGGTGTTGAGTAACTGGGAGAGGCAATCTGGTGTAACAGGAGTGCTGTCCACCCAAGGATGCGAGGACAGCGTAGGACATGGTGGCCGTTGTCAAGCCGAGCAGGGAAGCTGAGATGGAGTCCTCTCTGACACTTGTGTCTCCTTGCTCTCTGGGGTGGCCTCTCTGAGGGTCGGTAGAGAACAGCCCTCCCTGTGAAGCAGCAAGAGCCAGGGCAGCTGCCCAGGCGAGGTGTGGCAGGGCTGGGCACTTCCTCCTGTGAATCACCATGAGCTGGAAGGGTAGTCAAACACGAACAGATCCCCTGTCCCCTTCTGGGACAGACCCTCCCTTCCACTCACGCCTGGTTTGTGGGTTTCCTTTCTCCCGGGGCCCCGCTGGACATAGTTATCATAGCAGTACCCACGCTTCTGTCTGCTCGCACGGTTTCTTCCTCACTAACCTCATCAGTTAAAAGTCCTCCAGCGGCCTGCTCGGTAAGTCAGGTCTCACAGGCGTCCGTGAGCGTCTCTACCGCCCAGGTCCTGAGTGGTCACAGGCTGGACTCTTCCCCCCCTTTTATATGCTCTGTTTCCTTCCTTCTCGCCACTCCCCTCCTTTCTTCTTCCCCTCCCTCCCTCCCCGCCTTTCCTTTGTCCTCCCTCCTCCTTGCTTCCTCTTTCCTGCCTTCCTCCCCTTTTGCCCTTCCCTTTCCTCCTTGTCTCTTCTGTTACTGTATTTCCTGCTGGACCTGAGTGTGAAACCTGCTGCTCATTCAGAAAGAGCCATGGTTGTGTCTGCCTGCGAGGACAGAGGGCGTTTTCGATAAGCTAGGTGCTCTGTCTTGCTAGCATCCTCATGCCTCTTCTTCTTTAATTCTTCCTGTGTTTAGAAGAAGAGAAACTAAAGAAATACAAGACAGGCGTGGGGGCGGAGAAGGAGGAGTGCTGGGATGATGGGGATGGAGAGGGAGGAGCGCTGGGATGAGGGGGATGGAGAGGGAGGAGTGCTGGGATGATGGGGATGGAGAGGGAGGAGCGCTGGGATGATGGAGAGTGGAGAGGGAGGAGCGCTGGGATGATGGAGAGGGAGAGGGAGGAGCACTGGGATGAGGGGGATGGAGAGGGAGGAGCACTGGGATGATGGGGACAGAGAGGGAGGAGCACTGGGATGAAGGCCAGAGGCTTTGAACACTTGTGCTCCTTCAAAACCACCACGGCAATAAGGGAAATGTTGTCAGTGGGTTACAAGTGTGTACGAAGAAAACTGTCCCTTCAAGGCACAGAATTCTAGTTCTTCTCTACCTTCTTCCGGCCCCGATGAACCAGCCCCTGAGAGTGACTCAGATGCCTAGGGACAGAGCTGAGTTGCCCAGGCCCAACATCAGGACCACAATCTGGGGGGGAGGGGGCGGCAATTTTCATGGAATCTGCAGAACTGTTCCCCATGCTCATTTGAGTTCTGATTGACACACTGCTGTGTTCCCAAACCATGTTTTCTCTCGGGACTCTCCAGGTGACCAACAAGAACAAAGAACTGCACCAAAAGATCTACCAGATCATCAAGGAAGAGTGCCAGAAACCAACCCGTAAGTGGCATGGGGTACAGATGGTGATGAGTTGGTGCTCAGGGTTCCCTCCCCAGAAACAGACGGAATCAGGATGTTCAGGGCTTCTGTCCTCTCCGGGCCTCGGTTTCCTCTCCTTTAACACACACGTTCTCCTCGAATAGTCACTTGGACTTCGGTTGGATGGAGAAGTCAACACTAGAGCACCTTTAAACACTGCTGGGGTTCTGATCCTTTAGGGAACGAGCTGGAGGCTGACAGCTAAGCTCCCCGGGATTTCTGACACACTGAAGCGAGCCGCCATGCTCTGCTCTGAGATGGGCTCCTAGTCCCCATGGCTTCAGCTGCACTGTCTGTTACCCATGCCTTTGAACTTGACATTTACCCTCATTTCAAACAGCAAAGCCTTTTAGGGTGGGGCAGACTGGTTCCAGACATTAAGGCTCATGAATAATGAAATTCAGTCATCTTGGAAACTGGAAACTGGTAAGTTATAAATGAAATGGCTTGGAAAGTAGTCTGGTTTTGTGGGGTTAGGTCAGCCTCTAGTGGCCAGACACTCACACTGTAGCGAGTGTGACAACATGGGTACAGAGTTCACGCTCATTACAAATACCGGCCTCTAGTGGCCAGACACTCACACTGTAGCTGGTGTGACAACATGGCTGTGAATTTCACGCTCATTACAAAGAAAACATGGGTCTTACCTTTAAGTCTGTATGGACTTGTCAGCCTTCAAGGTGACTTTTCAGAGCCTACCTTGTAAACATATGCCAGTAACAAATCCTTATGTCAGCAAGATCCTGAAACGGGAAGGGTTGTTAGCCCCAGGCCCCCACACTATTTTCTTTCTCTCTGGAGAAGACATCACTCCCTTCAGACCCAAACAGACAGGTTGAGTCACAGGTAGAGTGGGGCCACGTCACCCACCCTGTTGTTTAGGACCCAGTGAGATCAGAACCCAATGTATGTAACAACCAGTCTTTTTTGTTTTGTTTTGTTTTTGTTTTTGTTTTTCGAGATGGGGTTTCTCTGTGTAGCTTTGCGCCTTTCCTGGATCTCACTCTGTAGACCAGGCTGGCCTCGAACTCACAGAGATCCGCCTGCCTCTGCCTCCCAAGTGCTGGGATTAAAGGCGTGCGCCACCACCGCCCGGCTAACAACCAGTCTTTTAATAAAACAACCAGAGCTGGGGAGATGTCTCAGCATGTAAGAGCACTATCTACTCTTCCAAAGGTCCCAGGTTCAATTCCCAGCACCCACATGGCAGCTCACAACTGTCTGTAACTCCAGTTCCAGAGGATCTGACACCCTCACACAGACATATATGCAGGCAAAATACCAATGCACTTAAAATGTAAGTAAATATTTAAAACAACAACAAAAACCTCAAAGCAATCTCTTATTTTAGTAAATGAATGTTGTTTGGTTTATTCAGAATAATAATAAAAGCACCCAAAGCAGGCATGATAGTGTGGACCTGTAACCCCAGCACTGAGAGAGGGCTGAGGCAGGAAGGTGAGTGCTTAAGGGTGCCAGGGATAACAGAGTGAGACACACTCTTTCTCTCCCTCCCCATCTCCCTCTTCCTCCCTCCCCGTTCTGGGGTGTGTATGCACGTGTGTGTTCATGGAATCCAAAGAAGACTCTCGGTGTCCTGCTGTATCTCTTTCTCCCTAAATCGGGAGGTGGGCTGGCAACCAACATACTCCAGCTATCTCCTGTCCCCACTCCCACCCCCCCACCCCCCTCCGCTCTCCATACACACACACACACACACACACACACACACACACACACACACAGTGCTGGGATTCCATGCAGCCACACCTGGCTGGTTTTACATGGTGCTGAAGACTTGAAAACTTGGGGTTTTATGCTTCCCAAACAAGCCATCTCTCCAGCCCACTGTCTCAAAAAGCAAAACCTAACAAGCATCCTTTAGGTGAGAGAGGAAGCATGTCCACTGTCTAAGAAGCAGTGCTTTGCACAATTCCCAGCCGGAAGGGGTAAGGAGGTGCTGTGGTCCCAAGATATCATCCCTCTACTCTGAATCCCAGGCCCCTCAGCTTAGGTTGAAATTGAGACGAAAAGCTTATAGCTTGGCACCTGTAAAGTAAATGAAAGGGATTCACACTTCCTTTCTGGGGCGGACCTACAGCCTGGTGATAATGCCAGTCACTGGGCTGTTAATCTCCTCCAATTCCCTGAGTTCTGAGTGGAAAAACAAGCTTTACATCTTTCTCATTGGATAAACAATCCTGCACGCTTAACATTCCTGGTTTTCCTGGAGATCTGTGGGCTCAAGGACCTTCATGCTGTAATCCCAACACATGAGGGCCTCTAAGAGCTGTAGGCCAATCACCTAGCTCAAATAACATCCCAGTGATTGGTTTCTACAACCAAGACTGCAGGTGGCTAGTAATCTAAATGACCTTTATAGTCAGGGGCTCTCCTAAGCTCACAACCAGGAGTGGAGACACCTAATAGTTCAGATGACCCTTACACTATCTGTACAGCCAGGAACAGAATTTAGGTTACAAAGTCCTGGTGCAAGACCTCACAGGAACTCCTAGTGTTGGCTGTGACCACTTGTTGTCATGACCCATGGCACTAAAGAGGATTGTTCCTAAATAATAATGTATGCAGATCCTAAAAAGTCAGACAGTGTGAAACTGCACAGAGAAGTCAGATACCATACCCTCTCCACACCAGGCCGGCATCTGCCCAGGGATGCTCTGTGCCCTTGCATCAAGCCGGCATCCACCCAGGGATGTTCCAGGCATTTGCATCAAGCCAGGATCCATCCAGGGATGTTCCAGGTACTTGCAAACAGAGTCCGTCTTGTTTTAGAAACTCAAGCCTGTAATCTGTATTGTCTCCACCTTGCATTTTCCACCCAGCATTGACTTCTAGAGCTCATTGGCAATTCCACTGTACATAGAAAAGGGCCTCAAACTTGTAAACAGCTGCATGGTTTCCACGGTTGTCCAGAGAGGTTAGCTGGCCATTTGTTTCATCATTCCTGCTGGGCCTTTAGTTCATCTCTTACCTTTCATAGAAAATAAGCATTGGGCTGGGGCCCCTTGTTCATTTATGGCATCTGAACAAAGGCTGAGACCACAGCAGGGAGTGTCTACACTAACTCTGTTTTAGGTCCCCTTGAGAGGGGTTTGTCTGAAAGTGGGCGGCATGTGGCATCAGAAAGAGCCTAGCTACAGAACAGGTAACAGTGGTGTCTACCTGAAGGATCATTATGAGAATAAGGCCACAAGTTGTTGAGTCCTAATTTAGGCTGGAAAGAGCTGAGAAAAGTGAGGTTCCCTTTGCCCATGGGACAGTGACTGATAGCCCTTACCTCTAGCCTAGGGTCCTGAAGGGTCGTCTTCGCTCTCTACCCCTTAGCTGAATATTGAAATGGGGACTAGCAATTTCAAGTGGAATCTTTGTTGGATTTTTCTCTATTATAAGTGGCTTAGAGGTTGAAAACCCTGGATTTCAGCTTTAAGCATGGTATAACAGTGGTAAATTATCCTAAAAAGAGCTCTATGTTGAAAATGTCTTTTTACTCAGAAAATGTTCTCACAAGTAGAAAAACTAAGCCCAAAACATGCACACAAGCTTCTTCTCATTTAGATTCACTGGAAGACGTCAGCCCAAGGACACCTGTCTATCCAGACAGTGGCACTGCTGGGGCCTCTAAAGTGACAGCACCTGGGGAGTAATGAGTGGGCACAGCCACTAGAGGTCGCAATCTAATTTTTGTTAGCTCAGGCCCTTAGCCCATGGGAGGACCACAAAAGATTGTCCCTGTCCCACAACCAACAAACAGTAAGAGAACTGGGTTTGTGGGGTGCTCTGACTTCCCCAAAGCTGCAAAGCACATGAGGGTCAAACTATGCTTCACTGAGTGCTGTCCTGGGACCTCAAGCCCTTTTGTTACCCCATGAATGCCTGTCAGCTGGTGCATGCCAGGGCTGGGGCTCCAAGGGGAGGGCTTGCTTCCTCTCTTTCTCCCTTTCTCTCTCTCTCTCTCTCTCTCTCTCTCTCTCTCTCTCTCTCTTTCTCTCTCAAGATTTATTTATTATATATACAATGTTCTGTCTGCATGTATTCCTGCAGACCAGAAGAGGGCACCAGATCTCATTACAGATGGTTGTGAGCTACTATGTGGTTGCTGGGAATTGAACTCAGGACCTCTGGAAGAGCACCCAGTGCCCTTAACCTCTGAGCCATCTCTCCAGGCTTTCTTTTAGAGACGAGGCTCCACTTTGACTCAGGATAATGTTTATGTCAGAAGACTTCTGCACTAAGTAAAGTGACGAAACATAATGCAGTACATTCTCTTTTTGTTGTTGTTGTTGTTGTTGTTGTTCTAGTCTATTTTAGTCTGCTTGGTAGAAACAAAAAGAATGCTAACCCATGAAAATAGAATTAATGATCCCTGAGGGCCCCAACTCTCAGGAGGAAACCCAAGGAAGGGGGTTGTCAGCCCTCAGCTTTCATCATTGGGTACCCATTGGCCTTAGTTTGGGGTCAAAAGGCAAAAGTCACTAAACTACAATTGTTACAGATATGACCCAGTGGGAGCCAGGAGAGGAAACATGGACAGGCTAAAACGAGGAATCCCTTAGCTGTGGGACCCCATCAAGTCAGGACCTCTAAGAAAGACCAGCTCTGCTGTGAGTCTCCAGAGGCCACCTCCTGTGAAACCAGGGGTTCGGGGCCATGTACCAGAGGAAAGGGTTTGTCAGGACATACAGTTACTGGTTGGAGTCCTTAAATATGGAGGACCAAAGCATTGAGAAGTAGGCTCTGTCAGTATGGAGGCATGCATGTAGAGCCTGGACCTGGTTCTGGCTGTGTGGTCATGTAGACCAGTACACCTCAGACCTTGATTCGAGAAGAATCATCCTGGATCTTGCCGCGATGCCAGTGCTGGCTCAGGAGGCCTGGAGAGGGATGGAGGAGGGCCTGACCATCACGATCGTGTTTACCCATAGATGTGGAGAAGGGCTGCCACGTGATGCACATCCTGAGCTGCGTGCGCCTGAACCTCCGCTGGGACCTGAACAAGGCTGTGCTGCAGCAGGTGCTGGAGTTCCTGGAGGACCAGAGTGACATCGTGAGCACTGGCGCTCACTACTATACTGCCTTCTGAGCAGAACTGCGGACCAAAGCCAGACCGCTTTACCCAGGTTCTACTCACCGGCACTGTACAGGGACTTACGTGTATATATTTAACCTCATAATAAATTCTATTGTAGTCACTGGGAAAATAGGATCTGGCTTCCTTCTGCTTGCTCTGTCCCTGGGATAAATGGCTTTGATATCAGCCATGACATACACAAACTGTCCTTGTCACCTCCTGGCTGGACTTAGTGTCACTCAGAACAGAGTTGCTGGCTTAACCACTGTGTCTGAACTCGGGGACCCTATCTTGATAGAGGGACATCCTAGGGTAGAGGTTCCTGCACATCTGGAACTCGAGAGGCAATGGCCAGACAACATTGCTTGGAAACTTTTTCAGACTCCATGCTACCAGATACATTCCCACTGGCTCCCCTGTGGGTGAAAAGCTGACGTAGGGACATAGTCTCCTGGAGTGATTGACACTTGCCTCTGGTTCCTGAGGCTCCAGCACTAGCAGTGAGGCCGAAGACCTGGGATGCTGAGGTTTTCAGATCAACCCTGGACAACAAAAGGATCCGAGACATGGCTGGCATTTTGATTCTTTCCCTTATGACTTGAAAGTTGTCTCAGAACATTTTCCTGCACTCCAGGAGGTGCACAGCTGAATGTGTGGTCCCTTGGTGCCCCCTGAAGATGGCAGAGGCTGCCAGCTGGCTGTCTGGCTGGTGCTATTATTTCCCAGGTTGCTGCTGAGTGTGCAGAACTTGCCATCCAGACGAAGACTTGGTATGTGCCCAGACAGGTGACGGAGTCATACTTTTGCTCAGAATGACAAGGTAGAGAAAACATGCGAGTTATGTAGTAGGCTTGTTCTAACAGCAAGCGGTAGATCCAGCCAGCAGAAATAAAGTGTGGAGAGAGATTTGGAGTTAATTACAGTCATTTCGCAGAGGGCACATCTGTCTGAGTCTGCTCTGCTGGCTTTTGACGTAACAGTCAGGACGGCTCAGCTGGAAATCCCTCGGGCCCAGGAGCTGCCCCACCCTCTGGATGAGAGGGTCTACATTCACAAGCCAGAGTTCAAACTGGAGATCCCTTCCTGACCTGGCCTCTTCCGCCCTCTGGTGACTCCTAACTCACAGGGATGACACAGCCAGCTTGTCTTCCCTGTGCTCGGAAGGGTCTCAGCTAAAGAGGATCTGCATGGAGCTCTTCCTGCAGATCAGCAGCTGGTCCACGTTGAATATGGCGCTTCTCAGGAGGGAGCCTAGGATTAGAAGTAAAATGGGCATGTGCTGGATCAAGCAACCCCATGAGATTTCCTCTCCAGGGAAAAACCATGCAAGTATGAAAGAGAGCATAAACGCACAAGATGCCCATTACTGCCTAATCTACAACAATTTATATTTGGAGAAGTTAAATATGAACACATGATGAAATACTACATAGCCACTAAAATGACGCAGATGGCTACTGTTGCCATGGGGCAGTATTCCCAGACGTGGCAGGAGGAAAGTCAAGTTACAGGGCTGTGTGGTATCAAGCCACTGATAGAAAACTCCCTGTGTGTCTTCACGTAATCAGTAAATGTGCAGGTCTACACAGACGCAGCTCAGTTCCTCCTCCTAGAACGGTGATTCTCATCCTGTGCGTCTCACACCTCTGGCAAACCTCTATCTCCAAAAAATATTTATGTTACGATTCCCAACAAACAGCAAAATTACAGTTATGAAGTAGCAATGAGATGATTTCATGGTTGGGGTCACCCAGTATGAGGAGCTGCATTAGAGGGTCGCAGCCTTAGGAAGGTTGGGAATCACTCCTCTAGAAGCACTTGCTGCATTTACCTTCCAGGACATCAGATCCTGGGCTGCACCTCTCCTCCTCTTAGTCATCTGTCTCCCCAAGTGCCCAAGACAGAGTCTCAGCCGCAGACCTCATTTCTAGCTGTCGTCTTCTCCAGGGATCCTAACCTCATGGGCCATGCCATTTGCACACTGCCAGACTTCCCAGTTGGCATGAGGTTGGGACTCTCTGCCATCCTCACACCCCTGTATATAACCTCCTCCTGGCATCTGCTTAGGTGTCTTGAGGACATCACCAGCTCGGTGTGTTCAGGGCCAGTCTCGGGATCATCCAGCCTGCCTTGCTCCTCAGAGCCCCCGATGCAGGAGAAGCCAGCGCCATTCCCAGATGCTCAGGCCAAGTCCATCAACATCTTTCTCATAGCCCACACCCGAGCTGTACAGCCACAAATTGTCTTGACTCCTTCAAAATGTTTCTAGAACATACTTCTCCCTCTCCCACTTCCACCTTCCTGGAGTATTGCTGTCACCTCCTCGCTGCCCTCTGTCACCTGCTTCATCACATTCTCAGCATGGCATCCACAGGACCCTGTTCTGCTCACTCCCCATGGCTTTGAGTCGTCTTTAGGCAGGAGCCTGAGGCATCCCAGTGGACACCAAGGCTCTGCGATGCCACACCTCACCGACTGTGCTCAGCCTTTTTTCGTCTTACTGGGCACCATGCACCAGGTGTATCGTTGCCTGGTGAGAGGCCCCTACTCTTGTCCTTCAGGTCTTTGTCTGACTCACCTTCTCAGTGAGGCCTACCCCAGCCCTCTTGGCTGATTGTAACCAATTTCTGCTCCCCGGCTTTGTTCTGCCCACAGTGCTGGTTACTGCCTAACACACTCCAGATGTCTGCCTGCTTTCCCTGTTTATCATGTCTCCCCAGGAGAATGCTCTAGGAGACTAGAATTCTCTTGTTTCCTGTGTGCCCAGTACCCAGAGCAGTGCCCAGCGCATCTTTCAAAAGTCCCACTTTTTTTTGTGGCTGGCTGTTTTCCAGCTCCTCATGGCAGCCTCTCCTGAGGGTTTTCCCCAGTGTTTGGAAATGTCTTCAGTCTGGGAGCACTCGGAATTAACATCCCCCAGAGACAGACTTGGCCAGGGCACCTGGGGCTTAGGGACTCAGGTTCTCTCATCCTTCTGAGGAGATGTGGTGGTGGCGTGTGCTATCAGAGCTTCTTTCCATGATCCAGTGTCATCCTCCCCTCCTAGCCGCCAACTTGATATCTACCAGCGTTCCTTCTTGTCGTCTCCGCTCCTCATCCCTGGTCTCCGCGTCCCTCCACGTAAAAGGTTTTGCTTTCTTGAAGTCTTTGCCTCGGGGTCAGTTTCTAGACATCACCACATGAATATCAAGCTCCCTGATTCATTTGAGAACTGTTGTGTAGATAACTACATACGTCAAACATTACTAGAAATGCTCCCCAAAGCTAACATCTGTTCCCTCTGAAAAGTGAGATGTCAAATGCTTTCAAATTAATGTCTTTACAAATATTAGCTCTTAATTTATTATTAAAAAATAATGAAGTGGGCCAATGAGATGGCTCAGCAGGTAAAGAGACATGGCTAGTGACCTGAGCTCGGTCCCCAGAGCTTTGTAAAAGTGGAAGGAGAGTTGTCCTTTGTCCTCTGCATGTGCAATATGGAATGCACATCTCTGAGCGCGCGCGCATGTGCGCGCGCACACACACACACACACACACACACACACACACACACACATTTAATATAAGAAGCTGGACAAATGACTCAGTGTTAAGAGCACATATTGCTTTCACAGAGTTCCATTTCCAGCAACTACATAAGGTAGTTCACAACTACCTGCCACACCAGTTCCAGGGGACCCAACACCCCCATCCTCCTCTGCACCATGTGCATATGCCCACACAGACAGACAGACAGACACACACACACAATTAAAAACGTAAGTAAACAAGACTGAGTCCTTTCCCCCACAGCAGTATGAGGATACTGCAGAGCTGAGGGAAGGTCTTGGAAAGCCCTCAGGGGGCTTACTGCAGTTGAACTACAGCTTATATACATACAAAGACCAACCAGAGGGTCCCCAGAGAAGGAGGGCCACAGAGGAAAGTCCTCCAGCTTGGGTGCACGCCTGTTTGGAGAAGTGTGGGCATGCACGTAGCCCGTGGAGGCAAGAAGACAAGTGGTGGTACTGTCTGGTGTGGGTTTGTTTGAAGAGCCATGATTATCCCCATCTGGTAAACTACCAGTGCTCCTCGGTCCTCTAAGACACTTCTTTGTAATTATTTTCCTCTCTGATGGTGTGCCAGGACACTGGCCAAAAAAGCCAACTGGGATAAAGTCCATTCCACTGTGAGGGACTCAAGACTCAGAGCCAATGATTGGAACCAAGCGAACTTCTAATTTCCCACTGGCAAAGCTTCTCCGCTTCCTTATTAATGTGGTTTTTCTTCCCCAAGTGGCTTCTACAAGGCTACCCAAAAACATCTCTTTGTTCCCTTCCTAAGTTTATGGGAAGCCTATGGGAAACTCCAGCAGCAGGCACTGGGAAAAGGTGTGCATGGCCATCCTGAAGGGGTGCTGTCCCGGGACAAAGAGCTTTGTGCCTGAGTCTTGGGTGCCTGCTCTTCTCCTGGCAGAGGGCTAAATGTGAGCCTAGACTCGATCAGTGGGGTTTTGTGTAGTGATGAATTTTAATTCAGCTTATTTCTATTGAAATTTGACAACCTGTCTACTGCCTGCTAACCTCGACTGTATTTATTAAGACAAAACAGGTAAATCCTGGAATAACACCAGCTTCTATACTCAGGAGAATTCCAAATCAAACCCCAAAGTTCTGTTATGTCAAAGTAAAATGCTATGTTTCCATTTGGGATCAGAAAGAGGAAACTTGAAGACCACATAATGGCTTTGGTTTGTGCCCCCCCCCAATCTATTTATTGTGTGTGTATATACCTGGGCACACATGTATCAGAGGACAACTTACGTGAGGTGGATCTCTCCTTCTACCTTGTGGGTCCCAGGGATTGAATTCAAGTCATCAGGCTTGATGTAGAGCGCCTTTACCTACTGAGCCATCTCATAGGCAGGCAAAGTAACACAGCTTTACACAGTTAAACAAATGCAACATAAAAGAATGCAACACATCTTTGCATCATTAAACAAATATTCCTCAGCATAAACAAATGTAACACATCTTAAACTAATATTCCATAACATTTCCCCTTTTTTCTAAATGAAAGGTTTTAACTTTAACATAGTAAAACTATACACAACGAAAACAGTTATCAAGTAAGAATTACATTTACAATATTCAGTCCATTTGTATTTAGCAAATTCAGAGAAAATACTTCATTATCTTAGTGATTCCAAAGTTTTATACCTAATTTGCTTTCCATCAAAACTAAGGAAAACTATAACCCCAACTAGTCTTTAACTCCATCAAAGACCCCAGAAGGATGTAATATTACCTAATAACAGAGACATATGGCTGCCTAGATAGTCACCCAAAGTTCCTCTGCAATGTTGGGGCATCCATCTTTGGCCTACAGGCCTAGAACATCTGGCAAACTTTCCAGTGAAGTGCGAAATTTGAAGGACTGTCCCACCTTGTCTTGGCAAAGTCCAATAGTCTTTTTTCCTTTGTGGCCTGATTGTGTAGTCTACATACAGCGTACTGTCAGCAGTCCAGGCAAGAGAAGTTTCTTGCCAGAATGGCTAGCCTAGCCACATTGAAAGCAAACTCCATATGGAGTTTCTTTGATGACCATCATCCTTTTATGAAGTAAATTGGTGCTGCCGGAAGCAAATGTGTCTCATTGTCATGAAAAAACTTAGGTTGTTAAATATCTTAAATGACCTTCTGTATGTCTTTGAAGTTTTTGAAAATAATCATCTATCTGTGTAAAATATATCTATTTAACCTTGAAAACATACCTAATGTGACTACAAGTTTGATTATTATAAATTAACTACTAACCTCATTTCTTACTTATACATTGCATTTTTAAATGAGCTGCATAAGCACAATACCCCAAACAAGAGTAGAAACATATATACAGTATAACAAAAATAACTTTAAATTTGTATCAATATACCAAAATCCATGCCAATGCAAAATATCTGAGATTAATAGTTGTCTTTTTATCCTATATTCCCCTAAATGATAACAAACATCCATGACCCACCAAATAACCAAAAACTATCCACACACCACCTCTTGGGAATGTGGGCATTGTTTTCTCTAGACTGCTTCCTGTTGTCTGTGGACAAAGGCATCTTTAGGGGTTCCTGAGAAAATTTATATAATGGCCAAGTCCTGGGAAGACCAGCTGTAACCTTTGTTGATATATATCACCTGTCAAGATTCAGGAGGTCTTCCCCAATCAAACCTGATCCATATTAATCCTGAAGGAATCCACAGCCTCTCGTTTCCTGTGGAAACAAGAGCTAAACTGCTTCCCCAATGTAACATACTTTTTGACTTATTTTTTAAAGTTAAGATAGCCCTAAAGTACCTAGGTTGGTTCAATTTTGCAGTCCAGTTCATGATCCCATGTCTATTAGCAACTGTTGTTTGCTTATCAGCAATCAAAAACTCAGAATCAACACAATACTATATAGGATTCAGACTCCCTGTATATTCTCCCATTAGGTGCCCTTCTTTTTATATTACTTTTACTCTCTTTAAAGACTTTATTATTTTTAAAGTATTTCTTTCTATGACTGCCTACACCCTTTTTCTTTTCTTTCTTAAGCCTATGCACATTTTAAAACACAGTGGAACCTGTTTAGAGGGTTTTTTTGTTTGTTTTTGTCTGTTTGTTTGTTTGTTTTCTGGACCTTTTTTCTGTGTATCTCTAACCCTTTTTGACCGCATGAGCCTTTGAACTGCTAAGCTGCAGGGATAGGGCCTCGGCTGCAGCTTTGGAGGCTGGCTCCACCCACTTCTAGGGTTCGTGAAAGCTAAGCTAAAGCTTGTAGCCTGCTTGGAGGTAGGTGACAAAGAACTGCATTCAGCCCCAGGTCTGGAATGTCAGTGCCCTGCACTGTGGCAGGCATTTTACTTAGTTTGTTATTTCTACTTAGCGTAAAAAAGACTGTTTTAAGTGCTCTGCTGTACAGCAGAACTTCTAAAAGGAGCCATGTCTTTTTTGTTTGTTTGTTTGTTTTTTTAATTTTAAGCTTTCTCAGGCCCTATGGAAATTCAAGCTTCAGGTTGGAATGCCAAAATGTAGTTGGCTTTTTTTTTTTTTTTAATTCTTTGGGGCCCATCACCCAGCTCCCAAATAAATACACAGTCTTATTCTTACTTATGAATGCCTGGCCTTAGCTTGGCTTGTTTCTAGTCAGCTTTTCTAACTTAAATTATTCTGTTTCTCTTTGACTACGTTTTGTCTCTGGGCTTTTTACCTTTCTTTATTCTATATATCTTTCTTTCCTTCTTACTCCGTGGCTGGCAGGGTGGCTGGGTGGCTAGCCCCTGGAGTCCTCTCCTTCTCCTTGCTCCTCCCTCTTTACTTCTCTTCTTTTCGAGTCTAGATTCCTCCTATTTATTCTCTCTGCCTGCCAGCCCTGCCTATTTCTCTCTCCTGACTAGCTATTGGCCATTCAGCTCTTTATTACACCAATTAAGTGTTTTAGACAGGCAAAGTAACACAGCTTTATAGAGTTAAAGAAATGCAACATAAAATAATGCAACACATCTTTGCATCATTAAACAAATATTCCACAGCATAAACAAATGTAACACATCTTAAACTAATATTCCACAACATACGTACATGTAAGTAATAAAATTTCTTGATGCAAAAGAGCTGAAGACGTGGGGTGTTGGTGCTGATCACACCTTTAATCCCAGCACTTGGAAGGCAGAGAGGCAGGTGAATCTCTGTGAGTTTGGGGCCAGCCTGGTATACAGAGAGAGTTCTAGGACAGCCAGGGGAAAACAAAAACAAAACAAACAAACAAAAGAGCTGAAGATATATCCAAGCAAAAATTAGTACACGTATGTTTATAGAAAATATCTTAGGGTTTTTATTGCTGTAATAAAACACCATGACCAAAAACAAATTTGGGGAGGAAAGGGTCATTTGGCTCACTCTTCCATTATGAAGGCAGACAGGGCAGGGTGCTGCTTACTGGCTTGCTTCCCATGGCTTGCTCAGCCTGCTTTCTTATAGAGCCCAGGACCACCAGCCCAGGGATGGCCCACCCACAGTGGGTGGGCCCTTGCACATCGATCACTAAGAAAATGCCCTACAGACATGCTTGTGGCTGATCTGATGGCGACAATTTCTTGATTGAGGTTCCGTCCTCTTAGCTGACTCTAGCTTGTGTCAAGTTTATGTGAAAACTATCAGCACAGTGTATTTCTAATAACCCAAAGGGGAAACAACCTGATGTCCATCAACTTGTGAACAGAGCAGTCTTCCTTGAAGACTTCAGGCTAGCTGCAGAAGAAGCCAGGCAGAAAAGACAAGACCACATAGAGCAGTGGTTCTCAACCTGTGGGTCTCGACCCCTTTGGGGTCACATGTATAATATTCTGCATATCAGACATTTACATTACAATTCATAACAATAGCAAAATTACAATAATGAAGTAACAATGAAATAATTTTATGGTTGGGGGTCACCAGAACATGAAAACCTATATTAAAGGGTCACAGCATTAGGGAGTTGAGAACCACTGACATAGAGGATTAAATCCTTTTATATGAAAAAGCCATAAGACAAGCAGGTCTTAAAGATACAAAGCAGATGAATGGTTGCCAGGCATAAGGAAAGGAGGTTGTGTGTTACAGAGTTCCTTGGGGATGTTGGAAGTTTCTGGAATCATGTAGTTGTGATGTTTGTATAATTCTGAATATGCTCAGAACCACTGGACTGCAGTCTAGATTGGGTTTCCCCATGTCCTCGTGACTAGGTTTCCTGGGCAGGCATCCTGAGAGAGCCTGAGTCAGCTGGGAGCTTCGTGGCCATTTTACATACAGCCCAGAATGCACAGTCTCACTTTCCCACGTTGTGATTGCTGAGGCCGTCACAGGTTCCACCCCCACCTCAAGAGAAGGGGTGAGTGTAAACACCATCTCCTGGTGGTGACAAGGTTCTAGGACACACAGGATTAGGACTGTTACTCTGACTATTTTGGAAAGGCGTCTGTAGCAAACATCTTTTTACTTATAAATGCGGACAATCTCATTCTGTAAAAAGATGGGGGAATGTGGAAGGTGTTGAGACAGGATCTCGCTTTGTAGCCCAGACTTACCTGTAGACCACAGTGGCCTTGCAATTACAGCAGTCCTCCTGTCCCAGGCTCACAGATGCTGTGATAAAAGTACGGAGGCACCACATTCAGCTAAAAGGTGGTTTTGTCCTGAAAAGTACCAAAGAGAAAAAATGTGCAACTTCCTAAGCGTTGTATATTTAAAGTTTATATACATATTAGGGGCTGGGGAAATGGCTTTATCAGCCGATAAAGCCCTCGCCGTGAAGTGTGAGGACTGGGGTTTGGGGTCCCTAGAACCTATGGAAAGACCAGGCAGACATGGAGCTATAATCCCAGCACCTGAGGCAGATTCTACAGGGCGAACTGATTGGCCAGATTAGCAAGAAGTGGTGAGCCCTTGTCTCGGTAAGTGAAGGGAAGAGTAATGAAGGAAGACGCTGATGGGAATTTTGTGCTTCCATGTGTACCACGCTTACATCACAAATGAGTATGTACATATTGGAAAACAGTCATGTTGATATTTTGTGTATCCTTCCACAATTAAAAAGAATTTTATCTGGGAGGACGCGGTGGAAAGAGGAGGTTGGTAGGAGGGTCTCACTTATGTACCCTAGTCTGGCCTTGAAGTCACAAGCCTCCTGCCTCATCCCCAAATAGTGGGACGACAGTGTAACTGTGTCTGGCTATAATATGTCAGCATTTTATATGCACCTTGCATTTTAATCTTGTAAAGATTGATTCAATATTATTTTATGTGTATGAGTGTTTTACCTGCATGTATGTCTGTGTGCCATGTGTGTGCTAGAGGTTAGAAGACGGTATTGGATCCTCTGCAACTGGAGTTACCAGGCGGGGCGGGGGAGTGGAACCAGGGTGCTCTGCAAGAAGTGCTCCTAACTGCTGAGCCATTTCTCCAGTACCCCCTTACACACACACACACACACACACACACACACACACACACACACATACACACGTTGCTTTTTTATTTACTATTAGCCTTGGGGGTCTTCTTTTATGTGGGAATTAGCCATGTTCTTCTAAATGGTGACATAGTTTCCATTGTATGGCTGAAATGCATTTACTCACTCTCCTGTCCAGTACCATCTAATTGGTTTCTACTTTGTAACCGTGGAAACCAAGTCTTCAGGGAACATCTTCATATGTTTTCCCAGGAGAAAGTGCATAAGCATCTGAAATTGGAACTGGTCCCAGTCTGGTGGCAGGTGCTGTGCTGGTCATCCCAGAACACAGGAGGCTGAGGCTGACTGTGAGTTCAAGGCCACTCCAAGCCCTGTAGAGAGACTAAAAACATGCACTAAAAACAACTAAGTGAACATTGATAAATTACCGGCTGAAAAGACTGATCCACTGTTAGTTGCCACCCATGATGGATGAGTCTGCCGCTCAGAACTCACTGACACTAGTGACCCTGCGGTTTTCATCCCTGTCCTCTGACAGGTACGAGCACTTGCCGGGTTTTTGTTGGCATTTGTTTCTTGAATATGAGCATCTAGATGCTCATCATGGATACCTTAGACAAGATTCTGTTCTGGACTGCGGCCATTTCTTCCAACAGGAGCTGAAATGGTCAATCACCCTTCGCAACAGCAACAGCTTCAGAACGAGCCCAGCCTAGTTAGCAAGGGTGGGGTTGACGCACAACTGGAATAAACATCCAGCTTTCAAAGTTCCAACTTGCTACTTCAAGTATTTGGTCATGTGCCCACCCCGGCGTTAATACATTAAAACAGTGGTGTGTGTGTGTGTGTGTGTGTGTGTGTATTCACATGTGTGTGTGGAGGTCATAAGACAACCTTAAGCGTCAAACCTTACCCTTCACCTCATCTGAGACAGATCTCTGTCACTGTTTTATGCCCAGGTTAGCTGGCCTTCAAGTTCCCAGGGAGTCTCCTGTCTTCCCCATCTCACCACAGATGCACTGGGATTGCAGAAGGACGTGATCATGCCCATTGTATGTGAATCAAATGCAGGTTCTCACACTTCTGTGGCGAGTACTGAGCCATTTCCCTAGCCTGACTGATCCTTCTTCAAAGATGGGCTCTCACTATGTAACCCAGGCTGGCACTGAATTTCCGATCCTCCTGCATCAGCCTCCCAAGTGAGAGATGACAGCTGTGCACCATCTTGTCGGCTTCAGTGGTCTCTTTAACCCCAGTCACGGCATTATCCCAGACCTCTCACAGACAAGACACCCTCAGACACTGTCACCGGTGAGATACGTGGGGAAAACTAAGGATGTCGGCGGGAAATCCCTAGTAAAGCGGGGAGGGAGCTTTAGTTATAATAAAAGCAGGCTTAACGGAGCTGCCCGCTGCATCACGTAGCCCAGTCACTCCAACAGTCTGGGGGGTTCGTTTTCTTTATTTGCCTGGATTGGAGCAGCTAATTGGAGCATTGGGCAACACCCATTTCGATGGTCTCTGCTAAAAACTGTACCCTTGGGGCTGAGGGTCTTTGTTTCCCATTCTGAGGAGAAGCCATGAGGGAGGGGAAGGGGAGAACAGAGCACCCTTCCATTGTGTTTTTAGCTCTGCTTTGCAGAATAATGGCAGTGTTGCGTGAGCCCTGACAACTGCCATCCTGAGATTTGTGGACAGTGAACTTACCGTCGATGAGTGGCACACTACCTAGACTGAGTTGCTAGCAACGCTGTTGTTTTCCCATACTCCTTTGTAAGGAGCAAGCAAGCTTTACCTCAGGCAAATTCTGAGTGAAGCTGAACTGGGGAGTTGCTTGTGTAGACAGCCTGGGGGATGTTTACTGGAAGCCTGGACCCTGGGGAGGGTTTCCAGATGAGTAGACCCCAGGTAATGCAGGCTGGAAAGTCCTTCCTGATAGTCCTGTGGCAGAGGCCGGGATGGCAGAGGCCGGGATGGCAGAGGTCGGGATGGTTGGCTTCTGTGCATGGCTCTGTGGTGTCTCTGAGAAGGGTGGGGCCTCAGCCTGAGTCCTAGCTTCAGCTAAGATTCCAGGCCTAAGTTTGCAAATGAGGGAACCACAAGCCCCCCTGTCCTGAAGGTTGGAAGCCTGGGCTATGAGCATCGGCTTTGATCTCAGGAGGAGGGTAGCCCTGTCCTATTCTCCAGCTAGGGAATTCTGGATTCCCATGGATCTGCAGGGAAGCATGAACTTGCCTCACTCACCCTCTCACTACCAATGTAGTTTTCCTGCCACTCCCCAAGATGACTTGAAATTAAAGAAAAGGAAAAAGACAAGTCTCACTCGAGTTTTGAAAGTAAGATTCATAATGCACCAGTTAGAAGAAATCCCAGGTGAATCTCAGAATTCGGTCATTCCTACCCACTTGTACTTCAGAGTGCTATTTTGAGTGAGAAGGAAAGCAATGATGTCACGGCGTGGTTCTGGAGACCTTGCTTGTTATTCTCCCAAGGACAAGGAACACCCGTCCTGCAGCACTGTGGAAACACAACTGGAAGCCACCCTTCAGAGAAGGTGGGAGAAGGGCCGTCAAGACGGCTCAGCAGGTAAGGCAGCTGCCGCCAAGTCTGATGACTGGGGTTCAATCTCCAGACCCTATGTGGTGGAAGAAGAGACCCTCATGCCTGCAAGTTGTCTTCTGACCTCTGCACAAGTGTTGTTGTGTGTGTGTGTGTGTGTGTGTGTGTGTGTGTGTGTGTATGCATGCAGTTTCTCCACAGGGCCCACCTTTTCATGACCTGACCTGCCCCACAGCCCTCACACGTGCTGACCAGCAAGGAAAGTGACCCATGAATCTGAGCCTGTTTGTGCCTGGCTATGCAGGAACAAGAGGATGCAGGTGAATCAGCAATACAGTCAAACTCCGAAGATTCCAAAAGCCCCTGAGCTGTGAGTCTTCTCTCAACATGAAGAAGCATGACGGCTTACACATTGCAGTGGCAGCTAGCCCAGCCCAGCCCGGCCCAGCCCAGCCCAGCCCAGCCCAGCCCAAAAGCTTCAGTAGTGTCAGCAAGCTTTGCCTGTGCCTGTGGTGTCTGCTTGCGTCTGGGCTTGCCTGCCCTTGGTGAAGGGCAAAAAATGGAAACTGCTCTCCTGGAGAGGACAGCTGGCTTGGGAATGCTGGGCTCAGCACTCCACTGGGGGTTGGGCCACCAGCATTGGCAGACTTGGAATTTTCCATCAAGTGGGTCATAAGACACATGATTTATAACTTTAGGTGCAAAAGGGTTTCGTTTGACCTCGGGCTTTTAAATTTTTTATAGCAACATTTAAAAATTGGTTACCATCTGTATATAAAGAAAAAGTGTGTGTGTGTGTGTGTGTGTGTGTGTGTGTGTGTGTGTGTGTGTGTGTGTGTACCCTTGGCAGCAGAGCCCAGAAACTCTGCAGGAGCAAGCCCAGGGTCAGGTAGACCCGAGAGTCCATGCCTATTGCAGTGGTCCAGAGGAGCCAGCATCATGGCAGAGGAGAGATCAGACATTAATATAACAGAACCTGAGGTAGGTAGATGAGGAAAGTTAACTTCTAGGTCCTGCCAGGCAGACCAGCAAATGCCTCGGGTTGTCAGACTAATGGGGTGGGGACTCAGGAGAGCTCTGTAGGCCTGGATTGGTGACAGAAGAAATTTCCGAAGACGACGTGTGAACACCAAGAGGCATTCCAGGTAGAAAATGGACGCCGGGGACTGGAGAGATGTGCCACCATTAAAAGCATTTCCTGCCGCCAACACAAGAAACACAAGTATTACCTCAAAGGGGCTAGTTTATTTTGAAGTCAAATATGAGTGACCATGGCCTTGGAATACAGATTCAGGTTACCTTAAATTCTATGTTCCAATGTGGAAGGAATCTCATGAAATTTTTATGGTAACAGAACAAAGAAAGTCATAAGTCAAGACACTTTCAACTACCTTAGTGGATCCATTGGGCGGTCAGGTTATAGCAATATGGAGAGAACTCAATCTGGGCCTTAGATGCTAGCTGTGAGCACTCCCAGGGTTTGCTAGTGCATTCCAAAGGGTTCTTATCTATTAGTCACAGCAGCTTGAGTTTGACTTACTCTGTTAGTCATGGGATATTAGGTCTGACACAGAGGTGGACAAAGAATGGCTATTTAGCTCAAAAATGTGTGATTAGACTCTGGATCTGCTACATCCCAAGCTCTCCACATTTCTGAAGTTCTAACCGGTCAACTGGCCTTTGCAGACACAGCTTCCTTCCAGTGATTCTCATTTACACTGCTCTTCCCCAGCACTAAGTGTGATTCCCAGCACCTGTGCTGGGTGGCCCACAGCCACCTCTAGCTTCTTCTAGGCGCAGACCTTTAATCCCAGCACCTGGAGGCAGAGGCCAGCAGATTTTGGTGAGTTCAGGGCCAGCCTGGCCTGCTATATAAAGAGTTCCAGGACAGCCACGGCTATGAGACCTCTGCCTCAAAAACCAAGATGACAAAAACTTCATAAAACTGCTTCTTAAACTGTGATCACAGTTTGTCTAAAAGTGCATGGGAAGGGATACACGAGGACACACACACACACACACACACACACACACGCACGCACGCACGCACGCACTCACTCACTCACTCGGTGACAATAGTAAAAAGTTTCTGAACAAACAGTAACCAAAAACTAATTTAAAATCAAACATAATGAAATATTACACAATCGATTGTGATGAATCTGAGGCATTTGCGGCAGCGTCTGACTGTGTTGCATCATGGGATTTCACTGCACCCTTGATTTTGAATACAATATGTCACATTGCTCATTAGCACAGACACCAGTGAACACTGAAGCGCCTCAGCTCAGCATAATGGCTTAATTATAGAAAACAAAGAAAAAGAAAGGCTGGAGAGATGGCTCGGAGGTTAAGAGCACCGACTGCTCTTCCAAAGGTCCTGAGTTCAATTCCCAGCAACCACATGGTGGCTCACAACCACCTGTAATTAGATCTGGTGCCCTCTTCTGGCCTGCAGGGACACATTCAGGCCGAATACTGTATACTTAATAAATAAATCTTAAAAAAAAAAACAAAGACTTCATATTTTTTTTAAAGATTTATTTATTTATTGTGTACACAGAAGAGGGTACCAGATCTCATTACAGATGGTTGTGAGCCACCATGTAGTTGCTGGGAATTGAACTCAGGACCTCTGGAAGAACAGTCGGTGCTCTTAACCTCTGAGCCATCTCTCCAGCCCAAGACTTCATATTTTGCTACTATCATTCTTCAGCATACAAGTATCAAATAGGTAGATTTTTAAAATTATATTGTGTCGAAATACTTGATTTTGATTTTTTTACATTTATTTATTTGTTTCTCCCTGCGTGTGCGTGTGCGTGTGCGTGTGTGTGTGTGTGTGTGTGTGTGTGTGTGTGTGTGTGTATCAAAGTGTATTCGTGGAGGTCGGAAGACAACTTGCAGGAGCTGACTCTCTCCTCTCACTATGTGAGTTCTGGGGTTCAAACTTGGGTTGTTAGGCTTGATGGCAAAGGTCTTTACTCATTGACCAATCTCAACAGTCCAAGAATGTTTGATTATAATAATTGCTGTTTGACTGGCTGACTTGGGTTTCATAAAAAAGCCATTAAATATTTCAGTTTGGGATTAGGACAGAATTCCCAACAATTTCTGAAATGGCTCTAAATATATCGCTACCATCTTGTACTACGTGTTGATGCAAAGCAGCCTTCTGAGCCCTGGTGCCTTCTTTGCGAGTTTGTGTGGGGGTCTGAGTAGATATCTGCACCATGTGCCTTCAGGAACCCAAGGAGGCAGATTGGGGCATCAGATCTCTCAGAACTGGAGTTATAATTATGAGCCACTGTGTGGGTGCTGGGAACTGAACCCAGGTCCTTGCAGGAGCAGTCAGTGTTCTTAAATGCTGAGCCATCACTCCAGCTCCAGCACTGATAATCATAAAACCAAAAACATCTGTCAATTCTGAAAAATGTTGGAGATGCTCTAGGTCCTGCCATATCAAACATTCAACCAAGATTTATTTTGATATGTAAAAATATTATTGGATTAGTATAGAAATTTACTTTATCTTTAATAAATGGTAAAATTATATGAATATCAAAAGTTGCTTTAAAATATGTTTTCTTAGCCGGGCGGTGGTGGCGCACGCCTTTAATCCCAGCACTCGGGAGGCAGAGGCAGGCGGATCTCTGTGAGTTCGAGGCCAGCCTGGGCTACCAAGTGAGCTCCAGGAAAGGCGCAAAGCTACACAGAGAAACCCTGTCTCGAAAAACCAAAAAAAAAAAAAAAAAAAAAAAAACCCTTTGGGGTTTTGAAAACACCGGCCACCAGGGGGCGCTGCTCCCAGATGGTTACCTGAAGCATCTCATCCCACATGGCAGTTCTGTCAACAGACTGGCTGCCTGGCAACACGGGGCCAAGGGGACAGGCAGGGGTCTAGGCCCAGGGGCCAGAGGGAAGCAGGACCGGACAGGAACTGCCCAACTGCTGCCTGCCTCTTTCTCCCGAGGTTTGACCCAGCGCTTGCAGGTCTTTCCAAAGCCTGAAGTAGGCGGTTCCTTGCAGGTTGGAAGATAATTTCAAATGCCTCAGCAGGTTTGATTTTGGTTTTTGTTTACTGGTTGGTTTTTTGAGACATGATTTCTCTGTGTAACCCTGGCTGTCCTGGAACTCGCTCTGTAGACCAGACTGGCCTCTAACTCAGATTCGCCTGCCTCTGCCTCCCAAGTGCTGGGATCAAAGGCGTGGGCCACCACCTCCTGGCTGTGTCTCAACACTTTTAAAGCAACTTTGACGTTTGATCACCTTGGCTACTTGAATTAGAGTTGAAAATATTTTCTTCTTGAGGCTTGCAGGTCAGATATCAATGTGATCACACTCAGTGTAGCCTCAGACTTAATCCATCATTTAAGAAAGATATTCTATGTAAAATCAATTAGTAGGAACTACTTAGTAATAGCTAATGGTTATTGAACAGCTATGTACCATTCCCACTGCAAACTCAAATCTTCACTTAAACCCAAACAGGTTAACACTATGATCACTCCTTTTTGCCAGACCAGAAAACTAGAGACCAATCTGCCTAAGGGCCTGCAATCCGGGCTTCTATTCAGCGAGTTTAACTACAAGAATTTATTGCTTTCAGGGTCAGAAAGAGAAGCCATTCACCATCCTAAACCATAGATCCATCACAGCGTCTTCAAATTAGGGACGACACATAAACTTCCCTAGACTGCAGCTGAGCTGCACCAGGAAAGCCACATGGGATGCTGGGCTGACCAGGGAAGGTGACCTCAGGACACACCCATGCCACAGAGGGAGCAGGTGTTTACTGAAGACGGAGGACTGGGACATGGCAGTAATGTGCCTCCCTAACCCGCATCACAGTCAGGAGGGAGCCAAGAGCTTGGCTCAGTGGCCTCCCAGGGGTGTGTTGGGCTCATGTCTTCACAGGTATTTCTAATTTTAATATACAATGTTTAAGCCAGGTGTGGTGGCGCACACCTTTAATCCCAGCAGAGGAGGCAGAGGCAGGTGGATCTCTGTGAGTTCAAGACGCGAGCCTGGTCTACAGAGTGAGTTCAAGGACAGCCAAGGCTATTTATTACACAGAGAAACATTGTCTTGAAAAAATAAACAAAAATGAGAAAAATTACAATGTTTAGTTGTGATGTATTTCCAAACACAGAAAGTAACAAAGTGGCCACCTCAATACCATGAAGTGGGTCAGCTGTTGACCCCTCCCCCCACCCGTGTGCTCCAGCTTACCCTTTTGTTTCATTTGTTTTTATTTACTTATTTTATTATATATCCTTGGAGACATGCGCATGTGCCCCAGCATGTGTAAGATGTCAGAGAACAACCTGCAGGAGTCAGTTCTCCTCTTCAGCCTTTTTGAGGCAAGGTCTCTCTTGTGTGTGATGCTGCGCTTACTCCAGGCTAGCCGGCCTCTGAGTTCTAGACAGTTCTGTCTCTGTCTCCTTTCTTGCTGTAGGAGTGATGAGATTACAGAGTTGGGCTACAACCACCAGTGTTTTTAATGTAGGTTCCAGGCATAGATCAAGTGCATATTGGTGAAACTATTAAGGCCACTCCACGTAGTTAAAAGGGAGGTTTATTTTGTGGGGTAACTCACAAGTAAAGGGATAGGTTACAGAGTCTGGGAAAGGTGTGGCGCAGTCCATCGGTGTTCTCTGGAGAACTCTGCTAGGTCTACCTCCAGCGTCCAGGTCCAGGAACCAAGAGAGCCCACGAATCTGGGTCTTGGGTTTTCAGGGTCCTCTCTCAGCCCCGCCTTGTAGGCGTGACCGTTACTGAAGCCTCAATGGGGGTTGGAACTTCCAGGTCAAAGCTGGAATGGCTACCCACTACAAACGCAGGCCATCGTTTGATCTTGAGCACCTGTGCCTTTACTCACTCATCCATCAACCCAGCCCATTCTGGTTTGGTTTGGTTTTGTTTGTGGGAAGGAGGGGTGGTTTTTTTGTTTTGTTTTTGAGACAGGGTTTCTCTGTGTAGCGTTGGAGCCTGTCCTGGAACTCACTCTGTAGACCAGGCTGGCCTCAAACTCACACAGACCCAACCTGCCTCTGCCTCCTGAGTGCTGGGATTAAAGGTGTGCACCACCACTACCTGGCATTTCACAACGTTTTAAAAATAAGCAGATAAAATAGCCAAATTTCCAGTAAAAATCCAGATTTCTGATTTATCTTGAAATTTTAGGAAGTGTGGCCGCATGAAGCTTCCACTCCAGCACAAGGACATGGAAGTACTGCCCACTGCCCACAAGACCCCCACCCTGCACCCTGCCATCTCCCTGTGGCTCCCTCCCTTCAACTGTAGAAAGATGCTGCTGCACTTCAGGCCTTAAAAAGCACTACAGATGTGAAAAGATGGATAAGAAAGGCAGCATCTAAGGAAAATGTCCTCTCTCCCGCCAGCCAGGTGACTGGGAGCTGCTGCTGGCCAAGCTACACTGTGACCCGGAGCCACATCCTCCAGGCCTCCGACATCCAGCGTGCCATGCATCCACCAGCAGCAGCAGCCGTATCCATGGCCTGTTAGGAGAGCAGTCCTGGTCCCTCTCAGACATACACTGTAGATGCTGGGCCAGCCTCACTCCATCCATGGAGTCTTAGAGAATCTCCCAATTCCAGAAACTGAGAGTCCCCGGCTGAGGCTTTTCCTTTGAGAGCACTCCCCTTGGTTATAAATAGCTAGCCCCTCTCTCATGATTGATCCTTCCTCTGAATCTCCCCCGCCGCACCTTCTTCTTTCCCTTAGTTTAAAAATCATGTATGTATTTATTGAGGGCCTCATGGACATGTCCCCATGTGCAAGTGGAGGTCGGAGGACAAGTGGTCTCTCCTTCCACAGTGGGGGTCTTGGGCATCAGACTCAGGTTGTCAGGCTTGGCAGCAAGTGCCCCTATCCACTGAGCTGCCTCCCTGGCCTGATTTTTCTATTATTGGTATTATTAAGATTTATTTATTTTTATGTGGTATTTTGCCTGCATGTTTATCTGTGTGAGGGTGCCAGATTTCCTGGAACTGGAGTTATAGACAGTTGTGAGCTGCCATGTGGGTGCTGGGATTTGAACCCAGGTCCCCTAGAAGAGCAGCCAGTGCTCTTAACTGCTGAGCCACCTCACCAGCTTCTCTCTTTATTATTTTTTAAAAGGCATGTCTTGCTGATACCCATGCTGTTCTATAGGTGTGGACCAGTATACCAAGCTTCCAGTCCTCTGTAAAGGATACAAACCTTATTGGATTAGACCAGTATGCTTATGACCCCATTTAACATGAATTGCTGCTTTAAAGACCTTGTTTCAGGCCGGAGGTGTGGCTTAGTAGAATGCTTGCCTAGCATGAAAGAAGCTGTGGGTTCGATTCCTGGGCATGGGGGGAAATGCCTATCCTAGCACTCTGGAGATGGGGATAGGAAGACCAGGGATTCAGGGGCGTCTTCAGTTACACGATGAGCTTGAGGCTAGCCTGGGACACATAAGACACCCCACTCCCTGCAACAAAAAAAAAAAAAAGAAAAGAAAGGAAGAAAGAAAGAAAAGGAAAATGTGTTGATATATTATGTACCCTAATAAAATTTGCCTGAAGATCAGAGGACAGAACAAGCCACTAAATTAAACATAGAGGCCAGACAGTGGTGGCACACACCTTTAATCCTAGTACTTGGGAGGCAGAGGTCCATGTGGGTCTCTGTGAGTTCAAAGTCACCCTGGACTACATGAGATTGACTCAGTCTAGGAGAAAAAACAGAGCCAGACAGTGATGGCACACACCTTTAATCCCAGTACTGGGAAGCACACATGCCTTTAATCCCAGGAAGTGATGGCCTGGAGGAGCAAGGTATATAAGGCATGAGGAGACAGGAACTACAGGAACTAGAACCTTTTCAGCTGAAGCATCCCTTTCAGCTAGAGGCTTTTTCAGCTGGAACCTTTAGGATAAGGTCTCAGAGGATTTCAGTCAGAGGACTTGTGGAGCTGGCGAGGTAAGACGTGACAGTAGTTTGTTCCTTTGTCTCTCTGATCTTTCAGCATTTACCCCAATATCTGGCTCCAGGGTTTTAATATAAGACCTCTAGAAATTCGAGCAACAGAAAATGACTATATTTCCCACCTAGTCACATTTGAGGTACTGGTGGCTAGATTTTAACTTCTGAATTTTGATGAAATACAGTTTGACCAATAACACCTACTAAATTAGGATTTAATTCTAACAAAATCACCAAAGCACTGTGTGTACATTAATGTTGGGAAAGTGAGGCCTGGGTGGACCTTTCCCTGTGGTAGGCTGTCTTCCTTTGGGTGGGGTTAGAGAGGAAAATGGGCAGTGATTATTCTATGTATGTTTTCTCCCTGCCCACCATGAATCTAGTAGAGTGGAATGGTATGGAACCGAGGTCAGTTGCCCTTGAAGGTGAGTCCCTGGCTCTTACTGAGGAGCAGGGACTCTGCATTTTGGGGAATGTGAGCAGGATGGAGAAACAAGCTGATCACAAGCATCTTATCCCTCTTCCAAAAGGAGACTGGGGCTGGGGTGTGGCTGCTCTTAGCAACCAGGTCCTCTTACCTACTCACCACCCACAGGTTGCCTCTAGGCAGAATTTCTATTACAGGGACCAGAAAGACACCACACTGAAAGCTCTCTGTGCACTCTCATTCAGCACCTCTGCCTTGGGCCTGATGCTATGGTTAATGGTTGCCATAGAGATGCTCCTATGCATGGATGAAGCTAATCCCCAAACTATGTCATGCCCATCATGTGGCTTAGACTACAAGACTACATAGTTGCTTTTCTCTTCTTTTCCTTTCTTTTCTTTCCAAGACAGGATCTAAAACAGCCCAGCCCAAGTCAGCCTTGAACTTGCTACATAGTCATGGATAACTTTGAACTTCTGATTCTCCTGACTCTACCTCGTAAGTACTGGCATTACAAGCATGCCTCACCATACCTGTTTCACATAGTAGTGGGTATGGAACACAGGACTCAGCCTTTAAAAGCACTGGCTACTCTTAGAGAGGACCTAGGTTCAGTTCCGAACACCCACATAGTGGCTCACAACCATTTGTATCTCCAGTTCCAGGGGATCCAACACCCTCTTCTGGGCTCCTCAGGCACAAGGAACATGTGGTACATATACATGTATGTAAGTAAACACCCAAACACACACACTCACACAAATAAAAATAAATCTTTCTTTTTATTCTGTGAATTCTGTTCTAAAAGAGTACAGTGATTTGTAGGCTAACCCTTCCACAAGTAATAATTATGGAATTATGGCAGGACACATCTGTTTAATGCCAGAGAAGCTTACAGTAAAGGAAGGTGTCTTAGTTAGGGTTTTTATTGCTGTGAAGAGACACCATGACCACAGCAACTCTTTTTTTTTTGTTTTGTTTTGTTTTGTTTTGTTTTTGTTTTTCAAGACAGGGTTTCTCTGTGTAGCTTTGTGCCTTTCCTGGAACTCACTTGGTAGACCAGGCTGGGCCTCAAACTCACAGAGATCCGCCTGCCTCTGCCTCCCGAGTGCTGGGATTAAAGGCGTGCGCCACCCACAGCAACTCTTATAAAGGAAAACATTTAATGGGTGGCTAGCTTACAGTTCAGAGGTTCAGTCCATTATCGTTGTGGTATACATGTTGGCATACAGGCAGACATGGTGCTGGAGGTGAGAGTCCTACATCTTGATCGGCAGGCAACAGGAAGTGAACTGAGACACTGGGTGTGGCTTGGGCATATATGAGACCTCAAAGCCCTCCTCCACAGTTACACCTTCTCCCAGCAAGTACACACCTACTCCAACAAAGCCACTCCCCCTAATAGTGCCACTCCTTTTGGGGGCCATTTTCTTTCAAACCACCACATTCCACTCCCTGCCCCACTAAAGGCTTGTAGCCATATCATAATGCAAAAATGCATTCAAAACTCCCCATACTCTACCACAGTCTAAACAATGTTTGAAAGTCCCAAGTTCAAAGTCTCTTATGAGATTCATGCAATCTCTTAACTGTAGTCCCCTGTAAAATCAAAATCAAAAAACAGATTACATACTTCCAACGCATAATGGCACAGGATATACGTTACTGTTTCAAAACATAGGGAAGGGAGCATAGTGAGGAAACACTGGACCAAAGCAAGACAGAAAACCAGCTGGGAAAACTCCAGACTGCATCTTCATGTCTGATGTCAAAATGCTCTCCACATCTCCAACTCCTTTCAGCTTTGTTGACTGCAGCACACTTCTTTCTCTTGGGCTGGTTCCACTCCCTGTTGGCAGCTCTCCTTGGCAGGTATCCCATGACTCTGGCATCTCTAACATCTTGGGGTCTCCAAGGCAATTCAGGCTTCACAGCTTCACACAGTGGCCTCTCTGGGCCTCCATTCAGGGACACCCCTGACACGTGCCTGGCCTCAAAGGCTTTCCTTAGTTGCTGAGGAATATTCCATAGCCCCTTTCTTCTATCCTTAAAGCCAGAATCACATGGCTGAAGCTGCCAAGTTCTGCTGCTTGCTGGGGCTGGAACATGGCCCCTTATTCAATTACATCTTCATCTGCTTTCTGTTTTTGATGGTTTCCTTCACTTATGCTTAAGCCTGGCTGTACTGGAACTTGCTTTGTAGACGAGGTTGGCCTCAAACTCAGAGATCCACCAGCCTCTGCCTCTGGAGCGCTGAGATTAAAGGCGTGCACCACCACACTCAGCTCTAAGCTTTTCTCTAATTCCTTTTCACAAATTGGAAGCTTAGCTGGGTGGGATCTTGCCCTGAGGTCACCACTCCCTTTATTCCATTTCTTAATCTATTTATCTCCTTGAACACGGGGACTTAGCTCCATTCCACTTCCTGGTGCTCCTTTTCTCCTTAAATTTTACATTTTAGAATTTACCCTGCTCAGCTTGCTCCTTTTCATTATATATCTTCATTAACACTAGTAACCACACAACAGAGTCTATACTAGGCTGTTTTGAGATTTTCTCTGCCAATGGAACTAATCCAAAACTCTTCACTTTAGCCTCAGGCAGACTCTTTGGACAAGGGCAAAAGCAGCCACATTCTTCATCAAAATATCTCAAGAGCAATCTCTAGGCCACATACTAAAATTCTCCTCTGAAACGTGAGCCAGCTCCCTACAGTTCAAATCATTCTCAGCACCATTGTCTTCCATGCTCCTACTGGTATGGCCAATAGTGCTTAAAGCATTCCACTGTCCTCCTAACCCAAAGAACCAAAGTCCAAATTCCTCTAAACAAAAACATGGTCGGGCCTATCACAGCAATACTCCACTCCCTGGTACCAGCTTCTGCCTTAGGGTTTCCATTGCTGTGAAGAGACGCTACGGTTACAACAGCTCTTATAAAAGAAAACATTTAACTGGGTGGCTGACAGTTTCAGAGGTTCAGTCCGTTATCATCATGGCAGGCCATGGTGGCAAACATGGTGCTGGAAAGGAGCGGAGAGTTCTACATTTTTCAGGCAACGGGAAGTGAACTGTCTCACTGGGTATAGTTTGAGCGTATATGAGACCTCAAAGCCCACCTCCACAGTGACACAGTTCCTCCAACAAGGCGATACCTACTCCAACAAAGCCACACCCCCTAATAGTGCCACTCCCTTTGGGGGCCTTTTCCTTTCAGACCACCACAGAAAGGCAGAAGGTCCATACTTGTGTGCCTTTTCGCCTAAGGAACCCATCCTGAAATTTGAAGATGATGGAATTTGGAGGAGCTTGTTCAAACACAGATTTTGGGCAAACAAGATGGGTCAACAGGTAAAGGTGCTTGCTACCAAGTCTGATGACCTGAGTTTCATGCCCAGGGCCCAAGTGATGGAAAAAGGCAACTGACTCCCCTGAACTGTCATCATAAGAGCTAGCTAGTAAAAGGTTTGAGCCATGGCCATGCAGTTATAATTAATATAAGCCTCTTTGTGTTTACTTGGGTCTGAGTAGCTGCAGGACTGGCAGGTGAGAGAGACTTATCCTGACACGGGCTAGGCGGGACACAGGAAAACTTCTAGCTACACCCAACATTTCAGATTCTTAATGTGTCATACGTCTTGCAAAATTGCACGTTTGAATTTTTAGTATAATTTAAATTTGTATTTATTTATTATGTCTATGTGAATATGAGAATGTGTGGAGGTCAGAGGATAACTCCAGGAGTGCATCCTTTCCTTACTTTATGGGTTCCGGGATTGAACTCAGGTAGCTACTGAGACATCTTGTTGGCCCACTTTCTATTTGTTATTTGTTGGTTTATTTATTTATTTTTGTTGAGTGTTTCTGGTTCTACCTGGCCTGGATGTCCTAGAACTCACTATGTCAACCAGGCTGGCCATGAACTCACAGAGATCCCCCTGCCTCTGCTTCTCCAGTGCTGGGATTAAAGCTGTGCACCCCCACAGCTGGCTCCAATTACTATTTTTTTTTTATACAGAGTCCAGACTTAGTTTGGATTTTGTACCAGTGCTTTAGTATATGAAGTTAATATAACCAAATGTCAGTCCTGAAGTATAACATCAGCCTGCTCGGGTTTATAAAAATTTCAGTGGAAACGTTCAATGTTAAATCAAATTTACTTAAGGAAAAGAAGCACTGAGGCAACTATACGGTTGAGCGAAGCCCCTTGTAGTATTTATTTTCTCTGATGAAATGGTCGGAGCAGGATTTCAGCTGGCCTGAAGAGTTAGATGCTAATTCTGGATCTCGGTGCTCAGATCCTCACAATAATCTTAACCGGGAACTCTGCAGGTGAAGACTGTACCTAACTCTGACACGTTGACTCCTGACTCCAGCACATTTGAGATTCTGCTGCTGGACAGTGGCTAACACTTGTTGTGTGGTCACAATGCAGTACAACCATGCAAGAAGCAAGTGTCGCATTTCCTCACTAGTTGAACATCACTAGTTGAAAATACATTTTTTCCAAAGTATTTAAAAATGTCCTTCCTGCCAGGCAGTAGTGGTCCACGTCTTTAAGCCCAGTACTCAGGAGGCAGAGGCAGGCAGTCCTCCGAGTTTGAGGCCAGCCTGGTCTGCAGAGTGAGTTCCAGGTCAGCCAGAGCTGTTACACAGAGAAACCCTGTCTTGAAACACCACCCCTCAGCGCCCAGAGAAGTCCTCCTGACAACCTTTCTGAATGCAAAGGGCAGAGGAGGGCCGTGTCAGGATGTGGGCTCTGCATCTCAAGCGTCTTGATCTGATGCGTGCTTTGTCATTATTCTGCATGTCTTGCCTTATCTATAAAAATGGAGACAATAATGTTTACTTCATGGTGCCATTGACAGGTGACCATGAGATAATCACATAAAGCAGCCAGTATGGTGCAGGATGATGCAGGAAAATCCTTAATAAATGTTAGCCAGTGTTTTATTTACTAAAATAAGCGTCACTTGTTCTCTGGTTTTGTTGGGTGGTATTATGGCCTAAATCTGGAATGTTCCCAAAGGCTCGGGTGTTGAAGGCTTGGTCCTGGATGCAGCAGTGTGAAGGGTGGGGCCTTTGGGAAAGGATTGGATCATAGGCTCCCTACCTCACCAACTCTGGTTTATTTGTATTGAATGGACTACTGGGAAGTGGTGGGAAAATTAGAGTTGGGGCCTGATGGGTTTTCAAACCAGGCAGACATAACCTTGTTTTGCCCCTGTCTGCTTCCTTGTTCTCTGTCTGCTTTCTGACTGTTCAAACACAGATTTTCAGCAGGCACAATGGCTCAGCAAAACACACATAAAATAAAACGAATATATCTAATGACAATAAACAAATAAAGAATCCTCAGACTGAATTTTAAATTGAATTCACAGAGGCAGGCGGGTCTCTGTGAGTTCGAGGCCAGCCTGGTCTACAGAGAGAGTTCCAGGTCAGCCAGGACTACATAGTGAGCTCTGTCTCAAAGGGAAAAAAGGTACAGTTCCCACTAACGAGGTCCCCTGTCCTCTGGAAACCTGAGTTTCTGGTGAAAGTCGACATCTGAGCTACCACAGGGTGTGAGGGCAGGTGCTCATTGGGCCCTCCTGGTCCCCTGTGATGGATGTGTTCTCTATGGCCCAGGCTCTCCGGGCATCTCCTGAATGGTGTGCCCTCCCTCCTGGGCCGGGTGTTACCCGAAAGCAGCGCTGAACGGGCGTTTTCTTCTCCCAGACTTCTTTACATATGTTGTTTTCAGAAACATCCAGTTCATCCTCCCTGGGTGGAAGCAGACTGCCGTTTTCATGCTCCACTGTGTTCAGTGACAGAACAGCTTTGCAACCCAGCAGGCTCCATAGAACTCATTTGCGAAATCCTCTACACAAAACACATTAAGGACTTGGGCAATTGTTATTACCATAAAAATGACTCCTCCAAAACAGTGAAATATTATCCTTGTCTCCTGTCTTCAAAGGAACATTCTGACACCCTGCTTCATCAGCTATTGACAGTGTGGCTGGTACGTAGAACTCATCTGAGGCAAGATATTGATGGAATACATTATACACCATCAAAATTTCTTTTTCTTTCTTTCTTTATATATATATTTTGAAATAGGGTCTCATATACCAGTTGTCCTTGAACTTGCCAAGGTTGACCTTGAACTCCTGATTCTCTGGTCTCCACCTCTCAAGTATTGAGATTACCAGCGTGTTCTGTGTCCAGCTAACTTTTCTTCTTAAATGCCCCATTTTTCACAGTGAAGGGTAGTTATGTAATATTACATTAATATACATGAGCTCTTCTGGCAGCCACATCTCAGGGTGACAGCAGTAGGCTAGAGCCTTCATGAAGAGCATGGCATCCAGATCAGCTCTTGTAGGTCTAGTGAGCAATGGTGGGCATGTCAGCTCTGGGGTGCCCAGTGCGCCCCCATTTGGAATGATAACACATTCAGGCATGACTATGGTTTGTGTTTAACACAGTTCAAACATGTTCAGTTGTAAATACTGATTCTTTCAAAAACAATATGCAACAGAATCCTGTTTATATAAAGAGATTTAGCAGATGAGTACCAGGCATTGCCCATTTCCCCTCAGCTCACCCCAGAGGCCTGCAACTTTGTGGACTGTGGAATTTCCTTACACAGTGCAGGCTGTGGGGCTGGAGAGATGGCCCAGCCATTATGAGCACTGCTCTTGCCGAAGGCCTGGGTTCAGGTCCCAGCACCCGCACAGCCCAGAAACAAAGCAAATGCTTGTTTGGGAGAGTTTTCTCTGGAATATATGGTACCTAGAAGACCACAAGTGAGGAGCTGGGGTTTGTGGATATATTTCCTTGTCCCTTGGTAGGACAGTTCTGAGGCCTGCCTGTTCTAAACTGTCTTTTGAGAGACCCAGTGGGATTGTACCCCAGTTACCCCAAGTTCTAACCTCTTCTCCCTGTAAAAGACAACACTGAAATTTCTGCTTATTCTGATATTTTGACTTGTTTTTGGTTAGATTTCTGTGAGTCTCATACACGTATTGTTCAGAGGTTGGTCAAGGATTTGAAGAGAATTTATACACATATTTGGGGTTTCCAGCCTGGGGACTTTCTCCTTCCTTAACATTGCCTCTTAGTTTCTTGTTGTTCCAGACGCTTTCTGCTCCAATTTAGTCCCTGCAAGGCCCTCCCCAGTGCAAGCTGGCCAAGGCTCTCTAAGTGTGACAGTGGACCAGCAACACCATGACCCAGACTGTCTAAAACAGAAGAATGGGGTGGAGCCACGGAGTCTATGTTTTTGTTTCCATTAGTGTGTGTGCTGGGGATGTCTTTCTGTAGGCTGTGAATATATGTTGTTCCCATTGGCTAACGAATAAAGCTGTTTTGGCCTATGGCAAGGCAGCTTAGAGGCAGGTGGGAAATCCAAGCAGAGAGACGGAAGAAAGGCAGGAAGAGACTCAAGCCACCACCGAAGGAGCAGCAACATGCCAGCAGACCAGTAAAACCATGGAACACGTAGCAAAACGTAGATTAAAGGAAATGGGTTAATGTAAGATATAAGAGCTACCTAGCAAGAGGCCCGCCATAGACCACACAGTTTGTAAATAATATAAGCCTGTGTGTGTTTAATTAGGTCCCAGCGACTATGGGACCGCAGGTGAGAGATTTGTCTGGACCCGGGGTGGGGGTGGGGGGACGACACAATGACGACAATGACAATGAGAAACCTTCCTACTCGTGTGTGTGTGTGTGTGTGTGTGTGGTGTGTGTGTGTGGTGTGCACACTCTCCGAGGCTGGAGGAAACTGGGTGTCCAGCTCTATCTATCACACTCTGCTTTACTCTTTTGAGCAGACTTCCACTGATCCTGGAGCCAGGGCCCCTCCTGTCTCCACTCTCCACAGCTCTGAGGTTACAGGTTGAAGTGTGAACCCACAAAAGTCTACTTAATAACGTATTAAGGGGTGCAGTGGAAATACAGACTCACCAATACAGAACAAGGAAGACGCCACTGCTGACCTGTTGATCTGGCTGGGCTGTCCTCTCGTTCTGCCCCGTCTGCCCCGGGGCGAGGGGGACCAACCCCAAGGCTTGCTTCGCCTCAGACCACCCGGGAGAGCACACAACCCCTATTCCTCTGCTCAGTCACATAGGCAGGCAAGACCACGCCCTAGGGCTTTCTACTCCAACGCCATTGGCTGAACGGAACCAATTCCCACAACAGGTTATGCGCATAGCCACACGCCAGCTTTTGATGGGGTGCTGGGACCCAAACTCAGGTCCTCAGGCTTGTGCAGCAAGTTTTCTGGCCCACTGAGCCATCTCCTCGGCCCCTGTTACGTTGCCTTTACTCGGTAGAATCTGACGGGGTTTCATCCAGGTGGATTTAGTCTCTTTGCTGAGGTATAAGGTCCACACACTCAACACACAGCTCCAGTGAACAGCTCAGACGACGCTCCTGCAAACAGCTCAGACGCTCCTGCAGAGCAGGAGTAAGAAGGGTGGGGACGCTTCCTGTCCCCCAGTCCCCTCCCGGGGCATCCTCTCAGAGGCAACTGCTCTTTTGACCTCTAGTGCCATAAATAAATTTCGTCTGTTTTGAACTTAGAATTTACTTAGGTAGAGACAGGATCTTAAGCGTCTTCAGCTGCATCAAACTTCCGGTCTTCCTGCTTCCAGCTCCAGAGGGTGGGGATGCACCGGACTGTGCCGCCATGCAGTTTTACCCGGTGCTGGGAACCGAATCCAGGGCTTCGTGCATGCTAGACAAGTACCCTACCAACTGAGCTAGATTCCCAGCTCCTGTTTTGAGCTTTATATAAATGGAACTATATGCTATCCCCCCCCCCCCGCCCCATGTCACACCTGTGCGTTTCATCTGTTTCACTGCAGGAAGCTGTAGGTCCTCCTGTATCGATGATGTACAGTCCTCTGCTGTGGCACTGAAACATTACTTATTGGTGCCCTCAGCACTGATGGATAGCAGCACATTTTCAGTTTGGGGTTATTATGAATAGTGCTGACATAAATACTTCAGCATGATTTATGTGGACACCTGCACTCTCTCGGGTCTGTTCCCAGGTGTGAACTTGCTGGTCCTCCATAGCATAGGCATATGATGGAGAAACACTGTACTTCCACCCGCGGGACAGGCCCATGCTGTTTCTCAGGGCCCTTTCTCACGTCCCCCTCTCTTCCTTGTTACTCTCCCTCTGCAGGTTACAGACACTGGAGTGAACTCTGCCTCCCTCAAGCCTTTCTCCTGTTGTGGTTCCTCCGTCTTCCCTCACTTGATCTGCCCTCTTTCCAGAAGTCTCTTCCCGTTCCTCCTCCACACTGCTGCTCAAGGGGTCACCAGGCAGCTTTCCTGTCCCTTGACTAGGACGGGCCCTTTCATTTTCTCTGGAACAGCATTCGTCAGAGCTGGACAAAGTGGTGCATGTCAGCTGCCATGAGTGAACTGGGAGGAGCACAGCAGGTACCTCAGCTCCCCACATACGCACCTTTCTGTCACAAGTGACATGTGTACTAGTGCTTTATAGATCTCAGTAGAGACTAAGAATCTCTTGTTTCCTTACAGCACATGAAAGCTATTAATTGGCTCTTTAATAAGTCAGTGAGAAAATCAGAACTCTGGAGGTCAGATTCTAATTGGCAAAGTGTTCCTTGACTATTTTTTTTTTAATATTCTACTTAAGAGTCGCTCGCTCATGGGACAAATGTTTAGTTCAAACTTGCTGTGCATCAGGTATTATTCTCAGCTCTGATGGTGTGTGCCAAACAAGCAAACCAGATCATCTTCTCTGTACTTGGAAAGTTTGCATTCTGATGTTTTAGCAATACCATTACTTTTTTTTTTCTTTTGGTTTTGGTTTTTCCAGACAGGGTTTCTCTGTGTAACTCTGGCAGTCCCAGAGCTCACTTTGTAGACCAGGCTTGGCTTCAAACTCACAGAGATCCACCTGCCTCTGCCTCCTGAGTGCTGGGATTAAAGTGTGGGCCACCACACCTGGCTTAATATCACTACTTCTTATTCAGAGCTGTCTACAGGATTTCCTGACTCTCTGTGGTGAAAATTTTCCACTTTGCTTTTAAACGCCTGAGTAGGTCACTTCAGTTGTACTAGACAACCCAGACAAATGGCCAAGAGTCTTGGACTACAAGAATGGGGTTTCCCAATGACCTGTGGGTGTGATTGGTCCAGTTCTCACTACAATAGCCAACATCCTCAAGTGGGTGGAAAGAAGGCGGTGCACACTTAACAGAAAACTCATTTCTTGTAGCTTTCATTAAATAAATGCTGAACAGACACTAAGAGTAGCAAGTTGAAAACCAAATGTAATGGTTTTCCATTGCATAATTTATTGCCGGCTAGATGGAGTTCCACAAAGGCACGGCACTCCATTTGTGAGATTAAAGACATGAGTGTAGCACTTCCCCACTATGATTTCGAGCACAACACACAGTGGGACTTAGTAAGCAGCAAGCACCCCTCCTCACCACCCCGCATCTTCAGGGAGCGTGGGTGAGCGCATATGCACGGGATGCTTGGCACTTGACAGTGTGCTGGGCGACCAGCCCCGCCCCTGCCCACGCCAGCCCATTAGTCAGGAGCATCACCCTGGCTACAGGGCCAGTGTGCAGAAGAGCTCAGCCTGGTGCCTGTTTCTTGGAAGGACTAGTTTATTTAAAGACCATTCACAGATTAATATGCCTCCCAAGAACTTAATGAACTAGAAAACTGATTACTCTCAGAGAAAAAGGAGAGGCAGGAACTCACAGAGAAAGAGATCTAAATATGTAGGAAACATTTCATTTCCAGAAAAATAAAAATAGTAAACTGGAAACTAAAGTAACAATAAAACACCTTAAAACATTTTTTTCCGGACTTTATAAGCATGTGAGTACAGGAACCCTGAACTGGAAGTTGACTCTGAGCTTACAGTCCACACTAATCGGCTTCCCCACTTCCCGTTCAGAGACAAGGTGCACACTGGGTAGAAACGCCTTCCCGTCAGCCTTCACCAGAGAAATGCTGGTCAAATATAGGATTTCGAAAGGGCCCACGTGTTTTGGTTTTGCCACGTATAATTGTCAACTAGACTAAGTTCTACAGTCTGATCTGTGACTAAATTCCTGGTTATGGAATAGAGGTGAGGGTGTGTGTGCGCGTGCGTGCGTGCATGCGTGTGTGTGTGTGTGTGTGTGTGTGTGTGTGTGTGTGTGTGTTGCTCAGCATAGTTCTTGGAATACCATACTATACGAGCTTAGTAAAGAATTGTGGTGTTGTTACTCTTCTTACCATTCTTACTATAGCCAGAAGGAAGTTTTGAGATGAACTAGATGAAACACCTAGTTTCACAGAGAAAAAAATTAGAAAATTGAACAGCATCGCATCCCTCCATATATGCAGATGAAGAGTTACAACTGTCCTTATCACCAGGGTCCCCACAGTCCCACCAAACAGAGGCCACTCTGCGGCTACAGTTGCCTGCACTCCACCGCAAGACCAAGCTGGGTCATCTACAAAACCTCAGATGTCCCCCGCCTGGCCCCTGTGCTGAACAGCCAAACCTGTCTTCCACTTCTACAAATGTTCAAGTGCATTGTGGAATTTGTGAGCAGTGTGTTTATTTTACATTTTTAAATCTTTAAAATGTAAAACTTTCCATTCTCACCCTCAGAATTTATACTTTAGTATATATGTTTGCTCTGCTTAAATAACATTTGCCACTATTATAATTTTATATTCATTTGTATGACTGTTTAATGTTTATATGAATGTTTTGCTTTCACTGGCGCTCGAAGAAGGTATTGGAATCCCCTGGGACTGGAGATGGATGTGAGCCACCATATGAGTGCTAGAAATTGAACCAGGGTTCTCTGGAAGAGTCACCTGTGCTGTTAACCACGGAGTCATCTTTCCAGTCTCCTTTTTATGACTTTTTTGAACCATGCTTATCTTCAACAAAAGCTATACAATTCCTAAATGGCAATTTGTCTCCAACTGCTGCAGCCCCAGTTCCTAGTTGAGTGGGAGTCATGTTGGTAACTTAACACAATTTCTAGTGGATAAATAAATAATCAGGCTGGTGAGATGGCTCAGTAAATAAAGGTGCTTCCTGCCGTGCCCACTGATCTGATTCCTATCCCAAGACCAACAAAGTAGAAGAGAACTGTGGCACACGTGCCCCATCCCCAGTAAAAAAATGTGAAAAAAATTACTTGATTAATGAAGTCCTCTAAAAAGCAACCAGCAATTTAGTAGCTGTATTTGGGACGTATAACGTACTGTCCCAGCCCTCTTTCCTAGAATTCTCTAATCAGTTTGCTTATATTCTCTACGGAACTCCACCTGCTGATACTTACTTGGGTCAGGATGGACACATGACCAACCTGAGCCAATCAGATTCTTCTTTCCTAGCAAACTTGGAACTGGACTCCAAAGGCAGGATGTGCCTTAGATGTATCTGGATTGAGGGGATGGTGGACCCTCGTGCTGAGGAGACTTCCCACCACGTCAAGAAGCAGAGAAAAAAATCTGCAGTCAGAAGGCAAAACAAAAAGCCTGGTGTAATGGTGCAAGTCTTTAATGCTAACACTTGGGAGGCAGAAACGGGAGGTTCACACAAACAAACACAAGCACGCGAAAGAAAAAGAGAGGTAAATCAGGCACACAGTACTAAACAGAGACAAGAAAAGCATTGCTTATATTCTCAACGATTTGCTACTTCCTGATTCTACTCATTCAGCATGTCCAGATGTCTGTGACTCCACGAGAAACTGCTACTATGTGTTGTAAATAGAGCCCAAACCCATCCCTTTCTAGATCACGCGTCAGGGTCTAGTCCTTGCAAATCGGAGTCCTAAAGAAGACACGCGCCACGCCTGTTTCAGGAAGAGGAACAGGTTGATTTCTCACCTTGGCAGATTGCATACCCATGGCAGCCCAGATCTGAGCCAAGGCTTTCTCGGCCTTTATTACCGATTGGATAAGAAATGAGCCAGCTTTGGGGGGACCTTCTGCTTTACAAAGGGTAAGACTTGTGCTGAAATCACACTTGACCGGGAGCCCTCGAGTATCTCAAATCATTTACCCTAAAACGAATAAACTCATGGGTTCAAACAGGACATGAAACTGTGACTTCAAAGATATTTCTGAATAGAGAAATGAAAGAAAATGGAAGGGGGCGGAGTCAAAACAGAGCCTTTTTTTTTTTTTTTAATTTGTGGCCTCTGGCTATATTTAAGAAAAGGAAAGAGAAAAAGATTGCTTTTGAATTCCCCAATGGATTTTTTTCTCTCCCTCACTTTTTACTTGTCATTCAGTAGCCAAGTCAGAGTTTTCTGGCTTCTGGAAAACCCAGGGGAATTTGAAAAAGAAAATCTAGGACTGTTTGTGATTAAAATAAAAGTATACAGAGCGGTCTTTTATACCAAGAGGATGCTGGGAATTCACCTGTGTTAGTTGGGGTTACTGTTGCTATGATGAAACACCATGACCAAAAGCAAATTGGGGAAGAAGGGGTTTATTTGGCTTACATTTCCACATCATAGTCTGTAGTCAGATTTTTCTTTGGACTGCCAGCTTGCTCCCAAATAATGACACAGAGACTTCTTATTAATTATGAAAGCTTGACCTATAGATTAGACTTGTTCCTGACCAGCTCTTCTAACTTAAATTGCTGTGGGATGGTCTGTATGTCAAATTACTCTGATTGGTCAATAAATAAAACACTGATTGGCCAGTGGCTAGGCAGGAAGTATAGGCGGGACTAACAGAGAGGAGAAAAGAAAGAACAGGAAGGCGGAGGGAGTCACTGCCAGCCGTCGCCATGACAAGCACCATGTGAAGACTCCGGTAAGCCACAAGCAACGTGGCAAGGTATAGATTTATAGAAATGGATTAATTTAAGATATAAGAACAGTTAGCAAGAAGCCTACCACAGCCATACAGTTTGTAAGCAATATAAGTCTCTGTGTTTACTTGGTTGGGTCTGAGCGGCTGTGGGACTGGTGAGTGACAAAGATTTGTCCTGACTGTGGGCAAGGCAGGAAAACTCTAGCTACATTAAATTAACCCACTTATATTAATCTACGTTCTATGACATGGCCTTACCTCTCTTCCATCTTGCACCTCCTGTTTCCTCTCCACGTCTCCTGGTGTCTCTTGTGCACCTAGATTTCTCCTCCTCTTCCTTTCTCTCCCCAGAAATCCCGCCTATACCTCCTCCCTAGCTATTGGCTGTTCAGCTCTTTATTACACCAATCACAGTGATATATTTTTACACAGTGTACAAATACCCCACAGCAATAGTCCATCACTGAAGGAAGTCAGGGCAGGAACCCAAACAGAGCAGAAACCTGGAGGCAAGAGCTGATACAGAGGCCATGGAAGGGTGCTGCTTATTATTGGCATGCTCCTCATGGCTTGCTCAGCCTGCTTTCTCATAGAACCTAGAACCACCAGGCCAGGAGTGGCCCCAGCTACAATGGACCTCTATCAATCACCAATTGAGAAAAATGCCTTACAGCCAGATTTTATGGAAGTATTTTCTCCATTGAGGTCCCTTCCCTTCAGATGGCTCTAATCTGTGTCAAGTTGGCATAAAACGGGCCAGCACATCACCTGTTGAGTATGAGATTAGACAAAACCATCCACATCTTCCTTTCTGAAGGCCTTAAAACATCATGTGCTGGTCTGGGGACCAGATGTCTGGGCAGGATTAGGGATGCAGCCTAGAGTTGCAGAATAATATTTCCCCCCTCTATGAATCTAATTGTGCCCTTGGCTTCTTTGGTTGTTCAAGCTACCAGATTTCCTTCTGGTATTCTGTGGGCCTGGTCACTTTCTAAGGCTAAAATTCCAAGTTGTTCTATTTTAAATGCACAATGACTCTTACCAGTGTGCAGCAGGAGGCTGAGGCCCTCCATAGCACTGTCTGGAGAAGCAGGCAGACACCTGCCTGATGAAAAGCCCATGTGGGCATCAGGGAGAGGTGGCTTTCACCAGCTGATGGCTTAACAAAGAGCCGCACCATGTTAGTTTAATTGCAATTAGCAGTGGGGCTATGTAGACAGGGCAGCTCTGGTACCCCATCCTTCTCCATCTCCAGCAGCCAAGAAAGAAGACACCTTTGAAAGGGAGCCTATACACTGCTGGTGGGAATGCAAACTAGTGCAGCCCCTCTGGAAGTCAGCATGGAGGTTCCTCAAAAAACTAAAACTAGGCTGTCCCATGTAACTCAGCTACATTATATTCCTGGCTATTTCCCCATACGACTCTAAGTCAACCTTTCAGAGAAGGTCACAGATCCATGATTACTGTGGCACTTTTCACAATAGCTAACTTATTGAAGCAAGCCATATGTCTAGTATCAAAGGAACGAGTTAAAAAGCATGTTGCATGTGCAGTGGCATCATCCAGAGAGAAGACCTACGCTATTTGCAGGAAAATGGATGCAACTGGAAATCTCTTTGTTAAACAAATTGAGCCAGTTTTGAAAGACAAATATTGAGTTCTTTCTCTCATGTGAGATTCTTAGACTTTAATAGATCTATAAAATCACACACACACACACACACACACACATATATGTTTATATGATGTAAAAGGAGAAGTAAAACTGTCTAGGGCAGCAATTCTCTACTTGGGGCTCACAACCCCACAATGGTCGCATATCAGATATCCTGTTTATCAGATATTTATATTATGATTCGTAACAGTAGCAAAATTACAGTTATGAAGTAGCAATGAAAATAATGTTATGGTTAGGGTCACCACAACATGAGGAGCTGTATTAAGGGTCACAGCATTAGGAAGGTTGACAGCTACTAGTCTAGGGGAACACAGAGGTCTAGGGTTATGGGGGAACACACTGAACATATAATACATGTTTGTATGAGAGTGTCCTTATGTAACACAGGACCATGTACAATAAATATACACAATGAAATATTTTTAATTAAAAAAATTGCGTTTGCGCATGTGTACCTGTGTGGTGGTTTGAAAGAAAACGGCCCCCAAAGGGAGTGGCACTATTAGGAGGTGTGGTCTTGTTGGAGTAGGTGTGGCCTTGTTGGAGGAAGTGTGTCACTGTGGAGGTGGGCTTTGAGGTCTCATATATGCTCAAGCCACACTCAGTGTCTCGGACCACTTCCTGTTTCCTGTGCGTCAAGATGTAAGAACTCTCAACTCCTTCTCCAGCACCATGTCTGCCTGCATGCTGCCTTGCTTCCTGCCATGCTGATAATGGACTAAACCTCAAAACTGTAAATGAGCCAACCCAATTAAATGTTTTCCTTTATAGGAGGTGTCATGGTCATGGTGTCTCTTCACAGAAATAATAAATCCTAACTAAGACAATGTGTCTGTGTGTGTCTCATGTAACTCAGATTGGCTTTGAACTCTTGATCCTCCTGTCTCCACCTCACAAGTGCTAGCATTAAGGACTGCACCATTACACTAGCCAGGTGTGGCGGTACACACCTTTAATCCCATTACTGGGGAGGCTGAGGAAGGTGTATCTCTGCGAATTTGAGGTCAGTCTAGTCTACAAGGTGAGTTCTAGGAGTCTTTAAAAAGAAAAAAGAAAGAAATTAAAAGCTAGCAAATGACTTTCCTGGGAAGTTGACCTCACTTTCTACTCCAAGTGGGGAACAGGATCATGGGGACATTCTCTGGATGTGCTCCTAAACACAAGTTAATAGGGCCAGTCCTAAAAAAAGAACCTGCAAGAAGAAAAGAAACTGAGCAAGAAGTATGAACCAAGTTCCTTTTTCATTCCAGGTCTTGCATGTCCCCACCAGAGGTTAGCCAGGATCTGAAAGGCAGATGCTGCCCTGGCCAGCTGTTGGAGTTAACAGAGTCAGTATCACTTTGGCCAAGAGGGAGGCCCAGATTTCACTCGAATTTTCACATCTCTAGGTGATAGTCTATTGAGACCTTATTCTAAAGAACAGTTATCCATCATCGAGTATGTCCAGAAAAGGACTGATGAGAAAGGTCCCCAGGGTGCTTGCTCTAAGGGCACAAGGCTGGCTTGTGAAGGTGGCATGGGAGCCCAGGTTGGATAAAGCCTGTTTTGAGACCATTCTCCAACTCTTCCACATACCACTTAGCAGCAGCCACATCTACAACTGTCTACTGTGATCTCAACCATTCAAAGAGACAACCATTGACAGAGTGCCTGGCACACGCACAGCCCTGCTTTTGGTGGAGAGCAGGACAGGTGGCAGGTGGCAGAAATGCTTCAGCTGAGGGTAGGGAGGGAATAGGTGGGGTCAAAGTCCATGTTTGTTTGGTTTTTTTTTGAGACCGAGTTTCTCTGTGTAGTCCTGGCTGTCCTGGAACTCACTCTTAGACCAGGCTGGCCTTGAACCTGGAGATCTGCCTGCCTCTGCCTCCTGAGTGCTGGGATTAAAGGCGTGCGCCACCACTACCAGGCTTGTTTGTTTGTTTGTAAGAGCTTCGTGGGCTTCTTACCAGATTAGAAGGTCCAGCCTAAGCACAGGAAAGCTGAATAATAGAACAGGGTGTAAATGAGGTTCAGTATAGTAAAGGCTGAGTAAGCAGTGTACAATACATGGTTAGAGGCTGGTAGTTTGAATGTGATTGGTTCCCATAATTGCTGTGGGATGTTCTAAGTGCTGTAGGATGTTCTGTATGGCAAATGTGTTGCTCTGATTGGTTAGTAAATAAAACACTGATTGGCCAGTAGTCAGGCAGGAGGAAGTATAGGCAGGACAAGGAGAAGAATTCTGGGAAGTGGAAGGCTGAGTCAGAGACACTGCCAGCTGCCACCAGAACAAGCTGCATGTGAAGATGCTGGTAAGCCACGAGCCACGTGACAAGGTATAGATTTGTGAAAATGGATTAATTTAAGCTATAAGAACAGTTAGCAAGAAGCCTGCCATGGCCATACAGTTTGTAAGCAATATAAGTCTCTGTGTTTACTTGGTTGGGTCTGAGCGGCTGTGGGACTGGCGAGTGACAAAGATTTGTCCTGACTGTGGGCAAGGCAGGAAAACTCTAGCTACACATAATCTCACAGGGAGCGGCACTAGTAGGAGGTATGGCTTTGTTGGAGGAAGTACGTCACTGTGGGGGTGGGCTTTGAGGTTTTCTATGCTCAGGATACCACCTAATGTCTCAGTGGACTTCCTGTTGCCTGCATGATGTATACTCTGAGTTGCTATTCCAGCACCACGTCTGCCTGCTCCCCACCATGATGATAATGGCTGAACCTCTGAGCCTGTAAGCTGCCACCCCAATTAAATGATCTCCTTTATAAGAGTTGCTGTGGTCATGGTGTCCCTTCACAGCAATAAAAACTCTAACTTAAAAAACAAAAACAAAAACACCCTAACTAAGACAGAGACCAAGAATGAATAGGAACTACCATAACATTCCTAAGTATGAAGAAGGAATAATACTTTGCCTTTACCTAGGGCTTTAATTTTCTATGCTTTCCTGTAGGTCGTCTTTTTTAGGCAGCCTGAACAGTCAGGAGGTGGGGGTTGAGTGGAGGGAGGTGGAATGGCCTTGCATGGAGGACCATGCAGCATGCACAGTCCCTGTTATCGGAGCAATTTCTGGTGCTTGTAGAAGTGGCGTATTGGCAGTAAAGGACTCTATAGGTGTTAGGACGTGTGCTCAGTGTGCTCTGCAGATGAACTCCTTGTGTCTGTGAATAGGCACCTGGAGACAGGGAGCCAGTTGGTCTAGGACTAGCTAGATCTTAGCACTAGGAACTTGCTTAGTTTCTCTTGGCCTCAGTTTGCCTCTCCAAAATTAGATGAATGATCTCTTCCAGCTAGAAAATTCTTTCTTTATACGCATTAGAACCAAATCGTACAAATTTCTGTTTTTGAAAAATCAAGTTTTGAGGTATCAGTTTGCATCTTTATTTTGGGCACTCTTCCCATCTTTTTTTTAAATCCCCAACTTTTTCTTTTTTCATTTTTATGTCTGTAATTTCTCATTTGAGCTCACATAGTATTCTTGGGTTGGACTCACCTACAGGGTTTATAGGTGGCGGTGACTGCTGGTGACCATATCAGAGGAGCAGCAGGTGGCAATTGAAGTGCAAGGTGTCAGTCCACCAAGAGGCAACCCCAGTGGGTGACTCCTGGTTAGGCAACCCCCACCCAGACCGCAGACTCCGGAATGTCTTTTGCTTCTGCTGTGCCTTTACATGTTTGCTGCTGCTGTCGCCTGCCAACCAAGGAGTTGGCTATGAAAAAATGCTTTCTGCTTGCTCATGTTCTGTTAATATGTAACAGGGTACTTAGATATAAATGTATATGGGTTATTAGGGTGACTTTGTTTTTACTCATGTAAAGGAGATAAAAAAAAAAAACCTGTTTTTATCCATACTCTGTAGGAATTTAGCAGAATCACTGTGTGGGGTAGATCTTAGAATGAACAGCTGTTTTTTAGAAGTACTTTGACCTTGAAGAATTCCTTTGTGGAAGACAGTTTTGCCGAAGGGGCTTTGCAGCCATCCCATGACTTTGGTCACAAGACGCCTCAGGCACACCTGAGGCTCTTGTCTTACTGTGGATTGCACATGATACACAATGAAGAACTAGAGTCATGGAGGCATGTGATGCTCTCCTTCGGTAAGACATGTAAATTAAGATTAGGGACCTTGGTATGAGGAAATTCTTTGTGTAACAATCAATAAATATGCCTTTGTATGGAGGCTCAGGGTCCAGTCCAGTTCAGTCCATCCCAAGAGGCTGGACCTTCCTGCTGTCACATGGGCCTTAAAATTTCATCTTGGAGTGACTTTTTTCTTCAACCAACAATGAAAGAGCACAGAAAGAACATGAAAGAATAGAGAATAAAAAGGGAAACCATCAAGAGTGTGAGCGTCTTTTTCCCCTACGTCCCACCCTCCCCTCCCCCCGAGAGAGAAGTCTAGTATGTACTGAGTGTGGATTTCCCTTGGAGCCCTGTGCTGGTCCCCCAGGCAGTGACAAAATTGGGGTTTAATCTCACCTCCAGCACTATCTTTGAACTGACATTTCCAACCCAGACAAAACCTGTGTACCTACCATGCATCAGACACAGGCCCTGTCTACAAGTCAATTTCTGCTGAATTCTATTATGTTGGAGGGCGTGTCCGTTACACAGGAGGCACGCAGTAAACCCAGAGGTAAGCAGAAAGGAATTCTGGGAACGCTAGTGGAAGGAAGTAGGAAGTGCAGCCTGCCCCACTCGACACTTACAGATCTTTTCTCCCGCAGCCTCTGCCATCTTGACATCCTTGTGTTGGGGATGAGAAGAGATGTTCAGTTTTTTTTTCTAATCGAGATAATTCAGAAACAAAAGGAGGAACGGAGTGTGTATGTCTAAATCGTACCTAAAGACCCCAGTTTGAAAGATGTCAGGTTGTCTGGGGTTTCTTAGGCAGGCAAAGGCTGTCAACAGGCAGGTAAGCACTAAGTGGCTAGGACAGTGGCAGCACTGACCACCGTGGCTCCCAAGCCTCCTTGCGGTTGGTATTCTGTTCAGTGCAGTTGGGGCCAGGAGCAGCAGTCTGGGTGGGAACAAACAGATGCAGTTTTGACTGAACTAACTGCTCTGGTTCTCAAGGCGGGCCACAGCAACTGAGCCTGGCCCTCCATTTTCCCTACCATAGCCAAACACCTTCCCTCAGCAGAGGTTTATCAGGATTAATTAGCACATCTAGAAGCCGGGCCAGCCACAGAGGAAGATGGGCGGGCGAGCTTCTGTGGAGCAGCTCATCCTGAAGCTCAGGCTGCCTTGACACAGTATCAAAGCGGACTTGGGGCGGGGCTGACATCCTCCCACCTCCCGTGGCTCAGGGCTGCGCATTTACTCTGGGTGAAGCTTTGGAGAACAAGCCTTGTTCAGGAGGACAGACTCAGCTCTGCCATTCCCCACTAACCAAACACCCTGTCAAAGGAGCGCCTTCTTCTAGCCTCCCACCAGCACCAACAAGGATTTTTCACCACTGTCTCTGAGATGGAGAAGGCTGCACCTGGTGTCAAGACTCCTGCACCCATCTGTTTTGTGAGTGTATGTATCCATGTTCACTTGCATGTGTGTGCCGGTGTCCAATACACTCACAGGCCAGAGGAAGATGGCTGATATCCACTCCCCACCTTATTCCCTTGAGACAGGATCTCTCGCTGATCCTGGAACCTGGAACTTACTGTTTCTGTGACTAGGCTGGCTGGCCTGCAAGCCCCTGCAATCTGTCCCATATAGTGCTAGGGTCACAGGCTCGCGCCCACACCTGGCTTTCACATTAGTCCTGGGGCTCTGAACTCTGGTAGTCATGCTTGCTCAGCCAGCCCTCTTTTACAATTAAAAAGAAAAAAAAGTTGTGTTTAAGTGTTTTGCCTGCATGTATGTGCACCACGTTGCCTGCTGGAGGAGGTCAGAAGAGGGTGTCTGATCCCCTGGAACTGGAGTTATAGAGGGTTGTGAGCCATTGAGTGGATGCTGGGAACAGAACCCAGGTCCTCCGTAAATTCAACAAGTGCTCTTACCCCATGAATCACCTTCCCGGCTCCATCCTGAATCTGTCTTCAGTTCTTTCATGTGCAGTGGTTCAGTATCTTTATGTCCCTCTTCAGCCTGGATTATGCTGGGTACTTTGTGCCAAGCAAATGCTGAAGGAAGTCTCAGAATGGCCCGGGAGCTTCTGACAAGGCAAATTTTAAAGTCACAAAATCCTTCGCCCTCATTTCGGATGCCTCCCATTGGTCCCCAGGCACAAAACATTACTGTGTTGTGAAACAATTGGATTTGTTATGAAAACACCTACTCTTTTAAATATTTGAAAGTAGAATGGAAAAAAAAATGATGAAATCGATGGGGGGGGGGTTAATGTTGAATTAAGTAAAATTGTGCTCCAAGACCAGAGATGGGCAAGCGACTCGGAAAGCGGGCTTTCCCATACAGAGGGAGGGATAGTGAGGAAGCCAGAGCCTGGAGCTAATGAAGATCTGGCCCCCAACACAGTGGATTTTTCCCACCATTGTGTGCTCCCTTCCTCGTCGCCAGCCCTGGGAGAGTCCCAGGGGAGCCCGGACTTAAGGCTAAAGTGGTGTTTGTAACCTTGTCATTGGGAAATGATGTCACAGGTTAGTTACACAGGCCCTGATCGATGATGGAGGCAGCAGCCGATCAATAGATCCCATTTCCGGGGAGAATTCACCCGTGGTGACCTGCAGGGGGGCAGGTGGTTCATCAAAGGAAGGCTGGTTTGAAAGATTTAATGCAGGTTCTTCCCGGTCTCCTCTTGGAGCTGTGGGCTGTAACAGGCCGGTAATAAACTACTTTTCCTTCAAGAGATCTGGGGAGATGGCAGTGGTACAAGGGACAGAAAGGTGACCACAGATCCTCTGGGAGACGGAAAGTCAGGATGGGGGCGCCCTGGGCTCACTTGCCCTGAGCCTCCTCCCTCCAACGCTACCTTGAGCTTGGGTGCTGAGCAGAGTAGCCCTTCCAGGCCTCGCAGGGCTGCAGCCCCTCGCCGTCGGCCCGAGCCCCTCCCCCGGCCCGGAGCCCCTCCCCGCGCTTCCCCTTGCCGCGCTCCCCTCCCTTCCCCTCCCTCCCCTTCCCTGCCCGCCCCGCCTCCGCCTCCTGCGCCCACAGCGTCCGCCAGCGCCGAGCCCCCAGGAGCCCGAGCGCGGCCCAGGGCGCCGGCGGCCCCTCCCCGGCGCGCTGACAGCAGACCCGGCCCCCGCCCCGTGCCCTCGCCGGCGGGACACACCCCCACCCTCCTCTGCGCCGCCAGTTCCCGCCGGCCCCATCGGGCGGCAGAGAGAGCGGGCAGGCGAGCGGAGCGCGGCGGCGCGGGAGGGAAGGGGCGCGCGCGGCAGGCCCACGGGAGCCGCCTGGGGCGCACGGAGCCCTCGTGCCCTCCAGGACAGTCGCATGCCCGGGAGCCGCTGCTGTGGGCGCCGGGAGCCCGGGCGGCGAACGGCGCGTGGGGCAGGGGTGGCGCGTAGCCGCGGGGACCCGGGCAACCGGAGAAGGAGCTGGAACCCGGCCGGGATGAGAAGGTGACGCCGCTGGGGGGCGCCACTCGCTTTGTGGGGAAGATGCTCGCCTACTGCGTGCAAGATGCCACCGTGGTGGACGTGGAGAAGCGGAGGAGCCCCTCCAAGCACTATGTGAGTACTGCTCCCACTAACCCCGGTGTGGGGCTGGCCAGGGCCGGAGGTGGCCCCTGGCCTCTTCTTACTATTAAGTCCCAGAGATTCGTGACCCCAGGGGCCGCCCTCGGCTCCAGAGTCTGTTCTCAGGGCTGCGATCTCTAGGGAAACCTTTTCTGTCCTTCCTCCACTCCCGTGTCCCGGGTTTCTTTTTTTGGCATTGCAATTGGCAAGTGGCTGCCCTTGTCTGTTACAACGGTGAAGTCATGTGTCCGCCCGCCGCTTGGATGGATGGTGGGGGAAGCTTTCGTCAGCCTCTTGCGGAGCAGTTCCTTTGGGAAAGAGCATTTTCGCCGCTCTCCCTAGGGGCGCGGGGCGCTCACGCTCGCTCGGCCCGGGATGCTTTTAGTTGCTTTGACCGGCGACGCACGCTTCGCTTTCTGCCTTCCACGTTTGCTGCTCTGCCTGCACCGGCTGGGTTCTGGGGACAGAGGAAGCTTTTGGCCCCCTTCCCCCCTCCACTCTTCACTCCGAGCTTTGATTTCCGTCTTAAAACTATTGTATCCCGTGGTGTGAGGAGAACTGTGACTTTTCCTTTTATCCCTCCTCTGGACGTGACCCTTCGCCGGGGTCATTTCCTCGTAAGTGATGCTCTGTCTCCAGACACTAGTAAGCAAATGTGGTCTGTGGTCTCCGAGGCACAGTTGACTGCCCCGCCGCCCCTCCCCCTTCCTTACCCAAACTTAATGAGAAGAGGCTACGGTTGACCGGCTGGGTTTCAGGGTGTGTGACAGTCCCCTTTCATCTCAGCCGGTCCTGTCTTCCAATCCTTCACACCTTTGGAAGTAAACACTGTCCTTGCCGCCTGAGGGTGCCTTGCTGAGCTCTGCTCCTGCACTTGAGATAGAAGAGAGTCCCGGTACAGTACCCAAGTCACAGAAGACAGGGACAGTGGGGCAGCCTCCTCTTTGCAAATCAGGCATTTAAAGGAACATTTAGAACGCTCAGAGCATTCATTTTAACAATTAAAACAGGCTGTTGGTCGCTGCCCTAGATTGCACGTTGGTCTCTGAAGTGCCTTTTATTTCCCTATTGGAAGGAGGCTGGGTTTGTGGTGTAATGCCAGCCCGGGGCTACTCTTTCTGCCTGGATCCCAGCAGACCTGAAGACGGGGTTCTCTACAGTTGACTAGTGGGGCTGGACTCAGGTTGGTAAGAAGGTAAGAGTGATCCGACAGGGTGGTGGATCTGTGGGGGACATCCCTGACACACAGCCATGTCATCTGGTGTTGAAAGCGTCTACTGCCATTACAAAAACCAAACCAAACCAAAAGCTCCTTGAGGGGCTGAGGAGGTGGCTCAGTAGGAGAGCCCTGGACCCGAAAGTGTGAGGCATTTCTACCCCCAGTCCTACGAAAACAAGAAAACATTTGGGGTTTCCTTGGGTCACCTGCTGGTCACCCTGCTCCAGGGTTAAGAATGGCGCCAACCTTCCTGACCTCATTTTTTGGGCGCACTGTGTGCTGTTTGAAAGATTCTCTTTTCCAGCCTTCAGCAGTTGCAGTCTCTGCCCTGAGACCCAGCAGGTGCTTTTCCAGCTCTGGATTTTACAGGAAACATCACATTTTAGCTCTGAGCAGCTATGCCCAAGATTACAATGTCCCACACACTGACAACAAAGTAGCAGCTAAGGGGACCAAGACCTGCTATTGGCAGTATAGAGAGGCCGGGCAGGCTACTGTGGGATCTCCTTAAAAGGCTGGCTCACCCACTGGCAAGCTGTGCAGCACTGTGCACATTCTTTAAAACTTCATGGACCTCAGTTTCCCTGTTTTGAAAAACAATTTAAACTATTTTATGTGTACGAGTGTTTTGCTTGCATGTGTGTGTCTGTGCACCACTTGCATGGAGTACCTGCAGAGAGCCAGGATCCCTTGGATCTGGAGTTTAGATAGTTGTGAGCTGCCCTGTGGGTGCTGGAAATTGAACCAGGGTCCCCCGGAAGAGCTGCCGGGGCTTGGAACCGCTGAGCCATCTCTCCAGCTCTAATTTCCTCACTTTCAAAGTGAGGATAATAATAGTGTTACTTCCTAGGACTGTCAGGAGAATTAAATGACATCATCCATGTGCAGTACTTAGCCCAGTTCTGGGTACTAAGCACTCATCAAATAGTAGCTAACTGTTGGTGAGAGTCTGACTAAGAAAGTTTGAAAACTAGCTATTAACGGTCTGACTGAGAGGAAGGGAGACTTGGCGCTTTAAGGCTGATAATAAAGTGTTCTGTGTGAAAAATACAAAAGAAGTCCTGTCTCCTTCCCTTGAAATGATCATTTCCTCCCTTTCTACAGACAGAGTGTTTCCGGGGTCATCTCCACTTCCGTGTAAGAATGGATGATGTGATTCTTGGGGCAGAGAGTGATGTCACCTGCAGATGGGATCACACTCAGAGTTCTAGAAACAATGAAAGGAGTGTGTTGTATGTCATGGCATTGTGGAGCTGGCTGGGGCAGACAGCTCATCCGGCACAACCCTTTACTTACAGATGAGGGAACGGAGAACCAGGCGGGTTACTTCCCGGGTAGCTAGTCACAACCTCAAGCCTGTGGAGTGAACTTTGTTCCCTGAAGGCACCCGGAGTCTGGTTGAAGTTGACAAGGAGGACAGAGACAACACTACACTCTTGGGGCACTGGTGCCTGACACAGGGGTGCCCAATGTTGAAGGAGTCCGGCAGGGCTCCGGGACGATCACCTCCCTTTTTGACCCTTGTATAGTAGAAACCCCACAGTGGAAGGGCAAATGTTCTGGATAAGGCTACTCTGGCTGGTAAGCTGGCAGGAGAAATTGCACTCAAGTCACATATGTCCTCGTAAATTCTACACTGGAGAATCGTGTCTCCTTCCAGCCTCCCTGCATTGAGGGTGAGTGCTGAGCCTGTGCTTTGGTGAATTGCAGAGCAGAGGTTTTATGGGTGCACAGGTTAACTGGAGCTTGATGACAAGGGAGACTTCGGGCCCATGCAGGAGCAGCAGCACTGTCTCCAGGACCCTGGAAACCCATGCAAAGGTTCTTTCAGGACACCTGGCAGAGGGTGTGCGCATTGCCACAAGGAGGGGGGAGCTGCAGAGGTGGGGGGCATCTGGTGCGTTGGATCTGTTTACGAAAGGCAGACAAATAGCCTCATCTTCCATCTTCTGCATGGTGCATCCAGCCCCTGGCTTCCTTCCTCTCGGCCAGCCCCTGCCTGGGGTGGGGCTGGGAAGGGTGAGCAGCTGCTGCTGCTGCTGAAGTCAGCCTGCCTGTCTGGGAGCTGGGCTCCTGTCCTAGTGCTCATGAGCTGTTCCTCAGGAGACCTTAGGTAAACTGGCTTTGGCTTCAGACTCTGTAAGATGGCCCTGCAGATGCCAGTTGCGGGCCACAGCTGCCTGCATGGGAGAGTCTTCTGACAGGGATGTGAGTTCAGAAGGACAGAATTCTTTGCACTCACGGGTGTGTATAGGTGTGTTTAGAGCCATATGGTGGTGGAGAGAAGCTTGTTTACCCAAAGCCAAGGAGGCATTATGTCTGTTTAGATTTGGGAGGTGTCCTGCTTTCACAGTGGTTTCCTTTCGTGAGTGTTTATTTCAGACAAATACCAGTCGTGAATGCTCTGATCCTCCACAGGACTCGAGGGAATGGAAGGAACAGCAGTGTCAGCAGTTACCTTCCATGGTGCCCAACGCTAACAGGCATGCTCCCCTGGGAGCATGATGGTTCATCTACTGTACCGCGTGCGCGTGCGCGTGCGCGTGTGTGTGTGTGTGTGTGTGTGTGTGTGTGTGTGTGTGTGTGCGCGCGCGCGCGCAGGGCTTTGATCCTTATTACAGATGGATTGACCAAAGCTCGGTGAAATTAGCTAGTTGCTTGGAACTCCCACTTAGCTTCAGATCTAGGTAAACACAGGTTAGTTTACCTCCCAAGGAGAAGCCCTAAGACGGGGTGCCTGCCGTTAGTGAGTCCAGGCTCAGGCCTGTATGACAGAGTGGTGCAGGGTAGCATTAGAGGGCCTCCCTTCTGGGGAGGGTGTTCATCCTGTGCCATGAAACTGGGTTTGACTGGTCGTGGAGGGAGAGGTCCCTGGGAGAATAGTGTCTGTCTCCAGTGCCTCCTGGGAAGATGAATGAAGGGTGAGCCTATGAAAATAGCACATTCTCCCCGCATTTATATCATCGTAGGTTTTGGGTTTGGTCCCGGAGCTGTGTTTTTAGGAATTGGCACCAAACTCATTCATGTCTCAGCTCCTCGTTTTTATTCTCTAAGCCCTGAGATTATGGCTCCAGCCCCACAGGAGTGAGAAGTGCAAGAGCCCTTTTTAGGGTTTGCATTATGGAAGAAGTGATATTGGACATAGGGGGTTCAAATACTGCCTCCGGCACTTCCTAACTGTCCAGCCAGTGACTCTGGGCTCAGTGTCCTCACCTGTAACCTCACAGTACTTTGAGGACGTTTCTCATCACCAAAGCACTGAAGTGCATCTAGGACCCATGGGTGAAGCTGAGAGAAAAGAAGGCTGGGCCGAAAGGAAGGCCCAGCTGTTCAGAGTCTATTGGGCTGTTTGCCCCATGGAAAGCACCCAGCATACAGGACACCAGTAAACAGGGAGCAGCTGTTCAGACCTGGAGGGGATCCTGGCTGAGCACTGGGCCCTACTGATAGATTCCTGATATGCGGAGAAGAGAAAGCATGTGGGCTGGGAGAAAAGAGAGGTTGCTCCAGGTAGGGACAGGACAAGGAGGATCCTAGCCAGATCAGCACCAGAGGTCAGCGCTGCCTGCTCCCCATCTTCCTGATTCTGGGAGTGTGAGTCTCTTACACACACATGCACACACGCACACACACACACACACACACACACACACACATGTGCAAATGGGAACCATTTCTTCTCTGTAGAGGGAAGTGACCTAGGGGTGATTCACGGGGCTGATGAGGCTCCCCGTTCACGGAACAACCAACCACATCCTTCAAGACCGTTGGGACAGGGAGCAGAGCCAGCCATTTCTCATGGCTTCGAGCGGAGTCGAGTGTGAGGGGGGCAAACTGGGGTTGGAGTCACTGTGTGTGGTGGCAGGCAGAGGGGAAGGGAAGGGAAGGGAAGGGAAAAATAAACCTATTTGATGTCAAGTGAGACTGGGTCCAGCTTCAGAAATATGAGCACCAGCTATTGCTTTTTCCAGAGAGCTATTCTGGGGCCAGCTGAGTTAATGGGAAGTGGGGGCTGTGAATTAGCCGAGTGCTGGGGGAACTTCTGACTTAGGGCTTGCATAGCCATCCCTGGAAATTGCCTTCTAATTTCCTCAGCCTGAGTCACTGACCAGTTTCTTGGCCAGAAAAGTCTAACGGGCAACTCTGTTCTCTTTTGCCTCCTAATTAAAGAAAATAAAACAAATAATAGAGTTATACATACGGTAGTCACACTTACTCATCTTGACTGCTGAGAATCCAGGAAAGGGATTATGGGTTGGGGCAGAAACCTCGGGGACAGGAAGGACAAGGGGTGTGTGTGGGAAACGAGGTGGGGATTCTGGCTTTGGAAGTAGGTTCTGAGTGAGGGCCAATGATGTTCTCTGCCCTGACAATTGCCAAAAATAATGGAAGCTTCCAACAGGGTGGTCAGTGTTTGGACAGGCTGATTCCCCAGAGGGCAAGTTACCTTCTGCCTGGTAGGGCTGCTGTTCTCTGTAGGGACGTGAGCTGTAGGCAGGCAGGTGCATGGAGAGAGTCAGGGGCTTGGACTAGTCAGGGGCAGGCCACTGGGAGGCCTCAGATGACCTCAGGCAAGTCTCCATAGTAGCATCAGGGACTAAACCCTGCTGTGTACACAGGGCTGACCAGAGTCCAGCCAGGACCTTGTAGAGCACAGAAGTCAGGGTAGGAACTGACCTGAAGACCTGTTAGGGCCAGGCCTGGCGCGGTGCCATGACTTACAACACCAGTGTGTGTGGGGGGGGTGAGGGTGGCTTTGTTCCTGTTTTATAGATGTGGAAATGGAAGTTACATGCTCTTGGGATTCTCACTCAGGGTAATTGTGTGGCAGGGCTGTGAGTCTTACCTTGGCCCCTAACAAGCTGGTCAGCTGCCACTTGATTCTCCATCAGAGCTGAGTCAGGGAGGTGACAAGCAAATCCAGGCAGAATGTTCTGAAGGAGAAGAGCACTCAAGGGCTGAGACTCACAGCCACACCATATGGAATAGGTTACTAGTGTTTGTGCCTCAGTTTCTACATCTGCAAATAATGAAAAAGTGTAGATGGAAATAGGACCTAGTTCCATGGTTCTAGTGAAAATTAAATGAGTTTATCCTTATAAAGGCCTCAGAACAGTGCCTGCATATCTGAAATACAAGATTAGTATCCGCCAAACTAATTCAGTCCCGAGTTGCTCGGAGCAGGAAGAACTCTCCATGAACTGGAGTTTCCAAGGGAGGCAGGTGGATGGAGGAGGCAGCCTTCATGGTGGGACTTGGGAACGATGAGGATGGGCTGGGATAGACAGGAACCAAGATGGAACTGCCAGAAGACACTGTCCAGGGAAGGGGACAGTCATGCCTCACTGATGGAACATGCAGGGGAGTTTGCACAGAGCTTGAGATGAATGTGGCTGAGAAGGAGAAAGAGCAGATGATGACGGCCAGGTGCACGGTCCTCAGATGGCAGCCACGGGGATTCAGAGCTCAACAGGCAGCCACCTCAGAACCTTGCTCTTCTCCCAAGGGATGGGAGTGAGCAGATGGTCACTGGGGTGAGGGACTCAGAACTGGCTGCAGAGAGGTGGGGAGAGCGTCAGGAAAGTGTAAGCACCAAGACCCGAATTCAACCCCCAGAACCAACATGTTAAAAAAAAAAAAAAAAAAAAGAAGAAAAAGAAATAGTTAAATTTCAGCCAAGTGCTTCTGGGGTCGGGGAGTGGGGGGGAGGTAGAGACACGGGGTCTTCGGGGTTTGCTCCTCAACTGGTCTAGCCAACTTGATAGGTTTTTGAGGACTGTAACAGACTCAGCCTTAAAGGAGTGGGTTCAGCAGGTCAGGATGCCTGTTGCCAATTCTGACAGCCTAATTTTAATTCCTGGGACCCACATGGTGGAAGGAAAAACTGATTTCCTGCAAATTGTCTCTTGACTTATTGTACCTGTGCACATGTGCATATGTGCATGTACACACACACACACACACACACATAAAGAGAGATGTGTACACACACAGATGTGTACATACACAGAGAGAGATGTGTACACACAAACACACAGAGAGATGTGTACACATACACAGATGTGTACACACGCACAGATGTGTACACACACAGAGATGTGTGTACATATATGTGTACACACACAAACACAGAGATGTGTACACACACAGATGTGTACACACACAAACACACAGATGTGTACACACACACAGAAAGACAGATATGTACACACACAGAGAAAGAGAGATGTGTACATACACAAATACAAGGAGAAATGTGTATACACACAGATGTGTACACACACAGAAAGAGAGATGTGTACATACACAAACACACAGAGATGTGTACACACACAGGTGTGTACACACACAAACACAGAGAGATGTGTACACACACATACATGATAAAATGTAATTTTTTAAAAAGTGGATGGTGTCTAAGAAACAACACTGGAGGTTGACCTCTGACCTCCTCATTCACATGCATGAACATGCATGTACAAGCTCTCACAGAGAGTGAGGGAGAGAGGGAAAGAACGCCAGCTGGCTGTGGGATTGCTCTTGCTGCCATGGTCAGCATGGAAGCCTTTTTCTAGGGCCACTCTGGAGGTTTTGAGTTAGCTGGACTCCAGCCGCTCCTCTTGTTTATAGCCTTTACTCCTACTGATCAGACTGTCGCATAAAAGTTTATTGCACCCATGCTCTTGGGGAGCAGGGGTTGGGCATCCAGGATTGGGGCTGTGGCTGCCCGGGTCTCAACAGTGGGGGTGGCAGGGCAGAGGCAGCAGCATTTCAGGGTAATAATTTCCACCCACACTGTCTGGTGGCAAGGAAAAGACAGGGCCTGCCTTAGAGTGTCTGGGCCGAATTCTGAATAACTCGGTGGAGCCCAGATAGATTGTCTCTGAAGTCCCAGTGTCGGGCTGGACCATCCACCCTTCAGAACTCAAGGTTGTCTATACAGAGTCTCATACTACCTCTTCCTTAATTTCATCCCTACCATAAACTTATGTATTCTAGGAGCCTTAACAGACAGTGATCAGAAAGACTTCCTTTTCTTTTTAAAAAAAAGTTTGAAATTGCTTCTTTGACAGTTTCTTACATGTAGATAGTATATTGTGATCAATCCCCTTCCCTCTTCCATCCTCCCCTACTCCCTGCCAGTGTGTGTGTGTGTGTGTGTGTGTGTGTGTGTGTGTGTGTCCACACCTCATGGCCTCCTTTGTTTCTTCCATAACTCATTGAGTCTAATTAGTATTACTAATCCATGGATGATGGGCCCCCACTGGAGCTTGGGCAACCTACCAAGGGCCACACCTAAGAAAATTGACTCTCACTTCCCCAGCAGGTATCAGCAGCCAATAGCATCTCAGCTGGGGATGGGATCTCCTGAGCGCCCTCCCCATCCATGTTGGAATGCTGACTGGTTTATCTTGTTCAGGTCACCCCATCTGCTGTGAGTGCAGTGACCCTCCACATCAGAAGAGAGCATTGAACGTCACTCCTCCTTATCTCTCAGTGACAGTCTTTCTGCCTGTCGTCCTTGTTCCCTGAGCCTCGGTGCCGATGGTGGTGTGTGTCATACTTGTGTGTGCTGGGGGGTAGTCTCCAAACGGTCTCACAGGTGTAAAGCGCTGCCAGCATCCACACTGTACAGCTGAGAGAGGATGTGCCAGCTCAGAGAGCCCGCAGGAATCCCTAGACACCTCGGAGAACATAAACTGTCCCAGCTGGAGCCCTGAACTAGGTCTCGGGGCTCCAAAACCTACCTGTCCTCACAGAGATTGTGTAGTATCCAGATGACATGTTTCACCCCCAGAAAGAGTGGATGACCCCAAGGACATTCACTCCCAGGCCTGGCTGCTTGCCTTCTTAAGCTGTGAGACTTTGCATGTGTCGCCTGCCCCTTTCAAAAGTCCACTTGCCTATCTAGAAATGGCTGCTGACTTTGGGGGCCCGCCTTACAGAGGGAGGGGGCAGGTATGAGAGATGAGCTCCCCAGAATGTGTGAGGGGCACCCTGACTTCCCAAGCTGTATCTTCATAATTTGGCACAGCCAGTATCATGACAAAAAGACCTCTTCCAGATGCCTGGGGACTTTCTCAGCCAGGCTCACCTGAGAAGAAGGTTCATGCCAGAGCCGTCCTGGGAACACGTCGGGTCCTCAGTGAGGAGGTCTTCGAGAGCGCAGCCTGTGGGGCTGCTTGCCTCTTTCCATGCCTCGGGCTCTCACCTGAGGGAGGCCGTGACACCCAGGTGGCTGAGTTAGCAAAGAGGAAACAGCTGTGCTCCCTGGCCCTCCACTGGGCTTTCTGTGGCCTCTGGCTGTCACTTCCCTTTGTCCAGTAAGGAAACCACCCTCCCGGAGCCTGGGCGGAGGTGCGCACGCACGGGATGAGGCCGAGGCCTTTCCTTTGTGTGCTTGGCGGGCGGCGGCGTGCACGAAGCGAGTGAGGGCATCTGATCCATCGCCGGGATCCCTAAAACATGGGTGACCTTCAGACCTGGCGGAAATGGAGCTCTCTTATCAGATCTGACCACAGCTCCAGGGAGGAAGGGGTGGTGATGGTGAACTTGCATCCTAGGTGGGGTAAGGAACTGAGGGGCTGGTTTGAACCTTTGTCCTTTCTTGGGCAGTGCCCAGTAGAGGACCCTCATTCTCCAGTAATCTGCTCCTTAGCCGAGGGAGATTTTGACCCGTGTTACATCACCGCCATTGACTGCGCAGTTACCCTGTCTTTTGTGCCGGCATCTCCAGGCTTCTAACTTGTAGTCAGTGGCCTCAGGTCCGCCCTCAGCGTCGCTGTTCTAATGCCCGGGAGTCACGCTGTCAGTAAAGCACATTTTCAGGAGTGTCCGTCCCTTTCCCTAGCGCCTGGTCCCATACCATCACTGTACTTCACACACTTGGGCCCTCTCCAGGGCTGCCCCAGGGGCCATGGGGACTTAGGCTGCTCCACATGCCATCCTTCTATGCCCATTGTCGGGAACACTGCCTCCCACTTTTGCCTACCTAGGAGTTCTGTGTGAAGAGGGTTGTCCCTGTCCTTTGAAGTTGCTCCTTTGTAAACGTTTCAGGGTAGGCCCAATTCTGATCCAGCTTTACTCTGTTTCCTGATGGCTGAAACCCAAAAAGCTATTTTAAGGGACTTGCCTGTGTGGGAGAATTTCTCCGTATGACAGCAGAGAAGGAGGCCTAGCTGCCTGGCACAGGCTGGCTCTGAGGCTCCCAGAGGGAAGCTCTCTCCTGAATTCCACCTCCAGGCAGGGGCCCCGATGTGCCTTCAGCACCGAGACTGGCTCTTGGAGGGGACACCAGCTTACCGATGAGGCTGGGGCATGCCGAGGTGGCTGCCCAGAGGTTTCTGCTAGTTTAACCTCAGTGTGTTGGCCCTCTGATCCTTCTCCCGCGTAGTTAGAGTCTACTGCAGAACAGTGTCTGAGCTTTGCTTTCAAGCCGGGATTCATTATTTACGTTAGTCATCTCACTGGCAACTGAGCAAAAACAGTTTCATTTCCCTCTGTGGTTTCTGAGGGTGGTCGCTCCCAGGCCTGGGAAGTGGGTACACTGAGTCAAGAGAACACATACAGGGGGGCCCCTACCATGTGCAGCCGCTGGGCTAGGGTTCTCTTGCCCAGGAGCCCCTGGCCATTGTTGAGACAGCTTGCTTCTGTCCCTGGTAGTTAAGTGGTGGCAGTCAGGTTTAAATCCAGATCTCTGCAGTAATGGAAAAGGGACTTTTCTGCTGTGCCACAGCAGTTGGTGGAGTGCCCTGGACAATGGGCGGCTATGGGAGAGTGTGTCACACCCCCCCACACCTCCCCAACCCCCCCCCACTAGGCTGGAAGCATCCACAGCAGGGAAAACCAGCAGAATGTGTCCCTTTCTCATCTCCCTCTGCACTCTGTCCTGGTCCTTGTGGCTGTTCCTTGGGGTGTTCCCAGGGGCATCTCCCTCCTGTGTGGCCCTGGTGGGTACAGAGCAGAGTGGTGTCCTGGTCTCCTAAAGAGTGGAGTGACGAGAAAAGCAATGTCCTGCAGTGGCTGTCCCATGGCTTTGAAGATGCCCCTCTGATAGCTTCCTAGGAAGCCAGAGCCCAAGGAACGGATCCCATGGGTCCCAGACAGAATTCCCAGGGTCATGGATGACAGACACTGTAGCTCACCTACCCTTCTGACCTCCTCTGAGCCCCTCCATAACACAGTATGGTTGCAGCTGGTCGTTGAGAGAAGCTTCAAAACAGTTCGGATTTCTATTTACTGTCCAGAGCCGCTTTTGGGTCCCTGCCGCCAGGGGCTCTCTGTCCTCTCTTTCGAGATGACAACTATCATGGAGTTGTGGTTGGGACCAGGGCACGGCTTAAGACCCTGACATTGACTCTGATGCTTGCTCAGGTAAATCTAGGCTGTGGGAACTAGAGTAACCTCCAGAGACCTGGGAGCAGCAGGGGAGGTAGAGAGCAAGAGAATATAGGTAGGGCGTTGGTGACCTCTGCCACGTGGGCGCAGGCTTGGCCTTGGAAACAGTGATGAGTTGTGGGCCTGGACTATCGCTTGGTTACCTTTCTTTAACTCCATGGGTCTCAGTTTCTGTCAAAGATGATAAAATATCATAATACCTACCTCATGTTTGTGGCTCTCTGTCAGGAGTTCTCACCCTTCCTAACGCTGTGACCCTTACTCCAGTTCCTCATGATGTGGTGACCCCCAACCATAAAACTATTTTAATTGCTACTTCACAACTATATAATTTTGCTACTGTTATGAGTTATAATGTAACTATATGCTATGCAGGATATCTGATATGTGACCAGTGTGAAAGGTCATTTGTCCCCCCTGGGGTAGCGGCCCACAGGTTGAGAACCACCGTTCTGTGTGGTGATCAGATGTTCAATAAGTTGTTGTTATCTCCATCATTATCATTCCTCATGATTTTGTTTAGTTTCTGTTACTTCTGGAAGCGTCCCTGACCTCACATCTTTAAATATTTCCTATGAGGTTTTAGTTTTGTTGTTTTTTGTTTTTTTTTTTTTTTTTTTGAATGACTTTAGGTTGTTTAGCTTTCAGCCAGCAGCTACCTGCCTCTCAGCCTCTGGTTCTCTCTTCAGTATTTGGATATTTGCTCTGCTCCAGGCACTGTGAGCTGCACAGCAAGGTGGGGAAGAAGCCTTGCCCAGTGCACTTGACCTTCTGGTGGGAGAAGGGAAACCATATACAAACCAAATAGATACAAATAAATTATATGTTAGATGGGAATAAATACTGCAGAGAAAACTGGAGAGAGTGAGGCATGCAGGTAAGTCTGGCTGGAGGAAGGAGGCTTGCTGTGCTTTTGTGGGGTGGGGGATGGCCTATGAGGCAGAGATGACATTTGAGAGAGGCAGGGATGGCCTTATGTGGGGGTGATTTTTTTTAATAGGACTTGAAAGTTGAGGCAATGAGTGTAGTGGATATCTGTTTTACCTAGTAAACTAATTAAACTATCAGCCTTAGATAATTTGCACTGATACGGATTCTTGTATATTGATACAAATGTAAACTATTTTTATATTCCTATTTAAGATAATTTGTATATTGATACAAATTTAAAACTATAATTGTCATATTGTACACATGTTCCTCCTCCTATTTGAAATATTTTCTATATTGATACAAATATAAAATTATGTTTGTCATACTGTCTCTATGTTCTACCTCTGTTTAGGATATTTTGTATATTGTCATAATTTTAAGGTCATTGTCCCTATACTGTACATCTGCTACAGATTATTTACCTTGTTAATGGGAAGCCTTAGTCCTTAGGTTATTTAGGTAAATAATAGTCATATCTATAGTTATGTTAGTTAGGTTTTCCAGATTTACAGAAACACATGTCAGATGGATAGAATCTTCGAACACTTCATAGACCTAGAGAATATGGCATTTAAATGTTTTGATAACCTAGAATTCTGTTGATGTGAGACACGATTGCTCCTGGCAGTACCAATTTACTCCCGAGAGAATGTTGGGCTTCTAAGACACTCCATTTGGAACTTTGTCGTCTTCTTGGCACAAAATGGCCTGCTGGGCAAAGAACTGCCCCTGCATCGACTGCAGACAGTATGAACGCTGTCCTTTCTGGATGAACAAGACAGAAGGAAAAGTGGCTGCTGAACCTTGCCAAGACAGGATAAGATGGTCTTTCAAAATTCCTTCTTCTGATGATGGTCTGTCAGATTTTCTAGGCCAGTAGCCAAAATGGGTGCCCCAGCAGTGCTGAGAAACTTTAGGTGACTGTCCAGGCCGCCAGCTGTCTGTCTATTCTCTCAATTTTTTTGGAAATTGCTTGCTTGCCTTTCCTGTTTTCTCAGGTAATATTATTTTCCTTCTCAGGTCTTTGACGGGGTTGAAGACTAGATAGTTACAGTTACAATCCTCTTATATCTTAGCTAAGAACATCTTAGATACTGAAGTTAGAATCTTTAGTATAGGACAGCTGTTGGAGTAATCTCTGTAACATGCCATTTACCTATGGTCTGGACATTTCTGAACATTTAATATATGTTTCTTGCTTGATGTCATTTTTGTTGGTTGTATTTCTATTTTGTTTAATTCCCCTCTCCTGGACAATACTTGATAATCGTTCCTATTGTGTATAGTTTTGTATTAGGTTAGAACTTTCTCATTTAGACAAAAGGGGGAGATGTAATGAATATCTGTTCTACCTGTAATCTTTAAGTGCCTGCCCCGGGGGCGTGGCCTCGGGGTTACCGTGGAGACCTGACTCACACTGTGCTGTTCTCTTCTCTCCCACGTGGGCTTGGATGGTGGGGAGGCAGAACAGCGTGGGACAGCCTCCCGGGCCCTGCGACCATTTCCCATTTTAGTGGGTTTCTTTCCTAATAAATTCTTTTTACCCGTTAAGCAGACTCCCGTGGATTTCTCATGTTGGTGAGGCATGTGGGTATTTGAGAGACAGTAGTTGATGGGGAGGGACCAGCAAGTGCTAAAATCCAGAGGTAGAACTATAGCTGGTCTTTCCAAGGACCAGCAAGGAGGCTGGGGTGTTCAGAGTGATGTGTATGAGAGAACAGGATGGAGCCTCGGTCCCTCCCATCCTGAGGGTAGCCGACTCTGCTCTGCCTGGGGGCTTTCTGAGGACTTGCAGAAGACTCAGTCTGGCCATACACTGTTTGGGGGCTTGATCCTGAACCCCCTTGGAAGACCCTCTGTGCAGACACAGTCTCCATCAGCAGTGACATGGATAGGGGGGACCCCCAGGACCTAAAAGCATTGCCTTCTCCAGGGAGAAGCTCTGCTGAAAGTTGATCTTAGACCTACTGTGTGTGAGGTGCTGCAGTGAAAGCTGGGAGCAGGAGGGTTTGGTGAGGGACCACAGCCGCCTAGCATCCTTCACATCCCCCTCATCCCTGCAGAGGCTCAGGTCATGATGGGCCCTGGATCCATGTGGTGAACCCATGGATGGAGGCTTCGCCCTATGGAAATCTTTCCTCTCCTCGCACTCCTATTTTACCACAGCTGTTGAAGCTGCTTGTTTGGATGTCAAAACACACATCCCTCGAAAAAACAAAACAAAAAACAAACAAACAAAAAAACCCACATACACATCCCTCTATTGTCCCTGTCAGTGAAGATCAGTGCACAAAACATCTGTTCTCCTGGGAGCAGATAGAATTATAACCAGGTGTCTCTGTTAATTAACTCCATTATGGACTAACCTGAAAACCCAAATACCACGTGTGATGGCCAGGGAAACCGTGTTCCGGGGCTAAGCAATAAACATACGGATGCCGCTGACAGCCCGTCTGGTGTACCCCCGCTTCCCTAAGCACCTGACTCATCCACTCCTTTCCACTGCCCGTGAGGAAAGAGCAGCATGGCCCTTGCTGTGCCGCCAAGGGACCAGAGGCAAGGACAGATTGATTTGCCATGGTCGCCAGCCAGGAAGAGGTAGAGTGAGGACTGAAGCTTGGCAGGGACACCAGAATCCTTGGGCAGCTCTTGCTCCCTAGCTTGCCAGAGACTCTTACCAGTCAGCCATGCCATGTGGTGGCCCAAGTAGGCTGTGTGTGGATCTCTGCTTGAAAGAGGGGGGTTCGGGGCATCAGGAGGAGGAGGACAAAGCCGCAGGAGGCCAGCCCCTCTTCCCTAGACAGGAAAAACCGTTTGTTCTAGGCACTCCACACTGCAGGGGGGTGGCTCTGTTGTGTGAGCTTGTCTTCCTGGGCCATTTACAAGTCAGGGTGGGGACCCTGCTGGGGGAGGCCCATTTAGGGTGTCTAGCAAGAAACTTTTGACACCAAGGCCTAAGGAGGAAGGCCAGCAGGCGGCTGGGGCGCTTTCCTTGGGAGAGGGCAGCTGACATCCTACCCTGCTCAGTTTATCTTTGGAACTCAACAGGTCTTAACTAGTCCTTGGGCCCCAAAATAAACCGCAGCTGTTGCTGGCTCCTCCATTGCGACAGCCAGTCTATCAACAGCCTTGGGCTCCTGCCTTGCCTCCTTTGGGTTTGGAACAGTTAGCCTTGCACTACAAAGCACTGGCCAGACCGCCACTCACTGGCACCACCGCTCTCTGTCCTAGGATGAGGCCGGCACCCTCAGGGTCCAGAGTCAAAGTATCTTGTCTTTGCCACTTACTTACCTGGTGACCTTGAGCAGATAGTGTAACTGACTTCAGCTTCCTTTGTAAAAGTAGCTAATGAAATCTCTGTTGAAGGATGTCGTGCCATAGTTTTACACACATGGCCGTGTGTGCATGCGTTTGTGCATACACATGCACGCATTCACACACACACACACACACACACACACACACACACACACACACACACACATCAGCTTTTGTTTTTGTTCTAGAAGAGAAGGCTGTGTGGTTCGATTTTTAACACCCAAGGTTGCTGCTCTGTGCTGGACAGGGAAGAGAATAACATTATGTTCCAGAGAGAACCGGAGAACAGGAATTTATGACTTTGGACCCTCGATCATTTCTGCTGTGTGGTCTTGGGGAAGTCCCTTAGTCACTCTGTGCTTCCCTTCCCTCTTTAAAGGGGGTAGAACAGAGCCTCTTACAGGCATGGCATTGTTGGGAAGATGAGACGAGGAAGAGTGCTGAGGCGTGGTCCTGCCATCTCTGAGGAGACGCGCGGGTGGAAGCTGCCCACCTTCCCACCCCCAGCCTGATGGGGATATATTTAGAACACTTGAGAGGGTCACATGGTGTCTGTGACAAAGGCATCTTGGATGGAGCCTGTGGCGTGTTCTAGTGGGAGGGTGACAGCAGGTGAGGGTCATCGTGAGTGAGCACTGACTCAGCCAGCCCCATTTCCTCACTGGCTGGCTGTGAGTCAGTGCTTTGCCCTGTCCACTGTGTTTCATCAGGTAAATGATGACTGGGCCTTCCCTGTAGGGTTGCTCTGAGAATCACTGACATTATGAAAACATGCAAGAGGCTCTTTGTGATGACCACTTAGCCAGCGGTAATGTAACACGAATATTAAAGGGTCTTATTAGTAAAAACAAACCCGGAGCCAGGTATTGGGGTGAAAGCTGGAAGATCACAGAGACAGAACAAGTTACATCCAACCTCACTTGGCCAATTCCTCAGCTAATCTTGTTTCCACGAATCCTCAGACTGGAAGCCTCTGAGTCCTTACCTGAATGGATCTCAGCTGAACTGCTGCTAAAAGCCTAAAATGCTTAAAAAGACTCTAGTTTCTGGTCCTCACGCCTTATATACCTTTCTGCTTCCTGCCATCACTTTCTGGGATTAAAGGCGTGTGTCACCATGCCTGGCTGTTTCCAGTGTGGCTTTGAACTCACAGAGATGCAGACAGATCTCTGCCTCTGGAATGCTAGTTTTAAAGGCACGTGCTACCACTGCATAAACCTGTTTAATATAGCAGCTGTTCTGTTCTCTGACCCCCAGATAAGTTTATTGGGGTGCACAGTATCTTGGGGAACATAATATCACCACACTATAAGGCTCGAAGAGGGCTCTCCTTGTCAGGTACAGTTAACACGGACCAGAAAAGCTTGCGCCATCCATGCAGACGAACCTGGGAATGGCCACAGGAAGGTGATAGTGTTGTCATCCCCGTGGGGTATATTTGCAGGTAATAGGGGAGGGGAGTTAGCATGTATTTGGGTCCACGGCTTAGTTTCTGAACCCAACTAAGGCAGCCAACGTCTCCTCTGGTAAGTGGTGGAGCTGGGACTAGAGACCTCTGAGCCTTGGCCTCCGGGCCAGACTGTCTTTTGTGTAGTGTCTGGCCCTCTAGCTTGTCACAGAGGAAGAGACAGGGTTTATGCAGGTCTTTTGCTGTGAGAGGCAGTTCCTGGGGTGAGTCAGAATGCACTACATGGAAGAGATACAGCATTTCCAGGGGCTCATCAGAGTGGATATAGCCAGTGCAAGCAGGAGCTGTCGAAGTGGGGCTTCGACATGAGCGGCTCTGACTATCTACAGACGCACTCCCGGGGAGAAATCAACAACAACAACAAGGCCCTGGGAGATGCACCATAGTCGGGCTGTGAGGAACAGTGTAAGGAAGGAAGGCAGCGAAGGTCCTGGCTGCTGGCCTCGTGCCCATGAGGAGACATGCTTGAGGAGACACTGTGTTTGTTGTGAAATTCCTGTCTACAAAACAGGGAGTAAGTTAGATGTCATGAGCATGAAAGCTTCCTGGACTGACTGTCTTTGACCTGATAGGGAAAACAGGTGTTCTTAAGACAGCGAAAGCATTTTCAAGAAAATAAAAGAGGGGTGTGTGTGTGTGTGTGTGTGTGTGTGTGTGTGTGTGTGTGTGTGTGTGTCTATACATGCACGTGCATGCTTAGTTTGAGTGTGAGGTGGTACATGTGTGCTGGGTGATGTGTGTAGGGTGTGTGTGTGTGTACATATTGGTGTGTCTCTGTGTTTGTGTCCTTGTGTGTAGGTGTGTGATGAAGGCTCTTGGGTCACACTGTCCGTAGGCCTGTTCCTGTGGTCATCTTGTCTCCCGCTGAGCTGCCTGCAGTAGGGCTGAGGGTTCAACAGTGCTCAGAGGGTCTCTGGCGGCCCCTTCTCTGCAGCTCCTCCCTGTGCGAGGCAGGGCTACCCTGACCTCGCTTACCGGTCCTGTGCTGGGTCGGAAAGCTGAGGGTAAGGAGGCTAATGTCAGTCATTCAAGGTAACGCCCTCAGCAGGACAGGACCAGACAGCCTTCACTCCTTTTCTCCCTGCCAGAGGGTCCTCTTCTGCCCAACGCCAGACCTGAAGCATGCTTCAGCTCATCAGGGTAGACCCAGAGCTGTGCAAGCAGGGACCTGCGAAAGCAAGAAAAGCCTGAGAAGCCAAGGAGAGGACCCTGGTAGTCAGGAACGGTGGACGTAGCCCTGAGATAAATATCACTCCTCCTGTGTTCCTGTCCCTGTGTGCCAGAGGAAGAGGCTCAGACTATCATTTCTTGGATGATGATGTTTCTGTGTTCTGCATGTTCTCTAAGGCCCGCTCAGAGCTCTGGATAGAGCAAATCAGCTGCTTCAGCCAGCTCAATCAGGTAGAAACAACTGCTGATGACCCCCAACCCCAGACAGCCTGCTTGCGTAGACTTTCAAAGTCACTTCTGCTCTTCACGCACTGTGCATCAGATAGCAGCTAGCTCTGAGCAGTACCCATTTTCAAAAAGTCAACCTGTGACAAGAGGCCAGTCTGGGTACTATTAGTGTGTGTGTGTCAGGATGTGTTGAGCCTGGTGTTGAGTGAGCTTAGATTGGGATGTGGTGGCACAGGGCCGTGGTCACGAGTGACAGGGCCTCTAAAGTGAGAGACCCTAACCAGCCATGTGATGTGGGGCAAACTGTTCATAAACCCCCGAGTCTCAGTTTCTTCCTCCATAAATGGGGCTAGAAACACAGGCCCAGGCAGGCAGAGGTGTTGCAAACCTTTAATCCCAGCACTCAGGAGGCAAAGGCAGGCAGATCTCTGTGTTTAAGCCCAGCCTGGTCTACAGACTGAGTTCCAGTACAGCCAGGGCAACACAGTGAAATCCTGTCTCAAAAATAAAAATAAAATAAAATTAAAAAAAAGGTAAAATAAAAAATAAATAAGTGAATAAAATAGAAATAAAAAAGCAGGTTGAACAAACCGTGGGGAGCAAGCCTGTAAGCAGCACCCCTCCATGGCCTCTGCCTCAGTTTCTGCCTTTAGGGTCTTGCCTTAAGTACAAATGCCTTCCCTTCGTGATGGACTATAAGCTCTAAGAGGAAGTAAGTCTTTCCCTCCCCAAGTTGTTTTTGGTCGTGGTGTTTATCACAGCAATAGAAACCCAACTAATGTGCCTTGTCCCTAAAACATGAGGGAAGGAGGGATTCAGGCAGGTGGGCAGGGAGAGGCAGGGAACGGAGGAGAGAAGGAACCAATAGTAAAACACAGTAGACAGCAGGTGCTGGTGTCCCCACTGTCAGCCATGGCAAAGGCTAGCCCATGTCAAACGATATTAGCCACCCCACCCTACCCCAGCTTTGAGACCAGCTTTCTTGAGATATAATTCCTATAGTGCACAGCTGGCCCATGAAATCTGTACAGCTGAATGATTTATAATAGTCACAGTGTTACATAAGTGCACTGTGATAATCAGTTGCAGAGTACGTCATGATATACACACCACACCCCCCATTGGTCCCCAGCCCCTGGCAACTGTTAACACACTTTCTGTCTTTGGACATCACATATAAATACAGCCATCTGTCATGTGGTCTTTATGACTGGCTTTTATTAGGGAATACTTTCATCCATGTCACCTCTTTGGATGGCTTGCTGGGGGTGTTTGATTCATTCCTTGGGATACAGATCTTAGCGATGACTCTAGCAGGGCCCAGCCCTTGGTTGTGAGTGCAGGCTACACCAGAGCTAGCTCTCCCTACCATGTGAAACATTGCCCCTTCCTCAGCCAGCACACCAAAGCTTGGGTCGTTCCGAAGCTCAGGTCCTGCTTTGCAGTTTATTCCCAGTACTTCCTGTGGCTCAGTCGGAGCTGGGGGTGGGGCAGGGTGGAATCTGCACAAAGCCTTCACTGATCTGTCCCCCCAGGGACCTTCTTTCCGGTAGGGGGTGGGGAAAGAGACAGAAAAGTATCTCTATTTGTTTTTAATATTGCCCAGCTCACCAGACCCTCCTTTTCCTACGTTCTGGTCAGAGTCCCCATGTTTCAGTTGGATCCTCTTCCCTTGAGACACGGGCTTATGGGACCTGGGGCTTCTCTGGGGGAAGTCCACAAGTGCTTTGGATTTCTCCAGTGTGACGCTGGGCTGTTTGTTTTTCCTGTAGCTGGAGCTGGGCCAGCACAAAGCTGGCACATCCTTTAGGAGGCATTCAGCTGCAAGTAACAGAGCCCTGGCGGAGCCTCTTTAAGCATATGGAAACACGTTATCGGAGTTCGTAAGTGGTGCGGTTGCTTGCACCAGTGGTCCTGGGTCTCTGTGGGAAGCTGGGAAGAAGTGTTGCCTTGGGGCTTCCCTGCTCGGACCCTGGGCCAGCTTAGTCCTGGCTTGGGAGTAGAACCTAACACTGAAGTTCTGATCACGGTTGCCAGGAGACTCTGCCCCGACCTCTACACTCTCTACTCTCTGCTCACATTTCATACTCCTCTCCCCTCACTCATTGTAGGTGATGGAGCAGCCTAGCTTCTTCAGGAGGACACACCTGCAGACCAGGGCAAGCACCTTTCAGTTACACAGTCTCAGTCAGTGTCTGTCTCTCTGTCTGTCTGTCTGTCTCTCTCTCTCTCTCTCCCTCCCCCCTCATGCTAAGCCATTTCCACTGTCTGGAGTGTGTGCTTTACCTGCCCTGTCCTTAGAGACATCATTTGAATGTCTCTTCCAGAGGCACACAGGCTCCGACCATATGTGTGAGGTCTTTGTACCAGGCACCATATGAAGAGAGGACAGGCAGGGTCCGGCACTTGAGCCCCAGGCTAATAGACACAACGTTCTTCTAGGACAAGGGCTTTGCTAACCCTTGAGCAGAACACTTGTCAATATTTGCTGAGCCTGCTGACTCGTGGCCCTGCCTGATGTGTTTGTGGGTCACGTGCTGGGTTTTCCAACTTCAGGTGCAGCTAGATAAATTAATCTTGTTTTACAGGTTTTTATATATATATAAAATATAAAATATATATATATATTATGACCATTGCAGAACCCTCATCCTTTGTATTTCTCCTTTTAACCTGACCCTCCCTCCTCCCTTCTTCCTCCTCCTCCTCCTCCTCCCTCTTGAGTGTCTGCACTGATTTGTTTAATCTAAACCTGTGTATCCCTAAAAAACGGGCTGTGTGGTTTCCATAGGTAGCATATTGTAAAGTTTAATCTAAATCACACACACACACACACACACACACACACACACACACACACGTATATCATAGGTGGTGCATATTCTTTGCCTTTGACTGCTTCATAGCCTTCTGTACCCACATGCAGCACATTTTACATACTCTCCCCTTGATGGACGCTTGGATTTCCTCCAAGGCTCGCTCTCTAATGCAGATATTATGGTGGCGAGCGTCCCCACACAGTGCAGCCTCTGCAAACTCCACAGATTTCCCTAGAATGTAGACCTAGGAGTAGGATTGCTACCAAAGGACGCGGTTGAGTACTGCTGTAGTGCCTTACAGATGGCTGCTCCTGTCTGTAAGGCCCCCCACCTCCCTGTGTGCTCACCCGACTTGGTAACTACCCAAAGACCCTCCAGACTGTTGGCGGTCCTCCCCACAAACCAGCCCACCCTCTGCTGGATAGATAGCAAATACTAACCTCTTCCTCTCCTTCCTTCCCTGCCCTTTTCCCTTGCCTGCAATGAAAGTCCTTTTTATAATTTTCCACCCAGGTCTCACTAATGGGACCAGAAACCTAAAACCTTCCATTATCTGAAGAACACAGCCAGCTTTTTGAAACTAAACCTCCTTTGTTTTCTCCCTTAATCTGAACTAAAGCCTTCTTATCTCCCGCTCTCTGCCCGCCTGGGAGCCTCTCTGGCCACTTTTGTAGACTGTCCCGGGAAAGGGCCCCAGAGGGGCTGCCTCACCTGGCTCTGCGGTGCTCAGGGTCCGGGAGGACTCCACCCGCCCGGTAGCACCTCGCCTCTGAAGCCAGGCTTGGCATTTAGCTCTGTTTAAATTGTGAGGTTGCCTGCAGGTGGAAATCACCTGGGTTTATTTGCTGGGGTTAATTAGAGGAAAAAGAATGCTACTAATATACCCAGATTCTGGCCTGAACCAGATTCTCAGTCATAACTGTCCTGTGACATCTGATATTGCTGAAATGGACTATTATTGGTCTTTTTTTGGTCATTGCTTTTATTTTTTATTATTTTAAAACTGTATTTATGTTTATTTTTTAAAGATTTATTTTTATTTTTTTTGTGTGAGTGTTTTGCCTGTATATATGTTAGTGTACTGTGTGCATGCCTGGTGGCCCAGGAGGCCAGAAGAAGGTATTGGATGGATCCTCTGGAACTGGAGTTAGAGATGGCTGTGAGTACCCTGTGGATGCTGGAACTGAACCTGGGTCCTCTCCTGCAAAATGCAAGGAGTCTTGCTCCCTGAGACATCTCTGCAACCCTTTGATTGATTTAAAGTGTGTGTGTGTGTGTGTGTGTGTGTGTGTGTGTGTGTGTGTGTGTATGTGTGTGTGAATGTATGCCACGTATTTTGAAGCAAGGAGGGAGAGGACATCAGATCTCCTAGGACTGGAGTTACAGGTGGTTGCAAGCCGAGGACGTGGGTGCTGGGAACCTTGCTCAAGTCCTCTGGACGAGCAGCAAGTGTTCTTAACCACTGAGCCACCTCTCTGGCTCCTGCCCTGGATTTTATTTTGCTGTCTCAGCAAGGCTTAAACATGGTGTTAGAGCTGGTGTTCTGCGCCTGTCATGTGTTTGTCTGAGTTCTCCTTCCCGTTGCCCGCAGCCGCATGGACAGGCCAGCAGAGCTCTCCCCTTGCCTCCCCCGTCAGCGAGATTCTCCGTTCCAGCCCGTGCATGGCAGCAGGAGATTTCATGTAGCCGTACAGGCAGCAGGAGGTCCTCCCCTTGCTCACCTCCACCCTTGCCCCACCCCTCCCTGCTCCATGGAGCTTTTCACTTAGCAGACGCTCAGTAAATACTTGCTGGGTGGCTGACACAGATTATATGTTATCCATCATCTTCAAAGGCTAGAACTAGACCGTTAAAAAAAAAAAAATAAACAAAATCTTCTTTTAAGAAGAGGCATTACCTCCTGCCCTTCCCTTACAAATGTTCGTTTTAGTCTCATTTATTGCTTTTTGGGGTAGGGAGTCTTTAAGAGAGTGACTCAGAAAGCCCCTTGAATTTAAGAGAGATGTCATAAATCACACCCATTAAGGAGGGATCAGATGCCTGCTGTGTGTCCTATAAGTGAGTTAGGATCACACACTGGAGATGGCTCATCTGTTTGTCCCCCACCCATCTGCAGGGCTGGCCTTCTCTGGCAGTGTGTGGTATCTTACTGATCGCCTTTCAATAAACAGTCCCTTGAAAACCTACCATGAAAAAAGTGCTGTCTATGTATTGTATCAGGAAAACTAAATATTATGGGAAAGGCCAAATATTTCCACCGTGTTAAGAAAATAAGAGTCGGGCTGCATGGAACTTCCTTCTCAGTGGGCAAGAGACCCAGTGGAGACTTCAAAGAGGGAAAAGCTGTCAGGACAGCCTGGGCAGTGGTTCCATGAAAGAAGAATGTGTGTGTGCATCCTACATGTGACTGCAGAAGCTGTCATAGTGTCTGTCACCTGGGAAATTATACACCTCAACCTGCTCATGCAGTGGTCTCTTGGGACTCAGGATGGGGGTAAGTTTAGGAGGAGGGGGCAGGAAATCCAAAAGGCAGATTCCCACACAGAAGAGACTCCTTATCTGCCTCCGAGAGGGGGGTGGACCCTTGGTGATGGAGCTGATGGCTACAGCAGAGTCCTTGGTATCCAGGCAGCATGTGAGCTGGAGGGACCCCGACTTTGATGACAGTGGCCCCTTCCACCCACCTCTCATCACCACGTTAAGCAGGTGGGCGGTGGCCTGCCCTTCATGGGAGAGAGACCTAGTAATCATTTCACTTTTACTAAAAAGTCAGGCTAGGTTATCTGTGGGCCACCCCCAGGGAGGGGATACTTCAGAGTTCTGAGCTACTGGCCTGCCTGTTTTAATGGGCTGGGGGAAGCTGTTTGAGGAGTGGCCGGAAAATCGCTCACCAGACCTGAAATGTGAGAATGTTGTCCATGAGTCATAGGGAAGAGCTCCCAGGTAAAGAGAATGGGCTCTTGTTCTGCAGGGTGGTTGAGGACCTGGCACTTGCTTGCTGGTTTTCTCCTTGGCAGGACATTCCCTCCTGCCAACCCTGGCTAGGTGTGCATCAGCTCTGTTACCCAAAATGCAGAAGTGGAGGACATGGCATCTCGTTACAAAGACTTCCCTCTTCTTGTTCCCAGAGGATGTGCTAATGCCCTGTGATGCCAGCCCTGTAGGGATAACAGCCGTGGTCCTCAGCTCTGAGCAAGCCTGGGAGCTGTGCGGAGCTCCCAACAGTACATCCTCACGGAGCCAGCCCCCTGTCAGCCAAGACAAGACCGTTACTGCCCGTGGGGCTATTCCGCATAGTCAGGTAGATGAGAAGTGGCAGAGCAGGAATTCAGACCTAGGTCCTGTGACATTTTAGCCATCCTGCCCCGCCGTCGGCACCACCCCTTCCTCCTCCTTTTTATGTATGTCTGCATGCAGTGCCCAAATGGGCCAGAAGGGGGCATCAGATCCCCCGGAACTGGAGCTATAGATGGCTGTGAGCTGCCATTTAGGTGCTAGGAATCAAGCCTGGGTCCTCTGAAGAGCAGCCAGTGCTCCTAACTGCTGAGCCGCCTCTCCAGCCCCATGCTCTGCCTTCTTATACCTCGGTCTTAGTTGCAAAGAGAAAACCACCTCCCAGGGACAGCTAATGTACTGGGTCCAGTAGAGCCGGGCACCACCAATGCTAAGAGAATCCTAGAGAGGGGCTGGCACAGGGTGCAGTGAGCAGTCTGTGTACCAGCTGTCCAGCTGCAAGCTTTGTGCCTTAGGTGCGGAACCCCTTTAATTCTCACAGCACTCCCGTGAGATTTGTTTTATAAATACAGGATCAAGCCTCAGAGGTTCTGTAGCTTTCTCAGCCTGTGCAGCTCAGGGGTGGTACAGCCGGGCTCCCCAGTGCCAAAACACATTCTCCTGGTGTGAGGCCATGACAGATTGTTTTACCAGAGTAGTCAGGGAGGGAAGGCCCTGAGGGGTGGTGAGAAGGGGGATTAAAAGGAGCTAGCCTTTCAGGCTGGGGAAGAGGCGAGGGCCCAGGGAACGGCAGGAACTTTGTCAGAAAGGGACCAGTCTTCAAGGTTATCCCAGACACACAGCCCTGGTGCCACAGCTGATGGCTTTGACTTGGATGACGTTTTCTTGGCTCTGAGGAGGTGACATCATCCGCCTGTTGGGCCTCTGTCCCGACTCCTTAGCTAACTGATTAGATGTGGTCATGGTGATGGGTATGACCCTGTCAGGATGACACATTAGCCGTGGGATATCCTGGTGTGGAAGGCTAGATTTATCCCTTGACCATTTCTCTGTTCTCCGCCTCTTTCTGCTCATGCCGAAAATGCTCCTTCACAGGCCCACAGACGCCTCTAAACAGTGCTCCTGTCCCCTTGCTGACTTTGTTAAAGCTTGCCGTTAGCAGTATCGCATCTGACCTCCTGTCAGTCATCCAGCAAGCGTTTGTGAAGCATCTACTGTGTGTCAGATGCAGTTTTGGGTGCTCTGGACACACGGGTGAACCAAAGCAGTCACTCTCCGGAGAGGAGGAAGCCCACAGACTGACTAGTTGGACCAGCTTGAGCCAGAGCATTTCAGGAGGGGACCTGGGTCGTAAACAGAGCAGGATCGGGCCAGAAGGAAGGAAGTGGTCTCTAAACAGGGCAGAGGCAGCTCTGCTCACTTGCAATCCTGGAAGTCAAGTCGGCAGGTGTTCCGGATGAGGGAATGTCTGGCAAAGGCCAGTGGTGGGAGAGGGGATGGGGAGGGTGACTCAGTTTCCCATTACTGTTGCCATAATTTTGTATGTAGTTAAGGTAAAGTAGAAAATGTCCTCTGCTCCCGGATATAGGCAGGGTTTGCTTTGAGTAGGTTCGGTATAGACGGAGGTGTGAGCTTCTGTTAGTTCCTGAAGGGTGCTCAGGTGGCCTGAAGGAATTGGGCTAGGGAGCCGGTTCTGCTCACATCCTTAACTGTCTTGCTGTCAGGGCCCATCATGGTCCATCATGGTCTCTCATGGGTCTGCAGCTGTCTGATTGCAGACAGGAATGGGAGAGCATGCTTGAGTTTTGGGTTGGGGTTCTGGTCTCAGGTGAGGATGTGAAACAACTGGAACCTTCTTTAAGGATGCTGAGAGGCAGCCTGGCATGGTGGAAAGGACAGGTTTGGAGTCTGCAGACTGGGCTGTGTTCCCAACCCTGGATCCCTATCTGTGACCTTAGGCAAGCTGTGGAGCTGCTCTGAACAAAAATAGCCTCTCCCTGCAAAGACGGTGATTCAGGGCTGTGTCTTGGGGCTTGCAATGCCCTACAGGAGCCCAGCCTGTGGCTGCCTTGAGCAAATGTGGGCATGAACTGAATTTTATAAAACTCTAAGTGTGCAAAGCAAGTCCATGTGGGATGTTATGCTTACAAAAGCACTCCTTATCTCCGGAAACACTTGCTAATGGTTTTTTAAAAGACTTACTTATTATGTATACAGTGTTGTGTCTGCATGTATGCCTGCATGCCGGAAGAGGGCACCAGATCCCATTACAGATGGTTGTGAGCCACCATGTGGTTGCTGGGAATTGAACTCAGGACCTCTGGAAGAACAGTCAGTGCTCTTAACCTCTGAGCCATCTCTCCAGCCTGCTATGATTCTTTTATATAGGGATTTTCTTAATGGTTTGAAAAGATTGTTTGTTATATACAACCGTGTTTTACCCAAGAACATCCTTGTTCTCAACTGTATTGAGAACTAAGATAAGTGTGTCCCTGTGAACTAAAGGATAGTCTCTAGGTATGTGCCCGGGGCCTGTGGTCTCTGTCTCTGACTCAAAACATTTGACAGTGACTGAGTTGGGCTACCCATGTTATCCTGTTCACATTTATAAGTGACATAGGAGTCTCCAAAGAGCCCAGTTCTTGTGTTTGATTGGCCAGTGCTGCCTCTTTGTAGTTGGTCCTGGAGCCTCTGTTGGGATTCCACTCATGCGGAATGCAGTGTGTGCAGCAGTGTTGTCCGGCCTAGAGGCAAGGATGGCGTGGACAGTTGTCCTCCATATCACCAGCGTGTTCCCAGACTTGCCCAGTGTTTGCTGAACACATGGCCACAGTCTCAGACCTTGTGGGGATAGAGCTGTTGTGACCCCTGACCCCTGACTCCAAGTTTCCTTCTCTCACTCGTTTGTCCCAGCCTCAGAGCTGAGGCTCTGGCCTATTATAACCTTCCTGTAAGAGGACTTTCCCTAGATACAGAAAATCTCATAGAGCAGAGGACATTAGGAGCTGGGGACACCCCGTCAGTCACTTCCCAGTTCTGCTCCCTCCCTTATCTTCCTATTTTAAGATCCCCAAACCACTGACAGAACAGACTCATTCCTGATGTCCCTTCCAACTGGCTGCTTCTACATCTTCTGGAGGTTTCTCTGGAAACAAGGCAGCTGGTTGTGGAGAGTCAATAGAAAAGAGGTCACCAGGGAGTGCCATGTAGGGCACATGCCATAGGGCATCAAGCTTCCAGAATAGCTCTGCACGCCCATGTGCTTCCTTCTAGAGGCAGGGAGTGGCCACCAGCTGGTGGGGCCCAGCCTGAGGGAGTACTCCGGGGTGAGGCTTGGGGTGTGGGTCCCCAGGTGCCTGGCTTGGCCGTCCCCACCCAGGCGTGGCCCTGCCCACAGCCTGTCCTTCCTTTCCCTCAGCTCAGCACATCTGTCACCGCCCCTCCCCCACCCTCCTTGGGATACCACCAAGTCCCCAGAAGGACTCACGGTGTAAGGTTTTGCCACAAGGTGGAAAAGGACACTTTGATTAGGATTGCTAGCTGTTTCAGTCATGTGACCTTGCGCAAGCTTTGAACCCTTTGGGAACTTAGCGTCTTCTGTTGACTAGGGTAGGCATCTACAGGGGTCTGTGTCTGGATACAGGAGCTCAATGGCCCAGGGCAGCCCCCTACAGAGAGCTAGGGACAAGGAACTTCTAGGGTGGTTCCTATCCCTTTCTCAAGTGTCATGGAATGCTCCATGGCTGGCTGCCTTCAACTGTGTAAGAATAGCGTGTGAGGCCTGACCTTGCAAAGGTCAGTTTATGGTTGAAGGTCTGTCCAGATCCCCCACTCGTGTGAGAGCCAGCTGGTGGTGATTGGGATGGTGGAGATCAACCCTCCCTTAGCACTGCCACAGGTACAGTAGAGAATTCCCAGGAAATAATGGGAAGGAGCCACCATAGTGTGCTTCTTATGGGCTAGGCATAAAGGAAATGCTTTGCCGGCCTTTCCTCATCTAATCTCCACTTAAGAACCATCGAGCTGATTAGGTGCTTGCTAAGTAAGCCTGATGACTTGAGTTTGTGCCACAGAATCTACTTAAAGGTGGAAGGAGAGACCTGACTCCATAGTTGTCCTCTGGCCTCCACATGCACACTGTGGCACACATGCTTATGTGCAGACCACACATCAGAACCTCATGCAATATAATGAAGAATGTTTTTAAAAAATACACTCGTAGCCAGGTAGTAGTGGTGCAGCCTTTAATCCCAGCACTCAGGAGGCAGAGGCAGGTAGAGCTCTGTGATGTCCAGGACAGCCTGGTCTACAGAGTGAGTTCCAGGACAGCCAAGGTACGCAGAGAAACCTGTCATGAAAAACCAATATATATAACAAATATACATACATATATATATATGTATGTATGTATGTATGTATATTTGTAATCCGTACTCAAACCATCCAAGTCATGTCCTCTTGTTACCCTGGATAAGTGTGGAAGGCTCAGAGGAATTGGATACTTCATCCAAGACCCTATACCAAGTAAGAAACGAAGCTGGATTTAGCATGTGTTACTTGCACTGCCCATTGGGCATCCCCGTCTTTTCTCCCTGGCCCTGACTCCTGTGATAATGCTGGAGAGAGAATGCGTTTAGCAGTTTGTGTTTTGGCTGAGTGCCCCGTCCCCAGTGCCCATGGCAGCACAGCTGACTTCTCTACAGCAAGGGCTGGGACCTCAAGTGCAGCCTGGGAGGGCTAAAATGTATAGCTCATGCCTTTGCCTGCAAGAGCCTGGGAGTGAGTGAGAGGGGCGGGCTCTGGCCAAGTGAAGCAGGCTGAGGTCAGAGGGAGGGGACCACCCTTCCCCAGGGAAGGCTTGCATGACGTGACTTTGCGAAGCTTTGGTGGAAGAGAGCTGGCTGCATGCCCTCTCACCTCCAGCCTCTGATGAGGAACTAGGATCGGGGGTAGGCCTAACCAGATGCAATGCCTGGCAGACTGCCCTGGCCCCGGCACAGGGCTCGCCTCCAGCTAACTTGGCAGCCCTCTTCCCCAGGGGGACCTGGGAGCAAATGATGCCCTAGAGTTGGCTGGGACAGAGAAGCAGGTCCCCCGTGGGCACAGGTTAGGAAGGGGCAGAGAGATGAGGGTTGGGGGCCGCAAAGATGTGACCTGGCAGTATTTTGTTCCTGTCACTCTGTATTTTATGACGTGTGTGTGTGTGTGTGTGTGTGTGTGTGTGTGTGTGAGAGAGAGAGAGAGAGAGAGAGAGAGAGGAGAGTAGTAGAGAGAGAGAGAGACACACACACACACAAAGAGAGAGAGAGAGACAGAGACAGAGACAGAGAGAGACAGAGACAGAGACTTAGATTTTCCTAAGAGCCCATGCCTGGGAGTGAACTAAACATAAGACAGAACCGTTGGCCTCTAGCATTTTGCTCCTTCCTTTTTCAAAGCTGCTGTGCCCTCGGCATCAAACGCCTCAAGGCCCTGGGCAGTGACAGTCCCAGAGTAAGTGTTGAGTCCCTGTGCACTGCCAGGATGGAGGTCCTCAATCCCTTTTCAACTCCGGCTTCTTTGAGTCACCCCACAGCATCCCAGGTGGCCTTTGGTGTGGAGCTTCTCTGTCTTCCAACAGCCCTTTCTGGGCTTCCTATCTCCTTTCGTTTTGGGGGACCCTCTCTAACATTTTGCTTCCTAAATTTCTCCCCACCAGGCTCAGCTTCACCAGCATGCCTGCCCTCAGCTTGGAATTTCCTCAACTCCCTGTTTCCTACCACATCTATTTCTGTGTCCGTCTTCAGGACTCTGGGCACCTGACCTTGGCTCCTTTCCACTCCCAAACTTTGGCATGTTCTCTACCTAAGAAGCCCTCTGTCTGGCTCGTGGCCCTCTGGCTTTGTGGACCACCCTGCTCTCTGGCCTCCATCATTTCCTCATCCTTGCAGCTGGCATTCTCCTCCGTGAGCTCCAGCCTCTGCCATCCAGCTCAGCCCGTCTCATGCCACCCTAGCTTTAGTCGTCTCTTGGGTGGCTTCTTTGCCTAGGGGTCTCCTTGCTTCTGTAATCTCTCCTCCCCGACAGTACCACGGCTTCTGGAAAGCCTCTTATGATGTAAGTATAGTTCGCTCCCACAGAAACGCATTTTAAAAGCTGGTGCCACTGTGGTGGCACTGAGACCTGGGGCCCCGTGAAGGGGATGAAGTCATTAAGAGGTGTTAACACCTGTCTCCTGGGAACGGGGCAGTTGCCAGGCAGCTGTTCTAAAGCAAGGTTGTCCTCATCTTCGGCAGGGGACACTGGCCCGCTGCAGAAGTGCTCACCGGAAGCTGGCTGTGCCTTCAGGCTGCCCAGTCCCCAGAGTCTGGAACCGGAGTAAACTGCATCTATTTGCTGATTTATTTTTATTTTTTGAGACAGGGTCTCGTGTAGTCCAGGCTGAACTGATTTTCTTGCCTGGACCTCTCACGTGCTGGGATTCCAGGCTTGGGCCACCAGGCCTGGCAACTGCATTTCTTTATAACTTACCCAGTCTCACGAGTTCTCTTAGGGTAACAGAAGATAGACTGGGCTGCTCCCCGGCTCAGTGCCCGGCTCTCAGTCGGGCCCCCAGCACCCTGTCCATTTGGAATATTATTTCTCCTCAGCCTGGAGGCCGGGGTGACCAGAGCTGCACACTGTCTTGTTTGATTTTGTCTGACTAAGTGTCTGGGGCAGAGCCTAGCACACAGTAGGTGCTGAGTGCTTCTTTTCTGGATGGGACTGATGAGCAGCATAGATTTCCTGAGAACTTTCCACATTCTCAGTGTCATTCAAGATTATAGGTTAATAAACAAGGGAAGGTGGGTAGTGGCTTTTGGAGAAAGTGGCTCTGGGAATGGATCGGGGGACTGGACATACATGTAATTGTCAATAAAGGTCTCCAGTGCTGTGTTAGGAACTGTGGTTCCGGGCACCTATAATGGGTTTTAGAAAAGGGGAGGGCAAGTGTAGGCTGGGGTGAGGGAAGGGGACAGCGGCATCCAGTGAAAGAAGGCTGGCCATGCTCCAGAGGAAGAAATGGAGCGGTTTCCCCTCAGTGCAGGCGTCCAGTGTGGGAACAGGCTGGTGGATTCTCGGTGCGGTTTCCCGGTGGTGCTGGACACACAGGAGCTGCCGGCCTTCCCAGTGTTTACTGCTGGGTTGGGTGATCTTTACTACACAGCAGGGGGTCAGCAAACTGTCTGGGCAGAGCAGGCTGTTTAGACGGCGCTTCCTTCCAGCCTTGGTGTTAAAGCACCTGGATTGCTCCTTACCCAACCTGGGAAAGCAGCTGCATCTTCCGAGAGCCAGGCTCCTCCTTGCTGTGACGGCCACACCCACTGGGAGCTAGTGCTGCCTTCTGTGGGCTAGTGCTGCTGGGCCACACAGGTGGCCGGCTGAGGCCTGGCATAGGTTTTCTCCAAGCTTGGTGTGAGCCATGTGGTCCCCGAACACAGCAGATGAGGGACGGGGAGCCTCCGGCAGGGAACCAGCTCTGGGAGGTTTCTAGGAGACCGTGGGTCTTGCTTGTAATTTGGGAGAATTAGGTTGAGAGGGTGTTGTAACGGAGTCAAGAACGCTTTAAAGGGGTTGGGGGAATAGCTCAGTGGGCAGAGCACCTGCCATGAAAGCATGAGGACCTGGGTTCGAGACCCTAGCACCCATATAAAAAGCTGCGTGTGGTGCCACGTGCCTGTAATGCCAGCGCTGTAGGGCAGAGACAGCAGATCCCTGGGGCTCAGGGGCCAGCTAGTCCAACAAAAACTGCAGGCCCTAGGTTCAGTGAGGGACCTTGTCTAAAAAACAAGGGGAAGAGTGTGGGAGGAAGATACCCAACATCAGCCTCTGGCCTGCACACACACTCAGATAGGTGAGCACACCTATACACGTACAGATACATCACACGCCCCTGTGCGAGTGCCGTTTTTCCTCTTCTACGTTTGAATAATTACTTTATTATGATTCTTATACCATACATACACCATCGTCTTAGTAGATGTAGAGACCCACAGAGGTTTCCCAGTGAGAATCTCCTCAGGGTCTGAGAACCTGAGCTTGCTTTACCCGGTAGGGCTGCATAAGGGGATGATTTGACCACAGGCGTGGTTACCAGGTGTTTGGAAGGGTCTATACTTGGCTGTGTGATGTGCTTTGATCTAGCGAGGGGGAGGTCTTTTGCCCTGCTCCTTGGCATTGTTATAAAAAGCCCTTTTGAAGAGGCAGAAGGGGCTGCTGGGTATTGACCTAGGTCCTCCTGAAGCTGCCCAGTGTTTCTGTCTTTCTCCTCTTCATTATATAGCTAATATTTTCCTTTCCCTCTCTCCTCCTCATAGGAACCCTTGAAAAGGTAAGAGCTGGACTGCCACAGACTCCCACAAGTAGATTCAAGGGTTATGAGCTACTACACAGTCAGTTTTTAGGACATATCATCTTCTAGAAGAGAAACACCCGCAGCAGTCACCCCCTCCAAACTCAGTTCTAGGCACTTTCTGACTCACAGATTTGCTTACTGTGACAGTTTCATACACAGGCGGTATGTGGGTGTCACACACAGCTGTGGGTCAGTTTTCACTTACTTAACTCTGCAGTGGTACCCGACCTACGTCACAGTATCACAGGTCCTTCGTTCTAGGTCCAAGTCCTTTAACAGACACCTTATGATTTTCTCCCACACCGTGGGTTGGTTTTCTTGCTGATATTCGTTGACGCATAAAAGTTTGTGGTTTTGTTGAATTCTGGTTTGCCTATTTTCCTTTTATCACTGTCTTTTTTGGTATCCTACCTTTGAACTCACTTTCTTGCTGTTTCGCGTATGGTGGGAGGCATTGCTCTTTTCCAGTTTCGAACTGGGTCTCACTGATGTTCCCCGGGTTCCCTACTTGGTGACTGATGTTTTACCTGCTTCATGTAGGGCTCAGTTCAAACACCCTGCCCCAGACAGGTGTTCCCTGACCTTCAGTCTAGCATGGTGTCTCCCCTGTGGTCATTTGTCCCTGCGCTCATCTCAGGGACTCAGCATGATCCCCGTGTTTTCTGTGGAGCTCAGAGACGCTCCGCTCAGTAACAACGTTGTCTGGCTCACTGCCTGGACTTCACACCCAACACAGTGCCTGGTCTCCGTGGGACTCAGGCTGGAGTTGGTGAAAGCAGGACATTTCTTTTAGTTAACAAGCTGCTTTCCCAGAGGATTTTGATAAAAACCGAGTAGTTCTGCCTCGGGGTGTTAGAAGTTGGAGGGTGAGCCAGAAGGTGTCATCAAGCAACATTGCATTTGGGGGGTTTCTTGTCCCCTCGGCTAGCAATCCCACTACTTTACGTGACATCCGCTTCCATCTTTGGTTAGCTCTAGCGATTGGACACTTCTTCCTGACAGCAGATGAGCCCCGCTTTCCTGCAGCTTACACTCATCATGTCCTGGCTGCCTGGACAGTCTACTGGACCTGACCCCCATACCGCGAGAGTCCTCTACGCATTTGAAAACACATACTGCTGCAGTCTTTTCTCTGGGCATCTCTGGGCAGGCACTGCTGATTCTTCCAGCTGTTCCTCCTGGTCCTGACCCTTCAGTCACCGATGGAAGCCCAGGGATGGTGGGTGGCACAGGCTGCCAAGGGAATCTTGGGCACAGCCACTGCCCAGAGTGGAGGGATCTGATTCCAGTTTCTCCTTCTCCATTAGAGCTAATGAGTCCCAAGCCTCAGGCAGGACTCAAAGGAGTCTCTGAGTCCAAACTCGCTTTTGTAGACATCATGAAGCCAAAGCTGAACTCTATAGACAAATTCTTCTACAGGTGGTTGTAGCTAGAGTTTTCCTGCCTTGCCCACAGTCAGGACAAATCTTTGTCACCTGCCAGTCCCACAGCTGCTCAGACCCAACCAAGTAAACACAGAGACTTATATTGCATACAAACTGTATGGCTGTGGCAGGCTTCTTGCTGACTGTTCTTATAGCTTAAATTAATCCATTTCCACAAATCTATACCCTGTCACATGGCTCATGACTTATTGGTATCTTCACATGCTGCTTGTCCTGGCAAGCGGCTGGCAGTGTGTCCTTCTGCCTTCATGTTCTTTCTTTTCTCCTCTCTGTTAGTCCCACCTATACTTCCTGCCTAGCCATGGCCAATCAGGTTTTATTTATTGACCAAACAGAGCAATTTGACATACAGACCATCCCACAGCAGGTGGTTGTTGGGTTTTTTTTTTTTGTTTTATTTATTTTTTTTTGTTTGTGTTTGTTTTTCCCAGCTAGTCAGTGGTCTTTGAAGGTTTGGTTGGCTTTAATGTAGACCCATGTGGGAGCTCTTAATCACCTCCCCCAACCATTCCCACTTTCCAAGGCTCTAATTAACTGGTGTTCGAGGCCCAGGTGGAGTGGTTTTAAAGGACCCCCCCCATGACTGTAGCCATGGTTGCAGACCTTAGCCTCAGGACCTCAATACTGAACCTGAAACTCCTCTCTGCCCCACAGGAATGGACACGGGCTGCTGTCAGCACAGCATCCAGGAACCAGAGCCGGGGACAGGCTAAGGGGGGACACAAGTGTTTGCCAAGAGAGAAATCTCATGTTCCATTATGAAAGCTATACACTGTCAAGCGAAAGGAAATAAATACGGAAATGTATAAAGTAGAGAGTGAAAATGTACCCGCCTCCCTCTTTGTATCTCTTCTCCCAAATAGCCACTTGTCAGCTGTCATTTCTTCCTTTTTAATGTGTGTGTACATGAAGGACAAACCCCTGTACACATACACCCCAAATAAATGTGGCTTCATGGTGTAGATACCGCTTTGTGATCTTGGTTTTCTTCTTTCTCAGCACGCTCTAAGGAGGATATCTTACCATCAGCAGGTATATGAGCCATAATTTATATAACTCTTAAAGCCAGTGAACATTCAGTATTCCTTATTTTTTGCATACATATACCTGCTCTACCCCCATCTTAGAGGTCCAGTTTCTAAGAACGTGTAAGGTTAGGAATAGGGATCACCGGAATGCTTTCCAAAAAGCTTGTCCAGGCCACGTCAGGCGCTAGTTTCCTAACGACAGCCACTTGTCTTGTGTCACCAGTGAAGCTTCGCTGAGCACAGCAGAGAGGAAGATGATGTGAGTGTGTCAGCTGGGGAGGAAGTGGAGAGGTCACTTCCCTGAAGGCTGCGTATGAACGAGCAGCTGACCTCTGGCCTTCCCTGGCTGCTGCATTGCCCAGGAAGCGGAACCAAGCTGTGTGTGTTAACCTTTGCCTGGCTCTGTGGGGTGACAAAGCCCAGGCATGTTGCAGGATGTGTGTGTTGAGGGCAGCGGGCCAGGGTTGGGCGTTGATTAGGGAACGTATGGAGCCAGACGTCCCCTTCCTAACTCTGCTGAGTGGTGGCCACGCCCATTGGAACCTAGGCACATAATGAATGCTCTTGATATCTGGGTTCTTCACTGGGCACCTGCTGGCTGAGAGCAGCTTCACTGTGTCTCTGCCAGGCTGCTTTGGCTGAGCGGTGGTCACGTTGGAAGAAAGAACGTGCCAAGGCCAACCACATACACTCAGGTACAGCAGACTGTCAGGCAGTTTGTACCAAAGCATGGGAAAGGGAGTCACAAAAGCGAGAGTTCACAGTGCCCCGTGCACTGAGTTCTTCACAGATTCTCCATGCTCTTCACAGCAACGGTTTCTCTGTGTAGTCCTGACTGTCCTGAAACTCATTCTATAGCCCAGGCTGGCCTCAGACTACAGAGATCCACCTGCCTCTGCCTCCCGAGTGCTGGGGTTAAAGATGTGCACCACCACGCCCAGCCCATTGCCTTCATTTTGTAGAAAGGGGGCCTCAGGGAGTGATTCACTTTTCATGGAGCTGAGCCAAGGCACTGAGGTCCCAATGCTGGGCTCCCTACTCTCCAGTGACATGGGCAGCCTCAGTACTGAAGGGTTAATTGGTCGATTGCCTACTCAAGGAAAAACCAACAGGCAGAGCTACAGGTTGGACGGCAGGGTCAGTCCTGGCAGCAGAGACCCTGTCTTGTCCCAGGTAATCTGGTGTTATTTAAGGACAGAGTCTGTTTCCCTGAAGGACTCCGAGTGAGCATATCACAGAGACACTTGGACATCCGTGCTTATTGTAGGCCTGTTCACAGTAGCTGAGTCACAGAACCACCCTAGGGCTCCAACACCAGGGGAATGGGGACAGAACATGTGGTTTATATACACAGAAGGACATTTCCAACCTGAAAGAAGAGCAAAGTTGATGCAGCCTGAAGGAAGAATGGATACAGCTGGAAATGATCCTATTAAGCAAATTAAAGCAGCCTCAGAAAGACAAAGAGCCTGGTTTTGCTCCTTTGTGTCTCTAGATTTTGTATACATACATACAGAAATTTATATATATACCTACATACGTGTGTATGTATGATATGACAGTAGAGGTGAAACTGGGGTAAGAGTGAGGCGTGGAGGGGGAGGAAGGAAGGGTAGAGGATATGGGGACACACACCTGAGGACTACTGACCTGAAAACGTCCTTAGGAAACACAGTACCACGGACAAATGAATACACACGATACAAATTTAAGATAATAGCAACTAAACCATTCAGAAAGAGGGCTGGCAGGATGGCTCAGGAGGAGGAGGCATTGCCACCAGGTCTGATGACCCGAGTTCAAGCCTGGGTCCCACAGGGTGGGAGGTGAGAACCTACTCTCTCAATTATCCTCAGACTTCACACATGCGCCATGGCATGCAAGCTTTGGCATGTGCATATCTGTTTCCAACCCCTACCCCAAACAAATGATTGTTTAAAAAACTAGAGTTAACCTGAAAAAGAGGACAGGGCATCCTCTAGAGGGATTGGCCTGTTTAACCCTAAGCTCCGTCACGCCTGGGACTCCAACCTCGTCTTCGGGAGCTGGGGTGCTAACACTGTCCTTGGAGGGTATTGTAAAGGTAGATGACTGACCGGAATAACGTCCCCAGCAGTGTCTGGAACTCGGCACTCAGCAAACAGGAGTGGCCGTTGTCCTCCAGACAAGACCGAGGTTTGCAGAGTAACTTCTTCAGTGTCTCCCTGGCTCTGGGGCACTTGAAGGGGAGAGCTTTGATGGTGAAGCCTTCCTTCTGGGTTCCTCAGGGGTTGTGATCCTGGGAGCGCTCTGCTTATTTATGCATTTCCCTCCCGGGAAACATGGAAAAGAGGACAAGAGAAAAGCCTCTGGCCTCACAGCATCTCAGCAGCCGGCATTGTTTTCCCGGCCCTGTGCAGTGGAGTCCAGTTGTGCCCTTCTCTTTTTCAGGACATAAAATCATAATATTTACACATAGAATCGTGTGTGTGTGTGTGTGTGTGTGTGTGTGTGTGTGTGTGTGTGTGTGTGTGTGAGACTTGAAAGTGGAAGTAATAGAACTGCCTAGGAGGTGAAGGGTGACTAACAGGAGGATGGGAAGACGTGGGGGAGGGAGTGTGCTCAATATACAATAAATACACGTGTAAAAAATTTTAAGTAAATATATCTTTTTAAAGTCTCTTTTTCAGGACTGGAGATGTAGCTCAGTGGTCGAAGTTGTCTAGCATGAGCAAGGCCCTGGGTTCAATTCAGCGCTGCAAAAGTAAATAATGAATGGTGCTTGCTTCGGCAGCATATAGACTGAAATTGGAATGATATAGGATGACACATAAGTAATGAACGAATGAATGAATGAATGAATGAAAAGCTCTTTTTCCCCCAGAAATGGGTTCACTTCCCTGTAGTGGTACTTGTGGGCGCAGGAGTAGCAGGAAATGTGTGGTTCTACAGGACTCACTGTGATGCTTCTGTGAAGATGAGGTCGAGGGCATGGACCAGGGTGCTAAGGGCCAGAGAGGGCCTATAAGTTGGTCACTCAGCCTGTGGTCACCTTGTAAGTGTGCAGGTCAGAGTAGAGGTCTCCACCTAAGTCACCTTTGAGTGGGCTCTTTCCCAAATCCTCACTGTCACCTGGAACAAATCCCCATCCAGAGGAGAAACTGGGGTGCTCAGTGTTTTTAGGCTAAGCTAAAAACTTGAAGGCCAGGGCTGTGACTCACTGGACAGTGTGCCTACACAGCATGCATGAAGCCCTGAATTGGATCCCCACAGTTATGTAAGCTGAGTGTAGTGAAGCGTACTTGTGGTCTTAGCACCCAGGAAGTAGAGGCAAGAGGATCAGAAGTCCAGAGTCATCTTTGGCTCTTGTGAGTTTGAGACCATATGGGTTAACAGACCAGCCCCCCCACCAAAAAAAAAAAATTGAGCCAAGTGACCATGACTATTGAACATGATTTTACTGGCAAGGCTTTGGATTGGCAAAGGCCTTATACTGAGGCAGAAGGATTTGTATTCTGTCCCTTGCCTCTTAAGAGTTTGGGTCTGCCTGATCATGGTATCTCCCCTGTCAGGTAGGCCAGCGTGGTCTACAGAGCGAGATCCAGGACAGGCACCAAAACTACGCAGAGAAACCCTGTCTCAGAAAAAAAAAAAAAAAAAAAAAAAAAAAAAACCCCAAAAACAGAAAAAGAGTTTGGGGCTGGAGCACTTTCTCCAATATGCCTCTAGCCGCTCCTTGTTGTTACAAACCCCTTGGAATTGCCTTCCTTGGATGAACCGGTCATTATCTCAGCACCTAGTACACTGAAGGTCGGAGAGGTCAAGACAGCTGCTTGTGCTAATGGGCCGACCAGGGATGGACTCACCCATGTTAAACAGGCTGATGCAACATGTGCCAGGCTCTGGATCGTGCTGCACCACCAGTTAGCAAACAAGGGTGGATATAATAGCCTGCTGACGGTGGGCCACAGGCTCTGAGCACTCCAAGACATGAACAGACTCATGGGGCTAATGGGGCCCAGGTCAGGTGGTAGCACTTTCGAGAGCTCCTTTTCCAGAACAATTAGGGAGTGTGAGTAAGGACCTTCAACATCAGGACCATCGCTGCCACCTTGAGAGTCACAGAAGACTATATCAGCCCAGGGGTTGGCATAGCCACTTGCCCTGGGAACAGTAGCCCGGAGACCCTCTACCCAAGGGTGGTTTGAATCCAGCTGGCCTGGAGATTTACATGCCACTCTCCTTGCCAACCCTCTGAGTAAGATCTAAGTATATGGGGACATTTAGAATGGAAAGGCAGGGCTTAATGTTATCTTAGATGGGCATCAACTTCTTGTTAAAGAACTTGGCATGGGACCTTCCTCAACAGGAAGCTAGTATGATAACCATGGCCCCAAATGTAGATCCCCTTTTATTGGTTTCTGGATTGTGTTCATTCTGGCTTCTAGGGCCTTTGTCTTGAACCCAGCTAACCAAAAATGGTAGGTCTCTCTCCATCCAGGGACTCCAGATTTGAAGTGATCTCATGATTTCCCAGGCCCTAGAAATCAGCCCACTCCAGGAGCGATGGATGCTTTGCTGTGTGGCTGCAACCCCAAGATGGAACTTGTAGCTTGAAGACCAGAGTGTAGATTAGCTGCCTCCCCCACCCCCAGTTGACCCCTTGACTGGGCAACCTTTGGTAGTGAGTACCATTTGCCCAACTATGTGCACCATTCCTGGCCACCTGGTCCCAGAGCCGTGTGTGAGCAGGTTGGGGAGTGTTGCAGCGGGGTTCCCTCTGGCCTGAGGCCAGGTCGGCTGGGCAGGGGGCCAGGGGAAGGAAGGCCTCGCTCAGTAAATTGCAGCCTCAGTGTGCACCACACGGGTGCACGGTTCCCTGCACAATTCCTAACTCCTTGCCTCTTGCCCTACTTCCTGTGACCAAAGCAGCCATAGACACTAGCATTGCTGACTCAACCCGAGCCAGCCCGGCGCCTTTTAGGAATGGTTGGGCCACATCTCTGTAGTTCATTGGGTTCAACCTATATCCCTTCTGAGCTTCCTTCTTGGTTCTCTGGAGCTGACCTGCAAGTGATTTGTGTCAAGGTCATGCAAGTTTACCAACCTACAGGCAAATTCAGAGGAGCTTGTTTCATAGAGGACCCTAGAGCCCACTGGGCAGGCAAGGTCAGAAGGCCCAGATATGGTGAGGCCATGCGTATTGAGCAGATAGCAGGACCTTCATGGGCAGCTGAGTGATGAGGTGCTGTGCTGGTTGTCCATACGTTGTGTCTCTGCTGGGGGTTCTCCACTTTAGATGTGAGCTGCAGGGAAAGATGATAGTCTGGCTCGTCCACAGGAAGCTGGGCATGGTTACTGGTCTCTAAGGAGGTTTTTTAGTTGCCTGCCATCTGCCTGAAGCGATGAGAGACCTTGAAATGGAATCTCTGCATTTTTAAAATCCAGAAGGAAGGGAAACTCCGCACAGGAAACATAAGCCCGAGTAACTGTGTTTGGAAGCAGGGTGTTTAATTGCCAGCCCTTTCTTGAAGTCCAGCTGCTGGGTAATGTTATCTGGCAGCTTCTGAAACCCGAGGGGGTTTATCTGTGCGGGTAAACAGAGCTGGCTTTCTCCAGTGACCTCTGCCCTCTCCCCCTCCGACACCTGTTCTTTCTCCATAGTTTATCTCTAAAGCAGGACCAGCCTGGAGGGTCTTTAAGAAGCTCTGGTGTGGGGATGAAGTGTGCTGGGGTGAGGCTGGAATGCTGTGCATCCATCGCTCATCTGGAGTGATAATCTAGGCTGTCTAAGTCTGGGAAGAAAACAGACAGCGAGCATCTTGTCAGGAAGAGAGAATGGGTCTGGAGTCCATCTTCAGATCTCTGGTCAAGGCTGGGGACTTCTGGCATGTCCCTGCCGTGTGGAAAAACCTGGGGGTGCGAGTGTAAGGGGTCTCACAGCCAATGAAGTGGGTGCCGTGAGTGAGATCCAGCTGGGGCTGGCTCCAGAGTTCCCTCCTCACTTGGCAATCCCCTGCTTGACAAGCCACTGCCTTGAGCCCTAGATTCCCCCTCTGCCAAAAACGCGGCCTCAATATGTGCAGTTCCCTGCACCAACTACCGCTGCTCTCCGCTCCTGCCGCATCTCCGCCTGGCTGCCCGGCCTCAGTGTATCTATCTATCCTTCTAGCAGCCAGGCCAAGCCTGTGATTTATTCTCCCTGGGAGGTGAAAGGGAAGTCACTAATTACCACACAGGAAGGAGCATGGGTGTTAAGCCCCAGTTAAGTCCTTCCTCAGCTCTGCTTCACAAACTCAGAGAATGGTGGAATTAATGACCTGCAGGCAGCCTCACCCTGGTCTTTCTCACTCTCCTCCGGTGGGCGTGGCCACATCTGCTCCCTGTCTTGGGACCTGCAAGGAGACTTTCAGGTGGAAGAGGGGCGGGAGCAGTAGGGTGGTTCTGACCATCGTGAAAGCCCAGCTTCTCTTCCACAGTAGCAGGGAGCTGCTATGCTGGGGTTGGCTGGCTTTTGCTGCATCCCTGAACCCTGGTCTCTGTCTGGTCCCCAGGTTCTGTCTCTGGTTGGCCCTGGGCTCTCAGTGTGCCTTTGACTCTTCCTTGTTCCTTCAGAGCCGTGGTTCTCAACCTTCCCGATGCTGTGCTGACCCTTTAATCCAGTTCCTCATGTGCTGACCCCCAACCATAAAGTTATTTTGTTGCTACTTCATAACTGACATTTTGCTACTGTTACAAGTTGTAATTAAATGTCTGATATGTGACCCCCAAAGGGGTTGCGACCCACAGGTTGAGAACCACCACTTTAGGCCTTTCCTCACACAGAAGGCATCCAGACTTTTCCAGCCCCTTGAATGAAGCTTTAAAAATGTTTAATTCTTACAAGTTATTCTTTTTAACTACCTACAGACCTAAATTTACATACAGAGAAAGAGCCCTGTGGCTGCTGAATGTTCTCTCCAAGATTAAAATTCAATTACCATTGTAACAATAAGAGGAGGAGGGGCCTTTAGATAGGGCACGGCCTTCCGGAATGGATTAATGCCCTTGTCATGGAGCGGGGTTCATGGTCAAAAGGATGAGTTTAGCCCCATCTCCTCTCTCTGCATCTTGAACTCACTCACCTGCTCCGTCTTGTGCCTAGAAAGACTCTCTACAGCTCCCAGCCCCAGCCTTTGGGCTTCCCAGCCTCAAGAACCAAATCAAGTTCTAGTGTTTATAATTCACCCTGCCTTAGGCAACAGTAGAAAACGAAGTAGCCAGCATGCCGAAGAGATGGGGAAAGGCTCAGGTTTGGTTCAGGTCTGCTGTGTATTTATTAGCTGGGGGACTCCACTACTCAGCATCTCAGAGCCTCGTCTTCTTCCTGCACCATGTGGGGATCATTGAGAAGATGAAATAAGCTGATACCTGTAAATTCTTCATCTCATACTGGCATATTGTAACTTAGTTACCTAAACATGAGCTATCATTTAGTCACCTAACGATTTTGTAATTTATTGTATGAGATAAATGTTTACGTAAGGCATAAAACAAAGCACATGCACATATACCTATCTGTCTGTATGTCAGTCCATACATTTATTTATGTTTGTTTTCTCAGACGGGGTCTCATGTAGCTCAGGCTGACCTTGAACTCACTATATAGTTGAAGATGACCTTGAACTCCTGATTCTCTTGCCTCCACCTCCCAAATACTGGAATTATCAGTACTCATCCACTGTTTCTGGCAGAAAAAAAATTTTTTTTCACTGCTGAGACTAGAGCCCAAGGCCTCAAATATGCTGGGCAAATGTATTACCACTGTACCCAGTTCATATTTAGTACAATTACAGTAGTTTATTTTGAGCTCATAAGGGCAGGGCTGGCCTTTTACTTACTGTTTTTCCTTATTAGAACTTCTACTCACCAATACTCCATCTCTGGGTGGTGCATCCCTCCTGATTCCTGGCTTTATGGCCCTCTCCTTGGTTGTCTTTCAGAACACTATCCACACCATGAAGCTAACTGTCTTAGTTGCTTCTCTGTTTCTGTGGTAAGGCACCGTGACCAGGGCACCTTATAAGGGAAAGCATTTCATTGGGCATACAGTTTTGGAGAGTTAGAGTCTATGATGGTGGAACAAAGACCTAGGAAGGCAGCTGGAGCAGTTGCTGAGAGATCACATCTCGATCCACAAACACAAGGTGAAAAGTGAGACTCCCACTGGGAACAGTGTGAGTCATTTGAAACCTCAGAGTCTACCCCTGGTGACATACTTCCTCCAACAAGGATCACACCTCCTTATCTTTCCCAAACAGTTCCACCAACTGAGGACCAAGGCAGTTAAATATATGAGCCTATGGTGGCCATTCTCATCCGGACCACCACGCTGACTCCATGACGTAGCATGGAAGGGGTGAGAAACAGGACTCAGACACTGTACCTTGATGGAGCCACTGAGCACCAGGCCTCCTCTGCATGTCTGCGTGCAGTTCTGGTGTCTTCCGCTGGGGAGCTGCACCAGTCTGACCTGAACGTCCTCCTCCATTTAGCCCAGGCCCTGGCTTCGCACTAGGAGAACCCCACAGACCGTTGGTGTCTGAATCAGTGGCCTGGGACCTGAATTTCTACAGCTCTGCGGTGATTCTGAGGGACATATTGTGGGAGCCTTTGTGCCTCTCCAGAGGTCATCTCCCCTGTGTCCCATCTGTGTCTGGGGAGGTCAGCAGAAAGCCCCATGGCTATGGGTACTTGTGTGCAGTCTCTAGGCCTCTGGCTGGGGTGTAGAGCAAACCACATTGTGTGGACAAGGAGCTTTCTCTCCTTTCCCAGAGCTCTCCTGAACCAGGTAACCTTCCATGGTGGCCTGAAGCTGCAGCCCTGTGTAGCTTACTAGGAGACAGCCTGGCCCTGGTGTGCTTGCCCTGTGAGGCACCCAAGGAGAAGCTTCCATGTGCTCTACTCCACGTCTTCTGTGAAGTTGCTTCCTGTGAAGGCAGAGCCGCCGACTTTCTTGGTCATTGTAATAACCCTCCCTGTGTATGTATTTTGTGAAGGGCAGAGAACCTTGTCAGGAAGCTGAGCTGAGCCACACATCTCTGAAATGTTTATAGTCTCCTCAAGTGTTCGGAGTGGGTGCTGGTCCGCAGTGGAGTAACCTGGTGTCGATAACCAAGTCTCCTGAGAAAAGGTCTGCCCAGGTGGAATTTCAAAGTATGAAGCTCGTGGACCTGCAATTTGGGAAGAGCCCTCATAAAATCCCATTCACTCTGAAGTTTGAGGACCAGTGGAAATCAGCTATTTAAAAAAAATTGTAATCACCTCAATTTTATGTTTATTATCTACAATACATATTAACAAAAATGACATTTAAGCCATTTGTTTTAACCCTATACAAAGAGAATCTTCATTATCGTTTTAGTGAATGCTTCTTCCGGTCTATGGAGTGTGTGTGTGTGTGTGTGTGTGTGTGTGTGTACATACATTGTAGCTAACGTCCACATGGTACCTGACAGTGAACCAGGCTCTGGTGGCAGATGAGAGAAAGAGTGATCTTGGCTGTGGTACCTCCTACAGCAATATTAAGGAATGCCCGGCCCACCTTAGAGCCCAGTCTCGCTCGCCTGTTCACCTGCTCTTTCTTCCTTCTCCTCCCACAGGTATATATTATCAACGTGACCTGGTCCGACTCCACCTCCCAGACTATCTACCGGAGGTACAGCAAGTTCTTTGACCTGCAGGTGAGTTCGCCAGAGCCAGATGGTGGCCTGAGCCTCTGATGGGCTCCTGTCTTTCATGTCCACATTCCGAGGGAGAGCCCCGAAAAGAGCTAAGGGCCAGAACCCAGCCTGGCAGGGGGGGTGGGGGATGATGAGGGAATCCCTACGGAGCAGCCAGGCTTGTTGCTGTCTTGATGGCTGCATGCAGACACTTGAGGCTTTGTTACTTTCTGCCATGTCCCCCACAGTCATGGTTTGTCGTTCCCCCTCAGCCTTGGGGTGGGAACTGTAGGGAGGCAAGAAGGCAGTTGTGGGTCCTCTGTGCCTGAGCAGACTCCTCTGTAAACATCCATGTTTACAGTTACTTATCTGTAAACATCCAGGATGAGACACAAGCCACTGATCATTGCTAGTAAAGGAAAACAAACACATAGGGAAGACCAAAACAGAATAAGCAGTTTTTAGAACTACATGCTGGCCATACCACTGGGTCTGCCTGCCTGTCTACCCACACAAGGCGCTTGCTGCCTGCTTTGTACATGGAGATGGTAAGTGTATGTCTCTGTTTCATACAGGCGTGTTCCTTCAGCAAGATGGTAGTGCATAGCCACATATGACAATTAAACACAGCCCTCTGATGCTGGCTGATTCATTTTAGGGTCTTTCAGCGACAAGTGACTATTTTACGCTCACACTGTTTTAGACAAGAATGTACGAGAAGCTCATGCAATTGACCAGGTAGTGAGAAGGGCCATGGAACACTGGGGCTTCGGCACAGCCCAAACAATGGTCAGCTCTCCTTGTCTTGTCTCTGCTTCTCTCCAGTACTGTCCTTGGCCCCTGTACTCACATGGAGGAACTTAGCTGTCAGTAGCTCTTGAATTTCATGCCACACCAACACCGTAGACACAGACTGTCTCCCTCTTCCAAACTTCGGATAAATCCGAAGGAAGACTTTGACTGGTCTGGACTAATCAGAATGCCCCGAGGTAGAGGGTCTTGGAGTGTAGACATGAGCCCTAGCAGGGTGGGGGTGGGGGTGTCACTCTTGTATATCACTGTGAATGGGCAGCACCCTTCCTCTGTCTGGAAGAGAACGCTGAAATACTCGAGATCCTTCCTTAGGATGCGAGTGTGATTTAGACCCAGAAAACCACAAAGAAGAGAAATTTGTTTCTAGCCCTCGCAGCCAGCCAGTGGCCAGTCCTTCTCTTTACCCCTTAGCAGTGGGCCATTTGGAGAGGCAGCTGCAGGCCTGTGTGTTTGTGCATTAATACCTGCTTTTATCTCACAGTCGTTATCACTCCATTTATGAGACAAGCCTCTTAAAAACCCAGGTTCCCAGATTCTGGTCCCTGTGGTTGAACAGTATGGGACTGACTGTGTCTGCATGTGAGCGTGGAAGCACTCATGACTCCTGCCTTCTGCCTCCCCTCCCAGCCCCACTCAGTCTCCTTTGGTCTCTCCAGGATAAACTGGTAGTGGGATTTGCCCACACCCCATCAATGGGTACAGTGTGTGGGGACAGGAAATGATAATGCAGTTGGGCAGAGTGTAGACCCTGAAAGGGCTCATTGATGAGTTGGAAGGAGTCTAGAAGCCTGGGGAAACTTCCAAATCAAAATTTCTATTCTGGTCCCATCCCCTCCCAAGTTATAGAATCTCACAAGAAAGGAATGCTGCCCCCACCCCCCACCCCACCCCTGCCTGAGAGCTCACTTCCTCCTATCACAGTTAGAAGGGACACAAGCATGGAGCAGCTGTGTGGTGTGCTGGCCCTGGTCCTGGAATGACTATGCTTGTGGCCAGGCTTGTCTGTGTGGGTCATCCTCTAGTCCTGTGTGTGCAGGTTCCACATCCACACGTTCAGTTAGTTTCAGACCAACCTTATTTACTTATTTGTGGTGGGGCATGCGCATGCCGAGGGTAGAGGGTAGAGGACACCTTGACGGAGTTAGTTTTCTCTGTCCACTCTGTGGGTCCCGGGAATTGAACTTAAGTCCTCAGGCTTGGCAGCAAGCCTCTTCACCTGCTGGGCCATTTTTCTGGCCCCAAAGATACTTTTAAGCCAGGCCTGGTAGCACATGTCTATAATCTCAGCACTTGGGAGGTAGAGGCAGGAGGATAAGGAATTTAAGGTCATCCTCAGCTACATAGTTAGAGGCAGCCTGGGCTACTTGAGACTGTGTCTTTAAAATAAAAGAAGGAAAACACTAATTTTTCACTTCTACCTTGAACATGTACAGGTTCTTTTCTTCGTCATTTTTCCCTGAACAGTACAGTGTAGCAGTTCTTGGCATAGGATGAGTTCTGGGGCTTTTCTTTTCATCTCTGTGGCATGAATTCACTTCCTCGTGCTCATGACTTTCTTACTCATTGGGGTTGCTGGCCTGACAAGATGACTTCGCAAGCAGAGGGACCCTCCACTATGCTCAATTGTGGTGATATTGTGTTCCCCAAAATATTGTGTACCCTAATAAACTTATCTGAGGTCAGAGAACAGAACAGCCACTAGATATAGAGGCCAGGAAATGGAGACACACAGGCCTTGAATTCTATCACTTGGGAGGCAGAGATCCATCTGGATCTTTGTGAGTTTAAAGCTATACTGGAAACAGCCAGGCATGGTGACTCACACCTTTAATCCCAGGAAGTGATGGCAGGAAGCAGAAATGCATATAAGGCGTGAGGACCAGGAACTAGGGCTGGTTAAGCTTTTAGGCTTTTGAGCAACAGTTCAGCTGAGATCCAGAGACTTCCAGTCTGAGGAAACAGGATCAGCTGAGGAACTGGCAAGGTGAGGTGGCTGTGGCTTGTTCTGTCTCTCTGATCTTTTAGCGTTCACCCCAATACCTGGCTCCAGTTTTTTATTAATAAGACCATTTAAGATTCATGCTACACTTGATGTTCATTGTATCTCCAGCAACCGTCAACTGAGCATGCCCATTGGGACAGCTGTCCCAAAGCCTCTCTGAAAGCCAGGTTAGACTCCAGAGAGAGTGTCAAGATCATTTTAGATGTCAAGGTGGAAACAGGGGAAAGGAAAGGGCTTTTTCACCTGAGAGGAGCTTACGACTCAGCCCTCTGCAAGCAGGAGAGGGACCCACAGGGAGCTGATCAGTGTAGCATGAATCTTAAAAGTCTTATTAATAAAATCAAACTGGAGGCCAGTTATTGGGGTGAATGCTGGTAGATCAGATGCAGAATGAGCCACAGCTATCTCACCTTGCCAATTCCTCTGCTGGTCCTGTTTTCTCAGGCTGGAAGCCTCTGAGTTCTCATCCCAATGACTCTCAGCTGAACTGCTGCTTCAAAGCCTGAAAGTTTAACCAGCCAAATGCTTAACCAGCCAAAAGCTTCTAGTTTCTGGTCCTCACGCCTTATATACCTTTCTGCTTTCTACCATCACTCCCTGGGATTAAAGGTTCGCTTTCTGAGATAAAAGGCGTGAGTCACCATGCTTGGCTGTATCCTTGAACACATGGATTTCTTCCTCTGGAATGCTAGGATTAAAGGCATGTGCTAGCACTGCCTATCCTCTATGTTTAATATTGTGGCTGCTCTGTCTCTGACCCCAGATAAGTTTATTAGCATGCACAATATTTGGGGGAATACAATACCACAGGTCAGGGTCCGGTCTCATGGCCACATTTGTTTGGCTATAAAGGATCTGCTTGAAGATGCAGTCAAGTTAGACAGGAGGCAGACAAGGGGCCACAAAATACCCCTCTAAAGTCATCTTTTCATTTGATGTCTCGCCCTTATGACCTAGCTCCACCAAAGAAGGACAGGAAGGCTCCTAGGTCCTGGCTTCGTTAGGGGCTGTTGTACACCTGGGCTGCCAGGCACTGGGCTGCTGAAATTTCTCTGCAAACATTGGCTCATGTGCTGTTGGCCGCTGAGAGGGACCCCTGGCAGTGAGTGCCACTGGGTCAATATTTGGTCAGAGCCAGGAAGAGCCCTTGAGCTTCCCCCGCATCTCTTGGAGGACGGTTGAGAGGGCTGCCTGGGCCTACTTACTGCTCTAAGGCTAACACTGTTTTGAAGAGCTTTTCTCTCTCTTCTTATTCATCTGTCTTGCACTTCCCACCTGCGTACCCAGCACAGGGCCGCACTCAGTTTCCAGGTCTTAAATAGCCTGGTTAAGCATGGGTGAACAAAGTATACAGTCCCCAAACCATTAATATTCAGCTCTGGAATGATGTGCTGGCAGCTGTTATGATATTGTTTATGGAGATTCATGGATCATTGCATTTTTAGAATTAAAGTTCTCTGCGCTCTCTCTCTCTCTCTCTCTCTCTCTCTCTCTCTCTCTCTCTCTGTGTGTGTGTGTGTGTGTGTGTGTGTGTGTGTGTGTGTGTGTGTAGGGGGTTGTATGTAGGTCCGTCCACCCTGTATTCAACAATACAGAGGCTAGAGGAAGCCATTGGGTGTAAGATGTCCTGTTCTGTCACTTTGCACATTATTCCTCTGAGAGGAGTCTTCCATTGAGCCTGGAGCTGAATTGATAGCCTTCTCCACCGCTCCCCACCCCAGCTCTGGGGCTGCAGGTGCATGCAGCCATGCTCAGTTTTTTCCATGAGTTCTGGGACCCAAGCTCAGGTCCTCACGCTTGTTCAGCAGGCACTGCTGCCCACTGAGCCGTCCTGCACCGAGGTCTCTACAATGGTAGAACTTTTTATTCTAAGACCTTTGCTTTGTAGGTTAAAAAAAAACTGTTAATTTTTCTGTTGATGAGAAATTTTGTGTGTGTTTATGTTTGTGTATATATGTGTATGTGAACGCACATGTGTGTAGGCCAGAGATTGACATTGAATGTCTTCCTCAATCCCTCTTCAGCCTGTTTATTTTGAGACAAGGTCTCTAACTGAACCTTGATCTTAACGATTCTGCTAGATTGGTTGGCCACTGAGACCAAGGAGATCAACAGATTTGAAGAAATTGTATCAAGAATGCATCTAGTAAGAGAAAGAAAATGAAAATAATAATTTAAGTTACATTACCCGTGGGGGGGGGGGGGGGTGCTCGGGGGCGGCGATCTCTTGTTCACTGGATCATCATTCTAGATCATTCCTGTGGAATGTAACTACTTAGATCTCATTATAACTAACCCCAGGGACCTATCCAAATTATCTTGTCAAACTGGAATCTTGTATTCAGATATTACTTAAAAACCCACGAGCCGAGCATTGGAACGGGAAGCCCGTTGGCAGCATGCTCTGGTCCTGATGAAGTGGTCGTGAGTCGGGCGGGGACCCGGTGGTTAGGATGAGCAGCATCCAGGACTGAGATGGCTCGATTCCAAAAACCAAACTCCAGCAAGCCTTACTGTATCCTCTCGGGGCCCCGTTTTCTTCTCTTAAAATGAAGTCATTACAAAGACCTGCCTCCTAGGATAATAGAAAGAATGAGATGATGGATTCCATATAAAGAAAGTCCTTGGAAGAGCGAGAGTAAGGGTCTTAGAGAGGAAGGCAGAAGCATCTCAAGTTCAGCCCTCCAAAACTTAACTCTGGGAGGAAATAGCCGGGGATCCCCACCCCAGCTGGGAGCATAGGCTTCTTCCTGTGCTCTTAAGATGGATTTCACTTTTGCCAGCCAATGTGGTCTGATCTTACGCTGGAGAGGCAGGTGGCGGGGTAGAGGATTCCCTGGAGGAATACTCTCATCTCCAAAGTTTAATTACAAACCCACTTCCTCCCAGCCAGGCTGTTAGGAAAACACTGTCGTTGTTATTGTTTTAAAGTAGTTATAGGTCCACAGCTTTTCCTCACCCTGGGAGAGAGGCATCTTGTTCGTGATGGAGTACGGAAGGACTTCAGGGCTCCAGAAGACTTCATTGGTTCCTGGCAGTTCCCTTCTACTGGGGCTGGCTCCAGTTTCCTGTGCCTCTGGGGCCCTGAGTGAACTCTAGCCTATCTCTTTCCACCAGCAGGTCCTGCCTGAGGGAGAGTGTGGGGGCAGATGGCTGTGGAGGGGTGGGAAGAGAGGCCCTGGGTGAAATGGTCCCTGGAGCTCAGCTCAGGATGGAAAGCTTGCCCCTGAGTTTTCACCTTTGAGTTACTTGTGGTCTGCTGGAGGTCTTGGAAAAAGCTGAGTGCCCCACCCCCACCCCCACCCCCACCCCGGCATGTGAAGTTTGAGGCTCCCTGTGCATGTAGGAACACCCTTATACAGGTGTTCCTACTATACAGGGATCCTTAATGGTCGTTTAATAAAAACCAGATATTGAGGTAAATGCTGAAAGATCAGAGAGACAAAGGAACAAGCCACAGCCACCTCTCACCTCACCAACTCCACAAATCCTCTGACTGAATGCCTCTGAGTCCTCAGCCGAAAGGCTCTCTGGTTCCTGTATCCTCACGCCTTATATGCCTTTCTCCGCCCAGCCATTTTACTTCCTATCTTAACCTTCCTAGTGCTAAGATTAATGGCATGTGTGCTTCCCAAATACTGGGGTTAAAGGTGTGTGCCACCACTGCCTGGCTGTGTTTCTCTCCTAGACTGGATCAATCTCATGTAGCCCAGTGTGGCCTTGAACTCACAGAGATCCAGATGGATCTCTGCTTCCCGAGTGCTGGGATTAAAGGTGTGTGCCACCTCTTCCTGACCTCTGTGTTTAACTCTGTGACTGGCTGTGTCCTCTGATCTTCAGGCGAGTTTTATTAGAGTACAACAAAGTATCACCACACACAGGTAGGGCTTCTCAGGTCCAGAGGGGCCCAGAACCTGACTTAGAACACATGGAAAGGGTGTGGCAGGAGAGGACAGTGTTGGAACTGGTTCTTACCAGTTTTTACACATCTGTGAGAAAGGGAAATAAGACCTAGAAGTTGGCTGAGGCTTGAGAACCGTGTTCAAAGTGCTGCTCTCAGGAGAACTTTCTAGCTAGGCTAAGTCTCTGGGTACAAAGAGCCTCTTGGAGCCTGTGAGGCAGCCCAGAGCTCTGTGGCTGTCCCTGTACCTAGGTGTCGCCATAGAAACCAATGAGCTTCTCTTTGGGGGGCTGTGCACACTGGATCCAGGCACCCACCTCTTAGGTGCAGGGAGTTCAGCCATATCCTGTTCCTACCAGATGTCAGGTCCAATCGGATCAGCCCCTCCAGTGTGCCCTGGGAAATCCGAAGCCATTTCTGCCCCTTGTTGCTCCCTTGGCTCTTCCTTGGGGTCAGGCTGGAATCATTAACTCACATTCAGGAAGTTCTTTCTTAGACAGGAAAACCATAACAGAAATTACAGTGTCTGTCGTCTCCAGTATCAGCATAGACTGCGCATTGGTTTTAAACTTCTAAGGGAAGTCTTGTGAGTGAGGACTAAGGAATAAGGAGGGGTGATGCCTGTACCCCAAGTCCTTCAGGGCTGCTGAGAATGTATCTCAGCTGGAGAAATTATCTACATGTGAATATCACAATAGGAAAGGCACATGCTTTTCATAAAACTGGCATTAACCATGTTCACTAAGGAATGGGTAGAATTGTTATTTCGCAGTTAGAGACCTTTAGAGATAAGGAAAGGGTAGCCGGCACTCAGGTTACCTTGTCCTACCATGCCCACAACAGGCTCACACATTCTCCCCTACCGAGTCCGTGACAGACGTTGTTAATAGGTCATGAGCCATATGCATCTCAGAATCTCCAAAAGAACAAAATCTGGTACCTTCAGGAAGTCACTCCCTACCACTTAGCAAAGGACCTTTGAGGTGAAATGATTGGCCACCGTCTGACCTCTCGCCTTGCCCTTATTTGATAACGAGGGAAGTAAACCCCGTGTGTAACTTTGGACTTGGGCCAGGGGCCTGGCAGGTGGTTCAGTGGTTAAAGAGCGTGCTCTCCAAGCACAGGGGCCAGCGTCCCGACACCCGGAAACCTACGTAAATGCCAATGAGTGTAGCTGCTCTCCTGTAATTCCAGCCTTGGAAAGCAGAGGAGGGAACCCCCAGAGCAAGCTGGCTAGCAAGACTAGCCATATCACCAAGCTCTGAGTTTGAGAGACCCTGCCTCACCGAATAACTTGGCAAAGCTCTTAGGATGAATCCCAGCATCGCCCTGGAGTGCCCCTCTGTGCACTCACCCACACATATTTGTGCCTACGCACGTGACGTATACACACATGAAAAATGGAAATTAAAAAAAAAAAAAGGAAAACAAACAAAACCTCCCCCAAATCATGGCACCAACAAGCCAATAAGACTTGTGGTGCCCCAGCTTCTAGTTCATTCCAGTTGGGATAGTTCTAATTTTGGTGAGGAGGGCAGGAATCTCTGATGTTTCACCATCGCTGATGAGCAGACTGCTTGCTAGTGGAGGGGAGGGAACCCACTCCTCTGCCTGTGCCAAGAGCAGAACTCTTGGTAGCTTCTAGAAAGGTCTTTCGAAGCAGTCTCTCTCGGGTTCCACTGCGGCCTGGCGCTCAGCCCGTATCACCCCCCTCTTACTGAGGAACAAACCCAGCTCCACCAAGGCCCTGGCTGTCTGAGTCAGCGCACACCACCTGTGCCTGCTTGGAGCTGTACACCTTGTTTTCCTGGTGTAAGGTGTCACGCTGGGGTGTGTTGGGTGTTATGTCAGGGAGGCCTTGGAATGCAGTTGCCGCCCTGTGCACCGCCCTGCTTGGCCTAGAAAATTCAGTTTGTCTTCACTAAGCCCCATCCACCCCTTTGGAGGAAAGTTGGTAAAGAGGTACACAAGCAGACAGTGTGTACCCCTCCAAGCTGGAGGATGAAGGGAAGGAAGCTCTTTGGTGGTGGCCAGGTGAGTGTGTGTGTGTGTGTGTGTGTGTGTGTGTGTGTGTGTGTGTGTATGAATTCTTAAGTTTCATCTGTGATCAGCTTACTCCTTCCTGCCAGAGGGAATTCCTATTTCTCCTGATACCTTCTGAGGAGTGCCAGTTAATAAATGCCTGGCACTCTGTGTGAGACTGAGGACTCCAGGGAAAGAGGCGAGCTGACAGCCCTGCTTTAGGTGGGAGCCATCAGCCAGTGGCAAGAGCCAAGAATGGTAAGAGTGTTGCCCTGGTGAGGATCCTCAGTGCAGACCACCCACATGGGCCTGTGTGCTGGGCATGGGGCAGCCCATCCGTACAGGCTGCTCCCTGGTGGAGGCCCAGAGGTCTTGACATTCTGTGTTTCCCAGCTCCAGATGAGCTAGGCCTATGGGACAGCTAAGATAAGGGACAGCAGCTTGAGTTGTGGCGCTTTCTAGGGGAAGAAGAGTTGGTTTGTCTTCCTGGGAGATGTGAACTACTTCAACTCCACTCCTCATCAGCCAGCCCTCAGGGGCCGAGCCTCAGCGGCCAGGTGGTTTTAGGTTCTGCAGCCCCTGGATCCGAGGGATGCTTGTTCAAGTGAGACTGTGATAGGAGTCACCGAAGACCTGAGCTGCTTCTGTTAGAGGCTGCGTTTAGCTGGGGCCAGGGAAAGGGATTTCAGCTCCCCAAAGACCCCCTACTGTTGGATGACATCTGGCCATCCAAGGGCTTGTGCAGTTCCTGATGTCACATCCCTGATGTCCAGAGTTGGAGGAACAGCAGCCCAGACAGTGTGAGACAGATTTCCTTGGGTTTGGTCCTCTCCCACACCCCTTGCTGTGGATTGACTCTGGGCCATTACCTAACCCCTAGAACTCCCCACAGTTGGATCTGCATCGGTTGTCTTTGCAAAACCTGACTCTGTGGCTATGAAATGTTTTAAGGGACAACACACGGGAGACCTTCCCACCCAGCCTGGAGCAGCCAGCGAGCATTGCTATTATGGGACTATGGATGTAGATTCTCTGGGCAATGAAGGGGCTCCAGCTTTCTGCAAGTGCCTGCCCAGCTGGACTCGGGGAACAGTTTCCAGCTCCAAAAAGGTCTCGGGCATCTCTGGAGCTTTGATGAGCAAGTGTTCCTGGGTAGGCCGGGGACAGCTTTCAGAGCAACCAGAGCTTGGCTCTGTCTGCTAATTAGGGAGCCTTCATCTGCTGCCTGGCAGAACAGAGTGGCCAGTCCAGCCTTGCTGGAATGCTGGAGGATGGGGGGGTGTCTAAGCACTGGTAAGGGGGGTCCAGAGGCTAAATGGATGACATTCAGATACACAAAATAAAAGTGAAAAAAGCAAAACGCAAACAGGAAGCATGCGGCTGGTGTCTGGGCTGGCGGGGAGATGCTTGCAGAGGTGGCTCTGTGTGTGACAAGCTGGCCATTCTTCGCACTGTGTCTCCCAAGGGCACCTCTGTGAAGGCCAGCCTGTCTCCCTCCCCAGTGAGACAGGCTCCTTTTGTCTTGGGTTTCCTAGAGCCTCACTTCTCAGCTTGGAGCCATCGGAAGAGGACTCCCCAGTGGAGGGGCGGAGAGAACCCCTGTGTGTGTGCAGGAGATGCTGGCTCTGCCCTTCCTCCATCAGGCTCTTCAGTGGAGGTTCAAACAAAGCGGAGGGTCTGGACCAGAGGGCCACGGTTCTAGGAAACCCGTGTAAGAGGGTTCACATCTATGGAGTCCATCTATCATCAGTTTTTAGTGCATGCTGGGAAAGGACCGATGCCTTGAGCGGCCCTTCTTTCTCTCCCAGGGGAGTGTAACTACTTCCCGCCATCTCTGGGCCATGCTCTGTCTAAGCCCCTGTGCAGATGGCGAACTAACAGTGGACTTTCCTACTTCTCTCTCTTCTGGCCTGATAGGGTCACCTGCCTCTCACCTACCTGTTCCGTTGACCAATACCTCCCTTCCTAGCAGGACCTTTTCCTGCTGCTGATTTAGAAAAATAAAAATAAAACCAACAGTGGGCATTTGCTCAGTAAGCAGAGGGCTCTTGTAGGGTCAAGCTGGACCTCGAATACCTGCGATTGTCAGCAGGTAAGGTGGCTTCAGGAACAGGTTTTCTGGGTTTTACTTCTCTTTATGAGGCAGAATTCTCTAGTCCTGGGGAGGAGGGAGCCCCTGAGGGTGTTTGTGGAGGACTAGCTGGGCGAATCATTGTGTCTGGGTCAGGCTGAGGAGTGGAGCCTGGGCTGTAGACTGACCTGGAGGCGGATGACCTGTTCAGGTGGATGCTCTTCTGTAGGTGACCCTTCTGAGTGTCCTAACTCCTAAGAGATATTTGTGCATCTGCCATCCCGTGTTCCAAACCCAGCTGTTCTCTGAACCTTTGCCCACATCTCCCCTCTCCACCCCTTCCCCTATCACCCCTTCCCCTCTTTCTCTGAGTCCCTGCACCATCTTCTACCCAGACTGCCTTTGCATCTTGAGTCTACAGCCTTCTTCGCAGGGCTCCCCAGCATTCTAGACACATCCCTGGACTACAGGCAGCTTCTCTTTCTTGTTATTTTTAACTTAGGTCTCTATGGTGAGACCCTGGTGCAGAACCGTTTTCAGTCCCGTAGAGTATGGCAGGCAGCAGTGGACCTCTGCCTAGAGCTAACACGTGTGAGTGACGCTTTGCTGTGTGGCTTTAGTTCTTTTGGGGGGTGTGGAGAGAAGGACCTGTTGAGTGAATATTAGATTCCCTTCCTCCTGCCTTGGGTGGAGTACAGTGCCGGGAGGTTCTACTGAGCAGACAGACCTGGAAGTGAGTCTGGGGGAAGGGCTGAGGATCCCAGACCTGAGAAGAGGCTGCACAGGGGTGCAGAGGGAGGGCTGCTTGGTGGGTGTTGAGAGGTGTTGGTGCCCCTCCACCCCTCCACCCCCCCTGTTGTGGCCACCAGGGTCTGGAGTCCACACAGGCTGATGGCAGGTGCCAGAGACCTCACTGTAGCCATCACAGCCTCCCCTGTACTTCCGCCTCCTCCCACACCTTACCCTAGGTGGACAGCCATGCCTACCTCTGGGTCAACCACGTGCAGGGCAGCTACCTGGAGGGATGACCTCTAGCGAGCCTGCAAGGTGGGCTGGAGGGCACCCTGATAGATATTCAAGGACATGCTCCCTGTGGCATTTCCTGGTTCCCTGACAGACACACTTTCCCCTCCAGGAAAGCCTCGGAGCAGAACCCAGCTGGGAAGGCAGGCGGGCATGGCTGTCTGCGTGGGCTGCTTTACAAGGCTTCCCTGGACAACTCCACCCAACTTGTATTTTCTCTCTGGGATTTCTCTTTTCCCATCTGGGTTCCACTTCCCCCTCCTTCCTCCAATGTGGAGAGATGGCTAGAAGCCCTTGCCTGAAGGAGATTCCTGGGGGCGATGGCAGAAGATTCCTGTGGGCCCCGGGATCAGCCTTAGAAACCTGGGAGGAAGTCATCAAAGCCAGAGTCAGCACAGCTTTGAAGCCAGCAGGCCGGCTCTTAGGAGTCCCTGAGGTATGACAAGAGATTCAAGTCCAGCTGGGACCACACAAACCTGGCTGGGCATCATGGGTCCGACACAGAGAGCTGGCTCTTCCTCTCAGAGCGCCTCAGAACAGCGGTGCGGCTCTGACTGCCCTGCCCGCACCTGGGCCGCTGAGGGACCTCCTCAGGCACCCTCTCCCTCTAGTGCCTCACTCCAGGCTTTCTGCCAGTCATGGCTGTCCTTTTCAGACAGAAGTCATGCCATACCATGGCCCTGTGCAGAAGCATCCTGGAAGACCTGTCTTTTCAGAATGAACTCTAAACTCCTGCTCCTGACCCCATTGACCAGTTCTTGTGCCCTTTCAGACTGATCCTGCTTCCCTTACTGTTTTACACACACACACACACACACACACACACACACACACACACACACACACACACACACACACCCCTACCTCAGAGCCTTGCCCCTGCCCCTGCTTTCTCTCTCCTCCGGAACTCCCTTCCTCGCATCTGTCAGAGTGGATCCCTGAGCTCTCCCGTCACGTAACCTGTTGGCAAGACCTTCTTTGACCTTGTCTTCCAATCACTTGTCTCAGCTGTCACCTTATCGACCATTTGTTTACTGTCACCTCCCCACAAACACTGAACTTCAGGAGAAGAAACGGCTTGTTAGCCGCTGTTTTCCCAGTCACTGGGACAGTGTTTGCTTCCCAGGCCAGCGTTGACAATCAGTCATTGTGAATGAGTTCTAGAGAGAACCGGGTGTGGGAAATGGTGAGGGGGGCTGCACCCTCCTCCACTTCAAAGGCAGGTGTGTTTAGCGTCCACTCCTTTGGGCAGTTCTTGTCTTTGCCTACAGACGGGTCCGCTGCTGAGCTTCATTTGTTAAGATCTGATGGAATCCTTGGGGACAGGGAGCATCATCAGGGGCTTGAGTTCTCAGCTGTGCCCCTGTTCAAATACGCGGTTGGGTGTGGCCAGCGTGCAGGGGGCTGTTGCGTTTCCACCAAGCCCTTAGCTGGTGTCTGTACTGCTGGTCCCCGGATCGCACCTTTGAAGTGCAGCAGTGACGGTCTAGGTCACTGAAGGGCCAATCGGAAGCCTCTCTTCTCCGCTCTCTTTTTGTTTCTTCTTCCTGTTCAAGTGTGGTCTTGGGCAGAGCTGTTGGGTCCTAGCCTGTGTGACCAGGAAGGAATTGGACCTGGTGAGTTTGGACTCTTTGAGAGGAACGTGTTTGGGCACCTCTAGAAGCTGCCTAGCGTGATGTGGACTGCCCTGGAGAAATGGCAAGCTTGAAATGTCACACAGACAGGAGTGTTGGTGCCCGACTGGGGCGGAGGTGCCCCCCCCCTGCACTGCAGCCTTGTGTCTCCATGTGCTTCCTACAGACCTGTAGAACGAGGCTCGCCAGCTGTGGTCTGTTCCCTCCTGGAGGCAGGGCTGCCAGGAGCTAGGGGAAGGATGCTCGCCTCTGCAGAAGTCCCTGTACGGGACGCTGCTGCCTGAGTTGTGTGGATCCAGATCATTCATAGGAGGACTCTATGATTCGCAGCCTTCCCTCTTTCAATCTGGTTCAGGAGACCTTGACTAACCTCCTTGTATTAGGATACTCCAACTGCCGTCTAACAAACTCTCAGTGGCTTAACATAAGAAACACTCGTTTTCTGTTCATGTCCCACACCAAAATAAGTCCGTGGCAGGTGGCAGGTTCATCTCCAGACAGCCACTGGGAGCTTGGACTCGCCCATCTGCAGACCCATCTCCCACAGTTTTGTATCTAGCTGGAAGTTACTGAGGACACTGGAGGGTTGCTGGGAGAGTTTTTAGGTTGTGCCTGTGGGGGTGAGGGCGGATCTCGCTCCTGCTCACGGTCCACCAATCAGATTCCAGTCACATGACTGTACTACCAGCAAGGGAGGATAGGAAGTGTGGGGTAGAGGTGTCCCATTGTGTTTTGGCCACTGTGGTGGACAGTGGGACTTTCAATGCCCAGATTCACTTCTAGACATTTACAGGCACTGACAGGTCACGTGAACAGGTCATGTGAACAGATCATCTGACAAAAGTGAAGTTCTAGAAGCATGACCAACCTGCAGAGGCCGCCTGCAGAGGACACAGTGCTGTACTGGTGAGGACCACAGACAGCTGTGCAGTGTGTGGGGGACACATGTGAGGCAGCAGGGACACAAGACTCCACACGCCAGTGGCGGAGGTATGCTGGTCCCGTGTGGATGGCAGAGGCTCGGTAGAGGGTATGAAGCCCAAGGCAGCAGCATTCAGAGCTGGTGTTTACTTGGCACCGTGATTACTGCAACATTAGTGACATTCATGTGGTTGTGAAATTTGTAGTGGGACAAAGGGGAGCATTGGGGAGGTGACCTCCCCAAGTTACTGGTTCAGACAGTAACCCTGGCCAGAACTGAAATGGCCTGGTGTCCTTTGCTGGACTCCCTTGTCTGTGCAGACAATAATAGTAGCTTTGTGAAGTGCCTGAACCCTATCCCTCAACCCCAGTGCATCGCTGCCTAGAAAGGCTTGGCTGGGTTTGACCCACACTCGGCAGTCACTTCGAGGGCAAGGCTGGTAAAAGCTGGCACCGCCCATTGCACCCTTGCCTTTTCCTCAGCCTCTTCTTCTGTTCTTCCTTTTGCACAAGACATTTGTGAGGAAAGAGCTTTAAGGCCTGGAGAAACCTCAACCCATTTAGAACAGAGCAAACAGCTGGGTAGTGGTGTACAGCTTTAATCCCAGCACTGGGGGGCGGGGGAGGGGCAGGCGGATCTCTGTGAGTTCGAGGCCAGCCTGGTCTGCATAGTGAGTTCCAGGACAGCTAGGGCTACATAGTGAGACCTTGTCTCAAAACACACACACACACACACACACACACACACACACACACACACACACACACACACACACACGGGTGGGGAGTGAAAATAGAACCTAGTAAGCGATAGGGAAAGAAGCCACTTGAGTAGAGAAAGAAGGAAGGCCTTAGCTGTCATTCAGACACGACTGCTTGGCCTCTCTTTCCAGCAGGAGGCCATGTCAGAGACTAGACCAGAATCTCATTGCCCTGGACAGCAATTTGGCCCTAAAGGTCTGCCTAGGCCTCATCTCAAACTTTGGGCAGAATTTGATCCCAGGGTAATCAGGGTAGTTTGGGAACCACAATCTTAGCCATATGGAAGGTAAGAATCAAAAACTGAGGCTGGGGGGGGAAAGACTCCATTCTGTTCTCCACACCTCACATCTTCAGGGCCCCTCCACCCCCGCCCCAGATGTTCTGGAAGGTTTGTGTGGGAGAGGGAAGTGTTGGCAACTTTGGGGTTAGTTTGGAAGTTTAAGGAGGGTCTCCGGCAAGGTTAAGGAGGAAGCGGGGTGATCGTGGCCAGGCTTGACCCTGCGTGGTTGTCGACGCCCCTCCCTGACCGGGCAGCAGCCTCACTGGCCATCTTCTCCCCTCCCCCCAGATGTTTCTCTTACCCAGCCAGATGTGTCTTTCTAGAATTCTACTTTCAGTGTGTTCCTCCTCTGCTCAGCATCCTCCAGGGACTCCCTGTGGCCTCGAGCAGGAAGTCCAATTTCCTGCTCTCAGATTCAGGCCTGTCCTCTCTGGATCAGGCTGCTCCAGTCCCGGCCACCTTCCGGCCACCTTCTGAGGAGTGGAGGAGAAGCGCCAAGGAGGGTCACTGCAGTCTGGGGAGTCGGATCGGGGAGCACTCTTCCCCAGGGGCAAACCACATCTCATGGTGTGCGTGGCCTGCTCACTTCTCCCAGAGCCGGGCTGGAAGCTGGTTGAGCCCACACCTCTGCTCTGGCACAGTTGCCACAGGCTTTCCCGGTGGTCTACTGCCCGGTAATTACACCTACCCTTCCCTCTTGGCCAAGGAGAGCTGGAGTTGCCTGGAGACTAACATGGGATGAAGCTGAGAGTTTTAGGACGCAAAAGGCCGTCAGGTCACCGAGGATGGACCCCAAAGGCTTTCCAGCCATTGACAGTAAGGGATGGCTGGGCCCAGCAGACTCCAGAGGCGGGCTGGCACCAAGCAGTCACCTAAAACAGCCCAGGTATCAAAGGCTGACAGTAACCCAAACCTACCCGACCTGTACCACCTCATTTAACCCACACACCACTTTGTGGTGGTGTTTTTACTCGAAGATGATGTACTGACCAGCTTTGTGTCAACTTGACACAAGCCAGAGTCATCAGAGAAGAGGGAGCCTCGGATGAGAAAATGCCCCCATAAAAATCAGGCTGTAGGCAAGCCTGTAGAGCATTTTTTAAATTAGTGATTGATGGGGGAGGGCCCCGCCCATTGTGAGTGTGGCCACCCTGAGCTGGTGGTCTTGGGTTCTATAAGAAAGCAGGCTGAACAAACCGTGGGGAGCAAGCCCGTGAGCAGCACCCCTTCATGGCCTCTGCCTCAGCTCTGTAGTTCCCTCATCGCTGATAGTGGACTGGATCGACGTAGTGAAAAACTTTCTTCAGTTGTCTTTGGTGTTGGTGTTCCATCACGGCAGTAGCCACCCTAAGACAGAGAGAAGACAGGATGTAGGTGAAGTGACCTTGCGGCTGCCATGCAGGGAAGGGACAGGCTGGAGCTGGGACTTCAGAACTCAAGGGTCCCGGGGCTGACTGAAGTAGCTCTGCCGCTAAAGCGCTGTGGGGAGGCCGCTGCTTCTGACGTGTTCTAAGCGGGCTGCGTGGTTCCCCGCCTGCCACCTGACGTCCATCCCCAGGGAAAGGGTAGCAATAATGTGCCTGCATTTCAGCGGCCCTTTCCCGAGTGTTTTTGCTGTACCCATGGACACAGACTGACAGCTACTTCATCACTGCGGTCACTGATGCCCAGAGAGGGTTCCTAGTTCACCAAGTCCTCGCAGACTGGAACTGGAGCCCTCCACGTGACTCCGGTCCAGTGCTCTTTCTCTTGCAGGGGTGTGGAATGAGCCCATGGGTGCAGACATGGGGAAGACTGGCATAGCCAGCCTGCTTGGGTGCCTTCCAGGCACCAGAGGGAAGGCTCACAGTCTGGAAATAGTTGCGATAGCACCGTCGGCGTGTCGCTGATGTCCTCCCTCTCTGTGAGCCCCTCAGCAGGGGGTAGGCGATTGGCCCAGCCTCCACCATGTTAAATGTGACACACGTCCTGGCCAGACCCTCCCCACACACACCCACTGCACTGCTGGGAAAATCTGAGGCCTTCACTCTGAGGCTGAGCCACGCACACCAGCTGGGCAGCTCCCGGCCCTGGATACTCACAGCTAGGTAGGGCCTGGCCAAGACAACTCCCACCATGGGCTCCCCGGTCTCTCCACTGGCCTTGACCTCAGAGGTGGAGCATGCTGGTGAGACTGTGCTACTGTTCCCGCCAAACAGGCAAGGAAACAGATCTGTGTGCAGCTGCCCAGCTCAGCCCTGTTTATTCTTCATGTTCACTAAATTGCTGTGCCAGACCGCTGCGACTCCAGCAAGGCTTTTGGGAGGAGGAGGGCAGAAAGTTCCCTTTAGTGGTTATGTGTTGTCTTAAGGTGTGTGTGTGCACATTGTGTGTGTGTGTGTGTGTGTGTGTGTGTACATACATGTGTGCACAGTTAAGAATAATGTGTTTCCCAGTCCATACATTGACACCTAAACCCCAGGAGCTCAGGAAGTCGCCATATCTGGAACCAGAGTCCACAGGTAGATCTGATTCTTTGAGATGAAGTCTGTTCTGGAATAGGCCAGGCCTCCTGTGCAGCATGACTGGTAACCTACTAAAAGGGGACATTGGGTCACAGGGAGAGGCAGTGAAGACAGAGGTGATGCTTCATCAGCCATGGAGTGTCCTGTGTAGCCATAATCACTAGAAACTAGGGAGAGGTAGCAGCAAAGTCTTCCTCAGCCCCGAGAAGGAGCCAAGTTCGCTGACACTTTGGTTTTGGGATTCCAGGCTCAGAACTGTGGGACAATACGCCCATGTCATTTACACCACCTAATTTATGATTCTGTGCCATGATGGCCCTGGCAAAATAATCCGGTCAGAAAACACATGCCTGGGGGTGTAACTCAGTTAGTGGAGCGATTGCTTAGCATGCACTGTCCTGGGTTTAATCCCCAACACAACATAAACTGGCCATGGTAGCCCTCGCCTGCATTGAGGGGTGGAGGCAGGGAGATCAGAAGTTCACGGTCCTTCATCCTCAGTGGCGCGCGCACGCGCACACACACACACACACACACACACACACACACACACACACACACACACACACACGGGGTGGGGGTGGGGGGCTATATGCTGGAAGTGAGGGTGGCCTCTAGAGGCTGACAAAGGCGTGAGGAAGCTTCTCCCCTGGAGCCTCAAGAGGACACATCTCTTCTCCACCTGACGGGATGGAGATGGCTGTTGAGTGACCTTGCTTCTTCAGCAGGCTCTGTGGTGTCTCCTTCCGCTCTCCACCCCTGGAGCCCCATCCACGAGTAGCAGTATCCTCCAGCTGACTTCTGGCAATGACTCCATCTCATTTCTTCGGGTTTCTGGGGCTGTGTCTGCACGCCCGGCCCACTGTGGAGATGTCCATTGGGCATCTACCCTTGCCAGCACTGGTGCCAACTGTGCCCGCCCTCCCAAGTCTCTGGAATAAGTGATCAAGAACCTCCACCCCGGATCTCACCACTTTCCCTGATGTGGCGGTTTGTGGGATTCGGAACAAGGCTGTTCGGTCCACTCTCACTGCTTCCTGTAGCAGCGCTGACCCTCACACTCGCCAGCCTCTGTCCCCCAGCTGAGCTGCCGACTTCTGTGTGCTCCAGCTGTTTTTTAATTCAGAGCCTAGCTCCGTGGTCCTCTCCCGCAAGTCTGTTTAACCGCCCAATCACTGATCTTGACCCTTCCCTAACTTTTATTATGTGTAAGCAACATGACCCCCATCTAAAGCTACTCTATTCCTGTGTGGGTGTCCCAGCTCACTCAGAACCTGGGCCGTGATTCATACTCTGCATCCTGCTAATGTACTGTGTAGACCGCCATGGTAAAGGGAAGGGATCTGGAGCAGTGACAGCTGCATGCTTTCCAGAACTTGCTCAAGGAAGACTTCTTTAAAAGCTAGAGTGGGCCCCTCTCAGCCCTGGGGAATGTTCTAGTACCATACATTTTGGCTTTAGCATGTTATGAACCCATGACCCAACAACCAAGTCATCCTTGCCAGGGAGGAAGAGTCCTCTCCGCTGTCTTCCTCTTTCCCTGGCTTCTTTAATGTTTATGTGAGTGTTAGGTTAGCTGCGTGAGGTGCTGTAGTGATTTTGATGGGGGAACTTGGCATCCATCCTACCCTCCACCTTCAACCTCATCATCTGGGAACCTAATGCCAGCTTCCTTCTAGGCTGCTGCCCCTTTCTGTCCTACAGAGAACCCACTTGTTTCCAGTCTTTATGAGTTGCAGCATCTTGCCCATTGCGTGGACTTGCAGAAGGTTACCTGGTTAGCTGGTGTGGTTCTGGAGCCCAGGTTCCACACTTGTTTGCTCTGCCATATGTGTAGGTCATAAAGAATGGGGGGAAGTGTTTATGAATACATCTCAGGGAGAGGCCAGTGTTAACAAAAGTTCCCTCCACTCCAAGCCCCACTCGACTTGGTATTTCTGTCCTGTGTCCTTGCTCTGCTGGGTTCTCATTCTATTCAGTATTGAGATCTTATTTCCTCCTGCCCGCCCCCTCCCCCTCCTTCCCTGCCTCCTCCTTCTTACCCATCTGTCCCTCACTCACGCCTTCTTCCTCTCCTCATCTTTATTAAAATGTGGTAAGATATAGTAAGTGCAAGATTGACCACTCGAACCTTGGTGAACTGCGTAGTTCAGGGCTAGTGAGTGTTCCCTGTTGAACACGCACCACATTTTCTTCTCCAGGTCTTTTTTTTTTTTTCTCAAGGACTTCATGTCTTATACTATGCAGGGATTATACTGTTTTTAATGAGAAACAACAACAAAGTTCCGAAGGTGCGCATCTCTTGAGAAAGCTCTTGAGTTGGTGTGTAACTTCATATTGGTTGTGAATGCCAACAGTTTTGTTTCTTCCCAGTACTAGAGATTGACCCCAGGGCCTCACACTCTCTTTTTATACTTTGTTTTGAGACTAGATCTTACTAAGTTGCCCAGCCTGGCCTTGAACTCACTCTGTAGCACAGGCAGGCCTTGAACTTTCTACCTTTCTGCCTCAGCCTCCCGAGTAGCTGGTATTACAGGCCTGTACCATGAGACCCAGGTTCCTTTCTAGACTTAATGCCTCTCAACACTGTGTGTGTGTGTGTGTGTTCCTTCTTAATTAGTACAGATAACAACTGTAAATGAAAAATGTGTAAAATCTTCATATTGCTGAACAAATTAAATATTGGAAGTCTCAGTTGTTGAGAAAGCTCTTCTTATGAGGGACATGGTAGCGCACATCTTTAGTCCCAGCACTCGGGAAGAAGAGGCAGACAGATCTGAGTTCCAGGCTAGTGTAGGCCCCAGTTAGTGATGCCTTGTCTTAAAAAAAAAGTTATTTTTCCCTAGATTGGTGTGTAAATTCTATGCATTCCCCTCTCCCCAATCTCAAGAGCTTTTATTTTATAGCAGTGGTTCTCATCCTGTGGGTTGTGACCCCCTTTGGGAGTCGAATGACCCTTTCACAGGGGTCGTCTAAGACCATAGGAAAATACAGATATTTACATTACAATTCATAACAGTGGTAAAGTGAAAGTTATGAAGTAGCAATGAAATAATTCTATGGTTGGGGTCACCACAACATGAGGAACTGTATTAAAGGGTTGTAACATTAGGAAGGTTGAGAACCACTGTTTCATAGAGATTAATCAACCTGAAAATTTTTTTTAATTGCAAAGTATCTAAAACCACAAATTTTGAAAAAGAAAAGTTCTAAGACTTAAGAAAATCGTATAGAAATCAAGAGAGGATGGTATTGGGGTCATGGAGCGGCGCGAGGTCCTGAAATAGACTGGAGTTCATTGATTTTGACAAGAAAGCTTATTTAGAAGGCAGAGGAGCCTTCTCGGCAGACGGCTCCGATGAAGAGCTAACTACCCCTGAAATCTATGCTGACATTTGATGTCAGGTTTGATTTGAGCAGAGAATTCTGCCCCACTCCCCTAAATAAGAGGATGTTGCTGATGATGACTTTAGAGGGACCACCCAGCTCCTCATCTGTGACTTGTCGACATGTCACATAGGCTCAACAGGGATGCTTCACTGTTCAGGGGCAGAATCCTTCTTCTTCAGGACTTAGCTAAACAAGAGTAAATCACCAGGCTGCGGCTATTCCTCAGCCCTTATCTCCCATGCCCAAAGCCCTGAGTTTGATCCCGGGTACCACGTAAAACTGGTGTGGTGGTGCCTACTTGTAATCCCAGCAGGTGGAGACGGGGTCAGAAGTTCAAGGTCATCCTCAGCTACACAGTGGGTTCTGGGCCAGCCTGGCCTCCATAAAACCCTGTCTTAAAGAGGGGGGCCGGATGTAAATCACAAAAGGCGTGTCAATTAGTCAACTAGGATCAACAAATTGGAAGGATGGTGGGATTCAAAGGAAGGAAGTGGTGACCTTTGGCTGGGACCATCCTAAAGGGCTCTTAGAGTAGATCTCACTGGGAAGGCCGTCCTGGAGCAGAGGAGAGCTTGAGGGGTATACCGGAAGAAAAGCTGCACTTCACATGATTTTACTTAACTTGGTTTGGGGGTTCTTGAGCTAGTGCCTTTGGTATGTAGCCTAGGCTGGCCTTGAACTCAAGGTTTCCTACCTCGGCTTCTAGAGTGCTGGGATTACAAGTGTGAGCTGCTACCCTAGCTTGCAGTTACTGTCCCTGCTCTGTGATGCACCCTGAGGTGACCCCAGTATCTAACAACTGCCAAGACCACGGGACAAAGAACTCTCGAGGTCTCCTCACTTGCTTGTGGTCCTACAGGCTGGGCGCCTCTCTTTTTTAAGGGAACTTTGTAGGGCTTCATAGAGAAACTGTGTCTCAAACACACATGCACGCTCTGTCTTTCTCTCTGTCTTCACCACCACCCCCTCCCGCCTTACCCTGGCAATGTTCTTTTTGTTTCCTAGGTAGAAATGGTCTGACTCTAAAGGACTAAGGTTGAAACCCTGGAGCCCAGTGGTAGAGTCCCTGGGGACTCCTCCCTCAGCGGTCTAGCAGTTGGGCCTCTTGGGTTACAGATGTGCCCCGGTTGGGTGGGGCCCACCTCCTTTCTCCCCAGAGTTTATTGCTGCAGAGCCCTGCCCTAGGAGAGCTGTGGAATCAGCGCTCTCTGGCTGAGCCAGCTCCTGGAACCAGGCTGTCCTGTATCTCTCTCACGACCCACCCCTTAAATAAACAGTCCTGCGCTGAAGGGGTTGGGATGTGCTTGCAAAGGCTGCTGTAGCCAGGCGCCTCTCACTCCAAGAACGAGACCTGCTTTTCTTCCGTCCTGACTCAGGGCCTTCGAGAGTGACAGGAGAGTCTGCTTGCCTGCAAAGGTGGTACCGCAGAGCTCCTTGATGGGTGAAACACTTCTCACTGTCCATGATCCTGGGCTTCCGCCTCATGAAAGCCTGGCCGTGTCTGTCCAGGAGATAGCGTCTGAGCTTATGCTTCTTATGAGCTTAAGTGCCCAGCCTTACTTGTCGGGCACTGTAGGGCTTGCCCACCTCTGAAGGGGTTACCTTGGCATTGGATATCCAGCGCAGACACACTGCCCACCACCCAGCCATCTCAGGTTCTTAACTGTTTAGGTGGTCTTCAAGACCAAGTGCTGCTGGCTTCACATACTACTGGCCCAGCTCCATTGGGCCACCTTTATTCGTTTTTTGCTCTGGAGCCAGGGCTTTTGATTTCTTTGAAAGGCAACCTGCGGGCAGAGAAAGTATCAACTGGCGGCTAGTTAGCCTGGCTTTGTGGCCCATGACCGTGGGCTGGACCACAGGACTCATGACTGGGAGGTCCCACTCCAAGGCTCTGCTAACTTGGCTGTGGTGGATTAGGTGACGGGGCCTGGGCACTGCACCAGAGGGTTGCCAGTGTGGAATGAGCCAGCTAGGAGCTCACAGCACTAGAGAAGACCTGTTGATCCAGGACTCGGCAGATGGTCTCATCTTGGCTGGGGTGGAGAGAAGGGCGCTGGACTAAGCAGAGTAAAACCAAGAGGAAGAACTAGGAAGAGGAGTTGATGGGCCCCTGCAACATACCCTCACCCCCAGAGCAGTCTAGAGGAAACTGTCCCCATGACTGCCAGGCTGTCAGCTGACCCTGCATCCCCGGGAGGCACATAAAACTGTAGGTGAATTACTAAACGGTCTTACTAGTAAAAAACTCAGAGCCAGAAATTGGGGCGAGAGAGATCAGAAACATAGGAAAAGCCATAGCTAACCTCACCTCACCAACTCCGCAGCTTCCAAAGGGACCTAATCCTGTATACCCACGCCTATATGCCTTTCTGTTCTGTTCTGTTCTCTCAGCCCAGCTACATCACCTCCTCTTCCTGCCCAGCTCTGTCATTTCCTGTCTGCCTGTACAGACCTCCAGATCTCTATGGTTGGTGCTGGGATTAAAGGTGTGTGTTACCATGCCTGGCTCCGTTTCCCAGTGTGGCCTTGAATTCACAGAGATCCAGATAGAGCCCTGTCTGCCAAGTGATAGGATTAAAGGTGTGTGCTACCATTGCCTGACTTCTATATAGTGGTTGGCTTTTTCCTATGATCTCCAGGCAATTTATTAGGAGACACAGTATATTGGGGGACACAATACATCACCACATAAACCCACTGTGGAAATTCAGACTGTGCTCCCCCTGGGAAGACAGCAGGGATGTGATGTCATTGTCAAGGAGTCATCTTCACCCAAAATGTGGAGTACTTACCCAGAGCCACCTCCCCAGCCCCAGATCACACTTTTGATAACTACTGTGTCCTGGACCAGTGCTGTCAGGATGAAACACTCCTCTTTTCCTTCTCCCTCCTTTCCTCCCCTTCCCTCCTCCCCTTCCCTTCTCTCCCATCTCCTCTCCATTCCTCTCTTTTCTCTTTTATACTCCTTGTCCAGCATGTTTTACGTGTACTGCCTACCTCGACCTGGACTGGTTGCATTGCAGGTGATCAGTTTCCTGCACGGACAGAGGTTACCCTGTGGGTGCTGCAGCCGCACACCTTTGCTATAGACAGTCCGCCCACCAGCAGCTTCTCCAGCGACTGCGAGCTGGAGACGTGGAGGGACCGGGGCAGTCCAGAACCAGAACTGCATTCTCAGTGCTCACAGCTGCCTGGTGTGCTGGCTGAAGCCCCACCCGGGGAGCTCTCGGTGCCGGTGTTGCCGATTGGCTTACCCCTAATGTGTGGCAGAGGCCTGTCATCTGGAAGGCATGCAGTGTTTGGGAGGAAAGGAATGAATGCATGGATGTCCCATGTCCGTGTCGTGCCCCCCACCCCATCCACGCCTCCTAGGCCCACAGTCCCTGTGCACAGTCAGTGCGAGTCGGAGTCTGAAAAGAAAATGTTCAAGTCAGAGATCACGTGAGTGACAGAGCTGGAGGGCAACCTAAGTTTGTTACCTGAGGATAAACTAGAAATGACGAAAATCGGGGCACAGAGGAGGAGGGCAGCCAGTAAAGAGAGCCAGGCGTGTGGGTGCACACTTGTAATCTCAGCACCCGGGGGGAGGCTGAGGCGTGAGGCTCAAGGCCAGCATGCTGTCTGATGGCCAGTCTTGCTCAAGTTCTTCAGAGGTACAGCCACTTAGGTGAGGCCCCACCGCTTGTGGCCCAGGCACACCCTGGTTCCAGAGAGAATCAATTCAGAAAGGCGTATCACTCCATATCCAGGTGTCTGGCTGGGCCCTCCTCTGTCCTCAGATAGCTCAATGCTGTCCCCACAGACACCTTAGGGAGCCGTTACCTGGAGGCCCCAGACCTGGCCTATGCATGGTATTATCTATCCTCAATATTTTGGAAAAGATTCATTTATAAATATGCATAGTATAAAAGTGAAAGACTGTGGTGTTGTTAAGAAGCATCGAGACACGTGGTGTTAAGATGTTTGCTGATTGTCGTAATGCTGTATGTAGCAGTGACAAGTCAAAGAGCATGAAGAGTCAGCCACAGGGTGACGGGTAAGTGAGAGGTGGGCCACGCAGACACTGAAAGTCTGAGTCATCATTAAAAATGGCACTGTGGCCAGGCATGGTGGCACATGCTTGTAATCATAGCACTTAGCAGGCTGGATAGCCTGGGCTGCATAGTGAGACCATGCCTTTAAAAAAAAAGGTGTTGATATTACATAGCTCAGTAGTAAAGCATCTGCTTAGCATGTACAAGGCCTTAACACTACAAAAACATGCTAATATGGAAAAATGGAAAAAATGTTCAACATGTAACATAAGAGGATGGATGAGGTCATTTTAGCTATACCTGTGGAAGAGTGCTTAGAAAGGATTTGTTCCCCCACAGTATTTATGTTGGTTTTTAGGGGAACTGAATATAAGTGATTCGTTTGTCTTTTTAAAAGTTTTTTATTTCTGGCTTTTCATTTGTGACATATAACAAGATACAGTCTTGTTATATAGCAAGACTGGCCATTACATGGCCCGGACTGGCCTTGAACTCTCGATCCTCCTGTCTCAGCCTCCTGGGTGCAGAGATTACAAGTGTGCACTGCCTCACCTAGCTTCCTTCACCTTCTCTGACCCCCACCCCACACACACACCATTGCTTTTGTAATCCCTGGTTTCTCCTCACTGAGCAGTGATTCCTGCTGTAGTATAGAAATGAAATGAACAGAACAGAACACGGGTGAGGGAAGAAGGGCTCTAGCCGGCCGTGTTTATTTCAGAATTTATTACACAACTCCCAGTACAAGTGTATAGTGTTGGAGCCCGACAGTCGTATTTCACTGTAGCAGCAAGGAATTATTAAATGTTTGAGAGTTGAAGTTAGCACATTTAAAACTCATGAGACAGCTTTTGCCAAGTATCTGTTTGGGGAAGTGAAAGTTGATGATGGTACACTCTTGTTTTGAATGGAATCCACCTAACCCTCCCCTGTGTGGGTTCTAAATGCTATATGGAGATTGAGTAATGATTATGTGAGAGACAGTCTTAAAACCATGTGTTAGAGTCGGATAGATGAATGGACACACACACACACACACACACACACACACGCACGCACGCACGCACGCACGCACGCACGCATAGACACACAGGCATGTGCTCCCACACATGCACATGGTCTAGCCCAAGACCTCTCTTCATCACCTTCAGAGACCTTGGCCCCAGCCATTTCTACCCTGTGGCTCATTTACTACACTGTAGCTGAGCCATCTTCTCAAAGCATGATCAGGTCACATCCTCCTCTTCATCAAACCCTCTGGTGCCTCAGGACACCTGAGTCACTCACTCTCTGGTATGGCCCATCCTGCCCCTCTCATTTCATTACCGGTCCCTCTGCCCTGACTCACACCATGCCAGCCATGCTTCTCTTCCCAGTGGTTTGCACTTCCAGTTCTGGAACAGGTCTTACCCATAGTGCCCTGCTTCCTCACCTTCTGGGGGTCTTTGCCTCTGAATTGGTGACATCTTCCTGAGCACCCTAAACAAAAGATCCCACATCTTAGATACCTCAGCTGACTTCATTCTTTTTTTATAACACTCAACCTTCCCTGACATGTGACCAATTTTATTGTCTTCCTTCATCAAAATTAATTTATTATTAGTTAATAAGTATTAACATCCCAAGGCCAAGGACTTTTTTCTTTAATGTCCAGTGCCCTTGATCCAAGACCAGTGAGTATCAGCAGCCTTGGGAGGAGTGAATGGACGTTGGGGACCATGTGACGGCTCCTCATCCTGTCATGGAGGTGCCTGAGGAAGGCTCCTTGCCTTGCCCAAGGTCACGGCTGGGACACCCAGCAGACATCCTGGCTGTAGCCACTGTGCATCAGCTGCACACAGGGACCCTGGCCTTGTCCATCCTGCTTCCCGTGTGTTTTTCCAGTTCACACAGAATTTCAGCCCAGAATAGCAAAAGAAGAAACAGCTGTTCCTGCAGGCTCCTGGAAACGACTCCAGAGGGCTCCTCCCTGGAAAAGCAGTAGTGAGCTCAGGGTGGGAAGAAAGAGGCAGAGGAGGCGGTCCCCCAGCCAAGGGGGCAATCCGATAGATTTGGTTTGATGATTAAAATCACATCTGCGCCTGTTTTTACAGTGCAGTTTGGAAGGTGGGTGGTCTGTCTGAAGTATCAGGTGGGGCCTCCCTCCGTTCCTGGCCCAGGAAGGTTTGGGATGCAGGTGGCTGAAGGATCCACTCAACAGACAGATGAAGTAGGAGGAACTTGGCCCAAAGGAGCATCTGGGAACCCCAGTCTGGCCTACAGGCCTGTTGGTCCCTGGCCCAGCCTCACTCTCAAGTGTCTCTGGACCCCTCCCCCTTCCTGAGATGGTTCAGACACCCCCTTTGATGCCTGGAGAGCTCTGGCCTTCTCCCTCTCAAGCCCCATGTGGTTTGTTAATGGGCTGTGAAATGAGAGATTTCAAGCACCACTCATCTGTGTGAGCACAGTGGGGCAGTGGTGGGATGCTGATGCTGTTCCATGTTCCTAAGCCTATCTGTCTGTCTGTCTGTCTCCCCAGATGCAGCTTCTGGATAAATTTCCTATTGAAGGTGGCCAGAAGGATCCCAAGCAAAGGATCATCCCCTTCCTCCCAGGTAAGCTCCAGTGGCCCTGTGGAGGGCTGGGGGTGACTAGGAGAAGCCCCACCCCCCAAACCAGGAAGAGGCCAGGGATGCATTAACCACTCCTCCATAGGGTTTGCAAGCCTTGGCTTTGGAAAGCCACTGCCCTCCAGCTGGCTTCAGAATCACCCTTGCCAGCCCTTGGTTTGTAGCTCCTGAGGAGTTTCTGAGGCTCTCAGACTTGGCATCTTCTTCACGAAAGACCCTGATAGGGTAGGATGTGTGTATCCCTGTAATCCCGGGATTCCAAAGACAGGCAGAGGCAGGGCATTAAGGGTCTCAGGCCAACCTGGGCTTCATTACCACTTTGAGGCCAGTCTGAGCTGCACAGAAAGGCGCAAGGGTTAGTATAAGTTCAGGGTCATTTGGATCAGCAAGGTGACTTTGATAAAGACAGGAAGCCTGACAACTGGAGTTTGATTCCCAGAGGGTCCCACATGGTGGAAAGAGAGAACCAACTTCTACAAGTTGTCCTCTGACCGCCACATGTGACCCCACCCCAGTGCACACAAAGTAAAAATGTAACAGTAGTTGAAAGTCATCCTCAGCTACATAATGAGTTTGAGTCCAGTCTAGGCTGCACGAGACTCCATCTTACATGGATAAAAGCACTGGCTGTTCTTCCAGAGGACTCAGGTTCAATTCCCAGCACCTGAGTGGCTGCTCACAACCAATTGTAACAACCAGTCCCAGGGGATTCAAAGCCCTCTTCCATCCTCCTCAGACATGAGTCAGGCATGTGATACGCAGATGTCCATGCAAACAGAACACTCATACATATAAAAAAAATTTTTTTTTTTCAAAGCAGTGTTTCCCTGTGTCCTAGAACTCACTCTGTAGACCAGAGTGAGATCCGCCGCCTGCCTCTGCCTCTCAGGTGCTGGGATTAAAGGCATGCTGAAGCATTATTCTAATTAATCTTATCAATAAAAAATCAGGAGTCAGATATCAGGGTAAAAACCTGAAAGATCAGAGAAACAGGAGCAGACACAGTTTCCTTCATCTCTGGTTCCTCTGACCAAAAGGTCCAAAACCCTCTCTCAGCCCCACCTTACCACTTCCTGTCTCCTCTCTCTACAGTCCTCCAAACCTCTATGGTCAGGTAGTGGCTAGATCCACTGTCTGACTCCAGGCAAGATTTATTTGTCAGAACACAATATACCATACAACATTTCCCTCTTTTTGTCTAACTAAAAAGCGAAGGTTTTAACTAACATGGTAAAACTATATACAATAATATAATAACTATATATAAATATATGCAGGCAAGAATTACATTAACAATGTCCAGTCCATTTGCACTTGACAAATTCAGAGAATACTTTATTATCCTATCTTGGTGAGTCTAAAGTGTTGTACCTAATTCACTTTCTATCCTAACTTGCATTACCAACCCAAAACTATCTTTTATGTCTCAACATTATACACTTTATACTTCTTTTATGAGTTTCTTTTCTGAATTTGGTAACAAAGAAAACTATAACTATCTAGTCTTCAACTCCATTAGAGACCTGAGAAGGACATAATATTACCTGAGTAAATAGAAGTGCAGAGCAAACAACTTCTAAAACTAAGAGATGACAGAAACAGCTGGTTACCTGGACAGCCACCCAAGGTTACTCTGTAACGTTTGGGCATCCATCTTTGGCCTACAGGCCTAGAATATCTGACGGAGTTTTTGTGAAGCAGGATTTTTGAAGGACTGTCCCACCTTGTCTTGGCAAAGTTCGGCAGTCCTTTCTTTTGTGTCCTGCTTGTCCAATTTCGACAGTAATTGTCAGCAGTTGAGCAAAGACAGTTTCTTGCCCAGTGGCTAATTGCAATATATAACAACACAAAGCAATATATGGAGTTTCTCTGATTCCCATCATCTTCTCTGAAGTAGATTGGTGCTGCCAGGAACAGACATGTCTCATCATTAAAAAAAAAAAAAAAAAAATCTTAGGTTATTAAAACATCTCAAATGCCATATTCTGTAGATCTCTGAAGTATTTGAAGACGACCTATCTAAACGATATCTATTTGACCTTAAAAACATACCCAACATGACTACAAGTTTAATTGCAATAGATGACTACTGATCTGCATTTCTTTATTTTCCTAAATATTTTGTAATAATAACTTTCAAGGACTAGAAATTTACATTACATTGTTAAATGAGCTGTGTAGGTACAATACCTTGAAGAAGAATAGAAACATATATACAGTATGTTCTATCAAAAATAACCTTAAATTTGTATCAAGATACAAAAAATCTTAAACAAGAGTATAAACAAAAGTAAACTCAAATTTGTATCAATATACAAAAATCCATACCAATATAAACTATTTAAGACTAGTAGTTGCTTTTTGATTTAAAAGTAGATTCAATAACCTACTCTTTTATCCCATCATTTCTATATCCCCCCCCTTTTCTTTTCAGAACAAGATCCCTGAATCTAATCTCCTTTGTTCAGCCTTTTTCTTGACCATTACCAATAATAACTTGTAACCAACCCCCCTAAATGATGACAAATATTCATAACCCATTGAATGACCAAAAACCACCCATCCTACCTCTTGGGAATGCGGATATCATGTTCTTAAAATTACTTCCTGCTGTCTGAGGGCAATGGCATCTTTAGGGGCCCTGAAAAATTTTTGGGACGATTGTCAAGTCCTTGGAGAGCTAGCTGTATCATTTGTTGTCCAGACTCTGTGTAATGGGAAAGTGCAGGGCTTAGCTCAAGTCCTGGTTGTTAGAGTAGTCTGTGAAGCTACTCACATCTCAGCCAGCTACCTCGAAATTGTCCTGAGCAGTTTGTAGTCCAAAGCCAATCTTTGGGTGATGTTTGTCAGCTTATTGGCATTACCATAGTCCCGGTGTAATCCTTGTTGTGGGGCCCCATTCTTTTGGAGATGTCAAAGGTCACTATTAGGAATGGTCATGGTTCACTGCAGAAAACTTAAACATTTTAAATGTCATATGCAGCAGATCTCGAAGAGGTTAAAGGACCATAATTTGTTATATACATCTATAGTACAAAAACTTAATTTCTAGTTACCTGATAGAGACTCAAACCTGAAATCATGTTCAGGAAGCTAGATGAAGCCTTTATCTAGAATTAGTTAGTATTCTATATGATCATTAATATCATGATAAAAGGTTTAAATATATATTAATCTTACAAATTTTGAGATAATATTTATGCCTTAAAAATTTTTAAAGAATCAAAATAAAACCAAAGAATTATGAGATTAGTAGCAATAGATAGTGCCTTAATTTTGGTTTCTCTTCTGTCTATATCAGGTGGCTCTTCTGACATGAGACAGAGATTTTGGTTTTTCTTTTAACAAGCATGCTTGGGTTTAGAAAAGGGAGAGAGCCACACTTTAATTTTCAATTGGACTGGGACTACACAAAGACCATTTGCATTATATGTCTGTGGAAAACAGCAGAAACAAACATTTGGGAAGATATATATGTTGGAGGGGATACAGCCAGCATTAACAAGGCAGATCTCTATGAATTCCAGGCCAGCCTACTATGTAGTGAGATCCAGGCCAGCCAGGGCGACATAGTGAGACCCTGTCTCCCAAAATAAATACATAATAAAAACAACTTTTAGAAGGAGGTGGGGGTTAGAGATATGGTCTTGCAGGAGACCCAAGTTCAGTTCCCAGAACCTACATAGGGCAGGTCGGTAACTCCAGTTCCAGGGGACCCCAAACCTCCGACCTCTGCAGTCACCTGCACATAGGTAACCCCATCTCATGCACATAACTAAAAATAAAATCTTTAAAGAAATTGATTGATTTTCTGTGAGGGGGTAGGTGCATGCCATGGTGAATGAGGAGTCCAAGGAAAACATGAGTTGGTCTCTTTCCAGCATGTAGGTCCCAGGCAGTGAACACAGGCTTGGCAACAAGGGCCTCTGTCTCCCTGAGCCACCTCACCAGCCTCTGAAGCTCTGAATGAGGTTAACTGACCCTGCCAGCCGGGAAAAGTCAAACATGGGACACCTTCCAGTCTCTGTGCAGAATAGGGAATGTTGTAGAGAGAAATGGGCGTGAGTAACTCTCCCAAGCTTAGCCATGCTCCCTCTTAGCCCTCCCTTCAGTGGCTTCCTGCACTGGACCCTCATCTTTCCTTACTCACTCTCCAGGGCTTCTGGCTGGGTAGCCTTTGGAGCATGCGCCAGGGCTCCCAGCCCCAGCCCTGTCTTCCTGCAGCTCACTGGAAGCCTCTGTAGACCCTTTATTCCGTTTCTCCTCAGAAAGCCTAAGGTTTCTTGTACCATCATACCTTTGGGTCCCAAGGGCCCCCGGGGCAGAGGCCATTGAAGAAGGGCCTGTTTTAGTAGCTGAATCCCTGGTTTAGCTTGAGACATGAATTCAGCTGCAAGTGACTTGGGAATGCCATGTCTTTTGTGAATTTCCCACTGCAGAGAGCCACCTTAAGAGGAGATCTTGTGTCACTAGACACCAACTTGTTTCTGCTTCCTTACCTTTGGAGATAGTGTCTGAGACCACCTGCTGATTCTCCCAGGTCACCCTAACAGCAGAGACTTAGCAAAACCCCCTGAGAGAGCACACACTACAAATACCTCAGCCAGCCAGCCACTGGGACAGCCCTGGCAGCATTTCATCTCTCCTGGAATTTCATGAGAAGGAAAACTCCTGGGAGGAGGAAGGGGGCATATTTTATCTCCAGAGGGGCTCAGTTTTAGGTCCAGAGGTGCTGGGGTACGGCGAGCATTTCTGCTGCCTGGGAGGTGTTTGGGGTCTATTCATCAGTCCAGCTGCTTTCTTCTGGCCCACCTGGCCACAGGCTCATGGCTGGGGCCTCGAAGTATCTGGCTGGTATGAGTAATAGAGAAAGCAGAGGAACTCAGAAAACCGAGGGACCCCAACTGGAGTCTTGGTTGCATGCTCACTCATCTGCCAGGCAAGTCCTGCGCAGGAGCAATGCATCTTCAGATCTAGCACAGGCTAGGGTTGTGTTCAGGCAGGACTGGTCCACCTAGAGTCCAGGCCAGCCTGTGGGTTTGAAAGGTGCTAAGCACCCAGTGTGGCCAAAGATAGAATCTTCATCCCAAAGAATCTGGCCCTGGATGGTACCCGATGCCTCTTAGGGGATAGGCGGGGCATTGTATAGTGGCACTCAGGGCCAGGGATAGGGTTTAAGGGGGGTCTGTGAGCAGGGATAGTGAGATCCTAGAGGCAGGGTTTGGCCAGTTACTGATACTTGGATATCAATCAAATCCTGTGTAAAGGTTGGAGGTGGGCTACCCTTAAGAAGGTCCCCCAAGTGTTTTCACCTGGGTTAAAACCTGTTTCTGGGTTCTGGGAATGAAGAGTCACTGTACAGAACTGACAGCTTCCACAAGGCCTGAGAAGCCCACGGAAGGAGCTAGAAGGTGTGGAGCCCACAAAGGAGAGGCAGCTCTCCGGTAGGTGTTCCAGGGAAGAAAATAGCATGGTTCAGGCCAAGAAAGGGCAGTGTTATTTGAGAGCTTGGGCACCCTGGGAAAGGTAGACGATGAGAATAGACTCCCCAGACTGTACCACCAAACCCCTATTGGTGAAATTATTAAGGCCACTCCACGTAGTTAAAAGGAAGATTTATTTAGTGGGTGACTTACAAATGAAGGGATAGGTAGATTGCGGGGGTCTGGGGAAGGTGTATCGCAGTCCAGCAGTGTTCTCTGGAGCTCTGCACAGTCAACCTCCACCGTCTAGGGTCCAGGAACAGAGAGAGCGCTCGCCCATCCAGGTCTCGGGTCTCCAGACGCCTCCCTTGGCCCCGCCTCGTGGGCGTGACATTTGCCAGAGTCTCAATGGGGTTTGGAACTTCCAGATCCAAGCTGGAATGGCTACCCACTACAAACCCCGTACTGTGTGAGAGTGAGGGAGACATGCCCATCTCTTTGGCTGACCTCTGTGGCTCTTTGAGACAAGACCCTTGTCCCCTTGGTCATTACTCATATTTCTGCTGTAGGGCTGGACACGTGGCATGTGCTGTGTTAAGACTTGTTGATTGGTTTCCTTATTGACACTCATTTTACTGAGCTACTAGTATATGCCTAGACTTGTACCGGCCACGCCTCATGCCTTTCCCCAGGCTCACTGATGGGCATCAATCCCAGGTCTAGAGAAAAGTGAACTCAGAGGCTACCAGATGGCTCAGTGGCACTTGCCACCAAAATGAGTTTAATCCCTGGAATTCACATGATGGAAGGAATTAGGGCTGAGACCAAGCACAAATACCCTTGGTCCCTCTCTCAGCTGTCACTGTTATCTCAAGCATCGGGAGTATCCTGTTTGGGGTCAGGTACCCTGGAAGGCTCACCCATTGCATTAAGTGGCTGAGGTCATTGGCACCGAGTGATTATTTTTTTTGTGTGTGATTAAACTATTTAGTGTATTTTCATCTGACACAGTTACATAGATTCGACAGCTCCATATTCATTTAATTACCGACCTATCGAGTTTCTTTTAAAAATACCTTTTCCCCCTGCCTTCTTTTTGAGATAGGGTCTTGTCTTAGGGTTTCCATAGCTGTGAAAAACACCAAAAGCCTCTAGGAAGGAAAGGGTTTGCTTCATCTACAACTCAGGTCACACTCCATCACTGAGGAAGTCAGGACAGGAGCTCCAGCAGGACAGGGACCTGGAAGCAGGAACTGAAACAGAGGCCATGGAGAAGCGCTGCATATTGCTCAGCCTGCACCCAGGACCACCTGTCCAGGCACGGCACCACCTGCAATTGACTGTGCCCTCCCACATTAGTAACTAAGAAAATGTCCCACAGACTTGTCTAAAGGCCAGACTTTTGTTTTATTTTGCTTTTTTCATTTGTTTGTTTTGAGACAGAGTTTCTCTCTGTAGACCAGGCTGTCCTGGAATTCATCTGTGGAGATCCACCTGCCTCTGCCTCCCAAGTGCTGGGATTAAAGGTGTGTGCCACCACTGACTAGCAAAGATGTGTAGCCCAGGCCGGCCTTGCCTTTGAACTCACGATCCTCCTGTCTCTGCCTCCTTCAGCAAATCCTACTTGGCGTGCAAGGCCAGTCTTAGGGAGGCATTTTCTCAGCTGTGATTTCCTCTATCAGATAACTAGTTTGTGTCAAGTTAATGAAACAAAACCAACCAGGAGAGGTCTACTGGAGTCTGTGCTGGTCTTGAACTTGTGATGTAGCTGAGGATAACCTTGAACTCTTGATCTTCCTGCCTCTGCCTCCCAAGTGCTGGGATTACAGGAATGCACCACTATATCTGGTTTTATCTTTTAATTCTGAAATAATTACAGATTTGGGAGATGTTGCGAAAGTACCAGCCACCCTACCTTGCTCTCCTGCAGTTCTAATACCTGACTGCAGAGCTGGGGCTTTATCCCATTGTAAGGAGGGTCACACCAGCTGCTTTCCACCATCAAATTACTTCCCCCAATGGAACATCTTTTTTCCTCTTTTGATTTTATTATTTCAAAATTATGTGGTGATGTGTGTCTGAGTATAGGTGTGTTCACGTGAATGCAGTACCTTCAGAGGCCAGAAGATGGCATCAGCATTCCCCTGGAACTGGAGTTAGAGGCAGTTGTGAGTGGCCCAGCATGGGTGCTGGGAACTGAATTTAGGTGATCTTCAAGAGTAGTATGTGCTCTGAACCAATGAGCCACCTCTTCAGTCCTGGAACACCTTAATAACTAGCTATATAGTTAAGTTATCAAAACCAGGAAATTAGTGTTAGCACCTTCAATTAACTAGAACATTGACCAGAGTGGTCAATTTCTATATTAAGCATATGGAGAATGCTACTGAGTAAGCATGCCCCTGGCCAGTAAGGACAGTAGCCTGCGAAAAGCTTCTCTATGGTCCAGAGTACTTGGCATTCCCACTTCCAACCAAAAAGCTGTGAGTAGAATTTGATTTGCATGAAGGAATTCTCCTAAAGCCTCCTGAACAAACTTCTTAGAACAAATGCCACTATCTGTCAGTTGCCCTCGGTGGGTTTTTTTGTTTGTTTGTTTATTGTTTGTTTTCAGAGACAGGGTCCCTCTATGTAGTCTTGACTGTCCTGGAACTCAGTGTGCAGACCAAGCTGGCTCCGAACTCACAGAGAGATCCTCCTGCTTCTGCTTCCCCAGTGATGGGATTAAAGTTACATGCCATATTTTTATAAAAAAGAAGCATGTGCTAAATTCTGTTACAAAGTGAAATGCCTCTAAAAGAAGTTTCTTTAGGAACTTGCCTGTTACCCAGCACTGAGGAGGCTGAGGCAAGAGGCTAGTTCAAAGTTAGCATGAGCTACATAGTGAGTTCTAGGCCAGCCTGAGTTATGTACTGAGATATTACTACTACTACTACTACTACTACTACTACTACTACTACTACTACTACTAATAATAATAATAATAATAGTAAGAGGATAATAATAGAATCTGTAGCTTCTGAGTTGCTGGAAAGGAGACAGACCTGGAGCTGGGAGACTAGGCTGGGTAGACCTTGCCCTCAGGCTCTAGGGATAGGAGCAGCATTGTTAAGAACTGTGAATAGATCAAGGTGTGGTGTCACAAGCCTGTCCCAGAACTTGCAAGATGGAGTCAAGAGGATCAAGAGTTCGAGGCCAACCTGGGCTATAAAGTGAGATCGAGACCAGCCTGGGATACATGTGGCATTCTCTCAAAAAAAAAAAAACAAAAAAACAAAAAAAAACCAAACACACAAACAAAGACCACAGGCCTGGTATCTGACGCCACCCTATTTGTGAGCCAGTTAAATTAGCTTAGTGATTTCATGGCTAACCATACAAAATATAACACTGTTGAATCTGAGAGATTAGACTTTATTACAGCCCAGTAACCAGCGCGAGCAGAGGCACATTTACATCTATTCTCATTGCCTCCAAGTTCCCTGGAGGTGACATGATAGCCAGGGAACATCACTTGCACATGCAGTGGGTACAGTATAGGAAGGGAGCCTAGATGTTAGGGAGTCCACATCTTTTATTACAGGTGGGAAGCAAACCTGCTTTTTCAGGGGCTGGAGAGATGACTCAGCAGTTAAGAGCACCAACTGCTCTTCCAGAGGACCCGGGTTCAATTCCCAGCACCCACATGGCGGCTCACAGCTGTCTGGAACTCCATTTCCAGGGGATTTGACACACACAGGCACACTCACAGGCAAAACACCAATGCACATAAAATAAATAAATGAAGTATTATTCAAACAAACAAACAAACAAACAAACAAAAAACCCACCTGCTTTTTCACCACAGAGAGATGCACCCAGGCTGTTACCTTTGGAAAGATAACCCAAAACAAAAAAGCCCACTGCCTATTTAGGAGGGCTCCACCTGTGGCAATAGCAGAGAGCCAGGGACAGTAGCCTTTCAAGTGTCTCTGGGATCTGCATGGAGGAGGGGCGGGCAGAAATGGAGTGCTTTGGGTACTCAACCAATCGTGCTTGAATCAGCAGCCCTTGGTGCAGCCTACTGTTTATGTGGAGCCCTCTGCCTTGTTTTAAAAGACTATTGTGGAAAATCCATCTCCTGTTGCCCGTCCTGGGATTGGAGTCCATTTCCTGTGTATCCTGAGTTTGCTGGCCCAAGGAGCCTCCTTGAGAGGAAATGGTCATTGCAGAGCAGAGCCGAGTGTATATAGCTGCTGATATAAAAAGCAAACAACTGTGACGAGGGGCCCGGGGACCTCAGAAGCCAGGCAGCGGAGCAGAAAGAGCTGTGCTGACCCTGCCCAGGCTGTGCGAGGTCACCTTCCACTTAAGAGCTCTCTGTGCCCCTAAGCTGGCCTCACTTTACCTCTGGGCTTCCACAAAGCCTGTGGGCCTAATAACTGCCGGCCCCACCCATCACCCCTTGTACCCCCAGGTGGATGAGGTATGGAGCTGTGAGATGACTTGGGCCACAGAGTGACCCCATAACCATAATCAAGGCAGGGTCTGGCAGCCTGAAGATGGCTTGCTGACCTCTTCAGGCACAGGACTGTACTTTTAGACCGCAGGCTGCTTCTCTTGTACTGGCCGGACCATTTACTTACTGGTTCCTTGATGAAGAGGCAGTTTGGAGCCACAGTGTGGGAGGGCGCCAAGTGAACCAGAGACACAAGGCTTTCCTCTCCCTGACCGCGGAGCCCTGTTCAGCAGATCCGGTGTTTGTTCAGCACCAGAGGAAGCAGGGGGAAGGGATGCTTTTCGGCTCTCCTGGGGAGAGCTGGCCCTCTTGCTCAGCTGTAGGTGTCTCTCTCCATCTCCACCAGGCACCAGCCTAAGCAGTCTTTCTCCAAAGGATCTGGAAACTGGGACAAGGGAAGACTGAGCTGTGGCAGGGACTGCAACCTCTGAGGGTGAGGGCCTGGGAAGTTTCTAGACCCTGATGGTGAACTGAAATAAAAAGACAAACCTCCATGATGGGGCTAGACAGTATCTTTTGGGAATACCCAACAACAAAATTACAGGCCTGAGTCGCTCACATCCATCCTTCTGGGAAGTGCTGGGTCTCCTCTTATAATCATAACTCCCACTCTATAATCTGGGGCCAGCGGCTCCCAAGGCCTGCTGTGAGCACACTGCTCTGAACTCTGCATGGAAGAGCTGTGTTCATTCATTCCTCTTCTGCCACAGGTATTTATCAAGCACCTACTGTGTGCCGGGACCAGCTGTAGGCACCAGTGATATAGCTGAGAACAAGAGGCCATGCCACTGTTGACAGGAAGCTTATCTTTCAGTGGTGGGGGAGGGGAGGGGAACGACGACGAAGATGACGACACACAAACAAATGAACAATTTCCAGTAGTGACCGGAACCAGAAAGGGAAAGAACTATACGTGAGGTGACTCAGGATGTCTGAGATTTGTTGGCCAAGAAGGGCCTCTGCAGAGGTGACATCTGACCCCAGCCAGGCATGGGAAGATCAGGGTCCAGGGACAGTAGGCTAAGAGGGCAGTGGGAACAGTGACCTGAGGGGGCTGAGGATTCTGTGTGAAGAGCAGCGTGAACCAGTGGAGAAGGGGTCAGGCTAGCTGACCTCAGAGAGTTGGACAGACAGAGATGGGACCAGGAGGGCTTCCCTTGAAGAGAGGGCACGGGCTGCACAGGAGTGTGTGAGCTGTGAGACCCTCCCTGTCAATGTCACTGACCCCAGAGGCCTCCAGCCCCCATCCCCCGGGTCTCTGCAGGTGGCGGCTTCACAGGGCCCCTTTCTGCCCCTGAAAGTGAGCATGGGTCAGAGCCCAAGCCCTTTCCTACTGTATCTCCACCTTTTAGAGCCAGGAAAACCTAGCCGCTTGGACAGAATTTTCTGTTTCTTTTGTCCCTGGCTTAGAGATCCCTTCAGAAAGGAGTCAGCTTTCTGAGCACCCACCTGGGGTGTCTCTGATGACTTTTCCCCAGCAACCTTTCATTGAAACAGACCCACACTTCTGCCGCCTCAGGCAGCCCGGTCATTTGACATTGAGGAAATGTGCTCTGGCCTGGAAACAGCCCTGGGGTCCAGTCCAGTCCAGTCCCTACTCACGTCTGAAGCACAATATTGAAGTTAAACCAGAGGCATAAGTGGACCTTTGCTTGTGACACTGTCATCGAAAGTGATGGCTGTGACTTCAGGCCTCTGTAACACGCATGACCTTCCCCACCCCGTGCCCTTCACCTTGGAAATAATTTCCTTCTGGAAGCCCAGTGTCCTTTTACAAGGTCAAATCTTTTCGCTCTGTGCTTAGCGATAACGGTCACACTCTGGTGTCCCTGGCAGTGGTGGCGTCAGCAAACTCACACTCGAGTGGCAGATGGGTCAGTTGCTCAGCCCAGGTTTGGTAAGGAAACTGAGGCAGGAGAAGGATGATAGGCTTCATGGGGCCCACGGGAGTGGAGATGGGCTAGTTTGAGTCTGCGATATCAGGTCACACAGGGTGCAAGGTAGGGAAGAGGGCTGGTGACCTCCACCAGGCTGGGCAGAGCAAGTTCTCCGAGGTGTCACGAAGGGCCGAGGGTTTGTCCTTACACGGTGAGAGAACGGATTCTGTCTTGAAAGGATCCTTCAGGCTGGCGTGTGCCACACAAGAGTGGAAAGACTGAAGGCTCAGTTGAAATGAGGGAAGAAGACAGTTCTTGGGTATACATGGGGGGGGGGCATGGACTGCAAGTGGGGGTCAGGGAGGGGTCAAGAATGATGCTGCTGCCAGGCGGTGGTGGCACACGCCTTAATCCCAGCACTCGGGGAGGCAGAGCCAGGTGGATCTCTTTGAGTTCGAGGCCAGCCTAGTCTACAGAGCGAGATTCAGGAAAGGTGCAAAGCTACACAGAGAAACCCTGTCTCAAAGAAAAAAAAAAAGAATGATGATGCCATAGATCTGTCTGTCAGGTCAGGCCTGACCAGTATCTTACATCAGTCCCATTCTCAGACCTACCCTGTGTAGGTCTCTCCCTCAGGTGGCCACTGCTTTTGGAACATTCGAAAGGCTTTGTGGAGATGCAGCTCCGTTGGTAGAGCGCTTTCCTGGCATGCCCAGAACCCTGGGTTTGGTCCGCTGCCCTGCATACACTGGGCGTGGTGGTACATGCCTGTAGCCCCAGCACGTAGGAGGTAGAGGCAAGAAGATTGAAGTGTAAGCTCATCCCCAGCTACGTAGCCAGTTTGAAGCCAGCCTGGGTCACCTTGACTGGACCCAGTCCCAAAGACAGAGCCCCTGCCTTTACTCTTCTCTGCCAGGGTCTGAGCTGGCTCTTCCTGCCATATAAGCTGATACATCATTCAGCCTGTGGTGCCTGGCACCCAGCTGTATACTCGTCAGACCCTGGGAACTCTCCCCAGGAAGTTCATAGCATTCCATATCCATAGACCCCAGCACTGACATCCACCACAAACCCTTAGGCTGCCAGGCTGAACGGTCTAAAGATGGAGTGGGTTCACCTGAATGTGCCTCCAGAAAATGGGACGGGCTTGGGAGGCGGCTGGGCCAGGCTGTTATGCCTGGCTTGTCTCTAGCACCAGAGGCCGGGTAGCCCATAAGGAAGAATGTCATAGCTGTTTCCAACTGGACCAAAGCATAAGGAACCAGGTTTCACCTTAGTGAGAAAACTTGGAAGGGTCTCAGAGAACTAGGCAGGCTTTGGGCTCAGATCTTCTCTTACACCTGGGCTCCCACTCAATGCTGCTGGTCTAACTTAAAAACACCACTTTGTTGGGGGAGGATGAGCAGAAATAAGCAAGCACTGTGTGGTCTTTCAGCACTGGGAGCCTTAGAGTCAGCACACTTGGGGTTCAAATCTCAGCTCAGCCTCCTAGCCTTGTGACCCTGGTCCAGTCCCCCTCGGCATTCCTGCACCTTTAATGTGGCTCAGCATGGGTGGAAAGCCATCAGTGAGGCACAGTGAACACCCACAATGCCACGGTGAGTGTGGTTCTCACAGTGTGGTGAGCCTGCTCACTGGCTGTTGATGCAGCCTTCGGGAATCCTCTCCAGGAGTGAGGGTTCTTAGGCGTTTGAGGATTTGCTGCTCAGAATGCAGGCAGCAACTTGGGCATCATCCGGGAGCTCGTTAGAATTGCAGTCTCCGCCCAGACCTGCTGCATCAGGAATGTATCTTAGCAAGAGCTTGGTAAGGGATGAGAAACACTGGTTTAAGGCCCTCCAAGCCCCTTAATGGACTACCTGCTTTACTTTTAACACGCGCTTGGTGTCTAGCTGTGTTCAGTCCGTTCATGCATTATAAACTATTGACCCAGCAAAGACAAATCCATCACTGAGTCAAAGTAGAGGTATGTAGGGCAGGAGTCAGGGCATTGTGTGGCAACTTGATGAGGACTATGTCTTGACCTGGTGTCCTCACACATCCCAGAGATGCCCGTCTGCTTATGGGATCTGCATCCAGTGGGGTGGGATCATGAGTAACAGCATGGCCACCTGCTCCTCATCATTGGCCTGAGCAGGAGGATGCTGAGGTTCTGCCACACTCTTCATCAGCCGTGAGTCAGGATTCTCTCCCTCTCATCCAAGGCAGGGGGGAATGTGGAGCCTAGAATACTGCTAAAGTTTTTGCTTTAGAAGTTTCTCCTACTAGCCAGATGTTGTAGTGCACACCTGTAATCCCAGCGCATGAGAGGTTGAGGCAGGAAGATTATAGGTCAAGCTGAGCTTCATTTTCTGTCTTCTTAAGACTTGATCTCCCTCATCCCCCTGAAAAGGTGTCGCTGGAGAGGGGAGAGACCAGTCCCCAAGTCCCCAGGCCCTCTGTAGGGGGACATGTGGAAGGAGTCAGGTCTTCCCCACCATGTGGATCCCAAGGATAGGACTTGGATTATGTGACCCAGAGTCAAGTGCATTTCCCTACTGAGCCATCTTGCCATCAGCGGCATGGCATGAGAGTGAGTCAGACCTAAGCATTCACTCACGTACTGCTAAAAGAGAGAGGAGGCTGTTGTGGGGGTCTTAGGCAGTGACATTAAGACAGAAAAATAAGCTGAAATTTTTAAGGCATCTCTTTTGCTCTAATATGGACATCGTAGCGCAGACTTGTAACCACAAGACTCTGTCTCAAACAAACAAATAGGTAATAATATTAATTGCAAACCAGAGCATCAAAATAAGGAAAGCCCTGGAAGACACCTGAGACAAGGGAGTGGCTGGCAGTGTGGTGGCCCGGCCACACTCTGGCCTTGCACTTCTGTCTGAAAGCTCAGTTTGCTGCAGGGTTGATAGCTGGAGGAGAATGGCTTCAGTAGACCTAGTGGGTCGGGGGACGGTCTTGCTTACTGGACGGGTGCATTCCTGCAAGGTAGCTGCTGTTTAGAGGCAAGGTTTGGTTTTGTTTTGTTTTGATTGAGTTGACTATATGGATAAAGTTGTAGGGCCTTCTAAGAAGCTGTGGATGGGGCCTGCAGATTTAAAAAAAAAGTAAACAATTATAAATAAGAGAAAATGAATGTCAAAGCATCATAGTTACTATTCAGTAAGTGCATATTTTCCCCAGATGATGTGCAAAGGGGTTCAGGCAATCATATCCAATTAAATGACATAAATGTACAAATAAGGACCCACAGACTAGGAAGGGCATATGGCTTCCCATGACCACTCCACTAGTGAGAGGTAGAGCTGGCTTCAAACTTAGACCCCTCCCTTTCTGTATCCTGTTAGCTTTAGCTGCTCCACCCCCCCACTCCCCCAAAAAAAACTTAGAGCAGGAAGGATAATAACCCATCGTCCCCAGGTGCAGAGGTGAAGGCCAGAGTCCTAGCTGCATGTGTTCTGTTAAGTGCTCGCTACGGAGTGAGACTAGTGAGATTATCAGTTGAGACTTTGGTATAAAATGATGGCACATTGCTTACACTAGGGATTTTTCATTTCTGTAAATCTTGTTTCAAGTTTTATATCATGTTTTTTCAAATATAGCAATTAGAAGCTGATCAGTGCTTGTTGTTGGTTGTTTTTTCTCTTTGGGGGACCCACCACCCAGATCCCAAATAAATCACACACTGAGTGTGTGTGATTATTCTTAATTATAAATGCCTGGCCTTAGCTTGGCTTGTTTCTTAACTAACAGTTTTCCTTAACTTTAAATTATCCTGTCTACCTTTTGCCTCTGGGCTTTTTTTTTTTTCTTACCTCTGTAATCTTACTTTCACTTTTATTCCCTGGGTGGCTGGGTGGCTGGGTGGCTGGGTGGCTGGCCAGCTGGCCAGCTGGCCCCTTGTGTCCTCCTCTCCTTCCAGATTTCTCCTTCTATTTGTTCTCTCTGCCTGCCAGCCCCACCTATCCTTTCTTCTGCCTCACTATTGGCCATTCAGCTCTTTATTAGACCATCAGGTATTTTAGACAGGCACAGTAACACAGCTTCACAGAATTAAACAAATGCAACATAAAAGGATACAACACATCTTTGCATCATTAAACAAGTGTTCCACAGCATAAACAAATGTGACACATCTTAAACTAATATTCTACAACAGGTGTTTTCTTTTCAATAGTCACATGCCTGCAGTAAAGGTTTTGTCTAGATTGCATTTTTGTTGAGGGTCATTCAACCTACTTTTATTCGCCACCTGGTGGCAGATTCTCAAATTGCAGGTATAGTGCCCCACAGGAAATACTTAACTTTCTGTAGGTTGATGTTGGAAGCCTGTGCCTATAAAGAAACTATGTAATAACACCACAACTACAGCTCCTAAACCACGATTTAGCATGGGATAAAAAATGAGGGTAAAAAGAACCTTCTTTCCTTTTGTTTTTCTATCTAATGGTAAATCCCTCAAATTTCCATTTGGAGCACCAAATAGAATCTTGGGAAATGGTCGATTCTTGTTTTTACTTGGTCAATCCTAGTCCTCGAAGCCTGTTTTTCTGTGGTAACACCAACATGGTCTCTTGTGCTTTGTGATTCCCATTCGTGCAGGCTTCACAAGAGGAGAGTCACAGCCTGGGTTCCCGTCTCTCTGAAATACAAGGATTGGACTTGTTAGTATATGACTTTTCTCGAAAAGCCATTAAGACCAAAGGAATAAGTGCCTAGTGAGGGAATATTATGCAAAAGGAAAAACATTTCAGGGAAATGGGGGTCTTCTAGCCCCACCTCAAATCTGACCATGCTGGCAGAATGTGGCTGCCTCTGCATAAGGCCAGCTTTGTGCCCTTCTTATCCCCATGTCCCCAGCTACTCCCATTTCCTTTGAGAGGTGCAGAAAGCCCCCCTGTCTTGAGTGTTTTCCTGCAAAGGGCTCCTGCTGAAAGACTGCACACACAGCCAAGGCTCCGACCTTCACCTTTGCCCCTGACTTACTTCTGACAAAGAGTTCTTCTCTTCCATTCCTCTATGTCTTTTGGGAGAAAGCAGCTAAGGCTAGCAAGAATTGAATGGAAATATAGATAGAAATGTAGTGTATAAGTAATGATGTCCCCCAAATATCTGGAGGCATGAATGCCAACCAAGCAGCAGGCAGCTACAAACCACGCAGGCGTGGTGGCCAATGTGGGTTAGCCGGTCAGTTCAGTGTCTGCTGGGTGCTTCCAGCGTGCAGGTGGGGCCTGGTGAAACCCTCTCTTTCAGTGTTCTAGGACATCCTCCTCGTCTGCTGCCCCGTGTGACCAGGCACATACAGCAGAGTTAAGACCCACTGCCTGGACCCAGATTTGGCAGTGTGACTTAGGGACACTTAGCAACTCTCTGAGCTCTAGTCTCTTCAAGTTGGTCATGAGAATTTTAGAAGCTTGGGTTTGTAGAGAGCAGGAGCCATGCCTTATGTCATCTTGTGAAGTGGGTGGGAACCTAGGGTCAATGACCTGGGTCAGATGGGTCCCTGGGTTCTCTGAAGCAATGTCATTGGACTGCTGGGTGATGATTAGGATTTTGACCTAGGAAAGATGGCCAGATTGGAGAGCCTGGGCAGTGTAACCTGTAACTACAGTGAGAGCCAGGCCTCTCCCGGGCTTTGTGAAGTTGGACAAGTCTTAAACTTCTCTGAGCTCAGCTCTGCCCTAAGAAAGTGAGGGGTTACGTAGGATGGCTTCTGGGGTCTCTTGGGGTTTTTGTTTGGTTGGTTGGTTGGTTTGGTTTTTCAAGACAGAGTTTCTCTGTGTGGCTCTGGCTGTCCTGGAACTCACTCTGTAGACCACCACATGGCTTGGTCTCTTAGTTTTGACCATGGGACCCCTGTTGACAATGGCAGGACCACACATTGAGCTCATGTAGTGTCAGTGAGCCAATGGCAGGGCTGGGCCTGTTCCCTCAGCCCCTGATCTCAGGCTTCAGATGAGAGAAAGAAGAACTCAGAATGCGCTTTTGTCCTCTCAGGTGAAAACCGAGAGGCAGGCATGTGTTGCATGATTGTGATCCCAGAACTCAAGAGACTGAGGCAGGGGGATGGAAAGTTTGAGGCCACTTGGAGCAAGACCCTGTCTCAAAAAAGAAAAAAAAATGTTTTTAATGTGTTGAGATGATAGCTCAGCAGCACAGTGCCTTTTTAGCATATGCGTGAGGTCCTGAGTTCAATCTATAGTGTAATAAAGAAGTGGTCCTTGGTCTTGAAGCCCAGGACGTCGGGTGTTGCTGAAATGTCCGTCAGTGGCTTCACTTTGCTCCGTGTGGCCCCTGTGATCAAGCTCTTACCCATTCGGCTTCTTCTTACACCACTCATGACCCACACCCTGGGGTGTCACCCTAGTGCCCCCTTTTTTAACATAAATGTACCCTACTCTGCAGCCACCTGGGCCTGGTCACTCCCCTCACTGGACTGCTGACGGGGTTCCTGCCTCTGCTGGAACGTTCTTCCTACTTCTGTTCCCAGCTCCCCCCATGTGAGCCCACCAAAGCTAATCTTCTACCGCACAGGATGCCCACACACTGGTGTCCGTGAAGGTGGGGACTGTGTTGGACACTGTCACATGCCAGCCTCCAGGGCGGTGGCTGTCCAAGCAGCCGCACAGCCCCGGGTTCAGGGAGAGATACGGTAATAGAACTAAAGGCACAAACGCCCTCAGTCTGGAGGTGGGCAGGCGGCCTGCAAATCCCAACTCCACAGTTAGCAGGGTGTGGCCTGCAGCAGGCCGCTCGGCTTTTGGAACCTCAGTTTACCCACCTGTAAAATGGAAGTAACTGCAGTCCCTCTACCTCAATCATAGTTTACTGTAAAGCTGAAGTAACGGTCGGCAGAAAAGACTGTGCACAGCACTTCGCCCAGACCAGGTACCTGGCCTGTCTTCTCCGCATCCTCACGTCCTTGCAGGAGGAGATGGAATTCCATGGGCTTGGAGGCTGTGAACAGAGTTGACTGGGCTCAGTTCTTCCAGCTGAGCCAGACCTCAGAGAAAGCAGGCTTTGGGGACGATGCCCATCTCAGAAGAGCCAAGCAAACTCCCCTCTGGCTGGCCGGGCCTCGCTGTGGTCCAGAGATTTCCTTGCATAAGGGAGTTCAGACAGAACCTCCTAAGTGCCTGGGGGTTCAGTCGTGAACAAAGGGCTTTCAGGTCACGGCTGAGCAAGGCTTGCCACCCCCTGCCCCAGAAGGCTGGGCCTTTCTGTTGCGGCTCTCTGTGTCCTGGCAGCCTGGTCCTGGCCCAGCTACCCTACACACTGTGGGCCATGCCTCAGAGAGAGGCAGCCAGGAAGCTCTTGGCCAGTGTCCCTCCACCCCCTCCCCGAGGACAGCTCCCCACGGGGCGGAGTTGAGGCAACTAGGCTGAAAGGGGCCCTTTATCCCCAGCTCCCACCGGGAGGCAGAGCCACTGCCCACCACACCCACCACACCCAAGGCCAGGAGGAGTTGAACAGGGACACTTGGCCTCAGTGCCAGCCTGTCTAGTAACCAGGCTCTCTGGCCCCACTCTGTCTGGGTCCTGGAGGATGAGTCCAGCCCTTGCTTCAGAGGTGGCAGCCCCAATATGTGAGGAGAGAGACTGTGTGTACATACACAAGTGTGTGTAAATGAGAGAGATGCCCAGAGCAAGACTGTGTGGACACACTCACCAGTGCATTGATCGCAGCATTTAGTGCAAGCCGGTGGCCTGCTACATGCAAGGCCTTGGGTTGAGCCCTAAGCACACATCTGCTAGCCTTGTGCTTATAGCCTGTTCTGTAGGAATCCTATGCAGAGAGGCCAGTCTCAGAAGTGGTGCACTTGGGAGTGAACTGGCTCCTGCAAGTTGTCCTCTGACACCCCTACACACACACACACACACACACACACACACACACACACACACACACACGTCGCACGCACGCACGCACACGCATATGCACATGCACAGCGAATAAATGTAGAAAATTTAAAATGAAGTAGTACTATTCTGGAGCTGGGTGTGGTGGCCCAAATTTATAATCCAGCACCTGTGAGGAAGGCAAGAGGATTACCACCAAGTTCAAACCAGCCTAGGCTACATAATGAGTTCTAGCCTGGACTACAGAGTGAGAGACCCTGTCTCAGCAACAGCAGCCACCACAACAAAAGATGGTTCTGGCTGCTAGAACGTGGAAACACGTGGATACAGCGGTGCACACACGGCTGCTGGGGAGGCTGGGATGGGAAAATCATTTGAGCCCAGAGGATTGAGGATAGACCGGCTCAAAAAAATAAAGGAGAAGAGGGAACGGGAGCTGAAGGGAAGGAAGGGAGACGACTCAGAGGTTGGCTCCGGAGGACTCAGCTAGGCCACCAGAAAGTGATTTAGGCTCGCCAAGTCGGCAGCCCTGTGCCGTACACTGCTTCTAATCCATTTTCCAGACTGTGGTCCCACTGGGTGGACGAGAAGGCTTACACACAGAAAGCACACTGTGTCCAGGAGCGTAGAGGCATCACATCTGACCTCCAGCTTGGTGGTCTTAAGTTGTTTTTTTGTGGGGTGGGGTGAGGTTTCAAGACAGGGTTTCTCTGTGTAGCCTTGACTGTCCTAGAACTCACTCTGTAGCCCAGGCTGGCTTTGAACTCAGAGGTCTCCCTGCCTCTGCCTCTTGAATGCTGAGATTAAAGGTATGTGCCACCACCACCCAGCGATGATCCTAAGTTTTAAAACTTTTCCCCTTAAGCCTGGCTCTAGGCACTAAAATCACCACACACACACACACACACACACACACACACACACACACACACACACACACATGCACGCACCATGATGCCACAGCCTTCCTCTAGCTGTGTAAGCTGTGGCAACAGCAAAGTTAGAGTTAATTTGTTTTGAAGTAGGGTTTTACTCTGTAGCCCAGACTGGCCTCCCTGGCAGTCCACCTCCCTCAGGTGTCCAGTGCTGGGGTATGGCAGGCACCATCACACCCAGCTAAGAGTTAGGGTTTCAGTCCACGGTGAAACAGTGAGGTTTTGCAAGTCTGTTTCTCTGAGTTAGGAGCCAGGAGTTGGACGAAGTGCTCGCCTAGCATGCACAAAGCCCGGGTTTGATCCTTAGCAACACGTGAACTGGGTGTAGTGATACAAACCTGTAATGGAAACATTTGAGAGCTTCTCTCCTGTAACTTCCTATAGTGGGTTCACTACGGCCCCAAAGACATGTGTTCAAGTCCTGGGCCCTAGAACCTGTGGACATAGCTCTCATTTGGAAATGGTCTTCGCTGTGTAAGTGAAGGATCTCAAGGAGAGACCGGGGTAGGCAAGATGGCTTGGTGGATAATGAATGGTGCTTGTTGCTAAGCCTGAATCTGACTTTTGAGAGTTTTCCCTTGACCTTACCTGACCTCTGCATGTGTGTGTGTGCAGTGTCAGACGTCAGACTCATGTTCATGTGTATGTGTGTGTGTGTGTGTGTGTGTGTGTGTGTATGCACATACCCCCCATGGGCACCTACATATGCATAATTTTAAAATAAATACTTGCTTTAAAGCAAGGTTGTTGTAAGGACTCGCCAAGTAATCCCAGTAACCCTGTAACTACTGTTATACCCATCACCCCCCACACACACACACACACTTGCCTCTTTTGGGTCCCCACTAAGCATCCATCTCAAGGTTCCAATGGAGAATGCAGAGGTCCCAGCAAGGAAGTGTTTGCTCCAAGGTCACACAGTTGCTGGGACCCAGGACTCTTGCTTGAGGTCCCGCCTCCTCGGTGCAGCCCAGGAAGGGGTCCTCCACCCAGTTCCCAGATAGTTCTGGGTGCTCAGCTTCTCCAGGGTTTTCATTGGCTTCCAGGAACGAGTTAAGTCTTGCTGGGTTGGGTCTGTTTCAGGTCGGAGTGTAATCTGCCCTGAGATGCTTATCTTATTTCTGGAGCAGCTTCCAGTAGCTTTGAAGAGTGGCAGCAGCCAAGCCTGCCATAAAGGGGCTGCAGGACGTTTACAAGCAGCCTTTAATGCCCTGTGGTCTCGGCTTCCTTAATGGGCATTTCCCTCCCCCGCCTTTTCCTCTTTCCCTGGTTTAATATGGTCCCTGGTTTGGCTTTCCCAGTGCGGTTTGGATTCCTCACGGAGAAGTCAAAACCATGGAATCCCTTCCAGGTCTCCCCTCCCTCATCCCTTTGGGCTGCCTGGGCCAAAGCCCCAAGTAGGGAAAAGAAGCATTGCTCAAGAGAACCACCCTGTTGGGGTCCAGAGAAGCTAACCGCAAGCTGCTTTGTACCAGTGTAGCTGACCCCTGAGCCTGGTGGAGGGGATCGGAGGCATCACCCATGGCGGGGTGGCCTTGCTTCCGGCGCTCCGGAGTCAGGTGGAGTGGTCCTTCCCCTCACTGCCCCCTTCTCCAAGCCTCTGCACCTCTTGAAATGCATCTGCATCCTTGTGCTCTGGAGTCAGGTGGAGCGGTCCTTCCCCTCACTGCCCCCTTCTCCAAGCCTCTGCACCTCCTGAAATGCATCTGCATCCCTGTGCTCTGGAGTCAGGTGGAGTGGTCCTTCCCCTCACCACCCCCTTCTCCAAGCCTCTGCACCTCCTGAAATGCATCTGCATCCCTGTGCTCTGGAGTCAGGTGGAGTGGTCCTTCCCCTCACCACCCCCTTCTCCAAGCCTCTGCACTTCCTGTAACGCATCTTCATCCTTCACTAGTTCCGTCTACAGCCCTGCAAGACAAGGCTCTGTCAGAGGTGCAGTTGGCTTTGGGATGAAGCCTGGAAGGGTGACCCACATGGCCTCCACATCTCCTCCCCCCACTCCCTTCCATTGACAGGATGAGAAGGGGTAGGGGTGCCATTTGTGGAAGGTGACACCTCTCTGGGCTGCCCTGAGTTTCTTCCATTACTCACATGGTCCTTCGGGGTCCTGCTGGGCACCTCTAGACATCTGGTATCATAGAGTCTGGCTGGTCTGACAAGCAACTGGCTCCAGAACTCCAGCCCAGGGACACCCATCATTTTATCAGTCCCGAGAGCAGCCTTCCTGCACATCAGCTTAATGACAAAGGCTGCTTTATACAGCATCCCCACAGCCACACTTTATATGAACTATAAAGTGACAGGCAACCAAAAAAGGATAAGGAGCTGAGAGGCAGGGACATCGAGGACATTTCCCCTATGAGTAACAGTGTCACTACTATCTTAATAAATCACCTTTTGCCTTCTTTGCAAGGGAATCCCATGGTGGAGTTCTTATCTGCAGGTGGCCAGACATTTGGCTCAAGAGAGCATGGAGGTAGGGGAGTTGGGGTAGATGCTCAGGTAGGGATGGGGAATGAGTATGCCAGGAGGTCCTTACTGGAGCACCTGCAGTGTGACAGGCTGTGTTAGCAGGGTCCTGGGGGCAGATGGGGGAAGTGAGCATGTTCCACCATGTGTGGAGAATGAGCTGTGCAAATGAGAACCAGGTCACGCATCCTCTATGTTCTGGTGATCCTGTCTCATCTATGCAGGGTGACCTGTCCTGTGGTGACAGGGAGGACAGAGGCCACTGCAGCCTCTTCTTGCAGGTCCCAAGGTCCCCTGCATTCCCTTTCCCCTGCCAAAGGCTGCTTTAGGAAATGGCTGGACTCTCCCTGAGGGAGACCTCTTAGCCAGAAGTAGCAGAATGGATGCCCTGGGGTGTAGCTTCGGTAGTAGGAGGGAGGTGGGCCAGCCACCCCAGCCGCTCCGGCCCCAGAAGGGAGACCCCTGAGAAGCACTGTGAATCCCCTTCTGCAGTGGCCCAACAGGACCGGACTCCAGCTGCCCACAGCGAGCTACTGTCTGCACATTTCACCACCCAGACTTGCCTTATTCTCTCTCAGCGATGTTCACTGTGATGACATTTCTCTTAAGTGACGTACACTAAAATCCCCCTGGGACTGCTGCAGGGTGAACGGCCTGAACTAAGACAATGGCCTCCCCTCCGTAGTCCTTCACTGGGACAGAAACACAACTGAAAAGTCTGAGGATAGCCCCAGACTCAGAAACAGCCACATCCAACTACTGAAGTAGCAAAGGAATCGGCCCCTCACTAGTGTGGTCTTCTGGCTGTTGGTCACTCAAGAAGTATTTATTTATTGAGCTCATACTGAGCCAGACTGGTCTTCCATTTTCTTCTCAAGCCATAATAAAGTTGGCCACTGGGGGCGCCAGGCTTTCATCTAGCCAAATTAGCAACCGTGAGAATGAGAAGGCTCAAGTCCGGACCTCATTGACTCAGATTGGGTCCTCTTCACGCTTGAGCCAGTCACTGTGTCTTTGGTTGGTTAGGCTGTGTCGCGTGCTAACCTGTTGCCAGGGGGCTGTGGTCAGCATGATCGGTGTCGGGGAACACTGACCTCTGTGGGCTATCTCATTGACCTTGGAAGGGTCAATGGGCTTCTCAGCTTGCTTTCGTTGTTTTGTTTGTTTGTGGGGTTTTGTTTGTTTTGCTTTGCGGCGGCGCGGGGGTGGGGTGGGGTGTTAATGAGCTATAACACTCAGAAGAATGAGGCAGGTGCCCTAGAAATGGGATATTCTAGAAAGAAGAAGATAATCCCCAGCTCGTGTAATCCTCAAAGCAAGGCCTTCTGAAAGGGGCGTGGACACTGGGCCCAGACGACACCCACTGGGCCCACAAGTGTCAGTGTGTAAGGCCCTGAGCATCAGACGAGTGAGTTCGGGTTCTAAGTTTGACAGTCTGGGCTGGAGGTGCAGCCCAGTAATAGAGCATTTGCCTAGTATATGCGAGGTCTCTGGTTCAGTCCCCAGCATGGGGACTCTGAAGTTGAACCAGCTGCATTTACTAGCCTGGGAAAGAACAATGTGTAGGTGTACTCTTGATTGAGTGTGACCATGTGTTGATGTTTGTCATGACTGAACACACTGAATTGTCCATCGTGAGGGACCAGGACTTCCTGTAAACCTTGCCCATACCTGTTGTGGGACGTCCCAACCCTGGCTGAAGGGTTCAGAGAGATCAGGGGACAGTCCAACTGGAACAGCCATAGTCTGGAGTCACCTGTCTCACCCTGGAACTAGCCACCCACCTAAGCTAAGAATAGGAATCCTTGCCTAACTAACAGGAAGGAATGCTGGTTTCTTAGGGAGGGGCCGGAAGACAAGACACAGCACACGGGCTGGGCCTCTTCTCATATTTACTTGTGAGATCACTAGGAAGCCACGCCCTAACACTGGGCATTGATCCTGCCACAGACCCAGGCAAGGTGAGTTGACCAGGTTCTTCATAGATGCCCAAGATGGCAGCCTCCCGGGAGAGGCCCTGGGCCCTCAACCTCAGGCGCCTCTTGCCCCCCAACAGAGGTGATAGCTTCTCTCTTGCTTTGTTGGCAATGGGCTGAGGTGGTGTAGGTGGGAACCAGTTGGAATCCAAGAGGTGAGGGGATGAGAGGATCTCCACAGCAGCCTCCGCCAGAACGCTCAGCTCACTAGCCTCTCTCTTCCAGGCAAGATCCTGTTCCGGAGAAGCCACATCCGGGACGTGGCAGTGAAGAGGTTGAAACCCATCGATGAGTACTGCAGGGTAAGGCTGGGCTGGGGGAAGGGAGGAGGGGAACCGTCTCAGCCTCCACCACCTTTGGAGGAAGATGTTGTACAAAGCCCGGGTCTGGGGTTTCCCGGCTGGGGGCCGGAGGTGTGGATGACTGCCACTTTGGGGGGTCACTCCTGGACTGGACCACTGTCGGGCAGAGGGCCTAGGACTCACAGCTGAGGCTCCGCCCCTTCCGAGACGCATCCATATTTATAAAATGCTTGGTTAAACCACTTCTGCCAGCTTAGGAGTTAAGTGCTGGGGGGACCATAAGGTGGTGTTTGCTGGAGGTAGGAGGATTGCTTCTTTGAATTTCTTTGAGTATGGCTTGAATCAGTGTTGAGCATGGTGGCATCTGGAATACACATTTGTTTATTCACACAAGTTTTAATAGATGCCAGTGTACTCTCTGGTTAGTGTTCTCTCTCTCTCCCTCTCTCTCCCCCTCCCTCCCTCCCTCCCTTCCTCCCCCCCCCCCCCCCCGTGTGTGTGTGTGTGTGTGTGTGTGTGTGTGTGTGTGTGTGTACACGTACGACATGGAAACGACCAATGTCAGAGAGCAGGCAGGAGGAGCATATGTCCTCAAGCTGAGCCTGTTTGTCTTTCTGCTTGTGTTTTTGTTTGTTTCGTTTGGGGGCATGGTGCTAATTCTGACCCCAAGACCTCAAATCCTGTCTTTTAGACTGATTATAGTCTAGGACTTCCCGGAAGATACTCATTAGTGTTGTTGGTATTCAGACGTCCAGACTGCTTGTGTTCAAAGCCCTGTCTAGCTTTATAAACTTACTTCACATCCGAAGTCTCTGTTTCCAAGTCTGTTCAGTAGGAAAGAGGGCAGGCCCTCCGTTGTGGGGGCAGAGTAAACTGAAATGTATTAGGCCTGCATGGTGTGTGGCTCAGAGGACGTGTTCAGTGGGTGTCTTTTGTTACTACCACAGAACACAGACATTTGTATCAATAAATAAGTAAAACATTTAAATGTATTTGAAAGGATGTTGGGGAAAAGGCTCAGCAGTGAAGAGCAACTGTTGCTCTTGCAGAGGACCCGAGTTTGGTTCCCAGCAGCCACATGGCAGCTCACAACCTTCTGTACCTCCAGGACCAGAGATCCAGCGCCCTCTTCTGGCCTCCACAGACACTTCATGCGAGTACTGCACAGACTCACATGTAGGCAAAACACCCAAACATACAAAATAAATCCTTTTTTAAAAAAAGTATTAAAAGCAAGTAAAGGGCTGGGGGGGGGGTGTCTCTCTCAGTGGGTAGAACACTTGCCTAGTGTGCTCAGTACCTAGTAGTGAAAAAAATAAAATATGCTGGCAGTGATGGCGCACACCTTTAATCCCAGCACTCGGGAGGCAGAGGCAGGCGGATCTCTGTGAGTTCCAGGACAGCCAGGGCTACACAGAGAACACCTGTCTCGAAAAGCCAAATGAATAAAAACATAAAGTACAAAAATAAATAATAAAAATAGACAAAATTAAATAATGTGTTGTTATTCATGATACCACTGACTTTAATAGAAATAGAATTCATAGTTAAGCTGGGCATAGAGGTGCATGCTTATAATTCTAGCAGGCAAGCAGGGAGACAATGAGTGTTAAGACCAACCTGGAATACGTAACAAGATCATGTCTCAAAACACCAGTGGTTAGAGATACAGTGTAATGATAGAGTATGCCCAAAGCCCTGAGTCTGAGCCCAGCCTCCCTAAAAAAGTAACAGACAAATAAACCTCTAGCTCAGTGATACCTACCGTGGAATGTGACTTCCAGGAAGGAACTGGCAGTAAAGGCGCATGCCACCAAATGTGGTAATTCAATACCGCTGTGGTAGAGGGAGAACCAACTCCTGCATGTTGTCCTTGGACCTCCACATGTGTGCTGTGGTACATGTACCGCACACTGAAAGGAGGGAAGGGAGAGACTAAAAGTATTTTCAGTTTATTTTCAGTTTATGTGTATGAGTGTTTTGCCTGAGTGTATGTGTCTGTGTACCATGTGCATGCAGTGCCCATGGCGGCCAGAAGAGGGTGTTAGGTCCTCTGGGATCGATGTTTGTGAACTGCTGTGTAGGTGCTGGGAATTGAACCTGGGTCCTCTGGTAGAGGAGCCAGTGTTCTTAATTGCTGAGTCTTCTCTCCAGACACACACACACACACACACACACACACACACACACACACACACAATCCCACGAGGCTGGGTGGGTATGGTGGCACTATAATCCTAACGCTCAGGAGATTGATGCAGGAAGATGGAAGAGGCCATCCTGGGCTAACTCAGAGAAAAGAGTCCTAGGGAGAGAAGAATAACATGTTTTATCTGAAGAATATTAGAGTGAGAAGAGCTGGGGTCTAGTCCGAGTGCCCCACTAGCTGTGTGGCCTGGAACAAATGGGAATGAAATCCATGGTCTTGCAGGGGTTGAGTGGGAATTCGTATCACTGTTACGTGACTTCAGAAATGCTGTCCCTATACTAGCCCCTTACTGGTAAGGTCGCTTTCTGTGGTGATTTGATGAGAATCCTCCCTCGCCCCATAGGCTCATGTATTTGAATACATTGACCCTAGTTGGTGGAACTGTTTGGGAAGGATTAGAAGGTGTGGTCTTGTTGGAGGAGGTGTGTCACTGGGGATGGACTTTGAGGTTTCAAAGAGCCCACTCCATTTTCGGTTAGCTCTCTTTCTCCACCTCATGGTTGTTTTCTCAGGATGTGGACTCTCGGGTACTGCTCCAGCACCATGTCCGCCCGCCTGCTGCCATGCTCCCAGCCATGGTGGTCAGAACTCACCCTCTAGAACAGTGGGCCTCAAATTAAATGCTTGCTTTTGTAAATTGCCTTGGTCATAATGTCTTGTTACAGTGATTTAAAAGTAACCAAGACATTTTATGTTCTAATATTTTATTAACAACTCATGCTTGGCAACACAAATGTTTAAGTCAGGCCTGGCATGGTGGCACATGCCTATTAACTCAAGCACTTAGGAGGTGGAGGCAGGATACCCAAGAGTCTAAGGTCAGCCCCAACTACATAGTGAGCTCAAAGAGACTCTATCTATAGATTAGTAAATAACCAATCCTACAAATTTAAAAATGACAACTGAGTCTTTAACTGCCATCTCGAAGCTTCCAGGAAGACAATTGCTCCCTTCTACTCCCATGAACCCAGGTTTGAGTTTTGTCCAGATTGGCCTGGGTCACGTGTTCTGCCCCATTGTAAACTATGAATGAATGGCCCTGAGCTAGATATCACTCTTCTTCAGATCAATATCCTCTTTTCTCTTTAAAGGACATTCACCATTTCTAAATTGGTGCTGCAACCAAGGCTTTTTATTGCTTTAAGTTAAATAAATGAGCAGAGCTAATGGAGGTGGGACCGAGGCAGAAGGAAGCTATAATTTATGGCTCAGATCAGCCTGCCTCCTGAGCTGTGGAGCCCGAGGCATCCACAGCTGATTGTGCATCAGCCAGAGGACGGAGCCCGCAGCATTTCCTTCTTGAGAATGGCTTTCTCGGGGGAGCTACAGAAATGAGGTCTGTAAGAGAGGGCCCTCCTGACCTAGCACAGATGGGAGCAGCCCAGAGTGGGGCTAGATCCTGTCACCTCTCAAGCAGGACTTCACAAGTGTGTCAGAGGGCCATGCAGGCTGACCTTTAATCCTGCTGAATTAGAAAACTGAGGTCTGCCTGGCATGGTGACACACATCTTTAATCCTAGCACTCAGGAGGCAGAGTCAGGTGGATCTCTGAGTTTGAGGCCAGCCTGGTCTACCTAGTGAATTCAAGGACAGCCAGAGCTGCACAGAGAAACCATATCTCAAAAAAGCAGAGCAAACAAACAAAAACCCCACAAACAAACCAAACAACAGAAGCAAGCTGAGGTCAGTACTGCAGTTGTCTGAGAAGCTCACGGACCCTTCCAAGGTCAATGAGATAGCCCACAGAGGTGAGTGCTTCCCACAGCTGTGCCATCAGATGGCGCAATTTGTGACCACTTAGTGTTACTGCCGCCCACCACCACCACCATGGCCAGTAGCGTGTGCCTTTCATCCCACGCCTGGGCTTTGTCTACCAATCCTTTCATTTGCCATTTGATTCAGGGTCTCTCTATGTGGCCATGTCAGTCTCAAACTCAGAAGCAACCTCCTGTCTCAGTGTTGTGTGACACTGTCCTTTGGGAGATGTGAACAGATATCTACTCACCTCAGAAAGGGAACCGATGACAGACCAAAGTATGGATGTCACTGAAGTCCGACTTGGTGACCAGTGAGTTTGTGGGGTTACATAGGAAGCAGAAATGACTTAAGACAGCCACATCACCAAAGCCCATCCCAGCATGGGTGACCGTTCACAAAAGCTAGAAGTGGATAGCCTGCAGGAAGCTTAACAAGTTGAAGAATGTCCTTTCCAGGTAGCTCAGCTGCTCTGACCCTCTTTCAGGCAGCTTGGCTGGTCCATACTTCTTCCAGGAAAGCTCAGTCCTTACAGCTTACACATGCTTAGGGAGGGGAGGAGCCTAGTGGATCTGATCAGTTTCAGGAACTTCATGAAACCTTTGAGTTGTTTACTTCCTGTGCTCAAAGCTCCACTCAGGGTAGAATGTTTCACCTCCTCTTAGAGCAGTGGTTCTCAATCTTCCTAATGCTGCAACCCTTTATTACAGTTCCTCATGTTGTGCTGACCCCCAACCATAAAATTATTTTCGTTGCTGCTTCATAACTGTAATTTTGCTACTGTTATAAATCATAATGTAAATATCTGTGTTTTCTGATGGTCTTAGGCGACCCCTGGGAAAGAATTGTTCGACCCCCACAGGGGTTATGGCCCACAGGTTGAGAACCACTGCCTTAGAATCTCACATTATTTCACTTCCTTTCTAAGATCTAGGTCCTACCTAACTAGCTTCTCTCCAAGATGAAAGGTTCAAATTAAGAGGATTCTGCTGCGTAACCCAGCTTTCTGAGTGCTGGGACGACAGTCTTCACTACCATGCCCATCCTGTGCCACTGGCCTTCCCCACAGCTGAATGGACGTCAGTCAGTCTCTCTCTGTCTGTCCCCCCCCCATTCTCAATACGACCCATCTGCCCTGGCACTGGGTGCTAAGAAGACAGTCTAGGGGTGAGGCAAGAACCAGAGCCTCTGGGATGGGTTAGGACGGAGAAAGTGGGCACTGGTAGGCCATTCAGACCAGAGCAGCTTCGGTCCCCAGCCTAGGCACCCCGTACCCCGGCCCTTCTCCATTCTCAGTGGCTGGGAAAGCAGGGTGGAAGAGCAGGGTCACTCAGCAGATACCCTGCCCCTGGTGTCTGGCAGCCCCCCTCTCCTCGCTCCCTGTCACCCCCACTGTTCCCTCCTACCTGGATACAAAGGTGTGAGACTCGTTCACCCTTGGCCAGTGCCTGAGGTCAACCCTCTGCCGTCACCTGGGTCATACCCTGTAGAAACTGTGCGAGCCACGGGTCAGATGATCTCACTAATGACTGTGCACTGGCCCGAGAATTAGAGTGACCTTAAGGACATCTCACAGATAGCAGTGAGGAATGCCAGAAGCAGAAATCCCGGATCTGGGTCAGGCTGCTGACACAGAGTGGTGCTCCTGACTTGACTAGATGGCCTTAGCTGCTCATGCCCCTGTTTTCCTCAGGGGACTTACTTAACTTCTCTGGGCTTTAGTTTCTTCTATAAAGTTAGAATCATGGTCACATCCTTTCTTTCTGAGTTGATAGAGTGCATGAGCCAGACTTCTGGAATGTTCTTATTGCTAGTAGACTGGCCTCAGCAACATTCCTGCAGCTCTTCTCAGAGGCTTTGCTGTGCTAACCGGCATGGCAGTGGCCAAGGCCAGGAAGGTGCCATATCATATGTACCATGGAAGCCATTGTAATCTGGGGTCCCAGAACCACACTTTTTTTTTTTAAGATTTATTTTTTTATTATGTATACAGTGTTCTGTGTTTGCCTGCAGGCCAGAAGAGGGCACCAGATCTCATTACAGATGGTTGTGAGCCACCATGTGGTTTCTGGGAATTGAACTCAGAACCCCTGGAAGAGCAGCCAGTGCTCTTAACCGCTGAGCCATCTCTCCAACCCGAGAACTAGACTTTTTTTGAATCCTGGAAGAACTAATAACCAGAGAGATGATGTGAGCTGCCCAGGGTCACACAGCAAAAGTACGGCTGCCTTGCTAAGGCTGTTCAGGGGCTCCCCACACATTCTGGGGTTCTTGTTAGTGCGCCATTGCTTCCACCTAAAGAGTGACCATGATGTAACGACTAAGATGCACTCAGACCTTGTGCTGGGCTCCTCAGATTCATCACCTCGTAATGGGTGACAGTTACACTATCAGATCTGATGTGTCGAGCTCAGAGAGGGCCGGTACAGCCTGTGAGGAGCAGGGGCAGGACTCACACCCGTGACTGCTTCCTTAACTTCCCACATGACATGTGTCATGAATGGCCACTCACAGAACCCAAGACCTGAGCTGGGACCCCGGCCCCCACCCTGCCTCACTCAGCGTGGCCAGGTTAGGTTCCTGCTCTGGAGTGTCAGTGCTGGTACGGCCTGGGGACAGGCCACTCAGCACCAGCCACTTGTGCCGAGTGGTTTTGGCCAGACCCGGGCTGCTTCAGGCTGGGCACCTCTGTTGTCCGCCAACAATCAGGACGAACCCTTGACGAGCTCCCCTGCAGGCTCCCTGTTTAGTCAAGATGTCATGGTCACTCCACCACAAGACCTTTGTGGCTCATACGTCCTCTGCCCCGAGCACCCTCACTCTCTTTTGGCATGAAGAGCCCTCTGTTCACAGAGGTGCAGGTGTCTGGTGGGGTTCAGGCCCTCTTGACCGGCTGCCTTGTCTTTCTGAGGTCATCCTGACAGCCACCTCACAGAGCCCTGACTAGTGATGGCTTCCGTGGTTCCTGCTCAGCTCAAATCCTTAACGCCCAGGGAAGCTCTGCCTGCCCCAAGGAGCCCTTTTGTCCATGCCTGACTGCCACCCTCCATCTTTTCTCTCTCCTGCCTCCCTCCTTGTCTCTCTTTAATAGTTTTTTTTTCCTTCCACCCTCAGGGAGAACACGGAATGTGCCTCATATGTTAGATGAGAACCTGGTGACCTTTGGGGCTGGAGTCACCTAGCTATACATGTTTTGAGCCCCGGGACATGGATCCTGCCACTTTACCCTCTTCACAGCTCCTTCCTCACTGCAGCTTTGGTGTCCCCACTATAAACAGAGGCAAGGCGCCATTTGATGTGCTCTCCAGAGGGTATTGTCACGTCTTCCTCTTCCGATGTCACACATGCACACACCGAGAAGCCCTCCTGTTGTCAGGGTTGGAGGAATTGGCCTCTGGGACAGCGCCCAGCCCGGAGTTGTTGCTCATTGATATTCGTTTGTCTTCTTTGCTGCTTCCTGGTTGATGGGGAGGTTGGAGACCTTTGCAAATCCACAGGCTCTAGAAAGCAATGGCTGGGAGTTCGCTGCAAAGGCGGATTGCACAATGCTCTCATGCTAAGGTCTGGTCTTGTTGACTCTCGCCCCATCTTGCCTGGGCGTGGAGGAGTGCCTCTTGGTTGGACGCCTGGTGATGGGCAGTAGACGTGGGTTGTCTGGCCAGCTCAGAACATTAAAGCGTGTTTCTCGTTCCCCAAGTGAGCTTTCTTGGCCTCCTCTTGTCTCGCTGCTCGTGGGCATTGGCTTCTGGACATCTTGTTGTTTTCTCACGTTTCATTCATCTGTTCATTCATTCAACTGTTAACTGAGTTTCTGCTCTGAGTCACTATCAACAGAACAGGCCAAAGTCCCTGTCTGCACAAGGCTTTTATATTTGAATAGGTGGTCCAGGGCTGTGTTCTCAGTCCACCACATGTGGTTACCAAAATCATTGGCTGGATATCGATTGGTTAACTAATTGTCAACAGATTAATTGGCTGGTTAGGTTTGTTGTTGTTTAATATCTCTCTCTCTCTCTCTCTCTCTCTCTCTCTCTCTCTCTGTGTGTGTGTGTGTGCGCGCGCGGTGCGCGCGTGTGTGTGTGTGTGTGTGTGTGTGTGTGTGTGTAAATAGGGGCTCATGTATGTCCCAGCAAGTGTGTGGAGATCAGGATAATTCAGATGTCAACCCTTGTCTTGCCCCTGGTTTGAGAAAGAGTCTCTTTTCTGTTGCATGCACCAGCCTAGCTGGTCCATAAGCTTTTGGAGACTCTCTTGTCTCTACCTGTCACTAGACACAGGAGTGCTAGGATTACAGAAATGCACTGCCATGTCCAGCTTCATGGGGGTTCTGGGGATCCGAACTCAGGTCCTCACACCTGAATGGCAAACACTTAAGTCTCGTTATGTACCTTGGCAGATCTCAAACTTCCAGAGATCCTCCTGCCTATGCCTCCTAAGCATTGGGATTATAGACATGTACCACCACACCTTGATGTTAGTTGATTGTTGTTGTTATTGTTGTTTAAAGATTTATTTATTCATTATGCATACAGAAGAGGGCGCCAGATCTCATTACAGATGGTTGTGAGCCACCATGTGGGTGCTGGGAATTGAACTCAGGACCTCTGGAAGAGCAGTCAGTGCTCTTAACCTCTAAGCCATCTCTCCAGCCCATTGTTGTTTTTGATTATTGGTTTTTGATCTGTTGTTTGTTTTTTGTTTGTTCTGACAAAGTCTCTCTAGTCTAGATTGACCTGCAAAGTATACATCTAAGGATGACCTTGAACTTCTGATCCTCCTGCCTCTACCTCCCAAATGTTGAAATTACAGGTGTATGCTAGGATGGAACCCAGGGCCTCTTACATGCTAGGCCACATTCTACTAACTAAGCTATATCCCTAACCCTAGACCAGTGGTTCTCAACCTGTGGGTCACGACCCCTTTGGAAAACCTCTGTCTCCAAAAATATTTACATTATAGTTCATAAAGTAGCAAAATTACAGTTATGAAGTAGCAGTGAAAATAATTTTATGGTTGGGGTCACTACAACATAAGGAACTGTATGAAAGGGTCGCAGTGTTAGGGAGGTTGAGAACCACTGGTCTAGATATTTTTGTTGGTGGTGGTGGTGACATTTTTTTTTTTTGTAATGGATGAATAGGTGGATAGATGGATTGTTTTATTTCAGCTCCCTGTTCCTGGCTGGCTGTTTTCCACGGTGGAGTGTTGGAGCTCCCTCCCCTCTTAGCTGAGCTGACCCTCCTGGGTCATCGTATCTTATGACCTCTCTCCTTGTCTCTCACAGGCACTTGTCCGGCTGCCCCCCCACATTTCACAGTGTGATGAAGTCTTTCGGTTCTTTGAGGCACGGCCTGAAGATGTCAACCCCCCCAAAGAGTGAGTCATGGTTGCCACCACTTCTGTATGATTGGGGGGTGTGGGCCAACTGGAGGCCAGTGGGGGGCTGGGGACACGGGAACCTAGAAGCTAGGAATGCTACCCAGCGAAGGTTGCATCCCAGAAACTCCCCATGCTCCTAATACAGAGAATTCCTATAGATTACCTCCCTACAAAGGTCTACCTATCCTTAGCAGCCATATAGATGAGCCACTGTTTATATAACTTTTTAAATCAGGGAACTTATTTTCCTTATTTTTTACTGCAGTGAACATTTTTGCATACACCACACACAAAATGCACCCATACATATATACATAACTAATTTTTTTTTAAATAAGTGAAAGCCAGTCCATGGTGGTGCACACCTTAATCCCAGCACTCAGGAGTCAGAAGCAGACAGATCTCTGTGAGTTCAAGGTCAGCCAGGCCTACATAGTGAGATCCTGTCTCAAAAGGGGCAGAGGGTTATACCCAGATGATATGGACGCCCACTGCACATGATGGACGGGAAAGCAGGCCACAACAGCATCTCTAAGCAGGTTTCCCATCAGCCCACACTCTCTACCTCTCCAGGTCGCCTCCCTTCTGGAGTTGTGTTTTTGCTGTCCTTCCCACCCTGCTCCCTGTTCCTTCCTCACTCTCAGGGTAACCATGGCTCTGAGTTCTAACCCGTTATTGCTTGTTCCCAAATGCGATGGCCTTTCCTTCTCCTCCCATAATGGTCAGGGGAGACGACTTCTAGGTGATGGAATGCCATGATCAGGGCAGGAGGGGAGTGTTAATGGTTGAGATCAGGGAACCCCACCTTTATCCCAGCCCCTGCTCCTGCCAGTCAGCTAAATAAGTGAACCCTAATTTCATGTCCCCCTGTGACCCGAGGCTGCACAATAGACTAGCCTTGTGCCCGCCTGCAGAGCTCCGTCCCAGGCATGGCAGCTCCCACACAGCAGCCTGGGTAATGAGGAACGACTGTTCTGGGCCACACTCTGGAGTCGGTCACTGTCTCCTAAGGCTCTGTGACCGTTTGTGCAGCTTCTAGAATTCTGTTTTCTGACCCCTGGTGCAAGCTAATGCTGAGTACGTGGTGGTGGGCCCGGGCCCCCGGGATAACCCAGTCAGTGCCGCTGGCATGCAGTAAGTGCTCACGCTCTTGTCTGCAAACGTCTGGAGACAGAATGGACTGTGATCTGGTGTGCTCAGCCTTGCAGAGCACAGTACAGCAGGGGCAGGGTGAAAAGCATGTGACCTCTTATGTCACCATGGCGACAGGAGCTAGCTGCCTCCTTCCTGAAGTCGTACTGGATAGACCTGCGGCTCAGGAAGCATGGCAGGCTGGGAGAGGAGCATTCAAAGGGCTCCTCCAGCCCTGACCAACCTCTGCACTGCCTCTGGACCCTCCTTCCTCCCCAAGGAGAGGCCTGTGCCCCACTTAGTCTGCTTACTAGGAAGAAACCCGGGCCTCTATGTGACCCTGGGCCGACTGTCTGATGATGTATTAGCCAAGTCCTTCTCTCCCTCTGAGGGCTGCTTACCTTTGGAGGCCACTGTTCATGCCCCTGCCCCCATCCTGAAACATAAATATGGATCAAGTAACGGAATATTTTGACTTGTGGCAACTCTGAAGAGAGTTATCAAATTATCAAAGCCTGTGCGTTGCATTGGAATTTTGCAGACAACCTGGCCTCTTTCAAGCACACTGCTGCAGGGGCTCTTCCGTTTTGGGGGGTCGGGGTGGTCTTTGCCATCCCATAGGGAAGACAAAGTCCGGACAGTCCAGTCTTGGGGGGAGGTGGGCAGTAGCTCTAGGCTTTGGTGGCCGGCTGCTGATCAGTGGTCTGGCACAGAAAGGATGCTCTTCTAGACCCTTTGATGGGCATGGCACAGAGCAGGCCTGGTGCTGTATCCTCCAGGAACCATCCCAGGAAGGCTGTTCTGGGCTGTGATTCCCGCTCTGACTGTGAACACACTGGCCCATGCACATTTCTGCACTGCAGGGAACACAATGCTCTTTTCTTAAAGGCCCCTGACTTACACCTCCACATTCTTTGTAGTTTCTTTGCATCAACTCTCCAGCTACGCCCCCAGCAAATCCTGCAAGTACTTCCTTCAGCACATCTTCACACATGGCCTGAGTCTAGCCAGCTTCTTGGCTGCCCTGGGGCCAGCCCGTCACCATCTGTTCTGTGGGTCATTGGCCTCCTGTTTGGTCTCTCAATTCTCCTCAGCTCCCTGAGATCAGATCCTGTCACCCCCTGTGTTCAGTCTTCTTGTCATTTAGAGTGCTAGCTGTCACCTCCCTCTGGTCACACCTATTCCTCCTCCTCGTCCAGCTTTGGTCATTTGGCCCTGTATTCTACTCCCAGACCTGCTGGCCATACACACGTTGGCCTTTGTACGGCTGTTCCCGGGCGTGGGACACTCAGCTCCCACGAGAGTCAACCCGAACACCACTGTCTCCACGAGGACGGCCTTGTCTTCCTTCTCTGAGTTTCCCAGCACTTGCTCACCCTACTGCTCCGTTTCTTCATAGAACTTAGCCCGATGTCAACTGTGTCCTAGTCACCGACTCCTGTTAGCGGAACAGGAGTGGCCCCAGCCTTGTGTACTGGAAACTATATCATAGCAGCATTGGAAGTCTCAAGAGGTGGGGCCTTAGGCTGGCAAGATGGAGCAAGTAGGTAAAGAGGAGCATACTTCCCGCTTCATAGAAGCCATCTGTATTCCATATCAAGCTCTCTGATTTATTGTTAGATCTTTTTATTTGTTTTATTTTATGTGCATTGGTTTTTTGTTTTTGTTTTTGTCTGCATGTATGTCTGTGCAAGGGTGTCAGATCCCTGGGGACTGGAATTGCAGACAGTCATGAGCTGCCCTGTGGGTGCTGGGAATTGAACCCGGGACCACTAAAAGAGCAGCCAGTGCTCTTAACCACTGCGCCATCTCTCCAGCCTCCTCTCTGATTAACATTCTACTTTTAGCTATGTGTTCTTGGAATGCTAGCATATAAAGAGGTGTGTGTGGTGTGTGTGTACACACGTGTGTACTGGCCTCGCCCCGTGGACCCCACACAATATTATGTCATTTACATCTCGGGCCACCTGAGGACGATTCTTTCATCCTAGTTAGCAAATGGTGAATCCAAACCCCACAAAGTCAAGAAGCAGGGAGGCATGTCTTAAAACACACGTATGATATCTTAGATGCCGGAGAGCAGGCCGCCCTCAGACTTCCTGCCGGGCCAGACCTCTTGCCTTGCAGTCACAAGAGGTTAGTGGGCAAGCCAGGCTCGTGATGAGGCTCTTAGTGTGTCAGTGTGGACCCTGGTGAGGAGAGACGTAAGATAAAGAGCCATCCTTGGCTCTGGGGATGTCGCTCAGTGCTTACCAAGCCTGCGTGAAGCTGTGGGGTTTGATTCCACCAACACTGTGCCAAACTCTGCAGCGTCACCCTCAGCTACAGGGTAAGGTCAGGGACATCCTGGGCTACATGAGACCCTGTCATCAGAAGAGAAAAAACGGATGGATCAGCAAGGTAGCTCAGTGGATAAAATCTGGTGACAGTTCAGTCTGGGGACCCATATAGTGGAAGGAGAGCTCTGAGTCCTTCAGGTTGTCCTCCGAGCTCCACATACGCACCATGGCATATTGCCTGCGTGTGCACGCACGTGTGTGCACACCCCCACACACACTAATAAGTAAATAAGATCTTAAAATGAAACATTTAAAAGCCACACTTAACACTAGATGGAACTCGGTTCAGATGTACCCTGGGAAGGCGGAGTTTGTTCTAACAGCCAAGGTGAACCTGGACAAGTGTGGGGTGCATTACCTGTGCCCCCCGTCCCATCCCCCATAGTGATGGCCACTGGTCCAGGTCAGTGCTCTCAGGCCGCTCATGCTGACTCAGCACTCCCTGTTTGCCTGGTTTCTGCAGGAACGCTGCAGGCCCTGAGCTCTGGGCACAGGCCTCTTGGGATCATTCCTGCCTGCCCAGCCTGCCAGGGTTCTGATGAAATTCTTGAAATTTCATGGGACAGGCAGAGCCTTGCTAAACTAGTTTTTGTTCTTCAGCCTCAGGGCCACAGAGCCCTCCGTTGAGGCCCTGAACAATGTCCCAATGTTCACAGAGATTCGAGGTGAGAGGCTGTGGGGCCTGGGCAATTGAGAATCATCTTGCCCCCGCCTGCCTCGAGGGTCAACTTCTTTCTGACGCAGGGGGCTTAAGTGTTGCTGGAAAGTCCCTATCCCAACTCACTTTGCTCTCCAGGAGGCCAAGTCCACCCCCAGCACTCCCGCCACCACCACCAATCCCAGCACCCTAGGCATGTACCCCAGCATCCCTGTGGTGGCTCTGCCCTTGGGACATAGGGTCAGGCATACAAGGAGGCAGTCTTGGGCTGAAGTCCAGTTGAGCCAGAGCACTGGATGTGGGGACAGGGACAGGCTGGCTCAGGGGATACGCTGGCATACAGGGATGGGGCTTTCCAGGGAAGGGGGTGCAGAGCAGGTGGGTTGGGGAGGGATGAGGTCAGATGCAGAGAGACCCACTGCAGACGGGTCCAGCCTCCTCCCGTTTCCCTCTTAGCGATGGTGGTTTGTCCAGGACCAGGGGATAAAACTAGGAAGTCCCCGTGGGAGATGGGCAATCACTACATTTCCCGGGGAAAAGGCGGAGGTCTAGGGCAGAAGAAACTATCAACCTTGCTTCAGACCCAGCAGGGAGACAATGTAAGGCCAGCTTGGTAGCACAGTCAGGTTCCTGAGAGTTTGGGGCGACTGCTTTGGAGTCCTCACATCCTTAAGTCCATTGGAACTCCAGGCCTACTTACAAGACAGTGAGTCAGTTTAACCTGTGACATCTTAGAGTCCGGGCTGCTTTGTGGCTGACAGCAGAACCTTGATGACAATAGCTTCCAACATGGCCTTCCCTCTCCTGTACGTTGTACGGCTGTAGCATGGGCTGGTTAGAGGGACGGAGGCTGAGAGTGGAGCATGTCCCAGGTGCTTACCTCTCCTCTTCCCCACCTCTCCCTGGGAGGGAAATGGAAGGTGTTAGAAAGAGCCATGGAGAGTCCCTTCTTGCAGTCTTCCTTAATGCCTAGGTATTTATTGAGCATCCACTGTACGCCAAGAACCACAGACCAGTGAACTCTAGGCTCAAGGCTACCACTAGGTTGGAGTCTTGCATTAAGTTAATTATCAAAACAGAATCAGAAGCCAGCTCTGCTGTGACTTTCAGTGGATCACTTCTCTTCACACCTCAAGTTCTCATTTTGTACCCCGATCCAAAGTTACCTCCCACCATGCTGTTCAGATGGCGAAACTAAGAAATGGAAATGGAACTGGGCCTAGCTGGAGGTTAGTGTCTGAGGGCATCTCACAGAGCCCTCAGCTCTAGGGTCTTCTCATGGGTGGTTAGGAACCCAGCTGGTCTCTGGCTTGGGAATTGGGGTAGAGATCCAGCCTCTACCCTGTGCTGGGCTGTGTCCTGGTTAGACCCTCAGCTAGGCAGCTCTGCTCATCTGTCATCTAGCCAGGGAATTGGGCCACACTGTCCTTCCAGCAACCCATCCAATGTCACTGGAAATGCACAGAAAACCTCTTCATAGAAGTGGGCAAGAGAGCCAGCTGGACCTAAGGGCTATGGGTCCAAGAGAGGCATCTCCAGCTGGACAGGTGAGCTTCCCCGCCCCAGTCAGTCTCCAGCTGGGTAAGTGAGCCCCCCCCACCCCCCGGCGTCTCCAGCTGGATAGGTGAGCTCCCCCCAGGCACCTTTAGCTAGACAAGTGAACCCCAACCCCCCAACTAGGCATCTCCAGCTGGACAAATGAGCCCCCCTGCAGGCATCTCCAGCTGGATAGGTGAGCTCTGCCCTGCAGGCATCTCTAGCTAGACAGATGAGCCCCTTTCCCCTCAGACCCCAAAGCCTGATTCTCACCATTGCTGGCTACTCTGGATGTAACTCCCTGGATGGTGACCTCGCAGCGACAGTCCAGTCAGAACTGAACTTTATCTGGGTCTCAGGCTCCTGTGGCCGGCCTTCTCTGCTGACACCAGACGGGAGACTCTCCACCAGTTGACCATTTTACAGTGTGAGGCCGGGGGCTGAAGTCTGGGGCGCAGCTTAGTCCTTGCCAAGGGAACTCACGGTTTGAGGGAGGAAGGCACACACAGGGATGGGTTCACCCCGTGAAAGGCATCGGAGCATCACAGGTACCAGCCGAACCCCAGCTCCTCGTCCACCCACGTGGCACCTAAGAACTGTGTAACAGTGACAGCTGCCGATCAATCCAGTCGAGCAGGGAGGAGTAGTTGTGTGGGTTCGTAAGTTCAGGGCCACCCACAGTGGCAGACTAGCCTGGTCGTGTGGCCAGAGGCTTCCATAAGGAGAGGGCGTTCAAGACGAGACTGAGGTAGCGCAAGCTACTCAAGCAGGTAGCAGGAGGCACCCAGGCCAGAGGAAGTCACAGAAAACCTCAGGAGAGAGGCTGTCTCTGAAGGAGCCTTAGGAAGAAGCGTTCTCAGAGGAGGTGGGTGCAAGGCAGTAACTAGCTACATTGACACTTTGGCATCAGATATGGTGACAGAATCTGGGACCTCTGGGTTCCCCTTGGCTCGGGTATCCTGTGTCAGAAGTAGGTGGTTATTGCAGTGGTCCAAGTGTGCAACAACTCACGTCTAATGTCTGTGAAAACTATGGAAAACTAATAGGCACCACCCCAGATCAAGGGACAAGCTCTGTGAAAACCCCATGATCCTTTCCCTTAGAAGTCTGTAAGCTGATTGAGCACCAGCCTAACTGAGAAGCTTGGAATCAGTGCCTCGCTTCAGATCTGTGTGTGTGTATCTTTTGCCACCTGGTGGTAACACAGAGTATTACAGCCACCTGCAATGGTTCTGTTTTAACTATTGGTATTCTGTGAAGCTAGTGATCCCTTCTACAGATAAGGCAACTGGCTATACCCCCATCCAAAAGGCACATGTCTATAGAGATCCTAAAGGTGCTGCTGGAGACCTTTCCTCTGGCCTCCAGAGCCCCTGGGTCTTGCTCTGAGATGACGCGCTGAGGATGGGCGCCTTCTGGTGGGTGCTGTCAGTCACAGGGAGCCTGTTCCTGGAAGCTCCCAGAAAAATCTAGGCCTTCTCCCACCAACCATAATCAGTCCCATCCTGCTCTCTAGCAGGTTGCCAGCTCGCTTGTCACTGGGAGTGGTGGTCGGGAGTGTGTCCAGGTGACCTCAGGTCCCACCCAGCCTAGAATCTCCATTGACAGGCTGTTAGCCCAAAGAGGCTAGCTCAATAGTGAGGGTAGAGGGCGGGGGTTCCCCCATATGACCTCAACGGTGTATAATTTACATATTATCAAATTCACTTTTTTTCTTATGGTTCTGGGTATGGAACCCAGGACCTTGCGTGTACTCAGCGAGTGCTCTACCACTAAGCTACATCCATCCAGCCTTTCAAATTGCTTTAAGTGGACAACTGATTTGGTGATTAGTGGCACAGTTCCAGTTGTGCCACCATCGCCGCAATCCAGTTTCAGAGTGTTTTTACCACTCTCTTTGAAACTTGTATTATTATTATTATTTATTATTATTATTAATTATTTTATGGGTATTTTGCTTGCATGTATGTCTGTGTACCATCGATCGGGTCCAGACCTAGTGACTCCAAGGACCTTGTTGTGAATACCACTTGAGACAAAGTAACCCCAAGAGAGATGGTATCTTAGCTTGTCGTCTGTCACGCCCAGCTCTTGCAGTTCCTCTGGGAGAGGGCACCAGCAGGGAGGAGACAGCCAGCCAGTGTTATTAGTATCTGTCGACTCTGTAGGAAGCAGTAGCGCCATCCACAGGCTGGCCCGCCTGACTGCGGGAGTGCCCAGCTCCCCTTCAGCCCACACAGAGCCCACTGGCACACAGCAATGGGAGGGTGCTCCAAAGGTCTGAGTGAGTAAGACATGGGTGACCTTCCACTGTGCTAAGGGTAACTCTCTAAGCCCCACCAGGGACCTATTCCTGGGGAGCCTACCTCCCCAGCTCTGACCCGGGGGCCCTCTCACCCTACTCTCCATTCAGCCCCTCACCCCAATTTACCTCTCTTCCCTTCTTTATCACGGCCACCTTGGCATCTTCCTCCCAGCTCTTGTCCCCAGGTCCTCCATTCCCCATGGGCAAGGAGTGAGTGTGTGATTTTCAGCCTGAGGCCCTCGAGCCTGGCACCCAGTGGGTACTCACTGGCGTCTAGTGGTACTCGGCAGATACTGAGAAGAGCAGCTAGTTGGTGCTACCAAGAAGGTTGACCCCTACCTAGCAGAGACTAGACTGGCACTACCTCAGGGCTCGAGGTCCGTGCCACCTGGAAGAGGCCAGCACGCCCAGGCTGAACTGCTGGAGTGCCAGGTACAGTGGCTGAGCAGGAAGAGGACTAACAGATTCCAAGATTCCCGGTCCGGGAGGGCAGGAACCTTGGAGAATCCTTGGGGCCCATCTACAGGGAGGGCTGTGGTGGGGAGCAGCCTTCTGATGGACCTGTATAAAATGGGGTTGAGCGCCTCTACCCCACAGGCACTACTGTCCAGGACAAGGACGTGGTTTGGAAGCTGCGTGGTGGAAGCGCTTGACAAATGCAAGGATCTTCTCCGTGAGAGGGTTGGTAGCAGTGACACTAATGATGGGTTCTTCTGCATCCCCCACCTTTGAGAAAGCAGTGTTTACTGGGGATGGGGAGGGTGGCTCAGTCGTGCCTGCCACCATTCCTGCCCCTGTAGGCAGAGCCAGAGGGAGGCAGGTCTGTATGAGACCTAGAACTGATGGAACCCAGTTTAATCCTGGAAACTGAGGCACAGAAAAGCCTGGTACTGCCTGTTCTGGCAAAGCTAGACCCGAAACGTAGGTCTTATGACCCCAATGCTGGACCGGCCGTTGGGGTCCATCAGAGTTCCAGCAAGCCTTTTCGACTTAGGCATGCTCAGAAATGTAGCACGCACAGTTGTTGGGTCTCTGGGAAGCCCCCAAGCTGCCCTGGGGAGGCTCTTCCCCAGGTTTCCCCAGTAACACAGGCCCTTGGCTGTGAGCTCCTGGCCTGCATTTCGAGCCCACTGTGTGCAATGTGGCGGCCGCCTGCCCCTTTGTGGAGCTGCCTCATTAAGTCCGCCTCTTGGCCTGCCACAGTGAAGACATCTAGACTTGGCAGTCATTCCTGTTGCCTGGGATCCAGGAGCCCCCAAGAGGCCTATTGGGCTCACAGCAGAGGGGATGGATTCCTGGGGACTGGGAAAGCAGTAGGAACAGCCATATCCCAGGTGTCTTGGGGGCCCAATTCTGTGACCCAACAGTCCTGTGGTCTTGGCAAAGTGGCTTTACCCACAGAGCCTGAATTTCTTCCTGTCTGTGAAAATGGCCCATCACTTCAGCCTGGCTGCTTTCCCCACATCCCTCCCAGGCTTGTCCTCTCTAGCAGCCCTAACCTCCCCATCTTCCCTCAGTGCCCACCTCTGGCCATCTGTCCCAGACGCTGTTAACAGCCTGCCTGTGGATCTTGGCTCCCCTGAAAAGCCTCCATCCGGATATCCACTGGGCCAGTGCAGAGTGGCCCGCAGTGGAGATGGAGGGAAGAGGGTTGAGCTGAACTGGGCCTAGAAGCTAACTCAATTCTTTGTTATGCCCATTCACGTACTCTTTCTCCCTCCAGGGAGGTGTGTCCTCTGAGTCTCATCACTTTGGAAATAATGACGTTCAGAGCTGTGTGTGACAGATTTTTTCCTGAGGAGACAGAACACATTATCTATTCACCCCAGATAGTGAGCCCATGACAGATACTACCATAGGCCAACTTTGTGAACCAGTGAATTTTATTGGGGTTACTTACAGAAATGTGGGTGAGGGATCACTTACAGGAGCAGAAATGACTCAAAGGCAGCTGCATCACCAAAGCCCACCCCATTGGGTGACAGCTTCCAAAGCTGGAAGCAGCCTTCAGGCAGCTCAACGGGTTGAAGAATGTCCCTTAGGTGGTTCCAGGCTGCTTGCCCAATATCTTTCTTGTTTGTCGTTTGGCTTGTCTGAGAGTTGGCTCTCTTTACTGTTTGCTCTTGGAGGGAGGGGCCTAGTGAGTCTGGTCAGTTTCAGGAACTTCCTGAAGCTCTTTGAGTTCCTTTCTTTCTGTCTGAAGGAGCATCTCTGCAGGATGGAGTGTTTCAATCTAGGAGGAAACTTCTCCACAAGAGCTGTAGGGAAGAGCTGGTCAGTAAAGAAGTCACTAGCCACTGTGGTTCTCTTGAGAATCCCTTCCTGCCCCTACCCCTCCCCTGCCCCTGTGTTCATGCACCACATCACCCCAGGTTTCCTCTTATCTGCTCTAAAGTCCCAGTGCCTCCCTCTTCTAAGCAGCTCTCCCAGACCACCCCAGGCCACTCTGACCTCCCCACCCACCCTGGGAATTCCTATACAGTAAACTTTCTTTTTTTTTTTAAGATTTTTTTTTTTTATGTATACAATATTATTCTGCCTGTAGACCAGAAGAGGGCACCAGATCTCATTATAGATGGCTGTGAGCCACCATGTGGGTGCTGGGAACTGAACTCAGGACCTCTGGAAAAGCAGCCAGTGCTCTTAACCTCTGAGCCATCTCTCCAGCCCCACACAGTAAACTCTTGACAAAGCTTTATGGTGTCTAATCACATTGAGTTCTCTTTGCTTTCTTTCCTTAGATGTTTGTCTTCACTTACTAACTAGATGGTGTGCACTTTAAGGCAAGACAGTGTTTCTTTGGCCACACTCCTGCTTCAGGCCTGGAAACAAGTCCATGACAACCTCTCAGTTAAGATGTGGGTGAAGAGTGGACGTTGGATAGATAACAGATGTGTGATAGATGAAGGGTAGAAGATGGAAGATGGATTGGTAGTTGACAGATGGACATGGATGCGTGGTTGACAGATAGACATGGATGGGTGGTTGACAGATGGACATGGATGGGTGGTTGGTGGATAGACATGGATAGGTGGTTGACAGATGGACATGGATGGGTGGTTGACAGATGGACATGGATGGGTGATTGACAGATGGACATGCATGGGTGGTTGACGGATGGACATGCATGGGTGGTTGACGGATGGACATGGATGGGTGATTGACGGATGGACATGGATGGGTGGTGGTTGACAGATGGACATGGATGGGTGGTGATTGACAGATGGACATGGATGGGTGGTTGACAGATGGACATGCATGGGTGGTGGTTGACAGATGGACATGGATGAGTGGTTGACAGATGGACATGCATGGGTGGTGGTTGACAGATGGACATGCATGGGTGGTTGACAGATGGACATGCATGGGTGGTTGACAGATGGACATGCATGGGTGATTGACAGATGGACATGGGTGGGTGGTGGTTGACAGATGGACATGCATGGGTGGTTGACAGATGGACATGCATGGGTGGTTGACAGATGGACATGCATGGGTGGTGGTTGACAGATGGACATGCATGGGTGGTTGACAGATGGACATGCATGGGTGGTTGACAGATGGACATGCATGGGATGGTGGTTGACAGATGGACATGCATGGGTGGTGGTTGACAGATCGACATGCATGGGTGGTTGACAGATGGACATGGCATGACATGATGGTGGTTGACAGATGGACATGGATGGACAGATGGATGAGTGGTTGACAGATGGACATGGATGGCTGGTTGACAGATGGACGTGGATGGCTGGTTGACAGATGGACGTGGATGGCTGGTTGACAGATGGACGTGGATGGCTGGTTGACAGATAGACGTGGATGGGTGGTTAGTGGATAATGTAAATGGATGGAACATGGATGACGGAGGATGGATGGATGTAGGCGACATGAACAAAGGACAGAGAATGCCTCCAAACATGGAAGGGCCTCTTTGACATCCTCTATGGGGACTTCATAGTTGAACCCCATCGCTGTTTTTTTGTCTCTAACTCTTCTACATCCTTTAGAAATCCATGAATCACCTATGGCCAAGAGGTAGCCGGCCAAGTCGGTAACAGGATGTCAGGTACCCTAGGGGGGAACTTGTACTACTCCATGGCAGTGGGCCTGCCCCACATCCCCTTTCTAGGAGCTCAGCTTTGTGATTCTTCCTCCCCGGCCTCGTTCATAGACTGCTTGTCAGAGTCTTCCACTGGGTGGCACTCCTTGGAAGGTGCATAGGAAGAATCAAGGTCTGTTTGTGCTCATGACCCTAAGTTGGCATCATGTGTGATGGGACCAGGGTCTTACAGCTCTGTTCCCATCAGGGAGACACACACACACACACACACACACACACACACACACACACACTGCAGATCAAGCCCTTCTTGTGAGGCCACACTTTCAGTTGGAATCTTTTCCATCTTCCAGTCTCTTCCACCGTAGCCGAATACCATGCTAAGAGCTTTGCACATTGTCCATCTTGACCCCCACAACTTGGCAAAGCAAGAATTGGTTTAGTTTCTTTATAACTGAAGGTTCAGGGAGCTACAGAGTGGCAGGCAGATGGCTGGACCAGGCTTTGAACCCCTCTCTCTCCTCACTAGTTGCTCTGAGGCCCAGACATTGTGGGGCCATGCCTGAGTGTCAGTCACACGCAGGGCCTGTGCCCACTGTGGTGGGACAAGCCAGAGGAGGCAGGCAGACAGCACTTTGACTTTTCTCTGTGGATAGAGCAGCAGAGACTCTTTGGGAAGCTCAGGAGACAAAGCAAAATCTGTCTCTATGTGTGTGGGGGGGGGCTGTCTTCTGAGGTCTATGATGGTCATAGCATCCAGCCCCTCTAGGACACAGGCTGGAGGACCCAAGACCCCTTTCTTCCCCCGAGGAATTCAGCTTTTCCCCCAGAGCAGGAATCTGGCCCCTCTGGGCAATCCACATGGTCACAATGGGGCCCATTCTCAGAACCCTGGAAAAGGCAGGCCCTGCGGAGAAAGGCCAGATTCTTGTTGGACACAAGAGCCTTCAGTGCAGCGATTTAGACCAGGACACAAATGGGGGCACAGAATGGCATCCATGCTCCCTCTGTTTTGCCTGGAGGTCGCTGCCTCTTGAGACCATGCTGTGCAAAAGCTTTCAAAAGTCAGAACAGAAACCCAGCTCCAGGCTATGGGGCAGGGGGTGGTAGACAGCTCCCAGAGCTCTGCAGACCTCAGCTGACCCGGGGTCCCCTTTGCCCAGATACTCTCATTTGGCTTCTAGAAGAACATGTTCCTTCTTTCTCTGTGGCTCTCTTGCAGAATCGGAGTCTTGCAGCAGCTCTGTCTGCTACTCAGAGTAGCCTCCTTGGAATGGAAGCCCAGAGAACTCGTCAGTGTTTTTAAAATGCCCCTGCCAATTAAGAAACACATCTTATCTGAGGGGTGGTGGCGCACGCCTTTAATCCCAGCACTCAGGAGGCAGAGTCAGGTGGATCTCTGTGAGTTCGAGGTCAGCCTGGTCTACAGAGTGGGTTCCAGGATAGCCAGGGAGGTTACACAGAGAAACCCTGTCTCCAAAAAACAAAAGAAAACAAACAATAAAACAAAAAACAAAAAGAAAAGAAGGAGAAGATCTCACATTTCAGCCCAACACAGGGAGACAGACAGTCAGACAGGTAGACAGATTACTGAAACTGACATTTCACAGAACACCCTTAACCATAAATGACTTAAATGGTTTCTAGTCAGTTCTACCCTTTAGAAGCGCTTGGTGAGATCTGTCACAGCAAGTTCGGCACTCACTGACGAATGAAGGCTTGAAAGGCATTAGTTTGGCTGGGAATGGTAGGCGCTGGGAATGGTAGGTGCTGGGAATGGTAGGTGCTGGGAATGGTAGGCACTGGAAATGGTAGGGGATGGGAATGGTAGGGGATGGGAATGGTAGGGGATGGGAATGGTAGGCGCTGGGAATGGTAGGTGCTGGGAATGGTAGGGGATGGGAATGGTGGGCGATGGGAATGGTAGGATCCTAGGAATGGTAGGCGCCCCTGTGATCTCAGCACTTTGCAGGCACAGGCGGGAGGATCAGGAGTTCAGAGTCATCCTCAGCTACATATAGTGTGTTTAAGGGCCAGCCTGGCCTACATAAGACTGCCTCCAAAAAAACACCCCAGCATTCTTTAATTAATTAAAAAAGCTTTTTGATCCCAATTCTCTTTCCCCAACTTCCAATTAGCAAATACAGGGGTGCTCTACAAGGCCCAACTAAAAACAGAAAGTTTAAAGTGGCTTGTCCAGGCCACCAATCCTGATGGCAGAGCAGAGCCCAGAACTAGATTAGTTGATTTAGGGCCACACTGTCACAGCCTCTCTCCTGCCTCCATCTTCTAGTCATCTACCTTTCCTAGTCCCGAAAGTTTCCCTCCAGCTGGACTCGGGGCACGTGCCCCTTGCCCCTGATCCCTCCTGGATTTCACAGCTGGACCTTCAAACTCCATCCATCCTGGCCCTTCACCAGACCACCTGTTCACACACTACCAGATCCGTTTTTCCTTCGTTGTGAGCGGCTTGTCCCTGTTTCTAGAGCCTTTCCCCTTGTTCCTGTCCTGTCCTGGGATTAAAAGGGCCTTGTCTCTGAGGGGACCCTCCTTCCGCCCAGGATCTCTGTTATGCTTGGCATGTTGGTTGTCTGGGAATGTCAGGTCCCACCTTGGATTACGTACCGTTGGGACCCACCTGCACCACAGACCTGAGAACCAGCTTCCCTCGTGCCTGCCTATAAGGGGGTCCCTAAGGTCACACGGCAGCAGCTTCCAAAGCTTACAGGATGACGAGTGGTCGGGATCACCACAGTCTCTCCTGGACTAGATTGAGCCCCCCTCAGCCAAGGTTATATCCGATGCAGTCTCCCCAGTCCACCTAGTCTAAGGAGTGCCTGTGTCCTAGCTCTCAAAGTCACCCCAAGCCAGCCATCTGCCACGGAGTCTGCTTCTCCTGAGCAGGTCTTAGTGGCAGCCGCGGACCTGCAGACGGGCACCCCAGGCCGTGCAGCCAAAGTCAGCCAGCAGACGGCACTGGGATGGAAGTGCGAGCCTGTGCCCGTGCCAAGGTGCTCACTCATGGGGAGGAAGGAGAGAGGGAAGGATGCTGTGGGCTGCTGCCAGATTCTGCCTACCAAGGAGACAGCAACCTTCCTCATGTCCCACCCCCCCAAACTTAACTTCCCTGACTCTTCTCTCACCTGCCTCAGCTACTCTTCCTGGCTTCCCTTTCACGCTGATAACCTTGATGGACAGGGGTGACCACTCCCAGCAAGAGTCCATGGCTGGTGGTGTGTCCTCTTTTTGCAGTCCAGTTCTTAGGCCCTGGTTCAGTCCCACTGGAGCATTGTGGGTCAGGACTATCTGTCTAACCCCGGGATCCCAGCATCCCGCCTCTTGCTCCCTTAGGACCTTAGTCTCCCCATCCGTAAAGTGGGTTAACATCAGCTCCACCTGCCTCAGCACTGAAGACCAAATGCTAGGAATCTCCAAGAGTGTGGTATAGGGAGAGGAACTGTTTTCTTTTACTTTTCCTCAGGCTGTGATAAAATCCCACAGAAAAAGCAATTTAAAGGTTTCTTTGGGCTCACAGGTTTCAATTTAAAGGTTTCTTTGGGCTCCATGATAGTGGGCGAGTCCAGGGCCTCATCTTGGAGCCCCTGGTTACAAAGTATCTGCACACAGGAGACAGAGAGAAATGAATGCTCATGCCCAGCTGACTTTCTCCTTTTTATCACCCTGGGGACCCCAGGCCACAAAACGGTGCTGCATGTACTGGTTGGGTCCTCCACTCACTGAACTCTCAGGGGTGGCTGTTGCTGGGCTTCCAGAATAGTCTGTTCCACAACCTGTATACTCTATCCTCCCCAAAGCCTCGGTTCTGTGGCTGTCCTCATTCTGTGACTGTGACTGGCTGTGGCTGTCCTCGTCCTCTGCGTGCAGAAGTTCAGGACTGAGGTAGTTCAGGGTCACCACCACAGCAAGCAGCCTAGCTTTGAACCAGAGGCTTTGGCCTCACGTGAGCTCAATTGCATCTCCCCAGAAAGGGCCCAGAGAGAACCAGTGTGACTCTCCTTTTGCAGACACCGACAGAGAGCTGAAGGGGAACTCAGCCTTCTCTCCTGCGCTCCACCCCGTGGGCCACAGGGGAACACTGGCCCCCGTGTGCTCCCCACCAGCACCGTGTTCCAGTTTTCTTAGTACAGTCCGTGCCTGTTGTCTTAGTCACCCCCGGCCGGCTAAATGGCTCGACAGCCTGGTGGAGCCTGTGAGGCCTTTCCAATTACATTAGCTTCTGGCATCACGAAAGGGAGATGCTAGCCTTGCCCTCCCTCTTCTGCTCCTTCCGGTGGCTCCCTGGGCCTCAGTGACTCAGCAGCAGGTCAGAGGCAGGCTAGACTGTGACTTCAGGGAGGGGAGCGTGGTTGGGGCAGCGACTTCACCAACGGAAGACCCCAATTGAGTGAGGGGGGAATCTGACCCCCCGCTCTCCTGTCAGGCCAGACCTGATTGAGAGGTGGGCGTGTCTGCCGTGGGGTAGTCCTGCCTTTTCGTAGTCTGGTATGTGAGGGATGGGGGAGTCCCAGATACCTAAGCTGCTTCTCAGCACATTCAGCAGTTAAAAATACCAAGTGGCTTTGCTGAAAGGTGCCCGACCGGAAACCTCCGAGAATTTCCTATTAGGGCAGAGCCTTCCTGGGCTGGAGGCCAGGCACCGTATGGAGTCGTCTAACTGCCACCCTACCTTAGTTCGTTTGTGACCCAGCTGCCCCCCACTGTCAAGACCCAGTCTCCCCTTCTACCCAGGTGTTTGTCAGGCCCCAGGGTTCTGCCCTCTACTCCTGCACCCACAGCTCCAGGAGGGTGGGGCTTGAGAGTTTGTGTGTAGCCTCAGAGCTCAACCAGGGTTCCTGGTTTGGGGCCCAACCCAACCCCAGCCACTCATTGACTGATTCTGGCCTTGCCCTTCTCACCTGAAAGGAGGCAGCGTAGCACTCATAGGGAGAGAGATCCGGGAACCCTGGGTGGAGGACTGCAGTCTCCGATGGTGGGACAAGGCCCTCTAGAGGTTCTGTCTGTAAGCTTTTTGGGAAATTCGAACACATTGTTCCTGCTTCACACAACTGTCCTGAGGGAGTGGCTGGGGCCCGGTGCTTACGCAACCCTGGCCCAGCCTCAGAATCCCAAGGAAGCTTGTTGGAAACACAAGACAACCAAGTAGGTGTGGGTGGCTCCACCCTGGATTTCTAGCCAGCTTTCTAGATGATTCTATCGAACGGTCAGCCTGAGCTTCACCAGTGTGGTGCTTGTGACGTACGCCTCATTCCTTCGTTCCTCCGTCCCGTGAGGACAGCTCGCCTGCCTCCTGGCTGGTGCTGCTGACTCAAAGACAGTCTCGGGCAGCCTTCGGCGTGGAGAAGGTAGCCATTGAAGCGAAGGAGCCGCTCCTGCCTGGCCACGGCAGTCTTGGGGCTGGCCAGTGGACTGTGGAGTTCTAGACCCCAGCAAGCCCTTTGGGAAAATGGTGGCTCTGAATTGCCAGCCATGCCCTGCCCTTCCCCTTGGTCAGCCTCGGTGGAAAATCTTGGGAAAAGAATTCCTCTCTGGGTGGGAAACAGCCACTACATAATAATCCTTTCCCTGCTGGGAGTTCTCCCTACATCTGAACATCAAGGGGGCCCTGGGAGGCGGGCCAGCTTACCTTCTGCTTCAGCAAGTGGCCTGGTTTGGGTACTGTTCCTCGTGAAACGCCATGAGTGAATCGGGGAGGAAAGGGTTTATTTATCACTCTTCCACATCACTGAAGGAAGTCAGGACAGGAACTCAAACAGGGCAGGAACCTGGAGGCAGGAGCTGATGCAGAGGCCGTGGAGGGGAGCTGCTTATGGCCTTGTCTTGTCAGGGTTTGCTCAGCCTGGTTTGTTATAGAACCCAGGACCATCATCCCAGAGATGGCCCCACCCACCATGTCGGGGCCCTCCCCGATCAGTCACTAATTTAAAAAATGCCCCACAGGTTTGCTTGCAGCCTGACCTTATGGAGGCCTTTTCTCAGTTGAGGCTCCCTCCTCTCTGAAGATTCTGTCTTGTGTCAAGTTGACATAAAACTAGCCAGTGCATCAAGGGAGAGATGCACATTTGTGTACTCAGCCCTGCTCTCCACCCTTCCTAACAGTGCAGCCTCTGCCCACAGGCCCTGCAGCTTTTAGTCTTCCCGGGACCTCTGAACCACAAGCCCTTCCTCACAACGGGTGATGCTGGGCAGTGAATGAGCCTCATCTCATTCACTGGGGGGTTCCAAACTGGACAAGAAGGAGGGGAGGCACATGTCGCTCATTCCAGCCCTCAGGAGGCAGAGGCAAGCAAAAGTTCAAGGCCAGCCAGGACTGCATAGTGAGGCTGTCTCAATAGAAACAAGAAGAGCAGCTTCCCCTGCCCGATGGAATGGGGACAGGGCCGGCACCCCTGCCTGTATAGGCCAGTCGCCTTTCCTGTTGCCTAAGGCCATTTCCTTCAGGAGCTCAGGGATCTGAATCTGAGAGTCTCTCCCTACGGGCTGCCTGCCTGCCCTTCTCAGTGAGACCCTCCTCCAGGGAGCAGATCCAGCTAGCTAGTTTGCTTGGCCAAAAATAGGGAGCAAGTGGCATTTTCTTTGGTCCTCGGGGACCAGGAGGGCAGTTCCTCTTGTCTCCAGATAAGTCCCAAGCTGGCTTCTGTGCTGTTTCTTGAGCATTATCAGAATGCAGATTTTAGAAATTCCACGAGACTGGGGGAATGAATGGAAGGTACAGGAGGAACAGCAGGAACAGCCAGCTTTGGGGAGCCTGCCTCTGCCTGATACTGAGTGTAGGTCTACAGGAACCGGAGAGCAGAACTGGGCAGACTCCAATCGGTCCATTCAGGGCAGAAGGAAGGTGGGAGGGGCTATATGACTGGGTACCAGCAGTTATTTTAAGTGACAGACTAGGACCCAGTACTCCCTTTAGAAGCTCGGTCTCCATTCCTACCACTCCCAGCTTCCTCTGCACCTCTGCAGAGTGCCCAGAAGAGAAGGCCCAGTGTCCGCCTTTAAAGAAAAAGAACTACAGGTGCTATGTTCCTGCAGGCCATGTTTGTCCATTACTTGTGCCAGTCCCAAGAGATGGAGTGATTTAAAGCAGCTAGTGTGCCGTAAGGGTGCCATGGGTGGTGGGTGGGTGGGGGAGGACAACATTGAATCAAAGAGCCAAACAAACTAATTGCAGGAATGAAAGCGTGCTGGGGAAGTTGCTACCAGGCTAGCAACGCAAAATGGTCAGAGCCTGGGTTCTAGCCATCACCCACCCTCCTGGTAGCCTCAGTTTCCCTGTTTGGCAGGCCCGCCGGAATCTGATAGCTCTCTCCAATCTATTGAGAATTAGGGAAGGTGAGCCCCCTTTGGGCAGGCTGGGGCGCGGCCAGGGTGCGGGCTGCGGAGCGGCAGGGCGGGGCGAGGAGGCTGGTCCTGCCGTGGGGAGGCCGGGCCGCCGGGGCGGCGGGCGGGTATCGCAACGCGCAGTGCGTGCAACTGCGGAGCGCGCGGCTCGCCGAGCCGCGGCATCACATGAGCTGAGGCGCCGGGAGCGGTCGCAGCCCGCCGGTGGGCGCCCCCATAGCTGCAGCCCCGTGCCCCCGCCCGCCCTAACCATGTCTATTTGTTGTTGTTTCTTTTTCAGAGATTATGGCAGTTCCAAGAGGAAATCAGGTAAGGGAGTCTCGGCGCTTTTCTTTCTGACCTCCCAGCTGCATGCACGCACGCGTCCCTCAGATCCTGCGCAGGACTTTCGGGGGAGGGGGGATGTCTTCCCGGCCTGCGGCGGCACTGTGGTCCTGCCTGTCGGGGGACGCATCCTTTGCCCCTTCCCTGTCCCTTCCTCCCTAAGTTCTCTACCACTTACACCTTCATTCTCCTCCTTAGTTCCTCTGACTCCTTGAGGGGAGTAGGGTGCATGGGTTAGGGGGTGTCTCGGGAAGGGCCTGAGCCCCTGCAGCATCTGCAGGCGGATCCTGCACCCCAGCCACTGCTGGGTATTGCTGTGGCTTTCCCGTTCATCCTTCGCGCTGCGCTGGAGGAGTTTGTGGATACGCAGGGTCTTTTGCGTGGGAAAGTGGGACTGAGAAGGGGTTGGTTGCTCTTGAGAGACTTGGGTTTGCTGCACCTCACCACTGGCCCGAACTCGCCCCAGCTGGGAGCTTGCGCTGCTCAAGGTTGTGGGGTCTGCTGCAGCCGAGCGTGGCTTGCAGAGACAGACCTGGTGGGCGCGCGGGGGAGGGACGGTGGCGGGGGGGGGGGGGCGGGGAGCAAGCGGCAGGTGTAGGTGCTCCCCAAGCAAGAACGAGGTGGTTCTCTGGTGCTGTCCCGGAGGGTCAAAGAAGATTCTTTCTGGGTGGGGGAGGCTTTCCCAAATGGCACACGCCTGGGTGTGGGTGGGGTGTAGTTAGTTGGGGGAGGATGATCTTTTAAAGTTAGTGTGGCAAATTTTGGGGTGCAGGGCTGAGGCAGAGAGAGCTACATTGGCACATGTGTCTCCTGTATGTGTCCTAGTGGGACGTCATGGACAGTCTCCTGAAGAGTCTGACCCTTGGGGGTGTGTTCAAGGCCCCTCTATCTCAATGGGGGGGGGGGCTGTGGGCCAAGTAGAGGCTTGCCTGCCGCCGCGATGGGTGGGAATTGAGGTGGAAGTAATTGTATTCTGTGTCCTTGTAAATATAGGTTTGGATGTGTTGGGTGTGCAAATGCTATCTTGTGTCTGGATGTGGGAGGCCATGTGTTGGGTTGTGCGGACCTGGGTGGTCCTGCTGATAACTGTGCATAGGCTGGGTGTCCTCTGTGTGCTATAAGCTCAAGCCTGTGCAAGCACGCTTGTGTACTTGTGGGGTAGGATGTGGTGTGCACAGACTGACAGCTGTGCCAGGGTATCTCGGGTATGCACTGCAGCAGAAGGGTATTTCTTTTTGTGAAAAGGGGGGGTGAGGAGCCTGAAAAGTTTTCTCGTCAACACGGCTGGCCAGAGCCCAAAGGGAGAACTGGAGGGGCAAAACTGGAGTTGCCATAACCAAGACACTTGCCCTGAACCTCTTCAAGTCCAGCGCACTCATTCATGCGGAACTCCAGCTTCCTGTTTGGCTTTGGGAAGTTTTTGTTGCAGTTTCTTCATTATGCTTACAACAATAATGATGAGGATCCTGTCTCATGTAATATAGGATAGCCCTTAGCACATAATAAAATCATAATACTATGTAATAATGTGTGTATGATACTCTGTGTAGTACTGTATGATACTACAGCAGTAGTGGATAGCCATTATCCTTGTGGGCCTCCTGTTTTAAGTTAGGGGTCCTGCCCACTCCCCATGCTCCACTCAGGCTGCCTCCTCAGTTTCTCTGCCTTCCATCTCCATCCAGGAAAAGGACGGATGAGGAAATTTAATTTACATTAGTATGCTTATGGTAATGGCCACTTAATGTCATGGTTAAAATGGCAGGCTGGAGCCAGGCATCAGGCCTTGGGAGCCAGGCTCTTTCCCCTGTGACTCATGGGAGACTCCTCCCTCTCGGGACCTAGTCTGTCTTTGTAAATTAGGGACATTTACATCCACTCTGTGGTGGTTAACTATTTTGCTTTAGACCGTTATCTTTGAATGTCCTTAGATGGGCCATGTGCTTGGTGAGGACTTTTCATTTGTGTGTTTCTATGATGTAGTTATTGTCTAATGAAATTAACATTTAAATCAGTGAACCCTGAATAAATCCTGTTACCCTCTCTAATGTGGGTGGGCCTTATCCAATCAGTTGAAGGCCTTAATGGAACACACACACACGTACACACACACGCGTGCCAACACACCAACCAGGAGCTCTGCTGTAGCTTGCCTTTGGACTTGACTACAGCTGGTTCCCAGGCTCCTACCTGCCCTCCCTCATCACAGACTTGGTGCTCACTAAGCTTCCAAAGTCACATGAGCCAATTTCAAAACTAATTTTTTTCTCTATGTGCACATCATGTTGGCCTGTTTCTCTGGAGAACTCTAACACACACTTACATGGCAGTGATGGTACCAGTTGTTATCTGTGAGTGTGGTTAGATCATTGCCTGCAGCAGAGAAAACAGTCCTGAAGGGCTAGCCACTGTTCCTCAGTGAGCGCTCAGTGCCCAGAACTTTACATGTGTTCCTTCACATTCTGCTCGGATACACCGCATGGTGGCTTTTGCGAGAAGAAACCTAAAACTCCAGTCTGGTGACGGCCCGTGGCTCTGGGCACATGCAGAATCAGAGTCCAGGTTTAGAGCTTACCCCTGCTCTACAGAGAAGCCTCTCAGGGTCACTCACCCGGAAGAGGTGGGTACCGTTTATTGTCTTTGCTTTCCAGCCTCATTCCAAAGCTTGTGCTGCCTACAAGACCCTTGATGATGATGGAAACGAGTGTGACACTCTTCTAGAGACACATCTGTCCACAGGGGCCAGGTTGTCCTCTCTCTCGAGCTCAGAGAGCAGGTTCATGTCACCTAGGACTTCCGAGGCAGAGCTGGGGCCAGAGTGCTCACTTGGCATGTTCAAAACCTTACGTTTAATCCCTGCACTGAATAAACCCAGTTTGGTGGTCTGTGCCTGCAATCTCACCACTCAGGAAGCACAGGTAGGAGAATCAGAAGTCGAGAGGCATCCTTGGCTCTACAGTAAGCTCCAGGCCAGTGTTGGTTACATGAGACGATGAACTATTTCTAGAATTCCTAGAAAGAAGCTGTGGCGGCAAAGGCTGATTGACTGGATGGAACGTCAGTGGTGTGGAGAGGTTGGAATGTTGCAAGTCCAGAGTCTAACTGTCTTTGGCTCATCTTTAGCCTTGTCAGTTGCCATTTATCATCCCCCTCTGTATGTGACATTTTTGTGACCATTAGGTAAATATTTGGAATATATGAACAGAATCCTAGTTCCCACCAACCAAAGGGCTAAGGGTACTGTCCGATATTTCCGAAGCCTGTGGCAGAGGCCCCCCACCCCCATGCATCTGTTGCCTGCCGAGCTGATGTACTCAGTGCGTTTGAAAAGTGTGTTACTGGATGACTTTCTTTACTCCCGTCACTATAAGCAGCTCACAGGATTGCTGCCCCTTGGAACATGTTACTTGGGGAAACCTGGATTGTTGTTCTTGGGCTGTGGTTACTCATATTCAGCTCTGGAATGAACCATCCCCTTTGGGGTGAGAGCTGCTGCTTTAGTTGAAAGGACCCCCCACCCCACCCCCCAAAAAAGCCAGGCATGGGCAGAGCTGGACAAGAACAATGTCAGGTGGTTTACAGCCTCGTGGAGGTGGTGGCATTGGACCTTGGACAGAGGAAAGCGGGGTCTGGCCTTTCTCTGCATCTCTCCCACCATACCTGCTCCTTTCTACATCTTCCCTTGCCAGGACTCGGGCCCTCCCTTCCTCTGCCTCTCAACTGGACCTCCAGGTCCACCCACCTCTCCCCCTTCCCCTCCACCTCTCCAGGAAGACCCCAGCTGTCCAAGTCGCCCCTTGGCTTCGGCCTGTACCCCCTGCAGCTGCCACTCCTCACGGCACCACTAGGGGGCACTCTTAAAGTGCATTCCAAACCTGCTGAAACTCCCCGGGGGACTTCCATGCGGTGAAGAACAACTCCTTTTTCTGGCATAGTTGACCCCTGCTGCCTTTCTGACCTGGGCTCTGCCCCAACACACTCCCCACCCAGTCAAACCTGTTCAACCGCTTGGTCATCCTCGTCCCTCAGACATCAAGCTCATTCCTTTGCATGGCGTTTGTACTTGCTGTACCCTGGGCCTGGAATAATCTTCCTCCATTTTCCCCAGGGCTGGCTCCCTCTTGAGATGTTTGCTGTGTTGTTTACCATCTCAGAGAAGCCGCCCCTGCCTCGCCCTCCCAGATCTCGGCTCCTTCCCTGTGGCTGGTTTAGTTGTCTGGCGCATGTCCCTGCTCCCTGACTGACCATCTCCCGACACCTTGAAACCTTGGTTGAAGGCTGTGCCCCGGCACAAGCCTCAATCACTTGTTGAGAGTTTTGGAGAACGCATGAGTCCCTGGATCACCCTGGGAGGGTCAGGAAAGGGTGGCCTCTCTCCGGGCAAGCAAGCCTTTTTGACCTTATGGAGCCCGGCTGTGTGCAGCGTATGGCACAAGTGTCTGAGTTACAGAATTAGGCCTGCCGTTTGGGAGTCTGTGGTGATGAGCTGTCCTGAGGGAAGTGCTGGAGCTACGTGGCCGTTGACCGAGTAGACAGCATGTGGGACGCCTGAGGCCTGTGAGAGCCTGCCAGCCCCTCAGGCAGGCGGGGGCAGGGCGGAGAATGAGCAGGGTGAGGGGCAGGTGCAGGAGAGGAGGTGGGGTGACACAGACGTGGGGTCCCACCAGCCATTTCCTCTGGGTGAAATGAGGAACGCTGAAGGGATGGGGTGGGGCGGAGTGCTGTGACTTGGTTTTCGAGCTGGTGGTTGGAGATCCATAGAGTGGAAAGGGTGGCAGCATCTGGTGGGTTTGGTGATTGCGCCTGGGCCTTGGGAAAGCGTGGGCGCTGGACAGTGTCAGTCAGATCTCTCCATGTCCTGGTTTGTGTTCTAAGGCCGTGAGAAAACATTCTGACTGAAAAGCGACTTGGGAAGGAAAGGGTTTATGGGGCTCCCACTGTAGTTCACAGTCCGTCCCTGAGGGAATCAGGGCAGGAACTGAAGCGGAGGCCGCGGAGGGCTGCTGCTCGCTTGCTTGCCCCATGGTTCTCTCAGCTTCTGTCTTATGCAACCCAGGACTACCTGCTCAGAGGTGGCACTGTGCACATCGATTATTACTCAAGAAAATGCCCCCAGACCTGCCCACAGGCCGGTCTGATAGAGACGCCTTCTCAGTTAAGGCTTTCTTCATGAGACTCTAGCTTGTGTCAAGTTGACAAAAACTGACCAGCACACTCAAGTGTCCTCTCTCGTGTTTGTCAGCCATGTGACCTTGGACACATTCCTTCACCCGGAAGGGGCTCACCTGTTGTCTTGTACCAGTCAGAGTTCAGCTGGAAGAAGAGAAGCAACAGAAGACAGAGATTTATTATAATTGGGTGTGATGTAATCCCGACACTCAAAGGGCCGAGTTCAAGGCCAGCCTGGACCACCTAAGGAGGGAAGGAACCAGGGTGCCTGTGTGATGGGGGGGGTTATTGTAAGGAACTGGCTTACACACTGGCCGGGTTGTCTAGGCCGGCCTGAACCCATACGGCAGGCCTGAAGAAAACAGGCTGGACCTTTAAGCCCAAGCTGGAGCTTCTGTCCACATGTGTGGGTCTTCAGGGAGTCTCGGCTCTGCCCTGCAGCTTTACAGCTTCTTGGCTCTGGCCTCCCTCACCACCACCACCCCAATGCTGGACAATTCCCCTTCCTTAACATCCACCAAGAATGGGCTTTTGCCGCCGCCACCACAAAAAATGCCTTGCAAAAAAGGAAAAATAAGTGTGGGGGCTATCCTCTCCAGAGGGTCCGCGGAGCATCACGCCTGACCAGTAGTGGCAGAAGCACCCTCTGGACAGGCTGGGTGAACCATCCATCTTGAGGGCCTTCTGCCAGCCAGCAGCAGAAAAGGCCAGTAGTGGCTGTGGCAGCTCCTCCATGGCAGCAGGCATTCCTCCCAGAGTCCTAAAGGACAGAGAAGCCCCGGGGCAGGACTTCCCTTCCAGTCTCCATAGCTCCCAAGGAAGATGCTTGAGGAATTCTCGGATTTGCCACGAGGGGGCGCAGTGGTCCATACAGCCCTGGGATCGTGGCTTCTGTGTGGTGCCACTTGCCAGGCCTAGGGGCCTGGTGCTCGTTCTCAGCCTTGAGCTCGTTTCAATGCAAATGAGGTTGCTCAAGAGTGTTGCAAGCTGGTTCTCGTGGGCACGTGTTGATGTTCCTGGTGAAGTCCTGTTCACTCAGCCTGCCTTCCATGTCTGTGATCTTCAAACAGTCTTCCTGGGCCCATCAGTGAGGTCAGCACTGTTGTGGTTCCATTGTTGGTGGAGGGAGAGTTTAGGTTTTGGCATCTCACACACTAGGTAGGATTTAAACCCCAGCTCTGCCCTGCATTGGCTTTGCTCTTGGTTTGTGTGTTTATTGTTTGTTATAGGTTCTGGAAGGAGGGGAGAAGATGACATTAACTTGAGAGTAAAAAGATTCCATCATAGTATTTATTTCCATTTTGTGAGCCCCAGAGGAGTGTAGATTCTGACCCAGAGCGCCTGTTTCATGCCCGCCCCCGTCTGCCAGGCTATATGTTCTTGATCAAGTCCTTAGCTTCCTTGTGCCTCGGTTACATCTATAAAATGGGGGTGCGGGAGGCTGCAGAGATATACCCACGCTCCTGTAGGAAAGGGTGCCGATGTAGGTTCCTCCTCACTCCGGGTGGCAGTGAGTAAGTGCCATGTGTGGGGGAGTGCCCGCCGAGGCCAGGAGAGTGCATGAGGCCCCCTGGAGCTGTGGTTACAGGCGGCTGTGAGCTGCCCGGCGTGGATGCTGGGAACCGAACTCTGGTCCTTTGGAAGAGGAGCGGGTGTTCTTAACCACTGAGCCATCTCTCCAGCCCTGTGCTTCAGCCTTTTGAATAGCACAGCACAAGCCTGTGTCTCTGGGCCTAGCCTTTGAGCTTGGGCAGGTTTGGGGTTTCTGTTCATTTGTTTTTAATTGTTCTTACTTTTAAGAGTTTTAATTTTATGAACTATTATAAAATGCTTGAGAATAAATTGTATCACACATCTGTGTGTAGGGGCGTGTGTGACACGAATAGGGTCAGAGACGGCGTGTGTTGGGGTCTCTCTGTTCACTGTGTAAGTTCCAGGGGTCAAGCCCAGGTCACCGGACTTTGTGGCAAGTACCTTACCATCTCCCTGGCCCCTTGCTTTGTACTTCTGAGACAGTCTCACTCTGTAACCCAGGCTGGTCTTGAACTCATGGCAACCTTTCTGCCTTGGCCTCTCCGGTTCTGGATTAGAGGCATGAGCCACCGTGCCTGGCTAAGTTTGGTTTTTTTTTTTTTTAAGTTTATCTATGTTTTTAAAGTATTATTTTGTGTTTGTGAGTGTTTTGCCTGCGTGTGTGTCTGGGCACCACATACATGCCTAATGCTTGGAGAGCCCAGAAGAAAGTGTGTTGGATCCCCTGGAACTGGAATTACAGGTGGCTGTGAGCCACAATGTGGGTGCTGGGATTGGACCCAGGTCCTCTGACAGAGCAGCCAGTGTTCTTAACCACTGAGCCATCTCTCCAAACCCCCAAGTTCAGTTTAAAATAAAGTATATTTTTCTAGTAGAAAGACTTACCCATAACTACTGACTACTATAAAAAGCTAACTATCCAGAAAAGCTGGGCCACCTTTTTTAAAATATATATTTTATATTTATTTGTGTACATGTGTGTACGTGTACGTGTGTGTGTGTGTGTGTGTGTGTGTGTGTGTGTGTGTGTGTGTGCATGCACCACAGCATGTATATGAAGATCAGAGGACAACTTGTGGAAGTCAGTTTTCTCCTTCCACTGCGTGGTTCTCAGGGATCAAATTCAGGTCAGTCTTGGTGAAAAGCACCTACACCTGCCACACTATCTTGTCAGCCCCCACCTGTCTTTTACAGACGAGGTGGCTAAGCGTGGCTGCTTGCCCAAGGTGAAGGTTGTGTAGAACTTGGTCTCCTGCTGACTTCAGCAGGCCTTGGAGCCCGGGGAGGGGTAGGAGAGCTCCAGGGCAGGAGAGCCAGCAGGTCCATGAGGCCTTGGGGGTCTGCTTTTTCTAGGTTAGTGCTGCAAGCAGCCTTCTTCTGGCAGAAGAAGAACTGGCTTTTGCTTCTTTGAAGCATTGCTTGGCTCCTGGCCCAGGGAATGCCCAGCTCCACCGACAGACAAAGATGCTTTCCTGGACGCATGGAGGCAGACTGGAGAGAACAGGAGAGTTGTCACCCCTGGCGAGGCTGAAGAAAAGCGCCCTGAGCTGGGATGAGCTGCAGGGCCTGTGCTGGGTGCCCTGGTGGAAACCACAGGCATGACTGAGGGTGTGGGATTGAGATGAGTAAGAGTGGAGGAAGGGGAGGCCTTCCTGGCTGGAGAGGAAGCCTTGGAAAATGTAGCGTTCCCACTACCAAAGCAATTTCCAGGGCTTCCTCATCCACTGAAACTGATCATCCCCTGTGGAAGACCCAGGCTGTTGTGTGACCATGACCAAAATCCTCCTGGCGCCCTCCTTTGGCTTGTCCCCGAGTGAGCATGTCTTGTGGAGGCATCAGCGTCTGGCACATCTCGCCCATGGTTGTGTTTTTAAACTGTTTCAGTTTTCATGGCACTGGCTCCTCAGCCTTGTATCACCCCTGAAGTACAAAGGCATCTAGCTGGAAATGCGGCTGATTGATGGAGTTCCACAGCCAGCCCATGTGGCAATGGTGTGATGGAGTGTCAGTACAGCTCACGTGTCGTGCACTTGTACATACGTGGGTGCATGCCACGACTCCCAGCCAAGGCAGCACCCACTGCTCAGCTGGCCTGGACACACGATGCTGGGCAGGAGGGAGGAGCGCTTCCCAGATTCCGGGATCTCAGGAAAGAAGTCAAGGTAGCCTTGAGGCCCTGGGTCCTGCTCCCTTAGCAGCCTCCACAGCTCCTATCACCCGCTTTCTCCTGCTGGGAAAGTAGGAAGTTGGACCGGAAGAGAACAACAGCCTGGGCAAAGTCCCAGCCAGAATTCTGAGCTTGCTTGCTAAAGTGCAGATTTTCAGGCCCTGCCCAGGCCCACTCAGCATGGGCTCCCAAGGATTGTTTTATTTTGAGACGGGTCTCCTGTAGTCCAAGCTGGCATTAAATTCTCTTTGTGATGGAAGCTGGCCTTGAACTCCTGATCCTCCCGTCTTCACCTCCTGTGTGCGGAGATCACAGGCATGAAGCCTATACTATACTGCCTAAGAACTCTTACACTAAAGCAGAGCTTACATTCTGGCTGTGGACCGATGGCCACATTCAGGCTTGATAGACAGTGGAGGTAGCAGGAGGGAATGTCGCTGGATCCCCACGGGCCTGGGCCAGCTCTTTGAAGATGCTTTCAGTTGGAGGTAGGCCACAAGGAACTGTCAAGAAACAGGGTTCTAAGCCTACCCTCCCCCCACCCCCAACCTGGCCTCATCAGGGGCGGTGATGAGACTCTGCCATAAGGCTGTTCCTGGTCGGGGAGGCACCCCAGTTGTGGTCCAGCAAAGAAATGCTTCCCACCACAGCCCTCGGCCAGAAGACGACAGCATGTTGCTCCTTCAGCTTTCTGGTTTCTAGACATGTGACGCCGGTACAGCATTTCCAGTAACGATGAGGCCAGTGGAAAAACAAAGACTCGGGAAATGCGCCTTGCTTATTGTATTAGCACCTTTTTCTGATCCGAAGTTACTTAGTTTAGAAACAGAAATGTGCCGTGTGGAACCGGGTTGGCTCGAAGCCTCTTTATAATTGGTCAGTTTTGAAATGTGAAGGCAAAGAGGTTTTTTTCCAAAGTTTCAGGAAGTTTAGAAGGAAAAGCGTGCTTTTCCCTGACTCTCTCTTTGCCCCTTGGATCTTGTCGCCACGTGACCCGAGCAGCTGGCCTAAGGACGGACTGAGTTAACATCAGGCAGGAGTCTTGCATTAAGATAGCGGGGCCATGTCAGGATCCCTCACATTCCCCGGCTCAGGCGACATTGGCCCCTTGTCCCCACCTTCCCTCAGCTCTGCTTCTGACTTGTATGTGTGGGACGTCTGTGGTCTCAGCCATAGCTTTTCCTGATTTGGGTCTCCCCGGGTCACCCTGGGTCCCTGGAGGTTCCCTGGGTGTTAAACAGGGTCCAAGTGAGTAGATAACCATCCCTGCAGGAGGGTGACAGGCCAGCCACACAGGCCACACTAAGACTGTCTCTGTACACTGACAGTGGCCCCGTGGAGACCTTGCACGTGGTTAGATTTGTCAGGAGGGACATGCCTCTGTTCCCTCATTGGATCCCAGTGCTCTGATTTCAGAGCCATCTCCACACTCCTGTGACCCTGTGGACAGCAATGGCAGTCTGGGAGACAGGGAGAGTCCTTGAAGGCTGAATGGATAAGAAGCAAGTTTCTGAGAAAGTGCTAGTTCTGGGTCTTCCTTCCAGGACCGCATGGTCGTAGCTGGATCTAGAACTGGCCTCCTAGGCTCTGGCCACGGCTGTTTTATAGATTTGTTTGCTAAGTAACCGAGAACCTATTGTGTGCCAGGCCATGTGGTCCCAGCTTCAAGGATACCAAGATGAACTTGAGGTCTTTTTCTTCCAGTTGGGTGGAAGAATAAGTCAACCAGTGTGTCAATAAATACAACAGCACAAGTACCACAGGTGGGCGGGGCAAAGCAATCGAGAGTCTCCATGCCAGGCATATAGCCCTGCCAGGGAAATGCCAGACCACTCACAGTTTACTAAGGGTTTTGTCTATTTCTTTGTTTATTCATTTATTTTTGTTGTGCTAGGATGCATCACTTTTTTATTGCTGTGACGAAACACCATGACCAAGGCAACTTAGAGCAGAAAGAGTCTAATTGGGCTTATAGTTCCGTAGGGTTAGAGTCTATGATGGCGGAATACAAGCATGGCAACAGGCGGCTGGAGCAGCCAGCTGAGAGCTCACATCTTGGACCGTAAGCAGGAGACAGAGTGCATACTGGAGATGGTGGGAGCCTTTTACGCCCTCAGAGCCTGTCCCCAGTGACACACCTCCTCCAACAAGGCCACACCTCCTTATCCCTCCCAAAGAGTTCCACCAACTAAGAACCAGGCATTCAAACATAAGAGCTAATGGGGGCCATTCTCATCCAAACCACCACATAGAGATTAAACCCCAGGCATGGTAAGTAAGTTGTCTACCTCTGAGCTATATAGCTCCAACCCCAAGCCCTCCTTTTTTTGGAGACAAAGCCTAAATTGTCCAGTGTCTAGAGTTTCTATTGCTGATAAAACACCATGACCAAAAGCAACTTGGAAAGGAGAGGGTTTATTTCATCTTACTTATTTCACAGTTCACGGGCCACACTCCATCACGAGGGGAAGTCCGGACAGGAACCTGGGAGCAGAAGCTGAAGCAGGGGCCATGGGGGAACACGGTTTACTGGTTTGCTCCTCATGGTTCACTCAGCCTGATTTCCTATCCCATCTAGGACTACTGCCTAGAGGTAGCACTGCCCACAGTGGGCTATAACCACCACACCAATCATCAGCCAAGCATTTTCCTGATTAAGATTCTTTCCCAGATGACCCTAGCTTATGTCAAGTTGACATAAAAAGTAGCCAGCCGCGTGCATGCACATGCAGCATGTCACACACAAAAGAAACTAGCCAGCAAAGCCATACTGACTGTGAATTTGTGCACTTTCTGCCTCAGCCTCCTGAGTGCCAGGCAAAGAGAACGCAACTGTGCAGAAGGTATCTGTCTGTCTGTCCAGTCACAGCATTTGATGGCCCAGTGTAGAGACATCTTCTAAACTGGGTATCTAAGCTACCTATGGTGACACATGCCTGTAATCCCAGCAGAGGAAGCAGGAGCTCAAGGTCATACTCAGCTACATAGCAAGTTTCAGGCCAGTCTGGGTTACATTGAGACACTCTCTAAACATCAGGATGGGGCTCTTAAAAAAAATTCCCATTACCTGGGAGACTGAGGCACATGGATCATGAGTTTGAGGCTAGCCTGAGTTACATAGTATCTCAATAAGGAAACATAATAAAGTAAATTGAGCATCTAGCTCCTCCACATCTCCAAGTACTGCCCACAAGGTACTGTTTTCAGAGACATAATGCAGATCATCACTGGCTAATAGAAACAGTGCACCTGAGTGGGAGGAAACTTGCCCCGGGGGCCTTCTCCAGCCTTCCTTTTAGAGGAGGACCCTGGAGCAGGCCCCCAGAGACACCGTTCACACCCATAAGAGGAGTACAATAATTCTAGCTGATTTCCTGGCCATGGTCCCCCACCTAAGTGTCAGTCATTAGGACATGCTCCCTAGGGCTCTGCCTGTGGCCTCTTTTGGGGACAAGTCTCCATCAAGCCAGACTCCCCAGAATTGATGATGGACTAGCATTGACAGGACAAAGAACAGCCTTCTCCTAACGCAGGAAGATGTGGGACGGGGCTCAGAGAAATGAGCAGGAGGCACAACAACACAGATTCTGTGCTGGGCTTTGTTCCCTGGCGGGAAGCTCAGCCTGTGCTGTGGAATGGAAGGGTTAACTCCCCCCCAGCTCCCCCCCCAGCTCCCCCCCCACTCTTCCTACCCCCCCACCCCCTCCCCGTCCTGCAGGCACTCTCAGCTGCTGCTTTCTGGGCAAAGCTTAGTCACCTGAGAGCCAGCTGTGGGGATTTCCCCAGCAGTGAGGCGTGCGCGCACACACAACTCTGTTTATGTGACGTCTGTAAACTCAGGGGACCTATCCAAACCCTTGCAGAGCAGGGGCTGGCCAAGTCAGGAGAGGCCCAGGGGCTTCTAGCAGACACTATGGGGAGGGGGCCGACTGAACCTGGATTTCACCAGTCATGGTAGATAAGCATGTTGCCCCTGCACAGACTCCCATTTCCTGTGACATCCATCTTGCCACACAACTGTATTGGTTATGGGTGTTTGGTTTTTTTTAAAGCCCTTGGAAGACTTTGAAGCAAATGTTGTCAGTCAGCAGCTTTCTGGGATGTTTTCCTGGGCCTGAGGGCCTGCCTGTGTACCATGGTGTCCAGGAAGGTCAAGGGCATTCCCCAGCCTCAGAAGGCCTGCATGTAGCTCAGGAGGGCAACTCTGGGCTAGATTAATGTCAGGCCACAGGCATCCACTGAGGGTTAACTGGGCACTTAGAGTGTCTGAGGTATGGTGGAGTCAAAGAAATTTCAGGGCTAACTGGAGAGACCTTTGGTGTGTGTGCTAGGAATGGAACCCAGGGCCTTGGCACATCCTAGGCAAGTGCTCTCATACTGGGCTATGTGCCTAGCCTGGCTCAGTGTGTTTTTACTAAACACCTACTATGTGCCAAGACTACAGCCCTGGCAGGCATGCTGGAGCTGGGTGAAACTGAGCAATACAGGGAAAAGATGAGTGAGATAGACTGACCATAAAAAATGGGTATCTCCAGCTTCAGTTCGGAAAAGAACCCTTACCTGGCTTCTGTGGCTTGTGAGCCTTGCTCAGAGTCAGGCCCTGTTACACCAGTCAGGGGGCTCCCCCTGGTTCATCTCTCCCAGGCCACTCCGGTGAGCCTCAGAGCAGAAGGATGCTCTTTGGGGGTAGTGGGGGGGGAAGGGTTGGCGGGAGGGGGGGCAGGCTGCTTCAAGCCAGGGGCTTCTGGAGCAGACAAGATCATTCAGGGGGGCGGTTGTACAGTCCCTCCTCCTGTGCTGAGGACAGCGACAGAGCTAGAACAGTGCGTGTGGGCAGAGCTCACCGAACGGCTGGCAGTTGGTTCTTTGATCTGATAGCCGGAGTCCAGAATGAGAGACGGGATGTTCTACACCAGATTGTCCTGGACGAGAATGTCCATCCTGATGTGCTGCCCTTGCCTCCCTCCCTCCAATCCTCCCCCCCTCCCCCGTCCGGCTCCTGGAGGGGCTTGCCAGGGGATGGGTAGGCACAGGACTAAGTCTGTAGGCTGGCTGCCTGGCTGGCCTACTGAAGTCACTGGCCCACGTCTGTGCAGCCCTTGTGTGCGTGTGAGCACACACAATGCCCTAAGTGGGGGCTTCTCAGAGGCTGGTGGGTGGAGGAACTGTAAGGAGACATCTCGGGGCGTAGGGAGGACCACCAGGGCAGACCACCCCGTGGAGGGAGTGGCTGGGGTGTGGAATTTTCAGTCTTGTGTTTGTTTCTTCTCTGTTGCACACAAGCAGCAGGCCTCCGAGAGAGGTAAGGACCTGAGAACTGAGGGGGTGGACACACCCAGGCGGCTGAGTGGGGTCAAGCCCAGCTGCTGGGAGCAGATGCTGGGCCCCACCCACCCATTTCCCCACCCAGTGCCCCTTCGTCTGCCCACGCATCTCCCCACTAACGTGGCCACCTGTCTTTAAACAGAAGCTTCTGGTCGGGGCAGCTTGCAGGCCCTGCCTGCTACTCTCTGCTGAAGCCCCCCCCCCCAACAGCTGAGGGTTCCCAAGGTGGCTTTCCTCCCACCCACTTGGCTGGACCGACCCGGTCCCAGCCCTGGCTCGGGAAGGCATCCTTTTCTTGGTCCTTTAGAAGCTATGGACCACTCCCGTTTCCCCACCTGAGCAGACAGTCTGTCTGTTTTCTCTGAGCAGCTCATGCCTCAGGGTCCAGTACATTCCTACCCTAGGCTGGGCTGTCCCACGTGTACCCTGGATTCTGGGAAACTCTGGGGGAAGGAGACCTTTGTAGCTGCATGCAGAATGTGGGAACATGGCTGCTTTAACACCGAGGAGCACAGCAGAAATAAATAGGGCCAGAGGGGAGCCCAGAAGATGAGGTCTCCTACTAGGGCCCCTTGGTTCCCGATTCCTGGCCCACTGCCTGGGCTCCACTCTTCTTGCTGTGGGGCCTTGGGACATTAACTCCCCTGGGCCTCCGTTCCCTCCTCTTCCTATAGGCGGATTATTGTACGGGTTAAGTACAGTGTATGTCAAATGATCCGCACCGTGCCCCACCCTCCTCAGGTTGTGTGAGAAGTGATGTCGTCTACCTGAATCGTATGCAAGTGGTTTTCTCTCTGTGTGTCCCTGAGTCCCCACATGGTCTTTCTGGCCTGTGTGATAGGACCAGGAAGCCAAGATGTCACAGAGAGGGGAGACTGGAGACAAAAGCTTAGGATTTTCTTGTCTTTCAGATCCCCGTCAGTAACCTAGCCCTACTAAATTCCTTAAGTACTTCTTCCTATGGCTTGGAACCTGTAGTACAGCCACTTAGGGCTTGGGCAAAACTAGCTGCCTACTTTAACAACTGAAAATATGGAACCTCTTTTTCATAAATGGTGGGTGATTTCAACCCACTACAGCATTAAGCTAGCCCAAGGCCCTTGTGTCTGTGTACAGGATCCCAAAAGGCTGCACAGAGCACTCCTCTAGGAAGCCAGCCCTGCCTGGGAGGCTGGGAGCAGGATGCAGGGCATGTGGAGGAAGGCATTGCTATGTGACATTAACCCATCACCCTCCAGTCCAAGATCACGGTCTTTCCTCTGCTCACACCAGCGTAAGCTTCCCAAGGCTGCCAATCTGAGAAGCAGTTCATATACCATCTTAGTTCATCTTCTGTTGTAGGAACAGATGCCTGAGGCTGGGTTATTTATTTATTATTTATTGAGACAAGGTCTCATGTAGCCCAGAATGGCCTCAGAATTGCTGTGTGGCTGAGGATGACCTTGAGTTTCTGACCCTTCTGCCTCTGCCTCTCAAATGATGGGATTACAAGGAAGGTCTTCAATACCTGACTTTATGCGGTGCTGGGATTTGAACCCAGGGCTTCACACATGCTAGGCAAGTACTCTGCCAAATGGGCTACATCCTCAGCCTCAAGACTGGGTAATTTTTTATAAAGAAAAGGGGTTTAGCCAGGTGTGGTGGTACACACCTTTAATCCCAGCACTCGGAAGACAGAGGGAGGTGGATCTCAGAGTTTGAGGCCAGCCTGGTCTACAGAGTGAGTTCCAGGACAGCCAGGGCTACACAGAGAAACCCTGTCTTGAAAAACAAAACAGAAAGAAAGGGGTTTATATTTTGGTTCAAGGCTCAGGAGGCGGAGAAGTCCGTGGTCACAGAGTTGCGTCTGCTCAGCAGCAGACCGCAGAAGGACAGGTGGGCATGTGCAGAAGGACAAAGGAGGCCCAAGACCCACATCAGAAGCTAAGCCATTCCCGGGAGAAGGGCATTAACCCCTTCCCGATGGTTGTGCCGCCACATGACCCAAACACCTCCCGTGAGGCCTTGCCTCCCAGCACTGCCCTTTGGAAACCACGTGATCTTCAACCAGGATGAACCAAGGTCTGACAGAAGCATGGAAGTGAGTTGGGGAACTGGCCTTTGGCCTTTTCGTCCTGTCTTCGTCATCTTATTTTGTGGCGTGCTCGCCCAGGGGCAGTGGTCTCTTTCATGGCTGTGTCTGCTCCCGCTCCCTAGAGTAGCCGTCAGTGTAGACACTTATTCTGTAAAACACGGATGAACCAGGTGGAACAAGTGGAGCCCTTGTGTGTCCATGTCAGACAGTGGGGGAGATAGGGACATGCTCCACACATGAAAACAGCCCCTGAAGCTGCTGCCGCCGCCGCCATTAAATACGGGGCTGGCAGCTGCAGGCTGACAGCAGTGGCCAGGTTTCCCGGTGGCGTTGTCGAAAAGGGAAAGAAGCACACGGAGTCTAGGAAAGTTAAGAAGTCGTCTCTGTGCAAAGCTGAGTTGTAGCAAAGGAAGGGTGGCGGGGGCGGGAGGGGGGGGGAGCCCAGGATGCAGCTGGTTGCTTCGAAGCTGCTCAGAGGTATGAACAATAGAATTCCCTAAGAGGGAGAGGCCTCCCCTGAGATCCTGAAGGAGGGCAGGGCTGGGGAGGCCAGGGATTTGCATTCCATGGGGCCTGGCAGAATCCCTGAGCTGTGAAAACTGGTCCCCCAAGCCTTTGGCTCAGTGTCATTCTCCATGGGGTTTGGGCCGTTGGCAGCCCCCGCCACCCCCCACCCCACCCCGTCCCTCCACCCAGGCCTGCAGCCCACCATAGGTTTATTAGTTTGGAATGTGGGACGTGTTCTCCTCCGGGGAAGTGTCCTGCGCACACGGTTTAAGACGGGACTGGGCGTGTGGCGCTTGATTCCCACAGCTCTGCAGCTGCTCGAGGTCAGGGCTTCAGGGGAGCGTGGCGGGGTGACACCCCGCATTTAGAGTAGGCAGGACAGCCAGACCTTGGGGAAGCTCCTGGAAATTCAGGAGTACCTGCCTGTCATTCGTGGCTTATTCCTCATCAAACAGACCCGACAGGAGCCAGAGGCAGGTGGATCTCCTGGTCAGCCTCCTACGTGGGCACCAGGCCTGGTGTTTGGCCATACCTGCAGACACTGCATTTTGCTCTGGGCCTAGATTCTTGGTAGTATGGCTGGCCAGCAGGAACAGTTGTGACAAGAACGTGGATGTCACAGATAACGGAAAGACCCTGTCTCTACACCGTCGACTGCTGTCTGCTCCCCATCGTACCCCAGAGGCTGGTTCCCACCTGCCATGTCAGGGTGAAAACTCTCTGAAAAAGACAGGGTGTCGGGCCTTTTTGCTGCTGCACTATGGGAGGAAAAGAGGATCAGATGGCTGGATGTCCCACTTCAGCCACCGTAAATGGCAAAGCGAGCACAAGGCCCAAGCCTGTTACTCTTGCTCCGTATCTCTGCTCCCGATGCTTTGCTCAATCTTTTCATGGCTGTAGCAAATACCTGAGGGAACAATTTAAAGGGAGGACGAGTTTATTTTGGCTCATGGTGTCCCAGAGGTCATGGTCAGAGTCACGGATCAAATCTGCAGCTGTGGTCTGGATGCTTCTCCAGCTCACAGCACTGTTTCAGGAGTCTGTGGGGCCCTTAGGAGGCGAGGCCTCGCTGCTGGGAGTAGCTCACCAGGAACCAGCCTTTGAAGGTTATACCTGCCCCGGGTTCTAGCCGCGCTCCCTCTTTCTTGGCCCACCATGCTGTGAACAGCTGTTCACACTGCTGCTGCCGTGAAGTGAGCTTCCCCACCACGCTGGACTGAAACCGCGGGCCCGGATCCAGCTTTCTTCTTCAGCTGTCTCTGCCAGGTCACAGTAATGCAAACGTAACTAACAAATTCAGCCACATTGCTGTGGGCTGTGGTGTGCCAGAATATTCCTGGCGGCAAGAGTCTGTGGCAAAGCAAAGTTGTTCACCTCACTGCAGCCAGGAAGCAGAAAGAGGAGGAAGGGGAGGGGCCAAAATGCATCTTTGGGGCCATGCATCTCGTGACCTGCTTCCTTCCAGGTGGGCTGCATTCCCTACTTCTTTCCCACTCCATTGCTTAGGTCCAAGGCCTCAGGATCCAATCACTTCCCTGAACAGCTAGAGACAAGACCTGTAATCCAGAGGCTTGTGGGAGATGTTTCATGTTCAAACATAACTCTGCCTTCAAAACTGTCTCCTTTTGGGGGGGCAGTTGGTTTTTCAGAAACTGAACCTGTGTGCTAGTTTCTCTGGAAAGATGGTCTTTTTCCAGGACTCGTTTGATCACATGTATTATGGCAAGTACCAGGTTTCTGCCAGGAAAGTCGAGAACGTCAGACGACCACCTGAGAGATCAGTAGGCCTGAATGCTGTAGTTGGCAGGTGTTGAATATTGAAGCCCAGAGAAATTAAGCCCTTTGCCCAAGGCCACAGAGCTAGCTCCCAGCAAGGCCAGGCAAGCAGATTGTAGTCCTGTGCCCCTCGTTTTGTGGCAGACTGTGTCCCTGTTCTGCGGACCCTGGCTTCTTGGTCAGCAGAGGACAGGGAAATAAAGCAGCAGTTGGTTTGTGTTGGTCACAGCTGTTCCTTGGCTGTGCCTGCCTCTTGCCCCAGAGCCAGCAGCCGTGTGTGCCTGCTGGCCGGAGGGCCTGGTTGTGAGAGCCAGAGGCTTCTCTTCTGTTCATTAGAATGAGGTGGAAGGGGTCCTTCCCACCCCAGGAGAGAGCTTGCCAGGGAGGGCTGGGAGCAGCAGGGTTGGATTTACTCTGCACATCCAGGGATTGGGAAATGAGTCGCTTTTAAAAAGACAGGCTTGTTTCTAGTCTATTCCATTTTCCTCTGAGGACAGGGAAGAAAATGCCTGCTTCTGGAGCTTGAAGCAGGATGGGCGTGCGCTCAGGTGTCCAGCCTCTGGCCACTTCCAGCCTACCTTGTGCTTCTGTGAGTAAGGTGGATGGGCCAGTTACTGTTTTTAGTATAATCACTGGATGATTTAGAGAGAGATGACAGAGACAGAGACAGAGACGGGCAGGCAGACAGACGAGAGATTGACCCTAGGTTCTCAGATATGCCAGCCAGGCACTTTACCATTGAGCTACACTCCCAGCTCTCTTTAGATTTTGAGAAAGAATCTAAGTGGCCCAGGCGGGCTTTGAACTCCTGGTCATCCTGCCCCACCTCCCAAGTGCTGGGATTAACAAGTTTTCCCATTCCCAACCCGCTTATGCACTATCATGGTAGAGCTGAGTGGTCTTCCCAGAGATCATCTGGCCCCTGGCACCTAAGGTAAGTTTTCCCTGGCTTCTGGCCTAGCAGAATGAGCCTTCCTGGGTTGTCCACACCCAGGCAGAATGCCTTTCTGTGGCTCACTAGAGGAGGTTTGCCTTTTCTCAAAACATTTCCTCCTGAGGAACCCAAAGGGAACCACAGAGGAAGAGGGGGTTCCAGATGTGGGTGCAGGCAGGTCAGGCCCCCATCCCCCCCACTCTGCACAGGGCCCTACTTGTCTGTAGCTACTTAGAACCTTGGTGATCCTCGGCATGTCTGCCCCTTTTCAACTATGAGGGCAGTCCTGCCAGCTGCCGGGCTTGGTGAGAGGTTCTGGTCTGAGACCCAGCCCTGTTTGTTCCTTATTCTGGCTGGCCCAGTCAGAGGTTGATGGCAGAAAGCATCTCAGACCAGATGCAGGAGTTTTCTCAGTGTGTCTAACGTAGTGTATCATTCAGTTACCATCCTTGCGTCCGGGGCCACGACTTCCCTGGTGCCTCCAGAGCTGAATGAAACTGAGAGCCAGGCTCATGCTCCCTACATCATGGAAAGTGTTGGTTACCAGCCGTGTGGCTAACCTTTAGTAAGCACTGGTAATTACTAGGCATCATGGTGGCTACTGGTATTACCTCATTTAGTCACCACAGCAGCCAAGAAGGTAAGCATATCACTTTACCCTGAATTTTACAAGCTCAAGAATAGGCTTTGAGGGGCTGGAGAGATGGCTGAGTGGTTAAGAGCACTGGCTGCTCTTCCAGAGGACCTGGGTTTGACTCTCAGCACCCACAGGGCAGCTCACAACCATCTGTAACTCCAGTTCCAGGAGATCCAACAGCTCTTCTGGCCTCCTCGGGCACCAGGGATGCAAGGGATGCACAGACATCCATGTAAGCAAATCACTCATATACGGAGAATAAAATAATTTATTTTAAAAAAGAAAGACTAGACTCCAAACGATTAAGTAACTTCCCTAGAGGGGTGGGGCCTGGGTTGGTACCCAGGCCTGAGACCCCAGAGACCTCTCTAAGCAACTCACTCTTGAGTTACAGTGAAATTTGAAACAGCAGCTTCCCAGTTCTCGGGGCTGGGGTGGGCGTGGCGGGGGAGTATTTACTGAGCAAGTGTGTGGTGTGCTTGAAATGGTAGCATCAAGCCCTGGTTGTCTGATCCGTGTCCCTGCAAGAGATGAGCATTGTACTAGCTGTGTAACCTTGAGTGAGAGACTTAATCTCCCTGGTTCAGTTTGTCTGCAAAATGGAGGGGTAGTAGTACCTGCTGTCGTGGGTTTGTCCCAGGGAGTAACTGAGTAGCCCTTATGTGAAGACTATCGCACAAAGACCACAAATGCCGGATCAGTGTTGACTACTGTTATCTGCTGCGGAGAGGTCTGCAGCTCCCCCTGGCCAGTGCTATAGCCCTGCAGGGGTTTACCTCTCCTATATGCAGCCCACACCAGCCTTCTGACTGTCTCCCGCAGCCAGGGCCCTGCACTTGGGGTTATCTGCAGGCATGGTTCCGTTCTATCTCATGGACACCTGGGCCAGTCACTTCCCATATGAGAAATGTCTCCTTAACAGTTTGAGGCCGGAGGTGTGTCCCCACCTCCAGACTGGTCCGAGAGTGCCTGTGCTGACCTCTGGTGTTCGTGGGGACTTCTGATATTCCAGAAATGTTTGAACCAGGACTAGCTGGGCGGCTCAGCCAATAAAGGTGTTTGCTGCATGAGCCTGGTAACCCAAGCTCAAACCCTGGAACACACGTAAAAGTGGAAAGAGAGTTGATTCCCTAAAGGTGTCCCCCTGTGGCGTGCCACCCAACACCACACACACACACACACACACACACACACACACACACACACACACACACACAATTAGAAATGTTCATTTCAGTGAACAGATGAAGGGTTTCTCCCCGTCATAGTGCTGATGATGTCTTAGCCCATAAAGACCTGTCCCCCATCACACTTTGGTTTTATCTCCCTCTTGGCAGGAGACAACATAACCCTGTTTCACAGGTGAGAATACTGAGGCCCAGATAGCACACCACTGTCTGAGTCTGGAATGTAGCCCTTGTGTCTCCCCACCACTAAAGGTCCCTCTTCTGGGGCCAGGGTGAGATAAAGGTCTTTGTGGGACAGTGGTTCTCAACCTGTGGGTCACAGCCCCTTTGACAGTTGAACAACCCCGTCACAGGGGTCACCAAGACCATCGGAAAACAGCTATTTGCATTATGATTCGTACCAGTAGCAAAATTACAGTTATGAAGTAGCAACAAAACAGTTTTATGGGTGGGGGTCCCCACGGCACGAGGAGCTGTAGTCAGGGGTCGCAGCAGTAGGGAGGCTGAGAACCGCTGCTGTGGGAGTCTTCTGCTCCCTGCATCACCTCCACTGGTGGGTGCAGCTGTGGCAAGGGCTGAACAAGACTTCAAGGCAGAGTGTGTTATACAACTTGAAAACTGCCCTGACATTTGAGGTCCTGGGTCTGGTCTGCTGAGCCCGCTGGCCTGTGACAATCCTTGGAGCCACCAGGCCCCATGGGACCAGCCTCCCACATGGCCACAGAGGCAGAGCCGGCATGCCTTCTCCAGCCCCCACTAAAGCCGAATCCCGTTGCAGGGAGGGCCTGGGTCAGAAGTCCACTTCAGAGATGCCTGTGTTTCAACAGACACCTCATTATCCCAGCCAGCCTCTGTAATCATACAGGCCCACGCCCAGCAGTCATCCCAGGCCAGGAAATCACTCCCTCCCCTCCCCCGCCTTCCGCCCAGGGCGCCCTGAACCTCGGTGTCTGCAGCCACTCTTCAGTGGCCCTCTTGCCTGCCTAACGGTTTTCTCTCCTGCTTCTCCTTGCTCTCTCGGGACTCGGCAGTGTGGCTAACCAGCTGGACTGAGTCTCCCAAGAAGGACGTGACAGGTACCGCCTTGCATGCATGCGTGTGAACATGTGTGTCCCAGCATGTGTGCCAAGGAGCTGGTGCCGGCAGGCTTCCTTGCGCATGCTTTCCTTTATCATCAGCATGCGGGGCTTTTCCACTCCCTGGGCTTTCTGCTTGCTGGGAGAACCCTTTCTAGTCCTCAGATGAGCCATGGAGCCTTATAGAGTGGTGGCCAAGCAGCAGAGTGTGAGTGAGTGTGTGCTGGCCCAGTGCCTGTGGGTTTGAATCCCAGCTCAGCCATGCCCTGCCTGTGCTGCCCTGGGGAGGTTGCATAAGCTTCCCAAAGGCATGTCATGCCAACTCAGGGCATTTCTGTCCCAGGATGATGGTGGGCTGCTCTCGTCTGTGTTTGTCACATTGGCCATCCCAGGGAGAGTAGCCAAAAACGAGCCGTCTCTAATCTGAGGCAGGGAGTCCCTGACACCCAAACCTATCTTCCAGAGATCTCTCAGGGGAGCTAGAGTTCTGGAGAACAGGAGGGCCCTTCTTGAGAGTGTGGCAGGGTGGATCATAGCCCTACATCCCAGTAGTCCCGAGTTTGGAATTGCCCCCAAGGCCTTAAGCTGCCAGCTGAGGTACCCCTCAGGGCCTAGGGACGTAGCCTTTATCTGGTCCATCTGGGTAGAGGATCAGGGTCTTGATTTTAGCCTCGGGGCAAAAACCATGAACAGCAGGACTATAGTGCTTGGAGTAGATGGTGGGAGAGGGATGGCATTTCCAGAAGGGTCTTCAACAGGGTGCCTTTCTTTCTAAGAGCAAATAATCGGGCTGAGGGGTGAGGAGGCATGACAGAGGGTTGGGTGAGAAGGGGTCTTAGGCCAGTTGCAGGGTTAAAGCTCCAGCTCCATCCCCCCCCACCCTCACCCCCACTCCCACCCCGCCTCCACACTGCTGTTGGCAGGGAAGGGGATGTTGAGCATCCTGGGAGAGAGGCCAGGAGAGAAGGCAGTGGGGGAGGTCGCTCTTCCCTCCTGGTTGTCCTGATGGTGTTCCCTATGATGCCGGCCTGGGCCTGAGCTAATCACTGGGCTCCTATCCCTTTTTCCCTCTGCTCACGCCAGTGAGCCAGATCCCTCTTGGCCCACAGCATTACATTCTATTCACCAAACGTATAGCTGAGAGGCCAGCAGCCCAGTGCATCCTGGGAGGAACCGGCTACGAGGGGCCGTTGGGTCTTGGTGGGATGCCCAGGGTTGGGAGTGTTAGGAACCTGGAGCTGAGCTCCCACAGGGCCTGGCGTCTCAAGAGGAGTCCAACTCTCTGGAGCCAGAGGCCCAAGGGAGTCAGTCCTCCCAACCCTCGCCCTAGAGTGACAGGGATAGCCAACTGAGAGTCCAAGACTGGAGTCTCTCCCAGCCTTGGTTTCCCTTCTGGAATGTTGGGGGAATTCTGTCGAACAGGAAATGCAGAGGTGATGGGCTGATGCCAGAGATCCTGATAGATAGGGTCCTGGGGCTGCTCAGCCTGGCATCCAACCCGGAGTGGCCTGGAGACTCTGAGCTGACTCTCCGGCTGATAAGCCCCTGCCTGCCTGGAGGTGGGTCTAGGAGAGATGGATTGCAGGGAAGGAAGCAGCTTCAGGCTTCCCTCTCCAGCCTCCCAGTGCAGGGGCTTTCACTCCGAGCCCCCTCTGGTAGTGAGGGCTTTAGGTCCTCCCAAGTCTTCCGTACTCTGCTCTCTGAACAGCTGTTTGTACTTTACTGGGGGCTTTAGGCCCTGTAACTTCAGTGCATGCGCAGAAGAGCCCCTGAGGTTCTGTTCCCGAAGGTAAACTCGGGAAGGTTGAGGGTCCTCCCCAAGGCCACAGCAAGCAAGGGTAAGGCTGGACTGGACACTGATTCTAAGCTTCTGCTTTTTGAATGCCAGGCAGTGGTTGTGTCTGGGTCGTGTTTTGTGGCACCGGTATCAGAGGTGACTGGTCAGACGCACATGGTCTGGTTGGAGAACCATTCCCAACCAAAAGCCCAGGAGAGAACAAGAGACTGTGGCCGAGTGCTGAGGAGCCTCCTGGAGAGGCAGAACTGCTTGGGTAGAACTGCGAGCAGTGGAGGAGAAGGGGAAGAAGCATGTGGAGCGGGGGCAGGGCCTACAGGAGAGGCTTAAGAAGAATGTCCACAGGGACACGTCGGGTGCTCGGTCCATGTGCTGAATCCTGAATGTACACAGGATAGTGGAGGAACAGCAGAGAACCAGGGGAATACCAATCGCAGGAAAGACTGGGCTTGAATTTGCCTCTTACCTCTAAGTAACGAGGAGGCCATGGAAGGTACGGGAGCCGGGGAGTGACTTGGCGAAGACCTAGTTTGGAAGCTTAAGTTGACAGCGAAAATCCCTAAGTTCTATGCAGATGGTAATTGGAGGAATACAGGTATGAGGCAGGGGTAGGGCAGAGACCCTCAGGACCCTAGCCAAGGACTCCGATAGAGTGTAAGTATCCACCTCCTCTGCAAAGTCCCATTCTAACCAGGAGGCAATGCTCTCTAGTAGGGGTCCACCCCTCTGCACTCTGCCAAAGCCTTCTTGCCTGAGCACAAGCAGGCCTCCCCCTTCCTCGGGCAGACTCCTCCAGACCCCAGTTTTCCAGGCCTTGCCTGCCTTGGAGGGGATCCAGAGCTGTCTCCATGGATGACATCACCGCCCACCACCAAGCGGTTTCTCATCTGGATACCTGCTCTTAGTGGCTGCTGCCTGCCATGCAGTGACACTCAGAAGAGGCAGATGCCAGAGGGAGGAGCGGGGAGCCTGCACTGGGGGTAGGAAGGGGGCGGGAGAGAACCCCACAGCTAGTGCAGCTGTCTGCCTGTGCTGTGTGACCCTGGAGAACGGCCTCTTCGCGCTGCCTTCCTGAGTCCCACAATGCTAGCCGTAGGAGGCTCCAGCCAATTTTCCAGGCAGACTTCGGAGGAGGGCTGTGGGTGTGTAGAGTTTTCTCTGCTTTGAAATCTTGCCTCGGATTTTTCTTGGCTTGGATCAAAATGAGCTGATATCTGTCCCCTCACTGGCACCTCGTCTTTGTCCTTACGTCTTTGTCTGTCGTCTGGCCACGAGCCCAGAGCTGCATGCTCCATGTTGCCTCAGCTTCACATCTCCTCTTCCCCACTTCCAGGTCAGCCATTTATTGTCTCCCCACCCCCACCCCCACCCTCATTTGGGAGGTAAGGCCCTTCCTGGTTTAGCCAGATGGGCACAGCAGTCACACCATCTGTCTGGAAGTGCGTTCATTTCGCACTCAGTGCCTTCCACTAATGGACGTATATACTAGTCATATGCTAGTATGCGCTAGAGGTGACCGCGTGAATCCAGTGTTGATCAGGTGTGCTAGGTGTGTGGGGAGGCAGGGAGGCAGAGTCCTTCCTAGAGACTGCACATCAGTGGTACCTGTAGGCTGAGTGTGACGCAGGCATTAAGGTCATGTGCTTGGTGGCATGGGACTTGGGTTTAGTTTAGAAACTGCTTCCCCTAGAGACATTCAGATTACACATGTGCAATGTGAGACTGTGTGGCGCCCTCTGTGGAAAGCTGCTGTGAGGACCAAGCAGGACACTTGGATGAACATTTGGTTGGCTGTTGGGTATGGGACTCATCCTGAGGGGCCCTGATGGGGACTTGCATGTAATTGGCATCTTAGGACTTAACTCATACCACTGTCCTCCATATTGGTCTTATTTTCTCCTCTCCCAGTTTTCACATCCTGGGTCCCCTCAGTGGCTGGTCCTTTTTTGGTTTGTGCTACACAAGCACTGGTATCCCCCAGAGGCCCAGTGGGAGGCTGTCTGTCACCCAGTGCCCAGGCTGTTGCTAGCTGGCGCAGAAGTTGGCGGCATCTGAGTACAGAGGCCGGGCTGCCCGGCTGTTGGCTGTGTTTCTGCCTGAAATACAATTCTGCCTTTTCAGGGGCTCCCTGGGGGCTTGTATGTGTGCACTCATGGGGCACACCTCAACTTCTGAGTCTCCAAAGGGTCCATCTGGGGCTGCAAAGCCCACATCATGTGGGAGAAGAGTTTCTTTGACTCTCCCAGAGTTCTCTGGCTGCAGACCCTGACAGCGCCTTCTTTATAAAGGACTCAGAGGTCTAAGCAGTGCCTCTCACTTTTGGCTGCGAATTTGAACCGTGGGACAGGATGAGGTATGCAAAATGACTCATACTAGGCCCCACCCACGAACGCTGGCCCTCTGAAGCCTAGGCATCAGAGTTAAGGGGTTTGAAAGTTCCTGGGATGAGTCTGTGTTCTTAAGTGGAGGATCACTGTGTCAGAAGGACAGTGCATATGGAAATAAATCAGTGTTCTGTAATTGGAAGAGAGATGGACTTGAACCTTTGAAAAGGCCGTGAGTAGTTTGGCTGTCTCTGTATGAGCTGTGGGAACTGCATGAGTCTCTTGTCCTCTGGGCCTCTCATTAGTTTGGGAATTAAACAGGAAGAGAAAGGGGGTGTCTCGAGGTGAACTGAAGCCATACCTGCCTGGCGTGTGAGTGAGTCAGACTCAGTCATGTAGAGGGAATGTGTCTGAGGCTGGGGCACCACAGGAGACTGGAAACACTGGACTATTTCTGTGGCCACACTAGTGGTGTGAAACATTGGTAGAGTTTTGCATTTGTTTTGGTTTTGAAACAGGGGTCTTGACTGGCAACCCAAGCTGACCTTGAACTCCTGATTCACCTGCCTCAGCCACTAGTGCGGGAATGACAGGCTGACAGGCTGACTGGCAACCGGAAGAAATGTTCTGGAATTCCCTTAAGGGTGGAGAGGTCTGGGAAGGCTTCCTGAAAGAGGTGGTTAGTCATTTTCTGGCTTATGGATTATTTAACGCTAGCAGGTCATCCTGTCTTTGAGCGTGTCCATGGTAACAGCTGAAGAACAGAGATCAGACAGTACATCCAGCCATGTACCATTTAAGCTGAGGTGGACACCCAGCCTGTCCACTTTCCAGCCTGGTGCTTGTTTAACGAATGTCACCCTGGCCTAGTAGCCAAAGAGGACAAAGAACTGGCTTGCTCCTAGAAGTGGGGCTCACCTGCCCTCTCTTCAGTACACCCCAACCTTTGAGGCTCTTGAAACTGCCCAGCACTCCAAAGGCAAGGGGGACCAGCCACCCTCTGCTGGTTGCGATGGCGGTGAGGCCCAGAAAAGCTCCTCTGGAAAGCCTAAGGCTGCTGTCTGCCTGGCCCTCTGAGAGCCAGGAGGACAAGAATGGAGCCGAACTTGAGGAAAAGTTGGCGGGGAGGGGGGAGTGGGGGGTAGGGGGTGGGCTAGGCTCGCCAGCTCTGGCGCTGGGACTTTCTTCTTGGGTTTCAAGTAAACAGTCTGGGCCCTCCTCCCATCCCCTGCCTCCACCCCCAGCTCCTCATTCGACGGGTCTCATGTGTTTCTATTTAAGGGTTGCGAGTAAGCCCAAGTGATTGGCGGCCTCAAACCCTCTTGACTCTTTGCTGGACCTAGGCTGTGGAGAAGTTCTCTCCCTCTCCCTCCTGAGGGGAGCCCTGCTGCCTTTTCTCTCTGGGTTTACAGGCTCGGGGTGGACAGGCAGCAGGCAGGCCTCCGGGGCCTCCCCCTGCCTCTCTGCTTTCTCTCCCCTGCGCTCTGGTCTCAGGCCTCATGGGCCGCCCACTGTGCCCTTGTGGTCCACCTCTTACACCCCAGCCAGCCCAAGAGTCTGGAGAGACGGGAAGCCCCAGGCCTCCCTGCAGCCTCCCCCATGCCGGGCTGTGACTAACTTCGCACGCAGCAGCAGGCTTTTCCCTCAATTTCCTTGTCTTCCATCTCTGCCTGCCTCTGCCTCTCTCCACCCACTTCTCCTCCCCTCGTCCCCTGGCTCCCCATGTCCCCCGGTCCCCGCGGTGCAGCGGGCCGGTGTGGGGCCTTGCTATATGGCCTGTCCTTGGGGCCCGGCAAGCCGCGAGCCCTGGCTGCCGGCTGCTCCTCCTCGGTGCAGCGCTGGCGACCGAGCAGCCTCCCTCGAGGGCGATGGACAGAGGGCGCCCCGGACGCGGGGCCACGGCCGGCCGCTGGCTCACCGCATGCTTTCTGCCCTCGCCAGGTGCCGACACCAACGCCGAGCCCATGATCCTGGAACAGTACGTGGTGGTGTCCAACTATAAGAAACAAGAGAACTCGGAGCTGAGTCTCCAGGCCGGGGAGGTGGTAGATGTCATCGAGAAGAACGAAAGTGGTGAGTGCCTGGCCTCCGGCTGTCCAGTCCTGGGTCCAGCCGGGCTCCTGGGCCCGCCTGGGTTTTTGTTCCTCTCCTCCCCCCCCACCACCACCTCTGCAGCTATACGTTATTTCCATCTGGCAGGGAGAGGGCCAGGAGTCTGAAGTTCCCCTGTTGGTTTGGGCTGCAGGCCAGCAGTTTGCCTGGTGGTGGAAGAATGTCTCCCTGGCTTGAGGCTAATTAGCCAGCTTGTGCTAATGCAAGGCCAAGGTGGCAGCAGAAGCATCCATCCCCTGGTCAGGGACCCCATGCCTACTGAGGCCCCGAGGAGATGGCAGCTTTAGCCCTGGTACCCAATGACAGCTTCCTCAGTTGAGCTATCTGCCAGGATCCAGACAGAAGTGGGAAGGACCCAGCCAGCTGGTGGAGAAGACAGGCCATGACATCACGATGGGTCCCAGGGTCCCCAGACCCCTAGCAAGATGTCTGAGGCAGGCCGGGCCTGCCGAGGCTGGCTAGCATCTGGGCAGTGAGGGGTAGTGAGCTGACTGCCCCTGCTGAGCTGGAGCTGCACCTGGGAAGAGGACCGAGCACTGGATACAATCGGGTCCCAGAGCCAGGAGGGGCCCTGCAGCAGCTATGTTATTAGGAGCTGACATAGGGACTCTATCTGTGGCTTCCCAGGGTCTCCTGCTCCCAGAGTGTGTCCTTGGCAAGAAAAGGCACAGCAGATGCAGAAAAGAGGGGTCCGGTCTGTCGGTCCTGTGCTGTAGGCTCATGTGGCTCCTGAAGGGCCCGAAGGTCCTTGAAACCGCAGGGTCCCCTGCGGCTGGCCCACAGCCTGCCAGCTGGGGCTTGAAAGGACTCAGGATCTTGTTTTGGTTTCAGTTTCAGTTTGCTGGGGGCAGGCCTTGTGCATAGGCATACCCCTGGATTGCATTTGTGGGCCCTTCAAGAGGGAGACCTGATCTGCTTCTCTGTTCCCTTCTAATAGTTCAGAAGGAAAGCAGCCCAAGAGGTCACTGTGCCCATTCTGTAGATAGAATGAGTGAGGCACAGAGAGCTGGAAGAGAACTTCTGAATGATAGTGCCTCTAGGTGGCTGCAGAGAAGCTAAAAGAGGTCTCACTGGACATGCTGGGGGGTACAACTTCTGAGCACAGAGCTGTGTTGTGAGCACAGGCTGGACTCCCCCTCCGGAGGCTGTCATCTTCATAGTCCATTTCCTGGGAAATCAGGCTCTGTCCTCGTGTATGGGTGGTTGGCCGAGACACTACCCCTAACAACATGACCTGGTCTCAGATCCTGATTCCAGGTGACCACCACCCTGGTTCCCTTCCTGTGTAACTTTAGTGTGTCATGCTGTCAGCCCCGTTTCCCTGATCTCTGTGGAAGCTGGCATTGTCTTGGGGGCTGGCTCTGGAAGCCCCAAGGCCCTGAGGCCCCGTGAGGCATCTCTCATGACCGAATAAGAGACAGCAGGGGAGGAAAGTTCGTTCACTTGGGAGCTTGCTCCTAGGAAAGGCAGGAGCCCGCTTTTGAGTGCAAGGTCAAGTCTTCTAAGACGTTCTGCCTTGGGGACTCAGGTATGCTGCCACACCTCCACCGCTGTATGACCCAGAGTAGCATGAGGTGGTGAGCCTCTGAGACTGGGGTCAGTCAGCCATGGGCCAGGATGACAGAAGAGTCCCACTACATGACTCCAGACTGTGTGGTGGCACGTCTTTAATCCTAGCATTCAGGAGGCAGAGGTAGACACTGGAGTTTGAGGCCACCCAAGGCTAAATAGTAAAGCCCTGTCTCAAAAAATTAAAATAAATAAAAATCAAAAAGGACTCTAGGGGCTTACCTACTTTTCCCCTTTCTGTCCCGGATCTGTAACCTTAGAATACCCGGACTCTTGCCTAAGGGTGAAGGAAGGAGAACTCAGAGAAGGGTGCATCTGTGTTAGGCTTAGAAACAGTGTGGAGAGGCCTGCCTTCCTGCATAGTCCCCTTGACTGTAAAGAGGCCTCAGCTTGCTACTGCCACCCATCCCTGAGCAGCCCAGTCGAGCACAGAGACACCCCCCCCCCCATAAGAGGGATGCCGTCCTTAGGCGCAGGATTCTGACTACTTCCAGGCGGTTGGGTAACTCCAGGTCCCTTTACTGAGCCTTAACCTTCTGTCTGGTTAGAAGTGGAGGCTGCCTTGTGTCTGAACTGCTGGGTGACTCAGCAGGGCCCTGGGTGTCACATGGAGAGAGCCTCGTTACCTGTGGCTTTTCTGCTGTTCTGATGGTTTGAACAAGGATCTGGCATACTGCGGCTGCCTGTCTGTCTGTCCATCTAAAATCAGGATGGCTAGGATGTATATCCAGCTCAACAAGAGAGATAGGGTAGAGGGGAGAAAGCTAGATGACCAGACTTCAGATCCTGGGAGGGAATTCTCTGGTGAAGAAGCTGGAGACTGAACTGTGGGGGTTGTAGGTGAGGTGTGTGCATCCTGTGAGCTGCTTTTGGAGGGAGTGGTGAGTGAGGCTTCAGAACTCTGGAACAAAGACCCAATTGTGATGCCTTTGACCTGGGACATAGTGAGCGTGTTACAACATTTCCACAGGCATTGTTGGGCAGCAGCTCCAGTGAGTACCATCCCCCAGGCCTCCCATTTGGAGCAGGCCTCTGCCTGTGTACCCTTTCACTTAGCTGGGAGTCACTCAAATGAAGGGTCCATTGAGAGACCCAGCCACCTCTGCCTCTGCCTCTGCCTGTTTGTCAGAGGTCCCCTGTGACCTGGACTATAGCCACAAGGTAATGTGGGGTGTGGACATGCCAGCACTCTATGGCTGTTACCCATCTAAAGAGATGTGTCTGGAAGGTAATACCAAGCCCATAAACAGTAAGCACCAGGCTCCAGGCCCCTTACTGAATAGGATAATTGTACCAGTGTCTTGGAGTAATCCTACGTGATAGAAGGCACTTTAACCATTTTATAGTGAAAGTCACAAAGAGTTTACGTGATTCTTAAAATCTGAAAGCTGAAGTCTCTCCCTCCAGAAAGGCCCTGGGGGAGGCTGAGATGTGCTGATCTTAAGTGTTGAGTGGGTTAAAGTACGTGTCAATGATAAGTGGATTGGAGACATGGACTGGTAAAGATGATCAGAGATCGCCCTAGAACATCCTTGCCTAAAGATTTCCTTTGGATCCTGCTAGCATGGTGCTTATAGGTAGTGCTATGTTAGTGATTAAGTTGATCCTTTGAACTTAGAGGCAGGCATCAGTTGAGAAGATCTCAAGAAGGTGATGTGTTCCCCACGCTGAGGATAACCAATCTCAAGAAACACATATGGGCAGAAGTCGCAAGCACCTTTTTGATCAAATGGAAAGAGGCCACCTAGGAAGACTCTATTCTCCACTGGTCAATAGGATCACACAGAACAGAAAGATACATCAGGTTTGGTAGCTTTGCCATCCAGCAAGCCATGCCAGGGCCTGCTGGCATGACCCTTCACCCTTGACCTGAGCAATGGTACCTGAAATACCTCCTTACAGGACGGACATTCTTATGTCTCAAAGACCCATAAGACTGCCTCTTCTGGCAGGCCTAACAGGTGTGACATCTGCAGACGGGTGATGTCAGGGTCCTGGGTGCTGGTTTCTGTGCTGAGCGAAGCTGCCTGTAGCTTTCCAGGATTGTTTCCTTCCAAGGCTGCAGCCAGCGCAGGGAGTGTGGAGATGAGTCAACAGACTTTCTCCTGCCTCAGCTTTCGTCCTCTGCGTCTTTTATTTCCTGGCATCGCCATGATACACTGAGGGTTCTTATCCTTGGAAACAAGGGATTCTGAACTCTCGTCCATCCGCTCACTTTCCCAGTGAGAAAACTAAGCCTTGGGAATCTTTACTCTCCAAATCCAATGCTTTAGTACAATTGATCTGTAGCTAAAGACTGGAAATCCCTTTAACTATTTCAAAAGACTATTGGAAGACTATGGGGAAATCTCCCCGAAGCCAAGAGTGAAGCATGAATCCCAGCCTTGGGGAGGCTGGGACTGGAAAACCTCACTCTTTCCTTTCTTGGCTCTGTCTCTGCCCTCCCCGCACTGTGTGTGTGTGTGTGTGTGTGTGTGTGTGTGTGTGTGTGTGTGTGTGTGTGTGTGTGTTGGGAGATCACATGGCATTCATGCGGCAGTCAGAGGACCAGTTTCCAGAGCTGGTTTTCTTTCATCTGAGGAGTCGGGAATCAAGGATCAGACTCAGGTGGTCTAGCCTGTGGAACAAGCACTTTAATTTGTTCTTATCAGCTAGAAGGCTGGTTTTTAAGAAGAGAGCTATTTGGGTAAGGGGAACTCTCCAAACATGGGTGTCTGCAATTTGTTGAGAGGCTGTGTATGTAAGCAGAGAAGGCCAGGAGCCCAGAATTCAAGTACTGGGTTTCAGATCTGATGCTGTGGGCTGAGACTTACTCTGTGGTAGAGTGCTTGCTTAGCATGCTCAAAGCCTGGATTTCACCCTGAGCACTATAAAAAGAAAAGAAGGGAGGGCCAATGCTACCCTGGCATTAGAAACAAGAATCAGTTTGCTTCTTGAAAACTTTTTTTAGATTTACTTATTTTATTTTACATATATCAGTGTCTGTCTGCATGCATGGATGAGCATCACATTCATGCCTGGTACCTGCAGAGGTCAGAAAAGAGCATCAAATTTCCTAGAACTGGAGTTTTACGGATGGTCATATGGGTGCTGGGAACTGAACCCAGGTCCTTTGTAAGGGTGTGCTGTTAACTGCTGAGCCATCTCTCTAGGCCTTCAGATTTCTTCTTCTAGAGTAAAAGGGGACAGTGATATGTACCACCCAGAGTTTATAAAAGTAAAACATACTGTGCATAGTGCTTATTAATTACTCACTGTTTGTTTCATGATATTTGAATATTTTCTGGTCCCAGGCACTGTGATAATTGTTTACACACCCATAGGATCATGTCTGTCGGGTGTGACAGTCCCAGCACTTATGATGAGGACTGTATTGGGAGGGTAGGATAGCTTTAATTTGTTAGCTTACAGGCTGCCAGTGGGCACTCATCACAGCGTCCATGTGGAGGTTGGAGAAGTTGGTTCTCTCTCTCTGCTGTGTGGGTCCTGGAGATGAAACTCTGGTGGTTATGCTTGCTGGCCCCCTCACCCACCTGGCACAGCTTTCTAGACTCCCCGCTGTCGTAAGTTGACTCTGTTTAGCTTAGATTGTGCTTGACGAAGGAATGACCTGAATGTTGATCCAGACTTCCAAGCTGTGCTGCCTTAGGAAGTTGGACACCCCAGTAAAGACAGGAGAGGCTGTTTCTAGAAAGAATAGTTCATTGCCAGATGCAGAGTAATGAACTAGCACTCCTGTCTCCAAAACAGCCTTGTAGTAGTGCCCTGAATCAGTCTGCATTTGGAGCTGTGTCTGGCCCCACACAGTCCTGTAGGAGGGTCCGAAAGCCTTGCTCTCTCACATGTGTGTGTCCCTGCTGTATTTGCCTAGTCAGCAGTTCCTAGGTCCGGTCTGGTCCAAGGCCGTCTCTGGTATGTACGCACTGTGTTCACCTCACAGAGCTGGCTGGAGGAGAGAGGCCCAGAGAGCTTAAATTCCTGCGCACGTGAGCCTGGGGCCCTTCAGCCAGCCTCATCCACTGTAGGACAGGGAGGGAGAGAGCTTCTTGCCACTGAGATTGCAAAATAGCCTCCTAGTGAAAATCTCAAGCTTCAGGGTAGGTCCACCTGGTGGTGATTTTGAGACGATTACTCTGTGGCCCCCGGAAAGTTTCTTGGATCCTCTATTCGTTTTCTTACCTATAAAACGGGAACAACTGTACGGCCCCTGCCACAGTTGGAGTATTGGAGCTGGAATATTCTGATTCAAAAGGGCCAGAGACACAGCAGATACAGCACTAGACTGGGAACCTGAGCTGTAGCTTAGATGGCAGTGTTGGCCTAGGACGCACAACGCCCTGGTTTGACCCCAACATCACATAAACTAGGCATGATGGTACATATCTATAATCCCAGCACTTAGGAGGTAGAGACAGAAGAAGGATCAGAAGTTCAAGGTCGCTGTGTGGTGGCGGCAGCGGCGGCACACGCCTTTAATCCCACTCGGGAGGCAGAGGCAGGTGGATCTCTGTGAGTTCGAGGCCAGCCTGGTCTACAGAGTGAGATCCAGGAAAGGTGCAAAGCTACACAGAGAAACCCTGTCTCAAAAAAACAAAAAAAAAAAAAAAGAAGAAGAAGAAGTTCAAGGTCATCCTTGGCTATGTAGCAGTTTTGAAGCCCATCTGGGCTACATGAGATCCTGCCTCAAACAAAACTACACCAGCCTGGGTCACCAGTGGCACAGTTTCCCCATCTGGCCAGACAGTGACTTACACTCAGTGGTTCTAACTCAGCCCCGAGGGTCTGTGAGCCAGAGAGCAGCAGAGGGGTTGTTACCCGTGAAGTTGGGGCAGCCCCTGCCAAAGCCACCGCCTTTGGAGTTCTTACTTGCACGGCTGTCCTTGTCCCAGCCTGTGGCAAGAAAGAAGGGCTTGTGACAGAAGCCTGACTGCTGTTGGTGACCCGAGAGCAGATACCTCCCATCAGGATTCTTCGTGCAAGTCTGGCCGAGAGGGGGCCCACCTTGGGATACCACCGCACTGACCGTCAGGTTCTGTCAAAAGTGGTGTGGTGCCGAAGTGCCGGGGCCCAGACGCTGGGCCTAGAGGTGGTAGTGGGGCGGGGGTGGGGCTGTTAAAGGAGGGAGGAGCTTCCGGCTGAGCCTTAGAAAATGAACGTGTTCCAGTGGGCAGAAGGGAGCATGGCGGGGGACGGACAAAGCAGAGACTAGGCACCCAAAGCAGAAGAAACTGCAGGTTAGGCAGCCCTGTGGAAGTCAGCCATAGGCTGTGGTAATCAGGGGGCTGCCTGGTGGAGGCAGCTTGGAGCCCATCTTCCTGGCTCTTGAGGACGGCAGCTGGAGCAGGTGTGTGTGGGGGGGGAGGTGGACAAGGAAATAGTTCTTTCCTCGAGCTACATGCGCCGGCCGCCGTGGCTGTTGTCAGGAAGGCATCCAAGAGCTTGTCAGCGCCGAGCGCTGCCAGCCACATGCCGGGAACCAGCTGCCAGAGAGCAGGGCAGGCGAGGGGCGCTGTCCCTTACCTCTGTCCCTTCCGCCATGCTCCCGCTGCACAGGTAGAGCAGCCCAGTCACCCTCACCTGACGCTCTCTGTAGACAGAGGTGACCTGACTCTTCGGGTTCAGTCTACTTTTGCGTACTATGAGCAGGCAATCCTGGAGCCCCTGCCCACTTCCCGGCGTTCACACACACACACACACACACACACACACACACACACACACACACACACACACGTGTCCGTACTGCCTTTGACCCCAGTAGAAGTGGCCAGTCTCACTCCCCAGCAGAAGTCCAGGGAGAAGCCATCCCCACATGCCCTCTGCTCTTACATAATGGGCTTCAGCTAAGTGCAGGGCACACGCATTCTGGGGAGTATAATTTGTCAGGCCTCAGGGAATTTGGGTTGAGCAATTGCCCCTTTCCCAAGCTCACCCTGTGGATGCTGGATATTACACACTTCAGCACTTGGGTTTTCAGTGTAACCATTGTGGTGGTAGCTGAGGGTAGCCCATGGTAACCACTTTATTCCTGTCTGCATCTTTTCAGATTCCATAACCTCATCCTTTGGTGTCCAGTGCTGACCAAGAATCCTAGTCTTAAGGTGGGGAACAGCTGGGATGACCCAGTTAGCTTGTATGCCCTGAAAAGTCTCACGGGAGTCAGTGTTCTGTGGAGGTCCCCATCTTGGAGCCTGCCGAGTCCCCCAAAATGGAGGGAAGCTTCTGGTTCCTATAGCTCGAGTTCATGAAACTATGTGGGTTTCATTGTCTCAGCCCATGCTCTCTATTTCCCTTCCTAGCTGGGCATCTCTCAGACTCCTGCTAACATTCATTTGTTTCTCTTGAGCTTTTTATTGGACTGGATTGTGGGGAAGTGGCCCAGGAGCACCACAGGGGTGGGGGGGAGCCAAACTCAGTCAGTCTGCCAAAGACGAGCGGTAAAGTGAGCCAACTGTGCCGGGGTCCACAGCCGATTCGTGATAGCCATGGCTCCCTCCCCTGTGGTCTGGGCCATCAGTACTGCCATAGCCACCTTTGGCTCTCCGTGTCTTGAAGCCCTAGTGGCCAGAAGTCTGTATGTCTGTTCTCTAAATTGCCTGCTGGGAATCTTCCTCAGAGAGGTCAAGGCCACCTGGGGAAGTGTCTGTTCTGCCAGCAAGCTGGGGAGTTTGAGCTTTTTCCAGGGTGATCTCTTTCTGAATCATAATATTTTAAGTTTCACAGGATAGGAAACCATGCGAATTTTAAAACCCCTTGGTATTAGGCAGGGTGGAGCTTGGTGTTCTGTGTCTCTAAGGAGGAAACTGAAACCCAGAAAAGTGGGGTAATTTGCCCCAGGGTAGCACAGCAAGGCAGGCGTGAGCTTTATGTCCGATCGTCTGTCCAGGGCTGGGAGCCTGAGTGCTTGCAGCATGGATGGATTTGCTTCTTTGGAAGGCCAAACCCCAGAGGGTGGGCCTTCCTGTGGAAGTTCCCCACACCACCAAGAGCTAGGAAGCAGAGGTCTGTAGGTCAAGGCCTGTAGGTCAGAGACTCTGCAAGAGAAAGTGTCAGTCCTTTATCTTGGCTCTCCAGGTCCTTCTGGAGGGACTGGACTGTGTGAGTGGTGGATCTGGAGGGTTTGGGTGGAGACTGAGCTGTGCCTCCCTGGCACTTGTAACCAAACAGAACCATCCCAGCCCCCCTCTTACAGCCCCATACCACATGGAGTAGGTCCTTCATCCTGCCTCCTCTCCTCCCGCCTTCAGTACTCGGGGAAATCCTGCTCCCATAGCAGGTAGACAGCCTAGTCAACAGGCATGGAGAACCTACTGTGTGACCCACAGCATGCATACTGGAGTGGAGCAGGGGACCAGTGTGGAGAAGAACCTACTGTGTGACCCACAGCATGTGTAGGACTGGAGTGGAGCAGTGGACAGCATGGAGAAGAACCTACTGTGTGACCCACAGCATGTACAGGACTGGAGTGGAGCAGGGGACAAGAAGCTGCCCTTGTCTTGCCTTGATGTCAATGACATCCCTAACTCTCTACCTATAGCCCAGACACGGTGAGCTGATTACAGTCCCCATGTAAGGCCCAAAGCAAGGTGATGCCAACCACAGGAGGCCAGGGTTCAGGATGGCACATGGCCTGGGTGCTGTGGGTGTTGTGGATGGGCAGTGCTAGATTGGGTGGAGAGAAGGCTTCTGAAGATGGCAGATCTTGAACAAGGAGAGGCAGGCAGCTTGTAAGGAGAGAGGAGTCGGGTGTTTCCTGCAGATTGAGCAGGTGGAAGGGACCGTACAATCTGACTGAAAGAAGAGGTTGCCCACAGTAGCTGGGCTTAGCTGTTAGGCTGGAGGGGCCTATGGTGTGACATCAAGCAGGAGGAGTTACTCCCTGCTGGGGGGGAGGGGGGGGGGGGGGGGGGCGCGGAGGAGGCAGGCAGGGCTCGGGACTTTGGTACTAAGGGACCAGTTTCTAAAGCCCCAGAAGTAACCTAACAGGTGTCAGGGGACGGGAACCGGGCTCTTGGGCTACTCTTCCTGCCAAACCACTGCTACCCACCGGGGCCCTTTAGTCTGTGGCTGAGGCTAGATTTGAGACCCACCTCCCCAGCCCAGCATTCAGAGACTCATTCCTCCAACGCGTTCGCACACATAGCCTGAAAAGGCAGACTTTCCTGTCTAGCCTGGGCTCTGGAGTGAAGCTGGGGTCAAGCTGGTTGCTCCAAAAGATGTGGCACTGCCCACGGCTGGCGGAGTACCCCCCAGACCCCGGACTCGGGCCCCTGCAGCCTCTCCCTTTCCTCGGTCCGTTCAAATCGGTCTCTGTTGCAATTGGCCAGGTACCCAGTCCTGGCACTCCTGGACACTCTGTCTTTCTCATTTGTTTTCTGTTCTCACAGGGCCCCAGGCTGCCCACAGCTCGTTGTGCTCACAGATTTGGGTCTTTGACTGGTTTGAACTGCTTTAATGGGAGGAAACAGATAGCAAGCGTGTGCGGCGCTGGGGTCCCTGCAGCAGCCAGCACCTACAACATCAACTATAGGCTACTGTGTGGCTGGTTGACCAACTAACCTTTCTCTAGCCTGGTAGCACTTGCTGCCAGCTCCAGACACCCACTTCTTGCCTGAGGCATTGGGCCAAGGGATTGCTACTTGGCACAGTGCTCAGGGTGTCCTGTTAATGGGCGGAGTTGTGGAGCCATTCTGGAAGGAATGCCAGGCTTTGCATAAGACAATCTCGGTCAGTTTGGACTCTAAGCTCAGCTATCAGTTAAGGGGTGACTTCAAGCCACTTTGTCCCTTAGAACACCAGCTGCCCTTGTCTGAAGGGCAGAGCGGGGACAGCAGTGGCCACAGTTGCTCCCCAATTCCCTGACCATTGTACGCTTATCGACTGAGCCAGAAGCAGCTTCTCTGTCCCTGTGGTATGGAGAGCTGTAGAGTTGCCATGCCTCCCCACCCCAAGGCCTGTGTAAACATACTGTCTGTCTCCACACAGAAGGCGCAGGGGAGGAGGAAGTGGCCATGTTGACCGGCCCCCGGCTGGCTAGCTCTCCCCAGCTGCCAAATGGGTCAATGGCTGTGAGCGTCCCTGTGTTTGTAACAGGGATCCCAGGGATCCCGGGCTCCTGGACACCTCTGGAACTGGCTTTGCAAGGCCAAATGCTTTGCAGATTAAATTTCCGGAGAGCGAACAGCTGAGCCTCCCGGAGCCACTTCTTACTGTGGCCGTCAAGGGGCTCCCATGTGTGTGTGCATTGTTCTCCTGGATGAAAGGAGGACAGTGGCCGGAGGGTGAGCAGGGTGAGCATGGTCGGGTGCCCCCTCCCTCCTGTGGACCACATCAGCCACTGGGGCAGCTGGTGCTGCTTGGATTTTCTAGGACGTGCCTGGAACAGAATTGCATGATAGGGTTTCGGGGTAGCTTTTCCCCCCTCTTTATATAATGTTTTTGAAGAGTTGCCATGGAGAACTGTTGGAAGCAGAGGGGCTGATGAATGTCTTTGGTCATGTCAGATGAGGACAAGATTACCCAAGTGAGGGAGAGTGTCCCTCCCGTCAGCAAGACTGTGGGGTTCCAGGGCTGCCCTGCCAGAAAGCCAGGGCCATAATCACAAACAGACTGCGATCACTTACAACCAGAAGTATTACTTTAGACTCTTGGCTTTGATGGGGAAGAATGCAGTTTTCCTTGGCCCCTCCCCCACCCTCTCAAGTTAAACAAGATCTGTGGAAGCCATAGCTCTGGGCCTTAAAGAGGCCAGAATTCAAGCCAAGGAGAGGTCTCATAGGCCCAGCTTGGAGTGCTCCACTGAGCTCCATTGGTGTTGGGGCTGGGGATAGCCCTGAGCCATTTGCTGTCCCCATCCCTCGTTGAGGTGAACTGGGGAATCCCGCTTTCCCATAGTCTGCCTGGGGCTTCCTCACCGTCCGAGGGTCCTGGCGTTTTCTGCACGTGTGCCGTACACTCTCACAGTGTGTGGTGGTGGTGGTGGTAGGGGGTCAGATGGCTGTCTCAAAGAGTATGGCTTAGCACACTGGGATGTTGGGGTCTAGCCTAGCCCTAGGGGTAGGAGCTGTTTCTCATCCTTTCCCCCTACTCAACTGATACTTCCCAGGCAAGCCTCAGATGGACTGTGGCACTCCTGGGCATCAGGGTAACAGAGCCATGGCTTTGTGTGGCATGCTACCCAGGCACTCAGAGCAGAACTTGGGAGCAATGTGGACCTTGTTGCTAGCGGAGTGGGATTATAACCAGCTGTCACTGGAGAAGAGAGGGGGGGTGTAGCTGTCCTCTGGGCTTTGTGGAAGGAGAATTAGCATCCAGGGGACCTGCTTTTGCATCCAGGCCTCACTGCACAAGCAAAAGCAAACTTACCTCCTTGGATCTGGAGAGGCCTCCTCTTACAGTGGGGTCAAAGCCTCTTGGCATGGACACAGCAACCGGGAACATTTTAGACCTCAGGCCAGTCTGCCTCAGTGTCCCCACCTCTGAAACCCCATGAGGATAGCCCACCACCTTACCTTGTAGATGTGGTCCCCAGGCAGGAAACTGGATGAGATCTAAGCCAACAGGGCAGGTTCTGATCCAGAGGCCAAGGCAGGAGGAAGAGAAAGAGACAGTGCGTTCCAATGTAAGGGACAGGCTAAGCTGATGACATGGTGTTACCAATATTGCTTTTTTTCTGTGAAATCAAATTGTAGCCTGCAGTGGCCGAGGGCTAGGTGTTCAGATGGGAGTGTCTTGGGCCTGTCATTGCCAAAACACATCTAGAGGAAAGGGGTGCTCACAACCCATCTCTGACCCCCACATAGCCCAGCTCTGCTCCCCACTTTCTGCCGTTAGACTCTAGCCAGGCTTGCTCACTAAAGAATATTTCTAGAATGGAGTTGCCCCTCCAGGAGTCCAGAATTGGAAGGATGATTTGGCAGCTGAGAGATTAGAATATGGAGGACAGTCTAGGTCAGTTACCTCCCCAGCCTCCTCCCCCATCGCTGCCTGAAGAGAAGGTATTGAGCAGCCTTATTCAGAATGGAGAAATCCAGAGCCAAGCAGACAAGCAAAGCAAGCCTTGTGACACTACCATTAATTCATTCACTAATGGACATTTATCTCCCTCTGTGTGTGCCAGGAACAGAGGTGTGTTAGAAAGACCTTCCTGGAAGAATTAAAGAGGAAACTGAGTTACCCATCATCACTCAGCTGAGGGGACCTTCTGCAGGCCCCTCCCTTCTAGTGTTGGTATTGGAAGACCTGCCTTTCTCATTGTTAATCCTGTGTGTGTGTGTTTATCACCACTGCCTGGCCAGTCATTGTGGAGAGTCTGTAGTGAGCTGGGCGTGGACTAGGAGACTGTCTGGTTTGAGGTGATCTTTCTCTGCCTTAGACACATTCTCGGGAACCAAGGAAATGAGTGGGTACCTACCCCTGGAGTATGGAAGTGAGTGGAGCAGGAAGTTCAGAGAGCCCCCACTGGACTATCACAACCCCCTCCAAAGCTCCAGGGTAGCCATCTCAGGACAAGAGATTTAGAGAACAGGTTAAATTCATTGGTGCTTTCCGGAGACTGAGTATGAGAAACCTGTGCATAAGGCAGGCCAGTGGCCTTAGAATTACCTTCTCCATGCCAAGCATGGAACAGAATACCCTATCCTGTGATTTTTATCCCACAGTCCTGCACAGGGTGCTAATATGACCTCTGCTGTAGACAGCCACAGCCACAGAATTCATGCTACATGCTAAGGTCTCACATAGGCTCTGCAGAGTCCTGGTAACGCCTCAGTGGTTGTTCAGGCACCGAGTAGGACACCATGGCAAAGGAAGCTGTTTGGGGTGCAGCTGTCTCCCCTCTGTTCTCAGGGGGTAAGGGGAGCAGGTCTCTGGGGCCACCCACTCCAGAGCTCCAAGTTGTACCTGTTAGAGGGGGCTTCTTTGTGTCTCCTGGTATGTGAGGAGGTGCACGTGGTCCCGATGGAGGCTGTGGCCAGACTGCACGGCTTCCTCAGGTGAGCATCCCCTAGCATTCCTCCAGGAGCTATAGCCTTGTCCCTGGTGAGCGGCCTCCAGGCCTCTCTGAACTTTGCTCTTCGGTTCCTGCGAGGGGAGAGGCCCAAGTAGAAATGTTCCCGTTGGGGTCGCCAGCAGGTTGCAGGGGCTTCAGCTCTCGTGACGGGAGTGCCTGCCTCCTGCATGGCCTCAGGCCAATTAGACAGCCAACAATAACAGTCTGTTCCTCAGTTCCCTGTGGCAGATCCCCCGGTGAGAGGGGATGCTGTCTGTTACTTTCCAGCACTGGGAAACTGGAAGAGAATGGCCAAGGAATAGCTGCACTCCCTTCTACCCAGACAGAGGCTCTGGGCTGGAGTGATGGGGGCTGAGGAGAACCAGCCCAGCCTCAGCTTACATAGACCCCAGGAGCCAAGCGTGAGAGATCCTGAGCATGTGCAGAGAGGGTGGGCTGGCTGCAGAGATCAGAGACGGGAGAAGCCTGTGCTGATCTCTCATGGCCTGTGTCCTCAGCAACTGCTTAGTCAGCCCAGAGCACCCAAGCCAGGCCGGGGGCGCCCTCAAGATGCCAGGCCGGGGGCACCCAACGATGCCCAGCTGAGCAGCAAGGTGCTGTCCTCAGAGATCTCTTGCTCTGGCTAGGGATATGGTCAACTCAAACCTCAGGTCAGAGTGCCAGGGCAGCTGGAGAGAGGAAACTGGGGTGCCAGCTGATGGGGGGGTCAAGGAACTTCACAGAGGGGGTGGCTTGAAAAACAGGGTCCAAACACAGTGACAACCAGGGAAACCAGCACAAATGGGGACTCTGAGTCCCACAGGGTCAAAAAGAACAAGAAAGAAAGCATTTCCTCACAAGGGCCCATGAAATTCGAGTCAAGTGCTCAGCTCCCACGATACTGAGTAGCCAGCCTGGGACCAGCAAGCCTGGGACCAGTGTGCAGCTAGCTGTCTGCTCCAGTCTCCTGTGTGTAAAACCGACAAAGTATTTTCTGTCTGTTTGATTGATTGATTGATTGATTGATTTTATTTATTTTTGTGTTTTGTTTTTTTTGAGATGGGGTTTCTCTGTGTAGTTTTGGTGCCTGTCCTGGAACTGACTTTGTAGACCAGGCTGGCCTCAAACTCACAGAGATCCGCCTGACTCTGCCTCCCGAGTGCTGGGATTAAAGGCGTGCACCACCACCACCACCACCACCACCACCACCACCACCACCACCTGGCAAGAAGGTATTTTAGTCCCGTGTGGTTATAGAGAAAGAAAATCGCCAAGTGGCAGTTACTTCCTGTCCTTTTTCTCTGACAGGCAGGGGTAGGCAACCTTTGAGTGCCTGGCAGTATATAACATCTGGGGTGGGGGACAGAGGAGTCTATTGGATTCCTGAATTTGCCTCTATCCTCCAGCAACCTAGGAACTTTCCAAAGCAAGTTTCCCACCTATTACCTTAGAGCATCCCTTGGGAAGGAGGGCAGGTAGTCTGTTCCCACTTTTCAAAAGAAAGTAGTTTGTAGGCCATCAGTGTTTTCCGGGGAGTAGATTGTACACCGTGTGCTGGATGTCTGCTGAATAGCTCTTGACCCCCTCACGTTCCTTTTGCTCCATATTAGGTCTAGGAGAAAGTTCACTGGGGCTCCTGGAGTGTCAGTACCTTGGTTGATCACCTTTGTTTAAGAGAAAACTCTGACCTAATCAAGTATCTTGCTGAACTTCAGGCATGGCTGTGTGGATTTTTCCAGTTATCTCCTATTTGGGGTGGTGGTTTTCCATTCAGTGGATGGCACAGGAAAACATCTCTCTGAAAAGCATATTTACATTTTCTTAAGTTGCCAGCTTAAGCAAACACTAGCACAGGTGTTGCTCGGGTATCTTGATGGGCTTGGGGAACTGGGGAGTTCAAAGGACCCCGAGTGGGACACTTCTCCCGGGCACCCCCCTGGCCCACAGCATACTCAGGTGACACCCGTGGCTCCCAATTTCCAACTGGGAAAGGAGCCTGGAAAAGCATGGGCATTGGTGGTGGCTGCTCCCCACACCACGCAGAGGAATCCACGCTGTCAGAAAGCTGTTGACGTCAGGTGGTGCAGAATTGTTGCAAGCCCTCTATTTAAAATTCCCCAGAAATTAAATCAGGAGGGTTTGGAGGGAGGAATGCCCTCAACAAATTGTAGAGTGGGTTTGTTTTGTTTATGGAGACAGTCTTTAAAGTCGCAATTGCCCCCGTTTATTTTTGCCCAATTGAAGAGGGGCTGGCCTCAGCTGGGAGGGCGGTTACGGCTCTCAGTAGAAACCTACGCAATTCTAAGGCCAGGAAACTTCGGTTTTTAGCAAAAGAGAAGAGGGGATTCATATACACATGCATCCACGTGTCCTCCTTAGGTGCTGGAGAGAGCGCTCACTGTTCTTCCAGAGGACCTGAGCCCAAGTTCCATTCCCAGCCCATATATCAGATGGCTCACAACCACTTGTAACCCCAGTTCCAGGGTATCTGACACCCTCTTCAGGCCTCCAAAGGCACCTGCATGCACAAGACACACACCCACACAGACACACACTCAGAAAAATCTTAAAAAAAAAAACAACAAAAAAACGAAGAAACAAAAACTGAAATCACCAGACCGTCTGGGGATTAGATCAGTAGTAGCTTACTTAGTGAAATCTTGGGTTCAATGCCCACCAACCTCCTAAAATTAACAGCCACCATGTAGTCCCACAGCCTCAGCTCCACGCTGCTGAAACAAAGCCAATCATGGTGCTAGGCATTTTATTTTCTTTTTTTCCCTCCTCTCCTCACGCTCCTGGCAGGTCATGTGATTTCCGATTCCCTTCCCTGCTCACAAGTGCCTCAACTGTCAGCCTCTTCCTCCAGCTACATTGACAAGCAGGTATCAGCTCTAATCAGTATGAGGTGTGTTCCCTGAAACCATCATCCACCCTCGGCATGGTCCTTGCCGTGGTCTTGGCAGTACAGGGAAGTTATACACGACGCTTCTGTTTCACACAGGGGGCATGGTTGGCCCCTTTCTGTTCTGTGGTTTGATGTTCCACAGTGACTCACTCTTCTCCAGATCTCCCCAGTCACTGAGTGAACAGGATACAGCCAACCTCCTCTGTTGGAGCAGAGCTCACGTTCACTTTCAGCCTCCGTTTCCCCCGTTGGGGCTGGTGACCCCGGTTGTTTATTCATAGTAGAGGTAGGTTTCATCTTGAAGTTGGAAATACAAGGATGAATTACTTTAAATACAACCACACGGTCCCGAATGCTCAGTTAGTGATGAATCATGTGTACTGTGGTGACCCCATAAGGTTAGGACAGAATTGAAGAATTCCCATCTCCTATTGATGCCAGAGTTATCCTAAATCGTAGTGGAAAACGTAACTCGTGTTTGCTGATGTAAATAAGCCTGGGCTGCTGTGATCGCCACATTCAGGAGGCAGAGCCCCGTGGGTCACAGATTCAAGGACAGCCTGAGCCACATGCTGAGACTCTGTCTTAAAGAAACAAAAAGCCAACAATTTTATTATTTATTTAGAACAGGGTCTCACTATGAAGCCCCAACTGGCCTCGAACTCAGAGATCTGCCTGCCTCTGCCTCCCGAATGCTGGGATTAAAGGTGTGCACCACCACCGCCCGGCTAATTTTATTATTTATTTAGAACAGGGTCTCACTATGAAGCCCTAACTGGCCTTGAACTCACAGAGATCTGCCTGCCTCAGCCCTGCTGGTACAGGGATTAAAAGCATTTGCCATCATGCCTGGCTCAACAATTAAGCTTCAATGTCTATCATATAAAGATATTATAACACAGTTATGCCCAGTATATAGCACGTAACAATGATGAATGACGATGTTCCTAACATATAGTTACTGTAGTGTAGTTTTAAACATTGTTTTAGTATGTACTCCTATTAAGAAAAAACTTTCTCTAACACAGTCTTCTATGTTATACTCTTAGTGGTCTCACACACTTTACATTTATGGCGTCTCCTGACTATATCACAAGAGCCCTTCAGGTAACTGAGCTAGACCATCTGTGTGTATATTTTGAGTACATTCTACACTGCGCATACAACAGTGAAGTCTTAATACATTTTTTCAGAATCTGTCCCCACAGCTAGGTGGCACATGTCTTTGTATTATGCAAGCTGCAGAATGCATAGTTGTGGGATATGGCAAAGGTGTGGTGTGGTATGGAGATACCTGAGGTTTGAAAAATGCTGACCCTAAATCCCCATTACCTGGCAAAACTCTTGGCTGTAGATCTTGTACTAGAAAGCCTCTTTGGTCTGGGTGCCCCTTCCTCATCCTGTCACAGAGGAGCTGTAACGTGGAGGTGGGGCTGATGGGACAAAAGCCACACCTTTGACTGTTTGCAACTGGGTGTTGCTGGAGGGCTTCTCTCCAGGTTCCCCAAGCCCCGCAGTCCCACAATCCACTATAAAATAATCACTCAGACGCTTATATCACTTATAAACTGTATGGCCGTGGCAGGCTTCTTGCTAACTGTTCTTTTATCTTAAATTAACCCATTTTTATAAATCTATACCTTGCCACGTGGCTGGTGGCTTACCAGAGTCTCTACATGCTGCTTGTCCTGGCGGTGGCTGCAATGTCTCTCCCTCAGCCTTCCGCTTCCCAGAATTCTCCTCTCTCCTTGTCCCACCTACTTCCTGCCTGGTCACTGGCCATCAGTGTTTTATTTATATAGAGTAATATCCACAGCACTTCCCCTTTTCTTCTTTTTTTTAAAAAGGAAGGTTTTAATTTTAACATAGTAAAATTATATATAACAAAACAATTATCAAGCAAGAATTACAGTTACAATATTAAAGAAGATGTCCTATCTATTTTATATTTGTGAGTTTAAGGTTTTATATCTAACTTATCTTTTATCATAACTGAGGAAATTACAACTATCTAGTTTTCAACCACATCAAAGACCTGAGAAGGAACATAATGGTACCTGAGAAATGGTAGATGGATGCAAGCAACTTTCGGGAATCTTGCAAAAGTAGACCAAGACAGCTGGCAGCCTGGACAGTCACCTAATGTTTCTCAGCATTGTTGGTGCATTCAAATTGGCTACAGGCCTAGAGTATCTGACAGATCATTTTCAGAAGCAGGAATTCTGAGAGACCATCTTACCCTGTCTTGGCAGAGTACAGTGGTCGCTTTCCTTGTGTCCCGCTTGTCCAGAAAGGACAACATTATATTTGTACTGTCAGCCGTCAAGGCAAGGGCAGTTCTTTGCCCAGTAGGCCATTTTGTGCCAAAAAGACAAACTTCCAAATGGAAATGTCTTAGAAGCCCAACATTCTCTCGGGATCAATTGGTGCAGCCAGGAGCAATTGTGTCTCACGTCAACAGAATTCTAAGTTATTTAAATGCCATATTCTCCAGGTCTATGAAGTGTTTGAAGATTACCTATCTATCTGAAATATATCTATGTATACCTAGAAGACTTAACTAACATGGCTACAAATATGATTATCATAGATGACTGAAAGCTGGAATGGCTACCCACTACAACTGGGTTGCTTGACGATATCAGTGGCGTGGAGAAGAGTCAGTGAATGCTGGTTTCATCTGGGAGGTAGTTTGCGGGGAGGGATACAGAAACATCAGGGCTGGTGAGAGGCGCCTCCTCAGCACGTAAAGGTGCTTGGCTCCTAAGCCTGGAAACCAGAGTTGGAGCCCCAGAACCCAGGGCAAGGTGGGAAAGCAGCCCGTGTCCGTAAAGGAGTGGACGGCTGGAGACGTTTGAAGGTGAGCTGGGTGAGAGTGCATCCAGTCAGACCCGGGTGCCAGCCTGCGTTGCTGTGCGCTGTGCACACCGCTCATTCCTGAGGCAACCTGGGCTTTCGGAGGGAGACAGGCCTTCCCTCCCTTTACCAGTCCCACTTGTGGCCAGCACCTTCCTTTGCCCTGGATAGTCCCAGTTTCCACCTAAGATTTTGTCGTGTTTTTATCCTTTTGAGATGGGGTCTCACAGATCCTAGAGTGGCCTCAAACTCCCTTTGTAGCTGAGGATGAGCTTGAACTTCTCTGCCTCCAGGTGCTGGGATCCCAGGTGTGTTCCTCTAGGCCTGGTATATGCTGGGGATTGAGCCTAGAGCTTCATGGATGCTAGGCAAGCATCCTACCAATATGGCTATACCCTCAGTCCTAGGTATAACAGAATATTTATTTTTACTATCTTTAATTATGTGAGTGTGGGGCTGTGTATGGGTATGCACACTTGTGTGCAGGTACCCACAGAGGCGGGAACCATCAGATCTGGAGCTGAAGTTATAGACAGTTCTGAGCTACCCCACGTGGGTGCTAGGAACTCAGATCTTCTGCAAGAGCAGTGTATACTCTCAACCACTGAGCCACATCCCAAGCTAGCATCCTCCATCCTCCATCAGGTCCAGAGAGCAAGTGGTCCCTGTATTAAGCTGTGACTTTCATCTCTCCATTTGATATTTAGCATCTTGTTAGATTCTGACCCGTCATTACCATCTGTTTAGACCCTCCCCGCCCCCGCCCCTGCCCCCACCCCCGCCCCCACCCCCTCCCAACTCCACCCCAGGCTCCTGGTCCTGGCACAGCTTCTTCTAAATTAGATGGTACCACCATCACAGCGTGTATGTCTTCACCCTGTGATAATTAAAACATCCACAGGACAGGCTCCTGTTGTCCCTCTGAAGACGTGCCAGCCAGCAGCTGGGCTCCTGCAGCCCCAGAGGCCGGGGGAATCACACAGACTCAAGGGCCCGGAAGTCTGGGCTTTGGCACGTCCCGACCAACCAGGTTTGCAGGTTGCTTGGCTGTCAGAACCCCTGCCACCTTCTGCTATGTCCAGCATAGTTTGGTTAGTCTACAGAAGTCCATCCTGTGCCTCGTGAGCACCCCCTGGGGAATCCGTGTTGCTGATTCCATGATGGTCATTGACGTCCACCACTTTCTGCCCTGGCGTTTCCCTCCATCCGTGGAAGCTGGGGCCTTCAACATTTTATGTCCCCGGCCTTGCTGCTATTTCAGCGTCTTGAGACTCCTGAGGGCGTTGGGCAAACCTCTGCCAAGTGTTCCCAGGACCTTTCCCGAAGCCAGCCCCGACAGCGTTGGCAGGTGCCCAACAGTGCTGCCTCCTTCCGTGGGTCCACTTGCCCCCCAGTAGCCAGGGAGCATGCTCAGTCCAGGACCCACTCCTGGGAGTGGGCAGAAGGGTCATAGGTCCCTGTCCTCTGCCCGGAAAGAAAGACTTCTCTTCTTGTTGGGAATTGTAGGAGACATATCCGTTTTGATACCCTCGTCATTTTTTTTAAAAGCGTTCTGCTGCTGGGAATGTAACCATCCAGCCCTGAGCCTAAGCAGCCCACACCTGTCTTTTTGTGGTTTCGGCTCCTCCATCATTTCAAATGTCTCCTTCCTACAGGCACTTCTGTCCTACTGTTCATATCCTTTACCGATTTATTAAACATTACCTCACAGGATCATAGATCCTTCTGAGCTACTTCCTGTTTGGGGGAGATAGAGAGGTGGGCGGGAAACAGTGTCTGTCGTCTGTCTGTCTGTCTGTCTCCAGCTCCCTTCTCTTCTCCCCTCATCCCGAGTGTTACCAGGATGAGCCCTGCCCCCTCCACTCTGCCCTTGCTCATGCTCCCACAGGCTGCCCTTCCCCCACAGGCTGCCCTTCCCCCACAGGCTGCCCTTCCCCCACAGGCTGCCCCCACAGGCTGCTCCTCACTCGCCTGCAGGCCTCAGCTGCTGGACCCCTCCAGTCCCCTGTGTGAATTCTCCCCTCACTCCGGATCTGATCCCTGGGTGTCTTCGCTTTCTTTTGTGACAGCCACTAGGAGGGCATGAGGTGGCTGGGCCTCTGGCACCCTGCTGCCCTGCAGCTCCTGCCTAAGCCTAGTGCCATCTTCTACTCCGATGCCCACCTCCACCTCCGCCTGTTCCTAAATATTGCCAGATCTACATATTTTTCCCCTCCTCTCTCCCTTCCTTTCTTCCTCCCCAGGGTCTCATGCAGCCCAGGCTGGTCTCAAACCCACTATGCAGCAAAGGATGACCTTGAACTTGTGATTTTCCTGCCTCTGCCTGCTAGTGCTAGGGTTACAGGCGTGCACCACCATGCCCAGTTTATCAGATCCACGTGTTTTTGATGGTGACCTTCACAGATCAAAGCCAAATGACAGTGTCACCAAGACTCAGGCACGCGCGTGCACACCACACACACACACACACACACACACACACACACACACACACACAGTCATCTAAGATCCTGCCCCCAGCCCTGAGGTCTTCATCCTTCCCTGTGGTTTGTACTTTAAAAAAAAAAAAACGGGAGGCTAGCTCTTGGCAAGTTGTTAGAAATCAGGTATTATTTTGAATCCTTTATCTAATTTATAATTAGATATTATTATTATATTATTAAAATACTTAGGTGTATCTAGTCCTTATGCATACACTGTAAGGGCTGCTTTACAAATGAAGAAATTGCTGCATTTTATTAGGAAGTATCAGGGCTGGGATTTGATCCCAGGCAGTATATAGATCCAGAGCCCTTGATTAAGCCCGTTCCGACCTGCTCTTCTGCCGCATACCCCTCTCCGCTTGCAAATGCTTGATAGATGAACCACCTCCTCAGTACCTCACCCATAACACTGACTTGGCCAGCTCCACCAGAGCCCTGGGGGCTTGACAGACCCCAGCCTCACTCTGGGTTCATCTGGTGAGGTGGGCAGCCCAAGCTAGGAGAGGTGGCAGCCGCCCAGCTCCTGTCTGCTTGCCATGGACTCCACGGAGCCTTCCAACTGGTGATGTAGGCAGTCTGTGCTCATGGTCCTGGAATCCAGGCACCCTGGGAAGATTCTGGGCCCCTGTGGCCTCAAGGTCCCCTATGGGGGAAGGGAACGAGCCCTAGACAACAAAATAGGGTGAGTGCCGAGGACAGGACTAGGTGAGTGGGTCAGAAGGGCAGCGGCTGTGTGGGCGGACACAGGACGGACTGGGGAGCCTTTGACCGGCTCCAAAGCCTCTCCTGTTTTCTTTGGACAGTGGAGGGCACATGCTGAGAACTGGAGTGTGTCTTGGCAAGAGGATGGAGTGACAGAGCCTTCTGACCAGGGGAGGCCTGGCCCAGGGAGGCTGGCCTTTCGCTGTTCTTAAAGGCACAGCATGTATGAGTGGGCTGCGTTTCCTGTTCCTCTGTCCCTCTAGAGAGAGGCCCTGGATCCGCTGTAATAATACAGTATATATAATCATAATATCTAACAGGAAGGAAATGAAGCCGAGGCCAGGGCCTTAGGGCCCAGCTGTGGCCAGGTGGTGAGTGCTGGTGACGGTGACGTGTGCCTGGATGGTCCTTCCCTCCTCCTCCCTCCATAATCTCAACTCTCCCACCTCTCCAAGGAAAACACGTGGGCGTGCCTGGCGTCACACTTCCAAAGAGGAGGAGGCTGGGGCAGAACCGAGGCATCTCTGGTAGCAGGTTGGGGCATGACTGGAGAATTCTAATAGGATGGGCTCCTGGACCCCCAAATCCAAACCATCAAGACCAGAAATGTCCGCGGTTTCTTCAGTGCCTGGCTTCATGACACAGCCTTTGTCACCTGGGGATGGGAGGGAGCCTTAGGAGGTCTGGGGGAGGTGAGTAGTGTTAGCGCCTGTGGGAAAGAGCTGGGACACTGAGCTGGGTATAAAAGTGAGGCCCGGAGCTCAGCTAAAGGTTGCTAGGTCTCTGAAATCCCCAATCGGAGTTGCAGCCTCTCTGAGAATCCTGGGTTTGGGCCAAGAGGCTGACACCAGGACTAGGGCCTCTCCTGCTGGCCCTCCAGCTGTGTGCCCTGCCTGGGGCGATGGGGAAGGAGTGTTCTTAGGGGGTGGTTTTCCTGTCCCAGAACAGTGCCTGGTGCTCCCCAGGAACTCAATAAACATCCCAGGTGATTGACAGCACTGTGTCCCCGACCGAGGGAAACACCCCCATACGTAGTTATTATTACCCTGGTATGCCAACGAGGCTCTGAGAGGTCCGGTGGCCCAGTTAGGAAGTGATGAAACCAGGATTCACACTGGGCCCGGTCCCAGAGTGAGCAGAACCAGAAGAGTGGGGAGAGTCGGGGCCTCGAGGAGGACACATCTCAACATCTGGAAGGATTGGGAGGATCTCAGAAGGGGAGAAAGGACGGACTAGGGTCTACCCTCCCCCGCCATCTGCTTTGTCCAGGCTGAGCAGTGACCTCACAGGACTTTATTAACATCCTAATTGTATACAGCTGGCCTCACTCTGGCTCTAATGAGCTCATTATCCTCCCTACTTAAGGGGGCCATTGTAGCCTGGTCACCCTGGGGACAGCAGTGGCCTGGGAGTGCCCATCGCTTCCTGCCACCCCCCAGCCAGGCTCAGGCCCAGCTGCTCTCCCACAGTTCCTCTTCCTGTGCCTCTCTCTTTCCCTCTGGTCTTTTCTCTCTCTCTTTCTCTAACCCCGCCCCCACGTGCCAACATGGGGAAGACCCAGTTAAAGTGCATTCCCAGAAACTGGCCAGACAGATAGACTCTTGGTTAACAGCTGGCCACCGAAAAGTACCTGTGACCTGAGATGGGGCATCTGATGAGGCCTGAGCTGTTCCTTCCTGGGGCTGGACCTCTTTCTCTCTCCCTCCCTCCTCCCTCCCCCTCCCTCTCTCTCTCCCCCTCCCTCCCCCTCTCCCTCCCTCCCTCCCTGGCACTTGAACCAAGATAGAGGGGCAGTTCTTGAGGCCTACCAGGCAGGGCTGCCCTGGATTGACCTGGGTGCTCCTGTGGGCCTTTGATTCCCGGGGAAGGAGGAGGAGCAGAAGCAGCTGCAGGACTTTGTTCCCGTGACTCCCCAGCCGGGGCTCTGCGGGAAGACCAGGCTTCTGTTGTTGCATATCACAGGCCCACAAGGTGCTCTCTCAGGCCTCTCTGAAACAAGTTCCTCTGCAGTTCTCCACTCACCAGCAGAGCGTGGGAGTCCCTCACCCACCCCTTCTAGGTGGAATGGCTATTCCGCTTGTGTGGAAAGCACACTACCCCAGCCAAGCATAGGGCAGGGACGCTTAGCGATTAACAGCCCTGACCACACTGGAACTAGCTCAGTCCAGCCCCTGGCGTCTGCTCTGGTTCTCCTCTTCAACCTTGGGAGACGGGCCCGTTAGTCACTCTAATATTAGTCAGAAGGGAGACAGGGGCTCAGAAAGGCTTAGTAGCTGCCCAGGGTTGCACAGCCAGCAGATGTTGAGACAGGATAACGTCAGTGCCAGTGTTCAGGGCCCAGGGTGTCAAGGAGCCGCCTGTGCCCTCATGCGTGAAACAACACTCTTCCTCTGTAGTGCCAAGATCGGAGCTCTCTAGGTTTTAAGCCCTTCCTCATCTCTAAAGTGGGAAACTTAATGACAATAGCATTATTTCTCAGTGTCCTGAAGAGTAAGTAAAGTGGCCTGTGTCAGGAGTTGAGCATTCTTACTGTGTGCCTGGCTCTAATTGTGTAATACATGCAGATGCAGGCCCAGCTCTGTTCCCATATGTGCATGTGTCCACCCACACATAGATGGGTGTACGTGCATAATTCACCCCTCCCCCGTACACCTCCATCCATTCACACAGACGCTAGCAGGAAAGGTACATGCATTGCCCTTGGACCTGGAAACCCTACAGGTGCTCTAGCTCGTACCAGTTAGCCGTACTCAGAGGTTTGGGTCCCGTTTGCACCTCAGTGGAACAGTGGTGACTTTGGTCAGGAGCCTCATTGATGTCTGAGTCAATGGCATCTAGGAGAGGCCTGCCAGCAGCCATGGGTGGGAGCAGGTGGACACCTCTGCCCATGCCCACCTAGGCAGGGTTTCAGCCTGCCCATCGTGGTTTGTTGGAGGTGCCCACAGCTGATCCAGTGTTAGGCTTCTTTCTAGAACCATCAGCTCACCTGGCACCAGTGGGGCCTGGAAGCTACCCAGCCCAGTCCTACAAGTGTTGGGGCTGGAGCAGGAGCCTAGTGTTCCTGGGCAGTGCTGGCCACGAGGCTCGAAGGATGATGTCAGTCTCAGCCCCAGATCCTGGACCTCCACGAGAGAATGAAGTCCGAAGTTGATGTCTGGGGAAGTAGATGTGCTTGGGTGCAGCCAGACGCCTCAGAAGTTTCTGGCATGTCACATTTTAGAGAGGGCACCTGGAGACAGTGTAAGGTACATAGGAAGAACCTAGTGATGCTCATCCAAGCCAGCCTCCATACATACCCAGCACCAAAGCCTGTGCAGGTAGGCCGGAGAAGCAGGCCTGCCCCTGCCCCCAGGAGCCTCCTCCTCCTCCATCTCTGCTTCCACAGGAAGGGAGGCAGCAACATGTACAAGGCAAAAGCCCATGAGGAAAATTAGGGGAGAGGACAGAAAGCCTCCAAGGGAGAAGAACACTGGCTCCTTGGGTCATAGCCCCTTGAGACAGGAGAAAGGTCCACACAGGAAGGAGAGGGTAGGAACAAGAATCTGGTAGACTCAGGGAGCCACAGACTGATTGGATGGGACTGATAAGAAACCCCCCTAAGGAAGTCGGGGTTCTAGGCCTCACATTGAGAAGAAACATTATCCTCGGCCACCCCCACAAGCCCTCTACCTATATGCACCCTTAGCTCCTGCCCAGGGTGACTTAGAAGGGTTGGAAGATAGTCATCTGCCTTCCTGGGGCCATGAGAAGTTGCTTTTGAGGATGGCGTTGGCAGTGGGGACACTTTGGCATAGAAAAGGTCGGTCATGAAAGGATCTTGACAAAGCCTTACCTAGACGCCTGTTTCTCAACTGTTTCCTCCAAGCATATCTTTTGTCGAATGACAATAAAACCCCTGGCTCCAGTCCAGATCTGTCCTGGAGAAATGCACTCCTAGAAGAAGGGTTCCCATGAGGACCGGGCTTTGCAGATCTTCTGTGGCCTGCTGGACGCCGACTTAGCATAGATGAACGGGCTCCCGAGGGCAGCAGGAGAAGGGTCTGTGAGGGTGAGTTGTGGGCCACCAGTGTACTCTCAGCATTAGAACCCGGAGCTGCAAATGTAGGTGTGAGCTTTGGCTTCCAAGAGCCTCTTGAAGAGTGACCCCAAGTTGGGTACTGTGGTTAACTATCCCCTGAGTTCTTGGGGGTCCACCTGGTAAGCAGGATTGATACTCAAACCTGCGTAGTATTTCACCCACCTGAATTCAGCAGAGGGAGGAAGGTTCCCCTTTTAAATCTAAGGCCAAGAAGCAGCTAGTGAGCTTGCCGCCCCTGTGACTACCTCCCTGCTCCTCCCCATGAGTGGGCAGCCAGGGTCCTTTAACACCTGCTAGCCATCTCTGCAAAGAGTAGACAGGAAAACTTCAAACATCCAAATGAAGACGGGGGCTGGCATTTCTCGACCAGCTCGTGATGCTTAGGGGCCTTCCTGGTTCAAGAGAGGTGGTCAGTGGCAGACCTCTCCTCATATCCGTGAGTGCTGACCATCAGTCTTCTCCGGCCACTGATAGCATAAGCTTCGGCCTCACTACCCAAATGTCAGAGCATCCAGGGTAAGACAAAGGATGAGTGAGGGCCCCGCAGATGAGAAGCACCACCAGCCTGAGCGTGGCCTCAAAGTGAGCATCCCTCTCCCAATCACAATCCTCCACAGTGCGGAAAGCACTTCCTGTCCATCCCGGGATATGAGTCACCTGGAACCAATCAGTCTCTCTCCTCAGAAGCTGATGAGTCCAGTTGTCTGGTGCCCTGGCAGCCACCTCCAGCCCCAGAGGCAAGGAGTGCTAGTGGGTATGGGAGGAGCATTATTAACCTCTGGCCTGCCTGTGTCTCCCTGGTCCCCACAAGTGGGTACCAACACCTCCCTGTGTGGAATTGCTCAGTAGCCTCAACTATTCTCTATTCTCTCCTAAGTCTCACCTCTGCCTTAACCCAGAGACCTGTCATCTTGTAGATCACACCCAGCTGCCCTCCTCTGGCCCAAGGGATGGGCCTGATGCAGGAGGCCTTTGGGCCTGCAAGAAGGTTTAGATGAGCAGTCCCCGTGGAGGTTGCCTGTGTGGCCTGGTCTCGCTGTCACAGCACAGCATAGATTCTCAGGTTCTAGTCAAGGCTGTATAGTTTTTCTGTGCCATAGGGAAGGGACCTCCTGCTGCCCTCTTTCACCTCTGGAAGAAATGAACACTGTGGCCTATGCCAGGTAACCAGCAAGGGCCCTGAGCCATGGGATTTGAGCTAGAGAATTGGGCCAACCCTGTCAGTGGCAGAGGAAACAGATCCCGGAACCCCATATAGTCAGTGACCCAACTAAGACCTCTGAAGCAAACGGGCCATGGCCTCAATGGGCTCTGCAGAGCATCAAGCAGAGGACTATGAAACCTCCTAGGAGGGTAGAGATGGCTCCTCACGGACTATTTGGAAACCCAGGCTTGTAAGGGACAGTGAGGGCCTAACTTAAGACCTAGGAAGTGGCCTACATTCTCAAGCCTGCCCAGCTCTTGGTTTTTCCTCTTCATTTTCGTATCACCCATGGAGCATTCTCCTCCACCTTCCCAGGCCAAGCCCAGAAGACCCATTGTGTCTTCTCTGGCTCCACTTGCTGCTGCCCAAACCCCAGAGGCTCTAAACTGGACCCAGAGGGTCTGACTTGAAAAGAAAGGATCCTTGGTGCCAGATTACGTGGAGGACAGGAGAGGAGGGAGGGGAGATGGGGGCAAGGTCCCCTAGTAAGGGCTGAAGACAGCGGGAGACCCAAGACCAGGGCTTCAGATACTTTATTCTGCAGCTGATTTTTGAATGGATGAACAAGTGAGTGAACTAACAACATGAATGAACGAGAGATATGAATGAGCCTTTGTCACGTGGACCGATTGTCAGAGGTCACGTGAGGATGCAGTGCCCACTTACTGTGATTTCAATGTCAACACGCTTCGAGGGCAGCTGTGAGTAGCTGAAGTGGAGGCACTGCGGCCCGTGTTAGGAAAAAAGAAGCAGCTGACTGTCACTCTCTGTGAGGTAGTCATGCCTTTCCGAACCAGAGTCCGCCCAGCTCCAGTGTACCAGTGAGACTCATGGGAAGGAAGCCGAGGAGGCCGGTGCCTGGACAGAACCCACTTCATGTTTCCTGAACAGTGCATTCTGCATTGGGGGCATACCGTTGTCCGCTCTGCTTTTTAATGTTTTCATCAAATGTGCATGACAGTGGGTGGACGTCTCCCCGACCCTCTTCCCAGGGAGATATTTGTCTTTTCTGCTGTGGTCGCTCAAGGCATTGCCCAGGTGCCCAGGTGACTCAGTGCCTTGCCTCTGGGCACGCCTTGCCCTCTGGCTACTCCTGCCCTCCACGTCCTGGCTCCAACCTGCCACCACCATCCTGCAAGCATTCACGGCCTGTTCTCTCTTGTCCCCTCTGCAGGCTGGTGGTTTGTGAGCACGTCTGAAGAGCAGGGTTGGGTCCCTGCCACCTACTTGGAGGCCCAGAACGGCACACGAGATGACTCAGAAATCAACACCTCCAAGACTGGAGAAGGTGAGGGCCTGTGGGCTCTTAGGATGGGAATAAGGCTGGTCTCAAGGGTTTTCCAGGTGCCAGCCCCTCCTGGAGGCAGCTCCCCAGCTCTTCTGCCTCAGCCTCCGGAACTCCTCCAGTGGGTTGGATTTTGCCCACGCCCCTTCTGTTGGGGTTCATTCCTCGAGGCCAACCCACACCCGGACCTGTGTTTGCCAGCCCCATGTAGGGCTCAGAACAGGGAAAATTCTCCTGGGTTGTGGACTTCAGACTTGGACAGCTTTGGGCTAGAGAACAGGCTTAGGGCTAGGAACTACCAGAAAGCTCTCCCCCAGAAACTCCCGAGTTTCTCTCCAGAACTCCACAGAGACCTGCCTCTACTCCAGCTCCCCACTAGGCTTCTGTGGCACAGACCCCAGGCAGTCATGTGGACACGATTCCTGCTGAGTGTCGTCTTTCCCGCTCTGTAACTGACAGTTGCCCAGTGGTACAGACCAGGCTGGCCTGTGAGCCACCTCTCAGCTTCCCAGAGACTGGGGTGCTCAAGCTCCCACACATCACTCCTCTCTCTGCTGGCTCCAGCTCCATGAGAATCTTCTGGGTATTTCTCCTTGCATTTCAGAGAGACTGCCTCTGCCCTCTAAGCCGGCAATACTCCAACAAGTCCGAGCCTCCCATGTCCCAACCCCCTGCTCCTAATGCCTTCCAAATCTCCTGTGGCCTGGCAGCAGAAACCCTTTCCCTAACGGTCAGTCAGTAGGACTGGTCCAGATGGCCCTGTCTGAAGGCCAGAGAGATGTAGACCTGCCACCCACAGCTCGGGCCTGTTTCCCCTCCTCCCTGCAGCCCAAGCCAAAATAAGCAGCTCATAAAGGGCCAGATCCTTATTCATCCCTCCCCAAGATGTTAGTTACTCTGTTGGTGGTTGGGGCCCCACCCTTCTTGTGTCCATGCCTTATTTCAGCCCTGTGATTAGAGGAAGGACTTCAAACACATCCTTCTAACAGGACTCTAGAGCCTGGGTCCCCTTGGGAAGAGCTGGGATGCTCAGACAGAGCTGTTCCCGTCCTGAATCCTTGAATCTGACTCTAGTCTGGTTCTTTTGTACCTCTGAGCTGGGTTCCATCTGGTCTGTCTGCAGACCTTGCTCCCTACCTACTCTTCAAGGCCTGCTGGGCCTCTCAATAACAGCAGCTCTCTGGGTGTGGCATTGCATGCCTGGAATCCCAACACTTGAGAGGTGGAGGCCGAGGGTCAAGACTTCAAGACTAGCCTGAGCTACATGAGACCCTGTTTTAAAAGAATAAAAAGATAAAACCTCTCAAAAGGCCCCGCTGCCAGGCCAGGAGCAAACCCTTATTACCTACCCTGAGAGAAGACATACATGTCATCTTTCTAATCACAAAGACATTTAGTCACGCGTTTTTCCTCATCAGGTTTGGGTGCAAGTGGACTTCCTATTGTGTCATGGCCCCTCTGAAGCATCTGCTTGTGAGGAGGGAAGGCCACTCAGGGCTTGCCAAGGAGAGTACATGACAGATAACCTACAGCAGGAAGAGGGCAGAGGAACTGGGTAGCAGTGGAGGCCCCAGACAGAACCAGACAGGTTTAGAAGAGCATGGGCACTTAGCACGGAGCAAGTGGTAACAGGTGTTCTGTTACTGTGTTAGACACCTCCACCAATAACAAGCTGGGGAGCAAAGGGTTTATTTCCCTTCCAGGTTATAGTCCATCATCAAGGGTAAGCCAAGCAGAAGCACAGAGGAACACTGCTTACTGGTTCAATCCCCAGCTTCCGCTCAGCTAGCATTCTTTTTTTTTATTTTTTTTTATTTTTTATTTTTTTTTTATGTATACAGTGTTTTGCCTGCAGGCCAGAAGAGGGCACCAGATCTCATTACAGATGGTTGGGAGCCACCATGTGGGTGCTGGGAATTGAACTCAGGACCTCTGGAAGAACAGCCAGTGCTCTTAACCACTGAGCCATCTCTCCAGCCCATCAGCTAGCGTTCTTAAACAGCCCAGGGCACACACACCCCCACCGAGCGTAGGGATGATATCGCCCACGGTGGGCCAGGCCCTCCTCCATCAACCAACAGTCAAGAAAATGCCCCCATGATGGCTACTGTCCAGTCTGATAGAAGCAAGCCCCTAATTGAGATTCGCTCAGATGTCTCTGAGTTGTGCCAGGGTGACAGTTGAAGTTACAAGACAGGTTGTGGAAGAATTAGGGGGCAGCCAGGGTAACTTCTGGGTTCACATGTGTGTATATGCATGTGTGCACCAAGAATGCTACTGCTCTGCATGCTTCTAGGAGGACCTTTGTGACCCAGATCTATGTAGACTTCATCGGGCAGTGCAAGAACTGGGGTGTGTCTGGGTTGGAGCCCACATGCTTAGCCTATTGCCTAGGCCTCTGTAAAAAGTAGGTTGCAGGGTTAGACAGATGCCTCGGTGGTTAGGAATATTGAATGCTCTTCTAGAGGACCTGGGTTCAATTCCCAAGACCCACAGTGCAGCTCACAACCATCTCAAATTCCAGTTTCAGGGGATCCAATGCTCTTCTCTGCCATTGGCAGACATACATGCATACACATAAAATAAAAAATAAAATAAAACTCTTAAAAAAAGAAGAGGAAATGAGAGGTTTCATGGGCCACTCTCCTCCTAGGGCAAGGAGATATTTCCAGAAGGTTTTCCTGGATTTGGGCCCAGGTGTGTGTGGACAATGTTACTTTTATTCTCTCTACCATCAGCCACTCTCTCTAGAACTAGGCAGTCTGGTAGCTTCTTTTGGTGCGAGGAGGTGAGGCAAGCTGGCACCCTGGGGCCCTGCTCCAGTGTACATTCCCTTAGGAGTCACATGAGAAGGCAAAGCGTGGGGAGCCAGGCCCAGGCCTGAGGGTGCATGGGAGCTCAGTGCTCATCTGCAGTGGGGTGGGGTGGGGGGCCTGATTCAAGCAAAGAGTCTTGAGCAATGAGACACTGAGGAGCTGTGGTCTTTGTCATCAGGAACAAAAGGATAGCATAATGGAACAGAGCCTTGCCTGTCACATCCGCCCATGTGTTTCATTCAGCAAACCTTTCCTGGGCCAGTACCTGGTATTGTGTAAGGCCCTGGGGACACACGGATGCAAGGCACAGTCATCACCCTCCGCAGACCCCACCTAGTGGGGATAAGTAAGAAAGCAAAGATATAAATCAGCACAGAGTGGAGAGGGCTCTGGCCCAGGAAGGAAGAGGTGCCCCACTTCCCATGGGCACCCTTCTTCCCTCACCTGGTACCTGGCCGTGGTGACAAGCTGACGGTCATGCTTAGTGAGTGGACAGCAACACTGTCCAGAACTCACAGAGCAGTGATCCCTCCATCTCCAGGGGCTGTAGTTGAGGGTCTCCCCATCTCTAAGGGAGCAGGACCCTAAACCCTTTAGTCTGCTCCTAGATTTGGGGATAGAGACTGAGGGGTTTGGCTGACTATGTCTCTACATGCTGACAGGGCCGCCCGTCAGATCATTGCTCATCCAGCTAGGGTGTGCCCCTTGGTTCCATCGGGTTCGGTCTAGGAGACAGTAACCCGGCAGTGTGGACACATCCCCCTCTCTCCCCCCCTCCACCATCCCCTCTCATCCCCATCTCCATTCTCTCCACCGGTTTGGTTCGTGTGGGCCGTGGGCACCATCACCATCTCTCACGTCAGTGTCCAAGAGACGCAAAGCCCACCTGCGGCGGCTGGATCGCCGGTGGACCCTGGGCGGGATGGTCAACAGGCAACAGAGCCGAGGTGACCACGGGCGCCTGCCTCTCCTCCCTGCAGACGCTTGTTTTTCACTAACCCCCTCTCCTCTGCCTGCTCCGCTCTCTGCCTGCGGTCTCCTGACTTACCCGGATCTGGCTAGACGTTTTCTCCTTCACTCCAGCTCAGACTGGGGACAGGGCCTTGCTTGGGATTTGACTGGAGTGGCACAGGGGTGGCTCTGGCTTGCTAGTGCCCTGGGCGTTGGGGTTGTGGGACTGATGGGGAGTTTATATGTTCCTTGGAAGGGAGAAAGGCATGAGGGAGGTCGGAGGTCGGAGGTCGCAAAGGAAGGCCATCCCTGTCCCTGGTACCACTTATTAAAGAGATCACAGCTCCTGTTCCCACCAGGGCTTCCCCTCATGCCCCTTACCACTGGCTTCCACTGAGAAAGACTCCCGCAGCCACGCTCTCCCATCAGCTGCTCTACTGCCCTACAGCCCTTCTGTAGTAGCTCTGCTTGACCCTAGAAGGGCACAGAAACCCATTGTGTCGCCAAAGCTTTCCCCAGCCAACACTGATGAGGGGCCATCCCTCCGCAGGAGCACTGACCTCAAGGATCTCAGGAGGGGCTCAGTCAAGGGCTCCGAGAAGGCCCTGGGCTGACTAGGGAGCTGACATCTGCTGATTCAGGGCTGTTTGGCCCAGACCCTTCCCACCATCCCGGGATTCGTAGAAGGGGTGAGGGATAGCCTCTGGATGCACCCCTAAACATCTGCAGACCTTCATGCTGGTGGGTGGTCAATCTCTGCTGTCCCACAGAGAGTAGAGCAGAGGATGTACTTCTTGTGGAAACAATAGAGCTGGAAGCTGAGGTAGGTGTCCAGTGAACACAGGCCTCTCTGGAAAATGGGGATACCCCATGACTCCACACCCTCACCCTCAAAGCTTGTTCCCAATTGACAACGTATTTCAGTGCCTTCCCCAAGACTCGGGCTACAGAATGTGTGGACTTCAGGGTGGCCATAGCCAATGGCTGACTCAGTGTTGGCCATAAAGAACCCAGCTTGTCCTGAGGCAGGGCTTCTTAACATGGACCCTGGGGGCTGATGTAGGCGGCCTGAGTTGGGAAGCAGCAACAGGCCACACTTAAGGCAAAAGCCACCCCAAAGCCAGGAGGAAGGGGGCAACTCGGCCAGGAGGCTCGGGTGGACCAGGGCCTCCAGCTCTAGCGGCAGAGACAGAGAGCGTGTGGGCCCAGACTCACACAAGGAAGACGGAGGTTTAGCCTGCTCTGCATACCATCACTCGCCGAGTCCCAGGCGTGCCTTTGCCTGCATGACCACACAGATGCACAGAGACCAGAGACAGGCCCACACAGGGGCCTGAAGGCTGCAGGTGTGGCTAGTACAGTGTCATAGCCAGCCGCCACCCCAGCTGTGCATCCATAGCCTCGTATACGCAGCCACTCATAGATGGTGATTCCAAGAGTGCCCCCACACAGAGGCCCTGCTGCGTGTGGCTGGTTTACATAGTCACAAATGGATTGTGCATACAGCTAATGGCTCCCTGTCACATCAGCCTATAACTGCGGCAAAGCCCATAAATAGCACATATACATAACCCCTCATACCATGAAGACATGGCATATTCAGACAAAACAATACCTGTAGATGTAAATCCCCAAGTAATCATACGTCTGCAGTCACCTATGCAGGAGCAGAGACGAGCCACAGCCCCATGTTCATCATGACACACTCCCCAGGCTTGCAGGGAGCTGCCCGGCGGGTGGGTCATCAAGTGACTAGATCAGAAACGTCAGTGCTTCCCGGGGCCTCTGCTCCCCATCCCTCGGCTGGCCAGGCCTCTGGAATCAGAGGCCTCTCTAGCGGAGGAGTTGGAGGGGCCAGGAGGGGAGCGGAGAGACTGCTGACGGAGGGGAAAGTGTTTGGAAAGAAGAGGCTTCTGCGGTTTGGAAACTGCAGGGCTTCCAGCCCCTGCCTCCCAAACTGGGACAGGCTGTCCACCTCCCCCAGCCTACCCACCCGCCGTCCTCCTGGCCAGCCGTCACTCACCAGGGCAGGAGTGCCGTCATCCCTGCACGGTCTGTGATCAGACCGCAGGAGCCCTGACCAGCCTCTAGCCACCCCAGGCTTCCCTCAACCCCGTCCCTTGAAGGGACATCTCAGCTCCCTATAGAGACCATTTTCCATCTGTCTGAACGTGCTCTTGTCTAGACATTGGCCATGGGGTCTATGGCCAGCTCCAAGAGTGGGGCCCGGTCTCTGCTTATCCTCGGCTCACCTATAAAATGGATGGCCCGAGACCCACGTCACCTGTGTCAATCGGAGGTGGATTGTATCTCTGTCTCCCCAGCCAAACAGAGCGGAAAACCACCTGTCCAAAGAAAGAGGCAGGTGGTCGGACTGCCTTGCACTGTCAGGGACCAGGGCCTGAACTCTTCTCTGGAATCCTGCACTGAACAGGACAAAACAAGCCTCTGTGCTGTTTAGAACTTTAACTGGGAGAGCAAGATGTCCCCAGTGTCCCCAAGCACAGGGTCCTTTGCAGATGCAGCCAGCTTCACTGGCCAGAAACAATGTCCATGGTTCTGCCCCCTGCCCCACGTGGCTGGCCATGAACTCTGCCCACCACGCACACTTAAAAGGCTTCGGTGGCCAGGCTTGGCATCCGAGAGGCTGGACACATGGTCAAGGCCCTGTTCTCAGACATGGGGCAGGGCAGGGCTGCTCTGATCTTCCCCAAAGAAGGACTGTCACTTTTCTCTTCAAAAGCAACCTTGCCTAGGAAAACTTGCCCGATAGCTTCCTGCTTGAACCACAGGCTTTTAAAAATAACCCGGCTGAACAAAGGCAAAATGTGGAGCCCAGGCCTCGCCTCCCTGGACCTCAGGCCTTGCATTCCCAGACCTGGCGCTGTCCCTTAGCCGCTGCCTAGGCCAGGGTTTACCGTGCCCCACTGGAAAATGGAGCAGGCAGGAGAGCAGAGGGTTGGCCTGAAACCTGTGGAACTTCTCCAGGGCCCTAGTCAGAATCTGGCTGGGCAGGTTCTCAGGCAGAGTTGGCAGCGCTCCTGGGCAGGGCTGGGATGGAATCTACAGGCAGGCTCCAAGCAGAGCCCTCCTCAGCTGATGCTGAGAAAGGCCTGTGGTAAAGGAGAGCCCAGTGAAGAGCTGTGCGGCCTCCTGTGGCCGTCACCCACCTTTTGCTTTGGGGCAGCTTTTCAAATATGGCCTGTGATCCATCAGTTCCGTCCAGCAACCTGGCAAGACAGTTGCCTCCACCAGAGGGAAATGCTATGGGCCCAGCCCAGGGCTGCAGACAGCACCCTGATAATCCACGGGAGAATGAGCAGATGGCCCTCCCATAGCAAGGGGTTGGTGTAGCAGCTCTCTCCTAACCCCCATAGCCACCCAGAGGCTGAGGTAGGCTGTCCAACAAGGTCAGTGAAGGAGTCAGGGGGTGGGTGTCACAGCCGGGAGCCAGGAGCAGCACGCAGCTCTGAGGCCAGGCTCGGGAGCTCCCAAGCAAGCTTCCCACTCAGTCCCTCCTCATCCCTGCTTTCCTCCTCACTGATACCTAGTCCTAGCCTCTACTGCAGCAGCCCCTACTGCTGTGTGCTGGGTACCATGGCGACCTCCAGGGAGCACAGCACAACAGGATTCAGAGCGATCCTCCTAAGGGCCCCTCCAGAAAACCACTTCTTCCAGTGGGGGAGGGTGTAGCATGTTCTCCCTGGGTCCCAAGCCATCCTATAGACGGTCAGTTGCAGGTCCACCGGAGGGCTTCACAAGGACAGGCATGGACCTCGGCAGACATGGAGCCTGTGCAAAGGTCCTTAGGGATGCCCAGGGAGATGCCTGCTGCTCAGCCTTCCCACCAAGCTCTTTTCAGGATTCCAGGGCTATGGGAAAACGTAGATGTGACCCCAAAGGCACACATGGGAAACAGAGCACACGGCTCTCTCGGAGGGGCTGGTGGGGGCCCTTGAGGTCTTCCTAGCCTCGAGGGCTTGGCAGCTCCACAGTGGCTGGACTTCACCTCAACAAAGCCCACAACCGCTCCTGTAGCGCTTGCTCCCTGGAACACTCTAGGGTAGATGCTGTGGTCTGCTCTTATTAGGGCTGAGGTGCTTAGTGAAGGTACCCCTGAAAACATCTGGAAGTCAGCCTGAGGGAGAAACTAAGAGTTTACAGGGCTGGAATCTAGATGGGACATGGCATGTTCTGAAGCGGGGTATGCTAGGCTTCCCAAGGAGCCACCTAGCATTGTCCTCAATTTATTGACTTAGACCCTAGGAGAAGCAGATCCCTCCAAACTCTGGGCCCCAACACCCTGGCTAGAGGACCTGCTTTCATGCTGCCTGAGGCTTGAATCCTGCCTGGCTTTGCCAGTGACCCCTAACCCGGTGACTCTTCCTCTACTCTCTGAATCCTGCTCCTTCCTCTTCTCTGGAAAAGCCAGTGCTGGCCCAGGGCTTGGTAGTGAGTGGCTGAACCAGACTAGACCGGGCAGAGAGGAATGGGAGAAAGGATGTGCACCACAGCCTCAAGTAACTCTGCTTTCTTACGCCCCCCCCCCCACAGAAGAGAAGTATGTCACCGTGCAGCCCTACACTAGCCAAAGCAAGGATGAGATCGGGTTCGAGAAGGGTGTCACCGTGGAGGTGATTCGGAAGAACTTGGAAGGCTGGTGGTACATCAGGTAGGAAGGAGCCCGGCTCCTGGGCAAAGGAGCCGATGGCGGGTGGCTGCCAAAGACAGCTGTGTACCAGCTCCGCTCAGCTCACTGATCGCCTCCTGGCCCCGAGAGCGCAGGCTGAGTCCCAGCCAGGAGGGTACAGGGCCAGCTCGGCTGACGGACAGTGGTGTGATCCCTTCCCGTGTACCCGCCGAGAGTTCGGCACACCTGAGTTTTGTTTTCTGCACCCACCTTGGCTGCCTGACCTGCTCTTCAGCTGAGACAGCCTGAAACACCAGCCTCCACCAGCCCTGCTAAGTCCCAGCAGGCTGCCTCTGGTGCTCCCAGCTCAACCCTGGAGGCCCCAGACGTAGGCCTCGGGCATCCATGTTCCTGGTGGGTGTAGGCCATTGCACTCTGCCGGGTGGGAGCTCTTCTCTCTCTCCTCTCTCTCTTCTCTCTCTTCTCTCTCTCTCTCTCTCTCTCTCTCTCTCTCTCTCTCTCTCTCTCTCTCTCTCTCTCTCCTCTCTCTCTCCCTCCCTCTCTCCCTCTCTCCCTCCCTCTCTCTCCCTCTCTCCCTCTCTCTCTCTCTCTCTGCCTACTGAGAGGTTTGGGTGTGTATCTAGTGGAGTAGAATAAGCTAAACCCTGTGGCTCTCATTCTGCTGTTGCCAACCCTAGAACCCTGGACCTGCCTTAAGAGCCTTGGTGTCTGGAAAGTTCTTTTGCAGCACTTCAGCTTCTCCCCCTCCTGCTTGCAGCCCCGCTAACAACAGTCCCCTGTGTGTGCTCTGGGGACGGCTGCCTCCGTTCCCCACACCCCCAGACTTAACTGTGGTCCCCTTGGAAAGGCCACTGCTGTATGGCAGCCCCCTGTGATCCGCCAGTGTGAGTACTCACGCATCCCTGGCTCAGAACCAGGCAGAGCCCTGTGGTCTTAAAGCTGTGTCTGCGCTGCAGGGAGGATACGGGTGACCGAGCCTTAGTGTGAGCTGATGGGACATTGCCGTCCCCTCACCGTTGGCCTCGGTGCCTGTCAGTCCGGAGGACGGAGATCTATGTACCTTTCTATCCTGTTAGGTGGTGTGGAACTGTGTATTTATTATACATGTGTTATCCCAAGCAGCCACCTGTGGTCTCTCATGCTCTCTAAGCAATGGAAGCTGGAGCCAACTGCAAATCCATCAGCCACAAGCCGGACATGGAAAGGCTAACATATCCCAGCTGGCTCGTGGCCTGTGTGTGTTTGCCTAGAAGTGATCCCCACAGCTGCTTTTTATATTTTGGGTTTCTGTTTGTTTCTCTGTTTGTTTGTGGTTTTAAGGTAACAAATAGCATCACTCTGGGCTGCTTCTAGTCAGCTACTTGTCCCTATAGCTTGGAGGACCCTAATGATCCCATTCTACCTTAAGAAGGCAGCCAGATACCCCCTTAACCATGCTATTTCCCAACATTCCAAGCTGTGTGTTGATCCTCATTTCCTGTCTTTCTTTTCCTCCCCCAGCCTTAGACACACACACACACACACACACACACACACACACACACACACACACTCACACACACACTCCTACACATTCCCTCCGCAGCCTGCATCTCTGGAGTCAGTCCTGCTACAGAGCTGGGAAACAGCTGTGAGGAAGTTGGGCTCAGACACACACAGCCACCCCCATGCCGTGCATCGCTCTGCCTGCTGTATCCTGGAACACAAAGCTGGAACATAGCGTTATCCATACAGCATATGGAACACAAAGCGCTGTGAAATGGGACACCCCAGGCCATATCGCAGGCCTGGCTATCTCCCCACAGCCCGTCCGTATTCCTCTGCCGCTTCCACATAACAAGATAGCAGCAAGGTGTCTTCAGCTTTTTCTGAGCTTCAAGAACCCCAGGCTCTGGGCCTGGGGTTACACACTTTCCCTCAGGCCCCTCTGCTACCCGCCTTGCCTTCCTGAGCCTTGGCTACTGCCGTAGAAAGGTCAGGCACGTGTACTTGCTGCTCCTCTCCATCCTTGACACTCTGTGCTTCTGTTTGTACCCCTCACATCCAGAAGCCGTCCTCAGTTCAGTAATGCCTGCCCTCTAAGCAACAAGTAAGTCAGACACAACCTGTGTGTACCCCCCCACTGACAGGAATGTGAGGCGCCAACTGCTGTCTGGACTTCTGCGTTCCTTTTCTCCTACCTAACACACAACCAAGCTCCAGGTCACATCAGGGAGGGCGGTAGGGGGTCGCCGGACATCTGGCCTCTTAAGAGCTCGAGAGCCAGCTGTGTCCCAGGGAGCAGATGGGGACATTGCAGCCTCCGGTTGGAAGCACTGACCAGTGAATGCTGGGCCCGGAAACAGGCTCCCTGTGGATTTGGGTAAAGGCTCAGCACCATGGGAGGGAAGAGGGAGACATTGTTTTAAAACGACAAGGAATCACCAAAAACCAAGCCAGCCCTGACATTCGCCTTGAGCCTTTGTTTATGAGCTTTCGGTTTGGTTTGACTAGGTTTGGTTTCGCCATAACAATGGTTTTCATTTTATCCAGTCATACGCTCTCATCTGCATCTCTGCTTCTGTATTTGTAGCCCCAGTTAGAAAGGTTTTTTTTTCAACCCCCAAGATTACATAAATATGACTTTTTTTTTTAAACACAGAGTCTTGTATATAGTCCTGGGTGGCCTGGTACTCCCTGTGTAACCTAAATTGGTCTGACTTAAGGTGGTCCTCCTGCCTCAGCCTCCCAAGTGGTAAGATTATAGACATGAGCCACCATGCCTGGCTTGCTCTTTTCTCCCTCTCCTTACTGTACAGTAAGAGACCCGATCTCAGTCTTTGTTTTTCCTCATTGTCCTCAGCTCCCCTATAGCATAGTTTATTGTTGCCCCACAGCGTTGAAAGGTTACATCTGTGGACTTACTCTGTGAACTTGATCTGTCTTCTGTCCACCCGGCAGGACTCGAACCCTTGGCCATCGGCTGGTGGCCACCACCTCCCCACCCCACTCCTTTTTTATCTTGTTTTCTTTCGTCACAAGGTCTCTTGTATCCAGGCTGGCCTGTGTAACAAGGACAGTCTTGAACTTCTGGCCCCTGCCTAGCCTCCAGAGTGCTGGGACTCTAGGTGTGTGCTCCAAGCACGTAGGTCCTCCCCCTCCTTTGGTGAGATAGTTAGTCTTACTCTCTAGCCCAGCCTGACCTGGAACTTGAAAATAAAAAATAGCGTTATCTTTTCGTTTTAGTCTGAGACACTTTTGCCCATGTAAGCACTGTCTTTTGACCATATCCTCCCAGCTCCCCTATCTACTCCCTGCAGGCACCCCACCCACCCACCCACATACATACACACACACACACACACACACACACACACACACACTCCCCACGTCTCCCCTCATGTCCTCTCCCTTCTCGTGTATATGTGTGTACGTGTGACCCACTGGGTCGATTGGTGCTGGGATGCTGATCATCTTGGACAGGTAACTGCAGCTCCTGTGAGTTCGTGGGTGCGGTACCCTTGTCGAGTCAGGAGAACAGCATTTCCTGGCACTTCTCCCCACCCTCCGGCTCTTAATAGTCTTTCCACTCCCTCTTCCATGATGCTCGCTGAGAGGCGGGTGGGAGCAGATGATATGGATGTCCCGTTTAGGGGCAGAACATTTAACAGTCAATTATTCTTAGCATTAAAATGGTGGACACCAGTTGTGAGTCTGCACTAACTGCTGAGGGAAATTCCACAGAGAGAAGCACTCCTCTGGCCAAGGCTGAGGGTGGCACTAACTTACATATATAAAAATAAATACTTAGAAGGAAGCTTGATGGCCATGCCCACTGAGCAAGACAACAGTATTAGGCTCCCCAGGGCCTTATGACCAGGTTTACAGTACCAGGCATGAACCCCCTCCTGTGGCACAGGCCTGAAATCCAATCCCCAAACAGTTACTTTCCCGGCTCTGTCCTAGAACCTCGGGTCCTCCTTGCCCATCCTTCTGACTGTTGGGATTTGAGGTGTGTGCGACCACACTAGTCTATATAGATATCCTCCTTTGCTCTCAAGGTGTCAGTCCTTCTCTAGATCTGCAGCTGCATCCCTGTGTCTTACGGAAAGAAGTTGAACTCTTTTTAGAGACACAAGATAACTCGGCGAGAACTGTCTTTGGAACTTGCCTCTTCCATGCCTCTCTCCTGCAGGGAATGTGATTGTTCGGACTACATCCACATTTCACTCCTTTTCTCTAGAATTACCCTCAACTTCTTGGGTCATACAGTAGCAGGCCATTGTGAAGTCTACCTTTTGGGCAGAATGATGTTTAAGAACCCTAATTTTAAAGTCCTGTATTTGCCTGAGGACGACAGTACCCCAGTGTCCAGTATCTTTGCCATTGACCCCAGCTCTGGTTCCCTCTCGGCTAGTGGACCCGCCACGCCTCTAGCCGAGCATGGGAGAGAAGGCTCAGCTAGGCAAGGTCAGGTGGAGACTGAGGCCTGGAAGGAGAAGGGGAAGCCAGATATGAGAGCTTTTAATGATGGCGTGGTCCTTTCCTCTCACAGATATCTAGGTAAAGAGGGCTGGGCACCAGCATCCTATCTGAAGAAAGCCAAGGATGACCTGCCAACCCGGAAGAAGAACCTGACAGGTCCGGTGGAGATCATTGGGAACATCATGGAGATCAGCAACCTGCTCAACAAGAAGGCATCTGGGGAGAAGGAGGCGCCGGCTGAAGGCGAGGGATCTGAAGCCCCCATCACCAAGAAAGAGATCAGCCTCCCCATCCTCTGCAACGCCTCCAACGGCAGTGCCTTGGGCGTCCCCGAGAGGACCACGTCGAAGCTGGCCCAGGGCTCCCCGGCCGTGGCCAGGATCGCCCCTCAGAGGGCTCAGATCAGTAAGCAGCTGGAGGCCCCTGTTCCTCCCAAAGAGCTGCTGCAGAGTGTGTGGGCATGGGTGCAGGGGAACGCAGGGACCATGCGGGGCCTCCATGGCATTTTCACCCCGAGGGACAGTCTGGCCTCCTGATTGTCAGTGTGCCTGTGCTGGTCACCAGAGTGAAGAGCACCAGGGAGTGTGACCTGCTGTGCACCTGGCAGCTGCTGCCCTGAAGATGCTTTGCGGGAGGAAGCGGGCTGCTGGCCTCCCTCTCCTAAGAGAGAACCAGGGATGAATCTTTAGCAAGGGAACGGACCCCGAGAGCAGGAAGCGGCATCCAGAAAGAAGCCAGAAAAGGCTTTAGAAATCTAGATGCTCAGGATAGAGCTGATTTTACAAACCTGTGGGCCCCCCAGTTTGTGCAAGCCTGCTTTATGGGGTGAAGGATGTGGAAGCGGGCTGGCAAGCGGGCTCGGTGCGTAAGGGGGCTTGCCACTCAACGCCTGGTCTGAGTTTGATCCCTGGGACTGACTGACGTACAGGTAGAAGGAGAAAACTGACTCCCTAAGGCTGTGGCACACATGCCCATCCCCCACCCACATTCACAATAAAGTACTAAAGTCTGTCTCTCCTCACCCCCTACACACACCTCTGGCCCAGCAACACCTTTGGTATTGGGGGGGGGGGCACAATTTCTATTTGTGTCCAGCCAGTAATCTGGAGGAGAGCTGTTGTTCTGGGTTTTGGTTTTGGGTTGGGTTTTTTGTTTTTATTTTTATATTTAGCTCTTAGCTTTATTGTTAGCCCTCTGGTTGGTGTATGAGAAGTCTTCACTGGGCAGGACTTCTGTCTGGTCTTGTGCTACCCTCAGAGGACTTAGGACTAGTGAGCAAAAAATAGATGTGATTCCTGCCTCTACTGAAAATCTCATAACTCTGTGCAGCCTTTACCTTCCAATGGCCTGCCTGCAATACCTGTAGATTGGTGTACCTATCGCTTGGTGGGGGGTAGGGTAGGGGTGTGTGTGTGTGTGTGTGTGTCCTTCCAAAGAGCAGGAAAGAGGCTTAAAGTTCCCTCCATTCCTACAGTGACTTAGAATAACTGTGGGACCAAAGCATGAAGTTTCGTGGATCCCACCCAGGGAGGGAGGGTTGGGCAGTGTAGTCCAGTGGGGTCTTACAGGGAGGGAGGGTGCGGCACTGTTGTCCAGTGGGATTCTTAAAGCTGTGGCTCTTCTTTCAGGCTCCCCAAACCTGAGGACAAGGCCGCCCCCGCGCAGAGAATCCAGCTTGGTATGTGGATTTTCTCTTCATTCCTCGTCTGGAGTGACCCTTATTCATTTGATACCTTTGAAGCAGAGTCTGTGGCCCAGGAGTCTGGGGAGCCCTGGTGGGTTTCCATTGCCGGGCTGGGGACAGGGACAGAAGCCTGCAGATCCCAGGCCTCCTTGGAGCATAGCCAGCCAGTTTATAATCGGAAATGCACTGCACTCCAAAGCTAAATAAATCCATCCCAGCCACTGCACTGGCAGACATAAACATTTAGACTGGCCAGCAGGAATGTCCAGTTGGGCAATGCCAGGGGCTAGAAATGGGGCTGCTGGCTCCGATGGCCTGGAAGCCTTACAGCTCGGTCAGGATTGCCCAGTAAATGTGGTGGGCTCAACAGGGGTAAGGGGTAGACCAATGCTTATCCTCCAGGAGGGAGAGCTGGCTCATGGAGGGTTGACAACCATTGAGGTCCCTGACCCTTGAGTGGGTGGAGTTTCCCAGTGACTACCATCTCAAGCAGGGAGATGTGTAATCGGGAGCTTGGAGAACAGCAGTGTTGGTGATAAGCTGAGAGTCCTGAACAAAGACCTATTACGGGATGGGGGAGTGGGCCGGGGGCAGCTTGATGTAATTAGAAGGCAAGCTCAGGGCTAGGGTGTAGCTCAGTAGTACTTGCTTAGTATGCACAAGGCTTTGGGGGTACCATCCCTAGCATCTTGGGGAAATTGGAGCCTGGTTTAGATTCCATTTCTGACACAGGAACAAACAAAGACCCTTTGCAGGTCACCTACCTTCCAAAGTCCTCCATTTCCTTTTCTGAGAGAGAACAGTATTGGCCACGTCCCAGGTCTGTCATGAGGATGGGATGCTGTGGTGTATATTTTGGACTAGCAGGCCAGGTTTCCTTTCCTATGTGCACCCTTGGCTGTTGGGTGGTACTGTCTGGTCCTCTACATGGGACAGATCCCTGAATCACAACTGGCTGCATGTTACTCCAGGGGCCTTGGTCCATCCATGGGAGTTAAAGGCCCTCCATACATTTGAAGATGTACCCTTTGGCCATGAGTATTTGGGGACCTCGCCATTAGTCCCTCTGAAATTTCTCCTTTTTTCCCTGGGTTTTTGCAGCTGCACAATTGATTCTCCATTTCTCCCTTTTCTTTGAGCCCCAGCTAATTATTTTCAGGCAGCCTTGACTTTGGTAAGAAGAGTCATTCCTTCCACACTTACGATGGCAGCTTGCTGAGGGAGGGATGCTGGTTCCCGTTCGGCTTAGCTGAACCCCACTGTCAGGGTGCAGGAGGGCGGAAGCATGGCCGGCTGTGCCAGCTTCCACGTGTGGCTGTACATCCAGGCACAGGGGCAGAGAAAGTGCACTGAGTCACATCCTTCTCCACAGCAGCCCATCTTTCTCCCATCCCTCCCTCAGAGTGACCCAAGACAGCTCATCTCAGACAACAGAGGTAGCTGAGCCTTGAAGGGCAGAGAAAGAAACAGGGTTCCAGAGGTGCCGACCTCCGGCTTTGTTCAGCTCTTCCTGCACCCTCCTCTCTGGAAGTTTCTACATTATCTCATGAATCGTCTTCACAACTCCATTCTTAGTTTTGTTTTATAGAAGAGGAAACTGAGGCTCAGGGTAGTGGCAGCTTCTAGATCTGTCTGCCTTCCACACCACAGCTGCCTCCCCCCCCCCCCCCCCCCCCCCCCCCGCCTTTTCAGCTGCTTTATGTTAACCCCTTAGTATAAGGAAGAACAAAAATAAGAAGACAAAGCTGGGCAGAGTACATCCTGTTACGGTTACAGTCTGCCAGGCTGGCTGTCCATGTGGCTTATACTGGCTGCCTCAGAGCAGCACCTAGTAGGTGCACAGAAAATAGATGCTAAAAAAAAAAAGAATGTGGCTCATAGATCATGGGCCAAGTGTTCTAAGTGTCCTTAAATACCACTATGAGAAAATTGTGTGCCAGCATCTAAAAGGCATATAGGAGTTCTGGAATATTCTGCCTGCCTGCTGAAACAGGACTCTGCATTCTGTTCAGGGTACCAACAGGCTAACCCCCTCCCAAAGACTCCTCCCCCAGCCAGCTGCTCCCTTTACTCCTACTTCACTGCCCTGGGGATAGTCCCCCCCCCCCCCCCCCCGCCTCCTCTTCAGCAGCTGCCCACTTGGCTTAGGATCCCCCTTAGGCTTATAAAATGGCGCTTTCCCTACTTTGTTAGGATGATTCTTCTGTCTTTCCTTTCTACCTTGGGGCCCAGCTATTGAGGCCTTTATAGTGAGCATCCCAATAGCTCAAACTAGTGTTGTGTGGACCCCGAGTGCCACCTCCTGGGGGGAGTCCTGAAGCATAAGTGACAGCTGCCTTCAGAGCCAGCCGCTCTCCCACTGGCAGTGATGGCCACAGCACCCGGGGAGCCACTGGGCACCAGTCCCTGGTCGTGGTGCCGCTCCAGTTGCTGGGTCTGTTCACTGACTGTTTCTGCTTTTAGGGGTTCCAGCTGCCGAAGCCTCCAGAGCCCCCTTCTGTTGAGGTAGAATACTACACCATTGCGGAATTCCAGTCTTGCATTTCTGACGGGATCAGCTTTCGAGGTGGACAGAAGGCTGAGGTGAGCCTCCTTTGGGCCAAGGACCTGTTTCAGATTGTATATGTCTTCTTGGCGATGTTTCTGAGGGTCAGGCAGAGTGGGGAGAGAAGTGAGCCGCCCAGCCATGAGTGCTTGCCTGGTCAGGGCCACAACCGAGGCGAGAGCCCCAGACCTGGGCTTCTGGCCCTCACTTGCTCACGGTGCCCACCCCATAGTGGCATGTCCCAAAACATATGCAGGGCTGAGCGCCAAGAGCCTTGAATGAAGTCTGCTGAAGGTGTGGGAACTTCTGGGACAGAACAGTTTGCTTCATCGGGAATGTTTGACTTGAGAGGACGGCGACGCACAGGCACCCACGTGGAGATCAGAGGACAGTATTGTGTGCCGACCCAAGAAGTCCTAATGGGATTTTGTTGATATTTTTGGACACTGGGAGGATGTTCTGCAGGGAGTATCTGGTCTCAGGCCTGTACCTCCCTGTTTGATTTATGTCTCTTCCCGTTCTCACCTCAGGCCCTTTCAGGGGATATTGGGCATGGGTGGAGGACAGTCCTTCACAAGTTGGTTTTCATGGTCTAGGAATAATGTAGATTTGGGGGTGTCATGGAGGTCTATAACTCCCTAAGTTACTGGCACAGACTTAGAGGGTCTCACAACGAGGACCAGGGTTTGAATCTAGCCTGCCACTGACTGCCACTGGTCTTGGAGCCACTAATTCAAGGGCTGTGTCTATAAAATAGGCTGAGTGGGACATTGTAGGGACCCAGAGACCCGTGTAACCCACTGGCCTGTCCATCTTCCCTCAGGTCATCGATAAGAACTCAGGTGGCTGGTGGTACGTGCAGATTGGGGAGAAGGAGGGCTGGGCCCCCGCCTCCTACATCGATAAACGCAAGAAGCCCAACCTGAGCCGCCGAACCAGCACCTTGACCCGGCCCAAGGTGCCCCCACCCGCGCCCCCCAGCAAACCCAAGGAGCCCGAGGAGAATCCCACGGGTGCCTGTGAGAGCCAGGACTCCCCGCTGAAGCTTAAGTATGAGGAACCCGAGTACGACATCCCGGCCTTTGGCTCTGACTCAGAGCCTGAGCTGAGTGAGGAGCCCACAGAGGACAGAGGCTCAGGTGACAGGCGTCCTGCCCAGCCCCGGAGGCCCTCACCTGCCTCCTCCCTGCAGCGGGCCCGCTTCAAGGTAGGCGAGTCTTCCGAGGATGTGGCCCTGGAAGAGGAGACCATCTATGAGAACGAGGGCTTCAGACCCTACACAGAAGACGCCCTGTCCGCCAGAGGCTCCTCTGGGGACAGCGACTCCCCTGGAAGCTCCTCATTGTCTCTTGCCATGAAAAATTCCCCCAAATCAGGTTCTCCCAAATCATCATCGCTCCTAAAGCTCAAGGCGGAGAAGAATGCCCAGGCAGAACTGGGGAAAAACCAGTCCAACGTCTCCTTCGCCTCCTCTATCACCATCAACACCACCTGCTCCTCCTCCTCCTCCTCCTCTTCCTCTTTGTCCAAGAACAGTGGTGACACAAAGCCACGCTCCGCCTCAGATGCAGGCATCCGTGGCACCCCCAAGGTCGGGACCAAGAAAGACGCCGATGCGAAGGCCGGGCTGGCCTCCTGTGCCCGAGCCAAGCCGTCCGTCCGACCAAAGCCAGTCCTGAACCGAGCTGAGTCTCAAAGCCAGGAAAAGATGGACATCCGCTCCTTACGGCGCCAGCTGAGGCCCACAGGCCAGCTCCGGGGGGGCCTCAAGGGCTCTAGGAGTGAGGACTCAGAGCTGCCCCCCCAGACAGCCTCTGAGGGATCCAGGAGAGGCTCTGCTGACGTCATTGCCCCCCCAGCCACCACTCCCCCATGCGCTCCCAAGAAGGAATGGGAAGGGCAGGGCGCCACCTACGTGACGTGCAGTGCCTATCAGAAAGTCCAGGACTCCGAGATCAGCTTCCCTGTGGGCGCCGAGGTGCACGTGCTGGAAAAGGCAGAGAGTGGGTGGTGGTACGTGAGGTTTGGGGAGCTGGAGGGCTGGGCTCCCTCCCACTATTTGGTGCCCGAGGAGAACCAGCAATCTGACGCCGCTGGCAAAGAGCCAGACACAGTAAAGAGCACTCAGAATGAAGGCAAGTCGGACAGTCTGGAAAAGATCGAGAAGCGGGTGCAGGCGCTGAACACTGTGAACCAGAGCAAGAGGGTCACCCCACCCATCCCCTCTAAGCCTCCTGGGGGTTCGGCAAGACCTCGGGCACCGTGGGGGTGACGATGAGGAACGGGGTGCGGCAGGTGGCAGTCAGGCCCCAGTCTGTGTTTGTGTCTCCACCACCCAAGGACAATAACCTGTCCTGTGCCCTGCGGAGGAACGAGTCACTGACGGCCACTGACAGCCTTAGGGGCGTCCGCAGGAACTCCTCCTTCAGTACTGCACGGTCAGCAGCCGCCGAGGCCAAGGGCCGCCTGGCAGAGCGGGCTGCCAGCCAGGGCTCAGAGCCCCCCCTGCTGCCTACACAGCGCAATGGCATCCCCGTCTCCCCTGTGCGTCCTAAGCCCATTGAGAAGTCTCAGTTCATCCACAACAACCTCAAAGACGTGTACGTCTCTATTGCAGACTACGAGGGGGATGAGGAGACCGCCGGCTTCCAGGAGGGGGTGTCCATGGAAGTGCTGGAGAGGAACCCCAACGGCTGGTGGTACTGCCAGATCCTGGATGAGGTGAAGCCCTTCAAGGGCTGGGTCCCCTCCAACTACCTTGAGAAGAAAAACTAACAGACACTGGGTCCCTCCAGACTCAGTGCGCTGCTCTCGCCGCCGTGGTGGCGTGCAGACATGGGGAAGGACGGGGGGAGGGGGGAGGGGGGCGACGATGAACCCTGCGGAATATGTGACCCCCGAAGACACCCTCCAGCTGGAAGGGGGGGTGTGGTGGGTGCACACACTTGGTAGGAGAAAGGGAATAGCAGGGTCGTCCTGGGCCCGGAACCCCCGCATGCGCACTGATGACTTTGCTGATGGACCATATGCCGTTAGTACAGGCCATGTGGGAGAGCCCGATTGTGCCTTTGCTGCAGCTCTGGAAAAGATGTCATGAGGTGTGTCCAGGGTCCTGCCCCTGCCTCTGGAAGTCACCCTTGTGTTATCCTAATGATGTGTTTGGCATTGTGTTGGTTTCTAGTCCACCACTGACCACTGGTGGGTGTCTGGAAGACCACCAGCTCTGGGGCTTGGCGGTGTCTCCTAAGAGCTCAGCCCTTTCTGGAGCCAGGCCACAGCCTATTTGGTAGCTAAGAGTTCCCAGATGCCAACAAGGACTGCCTGCCTTTGCTGTGCTGACCTGGCCCTGGGAAGAGAGCCTGCCCTCCTCAGGGCACATGGAGGAAGGACACTGGGAATTGACCTAGAGGATGGGGTGGTGCCGGGCTCCTCATAATCTAGAATTGTTGAGGAGTTCCTAGTAGGCAGTTCCTTGTGCATGTTTGGGAAGGGGTTATTGGTTTGGAGGTTATAAATCGGGCGTTTGGTTTAGGGTTTATTTTAGAAATTGTTTGGGGGCCCGAAGGTCTCAGCCTCACATAGGAGAGGGCGTAGTGGTGGGTGGGGTTTTCTGTTGAATTTCACCGGGATGTTTTATTTAGATTTTGGTTTAACGTTTTTTTTGCCTTTCCATAAGCCAGGCTGTTTGTTTAGGTACCCACTGTGTGCACAGTGCCCTAGCAGGGCACCTCACCAGGGAATTTGGGACTGGGTAAAGCCAGGTCCTGGGCTCGGTGAAACAATGTTCAGGTTCCTGCCCAAGAGGGAGGGGGGCATTGTTAGAATCCAGGCTGCTGGGTGACTAGTCTGCCTGCTTCTGCCCACTTTCCCCAACCTAGGCAGGGCCCAAAGAAAGCCTTACTATGGAGAAGTCACCACCAATCCTGGGCAGAAGGGACCCTGGCTGGGTCAGCCTGGAGCGGACACCCTCCCCCACTGTGCCCCTGAGCCTGCTGGCGATGCTACAGGTGCCCAAGAATATGGAGGACTTCGAAGCCAGGAACCAACTCTGTCTTCCCAAGGGGCAGTGCCCCAGGGGACAGAAGCAAAAGAATGGAGTTCACCACAGCCCTCTGTCAGTTTGGGGTTATGATTTCATGATTGACATTTCAGAGGGGACCCTCCAGAGAGGAGCCCAGTGGGTTTCCTCCAAGGATTCCCTCATGCTGGGAGTGGATTCCACATGTGCCTTTGATCTGGGACAGATCCTGCCTCACAGTCTCTGGCTGAGCTACCAGCATCCTCCCAGCCAAGGGCTGCTGGTCCCGACGGACGTGGGAGGAAGAGTGCCCCTCGGCCCTCCTCCCAGGCAGGTCTGCCTTCAGCTCCCAACCCTAACCTCCTGGATTCCCAGCCCATGTCCCTCCCACATGCGGACGCAGACCGCTAGCCTCCTTTGTCAAAAGCCCATGGTGACATTGTTCTATTTCCTTTTCTGTGTTCCTGAGTTTGTTTAAAATTGAAATTAGTTATTTTCTTCTGCTGGACAGTATTAAATAGAGCGGGATGTTGAGTTAATTTGCTAGGTTGCAGTACTAATGGTAGTGGTTTAGTGTCTTCATGATATTATTTGTACTTATTTGAACAATAATGATAAAGAAGTGGTTCATTATTTCTTAATTAATGCACTTTAAATGAGGTGGAATGGAAAGAGAACCCGGGGAGCGAAGTGCATTACTTAAAGATGCAGTATATACCCTTCTCATTTTAAAACAGCACATATTTATTAAAAGAAGAAAAAGTAATTTATGACTATTTAAAATAAAATTTAAAAGGAGAGTGACTGTCAGGTGAAAGGACCTTCCACGTAGCTGTCTGCCAGGGGGATGGCTCACGCCTCACTCCTCAGCTGTCTGCATTGAGCCAGCTCCATGATTAGTAGGCCAGCCAGGCACAGAGCATCTCAGTTGGGCTGGACCACCGAGATCCCAGAGCTGCCTTTTCCCACCGTCCCCGCCCTCTGCACTATGTCCTTCTGTCTGCACCCCAAAGACCTTCTCCCAACTCCTAGTGTCCTGAAATCAGACTCCTTAAAAGCGGGACTGGAAGGGACCTTAGAGGTCACCCCATCCCATCTCTTCTTACTTCAGCCCAAGGACAGGAAATGACTTTCCCCAAATCACCCAATTAATGTCAGGTTTACCCACTGCATTTAATCCTGCGTTCCTCTCCTGTCCCTTTGTTTATGTGTGGTCATTGTGTTTACATTGTAACATCCAGCCCCAAGGATGGCTGGGAGTTGCTCAGGCATCTGGGAAAAGTGGGGAATGTTGCCACCTAGTGTCAGGATGTAGACTTGGTCAACGGATAGTGATAGCCAAGGTCCCTCACCACCAGCCCAATGGGCACAGCACAAACCCTACAAGCCCAAAAGAATACTTGAAACAAGAAGGGTGCATGCCAGGCCTTGTGTCCCTGGATCCTAGCCCTGCCCAGGCAAGAGGGCCTTTCCCTGGAGCTAAGGAGCTGCTTTGTGACCCTGACTGTGGCAGCAGTGGAGGAGGGGGGGCCTGGGACTCTGACCCATCTGGAGGAAAACCAGATCGGACTAAAGGAGAAAAAAAAAGTGGAATCTCAGCAATGTCCAAACCTAGTTTTCCATTAGTTATGATTGAAAATGTGAAATGACATTGTATTGCTGTATACTGCAACTTTAATCATAATGAGCCCTTCTGAGGTCATTATTGAGGTTTATATAATGCCCGAAGATGCATCATTTGGTGCTTTCTTTTTCTTTCAGTTTCAAAACCTTTTCTTCTATTACAGGTTGGGGGGGAAAGTCTTCAGACCTTACTCTTCCTGTCACTGGTAGGCCTGGCTACACTGCCTGGCTCCTCTGTGTTCTCATAGTGGGGCAACAAGAGATAGCTGGGGGGTTGTCCATCAGCAGCCAGTTCCTGTCTGCCTTGTGACCCCCCCCCCCTTTGCAGCCTGGGTTCTATTTGCAAGGCCTTAACCCTTCCACCCCAGCCTGGCCCCAAGGGTTCCTCTTTCTCACTCCTAATGGACGAAGGCATTATATAGAATCATTGTAGCCACTTTGAGATGTTAGAGCCGCGTATTTTACTGGCATTTATATCCATTGCTTTCCTCAGCAAGGCATGTTACTACTTTTCTCGTCTAAGGAAAAAAGACGAGGGAATTTCAGCCAAACATTATTTTCATATGACTAGTACTTGCAGAGTAGGCGTAGAGCTATTTAAGTTGTAGTGTTCTGTTTTTAGGAGGAAGGGAAAGGTGAAATCAGCCCTGCTTCTCCTCCTGGGTTTGACTAATCTATAGCTTCTTTAAGGTTACTCACTTCCCCATTCCCTCCAAATACTTTGCATTCTCAATGGAAAATGGAAACAATCTGAGACAGAAAAAGTGCAATATTACCCAGAGGGATGTGGGACAGAGTGGAGGGAGACCTTGTTGAATCTGTGGGCAATAGGAGGGGCCTCTGGGAGGAGTCAGGACCGTGGAGCACGTGGGTGGGCCATGGATTTGATCTCTAAGCAGGCGACCGTCTTACCTCCTCCCCACTTCCCTGCCATGAAGAGAGGGGTAGTCACCAGAGGACAGCCCACTAGTGTCCACCTAGAAGAAGGGGTCTGGGGAAGTGGCATGGCGCTCTTGGCCTCGAGCCCAGTCTCCAGAGCAGAACGAGGCTGTCCAATACCCACTCCCGTTTGCATTCCCCTCCTGCAGCCAGCTACTCAGAGAGACCCGTCTAGAAGCGATGCCCAGCAGCCCTCTCTCCCCAGCCTCCTGATGTGTGGGCTCTGATGCTCTGGATGTGTGTTTGAGTCTTTCTAAAACTATGGAACCTCAGTTCAGCTTATGGACAGGAATCCTGGCTGTAAGCAAACTCATTTGGAGGGTGGGTGCTTTAAACCCTTCATACCCAGTAAGACCCAATTCCTACAGGCCTACAGTAGGTCTGGGGCTGAGTCCCGGCCACCCATTCATCTCAGTGACGTGGCAAAGGCATGAGCCCTGCCTCTGACAACAGAAACCCCCATGACAGGTACACACCAGCCTCCCTTCACGTCCATCAAGGAAAGTGGCAAGCTAAGATGTTTTCTGGGGGGTGGGGAACAAGTCCCAGGGCTCAGCACCACCCCCACCCCGGGTAGCACAGCCTTGCTGGTGTGTCCCCTCCCTGTAGTACTGTTAGGCCTGCTGCTCCGACCCACCTTTGTGTGAATTTCTATACAGAGAGGGAGAGGGACCAGGCCCCTTCTGGGGTCTCTCCCTTGGAATAGATATGGCTGCAGAGCTGACCATTGGACTATCAATGCAGCTCTCTGGAGAGACAGCAGTCCACATCACTAACCAATTAAGATTCCCTCGCTTTTTTGAGGGCTGAGAGAGCAATGTTTGTGTGCATGTGTGTTGCATGTGTGTGCGTGTGTGTGTGATGGTGGTGGTAATTTCCACGTACATGGATATTACATGAGTGCGTGTGTGTGTGAGAGAGAGAGACTGGTGGTAATTTCCCACTTGAACTAAATAGCATGGGGCTAGAGGAAATAAATACAGGGCAGGAGGTCTCCATTGAACTAGTCCTGGGCATTGGGCAGGTCCCACGGGACTCTCAGCTTCTGGCAGCAAGTGTGTGTGTCATTCACACAACTCTGGCTGGAGAGTGCAATGTGTCTTTTAAATTTGTCTTTGTAATTAGTTTTATTTAGTTGGAAACTTCACACTGGCGTTAGCAGATCTAATGGAAGCAGCCCAGGGCGGCCCCCAGGCACCAAGATGAAGACATGGAATAGATACTGATGAGTATGGAAGTGCTGAGGTGGTTAAATTCGTGGACCCACGTTCTTGGCATGAGAATCCCGGGGACCCAAGAGCTGCTCGCTGGGCTCTGCTTTGTTCCTGAGGGAGAGGCAGGCTGGGCAGCGTAAGAACTACTCCTGGTATGACTAGGACCTGCGGGCGTCTGCACAGCACTGCCTCATCCCCACTGCAAGCCTCGGGTGCTTCCTGGGAGTCGGGAGGGCTTCTCAAGACCTTCTGAGGTTTTTGTCTAAATCCCATTTGGGGCGGTCTCATGTCCCTGTGTTTCAAAGTCTGTGATTAGAGCCAGATAGGACAGGGTCAGTGACCTTTGGCCTTAGCATTGCTTTTAACTACTGCCTTGTTCTGTGCATCTGGGCCCCCAGGCCACAGAGTGGGCACATTGGTGCTTGGAGATTGAATGGAAGGGTTTCCTTTCCAACGCCTTGTGGCAGGTGACATCCCCCTCTTCCCCATCTTGTCTAAATCTCAAATGACCTTGACAATAAGTACCCCCCCCCCATCGCAGTCTAGGACCTAGTGGCCTTAGAGCGGAGTCCCCCGGTGCTGAAGGTCCCTACCTTACTCCAAGTCTCATTCTGGACAATGGGCTGTGTCTTTGGAAGTGTGAGGGAATTGTGTTAGTGCAAAAGGATGTATCTTGCATGTTGGCAAGCTAGTGGGAGGCATGTTGGCAAGCTGAGTATGTTTGTGGTTACCGGGGCTTCCCGTCCCTGCACTGGGAGGAGGCTTCCAGAAGTTGCCTTTTAGCAGAGAAGGTATGGGAAAGCTGAACAAGGAAGGGTTTGGAGTTGTGCCGTCTTTACTGATGGAAGAAGGAAGGAGTCACTTCATGTTGGAAAATGACGAGATCAGGTTTACAGGGATTTTTGTTACTCACCAGCCAAGAGTCCAGCCAGAGGAAACTCACTCGCTGGGCCACAGCCGGGCTTCCATTTTCATGGACTGTCTTAGGGAAGAGGTGCCATAAGCCATAGGCCAATGTTCGGGTTTGGGGGCCCTTTTCCAGGAGACAAATCTGTCCCCCAGATTCCCAGTAGTTTTTGCCCAATGCATTTTGTCCAATATAGAGCTAGCCAGCCTGTCAGACTGTACAAATCAGAGGCCACTGACCATAACAGGCCACACAGTAGGGACCCAGCATCCCCACACTAGAACTTAAGAGCCCAGGCGTGTCCAGGAGGTAGGTGGCCTCATGTTGACACAGGACACTGTCCCCAAGACTCTAACAGAACCTGGGGTTCTAACTGCCAAGTTGGCCGCCTGCTGCCAATCAGACCAGGTGGAGCACACCAACATCCCCACAGATGCTTTTTGTTTTCCAGTGGCTTCTACTGAGGCACACCGCTTGAGTTTACTTCAAAGGGTACACAGTTACCCTTCTTAAATTTACAACAGAGGATGTGGGTGTCCCTACGAGTTACTGAGAGGTCTGGAAGGTGACTTGTAAGGCAGATGTGAGTGGCCACTCTCGCAGCGTGGATATGTGGACTGTGCCGTGGGAGCAAACAGGTGGATGTCCCTGGGACTCCTGAATCACAGGGATTTCTCGTAGTGTCCACTCATCCCTGGCCAGCTCAGTGGGGTCAGCAGGAGCCCTTCCCCAGGTTCTCCCTCCCCACCTCAGCAGAGAAACAAAGACATTGGATGCAGTCAGGGTCCATGCAAGTGCTGACCTATCTCCAGGATCCTCGGTGGTGCTAAACTATCTCCATGTTTCTCACAATTCTAATAGTGGGTGGTTTTTATAAGCCTCATCACAAACATGCAGTGTCCTTGGGGGAGGGACGCGGCCCCCGGGACCTGCCACTTTCTGGGCGTCCTTTATCACTTTGAAGGGATTCTTTGGTCTGTAGGAATGACCTGTCTTGGGATGCTTCTAGACTTTAAAATTTGGGTTGTTTTGTTTAATATTTTGTTTATGTTTACATGCATCTTGTATTTCCCTAAAAACTAAATAAAGTTTTTGGCCTTTTTAACTGAACAGAATCGCTTGATTCTCTCTGGCACCAGAGGATCCATTCAGCTGACTAGCAAAAGGCCCCTGAGCCCAAACAGCAGCTGACTCCAGAATCAACTGGCTCAAGGGGATGGGACAGGGGAGGGGAGATCAGCTCCCACAAGCTCCTCCAACCCCTCCCCACCTGCAGGCAGCTTTCTGGGAGTAGCCAAACCCCGACCCTGGTCCTTACCTAGTTGTGTTGGGAAGAATGGACCTGAGGTCATTTCGAAGGCAGGCTAAGACTGGGCAGTGACAGCCTCCCCCAGGAAAGGGTGTGGGCAGGCATCCACAAGGGTCTGGGGCCTGGCCCTGACAATGTACACAGTTGTAACACTGTCTAGACCCTGGGCTCAGTCTACCTACCTCTTCCCCATGGCAGCCACAGGGCTGACTGCTGTTCCCCTCTTAGTCTCTAGGTGGTGATACTCACCTCACAGGATCTCTGGCCTGTCTGTGGCTTCCCTTGCTGTCCTACCTAATCCTGTTTTCCTGACTCAAAGTCCCGAGGCCACCAGAAGGGCAGCAGCTTCTCTTAACTTAAAAGGCTTGTCTGGTATTATGGCCCCCACTCTGAACCCCATGCCATGCTCCAAAGCCTGACTCTAAGGAGGCCTCTCTGTCATAGGCCCTTTGGGACTGGGGGGACTACAGTTACCGAGGAGACTGGGACTGTCCCTGACAGCTCTTAACCCCTCAGGAGTTCTCACACACTGGTCCCCCTCCCAACCTCCAGACGCACAGCACAGCCCTCAGGCTGGTACAAAATCACCTTTATTCACAAACACAGTGACCCAGTTCACAAAGGAGGCAGTACTATCTCTGGACTAGCAGAATGGACGATGGCTTCTTTCCCCACCTCCAGTCAGCTAACTCTGCGCTCAGACTTTCCCCATCTCTGGGATGAGCCCCCAGCTAGATGGCGCAACTGACCAGCTCCAGCCTGCTCTCACAGAAAGGGCCTACCAGGTCCAGTGACTGAAGAGGTGAGACCCAGGGTGGCACAGATTCCCCAGGTCCCTGCAAGGGCAGCGCAGGCAAACGCCCACCTTGGCTTACCATTCTCAATGCCTCCCGAATACATTTCCCCTAAGAGACACCCTAGAAGAACTCCCAGGAACCACGTGGAGAGTATTCCACCCCCAAACCACTTGACACGGGGGAAGCTGAGGTTTGGAGGATGGCCTCTAGCTAGGACCGCAGGACTGGCCAGTGGCCAGGACAGAGCCCCAGGCCCTGCCTGTCAAGGCAGACACCATCTTTGAGGATATAAAACTAGCCATTTGAGGGCCAAAAGCTGAAAGGCTGGGCTAGGACTCCACAATAACCCAGAAGAGGCAGAGAGAGCTGCAGCGGCAATAGCCCGAGTGATGGACACTCCCTTAGCAGGACCAGGAGCCTGGCCTTCGCGGTCCACCCTCCTAACAAGGGTCTCCATTCTGGTCCCTGGCCCACGTATTGTCGATTGCCTTCCCTAACCTTCCAGCACGTTTGATGTCTTTATGGAGGAGGACTCCTGGGGACAGATGCCCTTGAACCAGCCACACTAACTGGGCTCCCACACAGGGAGGAAGGGCACAGGTGGATATTAGCGGTTCCCCATCCACGAGAGGCTCATCCACCTCTTGGGAGGCCTCCTTCATCTTGGAGTTATCAGGACTGCCCACATGCCTTGTGTCAGGGCCTGGGAGAGATTCTGAGTGGCTGTTCTCTGCTGCCCTTCACCTGGCAATCCCCCAACAGTAGCATTTTAGAAGCCCCCAGGTTGGAATTAACCCACAAACAAAACTCACAAACCCAATAAATAAATTAATTAAAATAAGGAAAAGGGCTGTCCATAGCCCAGGAAACCCCCCACCCCACTGAGGGCCCCCGTCCCTCCTGGACACACGATGGCAAGATCAGCCCAGGCCAAGGCTGGCACTGAGATGAGGGAGGACAGGCCTTGGGGTGGCTGTGGACCTGTTCTCTGAGACCCTGACAACAGAAAGAGCCACCTCAGCCTATACTGAGGGGCCCCCAACGGCACCAGCGAGATGATTGGTGTGGGTTATGGCAAGGAGAGATCCTGAACACGGCAGGTCGGCACGAGGTCAAGGACCTAGGACCCAGAATCTGCAGCCTGTCTGTTTACCCACTCTGGGTAAGGAGAAGGAGACAGGGCATGCAGTTTGCAGCTGCCCAGGGCGGGAGGAGTCCGCTAGCCTCCTCCCGAGCTGCCCAGGAGAAGCTACACGTAGTTTGAGCTCTCCGAGGCGCCCCACGGGCTGCACAAGGTAGAAACCTGCCTAGATCGTGAGGTCTGGCAACAAGCTGAGACTCTGCCTCAGCCCCTCACCATGCAGAGATCTGGGTAAAGAGGGAGACTGTGGGGTGTCTTCTCCCCTTCCCTCCATTTATTATATTCTATTGTGCCCCCACCTCCCTGCCTCAGAGCCTCTCAGCCCAAACCTTCAGGGACCTTGGATTCCCGTGTTTAATGGAAAAGGAGGAAGAGTTTTCAAAACGTGGAAGCGAAGGGGCCCTGTTGGCTTCCCCCTTAGCTGGGCGGACGTCTGCAGAAGTGGGCGTGCAGGTGGGGCTCTGCGGCGGGCTAGGAGCTGCGGTAGGTCTTGATGATGTCCTTGATGGGGCGTCGGCAGATGGGGCAGCAGGCGTGCAGGGCCTTCTTGAGGCGCAGGCCACAGGAGTAGCAGAGGCACATGTGGCCACACGTGTAGATGACTGTGTCCACTGCGTGTTCATAGCAGATGGTGCACTCATCGCTCCACTGGCCCACACCCGGGGTCACCGGTGACTCGGGCAGGCTCACAGGTGAGTTGGGGGCTGTCCCTGGGAACAAAAGCACTCATCAAAATGGGCTGCGTGCGGCCCAGCCCAGCCCTGGGGCTCTTTTCTCGCAGGCCCTGGGCTCAGCTCTTCCTCCAGGATGGAAAGCCAACTGCTCAGCCCACCTGCCTGCCCGAGGAAGAAGCTCAGCTCCGGCAGCCTGGCTCTGGCCACATAGCCCACCACCGCCACACACACACACACAAACCTGAAAATGAATCTTAAAAAAAGATTTTAAAAAAGTCACAGCTGCTTACCTGTGGTGATTTGAACAGGTATGGCCCACATAGCCTCGTGTGTGTGTGTGTGTGTGTGTGTGTGTGTGTGTGTGTGTGTGTGTGTGTGTGAATGCTTGGCCTATGGGGAGTGGCACTATTAGGAGGTGTGGCCTTGTTGAGGTAGGTGTGGCCTTGTTGGAGGAAGTGTCACTGTGGAGGCGGGCTTTGAGGGCTTACAAGCTCCAGCCGTGGCCAGTGTGACACTTTTTCCTTCTGCTGCCTGCAGATCCAGATGTAGGACTCGCCACACCTTCTCCAGCACCATGTCTGCCTGCACACTGCCATGTCCCACCATCGTGATAATGGAAATAAATCTTTGAAACTGCAAGCCTGCCCCAATGAAATGTTTTCCTGTAGAAGAGTGGCCAAGGTGTCTGCTCACAGCAATAGCAACCCTGACTAAGACAACTGAAGAGATGTGTCAACAGTTAGGAGGGTCTGCCGCTCTTCCAGAGGACCAGAGTTTGATTCCGCGCATCCACATTAGTTAGCCTGCAGCTGCCTGCTGCCTGTAACTCCAGCTCCGGGCATCCAGCACATCTTCAAACCTCAACAGGCACTGAACACATCCATGCATGCACTGAACACACACTCAAATAATTAAAAAAAAAAAAATAACTTTTTAAAGAATAAAAGCCCCCTGGTGGGAGCCGCCAGCCCCAGCCCTAACAACGGCTGCACCGTCCCTCTCTGGTATGAATGGGGGGGAAGCGTTGGCCCGCCAACCCCAGGGCCTTGGTACTCACCGCCGGCAGAGCCACCCAGAGGCCCAGAACTGCAGGTGCTGAGCAGGGGGTCGGAGAGGCGGCTGCCCAGGGCACTGGGCGAGGTTGGCGTGGAGGCAGGTGAGCAGGGGAGAGATGGACCACCCCGTTCAGCCATGATGGTGGAGCCTGAGAAAGGGGGTACGGTCCACAGTGCCGTTAGCCTAATGGAGAAAGCTTCAGTCCCCACCCCCACAGAGAGCCCACACCTGCCTATAGGGTAGCCACAGGCTCAGGGCAGGGCCCATGGGCTGGCTCGGCCCCCACCCTTGCTCGGTTCCCACCTATAGATCTGCAGGTGGCATCACGTTCTACCTCACCCACAATTTCCAATCCAACTTCTGCCTAGTGCCCCCTTCCACTCTTCCTAGGTACCTTTGGCCTTCAGGGAATCAAGTCCCTGTTTCCTGCCTCAGTCTCCTGTCGGAGTCCTGCCCTCTCTACCACAGTGCCTAGGAACCACCTACTTTCTCTAGACTGGCACCCTGGTCCCTATATTCTGGTCCTACAACCTCTCCTCTCTCCCTCCCTCCTCCCTCCCTTCCTTCTGTAGTCCTTTCCAGAGGTTCATTGTGCACATAGGAGACTGGGGACACAGCCTTTGCCCTCTGAAGGCTGCACTCAAACCTCAGTCTTGGACAGCCATGGCTCCCCCTAAAGACTGCCTCACCGTCACTGCCTAGCCGTACCCATACCCAACCTGAAGTACTGTCCTCTTTGCCTGAGAATCCAGCTCCGTTCTCTAGCAGAACCAGGAACTTGCCGAGAACAAGAAGCTTCACTGCCTGTGATTTCCCTCGGGCCCTAAAAGAATGTGCTGTGCATAGCAGATGCTCTGTAACTCATGTAATAGTGTCATTGTTCCTAAGAATCCTCAATGAGTAGGGTGGGTCTCTCTTTTCTCCCTCTCTCCTCTCCCTTCCCCTTCTCCTCCTCCACACCAGAGCCTGAACCCAGGGCTTCATTCATGTTAGGAAAGCACTCTATCACTGACCAATGTCCCAATACCCTTATTTAACTTTTTATTTTAAGATAGGATCTCACTAAGCGGCCTTAGGCGGGCCTTGAACATGTTCTGCAGCCCAGGCAAACCTTGAACGTCTAGTCCTCCTGCCTCAGCCTCCCAAACAGCTGGAGTTACAGGCCCAGCTCACACAGTTTCTCTTACTACATTAATATTTTAAATAAATTATCATCTCTTTTCAGAAATGCACACCTATTTACTTTTCTTACTCTACTGCATTGGCTAGCATTTTCAAAGCAATGAGAAATGCAAAACCTGATATAGTTGTCTTTAGTAAAAATAGTTTTGATCCACCGATGAACACAAAGAAAGCTGTAGGTTGTGTACATATGGATAAAGGAAATAGCCCTGAGTTAGTCGGCTTACAGGGGACGTTCACAAAGCCAAATATTTACTGTAAGGGGAACAGTGAATCTTCATATGCTGCTACTGGCTTTTGTATATCCTTGGAGTCAGTCAGGATTCCCCAGCACCACTCTGCTGGCTCACATGCCCGTTCTCCAAACAGCTCAGGAGCTATTAATAGACACTGAGTTCTGGGTGGTATTTCTTAACATCCACCTTGACCCACTTACCATCTGGGACGGAAAAAGTCCTGTGATGCTTTAATTCCCTTTGCTCCACTCTCATAAACCCCTCCAGATGACAGAGCCTTACTGGAAAGCTACTCAGCTGTCACTGGGTGGTGCTGATGCAAGAGCATACCTTGCCTCTGTGTGGTTCTTTGTCTGAGAAGCAGTTTAGTGGAGCTGATTATCTCATCTCAGTTCAGATTGATTTGTGTGCATGCTTCCCAATCCAGTTTCATTTTAATGAATGAATTCTCACTCACCCTGGACTGATTCATCTTCCTTCCTGTTTGATTTTGTCTTCTCTAGCCTGATTCATCTCCCTCTTCCTGATTTATCTTTCTTCGGCTCTAACTCCTTGGCACTCCAGCCTCATTTCTTTGCGTAGCTTTTCTATCTGCTTCTCACCATGCCTCCATCCGGTTTCTACAAGGCTGAATGTCTGCACTGATTTCTATCAGCTTTCCCAAGCTCTCCACACTCACAATCTCGACAGCACCACATACATAAACGCAAGCACTGGGCTATCCTGGCCCCTCACAGAGGGCGGAACCCAGAAAGCAGCTTGGGCTTGCTCATCTGCATACACTACCAACACTACCAAGCTGCCTGGGTTGAGCCATGGGGTGGAGAGGCCCAGAGCTCTCCAACCTTGGCTAAAGATGCTTTAAATAAAAATATAAATCAGCTGGGTGTAGTGGTGCACACCTTTAATCCCAGCACTCAGGAGGCAGAGTTGGATCTCTGAGTTTGAAGCCAGCATGGTCTACATAATGAGTTCCAGAACAGCCAGGGCTATTTAGAGATCCTGTCTCAAAAACAACAACAACAACAACAACAACAAAATCAGATGTCCAGAATCTATCCTATAGCTACAGAATTAAGATCTCTGGAGGCCGGATTCAAAGGTCTGCACTTTGTAGTGAGGCTAGTGAGAGCTATCCAGCAGGGCAAACCCACCCTGGGTGTTGGGGACACCATCCCATGCCGAATAAAAAGGACAAAGAAATGGAGCTGAGTGAAGACACTCACCTCTCTGACAGATGGATGCAATGTGACCGCCTCCACATTCCTGCCATTCCTCCCCCACTATGACAGACTCTTCCTCAAACCGTGAGTCAAATCAAACCCATCTTCCCTTCAGTTGCCCTTCCTGTCAGACACTTGGTCACAGTAAGGGACACTTATCCCACAGAACAAGCCAGAGAGTGTGGCTTAACACAAGCCCACACCCGCCAATCCTTCCAAACTGCCTCTTCTGAAAAGAGTCTAGAGCACTGTCATTGCATGCCCAAAGGCCACCTGCTCCGGGATTCTCCTGCTCTGACTACTCTGACACAGGTGTCGCCACAGAAGACACCAGTGTGGTGTTTGGAACTTTTCTGTTGCTGTTTTTCTGTTTTTGAGACAGCTTGCTAAAAAGCTCTGGCTAAGCTGAAACTCAATATGCAGACTAGCCTCGAACTTGCAGGGATCCTCCTGCTTCTGCCTCGTAATGCTGGGATTACAGGCATGGACCATCGCAACCAGCCAACCTGATTTTCATTAAGACTTCCAACAACAGTCCCGAGGAAACCAAGTCTCAGTTCACTGCTGGTGGAAACTCCCTGTGCCCGATTTTCACACTGAGGCATATGGATCTGTCCAGGCTGTGTGTCTGTTGCGGTGTGAGTTGACCTCTTCCCCAGCCATGGGTGAGCCAGAAGCTTCCGCGCCGCCCAGAACTCACCTAGGGTGACTGTCTAGCTGCTAGGCCCTAGTAGGACCACCATGAGCTGGGGGACCGCGCCGGGCACTCACCGAGGATGCGGACCTGCGTGATGGCGCCATGCAGGCTGAAGAGCATCCAGAGGGGCTGCGAGGCGTCCACGCAGAGCTGCATGCCGGCCGCAGCACCGTTGTGACTCAGGTGCAGCTCTCCGTCGGCGTTGACCACCAGGCCCAGGATGTCGCCGCTGTGCAGAGGCCCGGGCACGCGGCACACCGCCCAGAACTCCTTGCGGTCCACTAGGGCCTCGGGGCTGAAGGGCAGGTCGGCCGGCCGCAGCGTGCCAGGGTCGCACGTGGTGACCCCGAAGGACAGCGCGCCGGGTCGCGCACCACCCGAGCGCGTGACCTTGATGAAGATGGTCTCGGCCACGCGCACCGGCCGGCTGGTGAAGACGAGCGCGCGCTCGTCGCGCCCGTGCTCCAGGCGCGCCACCGTCTGCTCGTCCAGGATGCGGACGTGCGCGCCGGCGCGCAGCGCGTGGAAGCGCAGGTCGCCGTCGAGCTGCGCCGGCAGCGCGCGGCTGTGCTGCGAGTTGAGCGAGTTCTGCGGGATCGGGCAGCCGGCGGGCGGCGCGCCATCGTCGCCGTCGGTCCCCGGCACGTTGAGGTCGCACAGGCTCACGGACAGGCGCGTCTCGTCCGCCTCGCACCGCAGGGACGGCCGCCGCAGCGCGGTGAAGGAGCGCGGCCGCAGGCAGTCGGGCAGCACCAGCTCGCTGTCTGCGGCAGGGAGGGCGAGAGACAGGGGGACCGTCACCGTCCCACAGCGGTCGCACAGCCTGCGCCACCGACACTAAAGATGCCACCGCTCGCTCGGGTGCGAAGGCGGGAAGTCAGGGGCGGGGGCGCGGGAATGTGCCCTTTAAAGACAGGCATGCGGCTGGAAGACACCAACTTCAAGGCCATCTGGTTGCTTTAAATGCTTCCCGGTTGGCAATGCTTTCTCCTGTCTTCAGTAACCCTACAGAACTTGGTGTATTGACTCTTAAACTGTATTAGGAGGGGCTTTTATTTTTCTGAGAAAGAGCTTCGTGTCCTCAGCCTAGCCTTGAACTCATTGTGTGCCACAGTGCCCGCTAAGACTTACAGTCTTAGTGGATTGATGTCCTCTACCCTCAGCCCCTCCACGGAAGAAAACGGTTTCTTAAATTCTAATCCCTAGGACTTCCCTACTTTATGTTTAACATCTAGAATGAGGCCAGAAGTCAATCTTTGGTGTTGTTTCTCAGACACCATCCACATTTGTTTGTTTGTTTGTGTTTAGAGAAGGTCTCTCTGTTTTGGAACTGCCCAAGTAGACTGGGATGGCTAGCTAATGAGCCCCAGCGATCCTCCTGTCTCAGCATCCCCAGCAGTGGGATTATAAACACACCACTACATCCCGCCTTTAAAAGACAACAGACTCAGGTCCTCCTGGTTTTTGCCCACTGGGTGATCTCCCCAGTCCCCAGAGTCGCTTTTAGACAAACAATAACCATTCACCACAAGCATTGTTGATACTGTCACAGGCCAGAAGGAACCTCTCTCTCCCAGTTTCTTTGCATAAACAGTGACATCTAAAACCAATACTTACCCTTTGAGGTTATCATTGTCACATAAAGACATTAATGTGAGGGGAAGTTAATTCACAAGAAATAAAGACTTTTGAGAGCAGCTTCACTGAACTTCAAACCCTGTCTCACTAATCCAGACAGCTAATACAAGCTTCATTTCAAAGACGATTCACTCCAGCAAAGAGAAACACGCAACTCTGTTAGCCAACCACTCAGAGAAGAGGCATTTTCCATATTTGGATTGTGGCACGACAGAGTCTTTTAAATGTATTTTAGTTTTTTGTTAAGGCGAAAATTGAGTTCTCTATAAACACCAATAATGTTTACCCTTCCATGAGTAATAAACCGTTTTGAAAATGTGATAACTTTGGCACATCTCAGAACACGGAGAATCTCTAAATTCTGTGGATAACATCTAGGCATCCATGAAGTACACTGAGCCCTTCCATGGGCATGGACTTCAGGCTCAAATCCCTGCTGCACACATTTCCTTTTTCACAACCACTTCTTTTTTTCTCCTACTGTGTTCCAAACACCTCCTTTTCATGCCAACAGCTGTTTCCAGCTGTTTTTTTGTTTGTTTATTTGTTTATTTTGTTTTGTTTTTCGAGACAGGGTTTCTCTGTGTAGTTTTGGTGCCTGCTCTGGATCTCTCTCTGTAGATCAAGCTGGTCTCGAACTCACAGAGATCCACCTGGCTCTGCTTCTTGAGTGCTGGGATTAAAGGCATGCACCACTGCCGCCCGGCCTCTAGCCGTATTTTAATAGGTATGCTATGTCCTGCTCTGTGGATCTGTAACTTAGGACATGTGCTGGGGATAACCCCCTGAACGATATCCTTAAAACAGCCAGGGGAGGCCATCCCACTGTAAATACAGATCGGGGTGTTGGGTGACAGCCACAGAGAAAGTAGATTCAATATTGGTAAGGTCTGCTCTGCCCATCCCCTAAGGCCATACTCTTTTTTGGGCCGGGGTGGGGTGGGTGGGTTGGTTTTTCAAGATAGGATTTCTCTGTGTAACAGCCCTGGAACTTTCTCTGTAGACCAGGCTGGCCTCAAACTCACAGAGATCCACCTGCCTCTGCCTCTCACATACTGGTATTAAAGGCGTGCACCAGCACCACACTCATTTCAAATGGAACCCCTTTTGCAGAGTTGGCATCCCCAAATCTGACTGGCGCCACTGTAAGCCACACCATGACCTATGCCTTCTCAGGAGCCTTCCTGTGCCTAGGTGGCTGGGGTACCCAAGTCCTCCAACAAAGCCTGGAAGATAAGCCAGCAGGAAGAGCAGAGGCCATGGCTGGCCCTCCACAGAAGGTGGAGTCTCTAAGGCCCCTCTCCCTGTCTCTCCCAGACGCTGCTATCTGTACCCGGGAAGGTGATGCCCTTCCTCTTAAGTCTCACGCTACTCCAAAAGCCTAGCTGCTTGGGGTTTCCCTGCATTGCCTTGGCAAGGAGGAGGGAGCCGACCGGAAAACTTGATTATTCCAGGGAATTGACTCTGACAACGATGGCCATGGCTTGGAGGCTGGGGATGTGCAGAGGCAGAGGTGAGGGGAAACGGGTGGACAGGAAGGAAGAGGAGGTCAAGGGAGGGAGATAGGCTGGGGAGGGCCTGGGCCCTGAAGAACCAGTTTCAGCCCTCTGGCCCCTCAAGGATTCCAGTACTGGACCTTGGGGACTCTGGGGAGTTGGAAGAAGAGAGGAGAGGGGAAGATCACGGGGAAGTGGTTCGGAGATGCCCATCCATGACCTATGGGAAAGATCTCACACAGGCTACCCCGCACTCGGGACAGTCTGTTCAGAGTCCTGGAGCTGAGCAGGCTGTGGTGTCTATAGTCACAGCAGCACAGGCCAGAGTTGTGGACACTAATTGCAGAAGCAGTTCAATAAGCAAGGAAAGACTTAGTCCTCTGAGGGGTTGGGTTTCTCTTAAACTGAACTCTTCACCTCTGTATCTAAGGCACCACCCGTCTTGAGCTCCGAGCCTGTAATGAAGACACATCTCCTCACCTCTCCTCCCATACTTAAGATTGCAGACACACTTTCCCACCACTTAGAGAGTGAACAGACCCAGACAGTACTCCAAGTGTGCCCTGAGAAGCTCAAGGCTCAGAGTGACTATCGCCTCCAAAAATATGGACATTCTACTCCAAATAACACAACCTAAGCGTACTTTGGGTATCGGTCGGTTGGTTTTTGTAACCAAAAATCCATGTTCTAGTAGGCAATATACTGACAGGAACATGGTCAAGTGTAGTGAATTTGAAGTCATCAGCCCGGGTTCAGATCCTGACTTGACCTTGGACAAGTGGCTCAACCTCATGGGGCCTTCCTTTCTTCTTCAGCTGTGAGAGATGTATCTGAGGCTCTCCTCGGAAGGATGCTGCAGGAATGGGATGGAATAAGGCCCACTGGGCACTTGGGAAAGTACCGGGCACACATGATCATGTGTCAGCATGAGCACTGCTTCCATGTCACCACGTGCTCTCCAGACCAGGTGTTAAATGTTCTACCTGGTACTTAGCTGGTGGCCTTTGTGTAAGCAGCATGTGATGTGCACCTAGAGAATGGAGCCAGATGCCTGTCTCGACAAGCTCTGGCAGGTCAGGGGTGGGCAGAGCCCCTGTTGCCCAGACAACTTCAGATATTAGCATTTGGGGGTGGGGGCATGGCCAGTGGTAAAGCACATGCCCAGCATGCACAAGGCTCTGGGCTCAAACCCCAGCACCACACGCCCACACAAATACATTCATTGTTCATGCTGTCTGTAGACATCCAAGTCACGGGAAGCCCCCAGGAAATGCTCTTTGATTGAAGTCACTGACTACAAGCCCAGGAGAACTAGCTCAATGTGGAGATTAAAGGAGAAGGAACGAGAAAGTGGACGAGAGAGGGAGGCGGACGGGGCTAGGAAGTGGACTTATTGGCAATGTTGCTGAGCTGGGCGCCGAGGCTCAGGAGCAGCTGGAAGCGGCCAGACCCAGCCCAAGAATGTCTTCTCCCTTCCTCTCCAGCACTCAGCAGGAGCAGCTGTAGGCAGCCAGCAGGCTCCAAATAACTGGCCTAGCAAGGGGTCAGCTGCGCAAGGCCCTGAAATAGCTGCAACTCGAGACGCAGAGCACCCACCACATGGCAGAGGCAAAGGGCCCCTGAGTGAGCTAACATGGAGATGGGGTACAGCTGTGTCCAGCCCCCAAATCCAAGAGAACACTTTGGGACTCTCCCAGGATGAGGGTAACCTAGAGCCACAAGCCATGGGGTGTCCCCACATTTGGAAGCAACAAGTTATGTAAGCAGCTGCCGGCGGCTCGGGAGGGGTTAGTGATGGAGGCAGAGATGGCACAGATCTTGAAAGGAGCTGCTCAGCCACTCGGCCTCATGTCCCTTCAGTGCCTGCCAATTCTGGGGCCTGGCGGTGGTCCTGGACCAGAGCAGAAGGGGGGGGGACTGTTAGTACTCTCCTGTGCCCACCCATAGGCCGAAGAGGGGCCCAGACCTGGCTCCTGGCAACCAGCAGGCAGCTAGTTGAGGCTTAGAGGCAGGAAGAATCCAAATTAGGCTCAGTTCCACCAGTCTTAGCATCTTAGATTGGATAGGATCTCAAAGGAAGCGAGGGACTAGGCAACCCATACACCCTGCCAACTTCTCACGCAAGCCTTGCCTAGAGTGCCCCCAGGGAAAGCCCACCACCTCAGAAAGCTTCCTAGGTCTGTATAAGTCCAACTGTTTAAAAAAAATCATTTCCCTTGGGTGGGGCACAGAGCTCACTTGGTAGGGTGCTTGCCTAGAATACACCAAGGCCTGGCTTTGGTATCCAACACCTAACCAGCCAGGCACCTGTAGTATACACCTGTGATCCCAGAACTCCAGAGGTGGGGGCAGAAGCATCAGCAGTTCAAGGTCATCCATCCTAGACTACACAATGAACCTGAGGGCAGCCTGGGCTACATGAAACCTTGTCTTGAAAAGCTTTCCTGGTTTGGATTCTTGAGTGGGGATCATTCCCCGGGGCCCCTGCGTTTCTTCTTTGGGTTAAATGTCACCTTGAGAATAAAGCTCTCCAACCCAAGCTGAGACGCTCATCCTGTTTTGGAGAGGGTCAGGGAAGGACGTGCCTAGGCAGCAGGACAGACCGCCGCCGCTGAAAGGCACACTCAGTGCCATATTTCTGGCAAGTTCGTGGAAATCAACCTGAGCCAGGCCATGGGTAACGCTGGCTGGTGAGGAGAGCCAAGGGCCTCTCACCTGCAGCACCCAGCCTTGCAACACATAGCCAGTGGCACAGGGTGGCCAAGGCAGGTCCTGGCACTGGCATAAGGGGCCAATTTGAAGCTGGGCCACCACCAGCCCAGACTCTTGTTTGTCTGGATTCTCACGTCCGCAGCACTGGGCAATCTTTTAGCATGGGGTTGCAGCAGCCAGCCCCCGTTTGGAAGGTGCTGCCAGGACATTTACTGTCTCCATAAACATCCTCCTGCTGGTCTGCATCTGACCCAGACAGGAGAAGGAGCCATGGAGGCAGTACCCAGCTCAGATGGACCAAGGGTTTCTCAACGCTCTGGGCGTACCCTGAAAACCACACTGGCCTCCACCCTTCCCCTTTAAACTCGGCTATGGGCAGCCCAGAAGAAACAAACATGATTTGTGAGGCCACTGAGGGAAGTGTCAAATGTTCCAGAATCACTTGAAGTCAGACTCCTTGGTTGAATCATGGAGCCAGCGGCTCCCAGAATCATTTGATGTAGTGGCTCTCAAACTTTTGTTGTGTTTATTTGTTTTTGGTTAGTTGTTGACTTTGGTTATGTGCCTTTAGTTTTTGAGACAGGATTTTGTATCCTGGGCCGGCTTGGAACTCACAGTGAGCCTTCCACCTCAGCCTTCCGATGGCTAGGATGACAGGTGTGACCACCACACCCACCTCACGTGTTCTTTTTTAAAGTAGGGGTATCTTTGTTGCAGTACACCAGACACTGTGGTTGATGTCTGGCAGGTGGGCACCATGCCCACTCCCCACACCTCTACACTTCGCTGTCTCAGAGATGTCCTGGGGAGCCCCAGGGTTCCAAAGAACCTCATTGGAGAACAAGACTCATCCCAGATCTTAGATTGCATGGTTTTCCTGTATGATAGAAGATATGCATGGATTTTTCTATTTGGTAATGGTGACCATGGCAAATATGGCAAATTTGGCAAATTGGGTATTCTTTTTTTAACCTAAAGACAAAACCCGTTTTCACATGTAAACACCTTCCCTGTATCTATGAGCCTCTGCAGATACCTGCTAGCTAAGTGGGGGCATGGATAATTATGGCCAAGTAATCCAGAGGCCAAGCAAGAGATGCTGGCAACTGCCCGGCTCGCGAGCAGCTGGGCCAGGTCTTGATTTGGTGGCTCTCTCCTGCTTCTGAAAGGAGGGCCTGGTCCCCAGTTCTGCAGGACCCAGCTCTCCCTTCCCCTCAGGTCCCACTGTGACCTTCTCACCCCTGCAGGTCCTACCAAGGCCCCTAGAACTACATCTGGAGCCAATGAGACACGATGTGGAAACGTGGCAATGCCTTTTCTGTAGGTGACAGACAGTCCAGGTTTGCAATTCCATGGACATGATCTCATGTTGCTCACACTAGTCTGCTCTAGGACAGGAGCCCCAGATGAAGCCCTTGAGAATCTGGGGAAAACATCAGCCAGTCAGACCTGCCCTCTACACTGAATCAGATACCCTGGGACCCCATTACCTCTTTCGTGGCCCAACACTACTGGAGCCCTGGCAACCTCCTTTGCCATCTACTTGAGTAGACTATCCTTCCTGCCTTGAGCTCTCAGACACCTTGTTCTAGACAAAACGGGTCTTCAGTGACTACCTGGAGGTGGGCATTCAGACTTAAGGGGGACTCACAACTAGAGAAGCTGGAAGGCAATATAACCCAGGCTCCTGGTTCAGACAAGTCACTACTGCCTGCACGACCTTGGGCAAATCAGTAGACCTCTCTGCAACATACACATAATAACACCTTTCCTTGTGCACAGAAGATGCGTGCCACCTTAGAAAACAGGACAATGCACCACGCAAACCACTCAGACCTGCACAGGTCCCAGGTGTTCAGGGGAGGGTGTGTCATCCTGTGTAAGGAAAGATGGGAAAGAAACTCAAGGTTTGGTGCTTGGGCCTTGACACAGTTGGCGAGATTTGAAGTGAGAAGAAAAAGAAAATGCCTGGAAGAATCTCTGCTGAAGGAACAGTAGGATTGGGGGGGGGGGAAGCATTGGATGTAGCCCAGGCTGGCCTCATGTAGTCCAGGATGGCCTCAGACTCAATCTGAGCATGACTTTATCCTCCTGCCTCTGCTTCCCATGTATATGTACTACCACACCTGGTCAAATTATTCTTTTTAAGGAAAACTGTCAAAGATGGAGAAATCATTATCAGCATCGTGCCCCCAGTGGTCTACCCCATCCCAGGACTAGTACGGCTCCTTAAACTACAGTTGGCCTCTGGAACCCAGCAGCTGAGGCTGGTTAAGTCGGGGAAGCAGCCAGCCCATCCAGGTGGCAGCACACACTCAGAACACCTCAGACTGGATACAGCCCCCGGGCCTCATCTCAGGGGGCTGAGGAGGCTCTCGGTGCAGGGCTGCAAAGCTGGACCACTGCCCTGGATAAACAGCCCCCTGGGACCTGGCTGAAAGCCACCCGAGTCTTCACGTGTAACACCCTCTAGCAGGCAGGTGCGGCTTTCCACCCGGACCTGGAAGTTGGCTTCGGAAAGAGGAGTAGGAGGGCATGAACCTTGTAAACCCCACTTCCGGCCCTCAGACACTGCCACTACCACTCTGATGTGGCACCAGATCTGCTCACACTGACCTCATGTCCAGATGGGCTGGGGGACCCCAATTCCAGACCCTCCCCACCACGCCTTGGGCCGGGCACTCCCTCCGCCAGCCAGGGTTCCTCCTATTAAATACCCAGACGGCACAGGAGACCCCGGATCATTTGACTCTCTCTGTGCGCCCAGTTGTACACAACCCTCATGGCCACAGCTGCCTCTGCCTTTCTTCTTCACGCTCCCTTCCAGAATGGGACTTCCCTCTTGGCTCACTCCCCATCCCGTGCCAGTGTACACCCTTTTATGGTTAATTGTTCTTCAGCCACTCTGTTCTTTCACCAACTTGGATTTCTTTTCCCACAGAAGTCCTCCTGGATCGTTCCCAGTGGCACCCTACAGCTGGACACTTCGGCTCATGCTTAGTTGCAGAATCAGATTTGGGCCACTTCAGAGCTGTGAGGTGGCGTGTCCCTTGGTGCAAAACTCGTCAAGGTGAGGAGCCGGGTTTTCAGTGATCCCATCACTCTCCCTTCTCTTCAGAGAGCCCAGGCCATGGCAGGCACGACATGCTGTCCGGGACACCTTGTGAGTGGAGTCTGGGCTCACCAGCCTTTTGCAAGGTCATAGCCGCTCGCTCTAACGTTTTTCTCTTTGGGACACAGTCTCATGTAGTCCAGGCTGGCCTTGAACTCACAATACTCCTGCCTCAGTCTCCTAAATGCTGAGGTTACAGGCCTGTGTTCCACACCAAGTTGAGAAGCAAGGAGACCACGAGAAACTGGGATAGGAGTTTATCTGTTCTAGTATTAATCACCCCATAAAACCTGTGTTTATTTGGTTGCTGGCAGGCCTTTCTTCCTGGAGGTACGTAGCTGTTATTGTTGGAGATAGCATCCCAGGTCCGGGCCAGGGCACCCGCAGGAAAGAGGGTGAGCTACTGAGCTCCAGCACGTGGGGAAGTGACCTGGAAGGCGGGGAATCAGCCTGCAGACTGTGTCTGGACGACAGTGAAGGAGAGTTAGGACCCTGCCTCGACACTGTCCACTTCTTCAGGAGTATAGCCCATTCATCTATGGGCTGGCTCAAATCCCGGATGTGTGCCCTGCCACACTCAGTGTGCCAAGAGCGTGAGAACACCTGTACTCTGAAGACTGGACGGCCAGGTGTGGAGACTGTGGCTCCACACACAAGCTGGAGGGGCCAGGGGAACCTGGAGGAGTTCCTGAAGGTCTAATAATCTTTGGGGGACAGCCAACCCAGGAGAGAGTGGCCCACTTTCAGAGCCACCAAGAAAAGGAACAAGTTTCTTAAGAGGAGAGAGAGCTGTTAAGAGGGGGACTATGAAAGGTTCGAATGTGCTGGGCATGGTGGCACAGGCCTGGGATCCCAGCCACCTTCGGGGCCCCAGGGACCCATGCCTTCACCCCAACATCTCATTCTTCTCATCCATCTTCCTCCCCCAGCCTTCTCCCTATCTCTATCCCCTCCCTCCCCCTCCATCTCTCTTGTTTTACACACACACACACACACACACACACACACACACACACACACACACATCAATTTAGGAGGAGCGAAATGAAGAGCTATTTTAATCTACTAATTGGCTTTAGGGGCCATAATCCTCGTTTGAAGATGCCAGGGATTGTAGTGATTTATGCAGGGACAGCAGTCACAGGCCTCAGCCTCCTCATCGAGTATGCAAAGTAGCCCGCAGCAGATCCAAGGGCAACTCAGCTACTCAGAGCAAACCCATGTATAGTCACAGGAGGGGTGTGGGTCAGGCTGGGTTGGTCAGCCTGGGCTCCAGCGCCAGCGTGAGGCCCTGCTGATTCATCTCCGGCTTCCACCCCTACTTACTCTCAGTACCCTGAAGGTCGGAGTCCCCATGTCACTAGGAACGAGGGGCCCCCCTTGTTCCCACCCGTCGTCCAGTTCCTGGAATGTGTGCGGCCTGCTTGAGCCTCCTCTTTCAAGAAGCCTCTGGAGAGTCTACCGCCACAGACCTGAGCCTCCCTTCACTTCCTGCCTCCTTTTATGTGTAAACCTGCCTGCTGGAGGGCGAGGGCGGTGGGAACTCCTTGTTCAGACCCAGCTCGGCCACATCCCTACATGGGCAGGCCAGGCCTTCCACAGACCTCAGTCTTCTCCCTGCCAAATGGGGATGAGAAGCACTCTTCTAGGCCTGCCCAGAGGTTAAGTGAGCTAATGATGGAAGCGTCCCGGCGGATGAGAGGGATTCTATGACCACAGAGGTTAGCAATTTACATCCAGGTTGGATGTCGATTGAGTCCTGGTGTCTCCTCTGCCTCCCTAACTGCCCAGCGAGGCCAGGGCTGTCTGAGGTAGGGCTGGCCTCCTTCAGCTCCACCCACCTGCTCTCTTCTTCAGCTAACATCTTCCAGCGCTTCCTCTCAGCCAGCCTCCGCTCTCCCCTCCCACGCTACCGCCTAAACCCAGCAAGACTTGAATGAGTTAGTCTCTAGAGCAGCGGTTCTCGGCCTTCCGAATGCTGTGGCCCTTTATCCGGTTCCTCACATTGTGGTGACCCCCCAACCATAAAATGACTTTCGCTGCTATTTTTTTTTTTAAAGTCAAATTTTTTTTTTTTTTTTTTTTTTTTTTTTTTTTTTTTTTTTTTTTTTTTTGGTTTTTCGAGACAGGGTTTCTCTGTGTAGCTTTGAGCCTTTCCTGGAACTCACTTGGTAGCCCAGGCTGGCCTCGAACTCACAAAGATCCGCCTGCCTCTGCCTCCCGAGTGCTGGGATTAAAGGCGTGCGCCACCACCACCCAGCTCGATGCTATTTTTTAACTGTAATTTTGCTATTATGAATTGTAATGTAAATATCCGTGTTTTCTGTGAAAGGATCCTTCGATACCCTCCGAAGGGGTCACGATCCACAGGTTGAGAACCACGGCTCTAAAGGCAGCTGACAGTGTAGGACTTCTTCAAGGAACTCCTGTCCTCTGGGAAAACAGGCACAAGGATGGCTGAGGCTCCCCGAGACCACAGAGCTGTGGTGGGAACAGGATAGAGAGGAAAATTCTGACCAGAGGCCTCAGGGAGGAGGCAGCTTCCAAGCTAGGCCTTCAAGCAAGATGGGGACTGTGAGGAAAGGCACGCTTGGCCAGACCTGGTGGCACAGGCCTGCAATCTCACGTACTCGGGAGGCTGAGGCAGGAAAACGCAAGGCCACAGCCAGCCCAGACAACCCAGTGAGACCCTGTCTCAAGATGGAGAGTCGAAAGCTCCCATTCAGTGGTGGGGCACTCACCTAGCAGGCAGGAGGCCCCTCACACACAAGACGGTGACCTTCTCAAGATCAGGAAGTCACCACTCATTCCTGCCCTCCACCACGTGGCAGGGACCCGGGTAAGACACAGATATTTTTCAGAGCGGGTGGTTGAGGCTGGACTGGAGGAGTGGCCTGGGGCTCAGACTTAAGCTCTGGAATTCCACTGCCTTCCAGTGTGAGAGCCAGGAGACACCAGCAGCAGGAAGTGGCTCTGGTGTGTGAACCCTGGGTTAAGCGGATTGTCCTCCACAGGATAGGTAGGGATGACTGACAGCCACTGGCCACTACTGTGCATCAGCTGATCCTCATCTGTCCATCCTTTGAGACTTCAGCACAGTCACTACTGCCCCGCAGTACACGTGGGTCCTACCTGGTGCAGGCACCCTTGTGCTGGACCAGGGTCCAGCCCAGATTTGTCTCGCTAGCTAAGGCACATCATTTCCGGCAGGTAAAGGCCCTCAGGTATACCCAGTACATACAGAAAGTGGGGGGAGGGGCACCCAGCCAGCCCGGATACCCTTCTTCGGTAGGTTGTCACCAGGAATAGCCTGTTTGGGGCTCTCAACATGTCAGCATGAATGCAGGGACACTTTTATTGACTTGAAAAACAGAAAGTTCCTAAACTGCTAGTTAACAAAAACAGCCTCCTGATGTTTGGAACTTAACACACAGGCTTCTGGCAATTACTCATGTCTTTGTTTTTACTTTCAGTCTTTACTCAAGTCAAAGAGCTCTGAAAACATTCACAATTTCTAGGCTTAGGAGGCAGAAAGGAAAACAGGAACGGGTTTTGAACCCCCCCCCCCCCGTGGCATTTCTCTCTGTGAGAGAGAGTGAGTGGGATGGGGACAGAGTGGCTCGCATGTCTTTGATACCCAGGACAGTGCGGCCACTTCATCAGTCTCTTCCCAGGACCTGTTTTCCAGATGAGGAAGCTGTCTGATCAGGCACTGTTTGCATGTAGAGTTCACATGTCTGCAAGCACAGACTTGAACATACATGCACACTGGGAAGACGGGCTGGGCTGTTCTCCCCTCCATGACTGGCTCCTTGTGTGACCCTATGCAGCCTGAGGCCTCTGGCGGTCCTGGCAGATGCCATGGCCAGGAAGCCTGTCCCTTGGTGATCTAGGTCCACTTCATCCTCTAATGTCCCCTAGTAGTTCCTAGGGGCTTAGTCCTTCCCCTCCCCATGAAAGGTCTAAGTTAAGCTGCAGGTTTGAGTTCCCGCTCCCAGTGCCTCTTGCTCGCCTCTCCCATCCTCTAGTATCCTTGAAGAAAGCTCTAGGGTAAGGATGGAGCCCAGGTGCCAGGCTAGCTGTAGTCCAGGGCCAGGACACGGTTTTGGACTAGGCAGACCCAGTACAGAGAGCTGGCTGCACCACCCATCCATGACGGACTTAACAACCCTGAATGTGAATCTCATCAAATAAAGTCCCAGAGTTGCCAGGAGACATGCCGAGGCCTCCCTGCCAACTGTGACCGAAAGCAACATTAACCTCAGCAAGGCAGGAACAGGGCTGCCATTTCTGGTGGTGAAAGTTGTACCCAACTCAAAGAGCACCCCGAGGGAGGGCCTGTGTGGGTCACAATCTCACCGAGCTTCACTTGCCCAAGCTGTGGCCAGGAGGGGGAAATTGCAGTTCCTAGAAAAGCCCGGGAGTCGTTCCTGGGCCCCTTAGCCTCCATGAAGCCCCCATGACTCATGGGAATGAAGGTCGGTCCCAGCCCCTGAACCCTGAGGGCTAGGCCCTGCCACTCGAGAAGCAGAGGGATGGCACTCACCTAGCAGCTGGACACCCCGAGTGAGACCGTAGACATCCACCAGGGCCCAGAGCGGGTCAGCTGTCCGGACCCCATTGAAGAAAAGCATAGCAGCTGAGTCATTGATGCGGTAGAAGACGCGGCCCTTCTTGTCCACCCAGAAGGCAATGATGTTGCCCTCGTTGGCAAACTCCTCGGGCAGAGCTTTGGCCCAGAAGCCACTCTGGGACACCAGGTCAGGGCAGGCGTACTTGGGCAGCGAGTCGGGGTGGATGCGGGAAGGGTCCTTGCTGGTGAAGCCGAGTCGCAGGGCCCCGCTCCAGCAGCTCTGCTTCTTGGTGATCTGGCCACAGGGGGTGGGGACCCTCAGCCTAGCCTCTCCCCCTCGGTCACAGGACCACAGGGAAAGGGGTGGGCTCACTAGAGACGACCCTCAGCCAACTCTTGGGGGAGTCTGGCAGCCGGAAAACTCACTATGAGGCTCATTCCCGCCCACCGCCCACCCCAGGGCCCTTCCTATAGGTTAATGAAGGCCACTCCCACTGAGTCTTATTACCCAGGAAGTCTGGGAAAGGAGTCAGGATGAGAGAAGGGGAGGGGCAGGCTGCTAGTAGAAGAACAGCAGGCCAAAGAGGCCAAAGGCAGGGGTCAGGGGCGCCCACCTTCAGCCGGACTTGCTCGTAGATGAGCACCGGGCGGTTACTGAAGGTGATGGCGTTGCAGAAGCTGGCCTGCCTCTTGACGGCCTTGTGGCTGAGGTCCATGAGGATCTGGGAGCCCTTAGTGTGGGGGTGGAAGAGTAGCGGCGTGGCCTGGAGCCCCCCAGCTGACAGCACGGGCGGGCAGTGCTTCTGTTTGTGATGGCATCGGTGAGAAGTGCCCGGGAAGGAGCCCCCGATGGAGTCTGCAAAGGAACAGGCCACAGCCTCAGAGAACTTAACAGGACCACGAGCCTGGTCAGGGTCTCCTAGGGGAGGGCCGGGAAAGAAACAGCCATCACCCACTGTGAAGCACGATCCTAATCAGTCTTATCAATTAAAACCAGGAGTCATACATATCAGGGTAATAACCTGAAAGATGAGAGAGCAAAGGAGCAGCCACCAGTGACTTCTTACCTCTCCAGATCCTCTGACCGAATGGGCCGAGATCCCGTCTCCACCCACCTTAGATTCCTGTTTCTACCTCCTGAGTGCTGGGATCAAAGGCACGAGCCTCCCAAGTGCTGGGATTAAAAGTGTGTGCCACCACTGCCTGGCTTCTGTGATTAACTAGTGGCTAGCTCCACCCTCTGATCTCCAGGCAAGCTTTATTTGTCAGAACACAAAATATCACACACCACCATAAAACTGGCCAGCATTTCCACCTCCATTAGCATGGCCAGCTGTAACTGCCATCCTTCCTGCTACCACCCACTGTGTTTTCCCAGCCACCACCCCTCTACTGCAGTGGTTCTCAACCTGTGGGTCATGACCCCTTGGGGGGGCACATATCGGACATCCTGCATATCAGATATTTACATTACGATTCATAACAGTAGCAAAATTACAGTTATGCAGTAGCAACAAAAATAATTTTATGGTTGCATGGGGGTCACCACAGCATGAGGAACTGTACTAAAGGGTAGCAGCGTTAGGAAGGTTGAGAACCACGGGGCGACTTGGGTTTTTAGCCATCCACCACCTCCAGTCTCTCCTCACCACCAGCAGCGGTGATGGCCCATCGCTCTGTCCACTCCATTCACTGTCACCACCAGCGTCTTTCCTTCTATCCATCTTACTCATGATCTCTCATTATCCACTAAATACCAGGTTCTGTCCCTGGCACCGAAGCTACAAACATAAAACACACATAGCTCTTGTCCTGACACCAACAGTCCTTCCTGGGACACGGACATCGATGGAAATCACCATACTACAGGACGCACAGTGGTCACCACCCAAAGAAGCACCAGGAAGCCTGTCTCTCAGGAAGACCCCTGGAGGAGGAGGCAATGGACAGGGCAGCATAGAGAGCTGTGCGCATGCAGCCTCAGTGTCAAGGACATAATGTCCCTCCCTCAAGGCCATCCCTGTGAGCCTCAGGCTTCACTCCTGCTTACCGTCGCCCATGCCAGCAGTCCTGGGGCACCAGACAAAGGCCTGGCACTTTCCTCCACTACTGATAATCTACTGAAGTGGGAGAGAGAGCAGGACAGGCTTGGGGGAAGGGCAAGCACCTTCCAGATGTGCCGCTAACAGCTGGGAGACAAACGGAAATGGTCAACACTGCAGGATAAGGTGTCTGTGGGACACTGGTCGGCCTGTGCCTCAGGAGCAGAAGCTGAGTGGCATCCTTTCTTCCCCGGCTCCTGTGGCCTGCCAGTCTTACGGAAAATGGAACTGCCCATCTTGTCATCTTAAGCAAAGAGCCACGGACAACAATGGGCAGAAGAAGGTGGAGGTGTCCTTCTGGGACTTCTGGGGTGTCTCAGATTTTAGTCCCCATGGGACAGAAACTTAATAGTGCAGCAAGAGGTGGTTAACAGCAGGCCTGCATAGACCCTGGGAGGAAGATGGAAACAGGGAGGGGAGGGGAATGGACAACCCTAGAGGCCCTGGAGGCCAAGCCTGTCAGGACACTTACTTTGGTTTTGTGTCAGTTCAAATCTCTGTTTTCTTCTCTTGAGGGCCCAGACACCAAGATCCACAGCCTAGCTGCGACCCTGTGCACACACACTCCTCTGGGTTCTAGAGCAAATTCTTGTGTGCCAAGCCCGAGGGATGGGGTAGCATGAAAAAGGTTTGCTTTGCTCTCTCCAGGAAGACAGGACGTTCTAGAACTGTCCAGAGGTGCGAGGGCTCTGGCAGTGATCAGTCCACAAGGGCTGGAATATCTCAGGAGTCCCAGATAGTTGGGTGGGCTCTCTAAGTGGCCTCTAGGTTATGTGACAGGTGAGAGGTCATCCCAGAAAGGGAACTCTGGGTAGTGTGGAGGGCAGGAGGTCACCCCAGGTAAAGGGCAGAGGAAGCAGTAGTTTTAAGTACCCTGGCTGGAAGAGGCACCCAGCTGGCTTCAGACACATCTTGAATCTTAATTTTCTGCTGCTGAGGCTAGTGAGATGGCTCGGTGGCTAAGAACATTAGCTATACAAGCATGAGAACCAAGTTCAAATCCATGGTGACCATATAAAAAGCCAGGCATGGCCACACTCATGCCTATAATCCCAGTGCTGTGTAGGACAGAGAGCAGGCTTGCTGGAGCTCCTTCATCTCAGGGAATAAGGCAGAGTGACAGACCAGGACACACACACCCTGGCCTCCAGCCATGTGCCATCTACACACACACATCAGGTGTGTCCCTCCCAGCCACATACATGGAGCTCTCAGCTGTAACATGAATTTTAAAATTGGTCTTTTAATAAAATATCCAGAGCCAGATATTGGGGTAATTGCTAAAAGATCAGAGACAAAGGGACAGGCCACTGCCATGTCTTACCTCTAGGGCTCCTCAGCCTGAAAAGCCTTTAGTTCCTGTCTCCTCTACCTTTCTCCACCCTGCCATATTACTTGCTTCCTAGTGCTGGGATTAAAGATGTGTGTGCTTCCCAAATACTGGTAGCAGAGGCATGAGATCTCAAGTGCTGGGGTTCAAGGAGTGTGACTCCTAAATACTGGGGTAAAGGTGTGTGCCACCACTGCCTGGCTCTGTTTCTCTCCTAGACTAAATCAGTCTCATGTAGTCCAGGGTGGCTTTGAACTCACAGAGATCCAGACAGTTCTCTGCCTCCCAAGTGCTAGGATTAAAGGTGTGCCACCACTGCCTGGCCTCTATGTTTAATCTAGTGGCTTGTTCTGTCCCCTGATCTTCAGGCAAATTTTATTAGGGTACACACTATATCACCACACTCAGCCCTCATTTGATGCTGGGACAGAACCAGTCCTAGGTGAAAACAGGTTGGCAGTCTGTCTGAGGGGACAGCTTCCAGACAACAGGACACTTACACTTCAGGGTGTTCCCCAAGAGAAGTGAGAACATGACTATAATCTGCACACAGACTATAGCAGCTTGATTCATGGCCATCCCCGAACCACTCAAGTATGCCTCTGCTGGTGAAGGGGTAGGGTGGTGGGTGTGTCTGCACAGCGATGGTTGCTCTGGGGGAAAAGTGGAAGAACTCAAATGCACGCTCAGTGGCAAAAGCCAGCACAAAAGGTCACCTCCTACGTGACTGCATCTCAGTGACACTGGAGAAGCAGAGGTTTGTGGGGTCAGAGTTTGGGGTGAGGAAAGAGACTTGACTACATAGAAGCCTGCAGGAAGTTCTCATGTTGACAGAAATAGTCTGCCTTAATAGTGGTGTTGGTCACAGAGTTTACACAGTTGTCCCCAAACCTGTATGGATGATTGTTACTGGACAGACATTGGACTTCAGCAAGGGGCTGAGGCTGGGGAGGTGGCCATCAGGTAAGAGCGCTTCCTGCACAAGACTGAGGCCTTGAGTTCAGCACTCACAGCTGCGCATAGCTGTGCAGGCATCTGTAACCCCGGCACTCAGAGGAGAGGAGCAGAGACAGGAGGATAGCTGGGACTGCCAGCCTTACTCCACATGCAGTGAGAGACCCTGTCTCAGGAGAGCAGAACATGTTATGTCCTCACACCACACACACACACACACACACACACACACTATAGAGTGGGGGAAATATCAGCCAGGTCTTCTGATGACGGCAATAGTGGAACTGAGGTGGAAGAAAGGTGGAATTAAGGGACCCCCGTCACTTGGTCCCAGGAAGGGCTCATAAGATTTAGACCGCCTCACGGGAGGTCCCCAAGCCAAGCTGGGTTGACACTCTAACCTCCAGCACAAATCCCCTCCCAACCTGTGATGTGAAATGGATGCTACTCCTGTCCCGGTGGGTGGAGAGAAGACGCACTGGCAGTTCCAGTGCCGGGGAGTGTGAGGTCTTCCGGCTACCTCTCCTGGCCATACTGTGGTTCCAAGGCTTTCGGGACAGCCACCGAGTGACCCCCAGACACTCTTCTCAAGCTGCCTGTGTGATCACCACATGGAGCCATCTTTGGTCTGCTGGCCATCCTCTCCCTGGAGCCCACCAGCTGCTTGGCACCCCCAGCTAAATGTCTGAGGGGAGTCCTTGAGCACCCCATGCACAGGCTATTAATGCCACCGTCCACACCAGCATTCCTGGATTCAGTCCCCTCTTGTCTGTGTTGCTATCACAGGCCTAGGTCAGGCCTCGTCCATCACGTCTCCTCTGAAAGGGCCAGGACTACCCCATAAGGGTACCTAAACTGTGTCTATACACCTCTAGTGTAAGAGTGCTCCTAAGGGGCCAGGGCCACCGCATAGCGGTACCTATGGGCTACTGTGGATGGTACCCTCAGAGGTGGCTGATGTGGGGAGCCTGACCAGATCGACCGCCACCCTCGAGTCCCACTTCTGCTCTCTCCCTGTCACATCTAACATGAAATCCACTGGGCTGCGGGGAGAGAAAGCACAATGAGGATTATTGTATGCACAGTTCTGGCGCTGAGGACCCAGACGGGGCAGCTGGAGGCGGGCTCCCTTCCATCACTTTGAGGATCTCTGTGACACTGTAAGGTCCCCATTCTCTAGATGAACAAGTCAGGACTGGACTAAGAGGCAAAACCAAGATTTGACTGTGCTCTTCCAACGTGTGTCCAGGATGCTTTACCCAACTCTGTATCCAGTACTACAGCTCATCTCCGCATGGTCCCAGGGCGGTAGGTGGAGAGGGGGTGCTGACGAGGCACCCCAGCAAAGGTAAGGCTTGTAGTGAGCCCAAGGACTTTGCTTCTGCTCAAGCAGAACCCCCATCATGCCACCAGCTCCCAGCAGATGCCCAAGACAGCCCTGTAGTGACAAGTTTACAAGCTCATGGGAGCCCCCACGAGGGCCCCTGCTGACGCTGATAAGGAGTGAGACTCCCCCAGGGCCCTGTCTTTCTTGAGCATGCAAGCTGTCAGCACAGGCCTGACCCACCTCTGGAGAGAAGAACCTCACGGCCCCCACCCAGCTCTGCCCAGGATTACTGTGGAGTCGGATGACAGAGCAGCCAAGGAACAGGGCGGGTGTGGGAGGCAGCACTAACCCTGCTGGGCCACACACTGGGCGGTGTCCTGACTTTCCCTAAATGTCACCTGACACAGACCTGCAGAAGTTAATTTACACTTGTGGTCTCTAAAGTGCAGAGGGCACCAGATCTGAGCTCAATCCTAGCTATCCACAAGCTCACCCACCTTGCCCTGTGTGTGGATACTGTGTGGAGCCTCAGCTTTCCCATCTGTGAAATGGGGTCACCACAGTCTTCATGGGATCAAACAAGACGATGTAGGGACAGCTCAGAAAGTGGTCACTGTTGTATAATCATTGCAAGGCACACCACTCCATGCCTTCCCGCTTCCGTGACCTCTGCCCCACCTGGTCCCCCTGACCACACCCCTTCTTTCCCAGCCCCACCTGAACTTCTGCAAACCTCCCCAGGCTTCCAAGGCCCAGCTGAGCCCCATGGCTTTTGAGACTACCTTGTTCTGAACCTTGGCCCTGAATACAAGTGCTGGCCTCTTCTTCACCTCCTACAAAGCCTAGCTTGCTTTCGGGTGGGGGGTGTGGAGGAGTTGGGAGGGGAGCAGTGAGGGGTGGGAGGGGGAGCAGGAAGCGGGAGGCCTTCAGTTCAAACTCTAGCCAGGCTGCAAAACTGTGACTTGAGGCAAGGTGCTTTTCTACTTCAGACCTTGAGTTCTTTATAAAAAGAGGCTCCTGGGGCTGCAGAGATGGCTGAGGATATGTACTGTTCTTGCAGAGGACCTGAGTTCTGTTTCAGCACCCGCTTTAGGCTGCTCACAATCACGCCTAACTCTGGCCTCATCAGGTATCTGCATTTGTGGGCACATACCTCCCAACACACACACACACACACACACACACACACACACACACACACACACGGGGGGGGGGGAGAAAGAGAGGGAGAGAGAAACATGTATAGTTTAAAATAAAAAAAAATCTTAAAAAAAAAAAAAAGGAGGCCATAACCTCCTTGCTCACTTCTCCCAGCTGTTGTGAGGACCTGATGAGCACACTGATTCAAAACAATTTTCCAAATTTTAACACCTGAGTCCAGTGTCAAGTTTTGTTTTAAATAAAGTGACAACTGTGGTAGGGAGTGTCCATTTATTTTATCTGCAGAGAGCCAGACTCTGCAGCCTTGCCTTCTCCCGGATGCAGCCCTAGTCTCAGACCCCGCGGCACACCCGGCCCGACTCAGACAGGCTTGTATGCATTCTCTGACCAGGGCTCCCTCTGCAGGAGAAAGGGGCCAGGAGGTAGGAGACAGGTGATGGAGAATAACTGTCAGGCTGGGCGGAAGTGTACGTGGCTTCCCTGAAGGTCTCCGTTTCCCCGGTGGCCTCACCTTCAGGCATGGCTCCATCCATTTCTCAGCTTCGAACCCTTCCTTCCTCCGCCCACTGTGGACTGGCCATTTTCTTGCTCGTCCTGCAGACTTTAAGGTCTTTCAGAAGTCTCTCTTGGACACTGATATGGACTTCTGGGGACCTATCTACCCCCAAACAGAGTGTCCCTCACCACATAGGACTTCGAAACCCTGGGTCACCCCGGGGCACTCTCGTTATAGGGTGCTTTCCCTCGGCAATTCTGCATCCAGTGGTTCTGGGCATATGTATCTTTGCAAGAGCTGAGCAAAGTCCCTGCGATGACTCTCTGCCTTCCACAGAGCGGCTTCCTGACTGGGAAGGGCAGTAAGATTCCTCGTATCTACCCTTTCCCATGATGGACAGGGACCCGTGAGGATCCCTGGGGGAAGGGCTGCCATCTTGTTCCCTGCCATGTTCCAATGTTCTGCTCTGAGCACAGAACAGAGGCTCAAACAAAACGATGAAACGAACTGCTGGGCCAGTGGGTCTCACCCTCCTGATGCTGACACCCCTAATACAGTTCCTCACGTTGTGGTGACCCCCACCATAAAGTTACTTTCGATGCTACTTCAGAACGTAATTTTACTACTGAATCTTAATGGAAACGCTGTGTTTCCAGTGGTCTTATGCGACCCCTATTAAAGGATCAGCCAGCCCTAGAGGGACTGTGACCCACGGGTTGAGAACCACTGTGCTAGGGTGTGGCTCTTTCATCGAAGCACTTGCTTTGTACCTTGCCCTCTCTGGTGGCTCATGAGGACATTAGACAACGAAGGGAGTCACTTCCTTTTCTTCCCAAGATCCCACGCTGCATACTCGACTATAGCCCTGCCAGTCCAGGACCCTTCACCAGCCCCACACTGCTGGCAAGAAGAAGGAGATCCCTGAGGGATGGCTCTCCTGGACCAGTCTTCGCCTTACCTGCCCAGCCTGCCTCACCTTCCCACACCCTGCGAAGTGGGTGTCTGTGAAAAGCATCTCTACTGAACGGGGCCCAAGAGGACCATCTTGGCCCCTGGGCCCTCTTGCCCACGTGTGGCCCTTGCCCTTCAGTGTGGGCTTCTAAAGTAGACCACAGCTGAAGAAGGGAAACTGCACTCCCATTGGGCTGTAGGACTGTTACTTCTGCCTCGGCTGTTACTATCCTCTCCGGAATTATTCCCTCTGGAGAGGCCAGCTGCCGTGCCGGTAGGGAGATGTGGGGAAGCTCAAGGACTGCCAGTAATTGTGAGTAATCTTGGTGTGGCTCCTCTCCAGGCAAGCCTTCGGATGAGGCTGCAGCCTCCGTGCACCCTCGGGAAAGAGAAGCTGGGGCCCTGAGGCCCCAGGGAAGCCACAGGATTCCAGGGCCCAGAAGCCGTGAGCAGCAGGTTAAATGCTTGCAGTTTCAGGCAATGGGGCTTGGGGGTCATAGATTATGCAGCAGCAGATGATGCCATCTTGACGGTCCTGGTTCACGGTTTTCAGAGCAGTCCCTGAAAACAAATGACTTGCCAAGGTCGCATCGATGAGCCCGGAGCTCGGAACCTGTCCCACTGCGCGTGGGCTCCTCGCTGCCCCAGCAAGCCAGCTGGTCTACTCAGCCTGTCTCCTGCCTTCTGCCCTCCCTGAGCCCAGCCGGAGATCTCTCCGTCTTGTACGCTCTTGCTGTCATGACCCAGCATGAAGAGCCACGCTGGCACCCCATTATCCCTCCCCCCCCAAAAAAAACCTGACAGTGCATATGGCATGTCCTGAAGCTGTCTGTAGCACTGAAGGGGGCCATGACGATGTGGAAGGGGAAGGAACAGCACCCCATAGACGAAGTTCGTCTCTGAGCTGAGCTTCCGGCCCACCATTACACACTCACTCACTCAGGGTGACCTCCCAATCAGATGTTCCCGGCAGCCAGCGGCTGCACGGCTGATACCATCACCTGGGAGGGAGACCAGTCCATCTCTCCCTCTTCCTGTTCTACCTCAAGGTTCCACAAGGGAATTTCCAGATGACTCAGCCTGCTGTCACTGTCCCCATGCTCCCAGGACTACCCCAAGGCTAGGTCTGGGACAAGGGAAAGCTCACATCGATCCCCGCCCACGTGGTGCCACACCCACTTTGCACACACACATGGTTACTGGAGAAGGAGAAAGAGTTCCACGAGAGTCTGCTCTCTCTCTGTGTGTGTACCAGTTCCTGCATCTGAGATCCTTCATACCCAGTCTCTTTCATGTTCCCACCCTACAAGGTGGGTGTCTATAGGAAGCACCACTGCCTGGTCCCTGGTACCCCCCATCTACCTCCTAGACTTCATGCCTTTCCTGGGCTCTCCCCTCCAGTGTGGGCTGGACCCCACTAGTCACTTCTAGGCAGCTGATGGGTATGCAAGTTAGTGGCCATGAATACCTAGGGAACATTGTCCTGGGGACCCACCAGGACCGAGGGTAGAGGGGCAGCAGGGTATATGCCCATGTACATTCTAGCACACACATGTGGACAGAAGACCCTCCATGAAGCCTTCGTGGATGCTCATGTGCCAAGTATGCTGCCAGGAGAACTCCAGATCAGCTAAGCTGATCCTGATGCCCACCCTGCCGACAGACCTTCCCACCCCAATCCAGGGACCAGCTCAGGCACTAGCCAGCAAAAATGGAGCAGCTTCTAGCTTTCACCTAGGAAATGTCTCCCTCCCTTTCCCCCTACAGCGTTCCTGGCCTCATCACCCAGGTGCCCCGTTCAGCCTCACCCTTTCTTGGCTCCCTGACACTTCCATACCTGCTTCAGCTCCAAACCAGGCCTGTATGCCACCCTCCTCTCTCTCCCTACAGACCAAGGCCTCTGGTGCCCACTGAAGGCCAGGCACTGGGCTGAATTAAGCAAGAACAGCCTGTTTGCTGAGACCACCCTGAGACCCAAGGCTCAGTGCCTCCACAGCCCCAGGCTCTGAGCATCTAATTCCCTTCTCCTGCAGCGGCTCTGTGCTAATCTCAGGGCCCATAAGGCCATGGGAGGCCGCCGCCCCTCCTGCAGCTCTCAGGATTATAGAACTATGAAGGGAAAGGAAGGAGTCGGTCTGGTGAGACAAGACCACATGTCTCTTCTGAGACACCAACTGTGCGCCCTCAGCCAGCCACTTCCCTTTTGGACAACGTCGTCTCCCTCCATGATGAGTGGGGCTCCATCTCTCACTGAACCCTCACATCCTGTGATGCTTGAGCACATGATGTCTAGAGACCGAGCTGCAGGTGGGCCACCTGGATGTCACTGGCATGTCACCCCTCAAACAAGGGTCCATTCCCTGACCTGATGAACACTACAGGAAGATAAAGGAGGAAGTGAGGAGAAGAGGGAAGAAAGGAGAACGGGACACCTCTCAGTGTCCTGCTGCCCTCCACACTGTCCACCCCAGCAGCCTGCCCTTCAGACCGAGAGCAGGCACAGCCCCAGAAACCTACCTAGGGAAAGAGACAGAGCACACAACCACAGACACCATTTTCCAAATGGGAATTCATCCTGCCCGTTGGTCCCCTGCCAGGGTACTCCCAGAGCTGGAATCCATTTTACCAACCCAACACACACACACACACACACACACACACACACACACACACACACACACAGGCATGCCGCCATCACAGGGTACCATAAGCATGGTTGCTTATAATAAGAACAACACAGTCTCTTCAATATACAAAGACACACCACACGGGTACACAAATAGGGATTCAAAACACAGCTATACCATCTGTGGACACCAAATACACAGATACCCAAAACATGACGTCATGCACACACACTGCAGATAAAACCCAACCCAGAGTGCAAGGTCAGCGCTTGCCACCGCCCGTCACTTGTTGTCACCCAGCAATCCAAAATATTTGGGCTTGAAACAAATGAAAAACCCAAGGCTTTTGAAAATGCTATCAAGGGCCGTGTGACTGACTTTCGGGGCCCAAGCGGCCCACGCAGAGTAGGAGAACCTGTAGAAAGCAGCCAGTCTGTGCCTTCCCCTAATCCCTGTTCACCTTCCAAAGGGAGGCAGAACCAGAGCCACAGGGCAGTCAGTATGCAGGACAGGAAGGCATACGAGGGTACGGTCATGTGAGGACAGATGGGCAGGGTTTGCGGGGATACTGTTGGACACCGGCACACGCATCCACACGCCCACTACTCACGTAATGGCAGCTAAGGCGACAGCCACGGCAAGCTGAGGAGAGAGGCCTGACTTGACAGAGAAGGGAAGCAGGTAAATGAGAGACTTGATTAACACTCACCAAGGGTACCCCGCCTAATGTCCACCCAATTATGTTCCTGTCCCTTGTGACATGGGACACCTGAAGGAGAAGGACCCTGCCTGGACCCAGACTGCTTCTCCGAGCCCTCTCGATTTCCTCCCCTTTGCATGCTCATTTCACCCAATCTCCGCACTCCTCACAGGAGCCCTGGGAGAGCAGCCCTGTTAGTCCCGCCAACGATCCAGAACACTGAGATGCGCCCGACCCCATCCTCATCACAGCGATGTCCTCTACTCAAGAGCATGAGCTGGGAAACTCTTGGGACTTCCTGTACTTGTGGCTCTTCAGCTCCAAGGCAGCCAGAGGACAGTGGCCACGTGTTCCAAGGGCCTTTCTGTCCTGCCCGGTCCCCAAGCCTGCCCAGGTCTGACCCCAGTGGAAAATGTCAGCTGGTTCCAGACCCTCTGCCAACAGGGAGCCTGGGCCATAGGCGAGCAGGCCCAGGTCAGCCCATTCCAAGTCTCAGGCCAAAGCCCAGGTCCCTGACACTGCCCCAGCAGACTCCAGCTTATGTATCTTCTAGGACCTTCCACCTGCCCTTGGCCCTCCAGACCCAGAACAAAATACATTTCCTTTTCAGAGCATCAGTCATCTGCTTTTCCTACATCTTCACCTAATTTGATAGAAATTACTATCCCAATGTCCAGAGCCTGGAAGAGGGCAACCACCTGGCCATCAGCCACCAGCCATGCTTTCTAAGTGGCTCCTTCCACGGCTCTCCTTCCTGCCTGGGCTTCTCCCAGGTTCCTTGATGCCCAATAGGACTCAGCAGATGGAGGATGCACACCTTCCAGTATCCCTGCCTTACAGGGAAGGTCACAGGGCCTTGAGGTAGGGACTCTGACTCCAGACAGTCCGTAGAGGAGCCCCCTTTGTTTCAAGGAAGGGTCCCCCTCTGGGTCTGCTGCCACATTAGCCATGTTGCTCCCAAGACCACAGCACAAGAACCGTGCAGTCCAGAAGACAGGAATCCAAGCAAGCAGGAGCCCAGCAAATAAGATGCCCACCAGCCCGCTTCTTCCCCCTCCCTCATGCCCCTGCTTGTGGGTCGGACTGCCAGAAACTCAGTCACCTCTCCTGGAGAACCAGGTCAGGCTCAGGCTGCCACTGACACACCTGTGTGCTCAGGCACAAGCTGGCACAGGGACACACCCACAGATACCTCCAATGCAAAGTCACACGCACAGACATTGTGTATGCACACAGGGTGCCCATGAGTCTCTCCCAGACCACCTCCAACACCCAGAAAATGTCTCCTCAGTTGTCTAAGTGTGATTTGCCTCAGTCCCTGTGAGAAGTACTCTTGGGATACCCAGGACTTCACATTCCACTCAGGGGCTGTCCATACCCTGGTAAGAGGACAAGGCCACTTTGCAGGGAAACTCAGATGTCTGACCTTCCAGCTTTCCCTAGACATCCTTATTTTTCCAGTCACAGTGCTAACCACCCAAACACCCCCCAAGACACACACACACACACACACACACACACACACACACACAGGCCCCAAAACCCGCTGAAGAGTGACAGGACAGGGACTTGAGTAACCCCAGTGCCTCTCCACTCCAGCCTCCCAGTGGTCCCCAGGGTCAGGGTAGGTGGAACCCCAGACATCCACTGGGGCCTTACCGTGGAGAGTGTTCCGTGTGATCTGTCCCCCCATCTCAGGCCGCGGGCAGTTTGGCCACCTCCGTTTGGCCGGCTGGCCTCGTCACCGAGCAGCCCTGGCCTCCGGCTCCCCTCCTCCTTCCCCCTGTCCTCCCCCGCGGCCAGCCGGCATGGCAGGGCCAAGCGGCCCCTTTGCGCCCCCACGCTCTCTCTCCCTCCTGCATGCACACGCCTGCCTGCCAGCCGGCCGGCCACACACGCACACCCCCTGGTTGTGCTCGCTGCCTCCCAGCTCCCACCCACTGGGAGCCTCCCCCACCTCCGTGCTGGTTCAGGCGAAGGGATCTGTCATGTTTATTTACATAAGGAGGAGGAGACTGGAGGCTTCCTGAAATAGCCAAGCTCCAGAAAGCAGTGGAGATGCCCCAGCAGAGCACACACTATACACAGATGCACACACACACACACACACACACACACACACATACACACACACACACTGTCCCATGGATATGGAGATACACACAACACCATCCCTGTCACCCAGGCCAACAGCCAACAGCCATTCAATATTCAGGGGACATCAGAAGCCACTCCATGCAGATTACGGTAAAGTCAAGGATGGGATAAGAGCAATATTGACTTTGTCCCTGCCCTGAGGATACCACAGTCAAGCTAGGGAGCTTCGGGGCAAAGAACTCACACCATTTCTATCTTCTTCCAGACTCTGCTGCAAGCACTTGGCAAGGATTAATTCCTTCAGTCTTGCAGGCTGACCCATGAGGTCCACATCAGTACTATTATGGACAGGTACCACTAGCACCTCCCAAAGGCTGGAAGGCCAATGAAGAGAGAGCTAACTAGAGGGTAGCAGGGCTGAGATGAGCACCCAGGGGGTTTGGTGCCAGAACCCAGGTCCTTACTCCCATGCCAAGTTGTCTTTTTAACCATACACATCCACACCCTTGCACGGCCACACCGACCTGCACAGTATGTGACCTGCACCATGCCACATGTCTATGAACACAGACATGTGCGTGTACACACAAACACACGCACACACACACAGTCCTAAGCACCACCATGGAGCCCACTTACCCATCTCCTCTCTACACACTACATGCATTCTCCCACAGACTCACACAGCTTCTGGAGGAATCTTAAGGTGCGGAATCTGGCACCACCCTGCACCCAGGGAAGAAGAAAATGCTGACAGAGGGGCAAGGAAGGCTGGCGAGGAAAGTCCTGACCTACGCAGGAAGCCCAAGTGGCCATTAAAAGGGCCAAGCTGTGCACTGAGGACTGTGGTGGACGGAGCAGCGCGTGAGCCACTCTTACACCCACTTTACAGAAAAGAAGGTGAGTGTTCCGAGAAGCGAAGCCCTTGCCTGAGGATCCCAGCACATCTCCGCAGAGCAGGTCTGGGAAACACTCTCCCTATCCATCCACCACACTCCGTCCAGGATAAACACCTCCCCAGGAGAGGGGAGAGTCCCCACCCCTGGCCCTGTCCTTATGGGTAAGGATCTCTGTTCCTAGAGAAAGATACAGATAGGAAGCCAGGGGCTGGAGAAAGAGCTGGGGGAAACATCGTGGGAAGTGTGTGGGCTGCCCCACATCCAGCGGAACTCAGGTGTGAGTGTTTATGGGGTGCTCAAGACACTGCTGTTGCCCACATACTGCACACACACACCAACCTGACAGAAGGATGGATAGAATGCTAATTGGGCCCAGCAGCTAGAAAGCTGGACCAGCCCTGGGTGTGAGTGTCCAATGCCAGCATGGCGGTTCTCTGTCAGCCAGGGACCTCATTTGGAAGAAGCCATGGCTCTGAATTCTGTGCAAGGCACCTCTCTTCACACTGGCACATGTTCACTTGTGGGTACACACACACACACACACACACACACACACACACACACACTCCCCTAGCCCCTTCCTTTGTGGCATTTGATCACTCCATTCATGGGATCACAGTCATAAGGCAAAGTCGTGCGGTGTTCTCTGCACACTCTAAGCATGTTACACACACGAGGGTCTCGTTCCAGCACCTCCCCCTTTAATCCATGTATATGTGTGCATGGTGAGTATGCATGTGTGAATATATGGTCCACATGTGTGGGGGGGTGCACGTGTCTGCATGTGTGTGGAGGTCTAAAGTTGAGCCTGGAATCTTCCTCAATCACTCTCCACTTTGTTTATTGAGACAATATCTCTCACTTGAACCCAGAGCTCCCAATCAGCTGGTCTAGCTGGCCAGTTTGCTAGCCCTTCTCTGCCTCTCACTTCTGGGATTCTGGGCAGTCACCAAGCCTGCCTAACTTTTACATGGCTTCTGGGGATCCAAATTTGGTCCTCATGTTTGGACAACAAGCACTTTACCCACTGAGGCCCCTAGCTCCTGCCTGTCTTTTAATATACCCAGCTGGGCCCTGGGCTACTAACCTCTCCCATGTGGCAACCTAGTCTTCTCATGGCTCAGCATCCCACATCCCAGCCATCCTTGCTCATCCTCTGGCTCCTGCTTTCTCCCACTGGAAATGCCCTCTTCCCCTGGGCCTAGTACTGGGGAAACTCCTCCCAGGAAGCCTCCTTGGGGCTGTAGGTAAAGTCCCCATTTTTGGAACTTGTCTCCCCTCTGAGCTCCACAACTATGTCCCTCCTAATCCTTGTTGTATTCTGCCCAACACAGGGACAGTCAGGGCCTAGTCTATGTGTCCCAGCTTCTTCTGATACAGAAGACATGCATGCAGACACAAGCAGACACGTGCACCCCCCCACACATGTGGACCATATATTCACACATGCATACTCACTATGCACACATATACATGGATTAAAGGGGGAGATGCTGAACGAGACCCTCGTGTGAGCATCTGCTACATGCCAAGCACTGACCTACACAGTGAGGGTGAGACGTGAGCTACAACAGGCAGGTCCTAACTCTCAGGGATCTGGGAGACACAGACATTTCTCAATTAGCCACCATGCAGAATATATGAGCACTTTTTGGAAAAAGGGTTCTGAAACCCAGGATTCGGGTTCTATGAGCTCAAGGCAGGTTTTCCTGAAAAGTACCCAGAACAGGGGAAGATCTGTAGGTTCATGTCCATGTGCTGTGGAGGTGGGACAGGGAAGAGCATGCTGCAGAGAATCGGCACCCACATGTGCAAAGGCCTGTGGGCTGTAAGGAGCCCAGCATATTCAAGAAGCAAGGCTGGTCTGAACAGAGTAAGATCAGTAGGAGAGCCCTAGTGAAATTTGCTGTTGGCAAGACTATATGGGCCAGGCCAACGGCACCAGGGCCAGGACAAAGAGAATGAGGACCGGGCTATTTCCCTGAGAGCAACCAGGAATCTTGACAGGCTTCAGCGGGGGAGGCAGCAAGACCAGACACACATGTCTAAAAGGTCACTCTGCCATCTGGTGTGGGGCACGCGTGGGAAGAGACAAGAGGTGCCGGGCAGAAAGCAGCGGCATCCGGAGGGATGGGGCCGGCACCTGGCCCGCCCCACTCCCCCTCGGGCCTCGCATCATGCCTTGTAGAGGGGGTACTCAGAAAACAGCTCACAGTAGAACGGGGTTCATTCACAGGACAGGGTCAGCAAGGGGGTGGCAGGTGTGGCCAGGGGGCCAAGGAGTCCTTCAGGTGGGCAGTGGAAAAAATAAAATAGAAGTCAGGCATGGTGACATACACCTGTAATTCCAACACTCAGGAAACGGAGGCAGGAGGATCGTGAGCTTGAGGCCAGCCTGGGCTATATTGCTAGAAACCTGTTTGATGGGGTAGGAAAATTTGAGAATTGGGGGTCACTTTGATGGCTCCAGGGCATTCTAGAACAGCACCTTAAAAAAGTGGTTCTTCCTACCTGGTCTGCTGCCCCGTTTTCAGACGGAGGTGGCAATGCAGCCTTCCCCAGAGCAGCGGCCACGGTTCTGAGGGGAGGTGGCATCCCTTCTTCGGGGCGGGGCCTGAGATGCATCCCTACTAGGTTTTACTCACTGGGGTACCACATAAGCCTCCGCTTAATCAAGAGTCTATTTACTGGAAGGGATAAAGAGAGCACCATTCATTCACTCAGCAAGCTTCCCTGTGCACCACTGTGCACCAATGGCAAGCAGGACTCACCCCTCACCCTCAAAACCAACAGGTGGTCACGCCTGGCATCCGGAAACCATCACCGATCACAGAGCGAGCCATGCTGGCTCAGGGAAGGGGCGTCTGTGGCCATAGTTCAATGCGTCATTCCACAGTCACACCAAGCAGAGGCTGAGAAAGGGGTGAGGCACTCTGGTCGGAGTACAAAATGCCTTCCACAGGCTCAGGGGTTTGAGCACTGGGACCAGCACTTCAACCTTTCTGAAGGGTGAAGAATCTTCAAGGAAGTGACACCTCCCTGGAGGAAGACAGTGACTCTGGCCCTGATGTCTTAGAGCCCAGTCCCACTTCCTGTCCACGCTCCACTTCCTGACTGAGGAGGCAAATGTGACCAGCCAGCTCATGCTCATGCCGCCTTCCCGCCATGAGGGGCTGTAAGCCAAGATAAATTTTCCCTCCCTGAAGTTGCTTTCTGTCAAGCATCTTGTCGAAGCCGGGGCAGTAACTAACACACAAGTCCGCCAGCAAGTCAACCAAGGTGGCTCACAGCACCGCTGCCGGCTCAGCACACACCTGGGACAAGATTGTCCATGCTCTAGTGGACAGCCCACACCCCATGCATGTGGGCAACACTAATTGGACTTAGTGGGTCAGAAAATCAGATAGAAAAGTAAGAGAGGGTGTCTTAGGGAGTGCCTAGGAGGGTGACACGTGGGAACTGAAGGCAGGTATGATCCAGATATATACGTATATGAAATTGCCGAAGAATAAATTGAAAATATCCTAGGGGGCTGGAGAGATGGCTCAGTAGTTAAGAGCACTGGCTGCTCTTTCAGAGGACCTGGGTTCAATTCCCAGCACCGACATGGCGGCTCACAATCACCTGTGACTCCAGTTCCAAGGGATCCTACACTCCCTTTCTGGCTTCCACAGGAACCAGGAATGCACATAGTATACATACATACAGGCAAAATACTCAAACACATAAAAATAAATAAATAATAGCCTGGCGGTGGTGGCACACACCTTTAATTCCTAGCACTACGGAGGCAGAGACAGGAGGATCTCTGTGAGTTTGAGGGCAGCCTGGTCTACAAATTGAGTTCCAAGATGGGCAGGACTGTTACATAGAGAAATTCTGTCTCAAAAAACAAACAAACAAACAAACAAACAATAAATAAATAATTAATAAAAATATTCTAGGGATGGTGAGATGGATCAGCAGTTAAGGGCTGAGCAGCAGAGATCCAGTCACAGCCCACATGGTAGAAAAAGAGAGAAGAATTAGTTTAGCTCCAAAAAATAAAAATAAAACCAAAATAAACGAGGTGCTCCCCACCAGGCCACATCCCTCTGCCTGCATGACCCAGTCTGCAGCTTGCCTTCTTCATGAGCTTCCATGGTGGGCTGCCCAGCTCAGCTTTTTCTTCACTCCATCCTTTCTCATCCCTGTTTCCTATGGCCCAACACCTCCCCCCTGTCTAAATCCACCCTCTCAGAGCTGAAAGCCAAAGGCAGAGCCAGTGACCGCAGAAGGAAACAGCAAGCTCACCACCAGACGCACAGGCTAAGGGGAAAAGGCCTCCAGGGAACAGTGGTCCAGCCCCTGCCCTGAGGCTGGCAGAGGAGACCTGAGCCCACCTTACAGATGCATTAAAGGAGGCTGAAAAAACTGGGCTTTCTCAAGGCTGCACGGTGAGTGAGGGCTTGAACTCGGGACTCTTGTCTTCTCTGGTTGTACTTGGTGTAGACTGCAGGCAAACTCAGAGTAGAGATAACAGACTAAGCTGGCAGAAGGGAGGGTGGGTATGTTCTCATTTATGAGGCAAGGGAAATGACTGCCATGTCAGTCTGCTGAGGAGGAGCTGGAAGGCAGCTCCTGGTGGTTACAGTGTCTGAGGTTTTGTTTTGTTTTGCTTTCCATCAAGAACAAAGGATAATTTGATTGAGATGGTGAGTCACCAGGTATTTCGGGCTTAGTGCTGACCTGCCAGGGCCATCCTCCCTACACTGACCTACTACGCTGGGCCTGGAACTGGAGAATGAGGAGTAGGGAAGTGCACCCCCCAAACTCCTTCTACATCCAGACCCAAGAAAAACACAGGTTGCTACCTGGAGTCTGAAAGAGAACGGCAGAGATGAAGACAAAGAGCCAGAAGAAGGGCAGAGACTACAAAAGCCACAGTGTAGGGAAACGGGCGCCATGGAGACCAGAGGGTGTCCTCTGGGGCTGGGACAGGTGCCCTGAGCAGTGACAGCTGCCAGCTGCCCAGGACGATGGGAACACAACAGGTGCGGAGCGGGGGTGGAGGCTGAAAGAGAATCTGAGCAAACAACCTGGAGTTGGGTGCCCCTCCTAGCTCCTCCCAGCCTCGGGCTCATGCCAGCTGCACTTTCCGAGACCCTCCAAGACACAAACACACCTGCTCACACTGCCCACTTCCAAGCCTCACAGGCAGCCTAGCTGCCCTGGACTACACAGAGGGGTCACCTTCCATGCCAAGCAGAAAGGACCCAAACAAGGAGGTACCCTAATCCCTATTCCCAGGACATAGCGTGCCAACTGGAACCCACACCCACAAAACCCCCAAGCAAATGTTTGCCTGAGATAAGATCTTTATCACTCGCCAAGAGGGGTAGATAGATGTACCCACCCCAACCATGGGGAGATCGGGAGCTCTGGCCTTACAGCCATCATGTGACAGGGCAAAGCACTGGACTCCTCTGAGGTCACTTCTCTAATGGGGACATAACATGAGAGAGGTACTAGTGAGGAGCAAAGGACACATCTGAAAGGCAAGCTGCCTGGTCACTGCTGAGGCGGGAATGCAGGGGGGACCGGAGGAGTGATGGTCCCTGCCCCACCCAGGGAAAGGAGAGACTTGGGAAGCTAGCTGTGTGTGAGCCCAGACTGTGTTACTCTGGGCAGGAGAAACGGAGGACCTGCTTCAGCAAGTGCCATTTCCTGTCACCAACCTTTGCTCAGCCCTAAACCTCCCTCATCAAGCACAGCTCTCGGCTTTACATGTTATTGATAAACGCTTGCTATGTATGCAAATGCCATGTCACAGGGCTGGCCAGCAGCCAGTTCAGCTAAGAAGGGAGATTAAGCACTGTCCCTCGTCACCTGGTTAGTGCTCTGGTTTTGGTCAGAGTGGAATGAATTTTAAACTGGAAGCCAGCCCTTGTCCCAGTCACAAGTAATAAATTGTCAGCTAGAGTCAGTAAGATTCGTCCCTAGAACACAACCTTTCTGGGGAAGGTAAGGAAAGGCAGACAATGTGATGTTCATGGGGGAAGGAAAAGCGGTGAGGATGCCAGAGTGACGTAGGAGATAGAACATATGCCCGGGAATAAACCTCCTGCATCGGAGATGCAGGAATGCACCCGACTGATCCCTGCTGGATTATAAGACAAGCTGGCAGCTGATGTTGGGAGGATAAAGACCTCCTCTACAGGGAGGAACCCTCCCCCATCCCTCTCTCCATGACACTCACATGCACATGCGCACATACACACACAATTTTGGGTCCTCTAGCTCAGCCAAGGCTCCCAAGACCCATCCCTTTTGGTGCCAGGCCTCTACACAGCTGAAACCACCCCAAATCTGGGAATACCCCCTGGACCTCCCGCAGCCTGTATGATGCCTGAGTCTCTGGCTTTGTCCTTCTCCCTGTTCCTCCAAGGTTTGCAGAGGACAGCAGAGCTCAGAGGCAGCTGAGACAGGCCTCCGCTTGCTCCTGGATTCTGCAGGGTCTCTTTCTCCAGCTTGCTCCCCCAGTCAATGGGCGGCGGCAGCACAACAGAGTGATGGCCCAGGACCCACATGAGCCCTGACTCTAGGACCAGACACTCCTAGGAAAGCCACTGGCAGTCAAATGCCAGCAGCTGTGACTCCAATAGTTGCTGCTACCTGTAGTCTCTGCATGGGTCCTCACCAAAGGAGGCCCTTGAGTGACTCCAGCTACCTAGTTTCAAAACTCAGGTACCCGCTGGGCGGTGGTGGCGCACACCTTTAATCCCAGCACTCGGGAGGCAGAGCCAGGCAGATCTCTGTGAGTTCAAGGCCAGCCTGGTCTCCAAAGCGAGTTTCAGGAAAGGTGCAAAGCTACACAGAGAAACACTGTCTCAAAAAACCAAAAAAAAAAAAAAAAAAAAAAAAAAAAAACCTCAGGTACTCATTTTCTCTTCTGAAAAACAGGGCTGAGCACAGTACCTACTGGCTAGAGAGAGAGAAGGAAGAAACAAGGTCCCTTAGGCAGTGTGTCCAGAACAACCTGGAAGTCCCAGGGAGTGTAGTCTAGATGGAGCCCCAGTCACATAAATGCCCCATCATGTCCCCATCTTACTGTTAAGGATACAGGAACACAGAGTGGGAAGCAGCAGAGAGTTGGATTTAAACTCATGTCCCTCTCTCTACCTAGAGCATTTCTACCAGCTACCTAAGACACTTTAGCCTTCCACTTCGTCATCCCATGGAGGCTTCCCTGAAGGATTTGTATGTACTTGAGAATGTACATATGTATGTACATTCCTCTCATATAAAAATAAAGCAGGAACCAAGACAAGTAAACACTGTGGTGGTTAACTTTTGTGGTCATTTTAGTTGGATTTAGAGTCACCATGGAAACAAATCTCTGGGCCTGTTCGTGAGGGATTTCCTAGATTAGATTAATTAAGGTGGGAGGGCCCATCCTACATGGGGTGGTGCCATTCAACAGTCTGGGGTCTCAGACTTTTTAAAACTCAGAAAGCAAGCTTAACATAGCATTCATCTCTGGTTCCTGACTGGATACAATGTGACCAACCACTTTTTGCTTCCTGATACAATGTAACCACCCACCTTTTTTTTTTTGCTTCCTGACAGTGGATACAATGTAACCACCTACTTTTTTCTTCCTGACTGTGGATACAATGTAACCAGCCACTTTTTGCTTCCTAACTATGGATACAAATTGACCATCCACTTTCTGTTTCCTGACTGTGGATACAATGTTTAAAGCCACTTTTTACTTTCTGACTGTGGATACAATGTGACCAGCCACATTTTGCTTCCTGACTGTGGATACAATGTGACCAGCCACTTTCTGATTCCTGACTGTGGATACAATGTTAAAAGCCACTTTTTGCTTCCTGACTGTGAATACAATGTTAAAAGCCACTTTTGGCTTCCTGACTGTGGATACAATGTGACCAGCCACATTTTGCTTCCTGTCACCATCTGACATGAGAGACTGTATCCCTTGGAACAGTTCCAACTCAGAGTTGTAAGTCAAAATAAATTGTTCTTCCTCAGGTTACTTTTGTCACAGCAATAAGACAAGTAACTAATACACAAATCAACTAAGAAAATTACATCTGCCGCTGTCATCTTGAAATACCTGCCCTGGGCCCCAGAAGAAGAGGCCATCACTGGGAACTTGGCACCCTCAATGAGAACACTGAGGCTTAGGGACACTGAATACTTGGTGGGGTCTCATAGGTACAGAGCAGCTAAGCTAAGATTAAGACACACATCTGTCTCAGTGGTGGTAGTGCACACTTTTAGTCCCAGCACTCCAGGGGCACTGGCAGAAGGATCTCTATGAGTTCAAGGCCAGCCTGGTCTACCAAGTGAGTTCCAGAACAGCCAGGGCTACACAGGGAAATCTTGTTCCCCACCACCACCATCAAAAAGACACATAGCTGCTGACATCATCACCCAAACACTTGCCCCTCTGTGTGGCTGTGTGGCTACAAATCAATTCCTTCCATCCTCCAGCTCCTCCCAGAGCTCAAGCCACCAACATCATCCTGACTGGGACTTACTGTCACTTTTGCTGCCTCTATAGGGTTGACAGGCTGGTCTTTCTGTCTCTAAGAGCTTCTGGTGGTTCCTGAGCACCTGAGAATATATTTGATCTCTCAGGGAAGCATTTGGTACTCTCTGAATTGGCCCCACCCAACCCATGGATCTGCCCTCATTGACCATGATATCCACCCTCCCACTAAAGTATTCCATGAACACAAGTCATGAGTCCTAGAACAGTCACATCTCAAAGGCCTGTGACTCTGAACACTGTTCCCCTACTCCTTCCCACATCCTTCCCACGCTGGTCACTCCAAGCCTCCAGCTTACTTTTATCCCACTGCTTTGAGATCATCCCAAAGCCCCAAGGCAGAGCTGCCCACCCAAGGCAGAGTCCTCCGCAGAGCTGTCCATCCAAGTCAGGCCAGCTCTGCAGGGACTTTCCCATACTTGGAGCAACATGGATGCCTAGACCCTAACATGGTGGCATCCTATAGTTCTGCCAAGAGTATTTTACACAGGTAAGGAGAAAACAAAGATTAGAACTGAGGGGAGACCGGAACTGGTGGTATACAGTCTTGGCTTTGACACATCTCTACTTTCCAGCCTCCAGTCTGTTGCCTATAGGTTGCCCTTCCTGCCTCCATGCCCACTGTGGCCCCTGTGGGTCCTGCCTCCATGCTCACTGTGGCCCCTGTGGGCACAGTAGGACCACAAAATGACAGATCACAGACCTATTACCACATAGCCCAAAGGGTGGCCCTCCTCATTCCCTTACATGTTGGCAGCCCCAGCCTGTGACTCACTTAGGTCCTGTACACTGAGGAGGCTGAATACACAGCTTTATCTGACCATCTTTCCTGCAGGCCACAGAGGCGCATTCGCCAGCCCCCTCCACCCACTGCAGGACCCCAAGGAAGAGCCATGAATGCCCTGCACCTAGCACCTCCCCAGGCTCTCCTGACTAAGGCAGCAGTGGGAAGAGCACCTCCAGTCGTCTGCATGATCCATTTATAGCATTTTGCTCAAGCCCACACCTTCCGAGAAGAAAAAAGTCCACTGTGATTGCCTGCAGCTTCTCAGTCTTTTTCATTTAATGACAGACAGGAAGCTGAGCTCAAGCAAAATCTCTCCCCTGGCTATTCCTGGCAGGAGGGAAGTTGAATGAAGGGCTAAGTGGCCACCCCTTAGGTATCAGTGGGCACAAAGCCTGCCAGCTCCCATGGGCTCGTTCAGTCTTCACAGGAACTATTAAGGAGGGCTGGTCCCATTGGACAGATAGGGGAAAGTGAGGTTGTAGGAGGTCAGGTGATTCGTTTACGTCACTTGTATTCAACAAGACCATCATGGACATGGTGGTGGACTCTCCAACATCTGTACTGGTCCAAGATGGCACAATTCTCAACACCGGCTCCACATCAGCATCACCTCTGGAAGTTAGAAAATGACTAATATCCACATCCCACCCAGTCTAATGAACAGAGAGAACTCAGGGCCTGGCATACGTTAGACAAGGACTCTACCACTGAGCTACATGCCTAGTCTTTGGTTTGGGGAGACAGGGTCTCAATATGTTGCCCAGGCTGGCACTGAACCCATTATGTAGTCCAGGATAGCCTTAAACTCAAGGTCCTCTTGCCTCAGTCCAAACCCTGCCCCTGCCCCTGCCCCCACCCCCACCCCCCACCCCGCCCCCACCCCCACTCCCACCCCCACCACAGCCCCCACCCCGAGTTCTGTGATTAAAAGCACAAGGTTCCATACCTGAGGACAGATGTGGTTGCTAAAGCTTCCAGATGCTTCACATGCCACCTCCACTGGTTCTTGCTAGTCATGTGACTCTGTCCCTCTTACAGTGACTAGGTAGAGACTGACCATGTGGCCCACAACTAGCTAATAAGGCATGGTGTAAGGACCGCTGGGTGACATCTTCCATACACACAGTAAATAGTTTCCTTGCTCTTCAGGAAAGTACCAGAGAAGTCATTCTCTTTCCTCCAGAGACTGTGCATCAGGTTAGGATTCCTCTGATGGCCATGGCATATCACTAGACTAGTAAGAAGTCCTACCAAAAGTGGAAGAGCTGGCCTGGCTCACTTAAGAGCCCCCACCCCAGATGTCCTGTTTGTGTCAGGGATTCTCACTCCTCACTGGTAAGGCCAGTCCAGGGCAGGGGTTGTTATGCAATAGACAGCCTGAGGTAGCTGCTGGGAATCCTGTATATATAAAGAGCTTTGAAAATTCAACAATAGGAAAATAACCCAATAAAATATAGCAAGCAAAATTAAACAGACACTTCACCAAAGTACCCACTGGATGGCATAAAAAGCACGTGGGACCTGCTCAATATAATTAGTGAATGGGAAATGCAAACTCAAACTATAATGAGATTCCCTACACATCTGCTAGAATGGCCAAAGTTAACAAGTATCGGTGAAGACAGAGAAATCAGAACTCACACCTATCTCATACACCGCTAGGGAAAATGTAAAATGGTTTAACCATTTCAGAAAATATTTAAGCCCTTCATTTAAAAGTTAAACATACTCAGGGCTGGCAAGATGGCTCAGAGGGTCAAAGCACTTGCCATGCTAGCCTGGTGACCTGAGTTCAGTCCCTGGAGCACACAGTTCAAAGAGTGAACCCACTCCTGGAAGCTGTCTGGCCTGCATACCAGGGTGTGTGCACTTGCTCTGACGGTCTCTCTCTCTCTCTCTCTCTCTCTCTCTCTCTCTCTCTCTCTCTCTCTCTCTCTCTCACACACACACACACACACACACACACACACCACACACACACTTTCAATTTTTCAGAAGTTAAACATATTTGGTTAAGGGCTTACCTAGCATGCAATGCCCAGGCGATGCCCAGGCTCTACTCCAGCCACGGAGGTACAACCCGCCACCCAGGGTTACAGTTCAAAGGTGGAAATGGGAGAACCAGAAGTTCAAGGTCTGGGGCCTGTGGGTAAAAGTCTTTGCCGAGCAGACCTGGCCCTGGAGCCCACACAAAGGTGGAAGAACCAACTCCACAGAGCTGTACTGACCTCCACAGTGCTCTCAGACACACATGCCCCCTCCCTTACATTCATGCACACAAACGCAATAATAATAATAAATAAAAATATTAAAAGAAAGTCAAGGTCATTCTCAGCTACATGGCACATTTGAGGCCAGCCTGGGATATATGAGGCCCTGTCATCAAAACAAAAATAGTTAGATGTGCCCATACCAAGTGTAACTGAGACATTCCATCATCAAGAAACAGACAAGCATGTCTATGCACAGGCTTGAAAAGCAAATCCTCTTTTAGGGTCTTCATATTGGTTCCACACTGAAAGCAACCCACATACCCATCAACAGATGAGCAGGTACATTCAGCCACATCCATGCCATGAAATACCACCCAGCAATGAAAGGCACCAGACTATCAGTAGACAGCCCAGCATTCTGGATGAATCCCAAGACAACTGTACTGAGTTGGAGAAGCTGGAGGAAGAGAGAGAGCATCCTCTATGATTCCATTTATATCTAACTCTAAAAATGCCAACCAAACTACAGCAAAAGGCAGCAGATCCTTGAGTATGAAGGTGGGGGGGCAGGAAAGATAAGAGCAGCAGCAGTTGGGGGGACCCCTAAAGGCACAAGGACACTTCTGAGAGTGACAGAGATGTCCCCTAGCTTGATGGTGCTGAAAACTTCACAGATATATACACATGTGTCAAAACACATCAAATTGTACAGATATGTGTGGTACATTATATGTCAGACTTCGATAAAGCTGTATTAAGAACATCAGAGCAGTTGAACTTGAGGAGACAGGATAAGGAAAGAAAATTGCTGTTTCTATAAAAACTAAGTTGAATCAGTTCCTCAAAAAAAAACCTAAATAAATAAAAACAGAGTTATCATGAACTAACACGGGGGACAAACACAGAAGAACTAAAAGCAGGGATCCGCTAGCTGTGTGTGCACCCCTGTACGCATCACCAGATACAAGCATTACTCGATGGCATGCAGGGTCAATAAATAAACACGATGCCGTGCAGCAATAAACTCAAGAGCTTGTGGGCAGACTGTGGGGAGTGAATGCATCCTTGTATGGATGGATGATGCATTGCAAAAAGTGACAATGTGGCATGTTGCCATGCCAAGAGAGCCTGAAGAGACACTCAGATCCACGGGGATGGCAAGGCCTTCCCTGGGTCAGGCCAAAAGGCCTTCCCCTGATGGGGTATGGATGTTGAGAGTCTGTGCAGAAAGTCCAGTCACAGCCTCCTCCTCCTGATGACAGCAGCCTGGGGCTGCTCTTCCACAGGAACCCCCGCTAACATCAGCTAGGCCACCTCCTCATTCAGTGTGTGTAATAAAAGCATGAAGCTTCCAGACTGCTGCTGTTTCTCCATCAGAGCACACGACCCACCTGATCACAGTTTCCTGTATGTGTGTCTGGAGTTTCTCTATTCCCCACCCTAGTCAGGTCAATCCCAAAGCCATGCAGGTCACAGCAGCATATGAATGGGTAAGCAAAATACCATGTATAAATACAATATCATCTCATCTTAAAAAGGAAGGAACTTCTGTCAGGCAGGATGGTGCGCACATTTAATCCCAACACTTGGGAATTAGAAGCAGATGGAGCTCTGTAAATTCAAGGCCAGCCTGGTCTATGTAATGAGCTGCAGCCATCTGGGGCCACATAGTGAAACCTAGTAAATAAATTTTTAAAAAATTAAAAAGAAAAAAAGTTCTGAAGCAAACTACATCACAAATGAACCTGGAAGACACTGTGCTAGATAAAATATACCATTTACAAGGGACAAATATTATAGATTTTATTTATCTAAGACAACTAGAATGATCAAGTTCATAGAGACTAAAGGTAAAGTGACAGTCACCAGGGACTAGGGGCCACGAGAACCAGAGAGTTACTGATCTAGACTTTCAGTTTGGGAAAATGAGAAACTGGAGGTGGAGGTGATGGTGTTTACAGAACAGTACACATATTTAACCCCACCAGACTTTACACCAGATCGAGAGGACAGGAACAGTGGCGCGTGCCTTTAATCCCAGCATTCAGGTGGCAGAGACCAGCAGATCCCTGAGAGAGTCAGGTGAACCTAGCTCAAAAAAAGAGATGATACGTGCCTAGAATTTCAGGCTCAGGAGGCAAAGGCAAGAATACCAAGAGTACAAGGTCATCCTCAGCAACATTGTAAGTTTAAGGCCAACAGGGCCACATGACACCCTGTTACAAAACAACAACAAAATAATAATAATGAGTAAACGCACGGGGCTGTGAACTGGCTGGACTGGTCTAACTATGCCACAAGCCTTTTACATGGAGCTTAGGATCCATGTAAAAGCTGGGTGCAGTCTGTCCTCTGATCTCCACACATGGGCCATGGTATGTGTTCTTCCTCATGTACAAACATGTATACACACATACACAGAAACAAATATTTAAATAAAGTACAAAAGAAGCAGAATTTTTGAGAAGACTCTGGTCCCTTAAAAGGTGCTGTTAAGGGCAGGAGAGATGGCCCAGTGGTTAAAGAGGCTGCTCTTGCAGAGAACCTGGCACCTACATAGGACTAAAAACCATTTGTAACTCTAAGTCCAAGGGGATCTGATGCCCTCTTCTGGCCTCTGCAGGCACTGCATGAATATGGTGTCCAGATATATATGCAGGCAAAACACCCACACATAAAATAAAATAAATAAATCTCAAAAAATTTTAATAATAAGTTTTGGTTTTACTCAATTACTTGGCAAGCCTCAATGAAACATTTCACAATTAGTTAATAATTTATACTATATCAAGCTGATAATAGAATAATAAGTTTTTAAAAAGTGAAAAAAAAATTAAGTGTTGTTTAAAAATCAAGTGTAATGGTGCATGCCTATAATCCCAGCCCAAGGAGGTAGAAGCAGGAGGATCAGAGTCATCCTTGGCTATAAAGAGTATTTGATCCAGGAAAGGAGCAAAGCTACACAGAGAAACCCTGTCTCGAAAAACAAACAAAAAAAAAAAAAAAAAGAGTATTTGAGCCAGCCTGGGCTACATGAGACCCTGTGTCCAAAAAACGGGGAAAGGTGTCATTAAGTTATGGATGGGCAGGTGTGATGGTTAGTATCAATTGTCAACTTGACAGAATTTAGAATTACCTAGGAGACAAATCTTTGGACATGTCTGAATTGCTAGAATATGTTAACTAAGCTGAGAAGATGTACCTAAATGTGGCAAGATCATTCCACAGGCTGGGGGTTCAAACTAAATAAAAAAGAAGGAAGTGAGCTGAGCACCACGTGACCGGCAGCCTCTAGCTCCTGCCTTGATGGACTGTACTCTCAGACTGCGAGCCAGAATGTGCTGGGTCCCCCCACCCCATTTGTACCTCCAGCTCCAGGGGATCAGAAGCAGTCTTCTGGCCTCCTGAGGCACGTGCACTCTCACACACATGCCCTAAGGACAATAATATACCTTAAAAAAGATGCTCCTTGTTCCGGTGGGGAGAGTCAGACCCAGCCATCCTTGGCACAGGACCTTGACACAGACTCAGAGATTCCCACGAGGGCAAGAGAGTTCACACACTCTGAAACATCCAGCCCCAGATCAAGCACTCAGTAGAATAAGAAAAGGAAAAGCAGCAGTGTCGTGATACAAGTCTAGAATTCCAGCACTGGGGAGACCGAGGCAGGAAGACTGCAGCAAGGTCAAAGTCAACCTGGTCTGCAAAGTGAGTTCAAGGCCAACCAGGGCTAACAAGACCCCGTCTCAGGCTACATGGAGGTGATACCATGAAAGTGACCTTTGTGAAGTGACCTATGCAACCACTGGACCCTCCAGAGCCTTGCTCATTCCTGAGCTCAGCTTGTTGAACCTGGGTGCTCCCTTTGCAGACCACAGCCACTTTGAGGAGCAGGCAGGGCTATAAAAGCTCATCTTGTAAAAATTAAATTCCAGCCGGGCAGTGGTGGCGCATGCCTTTAATCCCAGCACTCGGGAGGAAGAGCCAGGTGAATCTCTGTGAGTTTGAGGCCAGCCTGGGCTACCAAGTGAGTTCCAGGAAAGGCGCAAAGCTACACAGAGAAACCCTGTCTCGAAAACAAACAAACAAACAAACAAAAACAACAACAACAAAAAACCAAAAAATTAAATTCCACAAGTTTTTATTGTTTGTTTTTGTTTTATTTTGTTTTGATTTTTTGGTTTTTTGAGACAGGGTTTCTCTGTGTAGCCTTGGCTGTCCTGGGACTCACTCTGTAGACCAGGCTGGACTCACAAAGATCCACTCCTGAGTGCTAGGATTAAAGATGTGTGCTACCACTGCCCAGCTTGTTTTTTTGTTTGTTTGTTTGTTTGTTTATTTTTGTTTGTTTGTTGTATTTTAAAGTAACAGGCAGGGTATGACTCAGTCTATACAGTGCTTGCCTGACAAGCACAAAGACCCGAGTTCCATTTCCAGAGTCCATGTAAAAACCGCTAACATAATAGCACAGACACGTTTCACCGCTGGGAAGGTGCAGACAAGTGGACCTCTGAGGTTCTCTGGCCAGCTAGCCTCATCTATTTGGCAAGCTCTAGGCCAGTAAGAGACCTGCGCGCGTGCGCGCACACACACACACACACACACACACACACACACACACACACACACTAATAATAAATATTAATAATAACAACAATAATGTTGAAAAATGATGTTGACGTGTAAGACACAAAAAGAAAAAGCACACATTCCCCCACTGCCATTCAGACCGTTCCCCAGAGGGAGGCCTTGGTAATGTCCTAGGGTGGGCATCTATTCGGATTCAGCCTGTGTTTGTTCGCACAAAGCTGCAGGGTCACGAGCACACTGCACAGCAGACGGCAGCAGGCTGTGGAGCCGGAGTTCTAGATCTCCGAATCGTCCTCTCCACCACTGCCTCCTAATGCCCTCAAGCCTCCTCCGCCAGACGGGTTTAAAAGCACAACATCCCCCACCCATAATCCCTAGCGGTGCCCCCCCATGACTTCTCTCTCTCCACTGTTCACCAGCTGACGTCCCATATGGCACCTTCTCTCTTTTTTTTTCTCCCCCTTAATCTGTTTTTCCTCCAAAGAAGATAGTTATGACACAGGGAATTTGTCCAGTGCTACACCCGGGGCCTAGAACCGTGCCTGCGACACAGCACGCCTGGAATACATGTTAGTTAAAGAAGGGGATGAAGGAAGAGATAGAGCGCAAGGGCAAAGAAGGAGAAATAACACTCTACATCCAAACAGGCTCATGCCATGCATGCGCTACACGTAGCTTTTTAAAAAAATGACAGCCTATTTTTACTTCAAGTGCATAAATGTTTTACCACCATGTGTGTGCCCAGTGTCCATGGAGGCCAGAAGAGGGTGTCCAGGGTATCCCCTGGAACTGAAGTTTACTGACAGTTTTGAGCCACCATGTGGGTGCTGAGGACACACTTGAGTACTCTGCAAGCAGCCAGCTCCTACCCATTTCTCCAGCCCTCACACTGCTTTTATTCTCTTAACAATATAATAGACGATTTTCATCTCACTGTCAAGAGCTTTGCGTAATCCTGTTTGTGGAAAAGACAGGCCGGGATGCAGCTCAGTTGGAAGAATGCTAGCCTAGCATAACTTGATCCCAGTACTGCACAAAACCTAAGCATCGAGTCGGGCAGTGGTGGCACACGCTTTAACCCACACGAGCAAGCCAGCGATCTCTGGAGTGAGCCAGCCTGGTCTACAGAGGAGTTCAGAAAGGCAAAAAACAAGAAAGTCGAAAAACAAAAAACAAAAAACAAAAACAAAAACAAAAACAAAAAAAACCCTAAGCATCGCGACCCAGGCCGAGAACAGCACTTGGGAGATGAAGGCAAGAGCAAAACTCAAGGTCATCTGTGGCTACATGAGTTCAAGGCTAGCCTAAGTTACAGGAGACTTTGTCTAACAAGAAGGAAAAGGAGAAGGAAAGATGTGTCCTCTGGATGCCAGGACCCTAAAAGGGTATCACTGGGAGGACAGAGATGGTTCACAGGTAACGCATTTGCTGCCAAGCCTATGACTTGAGTTCAATTCCAGGGACCTACATGGTGGAGAGAACCAACTCCCACAAGTCAACCTCCCCCAAATAAATAAATAAATATAACATTTATTTTTAAATTTTATGTGTAAAATTCATTTTTAAAAAGTGTATCACTGCTGGGTAGCGGTGGTGGCACACACATTTAATCCCGGCACTCAGAAGGCAGATGCAGGTGGATATCTGAGTTCAAGGCCAGCCTGGGCTACAGAGCGAGATTCAGAACAGCCAGAGCTGTTACACAGAGAAACCCTATCTCGAAAAACAAAAAAAGAAAAAGACAAACCACAAAGCAGCAGGTCCCAGGAATCCAAGCACCTGGCTGTACTTGTGTCTGAAGGTGGGGCCAAGGCTCTGCATTTTTCCAAATTTTTACTGTGGTAGAACATACATGACATAATATTTACTGCCTGCCGTATCAGTGTGCTACTGAATACCCGGCATCATTAAGCACATCCATCATCACCATCCGCCCTCAGAACTCTTTCCCTTCACAAAACCAACACTTTGCCCCCATCACACACCAACCCCCACGCCTCTCCCTCCCCATCCCACCGCCGCCACCACTCAGTTTCTATCTCTGTGTATTTGACCACTCTAAGAACCTCATGTAAGTGGAATGAGCTGGAATTTGGGGGCTGGGGAGTGACTCAGTGGTAGAGCCCTTGCTTATCACAGGCCAGGCCATGAGTCCTGTTGCCAGCAGAGACAAAACCCAGTCTTTGGGTAGCTGTAGCTGCTGGCAGTGGTGCATGCATGCGTGCGTGCGTGCGTGCGTGCGTGCGTGCGTGCGTGTGTGTGTGTGTGTGTGATTGTCTGTCTTATTTCATTGTGTACATAGTCAAGGCTCACCTGTATTGTAGCTTAGATCAGAACTTCCTCTCTTTTTAAGCTGGATAATATTGATTAAAAGCATTGTGGTGATTTGAATAACAATGCCCCCATAGGCTCCTGGATTTGAATCCTTGGTCACCAGGGAGTGGCACTGTTTGAAAGGATTCGGAGGTGTGGCCTTGTTGGAGGAAGTGTGCCATTGGGTTTCAACAGCCCATGCCAAGCCCCCAGTGTCTCCTTCAGCAGTGGATGAGGATGTAGCGCTCAGCTATTGCTCCAGGATCATGTCTGCCTGTGTGCAGCCATGATGATAAGGGACTAACCTCTGGAACTGTAAGCCAGCCCTCAGTCAAACACTCTAAGAGCTGCCGTGGTCATGGTGTCTCTTCACAGCAACAGAACCTTGACTCAGACAAGCATGCACCACATCCTGCTTACACATGCATCTGTTGTTGGAGACTTGGGTGTTGTAGCATTTGGGAGAATGCTAACATGAACAGGGCTACAGGGTTTCTTCAAACCCCTGCTTCTAGTCCCCTTTACAGTCCCAGAAGTGACACTGCCGGATCCCATAGTGATGTGATTTTTAATTCAGCGAATGGCCAGACTGTCTTATACAGTGGCTGTCTCACTTACATACTCACACAGCCTTCTGATCTGTCTGCGTCTTTGCCCACACTTGCTAATTTCTGTTTTCTTGATAGTAGTCATCCCAGTAGCTAGAACTGGTACCCCATACTTTGGGGCTGCCTTTCCCTAAAGACCAGCAGTGCTTAAACATCATCTCATGCTTCCCAGATGTTCATCTATCTTATGTGATTAGTGGGCACCATGATCCCCTTTGCACATTTTTCAAAGGCAGTTATTTTGTTGCTCAGATTTAGGATCTCTCTGTACACTCTAGATATAAATCCTTTAGCAGGCACGTGACTTGCAAATATTTTCTCCCATCCGATGATTTGCCTTTTTACTCTGTGGACAGCAGTGGTTTGTCTTTAGCTCTTTGGGAGTTTTATGTGTTTGCTTTGCCTGGTCTCCTTTTTGTTTTGCTTTGTTTTTTGAAACAGGGTCTCACTGTGTTGCTCAGGTTGGTTTCAAACTAGTGGGCACAAGTGATCCTCCCAGCCCAGCCTCCTAATCAGCTGAGCCCACAGAGGTTTTATACTGTTGTCTGGGGTGGGAACTTTAAAATGTCTCTGAAACCCAGTTTCTCTGTTTTCTTTTTGTCTGCACAGTCCAAGAAGGGAGTCATGTGAGAATTCTGAGTGCTTGTGAGAAAACTCCAGGAAACAAGACGAAAGTCTTGTGACCTCAGTTTCTTCAAAAACACAGAATTGTTCTTGGAATGTGTTTTTGCCCCAGTCAGCTTGCCCCTGTGATTGAACACTTACTCAGGAGACTCTTCCTAACCCTCAGGATAAATTATCTGATTCTCTGAACAAAGTAGGCTATTACGTGAGCCTTTAGTCCGCCTCATTTTTAGGTCCCTCTCTCCCAGGTTCTCACCTGTGCTTTTGATATGATACCCAAGAAGCTGTCACTACATCCAATATCATAGCTTTCTTCCAAACATTTTAGAGTTTTAGGTGTTGCCCGTAGAGTTATGGATCCATTTTTAAATGTTAAATCCACCCTATGCCTGTGGCTAATCAGTTATTCCAAAGCTATTTGTTGAAAAGACTGTCTTCCCACCATCGAGTGGTCTTACTCTCCCCAAAAACCACCTGACCATACATGAGAAGGCTTACTTCTGACTCTGGTGCCATCCATCTGCACGTCTCTGTTTAGGGGCCATCTGTGGTGGCTACTGCAAGGCTACAGTCAGCTTTAACATCAGCAAGTGTGAGGCCTCCGGCTTCATTCTTTCTCAGAATTGTCTTAGCTACACGTGGTCCTTTGGAGAGTACACTGCCCGCCTACGATGCCAGCTGAACACCCACTAACGTCTGAGGGCCACACATCTGCACGCTACTCCCAGCACCCTCTTCTCCCTGGACCCCTGCCCTCCTCTGGTTCTCTCACTGCGCCTCTCCAATGACCCCTTCAAGGCTCCAGAGTGTCCCCTCCGTGACACCTGTTTGTCCACACCGTCTCAGTGACACCACAGCTCACAGCTTCTAGCCATGACCTCTCCCCTAAGCCTCGAGCTCACACTGGGGAACTGTGACCCTACATTCCCCCAGGAGACACTGGGGCTCTTCCAATATCCCCTGGCCAGAACTCCACCGCCATCCTTCCTTGTAATTCCCCTCTGCCTGAGTTCCTGAAAACTGGCCCCATCATGGACTCTCCTCTCCCCCATTCACACCACTCACTCATCATGGCTGCCAAGCCCACCTCTCACTCCTCAATTCATCATCCACACAACAGTGAAGGTGATTTCTGAGACACATTAGCGGAACCCCCCTCTCTGTGGGGTACGGGAGGGTTGAAGCATAAAGCACTGAATATTGTTAAAACAATGCTAATAATTCACCTTTATTATAAGCACCTCTTTTAATGTTTGTTTTTTGTGTAGATAAGGGAAGATGTTGGGGGCCAGGATAACTGATGCTCTAATTGACAGCTAGTGGATTCTTTTCTGGGGCCTCAGCCACCTTGAGAAAAGGACTGCCACCCAAGCAGTTCGCCAGAATGCCGTTATGCAGAACTTGTTCCCACAACTGCTTGCTGGAGAAGTACACCTCCAGCTCTGAAGACTTTGTCCCAGCCACAGCTGTTTCCAACAATTAGGACAGAGTTTTGCCACAGAAGGCCAGCGACTGGCACAAATACTCTTTCATGTACATACACGGGGGGCTGCTGTGATTGGTGCAAGTGCAACCCTTCATTTGCATGACTGACTGCGCTGTGATTGGCTGATATAGACAATACATCTCATTTGCATGAAGAACTGCTGTGATTGGTGCAAGTGCAACCCTTCATTTGCATGACTGACTGACTGCACTGTGATTGGCTGATACAGACAATACATCTCATTTGCATGAAGAACTGCTGTAATTGGTGCAGGTGCCCCTGCTACGGACCCTTCCTGTCCCCATAAGGGTATTCAGCTGGTTTTGAGTGTGTGTGAGCCCATGGGAGATACTGTCTTGCTCCACCTCCAGGTGTTGCAACATTAGAATGAAGCAAAGGCTTTGCTCACATGTCTGTCTGTCTGTCTGTCTGTCTGTTTTGTTGTTGCTGTGGTTGTATCTGCTTTTGGTCCTTGTCATCAGTAGAGTGGGCTGAGCTGGTAACAGAGAGAAGACGACGGAAGAGGGCAGAGTGGCCGTAGTGATAAGAAGGCAGCCAAAGAGCTTGAGGGTGGGGCTGGGGAGACAGCTCAGCGGACAAGGCACTTGTCAAGCAAATGCAAGAACGCGAGTTCAAGGCCCCAGAACCTCTAAAGCCGAATGTGTTGGCATGTGTCATCCTGTGCTCCTATGGCGAGATGGAAGGAGGAGAGAGAAGAACTCCTGCAAGTTCATGGGCCAGCCAGCCTGCACACACGATACTGAACAACAAACAACCGCTCTGTCTCAAACAGGGTAGAAGGTGACGACCGGCACTGGAGGCTGCTCCCTGACTTCACACACACACACACACACACACACACGCACGCACGCACACACACACACACGCACGCACGCACGCACGCACGCACGCGCGCACACACACACACACGCATGCGCGCGCGCGCACACACACACGCACGCACGCACATGCACACACACGCACATGCACGCACACACGCACGCACACACACACGCACGCACGCACACACACCCGCACATGCACGCACACACACGCGCACACACACACGCATGCGCGCGCGCGCCTCGGCATGTGTGCACCTGCACTCTCGCACACCAGTGTGCACACTTGTACACAAAGAGTTCCAGAAAGTGGCCAGGACAGAAATGATGGGGTGGAGAAGAGAAAGACAGCGATGACTGAACATAAGAGACTACGGGCCTGGTCACTGGAAGAGTTCCAAGGAACAGCCAAGCCTTACAAGCCAAGGGGTCACATACCTTGTGCTCGAGGCTCCCAGTGTGCGGAGCCTGGGAGCCGTACCCCTTGTCACTGTAGATAGCATCCGAGGGTTCCAGAAACTGAGGCCTATACGGGAGTTCTAAAACCAGGTGTCACTTGCTGCCACTGCTGCCCGCTGCCACCCGCTGTTGCTGGAAGCTGGGGATTACTGTGGCTGCCAAGCTCCAGGACCACATTTTAAAAAAAAAAAAAAAAACAACCTAGAGCCATAATCCTCTGGCTTCTAAAGCCTGGAGTAGTAAGGCCCTGGCTCTCAGGGTTCAGAGCTGTAAGCGCCTGGGTCTGCCACCCCAGCCCCGCGATGGCTTGGTTTTAAATGTCAACTTGCCATAACCTAGCATCACCCAGGAAGAGTCTCTCTCAGCTGAGGAGTTATCTAGATCAGCCTGGCCTGTGGGCATGTGTCCCTGTCTGCTTTCTGTCGCTGTGACAAAACACCGTGATCAGAAGCAATTTACAGAGCAAAGAGCTGACTTGGGCTCATGGTTCCAGAAAGTCCATCAGGTAGCATGGACCACAGGCCACGTAGGCAGGCAGCAGGCAGCTAGAGCAAGATTGGTCAACAAACACAAAGCAGAGATTGAACCGGAAGTGGGGTGAGGCTCAAGGCCCACCCACAGTCAGGTACGTCCTCCAGCACAGCTCCACCTCCCAAGGCTCCACAACCTCTCCAAACACCACCACAAATTGGGGGCCAAGAGCTCAAAGACCCGAGCCTATTGGGGAGCATGTCTTATTTAAACCACCACAATATGTCTGTGGAGAATTGTTTTGAGTGCTATTTGAGCCAACATCATTCCCTAAACTGGGCCCAGAACTGTGTAAGAGTGAAGAAACCAGGCCTGGCGGTGGTGGCACACGCCTTTAATCCCAGCACTCGGGAGGCAGAGCCAGGAGGATCTCTGTGAGTTCGAGGCCATCCTGGTCTACAAAGCGAGTTCCAGGGAAGGCGCAAAGCTACACAGAGAAACCCTGTCTCAAAAAAACCAAAAAAAAAAAAAAGTGAAGAAAGCTAGCTGAACAGGAAGTATGGGTGCATTTGTCTCTCTGCTCCTGACTGTGGATGTGAGATTAGCTGCTTGAGTTCCTGCCTCGACTTACTTTTGAATTGCTTACTGTTGACTGTGTTATCCCAGCAGCGGAAATGAAACTGGAACAATCCCCAGGCCTTGGGCACTCAAGGGTTAGGGCCAGCGACGCTGCCAGAACTTCTTCTCACCCGCCTTGGTTCCTATCTGGGTGGGGCAAAAGGCCCGTAACATTTCTAAAAGGCTAGTGTAAAAACTTCATCAGTCTCCCCGCCTGGAAACACCCAGCCCAGAGACACCCAGGGGATGCATGCATCATCTCCAGGAACTTTTCCTGAGTTAACAGCTCACGAGGTGGTGCTTTGCTCCTGGCTACAGGGCGATCTTTTCTAAATGAGCGTCTCACTGACAGCCTAGAAGTGAAAGTTTACTGTAGTTTCATAAACAGCCTTGGATTACAGTACCGCCGTTCCTGCAAGAGCAATGGATGGAATTTTCATAGTAAACAATGCAGTGCCTCCTGCCCTAACTTGCCCACACCAGGGCCTAGGTAAGGGTGTCTTCGGCCTCCACATCTTAGACGGCTGGTCCTACACTGGGCAGTTAGTTACAGCTCCCTTCTCCAGCTGACTGTTCCTGGTGGAAACAGTAAGTGGGTAGATGAGAAGTTCTTTTTTGAAAGATGTGAAGCAGGGTGTGTCTTCCAGAAAGAGTATCCAAACACATGCTTTCTCGTCTTGCTAGCTGAGATGGAGCTAAAGATGCAGGGCAGAAAATAGCTCACACTGCCCTGGAGACCCTGGCTTGGAGGATGGCAGCCACCCGGCTGGCCAGTTTCTCCCTTACCTCCCCGCCCCCATCAGGGGGGACTTGGCGGCTGGTATTTTGTGACTGTGAGCTCATTCATATCTTCTTTGCAAGCCCAGATGCGTGTTCACTCTGCTCTTCAGGGCTGAGGAATGAAGTGTCTGCCCTGGACTTGGGATGTGAAGCCGGACTCTGCCTCGAAAGCTCACGCCCTAGAGTGTGCCCACCGCTGCTGTCTCTGCTCCCACCAGCCTTGCCTTTTAGGGGGTCTGAGCAAGAAGACTGTCCCCAGACAAACTTCCAGGTCTAAGGGCCCTGACCCCAGAGATGCAGGATTCTGGAAGAGGGAGACACCAAATAGCAGATGGCCCAAACCGAGACAACAGAGGCTAACCTCGGCCAGAAGTAGTCAGCAGAAACCTGACAGAGAGTCGCTACCCCTGTTTACAAGAAACCTGGACATGAGGTCGGTGGCCTGCCTGGTAAGCTATTGCTGAGAAATCCTCCCACGACTTTGGTTCATCTACAACACGTCCAGGAAGATGCTCAAGGAAACACTGGCCCTCTAGAACAGATCAGGTCAAACTCAGCTCTCCTAGACTCCCAGCCACTTCTCTCTTCCCTCTTCTCACCTCCTCTCTTCTCCCTCCCCAGCTCCCTGCCCTAGGCCTCAGTGACCAGCTTCCTGGAAGCCTGGGAGGATTCCTGTACCAGATTAATCGGCACCTCACTCCCTACTCACATTTAGGACAGAGGCCACTGGCCCAAAGCACAGAAGCCTGAGGACGGGAAGACCGGAAGTCTTGGCTTCTAGACCTCTTCCTACTGCAGCTTGCCTGTAGGTCTGGGTAGGTCTCTTCTCTCCAGGCCTCAGTTTCTCCTATTGGAAGGGGCAAGGTTAGAGGACACAAGCCTAGCCATTCTCATTCCCAAGGGACTGGGTACGGGTCAAGATTGTGTGTAGTCTGTGAACCTGGAAGAGAGGGGTCCCAGGGCCAGCTTTTACAGCACAGAGACTCAGTGATCCCCGAAGGGCCCACACAAACTTCACAGCGGGGTGAGGCCAGTGAGACCTCCTCAGAGTTCCCAGTGCCTCCCAATGTGAAGGGGGGAAACAATGAATTTCATTCCAAATAAGGGAACTTACAGCAGAGTTCCCTGCCATGGCCCAGTTCCGGCTGGTTTATGTTAGCTGAATAAGACTAAACAGACCTTCATGTTCCCAGTATTAAGCACTCAAAATGAAAAAGCGCCTGTTTGTCTCCAGCACGGGGACATGAGAGAAGATAGCTCTCCCCTGAGGCCCCTGGGCAGCTTGGGGATCCGGGGTGCCTGCTGAGGGCAGCCGGTCAGGGTGTTAACCTCAGACTGGGCAGAGCCTGAGGCAGGTGGGGGATGGAGAGGGACATGCAGCAACTTCGTGACTGCAGAGGTGGAGATGTGAGGGGCAGCAGGACAGTGAGATGGGAAAGAGAGACTATGAAGGGATGAGAGGTGGGCAGACAACCATAAAAACCCTGAGAAGCTACCACCACCAATGCCGCCGCCGCCGCCGCCACCGCCACCGGATTTATCCCAGAGACCAGGAGCCAGGAGAAGGAAAGAGAAGGGACTGGACACTTCTAGGCCAGCATTCACCTTGTTCCCAGCCACCTCAACTGCCTCGCTCAGAGTGGATACAACCTGTCTGAGATGTGCCTTTAATTATTTACTAAACAGAGAAGCCTGGAGGAAGATGACTTCCTGCTTTTCCAGAAAGCCGCTTCTCATACCCACTTGCCCTCTGGCCTAGACACACCAAACTGGCCCCCCACCCCACCCCATCCCTCCAAGGCCTCTGCCACTGTGTCACAGCTTGAGGGCAGGCATCCTGTTTCTATCTCAGCGGTGGATACACCAGCACTAGGGAGGCATGCAGCCCGCCCAGAGTCACTTGTTTACGGATGAGAGTGAGGACCAGTGGAGTGCCAGGCACTGGGGATGGTGACCGGCAGTGAACGGCAGAGGCGGCAAAGCCACCAACAGACGAATAAACGGGTGCTGCCTCTGTGATGGCCGCTCAGATGGTGGAATCGGGAAAACGACACAGGAATGAGGGAGACCACCAAGGCCACCGGACCCAGCCCGTTGGTCAGGGGACGCTCCCTAAAGGATATCTGAGAGGAGCCTGAGGGGAGTGTAGGACCGACAACAGCCAGGGCCTGCTTGCTTCCATGACTAACCAAGCATTGTCGCAGACGAGGAACCAGGACATGGAACAGTTCAGCCTGTTACTAGGGTCCTCCAGAGTCTGTGCTCCACCATGGCTGATGCTTCCCACTGCCTTCCCTTCTCACACCTCTGGCCGGCATGGCCGCCTGACCCAGCCTTGCCGGCCATATCCTCAGGGAGCTCCAGAGGCCCGTTGGGCTTTCCCACAGGTCAGCATCTGGATTGGATTCCCACAGCCCAGATGCACCCCAGGCCCTCAGGCCCCTTGGTGAGGCCCAGAGAGTTGAGCTAGAGGTGGGGTCCCTGCAGACCCACACGAAGCCACCTTGCATCCCACACAGATTTGCTAGCAGAGAGACGACCCTTCTTCCTAGGTGTCATGAGTCTATACAGCAGGAGACATTCCCAAAACCGGAGAGAAATCACCACAGAGCTAGAAAGTGCCCCTCCCCTGCTTGCCGCTCTCAGAGTCGCATTTGAGAGGGGATCTTTAAGTCAGGAAGGTCCCTCTGCAGAAAGGATGAGTGAGCTGGGAGGCAGAGTCAGGACCCCCAACTCAAAACCCACTGGACACGTAGGTACAGGGAGCCAGGAGGGTTTCCCAGGAGCCAACCAGGAAATAAAGCCAAGGCCACATCCCTCCCACAGGCATGTCACGTGCCAACACAACATTGTCACTACAAAGTTGACACCCAAGAACTGTGCAACAAAAAAAAACCCCCCTCCACACACACACAAAAAAATCTCATAAATTTTATGTAATTTACAGTTCTGTGTTGGGCCACATTCTCTATGATCCTTAGCTGCAGCCCATGAACCACACACTAGACCCGCCTGTGGGGAGCTTGAGCAAGACCCAGAAAGGAAAAAGAGGCTTCACAAAGCTGACAGTCCAGGACACGTGGAACAGAATGTTTTCTTTGCAACAACTTCGGTTCTCTGAGAGAGAAATCCACACTGGGGGTCGTGGGACAGAAGATGAGGCCGAGGCCTTTGTAGACCAGTTTTTCTCACCCAGGTACCAGGCAGGCCAAGACAAAAAGTCAACCCCTCTGCATCCCAACTACTAAGACAGCCAGGCCCCTTCAATCATGGCTTAAAACATTCTCATCCACCACCGGGCAGAGTAACTGACCTCAAGGAAGCAAAGCTATTGGCCTAACTAGCCTGGCTTGGCTTTGAACAGCTCTCCTGAGCGATACCATACCCTAGCCCTCAAGACCCAGGCTTAACAAATCCCGCTCACCAAGAGCACTCCCTCCCCCCAGGGGCAGTTCAGCACAAGTTAAGATCCAACTGGCATTAACTGGACCAAGCCCTTGTTCCGGGAGCAACTTAAGTACTGTCATCATGGATTCGACTCACAAGGAACCACCATCGTGCCTACAGAGCACACTGGTAGTGTCGTTTTGGAGGGCTCGAGTGAGTGGAGACGGTGCTTTGTGAGACAGCCTCACTGCCCGGCCAAAGCTAACACCCAGAGACCTAGAGCTGAAAGGGACTTAGTGATGGTTTCGATCCGAGCAAAGAGTGGAGATGCCAGGGACATCATCTCAGGAAAGTCTATTGGTCCTTCATCGGCTCATGGCCCCAGGAAGTCTCCTCCTCTTCACCACAAGGCCTGCTAACCAAACCCCAAGCCCCAAAAGGTAGCCTCACCCCAATGCTAAAAACCTGAGCTCAAATGGATGTCGGGCCATAGAACTCTAAGGTCAAGTGCAATCATGATCCTGGACACTGCTGAGCACAGCTGCGCTCCAGGAGTTGGTCCTCATCCAGCATGGGACCTAGACACCGGCACCAGCACCGGCACCCCAGCACCGACTTAGACCCTGGCACCGGCACCCCAGCACCAGCACCAACCTACAATCTTGCCTGCAAAAAAAAAAATGCACTGTCACCCAAAAACAGAACCTGGGACTTCAGGAACTGAGCTTTCCCACCAGGACAGCCTCTCCCTTCAGGACAAGCCTGAGCTTTGAGGAGCAAACTCCTCAAGACCCAACCCAGCCAATTATTCTTGTTTTGTTTATTTTGTTTTTGTTTTATTTTTATTTAGCTTACGGTTTGGGGTTTTTGTTTTGTTTTGTTCTGTTTTTGAGAGAGGGAGGGGGTGGGAGGGAGAGAGACACATACACATACAGAGAAAGAGAGAGAGTGTTGCTATGTAGCCCAGGCTACCCTCATACACATGCTCTTCCTACATGCAAGTATGTGCCACCTGACTATATTTTGTTTCTTTTTTTATTTTATTTTTGAGAGAGGACTCTCTGTGTAGCCCTGGCTATCCTGGAATTTGCTCTGTAGACCAGGCTGGCCTCGAACTCAAGAGACCTACCTGCTACTACCTCCCAATTGCTGGGATCAAAGGTGTGTGCCCTCACACCTGGTTTTGTTTCTTTAATACAACTTCAACTTGGAGCTCTGATGAAGAAGCCCAATTTCCCTTAAACAGGTTTCCTCTCATTTTTCAATTAAGGAGACAGGTGAAGGCTGAGCTTTAGTTTCCGGGTGAGCTACCCACTGCTAGAAAACATTCTGTGAATGACACTGTGTTTGCTTCTGTTTGTCCTGACCGTCTCCTTTATCCTCAGGTCCACACTAGAGCCTGGATACCTGGCTGGTCCCTTCAGCCCCAGCCTCTGCACCTCATGAGGTTTTGTGCGTAGAATCTGTTACAGTTTTGAAATGAAATGTCCTTCACGGTTCACGTGTCGGAGGCCTGGTCCTCAGCCAGTGGCTCTTCTGAGGAGACGAGACCATGAGAACTCAGACTTTGTCAATGAATCAAGCCATTGACATTTAATGGACTCTTGGGAGGCGGCTCCTCGCTGGAGGAAGTGGGCTATAGAACCTTCTTCTCACTCTCTGCTTCCTGCCCACTGTGGGTGGACCACTCCCCTCTGTACCTCAAGCGCCTGCCATGCTGCCCTGCTCCACCTCAGCCGAGGAACTGTGGACTGAAACCTCAGAAACTGAGCTGAAATAAATCTTTCCCCATCAGGAAACTTTCATTGGGCATTTTCTGTAGCAAGGGCCTCTTACAGCTTCCCAGTCTGACTGGAGCCAAGTGCCCTCCCTCTGTCACAGGAGCGCTGCCTACCACGCCCCTTAGAGACACCCTGGAACGGCTATCTCCTAGGGAACAGAGGAGCCTCTCAACAGATGCCAGGCAGGCCCCGGCAAGGCTCTCCGTTTTCTGTCCTCACTCTGACCTCTGGAGTAGTCCGGATGGCATCTAGGGGGAACAGGACTTTAAAAAAAATGGCATCCAGGTAAGTCAATAACAGCCCTCCCCGCTCTTCCTCCATCCCAGGAAGAAGCGGCTCTCATTCCTCCTACCTCGCTCTCTACACAGAACCATTGAGTTACCTGCAAGGACAGACAGACTATGGGGTAGCTGAGACAAGGAAGTGGATGTTTAATGATTTTCTATGCAAAGTTCCTTGGCCAGGAGCACCGGATGCCTTGTCCTGACTCAGCCCCTCCATAGTCAACAGCATTTCCCAACTGTCCTGAGCTTGGTCCTAGCTCAGTGCAGGGGACCTGAGTTCTTCCTAGGCCTTCACTGCATGCCTCACACCCAGTAATGAGGACATGTGGGATGTCCTGTGATATTTAACATGTAGGCACCAAGGATGACAGGTGGAGAGTGCCATGTCCAGCGTGGTTACTGCTCCCTCTAGAAGCATGAGGTGGAGTCTGCGCTCACTGGGTCGCTTACCTAAGGAAGCCCCCCTGGGCCCAAAGCCCAGTCAAACACCCACAGTCGCTCCCCATCATTTGCTCTGAGTCTTCATGAGGACACAACTGCCTTGGTTGAGCATAGAAGTAGTTGGATCAGGCAGAGTGGCTCGAACCTGTCATCCCAGCTCCAGAGACCGAGGCAGGAGGATTCGAGGCCAGCCTAGGAAAGAGAGGTGGCAGCTCTGGTGACTTCCTTCCAAAGAGCACAACATGGAGGGGTTAGCTTTTCCTTTTCAACCGGGAAACTGACAGTGGTTGAGCCCGGCACTCAAGGCCAACGGCAACCGTGATGAACCAGTTAGTGATCTGAAAGCAGGTGTGGAGAGTGCTAACTCGGTAGGAACTGGCACAAGGAGAAGTAGAGAATAAAGTCTGGTTATCCTCAAAGGCATGTTTTATAAAACACCAGACTAGGCCACAAGGCCAGACTGTGACCAGTTATAATAGGAGCCGCAATGACTAAACCAAGCTAAGAACTTGTGGATTTCAAAATGGCAATAGAAACAACAAAGGAAAGGAGAACTGTCCCCAAAGAAGAACCATGTCCCGTGTAATGCCCTTTGATCAGTGTGATGGTTAGTTTTGGTTGACAGCTTGATTGGATCTGGAATCAACCAAGACACACGCTTCCGGGTGGGTTTGTGAGGACATCTCAAGGAGGGGTCAAGTGAAAAGAGAAGGTTCTCCCCCAGAGCAGGCAGCACCTTCTTGTGTCAGCCCAAATAAAGGAGGTCCTAACTCAGAGCAGTGCCTGCCCACCTCCCTGCCTGCCTGCCTGCCCGCCTCCGTTCATGTCTTACTAGTGAACTTGTCCATCCCATTGCTGCAGCCGTGGCCTCCATCTTTCTCCATCCTTTGCTAACATCAGAACCCAGCTTCTCTGACCTTCCAAAAGGGACCCAAGACCAGCAGCTCTCCAGGAATCGCCCAGGCCTTCAGCACCAGATTGGGACTACAGAGGTATCCAGATTCATGGGCTGAGAAGCTACCAGGCTCTCAGCCTTTTCAACATGCAGATGGCCACTGCTGGACTCCCCAGCCCAATCCTGCAAGCCAAGCTAATAAACGTCCTTTATAATATATATTCACTCTATCAGTTATTTTCCTCTAGAGAATTCTGATGGGTACAATAAGGTCTCAGTGTCCCTTCATAACCAATCTCAATACACAGATCCCATCTCTATCTCTGTCTCTTTGTCTCTGTCTGTCTGTCTGTCTCCCTCTCTCTCAAAACAAAATTTGATTTAAAATTACTGATTGTGGGGAGCTGGAAAGACAGCTTAGAGGTTAAGAGTGCTTGTTGCTCTTGCAGAGGACTGATTTTGATTCCCAGCACCTGCATCCGACTGCTCACAACTGCCTGTAACTCCAACTCAAAGGGATCTAATTCCTTATTCTGGCTTCTGCCAGTATCTGTAACCACTTATGCACACACACACACACACACACACACACACACACACACACACACACACCCCAAAATCAAGTTTTACTTACTAATTTTGATGGTTCTGAAAATGAGCAATGCCTTGTAAAGGTTCCACAGGCTTGGCTGTGAAAGACGGCACTCCTGGTGTGGGCTGTGATAACAGTCTCCCTGGTTACTTCATAGGACCCTCAAGTCCATTTTGCTGCAACCACTGGCTCCTCACTGGAGCCTACATATATAGCTGATGAATGAGTAGAATGGGATAAAGGCTTGGCATCTCTGTCTCCACAGTCTGTCTGTTCCCTCTGCGGCCTTAAGCCTAGCCAGTCTCTACTCAGTTCTGCATATGGACACGGTGACCATTTTAAACATGTGTTGCCCAAGGTCATACTTCAGCATTTACTTGGTCTACTGCCCACTGGGATTGGCAGGTGTTTCTTCTACCAAGCCCTGGGGCTTTCTTAGCCACTCTAATATCTATCGTCCATCCGTCTCATTAAGACACAAACCTAACAATGAAGACAGATTATGCAAGACAACGAGGAACTCAGCCGCTCCTAGGGTAAGTCAACCATCCATTGGTCTGAAAACCTCAAGGGGAAGTGCTTTGCACAAGAAGGAAAACATTTGTAAACCTTGCCCGTGACCAGTGGACAATCACTGAATGTGCACACCCAGAGCAATCAATGAAAGACTGCTGCTGCCTTCTGTTCGGCGAGCAGCAACGCGGTCCCTCCCCATCCCCCCCTGGTCTCTGCTTTGTTTTGTTGGCTTTTTGTGGTACTAGAGATCAAACCTAGGTCCCCACAAATGCTAGGCAAGCACTCTACCACTGAGACACACCCTCAGATGTTTTTTTAGACAGCGCCTTGCCTTGTGGTTCAAGCTGGCCTAGAACCCGTTCAGTAAGCCAGGCTGACCTTACATTTGCATGGATCCCTGTTGATCGTGGCTGTGTTCCTCTGGCTTGGGCTGAAAGTCCCAGTGAAGGTCCCTCAGTCATGCTAGTCTTGTTTCTACAGTTTCAATGCCATTAAACCCCGCCATCCAGGGTCTGGTATAGCATGGTAAAACCACACGCTACCTTTTAGAGCCTTTCTCTCCAAGCCTACAGCCACAATCTAATCATGAGGGAAACATCGGACAAATTCCAACAAGTCTCCAGATGCCCAACCAGCATCTGTGTGTGTGTGTGCAGTGTTAACCACAAATATAATGTGCTATCCTAAATGAGGATCCTGATACTAAGAAAAGATACTAGGGTAAACTGAGGAAAATCTAAATTACTACAGACATTAATAACATGGTGTCCGAACTGTCATTGTTACAAACATTAATGGGAGATTCTAATAACAGAGTAACTGGGGACAGGGATGTAGTTGAGTGGTACAGCACCTGCCTAGCATGCATGAAGACCCTGATTCAATTACCAGCACCATGAGAAAAAGAATTAGGAAAACTGGGTGCATGGCCTTCATGATATCCGGGGAAGAGGGAACTTCAATTGAAGAACTGTCTCCATAAGAATGGCCTGTGGGCATGTTTGGGAGGCATTCTCCAGATTGTTAATTGATGTTGGAGGGTCCAACTCACCGAAAGGGATACCATCCCTAGGCAGATGGCCTGAGCTGTATGTAAGAAAGGTAGCTGAATGTGAGCCTAGAGAGAGAGCCAGTAACACCATTCCTCTGTGGTTTCTGCTTCAAGTTCCTGCCTTGGCTTCCCTTGAGAGTGGACGGTAAGATGAAATAGACCCTTTCCTCCCCAGGTTGCTTTTGGCCCTGAGGTTTAGTATGGCAACAGAAAAGCAAGCTAGACCAGAACTACAGAAATTCCCTAAACCTTCCCCAGTAATTTATAAATCTAAAACTGTCCTGAAATGAAAAGATCATTTTAAAAAATATGCCAAAACGTCATTTATTATCAAGCTACAACTTGCAAGGCAGTGACGGTCGGGAGAGCCAAACAGGCGTTTCTGGAGTCTGCCCTTTCCGTCCATGTCCCTTGGGCTTGGGTTCATCTTGGCACCCCTTTGCCTGCCAGTAGAAAGAGCCACCACAGATTTAGACTTCACTGTATGCAGGTGTTCATAGTTGCTCTGGACCTCCCCAGAACTGAGCTTGGAGATGCTGTAAATCTGCGAGGCCTCCTAGAGGTTGAAGCTAGAGAGACAGGAAGCAGCCACACTGGCTGGCACCTGGAGCATCCCTGGCCTTCTGCAGCTACCTGAGCAAGGACTGCCTTCCATCTGCATGCTCATTATGATGATCTGAGCCAAGTACTTGGCCACGGCGGCCACAAGGCACCAGGTGGGGCTTTCAGCCTATGGGCCACGCACCAGGGGCTCTGTAGCTCAGAGGTCAAGATATTTTTTAAAGTTTTGTCTAAAGAAATGTCTTCCATTTTGTTTTGTTTGGTTGATGCTAACTTTTTTTTAACAGTGTCTTGTTTTGTAACCCAGGATATCCTCAAACTCAAGATCTTCCTGTCTGTCTCCCAGGTGAAGGGATTACAGGCAGATATCACCATTCCAAACCTAATTTTGTTGTTACTGTTGTTCTTTTTGTGTTTGTTTGTTGACATGGAGTCTCATGTAGTCCAGACTGGCCTAGAATTCACTATGTAGCCAAGAATAACCTCGAATTCCTGATTCTCCTACCTCTGCCATCATCTAAGTGCTTGTATTACAAGCAAACACCAGCACATTAACCCAGGCTCTGAGCACAAAGCAAGCACTTTCCCAACTGAGTTCTACCCTTTTGAAAGTGCTAGCTTAAAGTCAAACACGCCTTAAGAGTCTTGGCTCTATCTAGAGTCAACCATGTGACTTTATCCATCTATAAAGGGTTAAAATCACTCCTATGGTACAGATCAATGATCATTCAAAGAGTTAAAGTAGTGGACATCTGAGAGGGCTCAGCAGCTAGACACCGGCTATCAAATTTAACAATCCAAGTTCATTCTCCAGGACTGGTATGATAGAGCGAGAGAGCTCTCATCTAGGCTGTGGCCTGAACCCCACACGTGCCTGTTCCTGAGTGGGTACATGCACACTAAACGTAATACCATTTTTAAAGTCCAGATAATTCAGCTGGATGAGGGTGTAAGAGGACAGGCCACATAGGCTCTTAGAATATTAGCAATGATCATATTCCAACTCATTTTCATCTGTTCATTTGTCATTTTGGTTTCTGTCTGCTCCCCCTAGCTCCATGGTGGCAAGCCCCCATCTATCTCTGTACAGTACTGTGTCCTAGAGAAATGTTGGCCACTGCCAGGGCCTAGTATGTGTTTGTTAATGGACTCCCTCCCCACACACACACACATCAGAGCATCCTAGGAAACCATCTTTGACCTAAGCCCTGTGTCCAAGCCCAGAGCACCACCGCCCCCAAACTGTGGCTAGAACAAAAACAGCCAGGCCACCTGCCTGCCTCAAAGATGCCTATGTAAGCCTTTGTTCTCAAAGTACCCTGCCTCACCCCACAAGTATCAGCAGCACCTGCTCCTTTCCGAACCAGCAGGATTTGGGCAATGACGCCTGATGAGCCAGGCCCACAGGACCACATGGCCTCTGGACTCTGACAGGCTGAGAAATAGCCAAGATCAGCCCAGCCTATCCCCAAAACCCCACCTTCCTCACAGGCCTGCCCATCTCTCTATGGTCTGGCCCAGCTCTGTCTGTGCCACCAGGCCTGACCGTTGGCTAGCTCATGTCCCTCTGTCCCTGAAGTAGGTTTCCCAGATGTTACCAAGGAGACTTGCATCCTGCCCAGGGTTGCCAAAGCAACCAGCTCAGTGAGAAGCAGCCCCTCAGCCTCTAGCCTGTGGGTGTGCAGGTCCAGGAATGAGATAATCACAGATTAACAGGAACCAGCCCCAGCCAGCTGCACACCAGGGCAAAGGCAAACCCTGGCATCCGCTCTGCAGTGCCCAATTCCTGATCCCCTCCCCCCTTCCTCCATCTGTTCCTGCCTTTGCCTGTCTTGCCTCTCCCTTGGACTCTGTAAAGCCAATGGCTGGTCTTGATGTGCCAACTATGAGAGAGTTACGCTACCGGCCGTGGGTCAGTGGCCTTATAAGAAGACGTGTGTACACACTGAGGAATGGCCAGTTGAGGACACAATAAGAAGGAGGCGTGTACAAGACAAGAAAGGAGCTCTGACCAGAACCTCCCCTGGTATAGACTGCCAGCCTTCAGCCGTGTGAGAGACACGTTGCTGCTGTCTAAGCCTTCGGACAGTGGTATTCTGTATTATGTATTGATCTGCACATGTATTTGTATTGGTATTGGATGCCTGGGCAGACCGTTCCAGGGACAATGAAAAGTCCCAGGAGGGAGAAAGGCTTCTAAGGGTAATTCTTCTCCCTTGTGACCTTCCATGTCCTAGGGCAGAAACTCAGAGAAAAAAAACACCAGCCTTACATTTACTGGGACAGTAAATGAATTCATCTGTATTGAAGCACATGATAATATTTTTTTTTTTTTTTTTTTTTTTTTTTTTTTTTTTTTTTTTTTTTTTACATTCTTTTACTTGGTTTGAGTCATGTCCATTGATAAAGCTGTTCTAGGGCTTCGTTTTTTAAACCTTTTTTGTTGTTTTTATCTGTCTGTTTGAGTACATGCTGCGTGTGAAGGCAAGGAGGCTGTAAGAAAGAGCTCTCGGAGCCAGAGTTACAGATAGTTGTGAGCTGCCCAACATGGCTGCCGGGAACCAAAGTCACTGAGGAAGTTGTGAGGGGCTGGAGGTCGGGGATTCTGAACTAGCGAGTCATCCTAGATATACTGTGGCTTACAAAGGGAGGGACCTTCAAGAGCTTTCTTACACTTTCCTCCCTCTGGGGCTCTGCCTTGTCTCTTTCCTACAACTGAAGAGAAAACCAACCCAAGGCAGGACGGTGGTTTCAGTGGTGTGGTGGCTCAGATATTTGAATGCGTAGTCACCATGGTGTGGCACTATGTGAGACAGATGAGGAGGTATGACCTTGTTGGAGCAAGTGTGGCCTTGTTGGAGGAAGTTTGTCCCTAGGGGTGGGCTTTGAGGTTTCAAAAGCCCATGCCAGGCCCAGTCTCAGCCTCTCTCCCTCCCCCACCCCCACCAACTGCAGATCAGGACGTAGCTCTCAGCTACTGTCCCAGTGACCGCCTGCCTGCCACCATGCTCCCCACCATGATGATCACGGACTGACCTCTGAAGCTGTAAGCAAGCCCCCAATTAAACGCTCTCTTTTATAAGAGTTGCCTCGGTCATGGTGTCTCCTCACAGCAACAGAGCAGCCACCAAGACAAGCAGCAAACTCTAACATCTAAGGATCCTGGGTTTGAGTTCCAGCTCCAGGCATCTCTTCCCCAACCACCCTCAAGCCCAAGATGGGTTCTCACTCTGTAGACCAGGTTGGCCTCACACTCCGAGATCTGCCTGCTTCTGCCTCCTGAGTGCTGGATTACAGGTGTGCACCACTGTGCCCATCTTCTTTACTATTACATGTATTTATCCACGGAGGGTGTGTCACATCACAGCGTGAAGATCAGGAAACAATGGGCAGGGTCATTCTCTCCTTCCACTCTGTGGGTTCTGGATCAAGTCATCAGGCTTGACAGCAAGCACCCCACCTGCCCTGCCATTCATTTCTAACAGATCTAGGAAAGGTTACTCAACTTCTCTCAGCCTCTTTTCCCCATCTAGAAAATGCCTTGGTATATCGTCAGGAGAGTATTGATGGGAAAATCTACATAGAAAGTATTTGGCACACGGTCACCACTCAATACATGACTGCTACTGCAAATGTTACTATGGCAATTAGCAAACAGAATTGAAAGGTAAAGCTGAACTCAAAACTGACAGGGGAGGTAGGTGGCTGTTCACCCCAGCCTCTCTGACATCTAGGGTGACCAAGGAGGCCACCAGGCACCCCTGGCCTCTGTGCTGCACCGGGGGTGGGGTGGGGGGTGGAGGTGGATGAGCTCACATAGTCTGCCAACGTCATGGCAACTAAGGAAGGAGCCCAGACAGTCATGGAAATGTCTGAGTTCACTGAAGAATGGAAGCTTTGATTATCTGATTGCGGCTGTGGCAGCCACTGTGGATGGCATGGATGGCGGAGGACCAAGGATCCCCACCGTAGAATCACTCTCAGGACAGAGGCAGAAGACAGCAGCTGGGCCAGGTGTGAAGCTGCACACCTGTAATCCCGGGACTCGAGAGGCTGAGGCAGGAGAACTGCCATGAGTATGAGGGCAGCCTAGGCTGCATAGGCCAACCTAGGCTACAGAATAAGAGGAGCTTCTCTTAGAACATACAAGGGCTGGTGAGGTGGCCAGCAGGTAGACACTTGCCACCAAGCCTGCCTAAATTGGATCCCCAGGACCCACGTGATAGAATAAAATGAACATACATTCTCTCTCTCTTTCTCTCTCTCTCTCTCTCTCTCTCTCTCTCTCTCTCTCTCTCCCCCCCCCATTTTCCCTCCCTTCCCTGCCCCCATACTCACAAATAAATATGAAAGACAAACAAGCAAAACACAGCGAGGCAGGAGGATCAGAAGTTCATGGCCAGCCTCAGCTACATAACAAGGTGGAAGCCAGCCTCAGCTACATGAGGCCCTGTCTCAAACAGACAGAAAGACAGACAGACAGACAGACAGACAGACAGACAGACAGACAAAGCAGCTATCACAGTATCTGGCATGAGGACCCAGATCAGGGAAATAGCAGCAGGAATATAAGGCACAAAGCTAGCTAGGACCTGATCCAGGGAGACCCACCCCCCACCCTCCACCCAGAGGCAGGGAGGAAGTTGAAGATCCTCCAGGAAGTTCTCCACTCTGACCCAGAATCAAGACTCCTTAGGTGGGTCAGGAGCTCCTCCCTCGGCCACCAGGAGACAGAAACACCAGGTGTCTAGCTAGCATTAGAGCCTGGGGGAGCGAGAGGGAGCCTTGCCACTGTCCTAAGCACTACATAGTGAGGTGACCAATTCAAGCAGTATTATATTTTTAAAGTCGGCCAGTCCTTACATCCACAAACAACTGAAAATAAAAATTCAAGCAAAAAAAACGATACTCAGAGGCTGGAGAGAGAGCTCAGTGGTTCAGAGTACTTGCTGCTCTTGCAGAGGACCCAGGTTTGGTTCTCAGCACACAGATGGTGGCTCACAACTATAACTCCAGTTCCAGGAGCTCTGACACCCTCCTCTGGCTCCTCAGGCACTTGGCATGCACATGATGCATATACATGCATGCAGTCAAACAGTCATATACATATATAAAAAATAATACAATATTAATTTTTTAAAAAACCTATATGGAAATGTTCATAGTACCATTACTCATAATAATCAAATGTTGGAAACAACTCAAATGTCCACCAACTGATGAATATGTGAACATAACGTGGCTTAGTCATGCAATGGAATATTACTTGATTACAAAAAGAAGAGAGACATACTACATCATGGATGAAGCTCAAAACTATGTCAAGTCAAAGAAGCCCAACAAAAAAGACCAGTTATTATGATTCTATTTATATGAACTGCCCATGATAGACAGGTCCAGAGAGACAGGAAATGGACTGGTGGCTGCCAGGGAGTCAGGGGCAGTAAGAGTCGCTGCCTAATGGTCACAGGGTTTCCTTTGGAGGCAATGAAAATCTCCTGGAACTGGATAGAAGCGGTCTATCATTGCACAATACTGTAAAGGAAGTAAATGCTAAATTACTTCACTAAATTACATGCATTGGATGGTAAATTTCACATTGGATGTAAATTTTATTGCAATGACTTTTTCAGAAGGTAGGAGGTGGCCCACCCACTCTCCATCCATGGATGACCACTGGGCTGAGTAACTTCTCCCCAAAGCTTTCTCAATGGTCTGTCCCTCCACACTCAGCGGGGAATGAGGAAGCACTTAGAAAGAGTTGGAAGAGGAGGGAGACCTCATTCCCTGTGTTTTTCAGTAAGAAGCATGAATCCCCTCCCTAGGCACCCTGCACCTCTCACTGAGAACACACACACACACACACACACACACACACACACACACTCACACTCTTTCTCCAGGCCTTGTCCCGCCACTGCCCACACACCATAGGATTCCAGTGCATCCCTTGCCACTCACTTCCGGCAGCTTCCCCATGCCCAGCCCAGCCTTTCCCTGACATCCTTCCCATCTCTGACCTTGGCACACAGACCTAGGCTGTCAACAACCCAACTGTGCAAGCATGTGTCTCCACGCCTCCCTCCATCTTGACTTTCCAAGAGCATCAGCACATGACAGCCTATGATGCTAAGAGTATTAACCTCAACACACATATCCTCAGGCACTGTCAGTCGGTCCTAAGCCCAGAACTACACCTGGCTTCCCCCAGACGCTCTAAGATCCATGCTCTTCGGACCAAAAGGGGGCTATCAGTCATGTGTCTCCAGGAAAAGACCAAACTCTACCCGAGAGGGAAAAGTGGAACCCACTTCACATCAGCTCCGTTATGACAGGTCCCAGCAGCTGTTTTAATTAAATTGGTGAGGAACCAATGGGCTGCAACAGAAAGAGACTCGGTTCTTCCACCACCGCCGCCGCCGCCGCCGCCGCCAGTGAATTTCTAGATGGGTACTGCTAAAATCACAGCTGGATGCTGGCTGAGTGCAGAACACTGGGTGGGCAGCTGAAATCATGGTCCTGGGGCTGGTGGAATCACAGTCCTGGGTCAACACCAACACAATTAGAATAGAATTCTAGGTGGCCACTAATCTACCAGAAGGGATGCCCATGGCAGGGTTGACATGGGTAGAAGAGAATTTATAGTGAACACTGAATAATTATGACAGCTTTCTTTTAGTTCTGGTGTGTGTGTGTGTGTGTGTGTGTGTGTGTGTGTGTGTGTGTATTCACACGTGGGGGGAGGGGTGCCAACTAGGCCAAAATACTGTATCGTATCCCCAGAGCTGAAGTTACAGGTGGTTGTGAGCCGTCCAACATAGGCACCAGGAACCAAACTCTGGTCCTCTGAGAAAGCAGCAAGTGCCCTTAACCACTGGGCCATCTTTCCAGCCCCCAAGGGTGACGGCTTTCTTAGGAAAGAAAAATAGGATCAAGTACCTCGAAGTCAGGCTAAGGAGGAAGGCTGGCAGACCCAAGGATGTGCATTCACAGACATTGCCATTCACACCCTCCCTCTCCCTCCCTCCCTCCCTTCCTTCCTTCCTTCCTTCCTTCCTTCCTTCCTTCCTTCCCTTTCTCCTCCCATCCTTTCTTCTTCCTCCCTCCCTTTCTTCCCTCTTTGACAATGTCTCACTAGCCCAGGCCTCAAACTCACACTCACCTGGCCCCAGCCTCCCAAGTGCTGGGGTATCAGGTGTGTGTTACCAGATTTGTGACTGAGTACAGGAAAGCAGGGACCCTCTCCTGTCTTCTCCTGCCTTCTGACAAAGACACAGAGAGCTCACATCCCCCCATAAACCTAGATGTTAGGTAAAAAGGTATACAGTTCCTGGGGACTCCTCCAGGCTTCCATGGAACCAGGAAAAGAACAGTCTCTTTTGGGGGCAGGCTGTGAGTGCTGAACAAGGTCAATTTGCCAGCCCCAGCAAACTCCTGCCCTTGAAAACAGTGCTCAGCTTTGCCCCTTAAACTGATCTGCTAAGTAATTTGGACAAATCAGTGTGCTTTTTTCTTTTTCTTCTCATTTGCAAGGGAAGAAATGTATCCAGATGATGCCCATAGATTCCTTCCTCATTAACAATCTCTTCTTGGTGCTTGGAAACAGTCTTTACACATGCTGACACCAAGAGTCTATTTATTCATGTATTTATTTAGCAGCACCGAGGACTGAATCCAGCCCTTCACTCATATTAGGCAAGCACTCTACCACTGTTATAGCCCCAGCCCATGGCGGCTCATTTGTAATTAGAAAAGAATGCTTCTGTAGGTAAATAGATGGAACTGGAAAAATTATACTGTGGCAACCCATCTACAGGAAAATAAATGCACGATTCTCCTTCATATGTGGGTCCTAAGTGAATATCTCTAAGTTTGTGCGTTCAGTGTAGAGTTGATGTGGAGGCCAGGAATCTAGAAAGAGGCCCTTGGGAGGGGATTCCTTAAGAAAGGGTGGGCAGTAGGTCTAGTTAATATGGAAGTGAGAGAGGAGATGCCGGAGGTGAAGAAGTTTAAGTAGGAAAGAGGCAGGGGTGTGCGGAGATAAGGGGGCAGCGGGGAGGAACTGCTAAAACAAAGGGGATATGAGAACACCTTGGAAACCCCCAGTCTCATAACCAAACTTCTCTAAGTTGGAAGGGAGATATCCTACATGGCTGGGAACAGGCAAAAACAGTGCCACGTATGGGATAACTCCCTAGGGGCCCCCAAAACAATACAAGCTCTTGCCATTCCTCCTGGACGCCCACCAGAACTAGATGATAAGACCCTGCTGCTGAAGATACACCTTGGCTACATGAACTAAAGAGATCAAGCTGGAACTGACGTGGAGTCCTCTTCCCCATGGCAAACTTTCATAGTGCTGAAGGTACTAGCCAAGCTGCTGTGGGGAGATAGGGCATCAGCGGTCTTACCAAGCTGAGAACCCTATAAGCTATGATCCTACCAAACTGCGAGGCAAGACAGGCCCACACATGGAATCATGGCGCAACCGTTACAGAAGCAACCAACCACTTTATGCTCTGATTCGAGACCCACTCCACAGGAGGGAATCTGAACTCAGTATTGTTCCACACCTGCAAAAGCCCCTGTCGCAGAACCTAGAGGGCCTGTGGTTCGGCTGAAATGACGTAGTGTCAAACTACCTTCTAAATGTATATGTTTATACCCATAGACAATTACCACACTCAGCTTTACCTTAATCAGAGAACTCTTTCCAGTGAACTGTGATGGAGGCAAAGATCTACGGCTTGTAGATAAATTTCTAAATGTTCTTATTAAATAAAAAAAAAAAAACACGGAGCCAAATATAGGGGTGAAAGCCTTAGAGATCAGGGAAATAGTGAGAGCCACCAACCACCTTACCTCACCAGCTCTGTAGCCTCCCAAATACTTTTTATTGCTTGCTGTCCTGTCCTCTCATTGGCTCTTAGCCCAACTACCTCACTTCCTTGTCACTGCCTGTCTGTGCAGACCTCCGGGTCTCTATGGCTGGTACTGGGATTAAAGGTGTGTGTCACCACGCTTGGCTCTGTTCCCTAGTATGGCCTTGAACACACAGAGACCCTGCCTGCCACGTGAATGGATTAAGGGTGTGTGCTACCACTGCCTGACTTCTACGTTTACTTAACGGCTTGCTATTTCCTCTGATCTCCAGACAAACTTTATTTATTAACATACAAATAAAATATCACCACATTTCAACACAAATAAATATCTCCACAATGGCTTCACAGGGTGCTGAGAATAAGTGACAGTTGAATGCTCAGCCCCAAATAAGACATTTGTATCATTCCCTCCAAGGCTTAGGGAACATTAAGGAAGAGAGGCAGAAAGACTAGAAGAGACTCAGTATGGGAAGGACAGTGAAATGCCATCTTCTGGGAAGTACATAGTCACTGCAATCATGAACTCTCTCCACAACTAGAGTACCGCACTGGGTCTGCACAAAAATGGGCCATCAACAGCCAGCTGCGGACCAGGGAGGGCTCAGGGGGCTCCACCCCTCACTGCCAAACTATTTCCTACAGACAGATCCAGGGAAAGGGACAATCGCTTCAGGGGTGCATCCACTGGGGACCCCACCAGACTCCAACGCATAGCCCCAACCCACAGAGCACACAGATGGCTCTGGATTAAAAAAAAAAAAAAAAAAAGAGGCCCTACAACAAAATAAAAAATCATGAACCTAGGAAAAGAACAGGTAGGGAAAAGGGAGGGCTCATAAATGTAGGTGGAAAGTAGAAGAGGGTAAGCAGGATGCATGTATGAAACTAACGTAAAAATAATAATGTGTGTCTATTGCACACATTTTAGAAAATATAAATAAAAAGGAAGGAAATTGCATGTGATTCATTACCTAGAGCCCTTAAGAAATGTTCCCTTTGACTCTTGTTTTGAGATTGTTGGGTTTTCCTTCTTATTCACATAACTGCTCTTTAACAAGATGGGGAGCACAAAGAGGGCAGGGATCACAAAGTCTTTATAGCTTTGCATACTGTTCTTATGCTGTGAGCGTCCCCCAAGTCATCAGAGTCTTTGAAAACACAATCCTCCCCCAAGGGGTGATACCAAGATTCCTTAGGCATTTACTTGTTTTCCTAGTCTAAATGATACCGTCATGAGCATCCTAGCCTAATGATGCAAGTTACCACCTGCATCTCCATTTCCTCACATCGGTTCTTCTCTGAGGAATTACCAGGTCAGTAAACATGACTCCAAGAGGGCCTGTGCATGTATCACCACATTAATTTCCATAAATCCACCAGGACCCACCGATTTCCCTGAGCAGACTGGAGGTGGAATTGTGAAAGACAGAGGTAGAATGCAGGACCGCAGTTTGTCTGTCATTCCTTCTCCATCTTGAAGTTAACTGCCTAGCAAGACAGGAGACAGAGTTCTGAGCCTTTAGGGCCTGAAGCCTGACTCTGTTTCTGACTCTTACTGGCTCTGGAAACTGAAACAAAGCCCAGGTCCCCTCATCTATGAAATGGATATGATTACTTCTGCTGACTAACCAGAGAAGCCTCTGCACTTCCTGAAAAGATGTCTGTGAACAGCCTTTATAAACACCAAGGCTCTGGGCTAAAGGGCACTACTACTACCCTAGTCTTGTCCCAAGAGACTGAGAAGTGGGCTTTTGTTTTTTGTTTGTTTGTTTTGTGTTATGTTTCAATTGTTGTTGTTTGGGAAGCCCTGGGCTTTTAGCTAGCATTGTGCCCCTAGAACTACATGCAACTGGCTCCGATAACATGGGAAAGCAGCTTTCCGGAGAGAATTAGCTGGGTTCAAGCGCCTGGGAGAACCTAGCAGCATCTTCCAAAGGTCAGAGACGTTTTGGAAGCTGTGAGGCCCGGGGCTGAGCTTAGGGCCTCCCCAGAGGATGCTGGGTGGATGGAGGGACATAACAAACATTCCTGGTGAAGACACATCCATTTCGAAGCTCCCTACCCCTCTTTCTAGGGTTCAGGCCAGATAATTTGTCTTTAGGTGAACTGAAAAACCAAGCTGATTCAGTCGGTGCAAAAGACCCCGCGCTGCAGAAGACCCCGGGAGCACGCCATCAGCTCCTGCCTTTTCAGTCCTGGATCTCTAAGACCCTCTTAGAGCCCTTAGTTGCTTGGAAATGCAACTAGTGCCTCCAGCCGCATCTCCCCAGACCAAGGCAGATACAAAGAAGACCACGGTGACTCTCTTGCGAAGCTCAGCTGGAGAACCTGGGTTTCCCTCCACACTGCCCTATCCACCCCGCAAATGCCTTTCCCACCTCTTCACGCCTAACATCACAGGAGGAGACTCCAGTGACGTTGTCAGGGCAGACAGGCAGAACTGCGCAGACCCCCACTGACCGCCATCCTCCCTCATTTCCACCATCAGCACCCATCAGCTGCTACCCCAGCCCACCTCCACTGCCAGAAGTGCCTCTCCCGCTGTCCAAATGTACACAACAGGTGGCACCTGCCGGTCCTCCCCGACCGCACCTCTGCCCACCTCTCCACCTGCGCCGCAGCCCTCCAGCTGAGCCCCTGGCGAAGCCTACCTTTGAGGTTCTGGGGGTGGCCCCGAGTCGCGCGATTCGGGTTTCCTCGCTGCAGAGATGAGACACTGGAGAAGTTGTTACCCATGGCATCGGGACCCCAGGGGTGCTTCAGCGGGGGCAGGCAAGGTTGGGCAGGAGCCGAGGAAAGGTGTGCAAGTGTGTGCGCGCGCGAGTGCGCGCCTCCGGGGGAGGGCCCTGGCGGGGCTGCGGCCGGGGGCGGGCGGTTCGCTGTCTCCGGCTCTCCCTGGGCTCGGCTGTCTTCTCTCGGCGGGTCCTGCCCGCTGTGGGGATCCTCGCGCCACCCGGCTATCGGGCTCCCATGCCCCGCGCCCGGGGCGGCCCGGCCCCTGGGCCCCGGCCCGCGGCGCGCGCCGCTGCACTCTGCCTGGCTCTGGAGCTCGGGTTCCGGCTGCGGGTGGGCGGCGCAGCGGCGGCGCGCTCCCCGCGGGCCATAGAGTCGGGGCTCGGCGCGCGTCTGCTCAAAGGCTCGGCGGAGGGCTCGGTCCCCGCCCGCGGGGACGGCCGTGGCGACGTGCGTGGCGCCCTCCCGCCCGCGGGTGAGCTTGCAGCGCCCAGCTCGTGTGGACCGCCCCCGCTCCCGCCGGGTCCCTCCCGAGGCCGCCGCCACCCCAACCCCCGCCCCAGCGTCGCCAGGACTCTGGGGCTCCGGTTGTTATGGCGACAGCTGCGCCGGTGAATGAGCTTCTTAGTGACACGCGCGCGCCCCCTCTGCCAGATGTGGCCCCGGGGCGCGCCGCGTTCCCGCTGGCCACAAGTTATGGACGGCGTGGGGGTGGGGGGAGCGGGGGGTCCCCCGGTGCGGTACCGCTCGGGACGTGACATCAGGAACAGATAGGGGTTCCAGAGCTTGAGCGTATTCCTGTCCTGGGACATAGAACTTGAAAACAAGAGGAACAGGACCTCCACAGCGCAGGGTGTCAGATGCCAGGGAGTGGCGAAGTAGCACTAATAGAGGTTCCCTAGCACCGGGTACGCGCCGGGCACAGGTTAACTTGCCCAGAAGTGAGTGGATGGTGGATCAAGACAACCGAAGTAAGGAATGCAGGCACTGTCCCTTCGCCATCGGGAGCTCCCGACCAGAACCCCAGGCAGACCCGTTTCCTAACTTGGGCCTTTGCATGCTCAAGACCAGAGAGCCACAAAAGCAGAACCAAGCTGAGGGGGAACCGTGCTCAGGTACAAACCATGGGAGAGTTATCGGTTCAGCTGGAAAACTGACTGGCTGATTCAGCTGGAAAACAAAGGCTGGGAGGGGAAGAGAGGGGCGTAAGGCCTATGGTAGATTAAGGTGGCTTCCTGGAGGAAGGGGGCTTCTGTAAATGTCCTGTTCGTGTGAGTCTTTGCAGGAGGGAACCAGGAAGTCGTTCTCCCACGTGGATCTGGGATTTCTCTCTCCCCAGGGGAAAACAGTCCACCCCATCCCACCTCCACCAGCCTTCCTGCTTCTCTGAGTCGTTCCTGGCTCTCTAATCTGACTCCAGCAACTCTGATCCAGAGTCCCGGAAGGCATGAGTGGGGGCCTGGGCATCTCATCCACCAAGCCTCCATAGAACCCACCCTGAGTATTTGGGCATAGTTCATACTCTGCTCTTCCCTGACCAACTAAGCATCCCCTCTCATTTTCCATGTGATTATCCCATTCTTTTCATGGCTTTTCAAAGCAGCTTTTTTCTGCTTGGTTAGATTCTGCCTCTTCCATGAGAGAACAAGCTTGGTTGAGAGTTCCTCAGCCACATTCCCCATGGTGTCCTAGTCCCCTGGGCAGGTACATGACGGATTCTTAAAAGTATCTGTACCATGAATGGAACTCTCTGCCTGTCCGCAGTAAAACCCGACTGTGACCCTTGGAAATAGAGTCTCTGAGTCACCCATTAGTCCTCTCTCCTGCCTTTTACTCCCATCTCATTCCATCCTTAAATTTCAGAGACTCCAAGCAAGCTAGAAATACCTGTGAGAAGTACGTCCTAGTGTTTGAGGAGAAAGACAACCAGAGCCCCAGCCCCCGACACCAGCCTCTGGGGTGCCTGGGATCATGTGCTGACCAGCTGCTGATTGGTCAGGGGGACTGGTCTCTTATTTATGGGCAGTGTCTTCCCAACATTTACTCCAACTGATGACTCATGCATCAGAAATCTGTGGGCTCTTAACAGCTACACACATTAGCATACACACCTCTGCACTAACAAATGAACTTACTGTGCAGTAAGCAGTCTATATACTCAGTTCTGTATACACACACACACACACACACACACACACAAACACACACACGGGGGGGGGGGGCGGTAAGCAGCTGAGATGATCAGGTGTTTTATGAGTCTGAATAAACATGTGGACTCTGTATAGAGAAGACTAATTCCCCTGGAGTGTGTGTGAAGAGCAGGGTCCTGTCCGGGGTTTGTAGACAGTGGCTGGAGAGGCTCTGGATCCTCCTGGGAAGCCTGGGTAGGGGGACAGAGGTGGACCTAAGGCCCAGAAGTAGATGACAGCCAGACATCACAGGCCCCATACAGGCCTAAACTTGGGCGATGGGCAAAGCAGAAGAGAAATGAAGGCCAAAGAGGGAGGGAGGGAGGGAGGGAGGGAGGGAGGGAGGGAGGGAGGCCCAGAGGCTATGGAGGCCCTCAGCATAGCCTGAGCTCCAAGGGAAAGTGAGAAGTTGTTTTTGAACTTGGGAGTCACAGCCTACTTAGATGTGCATATCCTTGGCCCTCGGTTCAAACTTTAATATTACTTTAGGACCCCAGAAGATGGACTCGGGGGTTGTGGGTGGGGGCTGGATCTGTTTGTCCCTCTTCTCAATGGGACCACATTGACTAAATCTTTCTCTGCTTTCCGGTTTTAGTTAGGACTGGCTGCCGGATGTGGCTTGGGGCATAGGTTGTGACCCCCTGTTCAGTACAGTGTCATGGACAAAGGCAGGGACCGAGAACAATACCAAAACCTGCACCCTGCACACGTCTCAGTAGGACCCTTCGTGTCACCCCCTTGAGCCCTCCTTAGTTTGGTCTTTCTGGGGAGTTCGGATAAATGTCAGTTGGATACAGTAGGTCTTTAGCCAGGCAGGGACCTAAAGAAGGAGGGTGTGGCTGAAACCCACCCAGAGGGGTGTACCCCTCCAAGTTGTCCTAGGCTCTGGGTAAACAACTCAGAGAATCATGGAGCACCCACCGCCTTCCTTCCCCTGGACACTTTTAAGCCCTCCCTCCACCGAGGCAGCTTGCAAACCACAAGGAGATAGCTCAGGCTGACCCTGGAAGGGAGGAGGGAGAAGAGACCTGTGGGGGACTGGGGCTAGATGAAGTCAGTTTTGGTGGCTTCAATGACGCTATGAATACCACACGGTGGCGCTCTTCGTGCCAGGCCCTCTCCCAGCAGTGCAGATCTCTGTGTGTGTGTGTGTGTGTGTGTGTGTGTGTGTGTGTGTATCTGTCTGTTTGTCTGTCTGTGTGTCCGTCTGTATGTCTGTCTATGTGTTTCTGTCTGTCTGTGTGTCCGTCTGTGTCTGTGTCTCTCTGTGTGTCTGTGTCTGTGTGTATGTGTGTGTCTATGTCTGTGTCTGTCTGTGTGTGTCTGTCTGTGTGTGTTTCTGTCTGTGTGTCCGTCTGTGTGTCTGTGTCGTCTGTGTGTCCATGTCTGTGTGTATGTGTATGACTGTGTCTGTATGTCTGTGTGTCCATCTGTGTGTCTGTGCATATGTGTGTGTCTGTGTGTGTGTTTCTGTCTGTCTGTGTATCATCTGTGTGTCTGTGTGTCCGTCTGTGTGTCCATGTGTGTGTGTGTCTGTCTCTGTGTGTGTCCTATCTGTGTGTGTGCTGTGTGTGTGTCTGTATGTCTGTGTGTGTGTCTGTCTGTGTGTCCATCTCGTGTGTGTGTGTGTGTGTGTGTGTGTGTGTGTGTGTGTGTGTGTGTGTGTGTGTGTTCACACCAGCTAGTAGGACTAGGGAGAGAGGACCGGAGGCAGAGACGAGGGGAAGAGATCAGGCCTTCATCAATAGCAGCAGCTCTGGGAAATTCCCTTCCCATCCCTGCTGTTCTTCACCCTGTCGCTCTCCTGGTCTCTCCCTCTCCTTCCATCTTCTCCCCACCCTCTCTGTCTGGCTCACTCTCCTCCCTTATGTCTTATTCTTCTCTGTGCCCACTTGGCTGAATTCAAAGACTCCAGTCCTTTATCAGCCATGTTGATAAACTTGCAGGATATGTGGTCAAGAGCCTGTTTTCTTCCTTCCCTGCTCTCTGAGATGCTGAGTCCAGAGCTGGCCACGGACAGTCCACCAGGCAAATGAATGGGTTCATCCAAACTGGGCTGGACTTCCTCTGAACTTGAGAACACCACGCTGCTTTATACCAGGGACTGAGCTCCACCCACTGCCCACTACCCATCTACTGAACAATTAGTAGATCTGGGAAGTCGCTTCAATCAGTAAAGTGCTTGCCACACAAGCATGAGGAACTGAGTTCATGTCAAAACAAAACAAAACAAAACAAAAGCATCCTGGGCATGAGGCAGAGACAGGAAGACCCTGGGAGTCTTGCTGGCTGTGAGAGGCCAGCTCCCACATATTCCCATTTTTCCCAGGGTACTCTTGAGAGGGATAAGAAACATTAGATAGAAATATGGTGGGGAGCGAAACAGACAGAAACACAGGATAGCTTTAGGAGGGCCTGGATCAATATCCACGGCCCCTCCTGTCTCTTCTAAAGGGCTGTTTATAGGAATGCCAAGGGGTGGAGCAAAAGACCTCCCCCTAGAACAGCCAAGTGCAGACCCCTCCAATTACCTGGTAACTATGCACGTGGTCTATGCAATCCTCTAATGCAGCCCTGCTGGGTGAAGCAAGCTCAGATCTCACTAGGAAACCTCTGTAGGCCTCCACAGCTGGCCTGATAGTCTAGCCATTTTTTTTTTTTACTTAATTTAAAAATATTTTTCAGGGGACTGGAGAGATGGATCAGAGGTTAAGAGCACTGACTGCTCTTCCAGGGGTCCTGAGTTCAATTCCCAGCAACCACATGGTGGCTCACAACCATCTGTAATGAGATCTGGTGCCCTCTTCTGGCCTGCAGACATGCAGACAGAACACTGTATACATAACAAATAAATCTTAAAATATATATATATTTTTCATACAATGTATTTTGATCATTTTCCCTCCCCCAACTCCTGTCAGACCCTCCCCACGTGTGTGCCCACTGAACTTTATGCTCTCTCTCTCAAAACAAAATGAAAATCAATGCAAATAAACTATATATATATATGACAAAAAATAACAAAACAAACCCAAGCCCACACAGAACCATGGACTCCATCTTCTGCTGGCCATTTACTCCTGGGCGTGGGCCATGGCCTGCAGTGTGGCTGAAATGCCCAGTGACTCTCCTATCCGCTCTCCTCTCCTCTCCTCAGACCCAAGGATCTATGCAGGAAAGGCAGAAAAATTGTAGGAGCCAGAGGTGGGGGATGACGCCAAGGAAAGAGCATCTTCCAGACACAACAGGACTGATACACATACCAACTCAGAGTCTGTGACGACAAGGACAAGACCTTCGCAGGTTCGAACTAGACAACCTTCTAGCAAAGGGAAGAGGAAGTAGACACAGGCCCCACTCCTAACCAAGAAGCTATTTGCAACTGATGCCTTCTGGGTAAGGGGAAATCAGTTTCCTCCAAAGGAGAGCCACTAGGTATAGTCTAGCCAAAAGTTTAAACCTGAGACTCAGTGAGAGACCCTGTCCTCTGACCTCTACACACACCCACACATGTGCCCCTGCATGCACACAAACATGAAATACACACTAACTATACTGTACACTAACTGTCTGTCTGGCACTGAGCAAGAGATAGGTTCCTTGCTAGCAATAGTTTGAAACTCATGTGTGTATCAGGATCATCCACAGGGCTTGATAGGGGTGCTAGGATGCAGCCCCCCCCATCCTGACTCAGCAGAATATGGCACAGGTCACGTCCTGTCACACCTGCTACAAGTTCTGGTGGGGAGGATGAGGTTTAAAGCAGAGCTGCGGGCTTCCCTGGGGACACTGAGCACTGCATGGCAAATCAGGCGGGTGCAGGCTGCCGCCCCAGCAAGGCCACCTGGGAAGGAGAACAGCCGTGCTGGGATGAGGGGCCACAGTCTCTCCCCGGACTTGACTTGTCCAGGCAATATTGAGTCAAAAAGCAGTAGTAGGAATATTCAGGGAGCCCCATACTCTTGTCTTCGGGTCCAATTCCATCAGTTCAAATGCACTAAAATATACCATTCCCAGGGACTGGAGAGAAGGCTCAGTGAGCGGTCACTTGTTGCTCTCTCAGAGGACCAAAGGAGCTCGGTACCCAGCACCCACATCAGGCAGCTCACAATGACCTGTAACTCCAACTCCAAGGGATCCTCTTCTAGCCTCTCCAGGCACCTATATAAACATACACACATGCACATACAAACACATAGACATACACAAGTAAAATTTTTTTGTTGTTGTTTTGTTTTTTGTTTTTTGAGACATGGTTTCTCTGTGTAGCCCTGGCTGTCCTGGAACTTGCTTTGTAGACCAGGCTGGCCTTAAACTCAAAGATCCACCTGCCTTTGCCTCCTAGGATTAAAGATGTGTGCCGCCACCACCTGGCAAATGAATCTTTTTTTTTTTTTAAAGAATAAAATATACCACACCTTACATGAAATGACGCTTTGTCACCCTACACATTTTGAAAGGAATTTACAAGTGTGGCTTTTGGACTCAAAGAACTTCAGGGAAGTAACTGAATGTACAACTGATTTTATTGCTGAGCAATCATGCATGTGTTGGAGTTCTTGCCAACTGAGGAGTTAAAAAAAAAAAACCATGGTCTTCAAGAATAATGAAATATTTATGAGTACTACTTTTAATGATTAGTGAAGTTGACATAATGTCAAGTTTTGGAAACATTTATGCCAGCATTTTTTGATTTTGATTTTGAAGTTCTTTTATAATTTGGAGTCATCAATTTTCCCCCCAAGTCATAAGCAGACCCTAAAAGTCCCACTAGCCTAAGTACTGGGTTTAGGGTGCCCATAGATAAAACCCAGGCTTGAATCCAGTCTCCCCGTTACAGCTCAGTGCATCAGAGGAGTCTCCTCCAAAGAGCAGAAAGGAAAATAAATGCCAGCCAGGAAACGTGTGTAATTACCCCAATTCCAAGTGCCCATTGGTCTTTCCCAGGCTGATGGCTCAGATAATTACAGCAAGTGGAATTCTTTTAATTCTTTAATCAAAAAAAATGTTCTGTGGGAAAAAAAATGTTCTGTGTATGGGTGTTTTGCTTACATGTGTGCTCATGTACTAGGTACATACAGTACCTGCAGAAGCCAGAAGAGGGCATCAGATCTTCCAGAACTGGAGTAACCGAGGGTTGTGGGCAACCATATGGGTGCTGGACCTCTAACCTGGGTCCCCATCACCGAGCCATCTCTTCAGTGTAAGTGACATTTGTAAAGCATTTCTTCTTCGTCCTCTGAGCCCCGTACCACCTGGGTTAGTTCGCTGGAATCAAGCGTGTGAGACGCACACAGTTGTTGGTGTTAACTATTCTTCCCATTGACAAAGCAGAAGCTCGAGGCTTAGGGATGTTGGCTCGAAGCTGATAGTGAAGTGCTGAGTTACAGTCTAGGAGGTGTGAGTTCAGATCCCTGTCGTACAGTACCTGTGCCAGACTAGAACCCCTTCTTACTCCCAGTATGAAGGAGACACCTACTGCAAGAACAATGCCTTCACTGTGTTCAAGAACCAGCCTCTTCCTTCTGTCTTGAGAGTCCCTCGCTCCCCAGGTTCTCTAGCCAGGGAACAGCCAGCTGCTAATGAACACCAACTAGAGACAGAGAACAGTGAAACCTAAGGAAGGTGGTTGAAATGAGTACAACACCCAAGCACCCTGTTCTCATGCGGATAATTTAAATGGCCTGCACTTGGCAAGAAAGCCTCCCCAGAACGTTACAAAGACCAGGGACTCGTGAAGGGAACCCATGATAAATACGACTGCATAAGCTGTAAAGCCCTTTCATGGCAAGCATCTAAGACAAATGGGAGGCCGGTGGCGCCTCTCCGGTCAAGCTGGCCATGTTAAATCACACCAAAAGCACTTCGTCCTAACACCCAGTGGAGAGGAGCTTCCGGCCACAGCAGCCACTGCTGCTCAAGAGGGATCTACCCAAAGGCTATCCAAGGAGCCCTCCCTCCTCCCTGCCTGTCAAATTGTCTCCATCCACCACTAGGGAGCAGTAGAGGATCATGGGACTCTTCTTCATGCCTTGCTAACTTTTGAGGGAGAGCGCCTCGGGCCAATGAAAACACCTTAAAGCAGTGGTTCTGACCTTCCCAATGCTGCAGCTCTCTAATACAGTTCCTCATGTTGTGGTGTCTCTTTTTCCTTCCTGCTGACCTCAGACTCAGAGATTCACCTGCCTCTGCCTCCCAAGTGCTGGGATTAAAGGTTGCACCACCACTGCCCAGGTCTTTTACTGTGTCAAGTCGGCTTTGTTGTTTACATTTATTTTATGTGCATGTGTAGGCCTGAGTGTGTGTGTCCCGTGCCTGTGAGGTATACATGGAGGCCAGAAGAGGACATCAGACCCACTGAAACCAGAGTTACAGGCAGTCGTAAACTTCCTGATGTGGGGGTGGGAACCAAACCCAGGTCTTCTGCAAGAGCAGCCGGTTAACCACTGAACCACTGTGGCCGGGCAGCGTGGTGCGGCTCTGACAAGAAAGGGCTTATTTGTGTTAGGGGTTACAGCTGTCATCTCGGGAAGCTGAAGCAGGAACCTGGGGGCAGAAACTGAAACGGATCACAGAAGAAGGCTGCCCACTGGCTTACTTTCCAGAGCTTGCACAGCCTGCTTTCTTCACAACCCAGGACCACCTGCCACCTGCCCAGGGTGGCACCAACCACAGTAGGATTGACCCTCCCACGCCAATCGTTCATCAAGAAAATGCCCCCAAAGGCCAATCTGATGGAGACCAATTCCCACCAGAGGTTCCCTCTCCTGAGGGGACTTATTTGTGTCAAGTTGGCAAAAACTCACCAACACAATTGAGTCCTTGTCAAGTTGACACACAAACATACCACTATTAAACCATAACCTTTCTTTTCTCGATGATCCCTAAAATCTCACCATGATGATAAAGGACTAAACTTCTGAAACTGTAAGCCAGCCCCAGTTAAATGGTTTCCTTGGTAAGAGTGGATATTGTCATGGGGTCTCTTCACAGCAACAGAAACCCTACAACACCCACAAATGTTTTCCTCCTTTTGCTTTCTTTTTCTTTTTTCTTTTTTTCCTGAGACAGGGTTTCTTTGTGTAGCTTTGGAGCCTGTCCTGGAACTTGCTCTGTAGACCAGGCTGGCCTCGAACTCACAGAGATCCGCCTGCCTCTGCCTCCTGAGTGCTGCGATCAAAGGTGTGCGCCACCACGCCCGACCTGCTTTTATCCTCTTGCCGATACAGATTCAGGAGATGACAGCCATCTCCAGCTGACCCAGTGGAAAGTGGGTGCTGGTTGTTTGTGGAGAGATTGGACTCAGAGGAGGAGTCCCAGCTCTGAGGATAACAATCTGCTCAGAGCCAAGCCAAGGAGCATGGCCATGCTGTGCACACACAGATGTCCACCCTGGATAACTAGAGGCAGTGAGGTGTGTGCCAGAGAGTGCTCTGAAGAGGGCCATGGCTTTGCTGAGGCTGAGGGTTGCTTGTGGGTGGTTTGTCCTTCTTTGGTCAGTTGCCACAGTAGAGAGGAATCCTCTGTCAGAACGAAAGATGAGAAAGAGGCCTTGGTGAAGCAAGCACGGTGGGAAGGTGGACATCTCGGTGGCTGTCATGACGCCCATTTCCTCAATGGCATTTCCTTTATAGGAAAGGAGTTAATGCAACCACGGGACATACATTGTCCTTCCAAAAAGATCAGTTGTGCTGGTGAGTTTTTGCCAACTTGACACAAATAAGTCCCCTCAGGAGAGGGAACCTCTGGTGGGAATTGGTCTCCATCAGATTGGCCTTTGGGGGCATTTTTTTGATGAACGATTGGCGTGGGAGGGTCAATCCTACTGTGGTTGGTGCCACCCTGGGCAGGTGGCAGGTGGTCCCAGGTTGTGAAGAAAGCAGGCTGTGCAAGCCCTGGAAAGTAAGCCAGTGGGCAGCCTTCTTCTGTGATCCGTTTCAGTTTCTGCCCCCAGGTTCCTGCTTTAGCTTCCCGAGATGGCAGCTGTAACCCCTAACACAAATAAGCCCTTTCTTGTCAGAGTCGCTTTTGGTCAAAGTGTTTCATCACAAGAGAGAAGCAAACCAATAAACCAGCTCCCACCAGATTTATCCTCTGACCTCCATGTGCATGCTAAGGTATGTGCATGGGTAAACACACATACACATACACACACACCCTAAATAAATAAAAGTTTTAAGAATAACATCCATCTGATTACATATGGAAACATACTTAAAAATCTAAGTCAGGCATGTAATTCATAATTCATGTCTATAATAATCCCAGCATTCAGGAGGTTGAGGCAGGAGGATTGTAACAAGCTGAAGGCCAGCCTTGGTTATATAAACAAAAATTCCATAGGTACCCTCCTACCCAAATAACCTCTACTGATATTTTCAAAATAAAAGTCACAAGAGCATAGTTTTTAAAAGTCTAACAGGCCGGGCGATAGTGGCACACACCTTTAATCCCAGAACTCAGGAAGCAGAGCCAGGCAGATCTCTGTGAGTTCAGGCCAGCCTGGTCTACAGAGTGAGATCCAGGAAAGGCGCAAAGCTACACAGAGAAACCCTGTCTCGAAAAACAAAAAACAAAAACAAACAAAACAAAAAGTCCAACAGGAAAAGTGTAAAATAGAAAGTAAAAGTCTCCCCTTACTTTTTTCCCCATGTGGTAATAACTGTACAAAAACAGTATGTATAATATTACAGTGTGTGTGTGTGTTGGGTTGGGTACTGGGAAGGGATGAGAATCTGCATAGTGTAGGAATAATGCCTTTTGAGATCATCAAAGTCCAGGAAAGGTTTTCTAATTTGCATGTGCGCAGGTTTGCCTCATTCTCTCGATGGCTACACAGACCCTATTCACAAATGTGCCGTGTTTCATTTAAACAATCCCTTGCTGCTGAAACTTAGGTGGTTTCCAGTTTTGTTGCCACTACAGCGAAGCTATAACGAGCATCCCTATTGGTTCATCTTGGCCACATCTGCAAGCTCGGAGCTAAGCAGTTACTTGCTGGAAGGGCATCTGTATTTAATTATACTGCCAAACTCTCCTACAGAGCCCTCCATGTGTACCTTCCAACGTTTATGTATGAAAGTGACTCTTCCTGTACGCCTTGCTGACACTGAGTATTATCAACATGTTTGTTTCTAACTACTTGGTACATTTTCAAAGGCACAAGCTTCATTGTGAGTGAGGACTCATAAGTTTGGGGCACTTGTCTTTCAGTTTCTGGGACTAGCCAGTCCAGATCCCTGGTTTGCATTTGTTCATTTGTTTGAATTTCAGACAGGGTCTCATGTAGCCCAGGCTAGACTCACCGTGAACATCTGATCCTCTTGCCTTCACCTCTCAAGTGTTGAGATTACAGGTGTGTGCCAGCACACTCAGTTTATGTGGCCCTCAGGATCAAACGCAGGGTTTTGTGGGTGCTGGGCAAGCTCTCTGGCACCTGAGTTACACTCACTGTCCATTTTCCTGAAGGACTATTCACATCTTTTGTAACAACTCAAAGCAACCTTTCACCAGTTGATGCACAGAAGCCTTTGTGTGGTGTGTGTGGCAAATACCTTTTCTCCGTCTTTTTTTTTTTTTTTTTTAAACTTGGCTTATTAACAATGTTTTTGCTCACATAATTTTCTGTTGTTTATTTTGTTTCTTCTTCTTCTTTTTTTTTTTTAAGGTTTATTGGAGACACTGTCTCACTGTGTGGCCCAGGTTGTCCTGAAACTGGTTCTTCAACCTGGCTGACCTTGAATGGATAATCCTCCTGTCTCTGTCTCCGGAATACCCGGATTATAGGCATTCACCCCCGCACCCAGCCACACTCAGCCACAAGGTTCTAGTTTGTGAGAAGTCTTCTTGTCTTTCTCAGAAGCTCCTGAGTACTGCTCACAGAGGCCTAGGCTCTGGTGGGTAGGACACTGACCTACATCTTCTTGTCCAGTGCTATCATTTTAATTGCATGTTTAGAACTCTGAGATACGGAATTTATTTTGGTATGAAGAACGGGGGTTTGAGTGTGGTGACATGTGTCTATAATCCCAGCACTTGAGAGGAGGTGCACAGCAAATTCCAGGCTGGCCTGGACTACAGCGTAGGACCCTATAAAAAGGAATGAAATGAGGATTAATTCAAGTTGTTCCCGCTGGTCCTGCGCCGCTGGTTAGGTAGACCCCTTTATTGCCATCCTCTGGATCCTGGCACAGCATGGCTCTGTACAGTCTCTGACTCCAAGGTAGCAGAGAATCAGGTCACCTGGAGACACAGAGAGCCCTGCTCCTCTCCTAGTCACGGGAAGGAAACAGTAGCCCTCGGTCCTGAGAGAGAAGTGTGGCACTCATCAAAGGTTTTCCTTTGAAAGAACGATTATAAGGAAACCTTGGGAGAGTGCTCGTTCTACACCTAGTAATGACATGACCACACAGATATTTCTGAATAGACACTATGCACACGTGCACACTGAGTTGTTTTCCCTTTGTTTTGGTTTAGGTTTTGGTTGAGACAATGTATCAAACTTGGGCCTGGAACTTGCTATGCAGACCAGACCAATCTCCACGTTGTGGCAATCCTCCGAGTCTGCTTCCTAGTGTCTCAATGATAGGGGTTTGCCACCACACCTGGGTCAGATGGAGGCAGCCATTCCTAAGAGGCCCTTAGTAATAAGAACTCCAGGCCTAGCAGGATGGCATGTGTCTGTAATCCCAGAACTCAGGAGGTTGAGGCAGAAGGATCATGGGTTCCAGGCCACCTTATGTTACATCATGAGACCTTGTCTCAAAAGCAAATTAAGAGATAAATACATAAAAAACAGCAGCGGCTCCAGGAATGATGAAGCTAACTTGTCTCAAAAATATCAAGTCCTTTACATTAATTTTTTTAATTTTCAACTCTGTGTGTGTGTGTGTGTGTGTGTGTGTGTGTGTGTGTGTACATGTGAATGCATTGCCCGCAAAGCTCAAAGGAGATGTTGGGTCTGGACTTACAAGAAATTGTGAGGCCCCCAGTGTGGGTTCTGGATACCAAACTTGGGTCCTCTGAAAGAACAGTATGTGCGCTTAACCACGGAGCCATCTCTCTAGCCCCTCAAGTCCTGTTAAAAGAAAAAAAAATCTAGAAGAACCCCAAGAATATATCTACAAGATTCCAACTCAAGAAATACCAAAGATAGACACCAACAATGTATTCTACAAGCGTCTTCCAACTGCAAGTTAATACGTGCTCACAAATGCTTAGAAGAATTTTTTTCTAATCATCTTTAAAAAGAAAATGTGACCTTTAAGGTTTTCCCTTAGGCACTAGAGAGATGGCTCAGCAGATAAGGGTTCTTCCTGCTCTCGAGGTAGAGTCTGCTTTCCACGTCAAATGGCTGGGAATCACCTGCAATCTAGCTCCAGGGAATGTGGGCCCCTCATCTGGCTTCCACAGGTGTCCACATACAACCTCCCCCCCACACACACACAAATAAAAATAAAATCATTAGAAAAACATTTTCAAAGAATCTTCCAAGAATTATTCCAGCTACTGAGGAAGCCGAGGCAGCCTGAGCAGTGTAGTAAGAATGCATGAAAGAAAGGGCGAGGAAAGGAGGGAGGGGAAGGGGGAAGGGGAGGGGACAGGGGCGTAGCTGCAGAGCCCTGGCATGGGGCGGGGGTTGACGTCTGGTCTCAGACAGAGCCCTACATCAGCTCTGGACATTTTCTCCTCTTCCTCCCTGTTCTCACCCTGAAGAAGCCGGACAGACCCAGGCTTCAGGCAACAAAATGGGATCAGCACTTTATCTTGTCCCTTAATTGAGTTTTCCCAATAAATATATTTTACAGTTGTGTTGGGAACGTTTAAAAATCATCATTATTAAAATAGATCATTCTGAAAACACAGATTTTAACTTATTTTATTTTTTTTTACATTTATTTATTTATTTTGATATAGAGGCTCTCATTATGTAGCCCTGGCTGACCTGGTTGCTAGGTAGACCAGGCTAGCCTCAAACTCACAGAGATCCATCTGCCTCTGCCTCTGCCTCCTAAGTGTTGGGATTAAAGGTGTGCGCCACCACCTCAGACTTGAAAACAGAGATTTTTTTTTTTAAGTTTACATCCACCCTTCACCCCCAGAGGTTATTGTCTCCCTAACTTGTGATGGGTATCCTTCTTGCCTTCTTTGCTGAAATATTTCCCAGTAAATATCTAGCAAGGCAAGTGGGCACAACAAAATGGCCTGCCACTGTGCTGTGGGGTCCCCTGAGCTGACCTGGAGCTGCCCCATCTCTCAGTCCAAGATAGACCTTGGCCCAGCTGTCCCCAAACTGTCCTGAATATACTTCACCCTACCCTAGGGAGTTCCAAGGCTAGACAGAGGCTGCAGGGGCACTGAGGACACCCACTTGCAGACCCAGTTCTCTTTCTCCTCTTCTTTTTATTTTATTTATTTATTTATTTATTTGTGTGTGTGTGTGTGTGTGTGTGTGTGTGTGTGTGTGTTTAGAGACTGGTGTAGTCCTGACTGTTTGGAACTCACTCTGTAGACCAGGCTGGCCTTGAACTCACAGAGATCCGCCTGCCTCTGCCTACTGAGTGCTGGGATTTCTTGATACCCCAGACCTTGAGCCCGGACAATATCTTTTTCTGATCACAGCCTAACAAGTAAGCAAGGTGAAAGGCATAGGAGGTTCCCAGCTCCCTGTCTAGGTCCATCCCACCAGGCTGTGACCTCAGGCATGACACACTGGCTTCCTGAAGGTACTTTCCACTGGAAAATATGGTATATGTTGGGCCAGCAACACAGCTAAGTGTGTAAAGATGTTTTCGGTGTGAGTCTGACGACCCGAGTTCAGCCCCTAGAACCCACAGTTGAAGGAGAGAATCAACTGCCAGACATTGTTCTCTCACATTCACATGCATGACATAGCATGCACTTTTAAAGAAATAATTACACAATTATTGTGTGTGGGTGCGTACTTATGTACATGTATGTGTGTGGGCGTGGGTGTCCATTTTTTTTAATGCAATAGAGGTTGCCCTAGGTTACTTTAGAAGACATGTTCCTCTGGTCTGACCCCAAACACCAGCCCTTTGTTCAATGTCACCCTTGCTGGCCTCCAAGGCCTCACCTGGCCATTTTCCCCAACAGCTAATTCTGTCTCAGAGAGGCAGGACTAATAAGCATCTTGTGCAAAATAATCATAGCCAGGCATGGTGGTGCAGGCCTGTGATCCCAGCACTCAAGAGGTGAAGGAAAGAGGTCTGCCGTGGATTACAGGCCATCCTGGACCACCAGTGAGACCCAGTCTCAGAGAAGCCAAAGTGGGGCCTAGAGAGGAGACGGCTCAGCAGTTAAGAGCACTTGCTGCTCTTTTAGAGGACCAGGGTTTGGTTCCCAGCATGCGCGGGCACACAAAGGTACAATATGCTTAAAAAGATGTTTAGGTGCTAAAGAAAAAAAAAGAAAATGGATATAGACAGTCGTAAAAATAGTTTAAGAATTACAAAGTCGTTAAAGAAAGAGTAAAGCAATATTAAAAAAATAAGCCACACAAGGATGAAAAATATTATAACACAGGGAGTTTGAACCTTTTATGGTGCTTTGTTAGAGTTTTTTGAATGCCAGTGAACAGAAAATGGCAGCTTCTGAGAGACACTGGATTATAAAAGGAACTGCTGAATTAAACCAGCCTATATACTTTAGAGATGTCTTGGCTTCAGAATGGAAGTCGGGAAATGTGTTCATTGGGAAATGAACAGGAAATGAAAAGCTATGGATTCCTTCAAACTTAATAAAGATCAGATTTGAACAGGGGAGACCTCCTGAAGATCTTGGTTACAGACATGAGAGAAGAAACCAGGAAGACTACAGGACAGGTATCATATATGCTGATCCCTTTACATGGGAACAGCTGTGAGGCTGGATGAATGGTAAATCTTGTTGACTATAGAATGACATTATTACATGATATCCTTTCATATGACATGGATAGAGGTTTGGTTATACAGTCCAAACAGACTTATAAAGTTGATAGATGCCTTTTACCTGCTCAAACATAAATAATCATCTTTAGCTGACTTGTACACACTGCACGTCCCATACTTGTGTTAATACAGATATGTATGTGTGTTTTGGGGCTGGAGAGATGGCTCAATGGTTAAGAGCACTGACTGTTCTTCCAGAGGACCTTGGTTCAATTCCTAGCACCCACATGGCAGCTCAGCTCACAACTGTCTGTAATTCCAGTTCCAGGGGACCTGACACCCATAGTAAAACACCAATATACATAAAATAAAAATAAATTAATTTTAAAAAGTTTATGTGTTTTCAAAACAAAAGGACCAGACAACAATGAAGACAAGTAACCCAGGTGATCCAGCCTATCAGAGTGCTTCTGTTGCAGTTTCCTCAAAATTCTGCATCCAGAACAGCTTCAAAGCTGCTAGCTGAGACCAAAGATGCCATTATCCCTAGACATCAGGAAGTAATTTTAAGAACACAACACCCAAGTTCCCAGAAGGTGGGTGGTCATTCAGTGGATTATGGATATTTATCATCATTTAGGGCATTGGTTACAAGTTTTATTGGTCATGGTCAGGGAGGGAACTAAGCAAAAGAGATTATATTCTAAGATCTTGTTCTAAAAGGAAAGAGGGGGGATATAGGAATGATAGCACAAAAGAGTAGATGCTTGAATCTACTTTTAAACTAAAAAAGCAACTACTAGTCTCAAATATTTTACATTGGTATGGATTTTTGTATAGTGATACAAATTTAAGGTTATTTTTGTTTTAATATATATTTCTACTCTTTTTTTTTTTTTTTTTTTTTTTTGAGACAGGGTTTCTCTGTGTAGTTTTGGTGCCTGTCCCGAATTTTGCTCTGTAGAACAGGCTGGCCCTGAACTCACAGAGATCCACCTGGCTCTGCCTCCCAAGTGCTGGGATTTAAAGGTGTGCACCAACACTGCCCGGCTATATTTCTACTCTTGTTTAAGGTATTATACCTATGCAGCTCATTAAAAAATGTAATAGACAGTCTTCAAACACTTCAGAGACCTACAGAATATAGCATTTGAGATGTTTTAATAACACAAGGCTTTACATGGCAGTGAGACATATCTGTTCCTGGAAGCACCAATTTACTTCAAAAAAAGATGATGAGCATTGAAGAACCTCCCATATGGAGTTTGCTTTGATCAAAGCTATCCATTTGGGCAAGAAACTGCCCTTCCCTCAACTGCTGACAGTATGTTGTCCAAATTGGATGAGCAGGACACAAAAAAAAGGTGACTGCTAAACTGTGCCAAGACAAGGTAGGACAGTCCTTCAAAATTCCTGCTTCATAAAAATGTTTGTCAGATAGTCTAGGCCTGTAGGCTGAAGATGGATGCCCCAATGTTACAGAGGAACCTTGGGTGACTGTCCAGGAAGCCAGATGTCTGTTGTTTCTTAGTTTTGGAAGTTGCTTGCTCTGCACTCCCTGTTTAATCAGGTAATATTATATCCTTCTCAAGTCTTTGATGGGGTTATAGACTAGATAGTTATACAGTTTTCCTTGTTACCAAATTCAGAAAAAAAATTACATAAAAGATGTAAAGTTTATAAGGTTGAGAAACATAAAAGCTTAAGTTGTTTAAGAAAAAATTTTAATGTTTAAAAAGTTAATTCTGAGTTGGTAATACAAGTTAGGATAGAAAGTAAATTAGGTACAAAACTTTTGACTCACCAAGATATGATAAATAATAAAGTAATTTCTCCAAACTTGCCAAAAACAAATGGACTGGACATTATAAAAATAATTCTTACTTGATAATTGTTCTTATTTTATGTAATTTTACTGTATTAGAGTTAAAAGCTTTCCTTTTTATCTAGACAAAAAGGGGAATATGTTGTGGGATATTTGTATACTGTGTGAAGATATATTGCCGTGATTAATTTAATAAAGAGCTGAACAACCAATAGCTAGGCAGGATACATAGGTGTTGTTTGAATCTTACATGATCTTTTAATTAAAAACCCAGAGCTAGATATCAGGGTGAAAGCTGAAAGATCAGAGAAGCAGAACAGCCAGCCACTAGTTCTTACCTTTATAAAATTCTCAGTCTAAAGAGAGTGAGTTCCTGTTTCCTCACATCTTATATACCCTTCTTTGCCCTGCCATATTACTTCCTGGGATTAAAGGCATATGTGCTTCCCAAGCAAAGGCATGAGATCTCAGGTGCTAGGATTAAAGGGTGTGCCACCACTGCCTGGCTCTGTTTCTCTCCTATACTGGATCAATCTCATGTAGTCCAGTGTGGCCTTGAACTCATAGAGATCCAGATGGATCTGTGCCTCCTGAGTGATAGGATTAAAGGTGTGTGCCACCACTGCCTGACCTCTATGTCTAATCTAGTGGCTGGCTCTGTCCTCTGATCCTCAGGCAAATTTATTAGGGTACACAATATATCACCACATATAGGTGGGATTTCCAGGCAGAGAGAGGAAGTAGGAGATGAATTGAGGCACAGAGGAGATGCCAATGAGACATGGAGGGAATTGGACATACAGAATGAAAGAAAGGTAAGAAGCCACATGGTAAAATGTAGATTAATAAAACAAAGTTAATTTAAGTTATAAAAGCTAGTGAGGCAGGGCGGCTCCAAAGCTACACAGAGAAACCCTGTCTCAAAATACACCCCCCCCCAAAAAAAATGCTAGTGGGATAAGCCTAAGCTAAGGCCAAGCTTTCATAATTAATAATAAGTTGTCTCTGTGTTGTTATTTGGGAGCTGACTGGTGGGACAGAGAAAAACTCGTTACACTATCCATATCAGACCAGCCTGTGGGCACATCTGTGGGAGATTGTTTTGCTTGTTAATTGATATAAGAGAGCCCAGTCCATTGTGGGTGGCACCATTACCTACGCAGATGATCCTGGGTTATATAAGAAAGTTAGCTAAACTGGGTGGTGGTGGCACATGCCTTTAATCCCAGCACTCAGGAGGCAGAGGCAGGAGGATCTCTGTGAGTTCAAGACCAGCCTGGTCTACAGAGTGAGTTCCAGGACCGGCTCCAAAGCTACACAGAGAAACCCTGTCTCGAAAAACCAAAACCAGAGAGAGAGAGAGAGAGAGAAAATTAGCTAAACATAAACCTCTGTGAACCAGGAAGCAACATTCCTCCATGGTTTCTGCTGTACTTCCTTGGTTATGAAGCGAGTTCCTTGGTCAGAAGTCATGCTGTGAAGAATAGCAAGCAGGCCTGTCTTCAGGTTCTCTCGTGAGTTTCTACCCTGACTTTTCCTCAAGGATGGACTGTAACCTGTAAGCTGAAATAAACCCTGTCCTTCCCCAAGTTGCTGTTCGTTGGAGTGTTTTATCACAACAGAAACCACCCCGGCTCTGCTTGTGCAGAATCCTCTACTGGAAGACCTTTGCCTCCCGCAGCCCTTCTCAAAGGAGTCCCTGAGGTGGGACTCCATGTTCTTCCTCTTCTAGAAGGCCTCTGGGGAGGAGTTGTCACCCGTCCGGCTTCCACCCAACCCAAAGCACACAGGAACTGTCCCTGGGCTGGGCTCTCAGGTTGTGGCCTCATCAGAAAGTACAGTTTTGCTCCATCTATGCTTTCTCTGGCCACACCCAGAATTTGCCTGTCCCCAGGGAGCCCCACACACTGTCTGAGTACACAAACCCCGAAGACAGGCACAGGGGCTGTGGAGGGAGTCAGGGGAAGGCAGGGTCCATTTGCCTAATGCTTTGGTCTGGCTGGTCACAGAATGGCACACCCCACAGAGGAGGGAGTGGCAGTCACCTGGCGAGAGGCGTCTTTAGAGAAAGCCAGCCTCTACCTTTAGTCTTCATTACGCCGTGGAGGGTAGGCTTGGAGGCGGCGGGCTGCCTTTTCTTTTGTCCACTGTGGGCCTAAGAAGAAGCGAGACACCCTCCTGGGGAGCCCAGGTCCATCACTGAGTGACCGAGCCTCAGTGCCCCACCCACGGCTGTATCCACGCAGCCGCAGTCATGGATAGGTTCCGGATGCTCTTCCAGCACCTTCAGTCCAGCTCGGAGTCCGTGATGAACGGCATTTGCCTTCTGCTGGCTGCCATCACAGTCAAGATGTACTCCTCCTTCGACTTCAACTGCCCCTGCCTAGCACGCTACAACGCCCTCTATGGCCTGGGCCTGCTGCTCACACCCCCTCTGGCCCTCTTCCTCTGTGGTCTCTTGGTCAATAGACAGTCTGTGGTGATGGTGGAGGAATGGCGTCGGCCAGCAGGCCGCCGGAAGAAGGACCTGGGCATCATCAGGTAGGGTCCCGCACACCTCTCTGCTACCCAGGGCAGTTGATGTCATCAGGTACACTCCCCCTTGCCCCAGCTAAGGATATTGTCCTCATTTTCCAGTTCCCATCTGGAAACATGTGTGTGTGTGTGTGTGTGTGTGTGTGTGTGTCAGAGGACAGTATTCAGGAGTCAGTTCTCTCCTTCTACCATATGGGTTCTGAGGATTGAATGCAGATCATCAACCTTAGCAAGTGGTCCTACCTGCTGACCTACCCATCTTGCAGGCCCTGAAAACATGTACTTTTGTACCTATCATCTTTCACCTTTCCCTGGCCACTGCTGTAACCATAAGAATGATTCAGGGTTTCCAAGAATTACCTGGGTCACATCTGTCCCGTTGGGTGCAGAGTAGGTGTTTTGTTTGTTTGGTGCATGCAACAAGAGGCAATGGTTTATTTAAAGGCTGTATTTCCTTTGTTGGAAGCTTCCTGAGACAAGCGCCTAGGCTGTTGTAGGCATATGTCCTCAGGGTCTGGCACATGGATACACATCAGCTGGTAAGGCTTAGTTAGCAGTTCCTAATGCCCAGCGCCTGGGGCCGAGATCCACTCTGCTGAGAGCTTTGCAAGTAAGGCATCTCTAGGTTCACTTTCGTCAGCCCTGGGTCTGCTCCTTCAGCAGACCTGCTGCCCAGAGGATGAATCTTTGACACACAGACACTGAGAACCTTGGCCAAGGGCTGAAGATGTAGATCGGTTGGCATCTAAGGCCTAGAATGCACCAAGGCCTGGGGGTGGACCCCAGCACTGCATCCACCAGATGGGACGGCACACTCCTGTAATCCCAGAACTCAGGAGGAGGAGGAGGCAGAAGGATCAGGAGCTAAAGGTCATCCTAATCTACTGCACAGAGAGTTCAAGGCCAAACTGGGATCTGTAAGGCCATGCAGAGAGGTGGGGGGAGAGAAGAGATACTATGAGAGAGAGACCCTAACCCAGCTGTCACAGCTAGGAAGTGACCACACTGCACGCCAGTTCTCACTGCCTCTAGCTGCATGCTGGCTGCCCTTTGGACCTCCTCTCTCTGCTGTCAGGTACATGTGCTCCTCCATGCTGCAGCGAGCTCTGGCAGCACCCCTGCTCTGGATCCTGCTGGCCCTCCTTGACGGGAAGTGTTTCGTGTGTGCCTTCAGCAACTCCGTTGACCCTGAGAAGTTTCTGGATTTTGCCAACATGACCCCCAGCCAGGTACAGCTCTTCCTAGCCAAGGTGCCCTGCAAGGAGGATGTGATGGTTAAAGACAGCCCTGCACGCAAGGCTGTCTCTCGATACCTGCGGTGCCTGTCACAGGTAAGCAGGGTCCTGCCCAGGCCTTGATCCCTCATAGATACTGTCCTGGCTAGTTCTATGTCAATTTGACACAAGCTAGAGTCATCTGAGAGGAAGGAATCTCAATTAAGAAAACACCGTCATAATGTACTGTAGGCAAGCCTGTAGGGCATTTTCTTAATTAATGATTGATGGGAGAGGGCCCAGTCCATTGTGCGTGGTGCCACCCCAGCCTGGTGGTTCTGGGTTCTATAAGAAAGCAGACTGAGCTAGCTATGAGGAGCAAGCCAGTAAACAGAACCTCTCCATGGCCTCTGCATCAGCTCCTGCCTCCAGGAGTCTGCCCTGTTTGAGTTCCTGTCCTGACTTCCTCAATGATGGAAGTACAAGCCAAATCATTTCCTCCCCAAGTTGCTTTGGTCACAGTGTTTCATTACAGCAATAGTTTCCCTAAGACAGATACCCCAAGTTGCTTTGGAGTTAGCGCTGAGCTGGGTCTACATGACTTTCTGAGGATGCTCCTCACTGCTGGAGCTGTAACAAAGGGCAGGAGATGTAGGGGGATTGGGACCACTACCCTTGAGAGATGAGCACTGGACCGTCTGTCTTAGGCTTTTTATTACTGTGAAGACACACCATGACCACGGCAACTCTTATAAATGAAACATTTAATTGAGGCGGCTCGTTCACAGTTCAGGGGTTCAGTCCATTATCATCATGGTGGGAGCTGCCATGTATTGAACACTTCCACTTCAGGCTCTGTGTTAAGTATTTTCTGTGCATCAGTTTGTCTAATTCTCAGAACGCCCCTTTGGGATGGAGGCAGTTGTTAGCATCCCATGTTTCAGATGAGGCAATGGAGGTTCTGGGAGTGTTTAGTTCACGAGGCTGAAGTCACATAACTTGTAACAGGTAGGGCCAGCTTCTGGCTACACATGGCACTGGTCCTTCTCTCTCCTTACAAGGGAGAGCTCGCCAGCTGTTGGGATTCTTACTGGGTAGCCTCTCCACTAAACGGGGGCATCCACAGCCCCACCTCCACACAGGCTGCCAGGTCCACCACCCAAGCCTGTGTTAGCCTGTGTCCATCACAGAGCGTTTATGAGCGCATTACACATGGAGTGTCTCCACGACTCCAGAGACCCTATACTCTGGAGTGAAGGGAGAAGTTAGGTTCAGAGGAAACAGGCTTGAGGTATGGTGAGAGGACCAGCACTAGGTATGTGCAGCGCTCTAGGCTCTCCCAAGTCCAGTAGAGAACACATGGAGTTCGCAGTCAGATCCAGGTTTGCATCTTAAGTTTTAAGTTATCAGTTGTGCCTGGCTTATCAAGGCTTTTTGCTTTTTCCTGATTCTCATACATAAAATACTCAACTTGTTTGGTGAGGGAGCCTGTGTGTGACCAAATAAGGAAACTCTAAAGGGTGAGTCACTCCATCTACAAGTGACAAGGATTTTCATGTTTGTGGGCCTGGGAAAGATTGCAGCTTTGAAAGAGGAGAGGAGCCGGGCAGGTGTGGGCTCCAGCATTAAAGAATGACTTCTGGTTTCCCTCACCAGTGGCCTAGAACGCTGTCCCCTTGTCCCTAGTCCCTGTTTAATGCTCCACAAAATATAGCATAGCGGTGAGGGTGGATGGGAAATATACAAGAGAATGGGTAAAAAGATAAAGTGATTGATGTGCAGGTGAATGGGCCATAAACAGAAAGAAGAAGAAAATGAGGCATGAACGAATTGCCTGATGAGTGATTGGACGAATGGGTGGAGAGATGGTTGGTTAGATGGATGAATCCGGAGGGTCGGTGGCGGGATGGTGACTGAATGGGAACATGTATAGATGTGATAAAGGCTAGAGAAAAAGGGAGGGGCCTTGGAGCGCGCACAGGGTGCATCTCACAGACGCCTTCTCACTCTCCAGGCCATCGGCTGGAGTATTACCTTGCTGCTGATAGTGGCAGCCTTCCTAGTCCGCTGCCTGAGGCCCTGCTTCGACCAGACCGTTTTCCTGCAGCGCAGATACTGGAGCAACTATGTGGACCTGGAACAGAAGCTCTTCGATGAGACATGCTGTGAGCATGCGCGGGACTTCGCGCACCGCTGTGTGCTGCACTTCTTCGCGAGCATGCAGAGAGAGTTGCAGGCTCTGGGGCTATGTAGGGACCCAACAGGTGGAATCCCAGAGTCACAGGAGCCCCCAGAGCCCCTGAGGACCTGGATAGTGGAAGCGGGAAGGCCTACCTGCGTGCGATCTCCAGCCGGGAGCAGGTAGATCACCTCCTGAGTACCTGGTCCTCCAGCAAGCCGCCCCTTGACCTCACAGCATCCTCCAGGCTCCGGGGGCCTGGCCTCAACCATCGTGCCCCTATAGCTGCTGCTCAGGTACCAAGCTGTGCCACCAGGTCGATGTGTAGGGATCTTGGTAGGCTCCCACAGCAGCGGTTTTCCCATGTCACATGCCCATGTTGACACCGGTCTGGAAGCCAGCCTCCTCTGTTGACGTCCTTCCCAAATGGCCCAGTGTCTGCCTAGTTTCTGGGCATGCCCTCCTCTATGGATACCATTCCCTCTGGCCCCAATCAAGTTCAGATTCTGATTCAGCGCACCCAGGACTGAGTCCCTGAATCTATCCTTCCTCCCTCCCTCTCTTTTCTTCCCTTTCTCCCTTCTCCTTCTCTTCTTTCCTTGCCCCGCCCCCCTTTTTGAGGAAGAGTCACGCTTCAGCTGTCTAGCCGAAGAAGGCCTTGAACTCCAGGCCTGGGCTGCATGGCTAGCCTCAGGCTCCCTTAGTGTCAGGATTACAGGTGTGAGCCCACCACTCCATGCTTTCTAGAATCTCGTCTCTAACGAGCCCCAACGCAACACTGGTTCTTCTGGGCAGTGGACCAAACTTTGAGTAGTCACAGTCTGAATAAATTGTTGTGGATATGGGTCATAGACATTGATTCCAAATTAAAAAAATAATCATACTTGTGTCGAATGCTTGATAGTCATTCAATCTTCATGTAACCTGGTGAATTTAAATTTAAATTACATTTTGTGCGTGCGTGCGTGCGTGTGCGTGTGCGTGTGGTGTGCGTGTGCGTGTGCGTGTGTGTGTGTGTGTGTGTGTGTATAAAAATCAGAGGACAACTTGTAGGAGCCAGCTCTCTCCTACCAAGTCTGTCTCAGAGGTCAAACTCAGGGCATCAGGCTGTCAACAAGTGCCTTTACCTCTGAGCCATCTCATTTAACAAATCTGTTGTATTTTATGTATATGGGGCTGGGTGGGAATGTGCATGTGAGTGCTGGTGCCCACAGAGGTCTTGGTTCCCTGGAGCTGGAGTTACAGGCAGTTGTGAACTATCCAATATGGGTTCTGGGAAGCCAAGCTTGGGTCCTCTGCAAGTACAGTACGGACTCTTAACCACTGATCCATCTCTCCAGCCCCACCCCCCCCCTTTAAAAGCCTTACTCTGTAGCCTTAGCTGATCAAGAGCTTTCAGGGATTACAAGTGTGCCAGCACACCCCAGAGACAAAGACTGTGTGTGTGTGTGTGTGTGTGTGTGTGTGTGTGTGTGTGTGTGTGTGTGTAACAGGGTCCCATGAAACTCAGCTGACCTCCAACTGTCTGTCTAGATGAAGATGACCTTGAACTCCTGACCTCCTGAGTTCTGGCATTGCAAATGTGCGCCTTCATGCAGAGCTTATGCAGTGCTGGGGATGGGACTCAGGTCTTGGTGCATGCTAACCAAGCACTTTGCCAACTAAAGCTACATTATTAGATCACTGAAAAAGAAACTGAACCAAAAAGGTGTTGAAGTTGCCGAAGGTCACCTGATAGGAAGGCGTTGGCATTGAATCCCAGGACACCTGGCCGGGTTCTATTCTGAGCTATGGCATCAGTTTACTCTCTAGGTCTTTTGATTGTCTTTCAATGCCCTTGTTGGGTTTCCCGCCGCTGCTACCAGGGTTCTCATGGTAGGTCCTAACAAGCTCTGCTCCGTACATTCCTCACGAAAGCCCTGGGCGCTGACTCTTAACGGCCACTCCGGATACTTTCTATTTTCCAGACTGGGGATATAGCTCAGTTGGTGGAATGTTTGCCCAGCATGAATGGGGGTTCAGTCCTTCACACCGTATAAACTGGGCATGATGTGCCCACTTGTATCCAGTACTCAGGACGTGGAGGCAGGAACATCAGATGTTTGAGGCTATTCTCAGACACAAATTGAATTCAAGGTTAGCCTGAGCTACAAAAAAATAATTGTGTCTCAAAAATAAATAAATAAATGAATAGAGCTGGTGAAATAGCTCTGAGGGTAAAGGCACCAGCAGCCACCCTGAAGACCTGAATTCAGTCCCCAGGGCCCACATCATAGAAGCAGAGAGGCAACTCTGGCGAGTCATGCTTTGACCCTCACATGCACCCGCATGGCAAGCAAACACCACTCTCCCAACACACACGAACTGTTAAAAAAATTCTTACAAAAGAAAGAAGAAAGCAGCTTTGCTTAAAAATATTCTATATTTTCCTGTGGAGCGGATTTTTCTGTGAAGTCAAGAAGGGGGTGACCTTCATATCCCTCAGTTCCCGTCAGTTCTGTTTGTAGCTGGGCACAGCTAAGCCAGGTCCAGGCTCTTTCAAGCCCAGCCTTCTGCCTCTAGCGGGCAGGCTGCTCCTCACCTTGCTGACGCTGACGGCCTCGTGAATCAGGAGTTAGCATCTTCCCCTTCTCAGGTGGCCCCTTCCCCGGGGAGTTCTGACAGCATCCCCAGCCGGAGGTGGATAGCCTGGTCTCCAGAACCAGGTGGGGTCTAGCTTAGGAACAGTTAGAGCTGCTGGAGAAGTCACACTTACTCTCTGGCAGCCCCAACAGGAAGAGCTGGGGAAGATCAAGCCCGTGAGTGCCTCTGAGCTTCTGCCTGACCCTAATGACTCACTTGTGCCCACACGCAAAGCCTGCCGGGTTTACTGCAGTCTCTGCTACTTCCTCGGGGCCCTGGGCAGTGTAGGTGTCCCTGATGACCCCCTGGAACCTGGATCCCTCCATTAAGCCCTTTCTACTCCCCTGGGCTTGTGCTAAGGCACCCGGTGAGACCAGAAAATCCCTGCAGCTCAGCTTCCCCCAACTTCCTGACTGCGGTCAGGCCATGCAAATGTCTGCAGTAGCGTGGGGTGCAGGACATGATTTAGGCAAATTGTTGTCAGAGACTGCAGGAGAGAGGGAAAGAGAACTTGATGACAGCCCAGCATGTGGGAGTGAGCTCCCGCCCTGGGAAAGGAGATTGGGAGAGGGCTGCCTTGGGTCCTCGGCAGAAGCAACATGGGAGCTACTAAAAAACCACTAACTGTAACTGTCGCTCCTTCCTTCCTACACTGAGCATTTATAGAGCACCTCCTGCATACGGCACTGTAACAGGAAATACGGTAGAGACACTTTATAGGTGACCTCAGGAGATCACTGTTTAAGGGGACAGAGATGGGGACAGAAATGTTGATGATCTGAAACAACAGTGCGACATCACAGAGGCAAGCCATGCACCCGGAAGCTTTTGGGGGGAGGATGAAGCTACAGACTGAGGGACAGTGGCAATATCGTGTGATTGGGTCTTAAGAGATAGGGCTCTTTTGACATTTGGAAAGCAAAATGAAGAGGAAACAGCAAAGACACAAAAATGGAGTTGGCAAAAGTCTGTGCCTGTTGCATTTTCTCCTGGGCTGGAGTGGAAGGTAGGGGCGTGATGAGTGAACTCACAACTGAACAGAGAGGCACCAGGGCAACCAGATAGAAGTAAAGGACATTGGTTAGAGCCTGGAAGTCCAGTGACACCTTCTCTGGACCCTCCTGCCTTACTGTGAGAGGCACCTCTCACCCTCTAAGGCTCCAGTTGATACAGCCAAAGACCCTAAACCTCTCTGCCAACATCCACCCACACTCCCTTTGCTCACATCCTTGCAAGTGTGAGATGTCTCGAGCTACAGGTACCACCCCAACTAAGAATGAGGGGCACAGGTAACAGGCTCACTTGGCTCCTAAAGATCCTGCCTTTCAAGGATAGTAGCTATCTTGGGGGTCAAGACACATTCCTTGAGTCTCAGCCAATCCTGGATTGCAGCCCCCTGACCCTGTCCTATACACAAGGGAGACACAACATCCAATTGAGCAAGGCAGATTGGTCCTGAAAGCACCAGCTTTGTCTAGAGAGGTCTTCATCTGATGAAGCCTGGGTACTTGAAGTCCCCACATCTATTCCCACTGTGTGTGTGTGTGTGTGTGTGTGTGTGTGTGTGTGTGTGTGTGTGTGTGTGTGTGTGGTCACCTCCAGGGAGTACTTAATACTTGGTACTATGTACAAGCAACTGAGGGAGCAAGGCAAGTGCTCAGTGAGTGGCAAGGTCAAGCAGGATATGCTACTTGGGATTGGTCTGGGTGAAGGGATGCTGAAGGCTACAGGAATGGATGGGGCTGTCGAGAGAAAGGCTAGAGTGGGGCCAGGTGGCATCTAGGGGAAGGACGAGGGTCCGCTAAAGAGGAAAAGGGGCAATCAAGAAGCAGAGAGTGCAGAGACAGGCCAGGAAGTATGGGGCTTCTGTGGGAGCCATACGAATCCCCAGGCAACTGCCCCTTCCAGAACTACAAAGGAAGGTCAGAGGCTTGGATGCTCTTCCAGTCTGTGGTGCTGATACAGGTATGACCATTCACATCCCTGTGTGGGGAAAGATTCTGGGACCCAGGACCACAGGGGGGGAGCAGGGGAATGTATCCATATTAAATGCTTCCACTTTGGAGGGTCTCATAGAAAACGAAGGCACTTTGCTGTGCGCCCAACTGCACCCAACCTCTCCCCTTCCTTGCTTCATGGGCTCTTTTAGGAGAGGTAAGAGTAGGGATTGGGGATGCATGTCCCTGAAGGTCTAGGGACAACCAGTGGGAAATAGTCTGGAGTGACAGGTGCTGTGGAATAATCCTTCTGTACACTGTAAAATGTGTTGCTCTCATTGTTAATAAAAAGCTGATTGAGCCGGGTGGTGGTGGCGCACGCCTTTAATCCCAGCACTCAGGAGGCAGAGGCAGGTGGATCTCTGTGAGTTCAAGGCCAGCCTGGTCTACAGAGTGAGATCCAGGAAAGGCGCAAAGCTACACAGAGAAACCCTGTCTCAAAAAACTAAAACAAAAACAAAAAAACAAAACAACAACAAAAAAGCTGTTTGACCAATGGCTAGGCAGGATTTTCAGGGCAGAGAGAATGCTGGGAAGAAGGGCGGAGTCTGAGGAGTCATAAGCAAGAAGCAGAAGCAACATGGGAAGTTTACAGATGAGGTACATGAGCCTCAGGCAGCACATAGATTAATAGAAATGGGTCAATTTAAGTTGTAAGAGCTGGCTGGAGACAAGCCTGAGCTATCAGCTGAGCATTTATAATTAAGAATAAGTCTCTGAATGGTTATTTGGGGAGCAGCTGGTGGGACAGAAAAGTCCCCCTCCAGACAGGTGTGGGCAGAACATAGGTGACACTGAGTTGCCCACCAGTAACAACTGCCTTGGCAGTGAGCTTTGAACACCCACCAGGCCCTTAGTCCTCTGTTCTCCCAGATTCTCCCTCTGAAGGGAAACCTAAAACCACCAAGGAAGGCCTCCTTGTTTGGGTCTGAATTCTCACCTCCCCTCAAATTTATGCTTTCCTTTGATCACCCATTTAGGTATTCATTCAGCACGTATTAACTGAGCATCTATAAGTACCAAGTACAGTGTTCTCAGTATTGGAAATGGATAGTGAACAGGGGGACTGGAATTATGGCTGAGCAGTTGAGAGCATTGGCTGCTCTTGCAGAAGACCTGGGGTCGGTTCCCAGCACCTACATGGCCGCTCACAGCTGTTTGTAATCTGTACCTCCAGTTCCAGAGACTCCAACGCCCTCTTCTCAGGGCACCAGGCACTCATGTGGTGCATATGCATACATGTAGACAAAATGCTCATACACATAAAATAAAGTATCTATTAAAAAGAATAGCAAACAAAATAAATGCAGGCCTTCAGCGCGTGTGGTCCAAGGGGAGCCCCGGATATTAAACAAGCATCCTCTCAGCATAGTTAAGTTTGAAATAAGGGGGCTGAGGAGACAGCTCAGTGGGTCAGAGAACTGGCTCTGCCAGCATGAAGACCTGAGTTCAAATCCCCAGCCGCCATGTGAGGTCCAGCATGGGTGTGCACGCCAGGAACCATGGAAGGCAGAGTAGGCAGATCCTGAGAGTTCACTGGCCGGCCGGCCTAGCTTAGAAGGTGAGTGTCTACCTCAGCAAGAGAATCTGTCTCCAGGCAACAAAAAGACTGACAAAGGAAGACATCCAGCAAGTTCCTGCTCTGACCTCCACCTCTGACCTCCACCTCTGTACACACATGCATGGGTACAGTCACTTGTGTATGCAACACACACATGCACACACACACACACACACACACACACACACACACACAGAGACAGAGACAGAGACAAAAGACAGAAACACAGAAAGACAGAGACATTGATCTAAGCTGAGAGCTCAGGAAGACTGCTCTAAAGAGGGACCATTATCAGGCAGGCATGGGACTCATTCCTGTAATTTCAGACTTAGAATGTGAGAGGATGGTGAGTTCAAGACCAGTAGTACCCTGTCTCAAAAGAAAAAAAAAAAATGAATGAATACATAAATAAAGGGGAGGGGACAACATTAAAGTGAATTTTAAAGGCCAACAATAGCAGCATATGCCTTTAATTCTGGAACTTTGGAGGCTGAGGTAGGTTGATCTCTGTGGGTTCAAGGCCAGCCTGGTCTACATAGAGAATTTAAGGTCAGCCAGGGCTACATAGGGAGATCCTATCTCAAAGAAAAAAAAAAAGTGGCTCTTAAAGATGACTAGGAAGAAAGCTGGGAGGTGGTGGCGCACACCTTTGGTCCCTGCACTCAGGAGGCAGAGGCAAGCAGATCTCTGAGTTCGAGGCCAGCCTAGTCTACATAGTGAGTTCCAGGACAGTCAGGACTACACAGTGAAATCTTGTCTCTAAAAACAAAACAAAACAAAAGATAAATAGGAGGGGCTGGAGAGATGGCTCAGCGATTAAGAGCACTGCCTGCTCTTCCAGAGGACCCAGGTTCAGTTCTCAGCACCCACCTGGCAGGTCACAACCATCTGTAACCCCGATCTTAAGAGATCTGAGGGCAGTAGGCACACATGTGGTACACAGACACAAATGCAGACAAGCACCCATATACATAAGATAAATAAATAAATTATGTATTTTAAAGATGAACGGGAATGTCTGCCGGGAAGAACAGAAGCATTCCTGGAACACGGAGAGTGTGTGCAGACTCTCAGGTGAGAAGGGTTGTCCTGTTTGAGGATTAAAAGGAGGCTGAGAGCCAAAGTGTAGACCTTGGAGGAAGAGAGACTGTAGCAGCAATCCTCACAGAGTCATGTAAGACCCACGAGTGACTGTGGAACATCAAGACTTTCCAGCTAACGTTGCAGGTAGAATTTGCAGGCAGTGCACGTGGCTACCACAGATACCTCTCAACCATTGTGGTCCTTGACACATCATTGCTACAAACAGGCAGCTGTGTCCAATACCTGCACACAGGCAGAGAGTCCACGCGGTGCTGGAAACCTCCTTTGGTTTCATGAGCCATCCTGGGGGCATGTCAAGTCCTGGAAGCAGCCGAGAGCCTCCTCTTCCGTGCCTGTCATTACAGCAGGTGTCCAGGGAGAAACACCTTTGCCAGGTTCCCCTCATGCCGCTCCACTCTGGTGCATGACTTCTAGAGGAGTCCCTAAAGAGAATCTTCAGGGGTCACCAACCTAGGGACTCCAGTTGTCCCGGGGACACCTAGCCTTATGGCCTTCCCCTAGTCCTATTTATGACACAGTAGCCTTCCCACTCGATAGACAAACTTGACCCAACCAGAAGATAAGTTAAAACAATAAGCAAACAAACAAAGACCTTCCCTTGCCCTTCTTCACCCTGCACTCCCACCCACAAGTGCCGACCTGGGCTCGGATCGCACTCTCCACCAATGGCCTGGGTGGCCTTTAGCTAATAAGTGAGTCGCTCTGACCTCAGGCTTCAGTTCCATAGAATGACAGAAATCCTATGCCCCAGGACTGTATGAGGGTTACATAATGCATACAAGTCAGCTGAGGTCGCAGTAGATCTTGTCAGAAATACAAAGATGCAGACAGGAGACCACTAATGTGGTCACATGCACACTTCTGTACATAGACAGAAGACCACTAATGTGGTCCCATGCACACTTCTGTGCACAGACAGAAGATGACTAATGTGGTCTCATGCATACTTTTGTACATGGACAGAAGATCACTAATGTGGTCACATGCACACTTCTGTACACAGAAGACCACTAATGTGGTCCCATGCACACTTCTGTACACAGAAGACCACTAATGTGGTCACATGCACACTTCTGTGCACAGACAGAAGACCACTAATGTGGTCACATGCACACTTCTGTGCACAGACAGAAGACCACTAATGTGGTCACATGCACACTTCTGTACACAGACAGAAGACCACTAATGTGGTCACATGCACACTTTTGTACACAGACAGAAGATCACTAATGTGGTCACATGCACTCTTCTGTACACAGACAGAAGCCCCACTGAGTACATCATGGTCAGAAACACAAGGAGACATCCTTTCTGATGTCCTGCCTCAGTCTCTCCTTGCCCCAGACGAGGACTCATCCAGTTGGATCCAGATCTGACACACCTGTCTGAGAGCTACAGGATCAAAGAGAGTTTTCCCTTGGGTGACTCTGCAGAGAGGACTCTGATCATGAAACCCCATCACCTGTGGGTCTAGGGGAGCAGAAGGAGGAGGAGCCTGGAAAGGGTTTGCCACTCACAAACACAGACACACCCACAGGAAACAGGCCAAAACCCTAATTTAGGCAACCCGTTCAGTCTAACCCCAAAGCCAACACCAGTTGTGAAGGCACAAGCCTGTAATCTCAGAATGCAGGAGGTACAGACAAGAGGACTGCGAAGTCTGGATCTTTTGGGGGGACCTTGTCTCAAAAAAAGAAAGGAAAGGACAGAAAATCCTCCAAGTCCAGGTAGTTTTACTGTCTGCCGCACTCACCTGCCATTCCCACTGTGAGTGAACTCCAACTCCCACCACCTGCCACAGCCTCTGTCTCACCATTACCCCCATGTCCTCTATTATCATTGTCTCGACTGATGGCACAGCCTGCTGGGGTCCTGGCATTGTGGAGACAAACCAGGAGAGGAGCACAGAGAGATGACACACTTGCCCAGAGTCCAGCAGCCCCTCAAAGTCCAGTCTCCTCCTCCCTCCCACACCCAAAGAAAACTGGTCCTCATCGGTGCCGGTGCCGCTTTGTGGCTCTCCAGGATGCAGGCAGCTGGAGAGCAGGGGAGGGGAGCCGGAGGGAGGGGCACAGTCCTGGCTGTACCCACAGGATTGGTCAAGCTGCGACCTCTCTGCCAGCACCTGTGGAGAAGGCTCCTCCGAGTCAGAGTGACCTCACCAACTACCCTGATCTCCGCTAGCCCGGCCGGGATCCCAGTCATGAGGTGGCTGCCCAGTGGGCAGGGAGGCATGCTGGAGCTGTCTGGGAAGCCACAGTGAGAGGGGAAGAGGCTGAGGACCCTCCCAGGACACGATGGACAAGTTTCGGATGATCTTCCAGTTTCTGCAGTCCAACCAAGAGTCCTTCATGAACGGCATCTGTGGCATCATGGCGCTGGCCAGTGCCCAGATGTATTCTGCCTTTGACTTCAACTGCCCCTGCTTGCCGGGCTACAATGTGGCCTACAGCATGGGCATACTGCTGACGCCTCCCCTGGTGCTCTTCCTGCTTGGCCTCGTCATGAACAACAACATATCCATGCTAGCCGAGGAGTGGAAGCGCCCCGCGGGCCGCCGGGCCAAGGACCCAGCGGTGCTCCGCTACATGTTCTGCTCCATGGCTCAGCGGGCCCTCATCGCACCCGTCGTCTGGGTGGCTGTCACGCTGCTGGATGGCAAGTGCTTCCTCTGTGCCTTCTGCACAGCGGTGCCCGTGGCCACGCTAGGCAATGGCAGCCTGGTGCCTGGCCTGCCTGCTGCAGAGCTGGCCCGTCTGCTGGCCCGTGTGCCCTGCCCTGAGATCTACGATGGGAACTGGCTGCTGGCCCGAGAGGTGGCCGTGCGGTATTTGCGCTGCATCTCTCAGGTGAGGGGGCTGGGTCTCCTCACAGGCCAGGGTCTCTCTGGGACGGTCCCTTCTCAATGTGGGGTTTCCCTCATATGGCTGTGGGTAGGGGGAAGTATTCCTAGCTGAGACTCAAAGCAGAGCCCACGTCTTCTCTCAGACAGGGTTACCTGGAGAGCGTGTTTTCCACCTCCTCCATCCTGAGCTCAGAGCTGAGAGAGGCTGAGAGAATTTGCATTCATTTCCTTTCCCAGGCCCAGGCAGTAGTGAGGCCAGTGGGAGGCTAAGCCATTTGGGTACATTTCCCTGGCAAATGCCCCCAGCTGGTGCCTCCCTGCTCCGGGAGTGGAAGCTGAGGGTCTGGGTATCTTGAACAAGCGCACATGGGTGAGGGAGATGGATGGTTGGGATCAGACTTAAAGGACCATCTGGGCTTCGTGTCCTGGGTTAGTGAGGGAAATGATAGGAGGCAGTGTCTGCTCCTGTGGGGCTAGAGAAGCAGGCACACTCTCCTCTGGCCAGTACAGGCCCCTGGCTCCCCTGCCCCTGGCGGGGGGGTACTTTTTCCCTGTAGGGGCCCTGTCACCACCCAGACGGCCTCAAGAGTCTCTAACTGTGAGTGTTTAAGCCAAGCTTTTTACCTCCTCATCTGTGGATCCTTGTCCCATCACCCTAGGCCTCAGGCCCTGGAGCGGCTGCCACTTCCCTTGACCTTTAAACTGTCACACTGTGCAAGTTTGGAAGGTCCCCCCAGAGGCCACGGGTAGCCCGACTTGTAGACAAGTCCCCGTGACTTGCAGAGACTGCATTCTGAAGTCACTTTAGAACTGACTTTATCTAGAAGTTGTCAAAGAGAAAATAATCAGATTTCCAGCCTCACTTGGAACATGAGAAAACCCAAGCCTTCTGTAACCACAACAGCTTAGTGAGCAACATGGGAGGCAGCCCCCTGACTGAGTAATACGTTCTGGACTTTCCCACCCACCCCCATGACAGCCACTGGGCACCACTAACACCCCCCCACACTTCCTTGACTTTTCCCAACTCTTCTCTGTGCAGATGGGGGTCTGACCCCAAGTGCAGGCAGGGAGGGGTGTCCTGCTCTGTGCCCTGTGTTGAACTACGGTCAGAGCATGTGTCCCACGCTTTTCGGTGGAGGTCGAGGACTGTCCGGGGTGTCTCTGGAATTCCTTGAGAGACCAGCTCAGCCCGGTGGAGGGAGTGTTCACTTAGAGATGGTGTCACTTCCAGAAGCCAGAGGAAAAGCCCAGAGCTTGGAGAAAGAAAGCCACTAGGCCCAGGGAGGTGAGGAAAGGCCTTCTGAAGGAAGAGACATGGCCGCTGAGCGGTGTCATGACGATGTCTAACAGAGAGCGCTATATGCGAGCTGTCTTATATCACTTGGTTCTCAGAGAAGCCCTGTGAGGCCCGTGCTATTGCCAGGAGCCCCATCTTGTAGGCAGAGACACTGAGACACAAAAGGATCAAGTGGAGACAGGATTCCTCCCCAGGAGGCCTCACTCTGGGGTGCGGAGTTAACTGCTGTCCACTGAGTGCCCTGCCAAAGCAGCATGGTCTACACTCCCAGAATGTGACATTTTACACCTGGGTAGATAGAGGCCAAGAGGTGGTGTCACTTGGTCCTTGGCTGCTCTTCTCTGTGGAGGCCCTCATGAGTCCTTTGGGGGTCTGGGCAGGTAGGTCTGCTGACATCCTCCTCTCCCCACAGGCGCTGGGCTGGTCCTTCGTGCTGCTGACAACATTACTGGCCTTCCTGGTGCGCTCTGTGCGGCCCTGCTTCACGCAAGCTGCCTTCCTCAAGAGCAAGTACTGGTCCCACTACATTGACATCGAGCGTAAGCTCTTTGATGAGACATGCACAGAGCACGCCAAGGCCTTTGCTAAGGTATGCATCCAGCAGTTCTTTGAAGCCATGAACCATGACCTGGAACTGGGGCACACCCATGGAGTGCTGGCCACGGCCACAGTCACAGCCGCAGCCACAGCCGTGGAGGCTGCTCAGAGTCCCCCAGACAGGACGGAGGAAGCGAGGGAGAAGCTGCGTGGCATCACTGACCAAGGCACCATGAACCGGCTACTCACAAGCTGGCACAAATGCAAACCGCCGCTGCGGCTGGGCCAGGAGGCACCGCTGATGAGCAATGGCTGGGCTGGGAGTGAGCCCCGGCCTCCGCGCAGGGAGGTGGCCACCTACTTCAGCAAAGTGTGAGCTGTAGCTGGCTGTAGAGGCCGCAGAAGAGATCGGAACCCACAGCCCTCTGCCTCTCAGTGGAGACAGAAAAACCGATTCTGAGGCACAGCCACAAGTCCAGGCATTGACCTGCTGGTGTGAAAAAGGAAATTTGGAGCCGAAGGATCCTACCTCTTTAGCTGCGATGCTGCCCTGGGCGGCCTGGGAGCAGAGTCATCCTGTGCCTCGTCTCCTGCCGCTGCAGTGTTATGAGTGTTCAGATCTGGCTGTGGGAGCAGGACTGGTACCCGAGGCCCTTCCCCAGCCTCACTGTGATGCTGTTCCTCCATCCCTGCCTCGCTGTCTCCGCTTGGGCTCCCAAAGCCCACACCCCAACATTTCCTCTGGCTCTAGACTTCTCTCATGCTCATGCTCAAGGGTCCCAGGGCAACCAGCCCACTCATAATCTTTGCCAGTTTCTTGGGTAAGATGGAATGGATTTCAGCTGGTGTGACACACCTGAGTGACACAGGATAAGATGCCAAGACCTAGGACCACAGGAGAGAGGCCAAGGTGTGCGTCACGGAGGCCACTGGGGCAACTTTTGAGACAGACTCCATGTTTACCTCACACCAAGTACAAAACTAATATTCTCACACACAACCTTAGGGAAGCAGACCATCCGTGGGGCTTGAGAGCTAGAAATGGAAGCTGATTAACTCTTATTTTCTCAAATGCTCCCTGAGGAGCTTGCCCTGAGGTGTGGTGAAGATGAGGGTGTTACGGGGGGGGGGGAGGTAAAGTCTAGAGTGGGTAAAACTGGGTGAGATGCTGGTTCTACAATTTGCAAAGTGCGTCCCTGGGCCAAGTGCCTCATTTTCTGGGTCTCTTTTCTTCATTGGGCAACAGGGAGAAGGCCATCTACCGCACAGGTTCACCGTGCGCAAACTCACACGGCTCACGGTAGACACCTGGGCCAGAGTGGTTAATGCTTGTTCATCTCCGAGCCCTGGGCTGCTCGCCTTCCCCTCCGCTGACCCCAACCAAGGGACAGGAATCTTGTCCAAGCAGAGGAGACAGAGGTGCAGACGGGCTTCTTGTCTCCTGGTCCCATCTTTCTGTCCTCAGCCCTGCCCATCTCAGAGCTCACTTGGACCCTCGTATTCTCATGGCCCCTCATCTACCATCTGTCCACTCTCAGGTGGAACCCGGGTGCCAGGGTGGCAGAGAGGAGGCAGTGGAACTTGACTCCAGCCCTGGATGAAGGGACCACTTGGGGGGGGGGGTTCCGCTAGGGACAGGATTCTAGGAAGTGATTGGGGAAGCCAGTGTGAGGGAAAGCTTTGGCGAGACCTGGGGGTCCAACACCAGAGTGATAGGAGCTAAGGCAAGTCCCCCAATCTGTAAAGAGCATATGGAAAGGCAAAGATAAAGAAATGCCAAGTCCTCTCCATTCCTGCCTGCCACACAGACAAGCCAGACTCGGGGCTTCAGCTTGCCACTCAGTGTGAGTTTCACCGTCACAGCCCTGGAGAGCTGAGGGCCCTGGGGTTAGCTCTCCCAATCCTAGGAGACACTGGGTTCATCTGACGTTCTACCCGTCAGTGTATCTGACTCATGGCTCTTCAGTCCCTGCTTGTGAGCTCCCAGAGATAGGAGCTCATGACCCCTCTAGGGACAGGCAGGGCAGCTTAGAAACCTGCTTCCCTTTAATTTTCACCTCTGCCCAGCCTCTGCCCTAGGAGCCCAGAGGATCCCCAGATTCCCTGATTCAGTGTCAGCCGTACAGAGGAGAACTGAGACAGGGTCTGGGAGTTAGCTGAACTCTGGTGGAGAAGTCTCTCCCGGGGATGGCTGGGAGACAAAGGCAGGACTCTCAGAGAGTCCAGGGCAGGGGGCATCAGGGTCTCGTCCTTTTGTATTCTGCAACATCACCATCAATCCTGAATACCTACCTCTTCCCTGACTCCCACAAGCGTCTGCCAGGTGGGTGTCAAGCATGGGGGCTGTTCTTTAAACTGGTCTGGAGGGCAAGCCTGAGCAAGACCTCCTGGTTGGCCCCGCCTGGCTCCTGCCTAGACCTTCCCAGATGGCCCCCGAGGGGTGCACAGGGTAGAGTCGAGGCAGGGCCAGTAGGGCCAGCCACAGCGGGCCCAGAGGCAGAGGCGCGCTGGGACAGGACACGGCGGCAGCCGAGACCGCTCCTCTACTTCCTCTGTTTCTGCCTCGCGCCGCCCTCAGCAGCCCGCCCTCCTCCGCCTGGCGCCTGGAGGCTGTTTTTCCATTCGCTGGCGAGAAAGTTCCATGCCACTGTTTCTTTCTCTATTTTTCTGGAGTTAAATTTGTCCGCAGATGCCTGCACTTCGTCTATAGACGCCCGGAGTTAAGTTTGTTTGTAACCGGGCCCAAAGCTCTGTTGCTTTCAAACGCAAAAGCAGAGGCGCCAGTGAACCCCCCGCTGGGAGGCCACTTTGCCTTGCAGCCCTGAGTCTGTCCAGGGTCTGTGGTGCCCAAGCGGCTGTTACTGAGAGGCCAGCCCAGGAAGCCAAGGCCACGGGTGCATGCAGCCAGCCCCAGGTAAGGAGGGGCCCCTTCCTGGGGTGTGCAGGTATCAAGGAGCTGGCAGGTTGGTCCCAGGCAGCCTCCAGGGATTGTCTGGAGAGGGTACCCTGGTATAGGTCCCTCACTCAGAGCACAGAAGTGTTGCCCCCACCCCCTCCCCTAGCTGCCGGTCTCCTGTCCTTGGGAAGAGGCCCCTGGCATAATAATCTCAGAAGATGGCCTAGTCTATCCTCCGCACACTACCCACGATTTCAGGCATCCTGTACGTTAACATTGGGTGGATTTAAGAGCCTAGGGCCACTAAACGGAGCTAATTGGGTGTCAGGAAAGGAGGAAGGGGAGGGATGGGGTTCCCTCTAGCCTGTTTATCTCCAGCAACAGGATGAAGTCCCTTCCTTGTGGGATTATTCAGGATCTCTGGGCACTGGGCTGGGGAGTCAGACATTCCCTCCCCCTGGAGCCCACATGGCCACATGGCCTTGCCTGTGCCCATCTGGCATCCTTGGCTGAGGCTGCAACAGGAAAAGGGATGTGAATATGAAACAGAGAGAGCCGGCACAGGCCTCCCTAGCTCTCTTCACAGCTCACCCCTCTCTCCACTTCTAGGCTTCTTTTGGCCTGGGAAGTTTTGTTTTTTTTCATTCCCCTGATGGGGATGGACATGGGGCCACACCCTGCCTGTCTCTCTGGGTGTGTGGGTGGAGCCTGGGAAAAGAATTAGCGCTAGACTTCCAAAGAGCCTGAGGCCAAGGCCATTTCTGGCAGGGTGCCATCTCTGCGGCAGTCACTGATTCAGGGGAAGGCTGACAGGTACAGTGGGCCCGAACCCCATTGAGGCTGCTGTGGCTGGCTGGCGCTGAAGGTCTCCAGCCTAGGCTTCTTGGAGCAGAGTTTCTGCAGGATGCTGGCTGGGGAAGTTTGAGGGGAGCGAGGTCTGAAGGAGGTTGTGAACATGGGGACTATCTCAGCTCAGACTTATTTTGTCCACTTCCTAAGTATTCTCAAGTCATGGTCAAAGCCTTGCCTGGCCCCTCCAGATTTGCCTGGCCTCAGGCAAGATACCCTGTCCTCCTCAAGTCTTCATTTTCTGACCTTTGCCATCAGGAGAATCATCCTCAACTGGTAGACATGACAGGGTAAGAGTTTTGGATGCTGAACTACTACCAGGCATCATTTATTGTCCCCTTACATTCCTAGAAGGGGGTCAGGGACCAGAATGACTTACCCTTTTCACAGTTGAATCTCGTGTCAAAGTTGCCCTGATCCAGAGGACCTGGCTCCCACCAGACCCTGATCCAGTCTGTCCTTTGTCCACTAGGACAGGCCCTGCAGCTTTGATAACCATATCACACCCTCCAAATTGTCCCACATCCTTAGCATCTTTGTACCTCCTGGAATTCCAGAGAGAAATCACCCCCTAATGTCACTCTTGATCCTGATGGGACGAGGGGAGTGGCAAAAGAGACCTTATAACAGTCGAAGCAGGCAGACCTGATCTTGAACTTGGAGGGAGGCCTGCCATTTATTTACATGTGCCCCTGGCCAAGGGCTGGCTCATCCTCAGGAAGCCTCGTCCTTTTCTGTGCTTGGGAGGGAGGTGTCGGTGCGAGGGGGGGGGGGATGCGGGGGAGTGGGGGTGGGGGTTGCCATGGATACTGTGTAGACTCATGAGGACAGGCAACATATCATTTGAGAGCATCTGGCACCTAGCAGGAACTTAAGCAGCCATGGCTACTACCATTTCCGTGGAGGCCCTCAGTTCCCTCCTTTCTCATCTGCTTGACCACAGCAGCACCCTCAGCTGTTCAGAGGCACGCATTTATCACTCATCTGTGTTTCACAGGAAGCACCAGTTCAGCCACCGTAGGCGATAAAATGGCATAGTCTCACCAGAAGCCACCCATTCCATCGTCCTCTTCTGCCTCCTCTTAAGCACTCCATCCCTAGCCCGCTGGTCGCCATGGCGGCCTTGATCGCAGAGAACTTCCGCTTCCTGTCTCTCTTCTTCAAGAGCAAGGATGTGATGATTTTCAATGGCTTGGTGGCCCTGGGCACGGTGGGCAGTCAGGAGCTGTTCTCTGTGGTGGCCTTCCACTGTCCCTGCTCACCTGCCCGGAACTACCTGTACGGGCTGACAGCCATCGGCGTGCCCACGCTGGCGCTCTTCCTTATTGGAGTCATCCTCAACAACCACACTTGGAACCTAGTTGCCGAGTGCCAGTATCGGAGGGCCAAGAACTGCTCGGCGGCCCCCAACTTCCTCCTCCTGAGCTCCATCCTGGGCCGCGCAGCTGTGGCTCCCGTCACCTGGTCTGTCATCTCCCTGCTCGCGAGGGGAGGCCTACGTCTGTGCTCTCAGTGAGTTTGTGGACCCGTCCTCGCTCACGGCTGGGGATGAAGGCTTCCCCTCAGCTCATGCCACGGAGATCCTAGCCAGGTTCCCTTGTGGAGAGGGCCCTGCCAACCTGTCCGGCTTCCGGGAAGAGGTCAGCCGTAGGCTCAAGTATGAGTCCCAGGTAAGGGGCTGTGTGAAGGGCAGCCTTCCTCCTTCCCTCCCAAGGTGGGAGCTGGTGGGCTGGCACACAATAGGATGGTCCAGTGTGAAAATGAGCGAGGTCTCCAGGGAAGCACTAGATGACCATGTCAGGCCTCAGGGCAGGTTAACCGTGGCTCAGTGTTCTGTGGGACAGGGTCAGTTCATCACAGGTCTCTGATTTGCCTTTAGGTGCTTGGGATCGAATCCAAGTCCACATGAGTGCCAAGCATGCGCTCTGCCACTTACTACACTTCCAGCCCTTAGAGACAGTTTTAAGCATAAGGGGACACTACCTGGAAGCCCAGAGAAAGCATCCCATATCCCATAACACCACAGGACCATTCCCAATCTACCTGCTGAGATTATCTTTACTCCAGCTTGACTGGGCATTGACTCCTGCAGGCCACCTCAGAAATGTCTGCTGTGGGCTTCAAGTTGATGGTGGAACCTGGTTGACTCCAGGGATGACCACATTCCTGTCTGGGCCGAGTCAGTCTCACTCTTGGGGCAGGTCAGGAGAGGCAGGCAACTGCCGCTTGGGCCTAGCTACAGCCTTCCCTGCATCCTGCTTGGAGGTTGGTTGAGGGAAAGGGGGTCAAAAGAATGGTCAGTGGCTAGAGAGATGGCTTAGCAGTTAAGAGCACTGGCTGCTCTTCTAGAGGACCTGGGTTCAATTCCCAGAAACCACATTGTAGCTCACAACCCTCTGTAATTCCAGTTCCAGGGATTCAATGGCCTCCGAGGGCACTAGGCACACCCATAGTGTATAGGCTTAGACTTATGTGCAGGCAAAACGCTCATATACATTAAAAAAGAAAGGAAGAAAGGAAAGAAGAGAAAGAGAGAGGAGGGAGGGGGAAAAAGCCTGAGCTGGCTGCCTGTGCTGGATCTTGCTGTAATCCACCACTGGGGAGATAAACATAGGAGAGTCTGGAGTTCAGGGTCATTTTTAGCTACATAGTAAATTAAGGGCCAGTTTGGACCATTGTTTCCATGAAAAGGAGGAGGGCTGGAGAAATGGCCGGTAAAGACTGAGAGTACTGCTCTTCCAGAGCACCCGAGTTCAGTTCCCAGCATCCATGTCAGGTGCTCACAGCTACCTGTAACTCTAGCTCCATGGGATACAACACCCTCTTCTGGACTCTGCATTCACAAAAAATACCCCCTGACACATGTACATATACCCTGACACATGTGCATATCCAAAATATACATACCCTGACACATATACATATCCCCAACACATATACATATCCCCTCAACACATATACATATCCTCTGACACATGTACATATCCCCCAACACATATACATATCCCCTCAACACATATACATATCCCCTGACACATGTACATATCCCCCGACACATATACATATCCCCTGACACATGTACATATCCCCCCAACACATATACATATCCCCCGACACATGTACACACACCCCAACACACAAAACCTAAAATAATTCAACAGGGGCAACATAAGGGGAAGAGGTGGGGCTAAGATGTAGCTCAGTAGAACGCATGCCTAGCACACATCAGGTCCTAGGTTTGATCCCGAGCACCACATAAACTAGGTGTGGTACACGCCTATAACCTCAGCACTCAGGAGGTGGAGGCAGGAGCATCAGAAACTCAAGACCATGCTCAGCTACACTGGGTACTTAAGGCCCTGTCTTGGGGTGGGGGCAGGGAGGAAGCAGAGAAATGGAGCTGAAGTCAGCATCAGAGATGGAAGATGGTAAATACAGAAATCCTGGTCACTAATCCACAGGTCCTTGCCCTCGACACATCTTCCTAGCATGAAGCAAGCACACAGGCGATCGGAGGCCAGGCAGATATTGATGTTGTGTGAGATTGAAGCCTCTGAAGTCTTCAGAGGTGTCATCTGAGCTGACCCAGTTTGAACTGGTTTTTTGTAAATGGGAGCCTCACATGCTTAACATGTTCTGTCACTGAGCTCCACTCCTGGCTCCTGAGCTGGGTTTTGGTGGAGCGCGGTGACAAAGCACCCTTGGGGCTGAAGAATAAAAAAGGCAGAAGGCACAGCCTGGGCACGGGAGAGTGTGTGGGTTAAAGGGAGTAAGAATAGAAAAGAGGAAGTCCTGCTTGCCGCAGAGCGGTATCGGTTCCTTTTCCACGTGTCCCCCCCCCCTCCCCCCCCCCCGCCCCCCTCTCCATAGGCAGGGTCCAGGCAGCTGTCAGCCCCTCCTGAGCCCTGCCTGTTCTCTGGACAGCTCTTTGGGTGGCTCCTCATCGGCGTGGTGGCCATCCTGGTGTTCCTGACCAAATGCCTCAAGCACTACTGCTCGCCGCTCAGCTACCGCCAGGAGGCCTACTGGGCACAGTACCGCACCAACGAGGACCAGCTCTTCCAGCGCACGGTGGAGGTACACTCAAGGGTGCTGGCCGCCAACAACGTGCGCCGATTCTTTGGCTTTGTGGCCCTCAACAAGGATGATGAAGAGCTGGTTGCCAAGTTCCCAGTGGAAGGCACACAGCCACGACCACAGTGGAACGCTATCACGGGGGTCTATCTGTACCGTGAGAACCAGGGCCTCCCGCTCTATAGTCGCTTACACAAGTGGGCCCAGGGCCTGACGGGTAACGGCACAGCTCCTGACAACGTGGAGATGGCCCTGCTCCCCACCTAGGGCCTGCTGCCTTGCTCTCAACCAAACTCATGGCATGCTCACCTCAGCATCAGATTTTCCTGTTAACTACAGTGTCTTGGGCATAGACCAAGGGGACATAAAACAACTAGTAGTTTGCAAGGCTCTTGTGGACCACATGGTCCAGAGACTGGGGGTACAGGTTTGACTTCTCAGACCTGCTGAAATCATCTCCCGCGGCCACCAAGGCACAAGTCACAGCTGTAGATAGACTTTCCCAGAGCTGGTCCGTAACTCTGACGTGGGCGATCTTTGGTGGGCCAGCAGGCTGAGAAGCATCAGCCGGCGGGGCCTGGTGCCAGTACAGCCCACTGGGGGACTCGCTGTTGTACAGCCCACTCTGTGCAGTTAACTTGTGTCTAACTGCACAGGGATGCCCAGCTCCTCGGCGTACGGCTAGGAAGCTGCCCCCATTGTATACCTCTGGCCTAATTTTATATATTTAAACTTTTTGATAAAGCTTTTCTTACTTTAAAAGGCTAACTGGTGTCTGTGCAGTTGACAAGGGCGTACAGCCCATTGTGGGAGGCCATGGGACAGGACTAAAGCGGACCACAAAAGTGGCAGCAGTCTAAGGCGCGTCAAACGTCCACCCAAGGGCTGAGTCTCCTGGCCATCTGATCCAGATACCTGACTTAATCTGGTCAGAGGCAGCCTGGCCTTTTGCAGGGGCAGGTAAGTTGAAAAGATCACACCAGAAGCTCCCGCCCTGAGCAGGACTCGTACGAAACAACTCCAAGAACCATGGGCTTCAGCAATTCCTCCCTCTCAGCCCTGCATCGACTAGCTCCACACTCAAAACCTGCCTTGTCCCTGTCCTGCTTCCTGGCATACAACCCAGCCATTTCCCCCAGAAAACTCAGACAACAGTTTAGGCTGGCAGTGGAAGCTTTTAATTCCCTTAGGCTGAAGGGGAAAAAAAGATGCCAACAACTAGTAGTAGGGTCTGTGCCAGCACCGACTGCGGGGCTGTGGCAGACGAGGTGGGTCACCAGCCTTGGGAGAGAGAGGGCGGAGACCAGGCAGTTTAATCAATACTTTCAGCTTTCCTTAGCAGCTTGTTTCCCATGTTTCTGGATTCTTCCTCTGCCCCCTGTCAGTCTCCCAGCCTCCACAACAGGGCAGATGGTACGGGCTGACCCGGGACAATGTCTTCCCGCACCCTGTGGGTATGGACTGAGCGCCTTGCCAAGGGACAGAGTGGGATCCTGACCATGAAAACCCTGGCTCTGCCTTTCTGTTCTTAGACGGCAGCAAACTCTCCTGAAAGGAATGTTTGTTTATTTCTGGAAGCCCAAGAGATTGCTGCCTGAAACTGGAGCCACCTCAGGAAAGGAGGAGGACACGTAATGTGTTACATAAACAGAGCATTAAACCTCAAGGGCTGGGCGTTACTGGAAGAACACTTGCTTAGCAAGTGTAAGGCCTCAGCTCAATCTGTGGCACCCTAAATTTAAAAAATAGAGATATACATATTTTTTTAAAGCAAGAAGTGATAGTACACACCTTTAATCCCAGCACTTGGGAGGCAGAGGCAGTAGATTTCTGAGTTCAAGGCTGGCCAGGTCTGCATAGCAGATTCCAGGCCAGCCAGGACCAGAGAGTGAGGATCCTGTCTCAAAAAAAATTTTTTTTAATTTTTAATTTTTTTTTTTTTTTTTAAAAAGGAGAAAGCCTCTCAAAGTTCTTTATTCTGACAGGATTGTCCCAGGCACGCTGCAGAAAAAGCAGCACTTAATGTCCTCAGGCAGCTGCTTCCTAAACGTCCAGTGCCTGCTGCTACAGTGTCCAGCGGAGCCTGGGGCTCCTAGTCCTCCAGCCCTGAGCTCTTGGCCTCCACGTACTCCAGGGCCTTGGCCTTGACTGCCTGCACGTCCTTCTCAGTGCCATGCTGTTTCTCGTAGTCCAGGTAGCGCTTGAAGAAGAACTTCATCCTCTTAGGGGCCAGGCTCAGATGAATAACTCGTTCAAAGATGTCCCTAGGAGGAAGAACAGGGAAGCGATTCCCTCAGGGCTCCTACCACGTGACCCCTAGCTAGTGCTCCCCAACTTGCTCAGGCACCAGGTCCTCTAACATCTAAGACCCCATTTCTTACTATCAGTGTGAACTCCTGTCAGAGACCAGAGATCTAACCTGCCTGAAGTTACACAGCTGCTGGGATGGGGACACAGCAGTGACAGAAGTCAAACTTCAACCCCCAGAAGGGTAGGAATCGGGTACCTGTGCCTTCTGGACCCTGCCCCAACTACCCACCTCCACCGTCCTTGCCCTGCAGGGATTATGGGGGACAAAAGTGAGAGCCTGCCATGAAGGTTCCATTGATGAGAGGTGGGCACAATGTGAATCCCGTGGGATCCCAGGTCTCCTAGTTCCCAGGCCACCCATACCCCCCATCCCCCGCAGAGGGTTCAGACACACAAAGACTGGAAAGGAGAAATCAGGTGGACCAGGGAACCATGTCAAAGCTGTTTTTCGGTATCAAGTCGGCTAAACATTAATAAGGCCAAAGCTCCCTCCTTCCCGCCCCCACCAGGAGTCAGCCTGTTGTCCTCTTACCTGACTTCCTTCTGGCTGCCATGCTTGATGGTCATGTCGATGTAGACTGACCAGACATCTGTGCGTTTTGGGTAGGTGCTCAGTGTGTTTTCAAAAATGGCTTTAGCCCGCTCTGCATCCCCCAGCTGGAACTCTAGCTGGGCAAACTTGGCAAGCACATCCACATCTGTGGAGAAAGGACAGGTTAGAGGAAAGACAATTCCAGAGACCCCTCACCACATCACACTGTGCTACAGGGATAGGGTTAGTGCAATTCACTGCTCTAGGGCCAAGATCTAGGATGGTAAGAGAGACAAAGCCCCAAAAGGATACTGTGGGTTTGAAGTCAAATATACACCCAAGCCTTGCAGACACCCCTCATCTTAGGCCCATGGACAACAGGATCAGTGCTGATTGTTTTTGCCCCTCCATCCTTTAGGGTCCAGCATCTGACATGCACACATCACCATCCATGAGCACACCATTAGCTTCCCCAAGTCAGGAGCGACTCCATCCTTTACAAGATACCAACTGCCACTTCCAGGTATCAGGCCTGTCTGTGTGTGTGTGTGGGAACCGGGGAAGAGCACTCACGCTCCTTGGTGGGCAGACACTCCAGGGCTCGCTGCAGCACGCGGTGACTGGCCCCAGCCTGACTCCTCCCCAAAACAAAAGCACCGTATTTGATCCAGACAGCCTTCTCCTGCCGGAAGCGCTTCAGCATCCGGTTGTACAGCTCACCAGCTTCCTATGGGAAAGCACAGCGTGGTACTTCAGAGGGGCAATGAGGAGGGTGAGGAGGTGGGAGGGAGGAGCCTCCCTCGTAACCCCTCCAGGGACCGAGGTCTGGACAGAAGACGGTGAGAATGGCAAGGGTAAGCAGAGGGAAGGGAGGGCCTACGAGCCTGGAATGGGACAGTACAGGGACCGAGGGGTAGAGTGCTCACTTACTGCTGACCTGGGCCTGTTCGGGAGCCTAGCAGCCTACCTTGAACTTCTCTGACTTGGTGTAGATGTCAGCCAGATGCAGGAAAACCTTGAGAGGCTCATTGTACTGCAGAGCCCGCTCGAAGACCTTAGTCAGGGACTCCGGAGAGCCATACATGTTTTCGAGGTTCAGCAGTGCCACCCACACGTTCAGCTTTTCCTGTTCCTCTCTGGAGGTGGAGTGGGTAGAACATGAGTTCCATCAACTCGGCATTGGACGCCCAAGAACCATCTCTCCCAGGCAACAACTATGTCTGTCCTCAAGTCCCCCCTGTAAGGCAGACACTCAGACCATCTCCACTGCAGCTCACTGTAAGGGGACCTGTACTCCCTGATCTCTTACTGCCAAGTCTGGGCCTCCCCTGATCTCTCCCTCCATTCCTGGGAAGGAAAGCCTCCAGATTGCAAACTGGAACAGAATCTTGAGTCTGATTCTCTCCCCCACTGAAGGGAGCAAAGCATAAAACTGTCACCTTTCCAGCAGGCTTCAGAGAGCTACCTCCGCTCTGCCAAGAATAGGTTTACACCCAAGTGTGTGTGGGTTCTCCCTGCTCTGCATGTTTTAACTAGAACCTTGCTAGCACACAGAGACTAGTACAAGTTGCCATAGTGATTTCATCGAAGAGGACCATAAAATATAAATGAGTGATCTGTTTCGGATGGCTACACTTACAAGATGAGCCTGAAAGACCATGGGCTGCTGCTGGCTCCAGCCAGGAAGAACGAGCCATGGTGGCAAACTCTGTAAGCCAAAACAAAGGGAAGAGCCCAAGCCCTGACCTGAAGGAGATGGTCTTCAGGGCCCTCTCGGCTACCGCTCGGGCCTTCTCAATCTCTGTGGCCTGCAGGTGGAAAGCCATGTACTGCAGCCACAGGATGGAGCTGTTAGGAGAGCTCAACACCAGCCGGTCAAAGTCATCCGCAGACTCAGGCTGCCGCCCGGGGTCCATGAGGGCCTCCTCAAGGCGTGACAGCTCCTTCTCCGCCTTCTGCTTCTCCAGCTCCCTCTCCTTCTTGCCTTTCTTCTTCTGCACGGAAGGAAGACCAGGGAGTCAGCTGTCCCTTCAAGCCCAGGGGAGACCTGAGGCAGAAGCCCTGGGTTCACAGGACAGTCCAAGAACCCTACCAGGAAGAAACCTAAGCCAGAAAAGGGCCTAGGAGCTGGGGCAGAGGGGTCTCTGCGAGAGAAGCTAAGCCGTGGAGATAGAGCACCTTGGCTTGGCGCGGCTCCTCCTCCTCCTCCTCGCTGTCTGAGCTCTCTCCTCGGAGGGGCAAGGCTGGAGTCAGAGAGTCGAGCCCCACGTCCCAAATGAAGCCTGAAGAGAGCTGCAGCCGGGGCACCTCCGCGGGCTTTGTCTGCTGTCCCTGCAGGATCACAGAACACTGAGGGACCGGTCCGTCCCCTGCCTACTGCCACACCAAAGACGCCCCTCAGCCTCAGTCTCCTGAGGGGACAACAGTGACTTAGAAATGTTCTTTCTAAGTCGATTACTCGGACAATGAGTTTATAAAATGTAAACACGCACGCACGTGCGCACACACCACGCACGCACGCGCTCCCAGCAGCACATCTGGAACAGAGAGCCTGACGGTAGCACAGGCTGACAGAGCGAAGCGGCCCTGCCCCATGGCTGAGACTTCACGCCTCTCTACTCCAGCAGCACTTGTGAGGGGCGTGGGCTCATGCACGCCTTCTCTTCATCTGCCCACTTCTTCCCTCGGTTCTTGGTAAACATGTTATTAGTGTTAACAGACCCAGTCAAGGAGCTAGACTGGCTGAGGTCTACCCATCGCCCCCTGTCTTACAGAAGATGAGCTAACGAGGACGGGGCTGCACAGCACAGCTCTTCAGGAAGGAGGCAAGGAGCTCCTCCCCGAAAAGCCTCTCCCTCCCTTCGGCAGTGACCCTCACCTTGGGCAGCACCCCCGGCTGCTCCATCTCGTCCTCTCCCTCGCGGTAATAGACGTCCACACCACTGTCGTCCTCTTCTGGTGCCCCAGACTTCTTGGGCCTCTTGTTCACTCTTTCCTGAAATGGTGAGCGCAGGAATACAAGTTTCTCCTCGCCCTCATGTGTTCTCACTGAGAGAAGGCGGGGTGAGGCGAGGTACGATCCTCCGAGTACTTGCCTGCTCCCTTGCAGGCTCCTGGCGCTCACGCTTGCCTTGCCTGCTCCTCTGTGACTTCTGGGGCTCTTTCTTCTCCTGGCTGGACAACTCCGCCTCCTCCTGCCCCTTCTGGTTCTTCTCTTTCCTTTTCTGCCTCTTTTTCTCTTCTCCTTTTAGGTCCCTCTCCTCAGACCCCTCTTTCCTCTCCTCTCGGTTCAGAAGAGGTGGTTCTGGGGAGGCAGAAAACATGTCCGGCTTCCCAGTGTCGCTGGGAAGGAGTGACAGCTCTACTCGGCTCCTCTCGGGGTTCACGCTAATGCAGGAAGAGAATAAGGGCAGGAGGTGAGGGCAGGAGGTGATGGGCGCCTCAGGCTGCCCAGACCCTGACTCAGCAGCAGGCAGGCCTTCTTTATCAGTCAGGGCTGGCCCTGCCCCACCTGCCTTGGAATGCCCAGCATTCTCAGGGACGGTTTACACATTCCATCTGCTCAGTGGAAAAAGTCAGGGAGCATCTAGGATGGACCTGCTTCATCACCAACCACAGAGGCCACTTCTACTCCAGGGCTAAGGCTGGAGCTGAGGTCAAAGGTTTTTCACTCATTTGAGTACTACATGCATCACTACTCACGCCTTTACGTTCTGAATTTACCTCACAAATCTCCTCCCAGGGCTCCCAGAGAAAGGGGTCACACCGAACAAGGAGGGGCAGAGGCAGCAGGAAGAGAAGACACCTACCGTAGGATCTTGGCAGTGATCAGCTTTCCCTTGGGGAGGTAACGGTCACAAAGGTCTTTCTTGGGTGGGCCACACGGAGACACATGTGAGTACCGGGCCAAACCCACAACTGAAGGCCCAAGGCTGAAAGGAGACAGACACGAGTTGTGTGGGTAGAAATACAACACAATCCCAACTACACCCAGGGTCTCCATGGTGACAGGATACATGAGATTGGTTCATGGCATCCGGCAGGATAAAGCTGGTTTTGGAAACTGGAAAAAATTACCATGTATAATGAAGCTATGAATGCAGATTTTGTTTGAGGTACTGAAAATCCACCCAGGCAAGCTAGGCAAGGGCCCCATCACTAAGCTATGTAGCCTTAGCTGGCCTGGAACTCGCTATGTAGGCCAGGCTAGCCCTGAACTCAGAGATGCTCCTGCCTCTGCCGCCAGAGCACTGTGATTAAAGACATGCACCACCACAGCCAGGTCCCCAGGTTCTTCTATCCACTACAGCACCATAATCTCTAAATCACAAACTGCTACACAGACAGAGGAGACAGGAGACAGGGATGTACAGTGTTGGTACTTAGGAACAGGATGTGATCATAGTAAGAATCACGTAGCCAGGTGGTGGTGGCGCACACCATTAATCCCAGCACTCAGGAGGCAGAGGCAGGTGAATCTCTGTGAGTTCGAGGCCAGCCTGGTCTATAGAGTGTCCTATATACAGGACACCCAGAGCTACATAGCAAGACCTTGTGCCCCAACATAAATAACAAACAAACAAACAGATAAATAAATAAAAACAATAGCACAACAAAGAATTACGATCAAACACTAAAATCAGAGGGAATCCAGAACTTGAAGAAGAAAATAAAAAGTATTTAAAAATTGAGACTGGAGACTCCAGTTCCACAGGATCTGATGCCCTCTTCTGGGCTCTGTACACACCAGAGCACCAGGAACACACGTTTCACATACACACACACGATATACATAAGGTAAAACCAAGTATTTACACTTGTAATTTTACAAACTGATAATATACAAGTTCTCCTCTACATTCTTATCAACATTGACTGGGGAGGAGGCAACAGGCTCCAGGCCGAGAGGGCAGTCCAGGGACGCGGCCTCTGGATGTCACTCACCTTACAAGCACACCGTCGGACAGGACAGACTTCACATAGCCCCTCAGCAGCTGCCCTTCCTTGATGTCCTGGATGGAGTTAATCTCTGGGTCTTGGATTTTACTTTTTGTCTCTTTGTTTGTCCTAAAGAAATACAAGGCTTACATAGACACACACCTTTAACCGCCCCCCCCCCCAGTACTCCTGCGGTTATACTGTGTCTGCCTCTGCCTCTGCACCTACAAAGGCTGCAATCTAAAACCCAGCCTGCTCACTCCTGTAGTCCTGCCAGGCCAGGGATATGTGTCTGACAGCTGGCTATGCAGAAACAAGCCTGAGAGAGGCCAAGTTTAAAACCTGACTTTAGCAACACCCATTTCTAGCCACGGAATAAATGGAATGCTGGCCAACCCCCTCTATCTCATACTCACCCCCAACCGTGACCCTAACCAGACACCTCCCCTCACCAGCACCATCTTGTTACCTTGGATGCCCACATTTAGGGAAGTGAACCACTCCTGGTGAGACAAGAGCCTGGATTCGTCTAGCAACCCGAATCCCACCCCCTCACCCTTGGGCAGAGAAGGTGGAAGCTCAGAGTTCTATTACAGGGAAACGTGATCCATCCTGAGTCTTCTGGGTTGTTTCTTCTCCCTTTCCATCCCAACACCAACACTCACCTGGACGATCTTAATGACAAAGCCAACACACGGTCTTCTGTGGACAGGACATAACATCTGGAATGGGTAGAAGAGGAGGACACATTCACCCATCAATACTTCTGGAGACACTCACATACATAAAATTAAAATAAAAATAAATCTTTAATAATTCTATTCTTTTGCCAGGTTGGTAATATGCAGTAGGATATTCTCACGGTGCATTCTCAGCTTCTGGTATCTTCAAGTTTATTGGCACATAAATCTGTCAGAAGTTGAGAAATATCTGTACTTAAAAGATGAGACCACCCTCATATTCTTTTGTTTTTTGAGACAGGGTTTGTTTATCTGTGTAGCCTTGGCTGTCCTGGAACCAGCTCCATAGACCAGGCTAGTCTAGAGTGCGTGCGCCGCCGCCACCACCACGACCAACCGGCTCCCACATTAATTAACTATGACCTCCAAGAGACAGCAAGAACACAGAAAAACATAACCAAGGGACAACTGAGTGAAGACACAGAACAGCAGAGCAGCCATGTTAGGTCTGAGCAGAGAGAGACTTGAAGAGGAAAAGTGGGGTTGACTCTCACTGGTTTCCAAAGTAGCTCAGGTAAAACTAATTCATAGTTTTACCACAAAGTAAAACAGAGGATTAGAGGTGGAACAGATCATGGTCACAATACCACGCAAAGGTTCCCACAACAGACGTCTACTTTTCATTAGCACCAGAAATCTCGGAGCTGGAAGGAGCCTTCAGGCAAATGATTGCCTACCCACATCTGACAGATGAAGGGAATTCTAATTGCATGCTACTCACAGGTCTGGCTATCATAAAAAGTATTCAAAATGACTATGTTGCTAAAAACCACACCCTCATTTTGTAAGCTTCAAGAGACAAGCCAGAGATGATCTGTGTGTCTCAGGACTCAGTGAGGATTTTTTCTCCTGCCAGGCTCTGGGTATTTTTGTCCTGTTTAGTAGTTGACAACTTAGGCAGATGTCCGTAGCTGGGACATCTGAGACATGAGTGGGCCAATGCTGTTTTCTAGTCTGTCTCCCAAAGGTATGCATTCTACCATGAGCCAACTTCGTCTTGGCTTGTAGTAGGATAAATACCTTGAAACCTGGCTCTTAAAGGCCAATTTTCTCAGGCTACAAAAATGGTCTTGAAACAGAGTGGGGCTTGTAGAGTAAGCTGTGCTCCTAGTTCTTGGAAGGCCTCTAAGGAAGATCACAAGTCCAAGGCCAGCTCCGACTACACAGAAAGACCCTGTGTCTCAGCTCAATGCCACACAGCCAAAGGAAACTCCCGGACAGGTTTGTCTGTGGACATCTGAAACAGTTTGTAAAGTCCCCGCCCCCACGGCTACCATCCTTTTACAAAAAATACATACAGATGTTCTAATTAAAAATATGAATGTTTCAAATAAAAATGAGCAATTGGCTTGGAAAACAAGAGCACAGAAAAAAAAACGTGAAAAGACAATATAAGAAATGCAAATTAACAGGTCAGAGATGACTCATTGGTAAGAGTCCTGGCTGTTCTTGCAGAGAACCCAGGTTTGGTTCCTAGCACCCAGATGGCAACTCATAACTGGGTGTAACTCCACTTCCAAATTCAATGCCCTCTTCTGGCCTCCACAGGCACTGCATGCACATGGTGATTTACATACACACATTAAAAAAAGTATTTTTTAAAGTCTACTTTTAAAATGTGAATTAAAATGAAATATCTAAAATAAAAATTAAGAATATCTAGTTGGGGGGGAGTGAGAGTAGGGAATGGGAGGAGGAGGGAGGGGAAACTGCAGTCAGGATGTAAAATAAATGAATAAATTTAATTAATTAAAAAAAAAAAAAAAAAAAAAGTATTAGTTGTGAGAAAGACTCAATGTTAAATTTACATTGATAAAACAGAAGCAGTATCTAGTCTGGCCTGGAGAAAGGCTCAATGGTTAAGATTCCTGGCTACTCCTTCAGATAACCTGGATTCGACCTCTAGCACCCCCTTGGCGGAGCTCCAGTTCCAGGGAATCCAATATCCTCTGTGGCTGCTGTGGGCACCAGGGATGCCTATGGTAACACATGCGTACATGTAGACCTCATACATATAAAACAAAACAAACAAATCCAGTTTTATAACTGGGAGTTACATGCCTCTAATTCTATCACCCAGGAGGCAGAGGGGAGCAGAAGGGAGCGGTCACTCGGTATCTCTGTTAGGGGCTCTAAGTGAAGGGCGGTTTTGCAAAATGTATAACAACTGGTCCATTAAATTTACTTCTACAAATGTATTTCAAAGTTGTACTATCATCCAAATGTGTACAAAGACAGGCATGTCAACATTACTATCTATCAATAAGAATTGTTAAATAAGTTTAGATAATAGCAGTGTAATACAAATAAGTACTAAAAATAAGGTGAAGAACAAGGTATTAGCATGAAGGAGAAATTCATATTAAACTGCTTTGAGAAAAAAGCAAGTTGCAATAATTTATAAAATGAAGTTTTATTACTAAATGAAGTTCAATTCCGGAAAGATTAGAAGTCAAAGTGTATGGCACAAGCAGGGGGGAGGAGAGAGACTCTTATTCTCTACATATTTGAGGCTTTGTTTCCAGTAAAAATCAGGTTTCATCTTAGATGCTCCTCAGCAGGTATAAGGGATAAAGAAAATGTTATATATGTTCACGGAGTATATTCTTGTTTAATTATAAAGAATACAATTACATCATTTGTAGGAAAATGGGTGAAACTGGAGTTCATCATGATAAACCAAATTCAGAAAGACAGGGTCACACTTCCTTCACATGTACCAAACACACACACACACACCACACCACATGCACACACACCATGAAAGTGGAAGAGACAGAGACTATGGGGGTAAGAAGAGGAAAATAAGATAGTAAAAAAGCTGGAGAGATGGATCAGCGATTATGGGCACTAGTTGCTCTTGCAGAGTTCCTGGTTCAATTCCCAGCACCTGTGGGCCTGTGTGGGCACCAGGCACACGTGCCGTTCATAGACATACATGCAGGGAAAACACCCATGCACCTAAGATAAACAAAGTAAGTAAGTAAATAAATAAAAGGATAGAGAGAAGAGCAAAAGAGGGTAATGGGGGGGGAGCTAAATATATTTTCTTATATGCAGAATCAAGATTTAACTGTGCCCCACCCCCAGGACATAGCAGCAGAAAGGAGACTACCTAGGGGGAAGAAGTAGACCAGCCAGGAAGAGAGATGGAGAAAGGTAATGGGAAGGATGACTCTCAGCAAGATACAATGATCGTATGTGTGAAATGCCGTAATGGTAACCATTGTTTTGTATGCTAATAAACAAAAGTTCAAACTAATCATGTTGTCCGCTGTACCACAGCCGCTCTCTAGTTAGTGCCACTCCTGGCTCTTGGGGCTCTGGCTCCAGGAGAGGGTGCATAAGAACGGAGGTGTCTATGCCATGGCTCCTGTAAATAAAGCTGACTGCTGGCAAATCCACACACAACAAACAGCTACTAAAGGTGCTTACAAGAGAGCACCCTCTACTGGCAGAGTGAAGAAACCACATCATCACAGAAACAGCAGACAGGCTATGTGACATTAGACACCACTCGAAGTCCTTCATTTCTTACTCACAGACTCCATTGGCAGAGTCTGCAGGAGAAACTGCTCAGGACTTCTGAACAGATCTGTGTTCCCAGAGCACTACTACTCTGAGGAGGCAAGTGAGGCCTACCTGATGGGCCTTTCTGAAGATGGCAACTTGTGCACTATCCACACAGAACACATAATTATGTCAAAAGATACCTAGTTAGCACTTTGCATGCATGAAGACCATGCTTAAGAATCCACTCTGGGGGCCAGAGAGGTGATTCAGTGGTCTAAGGGTAAAAGCGCTTACCCACCAAACTAATGAACCGAGTTCAGTTCCCAAGACCACATGATGGAAGTAGAGAGCCAACACTCACAATCTGTCCTCTGACCGCACATGTGCTAGGGTGTATGGAAACATTTCTCTTTCAGTTGTTTTCCTCTCTCCCTGCTATCAGCAGCTCTAAGTGTCAGTGATTATTTTCCACCCCTACAGAGTCAAAAGGACCTAAACATGTGACTGCAAGGGACAGAAACACGGCATTAGCAGCTCTTCCGTTTTCATCTTTGTGGAAACTTTTAATAAACATAGGATGCTCCAGTGAAAAAGTTTTGGCAGTTCATCTCGGTATCAATTCTAAGTAAACCTGTTAAACTTTTCTGGGGGGTGAGGGGACTAAAATGACACATACATATACATACATACATACATACATACACATACACACATCACATATCAACTAAAAGGAAATCCCACCGATTTCATATATAGTCAGAAGAGGAAGAACTCTAGGGCTTACCTGACAATCTTCTGGGGAAAGAAGTCCTCCAGGAGTGCCTCGGAGTAGGAGTCACTCACATGAAACAAACTGACTTTCCCTATCTTCCCAAAGGGGAAGGAGATGGTCAGTCCCTTGTTGGGTACCACACTTAACACTCGGCCCATGACTATTTCCCCTTGTTCAAGTCTGTAAGGACCTGGTGGGCAGAGAAACGAGAACGCAGCTGGCAGTCTGGCCTACGACAGCCTGCTAGCCCAGAGGAGGTAGAGGCCAGGCAGACTTGAGGCGTCCACCCTGAGTAGGCCCATCGTAGCTTGAAGCCATGAACCTCACAGCCATGTGACAGATAATCCTTCTAAAGAACCTGAGGAAACCAAAGAAGACCCAGGAGGGTGACGGAGTCACACAAACCAGAGAACAAAGCCCAGACAAAACCAAATAACCTGCTCCCAGGAAGCTCTCTATTGGCTTCCCAACACTAGAGGGTTTCCTTTAACCAGACAGGGACTAAAGCCTCCCCCTCCAGCAAGCCCTCTCCATGTAGGCACCGCTTCTCTCCACACCTATGAGTGATAGGCACAAGAAAGCCTTGGGGACATCTGAGTCGACCACAGTGGCCCTCAGGGCCTGCCCAATCTGGAACTTCTTGTCTGGGTGTTTCAGAACCTGAAAGGATTTAAAAAAAAAAAAAATTCTTCTGATGTTCCCATAAAGGTCTGTCACATATCCAAAAACATAACATTTAAGTCTCTACAGCAAATACCTCGCAAACCACCAAACCCCACATTGGCTCAGGGCTCTTTATACCCCACAGAAACTCTTGGGTCTTTTCTCCAAGGATTACCCAGACACTGACCTTGAAACTGAGGGAGGTGAGCAACAAAGGAATTCTCCCTCGGATGTCTGGCGCAACCTCCACTTCCAGCCACTTCTTAATCGCATTGTACTGTGGGAGGACAGGGCAGATTTAGAGCATCCTGGACCACCCCTACCAGTAAAACACACTCTTATAAACGCAAGCTTGAAAAGGTCTAAACCCCACGTTTTCCTAAGGGACACGAATCCATCCTGACCACCTCCACATCTCATGGACTTCAACCAGAGTCTAGCTTGGCTAGCCCAGCAGAAAATGGGTCCTTCCTGGTGTTTCAGCTGAGATAAAAAAAACCATGCTGAAGACATCTGCACACACATGGACCAATCCCACCAAGCTCTCTCCCTCCTCTACACTTGGCTCTGCTCTCTGACAATTAACCATTTCCAGGGGCCAACATTTCCTTCCTAAATCAATTTAGATTTTCATTTCTCACTACCATATCTGTCTTAAACCTCAACATTCAAGTCAATAAAAGTAAATATTTACTGAGAAGCCACGGTATAAAATGGCTTGTCATAGTGTAAATAAAAGCCAAGCCTCCCTCATGGTTACCCTCTAAGAAGCAATTCAAGGTGCATGCAAATAACTAGAGCTGTAAGCAGTGTGCACAAAGCACAGCATGCCACGGGAAATACTGGCTGTCAACAATCAGGGAGGATGGGGGATGCTGACCCTTAAAGGGACTGGGCAGAAGGGAAACAGGCAAACCAGTACAGGAGCCGCAGGGCACAGACAGGAGGAAAAACAGGGATGCTGTCATGGTGACTAGATGGGATACAGAGTGTACGAAAATATCACGAGCAACTGTCGATGCTGCGCTAAGTCATCTGCGGGACTATGAATGTCTACAGGCAGGGGTGACTGGAGGGACAAACATTAGTGACATGCTCAGAAAGATGACTATGGAAGAGACTCTGACAACAATGAAGAGACTTCATGCTAGGTGTGGTGATGCACTAGGAGAAGCAGGCAGAGCTCTATGAATTCAAGGCCAGCCTGGTCTACGTAGCGAGTTCTAGACCAGTCAAGGCTGAACAGCAGGATCTTGTCAATAAACAAATAACTCCAAACAGTGGAGAAGACTGGCCTTTCTTAATGAATCTGGAAAGCCAGAGAGCTGAAGTAGAGTGGAGAGCATCACAGCACACAGCGTGTATGTCAAAGGGAAGCCCCAGAGTGCTTGTGCCAATCAGACTTAGTACCAAAGGGGAGCCAGTCTCTGGACAGCTCATCCTGCTCAGCCAAGCCACTGTGCCCATGGAGCGGTCTGGCCCTGCAGCAGCTCTCCACTGGGGTCAAGGCCTGCCATATCCTGGAGCAACATGTCCACTTGGTCCTGGGCAGTATCAGCTCTGGTGCCGCTCATCATGTCTTCAACTGAACAGCTGAAGATGGCCAGATACTGTCTACATTGTGCTGTAATTTGTCCATCCATAAAAGGAGAGATCTCCAGATTGTGTTACCATCAATCCACTTAACACACAGGCCATCGACTTGGTCACTTTGCTATTGTTACTGAAGACTGGACTCTGACAGCCACCATACCAACCCGTCTATTCATTCGCAACCATTTCACTGCTTGGTTCTTCTGGCATTGTCTGCGTTTATCCCAAAACTTGCATGCTGCCTTTCTGATGGTCTTTTAAATTTTGGTCCTTTCAACCTTTTCCTCCATACTACATAGTTTTAAAGGATTTGTTTACCTTTATTTTATGTCTGAGTGTTTTTGCCTGCATGTATGCAAGTGCGGCATGTGCATGCCTGGTGCCCAGGGAGGTCAGAAGAGGATGTTGGATCCCTGGACACCCAGAACTGGAGTCAGCAGAGAACTGTAAGGCACCAGGTGGGAGCACGGAACAGAGCCCGGGTCCTCTGGAAGAGCAGCGACGCTCTTAACTGCGGAGCCATCTCTGCAGCTCTCTGCCCTACACTTCTGGTGATCTCACTCAGCTCAGTCTTTAAGTTGAACAGGTGTTTCTTCAAGGGTGGACAGACAGGGCCAGAGCCAGGACACACACAGAGGGGAGAAGGGGAGAGGTACGTCTGCTCCCTACCGCCACTCCTTTATTATGGTGCCACCTAGAGACAGCCTGCATGGGAGTGAGGACGACCAAGAGAGCCAGTGCAGTCTCTGACTCCAGTCTTCCCCACGCTGCTCTGGAGGAAGGTCAGCCCTGCAGTGAGGGCAGCAACTGCTCACCTTCTTGAAGAAGCAAGTCACGGTCTGGCCGGCCTGGTACTGCTCAGTCTTCTCCACGGGGCTCACAGAGTGAGTATTGAGAGCACTGTAGCCATCCTTCTTCAAGTCACTGCAAAAAGGCAAAGGACAGAGTGAGCCAGCCGCTGGGTAGAGTCTGCTTGAAAGAACCTCCCTCAAATGACCAGTGTTGGTACAGGACTCTGCTATTACTTACTCTCATGGCCAACGTCCTCCTTAAAGGAGACTCTTCTAGATAGCCAACCTGGAACTAATTATCTCTTTTCCAAGTCATCAATCTATGTATAAACCAGTGGGGAACTAGCTCATGAGTCTTTCATACTTAATGACTAAAACTTTTTTATTGTCGGGTAGTGTTGGCACACCACCTTTGATCCCAGCACTTGGGAGGCAGAGGCAGGTGGATCTTTGTGAGTTCAAGGCCAGCCTGGTCTATAGAGCGAGTTCCAGGATAGTTAGGGCTACACAGATAAGCCCTGTCTCAAAAACAAACAAACAAACAAACAAACAAAAACATAACTCACTGAATTTGACCACAATCTCGTGTGAATCAGGCAGTGTGGAGAGAAACTCTACTCTTTGCTTCTGAGCTAGGAGCTGAAGTCAGAGCTTAACTCCAAACCAGTTCTCTGACCTCTACTAAGCTACCGATATCAACTTATTTTCAGACACATAAGGGCATGTGATCTGAAAGTTGTCAATCCACACATCGCTAAACACAACAAAAAAGGAGAAAGAACGGCTAACCCCGCTTACCCACTCAGATAATTTCTCAAACAAGACTCATCCATATAACAGGACAGTAACAGTGGCAAGAATGCAAATATGGCCGTATGTGCTAGTGAGTGTGGACATGTTCCTCACACTAGAGAAGCTGCACATGCATGTGCATTCTGACTCAGCAGTTCCACCCAAAGACATGTGAGCACAGTGCTGAGTCCGAGTTGTTTACTGAGGCATTGTAAAAATGTTTCTGTAATTTTTAGGAGGACCAGAAACAACCTTGAATGTAGACCGTCATTTTGAGAATGAGTATGGTGTGGCACTTTCACAGGATAAATTACTATCATTTAAACTGATCCTAAATGGGTAGATCTACCCAAAAAGTTTCTTTCCAGAGTGCTGGGGATGAAATCTAGGCCCTTGCACATCCTAGGTAAGCACTCTAGCACTGAGCAACAACCATCCATTCAAAAACTGTTTTTCAAATGCAACGATTTTTTTTTTAGCCCAGTCAGTCCTGATGCACACCGAAAGCTCACAGAGGGCAGGAAGTGCATTGATAAAAGCCAGTCTTTACCTAAAGGAAACAGAAAATTTATTGTTGAGCTGGTGTGGTGACACACGCCTTTAATTCCAGCACTTTGAAGGGAGAGGCAGGCAGAACTCTTTGATTTCGAGGCCAGCCTGGTCTACAGAATGAGTTCCAGGACAGCCAGGGCTACACAGAGAAACCCTGTCTCAAAACACACACACACACACACACACACACACACACACACACACACACACACACACACTTCAAAGTATTTTACACTTGAACGATAAACTGCACTAACTCATTCTGAACAGCTACTAGTGAGAGAAAGAAGAACACCTTAAGGTCCTAGACTTACATGTGTTCCTGAAGCACTAAAGCAGGAACCAAGAATGACCGGGAGTCCTAGTGACCTCTACACCTTCTGCTATCAGCTGGAGATGGACCTCTTCAAAAACAAAATTTTAATGAAGAAAAGAAAGTACCATGCCACTGAGTAAGTGGATACAGAATCATTCAAATGTTTCCAATCCTGACTTCCAAATACTAATTTTCAAACATAAACATTAGGAGCTGGAGGGATGGCCCAGTGGTTAGGAACACTTATTCTTACAGAGGGCCCAGGTTCAGTTCGAAGGACTGCAGCCTCTTCTCACACTTACTGACTTATCCATGGCAGTATCCAGGGTTTGAGATCTTTACCCTTAGTTCAAATAAAGGACTTGACCTCAACCAAAATTAAAAGTTGCTAACTAAAAAATATGATATCACAGTACAAAGGGAAAGATACTGCACTAAAACCACTAGCACGATGAAGACTTTTCCTTTTTCACAACAAAGACTATATAAGAGGTACAATAAAAAAAAAATCTGTAAAACTAAGTAAACCAGAGTAAACAAAGATATGTGGTCAATGTACCAAATATACTATTAATCTAAAAATGAATGGGCTGAATTTGATGTTTCAAAAATATGGTCAGCAAATGAAACTCAATGTCCCAGAAATCACCCCCTACCTCAGACACAAGCCTCCCCAGAAATACTGTGATCCTTCAGGCCTCCGAGCAGACCCTACTTCTCACAAGTTATTCTAAGTTTTTGTAACATCCCTTGATGTAAGACTGGCAGCCTGTTGGCTCCCAGGTGACCCTGTGTGGCATTCCTGCGGGCACATGTCTTCAGTAGCATTTACTGATGGTCCATAAACCCCAAAAGGTCGAGGGGAAGCAGAAATGAGCAGGCCTGCAGGTCAAAATGCTTACGATCTGAAAAGAGGAGTCACCACCACAGGGACCACGGTCCCACCCTCGTCTCTTACACGATGTCACTTACAGAACTCACCAGATGACCTAAAATTCCACATCAGCTTTCTGTCACCAAGCAGTGAAGTTGCATGTGTTGACAGAGTACGTATCCTGGCTACAGTGCTTATTTCAGGAATTACTGAGCTCTAAAACACTGGGTCCAGAGCAGAAATGTTCTTTTCGCTAGGACACTGACCAGCAAACCTGCAAGCAATGCTGACATTCTACTCTGCTCTGTGAGACAGGCTCTGACTCTGCGGCCTAGCCTGGCCTTGAATCTGTGACCATCCTCCCGCCTTAGCCTCCCAGGAGCTAGGATTCTGCCGGTAGTTCTCAACCTTTGTAATGCTGAGTCCCCCCATGTTGTGGTGACTCCAAACCACAAAATTATCTCATTGCTACTTCATAAGTGTAATTTTGCTATTGTTATGAATCACAATGTAAATATCTGTGTTTTCCAATGATCTTAGGCAACCTCTGTGAAAGGGTCATTTGACACACCCCGGGGTCACGACCCACAGGCTGAGAACCACTGCTCTATGCCCACTTTAGTTTTTATACCTCCAACTAGCCTTGTGGGGGGGGGGGTTTAAAAAAAAAAACCAGCCAGGCGCTGAGGCACAACTGTGTGGTAACATGAGACCTTAGTTGCCACCCTCAGCATGCTCAAACAAAAACATGTAGTCAAGAATTCTGTTCTTTAAAAACACACAAGCGAAGCCTAGTCTTTCCGTGTGGCACTCCTTGACCAGATGCTGGGCTGGAACTGTAGGCATGCTCTGCTAGGTTCGCAGAGTCTCCCAGGAGGAAAAGGCAGATGAGCAGTTCCCTCTAGACAGACTCAGTGCGTCTAGAGAAATAAGGAGACTTGGACAGAGAGGCAAAGATGCCCCAACACTGTTGAACTAGGAAGAACTCAGGGTCACTGGTTCCAAAGCCCAGCACTCTGCCCACGAGGCCACTGCCAGGGTTTCCCTCACCTTGGCCGAATGCTCAGCTCCAAGATGGTCAGAACAAATCTGGGGTGACTTATTGGGAGAAACCTAGAGAGAGAGAAAGAAATCAAATCACTCCTTACTGTCTGCTAACACAATGATCCCCGATCAGGGTCTTTGTGGCCCACCCTAACCCAAGCTGACTACCACCCCCCCCCCCCCCCCCCCCGCACTGGGCTGACAAAGGCCCCGCTGAAGAGCTTTAAGGACTATGATATCAGAGCCGTCAGACTTGACTGACAGACTTCCTATTTCATTCTAAGGTCTAGAGAGGATGTGTGACTCACTGAAGAGCCATTGCTTAGTTCTTGAAATTAGTATGCCAACCAGAGGCCAGATTTTTGAAGCCCTTCTTTTCTTGCTACAACAAGAAATTCTACTATGAAAATACACAAGATTTAAAGACTTAAAGTCAGGGCCCTTTAAGACAGCTTGTGTGCAGGCCGACCACCTTAGAGTCCATCCTCAGATCGCTCAGTGGCAGGAGAGAGCTGACTCCTGATATCTGTCTTCTAACTGCCATCCACAGGCATGCTCTGTGCGTGCCTGTGAGCACACATGTGCAAGCACACACAAAAATAAAACTCAAAGATGTGCCCTGCAGGACGGACATAGAGCTGACGACCAACACTACTAAGAGCTGAGGAAGCCCTACTAAGCAGGCAGCACACACACGCTCACTTTTTCAGTTCCCAACGGCTTCCACAGGCAGACGAGCCCACCATTCTCACTTTACAAACTACGGAAATAACTCTTTTGGCAGTTAATCTGAAACTCAAAGCCACCCTTTAACCACTACATTCCATTTTTAAAAACAATATGCTCAAGGACTCTGAGTGACTGCCTTTCAGTTAACTGAGAAAAAATATTTAATGCAACGTTTTAATACCTGCCTATGCTCCTGTTCCTCCCTAACTGCCACTCCCCTCAAAGGCAGCCCAGTCTCCCCAAAGCTCATACTTGGAGGTCTTCACATCTCGGCCCCCGATGACTCGTGCAGTGACTTTCTCTCCCACTTTTAGTGTGGTTGTAGGAGTCGTGCCCACTGGAACCTCGTCTAGAATGCGGGAGGCATGGATACAGCCCATGATGCCATCTTCTAGCGTCACGACGACATGCGTGGCCTTCACAGACTTGATGGTCCCAGTGACTTTGTCCCCAATAGCCAGGCCATGCTTCTTTTTAGTCCTCACAGTCAAATCCGTGTCCTCTTCCTCCTCTTTGTCATCAACCGTCTCTGAATCCCTCCGAGCTGGTCTACTGGTCCTCTTAGAAGCTGGCCCCTCCACAGCCAAAATCAGACCGGTCACTCCTGGTTCTGTGGTCTTGAGGGTAAGGCAGACACCCTGTCCCACTTGCAGCTTCTCAGAGTCAAAGTGGAAGGTGTCGTTGAGGTGAGAGGTCAGGGAGAAAGCTACAAGGTGGCCAGTCTCCATCAAGGAGGCCACGCCAAAGGACTCCTCCAGGTGTTGTACGATGCCTTGGTGTCTACTGCTTTTCCTCAGCTGGAAAGGGGAAGAGTTATATTCATTTTTCACACAGTATGGTTACTTTATGTATGGCTCCACATGGCAGTGTGTGAAGAAGCCCCCTGATACCCAGGAGACTGGCTTGTAAGCAACTAGCTTTCCTCTACAGACATGGTTTCCCTCCCTGAATAATCAGTTCCCAGCATCCCCTTGCACTGGTTCTTTTCTTTTAGACAAGGTTTTGCTATGTAGTCCACAGTGGCCTAGAGCTCAAATATTCATGCTTCAGCTAGCCAAGTGCTGGGATTACAGAGGTATGTTATCATGCCTGGCTTTCGTTGGTTTTGAATGTAAATTCCTATGTCCCATCCTAGAACTATTGAACTGCAACTCTGGGAGTTATTCTGGTGAATCTGATGCACAGCTAGGAGACCACCAGTGGTCTTCAGACTGGTCCTGCCACAGTCCCACGGCACTTGTTACATCATTGAGGCAGGAGTCTTTAATGGGAGCTCATTGTGTTCCAAGCACTCCACTCTGCTTGCCTCAAAATCCCACTGTGTGGGGCTGGAGAGATGGCTCAGTGGTTAAGAGCATTGACTGTTCTTCCAAAGAACCTGGGTTCAATTCCCAACACCCACATGGCAGTTCACAACTGTCTGTAACTTCAGTTCCAGGGAACCCAACACCCATGGCAAAACATCAATGCACATAATATAAATAAATTAATTAATTTTTAAAAAAAAAATCCCACTGTGTTCATGCTCTTCTGAGCCTCAGCTTTACTTGGATGGTAAGATGGTAGGGCCTCACCATACACCAAGGGAGACTGCTGGCATGTTGGCACATACCTGCAATGCCAGCAGCTGGAGGCTGAAGTAAGACAATCACTGATAGTTCAAGGGCCACTTAGCGTTTCCTAGGCCAGTTTGTACACTTGATAAACTCTTTTAAAACAAAACAAACAGCAACAAAAAAATGCTTGGGCTAGTGATCGAATGCAGACTGAACATATCTAATTGAAAAATATAATAAACCCCAAATGCCCCCAATCCACGCTTCTGAGAGTTATTAGCATATGAGACTTCTGAAGTTTTACGTGTTAGGCATTTCAGGTTTCAGATATTTTTAAAGTAATATTAAATGAGTGATGTCTACGTAAATATTCTAAAATTTAAGAGTCTGAAGTTATCTAGCATGCTGGTATACACCTGTAATTTCAGCACTCAGGAAGTGGAAAGCAGCCCATGTAACAGAGGGAAAATTTGGTTCAAATAAAAAAAACAAAAGCCTAAAAATTTGAAACATTTTTGGTCCCAAGCATTTTGTTTTGAATAAGCAATATACAACCTGTACATTCTTACTCAGAGAAAATTTTTACAGATTTTGGTATTTCCCTTAAACTCACTCTTTGTATTTTTTTGGTTTTTCAAGACAAGGTTTCTGTGTAGCCCTGGCTGTCCTGAAACTTGCTTTGTAGACCAGGCTGGTCTCAGACTCAGAGATCTGCTTGCCTCTGATGGGATTAAAGGAGCGCATTACCAAATCCAGCTCTTACTTACATCAGGAAAGGGTACAGAGGCATTCAGGAAAGAGCACAGACATGCTACCTGGACATAAGAAATGCCCAGACCTGATTTGTTTGTTTCAAATGACTTTTCTTTTTTAAAGTTAGTTCACAACATTTTCAACATTTATTTTCAAATAAATTTAAATTCTGCCTTAAAAGTCAAAGGTATGGTGGTACCTATAATAAAAATAGCACTTGAGAAGTCAAGGCAGGACTGAGTTCAAAGCCAGCTTGTCTCAAAAACTCAAAGAGGTAGGCAGGGGTTGGCATGGGGGTGGAAGACAATGCACATTTAGCAACATTAGAGCCAGGCAGTCCTCTGATAACAACTGGATGGAGACAAACAGCCTGGGCCTTGTGGGCCAGTCACACTTCTGCCAGCCTGTCTGGTCTGAGCTCTAACCCTCCCTAATCATAGCGAGTATGTCCTACTCACTCATTACAGTACCTGACTGGCCCTAAAGACAGAGAATCATAAAATTTGTCACCCTAGCAAGCATGAAAATCTGTCCTATTAGCTACCCCAGGATAAGAGGTAAAAATGGAAAATGTCTTCGACAGAACCAGGCACACAGTCAATCTAACTACAAACTCCCTGAGCTGTGAGTGTAGTGTGGAAGTCATGATACAAGGCCAAAAAGATGGAAACTCATAAGCTTACCTTTCTAGCTTTCCTATTTACCAAGTCTGGTGAAGGGAAACATGGACCTCCAACTTCAGCATGTCCACATGCAGGACGACAACCCTCCTCTTCTGCCCAGACTCCACCTCCTGCCCTGCAGTAGAGAACCAAACACAGCACGATCAGGCTTGTGGAAAGGGGAAGGGAAGGGAGCTCTCCTGGCCCTGCAGTCCAAAGGGCAGAGATGGCCCACAGTTAGGGAAACCAAGGCGGTCTACCACACCTAGCTAGGGCTGGGGTGGGTCTTAATTTCTGCAATTTAATAACATAAAATCCCAACTTTATCCAAACACAAAAAGGCTCTTCTGTCTTCGTCTCCTGTTGCTATAATAAAACCCCCTGATAAAGCAGCTTATGGGAGGCAAGGTGAATTCTGGCTCACAGTTCAAGGTGCAGTCCACCATGATGGGGAAGTAAGGTCAGCAGGAACTGGAAACACTGGTCATATTGCACCCGTCAAAAAGCAGAAAGCAAAGCCAGGCGGTCGTGGCGCACACCTTTAATCCCAGCACTCGGGAGGCAGAGCCAGGCAGATCTCTGTGAGTTCGAGGCCAGCCTGGCTCCAAGCGAGTTCCAGGAAAGGCGCAAAGCTACACAGAGAAACCCTGTCTCGAAAAACCAAACCAAGCCAAAACAAAACAAAAGCAGAAAGCAAAGGCCGCATGCTGCTATTCAGCTCCCTTTCTTTACTTAGCCCAGGAGCCCAGTCCAGACTGTTCCATTGCAATTAACACAGTCAAGATGCCCTGCTCCCTAGGCATGCCCAGAGGCCAACTTACGTAATTCTAGATCCTGTTAAGTTGAGCATTGACACTAATCATAACAAGATGTGTACTTAAACATTTATCCTGATATCAATAGTCTTAATTTTCATGCACATAAGGTAAGTAAGTACGTTTCAACTCAATCTACTCATCCACTATACGACCTTGGAAATTCTGTATCCAGCAGTGGGAGCAATTAAGCACAGGGTCTCCCAACGATCCATGATGAGCAAACTCACCTGCCCGATGGTATCTGCTGGCTTTCAAGATCAGGTCAGGCACGGGACCCCCACTGAACACCACTGAACCATCTTCCAGCACCTCTTGTACCACCACATCAAGGACCATCCCTGGGGTCATCTCAGCCAGCGTCTGGGTCAACACAGAGTCTGCCAAAGTCCCAGGAGAAGCAGGGAAATAGAGGAGGACACTCTCAGCACCTTTCCTCTAGAGATGTGCTGGCGTCATGGAGCAGAGGAACACTTAAACACTCGGAGTGAATTCACTTCCTGCAAACCATCCAGTATCAGACCAAATGTGGGAGGCAGAGACAGATCTCTGTGAATCTGAGGACAGCCTGGTCCACACATAGTGAGTTCCAGGCTAACCAGGGCTACACAGTGAGACCTTGTCTCAGCAAAACAAATCCAGCACAAAAACAAAATTTTCTAGTGTCAGGCCAGCAGGATGGCTCAGTGGGCTCCTGCTGTCAAGCCTGAGGACCTGAGTTCAATCCCTGTGACCCACATGGTAGAAGGAAAGAACCAACTCCCATGGATTGTTCTCTGACCTATACATGCATGCTATGGCATACTCACATTCTCTCAGGTGCACACACAAATAAACATAATTTCTGTTTGTTTTTTGGGGACAGGGTTTCCCTGTGTAGCTCTGGCTGTCCTGAACTCACTCTGTAGACCAGGTTGGCCTCAAACTCAGAGATCTGCCAGTCTCTGCCTCCAAGTGCTGAGATTAAAGGTATGTGCCACTACTGCCCAGCAAGCATTCAGGCAGATCTTCATCTTAATCTGGGTAGTAAATGGTTATGCATTTCATAAACATACTACTTTATAAACATATACTATTTAAGAAAGCTTAGATGGAGAACACAGGTCAGCAGTAAAGCACTTGCCTAGTATGTTTGAGGTCCTAGGTTGGTGCAGTATCTAGTAACACAAAAGAAAAGAGAGGAATAGAAAAGAAAGGGAGCAAGAAAAAAAGATTGCTAAGGTGGCATGCAACTACAGCCCCACCCTACTGGGGAGACTCAGGCACGAGGGTCACTGAGACCCATAGTCTAGGGCCAAACTGGCCATATAGACTTGATCCCCTCATCAAACTGCATCAGTTTGTTTTGTTTTGTTTTGTTTATATAGAAAGCCCCCAAGTCACCCTAAGGACAGGTACAATGAAAGCACACTCTCCTGTTTGCCTTACCCTCTGCTTCCTGCCTCCACTAAACATGCCCCACCTTGGTTGCTCATGAGGCTGCGAACACCCTGCAGCTCTTCCAGGCACTGGCACAGGAGGAGGAAGCTGGTGCTGGCCGAATCCCCCAGACTGCAGTCTGACAGCCGCAGAGACAACAGCATCCTTTGCTTCTCCTCGTCCACATTGGTCACCTTAGCAACGACCGTCTGACCCACCACGAAGTGGTCACTTGGAGTGGTTACAAACTTGTCACTCATGATCTAAACAGTAGATAAAAAATGAGAAAAGGAAAGCAGCTGTTCATTAAGACAGTCCAGGATAAGGACAATGCTGTGGAATAGAATATTTGTTTAACTAAGTAAAGATGTGTTACATTTGCTTGTGTTGCAGAATAATTGTTTAACTATGTAAAGTATGTTGCATTTGTTTAACGATGTAAAGATGTATTGCTGTTTCACCTTGCCTGCCTAAGGCACCTGATTGGTCTAATAAAAAGCTGAATGGCCAATAGCTAGGCAGAGGAGGGATAGACAGGGCTGGCAGGAGGAGAGAAAAGGGAGGCCGGCCAGCCAGCCAGCCAGCCACGGATGAAGCAGGAAAGCAGAATGGATGGTACATTGATGAGATAAATGAGCCTCGGGGCAGCACATAGGTTAATAGAAATGGTTAAGTTAAAAAAGCTAGACAGTAGAAACAAGCCTAAGCTGAGGCCCAGCATTCATAATTAATAAGTCTCTATGTCATGGTTTGGGAGCTGGCAGCCTAAGAAAGCCTGCTGCCTTTGGCACCCAATGACAGTGTCTGAGCTTTAAACTACTAGCAGCTGGGGAGGGGTGATTCCTGGGGGGATTCTGTTCCCCTAGACAATGGCTGTTGCTGTGGTTAAAGGTAGCTTTAACTAAATCTCTTTCGTTCTAATAAAACTCGAGATTCAAAGGCTAGGGTGAAAACCTGCTATCTCGGGGTTAGAGATAAACGCCAAAAAACCTGCCAGAGTTAAGAGTAGCAACAGCTAAAGGTTCTTTACCGCCATCAGGAAGCTTCTCTCCTTACACACCGCCTCAACTAAAAACCCACACGAGGCTCCTCCTGCCACCTGCCTCTCGGAGCTCAGGTAATTTTATTTAATTAGTGCAAATGCAACACATCTTTGTCTAGTTAAACAAATATTCCACAACAAGTCAGCCCTGTGCTCCTTGCTCAATGTTGTCATACATTTGTCTATGTCCTGCAGGACTCAGTTTACTCAGCAGACATGGGAAGCTCCGCTTAAGGAAATGTTAGGATCTTTTCCCATCTGAAAAGCTTGTAATTCAAGAGCGCAGAGGAGAAAAAAGTAATTCCAAGGATATTTTGGTGCCTTCACACCTTAGAAACCATAGGAGGCTCAAAAACTACACTGGGCTAATCAGGAAAGTTTAGTCTGAACATGCTCTACACACGAGTCAGTCCTCTTAACAAAGCCACCGTCACCAATACTGCCGTGGGAAAGAGGACACAGGGCAGGCAGGAGGATCAGCACATCAGCTGCAGTCACCCCTTTCCCAGTGGCTTCATGGCATTCACACCTGAAGTGGTTCCCCTTGGCCCCTTAAAATACTGAAGTTCTCTGCTGCTTCTCAGCTCAGCAGGGCTGAGGCTGAGCTCTCCCCCCAAAGGCCCTGTGCACAGACCTGAACTTACAGCTTTAGGGGCCAGTCCATTGAGACCTGAAGGGAACTGCACGAACACACCGTAGTCCTTGATGCTCTTCACAAAGCCAATGAGCAGCATTCCAGGCTGGACTTCCGAGAGGCTCTTGGGGTCCTGGCCACCTTCTACTGTGGAGACCAAAGCCGGCTTCCTGCAGAGAAGCTAGTGGAACTTCATTAAGGAATGTTCCAGGCCGGGCGGGGGTGGCGCACGCCTTTAATCCCAGCACTCGGGAGGCAGAGCCAGGCGGATCTCTGTGAGTTCGAGGCCAGCCTGGACTACCAAGGGAGTTCCAGGAAAGGCGCAAAGCTACACAGAGAAACCCTGTCTCGAAAAACCGGGAAAAAAAAAGGGGGGGGGGGAATGTTCCAGAAAGACAAATGGCATAGCCATTGCTCCGTTTCTCCTCCGAGGTCACTGACTTTGCTATTACCATGGGTCGCTCCAGGTAAAGAACCACAGCAGGGGCATCATACTCGAGCTTGGGGGAGGCTGTTCTTAAGCACCACCTCACTGCTGAGGTAGCAGCTCCAGCAGGGCTGCCCTTCAGGAGCTGATGGTCCATGATGGTGGACAATCAATTTCAGTTCTTCCTGCTAACTCCTCTCCAGATTCCTAGAAGTCTGCCAACAGGTTCACAGTTCAACAGCTGGGTTAGCCACTGACCCTGTCCTGCCAATGAACCCCATTCTACGCTGCTGCCCTAAGGATTTTATGTGTAGTAAAGAAAACGTAGTGTTGTTCTCAAAAATACCCACGAGTAGCACTCAGGGCACCGTTCTGAGCCCTAGACTCCAACAGGGAGAACTTCTCTGGTTACCGCCTCAACCCCACCCAGCCCCTGGCAGCTCTTCCTGGGCCTGTTTCCACTTTCCAGGCACACGTCTGGTCATCAATTTGGTCTTATGGGAGCATTTTTAAGCTCAAATAGTTGATTTTTTTCCTCCTAGTCCTGGTCTAGAATTTCTCATCCAAACACCCACGGCCTTCCACTGCCCCCCATAGCAGTCAAGGATACAATGTGTTTCTCACCCTGGCTCAGACACAGCACTCGGTGAAGGGTGTCGCCTGCCTGGAGCCAGTGATGTAACAGCGGGCCATTGGCGACATGGTCCGACAAGTGAGGGGTGGGGAGGAAAGCAGGGATGTTGTGGGGAAGGATGGCCACCTCCAGTCCATCTTTGGTCTTCTCCAAAACCTTCACATCCACCAACTGCTCAGAATCAGAAGGTAAAAATCAGTGTCAGTCCTGAGCAAAGAGCTCAGAGGTACCGGATCCAATGTCAGAGGTCACCAAGGGGTTAAATGAAGGGCATTTTCCTCTAGACCCCACATCGTCCCCTACACCCCACACCAGGTCAGAACCTTGCCAATTTCTCCGCTGATTCCTGGAGGAAAGAGGAAACTGAGGGCTGGCCTTAGCAAAGCCATGCCATAACACAACTTTTCTTTCAAGCAAGCTTCCATTTGCTATGGCAGGCAGGACAGAGGCCCCCCCCAAATCTCACAGAGCCACCTCTCTTTTCCTCCACAGGTTCTAGTACTTCTCTAGTACCACTGTCACCATAAGACACAATCACTTGTCCAGGTACCTGCCCAATGTTAACAGCTCTTCCTTTCTTCTGACTGTTTTCGACACTCTCATTCTTTGGCTCTGAATCATTCAACAGTTTGAAGGACAGGAGCATCCTCTCCTTGGAAGGCTCACAGTTCAATACTGCCACCTTTACCACCTGGTGAGAAATCACATGTATCTGGCCATCTCCTGCAGCAGCAGGCCTGGCCTTCAGAGCCTGGAGCAAAGTGCCTCATGAGTACTGCAGGGATCTTCCGTCAGATCCAAAGGCAGGGAACAGATGATAGAGACTACATTAAAAGTCCCATATGGCAACCTTCTAAACAAAGACATAAATAGCTTCAAGTTAGAAGCCTCTAAGTTTTAAGAAGTTCTTTAAGAGAAACTCAAACCCATGAGCTTTTCAACACTCCTCCTCTGGTGACAGTCTAAGGTGGGTCTCTGGTTCATTACAGGTTATGAGGCGTTTCTTCCAGGCAGTGGGCCTGGGTCCTTTGGATTCCAGCAGTGCTTCTTTCTGGGTTATCACCCCTCCCCGTTTTAACTGGCTCAGGCCCACTTTATCTGTGCTCCCTTTCTCTTCCTTTTAAAAGGCAGCCATCTGCCACTGTCCTGTAAACCTGTGCTCATGGCGTCACTAAGGGTAGGAGACCTGTACAGGAAAGGGTTACCTGGCCAGTATAGAAGACCTTCTCAGGGTCAGCGATATGCTGGTCACTGAGCTCATGCTTGGGCACCAGCCCCTGCACACTGTTGTAGAACTTTACAATGCAGCCATAGGCCTTGACCCTCACGATAACACCATGCGTCTGCAGGCCAGGCTTGGCATCCTCATAGCACGTAATGGCAGGGAGTTTGGATGTAACAAGGGTTTTCTTCAGGGTCATTAACAGCTTCTTGGCTTCAGGGTCACAGAGCAAAACCTAGGGAGAAGATAGAGGCTATTAACAAGTTGTTTGTTACCAAGACAAACAATGACTGGTCTGCTGTCCCACGAACCCAAAACATAGATCATTCTCCAAGAATCAACCACCTTTCACCTCTAATAATCTCAGCTGTAATGTTTGTTTCCCACAGGATGGCCACCTAAAGCGTAGAAATCTCTATTTCAAATGTTCTTCCTCTCACAAGCTGCCGAGTTGGCAACCCTTTCCCAGCCACAGAGTGACTGTTCTCTTACAGCAGCACTAGCCTGGGGTCTCAGAGACTTACAATGGCACACCTTATGCCCACCTTGTTACCTTGTTAGTGGTCTTTATTATTTATTAGTTACAATCTAAGACTGAGCAATCCAATTACCTTGAGGGCAGAGAAACCCATTTCTTTCTTTTTCTTTTCTTTTCTTTTCTTTCTTTTTTTTTTTTTTTTTTTTATGAGAAGGGTTTCTTCTCTGTGGAAACAGTCCTAGATGTCCTGAACTCACTCTGTAGTTCAAGCTGGCTTCAAACTCACAGAGATCTGCCTGCCTCAGCCTCCCAAGTGCTGGGATTAAAGGTGTGCACCACCACAAAATGGGAGAAACCTGTTTTTAATCCCTCAGCCTCACTAGATAAAAATTTGCACCAATAAGCAATTACTGCCCTTTATGTATCAATAATAATTAATTATAGGAAACATAAGAAAACTCGGTTCAGCCAGGCAGCAGAGTCAGGCAGATCTCTGTGAGTTTGAGGCCAGCCTGGTCTACAGAGTGAAATCTAGGACAGGTACAAAAACTACAGACAGAAACCCTGTCTCGGAAAAAACCAAACCAAAACAAAACAAAAACAAAAACAAAAAACCTCGGCTCTAGCCAGCAGTGTGTTTAAGTGGAAGAGCATGATTAGTGCACAGGAGGCCCTGGGTTCAACTATCAGTACCAAGACAGAACAGAACCAGGAACTCCCACCGTCCAAACACAACAGGCCCTGTGCTGGGTACTGTATAGCACCACACTTTTGGTAACAAGTCTCAGGGATTTAGGTATCTGTGGAACCCTCTCATGCTTTTGTGGCATAGTCCGGGCTGTCATTTTTTTAGTGACTTATTTATTGTTTGTGTTGAAGGGCATGCATGTGTCCTGATGCATGTGTGCTTGTATGTGGGGAGGAGGGATGCACATGCCATGGTGCGTGTATGTTGTGGGGGTGAGCGGGAGGTATGCATGTGCCATGGTACATATGTGCAGAGGTCAGAGGGTGGTTCTCTTCCTCCCTTATGCGGGACCTAGGAATCCAACTCAAATTGTCAGGTCGCAGCAGGCACCGTTACCCACCGAGCTACCTCCCAGGAGCTGGGCTATCTTTTTAAACAAAGTGTTGACTAGTATATATTAATTATACATAATAATGGGTTTTGCTATATTTCATATACAATGTATCTAAAGGCTATTTCTGAGTCTAAACATATCCCTTGCTCTTCCACAACCTTCCAAACCTTGTGCATCTTTTCTAGTTCAAGTTCCACCATGGTCAGAAGTCCAGAGGGCATTATTATCATACTGACCTAACTCTGTAAACTGGTTCTGCCATTTATTAGTTGTGGGACTTTGGACAGATACTTGGCTTTCCCACCCTTTCACTGGCACACTTGGACAACACAGTTACTTGTTAAGACACAGGATATGTGGTGTATGGCAGTGGCTATTGATAACAGGATTCTATGCTGAATCCCACCTCTCTTCTTTCTGAGCTCTGACCACAGCATCTAGCCTGCACTAAACCATGTGACAAAAGACCACCCAATTAGCTTGCTCTTTCTTCCTGTATGCACATCTTAACTTACAACACACTAAACAAGCCAGGGACTCACTTTTCTTTCCCCAATGTTCAGTAAAGGATACCCTGCCGACATGACACACTCATTTCACAGAAAAAGGCAGAAACTTCAGCTCAGAACCACCCTCTTCCCCTCTAACCCTAACCCAACACGGACTCCTTCAGGGAGCTCACCCGGCACTTGACCTCATCCCCGAGGTGGTACTTCTTCTCTGGATTCTTCATCACGATGTCAGCCAGGTGCATGGGAGGTACCAGGCCTCTCATTTGCTCACCCACCTTCACCAGTATCCCGAATGGCCTTATGGCCAGCACGGTACCCTATGGGGTTCAAAAGAAGGCATCCTGAGAGCCCAAGAACAGTACTTTCTCCTACTGAGCTGCCAAGTCTGTTTCAGTGCCCACTCCAAAGCTCATGCAGGGAAGCCAATCCTGTGCCCTCAACCCAGACTTAGCCAGGAAACCTATGTAGGAAACCTCAGCTTTCCTGGCTGAGCAGGTAACTCCTGTGTTCCGTGCAGGAACACTCCCTGAGAGGGGACTATGTCTCTTAGGAATGAACTCCACCTAAAAAGGAACTGCTCCATTCGTGCTACAAGCCGGAGGAGTGAGACTGGAGCCAGCTCCTCACTAACATCACTCAACTCTATCTGCTCTAACAGCTGCCACCAAATCCCAACCCCAACACTTGTGACCAGCTGTCTCCATCCAATTGGGTGGGGTTAGTAAGACTTTACTTTGAAATTACTTAGTCACTCAAGGGAAGATACAGACATTTCAGTTTTTAGACAGGAGAAACATGACTCAATCAATGTATTACTAAGAGGACTACCGAGCTGACAGTTACCATGTAAACTAAGGATGCCTGATGATGGAGAGGGATCTATATACATGCTTGAGTTCTTACCTTTATCACCATCCCTGTTTTGATGTCATGATATCTAAGAAACTGAGCTGAAATAACGGATCTAGACGAAAGAAAAATAAACAATTACACAGTCTAAAGAAGGGTGGTCTAAAATTCAGGACCTCCGAAATCACGCCAACAAGAAAGGACACGGTCGTGCAGCAAGACCAGAAGGAAGTAAAAATGCATACACAGGAGCGTACCTCCCCGTGTGCTAATGGCACTTACTTCCGCAGAGAGAGCAAGGCCAGCTCATCCATTTGGCTGTAGTCAATGATCCTACACTTGTGAGTGCTCCCTGGTTTGAAGGCCTCAGCATTGAATGTTTTCTTAGAATCAGAGAGATGGCTGAGCTACAGAATACCAAATAAGTGAAGATAAGTCAGAAACATGGCTCTGAGGCAGTCAGAGTTCAAAGCGCACTGAGACGACAACACATTTATCACCCACTATAAAAATAGTACTTTGTGAGATGCAGAGATGGCTCAGTGGCTAAAAGCACCGGCTGCCCTTTTAGAGGACCCAGGTTCAATTCCCAGTACCCACATGGTGGCTCCCAACCACCTGTAACTCTAGTCTCAATAGATCTACAGACATACATGCAAGCACAATACCCAAAATTAAAAAATATTTTTTAAAATAGTACTTTGTTAAAACAATCCTCACCCTTTACTATCATAGAATCTCATGAAGAACAGCCCAGATCATGTGTCAATAAACTACGCTCATCTGCCAGTGCCTACTTTTACAAATGAAGATCTTACTGGACTGTGGTCGAGCCTGTTCAGTTATATGCTGCGGTGGCTACTTTCACACAGCACAGCTGAGTTGCTGGGACACAGGCTCTACAGCCCTCAGCTTAACCTACTCTCCGCCTAGCTGTTTAACAAGAGCTCTGCTGGGCCCGGAGGGATGGCTGAGGAATAAAGAGTATGCACCGCTCTTGCACCCACAATGGGTGGCTCGCAACCTCCTGTAACCTGAGCTCCAGAGGAACTGACATCCTGTTCTGGACTCCATGGCCACTGTACCCATAGGCACAAAGCCACCCATATACACATAATTAAAAATTTTAAATCTTAACAACAACAACAAAGGCTTTTTTGCTGAGCCTTGGTCTGGATCCTATTTCATTCCTGTTCTTCCCACTGGCCAGGTATCATACATAGCAAGAGCTGCTAAGCACTCTGAAACAACCAACTGTCACCGTTCGGACCTTAGGGACAGCCTTTCACACTGGAGACTATCGAGAACGAGATATCAAGGGATGAAGGAAGTAGAAAAGGACCCATCGTCCCTAAAGTCCTTCCAGTGATGAGATCTTTGACCAAACAAAGAAGCCTCCTCACCCGGGCATAGGCCAGGACCCCATCCTTCAGCCTGAAGGTGGCCCCAGCCTTCTCGAAAAAACCCTGAAGAGGAACATTATCCAGCACAGCCCCCAGCTGTTGGTAAGAGATCCGGGTGAGTGGACGCCCAGGCTGCAGGAAGATGGGACGCAGGCTCAGTCGCACAACTCTGGTCCGAGGATGGATGCAGAGGATGCAGGCTTTTACCTGGACAAAAGAGCAAAATGAGCAGGAGGTACCCACATAATACAGCTGAGAGCAGACCTTCTAAAGGGCCACGACTGTCCATGTGCTAACCAGGCAAGTACTAAAATCTTCAGAAGTACAGATGTCAGCCCATGTAATCAGTGTGTGGAGAAGCCAAACAGAGTGTCCCAGAGGGACTGTGTCTGACTCAGCACCAAATTCATCATGCCTGTACCACCATAGTGAAGGCCTGTCCGAACACCTCAGATATACACCTGACCAACAAAGTTAAAACGTGCAGACTGTCCAGACAGTGATGACACAGCCTTTAATCCCAGCACCAGAGAGGCAGAGGCAGGAGGATCTCTGTGAGTCTGAGGCCAGACTGGTCTACAGAGTGAGTTCTAGGACAGCCGGGGCGGTTACACACAGAGAAAGCCGGTTTCGGGGAAAGAGGGAGGTGTCAACTCTTCACAAAAACATTAACTATTGTAAAATAGCACTAGAAAGTCACTTTGACGTCAACAGTATTGGCCAAAATTAGGAGGAAAATCTACTTTCTCTTAAAACATTTTTCTCTGTAAGATACATAAGAATGTAATACTATTTTAAAAGTGAAACTGAATCATTTGAGAATTAAAAAATTCTAAATAACATCTAAAACACCCATGTTCATCGTAGAGGGTTTTGTTTTGGTTTGGTTTTTGGTTTTTCGAGACAGGGTTTCTCTGTGTAGCCCTGGCTGTCCCGGAACTTGATCTGTAGACTGGCTTTGAACTCAGAAATCCGCCTGCCTCTGCCTCCAGAGTACTGGGATTAAAAAAACGTGAGCCACCACTGCCCAGCTCATTGTAGAAAATTTTAACACTTAGGTAACTGCAGAAAACCCACTAGGATTGCTAGGAAAATCTGATTATAAAATCAGTGTTTTAATCAAGTATACTTTTTATTTTGGTATATTTTAGAAGTTAGATCTAAGCTGGGTATAGTAGCACACGCCTGTAATGTCAACACTCTGGATGTAGAAACAGGAGGATCAGAAATCCAAGGATATCTCAGCTACATGGCAAATTAGAGGCTAGCCTGGGCTACAAGACTCTGTCCAACAAACAGAGCCAATGGTTCAGTGGATGTCAGTGGGTAAAGCCATCTGTCTCCAAGCCTGAGAGCCTGAATTTGGTCCCCAGGTCCCATATGGTGGAAAGAGAGAACTGAGTCTGCCCAAGCTGTCCTCTGCCCCCTACACAAGAGCTGTGGCACACTCACTTCCCCGCATACACAAACAAACAAATTAAACATAATTAAAAAAAACTATACTGCTTACAGAATCACAGGGAGAAAATGGCAGAGCGATTGGGTAGGGCTGGAGAGCATGGACAGCATTTGCAAAGGACCCAAGCTCAGCTCCTAGCTTACAAGCATCTGTAACTCCAGCTGCAGGCCATCAAATGCCTCTGGCCTCTGAAGGCACTTGCAGTCATGTGCACAAACAACCCTCACACATAATTAAAAACTAATCTTTTTAAAAACTTGGAATATGGGGGTGGCGAGTGCTGGAAAATCAAAACCAGGGCCTCAGCAACGCTAAGTAGGTGCTCGAACACAAGTTAACCCAGAGCTCTCACAGACCTTTCTTCTCAGGGTGGGTGGGGATGGGGAGTGTGGAGTGTGGGGTCTGTGTGTTCTGGCTAGCCTGGAACTTGACCAAGTTGACCTCAAACTTGGGGTGATCGGCCTGCCTCTGTCTCCTGAGTGCTGCAATACGGGCATGAACCACTGAACCTGGACTCAGAAACTGTTTTCACCACATTTTCCTACCTGAACAAACTGTGCTCTATACTAACTAGTCTTCCTTTAAAGTAAAAGGCAAAAGCTACCCTCTGTGGCTGTTCCTTCTCTAATCTCGGTCTAGCCACTGGTCACTGCCTGTGTCGCTTCCAAAGCACCTTTAACCGTTTCCGTATTTCACTGCCTACTATGTACACCAAGTCCTAGGACCTCCTCTGAAGCCAGAGGACACCAGACAGATGACTGAGACACAGCTAGGAGTCAAGACTCAAGAAAAGCTAGCGGGAATGTTTCTTACTGTTTGCTTTGAAGAATATGCTCCAATTTTCTTGGGCTCCAGATGCATGAAGTCAACCAGGCCCGTGAAGAATGTAAGGAAATTTAGCTGGAGTCCAAACTGAGTTACCTAGAAGTAAACATAATACATTATGAAAAAAAAAAATTGATGGAGTGGAATGAGATATTTCATGGCAAACACTGGATTCCACAATGCCCACAGTTACACATTTCTCTTCCAATGCCTAGCCCTTACTAATACCAATCATTTAATTTTAAAAAGTAAAGCATCGCCAGGCGGTAGTGGTGCACGCCTTTAATCCCAGCACTTGGGAGGCAGAGGCAGGTGGACTCTCTGTGAGTTTGAGGCCAGCCTGGTCTACAAAGCGAGTTCCAGGAAAGGTGTAAAGCTACACAGAGAAACTCTGTCTCAAAAAAAGAAAAAAAAAAAAAGTAAAGCATCTTTGAATAGACCTTTCTCCAAAGAAGCTATACAAACAGCCAATGAGTACATCACCATCATGAAGATGGGAGAGGACCACGTAATTGTTGGGAAAATGCCAATCAAAATCACCATGCGGCGGGGTGGGGGGGGTGGGGTGGGGGGTGGGGGTGGGGAGGTGGCACACGCCTTTAATCCCAGCACTCGGGAGACAGAGGCAGGCGGATCTTTGTGAGATCGAGGCCAGCCTGGTCTACAGAGCGAGATCCAGGAAAGGCGCAAAGCTACACAGAAAAACCCTGTCTCGAAAAACCAAAAAAAAAAAAAAAAAAAAAAATCACCATTCGATGTCACTTCACATCCACTAGGAGACTGCTTCTCAAAAAGATAAACAAATGCATGCACAGTTCTGTCACCAACACCCAAATGAGAGAAGAAAAAAAAAAGGCTTCAAATTGGTGACTCAGGAGATACCAGCAGAAGCTACTATTAGGAGCTTTTAATATCACTTGACTTTGTAAAATCAACTTAAAATGTTGTATTGTTATTTACTTATTCTGAGTGTGAATGAGCACACAGCACAGGCACAGTACCCAAGGGTACCCAGGAGGACAGCCTGCAGAAACTGGCTCTCTCCCTCCACCATGTGGGTCCCAGGAGGGGGACCTCTAGACAACAGACGAGGCAACAAGTACTTTTACCCACTGAGCCATCTGAGGAGCTTAACACTTTTTTGAGACAAGATTCACTATGTAGCCCCAACTCCACCTGTCTCTGTCTCTGAAGAGCTGCAGTTACAGAGACACATCACCACAGTTGGCTCCATCTGACTTTAGATCCATAGTGTCCATTAAATACCATGGCAACAGTTGGGCATGGTGGCGCATGCCTTTAATCTCCACGCTTGGGAGGCAGAGGCAGATAGATCTCTGAGTTCTAGGCTAGCCTGGTCTACAGAATTGAATTCCAGGACAGCAAAGGCTTGACAGAAAACCCGTCTCAAAAAAAAGAAAGAAAAAAAAAAAAAAAAGACAGACCATGACTAGCGTCAGTTGTGATGGCACATACCTTTAAACTCAGCATTGTGTAGGCTGAGGCAGACCTCAGAGCTCACTTCAAGGCTAGTGTGTTCTACATAGTGAATTCAGGACTACACAATGAGACCCTATCTCAAAAAACAGGAAGGAAGGAAGGAAGGAAGGAAGGAAGGAAGGAAGGAAGGAAGGAAGGAAGGAAGGAAGGAAGGAAGGGCAGACAAAGAGAGAGAGAGACAGACAGACAGACAGACAGACCATGACTATAAAGCCAAACCCAGAGAAGCTAAGGCAGGAGAATCAAGTCTTTCAGGCCAGCTTGATCTATATAGTAAGACCCTGTCCAAAAATACAAATTATAATAACAACATACATGTGTTCATATATAACAAAATGCAAGCCATATTAGTAACCTTAACTTTTCTAACAGTGATTTTATAAAGAATTACATGGAGCCTGTAAGCTGACTTAGTGAGTCAGGATACTTGCTACCAAGCCTGACAACCTTCATTTGACCCTTGGAAACTACGTGGTTGAAGAAGAGAACTGAACCCTACAAGATGGCCTCTGACTTTTACGTTTGCATCATGATGTGTGCTTACACACATACCCATTCTCCCAATGTAATTGTAAAAAGAACTTTATTTTTAGATTTAGTCTGTGTGCATAAGTGCAGTGTAAGTGCATATGCATGCCTGGTGCCTGTGGAGGTCAGGGCCCCTGGAACCGGAGCTGCAGACAGTTGTGACAGACGGCATCATATGGGTGCTAGGAACTGAACCCAGGTCCTTTACTATAGCAACTAAGTGTTCTTAACTGCTGAGCCATCTCTCTAGCTCCATAAATGTAATCTTAAAAGAGAAATTTTCATTTTACAAAAAAAATCAGATGAAATTTGGTTGAATAGCTGTCTAGCGTGGGCATAGTGCCACACTCTTTTTAATGCAGCACTCGGAAGAGAGAGGTAGGTAGATCTGAGTTTGAGACTAGCCTGGGGTCTACATAGCTAGTTCCAGGCAAGGCAGAACTACATAGTCTTAAAAAAAACAAACAAACAAAATAACAATTTGTCCAAAATACTATCATATCAACATATAGCATTGGAAAACATTCCAAGAACTCAATGACCAGAAAGATCTACTGGGTATGCAATCTGACAGCAGCTTTATTAGTATGCATATTAATACTTTATTAAAAATTACATTTTACAGGGTCTTGGGAAGACAGCTCAGTGGTCAAAAGTGTGCCCTGCTTTGCCAAGGACTAGAGTTTCATTTCCAGAACCCACATCAGGCAGCTTACAACCACCTGGAACTTGAGCTCTGGGCAGATCCAATGGCTCTGATCTTCACAAGCACAACACAAATGCACAAACCCACACCCCCATACACATAATTACAAATAAAATGAATCTTTGGGGGAGGTTATTTGAGGCAGGGTTTCTCTGTGTAGCCCTGGCTATTCTAGAACTCTCTGTAAACCAGGGTGGCCTTGAACTCACAGAGCTCACTTGCCTCTTGAGTGCTGGGATTAAGGCATGCACCACCACTGCCAGGCACATAAATCTTTTGTTACTCATGTTTTGGAAATGTAATGATGAACAGCTTACCTTCTGCACCTGGGCTTTGACCACCAGCCCTGGCAGCAAGTTATTCAGGTTCCAGCTTTGCTCCTCGGTTGCGACGGCAGAAGAAATCTCCGAGTGCTCTATAGAGAGACCCACGACGCCTCCATTGCTTTTCACCTCTTCCACCAGACAGGTCAGGTACTGGCCGACTTTGAGCTTAGCACCTGTAAACCCAACCCCAGACCCAAAAGGAAAATATACCTTCATGAGAAGGGCCCTTGCCTATGGGCCCAAGCTAGGCTGCAAAGTTCCATGGCCCACCCACCCACCCAGCATCTGATGCTCATCAGCCATGAGAAGGTAGGATGTTAACCTAACTGCTCTAGAATTCAACTATCTCACAGAAATGTGCCAAGTAAGCCCGGGGTGCAAATCACAGGTTCTGGGAGCCAAGTTCAGTAGAATCTCAGATGTAGGATACTGAGGCCAGTCCACTGGACCATAGAGAGACTGCCACTCTCTGGCCCTCCACGCATTTCTTTCCTATCAGCTGGTATTAATTACTGATTTCTCCAAAGCCAACCAGTCTGCAGGGTCACCATTCTGTCCTGCTACTAATCAAAGTGGCAACGAAATATAAACATGTAAACATAATCCCACATGCTTGAGCTCACCCCACGTCCCTGCCCTATCTCTGCTGGCCTCACCTTTGTTCTTCTGTCGGATGTATTCTTGGGCTTTCTGCAGTGACAGAAAAGCTCTGGTCCCACCAACACCAATGTCCACCAGGTAGCCGTGGTCTTCCAGGCTTGACACTGTGCCTGTCAGCAGCTGGAAGGAGGGAAACAGAAGTTTCAGGTCAAAGGTAAACAGGACACCCACAAATTCCACTACCATACAAACATGAACGTTACAAATGGACTCCTCATTAATCACCACATTCAACCTTAAGATCACACCTCCCTACCTGAGAAGACATCAATTTTCCCATGGGGTTTAAAGGATTTTTGTCTCCAGAAAGTGGGAAGTGTTAAAGTATGATAGTGTTTTATAAAAGGATATATATATCCTTATAAAAGGATAATATAAAAGTATAAAAGGATAGTGTTTAAAAAGCAGAATAAGTCTTTAATAGTATGCAAAGAGCATTGAGTTCCATGGCTCTACAGAGTCGCTCGCACCCGAGCCAGGGTTAGCAAGAGAATCCAGAACCATCTTTTACCTTCCATTCATTCTTTTCTAAACTCTTGAGAAAGTAACTTGCCAGCCTCTTGTACATTTCATGAGAAGCAGTGCAGCTTTGACCTTAGCTGGTCTCTGCGAAGTCACTGAGATCTCAAATGGAGAAGGGGGACTGTCTACTGCCTCCCACATTTGCTGTGGGACTTGCACAAGACGAAGGGACAAAAAGAGCAGTCACGGCGTGGGCCTGATAACTGCCAACGCCGCAACACGGCTTACTTTCATTCTCTTGGTGCCAAACTAAATCCAGTGCATTGGCCAGGCCTTCCTTGAAGCCCATTGCTTTTAACGAAACCCTTGGAGATACATCGACCTTTAATGACCAGAACATCTACACGCAGCCCCTCTAGACTCCCTAGTGAATTTGGAGGACCTAGCCTGAACCAAGTTCACCTGTATCTCCAGAGCTGGGCACCGAGACAGCTGGTAGGCTGGTTGCTGTCTGCCCTTTTCTGGGTTCACTGCGTGGTCCTTGACATGTCACAAGGCAGAGTTCTGGAAAGACCTCCTCTGTGAAGAGCTGGTGGGTAAGGCACCACGAGGAGCCCTCCCCCACCTCCCGGCCGCCCAGGAAGGCTCTCTGCAGGCACCTGACTGTGCCACCAAAGCCGCTTCAACTTCTCTTTCCACCCTCCACAGTAACAGAATTAGGTTCAGGTCTTCAATGTTCCCTAAGTACCTGACAGCTCCAGAAAGACCCACCTCCATCAACAGGCATTATGTAGAAAGTAAAAGATGGCCTAGACCACACCCACAGGGACAGGGCACAACATGCTCCTCCTTCCTGTGACATCCAGATACGTACCATGCCAGGCCTCAGGGCCTCAGCACTCAGCACTTTGTTGACATGTTTGGGGTTCACAGAAAGCCTGACATTCTTCTTGCCCTTCTCTGTGATGTCCAGGCTGCTCACCACACATCTCACCAACATTCCAGGTGAGAACAGGTCAGGCAAGCGGAGCAGGTCCTGCATAATGGTTAATGAGAAAGACCTGATATATAGATATAGATAGATAGATGATAGATAGATAGATAGATAGATAGATAGATAGATAGATAGATAGACAGACAGACAGACAGACGTTTCCTTTGAACCAAGAATCGATTGCCCAGCCTCAGTTCAGGGACTCTTCATGCTCAAACCCCTAAGAACTCAAATGGTAAATGAAGAGTAAGCTTATTCACATCTAAGAGCCTACAACTAAGTCACCATCTTGAATTTAGGCATATAGCCTTCATATAATTCCATAAAATAGGTAGATGCCAATGATTCATCACGAGTTGTCTGGATTTACTGTCTCTATTCCATTTCCTCTTCAGTGTCCTACAAAATTCTTCCTGTCCTTCTCCATCTACTTAACCCGCTAAGGTAGTAAGCTCCATGAGACTAACTCCATTTTGTAGTCCTTCTCTTATATGACATTTATTTATTGGAACTGGATTTGAACCTAAGGCCTCACACATGCTGTGAGCACATCCCTTAATACTGAGTTAGACCTCTTGTTTCTCATGGAACATTTAATGTTGCTCTTTCTATCCCTCTGGCCCCTCCTGCTGCTTTGACGCCAACTCTCTTCAAGTCAGCATTTACTCTAGACTCAGTCTTTCTGGCTCTTCTCGTTCTAATCTGATCCCTGTAAGGGACTTCTTCCTTTCACAGCTTCATCATCACCTACACAAGTCCCACATATTTGTTTCCAGCCCAGACTTTCTTGGACTCAGCAATCACCTGTCCCCTGGATATCTCAAGTGTACCTCAAATTCAACAGAGCAGTCAAAGAATAACCATCTCCGCCATCACACTATACACAATGGAAACTGACAACTGGTCCCCAGTACCTCTGCCTCACCTCCAGGTCAAATCTATCCATCCTTGTGAAACCCCGGCCCTAAGCCGCACTGTCTTAGCGCCTAGGCTAACAGCAATAGCCTCCTAACTGAGCTAGGCAATTGCCAATGCCATTTTAGCTTATTCTATGCCGTCTACAGGACACCACTGCAATGAGAGCATTTCACAGACTCCCTTTTGATTGCAGCATCTAAACCATACCCTTAACATGGTCTGTAGAGCCATGTGCAATCCGGCTTCTCCACTCTGCCCAGATTCTTCTCTTCCTATGCTAACAGCACTTGCCTTCTCTGCTACAGTCTGACTTGCTTCAATTCCCTTCTTCCTGTGTCTGGGAAACCTTCATCCTTCAGCTCTCCAACGGTCTTTCCTTATAGAGATGTTCTAGGTTCCCCAGACTAAGTCAAAAATCCCTGTATTGTTTAAAACATACACTCCCAGGGCCAGCAAGATGGTTCAGCAGGTAAGGTGCTTGCTGGACATGCCCGAGGAGCTGTCCTGGCTCCCAGGAACCCACATGGTGGAAGGAGAGATTCGATCTCACAGGTTGTCCTCTGACCTCCATGTGTGCTGTGGCATGTGCACACCCACACAAATATGAAGGATTAGGCCAGGCGGTGGTGGCGCACGCCTTTAATCCCAGCACTCAGGAGGCAGAGCCAGGCGGATCTCTGTGAGTTTGAGGCCAGCCTGGGCTACAGAGAGAGTTCCAGGACAGGCGCAAAGCTACACAGAGAAACCCTGTCTCGAAAAAAAAAAAAAAAAAAAAAGAAGGATTAAAAAAAGCAATGGTTTTCACGGCACCCGCATTTTCTTCTCTTAGCATTTCTATTCTAATCCAGGGGCAAGTTTCATCCAGACACCCCTTACCTCCAGAGGCTCTCCCTGTGCCACCTGCTCGTTCAATTTCTGGGTGTAGGCATCACAGATGTCAGTCACTTGCACAAATCCTTGGAGGCCGTTTGGAAGACTGATCACCAGTTCCAGCTCATTCACCTCTTTCACACAACCCAAAATCCGCACTCCCTCACATAGAGACTAGAGAGGAAAACATGGTAATTATATACAGTGAGACAGATAACAATGATGGCAGTGGGGGGACTTTGGCTTTTTGTCCCTACACCAATACTAGAGGAATTTTAGAAATAAAAGGAAAATGCATGCAGTGTACAGATCTAGCCATATCAGCTATCTGCCTGAACACCATGAAAGGTCTTGATCAGAAACAGGGTTACAGTGCTGGACTGCTGGAGGAGCCTTCACACTCTACCAGACTCTAGCAACCCTCATTCCAAATCCCTGGAAGACAGCATGGTGAAGGAAACAGACCACTGATGCAATGGCAGCCAGGAGTGTGCGTGTCCCTTACCAGAATCATTTTTACATGAAATCGCTAGTTCTAAAGTATCACCAAGTTAAACAACTTTTTTAAAATATCATAATGGAAAACAAAATACTTCTGCAGGCTGATGAACTACCCTCAGAATAATCTATTTTCCTAGTTTAAAATGAACATATACTAGGAGGGTGGAAGTGGGAAATAATATAATTTTAACAACTGTAAAACCACACTATTTACTTGAGGTAATTTTACATCTACAAAATGAATGAGCAAGGGCCAGGTATGGTTGGGCACACCTTTAATCCTAGTATTCAGGAGACAGAGGCAGGAAGATCTCTTTTAGTAGAAAGTCAGCTTGGTCTGCATAATGAATTCCAGGCTAGCCAAGGGCTACATAGTGTGATCCGATTTCCAGTTCTAACTTCTAGTAAAATATAAGCAATCCAGACATATCTTTAATCATTTCCATGATTTACAATCTCGTGAGATAGGGTCTTGTGCATCTCAGACTAGCCTGGCAGTCACAGCTAAGGATGACCCTAAGCTGATCCTCCTAACCCCAGCTCCTAAGTGCTAGGATGACAAGCCTGCTCACCACATCTGATTTATGTGATGCTTAGGCTCAAACTCGGAGACAGAGAGTGGGGATGGGGAACAGACGGGAGGCAGGCTGTCAACACACAGCAGCACAGACCTGAAATCCCTGTATGTGGGAGGTGGACATCCTTGGCTACATAGAGAGCCTGGGCAACATAAGACCTTATCTCAAAAAACCCCAAATAAAAGCTGGATGGTGGTGGTGGTTGCACACTTTTAAATCCCAGCACTCGGGAGGCAGAGCCAGGCGGATCTCTGTGAGTTTGAGGCCAGCCTGGTCTACAGAGCAAGATCCAGGACAGGAACTAAAGCTACACAGAGAAACTCTGTCTCGAAAAAACCAATACACACACACACACACACATATACATAAAAGGCACCAGGCACTGGTTAGCAACCTAAGGAAATAAGAAGCTCATATCTCATAATTTGCACACGCCTCTACAGATACATAAAGAAAACACATAATTGTGTGCACGTATGTACATAAGCAAAGATGAAGGAAAGAGGGACGAGCACACAAACCAACAAGGAGGATGTTAAAAACAACAAGTGTTCCGAACCCCAATGCTGAGGATTTCAAATTTCTCTCTCCCAGATTTGCTGGCTTCTCTCTTTTCGGTTCTCAGTTTCTTTGTTTTTGCAGGCCCTTTCTGGCTCTTCTTCCTTTTAGTGGATTTTTCTTCTGTGGAAATCTAAAGGGGAAAAGGACCCATTAAGATGCAAAAGGGTAAGAAGCAGCGATCTTAACCATCCACACATTGGGGCCTGCTGGCTGGCTCTGCTATTTTACTTCCCCAGGCCACTCCCCTGTGTTGTCCTAATTTCTGCCCCAGTCCCAAGCCGAGTATCCAGGCACCAATGTTCCCCTTGCCCAGGGTCTGAGAAGCCTCCTCCATCTTCCCAATGCTCTCCTGTCCTACATTCTTCCTCTGGTGAGCGGGATGGACACTGAGGTCCCCAACTTGAGAAGCCATGTTGCAGTGCATACAAATGGAGTCCGGAGGCTCAAGTCAAACTCTAGAGCTCTTGGTTTGGTTTCAACAAAATACATAATTTCCCTGAACCTCAGTTCTCAGCATGAAACCATGACTTCTACTCGAAAATACACATGGAGAGATTCTGTAATAGCAACCCAAGGCCACACACCCAAATGGTGGTTTCCTTCTCTCTAGTACCTAGAGCACAAAGCACTCTGAGACGGAATTCTAATGTAAACTCTACTTACTATACTCCTTTTAAATAAATGCACAATGATCAGAACTGGGGCAAAGGAGCTCAGGAGTGGACAACTTGCCCAACATGCGCAAGGTCCTAGGTTCGATCCCCAGCACCATAACAAAACAAAATCCAGTATCAAATACCTTTATTCATCCTTAATCACTGGCACAGACTCCTTAAGGACGAGTCATAAAAGCATTTCAACATCAAATACTAAATGTCATGCTTCAAAAGAAGCCTGAGGTGGTAGAGACTCTTTAACAAGTTCAATTTCTAAAAGTGACATCAAAGAGAAACAAACTAGAAAATATCTGCTGCAAATGAGGCTCAATCTTCCCAAAGATGCTAGAAAGTTTCAGGTCTCTCCAAAGCAGCATACCACTTACATCAAATAAGTTGTCTGGTTCAGCTGCCTGCTGTGAAGGTTTCTCTGCTTTGTGGCTTTTTCTTGTGCCCCCTCGGGGGAAGCTTTCTTCCAGGTTTGCCATGTTTGGGTCTCCCAAAACTGATGGAAAGAACAATGGGAGCAGTAGCAGGTTTCACATAGGATGTGATTAATGGGCAAGAGAACCTTCTAGCAATGCACTAAACAAGATTCAAGAGTACATTATAAATAGTTGATATGCCAGGCTCTTGTTAGTCCATGTCTTTCCAACACTGTATGCCTCAAAACCATAAACGATACACTATGCACTGTCTTCCAGGAAAAAGGCTCAATGTAGTAAACATTCACTTAGTATTAATTATTGTAATTATGTCAGGTGTGTGTGTATACATAAATATATAATACATAAATCCTTACCTCCAAACATACACTATTTAGAAAACAATATGCAAGTAATTTAAAATACAAATCAAATTATAAAGCATAAACAAAAAAGTGACAGGATTCAATAAAGGTGACAAGCTTCATAAGAAAGAGGCTTTTGAGCTGAATGTTAAGTAAGTAAGAAGCCAGGTCTGGTGGTTCATGCCTTTAACTCTAGCACTTGGGAGGCTGAGGCAGGCCTATCTCTGTGAGTTCCAGGCCAGCCAGGGCTACATAATGAGTCCTTGTCTCAAAAATAACTAGTAATAATAAATAGGAATATGATAGGTAGAAAATGTGAAAAAAAACACAGAAACAAGAAAAGCCTGTTTTTCAAAATATAAGCCATTTGACTATCAAACAATTGTTCGAAGGCTTTTCTTCAAAAACTGAGTATTCAAGTAAACCACAGGGAAAATAAAGCATAATAACAAGTTGCATTTTAGAAACAATTTGGGCTCTTCGGTGGAAGATAATTTAAAATAAGCAGTTTGTGTTGACATGGTACTTCAGAGACTTGGGGCAGTGACAGAATAACGAACAACATTCTTCAGTCTACAGACTGGACAGAAAAAGAAGTGAAGACAAGTAACTCTTAAACTAAGGGCAAGTTTTAAAAACTGAGTGTAAGGATTTAAATGATGTACAGCAGGGAAACCAGGAGAAGGTATAAATGAAGACACACGACAGGTTGGTTGGTTCTGGGGTACCTGGGAATAAAAAATTATTAACAGCGTGAGGCTGAAAGAAGTGACGGCTGAGAAGAAATTAAGGATTTGGTCTGTTATGGGTGCATGCTTCACAGAAATAGTATAGCCCACGAGGTCTACTCTGCTGGGAATCCAACTCTTAATTCCCATTTTCGACCTGATGAGGCTGAGGCGCCAGTCTGGCGATCACGTGTATGAAGGCACTAAGGGTACCTGAAGTGGACAGCCTGGCTTACAGGAACTGCTAACGCAAAGCGGGGCTTGGGTGGGCAGACCACCCATGCCGGCTCAAGGGTGCTCGGCAGGAAGGCCGGAGACCCGGGCCAGGAAGCCGAGGTAGGAGCCATGAGGTCTCCTCCCTCCACGCCTAAGCTGCCGGCTCACCAGCCCCACGGCTCCCGCGCCTGCCTACCTCACAGATCGGTTCGAAGCAATCGCACGCGCAGAGCGCTACGCCAACAGCCCCACGCTTCTCTTCCAAAGCCGTAGGTAGGATCAGTTCTACTTCCGTTATGACGTCCAGTCAGACACGGACTGGGACAGGAAGTAAGAGGGCGGGACTTTGCGTTACAGCCAATCCACGTAGAGGGCCAGTCGCCGCGGCCTGTCCGTCGCATGGGGAGGAGGAGGTGTCTTCCGGTCGGGCCGAGCTGGTAGCTGGGTTTGGTGAAGGACATCAGCTGCGGAATTTGTGATTTGGGCGAAGGTGGGTGAGAAAGGGCTCTCGGCGGCTCGGGCGGGTGCCCTGGCTTCGCAGGGCCGACTAGAATCTGGCTGTTTCCCCCGCCTCGCAACAGGGAGAAGTCTTCGCTCTGCGGGGAGGGGACGGTGGGGAATGACAAAGACGCTGGAGAAAATGAGGGTCGGGGCCTCGAGGTGCATCTGGGAACTCTCAGCACCGCGAGGTTCATGTGCCCCAAGGCTCGCACGGTTCGCGGAGAGCCTTGTGTTCCATTTTCCGTGTGCATTGGGGTGAGACCCGTCGAGGGGGAGCGCCCCAAGGTCATCCGGACGGTGTTGGGCGCGAACTGTGGCTTCTCATCCCATCTCTGGCAACATTCATGTATCTCGGCCTAGATGGCCATAACTATTTCTCTCCTCTGGGCTGCGGTCAGGAAGCTAGCTCTTCCTTAACTGCGCGGCAGCCTTTGTCAAAGCCAGAGTAAACGCCGAGTGGCCCTTGCGGTTCTTCAGGCCTGGGCGCGATAAACGGGTTAGAGTCGAGTCTGTATTCCGGACACGTTCTCAACCTATGGGTCTCGACCCATTTGACAGATTTTTTTTATCTCCAAAAATATTTACATTATGATTCATAACTAACAAAATTACAGTTCTAGAGTAGCAATGAAAATAAGTTTGTAGTTGGGGATCACCACATGAGGAGGAGCTATATTAAAAGGTCGCAGCATTAGGAATCAGTGGAAGGGCTTCTACAGACAGCTGTTGCTTGTGGTCCCTGGACGCCTTTGAGTCCTCTTTCCTTTTACTTCTACCTGGTGATCTCACTACTCCAGGTAGGTGTTTGTAAGACAGGAGAATAGCTATCTATATACAGGAACCTTTAATGAAACACCCATTTCACAGGGAGAGGGTATTTACTATGTATACAATGTTCTGTCTCCATGTGTCCCTGCAGGCCAGAAGAGGGCACCAGATCTCATTACAGATGGTTGTGAGCCACCATGTAGTTGCTGGGAATTGAACTCAGCACCTCTGGAAGAGCAGCCAGTGCTCTTAACCTCTGAGCCATCTCTCCAGGCCCCTGCTTAGTCTTTCTAATGAGCTGATGTTTAATAAATTAAAAAAAAAAATTAAAACACAGTTTCACAAGTACTAGTCTTAGGTGATCTTTTCACCATTGTGTGTCTCTAAACTTGCATGTGATTTCAAGGAGAGCACATTTTAGTTCATTTATTCCTGTTGCCAGGTGTGAATGGCTTATGCCTTTAGGCCCAAAGCTGGCAGTCAAATCTCTGAGTTCTAGGCCATCCTGGTCTATGTAGTAAGTTCAAGCCATCTGGCACTAAATATTGAGACCCTGGTCTTTTAAAAAATAAAAATATCCCATAAAGGGCAGTGTTAACAAAAAGGTTCCTGGTCATTGCCCTAAAACAATATGCGGTTTGTTGTAAGGTGCAGACCTATATGCTTTAAGCCACCTTAATATGACCATTGTTTGCTGGTGGGGTGGTGAACGCCTTTAATCCCAGCACTCAAGAGGCAGAGGTAGGCGGATCTCTGAGTTCAAGGCCAGCCTGGTCTATAGAGCATGTTCCAGGACAGCCAGGCTACACAGAGAAACCCTGCCTTGAAAAACCAGATAATACTATTGTTATCTCACCAGCAACATCGCTGCTCTTCCTCCATCTAAGCTTCTGACATGTTCTCCTTTAAGACCCCAGTTCTAATGCCATTTCTTTGTTCTGAAGTCAGAATTGGTTGTCTTTGGAATACATGTAGAATGAAACTTAAAGTGCCTCACTATTGCCCAATTATGCCCATAACAGAGGTTATCAGTTCATGAGTTTTTGTAAGGTTTCTCAGGAGAACCTACTTCATAACTTTAAAAAATGTATCATGAAATGAATGGAAAAGAATGCTTTAGTAGGTTTAGTAGAGAAACTTGACAAACATGGAGGGGGTTTTTTGTTCGTTTTTTAATGGTGATTTTCCTGCTTTGGCTAGATTGGCCAAGGTCTGTGAAAGGGACCCAGAGAAGTTTAGATTTCCTTCACTGTCCCAGTAGCCATTCTGAAAATGTTCAAACTTAAGGTCTGAAAATTTGTTCGGGAATCTTTGAGCATGAGTGCTTCTGAATCCCTTTGAACGGTAAACAAAGGGATGCCAGTTTCTATAGCAACAACACCCTTAACTGTTCTCTCCTACTTTCATTTCGCCTGAGCCAGCCAGTCTACCAATCTTGCCTGGACCTTGAACAGCTAGTCCAGGTTGTCACTAGGATCTGTGGTTTGGTCGTAGTAGATAGGCAGTCATATCTACAAGGCTTTGAATGGTTTTGAATTCTGCTGTGGTGTTCTGAATTTGTGTCTGCTGTTTAAGTTAGCAAATAATTTGTCATTTTACTGTATTTTTCATCCTTTCCCTTCACTGTCCCCTCCATCCACCCCACCTGACTCTTCATGGTTCCCTACTTCCATCCAAATAGTGCCCCATCTCCTTTCACACGTATTAACTTGCTTGTTTTCCTCTCTCTCCCCACACCCTTAACACAGACGTATATATACATATATGCATATATATTTAAATCTAGGGTCAATGTACAAGAGAAGACATTGGATTTCTTGTATCCATTCTCCTGCTTGTATAATTTGATTTTTCTTCATGGCTGATTAAAATTACACTATATATGTGCCACATATTCCTTATCTACTCATCTGTTGATAGACATCTAGGCTGGTTCAGTTTTTAGTTATGGTTAATAGTCTAGCGGTAAACATGGATATGAAAGTATCTTTGCAGTGTGTTGACTTAATCTCTCAAGTATATCTTGAGTGGAATAACTGGGTTGTGTGGTAGTTCCGTTTTTTAGTTTTTTGAGACTCCTCCACACTGACGTCCATAGTGGCTGTACCAGTTCACATTGCTACCAGCAGTGTGTAAGGATCCTCTTTTCTAGGACACCCAGAAGTAGAATTAATTTTTAATATTTATCATCACTTGGGGCCTTCTTCCATGGTACACAGATCTGTACACATAGTTTCCTCAATAGCAGTCATTTATTAGTCCGTGTTGAATTATTTCTGGTCTTTTCACTTTTGTGAACAGTGTTAGTGTTCAGTGACGATTTGTGAACCATATATTTCTGCCTTGTGATATTTCTGAAAAGGTAAATTCTTAGAGAGGAAATGAGCCAGCTAGATATAATTTAATAGACACTCTAAATGGTTGTTTGTTGTTCTAGCTTACAGTCCACAAAGTGTTAAACCCCAGTTTTAATACAGCTGATTGTAAGTTATCTATGCTAGTTTGATAGTTAAATACTGGTTTTACATTTCTTTCCTTTTTTTTTTTTCTTCTTGAGAGACAGGGCCTCCTGTTTAGCACACCTGGCCTAGAAGTTGCCATAAAGACGAAGCTGGCCTGAAACTCACAGAAACCAGCCTGTCTCAGCCTCCCTAGGGCCGGGATTAAAGGCCTGTGCCACACCAGGCTCATCTTAGATTTCTTTGTGAGGTTGACTCCATTTTACACTTCCTTTCCTTTATATGTCTCTTTCCAAAGACAAGTAAAATATTGACCAGTTTTCTTCAGGAGTTTTTGGCTCCATTGTTTACACTCAATTCCTTTATCTGTTTGGATATAAGGGGTGACTGATAGAGATCATCAGGAAATGCGCTGTCTCCCATGAAAGCCCTAAGGTGATTTATAGTAAGAAAAACTGGGATAACATGTTACTCTGTTCATTTGGTGTTTACTATCAGAGAGCTTGAAAACATGACAAGCTCCTGCTTTCAGCTGCTCTTAAAAGTGACTTAATGCAGTGCTTACTGTAACACTGGATGGATAGCGAACATGAAGCTGTACTGAGTCAGAGGACAGAGCTAACGACAGTTCTTTTCTCTTCCTACGCTGAGTACTTAACTGTTCTGGGGGTTTAGAGAGCAGTGGTGAAGGTCTGCTAAGTCCTCCCCAGCTAAGCTAAGCTTCCCCCCCAGCTCCACTCCTGCAGTGTCACATGGGTTTCAAACTGCAAGAATTTTATTTCCTTATAAATTGCACCCAAATCAATATTGTTACTTTTTTTTTTTTTTTTTTTAAGATAGAAGTCATGGCTGGTCCAGAAAGTGATGGCCAGTTCCAGTTCACTGGTATTAAAAAGTATTTCAACTCTTACACTCTCACAGGTAGAATGAATGTAAGTATTAATTACATCGTTAAGCATTTATATCTTAGAATAATAGAGATGTGACAGCTTTCATTTACATCTTTCTTTTTTTTCTCAGTGTGTACTAGCTACATATGGAGGCATTGCTTTGTTGGTCTTATACTTCAAGTTAAGGCCTAAAAAAACCCCAGCTGTGAAGGCAACATAAATGGTAAGGAATTACCACTTAAGTTTGTAACTGAGCCATTTGGTGTTAAGCTGTTTTCTTGACTTATAAAAATAAACTATTGGCACTCTGAAATGTATTGCATGCCTGAAAGCAGACACTGGGTATAATGTACACGTGTAAGCTCAACAGGGGCAGGAGGATTGCAGGTTCAAGAACAGCTTGTGCTACATAGCAAGACATGGTCTCAAAACTATTCCGAGAAGGAAAACAAGGAGCCGGGTGTAGTGTCTCATACCTGTAATCCCTGCAACACTGGGGAGAATGAAGCAGGAGGATCACTGTGAGTCTGCTCTGACTCAAAAACAAAAACCCCACCAAAGAAAGGCATGGGCAGTGGTGACGCACGCCTTTAATCTCAGCACTGGGGAGGCAGAGCCAGGAGGATGTCTGTGAGTTCAAGGCCAGTCTTGGTCTACAGAGTGAGATCCAGGACAGGCACTAAAACTACACAGAGAAACCGTGTCTCGAAAAACCAAAAAAAAAAAAAAAAAAAGAAGAAGAAGAAGAAGAAAGAAAGAAAGGAATTACAACAATATGGTTTTGAGCTTGGAGTGTTGTCCATGTGTTTCTTTAGGCTTAAGTGCTTTCCCAGAGAATTATGGGACACTTAGCTTTGTAAGAGGGTTTGTCTTTTACCTTAGCCAATGTAGTCTGATTCTTGCTAAATTGGTATGTTAAAAAAAATTCTCTTAGTTTTATTGAAGTATTATTTGTCTCTTAACAGTTAGATGACCTGTATATTTACTTTTGGGAGCTTATGCCCTTGCACACTCACGTGCCATGACACTGGTGTGGAAGGATGTGGACAACTCTGGGGAGCTGGTTCTCTACCTTGTTGAGGCAGGTCTCTCATTTCTGCTGCCCTGCTGCCCTGTGCATTCCCAGCTATCTGGCGTGCACACTTACAAGCTGATTAGCCTGCCCCTCCCCATGTCTACGTAAGCGTGCTGGAGTTAAAAGCGCGCCACTGCAGTTGGCTTTGTTTTTGTTGAGCATAAATTCTTGGGGTCAAACTCGGATCTTTCATGGTCTCCCCAGCTCAACTATAAGCTTCTTATGTAATTTAGTTTTGGTTGGGTTTTGTTTAGGTTTTGAGACAGTCTTGCTATAGCTCAAATGGTTTCACAGTTGTGGCAATTCCTCTTCAACCTGCTGAGTTTTGGGATTACAGGCATGTGCTACCATGCCCAGAGCAGCCTGGAGAGGGGCTCAGTTGTTAAGGTTCTGCAAGAATTGTAAGAACAGCCGGGTGGTGGTGGCGGCGGCGCACGCCTTTAATCCCAGCACTCGGGAGGCAGAGCCAGGCGGATCTCTGTGAGTTTGAGGCCAGCCTCGGCTACCAAGTGAGTTCCAGGAAAGGAGCAAACCTACACAGAGAAACCCTGTCTCGGAAAACCAAAAAAAAAAAATTGTAAGAACAGAGGACTTGTCATTCTGCCAGGTAGTTCACAACTCTCTGTAACTCCAGGCTAAAACCCTTTTCTGGACTCTGATACATAAACACACATAACTAAAAACAAAGTCTTTAAAAAAGAAAAAAGGAATACAAATGAAACTTATGGTACTGGGGATCAAACCCAGGGCCTTAGCAGATGCTAAGCTACTCTGCCCGAGTGACAGCTCCAACCCAAACCAACCTTTAGCATATGAAGTTGCAAGTATTTGCTGGGTTTTGGTAGCTTTACATTTTCATGAATACTGCATCTCCCCCTCTCCCCGTGTAAGCCCCTTTAAGATTTTCTTACAGTCCCCTTTGGTTGATCTATCCAGTAGTAGTCAGTACATGTGTTGGCAGCAACTGTGCAGAAAGCCAGAAGGCTAGAGATGATCTAATTCTGTCTTCACTTACTTTTGTTCTGCTCTTAAGAACTTTACTCATCTTAAATCCATTAAATTTAGGGGACTGTGTAGTCCAGTCGTCTATGCCTATTCCTTTTGGGTACTTTGCCCAGTTTTCTGCTTGAAGTTATTCCTAACTTTGGAGAGGTGGTAGTATCCCCATCAAAACTGTATCTTGAAAACTAAGTAACAGACATGTATCATACCTATTTATATATTTGCCCTCCTGACTCTTTGAGAATCTGGTGAATTTACATTGTATTTGGGGGATTTGTGATTGTCATGAAAATAGAGTAGAACACATTTGTGTCAAACTGTTTTTGCTTTTTTTATAGGATTTTGAAATGTCTGACCTCATCTGTTAGTCCCATGCCTGAAGAAGCTGATGTCAACTCATCATGTAATACTCAATTTGTACAATAAATTATGAACCTGGAAAAGCTCGTTGTCTTTATTTACAAGATATCAAAAATATAAAACTGTACAAAATGCAACAAAGGCAAAAACTGGCAGTGACTTGGTCTAAATCTCTTAGTTTTCCAAAGCAAGGCTCAGTACTGGAGGTAAGCAACTGCAATGTCTGTCTGACTTCAAGTGTACTAGGTTGTATGCAGCCATGTCAGTTGAAGTAGAGTATGGGATCTAAATCTCTTCACCTGGCTTGGAGAGTGTTTGCACTCAGAACTTACAAGGTAAGGAATTGAGATGTCGGTGGATGGTTGGTACTTGCAGATCTTAGGAACTGTAGTCCCTACCCAGTTACATACATTCCACTAGTCATGGTGAAGGAAAGCATGTTAGTGGGTCGTTTAACACAATGCTTGCGTGCCGTACAGTAACTTCATTTTACAGCAGACACACACATGCTCATAGAATTCTTTAGCTACTCAAGATGGTACTATATTTCTTAATTTGAATCTTGAAGCAGAATAAATTGTTTAAATCAAATTGATTTCCGTTCTAAACATAATAAATTAAAATAGCATTTGAACAGAAAGATGCATAGTTTCCACACAATCCAAAGCACCATAAATGTCCCCTCCATGAACATAATACCTCTTATTCAACTAACGGAAATTAGTTAAATGTGGTTGCTATAGAAACGTGGAACTGTCCTATTCAGATTTTCCAAGCAGCATACTCCCAGATCCATGTAGACAAAAACATTCTTTGTAGCTTAAATACTAATCACTGAGGTATTTGCTTTTAGTCTCCCTTTTCCAAACAGTAGCTTCCAAAAGGTCTCTAATACCGCTGGTTTATTGCGGACTGTAAGCTCCTGCAGCTAGAACCAAGTTTCTTCGAGTAAAATGTAGGTGTACAACTGGTGTTGATTTGGTCATATATGTACCCAATAATAACTCCTGGGAATTCTCAGGTAGATTTATATGCCCAGTGGCTGTAGTAAAGTCATCAGTCTCTAAATCTTCAAATGCTTTGATGGCATCCCATAACCGGACCGTATTATCCATTGAACCTAAAAAAGCCAAAGAAAATGTTAGTGTGTATCTGTCACATCTAGAGTCTGACGTTTTCCATGTATACTTTGTGTTTGCCTTGTATTTTTTTTTTTTTTTATGAAAACTAAACCTTTACCCCAAAGCCATTAAAATTTACCTGATGCCAAAATTTCACCATCTCTACTAAACCTAAGTGAACACACTGTATCAGTGTGGCCTTTTAATTCTCCAACCATTAAGCCATGTCCAATATCCCAAAGAAGGACTCTGCCATCTGTTGCTCCTGTAGCCAGGAATCTCCCATTGGGAGAAAATGTCAAGGAATGAATTGGTCCCTAGAAAAGAGCAAAATAGGGTTAAGTACATCTGATAAGGCCAAGACAGAACTGTAGTTTAGTGACATGAATGTTACTTTAAAAGTATGTATGCTACTTGTTAAATATTTTGACTTCCAGAGCATCTATGTGTGCTGGAATAATGAAGGTGTAAGATACCTTGTGTCCAGTGAAGATCCTTACACAGTTACCATTGAGGACGTCCCAGAGCCTCACAGTTCTGTCTGCAGAGCCCGTAGCAACATAGTTGGAATTTGGATGAAATCTAGTGCAATTCACATCAGCGAGATGGCCAGCAAATATCCTTAAAGGCTGATAGTGATCTGTAGCCCAAAGCCTTTGTTAAGTTAATGGAAAATAAGAAATAATAACAATTAATTGAAATAAAATTTAACCCAAAATATAAATTATACCCAGGTGAAAGTCAATTCGAAATGATTCCTTCTTGCCATTTAACTGAAGATAACAGAAAGACTGGGCCTAACATTTTGGTTGTTTTTTTTTGTTTGTTTGAGACAAGGTTTCACATAGCCCAAGCTGCTTTGAACTCATTGTCCTGTCTCCACATTACAGAGTGCTGGTAGGTTTGGGTTTGTTTTTTGTTTTATTTTGTTTGAGACAGGGTCTCACTAGGTAGCCTTGGCTGTCCTGGAACTCGATATGCAGATCAGGGTGGTCTTGAACTCCTAGATCCCCGTCCCTTAGCCTTCCACGTGCTACGACTGAAGGCGTGTCACCAGGCCCTGCTCTAGAGCACTAGGAGTGCTGGCACGGAAATGGTCGTCATTTGTTGTTGGCTTTTCAAGACGGGGTTTCTCTGTGTGGCACTGGCTGTCTGGGAACTCACTCTGTAGACCAGGCTGGCCTCGAACTCACAGATCTGCCCTGCCTCCCAAGTACTTAAATAATTTATTTCTATTTTATGTGCATTGGTGTTTTGCCTACATGCATGACTCCTCTGTCAGGGTGTCGGATCCCCTGAAACTGGAGTGACAAACAGTTGTGAGCTGCCCTTTGGGTGCTAGGAAGTGAACCTGGGTCCTCTGGAAGGGCAGTCAAGGCTCTAAATCTCTGAGCCATCTCTGCAGTTGGCATGTAAATTCTATGATTCTTTGTAGACCCATCTTCCTTTCCACTCCTAATGCACAGAAAATCATTTTCCTGTGGTTTGGACAACCACACATAGAATTACATCAATGGGAACTTAGGGACAACAGGAGACAAAGATGCTCTGACATGTGGGGAACATGTTATATATTACATTAAAGCAGGACCCTTGGTGTATACATAATGGGTAACATTCTCCTCATATTCATTTCAAACTACAGCTGTAAATACTTATCTTCTCAAAAAGTTAATCCAAAATAGCATGAAAATGAGATTTCCTGGACTTTGTATTCCTAACCAGAAACAGTTAATGTTAGTGAGTAAACCCCATTAGATCATAGTGTTCTTACCTAGCTACTCGGTCATGGCCTCCTGACACAAAATAATATCCATAAGGAGAAAACTGTGTGTCCCATACTGGGTAGTTGTGTCCTTTATATCCCACCAAGCAAGTAAACGTCTGAAGGCTCCAGAGTCTAACAGTTCCGTCCTCTGAAGAGGAGAGCAGATAGTTCCTGAAGAGAGGAGGTGATATGTTTGATTTCCAGAGTAACGTGGTTACCTGTCCAAGTTTCTTCTCATTCTCACATTTTAGCAAGTGGCATACACCCAGGTATATCTCAGTGTATGTGCACACACATGCACGTGGAGATGTGCACATAGTGCTGAGGACTGAACCTAGGGTCTTGCACATGACAGGCAGGAATTCTACCACTGAACTATACATCCTTAGTCCCTCACCTGTGTGTGTGGTATGAGGGATGCATGGGCATATTCAGGTGTCTTCCTTGAGCAATCTCTCAGATGAACCCAGAGCTTGCCAGTTTTCTCCAGAGATCCCATCTCCAGCTCCAGAATACTGGGATTACAGGAGGGCTGCCATGCCAGTCCAGCATTAATGTGGGTCTGGGGACCCAAAGTCTGCTCTTCACACTCATGTGACAAGCACTTGGCCCACTGAGCCATCTCACCCCCGCCTCTTTACTCACACTTAGAACTCACTGTAGACACCAAGAGCTAAGAGTACTAAACTGTGAAGTGAATACTGCTATACTATATCCTAAACACCTACCGTATAAAGCTAATTATTTAAATAAATAAATAGATAAATAAATAAATAAAAACTATAGCGACTATGGGGAGGGGGTCACAGTACTTTAGAAAAGAAAAAATAGTAAATAGTGTGATGGCTCATGTGTAATCTCAGAATTTGGGAGACTGAGGCAGGAGGCATGCTGCAAATTCAGGGCCAGGCTAGGCAATAGCATGAGATCCTGTTTCAAAACACCAAAAAAGTAATTGAGAATAACAAAAAGTATGGTTACCGAGACAGTCTGAGAAATGAGATATATCAATTTTGGATGCTATTTTCAATCTGCATGGGCTACATTTTTAAAAAAAAGGAGTGGGGTGTAGCTCAGTAGTAGACTACATGCCTAACACTCAACCAGGACATTACTCACATGCAGAATGCGAATATTCTACCTTTCTCAGGGAAAAATACAAAAGCCAACTGTTTTCACTGAAATCAGATGTTTTCTTCAAGTAAAATGTACCATCTGGCTAAATCCTATTAAATATATATATTTAATTCTCAAGCTCTCACAAATGCAATGAAAATTTTGGTGGTTGAAAACGACTGTCTATCCAAGTAGAATACAGATGATAATATGGATGAAAATACCCCTTCCCAGTCATTTTTGCAAAGTTAGAAATGGAAATCAAAAAAATACCTAAACACATATAGTTCTGTTTCTTCAAAACATGTTCTGGCTATGCTGCCCAGCTGAGCCTGAACCACAGTCCTCTCCCCCAACCTCCAGAGAAGCTGGGATATCATCACTTCCCACCACACCCAGCTCTCCTCACTCTTGCCATCACAGAAAGCTAGTGCTTCAGTGTGAGGGTTTGTGTTACATTTTACAAAGTGTCACAAGAACAATCCAAGAACCCAAGGGATTCAACCTCTATTAGAGGGTTATTCAAAGATAAAGCTAAAATTTGAAACCAGTGAGCCCTGAATGTGCATCTTGATTCTGTAAATTTAGTATATACTTAGTTGCTATTTTATATACCAGTACCCCAAGATAAATTAGCAAATGGTAAGATTCTAAAAGATACTGGACTACAGGCAATCATGATGTTTTTCTAATAAGTGTCTAGGCATTTGCATTTTATTTCCAGCAGTTAACTTTTAAATCTCAATACTGTTTATCAGTATTTAATTTTGTTTGTATTTTACCTATCCGGACTGAAGCTGGCTCCATAGACAGGCCCACTGTGACCATACAAAATCTTCAACTCACTTGCAGTTTTCTCATCCATGATTCTTTCTAAGACATCATCTGATTCTTTGTCTATAAGACTAAGATCTAAAAAGGTCCAGAAATATTATTTTAGGTGCGTTCATTAAAATACTTTAAGGCAACCCCATCATAGCTCAGAACTAACATTTCAACATTTCTTCCTGTGTACCAATCACTATGTTAAGGCCTCAAAGTCAGTGATACAGTCCCTTGTACAGAATAAAGTGAGCCTTCAAAGAGTTAATAATCATCTACCAGAACACATAGTTACTCAGTATGAGAACCAGGACTGATTCTTTAGTTTGCCTACAATCTACATTTCATAAAAATCTGAAAACAATTTAAATGTATTGTTAAGGAAAAATAGCAGCAAAATGCTTTACAAATCCTGACCTTATTAGAGGTTTGGGTTTTTGTTTTTGTTTTGCAGTGTTTTGCATGCATGTAGATGAATGTACCACATGCATGTGCTGAGCCCCTGGAACTGGAGTGCTGCCTGGTTGTGAGTCACCAAGGTGGTGGGAATCTAACCCAGGTCCTCTGCAACAAGTCAATGCTTTCAACCGCTGAGTCCTCATCTATCCAGCCTCTTGTTCTGATTTTTGAGACAGTCTTCACTATGTAGCTCAGTCTGCTTTGAACTTAGGGTGATCCATTTGCCTCAGCACTTGGATGTATCAATGTGGATTTGAAGCATGGATGCCACACACACACACACACATGTGGATGTCAGAGGAAAACTTGCAGGGCCCTCCAGCCCTCACTAAGGTTTTCTTAAAATTTACAGGCAAATAATCATCAGATATTAGTTTTAACTTTACAGAGTTATCTGACAAGGACTGGAGAGTTGGCTCAGTGGATAAGAGCATTTCTTGTTCTTGTAAAAGACTCAGGTGTGATTCCCAGCACTCACATGGAGGTTCATCACCTCCTCAGGCACCAGGCACACAGGTGGTACACAGACCTACATTCAGACAAAACATTTATATGCATAAAATAATAAAAACAAATCTTAAAGTCTGGCGGTGGTAGCTCACATCTTTAATCTCAGCACGCCAGGAGGCAGAGACAGGCAGATCTCTGAGTTCAAGGCCAGCCTGGTCTACAGAGCAAGTTCCAGGACAGCCAGGGCTGTTATACAGAGAAACCCTGTCTTGAAATCCCCCCATCCTCTACCCCCACAAAAAAAAGGGTTGTCTGACCTAATTCCTTCATTCTACACATGAGAGAACTGAGGGCCAACTGGTTAATCATTGTCACCCCTGTGGCTCTTTCATTATTGGAAATGTCATCTTGGTTTAGTGTTTGTTTTAAGACTGTTAGTATTTAAGTTTTGCAGGCTGGCCTTGAATTTGCTCTGCAGTCCAGGCAGCCCTTGAACTCACTCTTATTTTAAATTATTTAGTGTATATGATTATGTGGGTACACACAGGTCAGAAGACAACTTTTGGAACACAGTTCTCTCCCACATATGGGTTCCAGGAATCAAACTCAGGTCATCAGGCTCAGCAGCAAGTGCCTTATCATGATGAGCCATCTCACCTGCCCAGTTCTTGAATTCTCAATCCTCCTGTTTCATACTCCTATATAGATTATAATCACAGACCTACACCACCAAGGACAGCTGAGAATGTTTCCCTTGCAAAGATCACAACTTCCTGTCTACATTCCATAGAATGAAATTGGAATAGACTAATTTCAAGTTTACACCAATAAGTCATCTCAGTTACCTGATGCTTGTTTGACACTACGAAGCTTTTTAGGTGTCACAGACCACACTCTGACAGTTGAATCTGCAAATCCTCCAGCAATCAGACTGGAATCATCAGTGACATCCACTGCAGTGAGGCCCTGACAGTAAGAAAAAAAATTGGTATCTGAACACATGAACATACAAGCAAGGTTAAATGCACACCTGTATAATATATAACTATACATATACATATATACACATACATATATGTATATACATGAATAATAATTAACAAGAGACCATTATATGGGGGACACAGGAAGAGTTGAGGGAGAGATGGAGGGGCAGGAGAGAGATACATGTAGTGTTCATGGATGAAGTTCTCAAAAAAGTACGTAGAACTAAAGACTATCTAAATTAAATTCTGTTGCAGAATATCTGCTTAACTATGCAAAGATGTGTTGCATTTGTTTAACTATGTAAAGATGTGTTGAATTTTTTATGTTGTGGAATATTTGTTTAATTATGTAAAGATGTGTTGCTGTTTTACTTTGCCTGCCTAAGGCATCTGATTGATCTAATAAAAAGCTGAACAGCCAATAGCAAAGGAGGAGGTATAGGAAGGACTTCCAGCCAGGGAGAGTAAATAGGAGGGGGTAGGGGCGAAATGCCAGGGAAATGGCTAGGGGCCAAAAGGAAGCAGAAAAGTAGGGCATACATACATAATGAAAAAGAGGTAAAAAAGCCCCTAGGCAGGGCCCGGCGGTGGTGGCGCACGCCTTTAATCCCAGCACTCGGGAGGCAGAGCCAGGAGGATCTCTGTGAGTTCGAGGCCAGCCTGGGCTACCAAGTGAGTCCCAGGAAAGGCGCAAAGCTACACAGAGAAACCCTGTCTCGAAAAATCAAAAAAAAAAAAAAAAAAAAAAAAAAAAAAAAAAATTAAAAAAAAAAAGCCCCTAGGCAAAATGTAGATGAATAGAAACAGGTTAAATTAAATTAAAAGAGCCAGTGGGACAAGCCTAAGCTAAGACCGAGCATTCATAATTAATAGTAAGTCTCCATGTCTTTATTTGGGAGCTGGTTAGCAGCCCAAAGAAAATTCCAACTACAACATTCTCCAATAAATCCACTGTCTGACGGCAAACATGAAGAGCATGTTATCACTCACTTTTTGCACTCTATTTGGAGTTCATAAAAGGAAGTAAATGTAAATAATTTTTTACTTTACTAGATGTATCCTCAGTAGTCTATTATAAGAAGTCAACAAAAACATTTAGAATTAATTAAAAATGCCAACTTTATATTAATATTTAAACCAAGTTCAAAAGGTGAACCAGCTGAGCTCCCTCAAAGGTTAGAACTTCAGTCAATCATCAAGGGTCAAGTATAAGCAGGATTCTGACTCTCACAAGCTGCTAAAGGCTTTTAAACTCAGACGTCTATTCTGACCAGTGTCATTTCTTTTTTTTTTTTTTTTTTTTTTTTTTTAGGTTTGTTTTTTTAAGACAGGTTCTCTCTATTTTGTAGCCCTGGTGGTCCTGGAACTTGTTATGGAGAACATGCTGCCCTTGAACTCATAGAGATCCACCTGACTCTGCCTAGAATGCTGGGCTCAAAGGCATGCACCACCATACTGGCTTTCCTTTGTTTTTAAATTAAATAATGCCAAGAGTTTAAATAATAAAATTCCACTTTGGTTGCTTTCTCTCAATAGCAAATCACTAGTTTATCCAACTCTTCTGGAAGAAATTATCCAATTATTTTACCAACCTGGTAAGCATTAAGGAATGTATAAAAACAAATGGAGGGTAAGCAGTCGGGCCCAAGGCGCACGCGTTTGGTGGTTTCTTTCATATTCATTATTTTGTCCAGTCTGTCTGAATCTTTCCACTCGGGAAGAGGGATCCTGTAAGAGAAAACAGGCTAGGAATCACTCTTTGGATAGTAATAAACTCAGCCCTCTGTAACAGCTTTCACCTCCATGTAAGTTTCTTCCCCACCTGTTTTGAGGGGGGGCATTGGGATCCTGTTTTTTGCTTTTAGATCCAATACTATCCTTTTTAGGCTTCTTCTTTTTAGGTTTTCCTTCTTCATTCTCTCCTTCTTCATCCTCATCATCCAGAGGCACCTCAATTTCTGGTTCTTTTAATAAACCAAAAAATACCTGCAAGTCAAAGGAATCAACGTTTTTTAAATTAACTTTTCTTCAATGTGTTTAGTTAAATCATTTCTCTTTTTAGGCTCTCTTGCAGCTATAACATAATTCTAACCAAGAGATATTGATAGAAGTATACCACAAATAGTTTTAATTAGAAATAAAAGGCCAAGCTGAGTGTGGTGGCATATGCTTTTAATCCCAGCACTTGGGAGGCAGAGCAGGTGGATCTCTGTGAGTTCAATGGCAGCGTGGTCTACATAACAAGTTCCAGGACAGCCAGGGCTACATACAGAAAAACTCTGTCTCAAAAAACCAAAAAAAAAAAAAAAAAAAAAAAGTTAAAATAAAAAAACCAAAATAAATAAATAAATAAATTAATTAAAACAACAAAAAGGCAAACAAGCCCACCTGTCATCCTGGTTTTAAAGAGACTTGGCAGACCTTTTGTTGTGCTCTCTATCTGTCCCTGGATTCAGCTGCAATGGTACCACAGCCATTTGTGAATGTGTGTGTGTGCATACACGCACACTTTAGAACTATTATACCACCCTCACCCCATCCCCACCCCCGGAAAAAAAGAAACCCTTGCTTGTCTCAGCTGCTGTAGTTAGGGTTCTGTTACATGCAACCATCCCCAAACCCTCACATACACTAGCATAACACATTTTAAAAAGTGTAAGGTTATTCCCAAGTTAGCTATAGAAGAGTGTGTATAAGTTATGTAATGGAAATTCTATGATTTTCAGTCTACATTAAACAGTTCTTAGATTTACTCCCATACCTTAGATTTGTTAGCTTCTCGTTTAGCCTCTCCTGCAAGACTTCCCACCATGGCATCTATCTGCTGCTTACTACGAGGCATCCCATCAAAGATGTCAATGTAGAGGTGCTCCTGAACTATGTTCCATATCTGATTGTTCTGTTTCTCCTGAAGATGCCGCTTCAAGAGTTGGTACGAGTCACGGGAAATACGAAGAACAAATTTACTTGTTCGAAAGTCCAGCATGGTTTCATTCCCTTTCATGTGCTCCTTTTTGGTAAGACTAGATAATACTCGGAGGTCATCCTGGTAATAACATTCCTGATCTCCATGGAACCTGTTTTAGTGATTTTAAAAAGTTATTTTTCAGTGTGTTTCTCCCTCATACATTTATAAATCATCCCAGAGTAATCTGTAATTAATATATAATTATGAGTATATATTTATATTATAATAATGTAACTATATAAATAATCCTGGCCTAGGCTGAAGGATCACTAATACATTTCAAAATGATTATAATTCAGTTTCTAAGCTCACCCTTAAAATGACCAATTTCTCTAATGAAATGTATCATAAACATTTCAAGAGAAAGTTTTGAAACAAAGCAGAGTGAATGAAACATTTGAGTCAAACGTCAGACCCACCACTAGCATGTATTTCTTTTGAAAACCATCTTTGGTAATACATAAAAATGTCAGAACCCTTGCTTTACTGAATTTTGTGCTTTTTCAAAACCCCACTCTTTAAAACATTTTATTATAGAACATTTTAAACACAAACACAGAAGTAGAAAATAATATGCCTTCAGTGTACTTATCACAGCCTCAGAAATAATCAGTACATGGATTCTCATAAGCCTAAACATTTCAATTACATCCTATATTAAGACATATTAAACATCTTTTTTTTTTTTTAGTTTTTTTGAGACAGGGTTTCTCTGTGTAGTTTTGGTGCCTGTCCTGGATCTCCCTCTGTAGACCAGGCTGGTCTCGAACTCACAGAGATATGCCTGGCTCTGGCTCCTTAAGTGCTGGGATTAAAGGCATGCACCACCACCACCCAATAAACATCAATATTTTAATATTGATAAATTAAAGAACAAATAATGGTACCAAACAATAAGCATTTTCATAATTTCACTATTCCCAAGGCAATTAAATAAAGTCTTTGACCTTGGTTATAACTTATAAGTTTAAATATACTTTTGTTTTTACAAGTCTTGGCTTGTTTTACCCTCATTTGGGCATGGATGGGACCCTAACAGACTGTCTGTAATGGGAACAGAGAACCTGGGATAGCCAGCTTCCTACATAAAGATGGTTATCTCAGGAGACTGAAAAAGCAAGAGTGATAACATGACTGCAAAGAAAATTCACTTCTAGCAATTTTGTTGTCAGCTTGGGGGGAGGGGCTGGGGGCTGAGCTACAGTACAGATGCTTTTTGCACCTTCAATTAGGAATCCAAGTTTTGTTTTGTTTTGGTTTTTGAGACAAGATTTCTCTGTGTAACAGTCCTGGCTGTCCTGGAACTCACTCTGTAGCCCAGGCTGGCCTCGAACTCACAGAGATCCACCTGCCTCTGCCTCCTGAGTGCTGGGATTAAAGGCGTGCCCCACTGCCACTGGCTAGGAATCCAAGTTTAATGAATGAATTCCACAGCTTATGAGTTCTGCTATTCCCCTATCACCACCAACTCTGTTATTTGCTAAGTCCAGGCTCCGAACACTATTGCTTGCCCTGGAGAGCTCCCTGCAGTCAATTCCACACTGCCTCCTTGGCATCTGAAAGGCAACACCTTCCTGGATTTCCTCCTGTTTCTCTACCCTTTTCTTTTTTAGATCTTGTACCTGGTTGTTAAATATTGGAGCTCCTCAAACCAATGTATGGCTTTAATCCCTCCTCTCCTCTCAGCTTTTCAATGGGGGGGGGGGGGGGCAGGGGTTACATTATATAGAGACAGAGTGACTACTGACTGACCAGTCTTGAGGGTAATGGTTCTTTTTTGGTTTTTTGAGATAGGGTTTCTCTGTGTAGTTCTGACTGTCCTAGAACTCAACTCTAGACCAGGCTGGCCTCGAACTCAGAGATCCACCTGCCTCTGCCTCCTTAAGTGTCAGGATTAAAGAAAGACATGTACCAACATGCTGGGTAAGGTTTTTGGTTCTTAACCGGTTCTTAAAATTAGTCAAAAGCACATCTGAATTTGGAACTAAAGATTAGTTCCCCTACTTGACAAATCATGTCCTCTTCTAGGGGTTTCTGTCAGTAAAGGCATCCTTATCTAGATGATAGACCAGAAACCTGGATTATCAATGATATTTTGCTTCACATCCAAGCCATCAAATGTTGAATTAATCTATTTTTCACCTGCATTAGCAGATTCTTGTTTCACAACAGAGATGCTACTAATAAATATATTAGGCAGGACAATTCTCAGCTAAGTAGAACTATCTATACAACCTGTAATAATTATCCTTCTTCCCTCCTCCCCTACCAGTTATTATGACAAACAAAAACGCCTTGACATATTTGCAAATGGTCAAAGCGAAGGAGGAGTACCACCTCCATTAACAGGCATACTCAGGCTGTGGTGGGTGGACATGCCTACAGGTCTAGGACTCAGAAGAGATAAGCAATCAGATCTTGGCCAGTCTGAGGGCAGCCTGGTCTACAAAGTAAGTTCCAAGCCTGGTAGGGCTATAGGGTAAGATGCTGTCTTAAAGAAAAGAACAACAGGGGCTGGAGAGATGGCTCAGTGGTTAAGAGCAGTGGCTGTTCTTCCAGAGGTCCTGTGTTCAATTCCCAGCAACCACATGGTGGCTCACAACCATCTGTAATGAGATCTGGCACCCTCTTCTGGCACACAGGCAGAACACTGTATACATAAAAAAAGAACAACAAAAAATGCAATTTATGAAATTATCCTCTAATGATGTATAGAGCAGAGATGCCTCACTGTCCAATGCTCATTTTTCCTTTCTTCCTTCATAATAAAACACCTATTAGCTGGGAAAAGATACCTAAGGAAAGGCCGTATTCCCTACATTCGTAGCCAGGGATGGTCACTAACTGGAAAGTTAGGAAAAGAAGTATGTGCATCTTCCAGGAATGTGTGCCCTCCTTGCTGACTAAATATTTCTAGGACTGCTTACTGCTAGAGGATCATCTTGTGTTGCACAGTGGAAACTACATGACAAGAACGATAGACTGAGGAAGGCCACATTCCTGGGGGTCCAGAATTCACCTATTAGCCTTAAACTTCCTACCCTTACGAGAAAACCAAACTTTCATTGTATGTAAGCCTCTGTTGTTTGGGGTGTCAGTCATTTCAAGTCTAATATAATTCTAACAGTTTCCTATTGCTTAGAATAAAGTTTTATTTATATCGAGTTTTCAGTGACTTTCAACCAAATCTAATCTCATCCAATACAAATCCCTATTATTCCTATGACAAAAACCCTGAACACAGTGCAAGAACCTGCCTGTTGTTCAGGTCCCAACCAATCTCCCAGCTAATGTTACCAAATGCCCCACCATTTCTGGTCCAGCAACTGAGTTTCCTTTAGCCTCTGTAACTACTATGCTCACCCCACACACAGACCTTCCAGATACGGTCTTCTCTTCATCTGGCTAATTCCTAGCCCTTCTTCAGACCTCACTTCAAGCCTGGGTTCCTCTGGAGATCAACCCCCCTACCCTGTTAGGTTCATATTGCCCAAGGCACCTCTCCTTCACAAAGTACCTTCTGCTTTACAGTCTTACATTTGTGTGGTTACAGACGTGTGTGTATACATACATATATAGATAAATAAAAGATGTTAAAATCCACATACTTCTCAAAGAATGATTTTGCTTCATTTTCATGTTGATTATAAACTAGCTCCAAGTACATGTGTACAAACAGAGGATAAAAGAGTTGGGATAGTTCTGCTCGATGGCAGTCCAGAGAACATTCAATGAAGTGTTTCAGTCCACTGTAGTATTCTTCATACATTGTAGGGTCTCCCTGTTGGTTGTAGGCCGACAAGACAGCACTGACATCTGGCTGGTCTTCCACAGCTACACTTCCAACTGTTTAAGAAACGAATGACAACTTTTAAGACAATGACCTTTAAAATTCACCAAGTGAACGTGGGGGTTTGCTAATGTTCAGAGGAGAGCTATTTTCAAGTTTGTCCCGTTCCTCTCAATCTCTCTTCCCCAACACAATCACGTATCTTTTTTAAAATTTTGTATTATATCTGTTTATTTTGTGTACATGTGTGAAGGTTCTGTGTGTGGGGGTTGGGGGAGACAAGCCACCGTGCTCAAGTGGAGCTCAGAGGTTCTCTCCTTCCATAACGGGGGCTTCAGGGGTCCCCCTAAGCTTGTCATGCTGAGCCATTCTGCTAGCCCACAATCACACAACCCTTTATGGGGAGTTAGCATGTCTTCAGTTACCTAAGCCGAAAGCCCTTCAGTTTAACTATATCTTACGTTTTTTTATTTTTTTTTGTTTGTTTGAGCTAGGGTAGGGTTTCTCTGTGTAGCTTTGGAGCCTGTCCTGGTACTCACTCTGTAGACCAGGCTGGCCTTGAACTCACAGAGATGCTCCTGCCTCTGCCTCTACCTCCCCAGTGCTGGTATTAAAGGCATGTGCCACCACCACCTGACTTATCTTTTTTTTTTTTTAATCTTACATTTTTAAATCATTAACAAGAACAGTCAATACTTTTCCTGAAACTGCCCTATTTTAAAGACAAAGTGTACGTGTAGGTTTGGTACTGGGGCTAAGTGGATAGGACTTGTCTAGCATGCACAAGGCCCTAGGTTCAACCCCAACACCACCAAATAAATAAATGTGCAAAGCAAAAAAATTATGTTAATCTTCTTTGTGCAAATGGCATACACCACACTCAAGTGCTTTGTATGTCATTCCTGTAATAGATCTAATCCTGTGATACCTTCATATTCAAACATCAATCACCTCATATAAAATATCAGCATTTCAAGGAAAAGAGGGAACATCCAGAATATAAGACTACAACTCAATTGTATATGCTTAAAGCAATTTCTATAACCAATCATTTCAAGGTAGCAAAGCTGAGTATTTATTTGTAAGATAGCAATACAAAACAACAATGCTCTTTTCAATCAAATCAGAGTTTGGATGTTGAAAATTTTAGTAAATTACAATTATAGTGTTATACGCTTTTAGGAGTTTTTTGGTGGTTATACATACTCTTTACTGCAAAAATTCTAATTAAAGTTATAATTTTGTAGTCACTCTTATGATGGTCTCTTTTCCTCCTTGGTTTCTCGAGTATGATCTAAAAAATAAGTCAAGCTGGACGGTGGTGGTGCACCCTTTAATACCAGCACTCGGGAGGCAGAGGCAGGCGGATCTTTGTGAGTTCAAGGCCAGCCTGGTCTACAGAGCGAGACCTAGGAAAGGCGCAAAGCTACACAGAGAAACCCTGTCTCGAAAAACCTAAATAAATAAATAAATAAATAAATAAATACAAAAAAATAAGTCAAGTTTCTGGACATGTGAGAGATATTAGAAAAATAATATAATAACAATATAATTTGTTACAATACATTCACAAAATGTAGAATACAGAAAAGATCCTCCTTCTCAGTTCACACTTTTCTTTACTTATCACTCCTTCCTCCATAACTGTACTTAAGTGTAGGTTGGCTTTAATCTCACCATAATTCTTCTGCCTCAGCATCCCAAGTGTTGGCATTATAAACATTGACACATTTCTATTTATATATATATATAAATTACAGTGCCATGTGTTCAAACTTCATGTCTGGCAATGCTCTCACAGATAACAGATGAACTTGTTCAGAACTACTAAACTGGATAACTTAATTCAGTATCTACTGATCTCCTTTGAGAACTTATACTAGATGTGAGTTTAAATTTTTTAAATTCGGTGTGTGGGAAGACAACTTTTAGGTAGCTGAGTCTCTCCTTCCACCATGTGGGTTCAGCAAACCCAACTCAGGTGGTCAGGCATGGTGCCTTCACCTGATGAACCATACTCTAAGAGTGTGTTTTACAGTATGGATTTTGTGACAACGGTTTCTGGGAGAAAGGTGGAGATGAACTGTCAGGCCTGGATTCAGAAACTAACTTTTTTCAGTACTGGGCATTTTACATTACATCTTAGCCTCGTATTAACCTACTTAATAATAAAAAAACACTAGGAAAATGCCTTTAACTGACATCACATAAGGGAATGCAACAGAGATAAAAAGGTCTGCCCCACACCTAGCCGTAAAGTTAGGGTTTTCAAAAGTTAACATACATCAGTACTTCTTAGAAGCCCTTATGGCAGATTCCCAGACTCCACGCCTAGACAGTTTACACCTGAAGTGATGCTCAGGAAGTTGCATCCTCCAAAACACTTAACACCACTTAGCCCACATTCTGAGAAATACTGACTACTATCACTCTGGATGTGTGGTCCAAAGCAAGCCTTCCAGCTTTGCTCAACAGGTCCGTTTTCTTGTCTCAAAGGGAGAGATGAGAACTATGGAACTATGAAAAAATCAAGATATAGAAAGTACTTGCAGTAATAGTATGGTAGTGTAACAGTACTATATTAGTGTTCGTGCGAACCCAGCCAAGCAAGGTTCATAAATCTAACTAAGAGTAAAAACACCGAAACCCTAAGGTCCCCCACTTCTGTCAAGCCGGGCTCCCGGCACCTCCCCTCGGCTCCACAGCTCTGCTCAGCCTCTGGCTGGAACTGACAGCTCAGAAGAGGGTTTGACTGCGCAGCCGGCGCCGTAGAGAAAGGGGCGGGCATGTGGCCCTAGAGGCGGGCCCAGGAAATTCAAAACAAGCCCGCAGAGGTGCAGGCCTGCCAGCCCTTGCCTTCCCGGCTAGCTCCCCTTCATGCCGGCGCTCCTTTCCCGGGACCCCGCGATTCACCTTTTCCTGGAGCCACAGGACCTGAGGATGAACCTGAGAACACTGTGGCCACCGAAGCGCCGGTGCCCGGAGGGTCAGGGGCCGCAGAGCCGGGGACTGAAGCGGTGACCCGGCTGAGAAGCGCGCTAGCCGCCTCCGTGCCGGCCCCGTCCAACTCTCCCGGAGCTCCGGAGCCCGCCACTGCCTCCTCCAGCAGCCGGGCCTCGCGGCGCAGTGCCTCTTCGGCCTCGCGGAGGTTGCTCTGCCGTAGGAACTGCAGCACAGCCAGAAGAGTCTGTCGGTCGTGGGGAGCGCCGGCCTCCGTGGGAGCGGCGGGCACCGCGGCCGCCCCCGCCGGGGCAGCGGCAGAGACGGCCACTCCAGGCTTGGGGGTCCCGCCATCCCCGCCGGCCGCCGTCGCCACCGCCGCCACATTCCCGCCGCCGCCGTTGGGGCCGTTGTTGGGAGTGCCGCCGCTACCCTCGCCTGCGCCGTCGCCCGCCGGCGGAGGTAGCAGCGTCGGCGGTCCCTCAGGCTCTAGCTTGACCGCCACCTCCGTCTGCTCCTCCGCCAGCGCCGCCATCTTGCGGCTGAGCCACCTCGCGCCGTCAAGCGTGACTGCGTTTTCGCCACATGGAGGGCGGGGTAGAGCGTTTCACGACATCTGGGGCAGACCATTTACGGCAGGAGGAGGAGCTAGCATGGAGAAAAAGGAATGAGATTGAGCAACTTTCAAAACTGAGTGCAAGGCACGCAGGAAGTGGTAGTTGGTTACCGTCTCTATTACATATGCCTGATAATTACCGTTTATTGCAGGCAGACTATAGTCAGGCATTGAAATAGACGTTTCACATTATACGAGTTCTTTTAATTCAGCGATTTGAGGAGGTGCTGATCCCCTGGAGTCTTTATAGACGGCTTAATCAAAACCCAGAGAGTTTAAATGCTGAGCTAAAATCACACACGAAGGGAGACTGTCAAGATTCAAGCCCAGGTATTTAATTCAAAAGCACATACTATTTATAAGAAGGAAGTTTCTGAGTTACTGGTAAGGTTTTCTAATATTGAGAGCTGAACTGTGGTTACTTTTTATTTCAGTTTTCATTCCTGTAAAAAATCTAGCTTTGTGAACTTTACAGTGTATGTTAGAATGTAATAAAAAGCCTTTAAGCCGGATGTAGTTTTTAAACATAAATTTAAGCCGAAGGCAGGGACGTGATAACCGCTGCAGATCGAGAGCATATGGTTGCCAAAGCAAGTTCTAGATCAGCCGGGACTACACAGGGAGATCCTGTCTCAAAAACACTAACAAAATCAATTACGGTTTTAAAAAGAAAGAAAAATTAAGGATATCTTTTCATTCCTTGTTACCAAAGAAATCATTTCTCTTTATTTTTTTTTTGTTTGTTTGTTTGTTAAAGAAAATGTTGTTTTAAGACAGGGTCTTCAGGGCTGGGGATTTAGCTCAGTGGTAGAGCGCTTGCCAGCCCTGGGTTTGTTCAGCTCTGGAAAAAAAAAAAAAAAAAAAAAAGACAGGGTCTTCATGCACTCAGGCTCGCCTTGAATAGTGTAGACAAATCCTGCCTTCACTTTACAAGTGTTGGTATTACAGCTGTGTGCCAGCTAAAAAGTTTTTAAATTTAATTTTTTGAGACTGAAATGTTTATGCTGTGTATTAATTATACATTGTCACCATTTTGTTGTTGTTTGGGGCTGTACTGGGAATTGAACCATGGCCCCACCTCGTGAATACTAGGTATGTGCTCTACTGCTGAGCTACAGTAGCAGTCCTTAATTGGGAGGAGATCACAGAAGTATGGCCATCTTTGTTCCCTCTGTAGGGGGGGGTGTCTCTGAAATCCCAGAGCTTCTAGGTTGTACTTTGGCTGCAGTTAATGACTTTAAGTACAGTGATTGCTATTCCACTGAAAGAAATAAACTCATTGAATGGCTAGGAGACACCCTTTTACTATCTTGGTTCTGTCTTCTTCCTTTCTGATCCCTACTCCCAGAGTCCTTCTCTTCAGAGAGTCTGCTGTCAGTCTGGATCTTTGTAGGGTACCCACTCTCTCTCTTTGATTTTCTTTCACTTCCCTGATCACTGTTTCAGTCTGACATTTTTTTTCTGTAGGTCTTCATATTTAGTAAGCAAGTCTACAAATATTTCTTCCTTTCCACTGTTCCCCCTTCTAGCATCTCTTCCTATGAACGTATCAATGGATAGTTTTGTCTTTAAGGCATATATATATATATATATATATATATATATATATATGTGTGTGTGTGTGTGTATGTGTGTGTGTATATATATATATATATATATATATATATATATATATATATAGTCTTTTGGTGGGTGTTGAGGCAGGGTTTCACTGTGTAGTCCTGACTGTCCTGGAACTTGCTCTGTAGAACAGGCTGACCTTAAATTCAGAGATTTACTGCCTCTGCCTCCAGAGTGCTGGGATTAAAGATGTGCACCACCATGCCCAGCTGTGAACTGTTCTCTTTAAATATGAGTTTGGGCCTGGAGAGATGGCTCAGCTGCTCTTCCAGAGGACCCAGGTTCAGTTCCCAGCACCCACATGACAACTCACAACAGGCAAAACACCAATGAATATAAAATAAAAATGAAAAATAAATAGTAATATAATTAAAAAAAAAAACAAAACACCAGGCAGTAGTAGTGTGTGCCTTTATTGCCAGCACTCAGGAGTCACAGGCAGGTAGATCTCTGAGTTTGAGGCCAGCCTGATCTCCAGAGGTAGTTCCAGGACCACCAAGGCTACTCAGAGAAACCCTGTCTCAAGAAACAAAAAGCAATAACAACAACAACAAAAAGAATATGAGTTTGAGCCGGGCGGTGGTGGTGCATGCCTTTAATCCCAGCACTCGGGAGGCAGAGGCAGGCGGATCTCTGTGAGTTTCGAGGCCAGTCTGGGCTACCAAGTGAGTTCCAGGAAAGGCGCAAAGCTACACAGAGAAACCCTGTCTCGAAAAACCAAAAAAAAGAATATGAGTTTGTTAGTGGGGTACCCACCGGAAGAAGAATGCTTGGACATGGATATAAGCCAATAGAAAAATCTATTAGGTTGCCACTGACTACACTGGGTGCTCGGGATCCCAGTGTGGCACTGAGCCTTTCTCACAGTGAGCTTTTAGGCATAAAAACCATATCCTGGGTTGACATACTTCAGTTAACAAGAACAATTAGCCAGAAGCAGAACTATGGAAGCCAGAAAACAAGGTTACTACACTTAGAAGCTTTCCCAGAACTATGGACTTGGATGAGTTAGGTCTTTGTTTTCATTTGGACAGGTGTGCTGTCTACGTGCTGAGTTTTATGGCCTGAATGGTTACTTCCACCATGGAGTCAGTTGTGCTAAGGTCTGGGGCCCTGTTACAGGTTATCTTATTTAGATCATTTTTTCTACCTGATACATTTATCCTGATGCATCTAGTTTAGTTTTTTTTTTTTTGGGGGGGGGTCAATTGGAGTTGAATTTCTATTCATATTTCATTATATTTCTCCACGAATTTTCAGTTTCTTTGGCTAATTCTCTGGTGTTCCTATTTGGGTCTCATGACCTCAATTGCCAGCTCCCCATGCACACACCAGCATACACTCACTGGATCCCGTACACGAAGGAAGATGAGCACAGTTCAGAAATCTTTGTGTAGTCTGTCCCTAAACATCTTTCCAGAGGAAGACAGGCGAATCAGGCACGAAAAGCTTTCCTCAAGCGTGGTCCCCTTGGAAGCACAGCTCTGCCACTTTGAGTGGCTGTCACACACACAAAGGAACACACACGATTTCTGTGTTTCTACAGTTCTACCCATCTCTGTGCCCTCTTCATGTGTGAGTGTAAGGCAGCCAATCCCACACATGCATATTATCATATCTGTTTCCAGCTGCATTGTAACTTTTGCTGAGCACGTACTCCATTTAAAATCACCTTTACCTTGCTAGTTGGTAAAAGCAAGGGACCTGGGTGCAAAGGCTTAGGGAAGCCAGAAAAGATCCAAGAAGAATAAAACTCTTGAAGCTCCCAAAACAATACGGGCAACTGTTACTCCAGTTGGTTGCCCACCAGAGCTAGAGGTAAAATCCTTTCGCTAAGGACTCCACATGCCTTAGTTACAGGACTAGAGTAATCTAGCTACAACTGGTTTGGAGACTTCCTCCCGTGCTCATTAGCCCTCAGCTCAAAAGGGGCTATGCAGACTGCTGGGCATGGCATAGTCCACTCTTGAGCTCACAACAGCTATGAATACCTATGCGAGACAGACAGGAAACAGCCTCTTAACACCTTATCATAGGAGGTATGGGGGGATAGTTACCCTCACTTCCCTGAGAATTTATACACAGTTAACAGTTAATGGTTGTTGAGGTATATGAGTGTTTTGCCTGAATGTATGTCCGTGGTGCCCTTGGAGGCAAAAATTGAGCATTGGATCCCCTGGATCTGGAGTTACAGATGGTTATGAGCCTCTGTGTGAGTAATGGAACCTTTCTAAGGAAGAATGGCAAATGCCATCTCCAGCCCCTGCCTAGCTTTCTATGAAAACCAAACAACAAAACAACGAAAATCCTCCACTCTCTTTTCTTTCTCTTTCTTTCTTTTTTTTTTTTTTTTTTCTTTTTTCTTTCTTCGAGACAGGGTTTCTCTGTTTAACTTTGCGCCTTTCCTGGAACTCACTTGGTAGCCCAGGCTGGCCTCGAACTCACAGAGATCAGCCTGGCTCTGCCTCCCGAGTGCTGGGATTAAAGGCATGCGCCACCACCGCCCAGCTTTCTCTTTCTTTTTTCCTTTGGTTTTTTTGTTTGTTTGTTTTTTCAAGACAGGGTTTCTCTGTGTAGCTTTGGAGCCCGTCCTGGAACTCTCTGTGTAGACCAGGCTGGCCTCAAACTCACAGAGATTCGCCTGCCTCTGCCTCCTGAGTGCTGGGATTAAAGGTGTGTGCTACCACCGCCTGGCTCCCTTTCTTCTTAAAACCATAGTTCTTCTTGCCAGACAGGCATGTGTTCCTCCGAGAGTTTGAAATGCATGTCCAGTTCCTGCTATCATCCCCTCCATTGCCACTGTGGATTTGCCTGTGGCCTAGTGTGGGTAAGAGTGGAAAAACAAAACCAATGAAAACTTTGAATCTTCTCCCTGCTCTCTTATGGGTGCCCTCTACTTACCTCTCTAACATTTTTTTTCCTCTTCAGTACTAGATATTGAACCGAGGCCTTGCACATGCCAGGAGACTACTTTACCACTGAGCCGCTTGCTCAGCCTTTATTTCTTGGTGGTGGTCTATGTATGTGTACATGTTCACATGTATATTCAAATGTGCATGCAGGTACACTACATGTGTGTGCATTACAAAAGAGAGTAGGTAGCACTTTCTTTGGGTCAACAACCAGCTCCCAAATAAAGACACAGAGACTTATTAATTATGAATGCTCAACCTTAGCTTGGGCTTGACCTACTAGCTCTTTTAACTTAATTTAACCTGTTTCTGTTCATTTACATTTTTGCCTCAGGGCTTTTACCTTTCTTTCATTCTGTTTGTCCTACATTCCTGCTTCCTCTGGGTCTGTCTAGCTGGCCCCTGGCATCTCCTTGGCATCTCTTTTTCTTTTTTCCTTTTCCAGCCTAAATTCCTTCTCCTACTTACTCTCCTTGTCCGGAAGTCCCACCTATACCTCCTCCCTTGCTGTTCAGCTTTTTATTAGACCAATCAGGTGCTTTAGACAGGCAAGGTAAAGCAGCCACACATCTTTACATCGTTAAACAAATATTCCACACACCACATAAACAAATGCAACACGTCTTTACATAGTTAAGCAAATATTCCACAGCACTGGAACTTGCTTGTAGACCAGGCTGGCCTCAAACTCACAGAGATCCATCTGCCTCTGCCTCCCAAGTGTGGGAATTACAGGTGTGCATCTCACCACATCCAGCAAGACAGTGTCTGTTAAGGAACCTGGGGCTCACCAATTTGGGTAGGCTTGTTGGCAGCAAGATTCTGAGATCTCCCTTCTCCCTTTGCCCCACTGGGATTATAAGTGTGTGCTTCCAGACCTGGCATTTTATGTGGGAACTGAAGACCAAGCTCAGGTGTCCATGCTCATATGACAAGCACTTTACTGAATGAACCATCTCTGCCCGCCCCCTTTTTAAAATGTGGTTAAAATCAATTTTTTGGAGGGCTAGAGAGATGCACTATCTGTTAAGAGCACTTGCTGCTCTTGCAGAAGACCCAGATTCAATTTCCAGCACCCACATGGTGGCTCACAACCATCTGTAACTCTAGTTCCAGGGGATCAGACACCCTCCTGACCTCAATGGGTATCAGGCATAGATGTAGTTCACTTATATATGCAGGCAAAACATTGATACACATAAAAGTACATACATAAAATCTAAAATAATTGCTGGGTATAGTGGCACATGCCTTTAATACCAGCACTAAGTAGTCAGATGTAGGTGGATTTCTGGGGGTTCAAGGCCAGCCTAGTCTATATAGTAAATTCCAGGATAGCCAGAGCTATGCAGTGAGAATGTGTCTCAAGGAAAAAATACTAATTTAACATTTTTTTTATTTATTATTATAGTGTGCACGATACAAAGGTGGGACAAGAGTGTACACAGCACATGTATGGAGATCCCAAGACCACGTTGTGTAGTCTGTTCTCTCCTTCTGCCTTTACGGAGGTTTCAGGAATTGAACTCGGGTCACCAGGCTTGTACAGCAAGTGTCCTTCCCCGCTGATTCATCTTGCTAGCCCCTCTTCTTTATTATTATTATTTTTTTGTCTTTTTGGGTTTTTTGTTTTTGTTTTCAAGACAGCATTTCTCTGTGTAGCCTTGGCCGTCCTGAAACTAGTTCTGTTGACCAGGCTGGCCTCGAACTCAGATTTGCCTGCCTCTGACCCCTCCCCCCAGTGCTGGGATTACAAGTGTGCACCCCCAAAAGCTCGTTCTCAGGTTCCTCGTGGCTTTACCCAGCAGGTCCACATAGAGGATGATTAGGGCCACGGGCCTGAGTGCAGGTGTCTGAGCTGGTCTGCACTTGGCTGTGCTTGGGGGGTGGGGGGGGAGGTCTTCTGCTTCACCCCTTGGCATCTATAAATACCCTGGGGCAGAGACAGTCGGGGCCGTTGGAAAAGGTTCCAGGCCTTCTTGAGGCTATCCTTTATTTTTTATCTGTTTATTTCCGCAATAAATCCTTCTATCTAATATTTCCTCCTGCTCACATTCAAGAAAACTCTGGGGAGCTGTGGGGTTGGTGGGTAATCGCCCCACACCCCTACACCCCTCCTTTCACACACCCCCCCACTATTTAATTTTTATTTTGAATCAGGGTGTAGCTAAATTTTCCTAGCTGGCCCCTGTACTCTAGACTCCAGATAGGCCTTAGCTTTTGATCCTCCTGACTCAGTTTTTTTTTTTAAGATTTATTTATTTATTATGTATACAGTATGTCTGCAGGCCACCAGATCTCATTACAGATGGTTGTGAGCCACCATGTGGTTGCTGGGAATTGAACTCAGGACCTCTGGAGGACCAGCCAGTGCTCTTAACCTCTGAGCTATCTCTCCAGCCCCTGGCTCAGCTTCTTGAATGGCTAGGATTAAAGGCCTACACTACCAGGGTGAGTTTCCTCAGACCTCAGTAAAGGAGTTCTGTGTACCGTGATACACAGTCTAGGCCTTAGCTTGTTTGGAGTTCAGGCCCAGGGATACCATCAGGGAAACTCAGTGATGGTTAAAAGAGTCAGACACTGGATTCTGGAGGTAGGCATGGTGGCACATTCCTGTAATCTCCGCAGTTGGGAAGTAGAAGAAGGAGAATTAGGAGTTCAAGATATCCTGGGCTACAGATACTTAAGGAATCAGAGGCCATCCTAGGCTATTTGAGACTCTGGCTCAAAACAATAACAACAAAAGAAACAAACAGGCATGGTGGCACACACCTTTAATTCCAGCACTCAGGAGGCAGAGGCAGGATCTTCTCTGAGTTCGAGGCCAGCCTGGTCTACAGAGTGAGATCCAGTACAGACAAGGCTAATATGTCAGAGAAACCCTGTCTCAATAAACAAAACAAAAAACCCCAAAAAGAAAGAAACAAACAAAAAACTATGAATTCTAGCCAGGTGTGGTGATACATACTTTTAGTACCAGCACTCTGGAAGCTGATGGATCTTTGAGTTTGAGGCTAGCCTGCTCTATATAGCAAGTTCCAGGAAAACTAGGGCTATATGGTGAGATGCTATATCAAAAGTAAAATAAAACAAAACCCAAACAATAACAATGAAAAAGCTGAGTTCTAGTTTCCTTTGTCAAGTTGGCTGTTAATATTTACATCCTAGAGGCCTCAGAAGTCATTATGATTCTATCAGTTTTTATCTGAATTCCACTGTAAAAACAGGATGAAGTGTTTTACCATTTTGACCACAACTCAGTCTCATTGTCTTTTTATTTAAATTTATGTTTGTTTGTTTGTGAGTGTAAGGACATGGGTGCCACAGCACATATCCTGAGGTCGAGGGATAATCTGGGGACACTCGTTTTCTCCCTCTACCTTATGGGTCCTGGGACGCAAATCCAGATCAAAGGAACTGCCAGCATCTTCACCGAAAGCCATTACACCAGCTGCTCAACACCTGTTCTAATTTATATTCCCCGCATGGTTAGAGACTTTGAACGTTGTCGTCGTCGTCGTGGTTTTGGAGAGACCCTTCTCATGTTGCTCTTTATTCCTGAGTTGTGAGTGATGTAGTGATGAGTGTAGCTGAGTGGTAGAGTGCTTGTCTAATGTGCGTGGAGCTCTGAGTGGATCTCTAACCCTACAAACAAAGTGGCCCCTGTCTCCTCTCAGAAGAGTCTATCCAAAAGGGCCTGTCAATCATCTGGACAAAAAAAAAAAAAAAAAAAAAAAGCCCCTGAGGAAAAGCTGCTTGTTTTAAAATAATTGTTGTAAGGTTATATGAAGCTGGACGCTAGAGAGATGGCTCATTGTTTGACAACATCTACCGCTCTTCCAGAGGACCTGAGTTTGGATCCCAGGACCAATGTTGGCCAGCCCACAACTGTCTGTAACACTAGCTTCAGGAGATCCAAGACCTCCTAGAGTACCTGTGGTCACATGTGCATACTCACATGCAGATACACACACACACACATATCCATAATTTAAAAAAATAAAAACGAATTGTCTAAAAAGAAATAGTATAAAGACTGTTTGACATGTATATCTACACAATGGTCCCTTTGGTCACTATTCATCTTCACTCCTTATATTAGCTTGCTCTCCATTTCTGTGATAAAACACCATGACCAAATGTTTATGTCAACTTATAGTTTATAGTCCATCATGGAGGGAGTCAGGGCAGGAACTCAAACCAGGAACCTGGGAGCAGGAGCTGAAAGCCCATGGAGGTGTGTATGTGTCCCTTATTGGCTTGCTCCTCGTGGCTTGCTCAGTCTGCTTTCATATACAACTCAGGACCACCTGCCCAGGAGTGGAACTGTGTGTAATAATAGGTCAACCCTCCTACATCAGTCATTAACCAAGCCCCCACAGACTTGCCTGCGGGCCAGTCTAACAAAGGCATTTTTAATAATTTTTTTTTTTTTTTAAACAAAGGCATTTTTATAAGTTGAAGTTGCCTCTCTGGAGATGACCCTGGCTTGTGTCAAGTTGACAAAAAAAAAATCCTACCCAGGATACCTCTTCGGAGTGTGCTCTGCTCTGCAGTAAACTGCCTTATCCTGTACTAAAAACCTAACTTATACACTAACAAATTATGGTCCATATTACAAGAAGTATATGGAGCTATTCAGGCGGCACACCTGTAATTCTAGCACTTGGGAGCCAGAGGCAGGAGTATTGCTGCAAGTTTGAGCCTAGTCTGGTCTATAGAGAGAGTTCCAGCCAGCCAGGGCTATGCAGTGAGACCCTGACTCAAGAAACAACAAAATGGGGACCAATGAGATGACTCAGGAAGTAAAGACTTGTTGTGAAACTCCACATCCTGAGTTTAGTCCCCAGGACTCCCACAGTGGGGACACGGACACACAGATACAACACATAAGGAAAGCAAGTATAATAGAAATAAAATACAAGCTGGGCGGTGGTGGCGCATGCCTTTAATCCCAGCACTCAGGAGGCAGAGGCAAGTGGATCTCTGTGAGTTGAAGACCAGCCTGGGCTACAGAGCAAGATCCAGGACAGGCACCAAAACTACACAGAGAAACCCTGTCTCGAAAAACAAAAACAAAAAAAAAAACAAAAAAAAAAAAAAAAGAAATAAAATATACTGTCATATTTATATAGCAATAAAACTACAGAATTGACTCTCTGAGACAGATACCAGAGTTTTTTCATGTGTGCTTTTACATGAAGTCAGATTTATCAATATTTTACTTCATCTGGATCTGGAATCACTGGTAGGATGCCTTTAAAGTATGGTTAAAGAGAAATTCACCCATGTTTCTCTCTACAGCCTAGTTTCTTTTATCTTTAGTTCATGAATCAGTTTAGATTTAGTCTTGTGTATGGTATGAGGTATGATGAGGTGTGCATCTCAATGTCTTTTGCAAAAGCTTTTCAGGGTTTGGGGATGTGGCTCAGCGGTAGAGTCCTTGCTTAGCATTTACAAGGCCCTGAGCTCAATTTCCAGGACTGCCAGAAAAAAAAAAATCCAATCAGAAGTATTTAAGGGGTGTCAGGATGGCTCAGCAGGTAAAAGTGCTTGCCACCAGAAGATGATCTGACTCTGATCCTCGGAACCCTCCTGAAGGCAGAGAAGAAGAGAACCACACTCTGTGTAAATGCACCTCCTAACACACACATGTATCATGCACACACACGCACACACACACACACAATAATAATGCTAATATTAATAAAGTTGAAAAAAGTATTCCAGAAGCGCCACAGCTTCTAAAAGCCTAGTAACCCTCTGAAAACACACATAAGATTCAGTGGCGGGTGAGGGCCGGCTGTGGCGCACGCCTTTAATCCCAGCGCTGGGGAGGCAGAGGCAGGCGGATCTCTGTGAGTTTGAGGCCAGCCTGGTCTACAGCGTGAATTCCCAGCCAGCCAAGGCTGAATAGCAAGTACATGTCTCCAAAAACAGAAAAGGAACAAACAAAAAACAATGGCTATCTTGCTATATAGCCAGCCCCAACTGTGTCTCAGAAGCCAGTCCTCCAGCAATGAAGCCAGATGCAGGCACGCCATAAATCCTGCTGTTTGTACAAAGTGATGTGACAACCTGGCACATCGTGGTCCATTGCCCCAGGTACACACAGCAAAGCCATCAATCATTGACAGAAAATAAACACTAAGATGACCACAGCTCCAGGGCTTGGCCAAGAGCCAGCCACAGTTCTAGATTTCCTTGGAGATAGAAAAGAATAAGCAACTTCGTCTGCTTTTTGAACTTCTCTCACCAGATGACTAGCCATTTTCCCTCAGGATTGCTGTGAAAAAGTCTGTATGTACCTCAGTAATTTGAGATGCTGCTCCTACCAGTACTCGGGGTCCATGTGCACCCTCATTTCTTCCTGGAGTTTCTCTCCTGTTTCTGGATTACTCAAACAATGGGATATACAGATGCCAGGTAGAAATGTTCAATGATTAATAGAGGATGCCCATCACTATAGTTTTCCCTTATGGTGTTTATCAGTACCCTTCAACACATAAAAGAGCTATATTTTATTTTTCCAATCTATGTTTTCTTTTTGACATTTTAGAGACAGGAATGGCAAGGCAGTTCATGCCTGTGATTCCAGCACTTGAGAAGCTGAGCAAGAGGGTCACTGTGGTTCAGTGCTACATAGTGAGTTCCAGGTCAACCTGGGCTACAGAGGAAGATCACTCCTCAGAAAAACAAAACAGGCCGGATGTGGTGACATGCAACTTTAACCCCAGCATTCAAAGGAAGCCAGGTCTCTGAGTTTGAGGCTAGCCTGATCTACAGAGTGAGTTCTAGGATAGCCAGAGCCAGCAGAGAAAAACTGCCTCGAAAAAACAAACAAACAAACAAACACCAGGGCTAGTGAGGTGGCTCAGAAGATACAGGTGCTTGCTGCCAAGCCTGATAACCTGAGTTCCCCCCTGGGAGCCACATTGGAAGAGAGAAGCAGCTCCATCATGCCGTCCTCCACCTTGGTGCCAGACAGACACACAGACACACTAAAGAAATGCCATGAAAACTGAAAAAAAAAAAAAAGGCTTCTTTGAATTATCTTGGCACCCTTGTCAAGGGTTCTCATGACTTAAATTGAGACTTCTCAGTTTTATTCCAATTGATCTATATGGCAACTTTTAAATTTTGTTTGCTTTTTGCTTTTTTTTTTTTTTTTTTTTTAAGGAAGAAAGGATTTACTTTGACTCACGGCTTCAAAAGATTTCTATAGTTTATGGTGAAGCATCTCTGTGGTATCAGGAGTGTGTAACTCCTCATGTGTCAGGAAGCAGAGAACTCACACCAGAACCAGAAGTGAATATCTTTCAAATCTGCCTTCAGTTACCAACCCATTAGCTAGGCCACACAACCCAAAGGTTCGTAACTCCTAAAGCAGGACCACCAATCGGGGACCAAGTATTCAAACACAAACTTGCAGAGGGACCTTCCATATTCAAACAATAACATTCTGCCTCTAGGTTCTTGGGCTATCTCATATGAAAAGTGTGTTTAGTCCAACTTTAGGAAGCCTCCAAATCTTTTTTAAAATAATATTTTTATTGATTTTTATTTTTTATATTTAGGCGTGTCTTCCATGCATATATGTCTGGTGCCCAGGGAGGACAGAAGAAGGGATCAGATCCTCTGGAACTAGGGTTGCAGATGGTTGTGAGCAGCCATGTGGGTGCTGGGCCAAAGCAGGGTCTTCTGCAAGAGCAGACAGTGCTTTTAACCACTGAGCCACCTCTCCAGCCCAAGATGCCTCCAAGTCTTAATAGTCCCAATAGTGTTCAAAAGTCCGAGGACAGTGGCGCACACCCTTCAATGGGTAAGGTCTTGAGACAGTCACCTCTTCCCCGCCTTTTGAGACAGGTGGTTGAAATGCTGCCCAAGTAGCTCTCAAATTCTCAGACTCTCATATTCTGCCTATCCCAGCTTCCTGAATGCTGCAATTAATAAACATGTCATCACAGTTGGCTTCTGTGGCTATCAAAGCTATCCTTTAACTTTTTCTCATTTTTCAGAATTTTTTTTGACTAATCTGGGTCAGGTTTTTTTTTGTTTTTTTTTTTGTTTTTTTTTTTTGGTGCTAGAGACGGGGTAGGCAAGCACTCTATTTTTGAACTATTATCTTCATTCCAGCCATTTTCTTTTTCATATTGATCCACTGCCTTTAACTGGATTTGGTATGGTTCTTATAAACTTCTACAATGGGGACTGGAGAGATGGCTTGGTGGTTAAGAGCACTGGCTGTTCTTCCAGAGGACCCGGGTTCAATCCCCAACACCCACAGGGCAGCTCACAATTGTCTGTAACTCCAGTTCCAGGGGATCTGGCATCCTCACATAAGCATAATGCAAGCAAAACACAAATGCACATAAACTAAAAATAAATAAATAAATAAATAAATAAATAAATAAATGAAAAATGCCGGCTGGGCCGTGGTAGCGCATGCCTTTAATCCCAGCACTCGGGAGGTGGAGGCAGATGGATCTCTGTGAGTTCAAGGCCAGCCTTGTCTACAGAGCGAGATCCAGGACAGGCACCAAAAGTACACAGAGAAACCCTGTCTCGAAAAAAAAAACCAAACAAACAAACAAAAAACTTCTACAATGGATTTTTGTTTTTACTATTATTATTTATTTTTGTGGTGTTGGAACACACGAGCCTTGGACACAAGTGGAAGTCCCAGAACAACTTTCAGGAGTCGGTTCTCTCCTTCTACCACATGAATACTGGGTATTGAACTCAGGTCATTATGCTTGGCGGCAAATTCCTTTACCTGCTGAGCCATCTTAACTTTTGTTTTATTTTGTTTTGTTTTTTGAGACAAAGTCTCACTAAGTAGACCTAGCTTGGATAGATGCCATTAGCCACGGAAGGAAAAATGTAATTAGTACTCAAAATGAAATCATCATTTCTAATTCAACACCACAAAGCATCTATGAATAAGCTGGTGTGAGTAAAATACTGAAACTGTATCATTGTAATCTTTTTGAAAAGTGCAAGGCAAGCCTTAGACCAGAAAAATTGGGTGAGCTTCCTTTAAGGCGCGGCCCGCAAGCCCCGCCCCCACCTGAGCAGCTCCACCTCACCTAGGCAGTCTCTAGGTAAACCACATTTCCCAGAGGCCCCTGCAGAGCGCCTGCGCCTGCGCACTGAAACGAGAGGGGGGGGTGGTGCTCGTGCTCTCCTCGCGCGCTAGCTGTCCGCCTCGCCTCGCCTCGCGCTCACCTCGCCTGCTTTCTGACCCCCGCCATGGAGGAAGCTGAGACGGACGCCACGGAAAACTCCCGCGCCTCCGAGGCCAAGCGAGCCTCTGCCATGCCGCCCCCGCCGCCTCCCATCTCTCCGCCCGCCCTCACCCCGGCGCCCGCGGCCGGTGAGGAGGGCCCGGCGTCCCTGCCCGAGGCGGGCGCTCCGGGCTGCTCCCGCTCCCGGCCCCCGGAGCTGGTGCCCGAGCGCAGCCTGGGCCGCTTGAGAGGCCGCTTCGAGGACTACGACGAGGAGTTGGAAGAAGAGGAGGAGATGGAGGAGGAAGAGGAGGAGGAGGAAGAGATGAGCCACTTCTCGCTGCGGCTGGAGTCGGGGCGGCCGGAGTCCGAGGACGAGGAGGAGGTAGCGACCACCCTTCCCGACCCCGCTGCGCCTGAGCGGCCTCTGGGAGCCAGCGGGGCGCAGACCTGCCGTTGTCGCTGGAGCGAGCGGCACTCGTGTCGACCTCCATCCCCGCCCACCCAGGCGTGGCCTCTCGCCAGCTTGATTTATTTTGCGAAGTCCCCGCAGATCACTTAGGGCACGCTGGGTCCGGCTGCTTCGTTCTGTAACGAAGTCTGCGTGAGTCAGAGGGACGTCTAGGGCACCGTGAGCCCATCCGGCTCGAGTCAACTAGTCGGACCGGGACGTAGTCATTTTCTGCAGAGTGTTGCGAGGGTGATAAATCCTTCACTAACAGTGGAGAGGGTTTGGGTTTTTGTTCCGTGGTGTAATTTGCCCATTTTTGTAACTAATGTGTAAAGAAAGGCATCTCGGGGATGGGGTGTAGCTCAGTTGGTAGTGTTTCCCTGGCCAGCAGGAGGCTCTGAGTTGGATTCTCAGCAGCGCTCACACTGCTCGAGGTAGTGGACGCCTGTAATATCATTGTTCCCAGCATTCGGGAGGAGGAGGCTGCAAGTTCAGGGTCGTCCTTGGTAATATGGGGAGTCCGGGCTGGTCTAGGGGCTTTTCGTAAAACAACAAAAGAACGGATGCCCTTCCCTATCAGTGTAAAATATATGCCAGATAATTGGGATCTCTGAGAAAGTGTTTTATTGAGTATTTTGAAGGTGCAATTAAATTACATTGCTTATAATGAAATGTTGATATGGCTTAAATTGTTTTGAAATGAGGCCTTGTAGTGTTGCTTTGGCCTGGACTTGAACTCCTGGGCCCAAATGTGCCCCTGTCTCAGCTAACTTGAGTAAGGGGGAATATAACACAAGATTACCTCACCAGCTGGTTTATGGATTTGAGAAGGCAAAGGCTTGAATTCTAAAACTGTTACCATTGCATTTCCAGCGCCTGATTAACCTTGCTGAACTGACCCCATACATCATGTGTTCCATTTGCAAAGGTTACTTAATAGATGCGACTACCATTACAGAATGTCTTCATACCTGTAAGCATAAAGTTCACATTTCTGAAAAGTATTTTTAAAATTTGAAATGTCTTTAAAGCATCCTAAATTAAACATTTTCTCTTCCAATAGTTTGTAAAAGCTGCATTGTAAGACATTTTTACTATAGCAACAGATGCCCAAAATGCAACATAGTTGTCCACCAGACGCAGCCTCTTTATAACATAAGGTAAGAATATATGCATTTAAAATATATTCACCTGAAAATAACTATTTTAAGTATTTTTTTCTGAAATCTTGACATTGTGTGGTTGAGAATAAATTCTTGGAACTCTGTCAGAATTGGAAGAAAGGGAACTGCATAAGCAATGTGTGTAGAGAACTTACTGTGTACCAGGCACTGTGTACCAGGCACTGTGTACCAGGCACTGTGATACCTGCTCGAGATTGTATGGCAGTTAGTAAAAGGGAAGAGGAAGAAATGAAACCAAATGCAGGAATTTGGGGTATTTTAACCTAATATAACTAATTATATATTTATAACCTAAAATAACTAATCCTTCAAGTTAGGGTGGAGATGCTCTCAGCCTGTCGTTTCAACTCTGCAGCATTTAGATGGTTCTTGGAGAATTCCTGAAACAACTAGCCTTGGTAGTAAAACTTCAGATCGTTATAGCATATTAACTGAGTTTTCGTTTCAGTGTGTTTCCTTGGAGAAGAGGGGGAAGTTCGAGACAGGGTTTCTCTGTGTAGCCCTGACTGTCCTGGAACTCAATTTGTAGACCAGGCTGGCCTCAAACTCAGATCCTCCTGCCTCTGCCGCCTCCTACATGTAAAGGAGTATATGCCACTGCATCTGGCTTCAGTAACTTTTTTTTTTAATGTGTACTTGGAGCCCTCAGAGGTCAGAAGAGAGCATTGGATCTCCTGGAACTGGAATTACAGATGGTTATGAGCTGCCATGTGGGTTCTGGGAATAGAGCCTGGGTCCTCTGGAAGAGCAGCCTGTGTTCTTAACCATTTTTCCAAATGAGATGCTATACAACAGTTAAAATGGAGTCTCTGATAAAAGGGTGGGTGGTGGTGGTGCTGAGGGGTGATTCTTACAGAGGACCCAGGTTGAATTCCCAATACCCACAGACACACATGCAAAACACCAATACAAATAAAATAAAAAATAAATAATTAAAAAAATGTAGTTTCTGTCCTCAAGCTCATATTCTTACTGAGTGCACAAGACCAAGGAACAGATCTATTGAATACTTAAAATTACATGTACTTCCTGGGTTTTCTGAGATGAGGTATATTTTAGGCACTTGTGAGTACTGCCTCACTCTGAATCAAGATCTTCTAGCAGGTGTGGTGGTACACACCTTTAATCCAAGCAAAGAAAAACTTTGTCTTGCAAAACTAAAAAATTAAATAAATAATTTTTTTTAAAAAAAGATGTCTGCTCCTGAGGGAAAATAGTGAATTGACTTTGTACCCAAATTTGTTTTTCTAAATGCTGAGATATTCTCTGTCTTTTCTTTTATTAGGTTGGACCGACAGTTACAAGACATAGTATACAAATTAGTGATCAATCTAGAGGAAAGTAAGTTTCTGTTATTATATAGTTATGAATCCCAAAGTCTCTAACTCTGCTAGTTACATTTGACATGTAATTTAGTCTGTGTTTTATCATTTTTCTAGGAGAAAAAAAACAGATGCATGATTTCTATAAAGAAAGAGGTCTAGAAGTACCTAAACCTGGTAAGTTTGGATGTGCATCGTAATGTATTCATAGACTGAAGAGTTAAACTGTATCCTTGGGTCCTGTCCTTTCCGTTACGTGATACAGCAGACCTGGGAGAAGAGGTTTAGTTCAGCTCACAGTTCCAGGCTATATCACATCATTGCAGGGAAATGCAGCGAGAACTGGGAACTGTTAGTCACAACGTGTTCACACTCGAGCAGAGAGAAATTAATGAATGCACACAGGCCTACTGCTCAGCTCACTTTCTTATATACAGTCCAAGACTCAAACCCAGGGGATGCACTGCCCACTTTTAGGTTGGGTCTTCCCAGATAGATTAACATAATTAAAAAATTCCTCACAGGCGAGCTCAAAGGCCAGCCTGATACAGTTCCTCATTAAGACTCGTCCCAGGTGATTTTAGATTGTATCAAGTGAAAATTAATACTAACCATCACAGGTACTTTTTGGAAATGTCTAGTTACATCATCAAAGAGACGGATATTGAAGGTAATGCTGCAGTATAACCTAACTTAACAGTCTGTAAGAACTAAGAGGATTGGGTGTAGTGGTGCATGCCTGTAATCTCAGCACTCAGGAAATTGAGTCAGGAGGATTGCTATGAGTTTAAGGCCAGCCTGGGCAACATAATGAGACACTTTTTGTTTTTTTGAGACAGGATTCCTGTATGTAGCCCTGGCTGTCCTGGATCTTACTCTGTAGACCAGGCTGGCCTCAAACTCATAGAGATCCACCTGCCTCTGCTTCCCAAGTGCTGGGATTAAAGGTGTGCACTACCACCACCACCACCACCACCGATGAGACACTTTTTAAAAAAAGAAAATAAATCAAAAAGTGTGTGGGGGGAAATCACAAACAGACTCAGGAGCTAGATTTTGTGGGTTTGTTCCTAGAACTGCCACTTTATTAGGTTAGGTGACTTTAGGAAATAATATCAATAACAAACATCTATAAAATAAGGATGAATATGATACTTCATTAAACAAGTTGATTAATACCAGCACTTTGAACAGTGATGGGCACATAGTAACTTTTATGATGTTAGTAACAATATGGAAATAAGGTAAATTTGGGCTTAAATCCTGATTCTTCTATTACTTGGTGACCTTAGACAAATTGTTATCAGTTTTTTTAAGTGTAGATGTAGTACATTATAAGGATTAAATGAGAGTGCATGTAATGTACATGATATTGGTAACTACCTATAAGTGTTGTTCCTGTTTTGATGAACTCTCTATGGGCCTGATAAATCTATTACATGTCTGCATTCCATGGTGGAATGGTCCCTGAGCTTACAGCTAATTTTATTGTTTTTCTTTTCTTTCTTTTTTTTTACAATTATATTTATTTAGAGAGAGCATGTGCATGTATAAGTATGTGTGCAAGCGTGTATATGTATGTGCACATGTCAGCACCTCACCATATGAGTCTTAGGGATCAGACCCAGAGGCTTGGCAATAAACACCTTTACCAGCTGAGCCATTTTTCCCACCTTAAAATTATTGATTTTTGACAGATTAACTGATGTTATTAAGAAAAGGGAGCCGGGCGGTGGTGGCGCACGCCTTTAATCCCAGCACTCGGGAGGCAGAGGCAGGCGGATCTCTGTGAGTTCGAGGCCAGCCTGGGCTACCAAGTGAGTCCCAGGAAAGGCGCAAAGCTACACAGAGAAACTCTGTCTCGAAAAAAAACCAAAAAAAAAAAAAAGAAAGAAAGAAAAAAAGAAAAAGGAAATTTGATCAGGGCTTTATAATAGTTTAGTCGACATGGTGTAATACTTATGTGATTCATCCTTTAAAAGTCTCAATTTGTTAAAATTTTAATGCTACATCAGCTTCTTTGTTTCTGTCTCAAATAGCTGTTCCACAGCCAGTCCCTTCAAGCAAAGGAAAAACTAAGAAAGTCCTGGAGTCAGTGTTCCGTATTCCACCTGAACTTGATATGTCTTTATTACTTGAGTTCATTGGGTGAGTAACCTAAACAATCTACTGTTTGCTTATTTTCGGCATTTTGAGGCAGGGTTTTATATTGTAGCCTAGACTAGCTTTGAATTCAAGGCAGTCCTCTTGTCTCATCCTCTGCTATTTGGTTTGCAGTTTGTAAACCACCATGTTTGACTTGTGAATTACATTTGCGGGCTGAAGAGGTGGCTCAGTGGTTAAGGGCATTTGCTGTTTTTGTTGAGGACAGGTCCCAATCATGTCACATGGCTTACAGCTGTCTATAACTCCAGTTTGAGAGGATCTGTGTTGTTTTTAACAAAATCTCAAATTGTTTGATTTTACCAATAAAGACTTGGGGTGAAAGCCTGCTCACTCAGAGAGGCAGAGAAAGAACTCAGCTGACCTTCCTCCTCCGCTGTCATCCCAGAAACCTCTCTTCTCCTATGCCATCTCAAACTCGGTGTCCTCTCTTCTCTTTCTCTCTGTCCGTCCTCCTGACTCCTTACTCTTTATGTTTTCTTCTTATTAATCCTATGTTCACTCCTGTCACTGGTTGCTGGCTCTGCCTCTTTGACCTATGGTTGACTTTATTTAGCCCTTTTACAATATTCCAGCAGAAAGGTCGTGGATTAAAGATGTGTAATAGGACTGAGCCACACCACAACTACAAACAAGTTTTTCCGGTAAATAACACAATCTCAGGGTTCATGGCGTCATCAGACATCCTGTAACATATTTGACACCCACTTCTGGCCTTCTCAGGCTCCTGTAGGCATGTGTACATGTATACACTCAGGACACACACATTAAATAAATCTTTTATTTTTAGATTTATGTGTATGAATGTTTTGCTTGCATGTATGTTATATACGTGTACCATGTAAATGCCTGGGTACCCAGGGAGATCAGAGAAAGGTGTTGGATCTCTTCGAACTGGAGTGTGAGCTGCTATGTGGGTGCTGGGAACCAAACCCAGGACCTCTGCAAGAGTAGCAAGTACTTTTAACTGCTGAGATCTCCAATGTCAAATGATTCTTTACAGAAAGAAAATTGACATTTAACTTTAATGTAGTCAATTTTCTTTGTGAGACAGTTTCCTTATTTAGTCCATAATTTCCAGATTTTTAAAAATTATTTATTTATTTATTTATTTATTTATTTTGTTGTTGTTTTGATACAGGGTTTCTCTATGTAGCCCTGGCTATCCTGGAACTCACTCTGTAGACCAGCCTGACCCGATCCTCCTGCCTCTGCTTGGAATTCTTTTTTGTAGAAAACTGACCTTAAATTCTAGATCCTTATGACTGAGGGCTTCCCGAGTACTGAGACTACAAGCCTGTGCTACCAGGCCTCACTTAAAAAAACAAACAAACCCAAATTAAATCCCACCACTTATGAAATAATGAATTATGGAATATTTAAGGCTCAGAAAAATGTTTAAAAAGTAACACAGTAACTGTAGCACAAATCTTAAATGGTCTTATTAATAAGAACAAACCTGGAGCCAGGTATTGGGATGAACGCTGGAAGATCAGAGAAGCAGAACAAGCCACAGCTACTTCACCTTGCCAATTCCTCAGCTGATGCTGTTTCCTCCGACTGGAAGCCTCTGAGTCCTTATCCAGAATGAATCTTAGCTGAACTGTTGCTCAAAAGCCTAAAAGCTTAACCAGCTCTAGTTCTGGTCCTCATGCCTTATATACCTTTCTGCTTTCTGCCATCACTTCCTGGGATTAAAGGCGTGAGTAACCATGCCTGGCTGTTTCCAGTATGGCCTTGAACACACAGAGATCCAGACAGATTTCTGCCTCTAGAATGCTAGGATTAAAGGTGTGTGTGCCACCATTTTCTGCCCTCTATATCTAGTGGCTGTTCTGTTCTCTGACCCCAGATAAGTTTATTAGGGTGCACAATATTTTGGGGAACACAATATCACCACAAATAACCACTAGTAGTATCCTTATCTCATAGTAGCACACAAGATCTCAGCATGAAGGAGGATCACTGCATTCAAGGCTAGCCTGAGCTGTATAGCAAGACTTTGCCTGCTTTTATTCCCCATCTCCCCAAAAGGAAAACCTGACCAAAACCATTACTAATAGATCAAAACCAAGCAAGAAACAAAACTATTATTTTTGTTTGTAGTCAAGAAGCCTTGACCATATATATGACTGCTTGTTCCTTCCTTTATAATGACTCTCTGAAGAACAGTTATCATTCATTCCTTTGCAGTTTTTCATGTGGTTACTGAAGTTACTGATCAGTTAATTGCAAGGCACGTCTGAGATGGACACAAGAAAGCTTTTTGTTTTTGTTTTTTAATTAGACTGGGCAAGGTGGCACTTGCCTTTAATCCCAGCACTTGGGAGGCAGAGGCAGGCGGATCTCTGAGTTACATACAAGCCATCTAGGGCTATATAGTGAGACCCTGTCTCATAAAATACCGCCCCCCTCAGGAAACGAAGTTTAGAAAGTTTAGAATACTGTATTAAACTGCCGTTGTTTTACCACTAGGTGGCAGAAGTCACAATTGTATTTCTTCCTAAAGATTTAGGTAACCATGTTTTAAAAGTAAAATAAGGCCGTGTGTGTGTGTGTGTGTGTGTGTGTGTGTGTGTGTGTGTGTGTAGTAACGAGCATGACTTTGATCATAGCTCTTGTGAGGTAGAGGCAGGCAGATCTCTGTGCGTTTGTGGCCAGCCTGGTCTACATCTCAAGTCTAAGACAGCCGGACTACCCAGAGACTAGGTCTCAACCTGCCCCTCAAATAATAATTGTGTGTGGGTGTGTGTGCGCGTGCATGCTCTGGGTGTGGTAGCACACAGCTATAAAACCCCAGTGTTCAGGAGGTGGAAGCAGGAGAGTCAGGAATTCAAAATCAGCCTCAACTACATAATGAGTTCTAGGCCAGCTTGAGCTACATGAGCTCCTGTCTCAAACATAATTTAAAAAATGAGGCCAGTGAGATGGCTCAGCAGGGAAAGTCACTTGTCAAGCCTGTCCATCTGAGTTAGATCCCAGGAACTCTTACAGAAGGAGAGAACTGACTGCTGCAAATTGTCTTCGGATCTCCACATGGGCATCACTGTAATAAAAGATGAAAAAAAGTCTTTTAGCTGATTATACCTTTAATCCTAGCACTCAGGAGGCAGAGGCAGGTGGATCTTTGAGTTTGATGCCAGCCTGGTCTACAGAGTGAGTTCCAGGACAGCCAGGGCTACACAGAGAAACCCTGTCTTAAAACAAACAAACAAACAAAAACACTAAAAAGTTTTTTTTCAAGTTAAATGAATTGCTGCCTATGAAATGTTTATATTGTTAAGTTTCTTTTGTTTTATGATTAAGCAAGTAATTTAAAGTATTAAATATTGATTAACTTTTCCTTTATTTTTCAGTGCTAATGAAGACACAGGACATTTTAAGGTATTTCATTTTTTGTTTACTTTATAAGAGGATGCTATAGATATAAATTCTGAATCAAACTAGCAACCAAGTAGAGATTATCTTCAATTAAAATATAAATGTTTGATAAGTAAGTTATTGAAATTCAACAGTAATGCTATATTAGTTTCTCAGAGTAAGAGACATAAGCAGTGATTTGTTACTGATTCAGAATGTAATATAAGGAAAATAAGTAATAATTTACAAAACCAAATGCTATGTTGATTGGTAATTCATTATTTTTTTAGGTTTTTGAGACAGGTCTTATGTAGCCCATGCTGGCCTTGAATTTGTTATGCAGCCAAAAATGGCTTTGAACTCCTAATTGTCCTGCCTCTACCTTCCAGGTGCTAATATTACAAGCATGTACCACCAGGCCCAACTTTAAGGTGGTGATTTTAAAACATTCTAAGAGTCAGGTGTGGTCGAGGCTTGTTTTCCTACCACTCTAGAGGCTGCAGCAGAGGGTCCAAAATTTGAAGCCAGCCTGGGCTATTGCAGTAAGACTGAAAACAGACAGACAGAGAGAAATCCAAGGTGCTTTGTGTAGTAGGTGCTTAGAGTTTAACATGAATTTAAATTTTTATATTTAACATTTTTGGCTGAAGTTAACCTGCTTTAACTTGTCACTTCAAGCATTCACTGAGATTTGAGGTAAGAATAAACTACTTTGTATCATACTGCTTTGTCAGTTGTTGAGATATATAGCAAGCTGGAGACACCTAGAAATCTGTAATGTATCTCTGATTTAGACTGTTAATTTATAAAGAAATGGCAGGGTTGTTTTGTTTGTTTCTGGCACCTATATACTAGAGTTTTAAGGGAAAACCCATGGCTGTATGAGTCCCAACATACAAGGCTCAGATACCCATCCCGTTGTGACATTTGAAGAGATGGGTAGTTTGGACTAGGGATATAGTTCCAGTTGATACAGTACTTACTTGCATAGTACGCATGAAGCCCAGGGTTAAGTCCCCAGCACTCCATAAACTGAGTGTGGTGCCTATACCTGTGATCCCAGCACTTGTAAGATTCATATCAAGTTCAAGGCAACCCTGGATAGCATGAGATCCTGTCTGGAAAAAAAAAATTGATGAAAAGCATTAGAAAGTTTAATCAGTATTGCCACATTAGGAAAAGGAACAGATAAAGAGGTTCGGTGACTCATTTGTCTTCAGATCACTGGCTTAGCTTTTTGTGGTGGTTGTTGTGTGTTTTTGAGACAAGTTCTCATTCCGTAGCCCAGGTTAACCTGGAACTCATGTAGCCCATTCTGGTCTTGAACTCATGGCAGTCTGTCTGCCTCAGTCTCTTCAGTGCCAGGCTTCTGTGGGGAGTCATCGTGCCTGGCAACTTTAGGTGTAAATAGAAGACTTGAGACAAGAGGCAACAAGTATATACAGTTAAGTTCTGATCACATTGTGGTCTGAGAGGTCATTATCTTAGTTCTGACTCTTGAAGCTGGTTCAGAGAAGTTCTTATTGTTTGAGGGGGCAGTTCAGTTCTCTTGAGATGATTGTTCCTGGCTAATGATGTTCTCACAACGGGGTGATCTGTCTGTGAGGCTCTGCTGTGCCTAGAATCTAAGGTGACTGCCCTTTTACTGGAGATTTTCAGATGCCTTTGAGGAATCTGGAATATGATATTGTAAAAGGTTACAGCAGGGGGCAGGAGAGCTGGCTCAGCAGTTAAGAGTCTATACTGCTCTTGCAGAGGAGCCAAGTGTGGCTCCCAGCACCCACATTGAGTGGTTCACAACTGCCTGTAACTCCAGCCACCTGTGTCTAGAGAGTTTTTTTCATTTTAAATTTTAAAAACAAACTTTTTTTTTTTTTTTTTTTTTTGAGATAGGCCTGTAGCTTAGGTTGTCCTTGGCTCATGGCAGTTCTCCTGCCTCAGCTTCTAGAGTACTGGGGTTACAGGTGTGAGCCACCATGGCTTACTTTAAAAAAAAAAAATGTTTTCTCAGTATGTCATCCAGGCTGTCTCATTCCTAGCCTCAAGTAAACCCCCTGCCTCCGCTCTCCAGTAGCTGGAACTCCAGGCGTGTACTACTTTGCTGTAAGGTTAATACTCAAGTGATCCTCTTGTGTTATCTTCTCCCAAGTAGTTGGAGGCGATGCAATATCTGGATTGTTGTTTTGTCTTCTGTATGTATGTATGTATGTATGTATGTATGTATGTATGTATGTATGTTTGTATGTTTGGAGTAGGATGCCCTAGCTCAGGCTGATCTTGAACTTACAATCCTGCTTCTACCTCTCAAGTGTTAGGATTTCAAGCATGTAGCATTGTGCCTGACTTCTTTGTTTTATGTGTACTTTTAAAGTAAACCAATAAGCTTTTCTATTAAAAATTTTGTTGGCATATTTAAAAGATTTGCAGAATTTCTATTTTTTTCTTCAGCTACAAATTGACTCAAATTTATAGCAGTTTTTCTTTTAATAACCTACAGAATCTTTGCTTTAAAATTTGTTTTAAAGTTTGTAATTTTATGTGTATATATATATTCAATAATCTGAAAAGTCTTACCTGTTTTTGTAGCCATTGGAAAAGAAGTTTGTGCGTGTTTCAGGAGAAGCAACTATTGGGCATGTAGAGAAATTTCTTAGAAGAAAAATGGGTCTTGATCCAGCTTGTCAGGTACAGTACATGTATGTAAAAGGAAAGGTGAGGTTGCAAGACTACCTTTGACATATTGAAGAATTTTCTCTAGAATCATGTAGTGGCTTTTTTATGATGTAGATACTATGACTGTTAATGGAATGTTGATAAATTGTGATTTCCACCTCCAAAATTACATCTGATTTACCCTCTGTATTAGTCATAGTTCTCCAGAGAAACAAAACTGATAGAATGAATATCAATACAATATATGTATTAAATATGTATATAATATATATACTTATATATAATATATATAGGTATATACATATTAAAGAGAGATGTGTTAGAATGGTTTACAGGCTGTGGTCCAACTAGTCCAACAATGACTGTCTCCTGATGCAAAAGTCAAGAATCTGGTAGTTGCTCAGTCCATGAGGCTAAGACAGCTGTCTTCAGTCTGTACTAATACCAGTGAAGGAATGCCTCAGCAACAGGATAGATGAACTCGCCAGTGAGATAGGCTACCACAGAAGATACCACCCAGATACCTCAAATGATCCATTTAAGAAAATTCTTCACACTGGTCGGTGGTGGTGCATGCCTTTAATCCCAGCACTCAGGAGGTAGAAGCAGGCAGATCTCTGAGTTCAAGGTCAGCTTGGCCTGCAAATTTAATCCCAGGACAGCCAGAACTGTTATGCAGAGACCCTGTCTGGAAAGACAAAACAAAGAAAACTCTTCACAGGTATGCCCAGCTGCTGGGGTGTTAGTTGATTTTAAATATGGTCAGATTGACAGCAAAGATTAGCCATCACACTGTCCACTTCTTATTGCCATTGATGACCATCTCTTGATTTTAGGAAAAACTACAGATGGAGGGAATACTATTAGATTTCTGGGGCCTCAATTCCAGCTCTTTTGCAATTGGTAATAGAACAAGAGTTTACTTACTTTCTGCCTGATTGAGTTTCCCTGTTACACTTGCAGGAAACTCAAGCACCTAGAAAACTGAAATACTTGATATAGACCCTATTAGCTTCTTAAGGATTGAAAAGTACCACCCACTTATGTAGTATTTTTTTGTTATAATTTAGAAAACATCAAACTTTGCATGTTATTAAAAATTAAAGTGTCCCAAAATTCTAGTTATGGGTCAACTGAATATTACCTTTGCTTTTTCATTCATCAAATTTAACTGTCATGCATAGTTTGATAGAATATTTGTATCTAAATATGCTGCATATTGTTGACTGAATCATCTATGTGTTACAGCAATGACTGAAATTAATACTAATATTGATATCTCTTGATGGGTATATGTGCCTGCCTTCCTGCCTATCTGTCTATCTGTCTGTCTATCTATCTATCCATCCATCCATCCATCTATCTATCTATCTCCCTCCCCAGACCATTACTGAGACTGTTTTATATAACAAAATCTAGAACAAATAACAAATAACAAAATTTAGAACTATTACACACCAAGGTGACTTGATCAGATACTTTAACTAGGAAATGTGTCCAGATGGGCAGGTTCTAAGATATCTGTTGCTCCTTCTGTGACTAAATTTTGATCAGAGTTCAATTCCTATTTATTTATTTATTTAATTTTTGTTGTTTTGGGACAGGGTCTCTTGTAGCTCAAGCTGTTCATTCTCAAACTGCTAATGGAGCCAAGGCTGGGTTGAGTTCCAACTCCTCCTGCCTCTACCTTCTAAGTGCTAGAATTGTGGTATGCACTGCCATGCTTGCCACAACTCCTATGTATGAAAAAATAGAATACAGTTCCCATCTCCAAAGCTCAAGGCTGTCTTTAAAGGTTTCTCTCTTTGTTTATTTTTTATTTTACTGTTTTACTGTGTGTGAGAGAGGTCAGGGGGAATCTTTGAGACTTGGTTCCCTACTTCCACTGTGGGTTCTAGGGATCAAACTTAGGTTGTCGGGCTTGCTTGCTCAGCAAACACTTTTATCTACTGAGTCATTTACCCAGCCTATTTATTTATTTATTTGTGGTTTTTGGAGACAGGGTTTCTCTATAGCCCTGGCTGTTCTGGGACTCATTTTGTAGATCAGGCTGAGATCTGTAGCAGAAATCTTAAAAGTTCTTATTAATAAAATCAAACCCGAGGCGAGTTATTGGGGTCCATGCTGGTAGATCAGAGAGACAGAACGAGCCACAGCTAACCTCACCTGGTCAACTTCTCAGCTGGTCTTGTTTCCTCAGACTGGAAGCTTCTGTGTCCTCATTCCAATGGCTCTCAGCTGAACTGCTGCTGGAAAGCCTGAAGCTTAACCAGCCACATGCTTAACCAGCCAAAAGCTTAACCAGCCAAAAGCTTAACCAGCCAAAAGCTTCTAGTTTCTGGTCCTCACGCCTTATATATCTTTCTGCTTTCTACCACCACTCCCTGGGATTAAAGGCTGGCTTTCTGGGATTAAAGGCGTGTGTCACCATGCTTGCTATTTCCAATGTGGTTTTGAACTCACAGAGATCCAGAGGGATTTCTATCTGGAATGCTAGGATTAAAGGTGTGAGTGCCACCATTTTCTAGCCTTTGTATCTAGTGGCTGTCTGTTCTCTGACCCCAGATAAATTTATTAGAGTACACAATATTTTGGGGAACACAATACCACCACATTTCCTCTCTTTTTGTCTAAAATTAAAAAAGCTTATAACTAATACAAGAAAAACTATCTTCAATAAGTATATGCAATATACAGTTAAGATTACATTAACAGTCTAGTCCATTAACATTTGACAGATCTAGACAAAAAACTCCATTATATATATTAATGTCCAGTCCAGTAACATCTGATAAACTCAGACCAAAAAATCTTCATTACTTATCTTATTTAAAACAAGTAGTTCCTCTTCCTCCCAAGTGCTGGGATTAAAAACATGCACCACCATGCCCAGCTTCTTGACCAATATTTTAGATTAATTTTTTTCTTTAAGAGTATTTTGATTGTATGTATGTATGTGTACTGTGTGCATGCTTGGTGCTCTCAGGGGCCAAAAAAAGGGTATTGGATCCCAGAGAATTGGAGTTACAGACTGTTGTGAGCTTCCTTGTGGATGCTGGGAATTAATCCCCAGTTCTCTATAATAGTAGCAAGTGCTCTTAGCCATCTCTCTGGATCCCAGTTTATTATTCTTATTGATAAAAAACATCTATGTATTTGTGCAACATGTACAGGAATGTTTTGAATTGTGTACACTGTGAAATGGCTAAATTGAGCTAACATAGCATCTTTTTACATTCTTTTATTTATTTTTTCTGTTTTGGGGTGTATGTTTTAGGCAGGGTTTCTCTGTGTAACAGCTCTTACTGTCCTGGAACTCACTCTATAGGCCAGACTGACCTCAAACTCAGAGACCGTTTGCCTCTGCCTCCGAGTGTTGGAATTAAAGACCTGCACCACCATGCCCAGCAAACAAATGTTGACCATTTTAATTTTAGGTGTGGGTGTTCTTGTCCCGTGTTTATCTGTGAACCACATTTGTACAGTGCCTGCAGAGGCCAGAAGAAGGTGTTGGATCCCTTGGAGTCTTAGGGTTTCTGTTGCTGTGAAGAGACCATAACCATGGCAGCTCATTTAAGGAAAACATTTATTTGGGGTGACTCACTTACAGTTTCAGAGGTTCAGTCCATTATCATCATGACGGGGAGCATGGCGACATGCAGGCAGACATGGTGCTGGAGAAGTAGCTGAGAGTCCTACATCTTGCAGGCAACAGGAAATGGTCTGAAAGTCACACTGAGGGAAGCTTGAGCCAAAGAGCCCTCAAAGCCACCCCCACGGTGATACACTTCCTCCCACAAGGCTACAACTACTTCAACAAGGCCACACCTCCTAATAGTGCCACTCCCTTTGGGGGCCATTTCATTTCAAACTACCACAGAGTCCAAGTTACAGATTGTTGGTGAGCCTCAGTGTGGGTGCTGGGTATCAAACCTTGGTCCTCTGAAAGAACAGCAAATCCTCTTGACCTCTGGGCCAGTCGACTATGCTTTTTAAAAGATAATGAGAAACTTAAAATGTCTACTCTCTTGGTAGGGCTCAGTACCTATTGATCTGTAAAATGTGGGTTTGGGACAGAGAGATGGCTTAGCAAGTAAAAACACTTGGATTGCAAGCAGGTCACCTGAATTCAGTCCCTGGAACTAACATCATGGCAGAAGGAGAAAACTTACTCCATATAGTAGTCCTTTGACCTCCACATACTCACCGTGGCACACCGTGGTTCATACACAAATCTCTTTGTTTTTTTGTTTTGTTTTCCGAGACAGGGTTTCTCTGTAGTTTTGGTGCCTGTCCTGGATCTTGCTCTATAGACCAGGCTGGCCTTGAACTTGCAGAGATCCACCTGGCCCTGCTTCCTGAGTTCTGGGTTTAAAGGCATGGGCCACCACTGCCTGGCCAACGTTCTGATATTTTAAAAAGTCTACTATAAAATAGTTGAATATAATCTTGAAGTAGTCATGCTAATCTCCCCCTTGTGTGTTTTGAAGCAGGAAAGTGTTCTGATAGCCCATTGTTTTTCTGTAGGTAGATATCATCTGTGGTGATCACTTACTGGAACGGTACCAAACTCTACGGGAAATCCGACGTGCAATAGGTGATTCAGCAATGCAGGTAGGTCTTGGACTTTATCAGGCCTATGCCGAGCAGATTTACTATTTAATGAATGATGAAGTTCTATGTTGGTAGAGCTGAAGGCATGGCTCAGGGATTAAGAGTACTGCCTGCTCTTACAGAGGACCTTGGGCTACATATTAAGGCTTTGTGTCAAACAAAACCAAAGATCATAAACAAAAACCTTTGAATTTTAATTGAGTGTGGCAAGAAACTATTGGGGAGTTCTGAGCAAAATGAAAGTGACAATATGATTTATTATTCAAGAGTGCTAGTGGAGACAGCTGAAATTGCTTTATAACAGCCATGCTTGCTGGGTGTGGTGGTGCCCACACCATCACTTGGTAGGTGAAGGCAGGAGGATCAGGAGTCTAATGGTGGTCCTTGGCTACAAAGGCCTGCTGAGCTATTTGAGACACTCAGGTGTGGTAATAGGTGGTGTGAGCTGCCATGTGGGTGCTGGGAGCCCAACCTGGCTCCTCTGCAAGAGCAGTAAACACTCTTACTGCAAAGCCATCTCTCCAAGCTCCAAGAACCTCTCCTTAAAACAACACCTTACCTCCCGTAGAGTTGTTTGGGGTGGGTCACCTGAACTGCTCCGGAGGCTGGGGCAAAGGAATTGTTTCAGCCCAGAAATTCTTGGCCAAGCTGCGCAACACAGTGACACCCATTTTAAAAGGGACCAGGAGTCTGGAGAGATGACTCGGCAGTTAGGAGCATATACTGCTCCTGGAGAGTTTGCTTCCTTGCACCCATGGCAGGCAGCTCACAGCTTCCTGCCAACTCCAGCTCCAGGAGATTTGACACACCTTTTCTTCTTAGTCTTAAGAACAAGGGAGATAGGAGGCATGGTGGTGAAGGCCTGTATTCCTACCTAGCAATTATTCAGAGAATAAGGCTGGCCTGGGCCATATAGCAAGACTCCATCTCCAAAAAAAAGATACATCGGTAGTGAGTTTCTGGTGATGCCAGTAAATAAGCAGTTATATTTATCTATACTCCTTTTTTTTTTTAAACATTAAAGAATTTCTCGTTACTGTTAGATTATGAAAAATAAGCCTGTTTTGGTTTGCTCATATTGTACGTAACTAGTTTTCAAAGAACTGAATAGTCCCTTTTCCCCCTTTCAGGATGGTCTGCTTGTTCTTCATTATGGTCTTGTGGTTTCTCCTCTGAAAATAACTTGAAGACACAGGGTATGTGAGAAAGGAAACACAGTAAGGAGGCTTGCTTCTGCAGGTCTGCATTACACCAAAGAATCTCAAGAAACATGTAGCCACCACTACTTCATGCTGTTAAGAGCTAGCTTCTGTTTTCCGCACCAGAACCCTCACATTGTGTGTACAACTTGAAACAATAGAATGTATTTGCTACACTAGAGACTATGTAAAAAGCACTCAAAACTCAGGGGAAAAAAACTGAAAACACTGTATTTTATAATTCCTCGTGATTCCAAATACGAGGAAGTTGCTGGTTGCTTCCCATCTTTGAGGTAGGTTGGTTGTCTGGCAGCTAGGATTCTCCAGGCTGCGTGGGCTGGGCAGGCATCCTTGCAGAATAGCTCTGCTTTGAATTCAAAGCCAGTCCATTAAACCGCAGGGTGCACTCAGCACCAAAACTACTGGTCATTTATATGATCCTGTCCTATTCTAAACTTTAAAAAAGTGATCCTACTAAAGCAATGTTATTTAGCTCTGAGACAGTGGAGAGACTCTCTTGTTAGATACGGCTCTGACACCCCTTATTACAAGGTGCTTCTTTGTGATGGTTTATTGCATATATCAGTGCCACTGGGACAGGTGTCACTGTTCTGACTGTTGAGAATGTCACTTGTAATGGCACTGTTCTAAAGGCAGCAAACAATTCCAGGTGAATTACCACAAGTTCACAGAGTCCTATTGTTTCCTCAGTCGCTCAGCTTAACTGGTTCTGTGTTCAGTGTTTGTTTTCTCACCACTGGGGTAAAAATGAGGGTCTTGAGAACCTTGCTTTCACGAAGACTTAATTTTAAACATTATTTTGCCTAAAATTAGCGTCCTGATGCTTTCTAAGAGAAATATTTTATAGACTCTTATTTCACAGCAAAATTTCCAATCTGTACAGAAACTTACAAAATTAGACTTACACTGGCAATTATTTTGTAAAGAGTTTATGAATTGTGCATAAATCTCTTCTGATTTAATAAAAATTTATTTTAGCCAATTTTGAAGTGTGTTGACATTTTTTTCTTTATTTTTTTATTGTGTGTGCACGCACACGTGTGCCGTATTGTGGGAGGAAAGCAAAAAAATCATTTCTCTCCATCCACTGTGTGGGGTCTGGGGTTCAGACTCAGGTAGTCAAGGCTTGATGGCAACACCTTTACCCACTGAGCCGTCTCAGCAGCCCTTCACTGGATTTTCAGAAACAAAACACAACTCTTCAAAAGACGAGTGTCTGAATTAAACTGCCATAAATAGGTATTTAATCAGCATCTTTACACTCGATGCTGCTGTGTTACGCTAAGCCACTGTGACAAAGACAACTATAGAGTTCATTGCCACTTCAGCTGATGCCAGCATCTATTTAGGGATTACCAAGGCCATCCTCAGGTTCGTGAGTCACTGGCAAGGCTTGCAGGACTAAAGTAGAGATAGAAGCCAGCCAGCACTGGAGACAGGATCTCTGAGTTCGGGGCCAGCCTGGTCTGCATAGCAACTTCCAGGACAGCCAGGGGCTACATAGACCTTATCTCAAAAACAAAACCCCAAAATGACACAAAACGCCCCAAAAGTATGTGTGTACTTTTGTATGCAGGTGCATGCTCCTGTGCATACATGGGAGCCAGAAGAGGGTGAAGTTACAAGCATTTGCTAGAAGTTTGGATTGTTAAGAGTGCTGGGATCCAAAAACGCTGGTGCTCAAGACTTCGCAACGAGCATCTTTACGCACTGGCCATCTCACCAGCCCTCCACTATTTGTTTTGAGACAGGGTTAGACGTCAGCCCAGGATACAAGATATCCTGTGTCGAAGAAGAAGGTTCTCACTTTTTATCTTTATGTAGTGGTGTACAGAATGTGATTGTTGGCTTCTCTTCAAAACTAGACTGGAGAAATCTGAATTAATTTCCTACAGAGATTTAATGGTCTTTCCATAAATGAAATGCCATATTGATCTCCTGAAAGTCTGCCAAGCACTTACATAAATGGCAGTCCTACCTCTTTTTTTTTCTGAGAAGGCTGTCACTCTGGCCCATGCACAAACTCACAGTCCTACTTCAGTCTCCCAAGTACTAAGACAACAGATTTGTACCACAATGCCTGTTGAGTCAGTTCCTTCCTAATGAATAAGGGGATCTATCCATTAATATCATGAGATTGATATAGAATCATTTACTTTTCCCTTCTTGCTTTACCTAGATTTGCCACCAAGCAGGAGAGGGGTGAAAATACAGCCTGGGGAAAAACATCTCAGGCTCTCCTGCATTCTGCTTCCATTCTGACTCTAACCTTGATTCTTGGGCTTTGGACTAGAGTGTCCCATTGAACAATTTCAGGTGCTGGAAGAGCTGCTTTTCTTGGGCTAAAGCTTTATTGGCCCTGAAGGAGGTTGTCTGTCTTGAGACAGAGTCTCTCTATGCAACTCTGGCTGGTGTGGAACTTGCTATGTAGCCAGGCTGACCCTGAACAAAGAGATCTACTTAATTCTGCCTCCTGGATGCTGGGATTAAGGGCATGTACCATCACATCTGGCTAGGAATTTTTCCATCGTGTAGGAGTCCTTTTGTCCGGAAGTCAAAGATGGGCAGTCCATTTCCTCTTCATCAGTTGACATAGCAGACTAGTCTACGTGAGGTGAATTTGTTTTAATGTGCACTGCTGGTGGCTCAGCCTGTGGCCCCAGTTTCTTGGGCATCTGAAGCAGAAGAATCAAAAGACCCATGAGTTGAGCACCAGCCTGGGTAAAATAGACCTAAACCAGACCTAGTGGCATAGTCCTATAATCCCAGCATGTGGCAGGTAGGGCTAAGAATCTGAATATGAGGCTAACCTGGGCTAAATAGCAAGTTCCAGGCTAGTTTGGGCAATGGGGTCTTGTCTGGGAGAAGGGGAAAAGTCAGATGTAGGCTCTTTTTTAAAAAAAAAAATATTTATTTTTGGTGGTATATGCCTTTAATCACAGCACTTAGGAGGGAGAGGCAGGGTGATCTCTGAGTTCAAGTCCAGACTGGTCTACAGAGTTTGTTTCAGGACAGCCAGGACTACACAGAGAAACCCTGTCTCGGTAAAAAGAAAAAAAAAATTTACTTTGTAATCGTGTACATGTGTATGAGTGTGAGGGTTTCTGTGTATGATTGTGCGTGTAGGTGCCCATAGAGGCCTGTAGGGGGTATCAGATTCCCCTGGAACTGGATGGTTGTGCAAGTTTTTTAAATGGGTGCTGGAAACTGAATTTGTGTCCCCTGCAAGAGCAGCAAGTGCTCATAACTGCTGAGTCATGTCTTCAGCCCCTAGATGTAGGTTCTTAAACAAACCAGCAAACAACAACAAAACACTCGTTTGGAGTTCACCCTGTGCAGTTGTTAGCAACAGACTAGACCTGTTAGTGATACATTCCAAATTTCTAGCCTTTATTCTGTGATCTGGGTTACACTCTGCTGGGCACTCTAAAACAGCTCATTAGAGAGCTGGGATGAAATGTCACAAACATTGCACAGAGGCCACCTGCTTCATCAGGGAAGCTAGTGGCCATCTGGTAGCTGCAGAGACGCATCAATGAGGAGGAGAGATGAGAGAGTCCTCCATGATCAAGCTTCATTTTTTCCCTTTGTATCCAAAACTATGAGGAATCAGTGAGGTCCTGCAGAAGCATAAATCTTCAAAAATCTGCAGCATGACTTACTGTTTAATATAATTCCACTCTGTGTGTGTGTGTGTGTGTGTGTGTGTTTTGTGAGAAAGGATTTATAAATCTTAGTAATCTCCACCCCAGCCTAGGAAGCTTGGAAGATTTGAGCACTAAATGCAGGAGCAATCAAATTATCTTCTAGGAGATCGATAAAGGAGAAGAGAAGCCCTTTGATCTCTGTAGCAATCATTCTCTTTGTCTTCTAATGGATGCAGCGGAGCATGGTAATGTAATAAAAACAGTCCTTTGTTCGGCTGGGTTCGGCATTTCCCCTGTTTAATGGCATATCCATGTGAGATATTTGGAAACTGCAAAATGCATGATGGCATCGATCTAATATGTGTATCAAATTGGAAAACATTGCAAAGGCAGTATGGCAGGTTCTACGAAGGACATGTTTTACTTGTGTGCTCTGTTTTAACGGCTTATGAGTTCACCTGTCAGTTATTTTCATTTTAAATGACTATTTGCTTTCAGGTGTACAGGCTTATTTGGTTAGAAGAAAAAAAGGTGTGATCTTGCAGTGAGATGTTTGTTCAGGATCTTGGCGATGTCTGATATTATAATGAAAGTGACGGTCGAAAGCAGGGGCGGAGCTCAGAAGTAAGCAACATTGTCCGTTATGTTTTCTTCTATTACACCCAGGGTGACTTCTGGCTTTTCTCCAGGTTTTCCTTTAAAATCAATACACTTATTAGGTCTGCTTTCTGCTATCATAAAGGGATTCCTTCTACCTGGGGTAGGCCCAGGGGAAGGTGGCTGTATATAAGTGTCTCAGCTGGAGCAGAAGGTCCACTAGGCTTCCATGACTTTTTTTTTCCCTGATAATTTAATAAATTCCCTATCAGTGGGTTTTTTTAAATTGAGTTTAAATTTGCATAACACAAAAAGCAATCTTTTTAGGGCTGGGGAGTTGGCTTGCAGGTGCTTGTTCTATGCCCCGGAACCTAAATAAAAAGCTGGGTCAGGAGATGACTTGCTTACGATCGGCACATAGGAGGCAGAGACAGAGACCTGGAGCAAGCTGGCTGGTTTGATCAACCACAGCAATGAGCTCCGGGTTCAGTGAGAGTTTTGTCTCAATGTACAAGGTGAGAGCCATCAAATAAGTCACCTGACATCAAACTCAGGCCTGCACACACTCGCACACACTCGCACACACCACACACATGCACATCAGCCTCCTCCATACATAAAAATACAATAACTCATTTTATTTATTTGAGACAGATCTGTGGATCAGACTGTGTAGATCAGACTGGCCTCAAACTCAGAGATCTGCCTGCTCTGCCTCCCGAGTCAGGGATTAAAGGTGTGCACCACCATGCCTGGCTTAAATCATTTTAGAGTAAATGATTCAGAAGCTAGATGTGGTGGTACATGCCTGTAATTCCAGTACTTGGGAAGTTTGAGCAGAAGGAGTCTGAATTTGGCTGCTCGTACTACATAGGGGGACCCTGTCTTAAAAACCCGAGAGATTTGGTGTGCTTACAGGGGTGTGCAGCTGCGTCCTCCCTTATTCCAAAACATTTTCCTCAAAATGAAACCCTGTAGCAACTGACTAGTTACTGTCCATTGTTCTCTCTCTCACCCTGGGAGCTACCATCTATTTTCTGTTCCGATTGATCCCCTCCCTCCCTCCTTCTTCCCTCCTTCCTCCCTTTAATCAGAGCCTTGTGCATTTTCAGCAAGTGTTCTTCCCCGGAGCCACATCCTACCTCTCCAGTGGTTTTTTGTTTGTTTGTTTGTTTTGTTTTGTTTTTCGAGACAGGGTTTCTCTGTGTAGCTTTGCGCCTTTCCTGGAACTCACTTGGTAGCCCAGGCTGGCCTCGAACTCACAGAGATCCGCCTGGCTCTGCCTCCCGAGTGCTGGGATTAAAGTCGAGCGCTACCAATGCCTGGCGGTTTTTTTGTTTTTTTAAATACATTTAAAACACTGTTTCGTGATTGCCTTTAATGCCAGCAGCAGTGGTTCCAGCCTTCTGCTTGAGCTCCCAGGTAACATCTAGGACTCTATCCCCATGACTATTTGTGACTAATTTTGGAGCTAATTTGAACTCTGCTTCCAGATAATTGCTTAGCTCTTATACCCACTTTGGCCACGGCAGTACAATAGATAAGCAGTCTGGATTTATTATCCCTTGAAGATGTGTCTTTTTTTTGTAACCCTTCTTTCCTCTGGGCGGGTGATGGAAAGGTAACATTCCTTTTGCAAAGCTGTAAGCAATCCTGCTTGTCCTCACTTTAGTTTTAGTAGGGAAATCCCATCCACAGCTATCTAGTGTTTTAGAAGGAAAAGAAGTCATCCGTGGTCAACGGGTCCAGAGCCCTGGTTTGTTCTCAGTACTGCTTTTTTTTTTTAAATTATTTAAAAAAGCTGCATATTTATTTCACTTTCTGACTCTATGCTTGTGCCTTCAACACCTTCACAACAATTTTCTGCTCCTCAGTAAAGAAAGCCCCTTGATCCTGTCGTGGACACACTTGGCACACAGGGACCCACCGTAGACCCTGCTGACATGCTTCTTGGTCTTAGACAACCTCATAAGGACTTTCGGTCTCACAGCACGAACCCCTCGAAGCCTGCCTGGGCACACACCACATGCCGATTTAGGTGCTTTTCCAACCTTCTTGGTATAAAGGTAAACAATCCTGTTGCCAGGGGTTCGAGACAGCCTAGTTTTGTTAGAGGCTGTGTTGTAGGAAAGCCTACGATGGTATGTCAAATGCTGGACCATTCTGAGTGCCTCTAAGCACCGTCCCTGGAAGAGCTTTTTTTTTTTTTTTTTTAATTTGAGATAAGATTTGTCTGTGTAGCTCAGTCTGGCCTTGAACTTGAAATCTTCCACTCTCAGCCTCCCAAATGCTGGGATTATAAGTATATACCACCCACGCCTAAATTAGAGCCAAGTTTTTTTCTTTATTTTTTATTGTTGTTGTTGAGATGGGGTCTTATGTAGCCCAGGCTGGCCTCAAGCTTGCTAAGTAGCTATGGTGGTTTGAATAAGAATGGCCCCATAGGCTCAAGATTTGAATCCTTGGTCACCAGGGAGTGGCACTATTAGAAAGGATTAGGAGGTGTGGCCTTATCGGAAGAAGTGTATCACTGAGGGTGTGCTTTGAGGTTTCAAAAGCCCATGCCAAGCCCAGAGTCTCTCTTAGTCTTTGGATCAGGATGTAGCTCTCAGCCACTTCTCCAGCAACATGTCTACCTGTATCGACATGCTTCCCACCATGACTTGATAATGGACTAAACCTCTGAAACTGAGAGCCAGCCTTTAATTAAGGGCTTTCTTTTTTAAGAGTTGGCTTGGTCATAGTGTCTCTTCACAGCAATAGAGCATCAGCTAAGACAGTCCCTCTTGATCCTCCCACGTCTACATCTGCTGGAACTGCAGGAATGTGCCACCACACTGGACCCAGTACCCGTTTTGAGCTTGCACTGCCTTACAGCCCTGCAGGAAGGCAGAAGCTGAGGAAGTCTGCATCCAGAGCAGCTTGCCCATGGGACTTGGTACTGCCAAGGTTTCTGGGCAGGGAAAGCGTCTGTGAAACTTACAGAGAAAAAGAAGCTTTAAAAAGATTTCTACTCTCTTTGGCAGAACTGCCGCTACCTCATAAGCTCTGGAGTTGTAGGCTTGTGCCACCATGCTCACTGGGAAGAGAAGCCAGCATTATAGAGTGGGATAGGAAGATCTAAATCTTAGCTCAACCACTTACTGTGTGACATCCTACAAGGACCCAGGCTGAAATCTGCCATTGTGAGGCTCTGCTACCTGGCTCATAAAATGGGTGTACAAGCACAATCCCTAAAGTGTGTGTGTGAGATTTAATGAGATGATTCTGTTTATTGTCTAGTATGGTGTTTGACATTTATGACACTAAGTAGGCATTAATAGATAAATGTCTTAAGATGCAGGGAGGGTTGGAAGAATTGGCTCAGTGGGTAAAGCGTTTGCTACTCAAATATGAGGACCCAAGCACCCATGTAAGAAAAGCCAGGTTTGGTGGCATATATCTGTAACCCCAGTGCGGGGAGGCAGAGACAACAAGATTGTAGCAGCTTGCTGGCCAGCTAATGAAGATGAACCAGTGATCTCCAGGTTTAGTGAGAGATCCTTTTTTCCAAAAAATAAGGTGGGAGGAATAGGGGAAGACATCTGGCATGGACCTCTGGCCTCCATACATGCATACATGGGCATACACACATACCACATAAATCTTTTTGTTTGTTTTTTGAGACAGGGTTTAACTATGTAACAGCTCTGACTGTCCTGGAACTCTCTTTGTAGACCAGGGTGGCCTCGAACTCAGAGATCCACCTTCCTCTGCCTCCTGGGTGCTGGGATTAAAGATGTGTGCCACCATGCTGGGTGGTGGTGGTGGTGGTGGTGGTGGTGGTGCACGCCTTTAATCTTAGCACTAGGGAGGGCTGGGCTACAGAGTGAGTTTCAGGATAGGCTCCAAAGCTACACAGAGAAACCCTGTCTTGGAAAAACAAACAAACAAAAAGATGTGTGTCACCAATGCCTGGCCTTTTTCTTTCTTTCTTCCTTCCTTTCTTTCTTCCTTCCTTCCTTCCTTCCTTCCTTTCTTTCTTTCTTTTTTTTTTAATATAGGGATTCTGGGGGTTGGGGATTTAGCTCAGTGGTACAGCACTTGCCTAGCGAGCACAAGGCCCTGGGTTCCGTCCTCAGCCCTGAAATTTATATCTATAGATTCTGAGATCAGACTCTGGTCCTCATGCTTGAAAGGCAAATACTTTGGCCAACCAAGCTATCCCCCCGGCCTTCTTGTTTTTGAGACAGGGTATCAGGATGTAGCCCTAGGCTAACCTCAAACACACACTTCTACCTCAGCCTCCCGAGTGCTGGGATTCCAGGCTTTCACCATTATGCTCACATTGCAGAATGTAGGCACTGTCTGTCCTTCACTCTGGGCCCAGGTGATTAGTGGCAACTCATCAAAAACAATATAAAAAAAGTAGTCGGGGCCAGGAAACCTGTGAGTAAATGATGCTTTCCTCAGGGAACCAATAGAAACCACAGAACACAAACCATGTTGGTAGGATTAATGACCTTTAATTTCTTATATTAACTAACGTCTTACAGTAAGTGTCGGGGGTCAACAGGGGATGGTCAGAGAGAGGAGGGTGTCTGTTCAGGTCCTTGAACTACTGGAGCACGTGCGAGAATGGGAGCTCAGTGGAAGCATCATGTCCTTATCAGCACAGCTGGAGATGACGTGGGTGGGGACAGAGCACAGTTCTGTAGCTCTGGTGGAGGTGAGCAGAGAGAGACAGGGCAAATCCTGCCTCAGCTTTGGCACACGAGGCAGACAGGACACGTGGACGCCGCAGTTGGGTGCACGAGGAGCTGACTTTCCAGCCTGCCTCCTTGGATGGGGGAGGAGTGTGCACACCCCGCTGAACTCTGAATGTTTCTGCCTCTCCTGGGGGAGTGACACCCACTGCAGCCATGCGACACTGTTGGGGAAAGGCTCTGAGAGAAGAGATTATTTATTTTTTTTAAATATTTGCTGGTGGTGTTGATTGACCAGAAGTGTTTATTTTTTTTCACTTTTGGGCAGTAGCATTGTGTCTGGTGATAAAATATCCTATACGTAGCACTCTTAAAAAGCAAGGCCTCTTGAGAACCTAGATAATGGGAAGGGGACTAGATTCTAGGGCAGGGGTATGAGAAAGCTAATTCTATACCACTATACAGAAACCAACACAGAGGAGACCTTGGTCTTTCCATTCAGAGACGTACTCACTTCCTGTATTTACGCTACTAAGTCTAAGGTTGGCTTAACCACAGCGTAGGATAACTATCACTGTGCTTCTAAAGTTAAAGTGAAAAGCTACATCATTTAAGGTAGTTTTTTTTTTTCCCTTCTAATTAAGTGGATTTGGACAAGCTGAAAGCCTAAAATCTAGAGATCTTTTTTATTTTTTAGGAACATCCTTAAAATGAATCACTGCCATTATTATCTTTTTCTTTTTTTTAAGCTACAGATTTGAAAGGGCATAATGGGCAGGGATAAGTCATTACACAAATCACAGAATGGTCAACATGCATCTAACCTTACCCACCCAGCAGAGACTGTTAAAGGGAGGGAGCTCTGTTTGGGGGGAAATACTACACTAGCCTGTCTTCCCTCCTCTTGGGTGGGAGAAAAGGAAATATGGACTTGAGAGGAGAGGAAGAAATGTGCCCGTGAGAGAAACACCTATCCTTTGTGACTGAGCTCTGTCAGAGTGGAATGGGGTAATGGTGTCTGGACCACTGGTTTGTCCTCGGCAGTGACTTTATGTTTTTAGGCATCTACAGGAAGGTTCTATACTGGGTACTGGCGGGGTACAGTGGATAAACATAGGCGGTAACTGCAGCTCACAGCGAGTGATGACCAGAATTAGCACCTTCCTCTGCACCTGAGTCACCTGTCACTATGAAGCCCGCGCTGTGGGGGAGAAAGCTGTGTTCTTGGAGAACTCCTCTTACTGCTCCAGGAATGCCATTTGCCCCGTCCGTGGGTGCCTTTCCTACTGGAGACAGTAAGGATGCAGTGTTAAATATGACATTGCAGCCTTAAAGACATTCTATAGCGGTGATAGGCGGTGTGGTTCGGAAGTAAGCGGCGGAGTAAGTCAAGTGCATTCCCTCTTAGGCATTAACTTTTTTTTTTTTAAGCAATGGGATTACATTTTTTGGCTCGAAATGGTGCTTTCTTCTATATTTGACTTCTCGGTTTTCTTCGTAGATATTACCGTTTCCTCCAATGTTTCTTCAAAATTTTCCGATATCTTGGATGTCTTCTTAGAGGCGTCCTTAGAAGCCCCTTCTTCCTCCTCTTCCTCCTCCTTTTTAAGTGACAGCCCAGTGGATGAGGCTTTGGGGGTTGCAGAACTAAGGATTCTGGGAGGGAGCAGGTAACTGGGATTGGGAAGTGGATTCAGGCCTGAAATGCTCAACGCGCTGGTGCTGAACCTCGTCTCTTCGCCTTCCAGCAGCTTCCTGTAAGTTCAACAGAGAGAAGCTCTCAGGAGTCAGGCTAGGAACTTGTTTAAAGAACTTAACCCTCCATTCCTTTTTCATTTTAGAGACTCCAAAGAACACTGCAGTTTCTCCGTGAGCCTGAGGCCAGGAATACTGCATGGAGCTTGAGATTAGTATGCACATGTATGGATTCTCTCTCTCTCTGCCCCCTCCAATATCAATGTTGTTTAAAGTATCGTCAAAGGAAACCTATCCCATTCACAAGCTGTTTTCCTGCAGGAAAATAAAACCGTCCCTCGGCTACATTAGACACCCATTTTTGGCAATTAGAGTCCACAAAGCTCTGGAGAGAAGTAATTTCCCTAATTAACACCTTAACTGTAAAGGGGAAAGGAAGTGAGAAGTCCACAGAGGAGCAGGAAACTAACTGCCTAGTCTAGCCCACACTTGAGATCTGTGCCCTTTCCATGTGTGAAGGAAGGTCTGAAGGGAATAAAAGAATCATCACTTAGACACAACTTCAGGCACCAGTCTCCACTCAGCCTAGACTAGACAGTACAGATCAGATGGCTCTCTTATCTTGTTTTTCATAACTCTAGTAGGGTTTTGCTGTTGCTTCTTTATCTGTTCTTTTGTTTTTGGAGATAGGATCCCATATAGCCCTGGTTGGCCTTGGTATGTAGGGGAGGCTGGCCTTTAACTCCTTATTGTCTTACTTCACCTGGGATTACAGGTGTGTACCACCACGTCTGGCGTTTAACTCTAATAGTTTTTAATTATTCTTTTTCTAAAAATCAACTCAAGATACTATTGAATACTGTGGGGGCGGGCCTTATCTTGAAGTAGGTGCTATACATAGTGGAAAGGAGAAAAAAATGTGTTGGCTTCAGTAGCACATATACTAAAATTGGAATGATATAGAGAATGCTACCATGGCCCTGGCACAAAGATACCATACAAATTCATGAAGTGTTCCATATAAAAAAATGTCCACACTGCTGGGTGGTGGTTGTGCATGCCTTTAATCCCAGCATTTAGAAGGCAGGGACAGGTGGATCTCTGTGAGTTCGAGGCCAGTCTGGTCTACAGAGCGAGTTCCTGGACAGAGAACACAGAGAAACCCTGTCTTGAAAAACAAAACAAAGAAACAAAAAAGTCCACACTGATCTGAGGTTGAATCTGAGGGTTACCATTTCTTCATGATTTGGAGTAAGTTATAGTATATCAAAAAACTGTACCTGTAGTTACCTTTTATAATAAAAAGGTAAATGTTCACTTCAGTTATGACTTGAACAGGTATCTAAGAGAAAACCTCAGCTTGGATCATTTTCAACTTGGATCACTTTCTGTTTAATAGACTTTTTTTGTTTGTTTGTTTTGGTTTTGGTTTGTGTTCTCGAGACAGAGTTTCTCTGTGTAGCTCTGGCTGTCCTAGAACTTGCTCTGTAAGCCAGGCTGGCCTCAAACTCACAGAGATCCACTTGCCTCTGCCTGTAGAATGCTGGGATTAAAGGCATGCACCACCACCGCCTGGCTATATTTTTATTTTTTAAAGATTCATTTTTATTACTTTTAATTGTGTGTAGTGGTGAGTGTGTTTAAGCAAGTGCAAATGTCTGGGGGAGGCCAGAGGCATTGGATTCCCCTGGAGCAAGTTATAGGCAGTTGTGAGCCACCTGATGTGGGTGCTGAGAATCAAACCCAGGTCCTCTGTAAGAGCAGTTTGTGCTCTTAACCACTGGGCCATCTTTCGAGCCCCAACCCCGATTTTCATTGTTTTGTTTTTGAAGACAGAGTTTCTTTGTGTAACAGCGTTGGCTGTCCTAGAACTCACTCTGCAGACCAGACTGGTCCCAAACTCACAGAAATCAGTCTGCCTCTGCCTCCCTCGTGCTGGGATTAAAGGTGTGCACCACCATGACAGATTCTAACTCCTGTTTTAAACTTAGAGTCTGACAGACCTTCATTTTGACCTCTAGAAGCCTGTGTTACCTTTTAAGAGCTCAGCAGAGATATGTAGAATACTCTGGGACTAGCAAGGTGAAGCGAGGATATATTCAAGTGGAGGGACTGAAGGGTCTGCTTATCTGGACTGGATAGTGATGCTCTCTCCACGCTCCCTCCCTGGCCAGAAACAGACCACAGGGAACCATAGTAACACTGCCCCTGATGAGCATGTGCTCTGCAGGGTGAACGTGCCCCTTTGTGTACCTGTAAGCCGCTATCTCAATGTCAAGGGCCATCTTGACATTGAGCAAGTCCTGGTATTCCCGAAGGTGGCGAGCCATCTCACTCTTGGTGTTCCTTAGGTCATTCTCCAGCTGCCCAATGCTGTCCTGGAAAGTACATATCCCAAGTATTTAGACCAAAGTAGCAAACATTCATTGACATTTCCACAAGGCAGGATCGCAACCCTGACTACACATTGAAATCTTGTAAGGAACTGATAGAATACCTGCACAGCAATCTGTGTCCAGCCTAGGTTTTGTTTCACTTGCTCTGGGGTAGGGACTCAGCATTTGCATTTTCCCCTTTAAAGACCCTTGGGAAATTTAAATGCATACTGAAGGTTGGGAACTTCTACCAAGGGACACATAGTTTCACGGATCCTTCCTCGACTGTGTATGTATATGTACGTATGTTTATATGTCTGTGAATGTATAGGTACCCACAGAGGTAAGAGAGATTCTGGAGCTATAGTTACAAGCAGTTGTGAGCCACCTGATGTAGGTGCTAGGAACTGAAGTCCTCCAAATGAGCAGCAGCACACACTCTTCAACCTCTGGGCCATCTCTTCGGCCACATTTATATAATAAAAATGTAATGTTGGATAGATGGCTGCATATTCCGCAAAGCACCAGCTTTTAAAAAAATGACAATTTTGAATTTTTGCACATTGATTGATTGATTGATTGTTGACTTGTTTATGTGTGTGGGCATGTACATGTCACCAGGGATATGTGGAACCCGAGGACAACTTGTGGGAGTTGGTTCTGTCTTCCTGCCAGGTAGGTCTTAGGGATAAATTTAGAGTCTAGGTATCAACTCAGGCTGTCAGGCTTGGTGCTAAGTGCCTTTACCTGCTGAGCTGTCTTTCAAACATCCTTCAAGATGATAATTTATATAAAACCATTTTAAAGTGGCAAATATCACTTATTATTAGGACATGAAACTAATACAGTCTTTCTCAGCAATCAAGGTTGTAAAAATGATGTTATTTTTCTATGATTTCATGTCTGTTATCTTTTAGATATATTTGGGGTGTTTATTTCTACCCCAATGGTTCCAAAGAGCAGTGTTTGTCTTGATGTTGTAGTTTATTGCTCTTCTTTGTCTTGAAAAGTGTTCTGATGGGTGCTAGGCACCCTTGACAGTGCCTGGCTCTAGTGGTCTCCCATCTTTATCCTTCCTCAGATTTGAAACCCAAATGAGGAATCGTTTCTTTTGAGAACCATGTTAAGGGTGGTTAGGCTGAGCATCAGTGGGGCCAACTTCCCAACGTTTGATTCAGAGGCAGATGTTTGCCTCATCAGCAGGTTAATTCGATCATTTATTAAAAACTGCTTTTATTTCCCAGTTGTTTTTGGAACAAGAGGCTGCTGGGGAGCCGAGTTCTAGATAGGTGTGGGTTCCTTGCATGTTATACCTCTCACATGGCAACTTTACGGATCAGAGTGGACAAAAAGTGGAACCCAGCTCCTTCCAGAACGAGCCGACTGAAGTGCTGGCTGCTGGTGGCTCACCAAGCCTCAGTCTCTTTGTTTGTACACTCCTCCCCGCACTGGACGTCTGGCGCCCTCCACAAGGCCTCCAAAGATGGCCTCCAACGGGAAATGTGAGCAGAATGCTGCAGTCTGCCCCCTCCCCCAACCAGGCAGCGGCTGCAGGCTTAGCTTGGAGAACAGGGGAGAGGAGGCACTCCCTGCTCCAGCTGGGATCTCAGCATCTGGCCCAGGGGTGGAAGGAGGCAGCTGGGAAGAAGACAAAGCCTGGTCATACTAGCATCTGCAGTGAAGAAGAGGAAAAACCGTGTGCCCATGTCCTTACTTTGGGGTGGAGAGGGGAGACCTCAGCCAGGCAAGGCGGAGTGCGGGCCATACAGAACTAGTGCTGTGCACAATCAGTTACACGGGGAGGAGGTTTTAATGTGTGGTCGCCCACAGGAACCCACGTCCTTATTCTCACCCCCGTCTTGGCTTTACCCTTGCCTTCCATCACCCTCTACCATCGTATTTTATGAGAAAATGGGGTTTAAGTCAATACACCCCACAGTCAGTCTGAGACTAATCAACAAACGATAAAACACTTTCACTGAAAATGCACATTCCTAGCAGGGTGTGGTGGGGTATGCCTACCGAGAAGACTTTAAATTCAATCCCAGTTTAGGCTACATAGGGAAACCCCATCTTACAAAATGGAATAAAAAGCATGTTCCTGGCCCTGCCTAAGAAATACAAAATCCATTTCTTCAGAACTGGTCAGAGAATCTCTCTTTTAAAAAGCTGCTCTGTGGTCTGGGTGTGCCGTGGAGTTTAGATCACTGATTTAAACCTATCCCTATTAAGAAGCTATTGTGGTGGCCAAGGTGACAGCATGGGGGGGGGGAGACCAGATGGAACAGCTTTGAAAAAATGAGATTTCCCCTCCCGCCTTGAATCCTAATTTCAGAAATGGATCTTTCAAGCTATAGATTTATACGTAGCCACTGCTGCCTCCGGTCTCCCGAGGGCCAGATCCAGCCTGCTATTTAATTAGGCTGGGCTCCAATCTCATATTGGAGAAGAGGGTAGCCTTGGCATACCTCCCTGGAGGGCATTAACCGGCAGTGATCTTGACTGCCCACCAAGGTCTTTCAAGGAAAGCTTTGGTTTTCTAAGACACTCCACAGCACAGGTCTGAAATTCAGTTCCCTCTGAGATGGCCTCGGCCCGAGATTCTAGCCGTAGTGCCCCATCTATGTGGAGGCCGGAAAGTCCTCTGTCAGAACTGAAAGGAATGCCTTGTTCCTCTAGGCGAAGCATGGCTGCCTCTGGCCTGCACGGCAGCAGCCCTGTTCTGTGTGTTCACTGTCACCCTGAGTCACTCTTTGTCCTTTTGAAAGTATATCAAGCGTTCTGTCTTCAAATAGGCTATCAGCTCTCTGGGGCCGGGAAAAGGACATTAATCGGCGTTTTCTCTTGTCTTTGAGAGGGCTGAAAGCGTGCATAGGGAAAATGTGCTCACTAGGAGCCTCTGCAGCAGAGGGAAAGAACACCACCCACTGCTACTGCAGTGAAAGGGGAGGCTGGGTAACGGGCAGGAAGACAAAGGTTTCACAGTGAGGAGGCTTTCCACCTGGGCCAGGAAAACAAGCAGGGGTGGCAGGCCCAAGTGTCTGCAGGCCACGCCGTGAGCCCCACCCCAGCATTGGCTCCCAAGGGGCAGGAAATAGCTTTCTGTTGTCTGGCTAACGCTGATGGGAACAGCATTCAGAGCCTGCAGGTTCTCTTACCTTTTGTTTCCTCGACCATGTCTGGAGACCCTACTGTTTTCTAACACAGGAAGCCTGTATTTAGAGCTAAGAAGCCAGACAACATCATCACCACCTCTTAGAACCAGCAAAAAGAGGGCAGAGCAAAGCCCAAGTCAGCCGGCAGTTTGGGGGTAAGTTACCCTTTGTGTAGACTACCTAATTCAACATTTGAGGCTTCTGGAAGAGAAGAAATCTTAAGTGTGATTGATTCAGATCATCCAGGGCCTTGGACATGCTGAAAAGCTCAACTTACAGATTTTGTAGCAAAAAAATAATATTTATTTGAATAATAATGTAATATCAGACTAACCAAACATATTTCAAACAGACCTTTTCCCTTTATGACAGGGTGTTATTCACAAATGACAGTAAATACCTGCATATCAATAAATTCTTTAGCTTCTGACTAACATGGTACTTTTGAAATATGCCATTTCCTGGTTCTATTTTTAGTAATGTCGCCCCAACACATTAATTTATCAAATGTAAAATTCAATCCAGCTAAAATAATTTAAAATTTCTGAATTATAGACATTCTATTCAAAAGAGCTTTTATTGTTCCTTGTACTTAAACCATGTAATTTGTATTTCTTCTATATTTTCATTCGTCTGTCTTCTTCCTCTGTTCCCTTTGTAGTCACAAGCCCCAAATGTCCAATGTGGTGAAACTGAGGACACAGTGGCCTTTGTTGGGAAGGAAGAGCCAATCGTTACCTTCGTAGAGCTTATAGAGGAGGGACAGATGGAAAAAAAAAAGTCGCCTATAACAAAGAAACCATCTCTGTAATTTGCCACATGCACTTAAGCTGAAGAAATATTAAGGTAATGGGACCTTTCAAGTGAGACCACACAGCTGTGGAGCAGATTAAATGGTTTTTGTTAAGTGCTAAGCCATCCATGGAGGCGAAAATTGATGCTGTCGACAAGATGAACTTTGACTTTAGGAAGCCAAGACGGATTGTATTATAGAACTATATATATAAATAAATAAATTGAAGCAGTTAATTGCCTCGAGGCCCAGAGATTCCTAACTGGGACAGTTTGGAAACAATGAAGCAGGAGACGTTTCTGAGGCGGGAGGAACTCGAGATCAGCACCACGGACAGCGCCCAGGCAGTCTCAAGGCGGAACTGTCAGAACTGTCAATAGATGGACCAGGAAACCGCGCGCGTGCGTGTGTATGTGCGCGTCGCGGGTTGGGAGGCGCGGGAAGGGTGGGGCAAGGCAGTTGTCACGAGCTAAATTATGCCAGCTTTCATTCCTTTTTAGAGCAAAACTCAAGAAAACGAGCCCAGTTCCCAAACGTAAAGCACACCATACCCTATAAATATCAACTCTAAGGCTCAGAAAAGTCCTTTCAAAGCCAACCAAACAACCAGATACTTAAGGACCGGACCACACGGAGGCTGTCACCTGCCCCTCTGGGCTCGTCAGAGGGGTTGGGACTGTTCTGCTAGTGTGTTTATACTCTTGATGACAGGAAGGCACGCACGGTTAGATGCTTTGGACTTCCAAAAAAATTAAAGACTTCTTTGTTAGAAGAGTTCAGTCGGGAGACTAGGGTGGGGATTGTAGTTCGGTTTACAGCATGCGCCTAGCATCTGCATGAAGACTTGCGTTCGGTCCCTAAAACTTCCCCATCACCCAAAATAGAGTGCGGAGACATTAAGGGGTTGGAAGAGCTTCCAGGGCACATACAGTTCACGTTTTTTGGCTGCATGCGTGGGACCGTGATTTTTTTTGTTGTTGTATGTTTGTTTGCTAACACCTCCAGCCAACACTCCTCTCTCCTCCCTTCCCCTCTCCTGGTTTCCTTAGGTTCCCATTTTACAGGGAGAGCAGCTATGCGCGGAAAAGGACAGGGCAATCTTTCCTACGCAGCGTCCCAGCCCTTACCTGGTAGCCGGCCACCTCAGCGCTGTGCCGCTCCTCCAGTTCCAAGATCTGCCTCTCCAGGGACTCATTGGCCCCGCGCAGGCCCTCGATCTCAATGGTACGTGCCTGGAGCTGGCGCCGGTACTCGTGGATCTCCTCTCGGCTGGCTCGGATGGCTTCGGTGCTGCGCGCCGCCTGCTCGTTCAGGTTAGCGAACTTGGACTTGTACCACTCCTCGGCCGACTGCAGGTTCTTGGCGGCCAGAGACTCATACTGGGCGCGGATCTCCCTCAGCGCCGAACTCAGGTCTGGCTTAGCCACGGCCACGTCCACCTCGGCGGCAGCCTGCGAAGACGCCTGCAGCGTGGCCAGGAGCTCGGCCACCTCCTCGTCGTGCACCTGGCGCACGAAGGCCAGCTCGTCGAGCAGCGACTCCACCTTCTTCTCCAGGTCCAGGCGGGCCAGAGTGGCGCCGTCCACGTCGCGCTGCTGCGCCTTCAGGGCGCGCTCGGCGCCTTCGCGCCCGCGGCTCTCCTCCTCGCAGCGCGCCCGCAGCCGCTGCACCTCCTCGGCCAGCCCGTCCCGCTCCAGCAGGGCCTGCGCGCGCGCCGAGCTCGCCTCCTCCAGCTGCGCGCGCAGGTCGCGCAGCTCGCGCTGGAAGAGCTCGCCGACGCGCGACGGCTCGGCGTGGCGCTGGCGCAGCGCCGCCAGCTCGGCCTCGAGGGCGCGGTTCTGCGTCTCCAGCTGGTGCACCTTCTCGATGAACACGGCGAAGCGGTCGTTGAGGCCCTGCAGCTGCTCCTTCTCGTTAGTGCGGATGATCTTGTACTCGTTGGTGCGCGCCGCCGCCTGGCTCAGGTCTAGCCCGTCGGACGCCGGCAGCCGGCGGTAGGCCAGGCCCAGGCCGAGAGACGAGGCCGAGGAGCAGGCGGCCGTGGAGGCCACATTGCTGCGGGACAGCGACTGCGAGCGGAAGCTGCCCGAGCCTCCCGGCCCGGAGAGGCGCGTGGACAGGCGCGAGCCGTCCCCGAACACCTTGCGGTAGGAGGAGGAGGAGCACAGGTAGTGCTCTGATCCGAAGCTCATGGTGCCGGGGTCGGGGCCGGGCGCACGGCTGCGGCGGGACCTAGCGAGGACGCGAAGGTGCGGCAAGGCTGGGCGCGGCGGGGCGGTGTGCGGGGCTTTTAAGGCGCGGGGCTGGGGCGACGCGCTAAGGGCGGAGCTTCATCTCCCGATCTGGCGGGGAGAGGAAGGGGGGCCTGTGGGGGCGGGGAAGCGCAGTGCCACCGCAGCTGCGCGCCACCGACTTGGGCCGTCCGCGTGCGAGCCCCTCCTTGTCCGCAGCGCCGGTGCCCCAAGAATCTGCCTTGGGAAAGACCGGAGGGGAGGGGGTGCCCAAACAACCCGGACTTGCCAGTCAGAGAGCACTCAGCACTCTGGTGGCTTCATAGCGTGTCCTTCCCTTTGCCTTTATCCCTCATGGAGAGTAGGTGATCTGAAAGGTGCCCTCTACTCTCATCTGCACCCCCAGAATTCTCAAGGGTGAGGCCCTGTTGTTGTTTGTAGTGCTCCCCCCCCACCTCCCGGGAGAGCGGGCATCCCTTTCTTTATCTCCCGTCTTAGGGGTCTCCTGCTTCTCAGCAGGAAAGTGGGTCCACTTCAGAGAGCATCCTCAGCTCCGCAGCCCCAGGAGATGGTAGGATTCGCAGAAAGCTTGAGACGCCGGGGTCATCGGTGAAGATCATGAGCCCGAGTTTCTGAGGGTGCGAAGGGTTACAGAGAGGGAAGGGGCCAGGCCTGGACAAGGACAAAGCTCTGAGAGTTAGCAGGGTTCATCTCTAGGGCTCTAACGATGGCGTATGCCAAGACCGCAGACTGGTAGAAAGGAGGGTACAGGCTTTGGTTTAAACAAAAAGCAAACAAAACACATTAGATTTTAAAATGTTCCAAAAATGGGTTTTTAGCCATGAGGTTTTATCTAAAATGAAGCTGGATTGATTTTGACTTTTTAATGCCTGCACCCTGCCACTCTTTTGAAAATAGCTGGGGTGACTACAGTGGGTGGGAGTGAGGTGCCCTTTGTTTAAGTGACCTGTTTCCCACAGTCCCCGCCACTGTCCAGAGTCACATTTCTTAACCCATTATTTCTTCTCTCTGGCCCTGTATGCATTTGAGATTCTAAATTCTGAATTAGACAGGAGAGCCATTTTCTGTGGGGATCAATCTTTGAACCAAAGATTCAATTCCGAGAATGAGGTAGAAGAGACTGCTGGCCGAAACGCCCCCCCCCCCTCACCACACAGAAAGGACAAAAGAGTCTGAAAGACAAGGATAGATTGTCTGAGTTTACCGTGCAGTCACTCAGGGAAACGTGAAGCTTTTTGCTTTGCAGTTCAGAATTCCAAACTTTTGTGGTTTTTTTTTGAGACAGCTTTCTCATCCTGCTCCTCCAGTAGCTCAAGTTGGTCTGGTGCTCACTCTCCAGTCTAAGCTGGCCTTAAACTCCCAACAATCCTCCTGCCTCTTCGCGGCCCACCACAACTGGCTCTTTCTGCCTTTTTTGATCTTTGCATTCTAGACAAGTTTTGCTTCACTTTGTGGGAGGGATGCGTGTTACTTGTTACTTTAGGACTCTAAAGGTAAGAGAAAAAGAATTTGATGAGACTTTAGAACACATCCCCTGGCTTTAGGCCACAGCTGATCTGTCTCCTTATCATTCACCTAAAGGCCTGAGCTAAAAACAATCGGGGGTCTTTCAGGCTCCAAAAGACTCTGGGAAGTGGATGCTGGAAGAGTGCCAGCCCTGGGGAAGAATGGCAGCCTGTCAGTCACTGTATCGGCACTGTGTAATGTTCCTTCCTCTGGCCATTTTTTCAAGATGGCTGTCATTCCTGTTTTATGGATAAGACGCCGAGGCTCAGGATCAGCCCGTTTGCTCAGTGTCACCCATGAGCAAAGGCATGCATTCTTTCCTCAGTACGTAATTCCTCTTAGTGCGACCAAACTCTTGTCACTTTTGCAGGTGGGATAGGGCTCAGTGGGCTTCAGAGAATTTTGGCCAGTAACAAATGATCAGGTTTATAATTCGAAGAAGGCTGGACTCACGAGGTAATGGGTTTGAATTGTGACTCTTTCATTTACTGTGTGAGAGTAATAGCACCTACCTCTCCTGAGGGGTGGAAGGTTGATTCGATGCACATGGTGGTGCTTTTTAATCTGCTTCTGGATAAGGAGTTCCTTGTCATCAGCATTTTTTAAAATATGTATGAGTATGCATGTGCACCACTTATCTTCCTGGTACCCTAGAGGCCAGAAGAGGGTGTCAGATCCCCTGGAACTGGAGTTCAAGACAGTTGTGAGCCACCAGGTGGGTGCTGGAATTGAACCTGGGTCCTCTGGAAGAGCAGCCAGTGCCCTTAATTGCTGAGGCATCTCTACAGCATCATCACCATTTTTTTTTTCCCTGGTGGGATACTGCTTCACATCCACAACAGATGGCATGAGCAGGATTTGAAGACTGTAGGAAACCATCACATTTTGCACAGGCTTCTAGAATGCTCTCTGGAAGAGGATACAGGCAGCCCTAATCATGGTGCCGGCCTGGCTTGCATGACTGCAGAGTGGAAACACAGTTAGAGCTTCTCTAACTGTGTTTCCACTCTGCAGTCATGCAACCAGCCGCACATGATTAGCTGCTGTATCTTCAGAGCATTCTAGACTGTGCAAATGTGATGTTTTCCATCCACTCATTCATGCTTCTTGACACTACTAGAATTGTCTCATGTTCTGGGTGGAATTCCACTCTTCCTTTCCTTTCCATCCTTCAATCAAAGCAGGACCCCAAACACAGATGTACATAGGACAGGAGAAAAGTGAAGCAAAAGACTTAAAACCCGGCAAACGGGCAGTGCGCTTGAGAAGTTAAGGGTGAGCTCCGTTTTGCACTTTATCAACAGCTTGCTTAAACTTGCCTCCCTTTCTGGCATCCCACTCTAGCTCAGAGGTCTGGCTTTAACGATGTCAACACAGGACTCTCCTCCGGGGAGTTGTCTTGGCTGTGCCTCCATCCATACCTCCTTCCAGCTGGCCACATTTCCTGAGGGAGTACCCTGGCTGTGCCAGGGCTGTGTCTTCCTCTTCCTGTCAGCACTCAGGCCCATGGAGTTGTGGGTCAGCCATCCCCACTTATCCTCACGCCACATCCTCCAGTCTCTGCCACTTTTGGCAGGCTGACTGTTCGCCTTGGCTTCGATTCTCAGACGACTCCTGTTCTTCCCCATGAGCTCTGTTTTTCACATAGTAGGTTTTCCAGAGTCAGGTAGACCTTTGGCAAAGATGTTTTGCTGAGAGATCTACATTTGTGTCATGGTTCTTCCTAGCCATGTGACCTTGAACATATTACTGCTTTTTGCTAAACTTTAGCTTATTCATCTGTAAAACTGTCCATGTGAGTCATCTCCAAATTTGGCTGATCTTCAGAATTACCTAAAAACTTAATATCAGATCCTTGGGCTTCACCCAAGAACCATTTTCAGTGGGTCTTCACTTACCTCTCCAGAGGTTGCTGTGTGGTATAGTTGAGATTATATGTACCAAGTGGCTATCTCAAGGCCTGCTGTGTGACCGTTCAGTAAACACTGAGATGAGATCAGAAGTATCAACTCCATTCATTCAGCAGATAGTCACTGAGTGTTTACTGTGTGCCAGGCACTGGAGCAGGCATGTAGGGGTGGGGTGGGGTTGGGTTGGGGAGGATGTAACCATGGCCTCACCTGTGATGAGTTGTAACTCTACATTTCTGTTTTCCAATGGCCTTTTGGTATCTAGTGCCTCATGAATGTTGCTGGTCACTGTTTATCTAGAGTGAGCTTTCGTAGGGTGCTGTAGAACATCCCTGGATTCTCAGCTGTTCTGGAGGCAGAGGCAGAGGAGTCACTGGGGTTTAGAGTCAGAGCTAGCCTGAGTGACACAGTGAGAACCTTTAAAAAATGCAAATAAGCAAAGCATGGTGGTGTATGCCTGTGATCCCAACACATAGGGGACTTAGGCTGGAGGATTCTGAGTTCAGTGAGCCTGAGTTATGTGGCAGGTTCAAGGTCAGCCTGGACTATGTATCAAAACCTTGTCTCAAACAAACAAACAAACAAATAAATGAATAATCTCACTCCGGGGTCACCCTTCCCACTTTTTGATCTTGACTTAGGCTATCTTGGTCCCTCGGTTTATGTGATTCTCTTTTCCTGGAATTTCTTCCCATGCTCTTCCTATCAATGATTGTAATACTTTTTTCCTGTTATTGTTTTATTTTGAGATAGCAACTCTCTGTGTAGTCCTGGCTGTCTTGGAACTCACTCTGTAGACCAGGCTGGTTTTGAACTCAGAGAGATCTGCCTGCCTGTTGAAAGGATAAACTGTGCAATGGGTCGGTGGACACAGCGGGAAAAGTTACAAGCCACAGCTATGATTACCAGAGTTAGAAAGAGCTTTATTAGAAAGAAACCAGGCCTGGAGAGACAGAAAGATGGCGGAGCAGAGAGGAAACAGAAAAGAGAAGGGGAGTGCGGGGAGAGAGCTTGGGGGTCCGTGTGTGGCCTTTTAAGGCAGTACACAGTCGCCCGCGCCCCACTGATGATGTAAGACCCGAAGAGTGAGAGCAGGATCCTAACACCTGTGCCTTCCAAGTACTAGGATAAAGGCATGTGCCACTATGCCCAGCTGAAATACATTTTTTTTAAATGTAGGATTTTATTTACAAAGCTTTTCATTCTTCTTGTGCAGAAAGTTTAAAAAAAGTTATAATCTTAGTGTAAGTGGTAGCCATGGATGGTTGACTCACCAATCAAGCTATCCGTAGTACAGGAGTAGATGAAACTATTTTTTAATTAGTTTTATTTTATTATTATTGTTGTTCTTATTGTTAGTCTTAGGGTTTCAATTGCTGTGAAGAAATACCACAACCACAGCAACCCTTGTTTTTTAAAAAAGTTTAATTGTGGTGGCTTGCTTACAGTTAAGAGGCTTGTCCATTATAATCATGGCGGGATGGTGATGGAAGCGTGGTGGTGTACAGGCCGACATGGTGCTGGAGAGGTAGCTGAGAGTTCTACATCTTGACTCACAGGCAACAGGAAGTAGTCTGTCTCATTGGGCATGGCTTGAGCATATATGAGACCTCAAAGCCCGCCTCCACAGTGACAATTCCTCCAGCAAGACCACACCTACTTTAACAAGGTCACACCTCCTAATAGTGCCACTCCCTTTGGAGGGTCATTTTCTTTCAAACCACCACATTCCACTCCCTGGCCCCGAAAGGCTTGTAGCCATATCATATTGCAAAAATGCATTCAGTCCAACTTCAATTTCTTAATCTATTTATCTCCTTGAACACAGAACTTAGCTCCATTCCACTTCCTGGTGCTCCTTTTTTTCCTTAAATTTTATGTTTTGTAATTTACCCTGCTCAGCTTGCTCCTTTTCATTATAAATCTTCATTAGAGTTACCACTAATAACCACATGACAGAGTCTATGCTAGGCTGTTTTGAGATTTCCTCTGCCAACACAGTTAATCCAAAACTCTTCACTTTAGCCTCAGGCAGACTCTTTGGACAAGGGCAAAAAGCAGCCACATTCTTCTCCCAAAATATCACAAAACATTCTTTAGGTAACATGCTAAAATTCTTCTCTGAAACCTCTTGAGCCAGTCCCCTGCAGTTCAACTCATTCTCAGCACCATTGTCTTCCATGCTTCTACTGGTATGGCCCATTAAGCAGTTCTTAAAGCATTCCACTGCTTTCCTAACTCAAAGTATCCAAGTCCATATTACTCCAGACAAAAACATGGTCTGCCCTATCACAGCGATTCTCTAGTCCCTGGTACCACCTTCTGCCTTAGGTAGGGTTTCAATTGCTATGAAGAGTCACCATGACCACAACAACTCTTATAAAGGAAAATATTTAATTGTGGTGGCTTGCTTAAAGTTTAGAGGTTTAGTCCATTGTAATCATGGCAGGAAGCAAGGCAGCATGAAGGTAGATATGGTGCTCAAGAAGGAGCTGAGAGTTCTTACATCTTGGCTCACAGGCAACAGTAAGTGATCAGTCTCCCTGGGCATGGCTTGAGCATATATGGGACTTCAAAGCCCACCTCCACAGTGGCACACTTTGTCCAATAAGACCACACCTACTCCAACAAGGCCACACCTCCTAGTAGTGCCATTCCCTTTGGGAGCCATTTTCTTTCAAACCATCACATTATTATTATTATTTAGTTTTTCAAGACAGTGTTTCTCTGTGTAGCCTTGGCTCTCCTGGATCTTGCTCTGTAGACTAGGCTGGCCTTGAACTCAAAGAGATCCACCTGCCTCTGCCTTCCGAGTGCTGGGATTAAAATCATGTGCCACCACTTCCCAGCTAAAAATAAACTTTTGAGACAGGGTCTTTTATAGTCCAAGCTGGCTTCAAACATGTTGTATAGTGTTCAGAAGGACCCTGAGCTTCTGATCCTCCTGATTCTTTGCAAGTGCTGGAGTTATGGGTGTGCACCACCATCACCAGATCATGCGGTGCTGGGGAAATCAGGGCCTCACACATGCTAAGGAAACGTTCTAACTCACTACACTCCCTTTTCTGACCCTGAGTGCTGGGACTAAAGGTATACACCACCATGCTCGGCCACACCCAGCTTTTAATATGGGTTTCAGGGATTGAAATTGGGTTTTCAGACTTGTGAGTCTAGTCCCTTTGCCTACTAGGCCATGTCCATGGCCTTTCCTATAGCACTTTAATACACATATGTCATACTTTGTTCTTATTCGTCCAGCTCTCGGCATCCTAAGATTCAAATGCTACTTCTCCAATGAAGCCTTCCTTGGTATCTACAATGTAAAATGCTCTGTCTCACCTACGAAGTCTCCTCTTCCCCTTCCTCTTCCATCTGTACAGCCTTCGCAGCACTCACATGACTCATGTTTACTTATCATCTTCTGTTGTGATTATTCTAATATGAACCAAGGGTTCTGTGGTGCTTTGAAAGAAGATGGCTCCCATAGGCCAATGGGGAGTGGCACCAGTAGGAGGTGTGGCCTTGTTGGAGGAAGTGTGTCAAACAGGGGGAGGCTTTGAGGTTTCATATGCTCGAGCTATGCCCAGTGTGGCACACAGTCTCCTTCTGCTGCCTGCAGATCCAGATGTAGAACTCTCAGCTCCTTCTCCAGCACCATGTCTGCCTGCACATTGCCATGTCCCACCATGATGTCAGTGGACTAAACCTCTGAAACAGGAAACCAGCTCCAATTAAATGTTCTCCTTTATAAGATTTGCTGGGGTCATGGTGTTTCTTCACATCAATAGAAACCCTAACTAAGGCTGGGCAGTGGCGCACGCCTTTAATCCCAGCATTCGCGAGGCAGAGGCAGGTGGATCTCTGTGAGTTGGAAGCCAGCCTGGTCTACAGAGTGAGTTCTAGAACAGGCTCCAAAGCTACAGAGAAACCCTGTCTTGAAAAACAAAAACAAAACAAAAACAAAAACAAAAAAAGAAAGAAAGAAAAGAAAAAGAAAAAAAAAGAAACCCTAACTAAGACAGGCTCCTTATACCCACTCCATGTCTCTATCCCCCTCTCGCTATTAAAGGCTGTGTAATGGGAAAAAAAAGTACAAGTGCTTGTGAAAGTCTTTGGCCTGACACCAAGAATGAGATCCAGAAAGAAAAAAGTCAATAAATTTGACTTCATCAAAATTAAAAGCCTTTTGCTTTCTATAAAAGACTCTGTTAGAAAAATGAAAAGACAAGCCATAGACTGGGAGAAAATATTTACAAGTCACAGGAAGGGATTTGTATCTAGGATATATAAAGAACTCTCTAAATATAGCAGTAAGAAAACATGTTCCGGGCTGGAGAGATGGCTCAGAGGTTAAGAGCACTGCTTGCTCTTCCAAAGGTCCTGAGTTCAATTCCCAGCAACCACATGGCGGCTCACAACCATCTGTAAGGAGATCTGGCTCCCTCTTCTGGTGTGCAGGAATACATGCAAGCGGAACAAACAAACAAATAAAACATGTCCCAAATACAAAGTAGGAAAAGGTCCTGAACAGATATTGCTACCAAAGGGAACATTCAAGTGGTAAATGGGTACATGGAAAAAGGTTCACCATCACTAGCTCTTAGGGAAATGCAAGTAAAATAAAAATGATGTAACATTTGTTCCATACCTACCACAGTGGCTAAAATGCAGAATCTTCAGAATAGGTGGAAATCCAAAATGGTCCAGCTACTCCAGAGATGCCTTGGTGTTTAGCCTAGAAAATGAACCTGTGTTCACATAAAAAAAAAAAATGTGTCGATAAATGTAGTGGGGGGGATTCTTTCTTTCTTTCTTTCTTTCTTTCTTTCTTTCTTTCTTTCTTTCTTTCTTTCTTTCTTTCTTTCTCTCTCTCTCTCTCTCCCTCCCTCCCTCCCTCCCTCCCTCCCTCTCCCTCCCTCCCCCTCCTCTCTCTCTCTCTTTCTTTCTTTCTTTCTTTCTTTCTTTCTTTCTTTCTTTCTTTCTTTCTTTCTTTCTTTCTTTCTTAGTTTTTGTTTGTTTGTTTGTTTGTTTTTCGAGACAGGGTTTCTCTGTGTAGCTTTGGTGCCTGTGCTGGATCTCACTCTGTAGATCAGGCTGGCCCTGAACTCACAGAGATCCACCTGGCTGTGCCTCCCAAGTGCTGGGATGTGTCACCACGGCCTGGCAGGGGGAGTTTTCGTTGGGACTTCAATCAGCTTTGTTCCGCCAGCCGCTTCCCAAGTAACTACTCAGAGACATATTATTAATTATAAATTCTTGGCCGATACATCAGGCTTAATACCACCTAGCTCTTACAACTTAAATTAACCCATTTCTATTCATCTATGTGCTGCCCCAAGGCTTGTGACTTTTACCTCTCCTGCATGTCCTGCTTCCTTTCTGTCTTTCTGGCGACTCCTCTGACTCTGCCGTCTTCTTCCCAGCATTATCTCTGCTTAAAAGTCCTGCTTAGCTATTGGCCAATTAGCTTTTTATTAACAATGAGAGCAACACATTTTCACAGTGTACAGAAGGATTACCCCGCACATAGATGTTCATGACAGCTTTGTTTATAGTAGATTAACACAGCAAACAGCCTGTGATGTAAGTGTTCACATGTGACTGGATGGACAAGTTTCAGTACAGCCATACAGTAGAATGTATTCGGGATTGAAAAGAATGAATGACTGCTACACACAACCCGGGGGAGTCAGGCACATGCCTGTGACTCCATCACTCAGGACATGGAAAGAGCTTGAGTTCAAGGCCAGCCTGGGCTACAAGACAAGTTCCAGGTTTGTGTGGGCTGCTTATTAAAAGACCCTATTTCAGAAACAATCAAACAAAAACTTGAGTGAACTACAGGGCATTTTGTTGAGTAAAAAAAAAAATCTCAAAATATTATATATTTTGATTATATATGTTGTAGGATATTTGTGCTGAAGATGTATTTGCTATGGTTGGTATAATAAAAAGCTGAATGGCCAATAGCTAGGCAGGAGGTATAGGCGAGTTTCTAGAGAGAGAGAGGAAGTAGGAGATGAATCTAGGTGTGCAAGAGACACCAAGAGACATTGAAGAAGCAGGATGGGTGGTATGTGACAGAAGGTAAATTCATAGAAATGAGTTAATTTAAGTTTAAGAACTAGTTAGGAACAAACCTAAGCTAAGGCCAAGCTTTCCTAATTAATAATAAGTTTCTGCATCATTTTTTGGGAACTGGCTATCAGGACAGAGAAAGACTCATTACATAAATATAGGGAAATGTTCTTATGAGGTACATAATAGAGCATTTAGGGTTTTAGTTATGAAGTTCATGTCACTTTCAAATGTTGGGCAAATAGTACACACACACACACACACACACACACACGCGCGCGCGCGCACACATGAAAGAGGTAAAGCAGAAGCAACATAAAGTTAATGGTTGGTGAATTTAGTGCAGGGTGCACATAGGTTTATTGTGTTAAAACTAACTTGCAACTTTTCTCAGGCCTTAATTTTTTTCAAAATAAGTTCAGAAAATTATTAATAGATATGCAAGTGAATAAAGTAGAAAAAGGAAAATATCCTCTAAATCTGGGATTGATCCAGCAGCCTTCAGTGTCTGGGCTAATGTAAAGTGCTCCCCCCACTCCTGTCTGCCTCCCCACAGGAAAACCTGCTCATTCTGGAGAAAGGTCAAGCTCATACTCCTGTGACTGGGCTTAAAGAGATGCTTTCAGTTCTGGATGCTGTGTGGTTATCTAGCATGGTTACTGAACCTTGGCATTATTTTCCTTGGAGTAGTTTAATTTAAAAAATAAATATAGTCATGTGATATGTATTACTTACTATGCTGTACACACACACACACACACACACACACACAGCTAGAGGGATGTCTTGTTAGTGAGAACAAGACAACCCTCTAGCTGCATGAGTCTTTGGATAACTCATTTGATGGACTAGTTTATCAGTATTGTTGTTGCAGTTTGGCTCACACACTTGTGTTTATACAGTTGTGTTGTTTGATGTGTAGCCTTTCCACATATATAATTGTTACATGCTTTTTCATAGGGTGTTTGAGATTTCTTGTTAACCATTGTTTTTTGAGATTACAGAAAAATAATTCTGTGTATGGATATCTTGCCTGCATTCTTACCTAGTGCCCATGGAGGCCAAAAGAGGCATCGGATCCCCTGGACAATTGTGAGCTTCCATGTGGTTGCTGGGAATTGAGCTTGGGTCCCCTGGAAGAGCAGCCAGTGCTCTTAACCAGTGAGTCATCTCTCCAGCCCCAGCCATTATTATCTAAAAGTAAAATTGAAGCAAAAGCTTCTGTGTTTATACTTCAGCAGTGCCCTAATTATGGTTTCTGTTGTGATAAAACACCATGACCAAAAGTAACTGGGGAGGAAAGGGTTTCCTCTGTTTACCCCTCCAGGTAACATTCATCACGGAGGGAAGTCAGGGCCAGAGCCTAGAGGCAGGAGCGGATGTAGAGGCCATGGAGGTGCTGCTTACTGGCTTGGTCCCCATGGCTTGCTCAGCCTGCTTTCTTAGCAGGACCCCTCCCTAGGGGTGGCACCATCCACAGTGAGCTGGGCCCTCCCACATCAATCATCAACCAAGAAAATGCCCTACAGACCAGTTTGGTGGGATATTTTCTCAACTGAGGTCCCTCTTCCAAGATAACTGTAGCTGTGTCAAGGTGACCTAAAACTAGCCAGCACAGGCTTTTGTGTGTGTGTGTGTGTGTGTGTGTGTGTGTGTGTGTGTGTGTGTGTATGTGCGCGTGCTTAAACCTATCTGTATCCACATACCTGCGCTCTCTCTTCTCTAATCCCCTCTCCACCTTTTCTCCCTTATAGAATTGTCTCTTCATTTACCTGCTTCTAAACCCGAGGCTACACTGCGCCTGAGTTTTTGAGCCCTGGGATTAGGGAGGTAAAGGGCACGGGCAGGGTTCAGTTTCTCTTCAGTACCTCGGACAGCTCCAAGCCTCCCTCTGTAGGTGGTTGCTTCCTTTCTCCCCGCTTCTCTTCCTCCCCCTCCTTCCTCTCCTGATGGAGTCACACATTTGATTGTCATCCCTGTGGTGGGTGCCTGGCTTTTAGACGTCACAGAGTTGCAATCAGACTGAATTGGGAAGATTCTTTGCTGATTCTTAGAGGAGTTCCCATCGTGATGGTTCAGGGTTGTGAACTGATTAACTGGGGAAGAAACCAAAGATCCGAGGACTTACCTGTCCTTAGACTTCCCTGTGCTCACAAGCTTGTTGCTGGGAAAGAAAAATCTTTCAGAATGAATGCACACTCATTCTGGGAGCTAAATAAATAAATAAATAGTGAGGAGGCTGATGAGGTGGCCCGGCCAGCAGAGGCCTGTCACCAAGCCCCGTGGTAGGAGCTGTTCTCTGACCTCCTCGTGTGCTCTCTGGTGTATGTGTGCATCCCACCCGTCACAGAATAAACAAACGTAAAACAGAATTCTAGTGTGAGTAGAAAACAGAGGACGGAACAGCACTGCATGAGGGTGGGCACAGAAAACTTGAGAGGAAATGTCAGCATGGATGTGGGGAGTGTGGGGCCTCTGGAGGCGGAGTGAGGAGTCTTACACGTCTCATACCGTACATCCTGAACCCAAAGTTAAAGGATACACCTAACACTTTAAAATTATTGTTTGGGTGTACATGTGTAGATCAGGCTGGCCTCAAATTCACAGCCTGCCTACGAAGTGGTGGAGTCACAGTTGTGTGTCACTGTGCCTGGCAGTCTTCGTTTCTTTTGGATTTTTTTTTTCTTTTATTGAGGCCAGGTCTCACGGTGTAGCCCAAGCTGGACTGGTACTCACTGTATTGCCCACTCAGGCCTTGATCTCATGGCAGCTCTCCTGCCTTGGCCTTCGAAATGCTGTAAGTGCAAATATACTTGACAGTATCTTATGCTTTCCTGACATGAGAGATCTCCTGTCTCCTCATCCTCGGAGGCAGAGCATGAAACTTGTGACAGTCGGTGTCCATTGTCAACTCGCCAGAGTCTAGAGTCACTTGGGGGATGAACCTCCCTGCACATGCACGCAGGGGGATTTTCTCGATTTCCTGATTTGAGGTGGGCAGACAGCCCCCTGTGGGTGACACAACTGACTGGACCACGTAAGTGGAGAAGGAGCTGAGCAACAGGACGCGTGCACTCTTCATGCTCCGCTTTCTGACTGCAGGTGATGTGAGCAGATGAGCCTCAGGTTGCCTCTGTCGGGGTGTTCAATCAAAACAAGGGGGAGAAACTAAAACACTTGCTTTCTTTTATTTTTTTAATTAAAAGAATTGTGTGTGTGAGTGTGTGTGTGTGAGTGTGTGTGTGTGTGTGTGTGTGTGTGTGTGTGTGTGTGTGAATGCATATTGCCACAGTGAGTGTGTAGAATCAGAGGACAGCTTGAGGGGACTGATTTTCTCTTTCTACGTTGGAGGTTATGGTGTTTGAACTCAGGTTGTCAGGCTTGGTGGCCAGCACCTTAACCTGCTTAGCTGTCTCTCTGGGCCTTTTCTACCTACTTTCCTTTTTAAATTATTTGTTAGCATACAAAGTAATGGGTTTTCTTAAGACATTTTCCTACATAGATGTCATTGTGCTTGGTTTTAGTTTGCCTGTTTCTGTTCCCTCCGCCTGTGTCCCACACCCCCAACACTGGCTCCCTCCCTCCTTCAGACAGCCCCTCTGCTGTCTTGGCACGTACATTCCATTGTCTTGTTTTCTCCTCTTAAGCTCTCTCCCTCTTCTCTCATGATTCCCTTTCTAGTTTTATTGCACACTGTGTTAGTTAGAGTTTCTATTGTGGTGAAGAGACACCATGACTATGGCAACTTATAAAAAGGAAAGTATTTCATTGGGGTGGTGGCTTACAGTTTCAGAGGTTCAGTCCATTATCATCATGGTGGGATATGGCAGCATGAAGGCAGATGTGGTGCTGAAACTCAGAGTCCTACATCTTGTGGGCAACCAGAAGTCAGCTGAGGCACTGGGCAACATCCTGAGCATAGGAAACCTCAAAGCTCACCCCTACAGTGACATATTTCCTCCAACAGGGCTGTACCCACTCCAACAAAGCCACACCTCCTAATAATGCCACTCTCTATGAGGGTATGGGGGCCAGTTACATTCAAACTACCACACATAATATGTTAGTTTTAAAATTAGGTTCTGCATATGAGAAAAAGGTGGTATTTTCTTGGTTATCATTATTATATAAGTATGCATGTGTGTATGTCTGTAGCTGTGCATGTGCCTGAGATTAGACGCCTCCCTTGGAGCTGGGGTTACAAGTAGTTGTGAGCTGCCTGATGTGGGTGCTGGGAATTGAACTCTGGTCCTCTGCAAGAACAATACATGTTTTGAACCACTGAGCAATCTCTCCAGCCCCAAAAGGTGGTATTTTCTTTCTGAATCTGGCTTATTTTGCTAAACATAATAATCTCTGGTTGCATCCATTCTCCTGTTTGTCATAATTTCATTTTTCTTTATGGATGAGTAATGTTCTGTTGTGGATGCATAGCACATATTCTTATCTGTTCATGTGTTAGTAAGCATCTGGGTTGGTCCATCTCCCGGCTGTGATGAATAGCGGCAATATACATAGATTTGCAGCTGTCCATGCTAAGCTGACTTTAGCTCAGCGTCAGAGCTTGGTAATATGGCGGTTCTGTGGTAGAGCAGGGACTGAGATGAAGTATCCAGGTTAACATATGAGGAGACTGGAGGGACGGCTCAGCAGCTAAGAGCACTTCCTGTTCTTCTAGAAGACCAGAATTTGATTCCCAGCACCCATGTCAGGCGACTCACCTGAATATAACTGTGTAGCCGCATATCACTCCCGGTCCAGGGAGTCCAGTAACCTCTTCTGGACTCTGCCTCTGCCACCTGCACTCATGTGCACATACCCACGCACTGACATAAACATAATTAAAAACTAACAAAAAATATGTTTTGAACTGGGCAATGGTGGTGCATGCCTCTAATCCCAGCACTCGGGAGGTAGAACCAGGCAGATCTCTGTGACTTCGAGGCCAGCCTGGTCTACAGAGCGAGATCCAAGACAGGCACCAAAGCTACACAGAGAAACTCTGTCTTGAAAAACCAACACACACACACACACACACACACACACACACACACACACACACACTGAGACAGAGTCTCACTGTGTAACCCTGGCTGGCCTAGTACTTGCTATTTAGACCAGGCTGACCCTGAACTCACAGAGGTCCATCCATCTATGCCTCAAACATAAAAATTATTCTTGAAAAGATTAATATATGAAAGACGCCAGTTTGCAGAGGAAGACTGGATGCTGCTCTTTACCTGGGTTTCAGTTAACAAAGCATGTGCACACACAAACGAAAAGTCAATGAAATACAGAGGGGAAAGGGGGACTGTAAAGGTCCTGTAAAAGGCTGTATACCATTGGAGCTGGGTCCTTTTTGGGGTATTTTCTTAGTTTACTAGCTCACTTCCATTCCTGGGAATGCTTTCCCTTTCTTAATAAGCTGTCTGTCCCTATTTCTGTTTCTAATCATCAAGAAAAGCCCAGAGGAAAAGCAAGATTAGATAAAAGAAAAGTAAAAGGGCCTGCAGGATGCCTTGGAGGGTAAAAGCAATTGCTTCACAAACATGATGGCCTGAATTTGAACCTTGGAATACACAGTAGAAAAGAACCAACTCCCAAAAGTTGTTCTCTGACTTGTGTGTGTGTATTGTGACACACATGTACATGTGTTCAAACACATACACACACACACACACACACACACACACACACACACACACGATACACTAATAATAATAAAATTTAATTTTTGTAAGAGATTTGTTTTATTGATGTGTATATGTATATGTCTATGTGCATGAATGCCACATGTATTTGAATGGCTTGAGGGTCCAGAAGAGAGCATCAGATCTCCTGGAGCTTGACTACAGGTGGTTGTGAGCCACCTAACATCAATGCTAGGAACCAAACTCTGGTCCTCTGGACAGCAGCAAGTGCTCTTAACCTCTGAGCCATCTTTTTTTCTTTCCTAGACGTTTTCCTGGCTGTCCTGGAACTCACTCTGTAGACCAGGCTGGCCTTGAACTCACAGAGATCCATCTGTCTCTGCCTCCTGGGATTAAAGGCATGCACCACTACCACCCAGCATAACTTTTATTTTTTTAAGACAGGAACAAACGACTGGAGAGATGGCTCAGTGGTTAAGAGCACAGTCTGCTCTTCCAGAGGTCCTGAGTTCAATTCCCAGCAACCATGGCTCACAACCATCTGTAATGAGATCTGGTGCCCTCTTCTGACCTCTAGGCATACATGCAGGCAGAACACTGTATACATAATAACAAATCTTTAAAAAAATGAAAAGCTGGGCGGTGGTGGCGCACGCCTGTAATCCCAGCACTCGGGAGGCAGAGCCAGGCGGATATCTGTGAGTTCGAGGCCAGCCTGGGCTACCAAGTGAGTTCCAGGAAAGGCGCAAAGCTACACAGAGAAACCCTGTCTCGAAAAACAAAACAAAACAAAAAAAAATTAAAAAATTAAAAAATGAAAAAAAAAAGAAAGGAAAAACAAGAAGATGGCTGAAGAAGGATGTTATGGAGAACAGAAAAGAACAAGAGGTAGAAAAATGAAAAGAAGAAAAACAAAACTAAAGTTATCAATTAGTAAGAAAGTTCAAAACCAAAATTCAATAAATATAAGAGTAAAATATAAAGATAGGACATTTTAAAGTGCAAACTTGAGAGGTAGAGGTAGGTGTGTGCTGGAACTGAGGTTCCAGGCTAGCCAGGGCTGCACAGTGAGACGCTCTCTCAAACAAAACAAAACAACCAGGTGGTGGTGCATACCTGTGATCTTAGCCCTTGGAAAGTAGAGGCAGGAAGATAGGGGTAAGTGTCATCTTTAGTTTTATTGTGAGTTTAAAGTCAGCCTGAGCTGTAAGGGACACTACTCCAGGAAGGAAAAACAAAGGCTGTTAAGATAGCTTAATAGGGGGCTGGAGAGATGGCTCAGCGGTTAAGAGCACAGGCTGCTCTTCCAGAGGTCCTGAGTTCAATTCCCAGCAACCACATGGTGGTTCACAACCATCTATAAGGAAATCTGGCGCCCTCTTCTGGCATGCAGGGATGCATGCAAAATCTTTTTTTTTTTTTTAAAAAAAAAAGATAGCTTACTAGGTGAAGGCAGGTAATTGTCTTTAGGTAAGTTGCCAGGCTTGCCCGTCTGAATTTGATTCCTCACGTGGAGAAAGAGAATCTACTGCAGCAAGTTGTCCTCTGACCTCCACACACATTGTAAGTGATGTAAAAATATATCTTCCCTTCAAAAACAAACAAAAACAGCGAGGAAAAGTTTTAAAAGTCAGCAAAACTTAAGGATATAAGGAAGGTAATAATAAAAACATTAGCAAGATGGCTCAGTGGGTCACATGCTTGCTGCGTAAGCCTGGTGACCTGAGTTTGACCCCCGGAGCCCCCCCGTAGAGGCAGAGGAGAGCACCAGCGTCATGAAGCTGTTCTCTGACCTCCGCATGCTGCATGGCACTCAGGTGCCCTGCTAACAACAATAATAGTTTTTTAAAACCAGAAAAAAGTTTAAGTAGAAACAATACTAACATTATATTGAAAAGAAAAAAGGTGGGGTAAATACCAGAGTTAAAAAAAAATACAGGGGGCTGGAGAGATGGCTCAGAGGTTAAGAACACCACCAACTGCTCTTCCAGAGGTCCTGAGTTCAATTCCCAGCACCCACATGGTGGCTCACAACCATCTGTAATGAGATCTGGCGCTCTCTCCTGTATACATAATAAATAAATAAATCTTTAAAAAAAAATACAGGTGGTGTTGGAGCAGTTTTTTTTTTTTTTTTTTTTTTTTTTTTTTCCTGGATCCTGAAATTTGATGTTTCTGAGACTGAGGTTGGCAGTTACAAGCACGGAGGTAGGGAGAGTTGTTTGGAGCTGCAGATCCCTGGTCTCGGCTGTCTCTGCTCTTGCTGAGTCTGTGCTGCACGGGTGTCTGGTGTCCCTCAGAACTGGTCCACTGTGGCAGTTTTCTTCTGGTCTCTACCTAGTTTTGCAGCCTGTGAGATGAGCAGGTTGCCTCACCATTGTGGCACTCCTCAGATTATACCTCCTGGAGTAGCTAATGCTCTGCTGGGGGTAGAGGGGTGTGGAAGTGTGGGCGCCAACCACAGCATTGAGATTGTGTGGGTGGAGGGCCTGCGGGGAGATGTAACTGTGGGTATAAAGGACACTCTTGGAAGGACAGGTAGTTCAGAGGATCAGCCACTGAAGATGAGCCCGAGTAGCATCACACTCCAGGGCTGATGCCAGCTGGTGAGACCGCTTCACTGAGGGCAGGGCATTTCCCTGCTCTGCCAGCCTGAGTCAAGCCTCCTGCCTGCCGTCCCCTTCAGCGTGTCTGGTCCTCTGGTTCAGCACTGCCTCCCGGGGTTCGGTGTCCAGGAGCTGTGGCATTCACACTGATGCCTCTGATACATGATTTCTCCCTGTTCTCAGGTCCCCAGCGGGCTCAAATTGAAGAATAGGTTCTGTTCCAAGATGGTGCTGGTCTACTTCCCCATGAGTCACATAGTGGGACAAAGTGGGGCTTTTTTCCACCTCTGACCTGCTTGCCACAGTAATTCCTGCCCCACAAAGCCCACATCTGGGTTCAAGGCCCATGAGGGCTGAGTGCTTTCCCTGAGGGTAGGCTTTCCTCTGCTTTCTTGGCTCTCACACAGCGCCTACCATCTTATTCAGAAGCCAGGAAACATGTTTTCAAGAGGCAGTTTATGTAATGTTTTGTGTTTGTCTTTACCACAACAAACAGAGTTTTATTGTCCTCAATTTTCCAATTAATAAACAGTGAGAGGTTGGGTGATATGTCCGATGTGGCACAGCTAGAAAATGGTGGGTCTGGGTCTCAGATTAAATGTCTCTAACTCCAAACAGGGTTTCTTTCCGAACACGGTGTCCCTTGTTGGAACTTGTGTGTGGTAAAGTTTATAAATCAGTCATTCTAAGTGTGCCAGTCAGTGGCATTGGTTCACCCACAGCGTTGTGTGGGCACCACCACTGTCTCTAAAGCTTCTCGGTCATCCCAAACAGAAACTCTTTACTCACTAAGCAGTACCTCTTCATTCTCTGTGTTTCCGCCTCCTGGAAACTTCTGCTTTCCATATCCATGAATTTGACTGTTAGCATATCTCTTCTGTGTATAGAATCATATAATATTTGTCCTTTTGGGTCTGATTCTTCTCACTTACAGTGTCTTAAAGGTCTGCCTTAGTTCCTTTTCTGCTGCTGTGACAAAACGCATGACCAAGGTAACTTAGAAAAGAAAACATTTAACTGGGCTGACACTTCAGAGGCTGAGGGTTCACGGTGGTGGCTTTCAGGCATGGTGACAGGAACAACTGAGAGCTTGATCCAAAAGCTGGAGTCGGTGGAAAGAACACGCTGGGAATGGTGCAGGTCTTGTGAAACCTTGAAGCTTGCCCTAGTGACATGCCTCCTCCATCTAGGCCACACCTCCTAATCCTTCCCAACAGTTCCACCAACTGGAGACCAAGCTCAAAGATAAGAGCCTCATGGGGCCATTCCCATTTAAACAACCTAAGGACCATCCCTATGGTAGCATGTGTGAGAACTTCATTTCTCTTTGGGTCCTAATAGGGTATTGCGATTACAAATGAGAGAGATTCTTTCAGGTCACCAGAAGGGATGGGTGTTATTGTAAGCAACCTTTCCAAATGGAGAAATCTCATGCCTAGAAGCTCACTGACAGCCATATGGCATGGGGCCAGGGATCAAAACATCTCATTGTTCTCTCAGTAATAGGTTGTTGTCTCTGATATTTGACCATTGTGTCAACAGAGTGATATTCTGCCTGGTGACAGCCTTCTGTGTGATCTGGCACTTGTAACCAGCAGCTTCATGCCCTATAAAAAGCAACCTCCAGCAACCTTTTACTAATTCTGTTTCTGTCATTTCAGTGATAGGCTGTCTTCTCTTTCTTTGTGCCAACAGACAACCTGCAAAAGATTTTGGTTCTATTTTCTCATTGACCCTTGTTAATATCTAGTCATTTCATGTCACTTACCCAAAAAGCTACCTGTTTATGTGGCAGTTAGCTGGCCTTTGGCTCTTCTGCATGGGAAAGCACAGTCACACGTTATTGATCCTGGCTACTCATTGAGAAAAGTTCCTGGCAGGCAGGTGTACAGACAGTGATTGACTTCATCTCTGTACATCCGCTGCCCCATGCCATTATCAGGCTATGGATTGCTCTTTAGCCCTGTGGCCTTCACCTGCTTCTGGGGCTTCACATATCGGGGAGCAAAGACATCAAATCTGAGCTGATATGTCTTACGGAGGTATTTCTGCACATATTTTTAGACCATACATACTATTGCCATATGGCCATGCATAGTTGGAGTTGCTTAGAATATGCTTAGCTTACATCAGCTGCCTACTGTGTTTCTGAATAGGATTGTTTCTCTGAGACTGAAAGTCTATTTTCAGTTCTCTTGCCAAGTCTGCAGTAACAGGAAGACATTCAGAGCATAGGGTACACTGATTAGCAAATCAAATTCCAACTCACACACATCCGTTTGTACACACAGGTACATACCTGAACATGTATGAATACATGCATACACAATCTGAGTACAAAAGCCACCACTTTGTACAACAAACATAAAAAAATTCACCATCTCTTAAGTTTTAAACTGACTTATGAAAAAATAGAAAATCTAAATATGTGTATACTAAGCAGTGAGTTTCATCAATAATCAAGGACCTTCCAGAAAAGAAAATATCAGGAACATATTATTGATTGGTGAATTTTATAAGTGCTTAAAGGAAAATCAACAGTGTCTTAAGGCTTTTGGGAAGAAAACAGAAGAGAAAACATGTTCTTGCTCATTATATGAGGCCAGTATTCAGTATCATGAGTCAGACAAAGTATCTCTCGGAGACAGCTGCAGACTGACGTCCATTCTGCGTGCAGATGCAAAACTCTTCAATACTAGCAAGGTAAACCAAGCGGCCTGCTAGGAGAACTGTGCATAGTGACCAAATGGAACTTAGCCCATTAATTTAGTGGTACATCAACCAACGCAATACACCAAATAAATAAAAGACACAGCTGATCATTTCAGTAGACACGGGGAAGACACTTTTACAGAATCTAGCACCTTTTCATAATAAAAACACCAAGGTGGAAATAGGAGGGCACCTCTTTGATTTGTGAAGGACATCTACAAAAAAAAAAGAAAGAAAGAAAGAAAGAAAGAAAAGAAAGAAAGAAAGAAAGAAAGAAAGAAAAGAAAGAAAATATGATGTACAGCAACTCACTGGAACCCTGCAAGCTGCCTGGTTCAGAGGCACCATGGGAAACTGCACATGAAATGGGAAAGGAGTGCAGGAGGCAGGAGTCATCTGGTTATCAGCACCAACATCACCTCCTGTGCCTGGCACTGACCGTTGCCCTCAGTCACAGCCCTGTCGTGGCAGCTGCCTCTGTTTCCAACCCTGTGATTTCAGTCAAGACTGAATCTCAGGGCTTCAAGGGAGTTACTTGCCCACTTTTTTCCCCTTAAATGTCAGAATCAACTCCTCAAAGTTGTCCTCTGACTTCCTTTTTTTTAAAATTTATTTTTATTTCATGGTCATTGGTGTTTTGCCTGTATGTCTGTGTGAGGGTGTCAGAAGCCCTGGAACTGGAGTTACAGACAGGTATGAACTGCCATGTGGGTGCTGAAAATTAACCCCAGTCCTCTGGAAGAGCAGCCAGTGCTCCTAACGGCTGAGCCATGTCTCCAGCCCCTCATTGCCCTCTTTTATAACCTTAGTGGAAAGTATCTTTCCACATAATGGGACACAGTCAGCAAGCTGGTGATGGGACTCAGAGTCACTGCACATGTCTTCATCATGTTGGCCAATCACTGTTGTATACCAACTGCAGTATCCATTTTCTGTTTATTATTTAATAGCCAATCTAGCTGCTACAATTTTTTTTATGAGGTTGGCCTATTTCTCTCTAGTACTCAACATAAGACCCAGTACTTGGAGACTGACTGATAGCACACATTAATCACTCCACCAGGGTTTCCTTGCACCAACCTGCAGGTAATTGACAAGCTTACTGGCTACTTATTTTTGGATTTAAATTTTGATTTATTTTATATTTTTCAGACAGAATCTCACTATGTCCTAGTTGGCCTGAAACTCATTATGTACACCAGCCTGGCTTTGAACTTAGAGATCTGTCTGCCTCTGCCTCCCAAGTGCTGAGATTAAAGGTGTGTGTATGCCCCACTATGCCTGGCCAGCTTCCTGGTTGTTGAAATAGAGAGGCACATCCTGGTCTTCTGTATGTAGCTCTACACATGAATGCACAGCTGACCGCTGGCTGTGGTGATTGTGTTCACCTGGACAGTGGCCACTGTTACAGGTGCCATACAACAGGCCATCCAGGGACTTACTCATCTGAGTCGTTCTCACCTTGGTGATCTCTGTGGTAATGATGGTTCTCCTGGCTTACATCTTTGACTGTGTTGGTGAGAGGACTGTGAGGATAGATCAGCACAATTCTGGATCTAAGTGGAACTGGGATTCCATAGTGAGTTTTCTCAAAACTAGTCATTGTGCTTGGTACCTTTCTGATTGGCTGAACTCTGTGACTGGTCTGTTATAACTAGATGTGTATTTCCCATTGTTAGATTAAGGACTTGCTGCTTTATGAGTCAAACAGCAGGGATCTCTGTAGTCCTGGTCCATATTTTTAGCAACAATATGCTAACAAATGTTTTCTTTCATCTTGGCCTGCTACAGAAGCTCAGTTCCCACCCCAGTGCCACCTCACATCAAGTCAGACTTGAATTATGGCCCCACACAGTGCCTTCCTGCCTGTGACACCTAAGCCAGGCTAGGCCACATGGCATGGAGCTTACTCACCCCTAAAAACCTTGAAGAGTTAGAAACTCTATTTGCTCTCCAAAACTGCCTCTCACTTCAGGACCTCCATCATGCTATCCGTGGCTACTGTCTTGTCTAATGTTCTCTTACTTCAAGATCCTGTCATGGCTGCCCGTAGTTACATGACTCCTTCTTCTTCTTCTTCTTTTCTTCTTCTTCTTCTTCTTCTTTTCTTCTTCTTCTTTTCTTCTTCTTCTTTTTTTTTTTTTTTTTTTTGAGACAGGCTGTCACTGTGTAGCCCGGGCTGGGCCTGAACCATCATATAGACTAGGCTGGTGTTAGCGCCTTTCTTCAGACCTACTTCCTTTTATAATTTCTGTCATTCAGAGTGTGGATGTTCTGCCTGTGAGAAATTCTTCCTTCTTGCTGAGTTCATCTCTACTGTGGACCTCAATGTTTATTTCCACGGGGAGAAGGAGCTGGGACCCTCTTCAGGTAGACCTGCTGCTGGTACAGTGAGGATCTCAGTGACCTCACGGCAGGAACAGGCCTCTCTGCCTCTTCCCTGAACCACACCATCAGGCTTGAGTTTTCAGCAGGGGCCACTCTGGGCTTAGAAAGGAAGCTACAAATGGAAGCCAGTTGTCTTCCAAGGACTGATGAGCGACCTCCATGCTGACCTTCATCATAATCCACAATGGTTTTGAAAGTAGGAGTGGAGTTCTTGCAGTGGAATTCAGAAGAGTTTCTGGAGTGTCTGTTCAGACTGTGTAAAGTAGACTTTATAAAATTTGGTGCCTCTCTATGAGATAGAACCCATACTTGACACTGCTTGGATGACCCAGAGACTAGATAGCCCAGAGACCTAGAGTAAAACCAAATATTACTGAACTTAAAAAGAAAAAAAGTAGAGATAAAATGACTCCTAATGATATTCTAATATATTCATAGATCAGTGCCTTATTCAGTCATCATAGAGAAGCTAACTCTGTAGCAGATGGAAACAAATACAGAGATGCAGAGCCAGATGAGTGTGAGAGTGAGTGAGAGTGAGTGAGTGAGTGTGTGAGTGAGAGAGAGAGAGAGAGAGAGAGAGAGAGAGAGAGAGAGAGAGAGAGAGAGAGAGAGAGAGAACGAACAGTTCTTGGAACACACAGCTCTTACTGGGATGTCTCCAGCAAATCCTCCCCTCAGAGCTGAGGGAACCCGTGGAAGAGGAGACAGAGGAATGTAAGAACCAGGGGGGATGGAGAACACCAGAACAAGGCTCTAAATCAACTGAGCAAAGCTCGTATGAATCACAGAGACCAGAGCAGCACGCACAGGGCCTACGCTGGTCCGCACCGGGTCCTCTGCATAGATATTACAGCTTCCACTATAGTATTTTTATGGGACTGACTTCTGAGTGTGTGAGCAAGTGAGTCTCTGATTCTTGTGCCTGCTCTTGGGGCTCTTTTCCTTCTGTTGGTTTGCCTCGACCAACTTTGATGTGATGTTTTTTTTTTTTTATCTTTTTTTTTGTTTTTTTTTTTTTTTTTTTGGTTTTTCGAGACAGGGTTTCTCTGTGTAGCTTTGCACCTTTCCTGGAACTCACTCTGTAGCTCAGGCTGGCCTCGAACTCACAGAGATCCGCCTGCCTCTGCCTCCTGAGTGCTGGAATTACAGGCGTGCACCACTACCGCCCGGCTGGTTTTGTTTTATCTTATTATAGCTCATTTTGTTATGTTTTGTTGTTATCTCTTAGAAATTCTTTTCGAATGAGAGACAGAAAGGGAGTGGATCCTAATGGGAGGAGTAGAGGGAAGAGAAACTGTAATCAAGATATATTGTATGAGAAAAGAATCCATTTTCAATAAAAAGAAGGGGGAAAAAGATTTTGTCTAGTTGCGTATAAGGCAGAAAAAAATCTGAGTCCACACCTTCATGGTGGCACTTGGAAGGGTAAAGACAAGGATGATTGGGAGTTCAAGTCCAGCCGTGGCTACATAGTCAGTTTGAGGCCATCATGGGCTACACAAGACCCTATCTCAATTAAAGAAAAGTTGCCTTCTGTCACTTCTGTAACTGGAGGCAAGGCAAGTCCAATTGGACAAGGTTTTCTGTGTGTAGTATTGAGCCCTGGGTTGCCCCACCCGTCTTTAGTTGCTTGAATATGAGGCAAGGAGGAGTACCTCATTGCTTTACAGCAGGGTTGTGAAATGGAATCCTTTTGCAACCTGGTGGTAGTGCAGTACAGAAAGAGGTGGGGAAATGTGGGCAAAATAAATATCATGGAGTCTTGATAGAGAGATGAGACATTCCTCACCTCTCTTTTGAGAGTCTTTGTTTCCTGAATAGTGTACACTGGCAGGAAATGGGCGAAGAAAACCCACTGAAGGGAGGGAGAGTGAACACCTGGTGACTCTGGTGGGTGGTGGTGATGGTAGGTGGTGGTGACTCTGGTGGGTGGTGGTGATGGTGGGTGTTGGTGACTCTGGTGGGTGGTGGTGATGGTGGGTGTTGGTGACTCTGGTGGGTGGTGGTGATGGTAGGTGGTGGTGACTCTGGTGGGTGGTGGTGATGGTGGTGATGGTAGGTGGTGGTGATGGTGGGTGGTGGTGACTCTGGTGGGTGGTGGTGATGGTGGTGATGGTAGGTGGTGGCGATGGTAGGTGGTAGTGATGGTGGCGACTCTGGTGCTCATGCTGTTGGTGGTGATGGTGGTGGTGGTAGTGGTGGTGGTCAGGTGGAGAGTTCTAGCTGAAAATGTGCTAAGACTGGAAATCTCTCAGTCATCCATCACTCCCAAAACAAGAAACAATGGCCAAACATGTGAAGCTGAGTGTGGGGTCCAGTGCTGCCAGCCACAGGAAAACATGGAATTCAGCTACTATCACAAAAGTCAAGGACTTCTCCAAAGGTCAAGCCATGGCTTAAAAGTCTTGGTGATATTTTAACTTTTGTGTACACACACACACACACACACACACACACACACACACACACACACTGGTTCCTAAAATGATTTTCTTGAGTGCTTCCAAGAACTCCTAACAGTGTATTTATCTAAAATGCCTATCAAGCATCCAAGGCCATACGAAAAACACCTGTCTCCTAGGTCAGGCGGATAGCTTTATTTCTTATGTAATTTAAGGTGAGACCCTCCTTTCTTATACAACCTTACTAACAGACCCCTAACTTCTTACCTAACCACTTCTCAGAATGTAGACTGAGCACATAGACCCTCTTTTTCATATATTAACCAGGCATTAGCACTCAGTTGACCTCCTCTATTACCACTCCTGTTTTGGATTGTAAAAGAAAGCCTGGTAGTCACTGCCTGAGGAAGATTCTTACCTGCCTTTATGACCCTGTAGAATTCAAGCCTGGTGACCTTGCTCAGCCAGAGGATCACTATTGCTTGGGTTTATATCTGGATTCCTGGGAGACTTAGGAGGAACGTGGAGAACTTAGAGACCGAGAATGGAGAGGGATAGAGAGGATTTTGACCAGAGAGAACGTGTGGACGAGATGGAAGATGAGGAAGAGTCAGATGGGGAAGTCCTAGCTGGGTAAGAACAAGATGAAAAGGACCTAGATGAGGCAGAATTAAGACGAGAGAATTAAGATAGAACTTAGAGGGAGCAGTAGATAAATCTAGAGAGAAATCAGGCAAGAAAGGATGCTGTGGGATGATTTGTATGTCCTGTGGGAGCCCTTCTTGGGTTCCTTGTGGCGTTACCCAGCAGGTCCGTATAGAGGATGATTAGGACCATGGGCCTGAGTGCAGGTGTTTGAGATGGTCTGCACTTGGCTGTGCTGGGGGATGGTCTGTATGTCAAGTTGTTCTGATTGATTAATAAATAAAACCTGATCGGCCGTGGCTAGGCAGGGAAGATAGGCGGGACTAGCAGAGAGGAGAAATAAAAGGACAAAGGCAGAAAGAGACGCTGCTGCAGCCGCCGCCATGACCAGCAGCATGTGAAGATGCCGGTATGCCACCAGCCACGTGGCAAGGTATAGATTTATGGAAATGGATTAATTTAAGCTATAAGCACAGTTAGCAAGAAGCCTGCCACGGCCATACAGTTTGAAAGCAAAATAAGTCTCTGTGTTTACTTGGTTGGGTCTGAGCGGCTGTGGGACTGGCGGGTGGCAGAGATTTGTCCTGACTGTAGGCAAGGCAGAAAAACTCAAGCTACAAAAGGAGCTAGGCACGAGAACAGAACTGAAGCTGTGTAAATAGGATGTTATGTCAGAGGAATTAAAGCAAGTGAACTATAGAGCTCAGTGTGCTGAGATTCTATTTCCCAAAAACAGTCCTCGAAGTTCATAGTTTCTCTCCTGAGCCCCTGGGATGTATAATATTAAGGCTGGTCCCTCTAATATTATACAAGAGTCCAGTGTAGAACATTACTGGGACTCATAGCAGGAAGGCCCCTCAGCAGGGTCAGGGTTGGATGGGGGGGGCACTTTCTCCTTTTCTCCTCCCTTTTTTCCTTCTTTCCTTCCTTTCTTCACTCCTTCCTTTCTCTTCCTCCTTCTCCCCCCCTGCCCCATCCCCTCGACAGGGTCTTATGTAGGCTGGGTCTCACAATGGAGCTGAGGCTGGCCTTGGACTCCACCCTCCACCCCCCAAGTGTTGGGCTTCCAGGCCTCATACATCCCCTTCAGGGAGTCTTCAGCAGCTGCACCTGTGGCTTGGCAGATGCAGTCTTTTCTGTGTCCCCATCAGGCACAGACCCACACACGTGTTCTCTAATGAACAGAATGGCTTTATTCCCTGTCCTTAAAGCACGTGGAAGTGAAACCAGCTCCTTTGGATTGGGGAACCAGGGTTCTTAGACAACTCCAGGTGAGGCAAAAGCGACACCAGACTCTTTGCTAAACTTTCACGTGTGTGGTCAAGTTGGCTGTATTTTAAAAGTGGTTTCGTGTGTCCCAGGATGGTTTCAGGTCAATTCAGGTTATGCTGGTTGCGTAAATTAAAAGTGGTCTTCTGAAAAACTAACCACTGCTTTATATCTTCCCTCATAATTCCTTTCCAGTTTCTTTGGAGACCAAGACTAGGCCAAAGGAAAATAGGAACTCGAAAGTGAGTCGTCCGGCCTCATCCCCACCAGGCTCTCCCCGCAGCCCTCTGTAGCTGAGTTTTCGTTTGCATGCACCTCTCCCCTTCCCACCCAGCACTGCATGCCTCCCTTGCTGCCCTGCCACACTTCCCTGGTGCTGCACGAGTGCTCTGTGTGCTGCAGTGAATGACTAGTGACTTATGGTTTCTAGTGTTCACATAAGTTTTCTTTTTATTTTTGAGACAGGGCTTCCTATAGCCCAAGCTGGCCCCGAACTCAATATGTAGCTGAGGATGGCCCTGAGCTCCGGTCTCCCTCTGAATGCTGAGGTTACAGGCGTGTACTACCCTGTCCACTGAGCACATACATTTATTTAATTTTTCAAATGTTTATTTATTTTGTTTTATATGTGTGAGTGTTTTGTCCCATGTATGTGTTGGCACCCCCGCACAAGTGTCTGATGCTGGAGGAGGTTAACTGGAGTTAAGGATGTCAGTGAGCCACAGTGTTCTGGTAACTGAACCCATGTCCCCTGTAAGACCAACAAGTGCTCTTAACCCCTGAGCCATCTCTCTATCCTCACATAAATTTATTTTATTTATTTATTTATTTTAGTTTTTTGAGAAAGGGTTTCTCTGTGTTCTGACTGTACCAGATCTCGTTGTGTAGACTAGGCTGGCCCCAATTCCACCTGCCTCTGCCTCCTAAGTGCTGGGATTAAAGGCATGCACTACCACCTTCGGCAAAAAGACAAGGTTTCTCTGTAGCGCTGGTTGTTCTAGAACTTGTTCTGTAGACCAGGCTGGCCTTGAACTTACAGACTACACTTATTTTTGAAGAAATTAATTAGGCTGCTTATTCTACCTCTAGGAGTTTGTAACTAATGACTTGGAGCTTTTAAAGCATTTCCTGGACATGCAGGAGGTCTGGGCCTGATTCAAAGACTTATCTTTCTATTTCTTCTTTAAGAACAACCTAGGACTTCGCTCTCCAAGCCCAGGTTTTTTGTTTGTTTGTTTGTTTTTGTTTTTATAATTCTTTCTCAGTTCCAAGCAGGTTTCAGCTATAAATTGAGGTAGTATCATGTTTGTAGTGGACTCGCCTTAGAATGGTAATGAAAAGTAGTTGAGGGCATGTGCGTGCGAGTGCCCAGCCCCAAAGCTGGCCCCAGAAAGGGTGGCTCTTGAGAACATCCACAGGCCAGCTCAGGCTCTGAAGACTGTTTAAAGGGTTTTTGTAAAACCAGGAAATTGTTTTTTAAAAGCCTATAGTTTAGGAAGAATACATACAAGCTACTAACCCATAACAGACATGGGAGCCTGGGGAGATCCTGGCTGATGAGATTCAGGTTCTGGAAGAGTCAGGATCTGAACCAGTTTGCTGAAGATGTAAGCAGCAGGATGAGACAGCACAGAGAGCAGGCTGGCTCTAGGCTCGGCTTGAGCTCGGGCTCTCCTTGGGGCAAGGAATTTAGAGTTCTCTAAGAGTTAGCCAGCCCAGACAAACACTGGTGGCCTGAGTCGCTGTATAGTTGGTCAATACCACAAGGGGGCAGTGTGGACCAACAGCCTGTGCCTTGCCCCGACTGGTTTTGTAGATTCTTTTGAGCCCAGAGCTGCAGAAAGCAGAGGTTGGAAGCCATACCACAGACTTTAGTTTGTGGGACTCTTTTAATGGAGGTTGCAGTGACAGATTAATAACAGCTCCACCTCGTGTGGTGCGTGTCAGGGTGACACATTTGGAGGACCTAATGCTGAGGAGTTGAAGTGTATTGCCCAATTTTTAAATCTATTTATATATGTTCTAATTTTTGAGATGGGATCTCACTGTGGAGCACTTATTGGCCTACAACTTGCTATGTTGACTAGATGGCATTGAACTCACAGAGATATCTGCCTGCTTATGCCTCTTGAGTGCTGGGATGACAGATATGAGATACATGCCCCACTTTCTTTTTAAGATCTTGGTGTGTGTGTGTGTGTGTGTGTGTGTGTGTGTGTGTGTGTGTGTGTGTTTATGTCTGTGAGTGTGAGCATACCCTGCCATGGTGCACATGTAGAGATCAGAAATAACTTTGGATGTTGGTCCTTGCTTCCCATCATGTTTGAAATGGGGTCTCTTGTTCCTTGGTGCATATACCAGGCTAGGTGGCCACGAGCTTCTGGGAATTCTCTGCTTCCCATTGTGCTGTAGGAATGCTAGGATTACAGATGCACACTACACATTTGGCTTTACATTAGGTTCTGAGGATCCAAATCCAGGTTATTAGGCTTGTGCGGCAAACACTTTACCCACATAGCCCTCTCCCCATCTGGAAGATGTCTTTTTAAACAAACAAACAAACAAACAAACAAACAAACAAACCACTAGTGAACTTATTTATTTTATGCTCCTTTCTTTAATATCTCTTTATTTCAGTAGCCAAGTATTGAGGCAGGCATTATTATTCTCATTTAATAAATAATTTTACCACTTGGTTTCTAATTATTCCACACTTCCACCCAATGACTCTGATATGACCTGTGTTTAGCTGGCTACTGGTTAACTCACCGTAAAGTACAACAGAATGGAAGGACCATGGCCTTGGTGTTGGCTGATAAGGAGATTGTATAGGTCAGTACTTGACCAGTTGAGTCCACTAGGCCCCAGGGGTGACTATGCGTCATCACCTTGCCCTCTGTAAAGGCCTGTCCCAGATCAATGAATGGCAGGCAGGTTGCCATCCAGGGCTCCTCAGAGAAATGCTCACCTCTACCCTTTTTCTGCAGGAGCAGCCAAGCAGATCATGGAGCTGGGGGCTCTGCAGTTGGCTCCAGCCTCTGGGACAGGGGGCAAGGGGACAGATGGGAGGGCAGGGCCTGGGCACCCTGCCATGGCTGTGCCTTTAGTTAATATTTATCCTTCTCCTTCTGCCCAGAGACAGAGGGGAGCTTAACCACAGACTGAAGAAAACCCCAGGGCCTCAGAAAAGCCGGTTCCTGTGAGTGGTGACTCAGGCAGTGCCCCCCAACCTGGCTTCTGTGCAGGTCTTTTGTGTGGTTGTTAGAGACCACATTATTTATCTGCTGAGCAGGATTGTCTCCTAGGAGTCCAGGAGGGCCCGGGTGGGTAATAAATGCAGAACCTTGTTGCAGTCTGATTTCTGAACAAAATGACTTGCCCTGGGGAGACCCCGTGGGTCTCATCTGGGTGTGGCAATACCACCTCTAGCTTGGCTTTCTAAAACCTGTTTCTTTAGTGTTTTCATTCCCAAAGGAAGCTTGTAAATTGAGCTCCAGATTCCTTAGCACAATCTAGAGCTGATCAGAATTTCTGCCAACTCATGGTTCTTCCTCTCGTCATGTGCCCTGTCGCCCAGGCTTCTCCGTGTGGCCTGGGAGCCACCTTCTTCAGAGTCATTAAGGACATGATTTCTGGAGCCCAGACAAACTGAATTTAAATGTAGCTCCTCAGCCCCAGACCACAGCTGCTGGTGGGTCCTGAGAATCTGCATTTGGACAGTTATACCGATTCTCCTGAAGACTGCAGTGTCTGTTTGTTCAAACAAGATCACAGCTTTCCTGACTCATGAGCAGCCACACCCCAGTGGACTGCCTTCCTTGGGCCTTTTCTTCATTCTTCTGAGGACACGACCTACCAGACGTTATTTTCACCCATGACGTGATTCCTGAGAACCATTTATTTCAGATTCTTTGTTGTTATCTTTTTTAAAGCAGGGTCCAGGTGTAGCTCGCTGCATACCCCGCTGTGGCCTCGCCCTCTCACTAATCCTCCTGCTTTAGCTGCTTCATGTTGAGATTGATGTGGAGCTGCCATACCCGGGTCACTTCAGAATTCTCCACCTTCTAACTGTAATGATGTGATTACCACCTCAGTCAGGCATGCCTTGGACCTTGTCATGATGCTGTAGCTCAGAAATGCCAGCCTACTGGTTTCTGGCCAGAACTTCCTGCCATTAGCTTGCTTACTTCCCCAATACCCAGGCCGCCCTGTTCCTGGCATGCCTGTCTGCATCTCTTTTTGACAATGAATGGCCGGAGTTCCAGTGGCGCAGTGGGTTATGTGCGGTACTTCTACGAAAACGAATGGCTTTGGGCTTGGAGATAGATGGCTCAGTTGGTAAGGTGCTTGCACCTGATCTGAGTTCAATCCCCAGAACCTGCTTAAAAATTTGGGTCATGATGGTGTGCCCTTGTAGACCCAGCATGGAAGAGGCAGAGATGGGAAGATCTCGGGGGCTTTTCAGTCTAACTGATGAGCGCCTGAAAGGACAAGCAGATGCCATAACAGGCTGTCAGTCTTTTCTCAGTGATCAGGCCTCAATTTCAGTTTCCTGAGACTTAAGCAAGCAGTTTCTGGGAGGGCTATGACATAGTCCTTGCAGTAGCTCCCTTTCTGCACGTACTCTGGCTGCTCAAGGTTCAGCCAGTTGTTTACTGTCTGGGACCCCTCACCAACTTAGAGTTATGTGCATGGGTCAATGTGAATGTGTGAGGCCAGTCAGCCTCCATGGCAGCTCAAGGACAGAGCCTGGGACTTGTCCAGGCCTGCCCCAAAATGATAACTGTAACCCCTAACCAGTAAATTCAAAGGTCACACACCCTCACCCAATCATAGGACACAAAGGCTTGTACCACCCTGCTTGCGGTTTTTCCTTTAAAAATCCCTCACTCTGAGAGCTCAGGGCCGTCCTCCTTCACCTGCTGTGTTGGATGTTGGACTCGGACCAAGCCCGAGCTTGCTTGTTATCAATAAACCCCTGTGTGTTTTGCATCGGATATCGGCTCTGTGGTGGTCTTGCTCAGAGGTCTCACGATGTGACCACAGCACTCCAAGCCAAGGAAGACTCTGTCTCAAAGGAGGCAGATGGCATTCCTGTGGGTGACACCTGAGGTTGCCTTCCAGCATGCACATGTATGTGCATATACATGTGCATGCACCTTCATACAGAAACATGCATACACATGCATGCATACTTTTTCCTTTCTTCTTCCATGTCTTCCTTCTATCTGAACACATATGCTCACTTGGGTACCTTGGTCCTTTGCACCACCATCACTGTGGTCCTCTGCACCACCATCACTGTGGTCCTCTGCATCACCACCATCACTGTGGTCCTCTGCACCACCATCACTGTCTCCCTCTCTTACCTTCTGTCTTCTATCCTCATCACTGTGGTCTTCTGCACCATCTCCTGTCTCCTTCTCCTTCTCCTTCTCCTTCTCTCTTCTCCTTCTCCTTCTCCTTCTCCTTCTCCTTCTCCTTCTCCTTCTCCTTCTCCTTCTTCTTCTCCTTCTCCTTCTTCTTCTTCTCTTTTTTTTTTCCTTTTGGTTTTTCGAGACAGGGTTTCTCTGTGTAGCTTTGGTTCCTGTCCTGGAGCTCACTTGGTAGCCCAGGCTGGCCTCGAACTCACAGAGATCCACCTGGCTCTGCCTCCCCAGTGCTGGGATTAAAGGCGTGTGCCACCACCGCCTGGCTCTCCCTTTCTTCTTCCTGGCCTTTTCCTGACTGTCCATAAACACAATCAAGGTTCTCTCATCCCGACAAGGTATCTTCTGCAGCCGTAAGCCAATCTTGGAGGCTCCTCTCACAGCATAGTTTATCAGAACAGACAGCTCTGTTTGCTCCTGACTCGTCTCGACCCTATCCTTTTCCCACCAGTTCAGCGAGGCCTCAGGCAGTTTAGAGCTGCTGACGTGGGTGCTTGGATCCGAACTCACATCCTCTGGAAGAGCAGCAGATTTTCTTGATGCTGAGCCATTTCTCTGACACTTAAATTACATTTTAAATTGAGTTACTAGATATTACGTTTCCATCTGACTTTTTTCATACTTCTTTCAGTTGGGTTAAGCTCTAACCCCCTCCTTGCTTAAGCCTTCTCACTCTCTCTTACTGTCCTCCTTCTTTTAACCCATCCTTCCTCTCCAAGCCTTTCTGCTTTTCTGGCTTCTGTAGGTATGAAACACACACAACTAGAAATTCGAAGCTAGGATCTACATATGAGGGAGCACATGTGGCATTTGTCTTTCTGGGCTTGGGTTACCTCAGTTGGTATAAAATTTTCCAATTTCATCCATTTACCTAAAAATCCCATGTGTATACGTTTTCATTATCTGTTCATCAGTTTATGGACGTCGGGACTGATTCCATTCTAGCTATTGAGAATAGAGCAGCAGTGAACACGGATGAGCAGGTGTCTCTGTGGTAGGATACGGAGTCCTTTGGGTATTGGCCATGAGCAGTCACACTGTTCCTCAGCTTGTGGTCTGGCTGGAAGGAAGCTACTGTCTCTCCTGTGGTGTTATCAGGGATGCTTCTTGATTCGGAGGGATTGCTTGGTAGAGATGCATTCCTTCCTGCTCTTCAGTCACAGCCTTCTCTTTACACACACACACACACACACACACACACACACACACACACACACACACTACTGCTCTAGAGAGCAGCAGACCCGATCTTGGGATTCAGGTTTTCCTTCAGTATCTTCTTTAAACTGGGCAGCGCTGACTCAGACCAGGCAGGTGTGACTCTGGCCGGACAGGGCATCTGTGGAATGCCACAGAAAGAAAAGCATCCCTAGGGCTGTTTGGGTAGAAGGTCCCATTGCCTGACCCAGAGGGCTTAAGGGAAATGGGTCTTCTTTAATGTTTGTTGTTTTGTTTTGAGACAGGGTCTCACATAGCCCACACTGGCCTCAGTCTCACTATATAACTGAAGCTGGTCTTGAGTTCCTGATCCTCCTGATGCTACCTCCCAAGTGCTAGGATTATAGTCACATGTTACCATGCCCAGCCCAGGAAGTGGGCCTTTTGATAGTAGAGGTTGACAGCCTTGCTGAAGTACCATCTGGTGGTAGAACTGTTGAACTCTGATGCCACAGGGAAGTCCTCAGAAGAGTGAAGTCATCTCAAGAGGGCTGGCAGGAAGAGAAGGGGAAGAGGAAGTATAGAACTTAGAGGAGTCTTTACTATAACATGCAGCTTCATCCAGAAGCCATTGCTGCTTGTTCTGCATTGGGAACAGGAATGAACACAAGAGAAAGAGAACACTCCTTTCTCCCTTGTACACAAGTTCTCGGGCCACCCTGTCTCGAGCCTTCCAATCTCACTTGAGTCAGTCACCTTGGCCAGGACCTTCAGTTCCCAGAGGAGCAGGACTTTTTCCACTGAGAGGTCTGTGAAAGAGACAGTCCCTCACCCCTGAAACTGTAGGACTTGTCCACAAGGACCAGGAGAGCTTTGGATTGCACTAGACAGCTATCTTCTTCAGAAGTTACACTTCCCCATCTTCAAGAGAGACCTCCGAGGGTGCCAGGGTAGAAAGAAAAGTCTCCCGGGGAGATTGCGTCCTTCACCTCCGAGGGTGATGGTGAGCACCCACTAAAACAGAGACTTTCTGGCCACGCTGCAGAGTGACCCTGGCCACCAACCTTCAGCCATCTCTGTGCCTGTACAACTCACCAAAGGTCTTGAGACTGAAAAAAAAAGGAAGTGAAGAGTTGCTGGTCCCTAGGCCCTGTACAGAACACCAGAAGATGGGAAGGAGCCAACAGGTAGAGAAAGAATTCATCAGCCAGGACACAGTAGAGAAGTTGACTTGGTGCAAACAAGAGTGCAGCAGGCAAGGGCAGAGACGGAAGAGAAACCTGCGTTAGTCGGCTCTTTATGGTGGGGTTTACTGTGTGCTTGAATGCATGTGTCTCTATCTGTCTGTCTGTCTCTGTCTCTCTTTGTTTCTGTCTCTTTCTGTGTGTGTGTGTGTGTGTGTGTGTGTGTGTGTGTGTGTGTGTGTGATGAGGGATTGAACCTAGAACCTGAGGCATATTAGGGAAGCATTCTACCGCTGAACTACATACCCTCTCTATCGCAGCCTTTACTCTGGTGAATTTTCAACAGTTTCTCAAGTGAACAGAGTTGTGTAGTGAGGCTCCCACCAGTGCCTGAGGCATAGCCACCAGTTTCGTTAGAATGAACACTAAGCGAACTTCTGGCCCAGTGTGCTTGCTCCCCGGTTTGGGTCATGCCACACACTTTGTGCCAAAAGAAATTGTCTTACCAGGTTACTTTCACCTTGTTCATGCGTGTCTTTATGTAACACAGAAAATATTCTTTCCCAACAGAAGTGCATGCCTGTTACCTTAGCACTCCAGAGGTGGAGGCAGGAGGATCAATAGTTTAAGGTCATTCTTAGTTATATTTCAAGGTTGAAGTCAGCCTATGCTATATGAAATTGTGCCTCAAAACAAAACAAAAACAAACCTACCAAACCAAAAAACCCCCACAAAAACAACCAAAAACCTACCATAAAAAAACAAAACTTCCTTCCAAAATACTAATGTGTAAGGTATGTAGTTGGTTTGGTGATGGAGTATGATTGTTCTTAGCATGTGCAGGGCCTAAGGTTCCATTCTCCACCACACAAACATCAGAGAGCCTCACTGACACAGTTCAAAGACTAGTTTGCTTGAGTGAGGCCCGAGCATAGGTGTGTCTTAAAAGCTACCCAGGGGATTCCAGTGCTCAGTCAGAACTCAAAACCACTGATCTAAGGTTTCTTCCTGATCTGAGACAGGAGAAATTCTAGCTGCCAGGATTCCCAGGAGGTTGGGGAAGTGGAATGTCTCCAGACAGTCTGGTATCACCTGCTGTTGGCTCAGCTGGAAGCATTGCTGATCAGGCTCACTGAGCTGGAGTTCCAAGAGGATGTGTGAATGTTTAAATCTAGCAGCTGACTTCAACAAGGAGAGACCTGGGGAACCCTGTCTCTGGGGAAGAGAAAAACCTGTCCCCTCCCTCCTCTGCTGTTCTGAGCTTTGAGTCCAGATGTCCTGGAGTTCCAGTCAGGTCGAAGGAAAGGGTCTGTAAAGCAAGCAAGCAAACAAACAGAAAAAGGGCCAGTGAGGGCAACTGAGTCAGGGCACTTGCTGCCAGGTCAGTTAGTCTGATTCCTGGGACCCACCTGGTGGAAGAAAGAAAGAACTGACTCCTGAAAGTTGATTCCGCCTGTATGCACACCATGGCACACCCTCTCCAGATAGATAGATAGATAGATAGATATGATTAGATAGATAATTAGATGGATTGATATAATTAGATAGACAGGTAGATAGATAGGTAGATAGGCAGACAGACAGACATAATGAGAAGAAAACAAATACATGAATAGAATTAAGTCTCTAAATTGTTAAGAATCTTACCAGAAATTAGAGTGTGACAGCAGCAGGATCAGTAGGCATGTAAGCATAGGGAATAGCTTAGCAACCCAGGACTCCCTTGGTTGAGCTGTGCGTACACTCCAACAATGGCCATTCAAAAAAAAAAAAAAAAAAAGGGATGATTTCTCTCTCAAACTATGGGAGTGAAGGGGCTGATCTGGCCTAGACTGGTTTCGCTGCATGCTCAGTAAAGCAAACCTTCCTCTGAATGACCCTTTAGTTATGACCTCTATTTACCATCTTACACCTGTGCATAATTGGATGGACATATTAATAAGATCAGATGCATCTTGGGAAGGAATCTGTAGCCCAGGCCTGTCAATCAGAACAGAGACCCACTCTGATTATCCTCCTTAGCAACAAACCCCTTTTCCCTTAAACCCCGTAAAAGGAAGACCCCAAACAATTACTAGAGCCCTTAAGCACTATTTTTCTAAGATTTTAATTAATTACTATTGTTATTGAGTGTGTTGTGATAGGTATGGGCTGGAATGCATGGAGTAGAGGTCGGACAACTTTGACGTGTCAAACAGGTCAGCTTGAGTCAGTTCTCTCCTTTGCCCTTTCTGTGGGTTCAAACTCATGCAGCAGGATCTACTTACAAGCAACTGTATCTCTGAGTCATCTCAGTGGCCCAGCCTGAGCTTTTATTCACACCATCACTCTTGACAGCGTGACTGATCTGTGTTACTGCTCTGCATTTCAATGACGTTTCCTTGCCACTTTGCAACAATGTGGATCTTTATTTGAATTTCTTGACTATGATACCAAGAGCCTGGACACCTCCAGGCTGGACACTGACCGCCAGTAATAGACTCAAAATTCTGCACAGCAGGTTGCTGACAATCACTCTTGGACTTGGAGTCAAGGTTCTAAAATGGATCTATCATCTTTTGTAGAGCAGTGGTTCTCACCCTTCCTGATGCTGCGACCCTTTAACACAGTTCCTCATGCTATGGTGACCCCAACCATAAAGTTATTTTGGGTTGCTACTTCACAACTGTAATTTTGCTACTGTTATGAATCTTAATGTAAATATTTTTGGAGATAGAGGTTTGCCGAAGGGGTCGCAGCCCACAGGTTGAGAAGCACTGCTATAGGAAAAATTAAAATGCCTTTCAGTCTCATGGGGTCACAACTGTAGCACGAATCTTAAAAGGTCTTTTTAATAAAACAAACCTGGTGCCAGGTATTGGGGTGAACGCTGGAAGATCAGAGAAGCAGAACAAGCCACAGCTTCCTCACCTCACCAGTTCCTCAACTGACCCTGTTTCCTCAGACTGGAAGCCTCTGAGTCCTCATCCAAATGGATTTCAGCTAAACTGCTGCTAAAAGCCTAAAAGCTTAACCAGGCTCTAGTTCCTGGTCCTCATGCCTTATATACCTTTCTGCTTCCCACCATCGCTTCCTGGGATTAAAGGCGTGGGTCACCATGCCTGGCCTTTCCAGTGTGGCTTTGAACTCACAGGATGGATCTCTGCCTCCAGAATGCTAGGATTAAAGGTGTGTGTGCCACCATTTTCTGGCCTCTGTGTCTATCTAACGGCTGTTCTGTTCTCTGACCCCAGATGAGTTTATTAAGGTGCACAATATATTGGGGAATACAATATCACCACATTCCACCTCTGAATAATATATCTCTCACTCTCTGGGAGGCAGATCTCTGTGAGTTTGAGGCCATCGTAGTCTACAGAGAGAGCTTCAGGCCAGCCAAGACTACATAGTAAGATCCTGTCTTAAAAACTAACAAACATGGGACTGGAGAGATGGCTCAGCGGTTAAGAGCACTGGCTGTTCTTCCAGAGGTCCTGAGTTCAATCCCAGCAACCACATGGTGGCTCACAACCATCTGTAATGAGACCTGGTACCCTCTTCTGGCCTGCAGGTATATATGCAGACAGAATGCTGTATACATAATAAATAAATAAATCTCTAAAAAATATCAATTTTTTTTAAAAAAAACAAAACAAACAAAAAAAAAACAAACTAACAAACACAAACAACAAAATTCTGTATAAATGTTTCTGGCCCAAATGTGGCAGGGTCCTGTGCTGCTGTTCCCTTGCGGGGAGGGGGTCAAGTAGGTGCAGAGTCAACAATACACACTCTTGAGAGAATGTTGAAACAAGAAGCTCAGTTTATTCAGGAAGAGATAAGCCTTATATACCCTCTGCCCCACCCTGGGGGGAGGTCTGATGAATATGCATCTGCTGGCATGACATGGCTGCCTCTTGTTGGTCCAGGTCATCTCCAGCTCATGTCTCAGTTGCTGTTGCTAAGGCCCTTAGGCAGACCTAGGTTGGCTCTCAGAAAGTATCTTTTTACTGGTTTAGTCTGGCTGGCTCTCAAGCCTGTTAGGGATGAGTCATCCCACAGCCCAAGAAATCCCATGTCAATTAACCACTCATCACTTTGGAGTGTCAGAAATAACCTCGGGGTAGTGGGAGCCACAGCAGTGACAGTAGGTTTAACCGCGAAAGAACAGGGTGCTGAGAATTGGGCTTTGCTATCCCCAGGTTCATGTAGGAAGAAAGGAGCTGTTGTTGATGATGATTGTCTAGAGCTGTGTGAGATCTGAGTTCAGTCTCCACTCATTACCACCACTCAGACACACAAATAAATAAAAACAAATCACCAGGCACAGTGATGTGCACCTGCAGGCCCAGCTACTTGGGAGGCTGAGACGATTGGAGTCCAAGAGTTCAAGATTAGCTTAAGCAACATAACAAAGACTTATCTCAAACAAACATAATTTGTTTTTATTTGTTATTTCCATTTTAATGATGAAAACACCAAGACATGAGAACATTAAAAAAACTTGCCCAAGGTCAAAGCCAGTTAGCCACAGAGCAAGGAATTGAAGCCAAGAGGGGTTAGCTTTGGAATCCATGCTCTTAATCCCCATATCAGTATGCCTGGTTAAAAAGCAACTTGGGCCTGCTGGCCTGTAATGATCTATTTTTATCCTTTGATACCGCAGACAGAAAGTGCCCGTGGAACACTTCTGAGCAAGCTGCCTGGCCCTGCTGAGCTGCTGTCCGTGATCCGCTAGCGAGGTGTTTCCACAACGCTCCCGGGAAGTCAGAGCAGATAGACATCCCTTTGGCAGAGTCATAAAAACCAACAGCAGCAAAGACAATCAACTTTGTATAAGGTTAATAGGTCCTTAGAATGTGGAACCTGGGAAGTTATAGTTTGGGCTAGTAGTTTCCAAAAAAAATTTTTTTTATTACAGTAGACATTTATTTAGGGTAAGACAGCTGCAGAGCAAATCATTCTTAAATTGTGATTCAGGTTGAAGCAACTTTATAAACACAAGACCAGGCACATCCACAGATCTCAGCTACAGGATCACTTCTGTATCCATTGGTCTCTCACTTTTCTTTCCTGAACAACATCTTCAGATATGGTTCATAGGGTTTATTTCCTCATATCTCACCTACTGTTCCTTAGGCAAGAGCTGATGCCTTGTGGTCAGGTCCAGGGTCTCTTAATGTGAACTATTCTGTCATTATAAAGGTTCTCAGGAAACCTTCTTATGGCTTCTTTCACATCTTCAGTCTCGTATGTCATGTGACCTCACATTAACTCCAGGTTGTTGATTTCTGCAGCATTATAACAGACTTTCTAATACCATCCATCCACTGGCTTGACCTGAGCAAAAAACATTTTTTAAGATTTATTTTTATTTTTATTTGAATGTATGTCTCTGTGTGTGCATGCCACATGTGCACAGGTGTGCAGAGGCCAGAAGAGGACGTCAGATCCCCTGATGCTGGAGTTAATGCAGTTATAGGCCATCGGACTTGGGTGCTGGGAACCAAACTTGCATCTTCTACAAGAGCAGCAAACATTCTTCATTGCTGAGCTCTCCCTCTAGCTCCAGCAAAAGACAAAATTGAAAACAACCAAGCTTTCTTTTTTCAAACACAGCCTCAAGTGTAGTTAATTATATACATATATGTATATATATACACATGTAACATGTATGTGCACATATGTACACACAGATTAGCTCAGTCAGTTTCATCTGCTGCCTACTTCTCCTTGGCCAGGCTTTTGTTTCTTGACATTAGATCTCAGTATTCAGGCTGGCCTCAAACTCTCGATCTTCATGCATTCCCCCTCCCCTGAGTGCTGGAATTACAGGTCTGCACTGCCATGCCCATGCCCCTCCTCCCTGTGACTGTGACACAGTCCCAAGTCCTAGGAATTGACTTATTTCACTTCCCATATCTGTTAAAACAGCACTTAACCTGTCCTCTTAACATAAATTCCCTTTAGCTGGCTAATATCTGAACTAAAGAATTAATTGGAAAGAATTATTTTGGGCTCAGTGAAGTAAAAGTAATAAACTCACTTATTAGACCTGGAGAGGTGGCTCAGCTGTTAAGAGCACATACTGCTTTTACAGAGGATCTGGGTTTGGTTCCCAGCACCCATATCAAGTGACTAACAATGGCTTGTAACTTTAGCTCTTGGGGAACCAATACCTGTGGCCTCTGTGGATACCTGCATATACTCCACTCAGATATATACACATATACACATAATTAAAAATAAAGTAAGTCTTAAAAAAACCCTCAACTACTGGCCATTAATTTGAAACCATATTTACTTTCTGAAAATTTTTATTTGATATGTATGTGTGTGTGCCTGAGTGTATGTGTGTGCACCATGTATGTGCAGGAGGCTGTGAGGGTCAGAAGAGGGCATTGGATCCCCTGGAAGTGAAGTTACAGGCAGCTGTAAGTCACCATGAAGGTGCTGGGAACTGAACCTAGGGCATGAGCAGTAAGCACTCTTAACCTCTGAGCTGCCAATCCAGCATAAAGATTGATTTACCGTAGGCCTGGGAGTCAAGCAAGACATCTAGTTAGGAAACAGAAGGCACATGAGGAGGAAAGTCCTTCTCCCTCCTGGTTCTGATTCCCATCTCACTGGCTGACATCCAGGAGCTTCACACAGAGGTGAGCAGACCACTTCCATTTGGGAAACACCACCATTGAGGTGATTAAAAATGACTGACAACATGGAGGGCAGAGGGGCTCATGAGCCCCCACCCTAGGTGAGGAGCGACTGAGAGTTGATGGCCGCAGGGAGGAGAGAGAGCTAGGAGTGTGGCCCCCACTCATGAGTGTCTAGGCAGCACAAGTCGGGCTCAGTGGTTATCTGAAAAAGCAGGAGATGAAGACGGGGGTTGGGAGGCTGGGTAGTCGATCTGGGACGGGTGGGGAGAGAAGATGGTCAAAATACGTAGATTACATGTGTGAAGTTCTCCAAGAATAATAAAAATGTCCTGTTTTAAAAATGACAGGACTACAGCTCAGTCTTGCTGTGCAAGCATGAAGACTCAAGTTCAACCCCAGCGTCCACATAAAAGTCAGGGGTGATGGCGTGTGCCTGTCACACACCCCGGGCTGGGGGGTAGGCAGGAGCATCTCTGTAGTGTGCTGGCCAGTTAGTCAAGCCAACTGATGAGCTCCAGGCTCAATGAATCTGTTTCAACAAGTAAAGTGGACAGTGACTGAGGAAGACACTAGACATTGATCTCTGGTCTCCATGCATGAGCACACATGTGCACATGCATGTACACACACACACACACACACACACACACACACACACACACACACACTGGCTAATGATTAGGCCTTAAGCACAGCCTCCTGTGGCCTATGTATGTCACAAAGAGCCATGTGATCAGTGTTTTCTCGGCCAGCACACCCTTCCCCAGCTTCAGGCCTGCACAGTGTATCTAACAAAAGTCCCCTCTTCAAGGACGGCATCCTGGAGATAAGAAAAAGCACACATTTCGCCAACTATCTAAACTCAGTTGCTGACTAAGTAGCTTCAACCCCCATCACACACTCAATAGCTACTGCTGTGCACTTCAGGAGCTATTAACTTCTCCTCACGCCTCCACTTCACTCTCAGGGTGTCTTGTCTTCCTGTGTAATGACTTCCCCAACCTTGGTCCACTTTGACTCACTCTGGATTTCTTTTTTTTGTGGCAATATGTCAAGAACTGAGCTGTACCTTTATAGAGGCCTGGGGTCTCCGAGGGTGGCCCCTCAAGCTGCCCAGAGGCATCAGCAAATTCTAGTCCTTGCCTGCTGATGATGATAGAGGTGGCTTTTGGCGTGCGTGCGTGCGTGCGTGCGTGTGTTTTGTTTGTTTCTTGAAACAGGGTGTCAATGTACAGAACAGACTGGCTTTGAGCTTACTGTGTAGCTCAGGTTAGCCTCGAACATGAAGTGATCCCTCTGCCTCAGTACCCACCCATCCTCTTGAGTGCAGGGTTACGGGAGTGCACTCCTTGACCACATAGGAATCTTGTTACAGCAGGAGAGCTGTGGGTGTGCACTGGAGACTGCATCCTGTTCATGCTAAGTGCTGGGGACTGGCATCTGCCACGTGTAAAAAGAAAAGTGAGGGAGCTGGTTAAGAGACAGGTGCCCTGAAGGTGGTAACAGGGATTTATGACCCCTGGTCCCGCAGCCATTGTTGGTTGCTTTGGATCCGTTCTGTACTTTTTGCAATAAATATTCAGGAGATTGTTGTTCAAAATGTCCCCTTGAGCTATCAAACAAAGAAGCCCACAGAGTCAGCTGTTGCCTGGGCAGCAGCAGGCAGCCTAGAATAGTGCAGATTGGCTGCTGCCATGGCAACATTGATTTCAGTCACAAGCAGCCATTAGGTGTATAGTTAATGTCAGAGAACACATGGATAGACCACCTGGGAATTTGTTTAAATCTTCTGGGATTTTTTTTTTAAACATAGAGTCTCATCTAGCCCGGGCTATCCTTGAGCTCCAGATTTACTCCAGGCTGGCCTTGAACTCCTGATCGCCACTGTGATTTAAACTTTGAATTCCTAGGACTCAGGCCAGAGATTTTTTAACTGGCAGAACTGGCACAGAGCCTAGAGTCTACCTTTGAGAAAACTTCTGGGGCCTGAGGCTGTGGCTCAGTCAGTAAGGTGCTTGCTGTGTCTCCAGCGCTCATGTCAAAAGCCTGGCACAGTGGTTTCCTCTTGTACCCCTGGTGCTGGAGTAGTGAAGACGGGTGGACCTGGGCTCACTGGCCATTCAGTCTAGCTGAATCAGGGAGCTCCAGGTCCCGGTGAAGGACCTCAGATGTTAATTGCTGGTCTCCACATGGCCCGTCTGTTACACACACACACACACACACATACGCACGCACGCACGCACGCACTCACGCACGCACGCACGCACGCACGCACGTACGTGCACACACACGCCCACACAGACATGCACACAAACTCGCTAGGTCCCAGGTGTGGTGGCCCATGCCTATAATTCTAGAAGTCAGAAAAACTTCAGCTAACTATAGTTTGTTTGAGAGCACCAGGACACATGAGACCCTGATGCAAACTAGGAAAACAGTGTTACTCAGGTAAGCATATGAGAGTGAGACCTACTAAAGGAGGTGGAGTGTCTTTGTCACAGATCCGTGTCTCACTGATTTGAACTAGAGCCACCTTCCTTCTTACAAAGGCCTGGTATTTGTTATTTGTTTGTTTTGGGATGGGGTGCCACATACCCATCAGTCTTAGGAGAGGTGAAACTTGGGCCTTACCGGCAATCTTGATGACTTCTCATCCACCCCAGTGGCTGCCATTCCTCAGTGTGTGGTGTAAGCCTTTTTTAACCGGGTTTCCTGTTATGTATGGTAAAATTTCCTAACATCTGTGGTCACGAGTTTGCCTTGTACTCTCTGGTTTATATGTAAAAATGTAAAACAGAGATACCCCCACAATAGACTACTAGCAATGGTCGAGAGACAGCCTGAACTGACCTACTCTGGTGTTAGAATGGCCAAACACCCTAATTGTCATGCTAGAAACCCCATCCAATGACTGAGTGAACCAGATGCAGAGATCCACGGCCAGGCCCCAGGTGGAGCTCCAGGAGTCCAATTAGCGAGAAAGAAGAGGGTTTATATGAGCGAGAATTGTTGAGGCCAAGGTTGGAAAAAGCACAGGGACAAATAGCCAAACGAATGGAAACACATGAACTATGAACCAATAGCTGAGGAGCCCCCAACTGGATCAGGCCCTCCGATAAATAAGACAGTTGATTAGCTTGATCTGCTTGGGAGGCATCCAGGCAGTGGGACCGGGTCCTGTCCTCAGTGCATGAGCTGGCTGTTTGGAACCTGGGACTTATACAGGGACACTTGGCTCAGCCAGGGAGGAGGGGACTGAACCTGCCTGGACTGAATCTACCAGGTTGAACTCAATCCTCAGGGGAGTTCAACCCTGGAGGAGATGGGAATGGGGGGGTGGACTGGGGGAAGGCGAGGGGGGTGGGTGGGAGGGGGGAGAGCAAGGGAATCCATGGCTGATATGTAAAATTAAATTATAAAATAATTTTTAAAAAGATAAAAAAATGTAAAATAGTTAAAAGCAAAGAGAAGGCTTGTGGGCTGAGAGACTGGATGGTGGGTGGGATAAAGCCTGTTTACAGGAGAGCTGTGATGAGCGAGCTCCCCCCACCCCATATTGTCACACCTTTCACTTTCCACAAATGTCTGTGTCCAGAAAACAAATTCATTAAATCTTTTATTTGCATTTCTTGTCTCCAAAATAATTATGTTTGTATAGCTTCCTGGTAGCCAGCCAGAAACTTGTTTACTGTTGTTGAAGTGAAATGGCTTGTTGGGAAATGAAATCATTGAGGAAATGCTTTCACTGACTAATAATAGAAAGCCTAAAATTACCCGTATTTGTCATCAAATTGGCTCCCAAATACATGGGTACATGCTCTCTACTTCTAGCATGTCTCAGACTTTTGTTCCAATATGGGTGCCAAACAAACGATCAAGCACCGAGCCTGTGCAGGCGGAAGTCTTTGCAGGAGGCCTGCTGGTTCTGACTTCACAGTGGGAAGTCCAGCAACCTGGCACTTACTGTTCTAGCTTTGCTACTGTCTGGGTCTTGATTGGTTTGTTTTCTCCACCAATTAAAGAATTAGAAGACAGGGCTGAAGAAATGGCTCAGCAGGTATGAGCACTTGCTCTTCCAAAGGTCCTGGGTTAAAGGACCCGGGTTTGGTTCCCAACACCTACACAGCCTCCAGTTCTGGGTCATCCGATGCTCTCTTCTGGCCTCCAAGGGCACCAGGCAGTGTTTTTAGTGGCATGGGATGGGTTCCCTTCCCTAATTTTGGGTTAGTCAGCTTAAACAAAGAAAGGAGATTTGAAAGGCCCACAGCTTCAGGTAAATATGTGTTTATGGTTGACTAAGACAGAACCCCTTCCCTATTTTTGGGTTGGTCAACTTAGAGAAAGAAAGGGGGGCTGATACATTTACAGCTTTGAGTCAACATGTTTAGTTCTAGCCTTGAACATACCTGACCAGTCTGGAATGGTCAGCAGGAAACCCAGCTCTGCTGGAGGAGGAAAAAGTCCGCCAGGCCAGTGAATCAGGTCATAATGGTGAGGAAGAAGCCAGAAATTTGCTATCTTGGTTATCTCTCTAGGGCCTCTTTTCCTGTCTGTCAGGGATCTGTTTAGCTCCTAGCCCCTCAGTATGATCTCTGTCACTGTGGTAAAACATTCTGACCGAAAGCAACTTGGAGGAATGTGTTTATTTCAGCTTACAGGTTACAGTCCACCACTGAGGGAAATCATGGCAGGAACTCAAGCAGGAGCCATGGAGGAAGGCTGCTTGCTAGATCCTCATAGGCTCGTGCTTAGCCAGTTTTCTTATACTGTCCAGGACCACCTTCCCAGGAAATGGGGTGCCACCCACAACAGGCTGGGCCCTCCCACATCAGTTAACAATCAAGACAACTCCCCACAGACATGCCCACAGGCCAGTCTGATCCAGGCAATCCCTTGATTGAGGGCCACTCCCTTTTTTGTTGTTTTGAAACAAGGTCTTTCTGTATAACCCTGGCTGTCCTGGAACTCATTGTATAGCCCAGGCTGGCCTCAAACTCACAGAGATCCTCCTGCTTCTGCCTCCCAAGTGCTGGGATTAAAGTTGTGCACCACCATGCCCAGCTGAGACTCCCTTTTTATACAACACTAGGATATACCAAGTTGACAATTCAAACTAACATAGGGCACTTATTTAAGTGGGTATTTATTAAGAAGGTCAGAAGGTTGGTGATATGTCAGTTATTACTAAAAAACTTGTACTATTCTTACATTCAGATTTCTGAGGAAGAGAGCTCATGTCTTCATAAGCAGGAATATAATAATGAAAGCCGGGCAGAGGAGGCAGTTTAGCAGTTAAGAGTGCTCACTGCTCTTCCAGAGGACTTGGGTTCAGTTTCCAGTGCCCACACCAGGCAGCTCACAATTGCTTTTAACTTCAGCTCCAGGGAATATGACGCCCTCTTCTGGCTTCCTTAGGCACATGCACTCACATTCACATACTCATACATAGAGATGCAGACATATGCATAATTAAAAAAAATAAAACAAATCTTGATCTTGGCGGTGGTGGCTCATGCCTTTAATCCCAGCACTCGGGAGGCAGAGCCAGGTGGATCTCTGTGAGTTCAAGGCCAGCTTGGGCTACCAAGTGAGTTCCAGGACAGGCACCAAAACTACCCAGAGAAACCCTGTCTCGAAAAAACAAAACAAAACAAAATCTTAAAAAAAAAAGGAAGATATGGTTTGCTTCCTTTTTCCCAGCCCCTAATAACTCAATGAAATGTAGAGCATTCATCTAGTAATGTAGTTCAGTGTGTTTGCCTAAACAAGACCCCAGATTCAATACCTAGAAACACACACACACACACACACACACACACACACACACACACACACACTCTATGTTGGGATTAAAGATTTGTGCCACCATGCCCAGCTGACTCCCTTTTTATTTGACACTTGGTTATGCCATGTTGAAATTAAAACTGACTTAGGATATTTATTTAGAAGGGAGGAAGGAATTGAAAGGATATGTGTGTGTATGTGTATACATACATATATGCACGTTAATTTTTTTAGATTTATTTACCTTATGTAAATGTTTTGCCTGCACATATGTATATACACAAAGTGTATGTGTGCATATAAAATCAACAGGCATTAAAATATTCTCATAAGGTCAGTATACATTTAGTTATTAATCAATTGATTTAAAATGTATGTACACATTCAGGAGGTAGAGAAAGATGAGAAGTTTAAGGTGATTCTCAGCTATATAGTGAGTTTGAGGACAGGTATATGTGAGATATTGCCTCAAAAATAAAATATTCGAGACTGAAGAGATGGCTCAGTGGTTAAGAGCACCTGTTGCTCTTGTAGAGGACCCAGATTTTAGTTCCAGGACCCACATTTCCAGGACTCACAACCATCTCTAACTCCAGTTCCAGGAGATACAACAGGCACACATGTGGTGTGCATCATGCAACGCAGGCAAAACATTTATACACATAAGATAAATTTTAATGTGCATATATACACACACACATACACATATACATACATATACATGTATACGTAGTCTCTAATATGTCAGACCCTAGGTTAAGAACTGTGTATCTCTTAGTTGGTAAGATAAAATGGAAATTCTCCCTGCTTGAATTAGAGCGTATTAAAGGGAAGGTACTAAAGTCATGTAAGTACTTCCTTTGTTGTTCCTGTGGCAAGTTAAGGGAGAGAAAGGAAGTACATCTGACATGGGGGGAAAAGTAAGGGTAGGAGGGCCCTGTGCCTCATGCTGATAATTCCAGTACTCCAGAGGCCAAGGCAGGAGGATTGCTGTGAGATTGAGGCTAATCTAGGCTACCTAGTGAGTTCCAGGTCATCTGAGGCTGTAAAGCAAGACCCTGTCTCAGGAAACAAAACAAAACAAAACAAAAAAGGAAGTGGGGAGTTCTGCTTGATTGGATAAGGTGTTAGGATGGGAGCCAAGAAAGTGAAACTCTTCATAGAGAAAACATTGCAGGAACCGCAGGACAGGGTGCTGTGGGTGAGCGTGGATGAGATACATTCTGTACATTCTATAGTGTATTTGATTCCTTCTTCGAAAGTTAATTCCTTTTGGTTTGTGTTTTGAAACGGAATCTCTTATAGCTCAGGCTAGCCTTGAATTCAATATGTAGATAAAGATGTCCTTGATAGCTTGTAGGTACATGCTTCAGATTTAAACTTAGAGACTTAGGAAGAGACTCTCAGGAACAGGATTCAGGGAGAGTAGAATCCGTGTTTTGACAGTAGCTAAACATGTGATTGTTATGGTGTATGTGGTTATGTTGCTTCAAAGATATAAGTAACAACTGCATTTCAAAAATTAAATAAAGTCTGGGCCATCGAAATGGCTCAGCTTGTAAAGGTGCTTACCACCAAGCCTGATGACCTAAGTTCAGGCCCTCTTGGGGGCACATGTGTCCCCACAAACATAAATACAAAATAAATATTTAATCACTTAAATATTAGACAACATTTAAAAATTAAGTAAAAATACATGAGATGCTTTATTTACTTTAGCCTTTTGTCTTGTTTTTTGAGACAGCATTTTACTGTGAACTCTCAACATAGCACAAGCTGGCCTCAAACTTACAGCAGGATCTCTGCCTTTGTCTCCCAAGTTCCAGGATTATAGGTGAATGCCACCACCTCTATCTATCTATCTATCTATCTATCTATCTATCTATCTATCGATCTATTTATCCATTTTGTTTTTTGAGACAGGGTTTCTCTGTGTAGTTTTGGTGTCTGTCCTGGATCTCACTCTGTAGACCAGGCTGGCCTGAACCACAGAGATCCGCCTGGCTCTGCCTCTAGAGTACTGGGATTAAAGGCATGTGCCACCACCGCCCAGCTTTTTTCTTTTAACGTTGAAGAATTTTCTCAGGGACTGGAGATGTTAAACAGTTGGTAGAGTGCTTGCCTTGCATCCGCAATGCCTGGTCTCCATCTTCATTACCTACATAAACTAGTCGTGGTGTCACATGCCTATAATCCCAGCACTGGCGATGGAGGCAGGATGATCATCCTTGACTGCATAGGTAAATAGTTCAAGGCCAGCTGGGATTCGTGAAATTTGTTTTAAAAAGATGTGTTTTTATTCTATATTTATGAGTGTTCACTTGCCTGTATACCTGTGTACCATATGTGTGCCTGGTGATCTTGGAGCCCAGAAGATGTTGTCAGGTCCCCTGGAACTGGTGATACAATGGTGAGCAGCCATGTGGCTTCTGGGAATCAAACCTGGGTCCTCTGGAAGTATGGCATGCACTCTTAATCACTTAGCCATTTCTCCAGCATAAGGTCCTGTCTCAGAACAAGCACAAAACAACAAAAATTTTCCTTGTAAATGAAATTGTAGTTTTATAAGGTGCATTGCGTTGATTTATCAATGAGACAGGAGCCCTGGCCCAGCTAAACTCAGGGTCCCAGCATTCCTGCCCTGAGTGCTCCTCATTCATTTGTTGGTCAGATGTTGCTGTTTGAGATGTCCTTATGAAACAGCCATCATCTCTGTGGGCAGCTTTGATTTTATTGGTTGTACTGAAGTTTCTGATTCACAACCTGTCTGATGATATCTAGACATTCTGCAGCAAGGTGTGGGTGGAAGGTCTTGGAAAGTTCTGGAGTAAAGACTTCTCTCCTTCCTCATGTCCCCTAACTTTTCTTGTCATTTTATCCTGCCTCAGCATAACATTTGACCTTTTGTGTCTGTGTCTTTCCCTTAGTGTGATGTTTTTAGGTCCATATAAGGCCTATCAAAACTTATTCTTTGTTTTGTTTTGTTTTGTTTTGTTTTGTTTTGTTTTTCTGAGACGATATAACTGTATATCACAGGCTGGCCTTGAACCTACAATCTCCTCAGCTTCCCAAATGTTGTAATTATAAGCTTGTGCCAGCATACCCGTCTTAATTTTTTTTTTAATTTTTATTTTCTTCAGACAGCATCTCATATATGCCTCGAGTATACTGTCTAGCTAAGGATGCTTGACCCTCTGCTCCCATCTCCCAGGTACCAGGGTTATAGGTGTGTGCCACCACACTCAATTTATCATCCAGTTTGTAGCAGGTATCAAAATTTGAAAAGTTGTATGTCTATACCATTTTTCAATCCATTCCTATGTTAATGGACACCTGACTATCTGGAAATGGGATTATTAGATCATAGGTAATTTTATGTTTAACTTAAAAAACAACAACCCTGCTGATGTGTTTTGCACTGCAATTTGTTGTCTTTTCACATTCCCATCCCCAGTTCATAAGTGTAAGGATTCAGGTCTATCCACACTTAACACTTCCACTTTTTGTTGTTGTTGCTAATAGCATGGGGATGATGGGATCGCTCCCTGCCATTCTTGGTTTTTGAGACAGAGTCTTTCCTATGTGTAGCCCGAGCTGGCCTTGAACTCACAGCAGTTCTCTTGCCTCAGGATTAGAAGTATGAGCCGGCATGCTCCTGACAGACTATATGTTTGATCCTAATTCTCCTGTGTCTTCAGGAATCCTCCTGGGTCTTGTGGCTCAGCTCTTTATTCGCAGCCACTTGGAAAGCTAAGACAGGAAGGGAGCAGACTCAATACCAGCTTGGGTAACTCATGGAAACCCTGTCTCAACAGGGTGGCATTCTAGGGTGTGTGGGGATATTGGTCAGGAGTAGAATGCTTGCCTAGCATGCACCAGACCCTTAATTCAACTCACAGTCCTACAAAATAAGCAAGCAAATAAAATAACCTGTATCTCTGAAATTCTGAAGCACGTTGGGGTCATTAATCTGGCATAGGCCTAATATTTGAGACCTAATATTGACCTTGCTTCAGGCTTTACTCAAATAGCTCATCTCCTAAATAGTGTGTAGCAACTCTGAGACAGGCTGTGGGTAGAAGTTAAATTTGAATCTCTAGAGTCTTCTGTTTGTGAATGTTCAAGAAATAAAATAATTTTGCTAACAGTTGTAAATATCCAGTCGAAGCTTCCAAGAGATTTTTACCTGATTCAAATGAGTTACTTTTGTAACTTCATGAGGTAATTGGCTGGTGAATAACATTTAAATTGTGAGTCTGATTCCTGCCACTCCAGTCTCTTATCCTTTGAGTTCTTCTCCGGTGTACTGAAGGGAGGACTCTCGGTCATCAATGGTGTGTGGATTTGCCTCCTTCTGGGACTGTTTTTTTTGTTTTTTTAATTTTTTTGATACTTTTGTTGTTGTATTATAATGTGGAGGATTGAACCTAGGGCTTTGCACATGCTAGATTTGTAGTTGAGAATGGCTTTGAACTTCTGATCTTCCTGTTCCACCTCTTGAGTGCTGAGATTACAGGTGTGCACCACTAAGCATACCCCTGAACATTTAATATTTATTTGTTTATATGAACGTGGAGTTCTGATGACGACTTTGTGTAGTTGGTTCTCTCCTTCCACCAGGTTGGCAGGGTTGGCAGCAAGCTGGTCCTGCCCAGTTTTGTGTGGTGCTGGAGATTTGTGAGTACTAGGTAACACTTTACCAACTGAGCTGTGTCTTCAGCCTGATTGGCGTATTCCAAGTTCATCTTCCAGATTGTCAGCAGATTCTGTGAAAGCAAGCATTCACACCTGTATTGATCAGGATTCGTTAGGCACAAGGTCAGTACGTGATGTGCTTTTGGAAGAAAGTTCCTGGCAAGAAGCAGGAAAACTGCCAATGAGCTGTGGATGCTGCTCACAGTTTGGATGAATCGAGGCTTATTGTGCTTTGTGTTAAAACGGTGCTGATCAGATGGTGTGGTGGTTGGAATGAAAATGGGCCCCATAGCTCCTAGGGAACGGCATTATTTGAAAGGATTAGGACATGTGGCCTTGTTAGAGTAGGTGTGGCCTTGTTGGAGGAAGTGTGTCACTGAGGGTGAGCTTTGAGGTTTCAGAAGTTCAAACCAGACCCAGTGGCTCACTCTCTCCCTGCTGCCTGCTGATCTGGATACAGAACCTCTCCAGCACCATGTCAGTCTGCATGCTACCATGCTTCCCACCATGATGATAATGGGCTAAACCTCTGAACTGTAAGCCAGCCCCAACTAAATGCTTTCCTTTATGTTAGTACATATAGATCAAGATCTCTTTTAAATTCTCCACAGAATACCTTTATATGAATATTCTACATTTTATTTAGTTATGCCCCTTCAGTAAGCATTGAGGCTGACTCTAAATTTATATTTATATTTTATATATTTTAATTTTAAAATTATTTTCATTTTTTTTTATATGTAGGGGTGTTTTGCTTGCATGTATGTCTGTATACTGCATGAGTGTCCTAGGAAAAGAGGGAGGTGGATCTCCTGGAACTGGAGATGCTTGTGACCAGCCATGTGGGTACTGGGATTCAAACCTGGGTCCTCTAGAAAAGCATCCAGTGCACTTAATCACTGAGCCATCTCTCCAGCCACTACAATTTATATATTTTTTGTTTGTTTGTCGTGGTTTTGTTTTTTCAAGACAGGGTTTCTCTGTATAGCCCTGGCTGTCCTAGAACTTGCAATGTAGATCAGGCTGGCCTTAAACTCACAGAGATACATCTGCCTCTGCCTCCCAAGAGCTGGGATTAAAGGCGTGTGCCACTAGGCCTGGCCCTGCCTGGCCCATTTTATATACTTTTAATATAAAATATACTTTATAGCCAGGCAGTGGTGGAGCATTCCTTTGATCCCAGCACTCGGGAGGCAGAGGCAGGCAGATCTCAGAGTTCAAGGCCAACCTGGTCTACAGAGTGAGTTCCAGGACAGCAAGGGCTGCAGAGAAACCCTGTCTTGAAACACCAAAATACCATAAACACACACACACACACACACACACACACACACACACACACTTTATATTTTCTAATATATACACACAGTATTCAAGTACTTACATATGCAACAACATATGTATGTTTAAGTGTGTGGGTGTATAGACCTGTGTGTGTATGTAAGTGTATAGGTGTGCAGACCTGTGTGTGTGTGTGTGTGTGTGTGTGTGCACATCCATGTATGCACATGTGAGTTTATGTAAATGTGTGGGTGTTTACATAACTAAAAAAATGTGTTAACCTGTACGCAGCTGCCATGTAGATCCTGAGAACCGAACCTGGGTCCTCTAGAAGAGTAGCAAGTGCTCTTAACTGCTGAACCATCTCTCCAGGCCCTCCCCCAATTAAAAGAAAGTTTTGTAAATGTGTATGGGTGTTGTGCCTTGTAGCACATGCACACAATGAGAGGGGAGGCCAGAAGGGTCCGTCAAATCCCCTGAAACTGGAGTTACAGCCGTCACTGGAAGGGCAGTCAGTGCTCTGACTGCTGAGCCATTTCTTTAGCTCCTCAAATATTTTGAGATAGGGTCTCTCACTGAATCTGGCCTAACCTATTGGTAGACTGGCTGGCGGGGAGCCCAGGGCAGTCTCTTGTTTCCACCTCTTGGCCTTGGGATTATAGGCACACACAGCCAGCCTGGCTTTATGTGGGTGCTGGAGAGCCGAACTCAGGTCCTCACGCTTTAGCAGTAATATCACCCCAACCTCCTAGAGTTCTTTATTATAAAAGTAACACAATGTAGGAAAATTCATGAAGTATAAAGAAAAGCCAAACATGGTGGCTTCTGCTTATAATTCCAGCTGAAGCAGGAGGATTCCCATGAGTTTGAATCTAACCTGTGTTAAAGATTCCAATAAATAAACAGAAAAAGGAAAAACAATACTTTAAAAGAACACCTAAACTCTCGTCACGAAAGAAAAACATTGTTAACGTACCTAGTTGTTACAGACTTCTTTGTAGTCTTGTGTGTACTCTGCTTCATCGTGTTTCCTGATCACATTACACGTGTAGATAGCTAAATACTAGTCCACAAAACTGGACATTTTTTACTTATTTTGAGACAGGGGCTTATTTTGTAGTTCTGGTTGGTCCAGAATTTGCTCTGTATACCAGGCTCGCCTTGTCTTCAGAGATCCACCGGCCTCTGCCTTATGTGTGTGCCACCACCCCACGCCTATAAAACCAAGCTTTATGAAAAGATATACTTGTTTTAAAGGTGGTGTTAAACTAACTACAAACTGCTTTATATCATTTTCCACTTTGAAAAGTCTAGTAGGTGAAAGGTCCAGGGTTTATCCTCAGCTGACCTAGTCCAGTGTGAAAAACCCAGGAGGGGTAGGTGAAAGCCGTAGTGGAACCCTTACCAAAAGGACTTGGCTGTTCAAGTTGACTGAACGTTTAATATGAGTCAGAAGTGTGTCTGCCAAGAACGTCTCTTTTTTCCTTTTCTTCTCTTTCCCCCCTGCTTTCCTCGCTTTTTCCCTCTGGCTCCTTTGCTTCCTTTCTCCCTCTTCTTTTTTCTTTCTTTCATTATGTTGCTCAGGTTAGCATCATAATGAGCTCTGGCAATCCTCATGCCTGGGTCCCATCTCTCCAGCAGCTAGGACTTCAGCCAGGCACCACACTCAGTATGCACCAAGAACTTTACTGCACAAACACTAGGCTCGGTTACAAAGTGGAAGCCACAGTCCTGCTTGATTATGGTGTCCTTACAGAAACTTTGGACGATGCCGTTTAAAGGTCTCACAATCAAATCAGCCAAGTGCCTGAGGAGAAAGACAGATCCTCAGAATTAGGATGGGGGGGGGGAACAATGGAAGAGATCAAGTATCCCCAACTCAGAGAAGCCTTTGGGCAAAGTCCAGGCTCCACTGAGGTCAGTTTGTTCTCAAAGGCCTCCAGGGCTAGAACTTGGTCTTTGAGATGGAACTCCAGTGCTGCCCAGACTAAGGAATTCGGTGTTCTGGACGTAGTGGGCTGTCTGTCTTTGATGGCTCTTCTTGTGGTGAAGTGCAGTAATGGGAGTCTACACAACTACTACTCTTTGTTCACCACGAGCCAGAACTAAGCCTGGAATCGTGTATTATCTCATTCTATCAGTATAGTAACCAATGAGTTTATTGTGTGTAGTCACATTCCTCGGCCAAGTTCACTCAGTTGGTAAGTAGTGAAACTAGGATTTGAACTCATTCTGATGAATCCCAAAGCTGGTCCTTTCTGGTTACCGCCGAGTTGAGTTCAAGGGTCTCTAGAGAGGGTCTGGCCAGGGAGGCCCTCAGGTTCATTTGTCTACAAGACTCCGCAGCTAGAACTACTAAGGGACACTTCCTTTCACCTCAGGGAAAGCCTCCCGCAGAGTAGGCGGGGTCACCTTAGGTGGGGGCGGAGTAGCCAGCCCTCTGCGGAAGGGCGCAGGCAACACGCCAAGCGGTGCTTCTCCAAAGGAAATGGTTGGGTTCTTGACATGCATCACCCCAGAGCTCAGAAGCACCGGGGTTCTGTGCTGGGAAGTTCCTCGAGCCCCGTGAGGGGCTGAGGCGGGTCCACCCTCCAGAGAGCATCGCCGCGGCCGGCTTTTGCGGCAGAGCCCGAGAACGGAACAGAGCGCCGGTCCCTGGCCGGGCGCGAGCAGGGGGCGGCGCCGGGGCGGCGGGGGCGGGGAGGGCGCGCGCCGAGGCGGCTGCGGCAGTTGCGCGCTAGGATTGCTGCGGTGCGGCGGGGCCGGTGAGTGCGGCGGCACCCGCGGCGGGCGGGAGGGGGATTGGAGCGGGCGAGCGGCGAGCGAGCGGGCTGGGGAGGATGCGCGGCTGAGCGCGCGACCCCGCGGCCCCTGCCGCCCGCCTGGGGCGTCCCTTTCCTCAGGGCCCCTACCCGGGCCCGGATCCGCTCGCGCGCCCGGCCTCAGCACCCCGGGGTGGCGCACGCCCCTGGCCCCGGCCGCCCCCGCCCCGCCGCAGCCCCTTCCCCGCGCGGCGGCGACGCCCCCGGCCCACGTCACGCTCGCGCCATTGTTTCTCCAGCGCCGGCTCGCTGGGACCCCGCCTTTCTCGCGGAGCGGGCCGACGCGGCTCTCGGTCCCCCTGGTCTCTCTCCGCGGGCAGCCTGGTCTCAGTTCTCGTGGGGCGGGCGCGGGGCTTCTCCCGGGGGCTGCGAGCCTGGCGGGGTTTGGACCTGCCCGCGGGATGGCCCGCGAGCCAGTTTTGTGGTGTGCGGCACTTCCTGGAAAGCTCACAAGTCGCCCCCAAAGACGTTTGGGGACAGTCTGTCCCTTGCCTTTTTTTCCGGGGGGCCCCTGAAGCCCTGCAGGGCGATGTGCCGACATGGGGCCTGTTATAAGAATAACGTTTTGGGCGGTTGGCTTTGCCCGGCCGCCGCTTTTAAAAGCAGTAGGTGAAGGTTTGTGTCGGAGTTGTTACACAGCCTGGGTGGTTGAGGGCTGTGCTCCAATACAGCGCTCTGAAATGACTAGTCACTAAACACGGTTGCGTGTGCTCCACCACGTCTCTGCGCACGCCCATCCGCACATTGTTTCATAATGACCATAGACTTAATTTTTTCTTAAGGGATGCAAATTCCTTTAGCCGGCTTGTGAAGATGGTAAAACAGTGCCATTTATGGTAGACGTAGTGACTACAGGAGAGGCTTCAGGTCTTTCCTGCAGTCGCCTTAGCATATTCCACCAATACTTAAGAATTTATCCAAATGAAGACATCTGGGCTTGGAGGTTCAGTTCAAGAAGCCAGCGAGTTAGAAGTTGAAATAAATGCTTTGAGGGTGCCTTGCAGTGGCAAATTGATTATGCTGGGCCGTTGATACTTGGATCGGTGCTACCACACATACTTTCTAAGAGCATTTCCATTATAGCATAAGCCTATTCTGGGGGCCTTAAACCGGCTGTGTCCCCTAATGGCTTCGAACTTGGGATCTTTCTCTCTCAGCTTCCCCAAGTGCAGGCTTGTTAACAGGCTTGTTCCACCTTGCCTGGGCTTGAAAAATAGTTTTATTGCTTCACTTTTACCATAAAGCTCAACGAAAGCAAAAACCAAATACAGTAGTATTGGTTGTTGCATTATTCTCAACTTAGAATTCAGAACCAGCTAATCTGTAAAATAAGATGATGTCCTTCAAGGTTCTGTTCTATGAAAATGTACAGTCAGCCAGAAGTTTATAACTTCAAGAAGATTAATACAGATACTTAGAGTGCCTGCTGGCCTTACTAGATGACACACATGCTCCTGAAGAAAGCCAGGTTTTCTTTCTTATGGGGACTGTCAGGAGGAGGAGTGTGCTTTTATGTGACAAGACACTCTGTTGTATGAGGAAAGTAGTGCGCAAAACACGGTATTTAGAAAAAGCTGTTTTTTATTTGGGGTTTCCATGAGACAGGGTCTTGCTGTGCATTCCAGGTTGTCCTAAAAATCCTGCTTCAGCCCTCGGAGCACTGGAGCACACACCCTTGGCCTGTGTCTAAACTGTAGGCTCTCAATTTGGTGTGGTGGTACACTGTAGAGGCAGAGGCAGAGGCAGGTGGATCTCTGTGTTCAAGGCCAGCATGGTCTACCTAGCAAGTTCAGGGCTGCTAGAGACCCTGTCTCAAACAACAACAGCAAAACCCAAAAATTTTTTAAAAAGTGTCTAAGATCTCTCCACTGGGAACTGAGCTGGAGGCCAAGCTTAGGCTAGGCATAGCAGTCTACTATTGAACTACATCCCAGTCCGTTTTTATTTTACTTTGAGATAGAGCCTCATTAAGCTGCACATCTTGTTCCCCTCTCCCCCTGGTCCAGGACCCACCCATGCACCTTGAATTGGCTGTGTAGTTTAGGCTGGCCTCCAATTTGGGATCCTTCTACCTCAGCTCTCCAAAGTGCTGGGATTATAGGCATGAGCCGCCATGCTTGCCTGGGCTTGAAAAACGGGGGTGGGATGGGGGGGGTGTTGTATGTTACTGTTTCACTCTTCCCAAAAGGCTTAACTCACTGGAAGCAGAACGAAAAACAGCCTGCCTAAATCTTATCATGGTATTTATGTTTAACGGTTTTTGTTTCTAGCTTTGTGAGATAAGGTCTCACTTTGTAGCCTGGGCTGGACCCAGACTAGCAAGCAGTAGTTGACCTGTATAAGCTTCTCAAAGGCTTGGATTGTAAAACGAGCTACTATGGGTGATCTCAGTTTTATTTAGGGATGCTTGCTGTGTACATACTGCTCCTGGGCTGTCTACATTTCTAGGGACCTCATCTACCTTTTCTTTGTGGATGTTTTGTAACAGGCTTTTATGCACTGCCTGGCACACATGCTTTCAGTAAATGTTTGTTGGTGTGATGTTTTTAGCTTTTAAGACAACACCTACTAACACGAAACATTAACTATCACAAGGCATATGTTAAGTGACATGTAAGTAGTAAAAACAGTACTTTCAGCCAGGAGACAGCCTTATATACATTTTAAGGGCAGTAGTATGAGATAAAGCCAGAATGTTCTGGTAAGCTCTTTACAAGATGTAAAGAGCTTGGATTCTTTGCAGCTGCAGCAGAGTGAATAAAAAGAACCATTTATTCATTTATTTATTTGGTTTGGGTTGAGTTTTTTAGGTTCAAACCTAAGGAAGTTAATTTCATTTGATGAAGTTGGTAGAAGATTGTCATGGTGTATTAAAATCTTGTCATTTGACCCACTAAGTATTTTTTTATATTAGATTTACTGTATTTTATGTGTGAGTATTTGCCTGAGTATTTACTACTTGTGTGCCTTGTTCTTATCAATATCAAAAGAAGGCATTGAATCTGGAATTGGAGTTGCATATGGTTGTGAACCACCATGTGGGAGCTGGGAATTGAACTCAGGTTCTCCCAAAGAGCAACAAATGTGCTTAACCACTGAGCTATCCCTCCAGGCCCGCTAAGTCTTAAGTGATTTATTTTTGAGGGGTGTAAGTGAAGAGAGTTTGAAATGGGGTCTTCTCTGTATGTTAAGCAGGTCTGGAACTCAGTAGTTCAGGCTGGCCTTCAACTTTCTAGTCTCTTGCTTCAGCCTCTGCAGGGCTGGGATTACAGGAGAAAGAAATCCAGCATGCCTATTTTATATAGCTTTTTTGATTGAAATTTGATTACATCCTATAGTGATTGGTTGCCAAAGTTTTCAGAAGATAACTAGCAACAAAATAACAAAAAACCAATAGCACTAACAGAAAAACCCCTAGTAGCAGGATAACAAAAATCCTCCCCCTTTTTATTTTGAATACAGGATCAGAGAGATGAAGTTGATTTGGAGACTAATGAGCTTTTTGTTCTACCATTTGTGTGTCTTTGCTGGCTGGGAACCATTACAAGGAATGTCACATGAAAGAGCTCATGTGACAGGATCTACTTGGGAAATCTGGCACCTGAAACTTAATGTCTTAAAAAAAAAAAAAAAAAAAAGTGAGGCCAGCGATGGTGAAAGCAGGAAGATCAGGGCCTTAAGGTCATTGGCTACAAATGGAGTTCAAGGCCAGCCTAGGATTCATGAGACCCTGTCTCAAAAAACAAACAAGCATTTTAAGTGTTAGCATGCTTTCATATGAAACGACCAGTGGAATGTACATTTTTTTGAAGTGTAATAATTTATTTAACTAGTTTCTTTTTTTGTTGAGAATTTTATGAGTACTGTATATATAATCTTCCTACTATAACCCCCTCAATTCTTCCATTGTACCCCCTTTTTCAAATTCATAGTTTCTTATTGTTTATTATTGTTTCATATATGTGTGCATACAAATTTATAAATATAACAATGAGTTCATTTAGTATTGCTCGTATCTGTATGTGGCAGAGCTGACTGCTTGGTTGAATGACCTGTCAGGGAGCTCATCCCTAGAGAATATTGATTCTGACTCTCTTAGCAACCATAAATTCCCTGTAGCACTTTATATTGGAGTGAGGCCTAGAGAGATTTCACCCATCCATGTTGGCATGTCAGTTGGTAGTGATATTTTTCAGGTCCTGTTTAGCAGCCATATTGTTGAGTGTTCATGGGTGCAGCTTTCCCGTCACATATAAAAGACACTGTCTCACAGCAAACATCAGGGTCCTTTGGCTCTTAGAATTCCCTCTTCGTCCAAAATGTCCTCTGAGCCTTAGGTGTGGGCTGTGTTGTGGATCTGTCAGTTGGGCTGAACCCCCTCATTGTGTTGTTTCCTGCATTTTGACCAGTTTCTGTGACTTTCTGTAGTGGTGGCTTTCCTTGAAGAGGGTGAGAGCTGTGCTTGCAGGTGTTTAGAATGCAGTTAGAAATTACAGTGTTTGGGGAAGTGGCAGTTGTAGGTTCTCCTCTAGGTCCCTTGTCCTCACCAGCTACAACCAGCCAGCTAGGATTATAGTGCCAAGAATGAATTCCCTCTGTTGAGTGGCCAGAAGTCCAGTTGGATATAAATGCCGTTAGTACATCTTTAGGGATATCTTGCCGTTGTGGTTCCTAGGCACTACAGTTTGTTAGGACTGTTGATTGCTTTTTTTTCTTGGCAGCTTGCATATGTCTTCAGATACTCTGAGAGCTAGTCCTTGGGGAGGAGACTGATAGGTCATTTCCATCTCAATTCTTCCAAGAATTGAGTGTGTGTCTTCACCAATAGGGTCTTACTTCAGTTTTTGGGAGGCTATCAAGGGCCTTGACAATAGCTTACTTTATTCTTGTGGTCTCTTGGGCTTCCCTGACAACTTTAAGATTTATTTATGTATTTTATGTATAGGAGTGCTCTACTTGCATGTATACATGCATGCCAGAAGAGGGCATCAGATCCCACTATAAATGGTTGTGAGCCACCATGTGGGTGCTGGGAATTGAACTCAGGACCTCTGGAAGAACAGCCAGTGCTCTTAACTGCTGAGCCATCTTTCCAGCCCCACCCCTGACAATTTTAAAGGAAGTTGCCTATACCTGGTACTGGGGTTTTGTTAGATAGTCTATGGCTTTTACGGGGAAATATGTGTTTTTAAGTTCCTTGTTTTACTTTGATGGAACATCTGATATATTGATGTATGTGTCTTATTGTGGTACTGGGAACCTTGTGCATGCTAGGCAAGGGTTCTACCACTGAATATATTTTCAGCCTTTCCCCCACTCCAAACATTTTATTTTAATAAAGTTTTTCATAAGTTGTCCAGGCTGGTCTAGAAATTGCCCTGTAGCCCAGGCCAGCCTTAAACTTAAAGTCTGCCTGCCTCCAGAATAGCTGGGATTATAGGCCTTTGCCACCAGACTCATTTTATAAATTTTCTTCCCTTGGGCCAGAGAGATGGCTCAGCAGGTAAAGACAGTAGCCTTGCAAGCCTGACATCCTGAGTTTAATCTCTGTGGTCCACATGATGAGAGGAGAGAATCAACTTCCACAAGTTATCCTCCAAGGTCCGTATGCATCCTGTGGCACAAATGTGCCCCCTCCCACGATAAATAAATGCAATACAATTGTTTTTCTTCTCTCCCTCCCTTTTTACACTCTTGTTCTGTTTTGTTTTTTGATTAAATTTTATTTACTGCGTGTAAGCACACACCCACAGGCATGCACATGCAGGAACATGCCTTTGTATACACAGAACAGAGGACAACTTGTGGTTATTAGTTCTCTTCTTCCACCATGCAGGACCCAGAGATTGAACTCAAGCCAGTCTGGAATTCACCATGTAAAGTAGCCTGCCTCTCGTGTGAAGTGACCCTCATGGCTGGCCTCCAATTCCAGGTGACCCTCCTGTCTTTGCCTTCCAAGTGCTGGCATTCCAGGAGTGCCACTATGCCCCTCTTCTAGGGCAGCTTACTCAGTTTTCTGTGGTTGATTGTTGTTTTGTTGTGTGTTTTGTTTTGAGACAGACTCTTAAGGACCCAGCCTGGCACAGATGACCTTGAACTCCTGTCCCTTCTTCCTCTGTCCCCCAAGTCCTGGGAGCAGAGTGAGTGTCACTGCGCCAGCTTCCAGCACCGATTCCTGGACCCCCTTTCACTTGTGGTGCTGTGAATAGCGCCTGTGTGGTTTTCATTTTTTCTCTTGTGCATCAGCTTTACATGTTTATCCCAAACTTTCATTTGAAAATTTTAATTCTATAGAAAATTACACTGATGGTATAATGAATTCTTTTATCTTTCACCTAGATTTACCAGTAATTAACATTGGCCATCTTACTTTATGTTTTTGCATATAATTTAAACTTTTTTTTTTACATTTATTTATTTTGTATGTGAGAGGGAGGTGCATGTGTGCCACTGGGTGTGTGTGTGTGTAGAGGTCTCTTCTTCAACTGTGTAGGTTCTGAGGATCCAGTTTAGGTTGTCATGCCTGGTAGCAGATCCCTTGCCATTACTGCTGAGCTATCTCTTTGGCTCTACATACAATGTTTTAAATCTAGAACCACTTAAAAATAAATTATAAGTAGAAAGACATTTCACTCTTGAAAATTTTGATTTGAATAACATAAGAAGACTGCCCTACAAAACTACAATACTGTTATCACTTTAAAATGTAGTGTGACATTGGACTGGAGAGATGGCTCCTTGGTTAAGAGTACCAGTGGTTCTTCCAGAGAACCTGGGTTCAGTTCCTAGCACCTATATGTTTGCATGCAACTATCTCTAACTCTAGTTCTAATGGATCTGATATACTCTTCTCACCTCTTCAGGTATTAATGATGCATATGGTGCAGACATATATGCAAATAAAACATCCGTACACATAAATAAAAATTTTAAAGATGAGTGTAACATTACTACCTAATTTTCAGCTAATGTTGAAAATTTCTTGGTGCTGCAATTACGTACAGCTCCGTGGTAGAGGGTTTGCTTGGTATGCATAAAGTCCTGGCTTTGAGCCTCAACACAGAAAACTAAACAAACATAATACTCAAAACTTAGGTGTCCTAGTAATGGCCTTTATGGTGAATTCTCATATCTAGTACTGGTTTGGAACTTTTTGGCATTGGGGGTGTTGTCTGATTTTTGTTTTTTGAATCACGTTCCCACTGTACTTTCCAGGTTGACAATTCTGTTCTGCTTTTGCTTCTTCTTCTTTTTTCTTCCGGAGACAAGGTTTCTCTGTAGTTTTGGTGCCTGTCCTGGATCTTGCTCTGTAGCCCAGGCTGGCCTTGAACTCACAGAGATCCGCCTGGCTCTGTCTCCCAAGTGCTGGGATTAAAGGTGTGCGCCACCCCTGCCTGGCCCTGCTTTGGCTCCTAGTCCAGGATTTAGTAATTAATTGTTCTTCATACCCTTTAGTTTGTGTGTGTGTACTCGCACACGCACCAAATTGAACCTAGGGCTTTAGACTCTGCCACTGAGCCTCCCTTTATTTACTTTCGAGGTACAACTCTCCAGCATTTTGATTGTTTTCTTGATGTTGATATATTTTGAATATAGCTTAGTTTTGTTGAATGTCTTTCAGTTTGGGTTTGTTCAGTAATCTCCATATGTTTAGATTTAGGTTAAATGTATTGTGTTTGGAATAAATGAAATGTTAATACAGCTATCGACTGTTTTTTCCTCTTTATCTTGGTTGTCTTTTTTAAAGTTTTGTCAATTTTCCTTTCTTTTTTTTCATTTTTTAAATTTATTTATTAAATTTAATTTTACATATCAGCCACGGATTCCCTTGTTCTCTCCCCCCTCCCATCCCCCACCCCTGCCTTCCCTCCAGCCCACCCCCCATTCCCATCTCCTCCAGGGCAAAGACTCCCCCGAGGATTGAGTTCAACCTGGTAGACTCAGTCCAGGCAGGTCCAGTCCCCTCCTCCCAGGCTGAGCCAAGTGTCCCTGTATAAGCCCCAGCAATTTTCCTTTCTTAATTTATAGGCAATGCTGTTCTTTTCCTGCCTTGTCTGTCTTTAACATGGCGCTCAAGCAGCACCTGTTCTGTACATTCTCTTTCCACCACGGTGTTTGTCCTAAAATCACGGGAAGCTGGTACAGACAGGGTGGGTTTCATTATATCTTAACATGTAGAATGTGGAATGTAAAAGTTTTGATTTATTTTTATTTATCTTATTAATATTATATTGAGACAGAGTCTCATCTAACCCAGGCTATCTTCACACTCTACATAGCTGAGGATGACCTAAAATTTCTTGCCTCTACCTCTGAGTGGTGGGATTACAGGCTGCACCACTATCCCTGGTATGGCTTATGGGACACAGGGCTTCTGTGAATGCAAGGCAAGCACTCTACTAACTCTGCATCCTCAGCCCCCAATTTATTATTATTATTATTATTATTATTATTATTATTATTATTATTATTTTGCAGTGTTGGAGACTGAACTTCCCAGGTTGTGCATGGGAAATGAGCACATGCTCTACCATTGACTTATACACCATTTACTTACTTATTATGACAAGGTTTCATGCAGTCCAGGTTGGCTGGGAACTCCCTAAGCAGCTGAAGAGGACTTTGATTTTCTAAACATTCTTCCACCCTGAGTGCCGATTGAAGGCATACATCACCACACCCAATTTATGTGGTGCTGGGGTTAGAACCCAAGGCCTCATGCTTGCTAGATAATCATTCTGCTAACTGACCTGCACCCCAGTCCTATTTTATTTTTGTGTTTTGTGTTTATTAAATTTATATTTATTTTTGTGTATGTATGAGCTTGTGGAGGTCAGAAGACAAGTTAGGGTGTCATTTTCAGAAACGCCGTCTACCTCCTTTGTAACAGGGTCTCTTGTTGGGCTCTGTCCAGTGGGATCTAGTAATTCAACTCAGGTCATGCTCTGGAGGCAAGCACTCTGTTGACTGAGCTCTCTTCCTGCCTCTGGTTTCCTTTTGAGGTAGATTTTATGAATGAATTCTTAAAATAGTTCTGTCTGTGGATCGTAGATTAAATTTAATATACTTAAATTGACTTAGGAAATTTATAATATGGTGAGAACCTTTGGCATGTGATGGGGATTGTGAACTTTGGGGCCTGAAAGTAGAAATTAGCTGTACATTTTCCTAAGCATGAAGTGCCCTGTGCAGAGGCCTTATGTATTAAAATACTGTAGGTTTGAGCATTATAAATTAAGCACTTCTGCATGTCAGCCACTGCTCTTCACACCTTATACTTCTCCTCTTTTGGAGACGGAGTCTCATGTATTCCAGGCTGGCCTCAAACTTGCTATGAATCCATGGTTGGCCTTGAATTCCCTATCTTCTTGCAGTTACTAAAGGCCAATATACCCGACTAACTTTGTGTTTCCAATTAGAATTTCAGAGTACAGATAGGAGAAGGCTGTTGCTTGAAACAGAGAAACAAATTGTCAAGGCAATAGGTACTGCATTTCTCACTTGACACAGCCTCTCAGCTTTGTTATTTTTCCACCAGAGAACAAGGACTCTTTTGTTCTAAAGCCTGGTGTTGAAAGGTTAGCAAAATATTATTACATTAATCAAGCCAGGATTCGTACACATTTGTGAATCAATCGTAAGAAATTTACAGTTCATTTAGAGCATTAAAAGGAACTTGGGCAGTATTTTTGGGCTTGTACACAAATTAGCTTTTGAAACACAGAGCTTGAAATGTAGAGGTTTAGCAGTTTATTTACTTCACGTATTTGCATGTGTGCATTGTGTGTGTGTGTGTGTTGAGACAGCTGTTAGAAACAGGATCTTCCACTGTAAATCAAGCTATTCTGGAATTCACTGTGTAGCTCTTGAACTTTGGCAATCTTCCTGCCTCAATCTCCAGAATGCTGGTATTATGGGTATGAACTACTATGCCTGTATATGGGAGGGGTGCATGTATTTCTGTCTATGTATTAAGTTTACTGTGCATGATGCTTGAGATAGTGCATTATAGGGCTTAGAGTTGAAAGAAAGAGACAGAGACAGGCACCGAGAGACTGATCAAAGGCATACTTAGCATTTGGAAGTGTTATATGCAAAAATATGAGTAGTGTTCCCATCCTACTCCACTTTTTGGAATTCGTTAACCATCCTTTTGGTGTGCAGACTCTTTATTTAAAAAGTGTGCGAATGTGTGTGTGTGTGTGTGTGTGTGTATGTTTGTGTGTATGTATGTGCAGTTGAAGAGGGCATCATGCCCCTTAAAGTAGAGCACAGGTGGTAGAGAGCTGCCTGATGTGGGTACTGAGAACTGTAGTTAAGGGCAGCAGTTGCTCTTAACCATTGAGCCATCTCACCGGCCCCTGTGATAAAAAGGTCTTTTGAATGTTAGCTTTGACAACAATTTATTGTACAGTTTGAGGCAAATGATACGATTATCTATGGATTAAAAAAATGAAATGAATGAAAGGATGTTAGTGGTAGAGTGCTTTGCATAGCATACTCCAGGTCTAAGGTTCAGTCCCCAACACTGAAAAGAAAAAGAAAGAAAAAAAAAAGGCATGGGGGTGCAAAAAGCTGTTAGTCATGACTTAATTACAATTTTAAAAATTTTTTTAAATTTATTTTTTATGATGTTGGAATTGAACACAGGGCCATAAGTGTTCCAGGCAAGTGCTTTTCCATGGAGCTGCCTCTGGTCCCACTCTGTTGATCATGCTTTTTAAAAAGTTACGAGGGCCTTGAGAGATGGCTTAGCAGTTCAGTGCACTGGCTGCTCTTCCAGAGAATATAGGTTTGATCCTAGTGCCCACATGGTGGTTTACTATCGCCTGTAACACAGTCCAGGGAACCTGATACCCTCTTCTGGCTTGTGAGGGCACCAGACATGTCTGTGGTACATAGACACGCATGCAGTCCATATAGTCCTACACATAGAATATAATAATAGTAAATTATGTGTTCATGGGCATGATGTGTGTGTGTGGGTCTGCATACCATGACACAGATGTGGTCAGAGAACAGCTTTGCACCCAGTTCTCTTCCACCCTTATGTGGTTCTGGGAATCAAATTCAAGTTGCCAGGCTTGTTTCCAAGTACCTTTAACCCACTGAGCCATCTTGTCAGCCTTAATCCTGCTTTTTGAAGTAAGGTCTCACTCTGTTGCCCGGGCTGGTTTGGAACTCACTATGTAACCCAAGTTGGCCTCCAATTTGCAGATATAATGCTATTCTTAACCTCCCAAATTCTCAGATTATAGGTTTGACCCACCATACCACTTGACATGAGCATTTGGACAATTCAAAATTGAGAGATTTAGTGGTTTTGATACAACAATTTTTAGGAGTTTTTTTCCTGCAAAATTGGCATTCTTTCATCTTAAAGTACTTTAAACGTATATTTCCTTCTATTTGTTACTTTTGTGATAAGAAGGAACAAAGGCTATAACATACCTTAAAAGCAATAAGCTTAGCCAGTTTATGGGGAAGCTGGGTCAGGGAATCCCAGCCTAGTCAAAAGTAAAGAGGTCTGGGGTTGAGTGATGCCTGGTACAGGTATGGCCTAAGGTTCAGTTCCAAGGGTGAGGAAAAGATGTTCGTGTCCATCCAGTTTAGGCTCCAGGCTGAAGCAGGAAGTTCAGACCAGAGTTTGAGACCAGCAAGGGACACTATAGAGAGACTCGTAAGAACAAAGATAAAGCTATAGTGTATTTTTAAAAAGTTATAACACTATTTCAAAGTGTTCTTTAAGTCATAGGTGATACTTTTAATTACAGATATGAGAAGTTTTTCAGTATTTGTAAATTAATGAAAGAAAATTCACATCTAATTTTCCTTGTTTTTAAGGGAATGTGCTGTGGGATGGTCTTTATAGAAAGATGCTGTGAATATATGTTGCTCCCGTTGGTTGATAAATAAAGCTGCTTTGGCCTATGGTAAGACAGGATAAGAGCCAGGCGGGAAATCCAAGCAGAGAGACAGGGAGAAGAATGGTGGAATCAGGGTAGATGTCATCCAACTGCCCAAGGAACAAGATGCCAGCAGACCAGTAACGCCATGGCCACATGTCAAAATATAGATGAATAGAAATGGGTTAATTTAAGATGTCAGAGCTAGCTAGCAATAAGCCTGAGCCATAGACCAAACAGTTTGTAATTAATATAAGCCTCTGTGTGTTTATTTGGGACCTAGCAGCTGCGGGACACAGGAAAACTTCTGGCTACAGGAATGTATTATAAATAAGTTGATTTGCAGATACATTAAGGGAGACTCATAAGCACAATATAATGATAAAATCAGCTGGGTAAGCACTTTGCTTTCTTGGCTTTTACTTGGTCATATATCAAAGGTTAACGCTAATCAAGGGCTGCATAAAATGCAGCTGCTCAGTATAATACAGGCATATAAGTGGAAAGTATAGCATTAACTTCATTTTCCATAAAATTACCTATTTTATATAGGTAGTATATAAACTTTAATGTATGTAAATAAAAGAGGTATTAAGAGCAAAATAAGCTCTGGACCTGATGAGATTACATAGAATTACCCTTCTCATTTTTAATTTCAGAGCAGTGTTTTCAGAGGTGGTTGATTATAAAAACTGGTAAATTCCAAGTTTTTATTTCTAATACAAAATAAAGTTTTGTTTTGTTTTTCAAGACTGGGTTTCTGTGTGTATGTAGCCTTGGCTGTCTTTGAACTCACTCTGTAGGCCAGGCTGGCCTTGAACTCACAGAGATCTGCCTGCCTCTGCCTCCCAAGTACTGTGATCAAAGGTGTGTGCCACCACCTCCCAGCTTCAAAATAAAGCTTTTTAAAATCAAATTTTTATTAGACTTATTTATTTTTGTACGCATGAATGTATGTGTACTACATATGAGCTTGGTGCCTGAAGAGGTCAAGAGAGAGATTGAATCTTCTAGACTGGAGTTATGGGTGGTTGACAACCATCATGTGGGAGACTGGGAATTGAACCTGGGTCCTCTGCAAGAGCTACAATTGCTCTTAACCACTAAGCCATCTCCAGCCCTGTTTGTTTGTTTGTTTGTTTGTTTGTTTGTTTGTGTTTGGAGCTGAGGATGGAACCCAGGGCCTTGTGCTTGCTAGGCAAGATCTCTACCACTGAGCTAAATCCCCAACCCGTTTGTTTGTTTTTAATTTATTATTTCTAGCTGCTGTAGCACCATGCTTCCTTTCTTTGGTGAAGGGTGATGGTAGTCACAAAGGGACACTGTATATGTGTGGCCTATGAAATATTTTTAAAGTATGAAATGATAACATTTTAAATGATTACAAATTCATTTCACTTGTTACTTTCCAGATAAAACTATTTTGCAAACTGGACATTTAATGACATAGCACAGAATTATTCTGTTATATAATATATATTATATGTCTCTGTGTAACCCTAGCTGTCCTGAAACTCACTCTGTAGACCAGGCTGTCCTCGAACTTACAGAGATGCCTGCCTCTGCCTCTCAAGGGCTGGGATTAAAGGTGTGTACCATCATCACCCGGCGAGTATTAGGTTTAATAGAGGGTCTTTTGGTTTGGAGGTTTTGTTGTTGGGGTAAGATATGGTAGCAACTGATAGGTGGTGGTAGTGGTGCATGCCTTTAATCCGAGCGCCCTGGAGGCAGAGGCAGGCCAATCTCTGAGTTCCAGGACAGCCAGGACCGCTACATAGAGAATTCCTGCCTCGAAAAACCAAAGCCCAAAACAAAACAAATGTAATAAAAAAACAAAAACCTAACACTCTGTACAGGTGACAAAATGCTTGCATACTTTCTTGAACTGTCTTTGTGTGTGCCAGATGATAAAGAATCATTGTTTTCAATTTTATTGTCATTATTTGTAGTTTTCTATTTTTTGGGGGGTGGAGGCACATTTAGACTCCAAGTGAATGCCTAGGTGGTAATGAACTTTGTATTATGTCTTCTTATACATTCATACATTTAGTGCCTTTCTAGTTTTTCCTATGTTTTACCCCTGACGGTTGAACTTAGAGTCTTGCACTTGCTAAGTGTGCATTCTTTCACTGATCTGAACATTCAACCCTGTGTGCATATATATTCTCTTTCTCTGACTTTTAAAATATTTTGTTGTAGTTTTTAATTTTTTGCTCATTTATTATGCATCTTTAATTATTTTTAGATTTTATTTTATGTGTATGAGTCCTCTATCTGCTTATACACCTTTATGCCAGAAGAGGGCACCAGACACCCACTGTAGATGGTTGTGAGCCACCATGTGGTTGCTGGGAATTGAACTTAGGACTTCTGGAAGAGCAGCCAGTGCTCTTAACCTCTGAGCTATCTCTTTAAATTAGATTTCTTTGGTTTGCTCTGTATGTATGTGCTTGTGTGGGGGCATGCAGCTGACACCATACATGTATGGAGGGCAAGTCAACTTTTAGGGCGTCAATTCTGTCTTCCATCATGTGGGTCCCAGAAATAGAACTCAGGTTGTTCAGTGTGGTGGCAAGCCCGTTGATTGATTGGGCCATTTCACCAGCCTTCTTTGCTTTTTGAGACAGGGCTATGCTATGTATTCCAGGCTGACTTTGGACTCATTCTGTAGCCAATGTTGACCTAAACCTCAGCAATCCTTTTGCCTTAGCTTCCCAAGATACAGACGTGTTCCACTCCACTAGGCTTTGCCTTTTTACCTGTCTTAGCTAAGCACTTTTCACTGTGTCTGTAACCTTCAGATACATGGTGTGAATGCTTTTCCTTACAATCTCACAAAGAGGATTGATTCTTTCTGTAGATCTTAGAGACTTTAATACAGGATTTCCCCTGTTTGTCTTTAAGTTGAGATTTCTCTTCCTTGCATTTAAAAGAAGCATTTGACTTGATTCCTATTGAGATATCTGGATTACCACCAGTATTGCTGTTCTTTAGTTTTGTAGTCATTGTTAAGTAAAATAAAGGTTGTTTGCACACAGGCACTGTTGTGCTTACATAGTGGATCTGGTACTTAATAACTGACCAGTGGGTATATAGAGAATACAGTGTGGATACACTGGACCAAAGGATTATTTACACTGAATGGAGTGAAGTGGAATATGATCTCAACATTACTTAAAATGACTCAATTTTTAAAACATAGTTTATTTTATGAATAAAGACACATGCAGGCAAAACATCTATATCTATAAAATAAAGATTTTTTTTAAAAAGGGTGACAATACAATATAAAATAGAAATATAAATAAATATGTATTTAGAGTATATACTTTTTTTTTTTTTAGACAGGGTTTCTCTGTGTAGCTTTGGTGCCTGTCCTGGATCTCGCTCTGTAGACCAGGTTGGCCTCGAACTCGCAGAGAGCTGCTTGGCTCTGCCTCCTGAGTGCTGGGATTAAAGGTGTGTGCCACCACCTCCAGGCATATTTTTGTTTTTGAGACAATATTTTGTATAACTCAGGCTGGCCTGGAACTCACTGTGTAGCTGAAGCTGGCCTTGAACTCCTGATCTTCCTGCCTCTATTTTCCAAGTGCTGAGGTAACAGGCGTGTACCACCACGCCTGGCTAGGGTATAATTTTTGATATGTATAATGGTTCTCTTGGTTAGAACCATTCTAACCAAGATAATGAACATACCCCTGCTCACAGGAAGTTCCCTTGGACCCCTTTCTGTTTTCTGTTCTTTGAGTCAGGGTCTGGTTCTGTAGCTGAGGTTAGACTCTCGTTCCTTATCCTGCTGAGTCCTGGGGTTGGTGGTGTGTTAATACCTCTTTACCTTCTGAAACCCCGGGTAACACCTTCACTAGAGGTTAGTGAACATTTTCTAGTATTTCATGTAAATGTAATTATATAGCTTGCAGTCTTATATTTTTTATTGCAATTTTATTTATGTGTGTGGCTGCACATGCCAGGGTGAGTATGTGGAGGTCAAAGGACAGTTTGCAGAAATCAATTCTCCTCCCCCCCTCCACTCAATGAGGTCCTGGGATTTGACCTCAGGTCCCCAGGTTTGGTGGCAAGGACTTTAACATGATGAGCCATCTCACCTGTGCAGCATGCAGTCTTTTTCTCTTTACCCTTGGCATTATCTTGCATTTTAATGTTTTGTGTATAATTAGTTCATTTATTTTTATTGCACAGTAGTATTATAGTATATAGATATATCACTATCCATTCATAATGTTGGTAGACATTTGGGTTGTTACTAGTTTTTGGTTTATAAAACTCTTAAGAATATTCATGTATAAGTTTTATATGGATGTATATTTTAATTTTACTTGGATACCTAGTAGAAAGGCTAAGACATGGTAGATACATGTTTAATTTTTTAGAACAATGATAAATTGTTTTCCAGAGTTTGTGGCATTTTTATTCTCCTCAGCATTGCATTAGAATTAATAGTTTCTTTATTTCCAACATTTGATTTGCCAGTCTTAATATTTTAAATAATATTTTTTTTATTGTTGGATGGTGGTGGTGCACACTTTTAATTCCAGCATGCATTCGGGAGACAGAGGCAGGTGGATCTCTGAGTTCATGTGCAACCTGGTCAACAGAGCAAGTTCCAGGACAGCCAGAGCTACACAGAGAAACCCTGCCTTGAAACACACACACACACACACACACACACACACACACACACACAGAGATTCTTTCAGAATCTCATATAGTATATTTTGTTCTTTTTTTCTCTTTATTTATTTTATTTTATTTTACAATACCATTCATTTCTACATATCAGCCACGGGTTCCCCTATTCTCCCCCCTCCCACACCCTCCCCTTACCCCCAGCTTACCCCCCATTCCCACCTCCTCCAGGGCAAATCCTCCCCCAAGGACTGCGATCAACCTATTTTGTTCTTAATCACACCCCTTCTCTCACTCCTCCAGATCCACCGTGTACAGCTGCCTCACTGTCCCTACCTACCCAACTTTGTGTCCTCCTTAAGTCCATCAGGCCCAATTTGTGCTGTCTATATGCTTTTGGGTGTGGGTTCTCCACTATGGAATAGTCCACCTACTTAAGGTTACCCTCTTTTTTTGTTTTGTTTTTTCCAAGACAGGATCTCTCTGTGTAGCTTTGGCTGTCCTGTGTAGTGGAATGTTTCTCTGGTCCTGCCCAGCCCCATGATCCTGTAGCTGCTTATAAAATAATCACTTATTTACAATTCTATGACCTAAGGCAGGCTTCTTGCTAGCTAGCGCTTTCATCTTAAATTAACCCATTTCTATTCATCTGTGTTTTGCCACGTGGCATCTTGCTGCTCCTTGGGTGGTGGCTGGTGTCTCTCCCTACTCTTCTTTCTTCTCTCCATGTCTTTGCTTGGATTTCCCACTGCCTCTAAGCTGCCTTGTCATAGACCAGTGCAGCTTTATTTACTAGCCAATGGGAGCAACACATATTCAAGCATACAGAAAGACATCCCACAGCAGTCCTGGACCTGGCTTTGTAGATCAGACTGGCCTTATAGAGATCCACCTGCCTCTGCCTCCCAAATGCTGGGATTAAAGGCGTGCGCCAGCACTGACCAGCTATAAGGCCACTCTTTTATATAAAAGTGACTTTCCCTTTTCCAGAAGTTATCAGATGGAACTTCATACCCATTTCCCTCCTCCATTTGGGATTACATCTGGCTTCGGCTTGTGTGTTCTGTCACAACCTCTTTGAGTCCATATGTGTAGCTGTCTTGCTGTGTTCAGAAAATATGACTTATTATCCACTGGCTCTGATTCTTACAGTGTTTCCTCCCCTCTTCCCTGAGCCTTGGGAGGAGGATTGCGACACAGGTGTCTCATATAGGGCTGAGCACTTTACAGTCTTTTATTTGTCCTTTGGAGCATTTGGGGTCTATGTTAATGTCCAGCTGCTGCAAGAAGTTGTTCCTCTGATGAAGGTTGAGAGATGCACTAATCTGATTATAGCAATAAGTCACTATGTGTTGGCTTGATACCATGTTCATTTAGCAGAATAATAGTATGTTCTCTCCTAGGACCTGTGATCTGTCTAGTCTCATGAGAGACTCTCAGGCAGCTATACCATTGGAAAGTTCTATGTACAGTACTCAACAAAAATCTGTGCCACTGAAGAAGCTCACCCCTTAATCTCATTATATAATCTTGAGGAGTGGTGGATTTCATGCAAGCCCAAGTCTTCCCTCCGTGAAGGAATGTTTATTGGCCTGATCTCTGAGTGGGAGATAACACAGCTGTACTGATTCATGAAGGAAATATTAGGTTGTTATATTCTAGATGTTTTCACAAACATTGGTATTTTAATAAGAGTGTAACTCAGTTTTAGAATACATGCTTTGTTGTGTGAAGCTTTGGGTTTGATCTCTAGCAGTAGTAAAAACAAAACAGTAAATAATGAACAAGTGAAAACTTCAAGAAAGTAAAAATCTAAGAATAGCCTAGCTGTCAAAGTACTTAATGCAAAGATACACAGCTCTCTACTCTGTTCCTGATGTATGTTTTTTCTAATGCAATGAAAATTGTACTTTTTTTTTCTTTTTTGATACTGGGTTTCTCTATGTAGCCCTGGCTATCCTGGAACTCTCTCTATAGACCAGTCTGGCCTTAAATTCACAGAAATCCTCCTGTCTCTGCCTCCTGAGTGCTAGGATTAAAGGTGTGCATCACCACCACCACCACCACCACCACCACCACCACCACCACCACCACCCAGCAAAAGGTGTACAGCTACAGTTTTTAAAACATTTTTTAAATGGCATGTTAGTATACCAGTGTCAATATCAAACTACTAAATTGTTGATTTTCTCTTCTAGAATTCATCATTCAAATAAAATGACAACCTCCTGGAGTGATCGATTACAGAATGCAGCAGATGTGCCTGCTAACATGGATAAACATGCCTTGAAAAAGTATCGGCGAGAAGCCTATCACCGGTAAGATAGCTTCATCCTCAGAACACCTCTAGGAAGTCTCTACTTTCTACTCTTAGGCTTCAGGTGATGGAATTCATATACAGACATGTTAAGTAATTTATCACAGAGCGTATAACTAGTGGTTCAAAGCTAGTGACATTCAGGTTTTTACCTATAGCACACCATCCGCTGTTTATAGCTACTAGCAAAAATCCTGAACAAAGTCTATCTGCTAGAAAATTGCTCCTAGTTAATTGGATTGAAATTTCTTTTCCGCTTTCTTTTTGGTAGTCTCACGTAGCTCAGGCTGTCATTGAACTCGTGTCAATGCTCCTGCCTCAGCTTGCCAGGTGCTATGATTATAGATATACCGCACTCTATCTAGGTTTCTTTATTTTTTAAAAGACAGGGTCTTGCTGTGATGTCCAGGTTGACCTTGAATACATAGGCTCAAGTGTTCCTCCATTCTCAGCCTTCCAAGTAGCCAGGACAATAGGCACATGCCATCATGCCTTGTTAAGATTGACATTATTTTTTCTTTTTCTTTTCTTTTCTTTTTTTTTTTTTTTTTATTTTCCAGAGCTGAGGACTGAACCCAGGGCCTTGTGCTTGCTAGGCGCTCTACCACTGAGCTAAATCCCCAACCCCGACATTATTTTTTAAACTTATTTATGATGATGTGTTTGTGTGTGTGTGTGTGTGTGTGTGTGTGTGTGTACATGATCGTGCATGCCTGTGGTCATGCTGCAATGCACACGTAGAAGTTTGAGGACAACTCTGTGACATCTGTTCTCTCTTTCCTCCCATTTTTATATGGCTTCTGGGATTGAACTCAGGTCGCCCGACTTTTGTAGCAAGTGCTATTACCCTCTGAGGATGAAATTCTTAACTGAAATTTTAATAGAATATAACAGAATTTAAATTCTTTAACAAAAATTCTTAACTGCTATTTACCATAAACTGATTATAATCTTTTTAAATTATAAATCAAAATTATAAATTTAAAATTAAAAATCTTTTAAACATTTATTTATTATTTTTTATGAAAAAATTTTTAAAAAGATTTATTTATTTATTATGTATAGTGTTCTGTTTATATGTATGTCTGCACACCAGAAGAGGGCACCAGATCTCATTATAGATGGTTGTGAGCCACCATGTGGTTGCTGGGAATTGAACTCAGGACCTCTGAAAGAGCAGTCAGTCAGTGCTCTTAACCTCTGAGTCATCTCTCCAGCCCTATTTTTATTTTTTTGAGCAGGTGTTTTGCCTGTATGCATGCCTGTGTAAGGGTGTTGGATCCTCTGGAACTGGAGTTAGAGACAGCTGTGGGTCTAGGAATTGAACCCAGGTCCTCTGTAAGAGAAGACAGAGCTCTTAACTGTTGAGCTATCTCTCTAGCCCCTAGCTATAATTTTTAAGCAGAATTTAAAATTGTGTTTACTTAACCCTGGTGTGGTAGTACACACTTGTAATCTCAGCACTTGGGAGGTAGAAATAGGAGGATCATGAGTTCAAGGCCAGCCTGGGCTACATGAGTCCTTGTCTTTTTTTTTTTTTTTTTTTTTCTTTTCTTTTTTTTTTTTTTTTTTTTGAGCTGAGGACCGAACCCAGGGCCTTGTGCTTGTTAGGCAAGTGCTCTACCACTGAGCTAAATCCCCAACCCTGAGTCCTTGTCTTAAAATAAAGATAAAAACACAAAATACAGAATAACAATTGTGTAGTGTTTATTAAAAGAATGTTATACAGTTCTGACCTTGCCTTTCTACATAGAAAAGAATAGAATTAAGGAATGGACATGTAGCCTGGTTAGTAGTTGGTTTTTAATGTAAGCTGATGACATTTTACTAATGATAGGTCACTATGTAGCATTTGTGGGTATCAGACTATTATTCCTTAAGCCCTAGAAAAGTGAAAAAAATTTCTGGTTCCTGTCAAGTCTTCAAATTACATAGTAGGTATTGACGACTTTCCTTTCTGTGTGGTGTGTTGGTATATGCTATAGGAATTCAAGTATAGCACAGAATTTTAAAACTTTTAAATGTTTATTTAATTTTATTTTTTTAATTTTTTTTAAACTTTATTTTATGTGCATTGGTATGAAAGTGTCAGATCCCCTGGAACTGGAATACAGACAGTTGTGAGTGCCATGTGGGTGCTGGGAATTGAACCCAGGTCCTCTGGAAGAGCAGCTAGTGCTCCTAACCACTGGGCCATCTCTCCAGTCCCTTAAAACTTTTAAATATTTATTATTGTTGAGTGTATGTGATATGCATGTGGGAGTGTGGGTTTTCATTTATGGTGGTCACAAGATAACTTGCTACTGTGGTTTCCAGAGATTGAACTCGGGTTATTAAGACTTGTGCAGCAAGCATTTTTATCCAATGAGCCATCTCTTGGGCTTTAAAAACAGGCATGTTTATATGTGTAAAGGAAACATGGGGCTATAGGTATAGCTCAGTTGACAGAGTGTTTGCCTAGCGGCACAGAGTCCTGGGTTTGATCCCACACACAAATGGCATGGTGGCCCAAGACTCTGAGGCAAAGACAGGAGAGAAAGTTCAACGTTTTCCTCAGCTATATAGCAAGTTCGAGGCCATCTTAGGCTACATGAGGCCCCATCTTGAGTGAAGCAAAGTGTAGCACAAATACTCTAATGAATGCAGGTGTTCTCTTTTTAAAAAATATTTATTTATTTATTTTACGTATATGAGTACTTTGTTTTCATCCATATTAGAAGAGGGCATCAGATCCCATTACGGATGGTTGTGAGTCACCATGTGGTTGCTGGGAATTGAACTCAGGACCTCTAGAAGAACAGCCAGTGCTCTTAACCGCTGAGCCACTTCTCTGTATGTGTTTATAGAGCCCCTGCAGGTGTTCTCTATATGTATTTATGTTCAATTAGTTGGTTAGTCTTGAGGCTCTAGAGCAGTGATTCTCAACCTTCCCGATGCTGTGACCCTTTAATACAGTTCCTCATGTGGTGACCCCAACCATAAATTATTTCATTGCTACTTCATAACTGTAATTTTGCTGCTGATATGAATTGTAATGTAAATATCTGATGTGTAGAGTTATTGGATATGCGACCCCTAAAGGGGTCATGACCCCTGGGTTGAGAGCCACTTCTCTAGAGGATGGATGCATTTGGATGCAGTGTTCTCAGGAAGGGAGACAGGGCTAAACTTACCCTGGAAGAGAGATAAACATTAACATTTCTAGCAAACATCATCTGGTAAGAATCCTAATTGCACTCGGTATGCCATAGCTCAAATACATTTCTGACTCATTTAGAATGGTATTTCCTGTAATAATTTAGACAGGTTCCACACCCTACATTTTTCATCAGGTAGGAGTAATATGAAACAATGGAAATAATAATAAAAGCATCTCTCAAGGTTTATAATTTTTTTTTTTTTCAAACTAGGCCTCACTCTATGGGTCATACTGGGAATGAGTTCATTACCTTCTTGCCTTGTACTTGTGATTGCTGGTGTTATAGGTGTATTCCAGAAAGCCTAGTTTAATCCATTTTCAAACTTTGTCTGTTGTGTTGGTTTTTGTGTGGTGCTGTAGTAGTGTAATGTGATGTGATCCTATATGCTAGGCAAATACTCTGCTGGAGCTCAAACCCAGGACTCTTAAATACTGAGCCAGATCACTCTGTCCTAATAAAATACTTTTCAGTAATAAAAAAAACTGGGTTTTTGTACTCTTGCAAGTATTTGCTTTTAAAGAATTATGTATCTGTTTCTAAAATTGGCAAAAATTATGTATATTATTTTAGACATATTTTAAAATAGGTATATAGACTAGCTAAATAAAACTAATGTACATTAACTTAGGGCTGAGGAGATAGCCCATTTGGTGAGGTGTTTGCTATGCAGACATAAGGACTTGAGTTGATTTTTCAGAACCCATGTGGAAAAAAAAACAAGGCCTTGGGCTAGAGAGATGGCTCAGCAGTTGAGAGTGGCTGGCTGCTCTTCCAGAGGACCTGGGTTCAATTCCAGCACTCACATGGCAGCTCACCACTGTCTGTCACTCCAGTTCTAGGGAATCTGACACTTTCACACAGACATACACAGGCAAAGTACCAATACACCTAAAGTAAAGGTTAAAAAACAAAAGCAAAACCCAGGCCTTGTGGCTCACATTTGTAATCCCAGCGCTGGGGAGGTGAATACAGGTGGATTCCTAGAACTCTCTGGCTAGCCAGTCTAGCCTACTTGGTGAGCTTTAGGTTGATGAGATGATACCTGAGGATACCATCTGAAGTGAACCTCCAGCCTTTATCCGTGCACACATGCCTGTAGCTGTGTACACATGTCTACACAGGTGAACATACATTTTTATAGATGTGCATGTGCACGTGTGCACCCATACACACATCCACACACAGACACACCATTAATTAACTATTTTGTGAGAACACTTAAAGTTTCTCAGTAAGCTAGCAGTGGGTGGAGGGTAAGAAAAGAGGGTCGAAAGTTAAAGGTCAATTTTGACTACATAATGATTTCAAGGCTAACCTGGGCTACATGAGACCCTGTCTCAAATAACATCACCCAACCCAAAAGAAAAAAATGAAAAAGCAAAAAAGATTTCTCAACTATTTTTGAGTATACAATATTTTATTATTAGCAGTTGTTACCATGTTGTAAAATAGATATCTTGAGCTAATCTTTCAAACAATGTTTTTTTGTTGATGAAAAGTTTGAGACATGAGACCTCGTTTCAAATCTTCCTCCAGCCCCATACTCCCAAAATTAAATTGGCCCAGCATGGTGTCACACATGGCATTTGGGGATCTGAGGCAGGAAGATTAGGAGTTCAAGGTTAGTTTTGCCTAGGTCAGTTTGAGGCCAGCATAGGCTACATGAGACCTTCTTAAATAACCAAACTTTTAAAAAACAAAAACATATGTGATAGTGGTGTGTGACACTATTCCTGGGGAGACATCAACAAACATCTCCACCCCATGTAAGGAACCTCCAAAGTCCAACATGGTGAGCCAGTGGGTTTTATTGGGGTTCCTATATAGTGACCCAGACAGTTCTCTTCTGAGAAGCACACCCCAACATGGGTAATGTCTCTTGAAAGCTGGGAATCAGGAGCTCACCATATAGTGCATAGGCAGCTTGGAAGGATGGAGAATATCTTTGTGAGACTGCTGAGGTGGTCTGAGCCTCTGTTGCTTGGCTGGTTTGAGAGTGTTTTAGGCAGTTGAGTTTGTCTGCTTCTTTCAGGTGCCTCAGCCTGTCTGAACCGGTTGTAGGCAGCTTCTCTTGTCTGAAAGTGCCTCTCACCAGTCCTTACTGCTTATATATGCTTGGTGGTAAGTTTCAGGGACTTCCTGAAGCTTTTGAGTTATCTACTCCCTGAGCCTAACTAGCTTCCCTTTGGTTGACTAGTTTACCTATCTTTAGAACATCCTGTACTTTACCAAGCTTCCCTCCCACGCAGAAGTGTATCTTGGAGGATATTGCCACACAACAAATGGAACCCATTTAGTTTTACTCTTCCTCCCCTCCCCTTCCCTCCCCCACTCTCTTTCTTTCTGTGTTTGTTTTTGAGCAGGGTCTATGTATCCTCAGCTGGCTCCAAACCTGCTATATAGCTGAAATAACAGTGAGCTTCCTGATCCTCCTGATCCTCCAGTCTCTATCTCTTAAGTGCTGAAATTGCAAGTCTGTGCCCCCATGCCCAGTTTTATGCAGTGCTGGGACTCAAACCTAGACTTTGCATGCTGTACAAGCCCTCTGCCACCTGAGCTGTGTGTCTAGCACTAGAGAGTTGTTTGTTTTGTTTTTAGTTAAGTCAATTTGTATTGTTTCTGAAACTTTATTAAAGATATTTATTTGAGTTGATTTTTGCCATTGGCTTAAGTAGGCAGTCTGTAATAATGATTCTCAAAAACTGTATATTGTATGTAATATTTGAAATTTTTCTTTTAGAAGAAGCTAAATATTCTCGTGTATATGCGAGTGTGTATGGTGTGTGCATGGAGGCTAGAGGATGATGGTGTGTGTTTTACCATTCTGTTTTTACTCCTTTGAGTCAGGCCCTCACTGAACCTGGAGCCAGCCCCAGTGATCCTCCTGTCTCCCTCCCTCAGTGCTGAGGTTGCAGGTGCACATAGCCATGCCTGGCTTTTTATAAAAGTGGGTACTAGGGATGTGAAATTAGGTCTGTATGTTAGCTCAGCAAGTGTTCTTATCCACTGAGCTGTATCTCTGTCTGCAGAAGCTAAATGCTCTTGGTTAAGTAAATGCCCAGCATACTGCCTTGCTTCATCATCATCATTATTGCTATTGTGTGCTTTGTGGTAGTGTTCTGCATATCAGCATAGAAATGATGATGATGTATCATTAGGAAACTGTCCTTCAGGATGTGCGACTGTTGTTGTCTTCATTTCCTTGTTATGATTGCTCAGTTTCTGACTGGAGGATAATCATCTGGCCAAACCCTTCATTGGAATATGTTATGCTGTAGTCAGAAGGTTATCCAAGATGCTTGGGTTTCCTAGTGACCGTAGAGAAGCGCACCAGAAAGGCATTTCTTAGTTTGTCTAACATCTAGATGCTGATAGTGTTTAGTACAGCTCAGAATTTATAGTCTTCAAATCCAGAATGGAACCATTTGTTTTTTCATCAACTCTTCCTGTTGACTGTGCCTATGATGCTGAAATCAGGTATTTGGATTTACCATTTTGAAGCTCTGATAATTATAATAAAGCAAAGTTTTTTCAGTATAGGGAATTAATTTTTTCTTTGAACATAGATATGAGTTTAGTGTTTTTTTTATTATGTTGAAGTGAAATTTGCTAATTGAACTTATGAATTTGTAGTTAAGCAGTCATTTGGCTTACTTTAAAAAAATAGTGTAGCCTGGTGTGATGGCTTGCATCTGTAATCCAAGCATTCAAGAGTCTAAAGCAGGAAGAATTGCCAGGAGTTTGAGGCTAGCCTTGGCTACATTGTGAATTCTAGGCCAACTTAAGCTTCAGAAATGAGCTTTTGTCTCAAAAGAAAAAAACTGCAATTCTTTGTCTTTAAAAATATTTAGAGATATTTCACATATTTATCTGAATTATCTAATTATCTAATATTATTTTGGAGATAGGATCTCACTATATAACCCTAGTTGTCTTAGAACTTCTATGTAGACCTAGCCTCAAACTCACTGAAATTCCGGCGTCTCTCTCCGGAGAGATTAAAGTGGGATTAAAGGTGTGCACCACCATGGCTGGCCTTCTAATTTTCCTTTAAGAGTGAGTGAGTGAGTGAGTGAGTGAGTGAGTGAGTGTGTGTGTGTGTGTGTGTGTGTGTGTGTACATGTACGTGTACACAGGTGATTGAGCTGTTATTCTCCATAGGTTCTGGGAACCAGACTTGTGTCCTCTGCAAGAGTGATTTATACTCTTAACCACTGAGCTCTCTTTCCAGTGCCCTGAAATTATTGCTTAAATTGAATTTAAATCTCTAAAGCCTTGCCAGTCTTTATTTAAATCTATTGAATAATAATTTCTTCTCAAATTAATTATAAATGTAAGGAATAAAAATGAATTTGTTGGCATTCATAAAATAGTTCTTAGTACCTGTCTTAGCACGTTAGTACTGGGAGACTTAAAAATGTTTATAATGCTTTTTTTTTTTTTTTACCTCAAGGGAATTACTTCTTGGATCACTTTTCTACCTTATTCACTGAGACAGGGTCTCTCAGTCAAGCCTAGAGCTTGGAGATGTGGCTTATCTTCCTGGGGATTCCTGTCTCTGCCTTTGGAAGCTGGAATCATAGGCAGGCTGCCACACCCACTCAGCATTTAATGGTTTCTGGGGTCTTCACAATTGTACTTCAAACACTTTAGCCTGGAACTCACTGAGCTCCACCTGTCTCTACCTCCCAAGTGCTGGGATTAAAAGCGCATACCACCACTGCCTGGCCTTTTGTTGTTTCTTGCTATTGCATTGAATCTGCAGTTATCTCAAAACAAAAAGAGTTAACAAAAACCAGTGACAGTAATACATCCATTGTATATCAAGTTCTTGATAACATGCAAGTTAGTTGTACCAAGCAGTTACTTTTCTTGATAGATCCACTTAACACTATCTGAGAGCTTCCCAGCTGCTTTAATATTAATCTTTTGAAGTGTATACTCAATTTAAAAGTTATTACGGTATATATGTAATGCAACATTCTGGTTTAAATTTGTATTTTCCTGGTGAATAATTAGGTTGAACAACTCTTCAGATGTTAACTGACTGTTGAGAGATTCACTTTTTGTGACTTCCTGAAGTGTTTCCTAATTGTGTGTGATTTTTCTCCTATGGATTTGTAGACCATTGCCAGTTGTGTGTTACCTTTTTCATATTGTGTGGGGAAGATTACTGTGATGAGGTAAAATGCACCTTTCTGTACAGTTTACATTTTGTTGAGGTCAGCTGGGCAGTGGTGGTAATGCACACCTTTAATCCCAAGCACTCAGGAGGCAGAGGCAGGAGGATCTCTGTGAGTTTAACACTAGTCTGATCTATAGAGGGAGTTCCAGGACAGCCAAGGCTAAAAAGAGAAACCCTGTCCTGAAAAAAAAATTATTGCTGTCTACTCATATAAAATTGAGTTAGTATTTAGTGGTTCTTAGTTTATTATCAAGTTAGATGGTTCTTTAGTTTTATTATCCTCAGTTCCTGGCCACCCCTTACTTTCTATATATACTGTCTCTATAGAATTAGCTATTCTAGCCGGGAGGTGGGGCCACACGTCTTTAATCCCAGCACTCGAAAGGCAGTGGCAAGTAGATCTCTGTGAGTTCGAGGCCAGCCTGGTCTACAGAGCAAGTTTTAGAACAGAGAAACACTGTCTTGGAGCAAAAAAAAAAAAAAAAAAAAAAAAAAAAATAGCTATTCTATAGACATTTCATGTAAACATAGTTATATAGTCTGTACTTTTTTTTTTTAAAATCTCTTTCTTTCACTGACTTTCATAGTGTTTTTAAAACGTCACATGTGGTAACATACACTTTTAATCCCAGCACTCAGGAGGCAGAGGCAGGTGGCTGTCTGCCTGAGACCAGGTTGATTTACATAGTAATTCCAGGTCAGCCAGGGTTGTACTGTAAAAAACAAACAAACCCCCATGTTTCAAGTTTAGTTTCTGTTGTAACATGTCATATATCATTTCCCAGTCTATGTTTGCTTTTTATCAGTAGTCTTTTGGTGAACAGATGTTCTTAATTAAATTGATTTGAGGGGGGAGGCTTGATATAAAATTTACTCTTGCATAGTATGACAAATGGAAGTCACATGTTATGTGGACTTTTATGTTGGGCTCCTTTCACTTAGCATTACAAAAAATATTTTGAAAAAGTTTTTATGGAGTTGGAGAGATGACTCATCAGGTAAGATCACTTGTTCCTGCAAAGGACCTGGGTTCTTAACACCTATATGATGGCTCACAACCATCTATAGCTGTAGTTCCAGGGGATCCAGCAACCTCTTTCTGACCTCTGTGGGCACCAGGCACTCACATAGTACATATACATATACTCAGGAAGCATTCATACAGATAAGATAAAATCTTGAAAAAACATATTGCGTGCGTGCGTGCGTGCGTGTGTTGAGACAGGGTTCTCACACTATGTGGATAAGACTAGTTTTGGACTTGTCTTCCTGCTTCTGCCTTCAAAATGTGTGTAGCACCATGCCCAGCAAACAGAATGTTTTTAAAGTTTATCCATGTCAATACTTATTTTATTGGCCTAATAATATTCCATTGTATAGATATATTGTATTATATTTTTTCATTCATCTATTGTTCAGCATTTGAGTGGTTTTCCTTTGGGGGCTATTATGAATAACACTATGTGTTAGTTAGTTCTTTGTTTGTTTGCGTTTGTTTGCTTTTGTTGTTGTTTTGTTTTTTTGTCATCTTCACACTATTTGGAGTCATCTGAGAAGAGGCAACCTTAATTGATGATTTCTATGGAAGGGATTGTTTTCTATGGGGCTAGATGTTCCTAGGCAGTTGGTCCTGGGATGTATAATAAAGCAAACTGAGCAAGCCAGTAAGCAGCCTTTCCCCATGTCCTCTGCTTCAGTGCCTTGTAGGCGGAGTTTTTCTGTATGGGCAGCCACTTCCCAAATAACCGCAAGAGAGTCTTATTATTAATTATAAATGCTCGGCCCATAGCTTAGGCTTATTACTAGGCTAACTCTTAAATTAACCCATATTTCTTATCTATGCTTTCCTGGGTGGCTTGGTACCTGTCTTCTCTCTGCATCTGCTGGTGACTCTCAACTCTGCCCCTCTTTCTTCTCAGTCCTTAGTTTGGGTGTCCCACCTATACTTCCTGCCTGGCTACTGGCCAATCAGCTTTTTATTAACAATGAGAGCAACACATTTTCACAGTGTGCAGGATTATTCCACAGCAGTTCCTATCTCTAGGTTCCTGCCCCAACTTCCTTCAGTGATGAAACTGTAATTGGGATGCCAAGTAAATGCTTTCCTCCCCAAGTTGCTTTTGGTGATGTTTTATTACAGCAATAGACACCTAAAATTAAAATGTGGTGTTATGAACATTTGTGTAAAGTTTTGTATGGACGTTTGTTTTGGTCATGTATCTAGGAATATAACTTGCTTGGTTATATGGTAACTGTGCTTGGGTTATTGGTAAATTGTTCATGCTAATGTATCATTTTACAGTGCTAGCTTCAGTGTGTGAGCATTTCAGTTTCTCTGCATCCTTACACAGTTGCTGTTGTCTTTTGATTAGAATAGCCATCATAGTGTATGTGTCTCGTGGTTTCCAGTTTTTGTTCTTATGAGGTTAGTTGGTTATCTTACATGTTTTTTGCTTGTTTGTTTTTTGTAAAGATAGGTTCTCACTTGATGTGGAAGCACATGTCTATAATCTTGGTACTTGGGAATAGAGGCAGAGTTCAAGTCCACTCTCACCTATATAGTGAGTTCAAAGATAACTGAAATTATGTGAGACCTTGCTTCAAACAAAATAAAACAAAAGAAGACCCAGATAGGTTCTCACTCTGTAGCCCAGGTTGGCTCCAAACTAGCAGTAGTCTTGCCTCAGTCCCCAAGTGCTATGTTATACTATGCCTTAACATTTTCATGCTCTTTTTTAAAGATTTTTTAAAGTGTGTGTGTGTGTGTGTGTGTGTGTGTGTGTGTGTGTGTGTTTGTATTTGTATGTATACTCAAGTGTGCCACAGCGTGCATGTGGAGGTCAGAGGATAAGCTATAGAGTCACTTCTCTTCTTCCAACTATATCTGGGTCAAGGAATTGAGCTCAGGCTTCAGGCTTGCATAGCAAGCAGTTTTAGCCACTGAGTCATCTCACTGGCCCTTTTTGTCTTTTTTGAGATAGGGTCATGTAGCCAAGGTGTATGAACTATTGTATCCTGTCCCCATTTCTTGGATGCTGGATTGTAACCTACACCAATATGCCTAGTTACGCAGTGCTGGCAAGTGAACCCAGGGCGTTGTGTGCTAGGCGAGCACTCTGTCAGCCAAGCTATCGTCCCAGCCAGAATGTGTAGTCTTTATGTTTAATTTAAAGGGTTTACTTTCCATCTCAGTGTTCCTCTTTGTCTTTTGTTTCTTTTCTTTCTTTTTGTTGTTGTTGTTTCTCTTTCTTTTTTATTAGGGATTGAACATGGCTTCTCATGCATAGGCAATTACTGTACTACTTTCTTTTTTTTTTTTTTTTTTTTGGAGACAAGGTCTCACTGCCTTGTAGCCCTTGCTGGCCTGGAATTCACAGAGGTCTGCCTGTTTCTGTCTCTTGAGTGCTGGCACGAAAGTTGTGTGCCACCATGCCTGTCCTTAACTGTAATCGGAGGCTTTTCTGTCCCACCCAGTCCTGCAGAGGCTTTTAAAATAATCACTGCTGGGTATGTGGGATTTGCTGGCGGGACAGAGAACACCCCCCGCCTACACCTAACCCTGTTTTTATGTTTTTATTTACAGACAAAGTTGCACTAAAGTAGTCCAGACTGACCTTGAACTCACTCTGTGTCCCAAGCAGGCTTTGAACTTTGGATCCTTCACTTTAGCTTCCTAAGTAATTGAGATTACAGGCTTCTGGTACTAGACCGAGCTCTGATTTACGTATTTCTTCCCCTGTTGCATAAACACTATGTATTATATTTGTCTGGAGGCAGGAAGGTTGCAAATCTTTTTCTTTCAAATCTTAGCTTGATCTGAGATTTGTCATCAACTTTTAGAATGTTCTGGATTTGCCCTTTATATAAAAAATTTATAAGTATGTTTTCATATGAGCTGAATATTTTGGGTAAATGATATATTTTTGAACACAGGTATTTCCTAAAAACAGTTAATAAAATCAGAGGGAGGGAAAGGTTGATATGGAAATACCTTAATTTCCCCTGTAATATGGTCTGGCACGTAAGTACTTCCTTCTTGTAGTTTACATGGTTTCTTTTCTAAAGGGAAAGTAGTTGAACTGTTCATTAAAACTAAATTATTTATCTGGCCTTTTCTTGTTCTGAGTGAATGGGAATGATTTTGACTAGCTAGGGCTGCTCCATTCTGTGAAACTCACATTGTTTGTGTACTGTTGGAGGGCCTCTTTAGGGGGTAAATTTGCTTTTTCTGTGTTTGCCAGTAACGATTCCTGCCTCTTAACAGAACCTTGCATTTGGGTTGTCTTCTTCTTTAACTGGCCAGTGTTAAACACTCCAGGCTAGTAGTCATTTTTCCTGGCCTCTACCCCCAACCTCTTAGTAGGTTTTAAGTTTTAAAGCTGAGGATATTGGTCCCTGAGATACAGCCCAGTGGCTTTGTGCCTGCATTGGTTGGGCCTCTCAGGGCCTGTGTTCTCAGCTTTAACAAATGAGCTACAGTTCTCAAGAGATCAGTGGAGCTTGTTTGTTGATCCTGTATTCTTATCCAGAGGAAGTAGTCTTTGAGAATGTCTAAGGAAGGGTAAGTGTGCTTACTCTACTTTCTCTGAGTTTTCTCTGTGAAGAATTGTTATCTGAGTAAGTTAAGATTAATAAGCAATGCTGTGAGGCTGAGTTTGGAGGTGGGGGCAGATTAAGCAAAATTCAACCAAAGCTTATTGTGTGTTAATATATAATCTGTTGTAAAGATACTAGGCTGTTTTGAAAGACAGTATTAAGTACCCTGCTTTTCTTCCTATATAACTCACTTTTGTTTTTGTTAGACTGTTTATAAAGATTAGAAGCACGAAGTAGTGGCCTACAAATAATTGAGTGAAGTTTAAAAATTTAAAGGCATTTTAAAAAATAAATTGTACCTTTAGAAAATGGTATGAAAGATTGAAAAGCAGCTTCTGATTCTGTTTATGGACAGTGGAGGCAAAAATAATTTCAGATGTAATCAAATCCCTATTCCTCTTTGTTTTGTAATATAAAATACTGTGTTAATTTTCATCTTTGTATTATTTTCTCAGATGTTTCAGAGTCTTGAGTTATTGATTCTCCTTTTGTTACCTTTATAATGAGTGACAAGTTAGTTACCGGGTATTGTTGGTTGTTTCATTTCTAGCCTTTCCTGGGAGCTAGTTGATGCTAGATCTTTTGTGGTGTATGGAATTTTGAAGTGGTTCTAGGGTCATGTCATAGTTTATTTAAAGTGAATCAGTATTTGTTACGGGCAAAGTAAAATTAATTGGTCTACTTTACTGCTACTATTCTCTTTCTCTCTCTCTGAAATTTTACTTCTGTTCCTAAACTTCATTACTGAATAAAGAGAAGAACCAGGCTATAGATACTTCTGTGTTATGTTTTGATGTTTTATGACATCACTTGAACTTGAGGGTTTTCTTTCAAATGTGAACGTTAGAAAAAAGGGGGCTGGAGGGATAGCTCAGAGGTTAAGAGCACTGACTGCTCTTCTAGAGGTCCTGAGTTCAATTCCCAGCACCCACATGGTGGCTCACAACCATCTGTAATGAGATCTGGCACCCTCTTCTGTATACATAGTAAATAAATAAGTCTTTTTAAAAAAAAAGAATCAGTCCCCTTTAAAAAAGAAGTTAGAGAAAAGGACTATTTCTTTTAGACTTTCATGTTTCTTCCAGTGCTGTTACAGATCGCAGAAGCACGTGTATGCATGCAGTTGTGCCATGGTGTGCATATGGAGGTCAGATGGCAACTTGCGAGAGTTGATTTGCTCCTACCATGTGGGTCCTGGGGATCGAACTCAGGTCCTCAAGCTTGTTGGCAGACCCCTTTACCTGCTGAGACATCCTACTGGCTCTTCCCCCAGTATTTTAAATTAATCTCTTTACAGTGTACTTTTGAAAACTTGAGTGGAAAGATAATAAACATACATTATCTTCAGCTTTTGTAGGCTTTTTTTTTTTTTTTTTTTTTTTTTTTTTTTTTCTTTCCCCAAGACAGGGTTTCTCTGTAGCCCTGGCTGTCCTGGAACTCAGTCTGTAGATCCAGTTGGCCTTGAACTCTCAGAGATCCGCCTGGCTCTGCCTCCCGAGTGCTGGGACTAAAGATGTGCGCTGCCACGCCTGGATCTTGTAAAGCTCTGACTTTCCTTGGACACCTGCCCTCCCCTTCTAACTTGTGTGTAGTGTGGGTGAGTTTAAGAATGGTGATACTGTCAACCTGAATCATCTTCACGTTTGCTCTGTTTTTGCCTCCACATTGGCTTTCCTCTAGAACGTTTTAGAGGACACTGCCTCCTGTGTTAAGTGTGATTTACCTTAAAAATGTTGTGGGTAATGGCACAGGTCTTTAATCCCAGCACTCGGGAGGCAGAGGCAGGAGGATCTCTGACTTCAAGACCAGCCCGTTCTACAGAACGAGTTCCAGGACAGCCAGGGCTACAGAGTAAAACCCTGTCTTGAAAATCAAGACAAAACAAACAAAAAAGATGTAAGGCATTTGTTTAGACTGAAAGCACAAACTGCTGTTTTCTTGGAATAATCCAGTAAGCAAAATATATCCTTTTAAGAATGTTCCTTAGAGACAGTGTTAAAACAAACTAGTTTTATCTGAAAACTAAAAATTAGTACTATATGATTTTTGCTTTTATAATCATATTTGAAAATCCTAGTATATATCTATATATTTAAACTTCAGGTTTGGGTTTTTGTTTTAGTTTTTGGTTTTTTTGGAGACAGAGTCTCACTGTGTACTGGCTGTACTGGAACCAGCTATGTAGACCAGACTGGCCTTAAACTCACAGAGATCCACCTGCCTCTGCCAAGGGCTATGATTAAAGGTGTGAGCCACCACACCGGCCTGAACTTTGAACTTCTTTTTAAAATATAATTCTTTATTGGTTCTTTGGGAATTTCACATCATGTACTCCAATCCCATCTAGCTTACCTCCCACTTTCTCCATATCCTCCCCTCACCCCTGCAGCATTTCCCCCTCTCAGAGCCCCCCAAATCAATTAAAAACAAGACAAAACACACAAAAAACCCCACTTCACTCCTCTGTCTTTCCAACACCTCTTCATTTATCCTAGTGGCATTGGGTGCTGCTGTGTGTCATGCAATGTGTCCCTTTTGTCCAGTCAGCCCCACCCACAAAATATTCATTGCAGTGAGTCATTGGTCTGGTTCAAGGCCTCTGGCCCCTGGTACACCATCATCACTGGACCTTCACCGAAACTCCTCTTTCCAGTCCCTTCACACACTTCTGCCGGCCATTGATGTGGTAGATGTTAGGATGGGCCAATGAAAGGCCCAGGATGTGGGTCTGGGTAGTAGCTGAGTTAGTCCATTTAGGCCACGGGGATAGCCCCCTCAGGCGAGGGGTGGAGCCAGCTCTCCTAGACCATGCAGTAGCGGCCAGCTTTCCGATGCCATCTCTCCTGAGTGTGGGGCCAGCCCTCTTGCTGCAGTGTCCCAGCGAGGGGCAGGGCCAGCCATCCCAGGGACAGTGAGGGGCAGTAAAAATGCCAGTTTCTCTTTAAGGTGACGTTAGAACTGCACTGGGTGCCTATAATGATCTCTATTTCTAATTTCCTTAGTACATGTAGGAAGGATTATTTGTTAGATGAGGATTTGGGAGATGATTTATTAAATGAAGGATTGATTCAAAGGTTACCCTGGATGGGAATGCCGTGGAAGCACCATTGGACTGGGAAACAAGGTACACCAACGTTGCCAGACCTCACTAGGTTACAGCTTCTTTTCTATTTCTGTTTTTTCGAGACAGGGTTTCTCTGTGTAGCTTTGGAGTCTTTCCTGGAACTCACTCTGTAGCCCAGGCTGGCTTCAAACCCACAGAGATCCACCTGCCTCTGCCTCCCCAGTGCAGGAATTAAAGGAGTGATCCACCATCGCCTGGCTTTTCTTTTGCATTTCTAATATAGTTGCACAAGAATCTTAGAATCTGAATCTGATGCAGCTTTCTAATTAACCCTTTCCTCCACATCCTCTCTACCTGTGCACATCTCTGGCTTGGAACAAAATCTTGTCTAAGGTCCATAGTTGTTAGGCTACCTGAAACTGTTACAAAATTGTGTGTATTTGTCATTTTCTTTTGAATTGCTAAATGGTCTTATTAACAGAAAACCTGGAGCCAGATATTGGGGTGAAAGCTGAAAGATCAGAGGGATAGAACAAGCCAGCCACAAATTCTTGTCTCTAGGAAGTCCTCAGCCCAAGAGAGCTACTTCGTATACCCACATCTATATACTTTTCTGTGCCCTGCCATCTCACTTCCTCTCTCCGCCCAGCTACATCACTTCCTCTTTCTGCCCAGCTCTATTACCCCTGTCTCTCTGTACAGACCTTCAGACCTCTAGTGCTGGGATTAAAGGCATGTGCCACCATGCCTGGCTCTGTTCCCAATGTGGCCTTGAACTCAGAGATTCAGATGAATCTCTGCCTCCCAGAATGCTAGAATGTGTGCTATCATTGCCTGACCTCTGTGTTTAATATAGTGGCTGGCTTTGACCTCTGATCCCCAGGCAAACTTTATTTGTTAGAGCACAAATAAAATATCATCACATTCTTTGGACTTCATAACTTCACCGAATGAGTAGAAAGATTTCATGATCTCTAAGAGCTTGCTAGCCACTGCTTGTAAGTAGACCTTTTGGAGTGAGTCCCTGTTTACTGCAGATCCTAAAGGTCCTGCCCTTTATTTCTTACCACCACTGAGCAGACAGGTTAACCTTTGCAACCAACATGAAACAAATAAAGCAACTTTGAAGAATCTACTTAGGGGTAGGAGTGAAGCTCGGTGGTGGATTGTTTACAGCCTGCACAAAGCCTTAGTTTGCTCTCCAGCAGCATAAAGGTCTTATCTGTAATTTCTTAGAGAATGTTGAAAATCTGACATTGGTTTCGAGTACAGTAAATACACCATTTTATTTTCTGATAAGAGCCTGAAATTCAGAGGCTTTAGTATGTGCAAAGTTGTTCAACTAATAACACTGATTGTATAACTACCTTCCTCTTTTCTCCCTTCTCTCTCTCCTCTCTTTTGCCTCTCTTACTTACCTTTCTTTCTTGTCATTCATTTTGCTAGGGATTGAACCCAGAGTCTTGTGCCTGCTAGGCTTGACCAAGTGGTAGTATCTTTAGCTCTTTAATTTTAGACACTTTATTTTTCCCACAAGAAATCCTGTACCCATTAGCAGGAACTCCCCATTGTGTCCTCTCTACAAGCTCTGCCAAACACTGTTACTGTTTCTAATTTACATTTCAATTGAAGCTATTTTATCTGCTTGGTATTGGGAAGGCTATAAATCCTGGTCTCCAAATTATAATCAAGCAAATGGTAAGAGAATTATTTGCATATTGTGTGTATATCAAAATAGATAGTTGTTAAAATGAAACACTTATGGTTATTTGTTGAACCAGAGAAGTAATCTGAGCATTATTGTTTGTGGCACAGCTGGAATATTGCCGTGTTCACACTCCCCTCCACCCCAGCTATCCAGGTGCCCTACCCCCACCCCAGGATATTCTTTCTTTAAAAAGAAAAAAAAAGATGTATTTATTTTATTTATTTTTAGTGTGTGTGTCTGTGTGTCTGTGTGTCTATATGCCTGCCATATGTGTCTAGGTGCTAATGGAGACCAGAAGAAGGCATGACAGATTCCCTGGAGTTGCAGTTAGAATGGTTATAAGCCATCTGATATAGGTACTAGGGACTGAACTTAGATCTTGTGGTTATGAAAGAGTAGCATGTGCTCTTAACTGTTGAGCTATCTATGAGACCCCCCAAATGTTTTTTTCAGTGAAAGCATTTGAGATGCAGGAACTTGAATTATAACAGAAACAGTTATAATTAATCACATAAAGCCTTAGGGCATGTTTAGGAAATAGCCAACAATTTGCTTAATAAAGTAATAACTAATAACAGAAAAGTGTTCATGGTATGGATAATACAAGCTCAAACTGATTTTTAACAAAATAATAAAAGGTTTCAGCTCCTTAAAAATTCGAGAACTGGTAATTTATTAGTTGGACGGTTTTGAGCAATGACTAAAGATACTTTAGAGAGAGTACCATGTCAGAGCTGGGCTTTAGAACCATACTTCTCAGGCTATCCTGAGAGTACTAGCTTTTAACATTATTTTCCATTCTAGTTCCAATTGGTAACATTTATAAATTAGTAAAAACAAATTACACAGAGAGAAAACTTTTTTTGAGAGGTTCTCACTTGTAGCTCAGGCTAGCCTCGGTTGTTCAAAAGTGCTGGTATTATAGGCACTTTTTATTGCTACATTCATTAAAAATATTTTACTATCAGATTGCTGTAAAAGTTTCTAAGTAATTGAAATTTCTGTATCGTCACAGATTAGTGAAATATTTATAGATGAGCATTGGTTTATGGACAACATTTCAAGCAGCCCTGCTTCAGAGTAGTTAGCGTCAGTGTGAGGACAAAACAGCGAGAGATGTTTTCTGGAGAATTATGACCTGGGTAAATCTTTGGCCGCAGGACTGGAGTGAAAGGCCTGGGTTCTACAGACATTGGGGTGTAAACAAAGGCACATGAGTTGTGTGGATGTGGCCTGAAGCTCGAGTGCGGAAAAATGCCTGTGGTAGAAGCAAGGACGGGTCTGGAAAAAAGCTGCTAAATTGTTTCATAAAAACCACCGAGAGCATTTTTCTTTGCTTTTTCTGTTTTTATTTGTCTCATCCTGTAGCTCAGGCTGACTTCAAGTCTGTGGCAGTTCTTGCCTCAGCCTCCTAAGTGCTGAAAGCGCAGTCATGACACCAATTTACTATAGTTCATAATTTGAATTTGCCTACTCAGATGCACTGGGAATCTTTCCTTGGCTCGTAGTTTGAATGCATAATGGCAGCTGCTCACAGTGAAAACAGATGTCCAAGAACATTTACAGTTTGAGTCTTTCCCCTCGTTTGTTGTTGCAGTAACTGTCATTGGGCACCTGGCCAGGAAACTGTGACTCCTAAGCAAAGGGAGGAGTTACAGATAAAGTTCACCATTGCCAGAGAGATTCTATTCCAAATGGATTTGTGTGGAGCAACAGTGATATCCAATGACAAGTTAAATTAGACACAGAGGTGTTTTCTCCCACACTGTCTCAGAAGATCCATGCTGTTGCCGGGCCTGGTTCAGGCTAAACAGTCTTCTTGAAGTTAGGTTAAAGTCGCACACAATAAAGAATTCTGTTAGGGATTTTAAGAAGAATTTTGTTATGTGACTTCAGAAACTACTTTACCCAGATAGTTTCAGTTTGCAAAAACGGCAACCAGTGACAGATGAGGTAATTCTGCTTTCAATTGTAGTCGAACCCAAACCAGTAGAGCTTGCTGTTTACAGAATTTTAAATATAGTAAGTTGCATGTTTATGTTAAGTCTGAGAGTCTTAGATCCCTATTCGTAAAGCACATTATAGTAATGATTTTATTTCTTGCAGTTAATATCTGTATTTGAATGGAATTTCAAGTTTTTTTCTTTCTGCTGTGGGATATTACAGTAAATACTGCTAAACATGTTTTAATTGACGTCTGTGTTAGGTTTTTCACTGTTCCTATGTATCTCCTGGAGATTGTTTCTCCTGTTAATGCTCAGATCTTCAACTCACAAGTGGCTTATCTGTGGGAATTTCTGGCTGATAGTTATGCTTTATGATTGGATGCTTAGTTTAGTCATAAGTTTTTGGGTGGCAATTATTTATTTTAAAGCTTGCTTTTAATTTTTACAGATATGTTCATGCTCTTGAACATAGGTAGAATTATTCTACTAGTTAATAATTTAGTAAAAAGAACACAGTAAACTGGCATTGGCAGATCTGTAGAAAGGTCTTGGGACTCATAGAAAATTTTGATTAATCTATTTGTTTTGAAATATGTGGGTCAGTGACCTAGTCTTTTTATCGATACATTATAGTTGGCACAACATCTTACACTTTGTTTAGTTTATAAACTCAGGGGAGAGTGTCATTGGTTTCAGGCAGAGAGAAAAGTGTCTGTTGACTGTCCTGAGACATGCTAGGAAGCTTTAAGGTTTCTCCTGTGCCAAAGCGAAGGCTTCTCTTTCAGTAGTTGAGTGTTTATTATCTTTGTAAACCTTGATGTATGTGTGCAGTACTGCAGTTTGTCGTGGTACTCTATGGCACAGCTGTTCCTTTGCTTATGACAGCTTTGCTTCCCCAGCAAATTAGATTTCCTTCTGTATCGCTCCTCCCTCCATGTTCACAGTTTAAGTTAGGGGAAGATGAGAATACTTGTGAGGTTTTCACATAAAGATCAAATAGAAATGAGGAGGGGATAGGAGTGATTCTCTCTTAAGTTCAGGAAGAAATTCTGTGAATTAGAGTACTTGTTTTGGATGAAAAGAGAAAGGATACTTGAAGGACATTTTTCATAAAAGGTATTCTTTTTTTTTCTTTTGGTTTTTCAAGATAGAGTTTCTCTGTGTAGCTTTGCGCCTTTCCTGGAACTCACTCTGTACCCCAGGCTGGCCTCAAACTTACAGAGATCCGCCTGCCTCTGCCTCCCGAGTGCTGGGATTAAAGGCGTGCGCCTCCACTGCCCTGCAAAGTATTACTTCTTAATTAAAATGTTTTATTAACATATTGTGTGTACATGTCGGTGCAGATGTGTGTATGTGTGGGAATGCTGGCCACTGCAGGCACTTGGAGATTCCTCATGTTAAGAACATTTAACTTTTGTAGCTCTGACTCCCCTCAAAAGACAATTTCCGTGATCTGTGTCACAAAAATGAGACATGTGTTGATTGAGTAGGTAATGTAATTAGTTAAGCCAAAGAGGAATGAGAGATACGACTTGATGAATATTTAGCAATGATTATTTTGGCAAAAACAGATTTTCATATTCCTGAAGTATGTTATTCCCAGAAGTTAACAAGGATGCGCTGCTCTTGCTGTCTTTTGAGCTACAATTGATTTCCATGACAGTGCATGTGCAGTCTCTTTTCTGACCACAAAAGGAACTTCGCTTGACATGTTTCTGCCTTTCTGCATTAGCAGTCTCCCCTGCTGCTTCAGCTGATTCTAAAACCAACTAACATCTTCTTCCATCAAAATTGAAACCACTTTTTAAAATTTCCATGGTTCTCTACCTCTTTCTTAGAATGTAGAATGTGAAAAAAGTCTTCCTAGGTTCACTCCTGCCTGTATCTTGGGATATTTTAGGCATGTCAGCTGTTAAGGCTCTGAGCAAAGGTTTACACAGTTGGCCCTTTGCCAGACTTGAGCCTGTCTGAAAAGCCCCAGCATTAGTAGCAGCTTTGAGTTTTTAGAGATACAGCATTGTTTTGTGTCTTTCACCTCTGTTGGTTTCAGAAGGATTTATGTAGCTGGGGATTGTTAGTAATGAAGTAGATTTTGTAGCATGAAAAGGCAAGGCAGAACCTGGGAGGATCACTGTGGCGCCTGTACGGTTGTTTGTGTTGTTTTACGTTTGCAGCTCTGTGATAGACTGCGTGATGTGCAAGCCCTGTGTTGGCTTTTCTAGCTCTTCAAAATAATAAAAGAACTAACTCTTAACTAACAAAAAGGAGGTTCGGGTAGGTGTCATTTCTCCTCTGGTTCTTTTTTCTTTCAGCTGTCCATATTCTTTTTCTTCCATTACCATACTTAAGTCAAAATGAAATAAAAAAATGATTTTTTTCAAAAGCTAGGTGTTTTTTTTCTCTTTTTTTTTTTCAAAGACAGAGTTTGTTTGTGTAGCCTTGGCTGACCTGGAACTGTGTAGATCAGTCTGGCCTCAAACTCACAGAGATCTGCCTGCCTCTTCTGGGTTTAAGAGCATTGCCAACACTCCTGCCCCAACCCCCAAAGGTACTTTTCTTAGGGAAAGTATAAGTTTTTTATGTAACACTTCTTTGATTTATGAAACTAACCTGTATGTGGTAGCAGTTATGTCCATGAGATGCAAATGATTTTCATGTTTTTCAGGAAAATACAGTTTTGTATTTAAGTCTTCAATTGAATTATTTTAAGCAAGTCTTTGAAAACTTGTCCTTCTTTAAAGCTGTCCATTTTACTATAATTTGTAACATAAAGTATATAAGTTTGTGAAGAACTCTTTGAAAATGTGTGTGTGTGTGTGCGCGCGCATGCATGCATGCGTGCGTTTGAGTGTTTGAAACATAGTCACATGTAGTCTAGGCTGGCCTTGAAGTCATTATGTAGCTGAGAGTGACCTTGAACTTTCACTTATTCTGCTTCCACCTGGGATTACAGGTGTGTGCTGCCGTGCCTGGTTTTATGTAGTGCTGGGGATTGAACCCAGGTTGTTATGCTTGGAGGATTTTTGTTTTGTTTTAATTTTAGACAGGGTTACACCATATATCTCAGACTGACTTGAAATTGAGATTGGCCTGCCTCAGACTTCTAAATGCTCCTTCACACATGGCTTACTTCCTTTTTATTTGTTTATTTACTTGGGCTTTTGTTTTCTTTTGAGACAGGATCTATATGTAGCTCAGGCTGGCCTGGAATATGTGATTGCCTTAGACTCTCCCCTGCTGGGGTTACAGGAATGCATCAATATATCCAGCTATTTATTTTTGTTATGTTTTCCAGTCTGGGCTCCAATGCTACTCCAAGACCTTTTGATTACTTCAGCACTGGGCCTGCCTTACCACTGGGCCTGCCTTAGTGCTGGACCTGCTTTACCACTGGGCCAAGCTATTAGAAATCTTCTCCTACCCCTTTTATCTAAATGGAAACAGATAAATAGCAGAAAAGAAAACCCAGTTGAAAAATAGGCAAAGAACCTGAATAGACTTTTCTCTCAGGAAGATATATAAATTGCCAACAGATACATGAAAAGGTATTCAGAATCACAGATCATCTAATCATCAAGAAGGTTCAAATTAATTAGACATACAAGGGTGTTGCACAAATTGTTATATCCACAGTGGAAAACAGCACTAAGTTTCCCAAAGAAATTAAAGTAATCCAAGTACCTAATGAACCAGTGGTACCTTAAAGAAAATGAGATCACCTACCTTGTAAAGATGCCCTCCAGTGTTCATTGCATCATTATTCAAATAATCAAGATAGAGAAACAACCACAGTATTCATCCATTGATGCAGGGTGAATACGAACTCTATACACACATATTATTTAGCTTTGAAAAGGAGATTCTACTGTTTGCAACTACCTAGATGAACTTAAATGACATTGTACTGAGTGAATACACCAACTACAGGTAGAAATACTGCATAATTATCACTTATGTGAAATTTAAGAAAAAACTCTGTAAGTAGATGATATAGAGAGTAAACTTGTGGTTGGGAGTGGGATCTATAACTCCAGTTACCCAGGAGGCGTTTGTCTAAGATCTGTAAGTGCACTGTGAGCACGGGAAATGGTCTGGTGTACTGGAGGGGCAAAGGAGAGAGGAGAGAACTAATCATAGGGTAGGTTTAAGTTGCCAGACTCCAGTAGTCACTGTGTGTATGTAACATCAAGTCACATGTTAAAGCCCTTAAATACATACAATAATGTCAAGTCAGTGGGAAAATAAGTGAGCCAGTTCAGAAATATAACTTCATTGAACTTCATTGTTAATCAAGATGCAATTCTCTTATTCTCTTTTGCATAGGGTGTTTGTGAACCGAAGTTTAGCCATGGAAAAAATAAAGTGTTTTGGTTTTGATATGGATTATACCCTTGCTGGTGAGTACTAATTTTTGATTTTTTAAGAATTGCTGGTTTTGGTACAACATAGTGGGTCCATGGGCAATTGAGTAGTCACTTGTTCATGTGATCATTTATTTGTCGGATTGTCTTTCCATTGAGATATGTGAACACTGAAGTTACCCAGTATTCTTGAAAGTTGGTTCCTGAGCTTGTGCAGATAGTTAGAAAAACTCCTAACATTACTTTAAAACTCTTGTAAAAAAAAAAAAAAAACTTATTAGTAAAATTATAGGTTAATGAACACATTAATGTGTGTATCTGGGCATTTTTGACTCTTATTCTTTTAAGCTGTTCTTCAAAAGTAGAAAAAATTTTTGAGACAAGTATTACACTATACTCCAAGCTGGCCTGAAACTCATGCAGGCTGGCCTGGAGCTTGCATGGATCTTTTGCATCAGCTTCCAAGTGCTGGGATTATAGGCTTGTGTCAGTGCCCAGCTTAAAGATAAATTTTTGGGTTCTTCACTCTGCCATAAAGTTAATTATTAAAGTTTTAAATATTTTATTATTATGGATCAGGGTGGGGGTTGTAAGTGCTTGGATTGCAAGCATGCATCACCACACCCAGCAACAGTCTTTAAAAACTCCATCATTTCCATGTGGGTTTGATTGTGGTGCTAGTAATCAAACCCGGGCCTTGGCCATTACAGGCAACGCTTCAGTACTCCAGCTTCATAGCGTTGCACTCTTTTTTAAGAGAAGATTTGTCTTATTTTAGTTACAAGAACGTATATGTGTGTGGGGTGGGGTGCACATGGAAGCAGGTGACTACCAAGGCCAGAAGAGGGCATCGCATCCCCTAGGCCTGGAGTTACTGTGGTTGTGAGCCTCCTTCCTGCCTTGGGTGGTGGGAACTGAATTCAGGTCCTTTGAAAGAGCAGTGCACACTCTTACCCATTTGGCCTTTTCTCTAGCCCATTAATAGTTTATTCTTAGATAGGATGTGTGTTCATTTCCCATCAAAATGGTTGCATGAGCCTTGCTCAGTGTTACAATCTCCTTAAAGACTAACATGTGTCCTTTCTTCCCTTCTGTCTCTGAGATATAATTGAAATAATCAATGTGTCAGTCTATAGTTACATTTCCTCAGAATTTAAAATATTGACAGCTTGTCAGGATATCCTTTAGCTTAAGAAGTGAGCCAGGCAGTGGTGGCATACAGAGCAAGACAGGCACTAAAACTACACAAAGAAACCCTGTCTCAAAAAAACCAAAAGAAAAAGAAAAGAAAAGAAAAAAAGAAGTGGTAGGTTTGAGAGATCAGGTTGAGCACCTGTATGTGCCCAACACATACAGGTGTAGTTATGATACTCAGAAAAAAAAAATCTTCCAAATTTTCTTTTAAAAAGTTGTCTTTAGCTAGATGTGGCAGTGTGTTCTTGGAGCCTCAGCACTAGGAAGCCAAGGCTGAAGGATTTATTGAATCCAGAAGTTTGAGACCATCGTGGGCAGGGGCAGTCCTGTGAGACCCCTCTTAAAAAAAAAAGTTAAATATACAAAACTTTAAAATGTAAAAGTTGCTTTCCTGAATGATTGTCATTAAAAGTAACTGAGTAACTTTTGACACTGTTAATACACATAAAAGCAAAACAAAAATGCACATATTTGAAGTTAGAAGACTTCATTTTAGATGAACATTTCATTACAAAAATGTTCCGTGAAATACAGTGATAAAGTAAAAGAGGTGTGTGTTTGGTGTCTGTGTTTGTCTTTAAGGTCTGAGGGTTTGGGTAAACATTTTAGTGTGTGTATGTGTGTATAACAGGGTGGGTCTTGCTGGCTGGCCTGGCTGGTCTTGAATTTATCTTTCCTCAGCCTTCTCAGGACTGGCCTACTTGGTGTGAATCTATTCTTTACGAATCATTTTGTTTGTATGGTTCTGATACCTGGTAAATTCCCTCACAGCATTAAAAATGTTGTTTATGTGTATGGGTGTTTTTGTCTGCATGTATGTCTGTACTACATGTGTGCCTAGTGTGCAGGGAGGCCAGAAGAGGGTATCGGAGTCCCTGGAACAAGAGTGCTCTTAACCTCCGTTAACCTCTGAGTCACCCTAGTATATACCCCTCCCCAGAGCATTTTATAATATAGTTGCAGGGCTTGTTTGTCAGCTTGCTTTTAAGACAGGGTCTTCCTGTGTACACTGAGAAGTCATTAGCCTGCAGCTTTGTGTGCAGTTGGAGCTGGACTTGGACTTGTTGCAAACCCCCTGCCTCTGCCTCCTGAGTACTGGGATTACAAGTGCTCCTACACCCATCTTAGTTGTAGCTGTGGATAATCTATCTATTTATTGGCTTGTAAGTGTCTCAAGGGCAAGGGCTTTCCTTTTCTATATTTTATATTTAGTATAAAATATGTTATATGGTACCTGCTAAATAAATACTAACTTCAAATGCATGTGTTCTAGTCTGTTCTCTAGTCCAGTGATTGTTTCTTAACTTGTGGGTCATGACCCCATTGGGGGCTGCACATCAGATATTAACATTACAGTTCATAACAGTAGCAAAATTACAGTTATGAAGTAGCAATGAAATAGTTTTATGGTTGGGGGTCATCATAACAGGAGGAACTGTGTTAAAGGGTTGCAACGTTAGGAAGGTTGAGAACCACTGATCTAGTCTGTTTGAACCCTCACATTTTGTTCTTTTTTTTAGAATTTTCCTGATAAGACAAATCCTTTATGTTACTATATGAATTGTTAAAACAAATCAAAGCACACTGACATAACAAACCCTCCACTAAAGGAACCACTGTGTGGATGGCTCAGGTCAGTACAGTGCTCTCAGTGCAAGCCTAAGGACCCGAGTTTGCGCCCCGGAGTGCTAGGGGACGTCTCTCTGCATGCTGGGAATATGTGTTACCCCCATTGGCTAGTAAATAAAGCTACATTGGCCTATGGCAGGGCAGGGTGGAGCCAGGCAGGACAATCCAAGAGAGATCATGAAAGGAGACAGGAGAGTAAGGGGAGACATCAGCCTGCCGCTCAAGGAGCAAAAAGATGCCAGCATCGGTAACACTATGGCCGTGGCCACATGGCAACAGATTAATAGAAATGGGTTGAGTTAAGTTATAAGAGCTAGCTAACAAGAAGCCTGACCCATAGGCCATATAGTTTGTAAGTAATATAAGCCTCTGTGTGTTTACTTGGGACCAAGCGGCTGTGGAATGCAGGTGCTGTTGTTTCCACAGAAGATGAGACCCTGCATCAGCCTCCTAAGTGTTGGGATTATAAGATTGTGCCACCACACCTGGTTGGCAACTGACTTTTAAAACTCATAGATGGAATTTAAACCTAGATCAGTTTCCACTTTTCATGTAGTCTAAGATTTCAAGACAATGAAAATTGTCCAGTAATCTCTAGATATCAATAAGAGACGCAAAACAAAACAGAAACCTGAACAGCAAACAACAAACCATCAATCTCCTGTTTTCTGGGTTTTGATTTGGGGCTCCCAAATGAAAATCTTGCTTGGAACAAAAATACTCTTTCCCCACCTTTGAATTATAGTCTTTTCCTTAGAATGTAGCTAGTGTTGGTTTGTCTTTTCCTTTCCTTGTCTCTGTGTGTGTGTGTGTGTGTGTGTGTGTGTGTGTGTGTGTGTGTGTGAGAGAGAGAGAGAGAGAGAGAGAGAGAGAGAGAGAGAGAGAGAGAGAACGAACACCCAGGGATGTGTTCATGTTAGGTAAGCATTCTATTACTTAGCTGCAGTCCTAGCACATTTTTTAAAGTGATTTTTTTTTTTTTTTTTTTTTTGGTTTTTTGGAGACAGGGTTTCTCTGTGTAGCTTTGCGCCTTTCCTGGAGCTCACTTGGTAACCCAGGCTGGCCTCGAACTCACAAAGATCCGCCTGCCTCTGCCTCCCAAGTGCTGGGATTAAAGGCGTGCGCCACCACGCCCGGCTTAAAGTGATTTTAATTGAAATAGAATTACGTAACTTTCCCCCCTCCAGTTCCTCCCAGCTACCTCAACCCTCCCCCACTCCCCATGTATCACCCTCATTTTCAAGTTGATTGCCTCTTTTTTCTTTATTATCATTAAATACAGTATATACATGTGTGTGTCTGTGTCTTTGTGTGCACAGATACATAAATACAACCTGCTAAGCCTGTTTGTGTTGTCTGTGTGTGCACAGATACATAAATACAACCTGCTAGGTCTGTCTCTGTTGTTGAGTGTATGGTTTTAGGGCTGATGACTGCATTGGACACCTGAGGCTAATTCTCCTTCTCTTAGCAGTCATTAGTTGCCTGTAGTTCTTTGTCTAGGGTAGACCCCACAGAAATTCCCACTTCCGTGTTAAGATATTCACTGATACTGCCGTTGTTCCAGGTTTGTTTATGCAGCCATTTCTAGAAGAGACTGACTGTAGACTTCCTGGTCTTCTGGCTCTTAAAAGCCTTCTGCTCCCTCTTCCTCCATGTTTGATGAGATACAGATACAGGAGCTGTGATGTAGATGTATTCTTTGGGGCTGGACTCCCCATGATCCCTTGATCTCTGCATTGTCTAGTTGGGGTTTTCCTGTGATGGTCTCCATTTGATGTAAGGAGAAGTGTCTTTGATGAGGGGTCGTAGCTACACTTAGCTCTTGGTATAAGGCTCACCTTTAGACTATAGTAAGGAATTTATGCTGGTCTAGCAAAGTGGTGGGTTTAGATCCTTTTCTAATGTTTATGACTTCACCAGCCCTGGGAAGATGGCTTGTGATTTTCCTCCTGTTGAATGGGCCTTACATCCATTTAGACAGCAGTTGGTTGCCTCTCCTACGTGAGTGACACTTGCTACACTTGTGCAGATACCTAGTCATGCTGGCAATTGTCGTAGTTCACAGGTGTGGCAGCTGGGTAGGACTGTTCAGTTGCTTCCCTCCTTTGGTAGCTTGTGTAGTGTTTTTTTGGTACCATGGACAACAGTGGTTTTCAGATCAGATCCAGCTTGAATTTGAGTCTTGTGTTTTACATGTTCAATGTCTTCTGCAATAGGGCCCACCCTCAACCCGAGAGGCAAGCAAGGCATTAATAATCTCTATTGCTTTGAGAATCATTTGGACTACCCCGACCAACCATTTAAAAGGAGGTTTCTCCTAATTATTATGGGGGCTTTGTTAGTCTGTGGGTCTTGTGGGGAGCAGTCAGCCCAAACAGTTTAACTTCCTTTAAGATACACACATTTATTAATTCTTTGGGAGTTTAATATACTGTATTTTGATCATACCCACCCATAACTTCTCTTAACTCTTCTAGCTTTATCTCCAACATTCACCTCTCCACTTCTTTAAAAATAAAAAACAACAACCCAGTGAGTCCAGTCTGTGCTGCCACATAGTTGTAAGTGTGAAGCCATCTACTAGAGTGTGGTTGGCTGTCAAGGGCCACACTATTAAAGAAAACTGACTCCCCTATCCAGAAGCCATTAACTGTCTGTCAGTAGCTTCACAGGTTGGGGGCTAGTGAGCCCACCTTCTACATGCTGGAATGTTGACTACTTAGCTCAACTTCTACTTAGAAATAGTCTTAAATGAAGTGTCTCACTATCTACCTTATTTCAAGTATTTTAAGAACTAACATAAAATTGTACATTTTCTCAATTAAAAAAAAATCTCAGGGAGAGACTAGTGTCTTAGTCATTGTTTTATTACTGTGAAGAGACATCGTGACCAAGGCAAGTTTTATGAAAGAAAGTATTTAATTAAGGGCTTGCTTACAGTTCCAGAGGTTTGGTCCGTTATCATCATGGTGTGGAGCGTGGCAGCCTACAGCAGACAGCGGAACAGTAGCTGAGAGCTACATCTTGATCCATAGACAGAGAGAGAGAAGAGGGAGGGAGGGAGGGGGAGAGAAAGCCAGTGAGCACCTGGACCTGGCACAGGCTTTTGAAACTTCAAAGTCCACCCCCAGTGACACACTTCTTCCAGTAAGGCCACACCTATTCCAACAAGGCCACACCCCTAGTCCTTTTAATCCTTTCAAATAGTGCTGCTCCCTAGAGACTAAGCATTCAAATATATGAGCCTGTGGGGGCCTTTCTTATTCAAACCACCACAAGTAGAAAATATATTTGAGCTACTGCCCTTGTCTGTTTATAAGCCCGTATCATTAAGTTGCTATGGATGAAATCCAATTATCTCAAACCTAAGTACTGTAAAGTACTTCCCTAAGCACGGAGAGAAGCATCAAAATAAAGCCATTAAAGAGTACCAAGGAAGGAATTAAGAAAAGCCAGCCCCTGATAATCCTGCTGCTAGCAGAAGCATCTCAGGACTGTTGATCTTTAGCCTCTAATAAATACATAGTAGATACACTCTGATTTCATTTCATTGTTACTGGAATGGACTCAACTTTCTTGACATTTAAATGAACATTTTTTTTCATGGCTTGTTTACTTGAACTGGAGTCCAGAGCACTCCTCATGTTTCTGTCAGCAATTGTATATCCTCACCAAACTCACTGGCCGTAGAGGCATTGAAAGCGACGAGAAAAACAATCAAAAGGAGAACTATGCAGTATTGGCATGCTGCCCCACAGACATCGCAAGTCGCAGTACTTTTCTCCTCTTTCTGGTGTTAATACATAAATCTTAGCATGTTTAAACTTTGTTGTTGTTGTGAGGGGACAGTGATGGGGTCTCTCCCACAGCCAGCCTCAAGCTCCTCATGTGGCCAAGGACGGATGACCTTGAGCTTCTGGTCCCCTGCCTCCGCCCGTGTTGAGACAGCAGCCTCCTCTGTCACTCAGAATGTTGTGCCCACAGCCTCATGGAGGGGTCAGGGTCAGATGAAAATGATTGCTAAGGCATTGCAGTGACCGCACCGAGGTTCTTTTATTTCTAAAACTTACAGCATACTTTGTGGTTTCTGAAGAGTGGACTTAACTTCCATCTGTATTTCCAGCTTAAGTACCTGAGTTTTATTTACTTAAGACTCTTTGAAGGAGAGAATAAAAACATTTCAAAAAAATAGGATAACTTGATGGAACCAGTACTTTTTAAATTTTTTATTCACTTCTCCTTTGTACCTGAGAGTTTTAAACATGATCTTGGATACATAGGTCTATAATATAGGGATACAAATCATTTACTGACAATAAGTAATGAAAATGATTTTAAAACACTAATTTGTATACATTTATTAAAGACAAAGGTAAATTTGTATTGCTAGTAAGAGAGATGTGGCTGGATATTCATTCATTCATTCATTTGAGGTCTCACACTGTAGCCCTTGCTGGCCTGGAACCTCTTATGTAGACCAGGCTAGCCTTGAAACTCAGGGTGTTGTGGTTAAAGGCATATACCCTATCTTGCCTTGGCTGAATATTTAACACTGTAATATGTAGAGCATATTCAGTGTTTTTCATATTGATGGATATTTTGATTTTATATTCATCAATGCTGAGAACACTGCTTCACACAAATACATAGTACAAAGTGGCAGAAGTATGTTTAGGACAGTTTCAGAAATTGTTGGAAAGTCTGTCCTAATCTCAAGTCAAAATAACATTTTAAAATCAAGTCAGCAATAGAATTTTAAAATAAAAATTCTAACTAAATCCACCTAACATTCGATATGTACATGCTGAGAAATTATGGTAGGAACATATTAAAAGTTTTTATTTCTGTAGTTAAAATTTCTAAGAGAACAGAAAACTGTGTGTGTACAGTAAAAACCCTGACTTAGAGCACATACAGTCTCATATCAGTGTGCTGTGTGGCGAGACAGCATGCACATGGAAAGTGCACATGCCATGTGTCTAGAACGGGTCTGCGGTGAAGGCTTCTCACGCAGTATGGTGGCCACTGCCGAATACACCTTAGGTGCTGCATCACAGTTGACTCTCTATTGACGGTTGGCCATTGTGAATTCAGAAGCCTTTTAGCGTTGCTAAGGTTTTCTAGCCTCACATCCAGTTATACAACTGCAGATGGGTCAAAAGCCATGCTTAGAAGCTGTCACCTAAAATAGAGGCTAGCACATTATACTGCACGGACCTGCTTCAGCTGGCAGACCACAGGCTGGCTCAAAGAATGTGTGTTTAATGTTTGTTTAATTGGTTATATTTTAAAACTGAAAGATGAGAGATAAAAAGCTAAGCTGGCAGTAGCTGCTTTTCGTTCTCTCAAACAAGTCGGCTCTAGTTGAATAGCTACTTCTTCATCCAGGCAAGACATGCCCCGCCCTAATCCCTTCACAGGCTCATGTTCATTCTCTTCCTGACGGTGACATAGGTGTTGGAAGATGCTAGCAGAGTCTGAATGTCAGGGCTGTTGTCAGGTAAGCTATGTCAGCATCAGGGACCTTCGTTAGCCTGGCTGAAGGATACGTAGTTTTCAAGGGACAGCTTCCTAGGCTGAGTTAATTGGCTTCTTTTTGGCCCTGTTTCTACTTTTAAAAACATGTTATCTTCTGAAACTTAAAAACACCTGTTTGTGTATCCTTGTAGTATAGCATGAGCTGTGAGTGCCTTCAGACTAAAGGCTATTTGTTTTTGGAAAAAAATGCATTGATTTTAAAAATATCAATTAAAGTCGGGCGTTGGTGGCGCACGCCTTTAATCCCAGCACTCGAGAGGCAGAGCCAGGCGGATCTCTGTGAGTTCGAGGCCAGCCTGGGCTACCAAGTGAGCTCCAGGAAAGGCGCAAAGCTACACAGAGAAACTCTGTCTCGAAAAACAAAAAAACAAACAAACAAACAAAAAAATCAATTAAAAACAGTACTGAAGATACAAGGTCCCAAGAATGTGCAGATACTCTGAGGGGGAAAAAAAACAACTTAAGTTATTCTTTTTTTTTTTCTTTTAAAATAAGCGTTCTTTTAATATTCCTATTTGTATGTTTGCTTGCTTGCGTGCCTTAATGTTTGTTAAAGTTTTATTAGTATCCCTACCTGGCCGGTGCTCACTCTGTAGACTTGGCTGGCTTTGAACTTGAGACAGTCTTGCTTCAGCTTCTCACGTACTAGCAGTACATGCATGCGACATCATGTCTGGCTTAAGACTTTTTAAAAATGTATGCATGTGCCTGTGTGAATGTAAGCTTCTTACATGTGGGTAACCGAGGAGAAGGGGAAGAGGTGTTGGAAGTCCTGGAGCTAGAGTTACAGGTGATGTGGGTACCAGGACTTCAACTTAGGATTCTCTGGAAGAGCAAGAAGTGCTTTTAATTGCTTGACCATTTCTCCTGCTCCCTGGCTTGGTACTTTTAAACAAATAAGTCTCTTAATTACCATTTAATTTTGATTTTCAAGAACAGAAATATTGGCAGTATTTTAAAGCCCACTTATTTACTTTACTTACTTACATATTTAGTAGCTTGGAGGTTTAAAAATATTACTAAATGTGTTCCATGGTATATAGCTTCTTTATTTTTTATATGCAAATTGAAATTGAAGTAGTTTAAAGAAATTTCCAAATTTTTAGATTATTTGTAATTTCTGGGGTTAGAGAAAAATTGTTGCCTGTGTCTGTTGCTGGGTTACAACAACTTCAACAGTTGCTTGGGTAGTTCTGATGAGTAGAAAAGGTCCTCTGAGAACTGTTTATGTGGACTAGAAAGATTTTATTAGTATTTTCTCCTTCAGAAATGCTCATCAATGTGTTTTCTAGTTATAATTACAGAGGACTAATGCCATATAACCTAATAACTAAATAGAAAGAATGTTAATGTTGATTTCACATACAGTGTAAAGGCAAATGACTCTTCTTGGGTGGTCAGGCTGCATTATTGCGTTTCATATTGTCTGGTAGAAATGGTTTCTCCTAGTTGCAATGTCTTTAGTATTTTTAGGTACTACATTCAATCATTTATGCTATTCCTATGATTACTATCTCCCTTTTACATAAAAAGCAAACAAAAACCTACAACCCAGGACTTAGAGGAGTCTGGGGACAAAGACTACCCATAAAGTGAGACATAAGGATGTACTCATGTGTACTCAACTCAGTTCTTTTGGGATGTTTGTTTAACCTTGAAATCCAGTATTATAATTCTGCTTACTGAGCAGAAAATACACATTGACAAAATGAAAAGTTTTTAAAATTTTTCTTTTATTCCAGATGTAGACATGGTTAGATTTTTAGCAGCATGCAGTTAATATGGTGCATATCCAGATGACAGAGTTAGGTGTTGAAAGGTAGAAGATTGATATAGGGAGATTCAGCATAAGTGGATACTTGAAAGCAAGATGGGGTTGCTTTGGTTTTTGTTTACTTTATGTAAAGTAGTCTTATGTGATGTAGTTCAATCTTAAGTACCATTTACCAGTCAGTTTCTATAATAGTAACTTAAAAGCTGCTAAAGAGAACGAGACTGGGCGGTGGTGGTGCACACCTTTTAATCCCAGCACTCAGAAGGCAGAGGCAGACGGACCTCTGGGAGTTCAAAGTCAGCCTGGTCTACAGAGCTAGTTCCTGGACAGCTAGGACTATTACAAAGAAACCCTGTCTCTAAAAACCAAAAGAAAACAACACCACCAAAAAGACTATTTTGGCTTAAAATTTTATTATCAGGCTTGGCTTGTGTTCCTAACTCAGGGTGCCAGAGAAAGAAATAATACACAATACTTACTCTTATTTTCAATGCTTGTGTTTTTCTTATAGCCAATTAGAGTTAATTTTAGTGATGGTTGGAGGATTCTAGATTGGAGGGCAGTGGTAACTCCTATAAATACCAATTTCCAAATGTTGTCTCTCCGTTCCAGCTCATCACAACAGTTTTAAAACCAGCTTTTGTTTTTGTTTTGTTTTGTTGTGTTGTGTTGCTTTGTTTTGTTTTTAACAGGAGAGCCAGTGTAGCTCCTTCAAGACTGGAGTGGCACACACTACCTGCATCTGCCTCATGTGAGTTCTCATATTGGCAGCAGTCCTCCGCTGGGCTAGAGCCTCCGCAGAGGTTTGCCCTTTAGTTTCTGAACTCTGTAAGCTTCTACACAGTGTGTCTCGGTGACAGCGGTAAAAGATGCATAAGCATTCCAAACTCCTGGCAGAAACTTTGCCTAGTCAAGGAGCATCGTCCACTGACGTCAGCTCCACTTTGGTTGGGTGAACAGCTCCTACTCAGCAGACCACAGCTTCATCCCCACAGCGTGCAGATACTTTTTAAGAGCTGCTTTTCCCTGCAGATTATTGAGTAAAGAATATCTTTAAATGCGCTCAGCAGCTTCAACTTTCAAAGCTTTGCCTGTTCTCTTTATAATCTTGTTACATAACCTGAGAACACTGTGTGCTGTCCTAGTGGCTGAAGGGGGGTTTGTTTGTTTGTTTGTTTTGTTTTTTCCTATTTCTTTTGAACTCTGGCCCTTAAAACAGTTTCTTTTTGTTTTCGGATTTTGGGTAAATTGGGCTAGGCCACAGAATTTCCTCAGAGAATAAGTGAGCAGTTAATGGGAGATCATCTGTACTCTGAAACCATTGGCCAGGTGTTGGAACCATGGGAAGTTGTTAAGAGTGAGGGCCACAGTTTTGTGAGAAAAGCTGAAGTTAGAGCTTTTGCAGCTATGGGAAGGCATAGATAGAACTGCACACTCTGAGGGGATAGATTGGTCTCTGCAGGTATTTGTGGCCAGTTTAAAGGGCCTGCTGGTGGATTAGGGGGGTGCATTGGGTTGTTTTTTTTTAATTAGTTTTTTAACTTTTTTTTTTTTTTTTTTTTTTTTTTTTTTTTTTTGAGACAGGGTCTCATTAAGTAGCCTCGGGTGACCTAGGGCTTACTATGTAGAGCAGGCTAGCCTTGAACTCACGGAGGTGTGCCTGCCTCTGCCTTGAGTGCTTCTTTATCTTTAGAGGAAGGTAGCACTGCATATGCTTCAGGACATTTTGCAGCCAGCCCAGAATATTTGAGTTTACTCCCAAGGGGCACTCAGAAGCACCATCTAAAGCTCTGCTCTGCACTGCAGTTGTGGTAGCTTCTTCAGCTGTGTTTGTGTTACGGGGAGCTCTTCTCAGATGATTCAGTGGCCTGGGAGTGTGCACTGCTGAAATGATGATCCAAGAAGCTTGTGAGGAGATGTCAATAGCTTGTCTGTCTTGCTGATTAATATAGAGCTCAGTGAAATAGATAGTCTTGTCAAAGAGGAACTTGACTCTGTGATGAATCCATTTCTGCCCAAGCAGCCTATCTGTTCTGGCCCAGTTGGAAGAAATTAGAAGAGTATAGCATGCTTCAGCATCCAAGCTTACATTTTGGCGGCCTGCATAATCTAGAAGTTCATAGCAATAGTTACAGACCCAACACAAAGAATTCTCGGACTCGGTACATCTGAATTCTAGCTCAGGTCAGCCAGTGAGGAGGATACATTGTAATTCTGGGAAGTGCTCCAAACTCACTTAGAGGAAGGAAGATTAGTGTTTCTAAGGTGAAATTTATAGAAAGTCTCCATAGTTAAATATTTGAGAAGTTCTGCCCTTTGAATACACCATAAATGTGGTATTTTGGTTTTTGTTGTTGTTGTTATTTTAGGGTTTAGAATTATTTTTGTGTATTTTTTTCACCCATGAGATTATGTCTCCTTAGGTATGATGGGATGCTGTACACATGATAGGTACCTCAACAATATAGCTGCCTAAACAAGACCTGAACAGTATGTTAAGGCAGAAGTGAGAAATCTCACAGGTCCTACCTTTAGACAAAGAACTACAGGCAACTAATGACTCCTGGTAGAGAATTATCCTTTCCTAGGGGTAGCCCCCTAATTGATTATCCAATACAAAGAAAGTAGTCAGCCTCGAAATCATATTCACACAAGCCATACTGAACAGACTCAGTAGGCTGCATTTATAGATTTATGTGTTTGTGTGTACATATATGCAACAACAATAGCGAAAGAGGCAGGCCGTCAATTTTAGAGGAGGTGGGGAGGAGACATGGGGGGTTTGGAGGGAGGACAGGAGGGGGGAAATTATACAATTATATTTTAATTTTAAAAATTTAATAACAAAAATTATAATGTTAAATTAATTTGACCTTCAGTTCAAATTGTCTCATGGACATAATTTTCAGTGACAAATTAATCCATCATAACTCACGGACCACAAAAAATTGTCAATTTAGGGATGAGTTTGGGAGAATGGGGGAACAATAAGGTTTAGTTTTAATCTTTAATTTGATGGCATATTCATCAAATCATCCTTCTTGAAATATTAATAATTGAAAAATATTTCACATGGGCCAGATTCTAGAAGACAAAGGTCAGCTGTACTCGAATTTTGTTTCCTTAAATAGTTTTTTAAGTAAAATTTTTATTAGAATGGCGAAGTGATTTGGGTTTTTAAGAATATTATCAAAAGGAGGTTTACATGGAATTGGGGTGCCATCATGGCTGGGGAAGACAGGTGAGAAATGCTGGGTTTTGTTGTTTTTCTTGGTGTAAATCAGTATGAGGAGGACCAGGCCTTACTGGTCACCAGCTCTTACTCTGTGATTCATGTGAACATGTAGTACTTCCTTTGCCACAGGGGACAGCATACAGATTTGGAATTATACTTTGAAGGCTTTGAGGGGCATAGTACAGGGAGGATAAAGTGGACATTACGGGAGGAAAGAGGTCTAGCTGCTTTTGAAAATAGCCAGAGTTAGTGTTAGCATTCTGTCAGTCTTCCCTCTGGGGCAGCAGGGGCGCAGGCTGCCTGCATGGCTCGCATAAGCTGCAGCTCAGCCGTCTCCTCAGGGTTTGTAGCCTCTTGTAGCACGATGATGTGGACCGAAGGATTTTGAAAGGCCAGCTTTAAAATTGTTTTTCAACTTGACCTTTGAAAATAGATGAATAGACCATTATACTGTGCCTTTTAAAGGTATGGAGGCATCTGGATGTTTCCTGCCTTTCTTGTCTTAGCTATTCAGTTCCTGCCTTTGGAGACAACCAGTATTAGTTTCTTTGATATATTTCCAGAAAATGCTCTCTAAAAGATCATTTTTGCAAGAAGGTAGATGAGTTTTGCTCTTTAAAGTGTTAGTACCTGAATGAAAAAAGAAGTTAAAGGACATGGCTGCTCCTAAGGGATTGAGGTGAAGGTTTATCATAGATACAGAGAGAGCACAGGAGGAGTCCAGAGTGAACATGAGCAGTCAGCTGGTTCAGGCCATGTGATGAGAAGGGAGAGGAAGAGAAAGGAGGCTAGGAGACCAGAAGACCAAGACCAAAAGGCAAAAAAAAAAAAAAAAGTTGGAGTAGCCAAAATGGCTGGGTTATATGGTATATAGAGAAGAGCGGCTGGGGAAGGGGCCAGCTTAGTCCCTGGGCTGGACAGTTCAGGGTAGGGGGTGGGGTATGCCAGCCAGGAGGACTCTGTAGAGGTGGGGGACTGAGGGAGACTGGCCACCAGATTCCACTTTGACATGTTGTATGGGCACCTCAGTTAGGAGTTAGATTTTAGACCTAACAGTACCAGTTTACATAGGAAAACAGATGGCAAAATCCAGTTTGAATATGGGCTAAATATAACAATACAGTAACAAGAGTTGGGACTAGTTTTTTAAGACTAAGAACTGGGTGGATATCTTTGTCTTAGCTGGAATTTAGGAATAATAGGTCTTTTATTTTATTGGTATTTATAATGCGACTTACCTGCTCCTAGAGATGAGAAAGGTTGCTAGCCTAAGTATTTCATTTGGAAAAAGCATATTTGAAGGAGTAACATTTTATTGTTGAGCTGCAGTGATAACGCTCAAGTTTTTCCATTGTGTAAAAATTGTAGACATAGTAAAAGGAAACCCCATAGCCTGAAACCCATGTTATTTGCTTGTAATAAACAGTATGTTTCTGAAGCAGGTTAGGAGAAATAAGTAACTTTTACACACACACACACACACACACACACACACACACACACACACATTATCTGCCTGCTGTGACCATAGTAACCATGTCTGATGAGTCAAAATTTAATGTCTAATTCCTGGTTCACAAACTAGATTTTCCTAATTGTCTTAGGTAGGTATGTTTTCTTATGATTTGTTTGCAATGATACTTGCCAACTGTGGTTTTGAAGGTTGCAGCAGTGTTAAGCCTAGCAGTTATTTGGACTGATAACACTTGGCAGGTAGAGCAGAGATACTGATTAGAAGACCACAGAGCAACTACCAGAAAAAGCTAAAATTAAAGTATAAAGATAAGGGGGAAAAGCTCGTTCTGAATATTGCTGCATCAGTTGTGGTTAACGCCTTCAACAAATACCTACCTCTCTTACCTAGTTTGCTATTTGTCAGTCTCATAGTTAATGTCATAGCTATGTACAATTAGGTTCCCTCCCGTCCCCGCACTAAGTTGTGGGGGTCAAAGAGTAGATACAGGAAAAATGTTTACAGCAGGCTATAACTGTTCTGACAGAACCTGTTTCTGCTAATGGTTGAATTTCTTTAATTACTGGGTATTCTTCAGAAAAGGTTTGAGGGAGAAGGAAAGAGGAGTTGGGAAAGAGTAGAGAGAGACTCATTCATTTGGCTTCTCTTCCTGGGCTGTTCTTGCTGACTAATGAACTTCCTCTTCGTGCAGTGTACAAATCTCCGGAATACGAATCCCTTGGCTTTGAGCTTACTGTGGAGAGACTAGTTTCCATTGGCTATCCCCAGGAGCTGCTCAGTTTTGCATATGATTCTACATTCCCTACCAGGTAAATTTTCAAGATATTTTTGGATTCAAAATTACTTCCTCTGTCCCAAAATTGTAAATTCCATACTTATCTGCAAACTGTCCCTACAAAAATAAGTAATTGATTTAAAAATTACCAGAACTTTCCATGCATCTACTCAGTCGTCACACTCCTATCTCTTTTGTGTTCTCTCTTCTTTCTCTGCCCCTCCTTCCTCCCTCCTCTTGCCTTCCCTTTCCCGTCCCCCTCTTTTCCTCACCCCATTCTCCTCCCTCTTCTCTCTCAACATGTTTGTATCCTAGGCTGGCCTCAGACTCACTCCTCCTGCATCAGACTCTCAGGCACTTAGTGCTCAGCTCCTTGTGCTCTTGATGCCCCACTGATGGGTAAGAAAGGGGGTTGTTATGGCTAAAGATGGCTACAGGTGTCCTGTCTGACCTCCTGACTTCTGGAGGGCAGCTGTATGTTTTGCTAATACATTTAACTTGATGGGAAAAACCTTTTGGCGCTCTGCTTTTCTGGCTTTGATAGGAAGAGTTAATATTATGAAAGACATTTGTTTGAAATACTATCACAGTTGCCCAGTGTGCAACATTCGATGCAGGGACATGCAAGCAGGTCAATGTCCAAAGAAATTCAAGGACAAAGAAAATCAAGAGATAGCAGCTGTCTTAAGAGGAAGGGTAGTTAGTTACACTTGTTTGATTGAACCCTTGCTCCTAACCCAAAACAGTTGTGATTATTACATACGCAGAATAAGTATTAGTTGCTCTGAGATCCATCTCCCTTTGACTGTCCATCTGCCTCCACAAGTGCCGGGATGGATGAACACTTGCCTATGTAGTACAACTGAGCTGTGTCTCCAGTAATGTGATGTATCTTTTTAAATACATTCATTCACTTAGCATATATGGTTATTTTTTTGGGGGGACATAACTGAAATTCTTGTGTGGTGATTGAGTGCATAAGATTGTGGCATGTCTTACCTTGCACTATCAATGTCTTCATTTCTATGTAGAGGACTTGTCTTTGACACACTCTATGGAAATCTTTTGAAAGTTGATGCCTATGGAAACCTCTTGGTTTGTGCACATGGATTTAACTTCATAAGAGGGTAAGTACAAAGAACCCTTAGCCTCTTTTTAGTATGTGTGTGTGTGTATGCATGCATGTATACACACATGTACCCCAGGCCAACCTTGGGTGTCATTCCCCCTTGGGTGTCCATCTTCCTTTATTATTAATGTGTGTGTATGTGTGAGTGTGCACACGTGTCGCAGTGTGTAAGAGGAGGTCTCAGGACAACTTTAGAAGTTAGCTCTTCCCTTCCACTGTCGGTCCTTCCAAGGGTTGAATGGAGTCGGCAGGTTTGCGCAGAAAGTTCTAACATTAGGTCCTTCTACCTTGTTTTTTGAGACAGAGTCTCAGGGTTTGGGGCAATAGGCTAGATAGCTGGTCATGGAGCCTGGGAATTGAGCAGTGTCTACCGTCCCAGAGCTGGGGTTGCAGGTGTGTGCCTCTGTACCCTTTGTTTTAGTATGTAGGATCTCAGACTTGATCTCAGGTCCTTATGCCCATATGGCACATGTGGTGATACATTGTGTGCCCCAGTTAGACTTATCTGGGGTCAGAGAACAGAATAGCCACTAGATTAGACATAGAGACCAGACAGTGGTAGCACACGCCTTTAATCCTGTGAGTCAGGGCCACACTGGGAACAGAGCCAGGCATGGTGGCACAGGCCTTTAATCCCAGCACTAGTTGATCATAAAGGTCTGGAAGTCTGTACAGACAGACAGGAAGTGATGTAACTGGGCGGAGAGAGGAAGTGAGATGCAGAACAGAAAGGCATATAGGCGTGGATATGTGAGAAGTAGCTCTCTTTGGAGACTGAGGAGTTGGTGAGGTAAGGTTGGTTGTAGCTTGTCCTATTCCTCTGATCTCTCAGTTTTAGCCCCAATATCTGGCTCTGGGTTTTTTATTAATAAGACCGTTTAGCAATTCGTCTTACAGGCACATACTTTACCAAGTTCTAGGATTTTTTTTTTTTTTAATTTATGTGCATTGGTGTTTTGCCTGCATGAGGATGTCAGATACCCTGGAACTGAAGTTACAGACAGTCGTGAGCTGCCATGTGGGTGCTAGGAATTGAACCCAGGTTCTCTGGAAGAACAGCCAGTGCTCTTAACCACTGAGCCATCTCTCCAGCCCAAGTTCTAAGATTTTTATTTTTCCTTTTTAATACAGAAGAGATATGCATATAAAAGTCGTTTGAAATTTTTTTGAACTATATAACAATTTAAATAACTGAGATTTTAATTAGCTAGTACATTTTAATCTTTGAATGACTATCTCCAGACATTTATATAATGAAAACATTTTAAAACACAGGGTTAAAAATACAAGAGACCCTAAATACAAGGTATGCCAGGCACAAGAACGCTTGCCCATGGTACTAACTACTCTGAAAGCTGAGACAGGATTCTTGAGTTCAGGAGTTCCATGCCGGGGCCTGGGTAGTATAACAAGACCCATCTCAGGAGTCAGAAAAGTGGGGAGAAAGGCTGGGTGTGGTGGTGTGTGCCTTAGATGTCAGCACTGTGAGGCACAGGCAGGCAGACATAGTGAATTCCAGGACAGCCGGGGCTCTGCAGAGAAACCCTCTCTCAAAAGAGTAAATAAGTAAATAAACAAAAAAAGGATGGGAAGATGGGGCAGTAGAGGACAGTTGGATTGTAGAACATTTATTCAGAGTGTAAGGAGGTCTGAGTTTGACCCTCAAAAGGAAGAAGAAGGTGGCGGAGTGAGAAGAGGAAGGGCACTGATCTTAAACCAAATGACATGGCTTTATAAGATTTCCATGGCTTACTCAGGTGGGAGTTTCTCCCCTGGTAAGAAAGAGTATCTACTTAGGATTTTTGTTGTTGTTGTTTTTGTTTTCTGGCTTTTTTTGGTGAAACATCCCAAGTTTTTTATTTAAAATAAACCACAGTTGCCAGATGGTAGTGCTGCACACCTTTAATCCCAGCAATCAGGAATCAGAGGCAGATGGGCCTCTGTGAGTTCGAGGCCAGCCTGGTCTATAGAATGAGTTCCAGCACAGCCAGGGCTATGTAATAGAGAGATCCTGTCTCAAAAATGAATGAATGAATGAATGAACAAACGAACAAATAAATAAATAAATAAAACAAAACACACAGTTTGGGGGCTGGAGAGATGTTCAGTGAGTAAGAGCACTTGTGCACTTGCAAAGGATCTAGGTTCAGTTTCCAGCACCCACACCATGGCTCATAGCCATTTGTAACTCCAGTTCCAAGGGATCTGATGCCCTTCTCTGGCTTCCACAGGCACCTAGCATGCACATGATGCATGTACATATGTACATGCAGGTAGAACATTCACATATATATATATTTTAAAAATTTATATTATATATATAATACAATTTGAAACTATATTAGAATCATAGCTGCAACTTGAAATGAAAACATATCCTTTCATGTAATTTTTCTGAATTACTTATTCTTAATGGTAAAGTGGTAAAGTCATCACCGTCATATTGGGATAAGTAAAAAGACAATGTTTTTGGCAAATGCTTTTTCTTGTAACTGAAATTGTGTCAGAACATCCTCTCAATCTGAAGTCATAGCTGTGTCCCACTTAGAATTGGAGCACCTGGTACAGTGCTGTTCAACAAGCGTTATTACATAACACAGGCTCAAAGATGTCTCAGCGTACTTGTGAGAATGAAGTGACGTGCACATTCACCCTGGCCTCTCTGAGCAGGTCAGGAAGGCTGTGTATGTACCTCTGTCACTTTAAAGGGTGATTTTGTATAAGGAAGCAGGATTTAGAAAGAAAATGATGACATGTAGCATCACCAAACTAAGCTCATTCATGGTCAGACACTGTCATTGTTATTCAGGGTTCTCTTGATGTCTGAAAGGGATTTCATTGCTGTGGTTGTTAGTTGAAAAGAAGGTAGAGGGAAAACAATGAATACATTTCAGTAAATTTGTTTTACAACCAAACTTACTAATTCAAGATGTCCAAGCCTAAGCTAGGGGTGGTGGTCCACATCTGTAGTCATAGCAGGAGGATTAGGGGTTCAAGCATCCTTGGCTGCATAGGCCAGTTTGGGCAACATAAGACATTATCTCACACAAATAACACGATCATCAATCTGCTATGGTCCCCCTATAAAGCTTCAAAGTAGCTCCTTTGGAAATACTTTTGATAGTATTTCTGAAATAAGTGATTTGTGAGTAGTGCAGAGTCATTCAAGCTTAGCACGCCACAGTCCTTAGAATCAAAGGAAGGGTCTCAGAGAAGAGGACAGCGTGGAGGACATGGTCCTGCCGTGCAGTGGCGATGAGGCTGGGAGAACGCGCCCGTCTGGTTGTCACTGTGTCACGACGCCACGGGCCTCAGGACTGTGACTGCTCTCTTTCCAGTCCAGAGACTTCCTTTCGTTAAGATGCAGCCTTCCCCTGGCCGGAAATGTAATGGCTGACCACATTGATCAGTCAGGTTGAGTTGTGATTGCTAGAAAGGAGCTGCACTGTGTTTGAGGCCTGAACTGGAGTGAGGGTCTGTTAGCGCTGCTTGCTTCTGCCTGCAGGCCAAAGAGGTGGCTCTCTGTTGATTCTTTATTTCACGGAGATTCTGTTTCATAAGGATGGTAAACAGGGTGACTAAACCTTGTATGATTTTATGTCCTAACTGGAGCTCATACCATTGGAAGTTAAGTAACTTAAATAGGAATTCACCCAACTTGCACTTAAGTATAAGCTTTAAATTTGGTTTTCTTGGTATTGGTGAATCTTTTACCATGAGAATTATATTGTATGCATTTTAGACTTTTTACTCTTAGATTCTTTTTATTAATGCCTTCCTCTTTCTAAAGACTTTCATTTCACTCTCCAAGCTTCTTTGTGGGTATATGTATGTACATGCAGGCCAGGGGTTGTTGGCAGGTGTCTTTCTCAGTCACTCCATCTTATTTTGTGAGGTAGAGTGTCTCTGGAGCTCACTGCTTTGTCTGAAATGAGTAGCCAGATAATTCCCCTCCTCTGTCTCCACTCTTCTTTCCTCGTTGCTAGGGTTACAGGCACATACTGCAATGCTTGGCATTTATGTGGGTATTGGGTTCTTAACACAAGTTTCTCATGTTTGGGTGACAAGCACTTTACTGATAGGAACTGGGTCTTGCAAGTTAAGTAGGTCAGTTCAGAAGTTGGCCTGCTTTCAGTAAAGAAGAACAGAGAAAAACACAGCTCAGATGGGCTAAGGAAAGCATGCTTTTTGTTCTAAACTTCATTCAGGAGCACAAATGTCCACTAAGTGTTGGCACAGAAGCCAATACACCCCTACACGGATCCTTTCTGGATTTTCCTTGCCACTCTCTCCACATTCACCTCCTGCTACTTTGAATCTATTTATTTCTTTATTTCATTTATTGACTTATTTATTCTGAGACAGGGTTTCACTGTGGTGCGCTGGATGGCCTGCAGGACCTGTGCTGACCAGGCTGTCAGTGCTGGGAGTACAGGGGTGAGCCCCTTGTTTAGGAGCTGTTTTCCTTAAACTGTTGAAGTTGAATGGTTTCCCTTAGTCTTACCGTTCCTCACAGCGTTATTGTAGTGATGTTGGGTTGTATGTTCTTGATGTACCTCCCCTAGCACACTGAGGACCTGAGTGTTGTCTGTGAAGAGGGCTCTTCAAGGGCTCACCTGAGCCTGGTCATCTTCATAGCTGCCCAGATTTAATGTCTGAACACTCTTGCACATAGCCATCAAAATGTTTTAGTAAAAATTTGAATAATGACTATTTCCTAGCGTTAACATGTTAACTTTTTATATGTCAATTAATTCTTAAAATTTTCTTGCAGACCAGAAACTAGAGAGCAGTATCCAAATAAATTTATCCAACGAGATGACACTGAACGGTTTTACATTCTGAACACATTATTCAATCTTCCAGGTAGAGCCCCCTCTGCTTACTCTACATGCTGTCTGTCCTTCCTCCCAGGACCACTTGTTGTTACTCAAGGGAGCTAATTAAATCAACTTGATTATTTTACTTACAGCTTATTCATATGCATTCTTCCTTTTTCAGAGACCTACCTGTTGGCCTGCCTCGTAGATTTTTTTACTAATTGTCCAAGATACACCAGGTATGTTTGTACTACAGTTTTCTTTATCCAGTTGATTTTTAAATTAATGAACAGGGTTTTAGAGAACTGGCCATTGTAGGTCTTTTCTGCTTTTCTAAAGTGAATTTAGTGCTAGTGAGAGATGCTACATTGCCAGCCTGAGAGATGGACAGCAGCAGCAGCTCCATGCAGGCTCTCACCTCCCACACGGCCCCTCTTCTTGCCAGTGTGCTGCAGCCATGTTTGGAAGGGACCACTTCTGATTGGCTTCTCCTGGGAGTGAAGACGGCCAGCAGAGGTGCTAAGTGTGACACCTGAGTGGGAGGTTTGTGTGGTGATTATCTGTCCAAGCAGAGTTACACTAAAACCCCCAACTCATCTCACAGCAGCTGCCAGGAGCCATTCAGGGATGGCCATTTAGTTTCATTCCCAGGCCCAGCAAGGTTTCATCAAGGAGTGAATACTGTTTATTTTTCTGAAAGCAGAGTTTTGACTAAGTCCTGCACAGGTTAGCGGTTCCTTTTGGGGGAGTTGTGTTGCCATTGCTTGATGTGGAGCAGCCTTCTGTGCTGGAGTCTGCTAACTTCTTCCCTGCGGCCACCCACTCAGGGCACTAAACTTGGTGGAAAACTGAGTCACAGATAGAAGTGAACAGCATCTCTGTACCTAGGGACAATGCCAGAAAGATTGGGGTAGAAGAACCTCTGTTCTAAATGTCTGTTCAGCGAGAACCTGTTTATAAGTGACAAGCTTGGTATTTGGGGACCTTGGCCTTTTAGCTTCCATCCAGTATATTATTCTGCCCCCTTGTATTTACTCACAATTATTATATTCCATCTATACAATATTCTGGCCATTTATAATGCTCAGCTGAATTTTGATTAGGGGCAATTCCTAGTTGACCACAGCCTGTACCATGTGATGTGGAACCTTTGTTAGTCCCTTGGTCAGTTTGGACACTCATTGTATTTACTCTCGTTTGGATTCCCTGTCATGTTCTTTTCATTTTTCTGTAGTTGTGACACAGGATTTAAAGATGGGGACCTCTTTATGTCCTACCGGAGCATGTTCCAAGATGTGAGGGATGCGGTTGACTGGGTCCATTACAAGGTACTTGGAAGCTGCTGCCTTACGTGCCTTTCCTCTGGCACAGATCATGGTGTGATACAAACTTAGCAGGTGGAAACAGAGCAGAGTGTGCCTCCTTTTAAAAAAGAAAGTGGAGAGGGCTGGAGAGAGGGTTTAGAAGTTAGAAGCACTGGTTGCTCTTGCAGAGGATCCCAGTTCAGTACCCAGCACCCACATGGTAGTTCATAACCATTTGTAACTTCAGTGCCCAGGGATCTGACGCCCTCTTCTGGTCTCTCTGGGCACCCAGCACTCATGTGGTTCACAGACATGATGCAGGCCAAACACTCATGCACATTAACAGAAAAATAAATTATTCTGAAAATCTTAAAGGGGTTAAGAGAGATTTGCCTCCTATTCCTGTCTGACTATGCTGACAGTCTTTCTCAGTCCTGAGGCTCAGTTTTAGATTTTACTGTTTGCATTTCTGAAACTTATTTAGAAGGCTTTTAGTATACGAAATTATAGTTACGTTTTTTGTGGATGACAGCCCTTTTAAATGTTGTCCAATAACTCCTACTTGCCTAATAATATCAGCTAGTTAGTACTTGATTGATATTTACTATAAACTTTAATAGGAAATGTCTCTTAATTTCTAATTTAAAATATGAATAATTTTATATTTAAAGTCTTCTTTTGTCCTTTAAGTTTTTCACTTTGATAAACATGGATCTATTTGTTTGATAGTAAGCACAAGTTTTCTAGTAAAAGTTAAAAACAGATTTATAGGTCAGGTGTGGTGGCATACCCACAATCCCAGACACTGTACAAGGTCAAGGCCAGCCTGGATTACAAAATGAGGCTTTGTTTCAGAGAAAGAAACTCAATTTGTGAGGTGGGCATGATATCTTACATCTGTAATCTCAGCACTTGGGAGGCTGGGACAGGAGGATCATGAGTCCAAGACCAGCCTGGGCTACGGAACAAGAACTTACCTCCCTCCCCCTCCCTTTTTTTAAGTAGATAAAAACCTCTTTTCTTACTTCTTTTCCTTTCTTCCAGGGCTCCCTTAAGGAAAAGACGGTTGAAAATCTTGAGAAGTATGTAGTCAAAGATGTGAGTACTGAGAGGGAAATAAATCTGCATGGTGAAGAAGTGAGTGATGAGTCCGTTTGTTGTGACATAGACAAGGAAAGATACTTGTAGCGGAATCACAAAGATCTCTATCAGTGTGTCGTTTTAATAGTTTTCCCTGTTTGCTGAGAAACAAGAAGACACAGTGTTTAGTTTATGTTAGCTCTAATGATAGCAGCTTGAGGGTCACCGTGTGCATGTCGTCATGGTGTGATTGATGCTTTATACTATCTAGTCCTCATAGAACCATACATTAGACTCTGTTGTTACTTCTTTTATAGATGCAGACACTTTGGAATAAAGAAATACTTAAACATCATGTGGAAGGCCACACAGTTAGTAAATAGCCAAGACTCACACTCAGATCTTAAGCACTGTGATTGATCCATTAAAAACATTCATGGTTGTGACTTGTTAAAGTGTTTTTACCCTGTTAGCAAAGAATGTTGAGCACAGATTTAAGAGACATTAGATATTAGTGGATACTTTGAAAATAGCTCTAGTTCATAGCATTGCACTAATGTTTTAAAATTTTTTATAATTATGCTACAGTGTTAATGTTACTATAAGGAATGCATTGGAAGTGTGTGTGTGTTTGTGTGTAATCACAACTTTTCTGTGAGGCTAAAATTGTTTAAAACAAAGTAATAGACTAGTGTAGCTCAGCGGTAGAGCACTAGTGTGTGCAGGGTCTTAGGTATGAGCCTCAGAACTGTTTTGGGTTGGTTTTTGGTTTGGTTGTTTTTTTTTTTTTTGTTTTTGTTTTTGTTTTTGTCTTTTAATTTTTCCCCATGGGCTGGAGAGTTAGTAGTGGTTAAGAGCATTTTCTGTTCTTTCAGAAGACCCGAGTTCAAGTCGTAGCACCTATATCAGGTAGATTCACAACTACCTGCAACTCCAACTCCTGGTAGACCTAATGCCTCCAGCCTCTACAGGCACCCACACTTATGTCCACATACCACACACAGATACATAATTAAAAATAAATTAAGAAAAAACCCATCTATACACATACAGAGTCCCAAGATGCAATGACTTACTTTCCTATAGAGTAAAAGCAGAATGCAGTGATAATTTCTCAGGATTTGTGTCACTGTCCTGTCCCCTTGTGTTGACCTCTCCTTCCCTTATTGCTTCAGGAAGGAACACTGAACAGTTGAACAGTTTGAGAAGAGGAGGAAGGGGTGTTTTTGTTGCTAGGCACATCGGTTGTTACACTTTGCTCATCTCTTCAGTTGCGTGTGGGTGTTTCTAGGTAGCACCTGCATCCATCACTTTATTCTGCAAAGTGCTTTCTAAAGCCACAGTGTGTGTGGTGGACTATCTCATAATCTCTGTATAGAATTTTGGTACAGTTTAAAATCAACTTCTGATCTTTAGCATACTTAAATCCTATACTTGAGGAATCACACAGTAATTTAAACTTTCCAGAAGCAGACATGAGGATAGTAAAGATCTTTTGTTAGTGACCATATACTTATTATGACCTATGTAAAGTATGTAATATATATATATATATATATAAGTACTTTAAAAACCTAATAATGTGGCCTTTTAAACACAGAATTCTGAAGCCAACCAACTAATCCTTAAAAAACTTAATTACTCTATTCATATTTGATCAGACTCCCACTCTGACTAAACTGTACACACACAACACTGAAGTATTTTGTCACCGTTTCAGGGGAAATTGCCATTGCTTCTGAGCCGGATGAAGGAAGTAGGGAAAGTGTTTCTTGCCACTAACAGTGACTATAAATACACAGATGTAAGTACTTAATGTCTTCATTTGCTTACACAGGGAAGGGCATTGACCTAAAGAACCGTGACAACACTGGAGCCTCTGAGTGTGTGATAAGGGACATGCTGGAGTCCCTTCATTTCCTGAGCATTCGTTTTTTTTACTTTCATGGTGGCTATTTAAAGATTTTAATTTGGAGAGTTATTTAATAGATTTGTGCTGATAGAATGGCTTTTCTGCCTTTTTAGAACACTATTTATCTAGATCTGAGAAATCACACCCTTTCCATTATACCCCTTGATATTGGTAGTCCTATAGTGAGAGGTGATACGACAAGGTTTTGAATCTTAGCTATTGAAATTTACCATCTTTTATTTTTAATAATTTTAAAAAAAATCATGACTAAAGGATACAGGAAAAAAAACCACACAGACCAAATTTAGATACCTTACTTTTGCTGGTGCAATTATAGGTTAATGGTTCTAGCAGGAAGTTCTGCCCTAACCCAGTTCTCTGCTAGTGACGTGGCAGTGTAGTATCTCATGTGAGGCATTGCTTTTCTCTGAGCCTTTTCTTCAGTGTTCTTACCTCCACATGGTTTCCAGGAGAGCTGGAGAGGGGCAGCTGAGTGACTACATACATAAGTACCTAGAAGTTCATAGTCTTCCTGAGAAGCCAGCCACCTTTTTGCCTGATGAAGCATCAGTTTTTAACTTCCCCGGCCATGATTTCATAAGCTATAGAGAAAACAAGAATGTGGTGAATCTTATGTTGGAAAAAAAAGCTTGTATACATCTTATGCAAAAGTCATATATGGATCTTTCTTCTCCCCCCCACAGAAAATCATGACTTACCTGTTTGATTTCCCACATGGACCCAAGGTATTACAGTAATATAATATGTACTTTGTTAACTAATAATGAATATGTTTAATCATTTTAGAATATTTTAGAAAAGGAAGGAAATGGCCAGGATCCACCTAGAAAAGTCCTAGTTTTAGATGGCCCATTGTTTAATCAGCATTAAAGGAAGTAATCCGGGGCTACCAGAATTAAAAATCTTTGATAATCTAAATATTTATTAGCTAGAAATAAAATGAACATTTATGTGGTCTGTATGAATAGTATCAGAATAAGTTCTTAAGCAGAATTGTTGTTTGTTGTGTAGAATTGTAGATTGAGGGTGATACTAGTTAAAAAGAAACAGATTTCAATGTGAATGTTCTTGGCAGTTTCTAGATTAGTTACTGATGAGTGTTAGCCCAAGAAAGCAGTTAACCTTGGTCTTTAGAAGTCTTTCTGTAGTATGACTATGCTCAGGCTTAACAAACAGACATTGCAACTTCGTCGCACACTTGAGAATTTTAAGTCCCTAGACTTCCATAAATAAGCTTCAGTAAATGCCAGAATTACAGTGTACAGTGCTCTTCATGCTGGCTAACAGCATCTCAGAACACAGTGTTAGCACAATGTCTTCTTTGCAATGAGCTGAAGCCAGTGGCTACCTAGAGCCATTGTTTTAATAGCAAGTGGGATTTCTCCCAGTGCTGCCTTCTGTATTTTAGTTCTGGTGCTGATGGGCCCCTCTCAGTCTGTCTCTTGAATTGTAGCTTGTATCTGCCTAGTTTTTTTTTTTTTTTTTTTTTTTTTTAAATATTTTGTGTTTGAAAGTATTGGGAAATAAGTTACTATACTCCTGAGAATAATTTAAACTGTTGTTTATCAAAGCCATTTATTGTTTTTACCTGTCAGTTTTGAAAAAACTTCATTATTTTTAAGTTCCTTGTGTGTGAGTAAAACTAAGTATTTGGTGTGCGGTGATGTTCTGACTCTTGTTGACTCTGTCCCACCAGCCTGGGAGCTCCCACCGGCCATGGCAGTCTTACTTCGATCTGATTTTAGTAGATGCACGGAAACCACTCTTTTTTGGAGAAGGCACAGTACTACGTCAGGTGGATACTGTAAGTTGAGACGATATGTTCTGATACATTAGCCTTTGTGTTCCTTCTTTGCCTGCTTCCCTCTCCTTATCTTAATGGCCATAATTTCTCTTCTTAAAGTTAGACGTTTTGATCTTAACTGAAGTATCCCAACAAAGTACTAATTGAAGAGAATCAGTGCCTGGGTCAAGTAGCAACATGGGTAGACATTGTGATAAAACGACAGCGCATTTCACAGTTTTTATTCTCTTTGCTCAGAAAACTGGAAAACTGAAAATCGGTACCTATACAGGCCCCCTGCAGCATGGCATCGTCTACTCAGGAGGTGAGCTGTAGGTTTCCCTGTGTCTAGACACGTCTGCACGGTGAGTGCGGTCTTCGTTAACGTGCTCCTTAAGACTTGACTCTGGACAGTTCCGTGGTCTTTCAACACAGTGCCATATAGTTCTTCAGGACCAGAACTGTCGTCTTCTGAGGTCAGCAGTCTGCTGACCAGAGTCAAGGGGTCGAGTTTCATTGTCACTGAGAAGATCCTCTGTCCTCCTTTGCGGGCTTGTCTCAGGGTTCTGCAACTATTTGGGTGTCTTTCTTCTCTAAGGACTTTCAAGAAGCCCATGTGGATGCATTTAATGTCAAGAGTCAGAAATAGTGGAATAAAGCCAACTTAAGGAGAGACCTGTGATGGAAAATGGTTATGGTACCTTTGGTGGTCCTGAGGATTGACTAGGCCTCTCATATTCTAAACAACCACTGGACCACTGGACTCTGTCTCCAGCCCAGCTGTGGTATTTTGATGTTGTTTTTTCAAGACAGGGTTTCTCTATGTAGTCTTGGCTGTCCTGAAACTCACTCTGTAGCCCAGGCTGGCCTTGAACTCAGAGATCCTCCTGCCTCCGTCTCCCAAGTGCTGGGATTAAAGGTGTGCACCACCATTGCCTGACTAGACTTCTTACTGAGAGCTCTGGTCAGCGGAGGAGGGCTTCAAGTCTTGACTAGGTTGTACAAAGAATAGTGAACCTTGGTCTCTAGGAAAGGCTCCTCTTTCCCGTAACTATTCATTTCTGTAGTATATAGCTTGCTGCTCTGAATGCTTTAATGTAGAAACATTTTTCTCATTCACTCCTTTTAGGTTCCTCTGATACAATCTGTGACCTGTTGGGAGCCAAGGGGAAAGACATTTTGTACATTGGAGACCACATTTTTGGAGATATTTTGAAGTCAAAGAAACGGCAGGGGTGGAGAACTTTCTTGGTGATCCCTGAGCTTGCACAAGAGCTCCACGTCTGGACTGACAAGAGTTGTAAGGAACTGTCACTCTTACTTTCAAGTCTTTGCCACAACCAGTGTGTATCTTACATGACAACTCTGACTCGGTTCTCTTAGATAAACACCATTACTTTGTATACAAGACATCAAGTGGACACCCTAACCACTCATATAGCCTGCCGTTCCACACAGCTCTAGAATTTGTTCATACACACGAACACTTCTTGCTCAGGTATATATGTGTGCATAAGAGTCTGTGAACCGCGTTGGTGGCGCACGCCTTTAATCTCAGCACTCGGGAGGCAGAGCCAGGCGGATCTCTGTGAGTTCGAGGCCAGCCTGGGCTACCAAGTGAGCTCCAGGAAAGGCACAAAGCTACACAGAGAAACCCTGTCTCAAAAAACCAAAAAAAAAAAAAAAAAAAAAAAGAGTCTGTGAACCGCGACTCTGGTCTGCAGTCCATGTTTCTCCAACCACATCCAGTAGTCTCAGTCTCTCTGACACTCCCGAGCTGTGATTCTGGGGCGCTAATGGCTCTGAATGCTAATCACCGCTCTTTGTGAAGACAGAAGCCAAATTCCCTCTTAAACTGAGCTGCACAGTGTGCAGTGTGTGGCTCACACCTTTCAGTTGGGGTACAGGGAGCTGCATAAAGGTGTTGAATATGCAAGTTCTCCATCTGTATGTCCTGGGCTATCACCCTCACTGTGGTAATAGTTACCAACTCTGCCAATTGGGCCTACGTTGATGGGAACTGGTTCCTTTACCCAAAATCTGTGTGGACCTTAAGCCTTATTTTCCCACATAGGAAAATGGGAATAACAATAAGATCTGTCTCCAAGCTGGTGAGTCCCAATTGATGTAGTACACATAGAAATAAAATAGAAATGATGGCTTTTCTTCTCAGTGACAGAACCGAATCTGAATGACTCTTCTTGACTGTAAAGATGGTGGAAGAAACCATGTTCTGTGCAGTAGATTAAACTAGGTCCTGGTTCTCTGGGGAACTCAGGAGCATGCAGCTCATGCTGCCTGTTGCTGCTCCTGTTGTCTACACATTTTAAGCTTCCCTCCTGTGAGGTTTTAGAAGTCCTGGTTGATCTGCCACTCTGGACAAGTCACCTGATTCTTAGTCCTGTTTTCTAAAAATGGGGCCGGCTGGATGTCTCTGTTGGTGGAGGTGCTTGCTGCTGAGCGTCCCCTGAGCTCAGTCCCCAGAATCCACATCATGGGGACTGTCTCTCTCCCACACTGTGGCACGTGCGAGCCCACACATCCACACACAAACATCAACTTTTTAAAAGTCAGACTGTCAATAGTTGCTTTGGTGCCTGCCCCCAAAGGAGAAGAAGGTAGTACTTTAGAAGCCCCAATCAGACATGGCTGAAAGGGGGGCTGTGGTCACTGGCGTTCAGATAGGAGATTGTGGGGTCTGCCGTTGGCGGCGTCCACATGGGTGTCAGTAAGCTCCCCTGAGGGAGACCCGGGTGATTGATGTGCTTGACTCGGCCATGCTAAGCCCAGACTGTGCTCTTTGTCACATCTGAAATGTCACCTAAAAGCTAGGTGCTTTTGCTTGATTGATGTAAAACATTTTCTTTTCCTTTCCAAACTTTAACTAGCACTTTTTGAAGAACTTCAGAGCTTGGATATTTTCTTGGCTGAACTCTACAAGTAAGTTTCCCAGTTCTAAAAACCCACCTACCTTTTCAAGAACGAACAACATAGGAATACAGTGTGTTCCTTTCGAGATTTTCACCGTGCTTCCTTTTGTCCCCAGGCACCTCGACAGCAGTAGCAATGAGCGTCCAGACATTAGTTCCATCCAGAGACGGATTAAGGTATCCAGATGGGATTTGGGATAAATGTGGAAAATCAGTTGTCCAAATCATCTCTACGTTTCTGATTTATGCAGGGACTTGTGTGTAGCTGGTAACAAACTAGTTGAATAAGCTGAGGACTGTTTTTTGTAGAAAGTAACTCATGACATGGACATGTGCTATGGGATGATGGGAAGCCTGTTTCGCAGTGGCTCCCGGCAGACGCTCTTTGCCAGTCAAGTGATGCGGTATGCTGATCTCTACGCAGCGTCCTTCATCAACCTGCTGTACTACCCCTTCAGCTACCTCTTCAGAGCGGCCCATGTCCTGGTGAGTAAAGCTGTTTTTGACAGGTCGGATGTGCCTTTGGGTCACATCTGCAACCAGTGTGGTGGAGTGACATGGAGACAATTTGTATGGGAACCACGCATGGCTTACGTGGTTAGTAAGGAAATAGACCACGATAGAAACCTTCTGAATATAACAGGACTTTCTGAAGTTACTTACACTGCACAGTGAAGACTTGCCTCCTTTGGGTAGGATGTGGTGGCTTATACCTAGAATCTCAGCTTTAGTGGGGGCATAGGCAGGAAGATTGGGAGTTCAAGGCCATCTTCAACCACAGGAGACCTGTGTTTACAAACAGCCAGGTGTGGTGGTGCGAGCCTTTAGTCCCAGTACCTGGAAGGTGGAGCGAGCAATCTCCGAGTTAGGGCTACATTGAGAGACTCCTTTGTTAGTACTGATTGAAATAAATGTTTTCATGTGTCGTCCCGAAACTGCTCTGTTTCAGGACCGGTTTAGGGAGTATAAAAATAAAAGGTAAGGTTTTTCGGTTTTATTCATTTTCGTCTGCAGGAAACAACGCAGGCAGCTTAGGTGCGTCTGTCCCTGCCGTTGTAGATTTAACTCATACAGACACCGGAGACGAAAGAGGTTAGGATTCAGGCGGCGCTTATCTTTGCTGCGTCTGTAGCCTCAGCCTTTGCTCTGTTCTAGATGCCTCATGAGTCAACAGTGGAGCACACACACGTGGATATCAACGAGATGGAATCTCCTCTCGCCACCCGGAACCGCACCTCCGTGGATTTCAAAGACACCGACTACAAGCGGCACCAGCTTACAAGGTCCATTAGTGAGATTAAGCCCCCCAACCTCTTTCCACTGGCTCCCCAGGAGATTACACACTGCCATGATGAAGATGATGATGAAGAGGAGGAGGAAGAGGAATAAGGAGGCAAACTAAAACCTGAGCACCCATCCACAAGTCTGGCAGGACTCACGGGGCAAGGGTGGCCTTGTTTGGATTCTATTAGGGAGGGTGGGAGGACCTCATCAAAAGTACATTTGGAAAGTTTCTGAAGGCTTTAAATAATTCTAATCATAGCTACTCACTTCAGTTTTGTGTATCTGTATTCTCTGCAGATTTGCAGAGCTGTAGGAAGGACAGGGACAACGTCAGGCGGAGCTGCACGCAGATGGCGCCCTGTGGTTGTCATAGTGTCTGCCTGTCTGTCTTCCTCATCAGCGTGTCCTCTGCATACACTAAGGGTAGGAGGAGAGGGTTGCAGAGCCTAGAGCCTGGTGGGAAGAGGTGAGCCCCAGTGCCGTGTTCCTACAAACCCCACTTTTCCAGTGTGTCATACAGTGTTGTCCGTCAGTGGAGAGAAACCTTGTGTTCATTATCAAGTGTAGTCCTCTGTCAGGTCAAGTTTTCTTCCGTTAGCTTCTGGGTTTCCTCTGTGGCCCTGGCCAGGCTGCTGCTGTGTGGTGCCTTTGTGGGTTTCCGAGCTGGAAAGTGATTCTAGACTAGACTGGAGGGGTTTGAATTTGAGGCAGAAGTCCTTCCTCCTCCTTGCTACATTTTTAAAGATTGGTAGCATGAATGCTTTTTGTTATATGAAAACAATCCTTTTGGGGAATGTAGGTGAAGCTAGAAAGGTTCGCAGAGAACAGCAGGTGCTGCCTTCATCGGCATGGGCTGCAGGAACGTCCTGCTCCTCCCACACAGACGGGAAGGGGCGCTAGAGCAAAAGGTACAGTCAGAGTCTGTTCCCTTGAGAATCCTGCGGGAAATGACTTCCTGCTCTGAATACAGCCAGAGCCTGTGAATATGAAGGCACGTGACTGCCTGCCAGTGCGGGGAGGTGCCCCACTCACACTTGGAAGGGTTTTAACTCTCAGTTCTTTTCTTCCATTCTTGGCCCTGGTCACTAGGGTACTGGCTGCCCTAGAGCTCAGGGAAGTGTATGGCTAATGCTGACATCTGCCCGTGTGAGGTACAACTGTCAACTGTCACAGCCTGTGTTGGGCCTCAGGTGGCTTTAGGGTTGGCATCTCTTAAGGGAAATGACATTTTCAAAATTGCTAACTATATCTGTATCACTTTTAGTTAAAGAACATGCTTTATGTACAGTGTTTCATAGGTATAAAGATTTTTTCACCAAGGTTTTGGCTTTTTTTTTTTTTTTTAAAGACCAAGTTTACCTATGTAGTCCTGGCTGTCCTGGAACCCCTGTGTAGAACAGACTGGCCTTGAACTCACAGAGATGTGCCTGCCTCTGCCTCCTGGGTGCTGGGATAAAGGCGTGCTCTACCATGGCCGGCTTGTTTTAAAGTAACCATTTGATAGGGATGGAACACAGCTCAGCAAGTGTTCTGAGCCAAGGCCTGCGGCCGCACGACTCCACTAGCTGCGGCTTTAGAGAAGGTCATACTAAGGAACAGCATTCTGACTGCTATCTCGGGACCATGTGCATGGACAGTTAGATCTGTCCTTAAAATGTAGAGACTCTGATAGCCGCCATGCTCGTTACAAACTGTTGTCATTCAGGTTGGTGTCACAGTGTTAAGTCTCTCAGGCCCAGATCATCTCTGTGGCACCTGACAGCTGCAGTGCGCACACTCCTCAGTTTCCCTTAGAGCCGAGGTGGACACTGCTCTGCTCTGCTTTCTCTCCTTTGTGCCGTATCTCTGACAGTGTGCTCAGATGACTTGGGGGACTGCATGGAGAGTGCACAGTCGGGAGAATTCCCATTGAGTCACATTTTCCTCAGATCCGCAGAGGGGGCTGCTAATGAGCTAGGGCTCCACGAGGGAGCAGCGGATGATCCCCTGTTCGATATGTGCTGGCAGTCTGCATGGCAGGTGACTGAACCGCTGTGACTGGACAGTTGAAAATATAAAACGTGAACGCCCTGGCTGTCCTGGAACTCACTCTGTAGCCCAGGCTGGCCTCGAACTCAGAGATCCACCTGCCTCTGCCTCCCAAGCACTGGGATTAAAGGTGTGTGCCACCACCGCCCAGCTTCATTGTTTTCTTAAACCTGAATAACTTAGATGACAACAGTGGCAGACTTTCCATCATTCTCGAGAACCTTTTCTAGGGATTTTGTAAACACTGCTTAGTTTTCAGGCTTTATAGAACATCAGAATTCAAAAATCCCTTCTTCAGTGCTAGACTGGACTCCAGGCCTGGAGTGTGTGTGGCACTAGGGATCCCGGTGTTTCCTGGGCAGGGTCCCATAGCTGGAGAGTTGACCGTGCACACTTCTCCAAGAGCGCCCCAGAAACCATTTGAAGCAGAGAAAGTTCAGTGTTTGTTTTATGTCCAAGATTTCTGTCTGCCGTAAGTACAGGTCTGCTGAGATCTATAGTAAGCTGCCACCCCCGTCAAGCTACTCCAAGATGCTTTTTAAATTTTGTTTTAAATAGAAAAACTGGGCTACACAAACCCTGAGTCACATTGTTTTTAGAAAGCCACTTGCAAAGCTATATGCACTTACATCTCAGATTTAAAAGTAGCTTGTCTATGTTTAGATGTTTCTAAATCTTAAGCTTACTTGTTTAAGAACTTTAAAGTCCTGCAATTTTTCCGAGGCTTCTTGGACATTTTAAAATACTCTGCTTATTCACCACGAATAGCCTGAGATAAACAACTGCATGTTTCAGTCTGTATTAGGACATGAACGTGGCCCACATTCCATGTTATGGAAACTCGTTGACCTCTTTCTGATGGTGGGAAAATGACATGCAGAAGTCATCGCCATCCCTCAGCAGCCCCGTTCCCGTGAGGCTGAGAGTTAGGGCCTTGGTACTCGGTTTCTCACGGCGTTCCTTCTCGTTACTAGGCTATTAGCTTCTCTTACAGCTTTTCCTCAGAGGGAACAATTTCTAACCGTACATCTGAGGATGCCTGAGACTACAATCCTTATCAAAGATGAAACAAGTTTGCCCTGCTAGTGAGGCCCATAGATGATGTACACATGTACAACAGCCAAAAAACAGCCTGGAGACTGCAGAGTCACACTGCCACCCACCTCCACTGTGGACACCGCAGAGTCACACTGCCACCCACCTCCACTGTGGAGACTGCAGAGTCACACTGCCACAGACCTCCACTGTGGACACCGCAGAGTCACACTGCCACACACCTCCACTAACAGGAAAACAAAAATTTACCCCCCCACTGCTGTGCAGAAATAGCAGAAAGCAGATCATTTAGAAAGAATATTCATTTACAAAAGTCACAGCTTTTTTCCTCCTCAGTTTCCCTTGTTTCTCCTCATATGGCAACAACAGTGTGATGAAGATGTCTGAGAAAACACTGTAATTGCAAGAAATACAATGTAGCCACATGCCACACCAGCGTGTCTGTTAACAACAGACCATGGCTATCACGGTGGGCCTATAAGGTTATATGGCCTGCAAGGTTATATGGCCTGCTGATGCAGTCACATAAGGTTACATGTAATGTGTGGCTTGTGAAAGTACATGCTATGCGGTTTCCATGAGGTCGCCTGATGACACATTTCTCAGCACTCATCCCCACTAAAATGATGCATGAGTGGACACAGTCCCCTAAGTTCCTCTTAGAGCCACAACATAAAATCACACCTGACTTAAGTCTGAGCACCGTCACAGACATGCATACTTGTACACCACATGTCTAAGTCATGGGATTTTCCAACTTAAAATTCACAGTTTTGAGCCTGGCCACTTGATGTTTCTTCACACAGGGTAAGGGTCCCAAACTCCATCCTGTTGCTAGAGTAAGATCAGGAGCTGTTTCACACCAAACTCTTCCCAAGGATCTGTAGATGACATGGGGACTGGACTGAGGTAATGAGCCTGTGTGCCGTGAACATTGTCCCCATGGAGACGGTGATGGTCCTTCAAGTCTCAAGTTCCTCAGAGTTTGCCAAGCAAACCTTCCCAGCATTGAACGTTGTAATAAATGGCCATTCCTTACTGAGAGGTTCTCAGTAGAGTTAACCTTGGACTTGTGGGTGTGGGGTTTTCCATTTCCAGAGAGAAATGGCTGAGTCTCAGGACACCTGCCTGGGGTTTCCTGTCTTTTCAGCACCTCAGAAGCACTAACATAACAGCAGGAAGCCTCTCACCACAGCCCAGCATTCATTCCCCTCAGAAACGTGTCCCTCATCTGGTCATCTGCCAGGACAAATGACAAGGGCCACATAACAGTTCCTTTATCCTAGGACTTCCTGATCACTTGTACCTAGAAATAGGAGTACAGATGTGAGGCCCTCGGAGAAAAAATAAAGCAATCATATAGCAAAAGAGCCAGTCAGCAATCCAATAGAGTAAACTTTTGGGGCTTTAATGAGGACTGCGTCTCATTAGATTTCATTGCTTTCAAGATCTGTAAAAATAGGTGGGGCTGTAGCCCAGTGGTAGAACCCTTGCCTTGCATGTCAGGGGCCCTGGGTACCACACAAAAGCACAAAGTAAAGTTGCCCGAGGTCAGTGCCAGGCTCAGAAGTTAGCGCTGCCGCCTCTCGAGTGTCTTCCTTCTGCTGGCTGCCTGTTTCCTCGAAGCTCTGAGCTCAGTAAAGCGCAGAAAGGAACTGGCCCAGGTGTGATGGGGTCGCACAGGGTCGTCACAGAACTGCCCCTTCTGGGGCATTTTCTACCCAGCTCAGCACTGATCTAATGAAAATTCAACCACAGCAGGTCGCCGAAGGGAATGTGTGGTCGCCATCTTCCTTCCCTACGACTTTGTGCCGAGTCTAGGGAAAAGGAGCCAGACACTGGATACAGGTGCATTCTTTCCCCTTCAGGAAATGTTCATGGTCAGAGAGAGGTTTAAAGTCGGTCTCGCCAGTACTCCATGGAAATGTTCCCGCCCAGGACAAGGGTTAAGACTGACCGTCGTGACCAGGCACAGCCGGGACTCTGGAGGGGCCACTCGAGGCTTGATCCTCAGAGCGTGGGATCGTTTGGGATGGAAAATACAGAAAATAAAAACAAAAAGAAGTGGCAGTCAAGTAGTGGGTCACCACGCACCTTGAACTTCAGCCAGAAGGTGTTGTGGGTCTTGTCAACAGAGTGGGGAGAGGCCAAAGGAAGAGGTCTGAGGTGACAGCAAAAGTTGAGGGTCGTTCTTAATTTGAAGTGCATCTAATGTGCCTCCGTACCTCGTGTGTGTCACTTGAGGGTCACACGCCCATGAGCCAACCCTCCTCTCTGATTAGAGGACCACAGAGCAGTTCTCATCTTTAAGACCATTGAGAGGCCGCCGCCAAGGACAACCTAGCTCTTCCTGTGCCTGGCTGCTGTGTGTCAGGAGGGCAGCAGGGTCTACAGCAAGCTGGGTGGCTGCTTCTGCCTTTTCCAGGGAGTGGCTGCTGGGGCGGCCACTCCAGAAGCAGCTGTACCGGGCTGTAACTTGGATGTCAGACTTTGCAGTGTCTGTCCAAAGGAGATGCCCTGAAGTGATCCAGCCCAGGCTTTCCTACTAGTGCAGCCATGTGATTGGGGAGGGGACCAAGGCTGAACAAAACAAAATGGTTGGTGTTACACAGAGGAAAGAGGGAACACACATCTGCTAGAAGGGTGGACAGAACATCATTTATCTAAATAGAATAATAGAATAAACAAAACCTTTAAAAACAATCACAAGATTTACAAATAAATTGATACAAAATAAATAGGTATTGTAAATCTACAACATTTGAGTTATAAACGCATCCATAGTGACAGTCGGCTTGTGCCGCCTGTGCACGGGACCTGTGCTGGTTCAGCTTCCCATTTATGCCACTGCTCAAATGCACGACATGGACACCAGGATACAGCGGGTATAGCTAAGGAGGGTGGGAACACCGGGCAAAGCAGGGCTTGCTTTAGGCCCAAGGCAATGTTGGTAACTGGGCCACGACACCAGGAAGAGGCAGGTTCCATGATAGATAGGTCCTACAATGGTAGGTGAGAAGTAGAGGCCATCATTTAGGGACCAGGAAACTGATGTGGCTTGGGTAGTGATGAGCAAGGAGCCACATGCTACCACCACACAGGGCCACTTCTGCAGGACCTCACGAAGACTTGAGAAGATCTGCTGCCACCTACCTCTCAGATACTGGCCATCAGGAATGAGCTGGGGTAGGGCGATGAAAGAAGCGTGGAGGAAGAGCAGCAATACAGTTGTTTTTCCTTAAAAAAAAAAAAAATACCACCGTCCTCTCACCCAGTAAGGGACAACAGAACCCAAGGCCCTGTGGGTGAGGGCTTCAGAACAGTGTCTCAGTCACAGACGACATACTAACAGAAGAGACATATGTACATAATAAATAATATAAAATAAAGCATATACATTTGTGGATTTAAAGGACTGCAAAAATAAGTCAATGGATTGATAGACTCTTCACAGTAGACGAGACATGGGTAGTAGTGAATCAGAAGCTAGGCAGGGGCAGTCTAGGGCATGAGTCCAAAGACTCCTTCTTCCCTACTTCCCTCTGTTCCAGGGGCCTGGGACCCAGCTGTTTGTATGTAAGAAACCGGAGTCTCCGGAAAGAGCAGGCACTCGGGTCTGTTCGGCCCCTTTGATAGTTCTCTTTAGAGTGATTCTGGAAGATTCCATCCGCCTAAGCAAATCTATGTGGATCAGATGTGAGCAACATGAGAATCTGGTGCCTTTCCAAATGAGGCCAGACAGTACCTGAGTCATCCTTACGTGAAGTCACTGTTGACCCTCAGCTCTCCTGCTGCATGTGTTAACAGCTGTGTACATACAAACCCCCAGAACCCGACTCTCCTGCCATTTTGATATTGCTTCAAGTACCGCCTGGCATTCCCCATCAAAAGGCATTTAAAACAATCACAGTTGAGATGTCTCTAGTTTAAAAGGGTTGCCCAAGCTGCGTCAGTCACAGGGAACCAAGAAACAAAGGTCCTCAGCTGCTGTGAAGGACTGCACCCTCTGCCTGACTGGGGTGGGCCGGGGGGAGGGTGACAGGACTCCCCAGAAGGAAAGCCAGTGAATTAGCATGGACTCTGCTGGAGGAAGGGCCTGCTCATCCCAGGCTGGAGAGCAGCTAACAGCAGGCTCAGCCTTCTAACACCGCTCATCCCTCACGGAGAATCAAGCGAACCTCCATGAACCCATCAGCCACTCAAACACAAAAGTAAATGGCCCTGAGGTATAAAAATCCACTGAGTAGGTTGCTCATTGATAAATTTGTACGAGAAAAACTCCCCAATCCCCCACAATCACTTCCCTCTACATCTCTAAACCCCTCCTGATTCTGGGCTAGCCTACAACTCACCCAGCTGTCCACGTTGCACAGACGCACCACAAGCCTAGGCTCAGAATGGAAGCAAACCGCCCAGGAAGGAGCCTGATCCCCCAGGAAGAGAGGGCACACTGGTACTCCAGTGCCTAAACCAGCCCCCAGCCCCTCACAAGGAAAGCACACCTTGGGTCAGAGCAAGCTCCCAGGGCGTTTAGGCCACACAGTGGGTTGTAAGAAGTCAGCCCTTGCCGGCCTGCTCTTTAGTCCAGGGAGCAAGGTGTGTAGGGTGCACCAGTTAACCTGCCTGGGTTCACCCCGGGGGACCTCATCCCCTGCTCCAGGCACAGTGACTGTGGCACAGACCCCTGGCAGCCTTCAGGGGACAGAGGTGCCCGCGTGTGTTTTAACGAGCCAGGACACAGGCTCAGTCACTCAGCACCTACTTGGTTTGCTCCTTCACCCAAATGACTGGAGGGCAGAAGCTCATGGTCCCTGCTTAACTTCAAGTCCTGTTGCTTCATCTCTGAAGGGAAACGCCTTTGGACCTGCCATGTTTTCCTAGACTTGGAAAAGCCAGTCCTTCAGCTGTACGGAGCTGGGGGTGGCCAGGTGACTTGTCACAGTGTTCCTGTCAGTGTGAAGTTCTGCCCTGAACACCTGCACACATTTCCTGGACTAACATGAGAAAGTGGTGTGGGGCTCAGCTCCCTTCACGTGAGGTCACCCACGGCCACAGAGAGCATGGAAGAGGAGGCACCTTCAAATTAAGAACCAAAGTTTAATCTAGTTGACTAGCACCCCAGTACTCATGTAGAAACTTCAGGATTCTGTTTTCCCAAGAGTTGAATCAGCAGTGGGCAGTGGAGGGAAGTACCCTCATTTACAGTGAACGTCCTGGCCACAGCTGCACACAAGGCTGCCCTGTCCTCTGGCTGGCACTGTGGGCAGGGGGGAGGCCCATAGCAACCCGAGTCTGGCCTGCCTGCCTGCCTTACCCCTCCTCCCTCCATGTTTGGTCGTGCAGCAGCCTGGGAGGACAACAGGCCAGAGCTACAAGGAAGGGGCCCCTGTGCATGGCCATTCCATTGCTCGCCAGTCTTTCTTGGTGGGAAGCCCACGGGGTCAGGCCACAGATGGTATGTGCCCTTCCTCGCCAAGACGATGCTGCTGGCCCAGAGGGGCAAAGAGCCAGTGCCTCTCCTTCAGCTGTCTAAGGAGTCTGGGAAAGGGGAGAGCTGAAGAATTGGCCACTCAGACGCAAGCCCTGTTGGAAGGTCAAGAACTCCGCAGAGCAGCTGAACTTAGCCAGTTACCTTCGTGCACTCGGGATCCAGGGAGGAACTATTCCGAATTCCTGGGTTTTAGAACTGAGTGAGGACTCAAAGATAATTAGCTCACGAACGGGACATGAACGCAAAGCTGGCTGGCTGCAGTCTCCATCTGAGAACCCCACTCCCAGCTCCTTCCTAAGAGACTGCAGTTAGCTACAACACGAGGCGGTGAGTGACGCTCGCTCAGCTCCCCAGACTCACACATCTCTAGGATCTACAAACAGCAAAGCTTGGAAAGGGACCAAGCATGCTTCTCTCCCAGGGGCCCCTTCCGGCAGCAGGGCTGCCTGAGGCAGGTGTGCACAGTGCCTGAGGCTGGCGTGCAGAGGAGAGCACTCACCAGGACAGCCTTGGGGGCTCCTGCCGCCTCAGGCCTCAGGGAGGTGCCCAGGCGGAGGCTTGTCGGAGAGGCCCCGGCCCTGGCCAAACGGAGAGCGAGCATCTGCACACATGATGCTCCTTGGTAAATCGATTTTGTTTTCACCTGGATGTGTTTGAAAAGGGGCACTCACAGTATGGGGTTCCATATGGTAGGAACTTCATCCCAAGGTAGCAGGCTAGGTACCGGGAACAGGCCACTCAGCTCCTTTAGAGGCCACTAAGTGAAGCCAGCCCTTCTCTGGCAGGCATGGTACTTCTGAGAACACTCCAGGACCACTACCCAGAATTAACACTGTCAGTGGACATGGCACCAGAGGCCCAAACCCAGGTGTAGTAGGGCGCTTGCCACACAAGCCCAAGGCTCTGGGTCCATTCCCAGCGTGCACACACACACACACACACACACAAGTGCAAGCACACACACGTATGTTTCCAGAGTCACCAACTATCTACCAGGAGACCAACCCAACATGTCACCCTCCCAGAGCCCAACCTGGGGTTCACAGACCTCCTACCTGAGGGAGGCGGCTGATGTTGAGCCTTAGGGTTCCCTGGGCAGGAAGCCCGGGCACAGGAAGGCTCTCTTCTCCAGCAGTGACCTGGGTAGTGAGAATCCTATTGAACACTATGGTCAGGAGTTCATTTCGGCGTATGAGTATTGCCAGCAAACACAGGTAACCACTTCAAACAAACAAGCTAGTTAAGGATTCAGTCACCCAAACAGTACCCGCTGGCAGGAATTTCACAACACATGGTAAATTTGGTATTAAAATAAGACAGAGACACACAGGAGACAGTCAAAACACACATTTGGTTTCTAAATCCATTTGGGGTCAAACTGACTCTGGCTGTATGGGCAGCCTCTCTGGCACTGGCCACATCTGAAGCAAGAGGCAGGCATTCGAGCAGGGCCAGGGCCACTTGTGGGTCCTACAGCTCAGGGACAAGATGGGGGGCGGGGACAATTGGCTCTATGGACTTCCATTAAAAACACAGGTCTAGAAATGCCCAAGCACACAGCCCCCCAGCCCGGCCTCATTCCGATCATACACAGACCCTGGTGGGAAAGAGGCACTCACGGAGCCGCACACCGCGTGTTCATTCAGGAGCCCCATGGAAGGTCTCCATGTGGCACCTGGAGCAGCAGCCTGGGTTAGCAAGAGTGAGGGCCCAGAAGGTGGGGGTGGTTCAGCTGATGCCCCAGACCACCCCAGGTTACAGGAATGTGGATGAAGTCAACTTGCCTCTTGCCAATGATAAACCATGGGTTTAAAATTCATTAACATTCATTTTGGTGATAAAAATTCCTTAGGGTGGGAGCAAAATCACATTCCCAAACAAACGTTAACCCTTCCTGAGGGAAAGGGGCACAGTTAAACATATTTTCGAAACAACACTATGTGCAGAGGGGCGTCTGCAGCTTCTGCTGACGCCCACAGTGACGACAGACTTGGCACGTTCCTCAGTGACATGGTTTTCTTCATTCCTCCATCGAGTTGGACAGCGACACCCACCGGCACACGGAGGGAAGGTATCCTTCCTGGGGACAGCCGAGGAAGGCCACTCGGGCAAGTCCATCCTGTTAGGGCTACATCATGGGATCACAGCAGAGTTAGTTCAGACAGACCAACTTAGAACTCTGCAAAAGACACTTAAAAACAAAAACATGATCTCTTGAAAAAAATAAACAAAACAATTTTTAAATTCATGCAAATTGAGGGAGGAAAGAAATGATAAAAGGTACTGAAAAAATAAACATGATTCTATTTGGGCAGAAGAAGTCTGTCTCCGAATTCTTGAGAGCCATGCCCCAGCTGTCGACGCCGAGAGTCTGGTCTCCACCCGCCCCATGCCGTCCTCACAGCTTGCCATCCTCTGCGGCCGCCAGGGAAAGGGGCAAAGTCTTTGGTCTCAATGCTGTAGGACGCAGCATGGCGGACAAGCTCACACTGTGGGAAGTCATGGTCAGACAGGCCAGGAGGCCGGACGGACGGACGGACGGACGAGGGGCCCGTGCAGCCCTAGATGGCGCCTTCACTGTGCAGGCTGTGGTTGGCCTTGTTGTGCGACACACAGTTCTGTTCATTGAGCAAGTTGGCTGTCTCGTCTGGCAACCCATCATGCAGCTCGGTAAGAGTCAATTCGATTTTAGTGTTTTCACTGTCTGAAGACTGAGGGGTTTTGTCCATCCGGGATGCCATCAAGGCATTTTGGTATTGCTGTCTGGAGATCTGGGGCCAGAAGAGGACACAGAAAACAAACGGAGACAGCACTTATTCTTAGGTTCTCTGCATCACACACTGAACACCCCCAAGACACACACTGAACACCCCCAAAGGCCCAGAGCTCTAGGAGAAAATCATCCTTGAGTAGAAACCGGGCAGCTCTGAAGTTCAAGTTGACTCCAGCAATCCAGTCAGTTCTCAGCACTAGACCCATTTCTACATCTGAACTGTATGCTCGGAGCCCAGAAAGGTGGACAGCAGCAGCTTCACAGTGAAAGTCGCTTTGGTCTCCAGAAGATGTCTATTTCAGACTAAGAGAAGGCCATGGCTCCAGGGCAGAGGGCAGCCTCGTGGTGCTTTCCAGGCCACCCTGAGTCACCAGCTACGGGCCCCAGAGAACTCGGAGAACCGCTCTTTCCCTCATCTCCAGTTCCTGTACCCCGCCAAGACCGCATTTGCTGTGACTGCTCATGGCTGCTCATGGCATGGAACTGGGACCAGTGTGTTCTTCAGCCTGTGTGCTTGGCCCAGAAGAGGGAGGTGGGGTGCTCTGACAGCAAAAGGGAAGCCTGGGGGAGTGGACAAGCTGTCAGGGAAGTGAGCGACACCCGCCAGCCAGCCAGCCAGCCCTCCCCCACTCACCTTGACGAACTGTAGGTCAGAGAGGGCTCGTACTGAGTAATCCGGGATGTAGACCTGGAGGAATGAGGAATTGAGCTGATTGTTGCTGCTCCCCAAGGTTGGTGTCATGGCGTCAATCCGGTCGCTTCGACTGAGAGAGTCTGAGTGGTTCAGGCCACAGGGGCGAGGAGGTGACTTATTCTCACCTAGAAAAGGGAGAAGAAACAACTTTGAAAGCACTGTAGATAGAGCCAGCGGGGTGACTACTCCAAATAAAACGTCATTACACTGGCGCACACCATGTCTCCGGCAGACAACATGGGTCTCAGCTGTGTCAGGCCCAGGACGGGTAGAAAGGCAAAGAAAGGCTCACAGGAGGAGAACCCGCCTCACAGGAGGAGAACCCGCCTCACAGGGGGAGGACCCGCCTCACAGGAGGAGACCCGCCTCACAGGAGGAGAACCCGCCTCACAGGAGAACCCGCCTCACAGGGGGAGAACCCGCCTCACAGGAGGAGAACCCGCCTCACAGGAGAACCGCCTCACAGGAGAACCCGCCTCACAGGAGGAGAACCCGCCTCACAGGGGGAGAACCCGCCTCACAGGAGAACCCGCCTCACAGGAGGAGAACCCGCCTCACAGGGGGAGAACCCGCCTCACAGGAGAACCCGCCTCACAGGGGAGAACCCGCCTCACAGGGGGAGAACCCGCCTCACAGGGGGAGAACCCACCTCACAGGGGGAGAACCCGCCTCACAGGGGGAGACCCGCCTTCACACCCGCCTCACAGAGCCTCACAGGGGAGAAACCGCCTCACAGGGGAGAGACCCGCCTCACAGGGGGAGCCTCACCCGCCTCCAGAGGACCCGGGGGGAGAACCCGCCTCACAGGGGAGAACCCGCCTCACAGGGGGAGAACCCGCCTCACAGGGGGAGAACCCGCCTCACAGGGGGAGAACCCGCCTCACAGGGGGAGAACCCGCCTCACAGGGGGAGAACCCGCCTCACAGGGGAGAACCCGCCTCACAGGGGAGAACCGCCTCACAGGGGGAGAACCCGCCTCACAGGGGGAGAACCCGCCTCACAGGAGAACCCGCCTCACAGGGGGAGAACCCGCCTCACAGGAGAACCCGCCTCACAGGAGAACCCGCCTCACAGGGGAGAACCCGCCTCACAGGGGGAGAACCCGCCTCACAGGGAGAACCCGCCTCACAGGAGGAGAACCCGCCTCACAGGGGAGAACCCGCCTCACAGGGGGAGAACCCGCCTCACAGGGGGAGAACCCGCCTCACAGGGGAGAACCCGCCTCACAGGGGAGAACCCGCCTCACAGGGGAGAACCCGCCTCACAGGGGAGAACCCGCCTCACAGGGGAGAACCCGCCTCACAGGGGAGAACCCGCCTCACAGGGGGAGAACCCGCCTCACAGGGGAGAACCCGCCTCACAGGGAGAACCCGCCTCACAGGGGAGACCCGCCTCACAGGGGGAGAACCCGCCTCACAGGGGGAGAACCCGCCTCACAGGGGGAGAACCCGCCTCACAGGAGGAGAACCCGCCTCACAGGGGGGGGGGAGAACCCGCCTCACAGGAGGACCCGCCTCACAGGGGAGAACCCGCCTCACAGGGGGAGAACCCGCCTCACAGGAGAACCCGCCTCACAGGAGGAGAACCCGCCTCACAGGAGGAGAACCCGCCTCACAGGAGGAGAACCCGCCTCACAGGGGGAGAACCCGCCTCACAGGGGGAGAACCCGCCTCACAGGAGGAGAACCCGCCTCACAGGGGGAGAACCCGCCTCACAGGGGAGGACCCGCCTCACAGGAGGAGAACCCGCCTCACAGGGGGAGAACCCGCCTCACAGGAGGAGAACCCGCCTCACAGGGGGAGAACCCGCCTCACAGGGGGAGAACCCGCCTCACAGGGGGAGAACCCACCTCACCCGCCTCACAGGGGGAGAACCCGCCTCACAGGGGGAGAACCCGCCTCACAGGAGGAGAACCCGCCTCACAGGAGGAGAACCCGCCTCACAGGAGGAGAACCCGCCTCACAGGGGACATCACTAGATACACAGGTGTGGCTGAGACAAGGTCCAGGCCACGGAAGCTGCCTGAGACTAGGAAGGGCCCAAAGCGGCTCTTCGTTATTTTTCTAGGAACCAAAACTAATTTTCAAAGTCCCTCTCTTATCCACCAGCCAGCTCAAGGGTGCCTCGCTCGAGGTGACGGCAACCCCGTGAAAGGCCTGCCTACAGCGCCTTGGTGCTAAGGGTTCCTGCAATGAGCTCTTTGGAGCAAGTGTTGAGAGAGCAGGAGACCTAAGTGTTCCTGCTGTCAGAGAACATTCCTCAGAGCTTTTTTTTTTTTTTTAATGTACAAGTCTATGCACCACACGCAGTGCCCATAGAAGGCCAGAAGAGGGGGTTGGATCCCCCAGAACTGGAGGTACAATTTTTAGTTGCCATGTGGTACAAAGAATTGAACCCGGGTCCTCTGGAAAAGCAACAAGAGCCCTTAACCAGAGCCATCTCTCCAGCCCCCAGTTCCTGGAGCTTTAGAGATGAATTGTGTTAAAAATAAAACTCTAGCTGGGCGGTGGTGGCGCATGCCTTAATCCCAGCACTCAGGAGGCAGAGGCAGGCGGATCTCTGTGAGTTTGAGGCCAGCCTGGGCTACCAAGTGAGTCCCAGGAAAGGCACAAAGCTACACAGAGAAACCCTGTCTCGAAAAACAAAAACAAAACAAAACAAAACAAAATATAAAACTCTAGCTGTATGTAGTGGCGCACGCCTTAATCCCAGCACTCAAGGACAGAGGTAGGTGCATCTTTGAGTTCGAGGCCAGCCTTGTCTACAGAGGAAGTTCCAGGGCAGCCGGGGTTACAAGAGAAACCCTGTCTCAAAAGCCCTAAGTAAGTGAATCAACGAACAACCCTCTCTTCCCAGCCAAGGAGGCTGCTTTTCCTGTTGTAACCGACTCGAGTGTGCGGACCCTGCCAGCTGCCCAGTCAGGAGCGCTGAACTGCAGAATGCCACAGGAGCAGAGGGGACCCACTGACCTATCGTCCAGTGTCCTTAACGACGCCCCCACAGAAGAGCCAGCCTGGGGCTAGTCTGCCCCTCACCTGTGGAAAAGTCTATCACCACGGTCACAGTCTACCTCCTACCTCGAGTGACAGGCTTCCACAGTGCCACTGAGGAACCCTGAACCCCTCCTCCCTTCAGAGCGACACCAAACCCGCAGCCCACCCTCACCACTGACTCCATTTGTAAACCTCCCTCAGGACAGAGGCCGTCCGTCCGTCCGTCCGTCCGTCCACCAGGACTCCCCGGCCACCATCATTCCCCGGCACAGCTCACAGCTGGCTCCCACTGCGATCGACTCAGCAGCGCCTCCTATGGCCGCTTCCACCTCCCGGGAGAATGGCGCGTGGGTCACAGCCTTAGCAGGGGAGCACTCTGAAGGGGCAGCCCAACTCCGCTAAGCTCCAAAATCCTTATCTGTAGAATGTGCACAGTGCTCCCCAGCTCACAGGTCGGAGGGGTCAGAGGAAGATGAGAACAGCGTGACATCCAGTGAGCACCAGATGAATGCACCCATGGACATGTCTGCGCTTTCCTGTTAGCTCCTCCCAGACCTCGCCACCATGCTCCTGCCTCAGGGTCAGGCCTTACCACACGATGATGACATCACCTGTCATGACAGATCTTTCAGTTCTTTTGAACAAGGAGCTCTGAGGCTGCACCTCTGGGTTTCAGCTGCGATCACAGGTTCCCACGCACATTTTTGAAACAGTGCTCACTTGTACGGTTTTAAGGTGTTAAAGGCAGGTACCGGGCTGGCTCACTGCTTCTTGGCCAGAACTCCGGGTGGAGGGCGCGGTCTGGATGCTTCTGGGCTCCCTGTTAGTGCGTACGGCTTTCTGGTTATGTGTGAGCGTGGATCCCTTGCTTTGCCTGTGAGCCTGGCCTCAGCCTGGAGAAGCCGCCCATTTCTCTGTACCTCTTCTAGAGAGCCATGGGCCTGACAGGATTGTCTGGGGACATACCTCATGGCTTTAATACACTGCTCAGCATCTCACAGACAGTATCAAAATCTGAACAGCAACAGCAGTAATCTCACAGCATGTGGCCAGCCACACTAGCTAAAGCCTCAACACGAAGGCCGCAGGCCTTGAGAAACAACTCTACCCGCCTCCGTTTCTAAGACTCACATTCAACTCTTGCTCACAAAATGTCCCCAGGAAAGTTTAATCATTTTAAAAGTGATTACAAAATTATTGTAAAAAGAGGGGAGAGCTGGACTCTGGTGACAGGCAGGGTGGAGGCATCGGGGAGAGATTTAACTGGTTTTCTGGGGTTGTTGGTTGTTTGCTACCCTTTGATGGAAGCTGCATGTTTTCTCAAGAAGCTGCTGGAAGTCTGTCCTCCAGGCAATACTCTGACGTAAGCAGGGACCTGGGGATCCTCGAACTATTCCAAGATCTAAGTGGGATGGCCATCTGAAGGACTCGCCATATTCAGTCATAAGTGTGACCAAAGACACACAGGCTTGTCCACTCAGCGAGGGTGTTTGCCTCCAAGATGCATTTCATTCTGGTCCTGTCCACCCTCGCTGAGAGCACTGCTTCTCCTGCCGGGCTCAACAGGGATGACAGTGGGTCTCAGGTCACAGCTGCAGACCCCTGTGTAGCCCTGGCTGTCCTGGAACTCGCTCTGTAGCCCAGGCTGGCCTCGAACTCACAGAGATCCGCCTGGCTCTGCCTCCCGAGTGCTGGGATTAAAGGTGTACACCACCGCTACCCGACCCTTGCAGTTACTTTCAATTCTAAGAATTTAACGAAGCCTTCTCTATAGTGCTGCCCACACTGGAACTCTCAGGAATAGCCTCCTAATGCACCTTCCCAGGTAGAGCAGCATGCCACATAGGCCATCTGAATTCCGACTGTTGCTGCGTGGACAGTTTAGATCTCTCCGAGAGTGGGACAGTCAGTCGGCCAGACCTAACCCTGAGATTTCTTGTGAGTGAGCCTAACCCAGCAGCCCTGATCCACTGCTGCCTAGAAGATGGGTCGCCACAATGCTGTCACTCGTCAGAGTGGAATTTGTGACCCGACATGGGTTGTGTTGTGGATCCCTCTGTTTACATCCCTGTGCCTAGTCAATGAGTGGGATGAAACTGGACAGAACATGCTCATCTCTCCAGAAACAGAATTTTCTTTTTTCCTTTTTCCTTTTTGTTTTTCAAGACAGGGTTTCTCTTTGTAATTCTGGCTGTCCTAGAACTTACTCTGTAGAACAGGCTGGCCTCAAACTCAGAGATTTTTTTTTTTTTTTTTTTTTTTGCCTCCCAAGTACTGGGATTAAAGGCTGTGCCACCACCACCTGGCTCAGAAACAGAATTTTCTTTCTTTTTTCTCTTCTTTTCTTTCTTTCTTTTTTTTTTTTCTTGAGACAGGGTTTCTCTGTGTGCCTGTCCTGGAACTCACTCTGTAGACCAGGCTGGCCTCGAACTCACAGCGATCCACCTGCCTCTGCCTCCCAAGTGCTGGGATTAAAGGCATGCGCCACCACCACCCTGCCAGAACCAGAATTTTCATATGCCATCTTTGAAATAAGCTGAAGCCAGGCCTATAAAAGTCTCCAGGCCAGGAAAATCTATGACCCCCTTGCTTATTCTAAATGTCACACATTTCTTTCTTCCACTTCCAGAAGACAAATGTTTGAGTAAAAAAAAAAAAAAAAAACATCCTTTGATTTGGAGCAGGTTGTCGGGGACAAGCGTGAGGGACGTTTGTCCCTTTCACATGAGGGTCCCAGACATCAGGCTCCGCGTCAAGGGTCGTTCCTCACTGAGCTGTCTCTTGGGCCCAGACTAAAGGTTGGGAGACCATGATTGCTGGGCTGCTGTGTTCAGGGATGCAGCTTTGCCCACCAGTTCTGTCCAGCAGGAGGAACAGCAGCTGGTGAAGGGAACTAAAGAAAAAATACAAACAGCCAAGTCACAGAAGAGGTGGTGGCCGCTCTTCTGATGCTGACATTGGAGACTGTGCCGTCCACCTGTGTGGTCGCCCCAGGACGTGGGCGAACTGCAGCAGTGGCTCTGGGGGGTGCACGTCGCTACATCAAGGTGCTAGATGGCTGCATGAACTCTGTGTCTGGGTTTTCTGAGCCACTTTTGCTGGGAAATTGAAGCACATGCAGCTGAAACTTCTGTGAGAGACTTTCCAATGCTTGCCAAACACTGATACCCGGCTTGTGTGCAGAGTGGCATTTCTGCAAGTTTCCCGCCCCAATTTCCAGATGGAGGCTTTCCACCTCAGCTGGCGCCCCAGCTAGCCACCCGGGACTGTTCTGTTCAACTACGGTCAGAATTTTACAGTTACCTCCATTTCTAGAACACGTTCCCGACTTGTGTTATTAACTGATCTCTACCCCGCACAGCTGGTTTTCGCAATACCAATTGCTCTTCTGGAAGTTGAGTCTTAAGAAAGTGACCTTGGTTGTTCACTGTGTGCCTTACTGTTTTCGAACCTGTTCTCCTTTCCTGTTCCTTCTGTTGCTATGGTGTCTCCCTGGTCCAGCTCCCAGCTACAGAAAAGCGCACAGTCACACCTTAGCTCTGTAGAGTCACTTAAGGGAGTGTGGCCTCCTTTTTATCAGTATGAGCTTATTTGGAAGACAAACGACAAAATAGAATGTTTCACAATGAAAAAGATTAAGGGTCTCCAGGGATGAGCAGCAGGGACGCCCACAGGGAACTAGTGGATGGAGATGCAGCTGGAAGCCATGGAGACCAGGAACAATGCACTCAACAGCAACTACACCCAGCAGAGCATGCGTTTACCTCAGATCCCTGCAGCTGGAGTTACAGGCAATTGTGAACCATGCACAGGTGTGTGTGTGTGTGTGTGTGTGTGTGTGTGTGTGTGTGTGTGTGTGTGTGTGCGCGTGCTGGGAACCAAACTCAGGTCCTCTGAGGAGCAGCAAATGCTCTTAAGTACTCAGCCATCTCTCCGACCCCACAGGGAGGAGTTTTATACTGAGTGGGCAGGAAGAGGTATTATAAACATCTGGGACTCAGTAAACCCAGTCACTTTGGACCATACGTGTTAACTTTGACTCTCAGCAGTCACTACCACCAGTTTACACCAATGGTGTTTGCTAAATCTGTGGTTTCTCCATCTTGTCTTCAAAGCTCTATCTATGTTTCTGTGATGCGCATGAGCTGTCCTGACTTCACCTGTTCCCAGGTGGTCTTCCTTTCACCATGGCAGTCACAGGATCAAATGATGCCCCAAATGAGGACCATGAAAGTTACTCAAACGGACATGGACCAAAAGGCACAAATGGAGAAAATGTAACGCAATATGTTGAACTTCCTTAGTGGGGACGGACTAGAAATAGGCTTTCCGAGTTGGCATGTTAGCTGGGCTTGCATGCTGTGGTTTTGGGCAGCTGTGGGCAGAACTGGTCGACAGGAGTTTCTATTTCTATTTCTTTTTTTTTTTTTTTTTTTTTTTTTTTTTTTTAAACAGTGGTATACCTGTAAGTTTGTGCGCAGAAGTTTCTATTTCTTGTCCTCAGTATTTTCTTGGTAATTCTAGACTGAGGCAGGGATGTTTTGTTTCTTTTGTGTTTATGAATTAAACCCTCTCCTTTCCCCCAGTGTTTCTAAACCCTGAATCTACTTGGCTTGAAACCAAGCATTAGAACACTGGTTTGCTGCACTCTCTGCACACTGAAGACCGGACAGTTCACTGAAAAGCTTCGCTCCAGCTCTGTCGGTCTGGGGCTGGAAGGAGTGTGGCACCAAGTGCTTTAACTGCTGTTTGAGAACCGAGGCTTCAAGTGGACTCTGGTTCGGAACAGTAGCCTAGGAGATGTGGTGAGATTTGGGGGTTTGTGGGCTGAATTTTCTACTAATGACTAATGAATAGTCCCCCACCCTCATGGCCAGAGGAGGGGATGCTGACTCTACCATCTCCCTCTCAGTTCCTGTTGGGCTTTGATCTATTGAAATGTCCTTCTGTGCCACAAGGTCACCTCCAATAAATTTGCTTAATTAAAAAAAAAAAAAGGAATATCACACATTGGCGTCCTTTCTCTGAAATCCTTGAGACAAAGGGCTACATTTCCTAACGTAAATTGGTCCGTGTGTGCATTCCACACCACACGCCCTGTTCTGTAATGCTAGAGCAGCCCTGCAATTCAAACTGGGCGACAGTGAGGCCCGGGAGATCCGGACCCACAGAGGGGACAGAGCACCTGCTCCGCCCAAGTTTGGGTTCACGTTGCTGTTCAATTTCTATGTCAGTGTTTTATGGCAGGAATACACATAAGACTTCAATTTTATCTGGGCATAGGGGCACCTGGGATAAAGACAGGGAGATCCTGAGTTCAAGGCCATCCTCAGTTATATAGCAATTTCAAGTCTGAGGCCAGCCTGGGCTACAAGAGACATCATCTCAAAACCAGGACAAAACAAAAACAAAATCAAGACCTTTTCAAGCTGGGCATGGTTGCATATCCCTTTAGTCCTAGCACTCAGGAGGTAGAGGCAGGTGGATTCCTGTGAGTTTGAGGTCTCCCTGGTCCACATAGTGAGTTCCAGGACATCCAGGACTAAGACTCTATCTGAAAACCGATTGTTTTTCTGGCCTTTTGATTCAGTTTGTTTTTTTATCCATCCTACACAGAAATCCTTTCTTTTGGCAGCAGACACAATAATGAAACACATCTTCTTTGCAACCATAGGCACCTTCTGGAAGGAGCCGAATAGCACTGGCTTGTCTAACACCCACTCATGAGGTAGCTCTGACAAATGTCAGCAGGCCTGTGGGCCAGGACCTTCAAGGCAGGGCTGTTGATTCCTGACCAGATGGAGCAGGCATAGCAAAGAAAACCCAAATTCTACAGAGAAAGTAAAATTCAAATGTTTAATGGGCTTTGGCCAGGAGTCATCAACTTCAGTATCCTGCGACTTTCTAACAAACAGGAAACATGAGCAAAGAAAATGGGAGAAAACCACAAATGCTTGTGAGTGCACGTGTGTGCTTTGTTGGCTGGCTTGAGTCTGGGAGCTCTAGGAATATCTTATGCTCAGAATATCTCAAGCCAAACTCTGAGCCCAAAGAGTGCGTGCGTGTGTGCTGTGTGTGTGTGTGTGTGTGTGTGTGTGTGTGTGTGTATGTGTGTGTGTGGAGGCCAGAGGTCAACCTTGGGTGTCCCTCAGGTGCTGTCCACTCTTTTTTAGACAGTGTCACTCACTGGGACCTGGGCCCACTGGTTTGGCTCAGCCGGCTGGCCAGTGAGCCCAGGGGTCCTGCCTGCTGTTCCACTCCCCAGTGCTGGGATTAAACAGACACGACGAGGCTTGGCCTTGGGGAGCTGGAGATCTGGTCTTCTTCCTTGTGCAGCAAACACCTCAGCAGCTGAGCTATCTCTGAAGCCCCATTTTGGGTTTTTGGAAGCCAGGGTTTTATCCTGCAGCCATTCTGGCTCCAAACTGACTCTGTAGCCCAGGCTGGCCTTGGACGTGTGGCAATCTGCATGCTTCAGCCTTCTGAACACAGACTAGGCGTGTGGCCCACCACTCCTGGCCGACAGCAGACCCAAGGGAATGGTAACTAATTGCCTTCTAAGATAAGCATTGCTTCCTCAAGCCCCAGAATTATAGAGCTGGACTGAAGTTGGGGCTGTATGTAAATTTCATCAGATTAAAAATAACAAAACAGTGGGGGGAAGCAATACAGAAAGGTTGCATTAACCAACACAGACGCTCAACAGTCTCTCTCTCTTTGAGACACGGTCTTCTTACATATGTAGCTCATGCTGGTCTTAAACCCTTGACTCTCCTGCCTCAGACTTCTGTGTGCTGGCATTACAGGTGTGCACCACAACAAGCTCAATTAAGGCTAAGCAATTTTAATTAAAGAAAGATTAACTTTTCTTTTTAGTGGCTGGGCATGTTAGGCATGGCCATGATCCCCTGCGGGGAGATAATCCGCAGCTGGTTAGGAATGTGCATGGCACTAATTCCTAACCCACAGTGAGACCCCCCGGAGCAGCAGGGCCATCTGCCTGAGGAGGACAGACATACAGCAGCCAGCTCCCAGGGAAAGAGTGCCCCAAATCAGGATGAGCCAAGTCTTTTTCTCATTTGCCAAGAAAAGTCCATACTCCCTAAGATTTTGTCCAAATGGATTCTCTGAGAAAGGAGAGCAGTCTAGACTTGGGTTAGACCCTCAGGTCTCTGCAAACTCCACAGCCCATAATATGCTAGAGATGGAGTAAGACTGTGGGCAGAGCTGGGTGTTCCAGGCCAGTGCAGGCAGGATAGGCACCAAGTGCTGGCCAGGCCCCATGGCGACGCTTCCTACCCCTGGTCACCTCAGTTTCTAGGCCAGAGTTCCCTTCCAAGCCCTCTGTGGCTTATGTTTTCCTGGACAGCTCCCTCTGAGTCAGCGACCTTCGAGTTTTAGGGCTGGCAGGAAACAGGAACAGCGCTGTGGAAAGAGAGCGTGCAGCCCCGGTGGCCAGGCTTCCCCGGGGTTATGAAGAGGAAGCATGCAGAATTACCTGGAGAGCCTGCCGCTAGCACCTCTGTCCTGCTGACAACAAAAGTCCGCGACAGGGACAAAGGAACTGAAACGGAGAAAAGCAGGGTGAGATGGCATCGAGTCCGAGAGATCGTCACACCCAAGGGACGGGAGCAGACACTGTCTCGCGAACATTCCCCCCGGAGTGGCAAAGCCCACGCGGTGTTCCGGCGTTAGGTGATGGAAGGGACACAATGCTTTCCAGGAAGAGCAGGCAGGGAGTGTGCCTCCGTGACGAACCTCACTCTGTGCTCTTTTCTGGAAAGTTCTCAAACCCCCAATACCCAAATGGGGTCCACAGCCCCCAAACAAGCTTTTCTCAAGGCCCAAATCACAATTAGCCACATACAACTGGCGGTGCATCTGGTGTGGGCTCTAAAGATAGGCCGAAGCCACACTCCGGCACTCACCACGCAACCCTGCAAGGCCTCAGGTCCCAACTCACTGCTATTCTTGGTTTCATAATCTCGGCCTGGTGTTCTGAATTGCTTGGGATGACTGGAGATTTCCAAACAGGCAAATGTGTAGAATGCCATGCTCAGACTGCCTGAGAATGGCAAGCGAGGCTCATCGCTGCTCTCTCAGATGGGGGGCTGGCCCCACCACAGGGACAACTCCAGGGGCAGGCCATGGGGTCTGGGGGACAGGCCTTCCCACATGGCCTAGGAACCAAGGACTGGAGGCTTTGCCCAGATTGCTGGCTTTATTTTACTTATTTGTTTCGAGACAAGGTCTCAACAGGTAGCCCTGGCTGGCCTGGAACTTGCTATGTAGGCCAGGCTGGCCTTGAACCCACAATCTTTCTGCCCGTGTTTTCCTGGTGAACAGATGACTTTTCGTGTGTGTGCGTGTGCCATGACACGTATGTGGAGGACAGAGGGAAGCTTGTGGGTTCTTTCTTTCCACCGTGTGAATCCCAGGAATTACACTCATGTCGGAGGCTTGGCGGCAAGCACCTTTACCTGCCGACGCCACTTCTCCAGGCCCACAGCTAACTTGAAGAGACACAGGCAGGTCTTAATGTGGCGACAGCTGTACTGATTGGACATCTCTGTGGATACACGGCCCCCAGACCATGGTCACGAGGGTCAGTAAACAGCAGCAGCCTTTGAGATGAACAGCGAGGGCTTTCCTGTCAGGAGTCATCTCTTTGCTGGCTTTTGTTGTTACTGTTTTGATTGGTTGGAAAGGTCTCCTGTAGTCTAGGGCTGGCCTCAGACTCACTACATAGCTCAGGCTAGCCTAAAACTCCTGGCCCTCCCACCTCCTTTCCCACGTGCTGACACTGGAGGTGTGGCCACCACCCCAGGCTTTTTGCTGACTTTCTCAGTGGGATTTTCCTTAATCTGCGCTTCAATCTGTGCCGGGCTAGTGCTGAGGTTTAAATATCCAGTAACCAGCAGAGACAGACTGCTCTCATTTCTTTTCAGAGCTACCTTGTAGGTGTGGGTCTGCTGACCTGGGCTCACTTGAGGTACGTGGTCCCAGAACAATGAGAACACCTTTCATGATGTAACATTTCCTTCTGTGGTTTTGTTGTTGTTTCTTATCGTTTGTTTTGACGTGGAGACAAGGTCTTGCTATGCAAACCTAGCTGGTTTAAAGCTCACAAAGTAGACAACACTGACCCTGAACTTGCAGCAATCCTCCTGCCTCTACCTCCCGGGATCCTCTATATTTTCAGGATCACAACACACTGTATACACAGCGCCCCATTCAGCTCTCCTGGTTACTACAGGACACCAAAGGTCTTTTCTCAGTGTCATACAACCTGCATCCTGGGCTGTGACGCAGGTCTTTGCATGCCCGCTCACAAAGCCTCTCCAGTGTCCCCAAGCCGAGGGAATGAAGGCCACCTCCAGTTTACAACAAAGACCACCTGCATTCGTACGTGGTGGCAATGGGGGCAGTGTGCCCTTGGGACTGTGACACCTGCCCAGGACAGTGAGGAGTCTTGACAGTTCACTGGCTTCCTGATGGTAACAATCTCATGTCTGTCACACTGCTGGGTGGGACAGCGGGGGAAGACCAGTGTCACAAAGATAAACTTGCCTGAAGGTCCCCAGTCCCCATCCCTGTTAAGATTTTTGTTTGTTTGTTTGTTTTTGTTTCAGTTTGACAGTCCTCCTTTAAGGTGGGTTAGGGTTAGCTTTGGGCTTTGTGAAGGGTTCCTGGTACAGAATGGTCTTTATATTTTGGCCACAAGGTGGCACTCCAGCACCTCCGTTTACCTGCCTGACCTGCTCCTTGCCAGAGAAGGCAAGCCATGAATAGCTAGAGCCCCAGGGGCTGGGAGCGCAGTAGAGTTGGAAGCACACACCCCTGCTGGGACAGGTTACCTTTCAGGCACCTCAGAATCTCAGAGAACTTGCTCAATTCCCCATGGCATACCCACCCACCCCAAACAGCCCACTCTCTAGATAAACAGTCACAGCTCCTTCATCCTCAGGAAGATGCAGCGGAAAATCCCCAGAGTGGCTACGAGATGCACAGCTCAGGCTTTGGGTGGAGATGGGGACACTTGCCACGCCAGGCAGGAGAACACTATGGGAAGTTCTAGACTTCTAGGAAGTACTAAAGCTGACCAGCAACTCAACAGAACTGAGCGTGCACACCCACCAGAAGACATGGAGTTTTCACAGGAAACAGCCTGTGATGGCTAATCTAAGTGTCAACTCCCTGGGTTTACAATCACCATGGAAACACACTTCGGGTACCTCTATGAGGGCATTTCCAGGGAGGTGCGGCTGGATGGAGAAGAGTGTGGGGATGCCATCCACAGGCTGGGGTCCTGGACTGAACAAGAGAGTGGGCTGGGCACAGGATCCAGCCCTTCCTGCTTCCTGTGGAGCCACCACAGGCTGCCTCGTGGTCCTGCCACTGAAGTCCTCCGGCCACGAGGACGGTCTCAAACCATCACCTGATACCATCACCTGATATAAACCTTCCTGCCTTAAGCGGCCTTCGTCAGGAATTTTGTCACAGCAGTAAAGTAAGCGATGCCACACTGCCCTGGCACTGACTGGCAGCGAGAGAGCTAAGCGCCGTGCTCCATGTTCACATGGGAGGAGGGGTGAAGCGTGACCACGGGGCGCAGATGGGGCAGCACCAGGCTGGGGCACCACAGCCATCTGCTGCATCCCTGTGGGTCCATCCATTCAAGGAGGGAGAGGGGCCGTGCCACAGGGTTCCTATATTCTGTCTGTCTCCCCTGGTCTGCACAGATGTTTGCTGTAGGTGGAAACCTAGGGAGGTATAAACTTGAGATGTGGACGGCTTCTGTCTCTAGGCTGCTCCTCGGGGAGAGGTCAGGGGGTGCTGGGAGGATGATGGGAGGAGCCCCGTGCCCAGAGGCTGGGAGCACTCACCTGGAGAGGCTGTGAGGGCCATTACACCATAGTATGAGAAAGCGCTCGCTTCAAACTTCATGCCTTCCTTCCCAGCCTCCACTTCTACCTTCCCCTGTGGAGGAGGAAAAGGGGGGCTTTCAGTTGGATTTGCACATAAAGCTAGTTCTTCCCGGGTTTATCTAAACTCTTCTCCCACAGTCCCCAGAAGACAGGCTTTGGAAAATAAAGGGAAGGTATATTCCTTCCTTTCAACTAGAAACCCGGATTTGACTGAGCATCTGGAAGCGACAGTATCTGTGGACCCACCTAACACCTCCCCATGTCCCCAGCTCTTCAAGGGCCTCAGTAATATAAAGAATTGGGGAGACAATGCTGAGGAGACTCTCCTGGCTGCCCCAGGAGGAGCTGGAGCTGGGAAGCAGCAGGGTCAAGGGTCAGCATGTCATGTGTCCATGGAACAGAGAAGTGTGAACCGGCTCCAGGGATCTGTTTTCTTCCCCAAGCCCAGGGCCCTGGGCATCCGAGCAGACACCTTGCCAGGCTCCCTGAGGGCACTGCTGGAGAAAGCAGCCTGAGAAAGTCCCCCTCAATCAGAAGAAACTCCTCTGAGCAGCCACCCTTCATGCTCTGGCATGCCTGAGACCTCTCTCCCCCATCACCTTTTCCATCCCTGCAGCCTTAGGGGTGACCATCAGCCTTGAGGGGTGCTCAGCAGCCTGTTCCAGGCTACAGAAATATGTCCCAGCGAAGGGCTAGAGCAGCGTGTTCACATCACCCATATTAGCTCCCCAGGACATCCTGTGCAAGGGTGAGCCAGCAAGCTACCACTTGCTAAAAAGGAACCATTAAACCAGGCCTGGTGGCACATGCCTGTAATCGCAGGACTTGGAAAGTCAAGGCAGGGGGATGAGGAATCCAAGACCCTCCTGGACCATAGAGGAGTGTCAAAAGCGAGGGAGGAGGGGGAGAGGGGAGGGAGGAAGAGAAGGCCGGCAGGCACGCGCACTTCCTAACTCACTAATGCTCACGGAGGCAGGCCCGGCTGCGGAGCTGGGAAAGGCAGATGGAACAAGCTCTCAACACCTACCGCCCCACTCATGTCAACTCTGGTACCTGGAGCACTTCCTACTAGAGTGCATTAAATTCTAAATTTGGGGAGACCCTCCTACAGCTCACATCTCCAGAAACCCACTTATGCCTCTCTTTAGGTTCCCTTCACCCCATGGAAACCCCAGCTCGCCCAGTCCCAACCAACTCCTGATATAAGGAAGGAACTTCAGATCCAGATCATTTTTGTTGGTGAGGTGCCTGACGCTCTAACCCTGCCCGTGTGCATGCCAGGCAAGTACTCCACTGCCCGGCTGCGCTCAGCCTCTCAACCCATAATTTTAAAGCAATCTGCAAAGTGTAAAAGCTTCCCAGCCACGCAGCTAGGCCTGCAAGAGGTGCTGTGAGCACTGAGGAGCCAGCTCTCACTCCCTGACTACAGTCCCATGGGTGGAAGGCTGCCCAGAAAACTAGTTACAGAGGCCTCAGACAAGCACACCCTGAAGAAGAGACACAGATTTAAAGAGTCATGACCAGGCATGGTAGCACATGCCTGCAGGCCTAGCACTCAGGGGGCAGAGGCGGGAGGGTTTAAGTTCGAAGCCAGTGTGGTAGGTCTATGCAGCCAAAGTTCTAGGCCAAGCTGGGCTACAGAGCAGACCCTCTCTGGAAAATACTCCAGGAGTGGGGACTGAAGAGACGGCTTAGTTGGTAAAATGCCTGCCAAACAAGCATGAGGACCTAGGTTTGGATCCCTAGCACCCATGCAAGACACAAACGCCAGTCACATCTGAAACCCTAGTGCTTGGTGGAGCTCACTGGCCAGTCAGTCATTTTAGCCAATCGATGAGCTCTGGGTTCAGTGAGAGATCCTGCCGCAAAAGATAATGTGGAAAGCAATAATGGAAACTATTTCTGGCCTCCATATGCACCACCATGCATGCATGCACACAAGCACATGCATGCACACATACGCACGAGCGCATACACACACAAGCAAATTTCTGAGAGACACATTTACTTCCTGTTCTAGCATGCAGACATGCTTTCTGCAGGAAGCCTAAGGATGGCAGATCTGGCTGAGCCACGGTATGAAGGAAGGTCTAAGGCAGGTGACAGCAGTCAGGCTTCCAGGCCTGCACCGACAGGCAAGGCCACAGAGCTCCTGGGACGGGCTGAGGACAGATTTTGCAGAGGAACAGTGGTTCAGGAACAGATAGCCCAGTGTGGTATTGTGTTCCCCCAAATACTGTGCATGCTAATAAACTTATCTGGGGTCAGAGACAGAGCAGCCACAATATTAACCATAGAGGATAGACAGTGGTAGCACACGTCTTTAATCCTAGCATTCCAGAGGCAGAAATCCATGTGTTCAAGGATACAGACAGACATGGTGACTCATCACGCCTTTAATCCCAGAGAGTGGTGGTAGAAAGCAGAAAGGCATATAAGGCGTGAGGACCAGAAACTAGAAGCATTTGGCTGGTTAAGCATTCAGGCTTTCTAGCAGCACAGTTCAGCTGAGAGCCATTCTGGACACAGAGGCCTCCAGTCTGAGGAGACAAGACAACCTGAGCATCTGGCGAGGTGAGGTAGCTGTGGCTTGTTCTGTCTCTCTGACTTTCCAGCATTCACCCCAATAATTGGCCCTGGGTTTGATTTTATTAATAAGACTCTAAGATTCCTGCTACAGCCCAGACCTTAGTGTGGCTCTGCTGAGACAAGTCACAGGGGCTATTTCAAAGTTGGTGTGGAAAAGCAGCGGAAAGAATGGGGTGCTAGGCAAGGGGGTGCCAGGGCAGGGTTCTTTGAAGGGTAGACCCCTCGAAGAGGAAGAGAAGGAGGTGACAACAGGGACAGAGATGAATTCAGAGAAGGTGAAGCTGGGAGCACTCAGAGACACAGGCGCCATGACAGTGTCATCCTGAAGAGTCTTGGTCTGCACAGCACTGATGCACACTACTTCAGGAATGGTGCAGCACACCTCTAGTGAACTACTCAGGGATGGTGCAGCACCTCTCTAGTGAACTGCACAGAGTCAAACCAAAGCCCCCCTCCCAGAAACAAGCAGGGGCCAGCCTCTCCGGAAGGAGGTAGAGACTGGCAGGACCCTGTGCTGACTGGGAGCGTCACCTGGTAACTTCCAAAGAACAGGGTCCCAAAGGCCGGCCCAGCTCCCAGGTGTTCTGGGCTCATCAGTATGAGGTGTGAACCGTGTGGGAGAACCCAAGCTCTTCAGGTAACTTCAGGAACACGCAAGGTTTGGAGTCTCATGTTCTGGCTATCTGTGGGCAAAAGCCCCAGATCTGGAAACTGTTTTCTGGTCTCCAATACTCCCACAAAGGCACAGGGTTGGGTCTTCTGACTAATCAAGGATGGCTACGGAGAGATTCCACACCCACAGTGGAGACCACAACCATCTCCTAAATCCTCAGGGCAGGCACCAGGTAGGGTAGGGCCTGCTACCTACTCTCCTCCTGGATGCCAAAGTCTCAACCGTCAGCTACAGTGACCATGCTAGGCCAGTGGCTCCCATGTGCCCATGTGTTTGGGCTCTGAGAACTGGCAGCAGATAAGAGCCACCCCATTTTTATTCCATTATCTATTGCTGCCACCATTTCAGAAAAGACCACATATTTTAACTGCCCCCTCCAATTTAGAAAATGTAGTTTCAGCCGGGCAGTGGTAGTGCATGCCTTTAATCCCAGCACTTGGGAGGTAGAGCCAGGCAAATCTCTGTGAGTTCGAGGTCAGCCTGGTCTATAAAGTGAGATCCAGAACAGGACACCACAGAGAAACCCTGTCTCAAAAAAATGAAAAAGAGCCGGGCGGTGGTGGCGCACGCTTTAATCCCACTGGAGCAGAGCCAGCGATCTCTGTGAGTTCGAGCCAGCCTGACTACAAGTGATTCAGGAAAGGCGCAAAGCTACACAGAGAAACCCTGTCTCGAAAAAAAAAAAAAAAAAAAACCAAAAAAAAAAAAAAATGAAAAAGAAAGGAAGGAAGGAAGGAAGGAAGGAAGGAAGGAAGGAAGGAAGGAAGGAAGAAAATGTAGTTTCAACAAACATGCCTTCAAACTGAACATGAATTGCTCTGTGTAAAATGTCCTGCAATCATTCTTGTCTCATCTTTCCTCCTACTGGTGACAATGTCACAGCCGTGTTCAGGGCCACTTACAAAATTACAACAGATTAAAAAGTACAACAGAAAGTGGGAGATGGGACTCTGGAGGAGTCAGGGGTGTGTGTGAGCATAATTAAAATACAGTGCGTACACTGAATTTCCCAACAAATAAATGCATAAAAAAGAAAATGGGGCTGGCAAGATGGCTCAGTAGGCAGAGGTGGCTGTGGCCAAGCCTGACCACCAAGTTAGATCCCCAGGATCCACAATGGAGGGTGAGGACTAACTCCTGTGGGGTGTCTTCTGATCCCCAACACATGCTGTGGCACAGTTTTGGCAGAAAAAAAAATAGTGCCCAAGTTATAGAAAGTAACACATGAAGCTGGGCGGTGGTGGCACACACCTTTAATCCCAGCATTCTGGGAGGCAGAGGCAGGCGTATCTCTGTGAGTTCGAGGCCAGCCTGGGCTACAGAGTGAGTTCCAGGACAGCCAGGGCTACACAGAGAAACCCTGTCTCAAACAGACAAACAAAAAGAAAGTAACAGATGAAAATAAAGACAACAGAGGTGTACAGACAGTTCAGCGTTTGGAGTACTTGTAGCTCTTGCGGAGGACCCAGGCTTGGTTCCCAGCCCCCACAATGCAGCTCATCATTATCTATAATTCCAGTTTCAGGGCATCTGATGCCCCCTTCTGACCTCCAGGGACACCGAGCACATTCACGGTGCACAGAGATGCATGCAGGCAAAGCACTCACACACATAAAATAATAAAATAAATCTAAAACAATCAAGATCACAACAATTTATAGGATTCCTATGGTCCCAGGAGCCTATAATTCTCTATCTGCTGAGTTTAAACCTACCTCACCCAGGCCACCCTCTCCGGCCCAGGCCACCCTCACTGGCACAGGCCACCCTCCCTGACCCAGGCCACTCTCACTGGCACAGGCCACCCTCCCTAGCTCAGGCCACCCTCACCGGCACAGCCACCCTCCGCAGAGGAAAACTTTTCTGACAGACAGGTTTAGGGACATCTGTTCATTTAAGTGTCAGTAGTTTCAAAAAGATCATTTCAAATAACCTTAGTAGTGTGAGATCAGAGCCATCCCTACAGGAAATGGCTTAAAATCAAGTAGGTGTCTTTGCATACAACTTTTCCATACAGGAAAAGGACCTACATTATTGACTTTACTTTTGAAATATTCATAAACTTATCCTATAAAATTACAAAACAAAAAATCAGGACAGGACATGATGGACTCCAGGCTTTCTCAGAGGAGCCAGGGACGTTTGCAAGCTGACAGATTGGGAAGGAGGCCTAGCCAGATATGGTAGCACATCACTATAATCCCAATACTCAGGAAGCAGAGATAGGAAGATCACAAGTTCAAGGCCAGCCGGGGCTACATAGCAAGGCCCTGTCTAAAAACAATTCTTAATGGTTTTTAAAAGGCTCTGGAAGGAGGTGTAATCGTGTCAAGCAAGGACAGCTGCCTGAGTAAGAACTCAGGCACAGGCTCCCCACCCACCTTACTCTGGATGAAGTATTTGCAGACTTCTAAGAGCCGGCGTGCGCCAGTCAGCTCCCTCCTCCGGCCACATAGTCAGAGTCTGTATGGCCCAGAAACCCACAAGGTAGTAGATAACCTTGGGTGGTTAGTGTGGCCGACTGAGGCAGGCTGAAGACCTCCCCCACACTGGCCAGCACACACTGGCTGGCTCACTCCCAGGCTAGATGCTTGCTATGCCCGTCTGGTTTAGGTCGCCCACACAAACCAACCAGTGGGGCCCGCCATCAGAAAGGATGTAGCTTGGCTGGTAGGGTGACTGCCTAATGTGTACAAAGCCCTGAGTTTGATCCTCAGAAAGCCTGGCACATGCCTGTAAACCCAGCACTTAGGAGACATGGGCAGTTCACAGTCATAATCAACTACGAAACATGCTCAAGGCCAGCTTGGGCTGCATGAGATCTGGTAAAAGGAAAAAAAAGGGGGGGGGGTGCAATGGAAAGAAAGCAAGGGTAACTGGATGCTGAGCGCAAACACGGGGTGTTTCCTGGCCATGCCACTCAGAGATGCTGTGTGTTCCTTGTGTGACTGGATCTTGCATGCTCTCTAGTCACGGCTTTCTATCTGGTGCTGCACATGGAAGCCTGGGGTTCTGCAAGTTCACTTCATAATGTACACTTTTACATCGGTGGCCAAATATTAATTTGTACACATCTTCATCCTCTGGTGGGCCCTGAGCCCGGGTGCTTACACCATACTGGTGCCAAGCTGCCTGACTCAGATGGCAGTGGCTAGGCCTCCCTTCTGCACCTGCAGGGAGCTTGTCGGAAATGACGCACCCGGGGATCTGCACGATTCAGGCGTAGGAGTCAGAGCCTGAGCAGGAGAGGATGGGAGGGAGTGGACCTCACAGGGACAGTTCAGGCACGCCACTGCAGGTTAAACAGTGGCGGCGGTGTGTACTGTGCGAACATTCAGGGTTGCTCAAAGGCAGCCAAGGACTAGAGAGGTCAGTCACCCAGGACCAGAGGCTCAACCACACTGGACAAGTGGAGTTGATCACACACTCAGTACTAAATACTGATCTGAAAAAGAGTAAACCTATTGTAGAGCAAAAATGTCTTTGAAATCTGAACCAGAAGCTTTTGAAAAAGTGTGAATGGGACAGTTGAAAAAGAAAAAAGAGAGAGCATTAATTTGCACATGAAATGAGCAAGAACATTAATGCCAGGGAAGTTCTTGTCCACTGAACACCCGGCAAAGACTGGCAAAGGGCTGGGCCTTCTGTGCATGGCTCGAGACTGGCCACGCCCCTCTTGAGACTGGCCACGCCCCACAAGTGCTGGGAAAGGCAGTGCACTCTTCTCCATTGACTTATTTAGATAGGCCACTCCTCAGAGGACCAACAGCACTTTACTACAAAACACCAACTGTAAATGACAGTGATCTAGCACATCTTGTCTTTGAGAAGGAAACCATGTCTAGCAGTTACAATTACTGTGCGCACACATCAACTTGTTAGGTTGATTTCTGTTACGTACATGGATAGTCTGCCTGTATGTGCACCACGTGCATGCCCACGGAGGTCAGAAGAGGGCACTGGATCCCCTGGAACTGGAGTTATGGGTGGTTGTGAGCTGTTGTGTGGGTGCTGAGAACCAAACCTGGGTCCTCTGCAGAGCAGCCAGTGCTCTAACTGCTGAGCCAGCTCTCCAGTTCGCGACATAATGCTCTCCCACGCCACCATCTCAAACTTGAGCAGCTCCTAGTCATGTGAGGAGTTTCTACTCTTTTATAATGGATTTGCTATATGTTTTCATGGATAGTATTGGAAAACAATGGTTTATATATGAGACTGTTCATTTAGGGAATATAGTCTGTTTGTTAGCACCTTTTCTGTCTATTTATCATTTGTTCTTTATTTTAAAAATTACATTAGTTGCCAGGCAGTGGTGGCACATGCCTTTAATCCTAGCACACAGGAGATAGAGACACTCGGATCTCTGAGTTCAAGGCCAACCTGGTCTACAGAGTAAGTTCCAGGACAGCCGGGGCTACACAGAGACACTCTGTCTTGAAAAACAAAACAAAAAATTGCATTATTTATGTAGCCATTTGGGGGAAGTGTTTCCTCTCATATGCAGAAGCAAACAACACCCAATATGAAGAGAGGAGAACAGAGGGGTGAGGAGAGGCTGGAGGGGATTCCCTGACGACGGAAATGGTCAAAACACATATAGTCACAAACAGAGATGTTCTGAGACCATCAGTCTGTACAAATAATTTCAGATAACAATTTGTAATAGAAAATACAGAGAAGCTGGGCAAATGTCTCAGTGGGTAAAGTGCATGTTAGCATGTGGACCTGGATTTGATCCCCAAACCCAATAAAAGCCAGGGGCAGCTGTACACATCTGTAACCACAGTACAGCAGTGGATCCCCAGAGCTCTGTGTAAGTTTCTGTGGAAGAACAGTGAAATTTTATTTTCTTCTACACAAATGAGAATATATTATATTCACTGATCTTTCCAATTATGTATTTATTACATAATTGTATACACTAAGGTATATAATGTTACTTCAAGTTGGAAACTAAAAGCTTCATTACATATTTCAAAGACTTTTCTGTCTCTTAAAGAGGCAGGGGCTCACATGGTTCAGGCTGGCCTCAAACTCAATGTGTAGCCCAGGATGCCCTGGGCCTCCTGCTCCTTCTGCCGCTGCCTCCTCAGTGCAGGCATTACAGGTGCACACCACTCTCATCACAGTGCTGGGGTGCAGGAAGGCAAGCATTCTCCCAGTGGGGTGCACCCCCAGCACACCACTGTGGAAACATTCCTAATTTCATCACGATCAACCCAGGTAGTTTATGAAACTTGTCTTTTTATATTTACTGTAATAAACACTGGGACACAGTATGACCCCTTTTTATGAATCACATATAAACTGCAGTGTCCGTGTCTGTATTCCCAGTACTTGGGTGGTAAGGACAGGAGGGTCAAGAGTTCAAGGTCATCCTTGCCTACACAGCAAGCATGAGGCCAGCCTGACAGTATGTAATATCCTGTCCCAGAAAAGCAAAGCTAACCGTCCAAAAAGAATATTTCTCTGGCTTTGTCTGACTATCTCTAAATCTTAATTTTATTTGACTGGTTATATAATTTAAAATTACTGTCCAAGTGTCTTAGTACGCTGGTGGGAAAACATTGCCACTGTAATTATGCCTTGGGGGCCTGAGAAAAGGCTCAGAGGGAAAGGCGCCTGCCGTCACACCCACAGTTGGATTCTGAACCCACATGGTGGAAGAAAACAGACCGCCGCGCGGGTTGTCCTCTGACGTCTACGTGCTCACCAGGGCATGCACACACGTATGTGCAGTTGTGGTGCAGATGTGTGGTTCTTTAAGCTATGACCCCCCCCATGTTTTTAGATGAGGTCTCTCATAGGTCTGGGGCTCACAGAGTAGACGAGGCTGTCTGTCAAAGAGCCCTGAGGACCCAGCAGTGGTCACCCCCCCAGTGCTGGGATTACAGACTCACCACCATGTGCTCAACTCCTTTCTTGGGTTCTGAGGAGGCACTCAGGTCCTCACTCGCTAGGCAAGTATTCTACCAAGTGAGCTATGGTCCCTGCCACATTCCTACTTTTAGATACATGTTTCCAGAAGTCATTTAAAACATGGAGAGCCAATACATATTTCATCGTGACATCATGCTATTATCATATCATTTATTAAAATCCATTTACATTTTAAAATAAAACTTAAAGTTTTGTTTTTATTCATATATAGTTTATATTTTGTTATATGTGACAAAATATTCTTTTAATTAGGTTCACTTAAATCATTTCTTTGAAGAAGCTGAAGTTCATTTAATATGGGACTTCAACTAAAAAATTTAAATGATGGGCAAAGAGAAGCAGTTCAGCTGGCAGAGTGCTTGCCAAGCATACGCCAAGCCCTGGGTTTGGCTTCAGAACCATGTAAACCAGGTATGGTGACATAAACATATCATCCCAGGACTGCATAAGGCAAAAGGATCAGAAGTTCAAGCTTGCTGTGGAATAATCCTCCTGTACACTGTGAATATGTATTACTCTCATTGGTTAATAAAAAGCTGACAGGCCAGTAGCCAGGAAAGAAGTATAAGTGGAAGAGCCAGACACAGAGGACTCTGGGAGGAATAAGGGCAGAGTCAGGAGATGCCAGCCAGCTGCTAAGGAAGCCGGACATGTAGAAAATGAGGTAGCAAGCCATGAATCACAAAGCATAGATAAGAAATATGGGTTAGGGGCTGGAGAGATGGCTCAGAGGTTAGAGCACCGACTGCTCTTCCAGAGGTCCTGAGTTCAATTCCCAGCAACCACATGGTGGCTCACAACCATCTGTAATGAGATCTGGCACCCCTCTTCTGTATACGTAATAAATAAAATCTTTAAAAAAAAAAAAGAAATATGGGTTAATGCAAGTTTAAGAGTTAGCTAGTAACAAGCCTGAGCTATTAGCCAACCATATATAAGTAATATTAAGCCTCTGTATCAGTTATTCAGGAGCTGGTGGGCAGGAGAGAAACACCTGACTACACAGGGTGGGAGACACTGTGAAGGTTGAACACTTGCTGCCTAACCATAAAGACCCCAGAAACCCACATCAATGCCAGCTGGGTGTGGTGGCTCACCTCTAATTCCAGCTTCAAAAGGGAGACACTGAGCCAGCTGGCCAGCAAGACTAGCCATATGTGCAAGAGTCCCTGCTTCAATGAATAAGGTAGAAGAGCAATAGAAGATGATCCCCAATATGAACCTGGGCCTCTACAAGGACATTAACATGTGTACATATGCCCAAACACATGCGAAAATGTGCTTACCATATACACATTGGAAAAAAAGGTCAAGGTCACCTTCAGTTACATAGGAATTCTGAAGCCAACCTAGGCTACACAAGAGCCTGTTCCAAATAATATTAAAATGATATGTTTCTACAATGTAATTCTAGTTTCCAAATCAATTACTTAAGGAGTTTTTCTGGAGTTGCAGAAGAAAATCTCGCTGCACCCAGGCAAGCAGAGAAGGAAGGCACTGCTGCTTTCCTCTGGTTGCATGAAATGCAGAGAGCATGCTCCATAACCTGGCATGGATTGTGCTGGGGTGGCAGTATTTTAGGGTGGAATGTACTTGGCAAAAGAAGACAGCTACACCAGATTGACCGAGGGTGGCGTGATGTTTTGTCCTGTTATTCGCTGGTACCTCGGATAATTGGCTAGTTTGCAAGAACATGGCTTTTGCCAATGTCTGCAACTTAAGTACCCCCATAGGCCTGTTTATCAACCACACATGCTACTTATAAAACCCATGACATCAGCTCAACAAGCAAGCCACAGTATCTAACATGCAGATGTATTCAGACAGATAGATGTGTCTAAATGACCTATCAAATATGTACTAAATGACTTTCTTATAAATAAAAAGGGACTATAATATCTCTTTTCCAAAAAATGTTTATGTATCTATTTGTTTGACAAGGTCTCGTGCATCCCAGGTTGACCTTCAACTCACTATGTGACTCAGGATGACCTTTAACCTGCTGCTCCTTGCCCCACCTCCCTGCTGCTGATGTTATATGCCACCAGGCCTGGTTTATGTGCTGCTGGGGCTTGAACTCAGGGTCTTGTACACTCTAGCCACTGAGCCACATCCCCAGATCCTCCATAAAGCTTTTTAAAGATGTATTTATTTTATGTATATGAATGTTTTGTCTCTATGAACGTGTGTGTACCACCACATGCCTGCCTGATGCCTGAAGAGATCAGAAGAAGGCATTGAATGCCCAGGGCCTGGAATTACAAATGTTTGGGAGCCACTGTGTGGGCACTGGGAACTGAACCAGGTCCTCTGAAAAAGCCACAAGTGCTCGAAACCACTGGGCCATCTCTCCAGCCCCCCAATTCCCATAAAGCTTATTTTGATAGTTCACGGTTTGGGGCTTACAAGATGAGTCAGTGTGTAAAGGCACTTGCTGAGTAAGTCTGGTGACCTGAGTTCAATGCCTTGGAACTCATTAACAATGGAAGGAGAGATCTACTCCAAAAGTTATCCTCGACCTCCACACAAGCCCCTCCCTCATCACTGACGCACAAAAGACAATCATTTTTCTGGGTGGGGGCGGGGATTGAGACAGGGTTTCCCTGTATAGCCCTGGCTGACCTGGAAATCACACTGTAGACCAGGCTGGCCTCGAACTCAGAGATCTGCCTGCCTCTGCCTCCCGAGTGCTGGGATTAGAAGTGTGTGCCACCACAACCGGGCAACGGTAATTTTTTAAGAACTGAAACAAACACATACATTTTTAAAAATCTTTAAGAAATACTAATTGGATCTGAAAAGATGGCTCAGTGGTTAAGAGCAGACATTGCTCTTTCAGAGGACCTGAGTTCAGTTCCCAGCACCCACACCAGCAGCTCACAACTGCCTGTAACTCGAGCTCTAGGGGATTCAATATCCTCAGCAGATAAGAGCACCGGCGGCTGCTCTCACAGAAGACCTGGATTCAGTTCCCAGCACCCACATGGTGGCTCACCAGCTCTGTTACTCCAGTCCCAGGAGATCTGATGATGCCTTCTTTCGGCTTCTGTGGGACTCAGGCACACATGTGATGTACAGACATACATAAAGGCAAAACACCAACCAAAAATAAATCTGTGAAAGGTGGCTTTTGTTGTTGTTTGTTTGGTTTTTCGAGACAAGGTTTCTCTGTGTAGCTTTGGAGCCTGTCCTGGATCTCACTCCGTAGACCAGGTTGGCCTTGAACTCACAGAGATCTGCCTGGCTCTGTTTCCCGAGTGCTGGGATTGCTTGGAAAGGTTTCTGAGACAGCCTATGAGGCAGTGGCTATACGCAGACATCCTAGGGGGTCTTTCTTCCTGTCACTTGTTTCCAGACACCAGCAGAGTCCCATGACCACACTCCTGCCTGAGCTCCTGACATCTACACAGAAGGGAGCAACTTCATCCACTGAAATAACTGGGGTCTTGCTCAACTCCTGCAAACCTTAGGGCCTGCCAAGTACTAATTGTGCTCTTCTGATGCCTCCATGCAGGAAGTAACTACAAAACTGAGGCGGCTTAACAGTTCGTGTGTGTCCTAGACATTAAGGAGCCTCGGCTCCATGAAAAAGTGACTTGCTCCTGAAGAAGCACCAAAGTCCCCAAATGAGGGCTTTACTCAGGGTAGCCAGGGCTATGGGTACCTGTAATATCACAAGTCCTCAAAGAGGGCTGCGAGCAACAGCCTCCCCACCACATTTGGAGGTGTGTCACATTAGTGAGAAGGCATTGGTCACTATTAATCACCACGACTTTAGGATCATCATTATTCCATCAGCTCCTGGCAAATGGTCTGGTTAGGAACCAGCATCATAAACAATAAATGGATGAGGTTCATGGTGTTACTAGGACAGATACTAAGATATGGTGATAACAGGAGACAGCCTACGGTGTCTTGGTTACTATAAAAGGCCAAGTCCTGAAGAGAATGGGCCAAAGAAAAGAGGCTAGAAAGAGAATCCAAGGAACCCAGAACAATACATTTCAAATGCCCACCAAGACCTGGCCTGCGACAGGCACATTACCAACACTTCAGAAGTGAGTAATGGCATTCCTCACTTGGCTCGGCACAGCAGCAAAGCATGAAGCGCCTTTGGTGTGAGACACGAAATGAGTGGCCCTACCTCATATTAGAATCATCACCCAGCTATGCAAGCAGAGATCCAAGGCCCCCTATGAACACACATAGGTAAGTTAAGTAGGCAAAGCCCCTTGTCTACACCAGGCCTCCTCAGAGCAGGGAAGACGGGACTCAGTGAGGGCGGGTGGGCGAGCGAGCGAGCGTAGATGACTCCTGACCTGCAGGATGAGAACGAAGTAGTCTACAGGTTTGTTTCGCTGGTAGAGGTAGCACTCGGGGGCTTTCTTGTTCTTCTCATCATACTTCAGTTCCTGGATGACATTGGGGTGCTTTAGCAGCCTGAGGAGGATCTTCTCTGACATCTGGGATGGGCTAAACGCTTCTACTTCTAAGACATAAACACAACTTGACATTACACTTCAAAGAAGGGCAATTGAGGAGCTCAGAACGGTAGAGCACTTGGCGACAAGGATACACACAGATGAACCAGACTTCCGTTTGTGACCCCCTGGGGTCAGATTACCTGGAGAAATCGCAACAGTGGCATAGTATGTCTGGTCCTTTTTAATCTTTCCTGTTCAGCCTGCCCTTGGTCTCTGTCTCCTATGAGTGCCCTATACCTCTGATTGATGGAAATGGAAACCCACCATCAGCAGACTCCCTGCTTGAGTCCAGGACACCCTCAACACAAGCCACAACAGCATGACTGTTTGCCCACAGCCAGGGGGGAACCACGGTCGGAAGCATTGGGGGGGCGGGGGTGGGTGGTGGTTAGTGCCTGTGCATAGACCGGGGCTCCACCTCCTGCTCTCCCACAACGCTCTCCTGAGGAATTCCAGGGACCACTGAGGGGAGAGTCAGAATAAAAGCAAGGCCGTGCACACATCAACATGCACTCCGACTTGCCAATGAAGAAGGAAATGGTAGTCAGCACCGACAAAGACAGTCACTTATAATAACAGAAATTTCAAAGCTGCTGACTCCCAGGTGCCATTGTAAATGTGGACTTCACGGTCTCTCAGAGGCAGAGTAGGGTAACACTGAGCTGTAAGTGTGGTTCTTCCACAAGTGAGCAACAACAGTACCAGAACAGGAAGAGAATAATAGCAAAATATTATCTAACTTATTTTTTAATTATATGCTATATACGAAAGCTACAAATTCTGGATTCACATCTGTGACTTTTTCATAGTAAGACAGTACATTGCAGGGAATTTGGAAAATACAGAAAAGTAAAGAAAATAAAAATCATCTGTAAGCTGACTGCTTAGAGTCATTCCGAGCAATTTGGTGAGTATTTCTTTCCAGTGCTTTGCCTAGGCATGTGTGCCTGTATACTTGTGTGTATGAGTACACACAGAACCACAGTGTGGTCTTGGTATACACATACGCTGATATCCAGGAAGTCATGGATATTTTCCCATGTCATAAATGTGAATAGTGAGCACATCCATGGACCTGACAGTAGGTGACAGTCTACCACGTGTTCCTGCTGACCTTTCAGGGTACTTGTATAAACACATCGCGTGTGGTTGGAACCTACTGGCCCATCTTGGAAACAGGTCTCGTCTGCAAGCCTCTGGGAGCTTTCAGGTTTTTCTTCCACTTCCCCTGGCCAAGAGAGCTCACCCTTCATCTTAGAGGGCCATTTGGGGATGTGAGGGGATTAGTCAATCTCTTAGGTCTTTCAACCGTGACCACTTGGAAGCAGTCAGTGCTGGCTGGGCTGGTGGCTTTAACCATGTGAGCATTTGCCTCTGGATGGGGTCCAAGTTAACAACCTGACTTGAAGAAGCCACCGAGAAATCCAGGCCAAACTCATAGAATCTTTCATTTCATCAAAACCGTAAAAGATACGGATTTAATTCTGCATGTCTGCTTTTCTTCTTTGTGAGTTTTAGTACCTGCATTACCACTGGTGTCCAAGTGTTCTTCCAAGGCAAGCTGAAGAGAGAATTACTCAACTGTCCAATCAAACGAGGGGCTCCTGGCCTGCACTGTCAGCCTACTCCACCAGCTGGCTCCCCCGCGGGGCTCAGCTGCAAGTAGATGACCTGGCCTACCGTACACATGCAGTGTGGCACTGACATTCATCCTTACCTTTCAGACCAATTTTAAGTTACTGGTCCACCCCTGGCAAATGTCTCAGAGGGTTCATGCCGACACTGAACACAGGAGAGGAGAGAATTTAAAGAGAACAAAACAGAACAAAAACAAAAAACAAAACACAAAGTGGCATTACTTGTCACCCCATTTCCCAGCCTCCACCCCCAGCCCCCCAGTCAGCGTGGTGAGGAAGGCTCCAGGGCCTGCAGATCTCACACTGTGATAAGCACACTTGCCTGTTGCTAGGAAACGGTGCATGGCCAGGAGAAGCTGCGGTGATATTTTAACCTTCATCTCGCTGTCCGTCTGCTTAAAGGCAGAGAAGTCTTGCTTTCTCTCACGGTGGGCCACCTTCTTTTTTGTTCTGTTATCAGCTGAGGGGATGAAAGAAAGAAAGCAGATCAGACTCTTCATCGATGAGAGAGACAAAACACCGTTTTGACCTCTCCAGGGACCAGTGGACTGGGCAGTGAGCACAGCAGCTCCTCAGTCCGCAGTAAGCCACAGCAGGAAACTGGACTGTCTTAGAGAGCCCCACAGACAGGACACAACCCCACAAGAAGCATACAGAATCACAGAGCAGCAGACCGCCTCAAGTGCTACCAAAACCACTGCAGGGGAGGAGCAGCCACAGGCTACACCTGAGGGAAGCTGTCTGTGCCTCTTAGAGGGCCTCTCGGCCTCAGGTGACAGACAATGAACACAAAGGAGATTCCTCAAGAACCAGGCTCCTTCCAGGAATGCCCGGTTCATCCTCGAGGCTTCATTCCTGCCCCAGACTATGAGATGGTCGAGGTCAGGCAAACCCGGGGTGATCCCGGAGGAATGAGCCAGCCTCCTCTGGACGAGGCCAGAGGAAGTCCTCAGGTTCCGGCTTTTGTTGCCGACTCCAACAGCCACGCTTTACGGAAACTTCCCTTTTTGTTTCAGTTCTACATGTCACAAAGTCATTATTCTGTTGATTTTTCTCAGTCATTCAACATCATGAAAAGCCATTCTTGCCTTGTTAGGACACATGACATCAGGTGGCAGACACCCATGGCTATGGTTTGCCAACCCCTGATCTAGAAGGGATCTCCTCCAAAGCCATTTTTTCAAAAAATAAGGTGCTGATGAAGAAAAACCCAACGTGACGAGACACCAGCTGTGTACAGTGGTGTAGACTTGTAAATTCCAGCACCTAGAAGGCTGAGGAAGGAGAAGGATATGGTCAAAGCCAGCCTAGGCTACATGTGAAATTCCTCTCAAACATCACCACCTCAAAAGAAAAGAAAGAAAGACAAAGAAACAAAGGACAAGGGCCCAACCCTGTCTCTGCCCTCAAGGTCTGAATTGCTCTCTTGTCCAAGGTCAAATGTCAATGACTAGGCCTTCTGTGAGGCTTCTACACGTCTATCTCAAGGTATTTTGAAAATCGGAACGTGTAAGTCAATATGAAACTTAAAAAAGTTCTCTAATGGCAACTAGCTGTAATCATGGCTGACCTCTCACCTAGACTGAGATAACCCGGAAGTCATAAGTTCAGTGTTTCACACCAAGAGGTCACGTCATGCAACACTTCTCCATGACCTGAGTCCCCTCACTGGGGGTTTAGTAACATTTCCATTAAAAAGTATTTAAGATTTCATAAACTCTTATATTGTCTCCCATTGGCAAGTGCTACCCCAGGGAAAACAGAAACACACAGGCACAGATTCGATCTGGACGAAGAGGGGCTGGTGGCTCTGTGGGGAAGGAACCAGAGCTGGAGCTTGGAACCCACATAAGGCAGGGGAGGAAAGTCACTGCATACCCCGCCCGGCCCTCCGCTAACCTCCACAATGCACTGCATGTGTGGGCTCGCTACATCGGACAGGATCACAGAAGGATGGGAAGAGCATAATCCAACAACATTCTCTACCAGGAGGCCTCGGCTGCAGTGGGGAGGGCTCTGCCTATGACCGTGAAGCACACCCCTAGAGATCCAGCAGGAACTGCTCCACCTGCCCTTGACCTTGAAGTACCTGCCCCTGGGGCGTGGCCTCTCGGGACCCTTAAGACCTGAGATGCACATAGACATCGCTCTCTTTGCTTCCCTCGTGGACTTGAATTCAGGACTGACCCAGCAGCCAGAACAGTATTCCAGAACCTGTGTCAAATCTGTTCTGTACAGTGAGTTTTTCCCCTTAATAAACTCTTTGCCCTTTAAACAGACTCTGTAGATTTCTGGCTTTATCTGACTACCTTCCAAATGTAAAAAGCATAAAACAGACAAGAATGTACACAGATGGAAGGTAAACAAGGACACCCTTTTCAAAGATAATTCTTAGCAATTTAGAAGTTTTTCTTTCGTTAGGTGCTACAAAACTTTGGAGATTTTAAAATGTATAACATTCCCTTGTAAAAAGACTGAATAAAATCACTCTCCTTTTGAACAAGGCAAGCTTTTCCTGGAATGCCACAGGGCACAAGGATGACCCAAGTCCTACAGGCTCTGTTTCAAAGCTGAGAGAATAAACAGAGTTCAGGTGCTCTGTCCCCGCCCAACTCCCAGGAGCCTCATATGGGGCTGGAGAGCTGCTTCAGTGGTTAGGAGCACTGGCTGCTCTTCCAGAGGACCCAGGTTTAATTCCCAGCACCCACATGGCAGCTCACAACCACCTTCTGGCACTCTTGGATACTGCATGTATGTGATGCATGTGTGCAGGCGAAATACCCATACACAAAATAAACAGATTTTAAAAAGAAAGATCCTCGTATGATAAGGTGGGCGGAGGGTAGAGGGTAGAGTCCGAAGTTCCTTGGTGCAGGGAGTGAGTTGTGCTCGCCAATGAGACAAGCAGCAGGTCCAGGGCTCAGGGCAAGTTCACTGAGCCCGGGACTGACTGACCTAAAAACTCACGGTTCCCATCCGCCCTTCAAACATACAACAAGGAAACTCTATTCTCTGTGCACATGGTGGATTATGTACCTGCGCATGCATCTGTGGAGGGCAGAGGTCAACATTTGAATGTGCTCATCGAGTGCTGCCTACCTTATTTATTTATGATTATCTTAGAAAAGGGGTTCTTATCGCGCCTAGAGCTCACCAACTGGCCTGAGGAGTCACCCCCACACACACACACACACACCACTATTTCCGAGTCTCTGCCTCCCAGCACTGGAATCACTGGCACACAACCCCCCCCCCCCCCCAGCTTTCATGTGGATACTAGGAACCCAAACTCAGGTCCTCATGCACAGTGGTCATCCTGTCACCTGAGCGTCTCCACAGCTCTGCTCTTCTTACGGCACACACCACTGAAGGCCACTCCAGGCCACACCCGGCATTATTGTCCCAGTCAACTGTCCTTGCTCAGTTTATCTACCCCCGGCCCATAGGTTCTGGAACAAGGAAATGTAATCAGCTGCCACCTCCCAATTTAACTAAACAAATTCTCTTGTTAAATATGTGAATTACAAACTCAAGGAGAAACAAATTTATTTGAAAACACTTTGCCTAGCTGTGTAATATAAACCAGCACAGAAGGATGTAAAACTGTCTGAAAAATCGAGAACAGTTTCCTGTTTTGAGTGTGGACTCATAGCCAAGAGAAGCTGCCTGTGTTAGAGAAGCTGCCTGTGTTAGAGAAGCTGCCTGTGAGGCAGCCCAGAGCCGGCGTGACGCGCACAACCGCACACCGTGTGATTATAACAGAGCGCCCACCACCGGGGAGCGGTGTTCACAGGGCAGGCTGGCAGCAGCAAAGGTCTGGACACACGCAGACGCTGGTACTTACTGTACAGGTCTGTCTCATCCAAGATCTCAGACTTGATGATTTCTTCAATCACGTCTTCCAAGGTGACAATCCCCAGGACTTCATAAAACGGGTCCCCTTCACCCTCATTGTTCACACGCTGCACAATGGCCAGGTGGGATTTACCTTTAGAGACAGAAGACAAAGTGGCAGAGGTCATTTCCCAGGCTCCCAGCAGGCTCCTTGGGTGCCTTATGAACAGCAAGACACTTATTCTCTCTTACTGTGCTGGGGAGCAAACCCGGGCCTTGTTTCTTCTATCACTCTGCCAGGTCAAGCTTTGGTCCTCCTCATCACTCATCATTATTTTTGAGACAGGCTCTAGCTGATTCTCCAGGATGGCTGCCAGTGAGGACCCCTGGACCCTTCCTCCAGTCTCCACCTCCCCAGTACTAGGGTGAAAAAGCACACGTCGCTGTACCTGGCATTCTCTTTCACTGGCATGTGTACAGATGTATGATGTGTGTATGTGTGCCTGCTTGCACGTGTGTGGGCACGTGTGCAGGCACGTGTGCACATGCTTGTATGTGGAGCCCTGAAGCCGACATTAGGTAGCCTCCTCCATCACTCTTCACTTTTGAGGCAAGGTCTCCCACTAAACCCAGAGCTCACAGAAACTGGCTAATCTAGACAGCCAGCTTACCCCAGGGTCCTGTCTCTGCCTCTGGAGGCCACTAAGCCCGCCCAACTTTTCTACAAGCGTTGAGGATCTGAACTCCAGTCTTCATGATTATGTGGCGAACACTGCCTGCTGAGCCACCTCCCTGGCCCTCCTGCCTTGCTGTTTTTGTATGGATGCTGGGGATTCAAACCCAGACATTTGTGTAGCAGGGCACTTCACTGACAGGCCGTCACTACAGCCCGGCAGCAAAACTAGACAGTGAGTCACTGAAGTCTGTTTCAGCATTTCTAAGTGTTGCCAGCTCCACAACCAAAATGGATGAGGCTTCCTGAGCCATTAAGGCAGGGATGCTGAGGAACACCATTGTCCACAGGCTGCCCTGTACCTAGCTCTTCGCTTCTTAATGGACATGGCATTCGGCTCTTCCTCCAGGAGACATTAACAGGTCTCTCAAAAGGAGAGAGAACTCTGCAGATCTCCAGGGAGATCCAAGACCTTTGAGGCAGTGCCATGTCCCCCCAAGTCCTAAAATGTTACCGGCCTTCTCCACTGTGCTGATTCTGGACCACAGTGCAAAGATCCCTCGCTTGCCCCAGAATGCCACCCTGGAAATAAACAGCAGTTATCACTACCCACCAGCACATACCCACAGTAGGAAGGGAGAGCCCCTGTCTCTAAGAACATCCTCGCTACAGCAGTACAATTAGATCCTTACACCACATGGGCATCTTTGAACATTCCACTTGATGACCTGAGACACACAACACAGTCTAATGTAACAATGGTTGTCTTGAGAAAAAGACACTTATGTGGCTTGGTTGTGAGTTGTCTTCAACACACTTTACTTTTTATGGTGCTGGGGAAGGAACCCAGGACCTCAGACATGCCAGGTGAAGACTTTACAACTGAGCATACATCTACCCAGGCCAAGCTGATGTCACTAAACAGAATGACCACATGACAAACCATGGTTTAGACATGGGTATCTGGTAGACAGACATTTGGAAGGGAATCAACAAGTGAGCTTATTTTGTCAAGAAAAACCATGGGCAGAATTTGATGTTAATGATTAAAAAATTGTAATTTCGGGCTGGAGAGATGGCTCAGAGGTTAAAAGCACTGGCTGTTCTTCCAGAGGTCCCGAGTTCAATTCCTAGCAACTACATGGTGGCTCACAACCATCTGTAATGAGATCTGGTACCCTCTTCTGGCCTGCAGGCAGAAAAATAAATCTTTAAAAATAAAGAAAAAATTGTAATTTCAGTAGAAAATTATAATTCTAAGAAACTCACATCCAACATCATGATTTTTGATACATTCTTAGTAAAGGCTTTTGTGTGCAATGAGTGTGTGTGTGTGTGTGTGTGTGTGTGTGTGTGTGTGTGTGTGTGTGTGTGCCTGTGGAGGCCAAGTGTGTCTTCTCCACTGATACTTTCCTACTGGTTGAGACAAGGCGTCTCCCTGGACCTAGAGCTCACCAGCTGGCAAGTCTGCTGGCCTGTCACCCTCAGAGCAGGGCTGGCCTTACAGGCATGTGCTGCCATGCCCTGCTTCCTCCGTGAGGGTTGGAGAATGCAAGCTCAGGGCTTCATCAGTTCACAGCAAGTCCTTTCCCCAGTCCTCAGTAATGGCTCCTTTGATGAGATGGGTGGTCACAGTAAAGAACGCAACCATTAAAATAGTGCGCAATCTGGTTCAGCCACCTTTTAAAGATCTATGAAACTGAGCCAATTCTTTTGAGATTTGTATGTTTTTATTTTATGTGCTGGATGCTTTGCCTGCATGTATGTCTGTGTACCATGTGTGCTCCTGGTGCCCGTGGAGGTCAGATATGGAATGCTGGACCTCTGGGACTGGAGTTGTAAGCCACCAACGTAGGAATTCAATGAACCCAGGTAGGGCCTCTGGAAGAGCAGCCAGTGCTCTTAACTGCTGAGCCATCTCTCCAGCCCTGCTAATTTTTCAACTGACTATGGCAATAACGTGAGAATTATGCATGGATAAAATAATCCCGAGTACAAGATGGACATGGACCTTTAAACTTTTTTTTTTAATTTTAAATCATTTGTATGTGAGTGTGTTTTTCTGTGGGCCTCTGCATGCGGGTGCAGGTGCCTGTGGAGGCCAAAGGAGTCATCCAAACCCCGAGAACTAGACTTACAGGCAGTTTGTGCAGCCCAACAAGGGTGCTGGGAACTGAACTAGAGTTCTCTGCAAGAACATTATGTGCTCTTAACTATTGAACCATCAACTTTCCATCCCCACAGCAGACTTTAAAAAGATTTAAAAATGAACAGGTGAGTAAGGACTGAGGCAGGTAGAATGCCATGCATTCCGGGCCAGCCTAGGCTACAGAGACAGTGTTTCAAAGAAGAAAGCAAAAAGCAACCTATGGGCCAGCGACCTAGCTCAGCCACTACATAAGTTTGCCAAACAGATGGAGCAGACAACCTAAGTTTGATCCCTGGATCCTGTGGTAGAAAGAGAGCTGGCAGCTGGGCAGTGGTGGCGCACACCTTTAATCCCAGCACTCAGGAGGCAGAGCCAGGCGGATCTCTGTGAGTTCAAGGCCAGCCTGGTCTACGGAGTGAGATCCAGGACAGGCACCAAAATTACACAGAGAAACCCTATCTCGAAAAACAAAAAAACAAACAAAAAAACAAACAAACAAACAAAAAACCCAAAAAACCAAAAAGTTGTTCTCTGACCGCCACACATGCACCTTTGCATACATACACCTGTGCTTTCTCCCTGCTCACATATGCAAGTAACAAAATTTAAACAAACCAAAACCAAAAAAGGAAATCATCTTCCCGGGGTCTCCATCGTTAGACCTTTCATTATCATGACACTGTCAAACGAAGACATTGCCATCGATATATTATGTCTCAACTCCAGACACTTTGTTTGGACTTCACTGATTTTTCAAAAAAAAAACATTTTTTTCTGCTTCCTTGTCCAGCACCCCACTGTCCAGCTGTGTGTCTCCCCAGTCTCCCAAGGCCTACAGCAGCTGCTTAGTCTGTGTTTCACGACTTTGATCATCTTGAGGTGCACTGCAGGGCTGGGGATTTAGCTCAGTGGTAGAGCGCTTGCCTAGCAAGTGCAAGGCCCTGGGTTCGGTCCTCAGCTCCGGAAAAAAGAAGAAAGAAAAGAGGTGGGCTGCTCAGGTCCCCTCCAGTCACCAACCCTATGCTACCTCCCAAAGAAGGGAGAACACGTTGGTTCTGTGTGGAAAGGTTGCAGAGGAGATATTACTCATACATTATATTCCTCAAAATTCTTCTGCAAAGATTTCAAGTAAAAGAGTTATCAGGACAGAGTCCCCAATGCCCATCGGCGGGACTTCAGGTCTACAGTGTAGACAACCTGTAAGAAACTTCTACTGGGCAGGGTGTGGTGCACACCTTTAATCCCAGCCCTCGGGTGGATGTCTGTGAGTTTAAGGCCAGTCTGGTCTACACAGCAAGTTTCAGGGCGGCTAAGGATGCACAGAGAGACCTTGTCTCAAAAGAAAAGAAATAAAACATCTGCTGGACTAGGGAAGTGGCTCAGTCAGTGAAGGGCTTACCTCACCAGCACCAGGACCCGAGTGTGGATGTCCAGAACCATGGCAAAAGCCAAGCAGAGTGCACATGGCCGCAAGGCCAGTTTGGGGGCGGCGCAGACAGGCAGACCTCTGACACTCATTAGCCCACTTGTCTGGCTGAACTGATCATGAGACGGTCTCAAAAAAATACAATGTAAATGACTGAAGAAAGAGACCTAAAGTCTACCTCTGGCCTCCACACAGGCAGATCCATAGTCTTACACTAACAAGTACGCACTGCGCTCACACACACCACTCAAAGGGGTAATGTCAGATGTCGGGGCAGTATAAGCCTCCCTTTTCCAACATCTGCCTGTGAGGCCAGACTTTGCTCATCTGCTCCAGCAGACCCACACTGCAGAGAGAAGGCAGGGGTGAGTGTGAGTCCAGCTGCCTCCCCCCAGGACGATACAGACGACGCAGGAACGTCTACACACGGCATCACTTCTAGTTTTCCGTTTTGGAAAACAGCTACATGGAATAAAAATGCTATTTATGTCAACACACAATCGGCCTTTGAAATGGCTTGATAGGTAAGTATGTTTTAAGTTTCAGGGTTTTAAATTCATATACAGTAAATATCAAAAGTTGTAATCCATATAACAGAAGTTTAATGGGTTTTTTTTTTTTTAGTTAGTCATTATTGTGTGTGTGCTCTGTGGGGGTCAGGAGACAACCTTTGTGAATGAGGTCAGGTGGGTTCCGGGAACTGCCCTCAGGAAGGCAGGCTTTCCAGCAAGTGCCTTTAGCTGCTGAGTCATCTCTCTGGACCTGTCAATAATTTTTATGAATCTAAAAGATCTGTTAAATTCAACAAATTAAAAGGGCCACGTGACAATGCTTTGTGTTGCTGCTTTAGGGGATGAGTGAGGGTCAAGGAAGAATTGGGCCCCCGAGTTCAACAGTCCTGGATGTGAACTCTGGCAACTGCCTGCCCTCACGCCAGCATCAGGAGTCGATCACCAAACAGGAGAATTTCTGAACTCCAGTCTCCTTATCTCAAAAAACAGGCTGTGGTAACCGCTCCTGCACTGGGTTGGTAGGAAGGCGGATACCCAACAGAGAGGTGCCCACAGTCCACCGGGTGATCAGTAAGGGGTAACTCATTGTTATGGTAACTCATGTTGGTCTAAGGTACCAACAACTTATAACCAGCTTAACGGGAAGAAGAGAATCTAAGTTAAACATATACAGTGATTAAGAGACAGGTTTCAATTTCACACTAGTCTTTTAAAATGCAAAAAGACATCTCTCAAACATAGTATTGGTTTTCTCAAAGCATCTAAAATAAAACTATAAAGGAAGCGAATAGAAACATGATACAGAAACTTCAAAATCAGTTAATATTCATATAACTTTTAAAAAAATGACAGGGCATACAAGGAGTGCTTTAAATATAAGGCTAGGCAACCTTCTGAACTGGGCAAGTTCATCTAAACTCAACCAGCCAAACTACAAATATTCTCAGGAGACCAGCTGGCTCAGGCTCCTAGTACTCAGAAGTGGCCCTGGTTCTGCAGGGTGGTTGGCCCTGCTGCACCCACAAATCTAGGCTTCTATCCTGCTAATTGCCACTGAGGTGACAAGGTCTGTAAGTCTAGAAATGTGAGTTGTTCGACAATTAGGTATACTAATAGTTTTCATCCCTAGCAAGCTCACATTCAAAGGACGGAAATATTTTGGGCAAAGGAGACTTGGGGGATACTTAGGAGCCACAGACACAAACCATACAGGAAGTCAAGTCTGCTCTGGTCTAGCCAATAAGGCCAGTGGGTTTCTCACATCTGCCTTCCCAAGGACCCAGCATAAGCAGTTAAAAATTCTTGGTGAATGCTGTCTGTCGAGAAAGTTAAATTCTTTTGCTATTCCCAGCTTGTGATCATTTAAAAGGAATTTTCCAAAGCAAGGTCTAATATTAGACTCAAAATGAAGTTTCCATTCCACTGAGGCGCTTCGCTCACCAAAGTAACTACTGCATAATCAGATTGTCTCGGAGCGACTCGTTTACATGCATATGGACATACTTGAAATACCAGCTCCAAAGCACCACAGATCTGCGAAGGGCCTTACTCTGGGAGAAGCCATTTTTGTGAATTAGGCTTCCTGGACTGAAATGAAGTTTTCCTCCAAGCCCCTGACAACCACTCACACCCTCACCTCTAACTCGAAGCTTGTGCACTGCCCCAGAACCACGTTCTCTTAGCTCTGGAATTCCGGGCCAGAAGTCCTATTTCCTGAACCCACTTGCTGGTGTGCAGCTCACGGGGGTGTTTGGGGGTGCCTCTGGGGGCCATGATTCCAGACACCTGTGCCACTAGCCACTCACTGTAAGAACCTGAGTCTTTGGGCATCACCTGGAGATAAAAGGAAAATGCAAACAACTTTCTAAAAGTGAACTTTATCTTTTGATCTGAGAGAGGGTCTCCTTCTGCAGCTCAGACTGGCTTCAAACTCACAGCAATCCTCCTGCCTCAACCAGAATAGGAACTTTCTTGGCTGCACGGTTGGAGGAGTTAAGTTGGAATGGGAATGGAAAGCAGAAAAGCAGACATCAAGGTCTGCAAACTGGATGTGCGGTCGGTTGTGTGAGCCTCTGAGGCCAGCACCTGGAGGCAGAGGCCAGAGGCTAGGGAGCAGAGGTTATCCTTAGTACAGGTCAAGTTCTTCACCAGCTTCAACCACATGGGACCATGGCTCACAAAGTAATAACCCCAACACGAGAAAAATATTAAAAATGGATCGGTTCTAACTTCGAAAGAATAAAAATACAGGGCAGGTGAGTAGGCTCAGTGAGAAAAGCACTCGCCACCAATCCTGACGCACACTCAATGTCCCCTCCACAATAAGCAAAAAAATAAAAATACAGAAGTCAACAAAACGTGTAATTGTATGTGTCAGAAAATGCTAAGACTTTGAAATATGCACGATAGGTTAAAGAACTAAATGGATGATTTATAAAGCAAAGCACAGGGCCAGGGATAAGGCTTAGTTGGTAGAATGCCTGACTGGCACACAGGGAGCCCTGGCTTCAGACTCCGACACGACACGGAACAGGATGTGGTGGTACACACCGTAGCCCCAACACTAAGGAGGTGGAGGCGAGATGGTCACAAGTTCAAGATCATCCTCTGTTACACAGACAGCTTCAAGCTAGCCTGGGCTACATGAAACCCTATTGCAAAAAAAAAAAAATGCATGAATTTCTGGCATGAGGCTTGGAAAGGGCATTCTTTGGCCCAGCTATAAGGTGTTACAGTATTAGTTACTTTTAACTGTTCTGTATTTAAACTCATAATCTCTGTATTCCTAGTTGGGTCCTTAAATAGGACCACAAAGTGGGGCAAAAGAGAAAAATCTAATTTCAGGGTGCAGGGCTTTCTGGCTGTACCTCTGCTGGATTCCGAACTGTGACATGGTTATGAGGTCATCAGCTAGGTGGTTTTCCACCTGCATGTACTCAAGGCAGAGCCTTGCACAGGTGGCACTTAGGAACCAAGTCGTGACTGTGCACTAGACCAGGTAACACATACAGCGTAGAGAGTGAGGGTCAAATTCTCCATGCCCTGTGTATCAAAGTTTCTTATTTGTGTCTTCTCTGAGGCTGGTAGGCCAGGCCAGAATGCTAAGGGGTCACCACATCAGCATGCTGCTGGGTGTAAGAATCTTTCTCTGTCCTGCCAGCCAGCTCCCATATAATGACATGGAGACTTATTATGAAAGCTCAGCCTTAGCGTAGGCTTGTCCCACTAGCTCTTATAACTTAAATTAACCTGCTTTTATTAACCTACACTTTACCATGTAGCTTTTTACCTTTCATTCTGTAGTCCGACTCCCTCCCTGTCTTATTGGCCTCTCTCCTGAATGTCCATTATCTCCTCCTACTTCCTCTCTCTGCCGGAAGTTCTGGCTATACTTCCTGCCTAGCTATTGCCGTTCAGTTCTCTATTAAACCAATCACAGCAATATATCTTCACAGTGTACAAATATCCCTCAACAGTTGGGCCCAAATATTCAGCGTCAGATACCATCTGTGTTTTGATTATCAGCTGATGTCAATACCCAACAGGATTAGGCTGAAAAGCGTGTGTCACTGCCTGATGAAAAGACAAACGCCTTTGCTCCCCCGCTTCCTTGCAGGCAGTGACGTGAAGTTCAGCAGTAGACAAACTGAACCAGTTGGGGAAGGGAGCCAAGGGGGTGGATGAAGAAACCAAATTAAGAACAAGCACACCCAGCTGTACTAATAAAAAGTGACATCCAGTAGTCAAAAGACCTAATGATCTGAGCACAAGGCGAGGGGAGCCTGTGGAGTCTTCAGACATGACTCAGGGCAGGAAGTAAAGAAATAGGCAATCCTGTAAAGAGAAACAAGCCGGCATTTCAGATTCGCCATTACTGCTGCGCTGCACAGCTCCAGGGGGCATCATCAGCGAGGGCCGTCACTCCCTCGCTCACCAAGGACAGAGCAAATGAAATGCTTGGCAGGCCTCCTAAGAAAGCTACAGTAGGAACTCAATAAACAGGAATCAATAGAGTTCCCAAGAGGCAGCTCTATGGGACTCATGAAGAAAGAAATGAGTGTTCGCCCAAGCCTGAGCTCTGGCCCCAAATCACTAATAACCTGAGATGGGAAATACAATTTAATGGCTGTAGTTACGATCGCCCAAAGAAACTAGACTGTGTTAGTCAAGGAAGGAAGCCAACACACTTCAAATGTCATGAGAATTGGGTTGAATCTGACTTAAATGAACGGAGTGATTAGGTGAGATCTGCCTAGAACATCACACACAGGTCATAAAATCCTCACCCTGTAAGTATCAAGAACTCAACAGTCACATAAGTTCACTTATTCATTCAACAGATGTGTACTAAATGCCCAGGTTCACTCCACAGGAAACTGAACAGAGCTTTGGCTGTCAAGGAACATTCTAGCAGGAAGGCAGACACCAAGAGAAACAGACAGAAAGGCACAGGGACTGTGCTTGACGTGCTGTGAGCAGGGAAAAGGTGGTGGGTCCACATTCAACACGGCGTGACTGGAGGAAGGCCTTCCTGCCAAGACTGAGGGACGCGAAGGGGCCAAACAAGTGCCGGGTAGTCTGTGGGAAGAGGAACAGCAGAGGCCCTCACGGAAGAACACTTCACATACTGAAGGAATAGAGACAAGTTGGAACAGAACCAGGCGAGGAAGGAGTTAATGGGCAGAGCTGGGGCAACGCAGTCCGTGAAAAGTCAGATGGCTACCTTCACAGTCACTGGACTGGCATAGAATCACCTAGATACACCAGCCAGGAGGTGGTGGCGCACACCTTTAGTCCCAGCACTCGGGAGACAGAGGCAGGGGGATCTCTGTGAGTTCAAGGCTAGCCTGGGCTATAGAGTGAGTTCCAGGACAGGCTGCAAAGCTACACAGAGAAACCCTGCCTCGAAAATCCAAAACCCAAACCAAAAAAAAAAAAAACCAAAAAAAAAACAGTTAAGGCCCACCCAAGGCTTCCCAGGATACCCCTGGCTTGTGTCGGGCCCAGAAAAACCACTACCAGAAGAGAGGGACGACCAAAGAGTCTCCCATGTCAAGAGGTAGGGAACGTCTCTGGAGTGCGGGTCAGAAGACAACGCGTACCAGTTACAACTCACAACTCTCAATTCCAAATACAGGAAAGAGGTGGCGGACGGGGCGGATGGGATGCCGCACGGATTGACGGTGACAGGGAAATTTCACAGTAGCCTTAACAGGGCCACAGAGGATTCGTGGCCGCTGGCTGAGTTGGCGGGCCCCGCTCGGCCTGGGTGGGAAGGCAGGTTCGGTAGGAGACCCCCTGACACCTGGGTGCTGAAGACACAGCCGTTTCCATACAGACAGAACCGGTTCAGAATAGCTCCGAATCGGTCACACGTGACACCTTGGAAGGGCAGGCTCGTGATAGAGACCAGCTTTTGAGCCTTCCTGGGCTCTTAATCCCTTAACATCTCCCTTAACCTGTAACTCTACCCACGGTACAAAGTATATCGGGCAGCTTTTCCGCGTGCCCTCAGGTAGAAACTCTTGCAATTCTCGACTCTGAGCACACTGTCTAAATCCTCCCAAAGCACCGTCTCGCTCCACCTCCCAATGAGGTCCTTTTCTTCTCCTGAGAGGACCTCCCTTCCCACCGTTCTCCTACGGCACCCAGCCCAGCGGTTCTCAACCTCCCGAGGGCTGCGACCCTTTACAGGTTCTCGTGCTGTGGCGACTCCAACCATAAAATTATTTTTGTTCTTGCTTCATAACTGTAATTTTGCTGTTATGAATCATGATGTGAACATCTGTGTTTTCCAACGGTCTCAGGTGGTCCCTGTGAAAGGACCCCAGAGGGGTCATAACCCACAGGTTGAGAACCGTTGACCTCATGACAGTTCATTCTCTGCACAGAACAGGAGAGAAGAGGAGGCCAGCAATCACAGGACTTAATAAAAGCTTGTCTCACCACAGCCACCTGGGCTCTGGGTGCCTTGGCTCTCAAGAGGTGTCGCTCTTGACAGGAGATAGAAATGGGCCCTTTTCTCGCCCATTTCCCCCTCAAACAACAGATACAGAAACCCAGAGGAAAACCCTCCCTTACAAGTCACACAACTCATACGAAAAGCAACTTTTTCATGGATTTTTCCAGCAAATACACAGCTGCATGCTTACGTGTGCATGTAGATCTACTGCCTGCTATGGTGATTGATCTGATCTAAGAGCTGCAGGGGCTTAGCTTGCCAAAGGCGCAGTGACTGATTGAACTTCATTTAGGGAGCTAGCACCTAGCTCTTTCTGTACTCCTCAAAGCTAAAGTAAGAAGAAAACAGCAATCTTCATGTTTCGTTTCGTTTTGTTTCGTTCTCTTAAGGGCTTATTTTACCTCACCGTCCCCACTAGAGCGAACGACATTTTTTCCAATTGAATTTTCCCACCATAAAGTAGCCAGAAAAATGTGACACAGATCTTAAAATAGTGCTCCATAAACAATGTGTGCATGTATATATAGAAGTACTTGCTGTATATAGAAATCACTGGGTCTAAATGATGATAGCTGCCGCTATTCTGGGACACAAAAGTCCCCCTTTACCAAAAGCATTACTATTTCCAAAAATCCCAAAGGCTGATGAGTAAGTGGCATGGGGCCTCTCATGGGGCAGCGCCTCCACACAGGACGCAGTGACATACCCCCTTCCCCCCCCAGTGCGGCCTGAGCCTGAGGAGATGTTTATGTGATGCAGATATTCCCTCTCGATAAGACCATGCAGTTGTTGGAAATCAGAATTATACAATGCAGGGGCAGGGTGGCTTGGATTTCAATGGCTGGCCTACTCCTACCCTTTCCCTGCTGGAGCAAGCCTGAGGTCGGGCCATGGCTACTGACTGGGTGACCGTGCCCTGTGGGATGCACAGACGTGTCTGGAGGCAGAGGCTGGGCCTCTTCAGCAGTGCACACTCTGAGTTCAATCTCTAGCACCTTCTGAGGAACAAAAGCAGAGAAACAGAGTAGAGAAGCCTTTTCCCCCAGTGGCCAAAGTCCTGGGGGAAGTTGAAGGTCTTGGCCTCCTGGCCAGCGACCTCCCTCCCCAACACTGTGGCCTGGAGCAGCCTCTCCAATGGGCTCAAAGCTCCATCCACTTTTCCTAAGAACCTGTTTCTGAACCCTGAAGCGGAGCATGAACCCCTCCTTCATTCTTCAGCCTAGAATCTTATGGCCCTAAACTTACTGGGGGAATGGAAAATGCCATTCAATCGGAGGCATCTTTTCTGTGACTGCCTGGTGCCAGAGCGGGAACCAGCCTCACTCAGGCCGAGCAAGCACTCTGCCATGAAACCCCACCCCCAGGCCTGAGACACCTTAAAGACAATGTTTCAAAGAGCTGTTTGTAGATTTTGAAAAATGTTTTCAAAATGCGTGGTTGAATTTCACTTCACGCAAAGCTCTACATAGTAAGATCATTAGTGTTGTACGTCGTCGAGAAAAACTAAGACGCGTGGGTAGCAAAGGACACAATTCTCTCAGCAGAGATTTGGGGGAGGGGCTGCTCCTGCCAGGACATCAGGAAATCAGGACATATTTTCACAGGACCGTCCCTGAAATACACCGGGATCTCACACGCTGCCGTGCTGTGGGATGGTCTGTATGTCAAATTGCTCTGATTGGTCAATAAATAAAACACTGATTGGCCAGTGGCCAGGCAGGAAGTAGGTGGGACAAGGAGAGAGAAGAATTCTGGGAAGCAGAAGGCTGAGGCAGAGAGACACTGCAGCCACCGCCAGGACAAGCAGCATGTAAAGATGCTGGTAAGCCACGAGCCACGTGGCAAGGTATAGATTTATAAAAATGGGTTAATTTAAGATATAAGAACAGTTAGCAAGAAGCCTGCCACGGCCATACAGTTTGTAAGCAATAGAAGTCTCTGTGTTTACTTGGTTGGGTCTGAGCGGCTGTGGGACTGGCAGGTGACAAAGATTTGTCCTGACTGTGGGCAAGGCAGGAAAACTCTAGCTACACTGCCGGGCACACATACATGTACGCGACACGTAGTGTGTCAGTAACGCCACAAACGACACATTTACTTAGATCTCTTCACCGGTTTGTTTTGAGGGGAGGCATTTTGAGACGGAATCACAGCTAGCTCTACCTACCCTCACACTGACTCTGCTGCCAAGGATGATCCTGAATCCCTGCTCCTCCTGTCTGGACCTCCCAAGCCCTGGGATGACAGGTGTGTGCCGCCATGCCACTGCCGGGGGTTCTGGGTTCATGTGTCTTACTCAAATAATTGAAATAAGTGTATCCAGGTGTGCAAAGCTGCAAGAAAACTTTCCTCAAAGTTGAAGTGATGGTACAGACCAGAAACAAGTATGCTGTCAAAGACAGCAGGCCAAGTGAGTGAGTACTCGAGGGGCCTGACTGTCGTCAGGGGCTTCCTTTTATATATATTCCTTCATTTTGACTGACAGACTTGGTTTACAGGGCTAGCTATAGGTAGATGTCTAGCCCCTTAAGAAAACATGAAGTTTTTTAAGAGACAAGGTCTCACATAGTACAGGCTAGCCCTGAATTTGCTATATAACTGTCTTAGTTAGGGTATCTATTGTTGTGAAGAGACGCCATGGCCATGGCAACTCTTATAAAGGAAAACATTTCATTGAGGTGGCAGCTTACAGTTTCAGAGATTCAGTCAATTATCATTCTGGCAGGGAGCATGGCAGCTAGGAGCATGGTGGCCTGTGGGCAGACATGGTGCTACAGAATTCTACATCTTGATCCAAAGACAACAGGAAATGAATTGTCCCACTGAGCATGGCTTGAGCATATATGAGACCTCAAAGGCTGCCACCATAGTGACACACTTTCTCCAACAAGACCACACCTACTCCAACAAGACCACACCTACTCCAATAAGGCCACGCCTCCTAATAGTGCCACTCTCTGGGGGCCATTTTCTCTCAAACCACAATAACCAAGGATGACCTTAAACTCTTGGCCTTCCCACCTCCATCTCTCAAGTGCTAGGATTTCTTGCTATCATGTTTTTTAAAGAAAAGCTAGAAAATGAGTGTTCATATTATGATAGAATTTTCTTTTTTTTTTTTTTGAAGACTAAGTCTCATTTACCCCAGGCTGGCCTTGACTTCTCCATACAGCCAAGGATAACCTTGAACTCATGCTTCCCATCCAAGGGTCACAAGTATGCACCAGCACATCTGGTCTTATTCATGCTGGGGATCAAACCCAGGGTCTCATGTATGCTAGACAAGCAGTCTATCAACTCTGCTTCACCCTGCAACACTCTATTACAGTTTTAATTTTAAGATAACCACATATTCACAAACAGTCATGAGAAATAAAATTCCCTATATTTGTGTTCACGGTCCCATGTGACTTAACCCTTTTTCTCTAGCCGTAACATACTGCAACACTCGGAGGACATAATAACCAGGATGCCAGCAGGGTCCCCTGCAGAACATGCTGGTCACAGGGATCCCTCCAGTGCATTTTGCTTTTGCTGTTTCTGTTTTGAAACAGTCTCACATTGTGACCCAGGTTGGCCCCAAACTCATGCCAAACCTTCTCCTTCGGTCTCCCCAGTGCTATGACTACAGGTGTGTGCCACCATGTCTGGCTCCAAGAGAACTGTAACATTTTCTTTGATGAAATAAGCACTTAGCATCTACTGGCAGTGGCTTTTAACCTTCAGCTTTTAAGGAAAAAAAAGTTTATCAATAGGACATCTTTCAATCAAAAGAATTGGTGTCATCTGAACCTTACTTTTGAGCTAGGGTTTCATTATGTTGCCCAAGCTGGTCCCCTCAGGTTCCTGAGTATCTGGAATTGCAGATGTACCTGTCTACATGCAACTTGTGAAAAAACCCAAGAATAGTACAAGATTAGGCCATCTGCTCCCCAGCTGAAGCACACAGAAGGGTATAGCACCATGTTCAGACGGACGCTTTAGAGAGCAGCAGCACAGTCCTGAGCCTTGACCCTGCAGTGTCTGCAGAGGCTCCTCTGTGTTGGTGTTAACTTTCCAGACAGCTTCTCCCAGGGAGACAAATCTAAGGGCCCCCAGCAAATCATCTGACCACTAACCTAGGAATGCTGTGAAGGGATTTGCAAGTGTCAGTCAAAGACCCTACTGTACTGATTTTAAGAGAGTGTCTGGGTGGGTCTGGTTCAATCAGATAGAAGGTCTTCAAAGCCTGAAGGTCTTCTGAAAGAGAGAGACATTCTACCTGTTGAAGACAGCTTCAGATGGTGGCTGTGGGTTCCAGCCCACAGATGACCTTCTCTTCCTGATGGCTAGTCCTGTTCATTTTGGACTTTTAGATGGCCCCATGACACACAAACCAGTTCCTAAGTGCACACGCATCTCTCCTTTTTTTAAACTTTCTTTTTATTTTTTGTGTCTTTCACATCATGCATCTTCATCCCATTCATTTCCCCATTCCTTTGTTTCCATGCTCTGCCTCTTTAACCTCCCCGCCACCCCAAATAAAATTTTTAAAAAAAAGGAAAAGTCAATTTCATCATGAAAGCTGCCGTGTGACACAGTGAGTCACACAGTTAACCCTTTTATCCATATATCTTCACTTGCAAGTGTTCACTGCAAAGAGTCATTGGTCTGGTTCGAGGCCTCTGGTTTCTGCTACACCATGGATGCTGGGCCCTCACTGGGACTCTTCCTGGGTATCCTGTTGTTGTGGAGATCCTGGAGCTTTGGGTCTGCAGGGCTAGTCCCTTCACATGCTCCAGTAGATCACAGATGGGGTGGATCCCTTGCTGCAAAGAGCAAGGGGTGGGGCCAGTTCTGCTTTCACATCCTCAGGGCACGATCTCTCTCACACCTACACCTTCAGGGCCGGCTCTACTGTGGTGCCAGGTGTGGTGTGGTGTGGGGGCCACTCTCCCAAGTGCTAAAGCTCTATGAGGGGCAGAAACAGCTCTCTGGCTCTAATGACCTCAGGGACAGCTCTCCCACCTACCTCAGGCGTTGATGGGTGTGGCGCGGATCTCTCCCAAGTCCCATGCTGCCACATGACAGATGAGTAATGGGGACAGTTCTCCCATGCTCACAATTGGCTCACCCACACCTCCACCAATGGGGTTGGCTCTATTGTGCTGCCTAGGCAAGGGTGCCCATGCATCTCTTGCTGGTTCCATTTCTCTGCCTTAACCTTGACTGATAGATGTAGCAAGCAGATGTCAAAAGTCAAAGCAGACTTAGCCCAAGTACTCATGTCCAAAGCCAAGACAATGGACCACAGGTCACCTGTGAAGACAAGTGAATGTGTGAGGCCATGTGAGACAGAGCCACTCAGTGAACCTCTGGTGGAAACAGCTGACAGAACTAGTAAAACAACAACCACCTTTCAGAACAAAAGGTTAACCTAGTGGTTGACACACTGTAGTTATGTTCTAAAGACAAGCAGCCGAATCACTCGCCACTACCCTATTATTTTCAACCTCAGCTTCCCCTCTCGGCCGAGCTCCAACTATAAGCCATAGATGGGCTCACATTCCCAAACCACCAGCAGCTCAGTCTCTGTCTTGCTTGTTCTTCAGTCTTGTGGCCAGAGCCTTGAGTCAGGAACCCAAAGTGAAGTAATTAATAGAAAATTCCAGTCATTATGTGACTCGCTTGATGGTCCATCCAAATGATTTATGAGAAGGTCTCACGAACCACTAGGACAGAGACTGAGGAGTTTTTCCATTATTTTCCCCTCTCTCTGAGTATTTAAAGACTTGGATTTTCCCATCTTTTGAGGAAATATGTTCTTATAAATAGTGAGGCATGCCGGGCATCTCCACTTCATCTTTTTTGGTGGTCTATAGCACGCACTGGAATGTTTTCCTAGAAAATGATTAGCAATGGAAAATATGGCTAAAGACAAAAGATGGCTCTTGGGCTGGGGTGATGGGAACCTTCTCATCTTTCCCAAGAGACAGGTGGCTCTTCTATAGAACTGAGGACTCATTTTAAAGCCAAGGAGTCTATTTCCATCTTTCCTGTAGACACGTAGCTCTGGTCAAAATGATGGATGAGGACTGGGTATACTAGTTAGGTAAGGGTCCCACAGACCAGTGATAGTCCAGCACAGCTGATAGCTGCTATTCAAAAAGAACAAACTTCTGCTGGCTTCAGTCTTATGCCTCTTAATACTGCCTTGAGTTTTCATGTGCAGGGTGACAATCATTTAGAACTTTGTAAGCTACACATTTTTATATCAGGTAACCTCACCTTTTGGGTGATTTCTACAGTAAAAGTAAGACATGCAATTATGCTGTCATGCATAAAAATGGATTTTACTGTGATAGTTCACAGTGGATCAAAATGAGTTAAGCATAGACACTATGCTCACAAATACTGTACCCCAGGGCTGGGATTGTGGCTAAGTAGTAGTGTCCTTGCCTATTATACATGAGGTCCTAGGTTCAATCCCCAGGACCATAAACAAAAACCAAAAGAATACTTTATAACAAATTATACCATATATGTGCCTAACGATGGAAATTTTAGGAAAGGAAATCATTATTTCTTTTTTAATTGGCTTAACAGGGAGGGTCACCCCCAGCTTACTGCTTTGGCACTTGCCTGTACATGCCAGACACTGGCATGATCCCTGGCACAGGAAAAAAGAAAAATAAAACCAACAACAACAACAAAATCTGCTCAAAGGAGAAATTAAGTATGAGTTTTATTATAAGAAAAACTTTATCGGGCTGGGGAAATGGCTCAGTGTGCCTAAGAGCGTTTGTCACCCAAGTATGATGACCTGACTTTGGAACCCCAGCACCCACACAAAAATCCAGCAGTGGTTGTGTTTGCCTACAACCCCAGCATTTTCCTGACTGGAGTCTTCCATTTTTAAGAAGTCCTTGTAGGTGAATGCAGTTTGCACCAAGGCTGAAACTATTTGTCTATAACACAGTTGATGTGCTGTTATTGTCTATTACACAGTTAATGTGCTGTTATTTACAGTTGTATAATACAAAGAAAAAGAGCTATCAATGGATTGAAAGAGTCACTGAACACCAGACTTGGAAGAAAAACTCAAGTTCAAATTCTTATCCAGTGTAGCCACCTCTTCTGAAAACTGAAAACCACAGAGCATAAAGATACTTCAAGATTTTCTTCACTGTGTGATTAAAATAAATCCTGGCATTCTACTCTTCTGCTTCCTGTCCCCCCAAACACCAAACACTTCATTGTTACAGAAGAGAAAAAAATGTAAGCTGATGACTTTTAAAACCTAACATTTTCTACTCTTTACCATCTCCTCCCCCAACTCTACTGCCCATTTTCCCTCCAGTATCTCTTAAAATGCACCTAAAATCATGGTTGGGATCTGAAATGTCCCCTAAAAGGTTGTGTGTTGAAGGAGTGGCCCCTGCTGCAGCAATATGCAGAGACAGGCTTTGGGGAAGTGACTGGGTCATGAGCATGGTGATCTTATTGATGGACCAATCCACTAGTGAGTCCATCATTTTGATGAGTTATTGAGAATTGAGGGAAACAGGACATGGATCCTACTTAAAGAGTGTACACACACACACACACACACACACACACACACACACACACACACACACACAAAGATGGGTTCTCACGTGTAACTCTGGCTGGCCTGAAATTCCCTATGTAGACCAATCAGGTCCCAAACTTACAGAGATCTACCTGTCCTCTGTCTCCCAAGTATTGGGACTAACAGTATAGAATTCTACACCCAAGGCTTTCAGATTTTAATTCTCTCTCTCTCCCCCTCCCCCACCTCTCCCTTCCTCCTTCTCCCTCTTTCCCTTCCTCTCCCTCTCTCCCTTCCTCCCTTTCCCTCCCTCCCCTCTCCCTCTCCCTCTGTGTGTGTGTGTGTGTGATGTGTATGCAACATGTATTCAAGTGCCCTGTGTGTGTGGTGTGTGTGTGTGTGTGTGTGTGTGTGTGTGTGTGTGTGTGTGATGTGTACGCAACATGTATTCAAGTGCCCTGTGTGTGTGGTGTGTGTGTGTGTGTGTGTGTGTGTGTGTGTGTGTGTGTGTGTGTGATGTGTGTGCAACATGTATTCAAGTGCCCTCGAAGCCAGAAAAGTGGGTCAGAGTCCTTGGAGCTGAGTTACAGGTGGTCTTGAGCTACTACCCAATGTGAGTGCTGGAAATCAAATTCAGGTCCTCTGAATGGACAGAAAGCACTCTTAATCACTGGCAGATCCCCCAACCCCAAGAGTTTGTACTCCGTAAGCGACAACTTGTCCTTAGCCCTTTCCTCTTGCTCTCTATGCTTCCTGTTGATAACGAGGTGAGCACCTGCTATGTTCCAGAAGCCCAGAGGCAAGAGCCAAGTAAGCCCAGGCTGAGACCCTAAACCAGGAGCCACAGAGAACCTTTCCTGTTCCAAGTGGATTTTCTCAGTTCTGCCACAGCAGGAGTCAGCTCTCTCCATCCCAGGCTGTCAGTCATCCCAGGCTGTCATCCCAGGCTGTCCTCCTCAGGCTGTCCTCCTCAGGCTGTCCTCCTCAGGCTGTCCTCCTCAGGCTGTCCTCCTCAGGCTGTCCTCCTCAGGCTGTCATCCCAGGCTGTCCTCCTCAGGCTGTCCTCCTCAGGCTGTCCTCCTCAGCTGTCATCCCAGCTGTCCTCCCAGACTGTTCTCCCCAGGCTGTCATCCCAGGCTGTCATCCCAGCTGTCCTCCTCAGGCTGTCCTCCTCAGGCTGTCATCCCAGGCTGTCATCCCAGGCTGTCCTCCTCAGGCTGTCCTCCTCAGGCTGTCATCCCAGGCTGTCATCCCAGGCTGTCCTCCTCAGGCTGTCCTCCTCAGGCTGTCCTCCCAGGCTGTCAGTCATCCCAGGCTGTCAGTCATCCCAGGCTGTCCTCCTCAGGCTGTCCTCCTCAGGCTGTCATCCCAGGCTGTCATCCCAGGCTGTCATCCCAGGCTGTCCTCCTCAGGCTGTCCTCCTCAGGCTGTCCTCCCAGGCTGTCAGTCATCCCAGGCTGTCAGTCATCCCAGGCTGTCCTCCCCAGGCTGTCCTCCTCAGGCTGTCATCCCAGGCTGTCCTCCCCAGGCTGTCCTCCTCAGGCTGTCATCCCAGGCTGTCCTCCTCAGGCTGTCCTCCTCAGGCTGTCCTCCCAGGCTGTCAGTCATCCCAGGCTGTCAGTCATCCCAGGCTGTCCTCCCCAGGCTGTCCTCCCAGGCTGTCCTCCTCAGGCTGTCCTCCTCAGGCTGTCCTCCCAGGCTGTCAGTCATCCCAGGCTGTCAGTCATCCCAGGCTGTCCTCCTCAGGCTGTCATCCCAGGCTGTCCTCCTCAGGCTGTCATCCCAGGCTGTCATCCCAGGCTGTCCTCCTCAGGCTGTCATCCCAGGCTGTCCTCCTCAGGCTGTCCTCCCAGGCTGTCTTCCCAGGCTGTCCTCCTCAGGCTGTCCTCCCAGGCTGTCAGTCATCCCAGGCTGTCAGTCATCCCAGGCTGTCATCTCAGGCTGTCATCCCAGGCTGTCATCCCAGGCTGTCAGGTGAATGAAAGTGCTTTTGCCAGCTGAGCCATTTCCTCGGCCCACTCATTTAAGAAGATGAATTATTTGCTTACATGTCATCTGTGCCTGTGTGTGTGTCCATGTGCACAAGAGCAGGTGAGTGCATGCTATAGCATACGTGTGGAGGTCAGAGGACACCCTAGAGTGTAGTCCTCAACCCTCACCAAGGAAACTTCTCTTTGCAACAGACCATTGCAGAAACCATGACGGTTTGAAATGCAGAGTTGTGGAGCTCAGTCTCAACCAACGCATCTACAACACCACCCTGCACCTGAGGCTCAGGATGAGTGTGGAGGAGGGTGGGACCAGGAGGTCTGCTGTGAGACTGTGTCTCTAGAAATGCCAGAGACGCTACACCATGAAGTCTCACCAACATGCTAGTCTAAACATGATCTGAACTTGGATGCCACCAACAGACATGCTGACACAGAGGGGAAAGGTCACAAGGCCCCAACCCTAGACAGAGAACTACAGGGACTAAGGGATTCTAATAGTGGGAGGAGTCGTCTTCCTACGGAAGACCACGCCACTGGGTATCCAACACCAAACTGTCAGCCCTGAAAACACATACGTACAAGCAACAGTATGCAGATTGCACAGGTTGTATTTAATGTGAATATACATGCATATATGTGCGCGCGCACACACGTGTACACAACACATATGTAACAACAATTAAAGGAAAAGAGGTTATGAATTTGAAAGGAGTGGGGAGAAATGCATGAGAAGGCTTAGGGGGAGGAAAGGGAAATTATGAATTATATGCTCTCAAAAATTTATTCAAAAAAACACCTACATGTTCATCAATAGAAGCCTGGCCTAAATGTAGGCCAGACTTATGTAATGGGAGAACTTTAACTCTTAAAGAGCCAAACAGTAAACAATAAGTGGCTATGAAAACTCTCTACATGCAATAAGAAAAATCTACACTATTAGAGAATGATCCCATCTGTATTATTTGTACATCCTTAGAAAAACTATGGAAAAAACAATGACATTTTGATTTAAATTGACAAGTTGTGTCCTTCAGAGTGATTCTGATAAAGTGCGTTTGTGATTCCCAGAACCACATGGAGACTCCACATGGAGACTTCAATTCTATACACTACTGTATGCAATCATAAATGATAAAGAGCTTATTTTCACTAGGAATCACTGTGAACCAAATCCCGTCAGTCATGGAAAGAATGCTTCCTGAGACAGGCAGTCCAGTGGTCTCTGACCTGCTGTGTAACCTTAAACCCCTGATCTACCTGCCTCCACTTCCCAAGTTCTGGGATTACGAACATAGGCCACCATGCCTGGCGAATCAGGCAATGCCCCATAAGAAATCTCCTCAGCGCTCTCAGCTCTGCCCCCTCCCTGGCTAAGGTGTCCAGATGCACACCGCACACACCGCACACACCACACACACCGCACTTGGGCATGGACTTGCTCTGCACTCATCAAACCCCACAAGTAGACATCAACTCAGTTGTGACAGACAGCTCAGTGTGCCTCCCACTTCCTGCCTTGGGATTTCTCTTGAAACTCTGCATTTATGCATTTGAGCCCAGAAATAGGGCAGAACTAAGGTCCGTGGGAGGACCACTCCCTCCAGTACTGAAGCAGCAGCTCCCAGAGCATCGCCAGCCTCCTGGCAAGCTGCACACCTGTTGCCGGGAACCAAGGCACCGTTGGTTGTCTTTGGAGTCTTCCTCTGCCTGTCACTTTGCTTCCCAGCTCTCCGGGATTGTGTCTCACAGGAAGAGTCCTGCATACGCCTTTCTGTCAGGCTGATGTCTGAGCTGACTTCAAGCCGAGTTAAAGTTTTTCCTTCTTGGCTTCCCATTTGCTACGCTCTTCTTCTTGAGTGATTCCAATACCAGAGGCCTTGGAAACACCCACGTTCCAGCAAAAGATGGGTCCTGCCCCCGTCACACACCACGTCTGTGTGCTCAATGGCAGGCCCACTTTCATATGTCATTCCTATTCTGACATGACTAGCAATACATTTGGGGTGGCTGCAGACAGGGACAGACCGCATTTAGCTCCCAGGTGCATCCCAGCTTAATTTGCCTTATAGCTGGATCCTCAGAATGCCTGAAATCCCTCAACAGCAGCACACACTGTAGCTAGAGTTTTCCGCCTTGCCCACAGTCAGGACAAATCTTTGTCACCTTCCAGTCCCACAGCCGCTCAGACCAACAAGTAAACAAGATTATATTGCTTCAAACTGTATGGCCGTGGCAGGCTTCTTGCTAACTGTTCTTATAGCTTAAATTAATCCATTTCCATAAATCTATACCTTGCCACGTGGCTGGTGGTTTACCAGCAACACACAAAAGGAGAAAGAGAGAAACTCGGGGTGAGAAGGACAGTTGTGGCCACCTGTTAAAGCATCTAGACTTTCGGGGTCTGTAAAGACACAATCACATAACCACATCTGACTTCCCCAGGCCCTGGAGTGGCTCAAGTCACTAAGTGTCATGTGAGCTCCCTTTATTTCCTAGTGAATACGCTTCTGATTATGTACTAATCATGGCTGAATAAGGCAGACACAGTACAGACCGGAAGCTCTGAGACCTACACATCATTTCCAAACTTCAGGCACAAAAACGTTCCATGGGCAAACCTGGTGTGGCGATACACGCTTGCAGTTCCAGGACTCGGCAGATGAAGGCAGGCGGGAGGGTCAGGAGTTCAAGGCTATCTCTCCTCAGCTACATATTAAATTCAAGGCCAGCCTGGGATACATGAACCCTACCCTCAATCCATCTAGCCAGGCACGGTGGCTTATGCCGATAATCCTAGCACTTGGGACCAGTCTAGGCTACCTAGTAAAGCCCTACCCCAAAAATGAAGAGATTGAAAAAAGTCTTCATGCTCAGCCATCTTTAACTGCCCCACGAGGATCCCAAACCCAACATGTTCAAAACTGAATCGATCATCTTTTCCACAATCATTCCTCCACTTACAGTCCATCACTCTGAGTCATGTGGGAGTCAGGGCTACTCAGTTTCGTCCCACCCTCCCTCCGGCTTTCTCCTGCTGTAACCTACTGCCCTACACACAGTGCTATGTTCTGAATCTAAGGTAAGTGTCTCCAGCGTATCTCTGACTTCACACCCCCTCCTGAGAAGCAGCCTGCTCTGGTTCTGAGCTCCCACAACCTCCTCCCCTACGCTGCCACAGGCCTTTCGAGTAATCTTTGAAACTTCAGGTCACCCCCTCAAAGCCATCTCTCGGCTGCCACAGTAATCGTTCTGAAAAGAAGAATAACTATTACTCCTTGCTACTCTACCATGGCTGCCCATTCCATCAGGATCCCAGTGCCTCATGGGACCTACCTACAACCCCTGTCACGCCAAGAGGCTTCTCTAGTCACATGTCTTAGAATCTTCGCATTCCACCCCAAGGCACACTTCTTGCGACTCCTGAAACTCAAACTGGGCCTCCCCTTGGCTCCTTCACACCTTAGCCTTCCTCAAAGAAGGAAGATGAACTCATCTATCTTGTCCTCCTGGGTGGCTCCCTAACCTCACCCACACCACCAGTGGGATGCAGCAGCTTTTTTTTCCACAGCATTTCTTACTCTGCACGGTCACCTCTCTCCTTTGGAGGAATCTCTCTCAAGCCTCTGAGATTTACATTATGGACAGGGTTCACTTTTATGGCTCACATCTGGGAGACTAGTATAGTCCCTGGCACATTGTCTCGGTACATGTTGAATGTCTAGCTCAGTTCATTGTCAAGAATGGAAGGTGTCAAGCTTCAAAGGAAAGGTGGTATTCACTTTCGTAAGACCTTGTCATAGAACAGACCTTTTCTTCCTGGAGCACAATGCTATAAATGAGGCCAGTGAGTGACTGTCAATTGACTATAATTTTAGCAACTGTTTCCCAGAAGACTGACCAATTGTTGCCTAATCTAAGGTTTTGTACATAAACAGGCATTTATTTCCTAATTTCATTGTACTGGTTTTATCATTTTAACTCCTACTGGCACCAAATTCTAGACAAGTTACAAGAACATTTGTCCCCGGATGGAGGCAGTTTGGAAAACAAGTAGAAATCAAACTGTAGGCTCCTTCCTGTTGAGGTTGAGAATATCTTCAAAGAATTTCATTGTCTGCTTAAATACACAACATGAATTTGGCCTGGACTTCAAGACTCTACTATTCAAATAAGACAGGCTGTCAAGCAATAAAAAAGATGTGTATTTACTTCACCAAATGAATGCGCAAAGGAACAAGTGAACGGTCAAAAGAACTCAGTATTCATTTGCTTTTCTAAAGATCCTTGAAAAATGATCTGCCTCCCTCAAAACCACCACCTTCCACAAGCCTTAGGGAAGCAGCACCAGGACATCACCCTGGTTCCTGGGCTGCCATCCAGAAGATCAAGGGTGTCGTTCGTCACTAATTCCACACCAAAAAAGTCACAGTTTTTGGAGTTCAACTATGTGTGACAGGCCCCCAGAGAACACCATCTCTGATGACAAGCTGAAACTCTAAAATTAGACAGGGCTGGGTGTGGATCCAAACTGAGAGCAAGTCATTCATCCTCCCACGGCCTCAAGTCACTTCAGTCATCTGTGGAATGGAGACAAGTCCCACACTGACTCTGGAAACAGTGAGGATTGGACAGTGCCTGGCACACAGGAAGAGCGCACAAATGATGAATGATTAGATTACTGATGCACTTTTTCTGGGTCCGGAAGCTAAAAGTCACCTCAAATGTCCATGATACCTTACCAGTATCTATAGAAACAAGACATTGGGTTGGATTATTCAGCCACAAGTAGCTTCTTTAGACATCTAAATGACAAGCTTCAATCCAAGGCCATCATGCAGACCACCCAAGCATTCCTTCAGTCCAAGGAAAGTGTTTTTGAGGCTGTCTCGGCTAGCAATTCCATAAGTCGTTCATTTTCTCAGAACTACAACTCTGCAGCTAGGTGGACCCCAGGGCTATGGAAGAGACCCCCTTCTCACCTCCAGAAGTGGTTGCTCTCACTTACTGGATGAGGCAGGGGGAGGGTGGCCATGAAGGACTTGTGTGGCCACTGTCTTTGTCATGGCTCTTCCGTGAAGAAACAGAAGACTCCAGATCCAGTTGGCTAAATTCTAGAACAGAGAGGAAGGAAGTGCTTCACATCTCCTGTGAGTGGCACCCCAACTGCTTCTTTATAGCAACCAGCAGATTAACATTCCCCACCTTTCCTGACAAGAGCCCAGCTGGGGATCCAGCCACCCACAGAGCACCTAGTCACTTCTGGGTGGTAGACGACTACATAGCACTCCCCTAGAGGAAGCAGAATATTTTCTCAGTGTTGGTTGTCATCCCCACCCCCTTACGACGACATCTGTACCTGACGCTGCTCCCATGTAATGTTACAGACACGTAAGAGTAAGAAGTTGTTTCTATAGAGGCGCATCCTCTACAAAGATTTGGTGAAAAGCTGCAAAAGGACACAAGTTCGAGACAATGAATGAGGGACATAGAAGAACTATAAAAACGGAGGAAAATCTACGAAGAATATGCACTTGCCTTGCTCTAGAAAGAGGTTGTATTACTTATACCATTTGAAAAGAAAGTTTAAAAAGTCTGCAGGTGCACACCTGTAATCCTAGCTCTTGGAAAACAGAGGCAGGAGGACCAGTTAAGGCCATCCTAGGATATATGAAACCTTCCACCACCACCACCCAAAAAAACTCAGGGTTGGACAGATGGCTCAGTGGTTAAGAGCAGTGGATGCTCTTTCTGGAGGGCCCTGGTTCAGTTCCCAGCACCCATAAGTCGGCTCACAATTGTCCATAACTGTAGTCCCATGGATTCAATGCCATCTTCTGGTGTTTAGATAAAACACCCATATACACATCTCATCCAGTGACTGGTGGAAGCAGATGCAGAGATCCACAGCCAAACCCCAGGTGGAGCTCCAGGAGTCCAAACGGCAAGAGAAAGGAGGGATTATATGAGCAAGAGACATCCAGACCATGATGGAAAAAGCACAGGGACAAATAGCCAAACTAGCGGAAACACATGAACCGTGAACTGAATGAATAGCTGAGGAGCCCCCATGGAAATGGACCAGGCCCTCTGGATAAGTGAGACAATTGATTAGCTTGAACTGTTTGGGAGGCCCCCAGGCAGTGAGACCGGGACCTGTCCTTGGTGCATGAGCTGGCTCTTTGGAACCTAGGGCCTATGCTGAGACACTTTGCTCAGCCTTGGTACAGGGAGGAGGGACTGGACCTGCCTCAACTGAATCTACCAGCCTGGGCTGAATCCCCAGGGGAGACCTTGCCTTGGAGGAGGTGGGACAGGGGAATCCATGGCTGATATGTAAAATTAAATTAATTATAAAATAAAAATATTTTTAAAAAAAGAAATTCCTTCCAGGAAAAAAAAATAAAAAAAAAACAACAAAAATCACATACTAAATGAGATCAACTTTAGTAAACATAAGAATTTACTAAGTTTGCCTTTTTTAATATTTTCATAAACAAAGGCTTTTGTCACATACCTGGAAATCTGCTTTGCCCCACTGTATATTTGAGATATGTATCATTTTTCAGGTTTCCATACTTTGGCTAACTTGGCTGTGGTGTGCTGGGCATTGATGACCCCTCAGGCTCTCAGGGAATGGTGTCAATGTTCCCCATAGCTAAGTCCTAGCTGTCACATCACCTAACAGTCAGGAAGGATGGGCCAGCAGAAGCCAGTTCCAACACACCCCAGCAGCCAGTTCATGAGAGAGGGTCACTTCCGGCAGCACGGGAAGACAGTCTTAAAGACTTCCAATTTGGCCTTTGTCAAGTGCTCACCTGATAGGGGCAACACTTTTCAGGTTGAAAACATGACTGCTAACACACATGGGTACCAGTTACTCTTAAAAGAAGCTGCATTTTCTCACATTTTTGCTAGAGAATATTTTGTTAAACGGATCCCATTTGGAACTCATGAATTAGAGCAGCATTCTTCTGGGGTAAGAGAAATCCCATCAGAGGAGGGATGTCACCAGCAATGATGCTTAGATGATTAACAACCATGAGTCAGCTCCCTGCAGGACTCTGTGCCCCCGCAGGGGGAGTGCAGGGAAGCAGCAGAGATCAAGGGTGAGGACGGTGGAGGAGGACTCTCCCCTGCGGGTCTCATCCATCATCCAAGTCCAGTGGAGCCCAGACTTGGCAAGACCACGCCTGTACCTCCCGCTTCACACTCGTCTCTGCCACTGTCTGCCTAGGAGCCAGCAAGGCTAACCCCGCCTCTTGACCATCAAGAAGCCCAGCACTGTGAGCTCCATTCCTGGCTTACCCAACAGCTTGTGGCTTCTCCACACACATGCCTGATGAAGCCAGAAGTCAGAAGCCAGGGTCTCGAGAGCTCAGCTCTCTTCCAGTGTTCTATGAACTCCGGCAGCGCTGGCCTCCCTGAATCCTCAACTCTGCCTGCTTCAGGACATCTCAGCGGCCTCTCCACACACAGGATCTGAGCAGCAGGCTGGCGGCTCACAGGGAACACCTTCTCCCAAGACGGCCTTCTCTCCCACTACCTGCTGTCTTCTGTCTGTACAGACTGCTTTAATGTTTTGTAGTTTTCTAGTCATTTTAGGAAAGAATAAATCTGGGCCAAGGACCACAACTCTATCTAAGAAAGAGTACATGTTTTCTTTTCTTTTTTTTTCTTTTTCTTTTCTTCTCTTTTTTTCTTTTTTTGGTTTTTCGAGACAGGGTTTCTCTGTGTAGCTTTGCGCCTTTCCTGGATCTCGCTCTGTAGCCCAGGCTGGCCTCGAACTCACAGAGATCCCCCTGGCTCTGCCTCCCGAGTGCTGGGATTAAAGGTGCGCCACCACTGCCCGGCTGTTTTCTATTTTTATCCTACTGTTTCGTGTCTCTCTAGAACAGACACTCCATGAGGACAGGAGTTCCCATCACTGTGCTGACTACTTCTCCATATCTAGAAAAGCTGCTGCTACATGAAAGACACTCATCAAATATGTGTTGGATGGATTAATAAACCCTAGTGCTCAAAGGAAGAACTCAAATGAAAATACTCATAGAGAAAGTGACCAGCATGTCCAGAACTGACCACCTGATGCAGAAGGGATTGCTTTAAAGGAGAAAATGCATTCTTTGTCTTCCTTCCTTCCTTCCTTCCTTCCTTCCTTCCTTCCTTCCTTCCTTCCTTCCTTCCTTCCTTCCTTCCTGTCTCTCTCTCTGACTCTTTCTTTCCTTCTTTCCTTTCTCTCTCTCTCTCTCTCTCTCTCTCTCTCTCTCTCTCTCTCTCTCTCTCTCTCTCTCTTTCTCTGTTTACTTACTTATTGAGCCAGAACCTCATGCAGTCCAGGCTAGCCCAGAACTTGCTGTATAAACAAGGATGAACTTCTGGTCTGTTTGCCCCTACCTCTCAAGTGGTGGGAAAATAGACATACACCACTGATGCCCAACTTACAAAAATGCTTCTTCTCTAAGTCTTAAAAATGTTTCCATCATCAGACAACATGGAACCTTATAATGACTTGTTTTGAGATGCATGTCTTACTGTTTTGTATAGACAGGCTTCAATTTCCTGGGTCCAAAGCGATTTTCCTGCTTCAGACTTCCTAATGTGCACACCACCATGCCAGCTCCCTTTTGATGATTTTTAGTGGTTGCATAGTAGTCCAAGAGAGTATCCCAGAGGGTAAGAGGGCAAGCTGCCCCACCCTCTCGAGGCCATTTTTCAGCTGAGTGCTTCCAGGACTGATACGAAGAGCCTGAGCTACTGCCTCCTTGGTGAGCAGGAACCATCTCCAGAACTCGCTCTAGCTCTGCTAACACTTCACTACTTTCTGCAGCCAAAACGTGCAAAGAGCTCTCCTCCAACATCCACTTCTCCATAGTCCCGCCGAATGAAAGCGCTGGAGAAGACAAAGGGACCACTCACTCTGTCACAACGACCCATGCCTGCCCTCAGCTCACGCGACTGTCTTCTAAGTCAACTTTGATTCTGTCATACTCTCAGGGTCTTTTTCTCCTTACTGGTCACTCTATCTTGGTTGCCTTTGCTGGTTCTTCTCATGCCCCCGACTTCTAGAAAGGAGAGTTCTCTTCGTTGTAGTGCGTAGCCATTCCAGCTTGGATCTGGAGTTCCAACCCCCATTGAGACTCTGGCAACTGTCACGCCTACGAGGCGGGGCGAGGGGAGGTGCCTGGAGACCCCAGAGCTAGCTCAATGGGGGTTGGAACTTCCAGATCCAAGCTGGAATGGCTACCCACTACACTTCGTCCCTTCCCTGATCCTCTTCTCTACTAGACTTACTTCCTTGGGTATCAGCTGTCTGCTCAGGACTCATCTCTGCTCATGTCACCATCCAGAATGCTCTCCCAAGTTCATATTTAACTAACCATCTGCCTGCCGAACATCTCTACCAGGCTTTTTACCATGCACAGCAAACCTTATTTTTGTTTGAAATCTGTCTCTCCTCCTGGAGATGGGGGCACATGCACCCACATTCACCCACCTACATCTCATTTTAAACTTTTCTTTTTTAATCCAAAAACTTTTGTTTCTCGCCACCCCCAACATTGCTTCCTCGATCCGAGTCAACACTCCGTCCCTGAGTCACCACAGCTGAGCTTACACACTGACCCCTGCCTTACTTTCGCTCTCCACAGTGAATTCTCTGGAGGAGAACCAAACACCCCTGTCAAAAGCTAACTAGGATCGCCACTTGGTTTTTTCAAAACCCCTCAGCGGTTATAAGGAGCTCCTCACAATACCTGAATACAAGAGACATCCGGGGACGAGATCGAGAATGGTTGGACGTCAAAGATCGTTTATTTAGCACACGAAAGGTCAATGGATAGATCCCAAGTACTGCAAAAACCAAACAACACATTGTATGCACACATTACCATCACCACCACCACCACCACCACCACCACCACCACCACCGGTAAGGGTTCGCTGGTCTCTGCTCACAGTGACACCATCTCCTACCACTCCTGGCCTCACTCGGTTAATTGCAGGTACTTCTTGCTGTTCCTTAAATACGACAAACATACTCCTGCTCTCCCTGTCCCCACGTTTGTGGATCACTCTTCTCTACTCCCCTACTTCATTCAGGTTTCTGCGTAAGCATCCTCTCTGAGGCCTTCGCTGACCATTCTAGCTGGAAGAGCACCTCTGGTCCCCTGCCATTTATACCTTTTGCTGGGCCACATACACTGCATGACAGTACCTGACTTTTTTTTATTATTTATTTATTTATTTATTTATTTATTTATTTATTTATTTATTTTAAGACAAGGTCTCACTATGTAACCCTGACTGACCTGGAACTTACTACGTAGACCAGGCTGGTCTTAAACTCAGAGATCTGCTTGCCTCTGCCTCCTGAGTGCTGGGAATAAAGATGTGCACCACTGCACCCAGCATGACATTGTATCCTGCATTTACTCAGTCTGTTCTATGCTTCCATACAGAATCCACAAAGGAAGGGGCATGACCTTTGTTAGACATGCCCTTATTCACTGAGCACTGACTAGCATGTAGTAGGAACTTCATCCTTACGTATGTGCACAGACACATGTACTCACAAAGTTGGGAAAGTACAAGATTAAAAAACAGATAAAGCAGGAACTTGGAAAAAACACTCAGTAAGACAAACCCTGGCACAGTGACCCAGTGCTAAATGTTAACATTGCTCACGCCTTGGTGAGCTTAACAAAGCTGTGACCCTAAATGAATAAAAAGCACGGATATTTTTCTAAATACCCAAAGTAATGGGTTCATTACGGCATTTTGATATACATGAGAAAACATGAGACCTAGGTTTTGGGAGACCTTGCCTCAAAGGAACAGGCAGAGAGTGACAGGAAAGACACCACACACTCATGCACACACTCAGCAGGCAGGCGGGCACACACCATGCACACACTCAGCAGGCAGGCGGGCACACACACATGCACACACTCAGCAGGCAGGCGGGCACACACACATGCACACACTCAGCAGGCAGGCGGGCACACACACATGCATACACTCAGCAGGCAGGCGGGCACACACACACATGCATACACTCAGCAGGCAGGCGGGCACACACTCATTCATACACTCAGCAGGCAGGCGGGCACACACACATGCATACACTCAGCAGGCAGGCGGGCACACACACATGCACACACTCAGCAGGCAGGCGGGCACACACTCATTCATACACTCAGCAGGCAGGCGGGCACACACACATGCATACACTCAGCAGGCACAGGCAGGCGGGCACACACACATGCACACACTCAGCAGGCAGGCGGGCACACACACGCACACACTCAGCAGGCAGGCGGGCACACACACATGCATACACTCAGCAGGCGGGCGGGCACACACACATGCACACAGTCAGCAGGCGGGCACACACACATGCACCCACCCCTTGAAAGCATTTCTTCTGGCTTGCAGCTCTGATGGTTTCTTGCTATGGCTGCTTGCCCTACCAGCTCAGGTCTGTGCTGAGGCCGGACATCATAGCGGAAGTGGTATAGTGAAGCGTGGCTGCTCACTTCAGGGTGGCTGGGAAACAGACAGAAGGGGCTGGGGACAGGAAAGTACCACCAGTAAGGGACCAAGAATTCTGGAGGACAATATACATTTATAACATAATACCACCTATAATACGGAATAATAGTATCTGCCCCCCCCCACCAAAGTTCTGGTGAGGATTGAGTTAGCATATAGAAAAATCACCAGGACAGCTACAGAGCAAATTATAAATCGCTCCGTGAATGGTACCTATGATTATCTTTAGCATTGTTATTGATCGAGGCCATCTGTCAAGGCTACAAACACCTTGAGGACAAGAAGCGTGTCTTGCCTGTCTTCCCAACAGTTAGCCTACCCCTGGTATCCAGAAAGTATTGCCTGAATTTAACAGCCTACTCTCAACTAAAACAGGTCTCAAGTTACAGTGTATGAAGGGCATGAACAAGATAACCAGCAGAGGTGGAGATAAATGGGTCAGTGAGAAAAAAGAAAAGAAAAAGAAAAAAGCCCCCACAATTTTACAGCAGCCAAACCTGCTTCTTCAATGGCTTTATAAGGACAGGCTCTTAATGGACACCTTGCATTAGGGAAATTTGTTGGCTTTCTGAGGTAACAGCGGATCTAATCTCAACCCTTGATCTAGAATTACAGATTTAATATGAAATTTGAGATGTTCCCCCATACATTTCATCATGCAGTTTACACCAGAATTAATTAACTTTTTCCAACCACTAAACAGGTGAGACGGCCTTGACTCGTTCACTTCCTATCATCCCCTGCTTTTGCAATTTCCCAGCAGCGTGTCCCATCTGGGGTAATTAGCCCTCCAGATGGAAACTTTCCTGCACACTGTTCCACTCCCGGCCGTTTAGAAAGCATGCTTGCGTCAGGCCCTGCTCTCTGGTTGGATAAAGGGGCTGTTACTTCAAACCCCATTTTTCCTGGCACCCCCTTGTCACACCTCAGCGAGTGCACAGGGTACATGCCTTCTAATGACCTTTCAAAGCACAGTGCTTTCTGCAGCCCACCAGGTCAGGGCTTTGCCTTTCCTCTGAGTCCAATGAAGTGCCTACCGGCTCCACTTCCTTCACCCTCCAGTGACCGCAAGAACAGTAATAAAATGCACAATTATTGGGGATGCTCTGTACTCATATAATTATTTCTAGAACCTTACCATGAAGAGACTATCACTAATCCCATTTTATTGGTCAGAATATTGAAATTTTAAAAGGTAACTAACATTCCTGGGTTTCTCTTCTCTTCCTTTCTTCAAAGGACTCTAACAAATCAGTCAAAACAGTTTCTTCATATAAAATAAAGTGCTGCAATTTCCATACTTACTTTATAAAATCAGGGGAAGAGGGTATAGCTAAGCTGTATAGGCCGACCATGCTTGATGTCCAAAGTTCTATCCTCAGCAACTCTCTCCCTCTCTCTTACATGCTCTCACACATGCGCATACACACACACACACATCCAAGGAGTATATGGCTAAGAAATAAACATAATTAGAATTCAGGCAATTCCTATTCCTCACCATTGCTTTGTTTGACTGTTCTGGTTAGACATTTAACGAGGCTTCTCACTGAACCCCCTTCCACTCTTGACTAAAGAAAATCCTGCTTGAGAGGTTCCGTTTCATATTGTACTTCTTGGTTGATGTTTGGAGGTAGCTAAGAAAAAGCAAGAGAAGACAGAAAAGCCAAGGCAAACTGTCTCTCCAAAAGACCTTACATTTCTTTTCTCAACAGACTGCACCTTCAAACTGTCCCAGTCACAATGAACTATGAGTTAAGTGCTGAATCCATTCTAGAAGATTCTCCAGTGCTTTGGAAATTTACTCCCAGTGAGTAAGTCCAGCCTTTTCTTTTCCAATCCAAGCTTTTAAAAACAGTGTACATGTCATGTCATGTCATGTCATGTCATGTCATGTCATTTTCCTTTGTAGCCGGTTCCCACGGTTTCCTCTGCTACATGCACCGCACCAAGCTCTGGCCCACTCAGAATGTGTATTTTGAGATGAGAACAATGTTGCTGAGGCTGGCCCTAAACTCCTGGGCTCAAGCAACCTTCCTGCCTCAGCTTGCTGAGAGGCTGGGCCTAAAGCATGCTCCACCACACCAGGTACTCAGCTTAGTTTCAATCAGTGAAATTTCACTCATCTTTACAGATGTTCATTCTATAATTCTCACTAGTAAGAATTATTTTCATATTTAAACCTAGTGTCCAATGCTCAGTTTCACTCACTTTAAAGAGATGCATTTATACCAGATTATTTTATTTTTATTTTCCCCTTATTTTCATTTTCTGTCTGAGTATTTACCTGCTTCTATGTCTATGCACCACGTGTGTGCAATGCCCTTGAAGGCCCAAAGAGGGCACAGATACCCTGGGACTAGAGTTGAGAGGCTCACGAGCCAGCCACCACATGAGTGTTGTGAATTGAAATTAGGTCCTCTGTAAGAGCCATCTCTCCAGCCCCCCAGGTTCTCCCCGCAGCCCAAACAGGGTTTCTCTGTGTAGCCCTGGCTGTCCTGGAACTCGCACTGTAGACCAGGCTAGCCTCAAACTCAGAGATCCACCTGCCTCTGCCTCCCAAGTGCTGGAATTAAAGGTATGTGCCACCACCAGCTGGCCCCAGACTATTTCTAAATGATGGCACCTCTACCTGCCTCTTAATTTTTTTAAAAAAGGCCTTGGTTTAAAACACAAGGAACATTCATATATTCAGAAATCAAAATCTCAAGTTCACTAAACCATATCAACTAAAAATTGTATTACGTATTCCTTACTTGAAGCTTGAACTATACATTTCAATCGTACGTTAAAAAGTATATAACCGTCTAATTCACAGCTTAGAATGCTATGAAATTAAGTCCCACTGATGCCCTAATGGCAGAAGCACATTCCTCCCTAATGTAGGAAATAACTGGGATGAATTTATTTTACCAAGTAAATAATTTATTGAGAACTGCAAAACTAAACCTACCACAAATCTGTTAAAGATCACTGAAAATAGTTGTCCTATAACTGAACATGCCTTGTACCTGCTCTGCAGAGGAAGTACAGAACCAGGCTTCCGTGACTTCAACCTTCGATAGGTTCCACCCATCTTCACATTTAAAGGGGGGTATAAAATAAGAAATACTGTTTTACTGGCATGCCTCCAGTTGTCAAGGAGATTTAACAGTCTCCCCTTAAGTGCCCCCTGGTGTTTCCTCCTTTAGCTATATCTTGTATCTTTCCTGATGTGCGTTTAAAGATATTTCATTACAAGTTCTTATAAATTAAAGACTCCGTGCCACCGTTTGTTTTGCAAATATTGATTCTGATCTGCGGCTGCCTTTTCACACAGCTTATGGATTACAGCCAAAGCTGCCACTCTTTCCTTTCATGAATAATGGATTTTTTTACTCTTCCCAATTGGGATTATAGTAATATATTCTCCTACAAATGATCCATCTGGGTTTCAGTCCAGTATAAGTGGCCACCTGTTCTTTTGAATGTTCCACGTAGCCCTATGTTCTAAAACTCTTAAGATGATCTATCTGTTCATAAGAAAGCTCATGTGTGGTACTCATGATTTTATAAACTTGGTTGTTTCACCCTCCTAAGTTCTCATTTGTCTTTCCAAAAGGAAACTTACATTTTAGTCCAAGTCCTCCTTCGAATGTTTTAAATTGTCCTTTACTTACCCGATCATCCCCCCCCATATTACACATGCATGGCAAATGCCACCTTTTCAGATACAACAACTGTCTTGGACAGTGTTCTATTGCTGCGGAGAGACACCATGACCAAGGCCACTCTTATAAAAAGAAAACATTTCATTGGGGCTGGCTTACAGTTTCAGAGGTTTGGTCCACTGTCCTCATGGCAGGCAGCATGGCAGCATGCAGGCAGACATGAAGCTGAATTCTACATCCAGATCCATAGCCAGCAGGAAGAGAGACACTGGGCCTGGCATGGGCTTTTGAGACCTCAAAGCCCAACCACAATGATACATTTCCTCCAAGAAGGCCACACCCCTAATACTTACAAAGAGTACCACTCCCTGGTGAGCAAGCATTCAAACCTATGAGCCTACGGGAGGGGGAGATTGTTATTCAAACCATCACAATGCTATAAAGATGCTAAGGCAAGGCATATTGTCAGGCTTCCCTGTTCCTTCTTCACAATGTCCAGGAGTTCCATCATCAAATTACAATAAACCTTAGCTCTCACTCTTTTGAAAAAGAGTATACTCTTTATTCTTGTCCACAATGGTGCCCATTGGTTATGTAGACATAGTGGTTAAAAAATTACCAATCATATCTCAGAAATTATAACTTTTATACATTGCTGGTGAGAATGCTAATTACCATAACATTATTGAAGGGCAATTTGACCCAATCTAACAAATTGCTGATATAGGCTTAGATCTGGAATGTTCCACAAAGGCTCATGTGTTAGAGGGTCCATCCTTAATGTGTCATTATCAGGAGGTGACAGAATATTAAGTGAGGCCAGGGAATGTAGAGCAGTGGTAGATGCTGGTCATGCATGCACAGGGCCCTGGGTTCAATCCCCAGCAACACAGTTTTTAAAAGCCAGGCAGGTTTGTTACTGTTCCTTTTTAGTGTGTGTGTGTGTGTGTTGTGTGTGTGTGTGTGTGTGTGTGTGACTGTGCATGTGAATGCGCACATGCATGTCATGACACTCACGTGGAGGTCAGATGGCAATCCCGACGACAGTCTTTTCTTTCTACGTGGTTGGAGGCCACATTTACCATCTTACACCCAGAGCTGCCAGGGAAATCGAGTCCCACTTCCCATCTCACCATAGCATAGGTGCACTGGAATTACAGGTGAGCGATACTGCATCCAGCTTCACTGGGAGTCTAGGGACCCAAACTCACCTACGCTAAGGGTTTTAGCCATTGAGACATCTCCTGAGTCCCCACTGGGAGGCTCTAGAGTAACTGAGGCCATGCCCTTGAAGGGACTGTGGGACCCCAGTCTCTTCCTCTTTTCCTTTTGCAGCCTTGAGGTAAGTGTCCCAATTGTGGGGTGTGTGACTTTGCCCCCTCACTTGCTCCTGTCATGCTGCTGCTCCCCCAGAGACCCAAAAGCCACAGGGCCAACTTGATGAACAAAAAGCTCCAAAACAAAGCCAACATCAACTCCTTCTCTTTACAAGTTGATTATCTCAGAAATTTCATTACAGTTTTCCAAAGCTAACAAAATTGCAAACATAGGTATACCTTATTTGAAAAATTCTGCTTCTGGGACTGATTACACAAGTATAAAAAGAATTTTTGAACAAGGAAATTATTTGCTACATTGTTAACAGTACAAGTAGTTTGGAAACAATGTAAATATTCCAAGAATAGTTAAGTTGATGCTACTATAGCCATACTAAAAACACTAAGCAGCCACAATGAAGAATGCAAATAAAGCTGGTCTTTTATATTCCAGTAAGCAGTTATCTCGATGGTTTAGCAGGTAAGAGCCCTGGCTGCTCTTCCAGAGGACCCAGGTTCAATTCCCAGCACCGACATGGTAGCTCACAGCTGTCTATAGCTCCAGCTCCAGCTCCAACATTTTCATACAGACATGCATGCAGACGAAACAACAATGCACATAAAATAAGAAAAGAAACTATCTCTAAAAAACTGTGTGTATGGAGGTGGTGAAGGCACAGAGATGTGTGTGTATTAATTATGATATATGCATGGAGAACAGTAGGGAGGTACACAAATTAGAACAAAGTACAATGACATGTGTATGAAAATGCTATAAAGAAACTCATTATTTTCTATGAGAACTTAAAACTTTAAAACTATATTCTAAAAATGACAAGGCCAGGGAGAAGGCTCAGCCAAGGACTTGTATCTGCTGTACAAGTCCAATGACCTGAGTTTTACCCCCAGAATCTAAGAAAGCAAGATGCAAGGGGGAACACTCTGAAGGCCAGCACTCCTATGGTAAGGTGGTGGGGCAGTACTTCCTGGACATTCACAGCATAGCCAGCCCAGAATATTCAGCAGCAGAAACAGGAGACAAGGTGGTAGGCAAGAATAACTCTTGAAAATTGTTCTGACCTCCACATGGGCAGCAAAGCTCATGTATACTCACATTTACACCCATATCATACACTCATATACACACACACACACACACACACACACACACACACACACTAAGGATTTAAGAAATGGCATGTATACAATGAAGGAAGGAAATAGTAATTACATATATATTTGTTATTGCTCTCCTAAGGATGTACAAGAATTAGTAACATGTTTTCATCCAGGATTAGAGTGCTGAAATGGGCAAGAATCTTCACTATAAATCCTCCTGTATTCTCAAAAAAATAAATTGTACAGTCAGGTGTAGTGGTACATAACTATTATCCCACTGCTGGAGAAGCAGAGGTAGGAAGATTCCAAGTTCAAGACCAGCTGGTTAACTCAGGCAGCCCAAGTTACATAGTGAGAGACCCTGTCTCAAAAAGAGAAATATAGGCAGTTTTCCCATCCTGAGAGCCGCTTCCGAATTACCACACAGAGGCTTATATTAATTATAGATGCTCAGCCAATAGCTCAGGCTTATTACTAACTAGCTCCTACATTTTAATTTAACCCATATTCCTTATTTACACTCTCCATGTGGTGGTATCTTTATTGGCATGGCACATTCATCTGGCTTCTCCTCGTCTCCTCTCATCTCCTGACTCCGTCCTTCTTTCTCCCTGTATTCAGTTTGATCACCCGCCTACACTTTTTGACTGGCTATTGGCCAATCAGCATTTATTAGCCAATAAGAGTAATACATATTCATAGTGTACAAAAGGATTGTTTCATAGAAGAGAAACAACCTTCTCACACTGAAAATACTGCATATGCAAAAGAAAAACATTTTTAAAGTTTCTATCTGGTGTTTCTGACTTTTCTAACTTATTTCTACACAGCCTCACTGCAATCAGGACAAATGGTCAGCACAAGACCTATGAGGCTGCCACTGGGACAGCAGGGTATACTGTTCACAGTTTAATCCCTGCAAGTAGGAATATACTGTAATGATATAAAAATGATAAAAAGTAACACACGAACAAGTAAGTCCCTTATTATCAGGTGAAGTAACTGCATGTGACATATTCTTACACTGGTGTGATGAAGTTTGCTCATGCCAGCATTATCCCACACAAGTGACACATTGCACAATAGATGACAGACAGGTGCAATGTCACAAGACAGCAGGGACTGTTACTCTCCATTATAATCTATGTGACTACTGTTGTGCATGTAGTCTCTCCTTAAGCAAAAGGTCATACAGTAGATGACTAGTTTCTCTCATCAAGAACAAGGAATATAGGCTTATCACTTAATTTAAAAAAAACATGAAACCTAATGAAAACAAAAATCACATTGAATTCCCTAACCAAGAGACAGTTTTTTTTTTTTACTTTTATGTATTTTGCTTACTTTTATGTATTTATGTGTATGGTTGGGCTTTTTTTTAAGGGCTAATGGTAGGTTGCCTATGCTATGGCGGAAGGTCCCACACCCATGTATATGCTGGCAGCACTAACTGATTACTTAAAAAAAAAAAAAAAGGACTTGAAGGTGTGAGGGGGACTTGGTGTGGGAATTGGGGAGTGAGAAGAGATTTGGGAGGGGATAAAGATGCACTGTATACATGTATGAACCTGTCAAGGAATAAATAAATATTCTAAAGAAAGGTCCTCATTCCAATGTCAATGGTTTACTGCAAATGTAGAAACACCAATGATTTCTGCATATTCCTCATGTATCTGCTTCCTGCTGACTCTTTATTCCTTCTAATCATTTTCACTCAGGTCCTTAGCATTTTCCATATATGACATCATGGCGTCTCTAAGCAAGGACAGTTTTTACAGCTTCCTTTCCAGTACAGGTGTTTTCTCCCTGAAGAGCTGTGCTGTGGGATGTTCTGTATGGCAAATGTGTTGCTCTGATTGGTCAATAAATAAAACACTGATTGGCCAGTGGCTAGACAGGAAGTATAGGCAGGACTAACAGAGGAGAAAAGAAAGAACAGGAAGGCAGAAAGAGTCACTGTCAGCCGCGCCAGGACAAGCAGCATGTGAAGATGCCGATAAGCCACGAGCCACGTGGCAAGGTATAGATTTATGAAAATGGATTAATTTAAGCTAAAAGAACAGTTAGCAAGAAGCCTGCCATGGCCATACAGTTTGTAAGCAATATAAGTCTCTGTGTTTACTTGGTTGGGTCTGAGCGGCTGTGGGACTGGCGGGTGACAGAGATTTGTCCTGACTGTGGGCCAGGCAGGAAAACTCTAGCTACAGAGCTATGCATTTTTCACTCTACTACAGTCACACCGACAACGTAAAAAATCCACATGGCTTGGAGGCAAGCCAATGTTTCTCAAGTCTCTTAAGTTAACAAACCTAGACAAACTTAGACAGCATGCACACATGAAGATCCCTGACAGAACGGTAGCCAGAGATAATGCTTTACAGTCCAACCTCACATGGCGGTCCATGTATGTGATGGCTGAGCAAAGTGGAAAAGTACTGATCTTTCAAGTATTGAGTAACCAGTCAATTATACATAGTGATGTTGTCAGCTAGGCCATTCTAACTTCCTTTGCCAACTATCCAACAAAGCCCCGAGGGGCTTCCTGGCCCTAGATGCAGGAGACTGGCTGGGAAATGTAAGGAGTGAGCACTGAACCACCCAAGTGCTTCAAGTCCTAATTGCATGGGAATAACCATAAACAAGGCTAGGGGAATCTGCAGGGCTAATCCTGCTTTTACCGACAGAGACACAAGTGCCCGTGAAAACTTTGTAAAACTGCCTCCCTGGGGGGGGGAAACATAATGTGACTGCAGAATAGATTTTACAGACTGACTTGAGCAGCAGATGAAAATGTCTAAAATGTGGACTAAGGGTGGCTATGGTGTGTATCCAGGTCAACGCAGCCATCACACACACACACACACACACACACACACACACACACACACACGGTGATTTTTGGTGTGGGAGTTGGTTCTCTCCTTCCACCAGGATGGTTTACCAGGCTCGGCAGCAGACACCTTTAACCTTCTAAGCTGCCTCACTGGCCCAAACCTTCTTTTCATAAAAAATAGACTTTACAAACACCTCAGATTCCAACAGTTTACAGCATGTGACCTCTACATTTTAGACAAATGCTCTAAATATTAAACCAAGAAGCCAGGCAGCACATTTGCTTATGTATATTTACACAATGAGACTGACAGCACACTTGAACTCACAAAGACTGAGGCAGCGTGCTCAGGGCCGACACAGGTCAAGCCAGCTGAGGTCCCAGTACTGACAGGGACAGTAGACACAACCCCATCCCTGGCCCAGAAGCTATCTCCAACCGATAATCGCTTGCAAAGGAAAACAGTTTTTTCTAACAGAGTCTCACTGGGCATCTCACAAACCACATTTAAAGGTAGATCCCAACACACAATGAATTCAATAGTATTTTTTGCCTCAGTGTTTTTTGGTTTTGTTTTGTTTTGTTTTTTACCTTACAGATCTTTTGCTTATTATGGTGGTTTGAATAAGAATGATCCCCATAGGCTCATACATTTGAATGTTTAGTCACAGGGAGTGGAACTCTTTGGTAGGATTAGAAGGACTATGAGGTGTGGCCTTGTTAGAGGAAGTATGTCACTGGGGATGGGCTTTGAGGTTTCAGAAGCCCACGCCAGGCCCAGTGTCTCTCCTTCTCTCTGCCTCTGAATCAGGACGTAGCTCTCAGCTACTGTCCCAGTGACCGCCTGCCTGCCACCATGCTCCCCACCATGATGATCACAGACTAACCTCTGAAGCTGTAAGCAAGTCCCCAATTAAATGCTCTCTTTTATAAGAGTTGTTTTGGTCATGGTGTCCCTTCATAGCAATAGAACACTGACTAAGATACTTATGTTTTCCTATTTTGTTTTTATGGGTTTTCTGTGTGTGCAAATGTGTGTGTCTCAGCATCTGTGTGTATTTCTTATACTTTTTAAATATGCAGGCATGTACATGGTACACATACATGCATGCACACACTCATACACATAAACAAAAATAAATCTTTTTAAAGTGGTCCATCTGTTCACACTGCGTTTATACCCTTCTCCTCTTCCACAAGCAGGCCCAGGACAAGAAACTGCTCAGGAACCGGGACTTGCTCCACGGTTCATGAAATCTAAGTGTTCCAATGCTGAGGGAACAGGTAGAGTTTGGGGTAGGAGGGTGGTATTTGAAAGAGGGCCTCATGTAGCTGAGGCTAGCTCAGACTCTAAGCAGCCAAGGATGACCTCAGACTCTTGATCCTCCTGCTCTCATCTCGCAGGGGCTTAGATAACAGGCGCACACCAGCAGCAGTAGAGGAAAAGTCAGGGTCCAAACCAGCACTGTGCTTCTCCCCATCATGGAGGAGAGTCTAGTCCTTCCCTGGAGTCTGAGCTCACCCTGCTGGCTTCCCTGGTAGCCGGCACAATGACAGCAAAGATGCAGCAACTCCACCTTGGCTCTCAGTTCAATGACCTTTGGCTAGCATCTCCCCACACCCCCACACCCACCACACCCCCCCACACCCCCAGCCAATGCGCTATAGGTGCCCAGGTTATATGCAGGGCTGTCATGGAGGCTGAATCCAGCATTCAAGACCCCCAGTCCAGTCACTCGTAACAGGAAGTCTCCAGATCCCATCCCCAGTCACTTGGCTCCTCCCAGCTCTTCAAGTTTTCTCAGCTGAGTCCCCAGCCGTCAAGGTATGGAACAAACCATCTATGGGGTGCCCTGTTTTAAGTACATGGAATCTTCCAGCAAAATGGATGTTTATAAACTACTAACTTTGGGGGTAGATTGTTACACAGGAATCAGTAATTATGGCAGAGTTCCAATAGCCATCCTGAGTTCCAGAATGAGACAAGGAGAATAATCGAAGTGGTATGGGGACAGGAGACATCATCTTCCAGTTACAACTGCTTTCTAACCGCCAACCAAGTTAAAAGTCCTCAAGACACTCTGGTAAGTTCAACAATCCAGGCGCAGGGGTCAAGCTATCCAGTGAGACCTGGCGGAAAGGAAAGGAGAGTGGAGTCTTTGTGTTTTCTCTCCATCTCTCCTTAGGGTGGTCCTTAAGGCTGTGTTCCATCAAAGCCACAGGGTCTATGAAGAAAGGAGAGGACCTGGGAGCCAAAGACAGTCCAGGAACACCACCATTGGAAGCTGCAGGACGACGGCTCTGGAAAGGGGCTGTGGAGAAGGCAGGCCAGCGTGGAACAGAAGCGGGGGGCTCAGTGGTAGAGTGCTTGCCTAGCAAGCGCAAGGCCCTGGGTTCAGCCCTTAGCTGAGGGGGGGCAGGATTTGAGGGTAGACTATATTATAATACAGTAGGAGCATATCAAAGCAATTAAGGACATAAAATGTAAATACTTCAAGGGGGAGGCAATTGGGTAAATGCTATGTAAGAAAGGACACGTAGTCAATTTTATTTTTTAATTTGGAGACAGGTTCTCATTAAGTTGATGCACAGCCTTCACTTCATGCTGTAGCCCTGGGCCTTGAACTTGTGGGCCTTCTGAGTATCTGGTATGCACGTGTGTGCTCCCAGGTCCCGTTTGAAGTGAACATTTATATATATAGATACACAACAATATAAGTAGTTTTCAACTGGTACGTTCAATCTTTACACAAAGCAAAGAAGTCTTAACCACAGTAAATTACAGAATAAAATTTCATCAACTCTCATAATTTTTAAAAATCCCCTGGGAAGTAAAAAGAAATATGACAGAACCCAGAAAGAAAGAGGAGACATGAAATAAGCAGAAAGGATCAAGGGTGCTCTGGCCGTGACCTCCGTCACCACACTGAGTGTCAAGCGGATTTAACTGATCTGGCTGACTAGGTTGGTACCCTGGTTCTCGGTGCCCCGTGTACATTCCTGTCAGAGCTGAGTGTCAGACGGCAACATTCTGACCTGGGGGCTGTTCTTCCATTGTTCTTCTATCTGAAGTGTGGCAGAATATTCCTTTACACTGTGTGAAGATGTGTCACTGTGATTGGTTTAATAAAGAGCTGCATGGCCAATAGCTAGGCAGGAAGAGGGGGACTTCTGGGAACAGAGAGGACTGGAGAGGAAGAAAGGTGGAGTCACCAGCCAGACGCAGAGGAAGCAGCATGAGCAGGGTGGAGAGATGAGGTTACGAGCCACGTGACAGAACGTAGATTAAAATAAATGAGTGAATTTAAGTTATAGAGCTAGTGGGACAAGCCCGAGCTAAGGCCAAGCTGTCATGATTAATAACAAGTCTCCGTGTCATTACCTGGGAGCTGGCAGGACAGAGAAAGTCTTGATACACAGAAGTGTACAAGTAGCAGAGCCCCACAGCGGTAGAGAAACTACTCTTTTTTCCTCTCTGATTTGCTTTTCAAAAGCTAAGAATAAATGAAGCCAAACTTTGGATCTCTAAAAAAATGTCAAGTTGAAAAGTCTCTAGAAAGACTAACAAAAAGAGACATAATACAAATTATACTGTCAAGAATACAAGAGGCGTAACAACAGATCCCAGACACCGGAAAGGACAGACAGTACCACGAACAATTCTATACACACAAATTCAAGCCAGACAACTGTTTCAGAGGTCTTTTGCTTTTTTATTTTGGTGCGTTTGTTGCCCAGGCTGGCCTCAAACCTACCGTGATTCTCAGTCTTCTCCACCTCTGCTGGGATTACAGGTGTGAACCACCAGTGCCCAAGTGTTGGTTTTAAAGAAGTGGTGAATCAGAATGCATCTGAGATGGATGAAATCTGCAACGTGAACTATATTAATAATAATTTAAGTGAAGTTAAAAGCCATTTCAGGAAGAAAAAGTTCCAGGCCCAGATGGTCACACTGGTAAAGTTTACCAAGTGTTTTAATTTATTAATCAGACAGGGTCTATGTAGCCCAGGTTGTCCTAAAGCTTATATGTAGATCAGGCTGGCCTGGAACCCAGAAATCTGCCTGCTTCCCCCAGAGTGCTGTGATTAAAGGCGCGTGTCACCATGCCCATTCACCAAATGTTTTTAAAGAACTAACATCAATCAAACAATCTCTCTAGGAAAGAGAAGGCTCCCAACCCGTGGGGTCAGCACTAACCTGATACCTAGCCAGACAGAATGTAAGAAAACTGCAGAACAAATGAGGAAACAAAACCACAGCCTAGTCTTGCCTATCAATGCATGTACAAAGTACATAGGCATTAGCAAACTAAAGCCAGCAATATGTGCAGACAACATACCGTGACTCGGTGGAACTGACCCAAATACAAGTCTTGTTCAGTATGATGTCAGTCATATGAGTCCCATGATGTCAATCGTATGAGTCCCATGATGTCAATAGTCCAAAGAAACCCACGTGATGCTGAGATAGCTGGGCCAAACCCCAAACATTAAGGCTAAAAAGAAAAAAGCCACAGCCAACAGGGAAGAATTGCTCCCCCAGCCCCTCAGATACTGCTAAAAACCTTCTAAGTAACATCCAATTCCAGGTGACTGAATGCATCCGCTCAAGACTGGGAGGACAGCTAGGGTGTTCACTGATACTTCTTGCTTATTGCTGAAGAATTTCTTCAATTTAGTAAGAAAGGGAAAAAAAAGAACAAAAAACAAAAACCACTCAGCTTGGAAGGACAAACCAATCGTCCCTATGCAGAAGAGCATTACTATCCACAGAGAACCTATAACACAAGCAGAACAGACTGTAGCGGGTAGACTGTAGGGACAGCCAGGGGCAGTGCTAAACATCTGTACCCTGATCCTGAGAGCCATAAGTCACATCTGCACCTCCGTTTAATTCATAACCTAGGGGACCGGGCCCAGCATGGTGGTTCACAGATCTCTGTGAGTCTGGGACATCCAGGGCTACTTAGTGAATACAAAACAACAAACAAAAAAGCCAAGTTAGTGTTGCACACCTTTAATCCCAGCACTCAAGAGGCAGAGGCAGGTAGATCTCTGAGTTCGAGGACAACCTGGTCTAGAGAGTGAGTTCCAAGACAACCAGGCCTACATAGTGAGACCCTGTCTCTAAAACAACAAGACAAAACAACAAAACCAAAACATTCACAGTGTAGCAAATAAAGTCAGTTTCACTGCATGTTAAATAAATTACATTCCTTCTATAGTCCATCACTGGAGCATGCTGTCCCAAAGAGTCAGTACACAGAACTATAGTCTAAAAACCTGAAGTCAATGTAATGACTGTCATTTTTCCACAGTCCCCACCCCCAGCAGGTGTAACACACTTCTAACAAGCTAAGGAAAATGATACAGTTCATTAAGAAGCTGCAAACTGCCGGGCGGCAGTGGTGCACACCTTTAATTCCAGCACTGGGGAGGAAGAGCCAGGTGGATCTCTGTGAGTTCGAGGCCAGCCTGGTCTACAGAGTGAGTTCCAGGACAGGCACCAAAGCTACACAGAGAAACCCTGTCTCGAAAAACAAAACGGAGGAGGAAGAGGAGGAGGAGGCTGACAGGCTATGGTCTACAGGCCCTGAAATTGTAAGTCTGTTTGGAAGCCAACCAGATATGACAGTCGACGCCTGTAATCCCAGCTCATGGGAAGAAGAGGCAGGAGGATCGGAAACCAAAAGTGAGGATGGGCAAGAGACCTTGTCTCAAACAAAACAAAACAAAAACTAAAATGAAAGTAAATTAAAATAGTTTCAACATTATTCTAAGTTACATCAGCAAAAAGGAGGAAATCTGGGGGCCAGAGAAGCAGAAACAGGTATGCTCAGCCTTTCCAGAGCTAAGTGAGATCCTCACCCACCACAGGGAGTTAAACAAAGAATAAGGAAGAAAACATGGTGTGAGGAACTCTGCTCTGTCCTTCAGAGACTAGGAAATTAAAAGCGGTATTTTAGGGCTAGGAGATAACTCAGTCTATAAGGTGCTTGCCTTAAACATATGAAGTTTTGGGGTGGGGAGAAGGCTGAGTGGATGTGGTGGCACACTTGTAACCCCAGCACTGTGAAGGCAGAGACACCCGTATCCCTGGAGCTTGCTGGCCAGCCAGCCTAGCTATGTGGTGAATTCCAGGCCAGGGAAAGATCCTGTTCCAAAATGGAAAAAAAAAAAAATTAAAAGTAGATGGTATCCAGGACTGTCCCCACCTTCCATGTGGACATCCACATATGTACGTCTATGTACACATATGTGCCCACACCCACATACATACACAGAAGTTCCATTTCCCAGCTCTTTGCAGCTAAGAGCTAAAATTTTTGGTGTGGTGAGGCCCACGAATGCCATGTACTTCTGTGGTATGAAGGAAATCAAAGGCCAGCTTCTGCTACTTGGGCAGATGGGCACAGCCATGACATCTGATGCTTCTGCAGAATCCTGAGTGCCTATACAGCGCCTAGAAACTAGCTCTATATCAAGATGTGTGAGGTATGACCTCAGTGTGGACAACACAGGCATGATTCTCAAACTCAGAGTGACAGGGAAGATGTAGGGATCCCAGAGACGAAGCTGCTCTGGGGACAGGGTGTGAGGGGAGGGGAGCAGTTCTGGAACCCAGCCCACAGCAATAGGAGGCAGAATTCACTATAAGCAAAGGCAATGGACAAAACAAAGAAATCAAACTCCAGAGTTATCAGGTGGCAGAACTCTTTGGAAGAAAGTTGAAGAAAAGCTACAGCAGCTCCCAAACACCTGGACAACTAAAGGCTGAAATGGGATCAACCAACCCTGCTAGTGTATGACCAGAAACCCAGCTCTTCAGCTTTTCCCAGAAAAGTCACGTTCAGAAAATCAGACAGCAGTACAGAGGAAGTCTGGAAACACTCGGCAGCCAAACTGGATCAATGATGCACAGTGGGCACTGGATACGAACCAGATATCATGCGCCGAAAACCTAACGCCACTATCTCAAAGGAGAGATGCACCAGCCACTCCTTCACGAAAGCTTCCTGGGCACCAAGATCTGTGAGATACGTGCGACAGGGACAAGAGACTACACCAGAGTGAGGAAACAGTGCGTATGGTACTCTCTTGGCCAAAGGGCTCTGCTCGGAAAGACCCATGGGAGAAGAACAAAGTCATCTGTCTACCCATTTGCCTCCTGGTGCGTGCTCACCCTGGTGAAGCTGTAATTATGGCCCCATTTTCTGGAGGAACATAAAGCTGGGAGAGATTAACTTGATTTACTCACAGCTGTGGAATGATCGAGCCAAAGCTCAATTCCCAGGGCTTTTACAGGCTGAGGTACACACATGGCAGGCTACAGAACTGGTGGTGGCCATGGAATCACATTCGCACTCGCAGGCAGGCAGGCCGGCACACACAGCTCAACCGCTCAGCAGAACTATAGCTCCCAGGAAAAAGTTGATGCCCACTCCCACCCCCAGCCCCCAAGAGGTACGGTACCTGAGCGATCTTTAGCAAATGTATTTACTCTGGGAGCAAAGAAAGAATGCCCAAGAAGGAAATTTCTGCCCTCTAAAAGCTTCATTTGCTTTAGACACCAAGATTATTTGCTCAAATCGCCCATAGTCATTTGCTCAGGAATTATGCTATAGATGCACATGTAAATAGGTGTGTACAGCAGAAATAACAGTGGTATACTTATACATTCATGGGGAGAGGAAAGCTGAGTTAAATTTATCTTTAATCTATGGAGAAAATGGTTTGCTAATAACAGAGTTCAACCATCACTTTAAAATTAAGAGTTATCAATGCCATCTGTGGTGGTGGATGCTTAAACCCTAACATCAGGAGGCTAAGGAGAGAGAGTCCAGAGTTTGAGGCAGCTAACATGATGACACCCTCTCTAGAAAAGTTGAGGAAAGTACAGCTCATTTTAAAATGTAATATATAATTAAGAAATACAGATTAATAGTCATCTACAATAGTCAAACTTATAGGCATGTTAGGTATGTTTTCAAGGTCATATACACAGATCTATTTAGATAGATAGGTGATCTTCAAACACTTTAAAGAGCTACAGAATATGGCATTTAATGTGTTTAATAACCTAAGGCTTTTCATGATAGTGAGACACATCTGCTCTAGCAGCACCAATTTACTTCAAAGGAAGATGGTGGGCATCAAAGAACCTCTTTATGGAGTTTGCCTTCTTTATGGCAAAATCTAGCCGCTGGGCAAAGAAATTGCCCTTGTCTCAATTGCTGACAGTATACCATCTAAACTGAACCAGCAAGACACAAGAAAGGCAACTGCCGAACTTTGCCAAGACAAGATAGGACAGTCCTTCAGAATTCTCTGCTTCACAGGAAAGTCTGTCAGCCATGCCAGGGCTGTAGGCCAAAGTTAGACGCCCAAACATTGCAGAGGAACTTTGGGCGACTGTCCAGGCAGCCTGATGCCTCTATCATTAGGTAATATTTCTTCCTTCTGGGGTCTTTGATGGAGTTAAAAACTAAATAGTTAAACTTATAGTTTTCCTTAGGTATGATAGAAATCAAATTAGGTATAAAACTTTCGACTCACAAAGATAGGATAGATAATGGAATATTTTCTCTGATTTTGCCAAGTGTAAATGGACTAGATATTATGACTGTGATTCATACTTGATAGCTGTTTTTTGTTGTATATAATTTTACTATGTTAAAATTAAAATCTTCCTTTTTAATTGGACAAAAGGGAGAAATGCTGTGGAATAATCTTTGTACACTGTAAATATGTATTGCTCTCATTGTTAATAAAAAGCTGATTGGCTGATAGCTGGTCAGGAAGAGATTGGGCGAGACAGCCTGATACAGAGAGAATGTTGGGAGGAAGAAGGGCAAGATCAGGAGTTGCTAGCAGACGCAGAGAGAAGCAAGATGGGCATGCTATACTGAGAAAAGGTAGCAAGCCACGTGGCAAATCATAGATAAGAAATATGGGTTAATTTAGATGTAAGAGTTAACTAGTAACAAGTGTGAGCTATTGGCTGAGCATTAAGTTTCTGTGTGGTTACTTGGGAGCGGCTTGTGAAACAAAAAACGTTCACCTACAGGAGAGCATACCACCAGTTAAACAGCTAAGAACTTTTCTAACAATGCAGTGGTGGCACACACCTTAATCCCAGTACTCGGGAGGCAAAGGTAGACGTATCTCTACATTCAAACCAGCCTGTCTATAGAGTGAGTTCTAGAACAACCAAGGCTACCCAGAGAAACCCTGTCTCAAAAAAAAAATAAATAAATAAATTAATTAATAATAATAATAATAAGGAACTTTTCTAAGTAGCCCCAAGTACTTGTATCAAAATTGTTCTCTCCCATCCCTTGCACTGGCCAAGTGCCCTGTCTACTTGAAAGTTTAGTGGAAATAGAAGGTGCTGCCAGGATTGTCAATGAAAGGACACTGGTCCTGTGGTCACCAGTCACCACGAAGCACCAGAAACTATAATGAAATGGGTGACGAGGACATTAAAAGGCAATGCTTTGGACTGGAGACATGGCTTGGAGGTTAAAAGCACTCACTGCTGTTTCAGAGGACCCATGCTCAATTTCCAGCACCCACATGGCAGCTTTCAATGGCTTCTAAGTCCAGCTTAGAATCCTCCCCTCCCACCTCACCAACCTCCACCCCCCAAAAAAGGACAAAAAGAAAGACAACCACATTTAAGTGCTTAGAAAAGACCACAATTACTTGACAAAGAGTAATCAAGACTTGACTAGTTCTAGCTCAAAGACAATGCTATCTGAACTATTTAGAACTAGAGGACGGCCAAGACGGTAATGGAAGGTTCCCCTGCTCCTCCTGACCCACTTGCCAGGGCATGAGAGCAGAAGCCTGATTACCTAGACAGGCAGAAGCTGCTTGTGAAGGCAGACTTGTTCCTACCCACCCAGTGGAACATGGTATTCTGTCCTGTACACTCAGAAAGCCAAAAAAAAAAAAAAAAAAAAAAGAAAAAGAAAAAAGAACAGAATCTTACTACAAAAGCCAGTGTTGCCTGACGCCTAGAGTCGGCATAAGGTGCTCACTCTGAATTTTACACCTCACACCCTGATCTGTTACTTTCTTTAGAACTCAAAACCTTCCCTTTTGAAAATACCCATTCACGGGCGACCTCTGGAGCAGTTGAGGGGAAAGCTGGTGGCCAATGTTACTAAGTCTTGATTCCTAGAAATCAACTTCACTGACCAACACACCATCGTGGCTTCCAAACTGGATTTAATACCCTCACCCTCGATTACGGATGGAATAATTTAATGTTAGTTAAATGTTTAATGTTAGTTAGTATAGTAACTGCAAAGAGAAAAAGGCATTTATGAAAGAGAGTTTTAACCCAATTCACTCTTGTAAAGTCACAAATCATGAGCTAAGTCCACCAGACGCTGTCTCACTGCAGAACCTGGTTAGTCCCTCAACTGTTGCTAACGTGTCTCCGTGTGCACACAAGACTGCGTTTTTTTCAAGGAAAAGTACAATGTCTTAAGATTCTCAAAATAATATATAAACAAAGGGGGCTAGAGAGATGGCTCAGTGGTAAGAGCTGGCAGCTCTTCCAAAGGATCCAGGTTCGATTCCCAGCACCCACATGGCAGCTCACAACTGTCTGCAACTCCAGTTCCTAGGGATGCAGCTCTGGCTTCTGGCCTCTGCAGGCACTACTCTGCTCAAATGTGGGGCGTAGACTACACACAGGAAAGACTCCTATACATAAAATAATAAAAAGTTAATGATATGGAAACAAACTTTTCTATAAACCACAGATTTAGGCAGGGATGTCCAGCCTTTGGACACTGATATGATGGTGTCATCTACGATGTGTCTGGTGGGCCACATTCACAGCTTTGTTAGGACACCTGTGGCTACCAGTCACACTTGGACAAGGCTGAGAGAGGATTTCCTTATAGCCAAATGAAGCCGCTTTTGCAACATGTATGCTAACTTCCATTAGAGTAGGTTTATGTCCAAATGTATCAACAACTGATTACAGCAATTTCCCTATCAAATAAGGTAATAAATGCAGTAGCCTCCAGAATTACCCATGGCCATGCTGCGAGCCCACATCCCGAGTCCTTAGAGAAGACAATGGATGCTGCCCAACTCCTGTTTTACTCTTTTTAGACCTTCAGTTTCCTCTGTGTTTGAGAACAGCACCCCATGAAACCCACACTTCTCAGTGTTAACGCCTCGATTTCTTCCCACAGGCTGACTCCAGCTAATCTGCCTCGTCTCCCTCCCTCCCTCCCTCCCTCCTCCAAGTCTTTTCTTCCTAGTGTGCTCAGCTAACTATTTCAACCACTCTCTTCCTCAGGCTCATTTAACACAAACTGAGGCAGATACCAATTCCCCTGTCAAAGAGGGAGGGAAGCTATTATTACACACTGTGATTTCGTCTCCTCCTTCGGTTACATGTACACAGCTCTGATCTTTTCAAACTTACAAATCACCACATACAATGACATCACATTTTGTAAAATATTAATTCTGGAGCCCTAATCCTGAATGGGCAGCCTTCCACTGACTCTCCTACGGCAGAATTACTTTGCACCAAACAACCAGACGCTCACTCAAACGCAGTTCTTGCCACATTCCGTGTTGGAGCTCTGACTACACCCCACGGCCTGCCATTTGCAAGACACCAGCCTATGGGGCACGCCTGCGTTAATCCTCGCCTAGCACTGCCTTCAGGCAGACCTGCCCTTGGTCACGTGTCCCTCACTCAGCCCATCTGTAGCCGTGAACGCTGAGACTGTGTCTCCTCCTCTTCCTATCTTCCAGGCCTTGTCACTTCCAAAGAGACCTGCTTTCTGAAGCAGAGGTCTTCCTGGCACATCTTTGAGCCTCCAGCACGTGACTCAGGCCGGCACTTAACGTCCGCCAGTAACAGATGCCGCCGTCTACTCTCCTCAGAGATGCTGGGTAAACTGCTCTTTGACAAGCTCTGGCATCAGACGCCATTATTTCTAAACCTTCTCTGGCTGATCTCAGCTGTACCAATCCCTCAGCTGCTACTCCGGCATCTCCACCCTCCTTCGACTCATACCTGAGTCCCCGTCACACAAGGCCTGCTCTTGGCTCTCACAGGGCTTTACATCCTAACAGGGTGTACGCTCATATTCAATGCAAGCTCCGCTCGGAATCTATCTGATTCTTATTTTGATTCTATAGTGATTGAAGTGACTGGGTGCCTGTGACAGATCATCTGGGATGATAACGACCACCACCCCTCCCCCCACACCATGTCAGCATACAATGGCTCACGGAAAAAAAAACAAACAAAAAAAAACGGTTTATTTGTCCCCCTCCGCCCAGAGCTGAACCGGCAGCTTGCTTTTATCTCAAGACTCAGCAAGTCTGGGCATGGTGGCACATGCCTTTTATCCTAGCACTCAGGAGGCAAAGGCAGGCAGATCTCTGAGTTCAGGACCTGGTTTACATAATGCATTCCAGACCAGCCAGGGCTACATGGTGACATCCTATCTCAAGAGGAAAAAAAAATCAACAGACGTGACTTCGGTGCCAACTCCAGGCTAGACAGACCATGGCATCAGAGAGTCCTCTCTCTTAAAAGCAGAAACCATGTAAAAACGAACGTCCAGCCATCTTGTTAGAGAAAGAGAGAAGGAAAAAAGACCTCGAGGAGCTGGCCCATGTGGCAAGGGAGGAACACAGGGAGGTGAACCACGTCATGGCCAGCATGAGGGCTTCTGCTGTGTAAGGTCATCACGGTCCTTCCAGTCCTGTCTAGCTGAAGGCAGCCACCTGAGTGTGCCCAGCACAGCACCAGGAGCAGGACAAGTCAGCCATCTTCAATAATGCCCTGAACTACGGAGTCAGGACCAGTGAGGCAGCTGCTCTTCTGGCCATGCCACTGAGAGCATTTGTGAGGCAGGAATAACCAGACTCTATTCTTAACCAAAGCCAGGGACCCAACATCTACACTTTAAGACAGAGCTTTCAGCCAGACGGTGGGAGCACACACCTTTAATCCCAGCACTTGGGAGGCAGAGGCAGGCGGATCTCTCTGAGTTCGAGGCCAGCCTGGGCTACAAAGTGAGTTCTAGGACAGGCTCTAAAGCCACACAGAGAAACCCTGCCTCAAAAACATAAAAAAAAAAAAAAAGATACAGCTTTTGTTAATCCATTATGGTTAGGCAGAAGTAAACATCCAGTCTAAGTACAGAAGATCAGAGTGTTTTTAGAATAAGTCTCAAGCCATTTTTGTCTATGTGTACAAGTGCTGGACACACATCATACTGAACACAGGATCATCATGAAATACACACACAAGGGAATTTTCTATCATGTATCTATGTGGCTATCTGTAAACCCTGCTACCTCTCAGTGGTTAGCTGCATGTGCAACTTCCTTGGGGACTCTGCCACCCTGACTCCTCTCCTGGCACTGGGTCTCTAAAGCTACCCTGATTTTCTCCACGGAATCTTCTGCAGCAGGTCTCCCTCCTGCTCCCATTTTTAAACATCACTGTCACACTTGCCATTCTGCTCCTAGGAGTCCACTCTGCCTTAACACTAACTATCATTGCGTCACTGACCCTCGCCCCAAATCCCACATCCTCATGCTCTGTGCTGGCTAGTCTGAAGGTCCCCCACAAATTTGTGTTCCGAATGCTGGTCCCCCAGCTGGCACTGTTGTGGCTGTGGAGCCTTTAGGGGTGGATCTCTCTGGCTAGGTCTCTCAAGGTTACAGCTGCCTCTGCTATCGGCTGTACAGTGCCTTCTGGTCCTCTGCCGCCGCCATGTGAACAGTCTCGGCCACAGTCTCCCCAAACCTTGCTCTAAAACTGCCTGCTACGACTTTCCCACCAAGATAATACAAACCTTCCACCTCTGAACCAAAATCAATCCTTCCTCCCGTAAGTTGCTCAAGACAGGTGCTTTGGTCGCAGCAATGGGAAAGTAACTGGTGCTCTCTCTGTCTACAATGACCAGGCATCGTACATGTGATTTAAAAAGCTTTTTGTGGTGTATACACGGAGCCAGCCCTATTCCCCTTTCTTACGTGTAACTGGAGTTACAGACAGGTGTGAGCTGCGATGTGGGTGCTGGGATTTGAACGCAGGTCCTCTAGAAGAGCAGTCAGTGCCTTTAACCACTGAGCCACCTCTCCAGCCCCCAATTCCCCTTTCAACGTCTACACAAAATCTCTACTAATTTCTTGACCAGCTAGCTTCTACCAAATCACTGTCTACCCACTGGGGACAACACAGAACGCTTCCACCTTACGCTGTTGCAACTGAGTTCTCACTAACTTCTACAGCAGCCGAGTTGACTGCTGGGGGGGGGGTGGCACCAAGTGCCAATCCCGCTCATACTGAAGGCTAAACACCGCACTAGTCTTTGTACTCTGGGAAGCCTTACTGGCAACGTAGGTGTGACCATTGGGACCGGCTTGTTCCCCGTGCGAGCCGACACAGCACTGAAGAGCATGGCGCGTCAGGCCAGGAGCGGCTGCTGCCTATGGTGAGACACATGGAGGGAACGTATCTACAAAGGACTGTGGTCTCTAGGCTGACCTCCGATACTCAGAGCCTGAGTGTACCAGCCATCCGGGGGCCCCACAGGTGGCAGGACCTGTTTGCTCTCTGCCTAGAAACCTCAGAAGGCCCTCCATGCTGGAGAGACGGCTGGTGCCTTACACAGGTTCCCAGCACCCACATGGTGGCTCACAACCATCTGTAATTCCAGCTCCCGGGGATCCGATGCCTCTCCTGATCTCCATAAGAACCTGGCTCACGTGTGGTGAACAGACATACACACAGGGAAAACTCACACACATAAAATAAATAATAGCTGGGCGGTGGTGGCACACACCTTTAATACCAGCGCTTGGGAGGCAGAGGCAGGCGGATCTCTGAGTTCAAAGCCAGCCTGGTCTACAGAGTGAGTTCCAGGGCAGCTGGGGCTACACAGAGAAACCCTGTCTCAAAAAAACAAAACTAATAATTAATTAATTAAATCTAAACAAGGGAGAGAAATCTAGTTCTATCCCAGTTCTTTCTTTTGGTGTTAACTTCATTAATGTTAATTTTCTACACATCCCAAGGTTTACTCTGTAATATAAAGGTACCGAATGTAAATTCGAGTCACAAAATTAGACTCCAGTGTCGGAGTGAGCTTGAACTGACTCCCTAAACACTGTAAATGCTGCCATCTAGTTCTGAACACAAACGTTCACGCACACAAGAAGAATTCTTGTTTCCAGCTGCTCAGATGTCTGAGTCAAAATCAGTACACTGATGAAAAGAGCCGGCCAGCAAGCCCTGAAGCCAGACAACCAGCTCCTAACCGAAGCTTTAGCCCTGGCGACAGCCAGCGCAGCAGAACACAGGCAGGCCCTCCCGGGGCTCCAGGGGAGCTGCTCCCCTCCCGAAAACGGGCCGTGGTCCGCGCTTTTCCTCTCCTCCACCGCATCTCTACGGGACTTTGCTTGCCATACAAAATCCTTCATCTTCTGGAGATGGAATCATCGAAGTCATCCTGTGACAAGCATTTATTGTGTGATTACTGCGGCAGGCTTCGGGCTGGCCCGAGGGACACACATGGTCCTTGTCTTCCGTGAACTCACAGTCTAGTGAGATGGACCAATAAACAACAACAACCAGTGCACTAGGAAAGGAGCACACCAGGCTGCTGACAGATGAGACTGGGGAAGGCCTGCCACAGCAAAGGACCTGGGATGGGGGCATCTGCAGGGACAGCTGGAGGACACTGCAACTCTGAAGGTTTTTCCCTTTTTCCTGTACATTTGCATAGATACTTGATTTTTGGTCAAACAGGTTGAAAACAGTTCCAAAGTGGGATGTTTCTTAGTATGTGTTACCTCGTGTTGTTGACCGTGGAAGAGTGTGTGGGGCTAATGCAATGATGGGAACCAAACATGAACCTTAGGGCCAACAAGATGGCTCCAAGGGGAGGGGCACTTGTCACACAAGCCTAACAACCTAGACTGTTGGAATGAGAGAAGTTAGTCCCCAAAGTTGTCCTCTAACTTCCATACACATGGCACGTGTGCTTATGCACTCACATACACATATCACACACATGGGGGGGGGATAAAATAAATTTAATTACAAAGAGCCAGATGCGGTGTTACTGTCTGTAACCCCAGCACGCTGGCGGAAGCACAAGAGAGATGCCTCCTCAGAAGCGCGGCAGGAGGAGCGGACGGCTCCAGACTGCACTCTGCTGACCTCCGGCCACAGGCCGGAGCCATGTGTGAGCATCAGTGAGCTGTAGTGCACAGTGTAAAGCCGAAGAGGCCTGGACTCTTGACCCTCCTGCTTCTGGCCCCTAAGTGCCGGGAGTGGTTGCATATGCCACCATTCCAGCAAAGTTAACTTTTTTGTGAGGAGAAAAAGAAAATTCCCAAAGTGAAGACGAGCAAACACCCCAGACACTTTAAAACTCAACCAGAACTCCACTTCATGAGATCGGCAGCACCTGGTGGCAACTGTCACTCTGTTCCCATGAGCACTCTGTTCTAGTCCAGTGATCGGGAAAGCCCCACTCGGATTTGTCTCTGAAGTCTTCAGGTACAAAGACAACAGCCTCCTGAGTCCCATTCCATTAACCCAACAATCACGAGAGTGTGCCTGCCACTGACCCCGATGGCAGCCTGTGACCTGCAACCATGTGCATTATAGTTGTATTAATATTGCAGGGTTCCTGAGATGAGCACAATTTAATTTTTCTTCCCAAGGAAACTCAAAGATCCTTAGAGGAAGTCACCACACCCCCACAGAGCTACAGTCTGAGGACAAACTATGCCCAGCTGACATCTAATATCCACAAGAGAGAAGCTAATGGGAGCTGGGCACACTTGAGCCATCTGATGCTCCACACGCTAGTCCGATGGGAACAGCTCCTCGGGGACCTGTGGCTGGAGTTCACAGCCCTCGCTTCTTAATCTTCTTAGTATGGAGAATAGTACAAGAGCCTCCTTTTACCCCAAATCCAAAGACAACCAATCAAAAGCATACATTGAGCTCAGTCAATAGAGGGCCTGCCCAGTGGTTCTCAACCTTGGCTCATGATTCCTAACAGTAGCAAAATTACAGTCATGAAGTAGCTATGACATGATTTTATGGGTGGGGTCACAGCATTAGGAGGGCTGAGAACCACTGCCTAGCATGCATGAAGCCCCAGATTCAATCCCCAGTACAACATAAACCAGGTGTGACGTGCATGCCTGGAATCCCGGCATTCTGGAGCTAGAGGTTGGGAAATCAGGAGTTTTCAGTCACCCTCGGCTACACACTAAGTTCAAGGCCAATCTGAGACACAAGAGCATGTATGAGGCTGGTTGGTTTTTTTTGTTGTTGTTTTGTTTTGTTTTTTTAAAGTGAAATTTTAATTAATAGCCCTAGCAAGTTGTAAAATGAGGTTCCTAACAACATCTCAAAATGCCAAAACACAAAAGTAACACAACAGAAGAGGAGGTCAGGGCTTCCCATTTAGCTTTTTGATAAATCCTTAGTATACTTCTAACACTGACTCAAAGAGACAAACATGGTCCCTGCCTCCTTGCAGCTTACAGTAGAGGGCTTGAAAACCCCCAGTGCTAACACTGAAACCCACACTGTAGCAGGGTTCCAAGGTGGGCACCTAACGCACACTTGAGGCTTTGTAGGAATCTGCCCACCTTCAGTTCTGCGTGGATCTACAAAGTTCTTTCCTGATCTCAAGCTTCTTTTTACTTTGCCCCCCCCCACTCTTAAATCCAGTCTTTCTGATGATTGTATGGCATGTTTTAGCCTATTTGGGGATCAGATAGCTCCAATATCCTTCTCCGCCCCTAAAGCCACAATCTGGGAGTGACTTTATGTATGCCATTCTGTTCTCATTGATCGCTCTCTTCTGAATTTCCCTCCTCTCAAGAATGTCAATATTTCAGAGGGCTTCTTTCAAAAGGAGTGGAATTTAAGCTGAAAATGGCCCAGGGTGCCACCAGAGAGGTGCCAGGAGTCTCTTCTCTCCCACAGTGAAAACAGATTGCAAACTGGTAGCTGAGTCATAATTATGATCCTCAAAGCAGTGGCTAAATTCTAGAGGGACCAATTACAATCCCCTAGATGTTCTCAGCATTTTAACCAGCCATACTTCGCCTCTCTTACTCCATAACCCTAAACTACAGCCTGCTATCTCTTACAAGATGACATACCAAAGACCTTCACAGTTGAAAAGAATCCTTGCATATTAGTCATTTGGCGCAGTGGTTTGCAGACCATGATCCAGAAAGTGCTGATACAAGACTCAGATTTTGTGTGCTGGAGAGTTAAGTCAACTCATGAAGACTTTAGCAGAGAGCTCCTCCTGCTTGCCACATGCTTGTGTTTTCGCATGTGTTGATCACTGTGCTGTCACTCTGTGAAGGGCCTGTCTGTCTAATTCCAGCTCACAGAGTCCATTGGGGCAAACCTGCTCCAGTAGGCACACTGCAAGTTCATAAGTCTGTCCAGTTCAACTCCAAGCACGGCTGAAGCGCATCTACCCGCTCAGGCTCAGCCGCACAACGGCCAACTCGACAGACAGCACGTCCCTGTCAATACAGCGTGCTAAAATTTGAGAGCCAATCTAAAGAGTTCTGGTTGACAGTCCCCTCCCCATGACTACCCACTGTGTGTTCAACTAAGGGCTGCACACCTCCAGCAGCAGAGAATTTAGCATCTTTCATGCTGTCATAGGACTTCCATGGTCAACTGTGTCTTAACACATACACACAAGCACACACACATGCACGCACACATGCACGCACACATGCATGCACACGCGCACGGTGGCTTCCATCCACAAGGCACAAATCTTCCTTTACAACTCTTTGACGACTTGCTCCTATCCTCAATCAAGCCCCGGGCTCTCCAGAGCAAACCACTTTGTTTTTCCCCAAGTGGCTTCTCGTCCTTTCTCTACCTCTAGACACATGGCCAAACCCCTGTCCTAGGACCAGCCTCACTTACATGCTGTCTCCACCTCAGTGTAGAATAGCACAGAACTACTGGCCCTGCCAATTCTAGATGCAATGAGATGAGGTGTAATTTTTTTGTTGACACATCACTACTGACTCACATTTGGTTGGGGACCAACACCCCCAAATGCTACTTCTAAGCCACATACCCAGCAGCAGCATCTAGTGCTTACTTACGCAATAGGTTCTATGATCAAAACAGAACTTACATTCATACCATTAATTAAAACTCATTTTATAGTAACTAGTCCATCATTTTGGTTTGACCAAAATACAGCTGTGTTCCAGTTTAGACATGGAGCTGCCCTCTAGGTCTCAGCTTCATCTCACACACACACACACACACACACACACACACACACACACACACACACACACCACTGCCCTGCAGCCAGGGTAAAAGCCTAGTGTAGGGCCACAAACACTACCACACATTCCAACTCCTCTATTCAAGTCATAGAAAACCATTGAACACATAGCCCTCTAGAATTCAGTTCTTCTCCAAAGCAACAATAATGAGGCGGCTCACAACCCCCTGTAACTCCAGTTCCAGGGGATCTAACACCCTCTTCAGATCTCCATGGGCAGCAGGCACGAACATGATGCACAAACATACATGCAGGCAAAACCCTCATACATACCAAATAAAATAATAACCCTTTAAAAATGATTTTGAAAAGTTATCTCACAGAGACTTAATCAAAAACACTATTTGGAAGATTAATCATAGAAATAAAGTTGGACGGGGAAACAAACAGAAGTGTACTCAGAACCACAAAGGCCTTTTTCTTTCTTTGTGCTGAGATACTCCAGACACAAAAGTGAGGAGCAAATTACCCACATTTTACTGACCAAGACGACAAGATGAACCACTACCACTACGCACTCAGAGGGTTGCCAAATAAACCAGGGCTAGCATCTCAGTTCCACAGACAGAAGTGTAACTCTGACAATCAACAAAACATTGCAGCAGCCTTGAGTTTAACACGACTCCAAAACAGACACTTGGTTGTTTGGGGGCACAGAACCCAGCAGTTTCCTGACCAACTACACCCCATCTCTCCAACTCTCTCCATCTGCAGAAGAACACAGCGAACACGGTGAGCCAGCCATGCCCTTCCTGGTCTCCAAGAGAAAAATCATAGCTCCAACTGGAAGGCAGCAATGGAATCTGCTTTCCTTGTACAGTATAATTTGTAAACAGAGCTTTTCAGTATGTTTTGTTTGAGACAGGCTCTCACTATGTAGGAACTCACAGATTATCTGCCTGCCTCTGCCTTCAGAGTGCTGGGCTCAGCTACAGTTCTACTCAGAATCAACAGGAAGTTGCTCTTTCTCCCTTCAAAACAAAACAAAACACACCACACCACAGATTTGGGCCTTCACACTGATCCACCAAGAGAGCATGCCTCACTTGGAAACTAATGTCTGTACTGAAGGCAGTTCTTAAGATGAGAGATTGTAACCTTGGTACTGAGGGTGCTGAGGCAGAGTGGACAAGTCTGAGGCCAGCCTAGACTACATATAGAACTGAAACAAAAGCATAACACTTTGAGTTGTCCTGATGCCTCCTGCCTGATAAGGGTCACTGAGTTAGGAGATAAGCGCACTCAAAGCATGGAGACCCTTTCTAAGCAATTCCAAGGCCAAGAGCCAGAAGTGTTAGATCTGGTAACACAAAATGTAAAACCTTCTGTAAGGAAAACATTGTAAACATGAAAACCATGGAAATGATGAGGAGACACTTGTATACTAAGCATCAGTGTCTACAGGTATACCTGTATCAGAGAGAAGACAGTAACAACCCCAAAAAGGAAAATAAGGAACCACATAAAACCTCGTAACATACCAGCAGCCAACACACGGTCACGCTCACAGAAGAACAACAATTACAACAATGAAGGTTTTTCCTGTGTCAAATGGGCAAAAATGATAAAGATGAAGATACTTGAAGCACATGAGCATCCACTGAAGAGTCGAAAACATCACCAACAGCTGTAGGCACGAAGGAGGTGAATCTGTATAGATGCATACTCCATAGACCTAGCAAAGCTTCAAAACTTAGAACATACACACTTCCATTTTTGAAAATCCAAGCACACACTGAATCTAGGGATGTGTATATTTGCACAGAAAAGGGGGTAAAATCAGGTTAAATTCCTAACAGTGACAACCACAGCCAGAATCTAGAGAAAGAGTGGGTGACAGACTCAACTGTACTGGAATGTCTGCTCCCATTTTTATAGGAGCACTTTATTCCCAACAAATTTAAAGTCTGTTGTCCAGTGTCACTTTCCACACTTAACACAAACAGTTGACATGCCACCTTGTCTGGGAAAAATGCGTTTTTCTCCCCTTTTTCTCTGAGAGCTTTTCCTGGAAGTTCCCACAGACCAGTTAATTCTTACCCCTTCTAACTAGACCCACCAGACGACTCCACAAGAACTCCTCCATGTCAGTCTCTTCACTTCCAGGGGAACACTTGGCAAAAACAGACTTGGAAGGCTAGCTCACTTGGAACCCTTTTTAGAGCCAAGGTTGCGCCAGGCATACCTAGAGTGAAAGTGAGCACGCGGTTCTTGTAAAGACCCAAGTAAGAGCCACGGCCAGGCCCTGGGTGGAGCTCCGGGAGTCCAGTAAGCGAGAAAGAAGAGCGTTTATATGAGCGAGAATTGTTGAGACCAAGGTTGAATAAAGCAAGGGACAGATAGCCAAACGAATGGAAACACATGAACTATGAACCAATGGCTGAGGGGCCCCCAACTGGATCAGGCCCTCTGAATGGGTGAGACAGTTGATTGGCTTGATCTGTTTGGGAGGCATCCAGGCTGTGGGACGGGGTCCTGTGCTCATTGCATGAGTTGGCTGTTTGAAACCTGGGACTTATGCAGGGTCGCTTGGCTCGGCCTGGGAGGAGGGAACTAGACCTGCCTGGACTGAGTCTACCAGGTTGATCTCAGTCCTGGGGGTGGGGGAGTCTTTGCCCTGGAGGAGGTAGGAATGGGGGTGGGATGGGGAGAAGGGGTGGGGGGCCGGAGGGGGAGAACAAGGGAATCTGTGGCTGATATGCAGAACTGAATTGTATTGTAAAAATTAAAAAAAAAAAAAAAAAGATCCAAGTAGCAAATCATTTTCTCTGTGCAGACCATACTGTCTCTGTCAAAAACACCCAACCCTTGACTATCACAGTACAAAAGCAGCCACAGATGTTTGTAGACATGTGTGTGCTGCGTTCTGATATTTCAAGCTCATAAATTTTTTTATCTGCACCTAGATACTGTTCTTTGATCTTTTTTTCACCATTTGAAAAACAATACTATTTTCTTTTGGGTTTTTTGTGGCAATGAGAGTAGACCACCCGTCAGGCAAATGCTAAGCTTCATCTCAAAAACCATCTTGTGGGGAGGAGACATTCTTTACACCTGGGGTACATGAAAGCAGGTGACAAGCCCAGATGCCATCAACAGGGTAGAAACACTGTGGGATAGAACACAATGGAACTTCACTCAGCTGTAAAGAACATTATCTATGTTATTTGGATGAAAATAGATGAAACTACAGATCATGTTAAGTGAAACAAGCTAGATTCAGAAAGACAAATTCTTCTCTATGTGAAATCTAGATTTAAATATATATATATATACATATATTGTCATACTAATATATAATGCCATGCTAATATATGTCATACTAATATATGTCATATGACATTCCATGTCACATACACATACATGTACATATATACCTATTACATGTGTATGTGTACATATAATGTACATATATACAACATGAAGACTGAAGAGGACTATAGAAGAAGAAAAGATCCAAAAGGAGAGAGAGGAGAACAAACTGATAGTGAGGGAAGACAGTGAAAATATTGCACGTTTTCTATCTTGCAGGATCTAGGGTTAAATATAAATACACATGATACGAAAGCAAGGGAGACTCAGGGTGGAAAAGAAATGGAAAGAGGAGGGGAGCAAACACCAAGACAAAGGAAAGAAAGACTAACGTGTTTCTCTCATGCTCAGAACCTCGATTTCACACACACACACACACACCACATAGCATGAAAGCAGGAAGACTATTTAGGGGTAAAAAGGGACAATGAAGCGGTAGGAAAAGGGAGCCAGGATGTGAATATGAGTAAGGGACAATGAAATGTGTAAAAACGTCATACCCAGGTGTGGTGGCACCTGCCTTGAATCCCGCACTCCAGAGGCAGAGGCAGGTAGATCTCTAAATTTAAGGCCATCCTGGTGTGCACAGTAAGTTACAGTCCAGCAAGGGTTACATAATGAGACCCTGCCTCAATAACTAAGTAAATAGATCATAATGAAGCCTATTAGTTGATAAGCTAACTAGAAATAAATTTAAGCTAAGAAAAATAAAAGCAGGTGGTAGATCTCAGACAGTTTCCACTGGAGGTTAACTTTTTAAAGGTATAAAAATAAGGAAACAAAGTCTAATAGAATACTACCTGCGTCCTTTTACAAAGTCTTTAAAGGCTTTAAAGCTAGTGGCCACAGCAGCAATGTAGCTATTACAGAGGTGCTTTCTCTGAAACAGCTCATAAAATCCACAACACTAATTCCAGCACTTGGGAGGTGGAGGTCAGATAAGGAGTTCAAGGTCATCCGTGGCTACACAGTGAGTTTGAATCCAGTCTGGGCTACTTGAGACCCTGGCTCAAAGGGGGGAAACATTTTTACAATATTAAAATGGATCCCCAGGTGCCGAGTGTGTGGCTCGGTGGCACAGCACCGGCCTAGCATTAAGAAGCCCTGGATTCAATCTCCAGGACTGGGGACAAGCAGGGATTCCCAGTCATTAGAGAAACAGTAAAATTGCAATGTGATAGCACTACACTCCCATTGGACTGGTCATAATGTACAAGTTGGCAAGAACTGAGTTGTTGCCAAGGGGAGGGAAAACCTGAGCTCTGCAGCACTGCTGTCCTGGAAAACGGTACAGCCACTTAGAACAGCTTGCTTCCCAAAAAACGTGAACTACAGACATACTTACTGTAAGACCTTCAATTTTACTCCTAGACACCTTCCCAAGAGAGAGGGAAACATATCTACCCCAACATTTAAGCAGATGTCCACAGGAGCATTCTTCAAAACCGCTCCCAACCTGGAAACAACACAAACCCCATCAACTAGCCAACGGAGAAATGGAAAGTGCCTGATCTACAGGACAGAGCTAACCAGGGAAGGAGTCACTAAGCACAGGCACTTCTTAAACATACCTTAGCCCCTAACCACTGCACCTAGTGCAGAGAGCCAGATAGAAAAGACTGTATTTACAGGAAGCTTCTAGATAACTGAGTCTATAGCAACAGCTGGCCAATGATTGCTTGGGGCTGGAGATGCAAGCAGTCTGGCTATAAACCAAGAGAAGGGACTTCCAGGAACACAGCAACGCTCCCATGCGGGGTTGGTGGGATAGCTGCACAACTCTATAATTTACTGTAAACTGGATAATGGAAAGGGGTGGATTTTATGGTACGTAAATATCACTTCAATCTAAAGAGAGGAGGGGGACTCCAGGGCTGGGCAGTTCCCTGTATTCTTCAGGCACTTCCTTGATTCTGGAACCTTGTCTCATCACTCCGAGAAGACAACTTCCTTGGCCAATCACCTCCTAGACCCTACCCAAGCACAGCTGGTTCCACTTCTGGCCTCTCAAGGTAACGGTGCCTACCTTTGAAGCTTGTAGGACTATGTGTATAGGTATCTTGGTCTCCTTTACTCCTAATCTGACTAGTCTGATGAACTCCTTATCAGTCTCTTCTTTACTACATCCCCACATGCAAAACCATTGTAATACTGTAAAACTTCATCAGGGTTTCTGTCACTGTGATGAGACATCGTGACCAAAAGTAAGTTGGGGAGGGAAGGGTTTATTTGGCTTACACTTCCATATCACTGTTCATCATCAAAGGAAGTCAGGACAGGAACCTGAAGGTGGACTGCTGCTTGCTCCTCATGACTTGGCTCAGCCCGCTCTCTTATAGAACCTATGGCCACCAGCCCAGGGATGGCACCATCCACAATGGGCGGGCCCTCGCACATCAATCACTGCCTAAGAAAATGGTCTTTAGGCTTGCCTACAGCCCGATCTTATAAAGGCATTTTCTCAATCAAGGTTCCTTTCTCTCAGATGACTATACCTTGGGTCAACTTGACATAAAACTAGCCAGCACAAATACTGAGTCACAAAAACTACAGAAAGGCACCATTTAAACAAGATTCAATTCCATGTTAACAGTAACAATGGCAAAAATGCATACTTTTAAAATTCCCAGGGCCAACAAGATGACAAAGGCATCTGTGAAGCTTGAAGACCGAAGTTCAATCCCCAGGTCCCACAGGAAAGACTGGCTCCCACGAGTTGTCCTTGACCTACACGCATACATGCATACACAAAATGGAATGTAATTTTTAAAAATGTAAGTCCTTCTCCCCTATCACCCTCTCATCTAAATAATTATCTAATTCCCTTGCAATTTTTCAGAAAACATTTTAGCTTATTAATTCCAGGGGTTTCCTTCAATTTAAGCAGGCATGTACAGATGTCACATACTGTATTTTAATGCTAAACATAAACATTGACATGTGAACAAGAACTCTTCAAGCTGCTGGAACTTATGAGACAATGAGAACATATGGCTCCATACACCTCAATCCAATTCCTAACTTAACCAACACAACCCCGGCCCGCCAGAAATATTATCCCAAGCAGGCCTTCTGGTGGCACTCAGTTAAGAATGAAGCCTTCTGCTGGGACTGTGGTACCTGTGGATCTTCCGTGACAGACAGCACAGACTACAGGCTTAGGAAATGCTTGAGAAACTCAGCAACCTCAAACTGTGGACATGACTTTCCTGCTTCTTAAGTAACTCCTGGAAGTTACTGTTCTTATTTTCAAAGAAAACTGCAGTTTATCTTCAAGCAAAAATGACTCAGAGATAGAACATATCAAGGCCCGCCACAAAACTGCCGACTCGTCACTTGAGGAAAACGAGCTTCAGGACAACAGTGTCAATGCTAGAGGGAATGCGATGCCATGCGAAGCCATCTCTAACGAACAGACCCTGAGATTAACAAGCTCGGGTATTAATTATTAAAGCAATGAGGGGTGACACAAAAGGGGGTACCACTCTTCTGATTTAGACTTCCAAAAAATAGATAATACAAAATGTCTATAATTTTATTAAATATAAACCTTCTCAACTTGACAGTAAGGGCCACCCTAGAGAAGAAGAGGTGCTGTGCTGCTTCCATTTTTAATGGCTGCTCCTGGGGGTGGGCGGGAGGAGGCGGGCTGGAGCACGGCAGGACGCCTCCTCAGCTGAGACCTGCACATCAGATGCTCTGCACACATCTTGGTCTGTGCTACTGTAAAGGAATAGCTGGCAATTTGGAAAGAACAAAAACTTACTCCCGTGTTTCTAGAAGCCAGGGTGCCACGCTCAGGAGAGCAGCAAGGTCCAAATCCAGCAAAAGCCAGCCTCCACTTTGAGAAAGTCAATGCATCCCAGAGAGAGGAGGGGCTGGGCCTCACGCGGCAGAAGGGCGGACAGGCGGCAGCTGGTGAAGGAAGGCCCCTTAGAAGACCCCTCATCCACCAGCAAACCCTTGACTAATGACCCCTTAAGGGCGCCATCTCTTAATATCCTCAGGACCAACCTTTCCGTTTCATTGCCTGAACTTTGAAGGTGGCATATTTAAACCCTGGCAACACATAACAACTCATTTAATCTAACAAGAATCCTCCTAGGCATGTAAAAAGTGGGAGACTCAGAACGGAAAAGAAAGCCAACGTAACCTGGCTCGGAGCTATTAACAGACAAACTTGGTAATTCTACCAGTTTACATCTCCTAGGCTGAGTTTGTCAAATTAACTAGCCCCAGCAAATGGTCAATTAGAGGACACCTGGCAAAAGACCACTGTCATTTCTCAATTAACATCTAATTAGCCCTAATTAACTGGATATGTCAAGTAATTTTAATGTAACATTATGTTGTTTACGAAATTACCCTTCATTCAAGTTGGCAAACTGTAAAGCCCTTGGGGCGGACTCAACAAACACTTGCAGAATACTGTTTAAAAAATTGAGACTTTGACATTCACTACTTGCAGGCAAGACTGATAAATATTTGTCTTTTTCTGTCATTGAAAGCAAAGTAAAGTAAGGGCCTATTTATTTAATTTGTAAGAGACAACTCCAAGAACAGAAATAGCTGGTCCTCTGAGTTCCCACATTTGTCCCTGTCCCTGTGAGCATTTGTAGTTAAACCTTTTCGTGTGTGCTATATGACATGAAGGAACTTTAATATGCTCCCTAGCATCCAGTATAGACTGCACAGAATGTTTGATAAAAATGACCTCTTTTCCCTACATTTCTGCCACACAGATGCTCAAAATCCATTTGGCTAATTAAAAAAAATAAAGAGATAAATACAAATGTCTGCAGTAAGAATAAGATTCTCCGGCCACAATCAGCCTCGAATCAAAGCTGACTTCTGTCATCAGGTTCTAATTAAGAACGGCAGATAAAGCAGATGGAGGACAGCTTCAATCCTCACGCTAAGTTGATACTGCTCCGGTGAAAACACAGAAAAGTTGTTTGGACAAGCCAACTGAACAAACACGATATTGGATGTCTAGAGGAAAGCCGGTCTTAAAGAGTCTACTTTCCAGTAGACGGCGATCTGGACCTGGACTGATAACTGGTTGGAGGGGAAGGGATCACAATGTTGCTGACATTCCAGCCAGGCCGGGGAGGGGTGGGGGTGGGGGGCTGCCAGGGTGGGGGAGGGGTTGCTCTCCCCCCTCCTTTAAAAACATTTTCTTATTTCATGTGTACGGGTGTTTTGGCTGCACTTGTACATGCACACCACATGCATGCCTGGTGCCCGCAGAGGCCAGAGGAGAGCGCTGGATTCCCTGGAGCTGGAGTTACAGACAGGTGTGAGCTGCCCTGTGAGTGCTAAGAATCGAACCCAGGTCCTCTGCAAGAGCAACCAGTGCTCTTAACCTCCAGGCCTCTTTTAAAGGTTTCTTCTTTTGGAGCTGCTCAGTCTTCATCCCGTTTTACTTACTCTTAACACTTATTCTACAATATAAAGATATTTTCACAGAACATTGTTACACAGAGAGAGACACACAAACAAGCACACACACAGGCACCCACTAAATCAATAAACTAATAAATAAGTAAACAAAATAATAAAGATATTTGAAGTTTCATGTTTGGATTTTTGGATTTCAGTAATGCTCAACCAGTAAAGTCTATGGAAATATTTCAAAATCTGAGAAACTCCAAAACCTGAACCCCTTCTGGTCCAAGCATTTTGGATAATGGATAGCCAACCTATAATGCTCCATGTAGCACCTTAAATTGTACCAAAAGCAACACAAAAAAATAGTGTCTTAAAAAGATGGGTTTCTTTGGTTAGTGCCTAATTCCTTAGACGGGTAAGGAGTCCCAAAACAAAGGAGGCCAGCAAGAGCTGATGTTGGCGAGAAGAAAAGCCACACAATTCTCAAAACCAGAGTTTGCTGATATGCTATAAAAATGTAACTGAACATGATACAGTCGGAGTCATTGCCTACTGGTGCCATGCAAGTGTTAATGGAAAAATATCACAAAGGTCAAAGTTCAAACTGCAGGCCCTAGCACTCAGAACCTAGCCTTTGTAGATCTGTCTGGCTTTCTGGTCTTCTCCAAATTCTCTCACCACTTTGGCTTTGCTCACTCATTTCAGAAGAAAGGAAACCGAAGCTTTATCACAGCAGAAGCCTTGTCCATCCTTCGAGGCCCTCTTCAGAAATTGTATAATCCAACCCCACAGGGTTCTCTGTCTCAAAGTACCAGTTTAGACAGTCAAAACTGGCAGGCTCTTTCTCCCTACAACTGAAGACGATGCTGCCGCTTCCTGGAGCACCAGGGGATCAGAGCCTCCTTGTCTCTGCATCATCCACGTCTCACAGCACAGCGGCACACTGCACACAGCAGCTGAGCAGGTGCCTCGGAACAGTCTGCAGCACAAACTGAGGAGGAAGCCACATCAGGGCCTTTGCTATGTCATGGGCTTTTGTTAATGGATTCACAAACTTACAAAAACACATTCATTAAAGATGACTGAAATTCCGTTTTAAACTGGGGGTGGGGGGGTTGCTGCATGTCTGCAATCCCAGGCAGAGGTAAGCAGATCTCTGTGAGTTTGAGACCAGCCTGGTCTACATGGCAAGTTCTAGGCCAGCCAGGGCTACAGAGTAAGACCCTATCTCGACATCAACAACAACAAATAATAATACACTTTTATCTACAGAACTGCAGAAGGGCCATTTCTAACGATGCACCTCACTGAGTAACCCTGAGTGGGTGACTTGGTCACCGTAAGCTTCGGTTTCCTGACTGTAAACCAGGGCTAGCGGTGATTAAGTCATGGGACTTCTGTCAAGTCAAATGAAAGGGCGGGTGAACGTGCATTCCAAGGAGCTCAGTCCTTAAAAACTCTTCCCTTGCACCAGGTCAAAAGTTGTAAGTAATAATCGAAGTAGTCCTGAAACCGGTATGGTTTTGTAGACTTCTATTTTCCAGAATTCTTCACAGAAGAATCTCATGCCTCAGCCCATAACTGGTAGGTGGAACAGTGACATTTTAAAGTTCAGCCAGTTTCCTCAGGATACACGGGTAACTCAAGACATTACCAATGTTGTATCTTCTCATTTGCACGTAGTCAATGACTCCAACTGTACTTTCCAGTTGTTCCCATGTAATACAGCTACCAACCTGGCCACGGCATCACCACCGTATTACCAGCCCCTACTGGCAAACCTTACAGACTTCCAGCCGAGCTCCTGTTCAAGTGCAGACTGATATCTTAGTCACAGGCGTACTGACTAGTGACTACAGAACACGTCCCAGGAGCTCCTGCCAGAGGTCACACATACTATATCACTTAGACATGGTTCCCTGGGCAGCCAGCGGTCATGTTCCCCAGTGATACACCAGTGAATCCCAGCAGGCCTAGTGAAAAGGATCCCATTGAATATTTTTAAAAACATTAAAATTTATTTATAAGAAGTTTGGATAAATGACTACAGAACATAACAATATAACGCCACTGCCCCAAGAGAAACTACTGAGAATACTGCAGGAGAGAAAAGGCACATGGCACACGTCACTAAAAGGCATATTCTAATGAGTTTCTGTGAAAAAAAAAAAAAAAAAAAAAAAGCACTGAGAAGTGACGTGTCTGATACAATGCCCGAGTTATAATTGGCTGGGCTGGAAAAACCAACAACAAACATCTCCTTTGCTTTAGAGGTGAGTTTCCCAAATTGCTTTCAAAAGAACACCCTAGCTTTCTGACAAATATCAGTAGCATACCAAATAATTACACAGTGCTAACATAAAAGACAAGTACCCAGCGGAGGAGGGCGAAGCTGGCTCCAACGGTTTCCGGGAGGCGGTGCTTGAGGCAACTTAGCTGATTTATCAACCGGAAACATCGATACTTATGAATTTTTCATTCTTACCTTAGTATTTTCCTTCTACCAAATTAATGAAGAACTGAGTGCATTCTAGACACTTTTGCCTAGCAACATCTATAGTCCTCTTATTCATAAACTGTCACCACATGAGTGAAATGGCCACTGTCTACTTAGAACTGACAGCCTAAAGTTCTCCTGCAGGACTCTCCCAGCATCCTGCAGGTACCTCCCCACCAAAGTCACCAGCAAGTGTCTCAAGACTGTATGCTCTATGAGACAGTGAGCTCCACATGGCCACATTTCAGGCACCTCTGGCACTAAGACACTGACTGGACAGGATATGCTCAACTTCACCATTACAAGCAGACTGGTCAACTGGGACCTTCTCACAGGCCTATCCTCAGACAAACGAGATGGAGATATCAGTAAAGTGACATCTCGGGAGCCTGTGGTGATATAGTGCCCCCCAATATGTTGTGTATGCTAATTAATAAAATTTATCCTTGGGAGGCAGAGGCAGGCAGATCTCTGTGAGTTCAAGGCCAGCCTGGGCTACAGAGTGAGTTCCAGGAAAGGTGCAAAGCTACACAGAGAAACCCTGTCTCAAAAAATAAATAAATAAATAAATAAATAAATAAATAAATAAATAAATAAATTTATCTGGGTCAGAGAAAGAAGAGTCACTATATTAGACATAGAGGCCAGAAAATGGTGGTACACAGGCCTTTAATCCTATCACTTGGGAGGCAGAGATCCACCTGGATCTCTGTGAGTTCAAGGCCACACTGGAAACAGCCACACAGCAGTGGCACACATCTTTAATCCCAGCACTTGAGATCTCATGTCTTTGCTTGGGAAAAACACATGCCTTTAATCCCAGGAAGTGATGGCAGGAAGCAGAAAGGTACATAAGGGATGAGGACCAGGAACTAGAGGCTTTTCAGCTTTCAGGCTTTTAGCAGCATTCAGCTGAGACACTTTGGGGTGAGGACTCAGAGGCATTGAGAGGATTCTGAGGATTCGTGAAAACAAGATCAGCTGAGGAGTTGGTGAGGTCAGGTGGGCTGTGGCTTGTCCTATTCCTCTGATCTTTCAGCTTTCACCCCAATATCTGGCTCCAGGTTTTGTTTTTGTTTTTATCAATAAGACCGTTTAGCAATTCACGTTACAGGAGCCTGATGAGGCATGTTCACTGTCAGATAGGACCTGTCTTCGTTCAGCTTTAATGCAAAGAGCTGGGCACTCTAGTTGGCAGGCAGTCAGCAGTCAGTTAACTGAGTTCTCCAGACTGACACCCTAGCTCCTAGAAAGATGGTGTGCCATACATGTGCACAATACTGTCATACATCCACACATTAGTGCCATACATCTGCACACTTGTGATATACACCTATACACTAGTTCCACATATCTGCACACCAATGCCCTGCATTTGCACACCAATGCCCTGTGTCTGTATACCCTGTGTCTGCACACCAGTGCCCTGCATCTGCTCACCAGTGCCCTGCATCTGCTCACCAGTGCCCTGCATCTGCACACCAGTGCCATGAGCACTAACTCTTGCAGAGGAGTTCCAAAGAACTTGCCGATGCCTTTCGGGGTCAGCAGAGGGTCTGTGTCAGTGTTCAGAGGCAGCCCACCTCTCCAAATCCCGCCCAACAGCTCTCGGCTGACTTCGGCAGACTGGTCTCTTGCATCCCTTCTCTCCAGCAGATTTTCCACAAGAGAAAAATAGACCTTTCCAAAAAGGTAAATTAGTCATCCCATGTTCACAGACCCTCCAAAACTTCCAAACAACTCTTTGCTGCTCTTAGGAGAAAACCTGGGACCCTTAGCACTGCCTCAAGAGGCTTCTCTCCGCCAGCCCTTCCAGCTCTCCTGACACACTGTCACGTCCACACCCTACCTCCCAGTACTTGCCCAGCCGTCACACTAATGTTCCTGGCACAGACGATGACACTTCTCACTTTATCACATCCCCTGGAACTGTTTATTTCCCACACCCTAACTCCCCAGTTAACACCTCCTTCACCGTCAAACCCCAAGTCACCCAAACACTGCTTCCCTCCCCCTCCCCCCATCTCACCTACCAGAGCTTGCAAGGCACACCCCACGCAGGTGCTGTTTACCTGTGTGATATCTGCTTAGTGTCTATCTCGTCATCCCATCCTGCCCCCGAACCACACGTGCCCTGAAAACAACTGTGCTCAACCAAAAGAATCATCTGTTTTCAAAAAAGAAATGATTTTTAAGCTTAGTAATAGAGGTTTTAGCTGGGTGCTAAAACCCATTTAGAGTGTGTGTGTGTTTCATTACTTTATAAGTTTTTTTTTTTTCATTCATTTTTTTAAAGACTCAGATGAAAATGTAAAAGCATCCTGGTGAAAGAACACCAGAGGACTGATGCATTTTTCTAAGGCGTAGAAACAAAGGCATTCTAAATCAACAGCTGTGCCTGAACCTAGAGCAGCCTGAACTGTGGCTTTAAATACAGAACTGAGCGCTTTCTAATTATTTGAAAACCCAGGGAACTATAAAAGGATTACAGCACCTATGGAGCAGTGAGAAAAAGATTAAAATGTACGCCAGGAGAGGGATTACAAAACAGACTGAACTCATGAGTTAGCAGATGCAGCAGAGCGAGCCAGTAGCCAGGAAAGAAAACCAGCTCCTTAGTGGCTTGGAGATATTTCCCACCCTACCAACACTTCCTGTGAGCAAGAAGTTCTGGCATTTGGTGAAGAAGTGTGTGTGTGTGTGTGTGTGTGTGTGTGTGTGTGTGTACATATATATGTTCATATATGTGTGTATATATATTTACTAGTAAAGAGATTTTATATATTACATGTGACATGTGTCCATTTCTTTCTCAGAAGACAATACTGTTTTCTTCACGTTGGTACCTGTGTTAGCATGTTGTAGGGTTTTTCTCCTCTTGTGAAAAGTAAATATATGGAAAACAAGAACTAAGTCAAAGTCCCCAGCCCTTTCCCAACGGTGCCTAAAGTCCCAGCTCCAGTTATAAATCAAAGTAGTTAAGTGAGTCCTGCAGGCCACAGAAAACACTGAAGTGCAGAACGGAAGCCGCAATGCCTCCTGGGTGTTCAATTACTAATGTACTTCCCCTAAGACCTAACCCATCTAGTGCATCTGGCAGGAATTCGGCTCAGTGGAGCAGCACAGGCTGGGGTGAGCAGACATTAAAAAAGTGTACTTTTGTTAGGCCAACGACAGATGCAGAGCTTTTAAAAGTCTTCTGCAGTGAGTGACCCGGGCCTGCGAGAGACTTCTCTGTCAATGCGGATGTCCAACTAGTATCACTGCATGCTTTCAGGTATCCAGAAAAGCAAAACCGCTCTGGACAACCATCAATATACAAAAGACGGCCAAATGTGTCCATTACATGGAGAACAAGGACTCCCTTACACAGTCCCCACGCTGCCTTCCGCAGGATTGCTCCCTCCTGCTGAGATGCCCTGACCCCCAGCACAGCCTTTGCCCTCCTTCAGGACTGTCCTGAGGACACCTCCCTCCTCCACGGCTGACGCCCTGCAGAATATTCCCTCTAGCACCAATGAACTCATCCTGCTTTTCATAACCACTACTAGGACTTTTCCCTCCGCTCCTTGAGGTCTTACACAACAGGTAGGAGAGCTTTCCATTGTCTGCTGTATGTACTTTGGGCCAGATATTTACGGAGCTGTCAAGACCTGGAAAGACTCAAAGGCCTGAGACTCAGCCTTGTCAGTCTGGGAAAGCAGTTGATGACCACAGAGCTGCTGGCATGGTTGAGCTGATACAAGCAAGCGTTTATCAAGAAGCCCCAGCGGCAAACCCAGAGGTGAGCTAGACAAGATTCCTGCCTCTGAGCTGACAATCCAGTAGAAGAGGCTACCAATGAAAAGAATGGTTACCCACAGGAAAAACGACAGATCTACACCGTGCTATCTAAGGTATGAGCAGGGTCCTGTTGCCACACCGAAGACGGAACAAACTCAGCCCGAAGGCTGGTGGAAAAGGCCTCCCCTGCGAATCCAGCTCATGTAATAGTCAGGAAAAAGAACAAGAAGAGGAAGGAAGAATGTAAGCAGCCAAGAAAACAGCACATAAGAAGGCAGGAGAGATAAGCACCAGCAACCCCACACCAGTGTGACCAGGGTTTGAAGGACAGGTGAGAGGCGAAGGAGGGGTTGCTGAGCTCTCCCGAATAGAAGGAAAGCTACCCTCTAGCTGAGCTACTAAGGATTTGTTTTACATTCTTGGTCAAAAAGAGGCAGCTGGCGTGGTGACGGAGCTCAGCAGTGGCGTACTTGCCTACCATACATAAGGCCCAAGGCTCCTTCCCCAACACTGCCCCTGTCCCCCCAAAACATCAGGAAAGACAGCGCCTAGTCCTAACTTTGTCATTAACTACCCAGTTCCTCTGGGCACAAACGCTCACCCGGAAAACGAGATGCATGAACTGCATCCACCGCGTTCTCTTCCCCATCCCTTTCCCAGAGAGCAGAGAAGCCCCAGGTTCATTTAGATAAGGGCAGAGGAGGGAAACTTAACGAAGTGGCACTTTTTTACAGAAAAAAAGATGCCCAAATGACTGGAGAAAAGTTTGTGGGGTTGTGTTCGATCTCAAACTGTCATCCCAAAATTATTGACTTAGGAAGAAAGGGCCAGTGAGGAGATTCAGCAGGGAAAGGCACGTGCAGCCAAAGCTGTGACCTGAGTTCAATCCCATATGGTGGGAGAGAACTGATCTCCACATTCATGGGCGTGCACACACATACACACACTAAATGTAATAATTTTTTAAGAGAGCAGGTACTTTATAATGTGGTATTCCTGGAAACAAGCAAAAAAAAAAAAAACTTAATTCTAATTGTAAGAAAACAGTCACAACTCCAGACTGCAGAACCTTATACAAATTAACTAGCCTGGATTCTACAAATCAACATGCCAGTGCCACCCCTACCAACACAAGAAAGACAGACAGACAGACAGACAGATGGGGGGAGGAGGTAAAGGGAAGAATAGTTAAAGAAAAAAGGCAAGGAACTTTTCTAGATTAAAAAGCCATCAAAGAGCCGGGCGGTGGCGGCGGCAGCGGCGGTGGCGGCGGCGTACACCTTTAATCCCAGCACTGGGGAGGCAAAGGCAGGCGGATCTCTGTGAGTTCGAGACCAGCCTGGTCTACAGAGTGAGATCCAGGATAGGCTCCAAAACTACACAGAGAAACCTCGTCTCAAAAAAACAAAAAAAAAAGAAAAAGCCATCAAAGAGACACGACAATTAAAGGAATATGGACTGAATGTTAAATAATATGTGTATATTGATGTTCAATTTGTTGATTATGTAAAAATACAGGGCTTAGTTTGGAGAACCTCTTAGACTTCAAGTTTTTGTTTTACATTTATTTATTTTGTGTGTGTGTGTGGTGTGTGTGTGTGTGTGTGTGTGTGGGCGTGCATACATCAGAACAACATGCAGGCCTCAGTTCTGTCCTTCCACCACGTTGGCAGCAAATGCTCTTACCGCCTGAGGGAGCCGTCAGCCCTGCCCTCCCACGTACTAAAACATACATGCTAAAGTATTTAGGAGTAAGGTCTCCTAATGTCTACAATCTACGTTTAAATGACCGGGGTTCAGGAAAGAAGGATACATGTATTTGCACACCCACACATACATGGAGACACCTGACAAAACCTTAACAAGCGGTGAACCTGAGTGAATGGTTTACAGGAATTCACTCTATCACTAAACTGTGGATGCAGAGGAGAGTAAGAGAATAACGTTGAAAAAGGCAAAGGAATCTTTTGGGTAAATATAATAGTTATGAAAACAGGAAGACTTTAAAGACTGAAGAAAATTAAGAAATACCAAGTTTTCATTTTAGGACATAGTGGAAAGGATGTAAGTTCCAGGATCGTTTCAGGGGAAAAGGAATTTTTTTCCCCGTTTTTATTTATTTATTTATTTATTTATTTATTTATTTATTTATTTATTTATTTTTCTATTATCAGCTTGATACAGTACAAATTCTTATCCTAATAGTGAAGTGTTTCACTGAGGCTTGCCCAGTGATTAAGTAAAACCAAAACTTATTATAAGCCACAGTCATCCTAGGGTCCCCCCTGCTATATAGCCTCCATGGTTCTGTGGGTTGTAGTCTGATTGTTCTTTGCTTTATATCTAGTATCCACTTATGAGTGAGAACATACTATGTTTGTCCTTCTGGGTTTGGATTACCTCACTCAGGATGGTATTTTCTAGTTCCATCCATTTGCCTGCAAATTTCATGCCGTCATTGTTTTTCTCTGCTGAGTAGTACTCCATTGTGTATATGTACCACCGGGAAAAGGAAATTTTAACAAGAAATTAAAAGCTGAGCAGTTTCAGATGGACAGGAACATGAGCAGGTGTTAGCCAGATGCGTGGGTACTGACACCTATGTACCATATGGACATGGAGTAACTGCTCTGGCCAACAGATAAAGGCAGGGCTGGAGCCAGAGAGTGAGAAACTCTTCAAATTTCTCAGCAGCATCTAGATTCTACGCAGGAGATGACAGAAATGTTAGAAATATTTACTAATTTTCTTCCAAATAATCAAAGAAGTGCCTGATTAATTTAGGGAGTACAGACAAGCATACAGTGAACTTAATGACTGTCATAGTTAAGGTGTCTATTGCTGTAATAAAAGACCATGACCAAAAGCAGCTTGAGAGGAAAGGGATTGTTTCATTTTATAGTTTGTATTCCATCATTGAGAGAAATCAGGGCAGGAACTCAGGGCAGGAACCTGGAGGCAGGAGCTGAGGCAGAGGCCCTGGAGGGGTGCTGCTTACTGACTTGCTCCTCATGGCTTGCTCAGCCTGCTCTCTTACAGAGCCCAGGACTGCCAGCCCAGACAGAGCACCACCCACAGTTGGGCGGGGCCTTCCATCAATCACTAATTAAGGAAATTCCTTACAGCCTGATCTTATGAAGACATTTTCTCAACTAAGGTTCCCTCATCTCAGATAACTCTCGCTTGTGTCAAGATGACATAAAACCAGCCAGTACAACAATCACCTCATTTCTAACATTTCAGAATATTTTAGACTTTTTTTCCATTTAAAAATATATATTTATTCATTGAGGGAGTGCACGTGTGGAGGTCAAAAGACAAGTTACAGGAATCAATTCTCTGCTTCCACCATGTAAGTCCTGGGCTCGAACTCGGGCTTCAGACTTGACAGCAAGTGCTTTGACCCACTGAGCCTTCTCTCGGACTCCTCCTCCTCTTCTCTCCTCCTTCTTTTCTAATAAAACACAGGGTCTCTCTCGGTTGCCCAAAGTGGCTCAAGAAATCCTCATGCTTTGGCCTCCCGAGTAGCTGGGATCACAGATGCATGCCACCTTAGGGAACTTTAAAACAAGCTGAAACTATATTTTTCTTTTCACTCAAAGTAGTAATTCTTCCATACTATTAGAAGTCTTGTAAGTGTAACTAAAGTTGTTCTATCATATGTATATACTCAGAGGTGCTTAGCCAGTCCTCAATGCTGACTTTTAGACTAATGTTCTCAACTACGGAGCCATCTCTCCAGTTCCTACTTTACACACACACACACACACACACAACACACACACACACACACACACACACACGGTGATACGGCTCAGCCACTGAAAGTGCCTAATGCTTTTGCAGAGGACCCAGGTTCACAACCACATGTAACTCTAGTTCCTAGGGATCTACCCTCTTCTTCTGGCCTCCAAGGGCTCTTGCACACATGTGGTGCACATAAACTCACAAAGGTAAACACACTTACACATTAAATGAATGATGAATGGATGAATACATAAATAAATGGATAAATGAATAAATCTTTTTTAAAAAAAATCCAGGGCCAGCAAGATGGCTCATTGGGCAAAGGTGCTTGCTGCCAAACTTGGCATCCTACATTTGATGCCCAAGATCCTTGGGGTAGAGGAGATAATAGACTCCCTGAGTTGTCCACTGACCTTCACTTGTGCCTCACACAGTAAATAAATTAATTTAAAATATATATTTAAGCTAGTGGCGCACGCCTTTAATCCCAGCACTCAGAAGGCAGAGGCAGGGGGATCTCTGTGAGTTTGATTACAGGGATTGCCAGCCTGATCTATACAGCCAGTTCCAGGCCAGCCAGAGTTACATGGTGAGACCGTGTGTGTGTGTGTGTGTGTGTGTGTGTGTGTGTGTGTGTCTGGGTGTGTGTCTGTGTGTGTGTGTGTGTGTGTGTCTGGGTGTGTGTGTGTCTGGGTGTGTGTGTCTGGGTGTGTATCTTACAGAGCTGAAAGCAGAGGCTCAGATACTTGAACACCCATGTTCACGTACATAGCAGAGGTAACCAGTGTCCATCGAAAGACGAGCAGACACACCAAAGGTGTCATACACACGAAACAAAATACATTCAGTTAATTTTGACATATGCCAAAACATGGATGAGCTCCAAGGACATGAAGGAATAAGTCACATACAGAAGGACAAATACTATATAGTGCCACTTGTAAGATCCCTAGAACGGTTACAGTCAGAGACAGACGGCAGGACTGGGCGTAGTGGAACACTCATTTAATCCCAGACAGACACAGGTGGGTCTAGGCTAGCCTGGACTACACAGCAAGTTCCAGGCCAGCCAGATCTATATAGTAAGACTTTCTCTCAAAAAAAAAATCCAAAAACAAAGACACTGGAAGTAGAATAGAGGTTTTCAGAGGCTGTGGGGAGCGATCACCTAGAACAGCAACTCAGCGTTCAATGGATGTGCAGTTTGCACTTGGAAAGATTCAGAAAGTTTTACAAGGGTTGCAAAGCCTTGTAAAAAAAACCTTTAACATTCCTGACTTGCACATCTAAAATGGAAAACTTAATGTTATGGATATTTCACCATAATTTTTTGAATAATTAAAAGTTTTAGAAAATTTTTGGATGAGCACTCTGTGTTTTCCGTTGTAACTGGTTCCTGAGATCACAGATATCTGGAGTGGAGCCAATAGGGAAAGGCTAGAAAAGAAAGTTCTGGTTCCTAAACATAGGGCTATTACCTTCTGGGGCAATTATACCACTAGCCTTGGTATTACAAAGAGCTCTGGAATCACACCACATGTCAATAATACTCCCTCAACAGTTCCCTCCCTCTATGCCAGGTCCTCATGTGAAAAGAGACAAAATAAAAAGGACAGTGACAGATAAGTGTTTGGGGGAGGGACTGGAATTTTAGATGGGAATGTCACAGCCTTATTAAAGTGGCCTCCGAATAAAAACCTGACCTAGGAAAGGTGGACAGGCACAATGTTCTCGCAGGCAAGGCACTCCAGGGAAAGTGAGCAGTGGCCACAAGGCCACAGGAGCATGCTGGAGTATCTGCGGCGGTGGCCAAAATGCAGGAGGGCCAGGGTGCAGGAGCCGTGAGTCAGATGCAAAAGGAAGGACGGAGCCAGAGGGGTCTGCACCCCATGGGCCCCAACAGCTCTGCATTACTCTTCTCTATCTTGGTTATGTTGACATTAAAAGAAGGGCACCATCATATGACTGTAACGAGAGGAGGCTTTCCACCGTCTGTCTGGTCCAACACTACATTCAAGGATGTTCATCCTGGCTAAGGCATGCTTTGTGAATCAAAGTCAAGAAGACCATCTTAGAAGTTGTACAATAGTGAAGGGGGGAGGGAGAGAGGGAGGGAGGGAGGGAGGGACGGGAAGACAGAGAGAGAGAGAGAGAGAGAGAGAGAGAGAGAGAGAGAGAGAGAGAGAGAGAGAGAGACGCCTCACTGATTCATTTTAAACAGACTAATGAGCTGAGCATATAGACACATACCTACAATCCCAGCCTTTGTGAGACAGAAGCAAGGATATCACTAGTTCAAGGTCAGCCTAAGCTACACTGCAAGCCTTTGTGGCAAAATACAGAAGGAAAAAAAAGCCACACTAATTTAATTTGAAAATAAAATGCACTTGTGGAGCACACAGAACATCAGCAGGCACAAATCAAAGAATTCCAAGGGTCCAGGTGATAGCAGTAGGAGTTAAAACAAAACGGAACCCCTTAGGAAGCATTTCAAAAGCAAATCACTAACAAGATACAAAGAGAAAAACAGTATCAACTCATATGTATAACACATTACAGAACAGAAATGGGTCGAATTTAACTTTGTGTCACCCACAGCTGTTTATTAGAACACTAATAAAGCTTACTGATTAAAAATGAATCAAAGAAAGCTTTCTGAAGACGGAGAAAGCTGAAGACAAGGACAAAAGTCTCAGGAAAGGCTGACTAGGAATGAAGAGAAATTCGGGAGGAGAGGGAAAAAGAAAGCGAGGCTGGAGGGGAGCAGAGGCATGGTGAGAGCCAGGCTGGAGGGGAGAGTGGTCCATAGCCACTGCCAAGCTCAGCCAAGGAGCCCAACAGCCAGGAAGCCTGACAACCACCATGCCAGTGACGTCACTGGCTAAGACTCTGAAGTCAGGCTGTTGAGAACTCAAGCTGAAGATTCAACCAAAGGAAGTCACGATTTTTCTTCAGAAATCATGCAGTGAAAAAAGAACAGAAGAACAGGTAATGATTGCCCTATTATCCAAAACTCTGCCAGAAATACCTCCATTTACCTTTGAACAGGTGACGGGACCAAGTGACCCTTATGGAAATATTTATAACATTCAGTAAGGCTAGGGCCTCAAGCTACCAGGCTGGGTGAAGGAGTGCAGGAAAGGGACATTGCTGCCATCTGTGGAAAGGACAGCAAACCTTCACACCTTCTCTAACATCGAGCTTGGAGAGGGGCCTTCTGAGGTCACAGCGAAAGCATGACCCCGCTGACTTGTTGGATAGTTAGCTAATGGGAGCTAAGCCAGCTTAAACCAATTAAGGTTCTTCCGCCAGCACCGAGAGAAATCACAGCCCGTTCGTTCCTGCTCCAGAGGGAGGCACAAAGATGCTGCTGGCGGCCTGCACTAACTGGTGGGCTTCACCATCAGTAATCAGCTCAGACCTGGGAGATACTTTTAAATACCCAGGAACGGAGTAAATAATGTTTGTGCAACACACTTGGCACAATGCTGTCTGTCAGCAAAGCAAACATCAACTTACTTCTCTTCCAAAATGCTTGTTTTCCTGAAGTTAGCTAACAGAATAGACACAAAGTCTATTTGTCGTCATCTTGCGTTATTTTAACAGAGACACATCCTAAAAAAATCACATCCTCAGGTGATTTTGTCATTATGCAAACATCCTGAATAGCACACAACAGGGTATGTGTACACACACACACACACACACACACACACACAGAGAGAGAGACAGTATATCCTATTGCTTTTTTGGGTCATGAACAAGCAAAATGAAATCAAACCTTGCTAAACTATTGGCTACTGATGAGTCTGGGGAGGGACAACCATTGTGTCCAGTTGAGTGCCACTGATGAAGCCACTAGGCTCCAGTGAAAAGCTTCAGACCCATTGTCTGTCACACGGATGGCCCTGGCTAAACTCAGCGGGTCACAAAATAAAATAAAAAGACATAAATGAGCAAAAGGGACTTGAGAGAAGGGCGGGGAACAAGGAGGTGGGAGTGACCGTGACTACAACGATGATATCCATGTGTGAATCTGTCAGAGAACAAATGTAACCAAAGTTACGACGAAAGCATACCGCAATCTAGAAACAGGAAATGTGAGACGAGAGAGGCTGACGGCAGGATAGCAGAATGCTTTACGGTACATTGTTTCACCAGGAAGAATACACTACCGTAGCTGGGCGGTGCACACGCATTAATCCCAGCAGAGGCAGAAGCAGGCAGATTTCTGAGTTCAAGCCCAGCCCGGTCTACAAATTGAGTTCTGCAACAGCCAGGGATACACAAGAAACACTGCTCTGGGGGGGGGGGGCGGAGGATACACTCTAAACGAGTAGTATGTGTAATATATAATAAGAGAGTGAAGTATAATAAATGCATAGGCGATACCCTAGTCACTCTTTACCAGACAGCACTGTATGTTGCTGTGCCATGCTTTCCTATGACTGGCAGTGCAGTGGGCACATCTGTACCACCATCGCCACAAACACGACTAATGCACTCCACCCCAACATACAGCCTAAGCAGCAACAGTTTTTCTGCTCCACCATAGTCCGATGGGACCACCATCCTGTGTTCTTTCACACTCACCAAAATGTCTTACGTGGTATGACTGCAATTGTTAGAGTGTTTCTATGTGAGTCAGAAAAAAAATCACGTTGTTTATCTGAGGCCATTCAAAATTTTATAGAACTAAACTAATACCTGATCCTTACCAAAGTTAAAAAGTCCTATTATTTTAGTAATCAGCATAAGACAGTCTAGAAACTTCTAAGTACCCTTCAAGTCCAGGGTTCCAGCTTTTATTCTTCTGTCTCTTTTGGACCATCTTGATTGGGTTTGCAGTGGCCATTACCACAGACCCACGGAAGCCCCAGTTCCCAGAATCTCACCTGGCCCCTCAGGACTGCAGCTTTGTACTTAAAGTACACATCCAGCTAGAGCTGAACCCATCCACCCACCTTCCATTTCATCGGCGCTATCATCAAAAAACTGGATTCCCGCAGGCTACCAACAACTCCAATAAACTGGAACATGCTCATCTGAGAACATGTTTTGAAATCAAATGCAACCCAAGCCCCAAGTTCCTTTATTTCATACATACAAAGAGCAGGAGGCTTCACTGTACTTCTCTGGTTTCCCAGAACCCCAAGTCTTCAAGGCCATAACGATGGTGACGGTATACAACGCAGAGGCAATGGGAAGCTGGGGTCTCTGCTCAGGAATCAATTCTACAGAGATGTTATTCTTGACAAGATTTAAATCAAGGACACCCATGGGTGACAAAAGAAAGCACACCTTAGAAGAGATGGCGGGGCACATCGTGTTGTCTTGGTAATTTTCCGTCATAAAGGCCACACTAACAGTCCCGAGTCTTGCCTGAGTCTCAGGACTATCTAAACCCCAAATGCCACTCTACGGAGGGAGCTCAGAGTCCAGTCAGCACATTGCTTTTAGGATCAGACGGGCAAACGGAAAAACTGAGGCTTTGCAGACTCCAGTAAAGATCACAAGATGCCCTCAGCTGTCTTAGCTGCAAGGGGAAACAGTGATGCTCTCAGATTACCACTCTGCACACACAGGTACTTAAAAGGAAAGGAGGAAGGGAGGGAGGGAGGGAGGAAGAGGGGCTGGGATGTAGCTCCAAGAACACTGGCCTGGTGTACATGAGGCCAGGATTCCACTCAGTACTGCAGAGATCCACCACTGTCTTTTCTAGTGACCTGGAAACTGATGGTGGTACTCTGAAAGGTGCTAACTAAGAGCCAGGCCTCCTCTAGCCTCTGCAGAGAAAACCCTTGGGGAGTGATCTTCTGAAGAAGGCGGCACTGTCAAACAATTTCGATATTAGCTGGATTGTTTTCTGAACTCATCATAGATCCCTGCTCTGCTACAAAACCATAAAAACTGTCCAAATTCCAGCCAGTCCCATAGCCCAGGCTGGCCTCAAAGCTGCTATGAAGCTAAGGATGAGTTTGAACTCCTGATCCTCCACCTCTGAGAACAAGAATTACAGGAATGACCACCACACCTGTTTTACCCAGTGTTGGAGAGCTAAGCCAAGATTTCATGTATGTTAACTGCCCTATCACCTATGCCGCATTCCCAGCTCCCCCACGGCTCAAGTTTTACTGAAAAATACAAAACCTACTATAATCTAATGAAACAAGTCAATAAAATAATCCCAAGGAATACAGATGTTTTTCCAAAAAAAAAAAATTTTTTTTGGTTTTTTTTTTTTTTTTTTTTTTTTGGTTTTTCAAGACAAAGTCTCTCTGTATAACAGCGCTGGTTGTCCTGGAACTCCCTTTGTAGCCCAGGCTGGCCTCAAACTCAGAGAGATCTGCCTGCCTCTGCCTCCCAAGTGCTAGGATTAAAGGTGTGCACCACCACTGGCTTTCAAAAATACTTGAAAGGTTTTATTTTATGTGTATGAGTGTTTGCCTGCATCTACGTATATACATGCCTGGTGCCCAAGGAGGCCAGAAGACAACAATATCAGATGCCTTAGGACTAGAGTAGAGTAGCCTGTGAGCCTCCAAACAGGAGCTAGGAACCAAACCCAGATCCTCTGTGAGAACAGCAAATACTCTTAACCACTGAGCCATCGCTCTAGGCCAAGAAGTTCATATGTTTGTTTTTTGTTTTTTTCTTTGTTTTTCAAGACAGGGTTTCTCTGTGTAGCCCTGGTTATCCTAGAACTTTCTCTGTAGACCAGGCTGGCTTCAAAAGTTCATGTGTTTTTAAAAACATTTTTCTATTTTAAGAACCATTTGTTATCTAGTAAGTTCAACAGGTTGCAGAATATAAGATCAATGTACAAAAACCACTTGTATCTCTATACATTAGCTATGAACAACTGGAAAACAAAATTAATAAAGGAATTCCATTACTGTGGTATAAAAAACCAATTAAATACTTAGGAATAAACTCAACAAACAGAAACTACCAACAATGCACTGTAGGAGAAGAAAGACCTAACCGAGCAAGAGGACAGACATCCCTACTCCTGGATGAAGACTTGCTATTATCAATGTTACAACACTCTCCAAAGGGACCTAAAGATGTGCTGAGTCCCTACTGCTTATAGAAATGCACAAGTTGATCCATGAAAACTGAAAGGTGCATACTTCCCAATTTAAAAACTCATTACAAAGCTACATGAACCAAGAAAGTGTGGTATCAGCCTAAGAATATCAAGAAGGATGTAAGGCTCAGAAATAAGTCTTCATTTTTATGGCCCACTAACTTTTGACAAGATGTCAAGACAACACAATAGAGAAAGAAGAACTTCTTCAACAAATGTACTGTGACAACCGGGCAGTCCCACTCAAGAGAATGACACTGGACCCTACCTAATGCTGTGTACATTAGCTCCGAATGGATTAAAGACCTGAGTGTAAGAACTAAAACTGTAAAACTCAAAGACGAAGACATCGGCATAAATCTTCATGACTGTGGACCTGGCAATTGTGCTTTAGACATGACCAAAGAAAAATGACAAATTGGCTTTACTAACTTTAAAGACATTCCCTTTTCAAAGCCAAAAGACAACTCACAGAATGGGATTATATTTACACATCATATATCTGATAACTGACTAGCATTCCACATATAAAAAGAGCTCTTAAATTTCAAAAGGAGATGTTTCAGCAGTTAAGAGTACACACTGCTCTTGCAGAGGGCTGGAGCTCAGTTCCCAGCACCCATGTCAAACAGATCATAATACCAGTTATTGCAGCTCTAAGGGATCTGATACTGACCCCTGTGAGCACCTGCATTCACATATACACACCAACACACAGATGTACACATACATTATCATACAATTTAAATATATAAATAAAGAAATGGGCAAAGGAACTAAACAAACATCCCCCAAAGATATAGCAGTGGCCGTAAACACAAGAAGAGATGTTCAACATCTTTACAACTGCAAAAATGCAAATCAAAGTCACAGGAAATATCACTTCACATTGTCTAGCATGTCTATAAAGGGTGTGTGAGTGTGAGTGTGAGTGTGTGTGTGTGTGTATGAAGAGACTGGAACCTCATACACGGCTGGTAAGAATATAAAATGGGACAGTCACTTTGGAAAAGAACTTAGAAATTTCTCAGAAAGTTAACAACTGAGTAACCATGTGACTCCTACATAGTTACCTAAGAGAACTGAAAACCTATTTCCACATAAAAACCTGTGCACCAACATTCACAGCAACATTATTCAAAAGGCAAAAAATGCAAATAACACAGATGTCTATCCACAGGTAAATGCATGAACAAGATGTGTTAAAATCCTTGAGATGAACTGAGCCATGGTGACCCATGTCTTTAATCTCAACCCTCAGAAGGCAGAAGCAGGCGGATCTCTGTGAGTTCAAGGCCAGCCTGGTCTACAGAGTGGAGTTCCAGGACAGCCAAGACTGCACAGAGAAACCCTGTTTCAAAAAATAAAACAAAACAAAATCCTTGAGATGAGATATTTGGCCATCAAAAAGAGTGAGGTGCTGATTCACTCTGTATTGTGAATGAACCATAAATACAGTTCTGCTGAGAAAAGGAGCCGGCCCTGAGGCTGCATTTCATCCAGATGTAATGTCCAGAAGAGGATCACCCAGAGATAGGCAGAAAACAGATAGAGGGAGCAGAGACTGTGGGAGCAGGAAGTGGGGAGTGACTGCTTCCAGGTGGAGGGGCTCTTGGGGGGGGTATGAAAGCCATTACAGTAGTCATGGTTGTACAACCTTGAGAATACACTAAATTCCCAGCCCATGTGCTTTAAAGGGCTAAATTGCATCCCTATTTTTAAAATTTGTAAAAATTTGTAAAAAAAAAAAAACAAAAAAACAAACTATTTGTGTCAGCAATAAAATCCTCCCAGGGGAAATGAAGTAATATTGAGTTCCCTAGCATGAGCAAAGGTGAGTTTTTCCAAGATCAGGACACATAATGTTCTTAGCAGATCTGAATTTTTTCCAAGTGTATCATTGTACAAGTAGATTTCTGCAAAGGTCAGCTGTGGTCACCCCACCCATACCCACCAACTACTTGTACTTTTTTCACATTCCCGTCTAGTCTAGGCATGTGCGTATTTTTACAAGTCTATAATCCTTACAAATAATCACCCTACATTTCCCAAACAGCCTTCAAAATTATCATTAAATGATTGTAATTAACTGACATCTCTAACTCCCTTACCGTTCTCCTCCATGCCCTATCGTCATGTGTTATTTCACCATTCATAGGTAAGGTTACGACACACACAAATATGAAGGCCAACACGACGCTTTTCTTTCCTTGAATTGCTGAATAAAGATTTCAGGAAACTGCCAACCCAAAGGACAGTTTTAGGAGTCATGAATGCCTCTCAAAAGTGTCACAACTACACTGCTCCAAGTGACACAAAACTTGCTACATTAACATCACTGTTTTTACACTTCTGATATAATCAACACTGAAACCATTTTATCAGAGTAATCTGAGAATTTCCTTTTGTATTCAATCCTGGGACATTCAAGGGCTTTCAAAATCCATGGAAACTTGCTGTAGACGTTTTCATTCTTGTTGTCCCTTCCTGTCGCCTATAGTTACAAAGTGATCTTGTCATCCTCGGACTTGTACTTTAGAGAAATTAGAACATGTAATCAATTGTAATCAGGTTGTCAAGTCAGCAAAGAGCCGGCAAAGGGCGGGCCCAGAATTCAACCACACTGAAGAGGGCTGGTGAGACAGCCAGTGGATGGAGGGGCTTGCCACCAAGCGATCCCAGTTCAATTCCCAGTCCCCACGTGGTGGAAGAAGACCAGCTTTTCTGACTGCCACATCTGCACCAGGGCACACATATACACATACCAATAATGATAACAAATAAAGAAAAGCTGTTCCATAGAAGAGAATGGGGGGGGGGGTGCTACACCAGTCAGTCTCTTATAAGATTCTAACATTTACAACCATGATAGGCCCCTGACTGTCAATCTCCAGTCCGGACTGAGAACTGCTACTGTGAACTGGTCCATGAAAAATTCATGTTGAAACTTAATCCCCACCATGGGGGTACTAAGAGCTGGGGCCCTCAGGGCAGGCCAGGTCATGAGGGTGGCCTCAAAAATGACTCAGGCCCTTATCGCCAGGCTGGAGGGAACCGGCCTAAGGCTCTTTTTGATCTGTCCCTTTCTGTCATACGAGGACAAGGTAAGAAAGCCTTTACTAGACACCAAATCCCCGATCTTGAACTTCCCAGCCTCTAGACTGGGGAAAACATGTTCCTCTTATGTACAAAGTACCCAGTATCTAGAATTTTGTTACAGTAGTATGGCCTTAATCTGTTCTTGCCACTATATGCAATTATCAATAAAGTACTGTTAGAATATAAAAATAACTAACTAGGCATTAACTTCCAAGTTCTGTTAGGAACATGTTTGTATTTATTTTCACTTTTTTTTTTTCTTTTTCTGAGACAAGGTCTTGCTGTGTTTCCCAAGTTGGCTTTAAAAATCACCATCCTCCTGCCTCAGCCTCCCAAGCACTAGGGTTACAGGTGTGCACCACCCTGCCTGGCTCACATTAGTTCTTACTGTATGTTATATGAGTTAGAGACCATCTCCATTTTCTACTAGGATCAAAGAGGTAAGTTACTATCCAAAGCAGATCCAAGGAAGCCTACTTTTCTTAACTATGTTAACCAGCCACATCCTTCCTGCAGCATGTGAAGTCAAAAAGAATCACCCTGGCCAGGTCTGACAGCCAGCCCATCAGTATGAAGACACCAAGTGTGAGAGATGAAGAGCCCAGTCGGTACAGTATTTGTGCTCAGTGGAAGCACTGATGCGAAGCAGGGGAAGGCTACAGGCAGTTAAGCCAACAACGGGGTTTCTTTCCTCACATGGGGGGCATGGGACGGTGTGCAACAGCTACAGACTGCAGCCTCCTTGGTGGAACACGCATCCTGTTGCTTGCACAGGTGCCCCAAGGAGCCCTGGAGCGTTTTCTGCTGGATGTGCATGTATCTGACCTCAATGCTCTGCCCAACCTAGACTCCAGACAGGTATGTGGGTGCCACTGGAAAGCCCCAGGGCATGTGACTTGACCAGGTCATCAGGTCCATCTGCGCCAAGCTGTAGAGTGAGGGACATGTGATTGAGGTTCTGTGTAAAGTCAAGTGCAAGGTCCCTGGCCACCAGAAGATCCACATCTCAGAGAAGTAGGGCCTCACCACTGAATACAGATGAATTTGAAGACAAGGGAGCTGAGAGGCAGCTCCCACAGGGCCAAGTACAGCCCCAGCTGTGGCCCTGGACAAGGGGCAGACTCTGTACCCCTGACGGCTTGCACTGTGGAGTCCCACACCCCATCAGTCATGTTTACTAAGAAATCTCACATCAAGTCTGAAAACAGATAAGTAAATAAAATCAAAACAGGAGAAGTGGTTGACCCCACCATTGCCATTTCCACCTGATCTGGCCTAACAGCATATATTCCACAAAGGTCACTTGCTGTTAGCCTCCCACCTCCCTGTTCCCAAGCCAGCCACCCCAAATTTCCTTCAGTGTAGATGTTCTAGAATTGTCAATCCACGTGATGTCAAACCAAAGAACTTCTTGCTGGCTCTCCTTCAAAGCTCACAGCATTTGGGGGTTCCTGTTTGAGTGTTCTGAGCAAAGGGGACTGAAAACAAATACTACACTAAATTGTGTGCAGCTGGACATGGTGGTGCACATCTATAATCCCAGAACTTAGGCAGCTAGGGCAGTGGAATTTCAAGTTCAAGGTCAGCCTGGGTTGCATAGTCAGACACCATCTCAAGAAGAGCAAAAATAAGTAACTGGCAGTATTCCATCTATTTAATTCAATGGTAGACAATCTCAATTTCTATGTATTTAAGTTTGATAAATATTCTTTCTATGCCAAACAAGTCTTAATAGAATTAAAGTTCACTACCAATAATATAACAATATAAAAATCATATTTTACATTGTTTTATTACATATTTACTTTTTTTTAATATTGATGCTACTTTATTCAAAACCATAGTAAACATCTAATTGTTCTTAAAAATTTTAAATAATTCAGGGATGAAGCGATAGCTCAGCAGTTAAGAGTACTCACTGGCTGCCCTTCCAGAGGACCCAGTTTCAATTCCCAGGACCAACATGGCAGCTCACGCTTGTCTGTAATTCCAGTTCCAGGGGATCTGACACCCTCATACAGACATATATGCAGGCAAAACACTAATGAACATAAAAATAAATTTAAAAAATTTTTAAAACAATTCAACAGCAAATAAAAACATAAAATACAGTGTTACCTCAGAGTGTTCTGTGGGGTTTCTTGGTTAATGCTATTTTAATTGTACCTAAATTTCCTAACCATTAAAATTAACTGGCCCTCACAAGAGTATGGAATGTTTCAGGACCTGAATGACTCTGAGACCCTTTGCGGGGAGGGGCCAGCACTATATGGAAACCCCACAAAACCCAAGAAAAAAGGCCTGACAAGGTCCTTGCCTGATTTACCCAGGCTGTACCCAGTCGAACTCTAGGCACTATTTACACAAAAAGCTTCCAAAATCAAGGATGATTTCTATCAGAATTTGGCTTATATTGTGCATTTCAAAAATTCAAAGGAAGTCAGCAGCGGTGGCTCACACCTTTAATCCCAGTACTCAGGAGGCAGAGGCAGGCGGATCTCTGTGAGTTCGAGGCCACCCCGGTCTGTGGAAAGAGTTCCAGGAAAGCCAGCTCTACACAGAGAAATCCTGTCTCAAAAAAAGGAGGCAGGGGGTGAAGTAAAGTGCATACAATAATCACAAAGAGGAGCAAGCTTCAGTGCACTCAGGAACATGCTCTGCCACTGTGGGACACCTCAACAGAAATGTCAGTGGGTAGAAATGAAAAGAGTCAAGGAACCGCTACCCCGCAGACCCAAACCAACCTACACCACTCTAAAAAGAAAACCAGCTCATGAGAAATGAGAAAATACGTCACTAAATCAAAAGGTGTACTTGTGTTTAACAACCAAAGGCTTTGAGCAATCTACAAAGCAATACCCACGTCCCCAAATACACTCCCACTCTGATCATAATAAAATCTCAATTATCAACTAAGCTAAAGTAAAACACAACATAAAATCCGATTATACAATCAGACCTATTATCTACGTAACAAAATGCCAGGTGACGATTGTTTGAGGGCGAGAGATCTAAAATACTGACATCAAAGTCGCAAGATAAAAACCAAGGCAAACCTGAAAACTCCATTTCTCAGTGATGTGGCTAACCTTTAACTCTAAATTGGGGAAGGGAGGGTTGGTCCCTTAGTATGGAAAGAATGCCAGTCTAGAAGTCAGAGGCATGAGTTCTGGTCCAGTGGATGTGCCAAGGTAGTAGGGCGTGGCCCCAAACACATCCCTCCTTTCCAGGGGTTACAGAGGCCTTGCCCTATGAACATCCTCAGGGTATCTTAACAATAGTGGATTCCACAGCCCATTCACCAGAGCCTATAGTCATGAAGTCTCTGAGTGACACCTAGGGTCTTATCAGTGACCCAAATGAGTCTTGTCACCTGGTGAAAATCTTCAGGCTGCACATCTTCTCACTCCGATTCTAAACTCTTTGACTTCTCAATGACATTAGAAAAGCATGCAAAATTACAACAGCTTAATGTATGGTACTGCACACAAAAAAATTAGATGGTAGAAATATACAGATCCACTCCCTTTGATGCCATCCACACCTTTTTAAAAACAATCTCCGACATTCTAGACAAGTAGAACATCAAATTTGGTGAGGGGAAAAAATATTTCCATATTAAGCCCTTGACAAGTCATAGGGAAAGACTTACTGAGTTACAGAAACAGAGAATTATGTACCTAATGGGTTTTCTTTGTTTTTTGTTTTGAGATAGAGTCCCACATACCCCAGACTGGGCTCAAACTTACTACTTAACTAAGGATGACCTTGAACTCCCGACCCTTCTGCCTCCACCTCCCAAGTGCTAAGATGACAAATACATGCCACCATGCCCAATTGATGTGGTGCTGGGATTGAAACCAGGGTTGTGGACGTGCCAGATGAGCACTGTATCAACTGAGCTACCTCCACAGTCCATACCAGTGTTTTAAATGGAGATTACACATGCATCCTTGCTCTGAAGAACACTGGATGTTTACCTGTTTCTAACTAAGTCACAGGCAGATGAGAACCCCACCAAGTCAGTCCTAAGCAGCTATAAACCATAAGTCCTGCAATACTGGAATGTAACTGTTACAAAAGAGGGGGAAAGAAAGGAAAAAAAAAACAATAACTGGTTACTAATTCTTCAGATCACCTCGGTATAGACAACTGGGTGGCTAGAGTCCACAATCTTTTGATAAGAAGGTGATAACAGGAAAAGGAGGGGCCTGACATGCTTTCTGTACACAAACAAGAGCTTTTTGTTGAGTCTTTCTTCCCACTACATTGTTTTGCTTTAGACAGTTTCCTTGAGTTCTCATCATCTTCTGTTGTGACTTTCTGAGCTTCTTTTTTTATTTGGATTTATCAGCACCTACAAAACTAATGACCTGTGGAGCTGTGAGGAGCGGGCTTGAAAAGGATGGCCATTAGCAAACAAGTATTAATATGGCAGCTACAAAAAAATGAAGAGAAAATCAAGGCCGAAACAGAAAACTGGGGTTGAAAAATTATTACGTGACTCAAAGGGAAGGAAGCAGGTGAAACGCTGTTATAGAACTTAACCATTAGAAAACAGTTGTAGGGGTGGAGGGTTGGCTCCATGGTTAAGAGCACTTGTTGTTTTGAAGGACCCAGGTTAGATCCCAGCACCCACCTGGTGGCTCATGAGACATGCATGTGGTGCACAGACCTACATGCAGACAAAACACTCATATACAGGAAAGGCGCCAAAACTACACAGAGAAACCCTGTCTCAGGGGGAAAAAAAAAACACTCATATACACAAAACAATAAAAAGAAAGCAGTTGTAAAACAGCACACTAGAGCAGTACAATGTTACTGCAAAACAGCCACAAAGCAATCTCGGTGCTGGGTGTGTAACTCTCTCAAAAAACAATTTCTTGGTATTAGGGTCATACAAGCAAAAGCTTGGGCATGTTACAATATTTAAAAAGAGGGCACCAACCTCTCTCTACCCACTATCACCAAAGCATTGGCTCTAAAAGCAACAAAAACACATTTCATATAAACATATGTAGAAGTCTATTGCCCAAAAAGCTCTGAGGCAATGTTTTGATAAAAGCCCAAATCAATCTCACACTCATGGAAACAGAAATACTGGAGCTGAAGAGATAGTTCAGTGCTTAGGGGCACTTGCTGCTCTTGTAGACGATCCAGGTTCAGTTCCCAGCACCCACTCGGTGGTTCACAACCATCCTTAACTCCATTTCCAGGGTATCTGATGCCCTCTTCTGACTTCCACAGGCACCAGGTATAAGCATAGTGCCCATACATACTCATACATAAAATAAAAATAAATTTAAAATAATGGAAACATCAGTATTTGGAACTAGTATAAGAGCATGATTAAGAGAATGAGTTCTGGAGCTAGAGGTGTAGCTCAGCACATGGAATAAACAAGCAAACAAAAAACAAAAACAGCTAATTCTGATGTCACACAGACATAAGTTAAAGCCCCAAATCAGTGAATTACTATGTGACCTCGAACAAATCATTCAATCCAAGCCTCAATTGTGGTCATTGGTAACAGAGCAATAACACTGCATTCAGACATGAGATTTCAACAGGGTTCTCCACAGAAGCCTTCGGCCCTGTGCCTGGCAGACAGTAATGGCACAAAACCATCTTTATCACCACCACGATGATCAAATTATAACATTAGTACCATTACTACCTTCCACTCTCAAGCAAAACTACATGTTACCTACAGAGTTTAAAAGTCCTGGCCACAGCAGGGGCGGTGGTGGTGGCACACGCCTTTAACCCCAGCACTAGGGAGGCAGAGGCAGGCAGATCTTTGTGAGTTCGAGGCCAGCCTAAGCTACAGAGCGAGATCCAGGAAAGGTGCAAAATTACAGAGAAACCCTGTCTCGAGGAAAAAAAAAAAAAAGAAAGAAAGAAAAAGAAAGTCCTGGCCACTAGAAAGGAGACACTCAAGATGGTTACATAAAGGAAGCATCTCTTTCCAATTCCCAAACCTTTTATTCCCACCACCTTGGTGAGGACTAAACCAGACTGATTATCAACATCGACAAGAAAAGCTTCAACAGAGACCAGCTCAATTATGCAGGGAATTTCCAATGAGATTTGGGTGAATGATCTAACCAGTTTGGGTTTACAGGGAGATTGTGGAGTGTTTTGTTTTGTGCTCTTTCTGTTTTTTAGAAATGGAGATAAAAAGGGAGAGGAAGAGGAAGGAAGTTTTCAAAGCGTCCCATACACCATGCGTTATTCATCACAAATGATAGCAGGAGCTGGTGAGGTGCTTGCTGCCAAGCCTGACCCCTGGGTTTGATCTCTGGGATGAAAGGAGAGAACCTGTTGTAGAATATTATTTTAAGGTGTGTTACTTTTGTTTATGCTCTGGAACATTAGTTTAATGATGTGAGATGTGTTACCTTTGTTTGATTAATAAAATTCACCTGCAGTCAGGAGCCTGAGTCAGCAACTAGCTGACAGGAAGTGGTAGGGAGGAACCGGGGGAGAAGGGCTTTTAAGTGGGAGTGAGAAGGACCAGGGCTTTTTGAGACTCGAGCAAAGAGAGGAGGTGAGCAACTTGCTGTTCTGCCTCTCTGGGTTGAATTCTACAGCAACCTTTGAATCTTGAGTTCTTTAGAGGGACAGAGATTTAGATAAATTCCCTTGGTAGCTTTGAAAGAGTCGGTGCCTGAGGGGACAGACTCCCCTCAGACTGTGGCCTTTGCGGCCTAACTGCTGCTGGTAGTGGCGGAGCTGCAGCTGCTGATTAGGACAGCCATGGCTTACAAGGCAGCAACAGTTTTTAAAAAGGACAACAATTGGCACCCCAGGTGGGGCGCCAAAATGTTATTGGCAGTTTTTGTTCTTTTGGAGACCCACCACCCAGCTTCCAAATAAATCACACATGGAGGCTTATTCTTAATATAAATGCCTGGCCTTAGCTTGGTTTGTTTCTTGGCAACTTTTCTTAACTTTAAATTATTCCTCTACCTTTTACCTCTAGGCTTTACCTTTTTCTATTTCTGTATATCTATCTTTCTTACTCTGTTGCTGGCTGCGTAGCTGGGTGGCTGGCCTCTTACATCCTCCTCCTTTTGCTCCTTCTTTCCTTCTCCTTCTATTTCTTCTCTCTGCCTGCCAGCCCTGCCTATCCTTTCTCCTGACTTGCTATTGGCTGTTCAGATCTTTATTAGATCACCAGGTGTTTTAAACAGGCAAAGTAACACAGCTTCACAGAGTTAAACAAATGCAACAAAAGCAACACATCTTAAAATAATATTCCCCAACAAGAACCAACTCCCACAAGTTGTCCTCTGATCTACCACACACACACACACACACACACACACACACACACACACACACACAAATAAATAAACTTTAAAAATTTTTAAATTATTTCTCAGAGATGAGGCAAGCCCACTGGTAAAGGCTTGCCTACCACGGAGGCCATGAGTTCAATCCCCAATACATTAGAAAAACAGTTACATGTGAATTAGAAAATCAGGTGAACTACTTCTCATACATTAAAAAGAACTAATACCTGAGCAATATATTAATACCTGCTTTTAAAAGTACCTGTAAATTTAATTACAACTTTCTGTTAGTATGCCAAATATAGCATCATTTATAGTATGTAAATGTTTATATTATTCCAGTATAAAGAGTGTTATGAATTGGTAAAACCAATACAAAATATTTTTTAATTTGTCAAAATATATTGCTATCAAAATATAAATGTCCTTGTTTCAATTTCTGTGGGGTTTTTTTTCTTTTTCTTTCTTTCTTTCTTCCTTTCTTTCTTTCTTTCTTTCTTTCTTTTTTTTTTTGAGAGCTTGAGAGTTGAATGTGGTTTCATAACTTTTTTCTAAAAGAAAAAAACAGGGGCTGAAGAGTGGCTCAGTTGCCCAGCAACTGCAGCAAGACTTGCATCTGATTGACATGCAGCAGAGGACCTGCATCTGATGCCCAGCACCCACATGGCAGCAGAGGACCTGCATCTGGTGCCCAGCACCCACATGGCAGCAGAGGACCTGCATCTGGTGCCCAGCACCCACATGGCAGCAGAGGACCTGCATCTGGTGCCCAGCACCCACATGGCAGCAGAGGACCTGCATCTGTGCCCAGCACCCACATGGCAGCAGAGGACCTGCATCTGATGCCCAGCACCCACATGGCAGCAGAGGACCTGCATCTGGTGCCCAGCACCCACATGGCAGCAGAGGACCTGCATCTGATGCCCAGCACCCACATGGCAGCAGAGGACCTGCATCTGATGCCCAGCACCCACATGGCAGCAGAGGACCTGCATCTGATGCCCAGCACCCACATGGCAGCAGAGGACCTGCATCTGGTGCCCAGCACCCACATGGCAGCTGGTTCACAGCCTGACAGCTCCAGTTCTAGGGCGTCTGACAGCTCTGACCTCTGCAAGCATTTGGTGCATGTACACACATGCGCACACGCAGGCACATACACAAGCACATAAAATTAAATAAATAATTTTAATTAAAAAAAAAACAGAACTAATGTAAGTGATTGTAAAGTTATTGACCAAATTCATTTTTTAAAAATCAAAGGGAATTGCCGGGCAGTGGTGGCGCACGCCTTTAATCCCAGCACTCGGGAGGCAGAGGCAGGCGGATCTCTGTGAGTTCGAGGCCAGCCTGGACTACCAAGTGAGTTCCAGAAAAGGCGCAAAGCTACACAGAGAAACCCTGTCTTGAAAAACCAAAAAAAAAAAAAAAATCAAAGGGAATTGTTTAAGTAGCAAACAGCCATTCTGTCCTTTTAAAAATATGGCTTAAATCTCCAATTTGCCACCAACTGTCTTTGCTTTTCAGAATCAGTTACTAGACTGAACGTCTCTTCCTTTTGCTCTCCCTTTTTTTTTTTTTTTTTTTTTTTTTGGTTTTTCGAGACAGGGTTTCTCTGTGTAGCTTTGCGCCTTTCCTGGAACTCACTCTGTAGACCAGGCTGGCCTCAAACTCACAGATATCTGCCTGCCTCTGCCTCCCGAGTGCTGGGATTACAGGTGTGCGCCACCACCTCCCAGCATTTGCTCTACTTCTTAACCAAACACTGCACATCTCCTTGGATAAGAACTAAAGTGAAGTCATAGGTGTTAATATTCTAGAACATTTTGTCATTTGAAGAACACATTTCAAAAGGAACTGAGAGCCAGGCTGTGTGGTGAGCACCTGGGACCCCAACAGTTGGGGACTGACTCAGGAGGGTCATGAGTTCCAAAAGGTCAGTTACATAGGAAGGTCTCGGCCAGACCCTGAAGAGAGGGGTACCAATAAGAGGTGATTCTGAGGGAAAACAACTCCTCCTAAAATTAAAATTAAAAAATTAAATCAGCCACAGAAAAGTGGTTCAAGCACAACCAACCAATAACAAACTTCAAAATAATATAATTTTTTTTAAACTCTGAGTAGGAGTAGGAAGTAAACAACCCGTTCTAAAAGAAAAAAGATACAGAAGTGAAGAAAGCCCCTAGCAGGGTGTACAACCCAGAGGTTGTCGGGTTGGGGTTTGGCTCTGTTCTAAAGAACTAGGCCTATGTGGAACTCTAGTCTCAAGCAATCCTCCTGCCTCAGCCTCAGCCTCAACCTCCCATGTAGCTGGAACCACAGGTACACAACATCATCACGCCCGACTCAGTCTGGTATTACAAATCTATAAGGTAATTTGTAAAAACTTTAAACAACAACAACAAAAGGACAGAAATTGTACCAGCACTGGGAATTCAGGGGCATCCTAAAGCATTTAAGACATCTTCCTGTGCTGCCGAGTGGAGGAAGACACTAGCTCAGGGCTCTAACAAACAGCTTGGCAGTGAATGGATACCCAAAAGCTCTGTAGCTAGAGATACTGGACATTTTCTTTTTCTCCTCCTGCTTTTAAATGCAAATTACTAAGCCCCGAAGCACATTCTGCTCTATTTTTTTTATATGAAAATTACTGCATTGTGGTCTTGTTCCAGAGAGGACACCATTCATCCAAGAAAAGGGAGTGAGGACAAGCACACACACTGTATGTGCAAATGACCTCACCCAGTGAGCTGTCACCAGGTACACATGGCTTTTGTCAGGGGAGCGACCCCATTAGTGATTGAAATTCCATGTGAAGAATGAGAATTTAGTTTTCGGGTCATGCAAGGTTGCACACACATTGCAATGCCGGTGCATGCCAAGCACCAATGAGGAAACTCAGCATCCCTTGGTTTTAACAACACTAGCTTCTTACTGGAAACTTTCAAAGTCTCAGTAATAACAGTACCAGCTGCTATTCACCTATTTAGGACAAAACAAGACAAACAATACTACAAGACAAGAAATGATGTGCTATGAGCGCTCAAACACCAGACCCTGGGCCTCTTCCCCGTTAATACCCTAGAACCCGGAGAGTTGACTTGGAAATGTACTTCACGTTAATGTATCCAGGGATTGAGATTAAAAGAACATTTTTTAAACTGAAGAAAAATCAAATCATCATTGACAACAGTATTCACATCACTGTGCCAGGTTCAAGCTTTCTACAAAACCACACTTGCTTTAGGAAGTGAAAAAAGTAGGACAGGTACAGGCGCATTAAAAGTTAACTTACGGCTAGTCTTTCCAAGTTACATGTTAATAACTAAGTTTGCTTTAAACAAAACAACCCCCTCCCCTTTTCCAGCTAGAGAAGTCACACCCAAATAAAGTGGGTTTAAAAAAAAAAAAAAAAAAAAAAAACACGGTACTTTCTTTACCCTTGCTCCACCCTCAAAGACCCCAGTCTCCCCTGCAGGATGCCAGATAGCCAAGAACAAAATCCACCGAAGATACACTTGCAATCTTTGAGATGTCAGCGTGGACGTCTAAGGAAGAGGAAAAGGATTACACTCGGGCTTTTAAGGCTGCTTAAGTGTCTTCCCTATGTCTGTATCAGATGTAGCCATCTCGGGAGCCGGCCTGTACTTTCACCTACCCATTCGGAACCCAGACAATGAATGAAGCAGATCCCTCAAGAGAGGCCCTAAGGGGTCAAGTTTCATGCACTGAAATTACAAAGCCTATTTTTTGACGCTGTGGGAAAAGTAACGACAGTCTGGGGCTTTTAAACCTGGACGCGCTTACTAGTTCAATCCGTCCCCAAGTCCATGCCGCCCTTTCAACTCTGCAATTAAGAGAGGGAGAAATTCCGGTCAACTCTCCTTGGGGGGTTGGTCTGGAGGTAGAGAACTCAAGGAGGGAGGAGGATGGAGACAGAAAGAGAAAAGCCAATTAAAAAAAGAGCAAAAATTCCCACCTTTCTTAAATTCTTCCAGCATAGCGTCCAACTTGGTGTCATTGAAAACAAAGTGCAAGGGGTGGTTGTAAAATTTGGTGATGGTTTTCAAGGGAGTACAGTCATCTGGATCCACGAAGGCCAAGTCTTTGACAAAGAGCAGGTCCACGATGTTGGAACGCTCTCCTTCGAACACTGGGATTCGAGTGTAGCCACTCTCCATGATTTCGGACATGGTGTTGAAGTCCAAGATAGCCTCGCCGGTGATCATGAAGCAGTCCCGGAGGGGAGTCATCACGTCCTCTACAGTCTTGGTGCGGAGCTCCAGCGCCCCTTGGATGATGTTCAGCTCCTCCTTAACGAGGTCGTTATAGGGGTCAGTGACCCGGAGCATCTCCAGCAGTTTTTCCCGGTTATAGACAGTGCCTATCTCCTGGCCCAGGACGCAGTCCAGCAGTTTGCTAACCGGGTAAGAAGCAGGGAAGGTCATCATCATGAAAAACTTGGTGAGGAAGATGGTGTTGGCCCCTACTGCCAGGCCGTGCCGGGAGCAGATGGCTTGGGGCACTATTTCCCCGAAGATGACGATGCCAATGGTGGAGACCACCACCGCCACAAGGCCTGAGCCCGCAATGTCGTCGAGCAGGATGGTGAGCGTGGTGTTGACCAGCACGTTGCCCAGCAGCAGCGAGCACAGCAGGTAGTTGCCCTGCCTGCGCACCGGCTCGATGCGCTTGGCGTAATTCTTCTCTTTCTCGGTGCCGCAGTTTTGCACGATGCGCAGCTCCATCGGGTCCAGAGCCATGAGCCCCAGGTTGAGGCCGCTGAACATGCCTGACAGGCACAGAAGCAGCGAGATGAAGATCACTTGCAGCCAGAAGGGCAGCAGGAACTTCTTCTCCTCGCCCACGATCATCTTGGTGTCCTCACCGTCGTGGTAGATCCAGGTGGTCTCGGCCCAAGGAGGAGGCGGGAGTCCCGCCACCCCCGCGCCACCCTTGCCCCCGACGGCGCCACTCGGGGACCCGGAGCCGCCGGCGCCCAGTGCGGGCGTGGAGAGAGACGTGCACAGGTAATAAGACTTGCTCTTCTCCATCTTGCGCAGCGGTTTGATCTCGATCTCGATGATGCCCGATGTGCGGCGATTGAGAATGATGTGGGGCAAGATGATGATGTCTGAGGTGCGGATGCCGCAGCGCTGGGGGCCGCTGTCCGGCTCCGGAGGCGCGGGGCCCCCCAGCCCGCGCTCGCCGGGTGTGTGCCGGCGCCGCTCGTGCTCAGTGAAGGCGATGCGGGACCATGTCTCGTTGTTGATGTTCTGCCCGTACACCCGCAGCTTGACCCGGGTCCGCTCGCTCACCCGCAGCGCACCCCCTTCCATGAACGACACGTCGTTCGTGTCCTCCAGCCGCAGCCCGATGATCACGGTCTCCTCGTTCTCGCCGGCCGCTGTGCAGCCGCCCGCGCCGCAGCAGCAGCTCAGCAGTAGCAGCGGCAGCAGCCGGCCCGCAGCTGCCTGCAGGACCCCCCGACCGCGGGCACTGAGACTGCGGCGAGCCGCCATCTTCCAAGTGGGCAGTGCGGCGGCTGCCTGCCCGCCCGCCATCTTTACTTCGGGTTCACAAGCGCCACAGCCAATCATAGGGTGGCTGCTCCAGCTGAGGCTTCATCCTTCCCACCCGGCGGCGCGAGCGCAGGCACCGGCGCCCGAGCAGGACTGCAACCGCGCGCCCGCGCCCAGCACTCGGCAGTCCGCCTCTTTGAATGACACTGACTCGGACTGAGCCAGCTGAGGAACCCCTAGCTCGCGGGAGGAGGGAGGGGAGGGAGGGGAGCGCTAGCCGCTCCCGCGAGAGGCAGGTCGGCCGGCCAATCAAGAGCGGGTGCCCGCCTTCCCAGCCAGGGGGCTGGAATGGGGGCGTGGCCGCAGTCGGCGTGCCGCACCAATGGCACGGGAGGTGGGCGGAGACACGAGGGCCACTGTCCTCCTCAGCATGCCAAGTTTCCAACTGAAAGGCGCGTGACTCTTGTGTATGCGAGGGGAGGAGGCGTGGCCATCCCGGACCCAAGAGCCAGTCAGAGGTGAGCGCTGTAGGGAAAGGGGCGTGGTCTTCCTCCAGGCGGCCAATGAAAAGGAGCGGTCCGCGGGTGCGGCGCTCCCTGTGGGGTCTCTGTAGTAGATCTCCGCGCGTGGCTTGGCAGCCCTGCAGTACTGCCCTGAGGCGCGAGGCGGCGGGTCCTCGCTGCGGGGCCTTGCGGGCTGCACAGGGCTCCGTGTCGGTGCAGAGAGGGCCGGGCCCTCCTGCCCTGGGAGCATCAGAGCCCACTGGAGACGGCTTAGGGTGCGTGTAACCTCCAATCAAATCGGGATACTACTGGTCAAGCCCCCAGCCCACTACTCCTGCACAGCGCTCCTTGGGAGATTCGAGGTGACAGGGTGGCCCTAGCAACGCGGTGGACCCGCGGTCTGCAGGCCTGAGTGCCCTCAGCTGCTCACGATCCCGTGGCGCCACCTGCCGGCCCTCCCAGATGTCCTGTAATGTTTTCTAGACCTCAGCGATCTCCCCAAAGTGTGCCCAAGTAAAGCGTGGGGAAGTTAGCGGGCAGCTTCCCAGACTTTAGTCATAGGAATTCTCATGCAGTCGTGCTATAATCACAGAATGAGACTGGGCCTGTTTGTTGTCGTTGTTGTTTTTACGGGCACCCAGGCAATTTTGGGAAATAGGAAGGGGAGAAAGCTCATAAAAGCTGCTTTTGTTTTTGTTTTTGTTTTTGTTTTCGAGACAGGGTTTCTCTGTGTAGCCCTGGCTGTCCTGGAACTCACTCTGTAGATCAGGCTCAGATTCACCTGCCTCTGCCTCCCGAGTGCTGGAACTAAAGGCCTGCGCCGCTACTTGTGTATTGGTGGAGACAGACTCTGGAGCACAGGTCACCAAGATCCTCGAGTCCATTGCATCGAGAATAGATCTGGTAGCAGAGTAGTTGCCAAATTGAACCTTTTGCCTCACAACTTAAGCATTTTTTAAAATGTTTCCCATTCTTACTTTGTATTCTGTAATCACAGTAGTATTTTCCACCCAATGCATTTTTTATAATATCTAAGACAATTAATTCCCGGGCTCATTTCAAAGGCTCCTTACCAACCGCTCCTCTTTTATGCCTGTCCCCTTACCTTCCCCTGGGCTTGCAGCTAGTGACTTGTCAAATGAGGACCAGTCGCCCCCTTGTTTGAACACTCCCCCTGAACCTCACCCGCTGTGGAAAACACCCAGGTACCCAGATCGCCAACAAGGTGCCACAAGCTCTGCTGCCACCCCTACCTCTGCCCCTGGCAGGCTTTCTCCTGGCTGTTTCTCAGTCACTGCAGGGGGATTCTCCCCAGGGCCTTTGTGCTTGCTGTCTGTTTCCTGTGGGTGGGACTCAACTTCTTCCAGATGCCAACATAGCCCCCTTTCAAGGCTTCACTCAAAGGCCACCATACTCCGTCTCTCCTTTAGTTTTCTTCAAAGCAAAGATCTCTTACTAGTGCTATAGGTAAAGTATTCATTTGGTTAAGAATCTTTCCTTTCTCAAGAACTGTGTCTGCATTGTGCAGGACTATATCACCACGGTCTAGGACAACCATAGTCACCACATCATGTGAAAGGGGTTAAATAAAGGAACTTTAATTATTTTAAATAAATATTCAACTCTACTCTTAGCCCCTGATTTCTGACGCTTTTCTCCTACTTCCATATTGCTATATTGAAAAAATTAGTTCAGATGAAGAAAATGATTCTTAGGTTTGTTTGTTTGTTTTTTGAGACAGGGTTTCTCTGTGCAGCTTTGTGCCTTTCCTGGAACTTGCTTTGGAGACCAGGCTGGCCTCAAACTCACAGAGATCCGCCTGCCTCTGCCTCCCAAGTGCTGGGATTAAAGGCATGTGCCACCACCACCTGGCCGATTCTTAGGTTTCTTTTGTGTGGCATTTAAGCTGCTGGCAGTGGTGCACCTTTAATCCCAGCAATAGGGGAGAGGGGTGGGAGGGTGGAGTGTCTCTGTGTTTGAGGCCAGCCTGGTCTACATAGTGAATTCCAGGACAACCAGGGCTACACAGAGAAACCCTGTCTTAAAAAAACAAACAACAACCAAAGAAACAACGAGGGAAAAAAAAAGAGTGGTGTTACAGTTTTTAAGTTGGGATTTGTAGGGATATTAAAGACAAACACAGTCCTTCTAAGGTAGCTGATTGAAAATGGAGTCTTTTTAACTTAATAGAAAATGTGACCCCGAGTGTGCTAAGAGAGAAGGAGGTTAAAGGTTCTGGAATATTGAATGCACAGTTTGGAATGGGAGTGTGGAGAGAGGAGGAAGTACTTGCCAGACCTACAGACATTTCCTGTGCACACAGAGAAAGCAACAGCCAGCGAAGTGTGGTCTTAGCAGCCTAGAAGCTAGTGAGAAGCTCAAGACTTGAGAAAAACAGACAGGGACCTGCCCAGCAGACACCACAAAACAAAACACTCTCCGATTCTCCGGGGGGATTGCTGAGTGATTTATGTCCTCCGTGACGGGCACAGACTAGGACCCCGTGTGAATACTCAAAACACAAAAAAAACAGTGTAGACACCCGAGGCAGCAGCTTTTCCTTCTGTGAGAGCTGTCCTTCAGGTCTGGAGGCTTTCGAAGCTCAGCGATCTGCTTTTCCTTGGAGAAAGGCTGCGGGGTGGGTTTGTAGTAAGTAGCTCCAGTTGGGATAGGGGTGTCCCGACCTGTCACTCTAGGGATAGAAGACAAGGTCAGTGAAGTCATAGGGCATCTCTTCTGAAATTTGGAGGGAAAAATAACACCACAAACCCCTAACTTCTGACCACATTTTACCTCCATAAAAAAGCTACTGAAGGACTGAGATTCTTAAAGGGTGGCCACGAGTGTCCAACCTTTGCTTCATTTTGACTTTGCCTGACCTTGAATGAGTCATTCAAGCGAAGTCAAAACCTCCCTGCAAACACCTGCCCTAGCTAAACTTCCCTTCCCAGAATTCTTCACTAGAAAATAAGCGAGAAGAATGACAGCTCAATTTTCTTCTGTGCAGAAGGAAAATTCCCAAGTCTGCAGGTTCGGGAACTGGTTCTGTAGCCAGACCCAAATGTCTCTCCAAGGTTGAGGTATGGGATTTTCTAAAAGATTGCAAAAAAATAAAAATAAAAATGGTTCTCTATACATTTTGTCAACATAATGTCTAATTAATAGAGAATATTTTTGTTCTGAAGTTTGTGGGTTGTAAAAAGCATTCAAAGTTAATGCTCTAAATGGGATTTGGGGGTTGGGAGGTAGACCCCAAGGCCTTGAACATCTAAGCATATGCTCTGTTGCTAAGGCTCACTCCAGCCAAGAGTGACATTTGAATGCCACCAGAACACAGTCTTCAGAGGAAAACCAGGAACTAAGAAAACACTAGAATTACACGAACTTGCCCTAGAATCCAATCTGTTGGCCCAGAGGGATTTCTCAGAAGCAAAACTCTGCACTTGCTTAAAAACACAGGACCCTTTTAGGCAAAAATGAGAATTTTTCACGAGTTAACGAAAATACTCAGTTAAAATAAAATCTGCAGCACACTTACCACCTCAAGAGGCCTTGCAGGCTTTTGCTTAGAACTTTCCCATTTCCCTCCTTCTTCTAGATGTTTTCTGGCCTTGTTACCGGGAAGAAAAAGGAAAATGTGGCTTTTTGGCAGTTGTGAGAAAAGATCTCTCCTTTGAAAAGGATCTGACTTCTTTGTTAAAATCTGGTCCTCAGCTACCCAAAAGGAAGTGGGCATATGAGAAGCCTTATGCAGCCTTAGGAGGGCCCATTGCCTCTTCTTGCTTGGCCTCCTCCCTCCTCTTCTTCCTCCTGTCTCCCACTTCCTCTGGTCTGAGTCCATCTACAGTAAGGACTTGGCAGATGAACAGTACTCAACACTTTTTAAAATCACATTTCCAGGAGCTGGGGATGTAGCTCAATTGGTAGAGTGCTTTCCTCGTATCTATGAATCCCAAGGTTCAGTTCCCAGCACCCCAAAAAACCAGGCTTGACCTAACATTGGAAGATAGAGGCAGAAGGATCAGAAGTTCAAGGTCATCATCAGTTACGTAGCAAGGCCAGCCTGGGCTGCATCAAGACTTTGTTCCCCAGCCCACATTTGGTGGGGTGAGGGTAGAGTAGGTAAGAGATAGGGTTGGAATGGACTGAAGAACCAGCACCAGGCCGAACTGTATGACTCTGAGCCCTCCATGAGAACCTCAGCTGCGTGCCTCCCACAGCAGAGCAGGAACCTGTGTCTCTCTCAGGCTGGCTAAGTCCGCTCCCACAGGCTGTGAGTCCCATTTTCTGAGGAGGAAGCCAAAACACATAGAGGAAGCCAAAACACACTAGTCAGTCCACCACCTCTCCCCAGGCAGAGACAAAAACGCTCACAAAATGCAAGTACAAAGTTCTGCCGCTCTCTCCAGTTCCTCTAAAGCACCTGCACATTTTAACGATTGATTACTAAGCTGAAGGTTTAACTTATTTCTTATCGCTCTCTCAAAGCATTTCTTTCTGTCTCTGTGTATCTGTGTGTGGATGTCAGCATGTCTATGTCACCACGTGTGTGGCAGTCACATGACCACCTCTGGAGTCAGTCCTTACCTTTCCATCTTGTTTAAGACAAGGCTTCGTGGGGGTTTGTTTGTCTTCTCCACTGCAGACACCAGGCTAGCTGGCGTGAGCGTTGGGCATGCTCCTGGCTTCACCTTCCAGGTCCTAGGAAAAACACTGGGATTACAGACAGAGGTGTCACTGTGTCACACTTACACGGCGACTTTACCCACTAAGCCATCTCCTCGGCCTTCCATTTTGTTTTCTTATTTACGTACTTATTCATTTGAGACATGTACCCCAGGGTCTCACACACCTCAGGCTGCCTTTGAACCTGCCATGTAGCTGAGGATGACCTGGAACTCCTGATCTTTTCATCTCCACCTTTTGAGGGCTGGAATTACAGGCACACACAACCATACCCATGTACGTGTTGCTGGTGATCAAATCCAGGGCTTCTTGTATACTAGGCAAGCATTCTATCAGTTGAACTACATTCCTCAGGCCCTGCTTCTTGAAATTTTAAATTAAAAGTGTTATATTTATTACCCCATTTCTTTTTTCTCACTTATTGATAGATCTATCCGTTTGTGGTTATTGCTTCTCTAATGAGTTCTAAGCATAGTCCCAGGCACTGAAGAGCTACAATATTTAATTGGCAGTTGCCCCAAGATGAATATGCTGATATGCATCTGTAATCTTAGCACTCAGGAGACTGAGGGGAGAAGATCCCAAGTTTGAAAGTTTGGGGCCATCCTGGACTATACCGTAAAACTCTACCAAATCTTACCCCCTAGCAAAACAAAACAAACAAACAAACAAGCTTCCCAGTAAGGAAACTAGCAACCAGTGGCTACACAAAAGGACAAAGTGTCATCTTAAAGGATGCCCAGCTACCAAGGAGGCTGAGGCTGGAGGAGCCAGAGTTCAGTGCCAGAGTAGACAACAGGGGCCTTGTCTCAAAAAACAAGGAAGATACAAATAAACTGAGGCAGGCTGGAGAGACGGCTGAAGAGCACTTACTGCCCTTCCAAATCATCCCAAATTCAGTTCCCAGAAGCCACACAGGGAGCTCACAACTACCTGTAACTCAGCTCCAGGGGCCCAACACCTTCTTCTGACCTCCACAGGCACTCAGTGTCCTACATTCATGCAGACAGATACACATAAAAAAACAAAAGATTTGAAATGGTTTTAAAAGCTGAGGAGAGCATCGTGGTTTTCAAGTTGCTCCTTGAGCAGTAGGGGTTTTAGATCAGGTGTAGGAGAGGTCTCTGTAACTCTCAGAGTTGGGAGCTGAGACAGAAGGATCACAAATTCAAGAGCATTTTGGTCTCAAAAGAAAGAGGGAAGGAAGGAAGCTAAGCAGTTGGAGGGGAGAGGTCAGCCAGTAAAGGGCTTGACCTGTAAGCAGGACAGCACACGCTAATCTCTAGACCCCACGTGTTAAAAGCCAGGGATAGTGTTGTGTGCTTGCCACCCCGACCCTGGAGAGATGAAGACAGATAGAAGGATGGAGCTTGATTGGCCAGCCAGCCTAGCCTACTTGGTGAGTTCCAGGCCACTGATAGGCCTTATTTCAAAAATTAATTAATTGAGAGAGAGAGAGAGACAGAGACAGAGACAGAGACAGAGACAGAGACAGAGAGAGAGAGAGAGAGCAGGTGGATGGCCTCTAAGAAACAAAAACAACACCTGAAGTTGTCCTCTTTATAGTTCTCTCTCTTTCTCTCTCTCTCTCTCTCTCTCTCTCTCTCTCTCTCTCTCTCTCTCTCTCTCTCACACACACACACACACACACACACACACACACACACACACACAGGTTTTAGATTTGTAATGTAAGAGTTATTCTAAGAAAGGTTCACTTGCTTAGGGTACATTATGACACCTTAACTAGGTATTACTTAGGGACTGACCGGCTTCACCAGCAGAGAATCACCTTCTTACTGTCCTGAAGGCTTGACATCCTAGATCAAAGTCGAGCAGGATGGGTTTATGATGATGTTTTCTTCTCAGCTTGGAAACAGACACTTAGTCCTCACATACCCGTCCTCTGAGGCTGTGGAGGGAGTCAGCTCTCTGGCACCTTCTCATACAAAGACACTAGTCCACTGAATCAGGATCCAACTCTTATAATTTCATTAACCTTTATTTACTTTGTTAGAAATTCCTCCTTGCCAGGCAGTGGTGGCACATGACTTTAATTCCAGCACTCAAACTCAGAGGCAGATGGATCTCGCTGAGTTCAAGGCCAGCCTGGTCTACAGAGCGAGTTCCAGGATAGCCAGGACTACACAGAGAAACCTTGTCTTGAAAAAACAAAAAAAGAAAGAAGTTCCTCCTTCCTTTCTCTCTCTCTTTCTTCTCTCTCCTCCTCAGCCTCCTTTGCTTCCTCTTCCCCTTCTTTTTCAGTTTGGTGGTTTGGTTTGGATTTGAAAAGGAGTTGTACTATTTACCTCAAGCTGGCCCCAAACTCTCAATCTTCCTGCCTCAGCCTCCCAAGTGCTGGGGTTACAGGCATGTGCTACCACATCTGGTTAGAGTGTCCATTTTAAAAATATAGCCATATTAAAAAGGGGAGTTATAAACTGAGGCTATTCTCTGTCCCACCCTGTCCCGCAGCTGCTTCCAAGTAATCACTCAGAGGCTTATATTAATTATAAATGTTTGGCCAATGGCTCACACTTATTACTAGTTAGCTCTTACATTTTAATTAACCCATATTTCTTATCTATGCTTTGCCATGTGGTTCATGGCTTGTTACCTCATTTTCTACAGGTTTTGCTTCCTCAGTGTCTGCCCCAACTCCACCCTTCTTCATCTCCAGTTAGATTGTACTATTTTGGCTATTAGCGAAAACAACTTTATCAACCAGTGAGAGCAACACATATTCACAGCTTGCAGAAAGACCGTCCCACAGCAGGAGTGACATAAATATGAATACCTATTGAAGGGACAGAGAGAAAGATGGAAAACCATACTAGCCAATGGGAAAGTAGGGGTAAGGCTGGCGAGGCAACACTAACTTTAGAACAGTTGGGAAGTCAGTTCCATAGCCCGTGAAAAGGACCAATGGGATTGTTGGGAATTGTTGGGGTTGGTCTGTAATGGGTTGAATACCAAGTTTTAGAGCTGCGGTTTTACTGTATAGGAGTCGGGAGTCATGAGAAGTTCTCAAAAAACTGTGTTATAGAAGATCGGACTGGTGGGTACCAGCACAGTGGCATCAAGGCCAATGGTTTAGGAGTTTAGGGAACTCCACTTTTTGTTTATTCCTGTGTGTGTGTGTGTGTGTGTGTGTGTGTGTGTGTGTGTGCGCGCGCGCGCATTTGATGTACATATTTATGCGGGGGTATGCACATATGACTAGAGAATATGTACACACTTAAAGGCCAGAGGTCAACACTGGGTGTTTTCCTTTATCACACTCCACTGAACTAAGGCTCACTAATTCAGCAAGGCTGCCTGACCAATGATTCCAGGGATCCAACTGTCTCTGAATGTCCAGCACTGGGGTTACTGACCAGCTCCGCCACACCTGACTTCTACAGAGGTGCTGGTGATCTGAACTCAGGTCCTCATACTTGTGGGCGAGCACTTTACTGACTGAGCATCTGCAAGTCCAAATTTGAGGAACTCCTGCAGAAACCATCTTCACAGTTTACAAAGCACTTTCTCATGCACAGTCCTGTGTCACTTAAGGATGTGGATACATCCTGAGTAATGAGTCACTGGGGCACTTTGTCACTATGTAAGTGTCAAGTGCACTTAAACTGACCTAGATGCTGCAGGTTAGTCACTCCATGTGGCCTCTTGTGGCAGGTTTGAGATGTGAGGCTCTACCAGACTCAGGTAGCATATTGTCTTCCAGTACGCTTTTTTCTTAAATAAGTAAAAGGAATATACCTCAAAATAACAACAAAAAGTATAGTAAAAAGCTAGGCATGGTGGCACTCAAGAAGCTGAGACAGGAGAATGATGAGTTCTAGGCCAGCTTGGATCACAAAGCAAGAGCCTGCTTCAAATATATAGATATATGAGATCAATAAAGCCAGGAGCATAGTTATTAGTTCCCATTACCAGGCATCACGTACTGCATGGAATCGTGTGTACTCCACTGCTCCATGAGTGGCAGGGGGTAGGTCTGCTTATTCCTGCAGCATCACAAACATGCCAGCGGTGTGCTGTCCTGTGACATTTGACATGTGTTACCAAGCAATGGGAATTGTCCGGCTCCACATTATAATCTTTTTGAATGTGTGGGTCTATGTGTGTGCCCATGTGGATCTGTATGCATCACATGCTTACAGGTGCCCTCAGAGACCAGAGGACATTTGATCACCAGGAGATGGAGTTACAGACGTTTGTGAGTCACCTGATGTGGGTGCTAGGAACCGCACCCAGGTCCTCTGGAGGAGAAGCACTCTAGTGCTAAGCCATCTCTCTAGCCATCTCTATTACAGTCTTAAGGGGCCACCATCATGTCTAGTACATCCTTGACCCAACTGTTACTTCAGGGTACAAAGATCTGTTACTTTAAATTGCCCCTCACGGTTAGAATACGCCCCTTCTCCAGCCACAGATAGGACAGGAACAAAGACCAGTATCACATGCCACAAGAGTCCCCAAGAGACTAGGATGGGACACCATAGCTTCCATTCAGGAAGTCTATACCGGATCACAAGCTGCTGTCCCCAGAGTCCCAATAGGAATTAGGAATTTCAGAACAAGCATGCAGCTTCCCAGGTTGGCCTAGACTCCTGGTCATAGGCCAGGGTTCCTGATATAGTCCATTTAACTCTTAAAAATATTTAAGCTGAGGCTCTGTGCCCATTGTCCCTACACTAGGGAGACTGAGACAGGAAGATCATCTCACATAGCCTGTCTCAAAAAACAAAATAGGGACTGGAGGGTTGACTCAGGGGGTTAGAGTGCGTGCAGAGGACCCAGGTTTGGTTCCCAGCACTCACCTGAGGGCTCACAGCCATCAGTAACTCTCGCCCCAGAGGATCCAATGCCCTCTCTGGCCTCCACAGACACCAGGCACACATGGTGTTTCTGCATACACAGACGAAACACTCATACACGTAAAAGTGTACTAATGTTGAAAAATCACCCCCAAACCAGGCAATGGTGGCACATGCCTTTAATCCCAGCATGCAGGAGGCAGAGGTAGGCAGATCTCTGAGTTCAAGGCCAGCCTGGTCTACAGAGTGAGTACCAGGATGTCCAGAGCTATACAGAGAAATCCTGTCTCAAAAAACCAAATAAATAAATGAAAGAAAGAAAGAAGCATAATAGCATAATACACTGAGCTATGTCTGCCCCACTTTGAGACAGGGTATCTCTGTGTGTACAGCCCCATCATTCGGATAATTTCCATATTCACAGACACAAACTTTCCTTCCACGAAATTTGAAAAGGCAGCCCCGAGAAGGGGGAGTAAGGGAGCTGGTTCTCAGGAAAGACATGCTCTGGTCATGTGGCCTGGTTGATCCATGCAGAATAAAGAATCTCCAAGCCGGGCAGTGGCGGCGCACGCCTTTAATCCCAGCACTTGGGAGGCAGAGCCAGGCGGATCTCTGTGAGTTCAAGGCCAGCCTGGTCTACAGAGTGAAATCCAGGACAAGCACCAAAACCACACAGAGAAACCCTGTCTTGAAAAAAAAAAAAAGCACCACTTTTAACAGGTGGTACTGACTCCGTGAGTTTCTGCTACATTATTTAAGAGGAAGAATAAAGATATCTAAGGTATCTCCTTCATGGTGCTTCCGGAGGTAGATCCAGTTGAAAGGAATAATAAGGTTAATTGATAAAAAGGAAGTAAGGACAGTTAATAAAAGATGAATGGGGAGGCCCAGAAGCCACACCAGTCATCCTGCACTTAGCGTGCAGATCCTCCCTCCCCAGCACTTGACATTTGAGGTGCTGCATTCTAAAGGAAGCTCATTTACCATTCACAAAGGAAGCTATGCGGGAGAAGCTTGTTAACTCTGGGGACAGAGGCGAAACTGTCCAGGCCAGGTCACCTGACACAGGGAGGCTCTGAGCTATATGTCAAATTTCCATAAGCAGCCCGGTCCTCGGGTTCCCTCCTGTGAGCCTCCCTGCCACGCTCCACAAGCTGCTTGGCTGCTGCTTGTAATGAATTAAAGATATGTCACAGGTTATCATTAGGATTGTATAATTCCAGCTTCGCCTTTGCAAATGAGTTCAGTCTGGGAGCTGGGGAGATAACTCAGTGAGTAGAACGCAACGCTTGCCACACAAATATGAAGGCCTGAGTTGGATCACCCAGATAAAGTAAATAAATTGTGTGTGAGCATGTGTGTGTGTGTGTGTGTGTGTGTGTGTGTGTGTGTGTGTGAGCGTGCATGTGTGAGTTAAAGCTGGGCATGGTGGCTTTGCCTACAATCTCAGCCCTGAGGTAGAGAGAAGCAGACCCCAGGAGCTCACTAGCTAGCAAGTCCAGCTTACTCAGCAAGCTCCAGATCAGTTAGAGACTCTGTCTCAAAGAAATGAAGGTGGACAGTGCCCGAGGAATGACGACACCCACGGCAGACACCCAAGACCCCTCCACACACACAGAGTTCAATGAAAGCTCTCTCCTGGGTCCTAGAACACAATCTATAAAAGAGTCCTTTTACAACCCAAGTTGTGGTAGGTAGTTGAAGACATCTGGTTACTCATAGGAGTCAAGACATGTGCCCACAGTGTTTAGAATCACACTGAGTTGTTTTAATCTTGGTCTGGACTGGGACTGGGGCTCAGTAAGTCAAGCGGTTGCTACCCCAGCGATGAGGACCCTAGTTTGAATCTCCAGTACTCACATTAAAGCAGGCCACAGTGTCACAGGTTTCCATAACCCCAGCTGCTGCTGCTGGCTAGCTGCCTAGTGAAACAGCAAGCTTTGGGTTCAGCGAGAGACCCCGTCTCAAGGGAATAAAACAGAGATAAGAGCAGGGCACCCTCCTCTGGCTTCCACAAGCACGCCAGTGCATTACAGATGCATACAAATAAATAAAAACAAACAAATGCCTTTTTGAATTAAGAATGATGGGCTGGAGAGATGGCTCAGCAGTTAAGAGCACTGGCTGCTCTTGCAAAGTTTGGTTTCCAGCACCCATTTCAGGTGGTTCACAACCGCCTGGAGCTCCAGCTCTAGGGGTCTGATGCCACCTCTGGACACACACACACAGCATACACTCACTGACACACATAAACTCTTACAAGTACTTAAGAATGTCCCATGAAAGGTTCTTTTCTCCCCCTCCTTAGTTTAGAAAAACCGATACCTCTCTGGGCGCAGGCCCCGGTCACAGTGACGTGGTTAAATGCACCAAGAAAGCTGAGATCGTCAGTACACACTAGACCACTGCGGTGTCTCCCTCAGAACGGAGGAAGAAAGCTGAGATCAGCCAGCATGCCAAGTACACTGGCTCCTTCTGTGGCAAGACCAAGACGAAGAGACGGGCCGTGGGCATCGGGCACTGTGGTTGCCACATGTGAACAGTGGCGTGATGACCAGACCTGCGACACTGCTTCTGCTGTTACAATCAAGTCTGCTACCCGAGAACCGACGGAGCTAAAAGACCAGCAGAAGTTGCCCTTTCAGACACCCCTAGCCTGCAACAAATGTGTTAGTTTATGTAAAAATAAAGAAAGAAGCTGGGCGGTGGTGGCGCAAGCCTTTAATCCCAGCACTTGGAGGCAGAGCCAGGTGGATCTCTGTGAGTTCAAGGCCAGCCTGGTCTACAGAACGAGATCCAGCACAGGCACCAAAACTACACAGAGAAACCTTGTCTCAAAAAACAAACAAAAAGAAAAAAGAAAAATATGAAAGGCAGGTCTAAGCAACCTTTTCTCTTTATCGTGTCCCTCTGGAAGGATCATCCTGCACTCAGGGAGCATGCAGTGTGTTCAACCACACTGCTCTCACACTGCAGGAGGTTGTAATTGGGCACATAAGGAACTCTAGAGCCAATTCAAGGTTCCTGAGGCAAACAGGGCTGGAAAAAAACTGTCTGTCAAAGTCAAGGATGAGAGCTGAACCCACTCGGAATTCTGAGACTTTCCTTGAACTCATAGAGATCCACCTGCCTCTGCCTCTGCCTCCCAAGTGCTGGGATTAAAGGTGTGCACCACCACTGCCCAGTGAGATCTCTTTTAAAAGATGAATCTGCCCTCAGAATTCATCCCGGTGTTTTATGGGCCTACACATTCTTAAATTCCTAATTGAAATTTCGTGGACCATGTTAACCCCATCTCAGCCCTGTTGCCCAAACCAGAGAACAAATCTAGAGCTCCCTGCATGCCTGGCAAGGATTTGACCAGCTCCATCTCCAGCCCCAGGCTTGTTTAAAGTCTGAATTATCAGCTCCTGATGAGAAGGACCAAGACTTCTGTGTCCCTTCAACTTACTGCCATTGGTCCTCCCCTTTAATGCTCATAACTTCTTTAATATGAGACCTAGAAACAAATCCTGCATTTCCCTAAAAATTTAATCAGATATATTATTTATATATATTTATAAAGGGGTAGGAAGCCTATTTGCATCTCTTAGTTCTACTTAAAAAAAAAAACAAAACACCAGTTAAGACAGACCAGGACAGTCACTATGATGTCAATCATCAAAGTGAACTAAGGTCAAATTTATTATTCATTTTATTCTTCATTCAATTACAGAAAGAAAGAAGAAAAGGTTGAAGACAGGGAACTGAAGGGTATTCCTACAAAATTTGACTTGACAATATTTTGGCATAGTTAGTGTAAATTTAGTAGGGATTCTGCTTCCTGAGGAAATACAGAGAAAAATGCAGATGTGTCCTGTGGTAGGCCAGAAGGAAGATGTTCTCCCACCATCCTCCTCCAATTTTAATAAGCTTCCAAGTTCTACTTCTGACCACTAGGTGGCACCAGAACTCTGAAATAGTGAAATAGAAACACTAGTGATTTGCTGTGAACCTTAGATTAATACCTTCTAAAACTCACACTTCGGAGTAATCTAGATTGTGGCGCCTTTGCCATCTTCCCGTAATCTCTGCACGGGGGAAGAGTGGGTTTAAAAGCCTATGTGAGCCGTTCTTTTGTGGCCTGCTGCTCTTGCGGTGAGCTCTGGGATGGCCTTCGATCTAGCAGCTTTTCTTTTTGCCACAGCAGCCTCCAGAGCCGTCGGGTGCATGTCTGGGCTTCCCCTTGTCAGATTCCTCTGCAAGCTTGAATGGATCTCTGATTATATCCTGTCAAAAGGCAAGACAGAATGAAAGGACAAAGGGGTTTTGATGTCCCCGAACACTGATATTTCTGTCTGATTTGGGCTGATTTCCCAAGGAGGGAGATAAAATGTTACAGTACCATCCAGACCTTGGAGGAGCATCGTCATTCTAGAATTATGATGACCTTTAAAGATAAGCCTGGTGGCACATAATTCTATCCCTGCCCCCAGCAATGGGAAGGTAGAAGCAGGAGGATACAGACTTTAAGGCAGTGAGTTGGAGGCCAGCCTGGGCTACAAACCAAGGAACTAAAGATGGCCCTTTCAGATTTACCCTCCAGGGTAAATTTTACTCTAAAGACTGTTCAAGGTAGGGGAGCTAATTCCTGTTTGTTTTTGTTTTGGAGACAGAGTTCCAATGTAGCCCAGGCTGGCCTCCAACTCACTATGATACTAAGGGATTGCTGAGATTACACATATATGCCACTACCAATTTATGTTGTACTGGGGATTGAACCTGGGGCTCTGTACGTGCAGACAATCACTCTACCAACTGAACTAGATCTCCAGCCCCCGAGTGGCTTTATTGTTGTTGTGTTGAGACAGGCTTATGCCATAGCCCAGGTTTACCCAGAACTCTTGGTGATCCTCCTGCCTCAGTATCCTAAGTGCTGAAGCTACCATACCCTGTTTAAAAGTAGTTTCTGCTGGGCCAGGAGAGTTCAGTTCACCCGACTGATTCTGCCCTGTGAGATTCCCAGAAGCACCTGCCTTTTTACCTTTGGAACTAAAATTCTGAAATGCTAAAACTTCCCTGCCTATGCCTTAGTCTCCGGAAACATGCACATAAGACAAGAAGTTCAGCTGGAGGTACCAGTACACCCATGGATGTCCAGATTAGAGATGGCCATGCACGGTCACTCTGCCCTTAGAGCACAGGGTACAGCTCTCTAAGGAGACACAGTTGTCTTTAGTTTTCCTTTTACCTCCAAATGAGCTGCTTCTTATAGCAGCCCCGGTGGACCAGGAGCCAGCGGGGGCCAAAGATAAGGAACCAGGGGCAGAAACAAGTCTCCTTAAGGGAGATAAGCTGCTAAGTTCACACTCCCGATTTGACTGACGGGCATTCCAACAGAAGCATGGATGGCCGTTATAGAGACTGACGGTCTCGTTCAAATGGTGGTCACACCCTTGCTTGCCCTCAGTTTCCACTTTTCGTTTATGTTAAGGGTTTCTTATTTTTATCTTACCAGTATGGGTGTTTTCCTTGAATGAATGTCTGTGCACCACAAGTGTGCAATGCCTGTGGGGACCAGAAGTCAGATCCCCCAGAACTGGAGTTACAGGTGGTTGTGAGCCACCATGTGGGTGATGGAACCAAACCTGGGTCCTCTGCTAAAGAAACAAGTGCTCTTAATTAGTGAGCCATCTGTCTGTCCATCCTATTTCCACCTTTCTAACGCCAAAAGGTCACCCTGGACCTGGGCTTTGTATCCAGCAGAACAGCAGGGCTGCTGCTCCTGCCTCCAGGGAGCCCTCACCTCCACAGCACGCCTTTCTCTCTGGGGCACCACGGAGCCCTCACCTCCACAGCACGCCTTTCTCTCTGGGGCACCGGGGCCCTCACCTCCACAGCACGCCTTTCTCTCTGGGGCACCACTGGAGCCCTCACCTCCACAGCACGCCTTTCTCTTTGGGCACCGGCCGTCACCTCCACAGCACGCCTTTCTCTCTGGGGCACCGGGCCCTCACCTCCACAGCACGCCTTTCTCTTTGGGGCACCGGGGCCGTCACCTCCACAGCACGCCTTTCTCTTTGGGGCACCATGGGGGCCTCACCTCCACAGCACGCCTTTCTCTCTGGCCGCCCCACCCGCCCCGGGGCCCCCTCACCTCCACAGCACGCCTTCTCTCTGGGCACCCTCACCCCCAGCACGCCTTCTCTTGGGGCACCGGGCCTCACCTCCACAGCACGCCTTTCTCTCTGGGGCACCCCCCCCCCACAGCCGCCTCTCTCACCCCCTCCACAGCACGCCTTTCTCTTGGGGCACCGGGGCCGTCACCTCCACAGCACGCCTTTCTCTTTGGGGCACCGGGGCCGTCACCTCCACAGCACGCCTTTCTCTTTGGGGCACCGGGGCCGTCACCTCCACAGCACGCCTTTCTCTCTGGGCACGGGCCACCTCCACAGCACCTCTGGGCCGCCCCCCCCCCCTCACCTCCACAGCACGCCTTTCTCTCTGGGGCACCGGGGCCCTCACCTCCACAGCACGCCTTTCTCTCTGGGGCACCGGGGCCCTCACCTCCACAGCACGCCTTTCTCTTTGGGGCACCGGGCCCTCACCTCCACAGCACGCCTTTCTCTCTGGGGCACCGGGCCCTCACCTCCACAGCACGCCTTCTCTCTGGGCCCCCCCCCCCCCCCCCCCTGGCACCGGGGCCCTCACCTCCACAGCACGCCTTTCTCTCTGGGGCACCGGGGCCCTCACCTCCACAGCACGCCTTTCTCTCTGGGGCACCGGGGGCCCTCACCTCCACAGCACGCCTTTCTCTCTGGGGCACCGGGGGCCCTGGCACCGCTCACCTCCACAGCACGCCTTTCTCTCTGGGGCACCGGGGCCTCACCTCCACAGCACGCCTTTCTCTCTGGGGCACCGGGGGCCCTCACCTCCACAGCACGCCTTTCTCTCTGGGGCACCGGGGCCCTCACCTCCACAGCACGCCTTTCTCTCTGGGGCACCGGGGGCCTCACCTCCACAGCACGCCTTTCTCTCTGGGGCACCGGGGCCCTCACCTCCACAGCACGCCTTTCTCTCTGGGGCACCGGGGCCTCACCTCCACAGCACGCCTTTCTCTTTGGGGCACCGGGGCCCTCACCTCCACAGCACGCCTTTCTCTCTGGGGCACCGGGGCCGTCACCTCCACAGCACGCCTTTCTCTTTCAGGTGGCACCGGGGCCTCACCTCCACAGCACGCCGTTCTCTCAGCACGGAGCCCTCACCTCCACAGCACGCCTTTCTCTCTGGGGCACTGATGGTTTATGGTAAGCAGGCTTAGCCACTCTTCTCTTTGACTCATAAAAATCATTTCCAGAGGCCAGGAGAAGGCTCAGGGGGAAAAGCGCTCACCGCAGAAGCATGAGGGCCTGAGTTCAGATATGAGCATCTACATAAAAGGCCAGACATGGCTGCACATGCCTGTAACTCCAGCACTGAGCAGAGTGGAGACAGGATTCCTGGAGCTCATTGGTCATCCAGTCTAGCTGAAACAATGAGCTGCAGGTTCAGTGCATGAGCCTGTCCCCCAAAATAGGGCAGAGAGTGACAGAGACAGATACCAGACGTTTACCTGTACTCTCTGCACATGCACACACAGGCATGTCCACCTGTGTGTGCATATATATATATATATACACACATGTGCTGTGGGATGTTCTGTATGACAAATGTGTTGCTCTGATTGGTTAGTAAATAAAACACTGATTGGCCAGTAGTCAGGCAGGAGGAAGTATAGGCTGGACAAGGAGGAGAAGAATTCTAGGAAGTGGAAGGCTGAGTCAGAGACACTGCCAGCGCCGCCATGACAAGCCGCATGTGAAGATGCCGGTAAGCCACGAGCCACGTGGCAAGGTATAGATTTATAGAAATGGGTTAATTTAAGATATAAGAACAGTTAGCAAGAAGCCTGCCACGGCCATACAGTTTGTAAGCAATATAAGTCTCTGTGTTTACTTGGTTGGGTCTGAGCAGCTGTGGGACTGGCGGGTGAGAGATATTTATCCTGACTGCAGGCCAGGCAGGAAAACTCTAGCTACACACATGCACACACATGCATACGCCACACACACATACACACAAATGATTTTTCATACTCTTCGTCCCTTTTGGTGTTCTATCTACTAATAGGAACTTATCAACATCATTTCCAAATGTGTGTTTCTGGTCCTGAAAGACTAGAAGGAAATGGGAGTCGGGGGCATCTGAACAAGCATCCCTTTGCAGCACAAGCCCCCGTGATACTGGAAAAAGGATGCAGGGGTGCAGCATGCTGGTTGAAATGCCCACTCTAGAAGCAGATGTGTGTTCTAACTTCTAGCTGTGTGGTCTTGGATGAGGAAATTCATCTCCCTGCATCTCAGCTTCTTCATCGGTAGGAGGAGCATCACAAAGGTCATTGTGAGGACTACACAGCACCTTGAACACGTGACTGTCCCATATCTTGGCACTGCTAAATTGTCCCACCTGCTCATGTTATCACCACCATCCTGGCTGCAGCAAGACATTCCCGCAGAGTTGGCTTGCATCATTGCAGATGCTGCCTTGTCTTAACAATGTAACTCTTTGATTTGATACAAGGTCTCCTATAATCCTGGCTGCCCTTGAATATGTAGCTGGGGATGGCCTTGAAATCCTGATCTTCCTGCCTCCATCTCTCACTCCAGGCACATGCCGTCACACCCAGCAATAATGTAACTTTTGAAATGGCTAAACTATACTTTACTTGTCAGGATTAAAAAAAGAAACAAGGTTAGAGAGGTAGCTCAATGGGAATGTGCTTGCCTCGTATGCACAACATCATGAGTTCAATCCCCAGCAATGGAAAAGAGAGAGAGAATACAGAGGAGGAAGAGGAGGAGGTCTCAAGTCTTCCACAAGCCAATCACAAACCAGCATCATCCACACCTCCGTGGCAGCTGCTGGAGGACAAATACAATTTCCTGCAGGCTCAGTACAGCAGGGTTTATCATCAAGTTTTCCCATAAAAATGTGAAGTATCTCTTCCTCCAAGAGAGTGCAAGGCTATGTCTCTAGGTCACACAGCTGTTTCATCCTGATGCCCGGCTGGCTGCAAACAGAACCAGAAGAGTTACAACTTGAGAGAGATAGTGTGGTGTCTACCTCTTTCTACGCCTCTAACCTTACTTTGAAAGTGGGAAAACATGACACTAAGTAAGATCCTAGCTTGCTGCTGGGTGGGCTGGAGGCAAAGGGTGAGATAAGAAATAGGTCCGAGCTGTTCTCTTGCAGTGAGAATGGATGCGGAAGGCTGGAATACCTAGGAAGAGAGGCTTGAGGGAGAAACCGAGGCTGCTGATGGAGGTTGGTGACTCTGCCTATGAGCCTTGCCTTTTCAGTTGGCCTTATAGGAGTCAAGAGGCCAGCAGAAAGGCAGAGCGTGTGCCAGTGTGGGAAGGCTGTCCACTCGAGGAACCACACACTCGGTACTGTATTGATGTACAACACATGGAGCCTTGCAGGCACCGCCACATTGAATCTGAAAAGTGAGAGCCTGGAACATGGGAGGCTGGGACATTTCTCTGGTGAGAAATAGAGCTGAGAAAATTAATAACGGTGTCAATTCATGTGGCCCTTAGGCCGCACCTGGATAGTGCCCACCACAACCAAAGCAATCATTGTACAGACTGGATCACCGTGGGCCTGAGAGAGACATGGCCAAATTGGAGTGCGTGGGGCGGGGGGGGGGGGGGACACGACACGGGGGATGGGACCTGCCAGGACAAAAGCACCCTGTGAGAAGCCCTGAGGAAGCCCAGGACACTGCCTGAACTGAGCAGCAACAAACCGCTCACACCCAGCACTTCAGGATCTGTGAAGGCATGTTCGTGTACAGAATGGGAAACAGGCTGTCAAAAACACTCCTTGAGAACAGCATGGTCCTTCCCCGCACCTCCTCATTCTACAGCATGTTTCTGATACAGGTCAGGCTATTGCCAACTTGGGACAGACTGATGTCCCAAGATGGCCAGGACAGGGTGTGATCTGTCACCAAGTCTGACAGGAAAAAGAAATGGTGGGCAGGTGAAGACAACAAGAAAGCGGGTGTGACATGGCTTGCTTTGGGCAGCTCTCCTGGGAAGACAGACCCACAAGCTCCTGGAGTCTCACAAGGCTTTGGGAAGGACCTTAAACCTCCACGAGAGGAACAGCATTGCCTAGGAAGGTGAGCAGGTTCTATAATCCAGCATTCATAGCAAAACAAGATGAACCCACCAACTCCCTAGCACTGGCTAGGATAGGGTTGGAGGTGCCTCATAGTAAGAGTTATAGAGAATGACCTGGGTCTCACACGGAGTTGACTAGTTCTCAAAGACAAAGATATGTGGTCACTAAAAGTATACGACTCCACAGCAAGAACATTCTGTAGGGTTGGAGACAGCTACTGAAGTTTGTAAGGCGAAGCCACGAGAGTACTGAGTACTGTGGTGCTGACTACTGGGAGGCGCCCCAATCCTGGAGGGTACTAAGGGATGGCTGTTCTGTTAGAAAAGACATGCGGAGTCCTGTGGGGGAATCAGGAATCAAGATTTGGGAAGCCAAGGTGGTAGTGAGAGGGGAAGCAAAATAGGACCCTGCTCACTTTCTGCCCTTAGATGGAGAGTAGGAGAATGCAGAACAAGCCGGGTGGTGGTGGTGCACACCTTTAATCCCAGCACTCAGGAGGCAGAGCCAGGTGGATCTCTGTGAGTTTGAGGCTAACCTGGTCTACAAAGCGAGATCCAGGACAGGCAGCAAAACTACACAGAGAAACCCTGTTTCAAATAAAAAAAAAGAAAAAAAGAAAGCAGACCGAGCTATCAGACTGACATACTGCCATCAGAGAGAGAACGAAAGAATCAGAGCGGGCTGGATGTCACTGCTTGTCCACGGCGTCTCCAACAAGCCACATACAACTTGGAGAATGACTGGGAGTACAGGGCGTCAATAAGGTAAGACCTAGTGTCTATGCTGAGTGCCCACATTACCCAGGGACCCCGAAAAAAAGGCAATCCCCCCGAGCCTGTGTTCACACCTTTCTCAGCAATCCTACTACACTAAACCCCCGAGACTGGCTACTGTGCCCTCCCTTGGCAATTTCTCGGGACAGCAGAGTGACTCAGGGCCCCCTTCCAAGCTGATATTGTCTGGTCCCATTCTTGTAAAAGTAACCTGGGAAAAGAGGAAGGTGTAGAACACAGTAGGATGAAGGTGTATCTCTTCTGACCGAGGAGATAGAGAGGTCACTGACTCCAGCAAGATCCAAGGCCCCAGGCCCCCCATGAGTTCCCTAGGGGTAGCCAGATCAGATGAGACCCATTTGTTTCCAGACAGAGTAGGAGATAAAGCACAAGCCTGAGAGCTTCCTGTGCCCCTGTGCCCTGCATGGTAACAATATACAGACATGTACAGGGATGGCCAAGGAGCAGATTCTGGGCACTCCTCTGCTAGGTTTGCCAAAGCAGCTAGATGTCACCTGTACAACAGATGGCATGAGCTGAGCTCTCCTGCAAGAACATGAGGTACCTTGCTCTAAGCTCTGGAGGGAGCAGAAACTGGATAGACATCAATTTCACACCGTGTACAATGTCCTAGTACGAAGGTACAGAACAGACACATTCCTCACTGGTCACATGCAAACTGGCCAACTAGAAAGCCAGAGGGCAGACCCTCACTACGTCCAGGCAGGGGAAGGTATGGAGCCCAGTTACTTACAAAACTGCTTCCCCACCCCAGGGCATAGCGCTGGGGGGGTTTAATTTACACTGGAAATGTGAGGTGTGCAGATGGGTCGGCTGGAAACCGAAGTTGTCTACATTGCAGCTCAACCTGCCACTGGCATCATCTGGCTTTTCAGACAGGAGAAAATCAGGGCAGTCAGCGGGCAAAATTCTGGATGGTATGGTTGCCAGCATGTAGGCATGACAGACGGTCAAGCATGCTGATGACTGGGCAGTATACAAAGAACAACGTCACGGATGGCACAGTAGTAAGCAAAACAAGCACCTACTGGCGTCACCAAGCCTTTTTTCCTCTGAGGAAGATCACCAAAGTCTTGAGAACCTGTGCCAGACTGACAATACCAGGAGCAGCCACTTCCCAGGACACGCTGTTAGGGGTAATACCCAAACACATTGTGACATTTTTGTCTGCCACAGAACCCTTACGCAGCAGGCTTGGTGGAGTGCTGTGGAACAATCTGTACACTGTAAATATGTATTGCTCTTATTGGTCAATAAAGAGCTGACTGGCCAATGACTAGGCAGAATAAGGTTAGGCGGGAGAACCAGACTAAGAGAATGCCGAGAAGAAGGGTGGAGTCAGAGGAGACGCCATGAGACGCAGAGCGAGCAGGATGGGAGGAAGTACATACATGAGGTAAATGAGTCTCGGCAGCACACAGATTAATAAAAATGAGTTCAATTATAAGAGCTAGCTAAAAATGAGCCTAAGCTATTGACCAAGAATTTATAATTAATAAGTCTCTGTGTGGTTATTTGGGGAGTGGCTGGCAGGACAGAGATGATTGGAGGTCTAGATGAAAACCCTGCCTACAAAGGAGAAAGAAAAGTTTGTTAAAGCAACAGATTCAGACCCTGCAAGGCTCATCTCTGTTGGGTTAAGCTGAAGTCCCTAGAGAACATTAATCATTTAAAACACCTCTTGCTGCCATATCTGATCCTTATGAGTACCTGGGGGCTCTGAGTCCTGCCCCAAAGACCATCCATTTCCAAGCTGGGTATATAGGTTCTATGGAGTTAATACAAAGACAGACGGCCTGGCTATTTCATTCACTGTAAGCATTAAATCCAAGTACTCACACTGGTAACCTCAGCACCCGGTAAAGTGGAGGTAGGAGAATGCTGAGTTCGAGGCTAGATTGGGCTATAAGGCAAGCCCGCATCAAAAAAGTTCTAAATAAATAAATGCAGAGATGGGGAACAATATGGTAGCTTCGGGTGGCTTGTTGCCCTGGTAGGCTAGCTATTCCCCTCCAGTATTAGGTGTCTCCAGCTCTTCCAACTCGGTCCTTATTAATCTCTTAGACCCTTGTAGCCTCCATTTTGCTAGAAATTTGCATTCAGGCTTCCATTCATCACTGTGGTCTTCAGTTGGTTTTTGTTGTTGTTGTTGTTGTTGTTTTGCTTTTTGCTAGTTTGGTGTGTGTGTGTGTGTGTGTGTGTGTGTGTGTGTGTCCTGGAAATGGGGCTATTAGCAAACTTAAATTAATGCCTAGTCAGTTTCTTACCCTTTTTGTGGGAGATATGCTAAACTGTCAGTTTTGTTCGGCGACTCCGCAGAAAAGGTGGATTATGTCTTGATGCACATTCCTGTTACTTGCCCAGGTGTCTGGCCTCCTCTCATATAGCACGTCTATGGCTGCTGTGGACTCTCTTTACAAGTTGAACAAATGGCCTCACAGCACGCTGCCAGCACAGTGCTGACACCCCTTGCAGGATCAGGGTGTACTGTGGCAGAGGAAGGCACATGAAATAGAAAGAATTATAAGGAATGTTGTGATTGGTCTCGGAGCTGAGCAGTGGTGGTGCACGCCTTTAATCCCAGCACTAGGGGGCAGAGGCAGGTGGCTCTCTGTGAGTTCAAGGCCAGCCTGGTCTACATAGTGCGTCCCAGGACAGCCAGGGCTACATAGTAAGACCCTGTCTCAAAAAACAACAACAACAACAAAAAGATTGATCTTGGTATGGCTGCAGCCATCTTCAGCTGTAACTACCATGGTTATTAACCCAAAGTACCCTAAGTATCAGCATTGCCTGCAGTTTTCCAATAAATGATAACAGATGAAAACCATTAGAGCATCATAGAGAGCATCAGTACCCAGCTCCATTAGAGCAGCATAGAGAGCATTGGTACCCAGCTCCATTAGAGCAGCATAGAAAGCATCAGTACCCAGCTCCATTAGAGCATCATAGAAAGCATCAGTACAGCTCCATTAGAGCATCATAGAGAGCATCAGTACCCAGCTCCAAGATGCACTGGTCACTTTGATAAATTCCTAAGATAAAACAGACATATCCTGGCTACTGTAAAGTCACTTCTGTCATTTTCCACAGACGCTCCTCTTTCTGGCCCACATTTTAGGGTTCCAACCAATATTGCTGCTGTCTAGGACCACACTTCTGTCAGTAAGACCATCAATAAACTGTACTGTGTGTAGGCCTGGATCTGTCTGCTCTCCCTCAGCGCCTCACATCAGTCCTCAGACACTAGGACTCAGTGGTCTCATAGCAGGTCTCTAATATACCTGATTCTCTTAAAGAATGTGACAGGGAAATACCACAAGGCCTAACTGTATATCGATGCATGCTCACTGTATAAACCATAATACCATACAAACAACAGAAAAGGAGAAAGTTTTGGATAAAGATAATTTCTGAGACCAGAGTAAACGGCACATGGGAGAACAATTATAGAATCCTGAAAAGAAGGCTGGGCGGCGGCGGCGCACGCCTTTAATCCCAGCACTCGGGAGGCAGAGCCAGGCAGATCTCTGTGAGTTCGAGACCAGCCAGGTCTAACTTCCAGGGCAGCCAAGGCTATACAGAGAAACCCTGTCTCAAAAAAAAAAAAAAAAAAAAAAAAAAATGACACAAGGCAACATTCAACATTTCAAAATAGTGAAGAAATGGTGATTATTTAATAAACAAAGCAAATCTTGGATTAGTTGATATTTGGACTAGTTGATATTTGGAATGAAATGTTATAGGCTCTGTAGTTAAGAAACAGGACCCCGAAGTTTCTTCTACCAGAAAATTGTTCATTATGTCCACAGGCTTCTAGGGAATTATTATCCAAATACTAGAGTCCCCAAATGTTTCAAGGTTGAGGCTCCTATACATTTTTGGCTTGTCTCCCATGTATGGCCACATACATTTTTATTGGATGCTTTAAGTTACTGGGCAATAACAGCGAGAATGAGATGGGGGAGGAGGAGGTAAGGGGCTGTGGGAGAGATGCAGTCAGTCTGCACCCAGACAGGGAGCTACTGACCACCCCACATGCGCACACACGGACACCGACCAGCCCACGTGGCTGTTTCCTGGGCTTTTCTCTTCTTAGTCCTTAGGGGCTCCCTCCTTCCCCAACCACATAACTTGATGTGTCATTCTGTAATCAGAATGAGAGACAGGATGCTGTGGTGGTAATCTAATTGTACTGAAATATTATTTTGATGTATGTTAATAAATAAAGTTGTCAGAGCTATTGACCTAGCAGATTGGTGTGCACGCTAATCTCATAGATCTGTGGTAATATACCAGAGAATATGTTTGCTGGAACAGAGACACAGTGGGAATGCAGCAACATACTGCGCGGGGGCTGGGCAACAATAAAATACTTGCTCTCTACATGTCTGTGTCAAAAAGAAAATAATGCATTGGGTCTAGAGGTGGGGGGGTGTAACACTTCTATTTTAAATTTTCGCTTTAGGTAGATTCTGTTCTCAGCACCTACATGGTGGGTCCCAACCATCTGTGACGCCAGTTCCAAGGGATGCAACACTGTCTTCTGACCTCCACAAGCACCAGGCACACACATGGTGCACAGACATCATACATGCAGGCAAAACACTCATACACATAAAATAAAATAAATAACAAACCTTTTTTGTTTTTGTTTTTGTTTTGTTGTTGGTTTTGTTTTTTGTTTTTGTTTTTGTTTTTGTTTTTCGAGACAGGGTTTCTCTGTGTAGCTTTGCGCCTTTCCTGGAGCTCACTTGGTAGCCCAGGCTGGCCTCGAACTCACAGAGATCCTCCTGGCTCTGCCTCCTGAGTGCTGGGATTAAAGGCGTGCGCCACCACCGCCCGGCTATAAACCTTTTTATTTATGACTAGAATGCAGTATTTACTGGTGGCATGATTGAGGAGGGACAGCCCTGTGGAAGCCCGCCTAAATGAATGCCCATCACCTGTCTAGGAAATCATGCGTGACCCCACAGCCGTTGACCATAAGTCATTCTTCAGACATGTTTTCAGACTCAGTCTCACTGAACTTCTAAAAGCCCCACTTCTCTAAGACATGGATCTTCTGGTGGTCTGAGAACCTAAACTTGGTCCTGCATAGGACCTCTATCACATGTTCCATGCTCTGCAGCTTGGCACAAATGGATGTGATGATCTGGCCACAGCAAACTTTTGCCCACTGTGCCCAAGGCCTTCCTAAAGGCACCTTGCATCCTTGCCTGCAACCCTGACAGAGTGGTCATAAGATCAAATACATGAACTTCACATGGAAAAGGTTGTCTCCAAGGCTCCTCGGGCAACCCATTCAAGCAACAGGCTACATATACCATCACCCTATCGCAATATTTATGCTAAACTAAATTCCAAGATGTGAAAGCCAAGCCATAAAAAAAAGAGGAAGAGAATCTTCATAACAGATTTGACAATAGATTCTTAGACATTCTCCAGGAAGTACCAACAACTAAAAAAAAAAAAAAGCAAATGAGTTACTCAAAACCAAACTTAAAGACCTTTTTTGCAACCAGGAATACTATCAAGACAGTAACAAGCCATATATCTGACAAGGCCTGGTATACAGAACACACATGCCCAAATCTGGGGTGCAGGTCAGTGGTCAGAACTTGTCTGCAGTGTGTAAGGTCCCGGGTTTAACGCCAGCACCAAAAAACAAAACAGACAGAATGCAAACATTAAAAAAAAACTCTTAAAACTCAGTAGCAAAAGGCAACCAACCCAATTTAAAAATGGGCCAAGACATGATGAGCCATTTCCTCAAAGATACGCAAACTGCCGCTAAGCACAGAGAAAGGTTCAAAACTGGTAGGCTAGAAACTCAGATCAAAGCCACACAACTTGCCTCCCACGTTCCATTCCCAGCACCCACAAGGTGCCTCACAACCCTCTTAACTCCAGTTCCAGGGGACCAGATGCCCTCTTCTGACCTCTGCGGGCACCAGGCACATACGTGGTCCACAAACACATACAGTCAAAACATTCATATGCAAAAAATAAAATTAAAACAATCTAACATTAAAAAATAAATGAATAAGCCAGGCACACACCTTTAATCCCAATACTCCAGAGGCAGAGGCAGGTGGATCTTTGTGAGTTTGAGGCCAGCTTGGTCTACAGAGCAAATCCCAGGACAGGACTGTTACATAGAAAAACCCTATCTCAAAGAAAAATGAGTAAAATGAAAAAAGCCAAATGAATGAAACAGGCCTAAGAACAGGTTAAGATGATTCGTGAAATCATCTCTGATGTAATGGAAGGAGGCCAGTTTCTTCAGTTCCCGTCTCTTTTCTTGCCTTCCTGCTCCTGACCCTTCCAGTATCCGGGAAGCCTTCCTAGCTTTCCTTTCTTAAAATCTTTCTTAGCACAACCGCTTGCTGTGGCACAGGGTGGGCACTGGTGTGCACAGCTTTCTTCTGGAAAGCTCCCGTCCTGGTGAGAAGCCATGGCAACTCGTGGCTGCACAGCAGCAGAGAGCTACTGCCCATCAGTACAGACTCACAGGGGTTCCTACTCACAACGGGCCCGGAGAGGCGGAAGAGAACACCTTTAGAGTCTACATTCTGAGGGCACATCTGCACCTTGTGTGACAGAAAGGAGTCTACAGGGACTTGTTCTTGCTAGTGGCTTGTTTGTTCCAAGTTACCTCCTTGGCCTGATGGCCCTGGAGGAGACAAGGACAATAAGGGAAGAAAGTGCCTAGACGTGGCCAACTGTTCGGAGGACAAGGGGAGAGGGTAAGAGGTGTTGATAAGGACGGAGGCACTGCCATCACAGATCTCAGGGACAAGGCTGGCCACCTGACAAGAGGGCGGGAACGCTGGGGAATGATCGCTGTTGCTCCCCCCCCCCCTCTGCTGAGGCTGCTGGCTGTAGATAAGGGAAGGCGGTTTTCAGGGTATCAGATCACCTGCCTTCTGCAGAAGCACAACTTAGAGATTCAGTTCCGTCCCTGCTCTTGCCACCTGTGGTGACCAGCAACAGGACTGCTGTGTTCTGGCGACGGGGCTGGGATACAAAGTGGTGCAGCTACTGTGGAAAACAGCTCGGTGGTTCTTTACACGCTAGGAATATGCCCGGATGTGGTAGCACATTCCCTTTAATCAAAGTACTCTCGAGGCAGGAACAAGTGGATCTCTGTGAGTTCAAGGCCAACTGGTCTGCATACTGAGTTCCAGGCTGGCCAGGGCTACACAGTGAGATCCTGTCTCAAAAACAAAGAAACAACCAACATCAAAAGCCACCAAAAGTTAGAAATGTAGACAAAACAATTCCATTCTTAGGTATAGATGCAAAACCTTTAAAAGCAGAAACTCAAGCAAGTATTTGCACATCCATGTTCCTGATAGCACTATTTATAGTCTCCAAGAAGCAGGACGACACATCCAGTGGAGGACAGACACACAAATGTGCTCTAGCTCTACCCCGAGGAGTGAAGCTCTGATGCATGCTCCCATTGAAGAAGCAGCCTTGGAAACACAGGTGAAAAAAGTCGGATACAGAAGGCCATGTGTGTATGAGTTTGGCCATATGAAATGTCCAAAAGAGGCAGAACCAGAGTCGAAGCCAATCGGCCACTGAAAGCCAGTGGGAAGAGGGCTGGAAATCGCTGTTCAACGGGTATGAGGTACTGAAAGTTCTGGAAGCGGAGAGTGCTGATGGCTGTACGACCTCATGAGTGAACTAAATGCCACCGAGTTACTATTTCTAAAAGCGTAAATTGCCAGGCGGTGGTGGCGCACACCTTTAATCCCAGCACTCGGGAGGCAGAGCCAGGTGGATCTCTGTGAGTTCAGGGCCAGCCTGGTCTACAGAGCCAGATCCAGGACAGGCACCAAAGCTACACAGAGAAACCCTGTCTCAAAAAACAACAACAACAACAACAAAGAAAAGCATAAAATGGGGAGCCATTGAAAGGGCTCAGCAGGTAAAGGTGCTCACTGTCAAAGCTGGTGACCTGAGTTCAAATCTCTAAACCCCATGTGATAGAAAAAGAGAACCAACTCCCACAGCCATCCTCTGACTACTGCACACCTACACACACACACTCACACATACACACCACACACACACACACACACACACACACACACACTCACACACACACACTCACACATACACACACAAATAAACATATAAATTAATTAATTTAAAATGTTAAAAACACACACGCTGTAGCTAGAGTTTTCCTGCCTTGCCCACAGTCAGGACAAATCTTTGTCACCCGCCAGTCCCACAGCTGCTCAGACCCAACCAAGTAAACACAGAGACTTATATTGCTTACAAACTGTATGGCCGTGGCAGGCTTCTTGCTAACTGTTCTTATATCTTAAATTAACCCATTTCTATAAATCTATACCTTGCCATGTGGCTCGTGGCTTACCGGCGTCTTCACATGCTGCTTATCCTGGCAGCGGCTGGCAATGACTCTTTCTGCCTTCCTGTTCTTTCTTTTCTCCTCTCTGTTAGTCCCGCCTATACTTCCTGCCTAGCCACTGGCCAATCAGTGTTTTATCTATTGACCAATCAGAGCAACACATTTGCCATACAGAACATCCTATAGTGCACACACTAATAAACATATAAATTAATTAATTAAAAATGTTAAAAATCGTTTTTAGTGCTGGAGAGATGCTCAGCACTGGCCACACCTCCAGAGGACACAGATTCAAGTCCCAGCACCCACATGGCAGCTCATAACTGTCTAAAACTCCAGTCCCAGAGGAACTGGATGCCCTCTTCTGGCCTCTGCAGGCACCAGGCACAAACGTGGTGCACAGACAGACTGACATGTAGACAAAATACCCACAGAAATAAAATCAAATAATAATAGCTTTAAAAATCTTTTCAACTTTCTAAGTGGTTAAATTGGTAAGAATTATTTAATTTTATCTTAGCATTGGCGATTACCAGAAGGAACTGGTATAGGCTGTTTATAATGTTCACCTGGGGTTAGGGTTTGTTTTGTTTTGTTTTTGAGACAAGGTCTTCCTTTGTTTCCCACGTTGGTTTTGAACTCCTGGATTCAAGTAATGCTCCCCCTTATTTTTAGTCAGCAGAGTTATGGATATGTGGTACTGGGTCCAGCATGTAGTGTGTTCGTGTGGTAACTCTGAATCTTTTTGTATCTGGGCCCTTTGGACAGTTTCCCAGAAAGTATATACACAAACACAATTGTAGAAGACTTACAGGTACCTTCCATTCAGTTAACTCACAGGTATTTCCAAAACTCAGAGATGATTTATTATTGACTTGCTAAGAATTAGGGCGGAAAAGAATTTAGGGGCTGGAGAGATGGCTCAGGGCTTAAGGGCACTGGCTGCTTTTCCAGAGGATCCAGCTTTGATCCCCAGCATGCACATGGCAGCTCACAACTGTCTGTAACTCCAGTTCCAGGGCATTCACAGTGCACAGACATACATGCAGGCAAAACACCCATACACATAAAACAAAAATAAATCTTTAAATAAAAAGAATTTGTCACATCAAATCCAATTATTTATATGTATCAGTTGTGGAAGCCAGCAGCAAAGAAACCTATTGTCTCCTCAGCAGAGCCTGGAGTTTGTGCTTGTTTTAAGGGCGCTGTTTGAAGTAGGGAACTGAAAGTCAAACTAACCTTTGTTTCTAATCCAGAACAGCCCTGGGCAACCAGCAGCTCGGCTCCAACAGGTGTGAAGAGAAACTCTGGAGCAAAACGTGAGTTCTTCAAGATAGCCGCGGTCTCTCCATCCACGTCAACAGCTTCGCCTTCCTAAAGGGCAGCGAGAAGTGAGTATCAAAAACGTCACTTGAGTACTTCCGTTCCAGCAATCAAACCCAGGTTGCCAGGCTTCCCCGGGAAAGCACCCTTACCTGCTGAGCCATCCTGCCAGCCCAGCACTTTGAATTTATTAGAAAATGTCCAGGAGCTTACTAAGTATGGCATTGGGGGAAAGGACCACACCAACCCCTAATGTGCTACGCGCTCGTCTTCAGACCCTCCACTGATGCCACGTCTATCTGCAGGTGGTCAGCTGAGCAATGTCAGGATCACTTTTCTCAGAATGTCGACACTGCCTCAGTATTTAATGTCAGAGACAGCTAGGGAAACCATCTCACCCTGAACTTGACTTCATCAGCTAAAGGGCAGCTTTGGACCAGTTGTTTCTGAAGTATATTTCTCTGACTCCCAAGATGCTTGGGAAGTGAGTTATATAAAGTGGTGGTTCTCAACCTGTGGGTTACAAGGACCCTTTGGGGTCTAATGACGCTTTCCCAGGGGTCATCTAAGACCATCAGAAGAAACAAATGTTTACATTATGATTCATCACAGGAGCAAAATTACAGTTATGATGTAGCAACAAAGTAATGTTATGGTTGGGGGTCACCACGACATGAGGAACTGTAGTAAGGGGTTGCAGCGTTAGGAAGGGTGACAACCACTGATAAAAAGCAGTGCATGTTATTCAGTAAGTATTTTCTCTTTTCTTAATTTTTAAACTTTTTAAAAAGCATTTTTGTATGCGTGTGTGCACATGTTTGAAGGCACACACATGTAAGCACAGGTAGAGGCCAGAAGAAAGTACTGGGTAATGCCTCCTATTACTGTCTGTTCCTTCAGGCAGTCTCCCCCGAGCATGGCTGCTACGCCCACAGCTGTGACACCTGTGTAGCTGTAGCAAAGCATGCCGCTGTGCTGGAGTCCGGCAGCTGAAGGGTTGAGGTTAGTGCTTCTTGGAGCGAGGCCTCAGGCGGTTCCCCCACAATCAACAGTCGCCATGCAGCCTGAGGATTCCAGGAGGCCCTGGAGGACAAGATGGCCTTGACAACAGTCCTTGTTTGCACTAATCATGCTTTTTCTCTGTATGTCTTTTCTGTGTGGGGGGGGGGAGTGAATCATGAAGGAAAAAAACAACTTTGGAGTGATTTGCCTTTCATGGAAAGGCTAGCCAGGACTAGAAAGCTTTGGTGCCTTTATAGTAAGGAAGAAAGTCAGCAGATCATAAAAAATATAAAGCCAGCCCTAAGGTATTGGTATAAAAGGGTATATGACAATTAAAAAGATAGATGAATGTATAATAATGAAAAAGAAATAAATGAAATTATACAAAAAGTATATAGAGGGTGAGTTAAGCCTTGGCTGGTAAAAGTCTGGGTCTCACAGATGTGATCTTTGGCGCGAGACAGATTTCACAAAATTCTGAGATCATGCCCTTAAGCAACAACCACAATGAACTCCAAGCTGCGGAAGTGATACACAGAAATAGATACTGATGTGCTTTGCTATTGTCTACACAGAAATAGATATTGATATGCTTTGCTATTGTTTTTTGCTGATTCTGTGAAATTGTAAAAGTTTGCTGATTCTGTATAATTGTAAAAATTAACAGTCTGATGTAATCCCCTGCCAAGTTCCTTGATTGTAAAAGAATATAAGCACTGGTTTTGCAGAAGTAAATCTACAGCAGCACATCAATCCATTGTGTGTCTGTCTGTCATTTCCTCGCCGATTCCTGACTTCTCCTCGAGCCTTCTCCCTGGTTCTCCCGCAGTGGTGGTCTCCCTCTGGGTGGTCTGCGGCAGGTGGCGCCCGAACAGGGACCTGAAGGACAGGTAATCTTTCCCCTCTTTTCTTTCCTCAGAAGTCAGGTACGGCTCTTACCAGGGAGCTGCAGTCCCACCGGTAAAGGATCACCGGTTAAGAGTAAGTAATCAAGGAATCATGGGGCACTCATTAACTAAGAATGAGAAAATGTTGGTAAGCTATGATACAACACATGTTAACCAAATCAGGGTTCCGGACATCAGTTTCAGATGTGGAACAGTTTATTGAATTTCTAAGAAAGACTAGCCCTTGGTTCGTTGAGGAAGGCTCCTTGACTTTAGAGGAATGGAAGAGAGTGGGGAGAGAAATGCGTCAATATGTACAGACCCATGGCGAAAAGACTCTGCCCCCTCAAGCATTTCAATTATGGTTTCATTTGAGGGATCTCTTGTCAGAGACAACCCCGTTTCAGGGACTTTGCAGGGAAACCCCTTCTGATCAGGGGGAATCCCCTATTTATGCAGAAGTAGGCCAGGAGGAAGGAGACGAGGAAGAGTATCTGCCGCTCACCGCCTCTGCTCCTCCTCTGCAGTATAGCACTATTATAGAAGACAATAATGATGATTGGGGTCTTGATGATCAACAAGCAGAGCAGGAATGGGAAGACGATTATCGGGATCATTCTGATAATCCCCGATCTTTTAAGGTGCTCGGCGCTGCGGCCAATCAGTGGCCCGTGCCAAAACCCAGGAAGCATCCTCCACTGCCTCCTGTTGGCTTCCAAGGGACCATGGCAGAGGCACGAAGGATGGGGGACGCCTCTTTTGGGGTCTTTCCTGTTACAGAATCATGGGATGATGAGGGTCCTGTATGGGAGCCCCTCTCATTAAAGGTGTTAAAAGAATTGCAATCTGCAGTGAAAAGTGTTGGGGCTTCTGCTCCCTACACACTGCAAGTAGTGGATGTGGTTGCCAGCTCTTGGTTAACACCCTATGACTGGATGCAAACCGCAAAAGCCACTCTCAGCCCTGGGGATTATATCCTCTGGAGGACTGAGTATGAAGACAAGAGTAAAGAAACTGTGGTACAATCCCTCAGAAAACGTGGCCCTAAGCCCACTATGTCAATGCTTATGGGGACAGAGGATTACACCACCCCACAGTCTCAGACCAAGATACCTAGAGATATCTTGCAGTTGATAACAACCAACGCCGTACAATCATGGTGTAAGATTCCTCCTCAGGGAACCAAAGGAGGAGCATTGGCTAGCATTAGGCAAGGTACTGAAGAGTCTTATCCAGAGTATATAGCTAGACTTGAGGAAGCTATTTCTAGAATGCTCCCTCCCTCTGAGGGAACGGACATTATTTTAAAGCAGTTAGCCAGGGAAAATGCCAATGCTCTCTGTCAGGATCTGATTAGGCCAATCAGAAAAACAGGAACCCTACAAGATTATATAAAAGCATGCCAAGATGCCTCACCGGTTGTAGTGCAAGGAATGGCCTACGCCGCAGCAATGAAAGGACAGAAATTTAGCGCCTATGTAAAACAGACATATGGGAATGGCAAGAAGGCCACCCAATCTCCTACTTGTTTTCAATGTGGGAAAGAAGGACATATGCAAAAAGATTGCAGGCAGGGAAACAGAGCAGGACCCAGAAAGGGGGTTCCTGGCCTATGCCCTCGCTGCAAAAAAGGTAGACATTGGAGAAATGAGTGCAAATCAAAGTTTCATAAGGATGGAACTCCCCTAGGTAGAGGAGATTTCGATGATGATCTAGAAGAGACAAAAAACTAGGTCAGGGGTGTTCTCCTAACCCCGCACCCAAGGGAGAGGAGGCCAAGCAAAGGGCACCTCCCTCAGGGTTAAACCCTGATGCTCCAGAATTTACTATTCATGATTTGCCTAGAGCAACTCCAGAGAGTGCCGGCTTGGATCTTGCTAGCACTAAGGATATGATATTATCCAAATGGGATGGAGTGACATTGGTCCCCACTAATGTGAAGGGCACTCTGTTGCCACAAACTGTAGGAATAGTCATTGGATGAAGTTCCAATTATCAAAAGAATTTTGAAGTTCTACCAGGAGTTATTGATGCAGATACAAAAAATACAATCAAGGTTATGGTGAAACCATTAGCTGAAACTATACAAATTCATAAAGGACAGAGGCTAGCTCAATTGATTCTTTTACCTTTTGTTAAGTTACCCAATCCTGTTATTAAAGCTGCTCGAGGGCAAGGGCAGTTTGGATCCACTGAAGGTGCATTCATGAAACAGGATCTCGGGGAGAGACCCTTTAAATGTATTATGATCAATGGACGGAAGTTTCGGGGTCTGATGGATACAGGTGCGGACAGGACCTGTATAGCTGCCTCAGATTGGCCCAATAGCTGGCCCGTCCATAAGACAGGTTCTTCTTTGTTAGGGCTTGGCTCTGCTTCAGGAGTTATGCAGAGCACTGCATTATTAAAGTGGAAGAATGAAGGCAGGGAAGGATTGATTCAACCTTATGTGCTTCCTTCTCTTCCCTTTACACTATGGGGAAGAGATATGTTAAATTCCATGGATATAAAGTTAGTAACCTCAGACCAAATTAGTCATCAAAATTTTTCATAGGGGCCACTGCAGAACATCTATATGCAGATAAAATAGAGTGGCTTACTCACGAGCCTGTATGGGTGAGTCAGTGGCCCCTAACAACAGAAAAAATACAGGCTCTAGAACAGCTGGTGCAGGAACAATTACAAAAAGGACACATAATAGAGTCCAATAGTCCATGGAACAGTCCTGTCTTTGTTATTAAAAAGAAATCAGGAAGATGGAGACTGTTGCAGGATCTTAGAGCAATCAATGCAGTCATGAAAGACATGGGACCTTTCCAGCCTGGTCTGCCCTCACCTGTGGCTGGGCCACAAGGATGGCATATAATTGTCATAGATTTACAGGATTGCTTTTTTACCATTAAACTTAACCCCTCAGATAGTAAATATTTTGCCTTTAGTGTTCCCTCAGAGAATTTTAAGCAGCCTTTTAGGAGGTATCAATGGGTAACTTTACCACAAGAAATGAAAAATTCACCCACATTGTGTCAGAAATTTGTAGACTTGGCTTTACAAAAGATAAGACAGGAACATCGTGATTTGTATCTTATCCATTATATAGATGACATACTTTTGGCTCATAAAGATAAAACTCAGCTGGAAAAAATATTAGAGAGAACTATTGAAGCATTAACCCTATATGGTCTGGTAATAGTCCCTGATAAGGTGCAAAGAGATAGGCCTTTGAATTATTTGGGTCAAATTATTAAAGAAGGTTATATTACTTCTCAAAAGGTTTCCATTAAAAGGGATAAATTAAAGACTTTAAATGATTTCCAAAAACTTCTAGGTGACATTAATTGGCTTAGACCTTACTTAAAAATTACTACAGGTATGTTAAGTCCATTATATTCCATTCTTCATGGTGATGCAGATCCAAAATCAAAACGAAAATTGACCAAGGAAGCTATTGAGGCTTTACAATTAGTGGAACAAGCCTTAACTGAAGCCAGAGTACAACAGATAAATTATAAAAAACCTTGGTCTTTACTAATTTTTGCAACTTCCTATACACCTACTGCCTGTCTTTGGCAGGACGGGATGTTGGAATGGCTACATTTACCACACACTCAAGCAAAAATGTTAGCTGATTATCCATATTTATGTTCCCTGTTAATTTACAAAGGCCACAATCGGTCCAAAAGATTATTTGACAGAGAACCTCATATTATTATCATTCCATATAATAAGGCACAATTAAAAAATTTATATCAATTTAATAAAGATTGGATATTGGCATTGCAACATTATACAGGCCAAATATTGTATCATTACCCTAAACATCCTATAATAAAATTTACAAGGCATGTGGAACTGATATTTCCTGTCTGGTTCTCTCACAGCCCCCTAGATCATGCTGTAAATATTTTTACAGACGGTTCTTCCACAGGAAGAGCTGCGGTTTTCACCCAGACACATGGGCTGTGGGTAGAGAAAGGAGAGAAAACTTCTGCACAGCAAGCAGAAATAAGAGCTGTTATCTTAGCTTTTGAGAAGTTTCCTCAAGAGCTTAACCTTTTTACAGATTCTAAATATGTAGCTAATTTGTTTCCAGCATTAGAAACTGCTCTTTTATCAGGGAAGTCCCCTATTTTACCATTTTTACAAAAATTACAGAATTTGGTACACAATAGATCACAAAAATTTTATGTGGGACACATAAGGGGACATAGCAAATTACCTGGCCCACTGGCTCAAGGAAATGCTATGGCAGATCTACTAACACAAAATTCTTTAGGAGCCTTTACTATACAAAAAGCTCAACAGAGTCATGCAATGCATCATCAGAATGCATCTGCCTTGAAAAAGATGTTCTCTATAACAAGAGAACAAACAAGACAAATAGTGAGGGAATGTACACATTGCCCTCCTATTCATCACCCACGAAAAATGGGTGTAAACCCTAAAGGTTTAAAACCAAATGTCATTTGACAAATGGATGTGACTCATGTCTCCTCCTTTGGTAGGATGGGATATGTCCATGTTACAGTGGACACTTATTCTCACTTTACTTTTGCCTCAGCTAGGACTGGAGAAACAATCAAAGATGTGGTTCAACATCTCATACAATGTTTTCAGATTATGGGCCTTCCATCACAGATAAAGACAGATAATGGGCCAACATATACTTCAAAAGCATTTGAGCAATTTTACAACCAGTGGGGAATTGCCCACACTACAGAAATACCCTATAATCCACAGGGACAAGCTATCATAAAAAAAACTCATCAAAATCTGAAGCTACAAATAGAGAGGCTGCAAGCCTCAAATCAGTACTTTACTCCTCATCATGTTTTATCTCATGCCCTGTTTGTGCTTAATCATCTTAATACTGACGACAAAGGACTCACTGCAGCCCTAATTCACTGGGATCGTGAGTTCCACAGTACACCTCTGCCATTGATGTATTGAAAGGATTTATTGTCTGGCACATAGAAGGGACCAGATGTCCTCATAACCGCGGGACGAGGGTATGCTTATGTCTTTCCACAGGATGCCGATTCCCCTATCTGGATCCCGGATCGCCTTATCCGACCTACAAAGAAAAAAAAGGCGCAAGCGCCACCGGAAAAAACAACAAAAAAAGCTGGTGACAAAAATAAAAAAGATAAAACTCGACAACGAAAAACCAAAAATGACTTGGTCACAAATTCGGCTTCTGACTCGGAACGCAAAGAAGCTGCTGATTAAACAAAAAAAAACCCTCACCGCTTCATTTTATTTCATTGCCCTTTTGTCTTTGCTCTTTGCTCCGCTACCGGTAGCTCAGGGAGTTTCCTTTTGGGCGTATGTTCCTAATCCCCCAATCATTCAATCAGTGGGATGGTTAGATCAAAAACCCATCAAAATGTTGACAAATGATTCAGTCAGGTTAGATGGAGCTCAAGATTCTAACGCTCGAAACAGCTCCTCCTCTCTTGTAAATTTTAAAGACAGAACAGATTCACTACCAATCTACCTGACGCTACAAGGGAAAGTGCCTTACGGCTGCTTTCCCACATCTTATAGAACCTTCCTGACTGACGGTCCAGACAAAGCAAATGCTGATAGGCGATGGGTTTGGGAGCTACAGATACAAACTTTAAGAGACAAACTGTATAGAGATAATTTTACTCAAGTTAATACTATTCCTATAACTCCTTACATTCAAAAATATAGAGACAAGGATCAATTTTGGGATTCTTCCTTGTCAAAGTTTCCAGCTTGATTGACTTATGGCTTTCCTAATACTGCTGCGTGGTATGAACCACGGGGGTCGTTGGATGTGCTTAAAGTTTGGGACTACTCTAATTCTAATGACAAAAGAGAGACTTATAAAAATTACTTAAATACTCATAAAGAGAAATTTCATGAGTATGTCTTTGAGGAACATGGAGAGCCCCTTAGGAGATGGTTTTCTCCAGGCCTTGTAGAGCCCACCTGGTTTGCAAAACAAGACAACATCACTAAAAAACATTCTGATTTATTTAGGATTGTTACAGCTGCCAATATGATGCTAAAAAAAAAAACCTAACCATACTCAACCAGAGGCCATTGGTCTTCGAGCCTGCGTATCCTACCCTAATGCTTTACTCTTGGCACAATCTTCCTTTGTTAATATTTCACAAGATGGTAATTCATTTCGGATAATTTGTAGTTCTTGTAAATTAACAAATTGTATCACTTCCTCAGAGTCAAAAGATTTGGGAACTGTGATTATGGTCAGGCGACCTCCTTTTGTCATGTGGCCTGTAAAACTAGGCCCTGAGCCTTGGTATGATAATTCAGCCTTACAAGTATTAAATACTTTGAGAGATTTAATTCGGCCAAAACGGTTTGTTGCTGCATTAATTTTGGACATTACTACATTGATTTCTATAATTACTACTTTTGCTATTACAACTACAGCTCTAGTTCAAGAAATTCATACTGCTCATTATGTAAATACTCTTAGTAAAAATATTACTATGGCTCTGCTCGAGCAGGAGGCTATAGATAAAAAATTAGAGTCAAAAATTAATGTTTTAAAAAAATGGTTTTGGCCTTAGGACAAGATATTTCTAACCTCAAGACCACAATGTTTGCTCGCTGCCATGGTAATTTTAAGTCCATCTGTGTTACTCCATTACCTTATAATACCTCTCAGCCTTGGAAAAAGGTCAAGGCCCACCTACAGGATGTCTGACAAGATACAAATATTACTCATGATCTAGATACACTTCAAAAAGATATCTCAACTATGAGTCAGGCTCATTTACAGATAGGAGGTTTACAGGACCTAACTTCAAAAATAAAAAAAAAAAATCAAAGATTTAAATCCGATAGATTGACTACAATATTTTATAGTCATTGAAATGCTTATTTTACTGATGATGTTTGTCATCTTTCTTTTCCCCTGTCTCATTAAATGTCTCTATACTTCCGTACAAACAATGCAACAGGACGTGTTCGAGCTTCATTTTAAAAACAAAAAAGAAAAAACTGCTACGCCCACAGCTGTGACACCTGTGTAGCTGTAACAAAACATGCCACTGTGCTGGAGTCCAGCAGCTGAAGGGTTGAGGTTAATGCTTCTTGGAGCGAGGCCTCAGGCGGTTCCCCCACAATCAACAGTCGCCATGCAGCCTGAGGATTCCAGGAGGCCCTGGAGGACAAGATGGCCTTGACAACAGTCCTTGTTTGCACTAATCATGCTTTTTCTCTGTATGTCTTTTCTATGTCGGGGAGAATAAATCATAAAAAAAAAAAAAAAAAAACAACTTTAGAATGATTTGCCTTTCATGGAAAGGCTAGCCAGAACTAAAAAGCTTTGGTGCCTTTATAATAAAAAAAAAGTCAACAAATCATAAAAAATATAAAGCCAGCCCTAAGGTATTGATATAAAAGGATATATAACAATTAAAAAGATAAATAAATATATAATAATTAAAAAAATAAATAAAATTATACAAAAAATATATAGAGGATGAATTAAGCCTTGGCTGATAAAAGTCTGGATCTCACAGATATGATCTTTGACGCGAGACAGATTTCACAAAATTCTAAGATCATGCCCTTAAACAACAACCACAATAAACTCCAAGCTGCGGAAATGATACACAAAAATAGATACTGATATGCTTTGCTATTGTCTACACAAAAATAGATATTGATATGCTTTACTATTGTTTTTTGCTGATTCTGTAAAATTATAAAAATTTGCTGATTCTATATAATTATAAAAATTAACAGTCTAATATAATCCCCTGCCAAGTTCCTTGATTGTAAAAAAATATAAACACTGGTTTTGCAGAAGTAAATCTACAACAGCACATCAATCCATTGTGTGTCTGTCTGTCATCTCCTCGCCGATTCCTGACTTCTCCTCGAGCCTTCTCCCTGGTTCTCCCGCAGTGATGGTCTCCCTCTGGGTGGTCTCCGACACATGGCATTCACACTTTCTCAGCTGGTTGGCAGCCAGTGAGCCCCGGCAACCCTCCTGCCTCCGCCTCACTTTGGAGCTGGTATGATCTAGGTACACAGGACAGCTGCTTGGCACGTGGTGCTGGGATCTGAACTCTGGTCCTCGTGGTCTTATAGCAAGCACTGGACCACCTCTCTGATTCCCCCTTCTAAAATTTATTTTAAAGACAAAATCCAGTGATGTATCCCAAGCTGATCCGGAACTCACCTTATATCCCAAGCTGGCCTTGAACCAGCAGTTCCTCCTAAACCTCGCATGTGCTCAGACTGCAAATGGGCGCCACCATACCCAATACAGCATTTTCAGTAAGATTTTCTTCTCTCTCCCTCTCTCCCTCTCTCCCTCTCTCCTCTCTCTCTCTCTCTCTCTATCTCTCTATCTCTCTCTCCCCTCCTCCCTTCCCCTCCCCCTCGCCCCCTCCCCCCCCTTTCTTTCTTTTTGGACAGTGTCTCGTGTCATTTAGGCTGGCCTCGAAACTGCTGTGAACCCAGGAATGACCTTGTGTGAGAACCAACCTTACATTTTAAGTTTTAATTACTATGCCTAAGAGATTCATGAACCAACAATGCCTCTGGTCTGCAAACTCCTTGCCCAAGGACAGATAGTTCCTGAAATGCTGGAGACTATTGTTTATGGGAGATAACAAGCCACATGTTTTCACTCCCCTAAACAGGTTTGTTTGACCCATCTATACCGGATGTGCTTGATCACATGTGGGCGGGAGGTGTGTAGACAGGAAATACATCAGGATGTACACTTACCCTGACTGTACCTGGTGGGAAATGCAATGAATTATGGGTTTTCCTCCTTAAGCCCTTGCAATATTTAATTTGGGGCCATTTCCCAGGAACCTGGGTATGGACCTGGCCAGTGCCCATCCACCTGGCCAGTATTTAATTAAAGCTTGCTTCAAGTTTGACTTTGAACTGTGGTAGTGGTCTTCTTCACGATCAGTGGGATTAACACTTGAGTTTCTAATCCTCCTGCCTCTACCTTCCTGGGATGACAGGCATGTACCACCATGCCTGTTTTCATGCAGTGCTGTGCATTAACACCAGCTTCATACATGCTAGGCAAGCACCCTACCAACTGAGCTACATTCTCAGCCTCAGATTCTGCTTAAAAAACAAAACAAAACAAAAATCCCACAATGAGGACCCTGCATCTAAGCATCCTGTATTGCCTCCTCTGGCAGCTACTGATGAGTCCCTCTAGGCTGGCCTCTGCTTTGGATGCTCATCCATTTGTTTATTCTGAACTGGTTCTTGGAATCCCATTTGTTGACTATCTGGTTTTATTTGCTCACAAAGTGTTGTTTGTTTTGAAAGTTTTCAGGTTCCTGCCCTGTTTGTTTGCTCGAGATCTAGAAGGCATTTGGTTTCTAGCAATGGTTTGGTCTGATCATTTGTTGGGAGTCTTTTTTTCCCTGACACTCCTTCCATATCTAAAGTAAAGGGAAATGTTTGGAAAAAACAGGTTACTTGGTATTCCAGCTAGTTGATTCCAGCATGTAAATTCAAATTGCAAGATCCAGCAGAACTGGGATTACGGGTAGTTGTAAGACATCGTGTAGAGCTGGGAATGAAACTCAGGTCCTCTGCAAGTGCAACAAATCTCTTAACCACTGGGCATCTCTCCAGACCTGCTAAATTGACCTCTAAGTTGGCTTATTTTGCACACTAACTAGATTCTCCTGCCTCTAACTCCCAAGTACTGGGATTAAAGATATACACCACACCCAGTTCAATTAGAAAAAAAAAAAAAAAAACTTTTTAAATCATAAATATGAATCTGCTTTAACTGGCATTTAAATCATCTTTAAAAATAAATAATAAAATTAGTAATTTACAAAACTTATAAGACCGCTACATAGAACTGCATCTAAGTTAAAAAATGATAAAAAAAAAAAAAAAAAAAAATGGAAACAGCCAGGCGGTGGTGGCGCACACCTTTAATCCCAGCACTTGGGAGGCAGAGCCAGGCGGATCTCTGTGAGTTCGAGGCCAGCCTGAGCTACCAAGTGAGCTCCAGGAAAGGCACAAAGCTACACAGAGAAACCCTGACTCGAAAAACCAAAAAAAAAAAAAAAAAAAAAAAATGGAAACGCAATTTAAAATTCTTAGAGGTTATATCAAAACTAAAGATGGGGGCTAGAAAGATGGCTCAATAGTTAGGAGAACCTGCTGCTCTTCCAGAGGACCCTGGCTCGGTTATTATAAAATAATTCATAAGGGAGAAGACCGTCGTGTGGGGAGTCAGGCACTCAGGCTGGCTAAGGAGAATGGGGACATCCAGGGATTCTTTGGCTGGTTAAAATGCTTGCTTTTCTCATCCAATACTTTTGCTTCTTTAGGCCACACTGTGTTCTTTATTATTTTAATTCTAGGTGTTACAGTCTATTATATATCACATATAAACATTATGTCAGATACAGGGGTGAAAAAGAGAAACAAAACCAGACCCAGATCATGGCTGGTAGATTCGGTGATAGTATCCAGGGATTTCTTCCTTAAAAATCTTACCAATTTTTTCTCTCTCCTGAAGACTGCTTCCATACCTAACTCAGCCTCATTTCTATCCGATTCTAGGAACAAGCCTTCTCAGCACCACAGGACAGAAACAATACTGGGCCTTGGCATGCACAAAATGTGCCAACAGGGGGACTGTGAAGACCCAAGAAGAAGAAGCAGAAGGAAGGTGGAGGAGGATGCGGAGGAGGATGCCGAGTGCGGAGAAACGCGGTCTGTGCACCCATGTTCAAGAGGCTACAAGGCCAAATGATTGAACTCAAAGACGGTGAGGAGTAAAAATGCTGCAGACCAGAACCAGATCATCTTGGCGTGTTTTTAGTCCCCTGACATACATCTGTTGCCCACACCAGTGTCTACCCTAACATTCTTCTGACTATTGAACCTTACAATGTATTCTCAGCAGACCACCAGCTTCACCAACCCAAAATCAAGAATGTCATCAAATAGCATCAGAAACCTATAGCAGAATATTCCCCCATTTGGCTTACCACCAGCCGCCTAACTGTGGCTTCCACCAATGTATTTGGTAGAGACTTGGATTTATAAATGTCTTTGTTCTGGAACCTTCCCCATAGTGTGATGTGCTGTTTGAGGAAATCTGAACCTATGTTCCTTAGACTAGGGTTATCATATTTGGTCGCAAAATAAACCAGCCCTTATCTCTTCGAGGAAAGAACTTCACTTTTGCATCAGTGACATTCTACTTTTCTCAGCTAGAATATGAGTCTGGGTATTTGATTCCAAAGACTGTACTATTCTACATTGAGAAAACAAAGCCCTCTGTTTACAAACGGCTTGATTACACGACACTGCTGTGCCATACTGCTTTTCCATATGTTCACTGGTCTCTCAATAGAATGTCTGGATGAAGCTTTATCCAAGTTCTTAGATGTGATTATAGTATTGTAATTAGAAAAATATTTCATTCGTATGAGATGCAGGCTGAGATATTTAAGGCGGGGAGTTATCGTGTCTCTAATTTACAGATGTATATCAGGGTATGTATGTTTTACAAGAAGTATGCCTGCCATTACACTATTTTGTCACTATGTGAACACCATAAATTTGTACTCACACAAGCTTAGATGTTATAGCCTTGAACACACCTAGGCTATACATTGTGTATCTAGTACAACCCATCACTCCTGTGGCCACAATAAACAAAATAACACAAGATTAAATCAAGCTAAAGAGGAAATGATCAGGCACAGTCAATTCAAAGTGCGAGGCTGCTGATGAAACAGAACACATACAGTTTTACAGTAAGTGGTTTTCTTTTTATGTACGAGTATATACATTTGGGGTGCTGTTCTTGCAGAGAACCCAGGTTTAGTTGCCCGCCCCCACATGGTGCCTTACAAGCATCTGTTAACACCAGTTCCAGGGGATCAAATGACCTCTTCTGGCCTTTATGGGCACTAGGCTTGTTTGTGGTGCACACACGCGCACACACGCACACAAAACACACACAGAAAATTTTTTTAAGGATGCTTGGAGCTGTGAAGATGGCTCAGGGAAAGCACTTGTTGTGTGCATGAAGACTAGAGTTCGAATTTTCAGCATCCACATAAATACCATGTAGGCATGGCAGCCTGCCTGGAACCCTACTGCTGGAATCTGGACACAAGAAATCCCTGAAGCAGCTGGGCGGTGGTGGCGCACGCCTTAACCCCAGCACTTGGGAAGCAGAGGCAGGTGGATCTCTGAGTTCAAGGCCACCCCAGTCTACAGAGTGAGTTCCAGAATAACCAGGGCTACACCGAGAAACCCTGTCTCAGGAGTTTAAAAAAAAGGAAATCCTTGAAGCATGCTGGTAGCTAGACTCACCAAATCAGCAAGCTTTAGGTCCAAGGAACCTCAATAGAAAGGATGAAGAATGATCCATGAAGACAAAGTCAACCTCCACACATGTGTAAACATACATGTGTGCACACACATAAACACACACAAGTAATAACAGATAAGAGGAGGAACTGAAGAGTGGTTGAGAGTGCTTGCTGCTCTTCTAGACAACCTGAGCTGGGTTCCTAGCACCCAGTCAGGTGGTTCCTGAGGACATGTAGCTCTAGTTCCAGGGGATCCAACAACTTCGGGCTTTTGTGGACACGGTACTCATGCATAACCTGCCCCCACACACTTAAAAATAAACTTAGATTTTGGGGGGAGGGGGTTGTTTGTCTGTTTTTGCAAGACAGGGTTTCTCTGTGTAACAGCTCCAGCTGTCCTGGAACTCACTCTGTAGACTAGGCTGACTTCCAACTCACAGAGATCCACCTGCCTCTGCCTCCTGAGTGCTGGGATTAAAGGTGTTCATCACCACCACCTGGCATTATTGTACTATTTTTTTTTAGCCTTAATGCAATTAAAATATTTTTATAATATTGAGAAAAATTCTTTTCTGATTTACTTAATAAATACACACAAGCAGGAGATCAAGCAGTGTGACACCCAGACCTGCGATCACTTACAGCCTCCTCGGCCTCCACCCACCTCCTCACCTTGGGCCTCTACAGAGTGAGAACTTCCAGTATTTGAGAAGTGTGTGAGCCAGATCTGAGTGTCCTATACACCAAGAAAATGTGTTTCCAGATGGAGTGGGTAAGAGCGTGGTGGGGTGGTAAGTGCCACCTGCTACTTACCAACTAACGCAGAAGACAATATCCAGGAATCGAACCACAGCAAGAGACAGGAAACAAAGACGTACCAGCCATGGAGACAAGAGTGATTTAAAAACTGAAGGTGAAGGTACAGCTGCTGATAGCCCTCAGGAAATGAGGATGAGACCAGCTGTGGCGGCACAAGCCTTTAATGCCAGCACTCAGGGGATAGAGATGCAGGCAGGTTTGTTCTGAGTTCAAGTGCGGCCTGGTCGACACAGTGAGTTCTAGGCCAGCAAGAGCTACATATAGTAAGACCCTAACTTGGGGAAAAAGTCGGGAGAAAGATGGGATGGAAATACCCAAGGACCATCAGGTAAATGAAAAGAAAGAGACTGCCACCAAAGCCCTAAATGATGGCCACTCAGTGTGTCAAGGAAGTCAGCATCCTTATCATCTCTCAAAAGCCAAATGCCTCCATTCAACACAATGACAGAACCACTGAGATAAAACCCACGAATGAAGACTCCTAGAGCACTGGAGAGAAGAGCCTGCCATCTTGTCTTTGCCTGTAAACTGGATTATGATGAAGACTGAAAGAAATTCAGCGGATGCCTAGAAAACTGCAGAACACTGAATGTGAACAGTGAGAGTCTAAAGAAAGGAGAGGAAGGCTCGAGAAGGTTGGAGAAGCGCAGGAGAGAAAGAGGCCAAAAGACAAAGGGGACCCAAAAAGGCTCCCCAGGAGCCTTCTGGGGAGCCTAGTACGTTTTCTGAAGGAACAGATGGAACAGGAGTGCATTGCTGGAATGGCAGAGATGCCATTAATTATCCGGAGGGTCTGACAGCCATGCAGAATCTTAAAAGGTGGCCTTCCAGGATGTGGCCCAGAATGAGTAAATATGTCAAAATATTCCAAAGGCTGCGGACCTCATGTGATGGACATTTAACAAAGTCCTCATAGAAGGAAAATCAACCAGACATCTAATGCATGTCACAGAAATACAAAGCAGAGTGTCTCTGCCCTCCTCTCAAGAGCTGAGGTGCTTTGAAGATAATTCCTGCCCCTCTATACCAGCATCTTACAGGGTTGGCCACTGAGTATTCATTCAGATAATATGTTCTTATTAGAAATTCCAAACCTGAAGCACTTATTAAACCTAAAATATTTTAAACTAATTAAAAGGGTCTGTTAATTTCTATGCCTTTGAATCACTGGTCAAAAGAAACTATAAAAAGTTTATTACTCCATTGTAAGCAAAATGAAGACTTCGATTAAGGGAAAAACAAAATTCACACAAACCAACCAACATCAGAATAGTGAGAAGCAATTTAAGGTCAAATTGAAGATCTAGGAAAGGTGCTGTGGCTGGGGTGGGGGTGGGGAGGCACCAGGGTAAGAACGCTACAGAAATAACGGGTACCAGTCTTGCCCACCCCAAAAAGCTGAAGATGGAATGTGGGGCCTTGCATGTGTGGGCAAGTGCTCTATTCTTGAGCCATACTGCCATCCCCATGGGCAGCTTTTTACCTTGAACGTGAAATTTGCATCGAAGATTAGTTCTCTTTCATGCCCTGTGATTCCTCCTTTGTAAACAACTCGGCATCTTTTAGCTGGTTCTGTCTTAGGGAGTTTGAAGAGTCGAAACGTGGCAGACACAAAGCGACAGTCACCTGAAAGCAGACACACAGGGCTCACTTCCAGCACCTGGCGGCATTCAACAAACGAGGATGGAGCATACTGTAAAGGTGAATTTCTTTCCTGCACGCCATCAATTCTCTTTCTGGACGCTTCAGTCTATTACTGAAATAAAATAGTTTATTAACTCCTCTGAGGGAGGAGCTGAAATTATTCAGAAGACAAGGTGGACACTTTCAGATGACGCAGTTTCCCTCAGTAAGAATCACTCAATAAGGGGACTGGAGAGGTGGCTCAGTGGTTAAGAGCACTGACTGTTCTTCCAGAGGACCTGGGTTCAATTCTCAGCACCCACATAGCAGATCACAATTGTCTGTAACTCCAGTTCCAGGGGACCTGACACCCTCCCACAGACATACATGCAGGCAAAACACTAATGCTCATTTTAAAAAATAATTGCTCCTTAAACTAACTAAGCACTGAGCGGAAACCATCCCCACGGCAGTCACAGGGTCTCTGCTGTTGTTTCTTACCAAGAACACTTTCTAGTTCCTTGTTTTGAACTGTAATGAGATTGGCAGTGACCAAACGCGGAGGACAGAACCCAATTTTCTGGGCAATGATGGCAAGATCCTTCCAGTACAAAGCACCACCCAGGCATTCACCTTAAGAGAAAAATTACAGAGCAGTCAGTACTTAGAGCAGCATTGTGGACATTTATAACCTGTACAATTAACTAGGACATCGTATTAAGATGTAGGACCTAACTGGCCATGGAGGCGCCCACCTGGAACCCCAGCATGTGGAAGATAGAGGAAGATAATGAAGAATCCATATTCATCCCTGGTGAGTATGAGACTCTTTCTCAATAAAACAAAACCACAAAAGCAAAGGATGTACATTGCACGAATTCCTAAATGATCTTACAATAAAAACCCAGAGCCAGATACTGGGGTAAATGCTAAAAGATCAGAGACAAAGGAACAAGCCACTAGAGAAACTTCTTATCACTACCGAATCCTCAGGCTGAATGGAAGACGAGATCCTATCTCCACGAATCCTCTGACTGAATTCCTCTGAGTCCTCAGCTGCAAGGACCTAGTTCCTGTCTCTTCAAGCCTTATGTACCTTTCTCTGCCCAGCCATATCACTTCCTTCCTAGTGCTGGGATTAAAGGCGTGTGTGCTTCCCAAATACTGGTTGGTAGCAGAGGCATGAGATCTCAAGTGCTGGAATTAAAGGCGTGTGACTCCCAAGTACTGGGATTAAAAGTGTGTGCCACCACTGCCTGGCTGTTTCTCTCCTAGACTGAATCAATCTCATGTAGTCCAGGGTGGCTTTGAACTCATAGAGATCCAAATGGATCTCTGCCTCTCGAGTGCTAGGATTAAAGGTGTGTGCCAGCTGGGCAGCGGTGGCGCACACCTTTACTCCCAGCATTGGGAGGCAGAGCCAGGCAGATCTCTGTGAGTTCGAGGCCAGCCTGGTCTACAGAACGAGATCCAGGACAGGAACCAAAACTACACAGAGAAGCCCTGTCTCGGAGAAAAAAAAAAAAAGTGTTTGCCACCACTGCCTGGCCTCTATGTTTAATCTAGTGGCTGGCTCTGTCCTCTGATCCTCAGGCAAGCTTTATCTGATACACAATATATCACCACAGATGTAGCTTAGTTGATAAAGGGCTCACCTAGCATGCTCCAAGTCCTAGATTGGATCCCCAGCACCACATAAAAGCAAATGGGGTGAAATATTTCTGTAATTCCAGCACTTGGGAGGTAGAGTGAAGAGTTCAAAGCCAGCCTGGGCTACATGAGACCTTGTCTCAAAATAAAAAAGTAATAGTAATAATGAAGATAATAGCTGGGCATGGTGGTGTATGTCTTTAATCCCAGCACTAGGGAGACAGAGGCAGTCAGATCTCTGTGAGTTCAAGGCCTGTCAGGTCTACAAAGCAAGTTCCAGGACAGCCAAGACTACACAGAGAAACCCTGTCTCTCTCAAAAAAACTAAAAAAGAAAAAAATGATTATAATAAATTTAAAAAAAAAAATAGGGCCTAGAAATAGGGCCTGGAAGTAGCCACAAGGCCTGGAGAGTGATGACCAACCCCAGAATTTGTTAGCTAATGGTCTCTGAGAATCCTTTTCAGGACAGTCCTGATGTGTTGGTTCTACTAAGGCACAATCACAATACGTGTGTGTGTGTGTGTGTGTGTGTGTGTGTGTGTGTGTGTGTGAATCCACACTCGGAAAGGTGCTGTTAGTGGAAACTCTGCTTCTTAACTCCAGATGAATCCCATAACGATCTATTACTAGAACAATAACTGCTACTAATGCTCATAAGGCATTTTTATAGATTTTCTTCAAGTACAAAGATATTTATACAAGTTTTATGTGTTACACCAATAAGTTGGAGACAAACTTAACCGTCACCAGTAAGCAAACACTTCAAGCTGAACAACACAGTTGTGTAAATACTGTTATACATGTTTAGACCAGAACTGGAGAGATAAGTCTGAAGTTAAGAGCACTGGCTGCTCTTCTAGAGGACCCAGGTTTGATTCCCAGAACCCACATAGCAGCTCACAATTGTCTCTAACTCCAGTTCTAGAAGATCGAACACCCTCATATGGCCTCCACAGGTACCAGACCTACATGCAGGCAAAATACCCACATAAGAAAAATTTTAAAAATGTTGGGACTTAGGAAATTTGTTTTTTGTATTTTTTAGAATGTTTTGTTTTAATTATTTTGCTTATTTACTACCTTGCTTTTTTGGAGATAGGCTCTCACTATGTAGCCCTGGCTGGCCTGGAACTTTCTATGTATGCTAGGCCTTGAACTCATAGAGATCTGCCTGCCTCTGCCTCCCAAGTGCTAGAATTAAAGGTGTGCAACAATACTTGGCTTATGTATGTATGCATGCATGGATGGATGTATATATGTATGTATCTCTGTGTGTTTGTCTTCTGTGTGTATCAGAAACAGCACATGCCACAGTGCGCATGTGTGCATGTGCATGTGTGTGCGTGCGCGCGCGCGCGTGTGTGTGTGTGTGTGTGTGTGTGTGTGTGTGTGTGTGTGTGTGTGTGTGTGTGTGTGTGTACACACATCTTCTTGGGTGAGGCACAAATGCCATAGGGCACATATGGAGATCAGAGATCTACTCTCTCCATGCACCTTTTTATATGGGTTCTGGGGATCAAACTCAGCTCATCGGGCATGGAAGGAAAGTGACTTATCAATTGAGTCACCTTATAGGCCCTGTTTTTCTGCTTTTAACATTACTCATTTATATTACTGTATAATAAGAAAAATGTTAACACGATCTATTTAAAACTGAGATTTTTTTTTTAGACTATGTCTCATCGTGCAGCCTGTGCCAGCCTTGAGTGAGTGCTGTTCCTTTTGCTTCATCTCCAAAGAGCTGAGGTCACAGGCATGTACCACCACTGCCAGCTTAATGCAAAAGTCGATCATGAGCATGCATTTATCTCCTTAACATCTAGAGACTCTTAAGTGGCAATAAAGGAATAAATACTCTATCTCATTTCAACAGAGAAACCCTGTCTCTCTCAAAAAAACTAAAAAAGAAAAAAATGATTATAATAAATTTAAAACAAAAAAATAGGGCCTAGAAATAGGGCCTGGAAGTACCCACAAGGCCTAGAGAGTGATGACCAACCCCAGAATTTGTTAGCTAATTCTTCAGAATAGTTTTTTAAAGTAGTCTGTTATTATTTTCATTTTACAGTTTAGAGAAACAATAACAGATTAATTAAATTGCCTGAGATTATGTCACTTTTTAAAAAGTTTATGTATAGTGGTGGTGGTGGGGGCACATGGGCATTTGTGCCACAGTGCACATGTGCAGGTCAGAGGTCAGCTCTGTGGAATCCGTTCTCTCCTTCCACCTTTACATGCATTCCAGGGATCAAGCTCAGCTTGCCAGCCTTGAACCACAAGCCCCTCTTCCCACTGAGCCATCTCACCGGCCCTCATATTGTTTCTGGGTGGTAGACAAGGAATCGAACCTTCTGGCTGTACACCATTTGCTCCCCCAGCCCGTGGTCTCACCCCAATGTACTTGCAGGATGGAGTTCTACACTAGTCAGTAATCACTGATGTAAATAAAGCAAGAATGCATACCCCATAAAACCTTGTGTGACTTGATGTCTTCTGGTACTTCAAGGCTAGCATAGACGTCACTGAAATACAGCTCCCCACCATACTGAAAAAGAGCAGCATGCATCCAAGCAAGGTTAAAGATTACATTCATTCCAGATAACAACAAAAAAAAAAAAAAGATTTTTAGGAAAGCAACTTCAAAATTCCAGTGTTTGAGCTGATACTGACCAAGCTGATCCTTGAACAAGTAACAGCTGCCACCATCATTAAAACCAACACACAGGGCCCCAGGTGTTTAATTCTCCAGTGTCCTATGCAACATAAAGTTGCTTTCTAAGACTCGGAAAGGGGGGAGTCAACAGGAAGTGGAGAAGCAGGAGAGGATGGAGGGAGGGTGAACGTCACCTGTGTGCACTGTTTGCACGTTTGGAAACAGTGATAAGGGCTGGAGAGATGGGTTGTTGGGTAATGTGCTTGCTGCTATGTGACACCTGCTGAGTTCTGGTCCCCAGCATCCACGAAAACCAGGGGTGGTTCGCATCTAAAACCCCAGCTCTGATGGGGCCCACAGCTAAGTCCCTGGAGCTGATCAGCTGGCAATTCTACCCAACTTGGTGAGTTCCATGTTCAGTAAGAGACCACAGGTCAAAATAATAATAATAATAATAATAATAATAATAATAATAATAATAAAGTAACATAAAAGATTTGTCTTGTCAGGAAAATTCTTTAAAAAAGAACAAAATGTGAGGGTTCAAAGAGATTAGAACAGTGGTTCTCAACCTTCCAACGCTGCAACGCAGTTCCTCATGCTGTGGTGACCCCAACCATAAAATACTTTGCTGCTACTTCATAACTGTAATTTTGCTACTGTTATGAATCGTAATGTAAATATCTGATTTTCAGGATATCTGATATGCAACCCACAAAGAGGTCACCACCCACAAGTTGAGAACCACTGATGTAGAAGAACCAAGTTCACGGGGCTGGAAAGATAACTCAGAGGTTAAGGGCTCATGCTGCTTTTCCAGAGGTCCTGAGTTCAATTCTCGGCAACCACATTGTAGCTCACAACCATCTATAATGAGATCTGGTGCCCTCTTCTGGCATGCATACATATATGCAGGCAGAACATTGTATATATAGTAAATAAATAAATCTTTTTTAAAAACATGCAGATGAAAGCATTATTCTGTTCTATTAAAAAAAGAAGAACAGGGGCTAGAGAGATGGCTCAGAGGTTAAGAATACCGACTGCTCTTCCAGAGGTCCTGAGTTCAATTCCCAGCACCCACATGGTGGCTCACAACTATCTGTAATGAGATCTGGCACCCTCTTCTGTGTACATAATAAATATTAATAAATTTAAAAAAAAGAAGAAGAACAAAGTTCAGCTTCCAATACCCATACAGTGGATCACAACCACCTGTAAGTTCTGATCTCTGTGAGTACCAGACACATATGTGGTGCACATGTAAGCATATAGGCAAAATACTCATGCATATAAAATAAGTACATCTTTTTTTAAAGTTTTTAAATAAACAAGAACACAGGAGGGAAAAAGTGAGCGTCTCTCCTAAATACATTCAGGTTGCCTGAATTTTTAGTGAGTCCAAACAACACAGCCCAGGTGTCTAGACAACTAACAGACACATCCATAGAATTAACAGTCTTATCCTTTGAAAATTACAGTAATTGAGCCATGTGGTGGTGGCACACGCCTTTAATCCCAGCACTCGGGAGGCAGAGGCAGGCAGATCTCTGTGAGTTCAAGGCCAACCTGGTCTACAGAGTGAGTTCCAGGACAGCTACACAGAGAAACCCTGTCTCAGAAAAAAAAGAGAGAGAGAGAAAGAAGAAGGAAGAGAGGAAGGGAGGGAGGGAGGGAGGAAATTACAGTAATGAAGGCAGGTAGTAGTGGTGCACGCCTTTAATCTCAGCACTTAGGAAGCAGAGGCAGGAGGATTTCTGAGTTTGAGGCCAGCCTGACCTAAATCATGAGTTCCAGAATAGCCAGAGCTTTTACAAAGAAACCCTGTCTCAAACAAACAAACAAACAAACAAAGGAAAGAAGGAATGAAGGGAAATTACAGTGATATTATTACACATTAAAAATCTTATGGCCGGGCGGTGGTGGCGGCACACACCTTTAATCCCAGCACTCGGGAGGCAAAGCCAGGCAGATCTCTGTGAGTTCGAGGCCAGCCTGGGCTACCAAGCGAGTTCCAGGAAAGGTGCAAAGCTACACAGAGAAACCGTGTCTTGAAAAAAAAAATGTATATATCCTTAGCATCTAGGTCAAAGGAGCCAGCAGGGATTGAAAGTCTTATTTAGCTAATTTCAACAGCGTGGATGCCTATATTCTATAGTAATGTTTAGCTTCTCTCAGTTGCTCTCAGTGAAGATCATGAGCTGGTATACAAATGGCATCCTTGAAATAACATGAGATCATTCCTACACAGATACTTTAAAATTTTTATTTTATTATTTTTACGTGCGTGTTTGCCTACAGGTATGTCTGTGTCTTGGTACCCTCAGGGACCAGAAGAGGGCATCAAGCCCCTAGAAATGGAATTACAGATGGTTGTAAGTCACCATGTGGTTGCTGGGGATTGAACCTGGGTCCTCTGAGAGAGCAGCCAGTGATCTTAACCACTGAACCCCGACCCGAGCCCTTTACAGATACTTCTATTTGAGCAATGTAACGGCTCCGTAAGCCAAAAATCCCAGAGTTTCAGAGTGCTAGGGATTGAGCCTTGGGTATGCCAATCACACATCTGCCTCTGAACTACACCTTCAGCCCTCCAAATCCCAGAATGCTTTGCTTTCTAGAACCAAGAAACAAATCCTTTCATAGGCAGGAAGGATGGGAAGCTCCTGGAAGTTGCCCTTTTAAAAAGGCATCCATATAAAACTTCCATCTTAGATTTTTGCCAAAGATAAGATATCTTGGCATCAGAAATAGTATCATTGAGAAACAGGGTCTGTTCTAGAAAAGGCAAATTCATAGAAACTTTTCAGTGAGTCAACAGGTTCTGGTGACTCGGCAGGTGTTACCTGGGAGCCAAAATCAATCAATCAAACAGGAAAGAAGGTGAATGTTCTAACAGTCAATGACCAGCAGCCTGAGAGGAAAAAAGCCCTGTCTAGGGCATTACTCTCACCCCATGCCACCCCACCCCAACTTTTGTGTACTTTTTTGTTTGTTTTTTGAAACAGCATCTCAGATAGTTGGCCTTGAACTCCTGATTCTCCACCATGACCAACTTGGCTCCCTCTTAACTTGGTGCATAAATCAAGAGTTTGAATTCTTAGTTCCAGAAGAGAACGTGATCCTGTCAGCCCTCTCTGGTGTTAACAGATCATGTCTCCCTTCTGCCCTCACCTTGAGCACGTGATACACCTCCCGAAGCACTTGTCCTTTATCAGGGACAAGGTTGATAACACAATTGGATCTAAAAAACAATAAGGGAGAAAAAGAGCAGATGTTGTAGGACTCAAATCCTTGAAGACACAAAAGGGGCTTCCATCTTACCGGCAGAGCTACCTGCTTCTTCCTGACTCTCCTTTCTTCCCCATACTCAACTTGTCCCGAGATAAGGGAGCTCGGCAAGTTGTTTAAGACATATCTGTAAGCAAGCGATGAGTACAAAGTGCAGGAATATGACGCATGGTTCTTGTTTTGTCCTGATGTTCACCAGGCAAGAAAACAAAACCCGGATTCCATGTCCATCATGGCAGGAGTTCAAATCCCTCAAAGGCAGCTTTCCTAGTATTTTCATTTGAGGCTAGGTGTATAACTCAATTGTTAAATGCTTCTTTAGGGTTCAATTCCTAGCATCAAAAGAAAAAAAAAGCCCAAATCTGTCACTTGGGCACGATTTAACAACGACTTGGGAAAATGAGAAACACAAAACACCATAATTTGCCATAAAAAAAAAAAATGCAGTTGTTGCTAAATGTGGTGGTGCATGCCTTTAATCAGGAAGCAAAGGCAAGCAGATCTCTCTGCATTCAAGGTCAGCATGGCCTACACAGCACGTTCCAGTCCAGCCATAACTACATAGTGAGACCCTGTCTCAAAACAAACAGAACAAAACAGAATACCACATAGATGATGGTAGTCTCACAAAATTACAATAAAGCCTGTAATTGTCTAGTAGAGCAACACCCAGAACAAGGCCATAGTACATTAGCCAAGTGTTTGTGATGAGGCTGGCGTCCACACCTTACTGACTGCCGGCTGAAGAAAAGTACAACGCATACAAACAATGATGCTCCTGGCCTTTGTTTACGATGCTCTTATCCTGATTTTATGGTGAATTTACTCTGCTTACAAGAAAACACGCTGTAAAACAGTCTGCTAGGCTTTCTGCTAGGCTTTCAACAGCAACCTCACACGTCTTGAGCGGCCACCACAACCCTGGCTAGCATCACCTCTTGTGTCTGGACTGCTCTGTTCGTTGGGCCCTGGTATCAACAGGCTGGCTTTATGGTGTACACCACACAGCCTAAGTGTGCAGTGGGTTCGATCATCAAAGTCTGGGTGAGTACACGCTGATGTGCACACAATTAGGAAACGCTCCAATACAAAGTTCTTACCACACGACCCAGCGTTACACTCCAGATAAGAGGTGAGTGTGCCTCAGGGAAGCGCAGGCTGTGGTCTGGCTGGTCGGGGAGCTCACCCGCTTTGGGGAGCTCACCAGCTTTAGGTCCCTCACCGGCTTTAGGTCGGTGGGGCAGATGTGTTCACACTGCAACGTGACTTTGTCTTCTCCTAACTTACCAACAAATGCCCAATTGAGGGACAAAACAAAACAAACTCATAATATTTTGAGTTTATGCTTTTGTGTTGGGTTGTATACATAGCTATCCTTGACCACATGGTTGTGCCAGAGGCTAGACATGCCTGGCAACTGTAAATTCTCTCTCAGGCAGCTGGGTTTTGTTGCTAGTGGACTATAGAGAGCTCATTACCGCTTCCTTCCTTTATGAAGGCCTGCTAAGTTCAGTTTAATTCCTTTTCCTCTTTTAAACTTTTAAAAATATTTATTTTTACTATATGTACAGTGGTGTTTTTCCTGCATATATGTCTGTGTGAGGGTGTGGGATCCCCTGGAACTGGAGTTACAGACAGGTGTGAGCCGCCATGTGGGTGCTGGGAATTGAACCCAGGTCCTGTGGAAGAGCAGTCAGTGCTCTTAACCACTGAGCCATCTCTCCAGCCCCTAGTTTAATCCTTCAAAGAGTGGTAGCATGTGTGTGCTCAAACTGAACTGGGCTTCACGCATAGCGGAAAGGCTGTAGCCCTACACAACGATGTCATGGCTCTCCTTCTGCACCCCAGCCTCTGCCAGCTTCTCAATGCAGCAGTGAATAAAAGTCACATTGGGTGCCTGGAAACCAAATTTTTCCATGTGGTACTCAAGATAGGTTTTAGCCACGTCCACCTAGAGAAAGAAAAATACAGACTTGGTAATCAACATTATTAAAAAATAAGTATTTTTTCCCTGAAAACTGTCCTATTACTAATGCCATATGCTCCCCTGCCCTGGGTTATTTTGGATAGATACACAAGATTCACGAGCCATGTAAGATACACAACAGCCTGGGACAGATGTTCCCAACTAGGTGAGTCTTGCCTAAGGTAATCTCTCATCCAATGACAGATCTTTCTGGCTAGAAGGACGAAGAAAGGAGAAGAGGAAGTGTCGCTGGGTTAAACCTCTGACTGACTTCTCCACGACAGTCACTGACTGTCAATGTCTTCAACTTCTAGGTCACTAGAGGCAGCAACAAAACCCAGCCTTCTTAAATCCCATGAAGAAAGGCAGGAAGCAGTTTCAGACCTCAAAGAATGATCTGGAGAAACCTCTCCTCCTTTTCCTCCAAATCTTTGCGTTACCTGGACCTCAGTCATGTCTATTCCAGTGACATGTCCCTTCTCGCCAACTAGCTGGCTAAGCACATAGCAGTCTCTGCCACTTCCGCAACCCAGATCCAAAATCCGGCAGTTTTCCAGGAGCTCAGGGACAACCAGACCACAGCCATAATACCTGAGAAACGGAAAAGACATGTTTTAAAAACAGACTAGCAAATTCTCCAGTAGTAAAGCTCTACTTCCTCCCTCTGTTCCTCCATCACCCACTTATATCACTGTCTTGTCTCTCCACTAAACCGGAACCATGTCTGCCATAGCCGGGTCGATGGGCACCATGCAAGGCGGCAAGACTCAAGAAAACCATCTAAAATACTTGTTGAATGAATACATCTAAGGCACTGGCTGCTGAACAAGAAAAGTATTCTGCCCCCAGGTGCACGCACTGTGACTTGAGAGGTAAAAACAACAGTATGAGAACCCTTTCCCATGGTTGACTGACAGTGAGTGCCCCCGGGAGAGGGTGCTGTAGCGCCTGGGGGAAGAAGGCTTCATGACCCCAGGAGGGCTTCACTGAGGTGCTGGAGAGGCAGGGGTGGGGGGTGGGGGGGATGGGGGGTGGTAAGGTACCCTCTTTGATAACTGCTCTCTGGGTGGGCAATACCATGGCAGGGAAAGGCAAGATCAGGAGCCATGACTGTTTAGAAAGTGTGAGCTAATCTATTAAAAACTCGAATGTCTCCTAAAATGGGAAGAGATGGAGAGCATCTTTGAGCTGAGGCACAAGACGCTCAGTGGCCAGCTTTGGGAGTTTCACAGTAGATATGGGAAGCAGGTTGGCCAACAGAGATGGCTAAATTCCCTAGTGACCAGTATGGGAAAATTGCAGTCTGGAGGCTTCTTGGAAACAGCATATACACTCTACCTCGAGGTAACGTCCTCATGTACATTCTTCAGAGTTTCCCGGATGTACTTGGGGGCCAAAGTGACTGGGGTGACACAAGCATTAGTCTGGAGGTCTGCATATGTCTTCAGTACATTCCCGTAGTAGTTCTGACTCAACGGGCAAGGAGGAGAAAGAAGCCAGGAGAAAATGGACTGGAGTTGTTGCCTGCAGAGCTCGAGGCCTCTGCCACACTCACAGCTTCACTCCAGCCCACCGACCTTTGCTCAAGGTAAACAAACGCTAACCCCACGTCCCAGCCTGCTCTCCCCCAGCGTGCTCTGCGATCAGAAGCTGCTTGCAGGCAAGACTCCCATAGAGCAGCGATCTCACACCAGCCATTCCCTGGACCCTCACCTGAACGTCCTTGTGGATCTCAGCGTCTCGGGGAGCGGCCACTGACAAAGGGGAGAACAGAGGGTAAACCGGGTGACCACACTGAGAGGGACCCGGCTGCGGGCAAGATGGAGGACAGCAGCAGCACAGGGCGGAGTGGACGGGAGGCCTTCAGCGAGGCACAGGCAGGCCCTGCCCAGAGGTGGGAGCAGGGTGGAGGGCGCTGTGGGCCTGTGGGAAGGCAGAGGTCAGAGGGGACGGGACAGAAGGCGGGAAGGACAGCTACTCACTGACTCCACGTTCCTGCACCTGGGATAACCCAACTCCGCTCGGAGCAGCGCCGAGGCCACGCCTCCTGGCTGACCTGCAACCCCGCAGGGGTGGATGCAAAGCCGCCCGCAGCAATCTAGCCCTACACACTGCTGAGTCTCATTGTCACCATGGAGTCCTTGCATCCCGTATAATGGTTTTATTAGCTAACATCTTCCTTTGCTGATCCAGAGTTTCATTTATAAATTCTGTGTGTGCCTTAAATGAACACCCACATCTATTTTCCTCCTTGTGGAATGCAATCACCTTTCCGCCATCCGGCTCATTAAGTCCTTCATTGAGATGTTATTTACATCTATAACATTCACCTTCCTTAGTGCACAGCTCTCCGAATTTTGCAGGTATCAGGCGTCGCGCTGTGCCTTTAATTCCAGCACTCAAGACAGAGACTGGAGGAGAGGCTGGCAGATCTCTGAGTTTGAGGCCAGCCTGATCTACAAAGCTAGTTCCAGGAGAGCCAGGGCTACACAGGGAAACCCTGTCTCAACCACCACCACCACACACACACATACACACAGATAAAAGTGGTTCTCTATCAGAAAGCTTATGCGTGCCCCTTGGTAGGAAATCCTTCCACACCCCGCACCTAGGCAAACGCAGAGACTTGGCTCTCCACCCCTGCAGCTTCGCCTTTTCTGGAATGTAGTACAGGTGAACTCTTAGCCCTGTGGCCCCTGTTCAGCTGTATGCAGAAAAGCACTACTACAATAACTCACCAGTGTAGATGGAGTTCCATGTACTGCCACTTCTCAGGCTGTTTTTGTTTACATTACATCTGATGTATCTGTGGGGTGGGGGTGCCCTGGGACACGTGCAGCCAAGGGGCTTTAAGGAAGTTGGTTCTCTATTTCCACACTGTGGGCACCAGGGGTAGAATTCTGTCATAGGGTCTGCCAGCAAGTGCCTTTGCCTGCTGAGACACCTCGCCGGCAGGATGCATTTTTAAAAAGTGTTTCTGTTCCCATTACTTCTGTACGTCTTTTATATTGTTCAGTGTGTGCATGCATGAGCACCATAGCCCATGCGTGGAGGGAGACGGGCGACTTTCACAGTTAGTTCTCTCCTTCCACAGTGGGTTCCAGGGATCCAGCATCAGGCTTGTGTGGCAAATGCTTTTCGCTTTTACAGCTACGCCACCTCAATCCCCTGCATTTGTTTGTATGTCTTACCTGCTTTGTGGTTGAATCAAACTTTGCTGTTCATCAAGATAAGGCGATGTAGCAGGATAAATGGAAGGATGTCTAGATAGGAAAGTAGACTCTTAGGAAATTTACTTTCCTGTTTTCAATCCCATGTCATTTCAGAAAGAAATGTTGAAGTCCCTCTAGTAAGTCTCCAATTCCCTGCTGTTAATTGTTGTTGAAAGTTAACAGGGTGGCAGGGAGACGGCTCAGTGGGTAGGGTGCCTGCCACCAAGACTGAGGACCTCGTTTCCATCCCCATAATGCACATGAGAACCAACTCCTGCAGGTTGTCCTCTGATTGCCACATGCAGGCCACAGCATGCATACATACATGCACAAATAAATGTAAAGTTGATGGGCCGTGGTGGCACAGGCCTTTAGTCCCAGCACTCGGGAGGCAGAGGCAGGCGGATCTCTGTTAGCTCGAGACCAGCCTGGTCTACAGAGTGAGATCCAGGAAAGCCAAGGCTACACAGAGAAACCCTGTCTGGAAAATAATAATAATAATAATAATAATAATAAAAAATAAATAAATAAATAAATAAATAAATAAATATAAAAAATAAATGTGAAAGTTTTTCAATCAAATCTTTATTAAATTAAATAACAAAACGCAAAGCTAAAAGAAATTAAAAAAAAAAAAAAAAAAAATAAAAAAAAATAAAAATAAAAAATAAAAAACAAACCCAGGGCTGAAGAGATGGCTCAGTGGTTAAGAGCACTGGCTGCTCCTCCAGAGGACCTGGGTTCAATTTCCAGCAACACATGGCAGCTCACAACTGTGACTCCAGGGGGTCCAACACCTTCACAGATACACATGTAGGCAAAACATCAATGCACATAAAATAAAAATCAATCATTAAGGGGCATCCCCTGGGCAGTTGTGCAAGAAAACCAGCTGGGCAGGAGCAGCAGAGAAGATCCAAAAGCAGGGTCCTTCCACGGTTTGAGCTCCAAGCTCCTGCCTTGAGGTCCTGCTCTGACCTTCCTCGGTTAGATAACTTGCAAAAGGTCGCAGAGCTAATTATTAACCACTCCAAAGTGTTTCCTCAGAACACAACACAGTGCCTGGAGGATGGCTGACTCTTTGAAAATATAAAGGTAAATATTTTTTAAAAATAAATCATTTAAAAAACCCACAGGCAATCCTTGTTGGAATAGTTTTAGATTGGGACATTTCTAACTATTAAGTGTGTAAAAAAAATGACAACTTTAATAGGCATCATATACTTTTTAGCACTTACGTAACAAAGCTCTCCTGAACATCACTTTTCAGAAAAATAAAACATTCTCCCCATAAAATGAGTTCTTTGAACCAAGCAGTTCCTTTCTCCTTGTTCTGGTGACAGCTTTGTCTCAGTCAGAGGGCTGGGAGAGGATGTGCTCATCTTCACTTGTACTGCTACCCTCTGTCTGTGGGTTAGTCACAAGAATCACTTGGTAACCACACCCCTATAAACCACAATGAGCAAACCATCATCAGCTTTAACTCCCGCCACTCTCCCCTCATGGTGCCTGGTACACTGGGCTGATTTTGGGTCGGATGGTGAGCAGCAATCATTCTGATCAGGCAGGGCCTCTGCTGCCAGTTTGCTGTATTCTGGCTTTGGGGGTGTTTCCTAGTGGTCAAGGTTGATCCCTGGGTCTCACGTGTGCAAGGGAACCACCACGGAGCCACACACATAGCTTCTGTGCTGTGTGTCATCTCTGCTGAAGGCAGGCATTCCTTTTTTTTTTTTTTTTTTTTTTTAGTTTTTAGATTATTTATTTTTATTTTATGTGCACTAGTGTTTTGCCTGCATGTATGTCTGTGTGGGAATATCATATCTCCTGGAACTGGAGTTACAGACAGTTGTGAGCTGCCATGTGAGTACTGGGAACTGAACCCAGGTCCTCTGGAAGAGCACTCAGTGCTCTTAACCACTGAGCCACCTTTTCTTTAGGAAGGCAGGCTTCCATTTGAGCTCTTCAGGCAAGCTGTATCAAACATTAGCAAAATTATTATTTTTTTTTAAAGATTTATTTATTTATTATGTATACAGCATGTATGACCAGAAGAGGGCACCAGACCTTATTACAGATGGTTGTGAGCCACCATGTGGTTGCTGGGAATTGAACTCAGGACCTCTGGAAGAGCAGTCGGTGCTCTTAACCTCTAAGCCATCTCTCCAGCCCACAAAATTAATTTTTTAAGGAGGTAGAAAATTGAGAAAGGATCTTTAGTCCAGGCTGGTCTCAAACTCCCTATAGCTGAGGCCAGCCTTGACCTACAGGTCCTCTTGCCCTCAGGTGCCAGGATTACAGGTGTGCACCACCACTTCCATCTTGATTTTTTAAGATTTAAAAGAAAGACCATATATAGAGAACTTCCTGTTCTTATCTCCAAGGGTAGTCCTGAGAAGACTGCCACATACTTGTTTGGAAAACTACTGGACCAGCAATTGTAGGCCAGACCAGGAAGGCTGATTTTGGTTAAGTGTTCAGAGCCATGTTTCAAGAGACAAAGCCTTTGTCTGGCAAGATGGCTCAGCAGGTAAGGGCCCTTGCAACCATGGCTGATGACCTGAGTTTGTCCACCAGGATCCTCATGATGGAAGGAGAGAACTGATTTCATAAGTTGCTCCTCTAACCTCCACATGTGTGTCCCCCCACCACCTCCACCACATACACAACAAAGAAATAGAAGAGAAAAATTGAGATACTGTTTCACTACATGGCCCTGGCTACCCTGAACTTTTTTGTAATTAGAAAACAAAGTAGAGCTTTCAAAAGCAGTCAGCCTCCCTAAGAGTCCTCAAGGGCTGGGGAGGTGGCTCAGCAGTTAAGGGCACTTGCTGATCTTCCAGAGGACCCGAGTTCCATTCCCAGCACCCACATCATGGCTCACAACTGTCTGTAACTCCAGCTCCAGGAGATCCAACACTTCTGGTCTCCTCAGGCACTGCACACATGTGGTACATAGACATACATTCAGGCAAGACATCTATACACATAAAAATAAATTTAAACATCAATATCCACAAATGTTGTTATATAATCTTGCTTTTTATTTTTAGATGAAAATCACATTTTCTTTAGCAAATGGATGTTTTACTGATTTTTTTAAATACTCACTTTTTATTATGTATATGTATAGGTCTATGTGTGTTCAGGCATGTATATGTGAACACAGGTGTCTGAGGAGTCCAGAAGAGGACATTAGGTCCCTTGGAGCTATACTTGAAGACATTTGTGAGCTGTCTCAAGTGGGTGCTGGGAACTGAACCTGGGCCCTCTCCAGAAGCAGCAAGTGTTTCTAACTTCTGAGCCACCTCACCAGCTTTTAATGGCCATGTTTTTTGCTGGGAGTATATGGAAAGGGTCTGTTCTTAGACAGTTTGTGGAAGGCAGAGAAATGGTACCACAAGCAAATGCCATTTTAACTGCTGCTCCTTTAACACTTTGTGCTAAATTCTTCCTCATATTGATCTAGATATATTCTTTCAAATATTAGTTTTGTAATGTCATGTCTTTATAAGGCACCAGACTTTTTTACATTGACCAAATTTTTAGTAGTAAGCTGAGAGAGAACTCTTTTCAAATCTAATTCATTTTATCCATGTCATAGTCAGTGATACATTTATTAACTTACACTTTAATGACTGAAGTATATTGAAGTATGAAGCTGTAACAGCCACTTGTGGTTTTCTGTATTTTAGACTTTGTGGTTTATTTGAGATGGGGTCTCTTTATGTAGATCATTGGTAACTTAATTATCAGCACATCCACTTGTGTGACGTTACTTCCAAATATGAAGGGAATGGAATGGCTATAAATGATTACAAAATGAACCAAGGTCACTTAATCAAGAGTCACAGAAAGAAAGGAGCCAGTAACAAAGGTCAAGGCAAGGGGCTGCAGCTGGCCAGAGAGGACATCGTTGGCCTGATTTTCACATAAGAATTTGCTGTGACTAAGGGAGAAACAACAACCATTATCCATGTTCTGTGTCCATTAAGTGAAAATTCTTGAATGAATGATTAAAAGTTTTTTAAAATATGAATTAGTCTCACATGTTCACAACAGAAGCCCCTCCCTCCGCCCCTTCTTGGAGACAGGAAGACTGTAGTGCCCTGAATGGTCTCAACTTCCTAGGCTCAAGTGATTCTCCTGTCTCAGCCTCCCAAGTATCTGAGACTGTTACTCAGTGCCCAGGTGCAGTGGTTTGTAATCCCAGCACTTGAGAGGCTGCAGCAGCAGGATCGTTAGTTCAAAGCCAGCAGGCTACACAGAGCACACTGCCTCAGGAAAAAAAAAAAAAAGACAGCAGTGTGCTGTGGATATCGCTCTATATAAACAAAACACTGATGGCCAGTGACCAGACAGGAAGTATAGGTGGGACAAGGAGAGAGGAGAATTGGGGAAACAGGAAGGGGGGAGAGACACTGCAGCCACCGCCAGGACAAACATGTAAAGATGCCGGTAAGCCACCAGCAACGTGGCAAGGTATAGATTTATAGAAATGGGTTAATTTAAGATATAAGAACAGTTAGCAAGAAGCCTGCCATGGCCATGCAGTTTATAAGTGATATAAGTGTCTGAGTGATTATTTTATACGTGGGTTGTGGGACTGCGGGGCTTGGTGGAACCTGGAGAGAAGCCCTCCAGCAACAGCAGTGTGCTTAAGGATCGTGTTAGACAATACAGCCACACGGCTTTTAACAGGCCATCTTTTATTTTCAGTGCTAATTATTGAGCCTATTTATTTTAATATGAAATTCAACACAACTTAAATATCTGATAAGAGTATGGGTTAATTCAATTTAAGAAGCGATTCCATGCCGGGCGGTGGTGGCGCACGCCTTTAATCCCAGCACTCGGGAGGCAGAGCCAGGCGGATCTCTGTGAATTCAAGGCCAGCCTGGGCTACCAAGTGAGCTCCAGGAAAGGCGCAAAGCTACGCAGAGAAACCCTGTCTCGAAAAACCAAAAAAAAAAAAAAAGAAGCGATTCCAAGGCCAGGCAATGGTGGTGCACGACTTTAATCCCAGCACTTGGGAGGCAGAGGCAGGCGGATCTCTGAGACCAGCCTAGTTCCAGGATAGCAGGGCTACACAGAGAAACCTTGTCTCAAAAAACCAAAAGAAGTGATTCCAAGTTCAGTCACCTGGCTTCTTTCCACAAGTCTTTTCTGGATGAATTTTTGGAGAGGAAAATGGGAACCAAGCCCACAACCTCCTCCTCAGCATCAGGCAAAGGAGTCCACTGCTGTTGTGACACGCTACTTCAATAAGTGACTCAGCTGGTCCTGCAGGTCAGGTGACTGTTCAACACTGGAAATCAAACAGAGAACAGGGTTGTCTGAAATGAGCAGGAAAGACAGTTCTTTGTATGAGCTATCCTTTAACACCTCACTCTTGTTACACCTAAGTCAAAACTGACCTCGGTCCACGTGGGCCTCGGAAGTGTTTCAACTCCGAGTCTGGCACTGTGGCACACCTGTCTGTCCCAGTTACTGGGGTGGCTAAGGCAGAGGAGGGTCACTTGAACCTGAGTTTGAGGCCACCGTGGAAACACAGTAAGACTCCAGCTCAAGGCTGGGAGAAAAGGAACCCACGAGGAAGGGTTTGTGCCGATGAGCATGGCGGCACACACCTGTAACCCGCCACTCCAGAAGCAGAGGCAGGACCGTGAGTTCAGGTTAGCCTGAGCTACAGGTGAGGCCTTGAATCAAAAAGAAAAGAGGCTTACAAAAACTTAATACAGTTAATAAAACGAGACTATTTAATAACGTTAGTATGTCTGCTCTGTTTATGAATATTACCAATTTAAATGCATGTCTATTCCTAAGGGTGGCCTCTGTACCCTGTAACTTCTAGAACTTAACAGGCAGTGAATCCAGTTCCTGCGCACCTTTAAAATACACTGTGTTCTTCACATTTTAAACAGGCTATCCAGAGCATGGTCATTTAAAGGCACATGTCAACCAGTTTTCCACTGATCCTGGAGCAGTGCACCAGCACGTGCAGTCAGCCAACACTCTGAGTCACTCCAGCATGCTCCAGATCTCTGAGGTCACTCCAGCAGCCCAGCCCACCACCTCTGAGGGGTCACTCCCAGCATGCTCCAGTCAGCCCCACCCACCACCTTTGAGGTCACTTACTTCTTCTGAATAGCTTCTTGCCTAAGTCGGGAAGAGGAAAAAGGAAAGAAACAGGGAGACCCAGTGAGCCGAGAGAAGTCATCGTTGACAGATCACACGGGCAGGCTGAATACACCTGGTTAAACTTAGTCTAATTACGTGGGGACGAATAACCACGTATCTACACACTGAAAAACATTAGCTATCGGGACTTGAATTCTCAGCCATACAATCCCAATAGGGTATGCAAGCATCTTCTCCACCACATAAAATATTAGACAAGAAAAAAAATACAACACAAGGCAAATTCAGTTGTAGTTTTTGTCAAAATTACAATGAGGGCGCTGCTGAGTGTATATTTCAAAACCTGAATGATTTCTATGTTGCTGGCGCTGTGTTATGTGTAGGAATACCAGTCACCATCGCACTCCATCTCCAGGGGAGGAGAGACACTGGGCACAGAGTGGACAGATACTGATCTAGTCTCTCTGGTGCCACACATTGGTAGCGTGATCCCAGAAAGCTCTGCCCATGGGTTCTTCCTTTGTAGAGCTTCCGGTTAACACAGGGAGGTTCAAAACAAGTGGCCCCAGCGCCCACTCTCCCACATCTCAACTTCCCTGAGGCCTTGGTATCTTTCCCCTTGATCAACCCTACCCACCTCCCTCCACCCCCGCCTCCCTCCCCCTAACCTCCCCGCCTCCCTCCCACCCCCCCACCCCCCACCCCTGCCTCCCTCCATGGGAAGATAGGAACACAGGCTGAGACTGAGGCTACACAGCCGGTGACTGCCGGTTAGGGCATACTCACTGGTACTGAAGATGTGTTGTTATTATTGCCATTTTCCTTAAACTCTGCATAACAGAGAGAGAGAGACAGAATAGTCCACTTCCCTATGGTCATACAACACACACACACACACACACACACACACACACACACACACACACCATGAAAGAAATAGTTTCTTACATCTTCTGAGTGCAAGATGGCATCTTCCTGTAGAACCATGTTTCGAGCTGCCTGACCCAGCAGCTAGAAGACAAAACAAAACAAACAAAAAAACAGTAATGATCAAAATTCCCAACTCTGAGACTGGCTTGGCAGTGTAGGCTTGTAATCCCAGATGCTAGGGAAGCTGAGGCAAGTTGGAGGCCTGCCTGGACTACAGAGTAAGGTCGGCTAATTTAGTGACCCAGTCTCAAGAAAGAAACTCCATTTCACTGGCACAGTGGCCATTCTGACACAGCTCCACACCTACAGCCTCCTCAAGAATCAGGGCTCCAGAATACCGAGCTCTCCATACAGCCCTTCATCAGATGCTAGCAGAAGTCAGCAGGACTGCTTTGGCTGGACCACCAACCTCTGGTTCTTTAAAAACACACTTTGGGCAGCTACAGTGGCCGCTCAGTAGCTAAGAATACCTGCTGCTCTTACAGAGGACCACAGGATCCGTTCCCAGCACCCACGTGGTGTATCACAATCATCCATAACTCCAGGAGAGGGGCATGCCTCTTCCGACGTCTGCAGGTACCAGACACACACGGTACACATACATACACACAGACAAACACTCATACACATAACATTATATAAATCTAAAAACAAAAACAGACTTGGGCTGAGGCTGTAGTTTAGTGGGTAGTCTGCCTGCCTTGGGTGCACAGGACCCGAGGTTCAATACCCAGCACTGCACAAACTGGGCGTGATGGTGCAGGCCTGGAGTCCCAGCATGCGAGAGTAGCAGCAGAAGGACCAGAAGTTTAATGTCACCTCCAGCCACACAGTGAGCTCTCAACTAGCCTGGGCTCCAGGAGACCCTGTTCCAAAGAATAAAAAAGGGCAGACTTAGAGTCTTCAGGTGAGCCAGGCACTGGTGTGGTGGTGGTGGTGGTGGTGGTGGTGTGGAGGTGGCGGCGGCGGCGGCGGCGGCGGCGGCGGTGGTGCACATCTTTAATCCCAGCACTTGGGAGGCTGAGGCAGATGGGTCTCTGAGTTCGAGGCCAGTCTGTTTACAAAGTGAGTTCCAGGACAGCCAGGGCTACACAGAGAAACCCTGTCTCACACCTCCCACAGAAGAGTCTGGGGGTGCAATGAGAGAAAGGGGGAAGAAAAAGGCATGGGAAGAAGCTCAGGGGCTGGGAGTGTCCTGGAGTGGTGGGTGACTGTCTGGAGTGATAAGGCCCTGAGTCTGATCTCAATACCACAAAGGAAGAAAGAAAGGAGAAGAGAGGAGGGAAGGAGAAGGGAGAAGCCTCACTGTCACCACTATCCAAGGCTTAAAGAAGGAAGGACGGCCGGACGGAGCTAAGAAAGAGACAACAAGAGGAAATGTGGAGGCCGACTTCGGAGTTCAGTGACAGCTGGGCCCTGAAGCCCAAAGAGAAACGGTGAGCTCAGGTTCAGCACCGTGACCTGATCTCAGCAAAGCTGAAGCTGGGTGACAGGCGGGCAGAGACCGAGCCTCTTGCCGCTTTCTGGCCCTGGTACATCACCCTAACCCTGCAGAGGCAGTTACGAGCATCCTACCAACATATCAAACCCTCCCTGTTCACCTTGGCTAGGAAAATTCTAGCAACTGATAACTCCAAATTAGCCAGGATGTGGTGATATTTGAACAAATAAAATTTGCCTGAAGATCAGAGGACAGAACAAACCTCTAAACAGAGGCCAGGCAGTGGTGGCACACACCTTTAATGCTAGCACTTAATGGCAAGCAGAGGCAGAGATCCGTCTGGATTTCTGTGAGTTCAAGGCCACACTGGGCTACAGACTAATCCAGTCTAAAAGAGAAACAGAGCCAGGCAGTGGTGGCACACACCTTTAATCCCAGCACTAGGAAGGTGGAGACAGGCAGGAAGTGATACGGCTGGGCAGAGAAAGGAATATAAGGCAGGAGGAGACAGGAACTCGCCCTCTTTCAGGCTGAGGAGTTGGTGAGGTAAGAGGTGGTGGCTGTGGCTTGCTCTGCTTCTCTGATCTTTCAGCTTTCACCCTGATATCTGGCTCCAGGTTTTTATTATAAGACCATTTAGGATTCATGCAACTCCAGGAACATCAGCATTGTTGAAGTTCATTCTTCTTTTTAAATTTTTAAATTAGTAAATCTCATGTGCTTCTAAAGTTTGAACAATGAAATAAGCCTTCCACCTCTGCCCTTCCTGTCCTGTTCTCTCCCATGTGCAGCAGTTTTATCAGTTTGTGCTTTCTTTCTAGTCCGGATACCTGCAGATGCTCAAGTCCATTATGTAAGATGGTGCAGGTTTGCATACTGCCTACTTCCATCCTTTCAAATGTTGTAGACCATCTCTTGATTACTTTTACATTTTTGGTGGGCTTCTTTTGTTTTGTTTTTTCTTTTTTGTTTGTTTTGAGACAGGGTCTCTCGATGAAGCTCTGGCTATCTTGGAACTCACTATGCAGACCAGACTGGCCTCAAACTCACAGAGACTCGCCTGCTTCTGCTTCCCAAGGGCTCTATGAAGCCTATTGCTTTTGCTGTGTCCGTATTGTGTGTGTGTGTGTGTGTGTGTGTGTGTGTGTCTGTGTGTGTGTTTATGTACATGACTATGCAAGTTCACACACAGCTATGTAAAAAGGGAAGCCAGGGGAGGACTTGAGATGTCTCATCTATCACTCTCTGCCTTATGAGCCTGAGACAGGGTCTTTCACAGAACTGGAGGCTCACTGTTTTGGCTAGGCTGGCTGGCTGGCCTGATCTCAGGATCCACCCGTCTACATCCCCAATGCTGGCGTTACAAGTATGCACAGCCACGCCTGGCTTCTGACATTGGTGCTGGGAACGGAAACGTAGGCAGGTCCTCGTGTCTGCAGAGCAAGCACTCTTGCCCAGGGAGCCATCTCCGCGGTCCCATGTCTTGTTTTGGAAAACAGGGTCACACACAGCTCAGTCTAGTCTCAGACTTACTGGGTAACTGAGGATTGTGGTGATATTTTGTATGTGATCTAGCAAATAAAGCTTGCCTGAAGATCAGAAGGCCAGCCACTAGTTAGCCATAGAGGCCAGGCGGTGGTGACACACACCTTTAATCCCAGCACTTGGGATCTCATGCCTTTGCTCCCAGTATTTGGGAGGCACACAGGCCTTTAATCCCAGCACTAGGGAGGTTGAGACAGGAAGTGATACGGCTGGGCGTAGACAGGAATATAAGGCGGGAGGAGAAGGGAACTCAGCCCTTTCAGGTTGAGGGTTCGGTAGAGGTAAGAAGACTTTCTAGTGGTTGTGGCTCTGCTTCTCTGATCTATCAGCTTTTATCCCGGCATCTGACTCCTGGTTTTTATGATTAGACCAATTAGGATTCATGCTACAGAGGTGATCTTGAACTTCTGATCTCCTGCCTCTACCTTGCAAGTGCTGGGATCACAGGTGTGTGACTCTAGATTACATTATTACCTAATACAATGAAAGTGCTATATAACTGTTACACAGTATCTAGGGAACAATGAAAACACTATACATGTTTCAGTACAGATGCAGACATTGACTACATTTTCAGTCTGTAGTTGGCTGTGAAGCTCAAGGACACCAAAGGCCAACCATACCTCACTCCCATCCTCTTATTACAACCTATACAGGTACTGCGCCATACCTTGTAATTGTCCACTTTACAATATAACCCTGAGATAAATGGATCTATCTGCATATCAGTGATATATACACTATATATGATATATATCACTGGATATCTGTGAGAGAGAAGAGAGAGATCTTATTTTTCTATTGCTGTGAAGAGACACCATAACCAAGGCAATTTATAAAAGCATTCAGTTGGGGGTTTGCTTAAAGTTTCTGAGGATGAGTCCATGACATCATGATGGCAGGGAGCACAGCAGTAGCTGAGAGCTTCTCTCTTATCCACAAGCTGGAGGCAGAGAGACCAGGCCTGGTGTGGGCCTTTCAAACCTCAAAGCCCATCCCCAGTGACACACCTTCTCTGACAAGGCCACACCTCCTAATCTTTCCTAACCAATCCACTAACCATTCAAATGAGCCAATGAGGGCCACTCTCATTCAAACCACGTGAGAGAATCTCCTCAACTACTCTTTTACAACCCCAAATATCACACCACAGCACACAGATACACTAGGACACTCAGCCAGTCTCAGCCCACAGACTTGGAGGCTATTTCTAGTCTTTGCTACTGCAAAGATGAACCAAAACGCTCCCATGAGTCTGCATCCTAGAGCATCTTTGTGATGAACATGCAGAATCTTGATCCTGGTTCAAGTTCTGTTACATGTTGACAAATTCTCCTGAGTCACAGATGTATCATCTTGCACTCCCACCAACAGCATATGAAAGAGCAGGTTCCTCTCTGTGGTGCTAGGAATCCAATTCAGGCGCTTGCTAGAACTCTGTACTCTATCACTGAGCTACACCCCCAATTCCTGTGGCCAGTTTTGTGTGTGTGTGTGTGTGTGTGTGTGTGTGTGTGTGTGTGTGTGTGTGTGTGTGTGTGTAGAAAGGGTTGACAGGCTATCTTTCCTCACTTGCTCTCTGCTTTTGGTTGGGTGTTTGTTTGTTTGTTTGTTTTGAGACAGGGTTTCTCTGTGTAGTCCTGGCTGTCCTAGAACTCACTCTGTAGAGCAGGCTGGCCTTGAACTCAAAGAGATCCACCTGCCTCTGCATTTGTTTTTTAAGACCTGGTCTCTGGGGGGGGGGGGGGGGGGGGGCAGTGGTGGCGGTGCTTTAATCTCAGCACTGGGAAGGCAGAGGCAGGATCATCTCTGTGAGTTTCAAGACAGACAAAGCTACACGAGTCAAGGCCTTTCCCAGAATGCAAGATGAACTCGCTGACACTTTGCAGCATTTTCTCAGATAAACCAACTAGACACACACCACTTAACACTTCTGGATTTACCTTTTTCACAAGGAATAGCATAGAAACAATCTGTACAGAATCTTTCTAGTTCCACAAACTTTTCTCTACGTGTTTATCATTGGCTTGCTCATAATTAACGCAGTGTGTTTTTCTCACCTACCCGTCTTCACTGAGTTTCTCATTTTCACAACTATAGTGTGCTCACTCCCCCGCGCCCCCCCCCCATGTCATCACCTCCCACATTTTTGTTAAGTTATACAGCTGAGGCTGGGGATAGAGCTCAGCAAAGTGCTCGCCTTGTAAGAACAAGGACCCGAGTTTGATCCCTAGAACCCAAGGGCTGCGGGAGCCAAATGTGGTGGCTCGAACCAGCAAGATGGGCAGGTCCCAGGGCTCCATGGCCAGTGTCCTTCACTTACTTGGTGAGTCCCATGCCAAAGAGACCTAGTCTTAAAATCTTTAAAAAGTAGATGACACCAAGGAACAGCACCTGAGGTTGTCTTCTAGAGACATGCATGTACACACGCATGCACACACACACACACTAAATTCACAAATTACATCACTACAGTAACAAAGACAAGTGCCACACATAGATTTAAAAACAAACAAACCACAGTGGGGGCTCTGGGTATAGCTCAGGGGTAAAATGTTTGCCTATAGTACTAGGTTCCACCCCAGCATTGCAAAAACTAACAATTACAACACCCCACAATGACCCTCACTAATACAAGGCTCAAATGGAGTGTCTGAAGCACAGGTGTGCAAGAGAAAAGCCATTTGTCACTAACTGGCTGTGGGCGTAAGTACATTTCTCCTCACTTTCTGGACCAGCCAGACTGGTACCCAATCTTTGTACACATTTCATCTCAAGGCCTTTAATCCACAGTCCTACCTACAACTCTCTGCTCTGGCTCCAGAAACCCACATGGATGGCTGTGCATTCCATTTCACTGTCTGTACAAATGTCACTTTCCCAGAGACCTGTCACCACTCTCTGCTCTGAGATTCATGTTCCTTAGAATGTTTATTCACCACTTAAGGCTGGGTGTTTCACTGGGTTTATTATCTGTCTCTTCCCTACAGTGTGAACTTTGACTCTGCCTTCTCTTCAGACTACATAAATCCACAGCATCTCAGTGTAAGCTTCAGGGTTGGGCTACAGTGTTCAGTGACAGATCACTTGCCTCCTATGAATTAGGCCTAAGTTCAATGGTCAACACCAACAGCACTACCACAAAAAAATGCTAAGCTTCCTGGGTACCTGGATTTACCCCTTAAAACTAGAACAGCTCCTTTTATAGTTAAATATAAATCCATCTTTAAAAAAATGGGGTACAGGGTCATACTATGAAGCCCCGTCTAAGCTAGAACTTGCTATGTAGTCCTTGCTGGGCTAGAACTCACTATGTAGACCAGGCTGTCCTTGAATTCACAGAGATCTGCCTGCTTCTGCTTCCCAAATGCTGAGATTAAAGGCGTGTGCTACTACAGTCATCTTTAAAAATGTTTAATTGTGTGTATTTATTTATTCTGTAGAGGAGAGAGGGACATGTGTGTCATAGCACATTTGTGGAAGTTAGACAGTAATCTCTGGAAGGTGGTTCTCTCCTTCCACCACATGGGTCCCAGGCTGGGACGGAACTCAGATGGGCCAGCTTGGTGACAAGCACCTTTACTTGCTGAGCCATCTCGCTGGCCCAAAAGCCACTTCTTTAAAGTTTAAACATATTTATACCATGTCTTCACCCAATTTGTTCATCTAGGGAAAAAAATGTGTGTGTGCAATTATATGATGTGTGGGATATTTTGCATGCACATACATTTCCTACAGAATAAATAGACTCTATAAATCCTGAAAAAGTAAAGCCAACATGATTGCCAACAAAACTGACACAGGAATTCTGTGCAAACCACGATTTGCATAATTTATATTTGGAAAAGGGAATGTAACAATTCTTTAAATTCTTCAAGCTTTCTCCTTAAAACAGTGTGTCCGATGGAACCATACAAAGCCTATCAGCAGAGAACAGCAGGTTGGTGACTTCAACAGCTCTGTAATATAGTAAGGACAAACACTTCTTATACAGCTGGGATTTCTGTTTGGTTTTGTAGCCAGTCAGTAAAAGCTAGCTCCACAACAGGTTATCATAACTAATGTGAGTCAGAGACTGTGAACATTCATACACAAACCCAAAGACCTGAGAACATACAGTTTGGTTACCACAACTACATAGGAAAACAGGTATGTGGAAAAGGAGAGACTTGCTATTCTATGAAAGCTAGGTTGAAACTGTAACCACTTGTTGAAGATGAGTAGCTAAGACCACCTGTTACTAAATTAAGGAAGAATGAACCAATCTGCAGGGGAAATTCATGGAAATCTAAAAAGACCGTGTGCTCTGTTTTACAGATGTATTCTAGGCTTCCATTTTAAGAAAGGCAAAACTAAAGTCTTAGCTATGTGTGGGTGGTTTAATCTAACAAAATGGACATACGCTTCATTTCTCTTGGTTTTTACGGGGGGGGGGGTTGTTTGTTTTTTGTTTTGTTTTCAAGACAGGCCTTGGCCATCCTGGAACTAGGGCTGGTCTTGAACTCACAGAGATCCGCCTGCCTCAGCATGAGCTACTACTCCCTGCTCCATTATTACTTTTGTTCGGAGTACCAGCTGTTAATAAGCACTTAGTATTTGCTGAATGAATGAATGAATGAATGAATGAATGAATAAATGAGTGGACAAGGTAGAGTCAGTTAGAACCCTTTCTTCCTGCCATTAGTCACCACTGCCCAACTAGTTTTTATTTTTTAAACAGTCCCTTATGTATTCCAGCCTCTTGCATTAGCCTCCTGAGAGCTCAGATTATAGGTCTGCCCATCATGCACCCCATACGTTTGATTCCCCTTTAGTAAATACATACCAATGCAATTGCGGGGTCACTGTATTTCGTCTACCTGCCCACGAGCATGTTTCATGAAGAAAAGTGCTATGAACATGCACATGTCTTTGTGCGGGCACACACTTTCTCTGGAATAGATACCTACTTCAACATGCAGAGTGTACATGTCATCAAATCATTCCATTCATAGAATTCCATGGAGGAGGAGGAAGGAGAAGAGGGCAATGGGAAAAGCTACTCTAAGAAACAATGAAGACCGTGGTCAGAAATATAAATAATAACCCACAGACAAAGGGGTGACAGCAATCTGGGAAGTTGAGAGCAACGTCAAGCCGAGTTTCGAAAGGGGACTGAGAACAAAGGGGCACCGGGCAGGAGCGGCGGCTCGGCCTGTGCCTCTCTCCCCTTTCTAGAACACAGGCTCCCATCACGTCGCCTCTTCCAGCTCTCCCCGCTCACCCTAAACTGAAGAAACGCGGCCAGAACGCCCCAGACCGGGGCCAGCAGCCTCCACTCCCAGGATGCAATGCGCCGCCCCTCCCGGAGCGAACGCAGGCAGCTCCGGCCCGGGAGCGCACGCCCCGCTCACCTCCGAGCTCCGGGAGCCTTTCAGCACCTGCTTGGTGAGCGCGATCACGTCGGTCCCGCAGGTGTTCACCTTCTCGGTGAGAAGCCCCTTCACCGACTGACCAAATCGTGCTTGCGAATCCGGCGTCCCAGTCGCCATCGTCTCAACCGGGGAACACCGCAGCCGGACGACGGCGAGTCCCTGGGGCCAAAAGAGATGCAAAGCGGCCAATCCCGCCAAGAGGAAGGACCAATCCCGCCAAGAGGAAGGACCGCATGCGCTTAGCTCAAGCTGCTTACCAAAATGATTTAAAATGCTCAGTTGATGAGAGTGGGAGACAAGGTCTAAGCAAGCCACCCTAGAGCGGATGGAATATAACTTAGGTGAATCTATAGTTTAGAGTCAGAAGAGCTGGATTCCAACCCATTTAATTCTGCCATTTAAGCAGTGGTGTGGCTACAAATTACTCAACCCCTGGGTCTTAGGTTCCTCATCTGTGTTACGGACATCACTGCATGAACTAGACGTGGTAGCACAACTCTGTAATCCCAGCATTCTCTAGATGGAGGCAGAAGGGTCAGAAATTCAAGGTCATCCTTGGCTATTTGGCAGGGTGAAGGCAGATTGAGATACATGAGACCCCCATCTATAAATAAAGTAGAATTCCCTTCAATTCTAACAGACATTTCATTAAAATTGTCAAAGGACACAGACAATGCAAAGAAAAATAAATTCAAATTTACTAAAGTGAAAAAAAAGTCAACATCACTAATACTTTTATCAACAGTAATTTTTACTGATGACTAGCCTATTAATTAAAACCCTACTTATAATAACTTTAGAAGTGGAGCTTAGCAGAAGGATATTAGTGTTGGGTATTCATGCCAACTCAAGTGGCAAGGAACTCTGCAATGGGCAGATACTCCCTTGTAAATTTTGTAAACTCTCAAGGCATGCAAGTGGCCAGAGGCACACACCCCACCCCTGCCGCCCCAATTCCCAAAGGGTTCTAAAGGACTGTAACTGCCTTTCCCAATCCTAACGTGGCAGAGTGACCAGGCCCCACCCTACAAGAAAAAAAAAACTCACCAATCCCTGAGTTTGCCCCAAAATCAGGCCATATAATCCCGCTAATCCCAGGCCATCCTGGAAAGCCCCACCCTCCCCCAAAGAAACTGCATGTATTCTGCCCAGTTCTCGGCTGCTTCTCACCATGGTAGAGGCAGCAACCTTCCTGGGTTTTTCCCTCCCAATCTCTTTTGTGAGGTTTGTTGTTCTTGTTAGGGTCCGAGAGAAGGCCCCAAGAAAGACCAACAGTCATGTATGCAATTTAGCAAGAGCGCTTATTTCCAACAGGTTGGGGTGGCAAATAGCGACCCCCCCCAAGGGAGGCTGCGAGTTCCTTTTTGTTTGTTTGTTTTGGTTTGTTTTTGTTTTTGTTTTTCGAGACAGGGTTTCTCTGTGTAGCTTTGTGCCTTTCTTGGAACTCACTTGGTAGCCCAGGCTGGCCTCGAACTCACAGAGATCCGCCTACCTCTGCCTCCCGAGTGCTGGAAATAAAGGCGTGCGCCACCACCGACGCCGGCTGAGTTCCTTTTAAAGTGAGTTAGGGGAATTCCAGGAAGGAGGGATTAATCGGGTGCTGATTGGTGGAGGAAAGATTACTCTGGGAACTGATTGGTTGGAGGCTGTAGAGGTTAGGGGCTTGTTGACAGGAGGGTAGGAAAAACTCTTTAGCTAGCAGAAGACTTGGGGGCGGGGCGCAGGGGTTATCTGCTGAACCAGTAGAAGGTTGGGGGTCACCTGCTGATTGGTTGCCCCTGAGTTGAGGTCTTCCTGAGAACTGCTTGCTCAGCTCCAGCCAATTCCAGTAAACCGAAACTAAGGCCTGCCTGGTCCCTTCAGGGCTCTTTGAAGCCTGTCATGGCTCTGGTCTGGCTCCCCAGTCCTCTCAGTACTGTGTGACGTTGTGGTATTTCTTGGCTTACAACTGCCGGGATACCTTCCCATCCGATCTGTAACACTTAAACAGTTAAGTTATTGGGAGTAGTCCTTGAAGGGGACACTGAAACCCTGGTCCCATTTTGTCTCTCTTTCCATCTGAGGTAGGTAGTTTGCACGTAATTGGCCCCCATAATCTCACAGGGAGTAGGGGGTGTGGCTTTGAGTGGGTGTGGCCTTGTTGGAGGAAGTGCGTCAGTGTAGGGGCGGGCTTTGAAGTTTCCTATGCTCAGGATACTACCCAGTGTGTCAGTCAGTCCACTTCCTGTTGCCTGCCTGTCAAGATGTAAGGACTCTGAGCACCACTTCTGCCTGCTGCCATGCTCCCCATCATGATGATAACGGACTAAACCTCTGAAACTAAGCAAGCCACTCTCAATTAAATGTTTCTTTTATAAGAGTTGCCACGGTCATGGTATCTCTTCACAGTGATAAAAAAAAAAAAAAAAAAAAAATCCAAACTAGGGGCTGGAGAGATGGCTCAGAGGTTAAGAGCACTGACTGCTCTTCCAGAGGTCCTGATTTCAATTCCCAGCAACCACATGGTGGCTCACAACCATCTGTAATGAGATCTGGTGCCCTCTTCTGGCCTGCAGACATACATGCAGGCAGAATATTGTATACATAATAAATAAATAAATCTTTAAAAAAAAATCCCTAAAGACAACAAGTTTAAAAAAAAAACAAACTAAGATACCTTCCCAAACATGAAGTGAACAGTCCTTCACCACATACTGCCACCATGGTGCACTGTGGTGCCACAGGCCCAAAGCACTGGGGATAAATAATGTACACTGGAACCTCTGAAGGAAAAGAATAGTAATAGAAAAGTTACACTCCAAAAATCCTAAATTGAGAGTCTGCAGAGATTTTTTTTAAACCGTTTGTTCAAGAATATTCCTAACTCAAGAATCTCAGAACAAGCTGAGAGCCACAGGAAGGATTATTGCCTGAAACCATTGACACAGAATTCTACCATATGTCCTCTCCTTACCATACTACTTTTTATTTATACAATAATTTATCTCTTTAGATATTTAACCACAGAGCCATATCTCCATCTTCAGTTTATTTTATTTTTCTGTGCATTTGTATATGTAGAGGGGGTGGTATGTGTACATGTCTGAAGGTGCCCTCAGAGGCCAGAAGAGGGCATCAGGTCCCCTGGAGCTGTAGTACAGGTGATTGTGAGCTGTTCAACATGGTTGGGTGCTGGGAATCAAGCTCTGTTCCTCTGCAACATCAATTTGCTCTTAACCATTGAACTGTCTTTCTAGCTCCTATTTATACTTTGAAAGACTTGCCACAAGTTAGATACTCCTGAGTTACCTCATGATACACATTTCTTTCACTAGTATTAGTGACTTCCTTAAATCTACCTTTTCTGGAGGTGATCATTACATTAACTCCATGTCTTTTCTCCCAAGCTATTGTTCGGGCAGCCAATTTGGATATTTGTTTGTTAGTTTTTGAGACAAGGCCTCAGTATTACCTCAGACTGGCCTCCAGTTTACAGAGAGCTCCCTTACCTCCTAAGCACTGGGATTTAAAAGCATTCACCACAACAACAACAATTTTCTTTTTATACAGAGATATTTCAGATAAAAATGTTAAAATCCGGGGGCTGAAGAGATGGCTCAGAGGCTAAGAGCATTGGCTGCTCTTCCAGAGGACCTGAGTTCAATTCCCAGCAACCACATGGTGGCTCACAACCATCTGTAATGAGATCTGGTGTCCTCTTCTGGCCTGCAGGGACACATGCAAGCAGAACACTGTATACATAATAAATAAATAAATTAAAAAAAATGTTAAAATCCCAGTAGGCCATGCTCAAAGCTAAGTGGATATGACTGTGGCCTTGCATTTCCCAGCTGGAACCCTGCAATCTTCTGGGACTCTAGTAAATGAGACCGGAAATGGCCCTTGTGCCACACTTGTGACCCGCGATTTTACTGTATCCACTGTAACTGTAGGTGAATGAACGTCAGGAAGCACCTTTTCTCATTTACCTGAAGAAAAAAAGAAAGGTTCTTTAGCAACTGTGGTGTTAGCATTGTCAACTGGGCAGGGCCGAGAATTACCTAGAGATAAGCCTCTGAACGTGTCTACAAGGGACTGTCTATACTGGGTTAGCCTCTGAACATGTCTACAAGGGACTGTCTATACTGGGCTAGCCTCTGGATGTGTCTATGAGGGATTATCTATATTGGGCTAGCCTCTGGATGTGTCTATGAGGGATTATCTATACTGGGTTAGCCTCTGGATGTGTCTATGAGGGATTATCTAGATTAGGTTAATCTACATAATGACATGAGAAGACTCACCTGAACTGTGGGCAGCACCATCCCCTGGGCTGGGGTCCTGAACGGAATAAAAAGGAGAAAATAAGTTAAACATGAGTACTCATTGCTCTCTGCTTCTTGACTTTGGATAAACTGGATTGGCTGCTTTAAGTTCTGGCCATCATGACATCTGCACTATGATGGACACTCTTAAATTGTGAGCCGAAATAAACTCTTCCTTTGCTTGCCAAGTATTCCATCACAGCAGTGAAACCACTAACCAAGACAGCAAACCTTTGAGATGTAATCTTAGAGGCTGTCAAGATCGTGTATACAATTATTATAAATATACATGGCCATTGCAACGACAATAAAATGTGACTTTCTCAAATGTATATATAATTCGTCATTTTATTATTCTTATTGTACAATCAGTAGCATTAAGTACATACTATGCGACTATAATCACTATTTCCAGAAACTTTTCATCATTGTAAACAGTGTACCAATTAAACAATAACTTCCCATTCTCTTCCCCACCTACCCTCTGGAAACTTCTTGTAGCTGGAAGTTTCTCTGGTCACGCCCGGCCCCGCTGTCCAGATGAATCTTTCCCATTTGAGGTCCCATAGCCACTTATAAAATAAACATTCTGAGGCTTAATATTAATTACAAACTGTACGGCCTATGGGTCAAGCTTCTTGCTAGCTAGCTCTTATAACTTAACCCATTTCTATTAATCTATGTATCACCACGTGTTCTCAAAAGAGCAAGCCGGAAGGTGATGGGGTCCCATAATCCCTCCCAAACATACTCCTCTGATAGACCTAAGGACCCTTCACTAGGCTCCATCTGTTAAAGGCTGAACCTCCCAACATGGCCTCACTGAAGACCAAATCCCCAACATATAATGTATGGGGGACAAAGAAGTATCCAGACAGTGGCTAGAAAAATGACTCAATGGTTAAAAGCACATACTACTTTTGCAGAGGACCTGAGTTGGGCTCCAGCACCCACATCAAGCAGCTCACAACCACCTGTAACTCCAGCTCCAGAGATACCCAATGCCTCTGGCTCCATGGGCACCTGCACTCATGCACATACTCAGACACACACATACACACACACACACTCACTCACACATACACACACACCACATACATACCACACACACACACATACCACACACACACACACACACACACAAACACATACATACACACACACACACACACACTCACTCACACATACACACACACACACCACATACATACACACCACACACATACCACACACACACACACACAAACCACATACATACACACACACACACACACCACATACATACACACCACACACACCACACACATACACACCACATACACACCACACACACACATACACACCACACACATATACACACACACCACACACACACACACATATAATTTAAAATAAAATAAAATAGTGGAAAACAATCAGACAACAGTATTGTATGTTCCTGGTGCTTCTGTTTTGGATAATTATTCATCTAATAACCTTGACAAAGCTCAGCTTAAATTATCTTTTTCTTTCTATGTGAGTTTTGGTAAATACCATTTTAAAATTTGCAGACATATAGTGATGTATAGGTTTTCTTCATTATCCTTTTTTTTTTTTTTTAAAGACAGGGTTTCTCTGGGTTGCCCTGACTGTCCTGGAACCAGCTGTGTAAACCAGGCTGACCTTAAATTTGGAGATTCACCTGCCTTTGCTTCCTGAGAGCTGGGATAAAAGGCAGCCACTACCATGACTAGCTCCTTTATTAACATTTTAATGTCCAGTGACCAGTAGTAAAAAGCTACAATTTCCTTTTTCTCATTTCTTTCTTTTTTATTTTTTTAAATTTTATTTTATGTGTATGAATGTTTTGCCTGCATGTATACATGTGTGCTATGTGTGGGCTGCTCTTGCAGAGGACCTGGGTTCAATTCCCAGCACCCATATGGCAGCTCATAGTTCTCTGCAACTCCAGTTCCCGAGGACCCAATGCCTTCTTCCGGCCTCCCTGAGCAGCAGGAATGCAAGCAGTGCACAGATATACAAGCAGGTGAAGGGTCCGCACACACAAAATAAATAAATAAAAATTATTAAATAAAATAAAAAAGATCATTCTACCTACTTAAGAAAGTAATTAGCTTATTTTTTTTAGTAACAAGAGTGCTAATTCCATTAAGGAATGTAAAGAGAAGAACTGGAATCTGAGATGAAATTTAGGATTGAACAAAACCCTAGCATTGAGATCTGTTTGTTTGTTTCTTTGGTTGGTTGGTTGGTTTGGTTTGGGTGTTTTTGAGACAGGGTTTCTCTGTGTAGCCTTGGCTGTTTTGGAACTTGCTCTGTAGACCAGGCTGACCTCAAACTCACGGAGATTCGCATGCCTCTGCCTCCTGAGTGCTGGGATTAAAAGCGTGCGCCACCACTCCCTGGCTGCTTTCGTTCTTAATACCCTGCTCTGGTGACCTCTTTCTCAATAGAAATATGAAAAGATTGAAACACATTTTGCTTGCTACTTGGTAGGTTTTGTTTTATATTTCGTTTGTTCGTTTGTTTTTGAGACAGGCTGGCTTTAAATTTACTTTATAGCAGGGGGTGGCCTTGAACTCCCAATCCTCCATCCTGTATCTCCTCAATCCAGGGATCATGGGCATGTGCCACTATGCCCAGCCTTGTCTTGGAATTTTTCACTCAAAAAAACTTCCACAGTTCCATTCCCAGGTAGTAGAAACAGGCCAGGTTCAAGAGTGTGAGAGAGCTTTTCTCTCTGATCATGGTGCACAGTGCTTTGCAATAGTGAACCTATGTGAACTCCAATCCATTGGCCACGGTAGTGTCTGGCTACCTGTCCCCAGTGGTTCGAATGGATTCAGTTCATCGTGGTGATGAAGGCGGTGGCAGGGGACTTTGTGGCCATGGGAACATGAAGCAGCTGCTTGCTTGCCCACATCTCAGCAGACCAGGAAGCTTACTTCAGGGGATGGTTCACCCCCAATTCATTCTTGGTTTTAATGATTTGTCGTTGTTTTTAAAATAGGAAGGCCAGCCTGGCTACATAGTCATCAGGTGCATTAGTCATCTAAAGAACCTACTTTTTCTGGAAGTGATGGCACATGCCTTTATTCCCAGCACTCAGGGAGCAGAAGCAGGAGGACCTCTGTGAGTTCAAGGCTAGGCTGGTCTAAATAGTGAGTTCTAGCCCAGCAAGGGCTACACAGTGTGAGACCCTGTCACAAAAAAAAATAAAAATAAAAATAAAAAAAATAAAAAAAAAGCAAACCACCAACAAAACCAATAATAAAAGAGAATCTGTTTTTTTATTTTATTGGAAAGTAAGTTTCTATTGCATACTTTCATCAGTGTCTGAGACAACTGCCTGCTTCTCTAATGAGGGTCTATTCTGACAGGCTCTCAGAATAGGAATGTCATCAGCTTTACTATTTTTGCTACACTTACCCATTTAGTGTGTGTGTGTGTGTGTGTGTGTGTGTGTGTGTGTGTGTGTGTGTGTGTATACATGTGTCATGACATGTGTGGAGGTCAGAGGACAGTTTTCAAGAGTTATTTCTCCTTAAGATTTTGGGATCAAACTCAGTTGCTACACTTACAGCAGACACCCTTACCTGCTGGGCCATCTCAGTGACTGCCCCCCCTTAGTATTCTGAGAACTGAGTCTCCTTAGGCTAAATTCTCTTGCTTCAGTGGGGTCAACCAGGCACAAGTGCAGAAACTGTTGGTGAAGTCAGGTGAGTCAGGTTGAGAGCCGATGGTTCTCATCTCTAGTATGAGGATCTTCAATCAGTAAACTCTGTTAAGGTCAGTAGCAGCTCCTATTTCTTAAATGTTGAATATGATGATGCTTAAGACCTTGGTGGATAAGATCACCCAAAGGAAATGCTGATGGAGAAAGGCCAAGGTCAGGCTAAGGAACCTTGACACACATTAGACAGCTGTGGGACAGAGAAGAAGGAGCAAAACAATTTTCAAGAACCTGGAGCTGCAGAGGGCTGAAGAAAAGTAAATGATTAGTAATGTCTGCAAAGTGTTTTATGAATGGAGGTCTGAAAGACAGCTAACGCGTTTAGTAATGAGGAGGTCACTGTTGACCTTGTCAGCAGCTCCAGTAGTGTGGTGGGCTCAGAGACCAAATTGCAATGAGTGTACACACAATGAATAAAGAATAAAGACACCAGCCTCCATCACTCTACCAAGAGTCTGGAGGATGGAGGAATGGCCCAGAGGTTGAAAGCACAACACTGCTCTTTCGGAGGACCCAAGATCAGCTCCCAGCACACACATTGAGCAGTTTACAACTTCCTGTGACTCCAGCTCCAGGGGATCAGATGCCCTCTTCTGGCCTCTATGGGCACTCACACCCATGGATGTACATTTCTTTAGACACATACCCATACAAATAAATGAAACATAAACAAATAAGTAAATCTAAAATTAAAAAGTCTGACAGGGCTGGAGAGGAGGCTCAGAGGTTAAGAGCACTTGTTATTCTTGTAAAGGACTTGGATTCGGTTCCAAATACCAACATGGCAGCTCACAGTTATCCACAATTTCAGTTGCAGGGACTCCAACCCCCTCTTCTGACCTCTGCAAGTACCAGGCATCCAAATGGTGCACATACATATATGCGGGAAGACACTCAGATAAATAACACTGTGGTAGTTTGAGTGTAATTGACCCCATAATCTCATAGGGAGTGGCACTATTAGGAGGTGTGGCTTTGAGTGGGTGTGGCCTTGTTGGAGGAAGTGTGTCACTGTGGGGGAGGGCTTTGAGATTTTCTAAGCTCAGAATACTACCCAGTGTGTCAGTCGACTTCCTGTTGCCTACAAGATGTAGGACCCTCCGCTACTACTCCAGCACCACAGCTGCGGGCACACCGCCATGCTCCCGGTCATGATGATAACGGACTGAACCTCTGAGACTGTTAGTGAGCCACCTCAATTACATGTTTTCTTTCTAAGGGTTGCCATGGTCATGGCACCTTTTCATAACAATAGAAACCCTGAGACAAACACTTTCTCCTCTAAGTCACCATACCAAATAGGAAAAGTATCTATAAGTGTGCCATGTGCCAGGAATTTTTCATTGGGTGAGAAAGCAGGTCTTCTCATGCATCATTCACATGAATGAGAAACTCCACAACTATGATAACTGTGTCCTTCATATTAACTGGCAAGACCACACAGGAGAGGTCAATAAATGTGATGCTATGGTAAAGATTTTAAAATGTGATAGACATAAGCACACTGGGGGAAAGCCCTATAAATGCTGAGTGTGGCAAAGCCTTCACTGGGAGCTCTCATCTCAAGTCCTTATGAGAGTTCACATTGTTGAGAAGCCCTGTGTCTGTGGGTGAACGGTTCCAGGGACTCACCTCTCAGAATGTTACAAGCGAGAGGAGCTTCAGTAATAGTTCCGGAGAAACTGTACCCACGAGAAGACTCCCATGTGAAGAGTGTGGGAAAGCCTTCAGGAACACCTCCAGCCTCTGCATGAGTCAGAGGAGCCCCATCAGTGTTCTGGATGTGAGGAAGGCTTCAGTTGAAGCTCCAGTCTTCACATCCACCAGAAAGCACAAAAATATGTATATCTCAAAATATCAGCTCTATAAGCTGTTTTGCTAAGAGTTTATATATCTATATATCGGTTTTTTGAGACAGGGTTTCTCTGTGTAGCCCTGGCTTTCCTGGAACTCACTCTGTAGACCAGGCTGGCCTTGAAGTCAGAGATCTGCCTATCTCTGTCTCTCAAGTGCTGGGATTAAGGGTGTGTGCCACTGGCCCAGAAAGAGTTAAAAATCTTAAAACCGTTAGTGCCCCCAGGAAGGAAATGCTTTAACAACCTAAACTGACCTTAGGCACCTTGGCAGCAGTCTCCAGCAGAACATTCTTTCTAAAGAGACTTAGGTGAGTCAATGTTCCTATTCATCAGCTCAGGCCAAGAGTGATCCACAGCTTGATTCTGAGTATGAAATCTCTCTGTGCATGCCCAAGATGGGGCGTCATGTCCCTGCCACACATATGGTATTTCCTGGAATTCTAGCAGCAGGACTTAGTAGTTGCAATACCACCCCAAACCCATGAGCTATGCTCGGCCTTTGAGTCACCCTCAGGCCCACTCTCCAGGGATGCAAACTCATGCTTCAATTGCTTCTTCCCCTTGCCACTCACACCCAGCTATTTCCCCAGCCCCAGGTTTGGTTCTGGGTTTTCTTCTGGTTAAAAGCACATGATGCTGGTCTGGAGAGATGGTTCAGTGGTTAAGCTCACTGGCTGCTCTTCTAGATGACCTGACTTCAATTCCCAGCAACCACATGGTGGCTCACAATCATCTATAGTGGGATCTGATGCCCTCTCCTGGCATAAAGGTGTACATGCAGATAGAGGACTCATACATAAAATAAATCAATCAATCTTTAAAAAAAAAAAGCACATGATGCAGTCACTAGAAAATAAGCCCAATTTAGAGATGCAATGATTAACAGAGTCTACAAACTAAAGAAAATCTCCAGGGCACTTATCAATGTCAATCATTTCCTGATCAGCTGAGTGAGTGGATAATTATGATTCTCCTAAAATCAAATATGATGTTTAATGCTGTCTAGGAAGCGGTGAGTGTTTATGGATACTCTGAGGACCCTCTGAGGTAAAGGGGACTTGGTAATAACAGGACACAAGGAACGCGATGTCTGAGTTGAATCAGGTGGCAACCTGAGAAATCCCAGAACATCATGGGAGCCGAGTAGGCTTAAATGAAAGGAAGAAGCAGGAACTCCAAAAAGGAGTGTCCGCCATGGCTATGAAGCATAGCACAGTTCCCCAAGAGCCGGGGCAGGCTTTGGGAGCGCTGCTGGGGAGTCATGGAGGATGGGTCACTTTCTGTCATCACCGTGGATTACATACCAGTTCTTTATTAGCACCACCCTTCTCGTTGTTAATGGGAGGAGTCATGACCCTGTGACAGCTGACACCCCGCACAGGTGCTGGAGCTGTGAACAGGAGACGGATGTTGAGGGATGTGAGGTGCTAAGCCATTGTCCTGATTTTTTCGGACCTGCTCTGACTGAAATGAAAACTCGCATGGAGGAATTCAAGGGATATATAAAAGATCAAAGTCCTAAAGATGAGAACAGAACATTTCCCTTCTCAGCCTGGTTTCCCAGGAGCTCTCACGGGCAGGCTTTTGCTCAGGATCTTTGGGGAAATAAGGGTCTGTGAAGCCATGTGCATGACAGGCTTAGTGGCTTCAAAATGAGGTGGGGTGGGGGCGGGGTTGGAGTGAGCCTGTCCCTGTGAGTTTTAGGCAGACACCTGCAGGAGAACCTCTGGTCTGCCCTCGCTGCCTTTCCCATCTCCACAGAGAGGCTTGGCTAACGTCTAAGCCCCTTTCGGGCCTCAAAGCCAGCACGGTAATTTGCTGTAGCGTCTCACCATTTCCAAGTTACCATAGCGCGGCAGAGTGTGAGTAAAGAGCCTGGACACTTCATTCACATGGAGCCATTGATAGGACGTTTGTTTTAGGGAGAAAATGCTTTATTTCTAGCTTTATTGCTAGTAAGTTTGCGCAAAGTGCCTACTCTTTGAATCTGGTTTTTTTTTTTTTTTTTTTTTTTTTTTTTAACAGAATGAGGACCCTGAACTAAATGATTTCATCATGCTGCTGCTGCAAAATACAACTACTGCCTTAGAAGCAACTAACTCTTTTGTTTTTTTAGTGAAGCAACTAATTTAATGTTAAGCTTTGAAGTCCATAATTGTTATCTTTAAAAAATATTGTTTATTTGAGTTATAGTATGTCCAAATCAATTTAACACATATGTGGGAGGGGGCGCTTCTGAGTGTATTTACCCACTGAGAAGAAAGCAGAGATGGCAAGTTGGAGATTCAGAAGGAAAATGGCAACGACAGGTTCTGTGAGAGGCGAAGGAATAAGTTCAAGGAAATGGGGGAAGGCTGCGTTTTTATGGTGTGTGTGTGTGTGTGTGTGTGTGTGTGTGTGTGTGTGTTGGAAATATTTCCATATAAACATATAAAGTATGTCTTTCCACTGTTTCTGGTCAGCTCCTCCCAGTGACAACGGCAAACACTGATTTCATAATTGATGCTGCACTCATACGATATGACTTCTGCAAGACAGGTTCCTAGAATTAGAGAACTAGAGCAATTCTTCCAAAGGATGCGTGTAAGGGAAAACCCAGAATGGATTTCGAAAAGCAGAATAGCATGGCTATTAAAGGTTAAGAACTCCAGGGCCGGGAATATAACTCAGTAGTAGAATACTTGCCTCGCATGCACAAGAGCCAAGGTTCTGGGTTCAATCCCCAGGGCCAAAACCAAACAAAAATAAAACACAGAAGGAAGGGAGGGAGGGAGGAAGGGAGGGAAGGAGGAAGGAAGGAAGTGAAGGAAGAAGGGAGGGAAGGAGGGAAGGAAGAAGGGGGGAAGGAGGAAGGAAGGAGGGCAAGGTAAGAAGAGCTTTATATTGCTGATTCCAGCGGCATCCTTAGCTAGCTGGTGACCTTTGTTCAGTTCTCCGTCTCCATTTTCGACTGTAAAGGGGCACGATGGCAGCTGGTCCCTCCACTGTGGCTTTTGTGAAGGGTTGACAGCATGGTGCACACGATCCATAGGAAAAGCCAGAATAATGGTTAGAAGGGACTGGGTTTGGGAAAGGGACTGAGAATCCTCACTCTTAGGATCATAGGAAAGTAACTGACAACAGGCACATCGAGGGAGATTGAATTTAATGATCTCCATTTCCTCAAGTAAAAGTAGAATCTCTGGAGACAGAAGACAGTCTTTTGTTTTTTCATTTTTATTTTATTTTATTTTATTTTTGAGACAGGGTTTCTCTGTAGCCCTAGCGGTTCTGGAACTCACTCTGTAGACCAGGCTGGCCTTGAACTTAGAGACCTACCTCTGCCTCCCTAGTGCTGGGATTAAAGGAGTGGGCCTCTGCCACCCAACGATAATCTTTTTTTTTTTTTAACTTATTTTATGTGTAGGAGAGTTTTGTCTACATATATGTATGTTTATGTGCCATGTGTGTACCGAAACAGTCAGAAGATGGCATCAGATCCCCTGGAACGGTAGTTACAGAGAGCTTCCAAGCCACCATGTGGGTGCTGGGAACTGAACCCAGTCCTCTTAACAGGCGCTCTTCACTCTTGAGCCATCTCTGTGGGAGGGGGTGCAGGAGAAGGACGGTCTTCGATCTGTGAGTCTGGAATGTTGACTGCATATTTCCATGGATCCTAGAGTCAATCAGGATGATCCAGAATAGAGAGGAAGAATGCAAGCTGGTGCCCACAGTTTAAAATGAATGAACCAAAGAGCCAGGAACATCTGCCTGTGGTCACAGGGACTCAGGAGGCTGAGGCTGGAGGACAACTTGAGCTCTGAGGTTTGAGGATAGCCTGGACAATACAGTGAGCAAGGTTAGAAGAACAGTGTGAGTGCTGAGGCTAGCCCTGATGTAAGATGCCACGGAGGTGTGTTGGGGAGGGGTGTCTCTGAGACATATGAATGTAATGGTTACCATGAACTGGGCTCTGGAGCCCTTGAATGGAAAGCTGGGCGGCCATTCTCATAGTAGAAGTGATTGGCATTTTGCAACAGAGGGAGACAAAACGGCAGTACTGACTTAGGGGTAAACCCAGTCAGTGCCCTGGCTAGACCCGATGAAGGATTGCTCAAAGTTTGGCAGTGAGTTTGAAAAACGGGGAGCCTGGGGCTGGAGAACCAGATTAAGGGGCTGCTTTCTACTCCTAAAGTGAAAACCAAGACAATTGCCGGACAGCTCACCCCAATAAGCAAGAAATGAGAACTTTGTGAAAACAAGCAAATGTCTTGCTCTTCTGCCTGTCATGGACTGTACAAGATACACATGCACAGTGCATGAGACACGGGAGACTCAGGAAGCTGGAAATAATACTGCTACAGTGTGCCCAGACGAGGCAATTCCACCTCTGTCGTGACTGCTGAAGAGCATGTGATACAGGCTATTGTTTGATTTGGTGATGCAGACAGAACCCAGGACCTTGCACATGCCAAGCTACGTTTTCAACGTGACTTTTCTATTGTTGTTAACGATTTTTTAAATAAAGGCTCTTACTGCGTACCTCTGGCTACCCTGGAACTTACTTTGTAGGCTGGCCCTGAACTCACAGAGACACACCTGCCTCTGCCTCCTGAGTGCTGGGTTTAAGGTTTGTGCCACTACAGCCAGCTTGTTGTTATTTTGGGGTGCTGGGGACTGGAGCACCCTGCATGCTATGCTAGTGGCCGACCTTGAGCTGTAATTCATATTCTACCCAATGCGCCCCTTAGGGTTTTATTGGTAAAACTTCCTTAAAACACAATCCTCAGCTTCTGCTGGAAACCTTCAGTTCAACCTGTATAACAGGGACTCGATATTACCAGAGGATTCACAGCCTCAAGGGAGTGGGTGTTCTTGGTGTCAGTCATGATAGAAGGTGGGTTCTCAAACAGGCAACCTATTCTGGCTTCGGCAGGCACTCATGCTGGAAAATACTCATACACATAAAATAAAAATAAATAAATCTTAAAAATAAATAAACCCAGAACAACAGAGAGAGAGAGAGAGAGAGAGAGAGAGAGAGAGACAGAGAGACAGAGAGAGAGAGAGAGACAGAGAGACAGAGAGAGAGAGACAGAGACAGAGACAGAGAGAGAGAGAGAACCAGTACCACTAAAGTGGAAGCTTTGCACTGGTTAGCTCCAGCTGAGAAATCAGCTGTGATTAAGAAAAGACCAGTGGACTGGAGAGATGACTCAGCAGTTAAGGGCACTGGCTGCTCTTCCAAAAGTCCTGAGTTCAATTCCCAGCAAACACATGGTGGCTCACAACCATAAGATTTGGTGCCCTCATCTGGCCTGCAGGCATACACGCAGGCAGAACACTGTATACTAAACAAATACATCTTAAGAGAGAAGGGGGGAGCTTTCTTCTTCTTCTTCTTCTTCTTCTTCTTCTTCTTCTTCTTCTTCTTCTTCTTCTTCTTCTTTTCTTTTCTTTTCTGCACTTTCTCCTTCTGTACTACCCCCTCCGCATGGTCCCTCTCCCCCTCACCCTCTCTCTTCCAATAAAGCTCTAGAAAGGTGTGTGTGTGTGTGTGTGTGTGTGTGTGTGTGTGAGAGAGAGAGAGAGAGAGAGAGAGAGAGAGAGAGAGAGAGAGAGAGAGAGAGGCATCGTTGAGGCAAAAATCTTCTGGGAGTATTTTGTCAGGGTCAGCACGCAGAAGCTGTGGTCCAGTGCGGCCAAGGTTACATTTCATGCCGACAGCCAAACTTGGTAGTGTGTAAAAGTCACCTAGGTAGTATTGGTTTTGAAGTCATGGAGGGGTCATGGAGAGCAGCTGAGGTTTGGCACTATGTGGCAGGGCTGGAGTCCCTAAAGAAGGCTGGAAGAGGCCATTGGTGATGGTGTGGCCTCAGTGACAGTGGAAACCCCAGCATATTGGAGATACCATACCGTGGCATGACCACCAAGTGGAGTTGGCCTGAGTGTAGACATGGCTGTGCATGCTGCTAACGGCAGAGCTCAAAAGATGGTGAGTGCCAGATGTCAGCCAGAGTTCCACTTCTGGACTTGGACTTCGCTTTGATTTGATTATGACTGCCCTGTTTCTTTTCTCTTGGAGTAAGAAAGTATGTAACATTTTTTATTTTATAGGAGATCTCACACTTAAGAAAATTAGGGCTTTTAAAGAAACATTTAAAGAGACTTTGGATTTTTTTTTAGACATATTTTCACTGTGTGGCCTTGGCTCACTGTGTGGACCAAGATGGCTTCAAACACATAGAGATCTACTTGTCTCTACCTTCTGAGCGCTGGGATTAAAGGCATGTACCCCCGTACCTAGGTCAAGACTTTGGACTTTTTTTTTGTTTGTTTGTTTTGTTTTGTTTTTTCGAGACAGGGTTTCTCTGTGTAGCTTTGCGCCTTTCCTGGAGCTCACTTGGTAGCCCAGGCTGGCCTCGAACTCACAGAGATCCGCCTGGCTCTGCCTCCCGAGTGCTGGGATTAAAGGCGTGCGCCACCAACGCCCGGCTGACTTTGGACTTCTTAATGTCAAATCTTTTAAAGACTGTGGGACTTTTAAAGTTATATCAGTTTTATATTATTTTGTGATATTAATATTAATATAAGATCTTGGGGATGAACAGGAAAGGCAAGGCTATGTTTTATTAGTGATGTGTTTGTGTGTCAAGTTGTCAAGGGGTCAATTGTGCTGGTTGGTTTTTGCCAACTTGACCCCAACCTAGACATACCTGGAGAAAGAAGAGTCTCGGCTGAGCCTTATCAGACTGACCTATAGGCATGTCTGTGGGAGCATTTTCTTGATAAATAGTTGATGTGGGAGGGCCCAGCTCTCTCTGTGTGCTACCCATGGACAAGTGATTCTGGGCTGTATAAGAAAGCAGACTGAGCAAGCCATGGGGAGCAAACCAGTAAGCGTCACTACCCCAAGGCTTCTGCTTCAGCTCCTGCCTCTAGGTTCCTGCTTTGGTTTCTCTCAATGGACTGTGACCTGGGATACGTAAGTCAAACTGACCCTTTCTCCTCCAAGTTGCTTTTGGTCGTGGTCTTCATCACAGCAATAGAAACCAAAGCAAAGCAAGGAACAGGCATGCTCATAGACAGGAGATTAGAGGGGTCTGGGTCTGGAGGGGAGAACTGGAGAGTGATTGCTTAATGGTTCCAGTGATGTAAATTCTGGAAGTGGCAACAATGTGCACAAGCTTTATACTGCTAGAATGGAAAAGTTTTGCTGTTGATTTTGAGTGAGACATAGTCTTATATAGCCCAGGATAGCTTCAAACTCCTGTGAAACTGAGGCTGGCCTCACTCTCCATCTGTCTCCTGAGTGCAGGTATGTACTGCTGTGCCCTGGCCAAAATGTACATTTAAAAATGATTAAAGAGCCAGGGAGTTGGTTCAGTGAGTTAAGGACTTGCCACACACACACACACACACACACACACACATAAATATTAAAATACTACTCTGAAATTTTGTGGTTTTATGTTTTATCTACTAGTTAAGGAATTTTATATAATTTTAATTAGTATTTTATTATTTTGTATGCATGCGTGTTTTACCTGTATGTATGTATTTATACCGAGTGTCTGGTGCATGCAGAGGCCAGAAGAGGGCATTGGATCCTGGAACCAGAGTTACAGAAAGATGTGAGCTGCTGTGTGAGTGCTAGGAATCAAACCTGGGTCTTTTAGAGGAGCAGCCAGTGCATTTAGCTGCTGAGCCATCTCTCGGGCCCTTAGTTCAAGTGTTTTAAATGATGCATTTTATGCTTTGTATACGTAACGTAATAAAATGATTTTTTTCCCAGAAAAGATTAAGGAGCCCACTAAAGACTATGTAACTAGACCGTGGCCAAGCCAGATTTGAACAGAACCTGCAATGTCTCTTGAATGGAAACTATGCATACCTGAGCAGCCACCAAAATTTAGGACATCCGGTTCTTGGCATCCCTGTCTTGTGTGACCTTACACAGACTGACCTTTGAAGATCTCGTTCTCTTCAGCTATTAAATAATAAGACTTAAGTATCTTTGACGGGCTTGGCTTGCTGCAGCCTGATGACATTAATTACTATCTATGCAGCGCTTCTGACATGACATCATGCGGACTCTGAAACCTTGATCTCATTCTGATACCATTTGCCTCTGGGATGTTCCATCACGCAGGAGCCCCCGGGGAAATGGCCAGCTCTCTGCTCCCTAACCTGCTCCTCCTCCAGGGGTTCGTCCTGAAGTTGAGCCAGCCTTGAGGAGGCCACATTCCCTCTCCTCTCCCTTTTCTGGGTGAGGACTCAGGCTTGGGTCCATTCCAGGATAAACTTCTCCAGGCCAAGAGATAACACAACTTCAAGGTGACAACCAGGGAGGCCTTTTAAAAGTCCTCCTTCTCCGTTAGAGTTGCCGAGCCTCTCCACAGCTGACCATCTGCTGACACCTGGCTACCATGTGGGAACTCGTGTGTCTCTTGCTGCTCATCCTAGCCTATCTCTTTTGGCCCAAGCCAAAGACATCTGATGCCAAGTTTCCCAGGAGCCTCCCATTCCTGCCCCTTGTGGGCAGCCTGCCGTTTCTCCCCAGACACGGCCATATGCATGTCAACTTCTTCAAGCTGCAGGAAAAATATGGTCCCATCTATTCTCTCCGTCTGGGTACCATACCGACCGTGATCATCGGCCAATATCAGCTGGCCAGGGAAGTGCTCATTAAGAAAGGAAAAGAATTCTCCGGTCGGCCCCAGATGGTAAGCAGTGGCAACCCTCCTCCTCCTTGACCCCTGGGGTGGCACAGTTCGTAATTTTCCCAAAACTGGACTAACGGGGCCATTCCCTTAGACCCTACCCAACCTCTAAACTGGGAAGGAGGAATTAAAGGGACACCTCTTGAATGGCCTGTCCAGCAAGGTGGTGCCGGAATCTGCAGAGTTAGGGGAGCCCTCACTCCACGCACCTTCCCCTCTATTATATGACAGTTTTATATGTCTATTATATGACAGTCGTGCCAGAACACACTGCCAAAGCCCATAGCCCGGACCCAGGGCTAAAGTTCTCCTTAAGTGTGACTGTTACATTTGCTGGGAGATAGGGGCAGTGACTGCGTCCTCCACAGGAAGATGCTGGGAGAAGCATCTGGTCTCTTGGGGGGCTAAAGATTGCAGTTTCCCCGATCACGTGGCTTTGGCTCACAGAGAGCTGGGGAGGGGGTTGCAGGGGGACAGGGGACAGGAAGATACAGTAGTATCTCACGGCCTCTGACCTCACTGTGCTCACTGTTGAGTAGCCAGCCTACACACACCACCCATGCTCCCATGACCCTACTGCCAGGGTCCCCCTGAGCACCCCCACACAGCACAACTGGCCTCAGCTTTGAGCAGGCCAAAATTGATTCATTTTCTTTGGGCAAGTCAGCCAGAGTGGCCCTGCCCCACTGCCGGGCTCCCCCAGATTTGGTTTCCTCTCAGAAGCAAGAGAATAAAAGAGGCCGGCTGGATGGGGGTCTGGAGGGTCAGGGATGCGAGTGGGAGACTTTGGGCCCTCGTGCTTTCAGAGGTACCTTTCAGGGGACATAATTCAACCTTAAGTCCAACCTGGGAGGATAAAACATGTGCTGTCTTCAGATGCGGGTTTGAGTGCACAGGCCAGACATGGAAAGAGAAAGAAACGGCCTGGATTCTGTGACTTTAGCAGCCTGGCGGTGGTGGGAAAGATAGGCAAGTCTCCCTGTCCCTAGGACAAGCACGCCCAGCTTTACCCCACCCATAGGCTGCCTCTCCTGGTCAGAAACCGAAGCAGAGAGGCCCAGAAGGCACCTTACTAATAAACGGAACCCAAGAGCGCTTGCATTCAAATCAGGGTTCCTTCTGTCTCCTCACTATACTGCCTTTCGGGACTGTAAGGAGGACTTAGGGCCTTCCTGATAAGAAGCGAGTGGGGCTGTTACGGCATGAAGGTAGGTCGAGGGAGAAGCCTGAGCGTTCCAGGGCTTGCCTAACAATTCCTACAGCCTTGCCTGCTCTCCCAAGGTGACTCTGGGCCTCTTGTCGAACCAAGGGAAAGGTATCGCCTTTGCTGACTCTGACGACGCCTGGCAGCTTCACCGGAAGCTGGCGCTCAGCTCCTTTGCCCTGTTCAGGGATGGTGACCAGAGACTGGAGACGATCAGTGAGTGAGAGGCCAGCCCCGGGGCTGGGGAGCAAACAGAAGGCTGCGGAGCTGGGAGAGGATGCCGAGGGCTGGGGCCGGCCATTCCTTAGCGGCGGCTGCCATCCAGCGGCCGTCTGCTCTCTAAGCGCTCCCCGGATAAGTAGACCCAGGTGGAGAGGTGGTGTCGTCGCCGGATGAATTCCTCTGTTTAGCATTCCCTCTCTCCTCAGTATGTCAGGAAGCCAGCTCACTGTGTGACTTGCTGCTCACCCACAATGAGGAGTCCGTAGATCTGTCCCAGCCTATCTTCATGTCAGTAACCAACATCATCTGTGCCATCTGCTTCAGCACCTCCTATGAGAACAGGGATCCGATATTGACCACCATACAGACCTTTACAGAAGGCATCCTGAATTGCCTAGACAATGAAAATCTGGTGGACATATTCCCTTGGTTGACGGTGAGACTGAAGTCACCCCTCTCCACTTCCAATCCCACAAGGACAATGTCCTTAATGCTATTAGTTTCCATGGCCATCTTTCTCATCTGACTCATCCAATCGTCATCTCTAGCTCCTCTGCCTCTTACAGCCGCACACGACTTCACTGGCTTTTTTACCCTCAAGGCAGGCTCTCATGTAGCTCAGGCTGGCCTCAAAGCCTCTGTAACTGAGAATGACCTTGAAATTTTGATCCTCCTGCCTCCGAGTCTCAAGCGCTAGGACTATAAGCCTGTACTATGCTGCCTTGCTGGGTCTCTTTATAAATCTTGTATCTTAATATTCATGGCTCTTACTATTTTCCAAGCACCATGTGCCAGCAGTAAGCAGCCTGTGTTAGGCACTGGGTCCTCCTAGACATGTCAAATTATCCTCTTGGTACAGACGGGAAAAACAGGCTGAAGCTAGTTGAGGGGTTTGCTTCCTTATTTGCGTCTGTCCTGTGGACACACAGCTGGCAGGGCTTAGTTCTGAACGCAGAAGGGGACGAGGGTCCACCCTGTCCTCCACTGTTTCAAGTTGTCCTTCTTGGCCATGGTGATCTTATTCTTTTGTCATCTAGCCTTCCTGGATGAAGGTCCAGGTCTACCTCCAGGAAGAATTCTAGCTGGATAGATGAATTTGACCTTTCCTTCTGTTTCCAGATTTTCCCCAATAAAACCTTGGAAAAGATAAAGAGACACGTTAAAGTTCGAGATGAAGTACTGATTGACATGTTGGAAAAATGCAAGGTGAGTGACAGAGGCGAACTGAGGTTGGTGTCATCGTGAGAGCAGGCCTGGGTACATTTGGGACACTGTAAGATCTCCAGAGCCTGGCAGGGGCCTGGCACATAATAGGCTACCACTAAAAACTGACTTATTAATGAATGGGAGCGGGAAAGTGAGAAATTGAAAATGTTCCTAGAAGGGACACAGAGGAGGACCCAGGGCTATCGCTACCTCTACACACCCACAGGTCCTGCTCAGCCCCTCTCCACCCTCAAGGAACCTTGCTGTCTCTAGGCTAAGATGGAGTGTGGTAGGGGTACTGGGGTGGGCTCCTTCCTTATCCTCATCTCTCACTATCTCTCATTCCAGGAGAAATTCAACAATGACTCCATCTCCAACTTGACAGACATTCTGATACAAGCCAAGATGAACGCAGATAATAACAACACCACTGACCACCAGGGTTCATTTTCAGATAGTCACATCCTTTCCACAGTGGGAGACTTCTTTGGGGCTGGTATAGAGACCACCACCTCTGTGTTGTGTTGGATTGTGGCTTTCCTGCTACACAATCCTGAGGTGAGTGTCTCCTCACTCTTGCTATAGAATCCAACTAAGCTCCATTTTGGGGGGTGGGGCGCAACGCCTGGAGCCTTCTGTGCAGACAACCCTGCTCCACCTCTCACAGGCAGTGGCTGACTCTGACCCCGGGTTAATGTCCCATCGTCTAGAAACAAAGCATAGGCCACAGAGTCATTACTGGATAGAATCTGTCAGGGCTGTTCTGGGTGTGCCCAAGGGTTCTGCTAAGTCTACATTACTCTTAGACTTGAACAACTTGATCACATGACCATGCTCTGGTCCCCAGGTGAAGAAGAAGATCCAAAAGGAAATTGACCAGAATATCGGTTTCAGCCGCACACCAACTTTCAATGACCGAAATCACCTCCTCATGCTGGAGGCCACTATCCGAGAAGTGCTTCGTATCAGGCCGGTGGCCCCCATGCTCATCCCCCACAAGGCTAACATTGACTCAAGGTATGCCCTGCTGGGGATGTCTTTCTGTATGCCATGAAGGTGTTGCTCTGATTGATTGATAAATAAAATGCTGGTTGACCAGTAGCCAGGCAGGAAGTATAGTGTAGGCAGGATAAGGAGAGAGGAGAAGTCTGGGAAGTGGAAGGCTGAGTCAGGAGACGCTGCCAGATGCCACCATGAGAAGCAAGAGGTAAAGATACCAGTAAGCCACGAGCCATGTGGCAAGGTATAGATTAATAGAAATGGGTTAATTTAAGATGTAAGATCTAGCTAACAAGAAGCCTGAGCCATTAGGCCATACAGTTCATAATTAATATAAGCCTCTGTGTGTTTACTTGGGTCTGAGTGGCTGCGGCCGGGGCAAGACTGGAGAAAACTCCAACTACAAAGCCCTTCTTCCCAAGACACTCAGCCTAGGATGCGGCCACTAGCTGGTCTATTTTGTCCCCCATCCATGTCTTACCTGCCCTTAGCTGCTGATCAACCTATAGTCAAACAGTGACTGCTGTCGATCATCCCACCCTAGCCACCATAACCACTGCATCTGCCTCCCCTGATATCGATGGATTAAGCTACAGATCCATCTGGCTTCCCTCCAAACTTCCCGCTGCCCTTGGAGACACGGGTCTGGGCTGAAGGATAGGGTACTCAATGTTCCAGTCTCATCAGGCAGCTGTAGTACATATTCACACACACGCACGCACACACGCATGCATGCATGCAAACACGCGCACACACACACGCATGCACCAGCTTCCAAGGCACATCTGTGTACTGACAAGCACAAATGTCCACATACACAAGGTTGGTCGGCAAGCGCTTGATGAGTGGATGAGGCTGGATCCAGGTGCAATCCTGGCAGAAACCAGAAGCTAAGGAAAAGGAGGAAAGGAGAATGGAGGCCTGAAGGGGTCTTTCCCCCAGTAGAGACTTGGGGCTGAGCAGGAAGGGGAAGACAATATGTCTTTTTCTTCACCTTGTCTGGGTCAGCATTGGCGAATTTACCATCCCCAAGGACACACACGTGGTCATCAATCTGTGGGCCCTGCATCACAATGAGAAGGAATGGGACCAGCCAGATCGGTTCATGCCTGGTGAGTGTCTGTCTGTCCCATCCTGGCTCCTGGGCTACACAGCCAGCCTGGATTTTGCTCCACTGGGCCAGCATTCCTTCCTGCCCATTAGACTTGCTACTAGAAAATTCTTGGCTGCATCCCATTGGCCTGTTGCCATTTCCATTCTCCTGGAGACCGTCCCCAACTCTTCAAAGCTGGACTTTGCAACTCACTCTTCAAATTCCTTCTGTGAAAGTCTGCAGGCATCTGTCTCCCAGTAGGCCTGTCCCTCTTTTCTTGGGTGGTGGCATTTTCTCCTGGTAAGACATCTTCCTCTCTCTCTGTCCTTCCTGAATATTTGATTTCCTCATGGCCTAAAAGTGGGTTGAGGTTCCCTGGGCAAAAGCTTGGCTGCTGGCTGATGCTTCCCTCTGTCTCCAGAGCGCTTCTTAGACGCCACGGGAAGCCATCTCATTACACCTTCGTTAAGCTACCTGCCCTTCGGAGCTGGGCCCCGCGCCTGCATCGGAGAGGTCCTGGCCCGTCAGGTGCTCTTCCTCTACGTGGCCTGCCTGCTACAGAGGTTTGACCTGGATGTGCCAGATGGTGCGCCGATGCCCTGCTTGAAAGGGGACCCCAAGGTGGTCTTTCTGATTGATCCCTTCAAAGTGAAGGTCACAGTGCGCCAGGCGTGGAAGGATGCCCAGGCAGAGGTTGGCACCTGGAGGCCATGACTCCTGGTCCCATGCTGTGCAGCCCACAGCGCAAAACTAGAGTTACGGCTCCTCCTGACTCCTACATGCCTCCTCCTCCTCCTACCCCATTTTCTAGTTTGCAGAAATAGAGGGTGATATGCCTAAATTAAAGATTTGCCGATAAAAGTCTCTGAGCTATCTATCATTTACTCATTTGCTTACTCATTCAGTCAACAAATGTACTTATGTATTTATTTTGTGTGGCAGAGAGGGATGGTGTGTGTGTGTGTGTGTGTGTGTGTGTGTGTGTGTGTGTGTGTGTGTAAGTATACTCACAGGAGTTGGTCCTTTCCTTCCACTATGTAGATTTTAAGGATAGAAATCAGGACATCAAGCTTGGCAGCAAGAACCTTTACCTGACGAGCTGTCTCGAACACCTCTCAAGACATTTTACTGAGTACATGGTGTATGCCTTCACTGACTCGGGACACTCACTCAGCCTGTGTGAGAGGCACAGGGGAACCAGAAATGTTAAACACACAAGGTTGTCCCTTCAATCGGAGGGATGCATATAATCTGTTATCTGCCCAGAAGGCTGGGGGCAGACATAGTTAATAGCCTGGTGACCCTTACAATATCTGTATGGCCAAGACCACACCTAATTCTCCCTTAGACCATTATTGTGAGCTTGTCAACCTGTAGACCCCATCTTTATGGAAGGTGTCACATGTAGTCAATCTACAGACCCCATCTTTATGGGCAATGTCACATGTACTTTGCCTAGATTTTCAAGGGAGTCATGTCTCAAGCCTTATTGTGCACATGAGATTAGGTTAATCATTACCACAAAAGTTTTCACCAAACTGTGCTGTGCCTAAATATGCCTAAAATAAACTACTTGGAGCTGGGTGGTGGTGGCACATGCCTTTAGGCAGAGACAGGAGAATCTTTGAGTTCGAGGCCAGCCTGGTCTACAGAACGAGTTCTTGGACAGCTAGGGCTACACAGAAAAACCTGTCTGGAAAAAACAAATAAAAACAAAAACAACAATAAAAAACAAATAATTCTACTTGGGGTCAGACTCCCCAAGTGTGATCCAACACTGGCTACTTAGTTGTGTTGAACCAAACTACTTTCTTGCCTTTCGGGGATTGTTACTCTCTAGGTCTTGGTGGTCCCAGAGACATCACACACACATACACACACACACACACACACACACACACACACACACACACACACACACCTGGTAACATTTTAGAGAAGACAGAAAAATGAGAATTTCAGACTTCTAAATGCTCTGGAGTCAATGATACTGGAATCGTTGTAAGAGAATGAATGGTACAGGGGGCGTGGCCACTTGAAACAAGGAGCCTGGGGATGAAGGTGAGGATGTGGGGAAAGTGACTACTCTGGAGGAGAAGCAGATGAAATGGTCTCAAGGTCACCATGATTGGGGGTGGGGGGGCAGCCTCTGGTGGGGCGGCACTGGAGACAGGCCAGCTCCCGTGGGGCCTCTGTAAGGAGAGGGAGAGTTTAACTTCTATCCCAAACACACAGGAAGTCACCAGCAGATTATCAACATGTGAGTGAAACAATGTAACTAGTTTTGTTTCGAGACAGTGTAACTCGAATTCCCGGGAGCCAGAAGACTAGGGTGAAAGCTGAAAGATCAGAGAGACAAAGGAATAAACCACCTTTAAAACTCTAGAACTCCTCAGCCTGAAAAGCTTTCCTCAGCCGAAAAACTGTAGTTCCTGTCTCCTCATAACTTATATACCTCCACCCACCCATATCATTTCCTGTCTCAACTTTCCTAGTGCTGGGATTAAAGGCATGTGACTCCTAAGTATGGGGATTAAAGGTGTGTGCCACCATTGTCTGGCTCTGTTTCTCTCCTAAACTGAGCCAATCTCATGTAGTCCAGGGTGGCTTTGAACTCACAGAGATCCAGACGGATCTCTGCCTCCAGAGTGCTAGGATTAAAGGTGTGTGCCACCACTGCCTGGCCTCTATGTTTAATCTAGTGGCTTGTTCTGTTCTCTGATCTTCAGGCACATTTATTAGGGTACACAATCTATCACCACAAGACAGAGTCTCATACAGCTCAGGCTGGCTTCTACCTTGCTAAGGCTGGCCTTGATTCTCCTCCATTCACCTCAAAAGTACTGAGCTTACAGGCCCAACCACATCATCACCTCCAGCTTCACCGTCGTTATGGAAGTTCCTCCTGGTTACTTCGTGGACAGTTAGGAAGGAGGTTGCTGTGCCAGCGCGGGATGTAGTGAGGGGCTGGGCCATGGCCACAGCAGGGAGGGGAGTGAGTAATGGCAGGACTGAGTCTTTGTTTGAAAGACGCGCTCATCTTGTTTACTCAGACCTATACTTTCTGCTGCATGCACCTCATAGGTTTGGCTTTGTGACCATGTGTAACCCAGACTAGGCCCATCAGAGCAATGCCATCTTGGTCTACAAGGATGGGTCATGTCCCCCCATCCTCTGCTTTCCCTCAGGTGAACATCACCATGAGAAGACTTCTAAATGGGTGTCTTCAGCAGCCACACCTGGATTTCTCTCCCTTCCCCATTCAAAACACCCTGGAAGTGGGAAATGCCTCCTCACTGGAAGATAGAGTTAATTCTTTTAAACTGATATTGTGTGTGCGTGCATGTATGGGTGTGTGAGTGCACATGCACACTCATGTGCTCGCAAGCATGTGCATGCTGTGGTGTGCATGTGACAGGTATCTTGTTTGAGGCTGGGATCTTTTGCTGCTAACTACTTTGTGGCTGCGTGACCTAACGTCAGGTGAGTCTCCTGTCTCTACCTCCTATCTCTTGGTTGGGTATGATTACAGACACTTGTGCTACTGTTTCTGGCTTTTATGTGGGTCCTAGAGATTACAAGTCAGGTCATCAAGTTTTGTATGGTAAGTACAGTGATCCATCTCCTCAGCTGAAATCCAGCATTGTTAGACCTTGGCCAGTGGGCAGCCATTGTGGAAGACAGTGATGTTTGACTTCTAGCCTAGAAAGAGGTCTCATCCCCAAATCCCTGACGCTAGCCAGACCAGTGTCAAATCAACAATCAGGTCCTTCACCTCTGATGAGATGAAAGACCCTGGAAAGGTCACGGGGCCTGCCTGAGATCCTGCATGGCTAAGCTTCCAAAGGGACATTGAGGGAACTCCAAGGAGTTAGGTCACAGCATGTTCTTTCTTAAGAGAGCTTTTAACACAACTGTAGCAAGACTCCCCCAAATCAATCTTGCTCTTCAAGAATCAGTGACATCAGACCTTGCTCAACAGCCTGGAGGAGAGCTTGTGGGGAGAGGCGATGTTGACACCATGTCAAGCTGCAGAGAGATTAAACTGGAGGTCACCCTTTTCCTCTGCCAGCTGGCTACAGAAAAAGAGCCAAACTTCCCAGGGATGGATGGAGGAGAAGGTAAGTATTTCACATCTGCTCAGATTTGAAAGACACTTAATGAACTAGTGATGCACAGATAAGCAAATAGGCAGAAAGTCTGTTCTCCACAGTGGTAGACGGTGAGTTTAACCCAACAAGAGGAAACCAGCGACCATCAACCATCAAGGGACTGATGTTGAGTCCAGAACCCAAGACGTTAGTGACGCCACCGTGAGTAGTCAGCCGGGTTTTCCCACCTGTCCTCAGGATCATGCGAGGGGCTGTGACATCTGAGAAAACAATTGCATGAACTCTGACTGGTGCCCAAACTTGATCCTGCCTAGAATGGGAGACTTTCACCCACTGACCTGAATCACCAAATCTCAGAGCCTCTTTGAGGCTCAAAGTAAATGCCTTCTTCCAAGACTTAGACTCCTATAATCAAATTCCTCCCTTTGGCTTTCAGACTATTGAAATGTAAATTTCCCCAGGACTCTCAGGCTGGGTAAAGGAAGAAGGCAGCTGAGGCCTGGTCTAGCCAGAGGAAGAGCTTGTCTCCCAGAGTTTACACACTCCTGACAACCTGTCACCTCATCTGGCAAGGGAGACTGAAGCCAAGACAAAGAAGGTGGGTAGGACCACACCTCAGTCAGGACTGATTAGTTATGCGATTTCTTTAAACCTAAAGCTCAGGACCCCAAAGATGGTCTTTGTGGGAGGTTCATGGGCTCTCTTTGTTCCTCTTCCCAATGTGACACATTGAAGTAATCTCTTTTTTCTGCTCTGCACTATTTCTGGTCTAATTATGAAGATAAAGTGGAAGAGCCTGTTTCTTAGTGTTCCCAGGGTCCAGGGTTTGGTCCTATCTCAGAGTTCAAAATTAAGCCTTCTCATTTTCTTGCATATTAGTACATGACAAATAGGTTACATGCACAAGAGGACCTATCAGATGCCCCAAATCACTGAACCAGGAGTCTCAGCTCTAAATCTCAGGTTCAGTGCTGAGCATAGGAAATATGCAGAAAGAAGCCCACTTTTAGTTAGGTTTTTTTGTTTGTTTGTTTGTTTGTTTGTTTGTTTGTTTTTCAAGACAGGGTTTCTCTGTGTAAACCGCTCTGGCTGTCCTGGAATTTGCTTTGTAGTCCAGGCTGGCCTCAAACTCACAGAGCTTTGCCTGCCTCTGCCTCCAGAGTGCTGGGATTAAAGGCGTGCGCTGCCACCGCCCAGCTCTATTTTCAGTTTTCCATTTGCTCGTTTTGAGAGTCTCCTGAAAACCAGGTTGGCCTCAACTTCTCTGCCTAGCTGAGGATGCTGGGACTCCAGGCATGCACCACCATGCCCATCTTCCTTTCCTCCCTTCAGTGCTGGGTATCACAGCCAGGCTTCATCCATGCCAGGTCTGTGTCCGACCACTGCACTACACTCCCAGCCCCTTCATCGTTACCTGTTGGTCTTTAGACTGCTCTTCGTCAGCAAAGTGATGGTAAATCAATGTTCAACACTCGTTTGGGAAGGACACCCAATTTTTAGTGCTTGCCAATGAATAGGTTTTCTGTGCCCCCCCCCCATAAGTTTCTCTACTGACGCAGTAAGCCAGATCAAGCCAAGATGAAGAAGTATAAGAGCAATGAGCAAAGCAACACCCAGGAGGGTGCTTTGGTCCCAGAGATCAAGGCCAGAGAAGTTGCGAACCCCGGCCAGGGCAGGGAATTTTATAGGTTGTAGGTGAGTGGTGATGATGCATCTGCCATAAGCTGAGTTTGTGCCCAAGTATAGTCAAAAGCTGAGCACTTAGGTTGGGACTTGGCGGCTGGCAACCTCAGGGGAGGAGCTGCCATAGCCGCCAATAATGTGCAGTTGGTCCCTTTCCTTTGTTGGGAGATGCTCTGAGTAGGCGGGGCTTGAAGAAAGGGGGTGGGGCTTCCAGGACCATACAGGGGTGAGCCAGAGGCTCCAACCAAACACTAATAGCTACCAATGTGACGTCAGTGAACAGTAAGGATGAGGTAACTGTCACATTACATGTACTTACCATTACATGGGGAAGGGGGTCCTGGGAAACACGACATTGGGTAGTTTCCTCGCGTGTAAACATCAGTGTACTTACACTGCCTAGCAGACGGATGACCTACACCACAGCAGGACCACACTATCTAGCATGCGGCCGTGTTGAACACTACAGGCAAGTGCAATTCAATGGCATGTGTTTATCCACATGGGCTTGCTTCTATGAGCATCACTACAAACTTATACTAATACGCCATGCTGTGCTTTGTGACAGCCACAACGTCACCAGGAGACCGGAAATCTTCAGCTTTACTATAATCTTATTGCTGTGTATGTGGTCTGTCATTGAGAGAAACTTTATTGTGACTGCAAATAGTAAATGCCCTATGTATGTTCGGGGGCATAGATAATACATGGAATGCCAGGAAATGGCCCACTTGAATAGTCATTACCTGTTTTCAATATATTCATGTGTGGGTTTAATTTTTTTAATTGCCTGTTTAATAAGCAGCTCTTAAAAATCTTTGGACATTCAATAATAGTTAACTCTTGTAAGTTAAAACACCTACCCCCCCACCCTTCCCCACAGTTCCTATCCTTCAGAAAAAGAGTTCCCACGGGGCCCTCTGGGAGCAAGGGAAGGGGCACGGTGTTCCCCAGAGGATGTGTGCAGTGTGCAAGTTAGTGTTTCCTGAGGCCTCTGGTAGACATAAAACCCAAGGTAAAGGCTGCTCTCTGCGATCACACAGACAGGTGTCCACCTATGGCTAGCAGGGGACCAATCAGAGGCAGCAGAGTGAGGGACACTGGGAAAGAGGATGCTTAGAGGATGGTCCCTGGCCTCCCAGCCCGAATCCTGCATCCTATTCCTACTGCCGAGTCCCTGAGCAGCCATGTTCTCACATGTAAGGTAAGCTCACTCCCGAAAGCTGCCCGGTCCGACGCCTGAGTCAGGATAAGACACTAAGGGCGGTGTGGGCAGGTAAGTCCCTCGTGTGTGACAAGGGCAGCCTATGGAGACAGATTCAGTGCTACTTAGAGACCAAGTGACCACAGACAACTTACTGGGCTTTCTCGTACCCAGGTTTCCCATCTGTAATATGTGGGTGCAGTGGGGGGGGGCAGAGCTGAGGTGTGTGTAGAGGAAATGTTGTTGCTCTGAGGTTTGAGGATGGACTTATACGGCATGCTTGGTTCCTCAATAAACATTGGCCTTATCGGTATTTCATAAAAAATTAAGGCTTTACCTGAGGGTTTTACTTCTCAGAAGTAGGCTGGGTTGGGGGGTTTGTTGAGACTTCCGGAACCCACCTGCACCCAAGAGCCAGGTAGTGCTGACGGCCAAGAAGGGGGCAGGGAGCCGAGGACCCACAAGACGCCCACGGCTCCCACGCAGGTGTTCTGTAACGTTTCCCAGTGGCTGCAGCAGGCTTATAAGGAGGCGATATTTCCAAACAAACAAAAGTTTGCCCCCCCCAAAACTGACAATTCTATTTTTACCTTCTCTGGAGGAAACACACACACACACACACACACACACACACACACACACACACACACAATCCAGCTTTAACTCCTGAGCTTCTGACCATTTCCAAGGGCCGTGCCTGCCTCACATAAGTGAACTTTTGTTGTGGGGGTTTTATTGTTGTTGTTGTATTTTTTTATATTTTAAGATTTATATATATTTATCACATATACAGTGTTCTGCCTTCATGTGTCCCTGCAGGCCAGAAGAGGGCACGAGATCTCATTAGATGGTTGTGAGCCACCATGTGGGTGCTGGGAGTTGAACTCGGGACCTCTGGAAGAGCAGTCGACGCTCCTAACCTCTGAGCCACCCCTCTAGCCCTGTTGCACTGTTTTTTGAGACAGGGCCTCACTGTGAAGCTTCAGCTGGCCTTGAACTCACTGAATTCACTTGCCTCTGCTTTCCAGTGTTGGGACTACAGGAAGTTCAACTTTGACCTGAAACCCCACAGCGGTACTGCCTATCCCTGGGGGTAGACAGGAGAGTGTGAGGCCCGGATAGGTGGCTGAGGAAATGTTACCTGTCTTCACCTTTTAGGGAGTTTCACACTCAACAGGCCCTTCACTGATTTTCTCATCTTTGGGAAGTCACTCGTTTCTTCAGATGGCTTCTGGACACATTTCAGCTCTTCGCTGTCTGGCCCTCTGGTTAACAGAAGAACAGTCTTTGGGACCAACAGATCTGGCTTCAAATCCTGGGTCTGCTATTACTCAGCAGTGTGATCTTGGTCAGGTCTAGTCCCTCCCTCTGAACGTGTCTTCCTCCTCACCACTGACAGAGCAGGAATAATTCCAACCTGTGCCTTGAGCTGTTTAGGGTTAAGAAAATGTGACTAGGGAGACGGCTGAACAAGACTTGTGTCGTGTCAACGGCCGGTAAGTAACAGGACACGGGCCAAGTTCAACCCGAACAGTTTATTATCTGCTTAGCTCCTGGCTTCAGCTCTCGCGATCCCCGGGTGCAGAGACAAGGCCTTACGCTGCTCGCAGCTCTCTACACCACACTCCACGTGGCTCCTGGCTGGACCTCTTGGGCCTTTCTGCGCTCTTCAGCACCTGGCACATAGCAGAAGGCACCCACTAATCTGGCACTCGGTGACCCGGCAACCACGGAGTCACTTTCCCAGGAAGCCTGCGTTGAGCTCTCAGCTGTACTAACACTAGCAGTGTGCCTCATTCCGCTCCAGGTCTCCATTCTGAATACGACCCAGGTTTCAGGCAGCTGTGTATTCCCGGTGCCCAGCCCATGGCAGGTGCTCATTAAAGACTTCCCAGTTCTACATACATACATACATATACATGCATGTATCTTGAGGCAGTCTCCTTGAGACCAGAGGGTGGCCTTAAAACCACTGTGTAGTCAAGTATGACCTTGAACTCCTGACCCTTGTTAGGTCTCAAACCAGGGACAAATGGCTGAGGTGTCTATTCGTTCTTCCTGTATAATCCAGCCATTTTGGCTACACCAGTTTTTACCCTTGTAGTCTCTTGATATCCGGGTTCTCCCCTCCCCCTCTCCTCACACGGCCTGGCTCAGTCTGGCTATGCTCACTCTGGACTCTCCCAGACGCCCCTGCCTCTCACTGTGCTCTCTCTCTTGTCTACGGTACGCCTTCTCCTCCACCGTACCTGGCAGCAGTCATGTCCTCCTTTTTAATGCCTCCCCCCTCTTCACTTCCGATGTCACCTCCCAGACGCTGGGAGTACAGATTGTGCCACCACACTTGGCTAACCTCAGACACTTGCTCCCAGGCTGGACCCTGAAACCCAGACACCTCCCCAGCCACAGCTCTTCTTCGGGCTCAGCAAGGAACCGCCAGCACTCAGCCTCGCCTCTTTCTTTCTTTCCTAGAGCCAAGCCTTGATTTTTTTTTTTTTGTTTTCGTTTGTCCTCAATAGCTAAAACCAGGAAACTGAAAACACAAACAAAAACAAACAACAGGAAACTGGGGTTGTCTTGGGCTTCTGGGCAAATACGATCTCTACTTGAACTTGGTCACGTGAGGCAGTAGAGACAATCTTCATACCTCATTAGAAAAAACAAACTCCCATGACCCAGTGTTCCAGGGGCCTAGAAATCCAGTGTACATGGACACTCCCTGGCAACGGGCCCAGAAGTTAGGCCATTTTCTCTTCGAGTCCCTCAGGCATTAGCTCTACGAAGGCAGGAACGGTGTGCACCTCCAGTCCTTTCCTGTGGGTTTTTGGTTGTTTTGCTTTAAAACAGGGCCTTGCCAGCTTAAGCTGGTCTGGAACTCACTGTGTATCCGCAGCTGCCTTTCCCTGGGTGCTGGCTGCAAGCATGCACCACCATGCTGTTCCCAGGCTTCAGAGGAACTGTCCTTACGTGCTAACATGGTTTCATGGGTACTGCCTGGAGCCTGGCCGCTCAGTAGAGAGCAACTATCTCAACGGAGGATCAATGACAAGGCCATGTCCGGCTGATTCAAACTCTCAAATGTAACGGGGCTGACTACCAGGCAATCTCTACAGCTCAGGACAACAGTTGCAGCCACTGCCCAGGGGACTCGGCCTGTAGTGAGCACACCTAGGAAGCAGGAACCCCCTCTGTGAGGGGGGCTGGGCTGTGCTTTGCCACTCACAAGTTGCCTAAAGAGAAGCCGTGTTGGGCACGGGCCTCCTTCCCCAGCAGAGGCAGCAAGCTAGACTTTGTTCAGGGCCTGAGGCCTGACTCAAAGCTCTACAAGATGTGTTAAAACAAGAGGATGAGCTGAGCAAAGGAATCGCTGGTCCACAATGACAGATACACACCTAAAAACCCGCTCTGAGAACCTCTAGCTCGGCATTTAAGATCTCAGGTGGCCTCCCAGGCGTCCTGCAGTCTCTGACCCTACACTCACATCTCACTTGCATGCTGACTATTCTGCACAGGCGTACTGTGCCGTCTTACCTATGAGCCCTGAGAACGGGGCACGTGGCTCTCGCTTCTGTCACACTCCCTCAGATTCCAGCATTTGCTGGGTACAGAACAGGCAGCTCAACACACACTGTGCTGACCAACTCTTAGGGCAGAGTGTGATGGCTTCACTCCTGCAATTCCAGCATTAGGCTGAAACAGGAGTTCCACCATGAGCCAAGGCTAGGTATGATGTTCCTGGAAAGTCTGGGCTAGAGTGAGATCCTATCTCAAACAAAAACAAACCCTAAAATCAGGACTGGAGAGATGGCTCAGGGGTGTAGAGCACCTGTTCTTGCATAAGACCTAGGTTCGATTCCCAGCACCCATATGGCAGCTCACAACAGCATTCGTAACCCCAGTTCCAGGGGATGATGCCCTCTTCTGGCCTCCATGAGTACTGCATGCATGTGGTGCACAGCTATATACAAGCAAAACACCCCCAAACATAATCTAGAAAAATCAATAAAAAATAAAAAGCCCCCAAACCAATCCAGTTTGGGAAGTCTGACGACACTTGTCTCTGCCTTTGGGATTGGATTTTTTTTTTTTTTTTTTTTTTTTTTTTTTTTTTTTTTTTTTTACATGTATTCTAATTCATTTATGGAAATGTCGATCAACCAGAAGTATTTTCTGGTATATATAGGAATCCGAATTTTGAAACGGAAAATTCCTCAGGACCAAGAATGGACTCGGCAGCAACCCCCTGCCTACCACTGGCCCAGGACCCTGTCCTTAACTGCTCTGTGACACCACTTGGTCTCGGTGTGGAGAAGGGCAAAAGTGAGGGTGGTGACCTGAGGTCCGGGAAAGAAGAGGAAGGAATGAAGTGTGCCAAGGAAGAGAGCAGCAGACCGTTCGGGACTGGTTTATTAGGGGCTTCTCACAGTGGTTAGATCCACCCTGCCTTCAGAACAATCCCAGCACAGGAGATGCGTCCCCCGGACTGCCCAGGAGTCTGAGCAGCGGACTCTTATTGCTTAAGATACACATATTCACAATAACTGACGGACGCCGACGTGCCTCACACAGGAATGTGTTAGCGACTGCAGAGCTGACTGGAGCACCAAGCCCTCTGCCGAACCCCCCTCCAATTACCTGGAAACCCAACTCAGCCAAGTCCCCCCAGCCCCTAACTCATATTTCCTGTGCTCTCTCTGAGCGTCAGTGCGGCCTAGAGCAGTGGGGGCCGGACTGTGGCTCGGTCATCTTGGCGGGTGCTTCAGCGAAGCCAGTCCACTCAGGCCAGCTCCCATCCTGCCAGGGGAAAGAAACCTGAAGGGGTCGCCCCCTCATCAGCAGTTAACTAAAGAGGGGTTCGTTTTGGGATCCTAGGTTTTGAGTTGTCTGGGATTCTAACAAGAAGGTAGCGGGAAAGGTGGTGAGGGCCGAAGCTCGGGGCCCTCCGACCACACACCAACCCTCTAGGCCTCAGCAGAGGAGGTGCATGCTTGTGGCATCACGGCGTCTGTGAGAGACTCCTGGTGATCCTGGGCAGGTCGCTGTCTGAGCCACAACCAGTCCAAGCTTGTCCCTCAAGCCTCTAGCAAGCTGTCTGAAGGCAGCAGAGGGAGGGAGACCAGTTCAGAACACGTTTCCATGTACAGGGAAGGGGATGCAGGCCTCTGAGTGTCCGTGGAGCCATGCGCCGATCGCAGTGGTGAGCTGAGTAAGAAACCTCTCCCTGGAGGGCAGGGTCGCTGGCACACACAGGCGCTGCCGGCGACACCCGAGGACAGTCAGATATTTGTTCGGTAAACAGTAAATGCGTAAAATAAATTACCTTGAGTGGGCCATTGGTGCTCCAGACATGTGGTTAACACGAGCAGAATGGTCATTCAAAGTATCTTCACAGGAACAGGGGCATGGAGGCCACATACAACTCGCATACTTGCACTCGATAACACACACACACACACACACACACACACACACACGCATCATCTAACATCACTGTGTAGACTTCACTTTTGTTCGACAAGGATTTTGGTTTGTGGCATCCACATACAGACACACATCACCTCACAGCCTCAGATGTGTAGGTGTGTGTTTACATGTGAACTTTTTCCTTTCCTCGCTATGACAGTGCCGAGTCTACATATCATCGTTCAAGAGCAGGGGAAACCAAACTCTCCGCACGGACAGGCTGGGTGGGGAATGCTCATTTCAGCTGCTTCTACGCTCCGCTCTCCTGTCAAAGCACGATCAGGTCTCTAGGGCCAGATGACAGCAACCAGGCCCCGAGGTCCTGCTGGAGATGGCTGTCACCTCCTGCCTGAGAGACTCTACAAAGGCTGTACAGGAGAGCGAGTCAGCCCTCTCCAGCAGGCTCTGGGCAGGGGCAGCCGTGAGAACCACAGATAACCAAGGTGTTCCTTCCAAGTGGTCAGCTTAAAACAAACAAATACACAAACAGACTTGGATAACTCAAGAGAAAATACCGTGTAGGGGCCGAGGCTGCCTTGCCCAGGACATACAACTTCCTCAGTCCATCTGCTTACAGAGGACGAGGAGACTGCAGACTGTGTTCAGGGTGGGTGGGACCACTGGTCACCTGTGAGCATAGACAATGGGCAGACATGGAGGATGCCATATCTCTACCAGATGTCAGACTTAGGCCTCCACTCACAGAAGGCCCAGGACTACCACACTCTCTCCTCCTGGCCCAACAGTAGCCAGACTCTTGGAAATGTAACCTGGGGGAGAGCTACAGAATTCCCTTGTCCAGAAGAGGATCCTTGCCTACCCAGGGATACTGTTGGCCTTTCTTCCGTGTTTTTAAAGGAGAACACAGTGTAAGCGTCTACTCCTGAACCAGGCTGAAGCCAGTCAAAGCCTGCTGGGAGGGGCCCCCTCTACAACGCACGGAGGTGTACTTTCCAGCTGGGGCCTGTCAGATCAACTAGCCCTTCGCCAGCCTGTCCATCAGCTCTCACCCTCCCACAGGATTAGACCAACGCCAGCTCCGCAGACACTGGCAGGCACAGGTGACAGCCACAGACAGGCCCCCGAGGGTTTCCTTCGTCACCCGGGGCCAAGATAAACTGTCTCTCCCGGACCGAGACACAGCGACGTTCTCTTCGAAGCCACTCTGTCATCGAGAACCATCTTGGAGCTCAGGCCCAGTCCTGGGGGCTTTTCAGATACGTTTCTCGGTCAAGCAGGTAGGTGAGATACAGCTCTGAAAAGTGGGGTGTGGGCTGAGTCTCAGAACCAGATTCTCAGTCTTCTACAACACTGTGCTTTTGTGGGGGAGAGGAGGCATCCACACCCCAAACTTGTACCCGGAGATGTGGGACAGGTGGGCCAGGAGGGGAAAAAATCAAAGGACAAAGTGGTTGTCCCACTTCTGAAAGTCACTTTAATGCTTCTCTCGTGGGTGTCCCCCACTCTGGTTGTCTGTCAAGCTCTCGGGTGCAGGCAGGGCCTGTTCTAGCTGGGGGAGCCGCTGCGCTGTGAGTTTGGTGAGTCCTGTTCGTTGATGGTGTTTAGCAGCAGGCATGCGGGCGGCCGGGGCAGGTGGGGGTGCCCAGGCTCTCGAGCCTGCTCCTCAGAGGACAGGCAGAGCCTTTCCTCTTCGTCAACGGGAGGCCGCACGTGACAGCTGTCACAGAAGTCCAGGGGCCCATCCAGGGCATCGTCGATGAGCGTACTGAACTCTTTGAGCCCATCCTCAGGGTGGCCCCGGTTACACACACACACCTCAATGCCCGAGTCCCCCGTGAAGCGGCGATGCCTGCCAGGTGTCTTGTCTTTGCTGTCGGGGGGTACACTACCATGCTCCGAGCTCGAATCTTTCAGTAGCTCCTCCTTACACTCCGAATCCCTGTCCAGGAAGGCCCCGGGGTCCGGCTCCCCGTGGCTGGCCACCGAGCCACCGGATTCCATCCCGGGGGCTTTGGTGGCCGCCCGGTCAGCGGGCACTTCCGAGGGCTCAGGGTCAGCGACACTCGGGGGTCTTGTGCTGTTTCTACCGGGTCCGGACGAAGGACCACTCTGTGCTCCCTGGGAGGCCTGGGGCGGGTCAGCGCCTGGGGGGCTGCCGCCCGCAGGGCCACCCTGAGGAGGCAGGAGCTGCTGCTGCTTGAAGCTGGAAGGCACTGTACGGTGGAGGAGGAGTTGGAGGTCTGTTCACCACTTCCTCATAAGGAGGTAGCAAATAGTTTGGCAAAAACCCTAAAATAGGGAGGTACGAGGAGAAATTACTTCACTGGCCGGCAGCCGGACAAAGCTCACCCTAGACAGGACATTGTCCCCCTCCCACCTCTGAAGCGGGGCCACCAGCTGTGGGTAAGGGGAGGGGGCCGCAGCCGCCCACAGCAGTGGTTCTCGACCTCCCCTTAGTGCTTTCTCATGCTGTGGTGACCCCAACCACGAATTATTTTTGCTGCGACTCCACAACTATAAATTTGCTACTGTTATGAATGGTAAATAACTGATATATAGGGTATCTGATATGTGATCCCTGTGAAAGGATCGTTTGACCCCCAAAGGGGTCGCAACCCACAAGCTGCCTAGGGGAAGAACAGTGTGGGTGTGAGCTGATGATCCTTCCTGGCATCTGGCCTCCTGCCTTCCTGGGGTGAAGGGACAAAGGGGGCAGGTGTGGTGAGCCAGCCAGGAGACAATTCCTTCCTAGAATGGACCTGTTTCCCAGGACACACAAGCCGCACACGTCTTTCTTTTAAAAAGCTTCTGGTTTTTCAGTTTTGTGTGGGGTAGGGGAGTAGAGGGAGAGAGGAGAGCATGAGTTTATACACTTAGGCGCAGTACCTAGTGCTGCCAGAGGAGGGCGCTTGATGGCCTGAGTTACAGAGGCCTATCTACGTGGGGGAACTAAACTTGGGCCATCAGGAGGATCCACACATGCTCTCTCTTAACCATTGAGCTCTCTCCAATGCTGGCCCCCCATTTCTTGCTCAGACTGTACCCTCCACCTGTCCTCAGGCTTTGGTCAAGGGCCCTAACGTAAACATTATGGACCACACACTTTTCTCCCTACCCCTCAGATACGTCATGTAGAGGGGCGTTTTCCTAAAGGTCAGATATCCAGATTGCCTCTTTCACTACAGTGTGGTTGAAGGTGATCTGCAAAGACAAAACAGACTTCGCCTTGACTCGGCTCAGGAGTGGTGGGTTACCAGTCAGGGGTGAGTGTGTCACATTAAATACATGCCAGGTGAGCTCCCTCCTGAAGGTGCCGACTGCCTAGAGGCCCAGAGCATCTATCTCATTTAAAACCGCAGCAGCAACTGCCAGCATTTGATGAGCACTCACTATGCACGGGGCACCATGCCCAGTAGCTAACTGGTTCTTCCCGCTATGAAAGCCCAAACGTTGGGGCACCATTCTTTCATATAATGTGCCAGACGGCTTAAGACAAGATGCCTGGCTGGGGCCTCCTCGGACCACGTGAGAGCACGGTATGGGGAACTCCAGTATAAGGATTTCAGTTACCTCACCAAGTTCCCTGGTTCTCAGGAAGTCCCCAAACTACCCTTAGACCTGCCTCTTTCAAGAAGACTCCGTAAGGAACAGCCATGGCAGCAAGCCAAACAGGTGGATTCAGGCCGATGAGCGCCAGATTCCAAGCCACTAAAATTATACTTCCATTGACTATGTGCCTTAAAAAAAAATCCAGTTGGAGGCCATTCTCAGGCTCCATAGGGAATTGAGGCCAGTCTGGGCTACATGAGACCCTATATTAATTTACAGATGTATATATAAACTATATATACATGTACATATAATATACTTGTATATGCGTGCATATACACCTGCTGAAGGATCAGAGACCTGGCTGCTGTGAGCTTGGGAATGGCCCTGAGGACTTGGGGACCCCAACGGTAGCCTGCTCCACTGTGTGATCCTCTACTCCAGAGAGGCTGGGTGGGGCAGTGGGGGCGACCTTCGGGCTCCTGGCCACTGATGGACCACTTGGGTCCGGGCTCTGTGCAACCACGCTCCCGAGGGTGGGGTCTGGGGGCCTGTGGGGTACGTACTGAAGTAAAATGGCAGCGCTGAGTAATTGTGAGCTTCCCGGTAGGCGATCAGGTTGATCTCATGTTGCCGCTGCTGGGCCTGAAGGCGATGCTTGGCCCGGCGGTGGTGGCAGACACAGCAGCAGCTCAGGATGATGATGACGGTCCACACGAGCCAGAACCCTGCGAGGCGGGGAGGCGAGACAGAGAGGCACACGCACCGTGAGGACCAGTGAGACGGGGCAGCCCTCAAACAAGATCTAAACAGATGGACGGCGCCCCCATGGCTGGGCGGTGCCCTCGCGGCTGGGCACACAGTCAGGCTGCACCCGGCCGCTTTCTGTGAAAGCCACATACATGTTCAAAAGTGATTTTACTCCAGGGAAAGATGCTTGGGACATAAGGGAGGGACACAGAAGGTGAGGAGGGCCACGCCATCCATCACTCCAGCACACTGACGAGCTCTGCACTTTAAATGTGGTGGGCACTAATAAGAAAGCTTAGACAAAATAAATACTTTAGACTTGCTTGGTACCTATCCTCCCCTCCCCTGCCCCAACCCAGAAGATCAGCAATTGCAGGGGACTTCAGAGCAGTCCCTCATATAAGAATTCTAAAGCCTGGTGGTGGTGGTGGCCCACGCCTTTAATCCCAGCACTCGGGAGGCAGAGGCAGGCGGATCTCTGTAGTTCAAAAGAGGCCAGCCTGGGCTACAGAGTGAGATCCAGGACAGCCAGGGCTACACAGAGAAACCCTGCCTTGAAAAATCAGAAAGAAAAAAGGAAATTCTCCGGGTTCACCTGATGAGAAACGAGACAGGCCTTTCACACTGCCTCTGTAAACTGCAATCATTAATCAGATGGAAAAGTTTTAATTGCCCAGGCCCCGTCTTCCCTAGAGAGTGTAAATGACTTCCTGCACTATCTCTAATCCGGTACAATTCCATCTCCAACCCACTGCCCGCCTCCATCCCTCAAGCCTTGCGGGCAGAGGACACCACAGCCCTGCTTTCTTCCTCCACTCCAGGGCGTGTGGAGTGTAAGTCCACAGCCCTCTCATTTCCTACTGTCTCAGTGAACCCCAACATGAGAGCACCTCCTCAATTTTGAACAGAAAAGGCTTTAACACTTTTTTAAAAAAAATATTAATGGTCCTCTCTTGCTTAAATATATACAAACATATAAGGGAGAAAGATTGAAAGGAAAAACCCAAGAATAATGACCTTTTAAAAATGTATAGAGCTGGGCGGTGGTGGCACAGGCCTTTAATCCTAGTACTTGGGAGGCAGAGGCAGGCGGATCTCTGTGAGTTCGAGGCCAGCCTGGTCTACAGAGTGAGTCCCAGGACTGTTACATAGAGAAACCTTGTCTCAGAAAAATAAATAAATAAATAAACAAACGAATGAAGGAATAATGTACATGTATGAGTGTTTGCCTGCATGTATGTTTGTGCCTGGTGCCCTTGGCGGTCAGAAGAGGAAGTTGGCTCTCCCGGCACTGGAGTTACAGATGGCCGTGAGAATCCATGCAGATGCTGGGGACTGACCAGGTCCTCCACAAGAGAAACAAGTGCACTTAACCACTGGGCCAGTCTCCAGCCCCAAATTATAAGACAGCATTGTGAGAAATTTAAGCTTTTTGCTTTTTTTTCTTTTTCTTGTTTGTTTGTTTATTTGTTTTTGAGACAGGGTTTCTCTGTGTATCCCTGGCTGTCCTAGAACTCACTCTGTAGATTAGGCTAGCTTGGAACTCAAGATCTGTCTGAGGTGCGCACTACCACCACCTGAGGCTTTTTTCAATTATTTTATTCTTTTAATTATGAGACTAGAAAAAATTCAATTTTAAAAATGGTGAATAGTTTTATTTTTAAGTATTCTTTCCTGTTTTTGTTTGTTTATTTGTTTTTTCAAGACAGGGTTCCTCTGTGTAGCTCTGGTTGTCCTGGAACTCGCTCTGTAGACCAGGCTGGCCTCGAACTCAGAGATCCTCCTGCCTCTACCTCCTGAGTGCTGGGGTTAAAGACATTTGCCACCACCTCCCAGATACAATAAATTTATTTCAAAAGAGTATTGCATAGGGTAGATTTTATTAAAACATATTATGTGCATGCATGAAATTATCAAACAATTTTTTAAAATTACTCTATATGTATATATATATATGTATATATATATATATCAGTGCAGAGGTATGAATGCTTCGTGCGTGCAGAGGTCGGAGGATAGCTTCTAGTGCATGCCATGCATGTGTGTGTGCAGAGGTCAGAGGATAGCTTCTAGTGCATGCAGTGCATGTGTGTGCAGAGGTCAGAGGATAACTTCTAGTGCATGCCGTGCATGTGTGTGCAAGGTCGGAGGATAGCTTCTAGTGCATGCCGTGCATGTGTGTGTGCAGAGGCCGGAGGACAGCTTCTAGGAGCTGGGTATCTCCTCCCACCCTGTGAGTTCCAGGGACAGAGCTCAAGTCCTCAAGGTTGCACAGTGCGTTCTTTTACCCACTGGGTCACCTCGCCAGCCCGGATCTATTCAGAGGCAGGCAGATCTGTGAGTTGAAGACTAGTCGGGTCTATACAGTAAGTTCCAAACAAGCTAGGGTTACATGAGACCCTGTCTCAAAACAGTCTTGTGTGGCCCAGATTATACACCGGACTTTTGACCCTTCTGCCTCCACCTCCCAGGAGCTAAGACTACAGACGTATCCTGCCAAGTTCAGTGACTCAGAGCTGGGGAGGCATCAGGCCCCAGTGCACACGAAGCAACACTTACCTCCAGAGCTAGACCCCAGCCCCTTTACAGAGGTTTTTAATTCCTCTGGGGATATAGTCACACACGTGAGTTTTTAAATGACTTCTATGGGCCATTTTCACAATATTACTTTTGACATATACAGTCCCTAATAGCAAATAAAAATGGCAGATTATAAACAACACAAAGGAACCCCCCTTTTGAGACAGGGTCTCACACAGTATCGGCTAGCCTCAAACCTAAAGTCCTGATCATTCCATCCCTATCCTCAAGGGTTAGAATACAGATGTGCACCACCACACCCAGCTGATCCCAATTTTTTCTATATGACTTTTTGTTCTCATTAGTTTACTTTTACTAAGAGCAATGAAGTCAGGGAATGGTAATAAATCCAAATTAAAATATGAAGTATGCTAATAGCCTTATATGCCAGGCTGTTGTTATCTTTTTAAGTTGCAACAGAGTTTAATTACTTATTTCGGGGCTTATTTGTTTTAAGACAGAGTCTCACTATATAGACCAAGTGGGCATCAATACCTTCTCTCCTCTGAGGGCCTGAATTACAAATGTCTAGAGTGTACTCTGGACAGCATATCTGACATTACTTATAGATGACACATAATACAATGCATTTTTTTTCTTTCTTTCTAGAAAAGTACAAACATGCGTGTGTGTGTGTGTGTGTGTGTGTGTGTGTGTGTGTGTGTGTGTGTGTGTGTGTGGCTTGTGGGGTTCAGAGAACAGCTTTGGGGGGGTCAGCCTTGGAGGCCAGCACCTTTACCTGTCCAGCCATCTCACTGGCCCAGAAGAGGGCGCTGGATCCCCTGGAACTGGAGTTACAGCTATGAACTGAACTCCAGTCACTGTGAGGGCAGGAAGTGTTCTGAACAGCTGCTGCTCTACCTCTCTAGGCCAGGGGTTCTCAACCTTTCTAATGTTGCAGCCCTTCAGTTCAGCTCCTCATGTTGTGGTGACCTCCAAGCAGAAAATAATTGTTGTTGCTACTTCATAACTGTAACTTTGCTACTGAGCAGTGCTCTCAGTTCCTGAGGCCATAGATCTGTTTTCCGATGGTCACAACCCACGGGTTGAGAACCACTGCTCTAGGCCATCATTTTCTTTCCCCTGGGGATTGAACCTGGTACCTCATAGGCGTTAAGTGAGCATGCTGCCCCGGAGCCCTCTGTCCCCCTGTTCCTACACCCCTCTGTCACAGCCCAACTTTAAAATCGAATGTTATTTTCACCTGGGTCATTTCCCCAGTGTTTCCACATCTTCTACGTTTTCTGTGCTTCAATGTATGTGATCCAAGGCTTTATTCTCAGCTTGCACGACTTTTGCTTTAAACTCAACTGCTAAGTAAAGAGACTCTTAGCCAAGTGTAGTGACACATGCCTGGAGCCTGGCACTCCAGCAGAGGCTAGATCTCCAGTTCAGAGCCAACCTGGGCTGTCTCAACAACAAGAGAAATCCTACACACCACTTTTCACGTTCACCAGAGTCCTGATTCTCTGCCTTTGGGTGCACAGGCAGGGCTGAACTTCTTGGCCTCTGTGTGTATGGGGGAAGTTATGGGACTAATTCGACTGACAGAAAGTATCAGCGGCATGTCATTTAGAGACTAGGATGGTTCATGTGTGAGACTTTCCATCAGTTTCCCATCTGCATTCCAGTCATTGCTGGCTCTGGGCTATGAGACATGCCCAAGCGGGAACAAAGCCCCCATTCCACCTTCAATGGACACACAGTAAGGGTGAGAAAGAAACCTGTTCATTTGGTCAGTAGGATTCTGGACATGTGTGTTCCTGCAGCAAAACCTAGCCTATCCTGACTGCTGCAGTGTGCAACAGGGTTTTCTATCCAAGCTGTAAGTCATTATCAGGAATCATTGAAAAGACTGTATTACAGTTTACTCTGTGCACACACTCACACACATGGACAAAGGACAAAGGACCACTCAGAGTTGTTCTCTCCTTCCGTCATGACAGTCTGGGATCAGCAACTACCACGTGAGCCATCTTATCGACTTCATGACGAGTTGGAAAGGGGTTCTTGATAAAAAACAAGGCAGAGGGCCCCTTAACTGAAGTAGCGTAGGAAAAGCTTTCTTTTTTCAAAAACCACAAAATGGAAAAACTAGGGAGCCCAGGAGGCCAGGAGGGGAAGAGGCGAATAATAGAGTGACCGCTGGTGGGACTCCACACGCCCACTTTCTCTTCTCTCTCTCCTTGTTTCTTTTCCATGGTCCTGGGAACAGAATCCAGGACCTCGTGCTTGCTGGAACACATGCTCACCAGCAAGTCACACCCACGGCCTTCGCCCACGTTTCCCACTTGCTCTGATGAGAAGGAAAAGTGTCTCTACCACGCCCCAGCTGTGAGATGTCACATTCGTCTCAACTGGGCGAACCATTGCTTCGTTTCTAACAGAGGAGCACAAGAGGATTATCTGTGCGGCTCAAGACGAGGGCACACACACAGAGTAGACAAGGTCCTGCAGATGACACGCTGGGTGTCATCTAGGGACAGAAAAACGGACATGGAGCTGGGAAGGGAGACAGAGGACATTCTGACATGGCCCACATCGACTGGACTGTCCTGGAAATCACGTTAGTAACGCTGTAAAGTGACTTTAAGCAGTGGTGGGATATTAGATGAGACCCAATGAGGTTGAATTAAATTTTAAAATTCAGCTCGATTTCAGAAATACAAGAAGGTAGGTTTTATTGTTTTTGTTTTTGAGACAGGATGCTGCTATATAACTGTAGCTGGCCTCAAACTTGGGGCAATCCTCCTGCCTCAGATTCCGAAGTGCTGGGTTTACAGGTGTGTGCTACCATCCCTAACAGGAAGACATTTTTGAGAAGCTGGGTCACACACCAACCCAGAGGACACCTCCCGGCCTCCCCAAGTTATGACTTTGCTGTGAGGAGTATTTGTCATGCTAAGCTAAATGGAAAACATGTTTTTAAAAACAATCACAGTCCCATGTAGGAACTGAGTCATGCGCCCCAGAGTTCACGACAGACTTGGGAAAACACCGCTCCTCAACTGACAGGAAATTCCCTGCCAGCGAGCCAGAGCAGACTGGAGTGACTTAGCCCCCTCCCCTCACATGACAGGGGAGACCCCCTCGGCTCTGACAGCTCCCATCAAGAACTTCTGTCCTGATGCTGCTCAAAATCTCTGAACTTGGGAAAAGAAGATTCCAGAGGCTTGCAGTGTCAGACAAGCCAACTGTGACCACAGCTCGAAGGTTCAAATCCCAGTTCTCACTAACCTGTGACCCTTGTCTGTAAATAGGGAGAACCATGGTCTTTGCCAAATCTGATCACTCGAAGGCCTGAGTTAAGACATGGAATACTCCACGCCTGTGTACTGTGCAGTCTCCGGCTCGTTACAGCTGTTGCTGTTACAGGCATGACCACAGATGGCACTCTGACCCCTCCCCGAAAACTAGTCCATAAAAAACATGCGTTAGGATCAAGTCCAAAGTCTGCTTCGAGGTTCTGTTCTTGGCAAAATTCTGTGGAAAACTCAGGCCACTCCTATGTATTGAGCCCCAGCTGTGAAGAGGGTGCTGTGTCCGCTGATATGGGCTGTCGTGTGCTGGCCATCCTGCTGTGTCCAGGGGCCTGGACCCCTAGGGACCTGTGCTTGGAAGGAAGCTCCCTGCCAGCCAATGTGCTCGGGAGCTAAATGCCTTAAGTTGGCCTTCATATCAGCTCAACCGTATTTCTAAGATCAACTAAAAAGAGAAATAAAATTAACTTGGACTTGTGCATGTGTTGAAACACCAATCACACAGTGCCCCACAAATAAGGCCAGTTCCTCACATGTTATTTAAAATCACACAGTGAGTATTAGCCTGTTAGCATTAAGTGGATTGCTAACAGTCTTTTACATGTCATCTCAAGAAATGGCGCCTTTCCTCTCAGCTGAAATTCAAACCTGGGAACCCTGACACTTGAGTAGAATTCCTCCGAATCATCTTAGGAACACAAAGTCCAACTTGGACTTCTCCCTGGGAAATGTGGTCTGGAGAATGGAAAAGAGCCTCAGACGAGACCCGGGGACCTGGCTTCATGCTTGGTTTTTTTTTTTGTTTGTTTTGTTTTGGTTGTTTTTGGCTTTGAGGGTACTCTTGAACTTCTGGGGTCTCTGTGATCGATCTTTTTCAGGGAAACAAAGCATGCATTGAAGCCCTTTGTGACTCTATGATCTGAACCTCTCCTCCTTCCTAGCCCTCTGAGAACCTGAGACAGAAAGTGGCAGCCACTTCTTAGCTACAAACAACAGAGTGATTTCTGAATTCCTCCAGCTCAAGACATGGGAACAGCATGAATCCTTCACAGGCGCAGAAGACGCTACTTAGCTATCTACAAGTTTTCTAGAACCCACCTCTCCTAGGCGAGTGAGCACAGGTTTGGGACAGTGACCTGTGGTGATATATTGTTTGTAATCTAGGAAATAAAGCTTGCCTGAAGATCAGAGAAGCAGAGCCAGCCACAGCCACCACCTCTCACCTCACCAACTCCTCAGCCTGAAGAGAAGAGCCGAGTTCCTGTCTCCTCCCGCCTCATATTCCTCTCTCTGCCCAGCCACATCACTTCCTGTCTCAACCTTCCTAGTGCTGGGATTAAAGTTGTGCCACCACTGCCTGGCTCTGTTTCTCTTTGAGAATGGATTAATCTTGTGTAGTTCAGCGTGGCCTTGAACTCACAGAAATCCAGATGGATCTCTGCCTCTGCCTCCCGAGCGCTAGGATTAAAGGTGTGTGCCACCACTGCCTGACCTCTATGGCTAACTCTGTGGCTGGCTCTGTCCTCTGATCTTCAGGTAAACTTTATTTGCTAGGAGTACAAATAAAATATCACCACAGTGGCCCTCTCCTACAGTGCCTTGGCTAAGAGCACTCTCCAGTATGTGTATAAGTCCTCTCCACCCTAAAGGTGCACCTCAAAGGCCACCTTTTCCACACACGCCACCCAGATCTTGTCTGGCCAAAGCAAATTCCTTCTGAACGTGAACCAGCAGACGGGGCACATTCCACACTCCTGTGTTGATGGAACACACCGCCATCGTCTCTCGACTTGACTACCTCCCGATGCTGAGACTTATGCCCTCACCCGTTTCTGAACCGGAAGAGGCCATGGCATCAATCAAGGGCTTGCTAGAACTGCAAATTCTCAGTTCTAGCTCACACCTGAAGGGAGCAGGGCTTGGAAATCCGTGGTCTAAGACCCCGGAACACGGGTTTGCGGCACGACTAGAAGCACAATGATGCTCAAATACAGGTTTCCGTGGCCTCAGGTACCGTGCTGGTCACTCAGGAGCACCCATTCCCACCTCACACAGGCCCGGGGACTGGATCAGGTTACAGCAACCTGAAAACTCGCTGGACAAAACTCAAGGTCAGCCTGTGCCTGTAGGTCTGTACATTGTGTGTATGTCGGTCCTTAGGACGCGGGCAAATTTAGTTTAGCTGAGGTAAAAGGGCTGGTGGGAACGGCATTTCCCCCAGGGCCTTTCTTGTGAAATGAAGAGGCACCTAGTCTGACCTTGCCCACGATTCCTGGCTCTTTTTTTTCTCTCTCACAGAAAAGGGGGCAAGAGGTAGGAAAGCAACTCAAAGCCAGTTACTTTTGCAGTTCTGGCAAAACTGAAAGGCAGTTAGAGGAACATGGGTTAACCCCACAAGAAGTGCGTGTTCTTTCATATGTTTTCTCAGCACTTGGGAGGCAGAGGTAACAGAATTTTGAGCTCATGGCCAGCCTGGGCTACACCACAATTTCCAGACCAACTATATACAGAAAAAAAAAAAAAAAGTATCTTGAAAACAAAAAAAACAAAGAAACAACAAAATAGCATGTGTGGGTTGGCTGAGAACTTCAGAGATGATTCCAACCCTCAAGGCCCTCCTATATACTCCTTGAAAGGCTAGGCCTCAAGTAAGGAGGAAGACCTCAGGATTTCCTAACAGGGACAAAAAAAAATATGCATTGGGCATCTCCTGCCCAAGAAACCACCGAAACGTCTCAGTCTGTGGTCTCCATCCCCGGAGAAGTTGGGAAGCCTCGTGATTTGTACGAGGGAAGCTGCTCTCTGTTGCCCGTCCCCTCCCCTAGCTGACTGTATCTGGAAGGTAACGAGACAGAAGCCCCTCTCCCAGACATCTGCTTCTCCCAGGCCTTGCCACTGGCCCACCTCTTGGCCCTGACTCTGGTGACCCAGTTTCGGTGGTGACAGCGTCTGCTCTCCCCCACCGCCCAGGAGGCTCTGTCAGTCTGAGATGGGGCCCACTGCTACTCCTCCACTCCTTTCCGTAAGTGGTGCCGGCTGGGCCCGGGCCCCAGAAAAACAAACCGGAGCTCTGTGCTTTTTGGCAGCCTGACTTGGCCTTTTGTTTTGACAAGGGGTGGGAGGGAGAACTTGAACCCTGTGGTTATCTGCATTTTAAAACATTTAAACACAGCGAGTCCACCTGCTGGCCTTGGTGTGTTCCCTAGTCAGTTTCTCAGCTCCACCCTTCTAAAATAGCAACTCTCTACCCTCCTTTGGCTTATAGACACCAGGCTTGGGGGGATCGCGAAGCCCTGTCCTTTCCTGCACTGAACTCCTGTCCATCGGGTGGCCTCAGTCCTAGAAAGGGAAGGGTGAGGGTGAGGAAGAGGTCCTATTTGAAGGACACACCCATGCTGGCTTTCAAAGACCACTGCACTTCACAGGGAGAGACTTCCCAGCCAGGAGTCTGGTTTCCTTGCCAGATCAAATGCCGGTCGGTCCTAGCCGTTTTCCTCCTGTCACTGACTGGGAGGAGAGGGCGAGGAGAGAGAAAGGCCCATCACGGGCAGTAGATCGGGGGCAGGTTTGACAAGCCACTTCAACATCTGATTTCACAGCGAGCACAATGAGGGACCGGAATCGTCTGGGCAAAGAGTCCACAGTTGCTTCTTTTGAGAAACAGCTGTGGGAACCACGGAGTGTCGGTCACCGGAGACGCCTCTGCCCTCGGGACTCCCATCCTCCCACTCTGGCAGCCAACACCGTCTCATCTGAGTTCTAAAACGATCAGGGCACAGAGTGTGTTTAGCAGAAGCGCTGTCCCACAACCTTGACCTCCACAGAGGCCGACTGCAGCCCCGTCGGCAGCCCACGGTGCCCAAGAGGGTCCCCACGCCCTCCTCCTCTAGAAAGGAATCACTTCCGTAACCCGGAACCAGATTCTACTCACCAACACTGTCCCCAAGAGAATCAGAAAAGGCTGGCCAGCCCGCCGTTTCCCAAGGAGCAGAGGCGGTAACCGGGACCCTGGGATGCCAAGAACCCCCTGGGCAAGGACTTACACCAGAGTTCATAGTAGTAGTTGCAGCACTGAGACTGTCCACAGCAGTGTCCCGTGTCACAGATGTAGCTCTGGTTGTTGGTACCCACACAGGCTTCCTTATCCTGCAGAACCAAGAAACAACAGAGGAGCGTATTACACCACGGCGTGTGCCCATGGCCTTCTCCCCCACCTCCTCCACCTGGACGTCTGCTGTCTGTCCCCCATACAGCACCGGGGTTTACCCCATTATGGAAACAAGATAAGAAGAACCACCCAACCACAGCAGAGCTTAGAAAAATAAAGGTTTATTTATTAGGAAAGGGTCATGACACAGAGCCACACAGTAAACAGTGAGGCTCCCCTCAGACAGGACGGGGGTGAGGGGTGGGCGGCGGGGGGGTGCGTATTCTATCTACGTCCAAAGAGAAAGAGTCCGTGTTTAGTGTCAAACTCAGTTGCTAGGAAGGTGACGATCCCCCTGTGACAAACAGTAAATGAAATCACTTTCTGTAAAACTTTCTGGAATATTGAATGCAAACAGGACTCTAGAATTACCATCTAGTCAGTCATTCCAATCTCCCTTCCAACGTCCCTCCCAGACTGCTAACAGTAAGATTGAAAAGATGGTTGGAAAGCAAAACATGGGTTGGGAATGTAGCTCAGCTGGCAGAAGACTTGCCTAGGATGCACGAAACCACGTGTTCAAACCCGTCACACTGTGAACCCCAAGTCTGCATTTACGTTAATTAAATAAAATTAACCTTGGGTCAGAGGCTGCATTAGCAACTAGTTGACAAAAAGTAATCATAGAGCATCAGAGGGCATCTGGAAGAGACAGAGAGATCCCCCAAAGTCGTGGGGGAGTATCTGGAGTGGCATGGCTTTTTTTTTTGTTTGGCGGAGTGGAAGGATGCTCTCTTTTGAAGATGCCAGCAAGGAGAGAAGGTTAACTAGTTGCTACTCAGCCTCTCTGAGCTAGCAGGTTTTCACCCCAGCCTTGGAATCTTGAGTCTTATTTATAAATAGAACAATAGAAATTTAGCGGCAGTGACCAAGCCAGTACCTATGGAGCAGAATATTCCCACCAGCCTGAGTTGCCGGGTTGCTGCCAGAGAAGCAGGCCGGTACCTGCAGAGCCCACACTGCTGGCTGAAATAGCAGTAGATTAAGGCGCAGCCGCTGTGCCGAAGGTAAAACAACGTGATGGTACACAGCTGCCATCCCAGAACTTAGGGGCGGGGTAGGAAGATCAGAAGTTAAGATCACCCTGGGCTACACATGACCCTGCCACAAATGAACACCAAAACAAAACCCTGAATAAACAGATAAGCAAAACCACAAAACCTTCTCCTCTGAGTGTTCCTTCACTCTTGGGAAAAGGTGGCGAACCTAGACAGGTGGCCTAGTCCAGTTTCAATTTACTAGAGCACTTTTACTTACTGAACGATCTCTTGAAAGTCTTGACTTAGGCCGGGCGTGGTGGCGCACGCCTTTAATCCCAGCACTCGGGAGGCAGAGCCAGGCGGATCTCTGTGAGTTCGAGGCCAGCCTGGGCTACCAAGTGAGCTCCAGGAAAGGCGCAAAGCTACACAGAGAAACCCTGTCTCGAAAAAAAAAAAAAAAAAAAAAAAAAAAAAAAAAAAGTCTTGACTTGATCCAGGACTCATAATGTCCCTCGTCAGGGCAGCTACATAAAGGGCACTGCTGAGGAACCACGCAGCACTTTGCCAAATTCTGTCCATAACACTGGTGGAGGAGGATGGGATGAACGTTCTTAAACTATATTTCCCACTAAAGATACGAAATACTAACCAGGCATGGTGGCTACGTGGGTAAGCCTAAAATTCTGGAGGCTGAGGCAGGAGGACTGCATTGAGCTCGAGACCAACCTGGGCTTCACAGCGAGTGGAGTCCAAGCCAGCCTAGGATACAGGGCGAGGATCTGTGTCAAAGAGAGGCAGAGGATCGAGAAAGCTCGCTGGTAATGTGCTTGCTGCGTAAGCACCCACATAAAAATGTGGGCATGGTGGTGCACATCTGTAACTCCAGCAACATGGTAGGGGTGTTAAGTGGGAGGAACAGCCCACAGACAGAGGACCTGATGGAGACGAGAAGATCCCTGCCAACTAGCCAGCCCAGCTGATTCGGTGAACTCACTCCAGGTTCAGTGAACGCTCATCTCAAAACATGAAGTGGAGGGGCTGGAGGGGTGGATGGCTCAGTGGTTAAGAGCACTGGCTTGTTCTTCTGGAGGATTCTGTTCCTAGCATCCACATGGCAGCTCACACCTGTCTGTTAACTCCAGTTCCAGGGCTTCTGACAGCCTCACACAGACATACATGCAGGCAAAACACCAGTGAACAATAAATAAATCATATATTTAAAAAAATGAACTGGAGTGCAACTGAGAAAGATACTTAATGTCAGCCTCTGGCCTTCTCATGCACACATGTGCACAGACACACTAACTGGTACACATATATCACACACACACACACACACACACACATGCAAACATGCACAAACACAACACACAAATGAAATAACATACTAACCAACCTTAACCTCAGCTAATAAATATTTTGAGCAACTTCACACATGTATGATGAAACTTACACACACGTCACCTGCCATATCTGGCTTTCAGTGTTTCATTTACTATAATCAGCCTGTGCCAAGCACCATCTTGGGTAAATGGGAGGCACAGATAAAGGAAACATTGTTCCTATCTTTAACAAGCTCAAAGTTACCAAGGAAAACCCTGCCCAAGCAAAGAAACTCAACCCGAAGGTTCCATCTGCATCTACTGCCCTGCCCATTGGCGTAAATCCCGGCAGACAGCTGCCAGGGAAACTCTGGTCACGTGGTCGGCTCTAGCCTTACCTACACTGGCTTCAGCATACACAAAGCACCCACGAGCGTCTAGAGGCCAGGCAGCTATAGGAGGGACCTACAGCTACAGAGAGAGACAGGAGAAAGGGCAGAACTGTATACCAGATCCTTCCTCAGTGCACATTTCTACCACACACTCTCGGGGCTGGGTAAACTGAGTCAGTGGGTAAACGTCGAACAAACTCAACAACCTAAGTTTGATCCCCTGAAACCCACAATGAAGGAGAGTACCAACTCCCGCAAGCTGGCCTCTGACTTCTGAATGTGTGCCGTGACATGTGCATACTCACACATACAGTAATGAAGAATAAAATTAATTCGGAAAAAGAACTCTTCCGCCCCGGGATAGACCAGCTCAGGAGACACAAGGAAGGGCAGTAAACGCTGACAGCCAGCGAGTCTCCCAGTGTTGCGAGTTCCTTATTCTCGCATTCCCGAGCCCAGAGAAAGCAGAGCACTGTCTAGCAGGCGGCTGTCCCACTGGAGGCGCCTTCAGAGGCAGGGTGCATGTGGAGACAGCAGGGCTGTGCTTGCTGCGTCCTCCAGCCCCAGCCCCTCGGGCGTCAGAGCAAACCACCCCTTTCATAAGGATAGCAAGCCTCTCCAAGCTCACCAAGCCCTGCCAGTGCCATTCTTTGGCACACTAGTTTGCAAAAGCAAGTTCAAAGTAGCCGTGCACTTTTAAAACGGGCCATGCTTCCTCTACCCCAGCAAATAAATTCAGCGATCCTTCTGCCTGGGGAAAATCCACCAGATGAGGCAGAGGCGGCCAACCGGTCCTACATGACTTGTGCAACGAGCACACTTGAAATCTAAACAAGTAATATCCTCATGACCCACCGCTGTCCACTCTGCTCTTGACCCTTCCACGCTCCTGTTAGAGACAGGAGGACCCCACTCTGCCTTGCTGCTTGGCTCCAGTGCAGAGCTATGTCCTGGCACCCCTTAACCCAGTGCCTCAAACCCGCTTTAAGCTGGATTGCTCACCCCCCCCCACCCCACCCCACGCCCAAAGGCGGGGACCCTGCACTCTGAGCTCGCCTTGTTCTTGGGAATCTCGCCCCTCTGCAGCATGGGAAAGGAAAGGAGGCGGGCAGTGATGAAGACAGGAAGTAGGCTCAGAGGAAGACGTGAGAAGGATCGCTGGGATGAGAAGTGCGCTCCCCCAGCCAGACCTGCGGCAGGAAAGAAACCTGGCAGGCTCAGATTCTGCCACAGTCCTGCCACTTCAGAGGAACAAGACTTTGGGCAAGGGACTTGATGGCCCTAGGGCCAGTTAACGCGATCCGTAACATCCTCAATCTTCAGGCTTTTTGCCTGGTTGGTTTGGGTGCGGGGATGAAACTCAAGGTCTGGTGCATGCTAAGTGTAGGCTTCATCTGGTTTTCTTCAAGCCCACTGCCTCATCCCACCTCCAACAGAGCATCCCCAAGCCAATGTAAGAGTTCATAAAATCCACGGCTCCTCTCACTCAAGCCAACAGCCTCTAAGAATGGTGGGAGGCGCTGCCCGGTGCTCCTCTACCCCTCCCCAAGCAGCAGCCCAGCCAGAGATCACCACTGAGAGGGGGGTTCAAAGGCCACTCGTGGCTCAGCACCCACAGAGCTCAAGTAGTTAAAAGTGAGTTGGGTCTGCGTCCAAAGCCCCATTCCTGCATGAGGTTTATTTAATACGCAGCCTTGGGAAGCTGGTTTTCCCATGCTGCTGCTAATATCAGTATTGTTCTGTGAGCCATGATTACTGTGAGGCATGGAGGACCATCCCAACAGCACTTTGTCCTCCTCGGGCATTAATAAAAACAGGACAGCCTGCTGCTCTCGTAGACGTCTACTTGGGAACAGTGTACCTCATCTACACCGAGCAGTGGGAAGGGGGGACATGCTGGGGCTCCTCCCTTCTGAGCTCAACATGCCACACTCTGGCACATCAGGGAGCAGAACAGAAGTTCCCCCCAGTGGGGGATGGAATGCGTGCAAGGCCCCCGTTCCTCTGCACGTGACGGTCTAGACGGCTCCTGGGAGGAAGGTGAGCGCCACTCAGGACGAGGAGGAGGATTAGAAAGTGTAGCTACAGGAAAGGCACGAGAAGAATGTTCCAGAACAAAAATGCTATCAGCGAACTTCTTGGGCTAGGAGATGACAGAAGTAGGGAGGTTAGGTGAGCCAGAGCCTAACAACGCAGGCAGAAGACAGGCCAGATTGACATTTTAAAAGTTACCTTCAACCTCCTCAGGTACTGTAGGCACACGGTGCGCAGGCACACATTCAGGCAAAATCCATACATATAAAAATAAAATATCAAAGAGAGGGGACACACACACACCACACACACACACACACACACGCACACAGGGTGGGAGGGGGGAGAGAGAGAGAGAGAAAGAATCTGCAGTCACCCTCTCCTAGAAAGGCATCTAAAAGTCCATATAGGACAGAAAAGGAAAAACAAGGTAAGAAGACATAGAACGTATCAAAAAGGAACTGCAAAACCTAAGTGCTCTTGGGGCTGGAGAGATGGCTCTGAGGTTAAGAGCACTGGCTGCTCTTCCAGAGGACGGGGGTTCAATTCCTAGCATCCACATAAGGACTCACAACCACCTGTAATTCCAGTGCCAGGAGATCCAACGCCCCCTTCTGGCCTCAATGGGCACTGCACACACATGGTGCACAGACATGCATGCAGGCATGACCCCCATACACAATTTTTAGAGAGTGCTGTTACATCGAGGCCTTCACCTTAAGAATGGCAGCAGTGAATGAACAATCTCTGTTCCAGGGCCATGTGTACAGCCCTGGCAACACACGCTGTGATCAGCTCTAAGAGACACCAAACAAAACAGAGTAGCACAAAGAAGAAACAATCAAGGCCAACACAGAGACTCGTGAGCACATTCTTACAATGGGAAAAGGCTGAACGGTGCGTCTTTTGCACATAAGCAAAAAATTATCTCATTTCTTTAGTGGCAGCATAAGCTGTGGGACTAATGATGTCCTTAACAGTTTCCACATCTTGTAGTTGCTATTCTTAGCTGCGCCACTGTAAAGGTCAATTTAATCAACATGAGAACTTTCTCAGTGCCAGCATTTTAGAAAGAGACACTGGGCAGTAATGGTTCTTCAGGCATGGTTTTAATTTGCCAGTTTATGGGGCTGGAAAACCCTGGGAGCAACTGGCTGATGCCAACGTCATCTTCACATCCTTAGGAAAACACTCAAATTTTAAAGGTTAAGAGTGAAAAACAGGAAAATCAAAGTCCTTTACTGGATGTTAAAGTATACAGGGCACCAGCTCTCTTGGCTGTCTGCTGTGAATGACATGGGAGTACCCACTTCTGGCTCTCCATGCAGAGAGAACGAACTTCTAGTGGAAATGTTTGGCCTCCCCCACCCCCCTAAAATCACTTAGCTATGCACGCTCTTTACATTAATCATACGCCAGGCGACGTGTGGGGTGAGGCGCGAGCAGGACAATAAGGACAGGTAGGCAAAAGTTCTACTATGAACTACTGGCTACATAACAACAGCGTCTTAATTAGCTACTGAGCCTGCAAGGAAGAGCTCCAGGAACCGAAAATTACAGAGGGAAAGTAGAAATCACACCCAGAAATGAGGCCAGACCTTTCTGGTTGCCCTGCCAAGTGGGTTATTTGATGATCTGGGGTCACTCTGAAGCAGGGAGATGGAATTGAGACCCAACATACAAAGATGAGACCCACTGAGCATGGTGGTAGACTCTTTTAATCCCAGAACTCAGGAGGCACAAGCAGGTGAAGCTCTGGGTGTTCAAGACCAGTATAGTCTGGGGCTGGAGAGGTGGCTCAGCAGTTAAGCGCACTGGCAGCTCTTCCAGAGGTCCTGAGTTCAATTCCCAGCAACCACATGGTGGCTCACAACCATCTGTAATGAGATCTGGTGCCCTCTTCTGGCCTGCAGGCATACATGCATGCTGAACACTGTATACATAATAAATAAATCTTTAAAACAAACAAATCACAAAAGATAGAACCCTCAAAGGGGAAATACAGATCAGAAAAAATAAAAGAGCCATTAGATCTGAATGGGGAAGGGAGAAATTTCCTCTAAAAATCCATGATCATGGGGCCTTCCCTCAAACTAACATAAGACTTGACTTGCCTTAAAAAAAAAAAAAAAAAAAAAACTTTAAATTGAAAATGTAATAAAAATTGGTTTCAGAGTCAAGCATGGTGGTGTTTGCAGAATCCCAGCAGTCAGGAACAGGAGGAAGGAGAGTCATGAGACCGACCGGCTACATAGTGAGACCCTGTCTGGGGGGGGGTGGTGTCCTTGGGCTGGCCAGATGGCTCAGTGGATAAAGGTGCTTGCTGCCAAGCCTGACAGCCTGAGTTAATCGCCAGGATCTACATGGTAGAAAGAGAGAACTGACTCCTGATACAAGGGTTGCAAGGGAGAGTTCCCAGGCTAGCACCAGCCATCTTGCAGAAGAAATATAAAACCCCAAAGAAGTCTCACTCAGAAGCACAGTGTTTTATATTGTGATGTTAACATGTCATCTTGGGGACAAAAGAGAAAAAAAGGTTCTAGTAGAATGTGATGTGTCTGTGTGCCAAGGGGACAAGGAGTCAGTTGTGCTGGCGAGTTTTACGTCAACTTGACATAAGCTAGAGTCATTTTGGAAGTCGAGTCCAGAAAATGTTGCCACCAGATTGGTCTGTGTGCAAGACCGCAGTGCATCATTGCTGACTAATGTGTCCAACTCACTGTGAGCATTGCCACCCCCGGGCTGGGTGTCCTGGATGCCGTAGGAAAGCGGGTTGAGCAAGCCACGGGAGCAAGCCAGTAAGCAGCACCCTCCACTGCTCTGCATCATCAGTTCCTGTCTCAGGATTCCTCCTAACTTCCTTCTGTGATGGACTGTGATGTGGAGCTGTGAGCTGAAATCAACCCTTTCCTCCCCAATTTGCTTTTGGTCATGATGCTTCATCACAGCTGCAGAAAGCCTAAGACACATGGTAAGGAATCCCATAAATAAAGCTCTACTGCAGATGGGTTTACAGGTAAAACACACAATATATAAAACACGATCCGTCACAAACAAGACTTGGAAAATCCAACAAGTAATAGGGTAAGACCAGCTGGAAGGAAAAACAACTTAGGATAATAGAGTGTTCAGATAAGACACAAGAGGCTTCAGCCAGGTGTGGTCACTTACACCTCTAATCCCAGAACTCAAGAAGCTGAGGCAGCTGAGGCAGGAGAATCACCATGAGTTCAAAACTAGCCTGAGGTCCAGGTCAAGACCCTATCTAGGGAAAAGACAGAAGGAAAAAATGAAAGGGAGTGAAGGAAAGAGGAAAGAAAGGAGGGAGGCGAGAAGCAGGGAAGAAAGGAAGGAAGGGAGGGAGGGAGGGAGGGAGGAGGGAGGGAAGGAAGGAAGGAAGGAAGGAAGAAGGAAGGAAGAAGGAAGGAGTGTACAGAGCCAGCTGAGCAGGGAGAGTACCTTGCAAGAATGAGAACCTGAGTGCAATCCGCAGACCCACCAGATACAAGAGGAAGGCGCTTGTAATCCCAGTGCCGGGGAGCCAGAGACAGGTGGGTTCCCAGGGCTCAGTGGCTGTGCAGCCAGCTACTGGGGAGTCCTAGGCCAGGAATGTCTCAAAAGGGAGGGGAGGATGGCGCCTGTCCAAGACTGTCCTCTGGCCTACACACACACACACACACACACACACACACACACACACACACACACACACGCTTGCACACCTTGTACATTTGTGCACCTGCACATGAACACACATACACATCAAAGGTGAGGTTTCAAATAACTAAAGCCCAAAAAGAAAGAATATACCGAGAGAAGAATATTAGCAAAGGAGAGCTAGTGGCCGACGCTTGTTCCAGCAGCACAAACAACGACACAGAGAGCAGAACGGCCCCGAGCAAGCATGAGTACAAAGTCATGAAGCACTCCGAGTCTTGGGGAGAAAGAGAGAGAGAGAGCAAGAGTGAGGCCAGACACCTTTAACCCAGCACCTGGGAAGCAGAGGCAGGTGGATCTCTGAGTTCAAGGCCAGCCTGGTCTACAGAGTGAGTTCCAGGACAGCCAGGGCTACACAGAGAAACCCTGTCTTGAAAAAACCAAAAAAGAAAGCAAGAAAATAGATTTGGAAAACTCATCCATGAAAGTAAAAATGCAGGATGGAGGTGATGTCAATGGATAATGACATTATTGTCACTAAAGCCAGTGACCTCAGTTCCTAGGACCCACACGGTAGAAGGCAAGAAGAACTCTTACACACTGACCTCTGACCTCTACATGCAGGCTTCCTACCCACATACAATAAATAAGTAAATATAATAAAAAAAAAAATCCTCAATAGATGGGTTAGACAGAGATTTGGCAAAGTTAAAAAGAGAATTAATAAACCAGGGAGCAGATCTGAGAAAATTACCCAGCAAAGTGTGCTTTTCTCAACTAGGAAAAAAAAACATGGAAATGGAAAATAACAAAATGCTCATGAAGAAAAGAAAAGAGAGTGGAAGCGTGGCTGTATTCAGAGATGACTGGAGACAATTTCCAGAACAGTTAACATGTGGAATTTAGGGGTGGTAATGAATACACACACACACACACACACACACACACACACACACACACATAAATATGTACATTTTATATGTGTGTGTACATTTTATGAAACTACAGAACAACAAAGATTTTACATTCTCATTATCAAATAAAATTGGAATTTAAAGAGTAACAAGCTTCACAGGATATTATAACAGAAAAAGAGGACAAAGATTTAGGTAGAGCTGGGCAAGCGCATGGGATGGCGGCATCTGATCTACGCCCCGCAGGACAAGGAGACCCTGGCTAAAGCCGACGTTCAGGAACACTGCTCTAGGCAGGGGATGTAACGCGCATGCACCACACTTGGTGTTCTCAAGGACCAGAAGAAAGAGAGCTGGCGTGGACGGTGCGGCGGGTCTCAAGGAGAACTCAGCGGATGACAGAGTCCCGCGCTCTGCACAAACCCTTCGGCGATGCCCGGGCGCTGTTTCAGCAAGTTTTCTCCCTTAGGCTGTGGAGATTTTAATAGATTTAACAATATTTTTGAGACTCTCACATTTACTTTCCAACTGCACGGTAAACAATAAAACGATTTTTTCTTCCATCCTTGAACCTTGAATGGAAAACAGACCAACTCTGGCACTGCACATCCTCCGGGCAGAGGTCTCCTGATTCGGGTACTGAAACCAAAGGAAGCCAGCTTCCCCACATCCTGAAAATGCAGGACCTTCAGGGCCAGCTCCTTAGGTCCTCAGAAAAAGGTCCACAGGTGGTTAGGAAAAGTATTCTCTAAAGCTATACAGATTTACCTAATTTTGGGGGGATGGGGTAGGTCGGGGGTGAATTGAGACAGTCTCTCTCTGTAGTCCTAGAACTCAGTATGTAGACCCGGCTGGCGCTGAACTCACAGAAACACATTGCCTCTTCCTCTCAATTGCTGGGATGAAAGACGTGCACCACCATGCCCTGCTACCTGCATTTTGAACAACCAGGAAGTCAAGTTATCATCTCTAATATTAAGGGATGCAAATGTAAGGCTACTCGAAGAGCTAAGGGAAGCGTGACAATCTGCTCAATCGGACACTCTGAACATGGCACAAGGGATAACGGAGCGGGGTTCCTGCCTGCTGATTCCACACATTAGCCTGGTCTGCCTTTCTTCCATAGTGACACTGGACACTGTCATACACTCATTCTGTATCCTCCACAATATATACTGCGCCTGGAATTTTTTTTTTTTATGTGTGTGGTTGCTTGCCTGCATGTATGTCTGTGAACCACATGCATGAAGCATCCTTGGAGGCTAGAAGGCATTAGATCCCCCTGTGACTGGTGTTACAGGTGGTTGTTAGTCATCATGTGGGTACAGGGAATCAAACCCAGGTCCTCTGCAAGAGCAGCCAGTGCTCTTAACCCCTCAGCCAACTCTCCAGCCCCCTGGAAATGATTTTTTAAGCTTTGCTAGCAAAAGGTAAATTTCATCCTTTCTGATAGAGCAAGCCACTTGCAAGAGGTTAACCAAGACTCAGCTTTGTACACGCACTGGAGACTAGGGAATGGATTTTTAAGCTGTTTGGTGGAATTCAGCATTTTCCCAAAAGAACAAAGAGCCTGAGCTAAAAGGGCAAGTCCCCTAAGAGAGGCAGCAGACCCATCCGGTAAGTCTCAGTCACCTCACAGCTCAGGTCTGACTTGTGCTTCACTCCTTAAGGGCTCTGGCTCCGTCCCCACCCTCTAGATACAAAGTCCACTACCAGGTAAAGCCAAATCCCGGAGCCAGTGACGCACTAGAGGAAGCGCTGAGCTAAGAGATGCCTGCTGCCCTTTCTGTGGGTGCTGGAGATCTCCCGAGCTCCCCCTCAGGTATTTCTTAATGTGGAGCGAGAACCTCTGGAATCAGTGACTAAAAATTCTCCTTTTTTCTTCCCCCCTCTGTGTAGCCTGGCTGTCCTAGAACTCACGCTGTAGCCCAGGCTGGCCTCGAACTCACAAAGATTCGCCTGCCTCTGCCTCCTGAGTGCTGGGATTAAAGGCATGCACCACCACCTGGCTGAAAATTCTTTCCAAAACATTCCCTGAAACAAGCATGGTGGCAAGGGTCTGTAATCCTAGCACTCGGGAGGCAAAGGCAGGCGGATGAGGAGTTCCAGGCCATCCTTACCTACATAGCAAGTCTGAGGCCAGCCTGGGCTACATGAAACTGTCTTAAAACACACACACACACACACACACACACACACACACACACACACACACACACACACACACAGATACTTTAAAATGAAAAATAAGTGCTGGAGTCCAGCTCCAGCAGGTTCAGATTCCCAAGAGGGAGGTGTGACCCTTTGAGAGCAATAGACATTTAGATACTTGCTGAACTTCCCAGCTTTTGCCTCAGGAAAAAATGCTGTAATGAAGTTAATGGCCGCTTTCGGGCCTAAATCATTGAGTCAATCTGCTTTCAAGCTTGCCTGTGGCTAGACTATTGTACAATTACAGAGTACAAAAGGTGTAGCCTTATTCAATAAATGAGCAGTCATCCTGATTCACCTTCAGATCCGGTCAGTCATCTGCATGCCCCCCCACCCCTCGACTCCATACCTCCTCTTTGGGACCTGAACCCCACTGGAACAGGTCCCCGGCAAAAAAGGGGCTGGAGAGATGGCTCAACTGTTAAGAACACTTGTTGCTCTTGATGAGGTCCCAGGTTTGACTCCCAGCAACCCCATGACAGCTTACAACTATCTGTCTGACCTCAGTGGGTACCAGGCATGTATGTGATGCTCAAACATACATGCAGGCAGAACACATATACACATAAAATTCAAAAATAAATAAACTATACAAAAAGTAAATAAAAACACTCCCTGGGATAGCCGGGTGATGGTGGTGCACGCCTTTAATCCCAGCACTCGGGAGGCAGAGCCAGGTGGATCTCAGTGAGTTCAAGGCCAGCCTGGTCTATAGAGCAAGTTCCAAGACAGCCAGGGCTACACAGAGACACCCTGTCTCAACAAAAACAAAAACAAAACAAAAACAAAAAACAAAAAACAGTCCATGCTTTCCATAACAGTTAAGGACTAATGTTTTTTCTAGAATCCCAAACATGCTCAATAGTTACCCACAAGAGTACCAACTTAGAAGCAGGCACATAAATCATTTACCCTTTGTCCCATTCCATAAAAAACACAATAAATCATAAACATGCATTTTAAAAATAAGTGACACATTCATTAGGCACACTCCCAACTGGCCCATACTGCTATTGCTGAAGCCACATCATTAAACAGCCCCCAAACGGAGCAGCAAGCGGAGAGATTAAAATCCATTTCCTGTGTTGCTATTAGGAACCTGGACAACAACCTCACAGAGAGTCACCTGACCCTATAGGAAAATCCCAGAGTGAAAATCTGAAGCTGCAGCACACCCTGAGGTTTTCTTACAGTCCACTCCCTGAGGTTCTCCCAGCGCCACCCCTGCCCCTACAGCCCGGGGCTACAAGATCATTGGACCACTCTTCCGTCCCTGGACAAAGGCAGCCCAACTCAAGGGGGCCCCAGAAATCCCACCTCACCAGCTGCTTCTGCCACAGGCCACGAAGAAGAAGGACTCCTGAAATGGGGCCACGCAGAGACGGAGGGCTGAAATAAGCAGGGTGGGGGCAGGGTAGAGGCAGAGTGGGGGCAGGGCAGCTGCTCACTGTCTACTTTTGAGCCCACCCGGTACCTTTATCTTTTTCTTTTTAAATTGTTTCTATTTTCGTTTTGCCTACACTGCGCATGTGCACCACACTGAGTGCCTGGTGCCTGCAGAGGTCTGAGGAGGTTTGTCTGATCCCCTGGAACTAGAGTTGTGAGCTGCTCTGTGGGTGCTGAGAATAGAACCCGGGTCCTTTGGGAGAACAACAGTGCTCTTAACCACCGAGCCATCTCTGGGCCCCCATCCAGGTTTTTACACAGGTGCTAGTGGATCCCCTGACTGAGCCGCCATCCCAGCCCGTTTTTCATCTAAAGGAGAGGGAAAGGAAGGGAGGGAGTCTGGGAGTTTTAAAGTGAGAAATATCCACATAAGAACATAAATGTAGGGGTTAGAGAGACATTTCGGCAGGAAGTGCTTGCTGCTCTTCCAGAAGGTCTAGGGTTCAATTCCCAGCACCCGCATCAGGTGGCCCACAGGAACCAAGGCAGTGACTTCTTGTGGCCCCCATAGGCACTTAGCGAATTTTTTTTTTTTTTCATTTTTCTGTGTACCCTGCTGCCTGACTCACTGAGACGTCTGCCCCATGCTAATACAAAATAAGTAAATAAATACGTAAAACAAATCGCGTAAAATTGCTTGCCTTGACTCGAGAAGCGCAAGAGCAGCGAGGGTCATTCACTGGCGAGTTCAAGACCATCCTGGTCTATATAGTGAGTTCTACACGGTGTGAACCTGTCTCAAAACCGGGGGGTGGGGGAGGCAGGGGGGAATGTAGGGACTGGGGAGATGGCTCCGTCAGGAAAGTGCCATCAGTGCAAGCATGAGCACCCGACTCCAGTCCCCAGAACCCAAGGAAAAAGCTGGGCACTGCGGTGCACACCTGCAATGCCAGTGCTCGGGAGGTGGAGGCGGGGAGATCCCCAGGCTGGCCAGCCCGCCAGCCTAATCAGCGAGCCCCAGGTCCCACTGAGAGCCTCCGTCTCAAGAACCACAGTGGGTAGGTCCCAAGAAATGACATTTAAGGTTGGTCTCTGACCGTCCCCATGTCCCTACCCCCACCCCACTCCCGCCGCCACACAGCTACCTGAGTGTGCACCCCCCCACCACACACACAGAGTCAAGTTCATCTTGCCCCTTCACAAGCACAATCTAAATCAATAAAATTCAATCTGTGTGGTGCGTGGGCCTAGAACCAGAGTCTCGCTTGTGCATGGCTACTGAGGGGTCCTCGGCCCCCGTCACCCTCACCCCTTAATGACTTGTAACACAGCAAAGTCTCGTGGGTCATTTCTACAAACGGTGACATGGACACATATAAGTTCACACATATGACATGTCACTCACACTTGTGTGGGGCACTCAAGCTTCTCAAACCTCTTAATCAGCCTGCCCTCGTCCCCTGTAAGGGGTCGAAAGTGCCACCACCTGAGAGAACCAACCCTGAGACCACCCAGTTCATCGGTGACTTTTACTGAATCCTAAAAATGGGTCTTGGTCAAACGAAATACCCCTCCCTTCCTTCTTCAGATTTATTTTATGTGCATGGGTGTTTTGCCTGCATGTATGTCTGTGTACCACATGCCTGCCGGGTGCCCATGGAGGCCAAAAGAGGGGGCTGGATTCCCCGGAATTGGAGTTACAGTGTGGGGGCTGGGAATCACACCAAGGTCATCTGGGGGAGTAGCCAGGGCTCTTAACCACAGAGCCATCTCTCAGCCCCAAAATACTCATTGCTTTGCCCCCAAAGAAAAGGTATCGCTTTCAGAGCTATGGATGTTGTGCTGACTTTTTTAAGAGATTCACCAGTGTCGCCAGCAGTGAAACAATACACACGGTACATCCATCTCCTTCCACATTTTAATCCTGATCCTCCTCCCACGGGAGGCTCCTACCGAGCTCCTACCAGAGCTTCCCTCACGAGACTCACGAGACTGTCGGCTTCGAATCCAGAGCTGGAGATTTATGCATCAAAAAGTTCAACATTGTTCAAGATAACTGTTTACTCCTACAAAGAGTGACATTGAAAAATGGCCTCTCCAAAACAGATATGAGATAAAAAGGCTTTGGGACACAGAGGCTGTCTCCAAGACTGAAAAACTTAAAAGAAAGACGGACTCTAAAAGTGTGGCACCTTATGCTTTGAGGTTAAGACAGCCTTGGGTTTTTTTGGGTTTTTTTGTTGTTGTTGTTGTTGTTGTTGTTGTTGTTTTTTCAAGACAGGGTTCTCTGTGTAGCCCTGGTTGTCCTGGAACTCGCTCTGTAGACCAGGCTGGCCTCGAACTCACAGAGATCCACCACCTGCTTCTGCCTCTGGAGTGCTGGGATTAAAGGCTTGTGCCACCACCGCCAGGCTAGCCTTGGCTGGCTCAGGAAAGGGTGCAGGATGGGTCTGTTATTAGTCAGATTACAGTAAACCTAAGATGCTGTAACAGGTACATGGCTGGAAATACGGCCGATCACTAAACTAACTGCTGCCTGATGTGTAAGCTGCGAGTTATCGGCAAGACTGAGATCGATCCCTGCGGGGGCGGGGGTTGATACCCACAAGGGAAGAGGTGAGATTTCAGGTCTAGAAGGGTTTAGGTATCATCTCCTCCCCACATGCAGAAAATAACAATCTGTGCTTGACGAGACATGATCCCCACTGACTGAGGGGGCAGCGGGATGTAAGATTCCAAGTCTTTGGGCAGGTCCTGAGCACAGGAGGCTTAGGAAGCAAGGGAAAAGTGTGCTGCCTTCCCTTTACTACATCAGTCATTCCAGGCACAACAACACAGGCCTACAATCCCAGCGCCGGGGAGAGCGAGGCAGGAGGGTTGTGAGTTCAGAGCCAGCCCTGGCTGCACAGCGAGCCCTCCATCCTCTCGAAGGCCATAACATCCACTCCCTCAGAACAGCAGCAGCCTGGTGTCAGGAGTTTCTACCCTGGTGCTCTCCATGCCGTCACCACTGAGCCCAAAATCAGCCAACAGGGTCTAGACATTGCCAAATGTCATGGGTGCCCACTGGTGTTTGTGACACACACACACACACACACACACACACACACACACACACACACCTGGGTTTGGGGGGTTTTTTGGTTCTTGTTTTTTGCTGTTGGTTTTTGAGACAGGGTTTCTCTGTGCAGCCCTGGCTGTCCTGGAACTCGCTCTGTAGACCAGGCTGGCCGCTGAAACTGCCCCTAGTTTTAGAGCGCTGCTCTAGACAAATCACATAACCGAGCTCTATTGGTCTCTTTCCTGATTGGCTTCTGGATTCGTGCTCTGTGAACCCTGTAGGACTGAGGACGGTATCACAAGTGCGTCTACAACAAAAACCCATCAGAAAGCCCTGGTCTTGAGGACTGTGGAGCCGAGATGCCCTCGGAACAACACCCTACACACACAACTCCCACTCCAACCCACATTCTTGGTCCCTCGCACAGCCCAGCAGAGAACTTCCCGGGGTTAAGAGCCTAGAGAGCTCATTTCCCAGATGGGTGAGAAATAAGCCCCTGGCTCCCGGGCCATGACAGGTTTACAGTAACCCAGCACAATCTGAGCCTGGCCCAAGAATTCAGACCCTCGCTCAGAGGTGGCAGGGTGGCTGCACATTCCATGTCTGCTGGAGTCTGCCCCAGCTTATCTCAGACCTTCCTACCACACTCAGGGGTGGGATGTCATGAGTATTTGTGGTCATCGGGTAACCAGGATTTCCAAACCCTTGACTGAAAACCACACACTAACAAGTTAGGCACTATCTGAAACCAAGATTGAGACCTTGCGTCACCATTCAGTGGGAGTTCCTGAAATCATGTGTGCGGAGCAAAAGAGCCAAACAATAATAAATACAAAGCCAGAGGGAAGCCGCGCCTGGGATGGACCACAGTAGAGTGAACGCTGTGCCACTTCCAGGAAAAAAAGCCAGTGTGCCCCACTCCAGCCACTTGCAGAGCAAACAGCCTTTTCAGGAGTCACACGTGGCTCGTGGGATGCTCTTCTCTTACAGTTGAACAAATGACTTAGAATTAAGTCATTGACCAGGATTTATTTTTTAAGTCGTAAATATGCTTTTCTTCACTGCTCAAAGCTCCCTGTAATGGACACAGAATTGCAAAGGCTATAGTTCTTATTCTTACATATTTGTAAGTACACTACATAACACATTTCAACATACCGATATACACACTAATCTGCAATGCAATGTACATCCTAGACGAGAACACTGATTAAAGAAATTCAGAAATATGGCATTATTTCTTTTCTTTGAGGCAGAGTCTTGCCATATAGGCCAGGTTGGCCTTCAGCTCACTACACAGTCAAGGCTAATTCCCAACTTCTCATTCTCCTGCCTCAGCTTCTTGGGATCATGTGCCCAGCAGTCACCTTGAGGGGCTGAATGACTATTTCCAGCAACAGAAGCCTCCTGTGAGGTCCAGGGTTCGAACTCTGGCCCAAGCCAGTGGCTATAGAGGATGCAGGAACAATGAAGGCATCTCAACATCTAGGGCTGTGTCAACAAACTTACAGACCAGCAGCAAACAGCAGGATGCGCAGGGGCAGAGAAGTCTGCTAAGAAATGAGAAGAAATTTCCAGAAGACAAGGAATTTTACTTTTTTTTTTTAATATAACCAAATTAGGTTTTTGAAATAACCACATTATTGTTTTCATGGACTACAATTTACCTCTTCAAGGAAAGGGGGTGGATCAAACTTAAGAGCCATCACTGGGGGAAGTGACTGTTGTCTTTGGCTCTGTCCTAGAGAAAAGTCAACGTCAACGTCAACAGACTGAGTCCTTGTCCACTAGGTCCTGTCCTTTCTACCACATTCTCCTCAGCGATGTCACAAAGAACAAGTCACACTCCTCTAGAAACGCGGCGCGGGAACACAGGCCTTCCTCACCTGCCACCGCAGGACAGAGCAGGAGTGTTCCCCTGGCTGTCTCAAGATTTTTACAATCAGTCCATAGTTCCCTTCCAAGCTGGAGCTTGCTTAATTTGCCCTGAACCTGGCCAGGTTCAGAAGGGTCAGGGTGACCAGGAGTCAGAGCCTGGTCCTCCACAGAGCAGAGCAGGTGGCAAGACTCGCACAAGCCAGAGAGCTAAGGGAGAGGCCACTAACAATACCACACTCATCTGTACTGGAACACAGACCTCCGGATCTTCATTCTCCCTTTGCCTATGGAGATAAGAAAACCTCTCGATGGGTGGGATCCCGCAGTAATAAATACTATCCCCCAAATAAATGTTGGCTAATATTCAGCAAGCCCAAATCCAGAGGTTGACAAATTACCTCTTCCTTGTCCCCAGTCAGAACTCTCACCCTGCAGACTGGCCCAGGAGTCATCACAGGCTTTTTCCAGCTGGTGTGACCCTCAAGTCACTTTGGTTTGGTTTTGTTGTTAGGATGCTGGGAACCAAAGCCAGGCAGGTGTTTGGCAACTGCTCTAAGCTCTACCCAGGAGGCACGTCTTCAGCCCCTCAGGTCACGTGCTCACTTCCACACCTCCAGAGTAGCTGGTTCAGCACTCTGCTTGTATGGTCCATACAGCATCGGACCAAGAAGGATATGAAGACCCCAGTCAGTCAACAATGCAAACAGCAGCTGGGCACAATGGTGGGTGCCTATACAGAACCGCTACAAAAGAAGCCAAGGCAGGAAGATTAAGGGTTCAAGGCCACCCCCATCTCAACTTTTTAAGAAAGGTTACAAATAGTCCCTTAGGCCAGGGGTTGGCCTCCCATGCCCCTAATCATGACAAATTTCAACACGGGCAAAAGATTCCAAGAAGATCTGAAGGCTTATTTTCAGTTGCACTGGAAACTATTTCCAGTGTTAAAGGACATGCCCCCCCCCCAAATGATGTAGGCAATTTGGGGCACAGTGGGCCTTTCCCACAGAAGTAAGACAGTATTTGAATGTAAATTATTGTCTCCAAGGGTTAGCCTGTAATCCACTGACTAGAACAACCGGTCACCCTCTACATCTAACAGCACCCACTGTGCAACAATTGACACTACTGGACCGTGTCTGCACGAGGGTCACCCTGCCACACCTCCTGTCCCCTTTAAGGTCACGTGACGAAGGTCTGCACTTCCGAGTTTCTCCATGACCCATACACTCATTCTAGGGGAGACTGTGAACCTCTCAGGGGCCAGGAGAGCACTTTCACCTCTTTGTATTCTTGACGTGCTCAGAACTCTGCTTGCACAATGCTGTGCAGACAGAGAATGCTGATCCCAAGCCTCTTCCAGTATTAGCAAGCCAACACCTCCTACCTCAATCATGGACTAGAAATCACTCCTGACTGCAGGCTCAGCACCTGCTGCTGCAATATTGTTCTCTGAAAATCAGCCCTCTACCTTCCCGGAATACATGCTAGATGTTCTCTTCCAGAAAACCTGTTTTCTGATCTTGAGACAACAAAGGGACAGTGTGCCCAACTGTGTGCCATGTCTAAAACCTGGTACACGGCAGCATATCCAGGAAGTTTCTACACCCTGATCCTCCAAACACTGTACGATCGTTCTCTGGTCAACAAGGTAGCTTCTAGGGGCCATGCGCACTGTCCCTTGCATGAAAGAATTCATACATCCTGTGTCTCACTTGCTCTTCACAGACACTGAGTCATGTCATTCTTTCTATCTATCTATCTATCTATCTATCTATCTATCTATCTATCTATCTATCTTGATGAAGGGTGCTACTGGTCCCTCCTACTCCATAAAAGATCTGTAGCCTAGGGGTTGATTTCACCAGGTAAACTCAATCCCAAAATTCACAGAGGAAGGTAATTTCTCTCCTCATCTGCAGGAACAAGCAGAGGCAACCACCTCATCTGATCCATCTGGAAAACCATTCATCCACTGTAGAGGCTCAGACCAGAGACTATCTCAGGAAAGTCTGCCTTGTCCACTCACTGGGCTGAGTCGTCAGGTTCACCACCCTCCATGACCTTACCCCTGGGCATTCTGTTATAGTCCCAGCACATTGTCCTGTCACTAAACCCTGGAGGCCAGAGTCCCTCAGGTATAGCCAGAAACACCTGGAACAACTTAAGAGAAATATTATTCCTGAGCCCCACAAGAATCTATAAAATCTACATTTGAACAAACCCCACTTCAGGTGACTTTTATAGCATATGAGGACAACTGTACCAGGTATAAGGTCCCTGGAAGAAAAGACCTTGTACCTTCACATCTTTGCGTCAGTAAACAAGAACTCAGCAGACAGGAAGTACTTGCCCAGAACCCACAGGTTATCACCAAGGAACCTTTAGACAGCTGGCTTTACAGGGCTCCAACGCAGGACTGACAGGTCCAGAAATGCTAGAGATAGCAAGACTACATAATCCACAAAACTTCTGCAGGCAGGAGCTGACCTGTAGAGCTGAGGGTGGCAAGGGCCCTTCAGAAGCCTTTGGGTCTAGCCGTTTGCCCAGGAAATGTTCAAAAGCCAGTCTAGAAAACTGGTGCTGGTCATTTAGGATGCTCTGGGGGGTTTATTTCAATGCTACCCACCACCTCATTCTCTCAGCTGAGTTGGGGTTCTGGGACACAGGCCTTCTTCACCTTCTGGCCACCCCACTATATAAGATAAAGGTATCTTGGTAAAGTAAGAAATGGCCATGGGGGGGCGGTGCATACCTTTAATCCCTGCTCAATAGATCTTACCATGTTTGCAGATTAAAAGTACTTTTCTTAGGGAGGAGTCAAAAGTGCTCACAGTGGGGCTGTCACTGTGCCAACTGCATCAGAGGACCACACGGGACTGTCACTGTTATCAACTGCATCAGAGGACCACACGGGACTGTCACTGTTATCAACTGCATCAGAGGACCACACGGGACTGTACTGTATCAACTGCATCAGAGGACCACACGGGACTGTCACTGTATCAACTGCATCAGAGGACCACACGGGACTGTCACTGTATCAACTGCATCAGAGGACCACACGGGACCGTCACTGTTATCAACTGCATCAGAGGACCACACGGGACTGTCACTGTTATCAACTGCATCAGAGGACCACACGGGACTGTCACTGTTATCAACTGCATCAGAGGACCACACGGGACTGTCACTGTTATCAACTGCATCAGAGGACCACACAGGACTGTCACTGTGCATCAACTGCATCAGAGGACCACACGGGACTGTCACTGATCAGAACACAAACTGCAAACTGCATCAGAGGACCACACGGGACTGTCACTGTTATCAACTGCATCAGAGGACCACACGGGACTGTCACCGTATCAACTGCATCAGAGGACCACACGGGACTGTCACTGTGCCAACTGCATCAGAGGACCACACGGGACTGTCACTGTATCAACTGCATCAGAGGACCACACGGGACTGTCACTGTATCAACTGCATCAGAGGACCACACGGGACTGTCACCGTATCAACTGCATCAGAGGACCACACGGGACTGTCACTGTGCCAACTGCATCAGAGGACCACACGGGACTGTCACCGTACCAACTGCATCAGAGGGCTGTTCTGAAGCCCACAAGGGAAGTGACAGAATGCTTCAGGTATTTTCCCAAACCCACTTTATTTTTTTATTCTATGTGTTTTTCACATCATGTATCTTGATCTCATTCATTCCCCATCCCTTTACATCTGCCCTCTGCCCCTGCACCCCCTCCCCGAATAAAAAAAATGCAAGAGGAAAAAAAGGAAGAAAATAAAATGAGGGGAAAAAAAAACTTAAAAAGGGAAGGAATTAAAAATCTCATCATGGAAGCTTCATTGTGACCCAACAAGTCACAGCATATACCCCCTTTTCCATACATCTCCACTTGCAAGTGTTCACTGCAGAGTCCCTGGTCCGGTTCTAGGCCCCTGGCATCCACTAGGACTCTTCCTGGACATCCTGCTGCCATCCTGTGCCCAAACCCACTTTTAAAGAACTCAGGAGCCGGGCAATGGTGGTGCACGCGTTTAATCCCAGCACTCGGGAGGCAGAGCCAGGTAGATCTCTGTGAGTTCCAGGCCAGCCTGGGCTACAGAGTGAGATCCAGGACAGGCACCAAAACTACACAGAGAAACCCTGTCTCGAAAAACCAAATAAAAAATTATAATAAAAATAAATAAACAAATAAAGAACTCCAGGCAACTCCTGGGAATCCGCTCACCTTGCCCTCTGCTCAGAGAGTGAGCAGCTGGCCCTCAAAGCTCCCCTCTGGACCCGAGGTCTGAGCTCACCAGTGGCTTGGCTTCTCCAGGGAACAAGCTGCAGAGGGGGTGTGTGCCTGTCCTCACCCCTCCTGCAGCCCTGCTGCTGGGTACAGTTACACATTCCAATATAGACATGCCTCTCAGACCAAGGAGGGGGAGGGGGGTGTCCGGCTCTCAGAAGCCCTGGAACAAATACTTGGAGCAGTGTCTACACTCAGGGACAGCAGCTGGTCCCTTGCCACTGTTTTCTCATTCCACACAGGGCTACCAGCAGGAATTGAGTCCCCCCACCCCACCCAAACTGGCCAACAAAGCAATCAAGCCTCTGCCACAGGAGTCTGTGTGCCTCAGCAGGGCCAAAACAACCAATTCCAACCCCACCCCCCTCAAGTGTCCAGGATATCCCTCAGCCACACAGCCACCCCTCCCCCAGTCCCTTCAGAACCGGTGGACTGGGAAGAAATCTCTCCTACCTCACCAAATCAAAATGGAGAAGGAAGAAAAGCGGGTTAGCAAGAACCTCACTTCGCCTCACCCCTCAACAGTTTCCTCCTCCACAAAGCTCCATAGGCGGCTTCGTGGCTACTCATGGAAAATCGGAAATGGACAGCCCTAGGGTCACCTCAGGGACATTGGGGATTAAGAATATGATGGCTCTGGAGGCTAGGAGCAACCAGCAAGAAGGCTGGAAACGTCCGTGTGGGAGCTAGCCTGTCAGGACTGAGACACTTTCTAAAATACGCCCTCTACTCAGCACCACAGAACAATAACAACTCCCACCCTCCCTGCCGTCCCTAGCCCGATCCACGATCCACGGAGAACCAGTTCATTACCTGTCTAAGCCCCAAAAGGAAAGGCATCCTGCAGAGCATCGTCCCCTAACGTTAACAGCACAGGGCTCTCAAAAGTTAGGGTCTCGGAGTAAGCATGGCCTGGGGAGGCTCGGGCGCTCTCAGTTCACCGAAGAGAAAGTAAACAGAGTCCTGGGACCCAGCAGAGCTCCTGCTCTCCTCTCTACTCCCCCCGCCTGGCCCCGACCCACCCCCACCTTCTCGTGACATATCTCAGACGCAGCCCAGCCCAGGCGACTGCCAAGGGGGAAATGACATCAGTTCAGCCCAGCAGAACAACTTCGGACAGCTGCTGAGGAATCCTGAGGATGTGCCGTCAACCGGTGGTACCGTAAACCGGTGGTGCCGGGACCAACCTAGAGCGGAGCCTGCTGGCTGCCCTGGCTCAGACTCCCCGGCTCGGACGGGGCTCCCGGCGGGCCGATAAATCAAGTCGAGGAAACTAAAGAGAGCTGCGTTTCTCTGCATAGGGTGTTGATTCTCCTCGGGAAAGAAATTCAAGCCTGGTTACTGTCCTTTCGCAGAAACTTCCACCCCGCCTCAATCGTTTAGCGGGCGTCCCCACCCTCTCTGGGAAGAGGCAAATGCTGGGGGGGCGGGGGGGGGCTCCAGAGACATGTCTCCCAGCTTAGGTAGTAACTGGCTGCTGTCTTGGGCCCCCTGCTGTACAGGGGAGTTTATATTTCATAAACAAACTGGGCGTGTCCAGGTGCCAACATCTTTCCTCACTTGCCTTACAAAGGGTACGACAAGCCCCACCACACCCTCCAAGTTGCCAGTAATGCACATCAGCTATATTTAAACGAACTCTTGGTTCAGAAAAGCTCACTCCCTTAGATTTGCTGTGCTTCCTTTTGGAAAATCAACCAGCCAGCTTTGCCCAAGAAACAAAGACACCGGGGGTCAGCGTCCTGACCTGACCTTTCCTGGTCGGTGAGGCAAGCCAACTCTCAAGCGAACGGTAGCCTGTGGGAGCGCTCCCCAGACCTGAATCCCACACCAACAACAGCGTTAGCACAAGGTCCAGATTCGGGTGTGGGTTTGCAGAAATAACTCTATTGGGTGTCTGGGTGTGACATGGGCTCCCCCACGGCGCTGTACCACACCCCCAGCTCAGAAATGACTCCACGACAATTTTCAAAGGGAACTTTGAAGTTCAAAGCCACTTTTTAGTAACTTAGACTGCAAATCAATTACATTTCCTTCAACTCAAGAGTCCATATAGTTCATCTTTGTCGAATCTTCTGCAATACTTTCCCCAGTGATATTTACTGAGGGGTCTCCATGACAGTGCCACTCTGCTGGACATGACTCATGTAAGCCAAAAAGATTTCTGCAAATTGCCATCTCGAACCCCCACCTAGGACAAGAAATTAACAAGGCACAGCACCGAGCGCAGTGAGGCGCCCCATGCGCTGTCTGGTCATTAGTCCACAGACACACAGTGTGCTCGCTGCAGGTCACAACTGACGGTCAAGGTCACAACGACTTTTCTGACAAGAAAATGAATATGCCTAGCGGGCTGCGCCATCATGTGAGGCTCACGTAAGAACAAACCCCAGCCTCACTGCTATAAGAAAAGAAGAAAAAGCTGATGTACAGAGTGGTGGCCTCTCTGGGTGTCTGGAGCCCAGAGAGCCGCTTTGGGGCAAATAATGTATTCTCGAGACACACTGGTCTATCCCGTGCCCTCCTGCACAAGCTAAACTGCCAGAGATGAGACTGCACATCACAACTCAGCAGTCAGGACGGCCAGGGCGGCCGCTTTCGACCCCTTCCCCTCAGGTCTTCAGTTTCCTGGCAACCCCTGGGAACCAGAAAACATGTGAGACACAATTTAACTTTGGCAAGCCAACTGGCGGAAATAAGTCCGGTCTCTCCCGGACAACTGTGGTGCGCACCGACCTAACAAGACAGACAGGCACCTGCGGTTCTTGGGAAAGAGTGAGTGCCATGATGTGAATGTCCCCGTTTATCTATCCCACACCCACTGACCACCCACAGTGCCAGGCACTGTTCTCAGCGCCAGGGACACTGCCACTAAATAACGCCCATACTGTGCTTTGACAGCTTACAGAATTATTCTGTATTTCTTTTTGTTTGATGGGAGTGGAGGGTTGAGACAGGATATCACGCAACCCAAGCTGGCTTTGAACTCACTATTTAGCCAAGGGTATCCTGATCCTCCTGCCTCTACCTCCCAAGTGCTGCGATTACAGGCTTGAGCCATGACTCCTTGCCACATTTCTTTGCCCCCCTGACCCCTATTTTTGAGACAGGGTCTCAGCTAGGCCACACTGGCCACACACTCACTCACCTCTGATCGCCCTATCTCCACCTTCCTGGTTCTAGGATTAGAAGAGTGTACCACCACCCCTGGATAACGTGGGGTGGGGACAGAACCTGAGATGTCGTGTACACCGGGCAAGCTCTCTACCAGCTGAGCTACATGCCGACCCCTGCATTTCTAAACAATATTCATCAATGGCGATTTGGGAAGAAGTAAAAACTCCGACAGTGACTGCCTCCTCACAAATCATCCCTAGGTGGCCACTACTCCAGACAGGGCTTCTAATCAGCGGTTGTCTGGCTTCGTCTTCATACAAGATTATACATTTCTGAGCACAGGGCAGCATTTCAGCCAGAAACATCATCGCTAGAACAGCACCAAACGCTCTGAAAAAAGTGCTGACGATGTTTCACGCTAACCTACTTCTTGCCTAGGCCTGTTGGCAACTAACATTCCTTAAGCAATGAGATCCGGGGGTGAGGGCAGAAAAGAAGGGGGGCTGGCTAATTCAGGCAGTCTCAGGAAGATGAGCTTCCCTTATGCCAGGCCCTAGAAATATCACCACAACCTAGTGGCAAATATCACCACCACAACCCAGTCAGCTCTGGGACTGGAGAAGCAAGACGGGCACTGTCACCAGCTCGGTGCCACCAGCTGGGAGATTCTTTCATCTCACGTGATCCAGGCTCAGACTGGATGAGCCAAAAATAAAGTCCTCCTTCAAGTAATCTTCGTCATCTTCCTGTCAATGTAGAATTAAATTAAATGCTGAATTTACCAACTTAAAAAAGGAAGTCACACTAAACTAGAATTAAGCAGGATTACGTTGTCAAAATGCTGTAAGTTAACCACTGCTTAGCACCCGGAGCCGCGTCTGGGGCAATCCTCCTGTTGACTCGGCCCTCTCTCCCCAGAGAACCCTCCACGATAGCATTGCCAAAGATCGTTACCCTTTGGGTTCTGGTTAACTTCCTATTTTAAGACACACTGTGACAGCACATATATTCACAGACTTCATTCTTTGATGCAGTCCGTTTAAGGCTTTTGACAGTGTTTTTTCAAGGCAATCTATACATCTGCAACTTTTCACTCCTGGAGTAGGAACAGAGAGCTGGTTATTTGTTCAATCCTAACCACAAGCCAGACTCTGAAACGCCGCCACCTCACCAACACCTCAGCCCCACAACCCCATGATGTCATGGGACGATCCCTACTTGGTGGCAGAAGCCGGGGCATGCGGCACTCGCTAGCTGTGGGAGAGGAGACTTCAACAAAGGCTCTGGCTTCAAGGGTTCTTTATGATACAAGAGTCAAGATACCAGAAAGGGGCGGGGATTAATCCAATAAGCAGATGTGAGGCTCAGTGACTGCCAAGCAGATATGTGGACAGACAGCCTGGTGGTGGAGAATTCCTTTAGAAGACTCACAGGGAGTGGACAGCAGTGGGAGCAATGAGGAATCCGGGCCTCGGCAGGCACCCAATTTGGTGAACTGAGTTCTACGAGACTATAAAGGACTGGGGAAGGCCTCAGATTCTCACTGGCTCTCGATATGTAACAGAGCCCACACAGGGACCGAGCTGGAGACATTCCTGGGCCTTGGCTCTCTCCACTATGGAACTGTCCCTGCTCCCAGGTCTTGGGATCCACTGAGGTCAGACAGGAGAGCTGAGGGTTGGGGGGTCTAGTTTGCAGTCAAGGGGTGTAAAGCAAGAATGCTGTTGTCAGAAAGGACCCTGCCAGGCTTCTGGGGTGGCAGGTGCTCTGTAGGCCCAAGGCAGCCTCGTTTCCAGCATAGGCAGCAAAGATCACCTAAGATTTTATCTTTCTTGGGTTTGGGCACAAACCCATTTATTTGTGTGAAGGAAAAAAGTACCACAAAAGGATAGAGAGATGGCTCAGTGGTTAAGAGCACTGGCTGCTCTCCCAGAGGACCCATGTTCAGTTCCCAGCACTCACATCAAGCAGTTTCCAACTGCCTGTAACTCCCGCCCCAGGGTATCTGGTACCTCTGAGGGGACTACACTCATGTACACCCTCCCATCTACATATAATTAAAACTAAAACTAAAACTCTGGAATGGCTATGGGAAAGTTGAGTATTTAAAAAAAAGAAAAAAGTACCACAGTAAAAGCTAAGGGCGCGAAAGAGAGACATCTTTGTGCGATAGAGCTATGCATCAAACAAAATGATCCTGAGGTTTTTATGGTGGAGAACGCCACAGGTCAGATCCCAACCCCAGACAAATAGTCACAGACTGCTGCCAAGCAGCAGAGCATAGACTTCTCAGCCGCCAGGAAGCGAGAATCCTGGCTTAGCTGTGTCCGGGAGCTGGACAAGGGCAGCAGGCACGTAGCAGGCCTGCTGAGGCAAGAACAGCACACTTCGCGCACGGAGTTCCATGAGTCACTCAGCTGGTTCCTTCCACAAAGCATCCTGAAAAGCCCACGATTCCTCTCCTTGGGGGATTTTCAGGGAAGATGGCTGGGGAAACAATCCTTAGCTGCAGTGTGTGGTCACTTGTTCCACATCAAATGCTATTCAGAAAAAGGAAGATTCCAGCAGACAGAGAGCTCCTATGTCCCAGACAGAAAAAGCCACGCTTTAGTGAGGTGAGATAACTCACTCAAGGATGTACAACTCACAAGAGATGGAACCGGCATTTCACCCGGGCCTTGTGTGGCTGCAAAAGGGTTTTGACACACACAGAAATGGTATTTTGATATTAATTATAATTGTCGCGCGGCCTCATCTGTGATACTCCTATTCCTGGTTGCCTCCAGCCACCTGGAGGAACTGTGGTGGTCAAGTTAGTCTAGTCCTGGAGGATGATATTTTTAGTGTATGTGCTGCCAAAGCAAGCAGAACGGTTAGTTACCCAGCGTGGGACAAACCCAAGCATCCACTGAAACACCCACAGGCTAATAAGTAAAAGGCCTGGGTAGAAAGATCAACCCAACAGCTACTGAGGGACAGAATGGCACAAGGCGGCCACAAAGACACAAACTGGGTTTGTGTGGGGAAAGTGAGCACGATGTGCAGAGCCAAGCATGACGGACACATGGAGCACGTGAGAAAGAAAGGAAGGACGGCTCAAAGCATGGTGTACACACTCATAATCACAGTACTTGGGAGGCAGAGGCAGGAGGATTACCACAAGTTTGGGGTCAGTCTGGCATATACAGTGAGGTCTAGGCCAGCCAGGACTGCCTCAAACAAAAACAAAGCCAGAAAAAAAAAAAAAAGAAAGAAGCAAAGATCAGTTAGTGGCAGCGGGTTGGAGGCTGACACGCATGTATGTCTGGAATCCCTTCAAGCGGGACATTTTCCCGAGTGGGAAACAGGACAGAAGCTCCGGGGACCTCATTCCACTCGGCATCCAAGGCCCGTGGCTCACTGTTTTGATTATATTGGTTGCTTCAATATGGCCTCAGGGCTGGCTTTGCTCTAAGTGCAGGGGTTAGAGGAGATAAAGATACATCGGTGGTTCCGCCTCGGTGGGTAGTCAGTTGATTTTGGGTTTTGAGATAGGGTCTCACTTTGTAGCCCAGCTGACCTGGATTCACTACATAGGCCTCAGCCTCCCCCTAGTGCTGGGATTACAGCATGGGCCACCAGCCTGGCTTCAATGTTTTAAAGGGCAAGAGAAGTCAATTTGCAGGAGTCAAAACTCACTGCCGAAGGTTTCCACTTCTGCTACCCACCAAGCAAATCCTCCTAGAGTGGAAAGATCCTCCAGGGAGGAGAATCCGCCCACCATGCTGGCTGCAGAGTGAAGCTCACCGTGACAGGAGGCATCACTGGTGATGATGGACAGGCTCTCCCAGGAGCTGGAGCCCGAGCAATTCAAGTCTAACCAGGGAGGCAAGCATGGAAATCAGCAAGCTGTCTGAGGACATTTTTCATATCTCCTAAACCACACTGAAATAAAAGGACCAGGGGCCAGGCGGTGGTGGTGCACGCCTTTAATCCCAGCACTCGGGAGGCAGAGGCAGGTGGATCTCTGTGAGCTCGAGGCCAGCCTGGGCTACAAAGGGAGTTCCAGGAAAGGCTCCAAAGCTACACAGAGAAACCCTGTCTCAAAAAGCCAAATAAATAATCTTCTTTTGTTTTTATGTAAACTCTGAGCAAGATAAAAATAATGTCCAGGCAATGGTGGTGGTGCACTGTCTTTGATCCCAGCACTTAGGAGGCAGAGGCAGGCGGATCTCTGTGAGTTCGAGGCCAGCCTGGGCTACAAAGGGAGTCCGAGGCCAGCCAAGGTTACACAGAGAAACCTTGTCTTGAAAAACAAAAATGATAATGATGATGCCACGCACTCCTTTGTGGGCATAAAACCACCATGATGGCTGACCCACAGAAAGGCTTACAGCATTTCAACCTGAAGCAGCCCTGGGAGGATGATCCCATTGTCTGGAGAAAGCATCTCGGTGGTTCCACTCACTTGTGACTCTTCACAACTGCTCTTCCCGCTCCTCCCTCCCAGCCTAGCTCCTCCTCTAAGGTCTAAGTGACTTGGGGGCAAAATGTGCTCTTTTTAGGTTTTTGATAAAGTTTCATGTAACCTAGGTTTGGTGAGGATCTATGTCTCAACAAAATAAGGCAGAGAGAGCAACTGAGGAAGACACCCAAGCTCAACCTGTGGTATCTACATGCACATGCACACATGTGCACGGGCACACCCCACACACGCACACATGCACACAAGTGCACGGGCACACCCCCCCACACACACACATCTACACCACACACAGGAAGAAAAGGAAGGATGAATGGATGGGAGGAAATAGTTGAATTCCTACACATGAGTGCTGCTAACATTTTCCTGGCCACCAGGACCCAACAAACCACTACCCGATCAAAAGAGTACCTGAAGCTGAGCCAGGGTTCAGGAAGTTTGATGAAGGGGTTGGAAAACCCTCTGTGTGTACCTATTTATTATTATTATTATTATTATTATTTGTTTTTTGAGATAGTCCCATGTAGCCCGGGCTGTCCTCAGACTTGCTACTTGCAGAGGATGACCCTTATTTCCAGTCCCTCTGGCCGCCACCTCCCAGGTGCTGGATTACAGACCTACGCCATGCATGGCCTGGTGTCTCACTATCTGTAAGTTTAACTTCTCAGCTGAGGAATTACAAGTATTTAAACCATCTCGCAGGCAAAACTCCCTTGCTCACTGTAGCACTAGGACAAGAGCCAACTTCCTCACATGTTTTGTTCATCATGGGAAGAGGCTGAAGCTACTTGGTCTGCCCTAGTCCAGAAAGATCAGCAACCCCTGGAGGGACCTCTTCGCACAAAGGATGGGTCAACCTGGAAGCACAGTGAAGTACCACGCTGTCCCTCCACTCCTGGATCTGACATAAATGATCTGTTACACACTCCTTCACAAAGGATGCTCAGCTTTGTGTCACGTGACACCCAACCACAGTAACACCTAACCCTGGAACTCACTTCCAAACTCCCTTCATCTGGGGTCCAGATCATGAAAGGAGCAGGAGAGCCAGCCAGGTCTCCTCCCAAAGCTTAGGGGACAGCGCTCAAGGTGACTTTTTGTCTTAACATGTCTATTTTGCCTGCGTGGACACATGTGCCTACCGAGTCCAGAAGACAGCATCAGAGCCCCTGGAACGGGAATTACAGAGAGTTGTGAGCCACCATGTGAGTGCTGGGAATCAAACCCGAGTCTTCCATGAGAGCAGTCAGTGCTCTAACCACTGAGCCTTCTCTCCGGCCTCCAGAAAGTATTGAAAATGCACTCCCATTCCAAAGAGTGACTGCTCTCCCCTGAAACTGATTAGCAGGTGCCAACTCCGTTGCCTTTACGCACATGGCTCTTCACTGCCAGATTCTTGAGAAAGAAAACTCTTCCAAGGTCACTGTGTTTGAAACAACAGAGGAGGTACAGCCCCACCCCCCAACACACCCAGCCATCACAGTTTACCAAGAACTCAGGCAAGCCATGGAAACAAGAGGATCTACTCTAGGAAGACAGAAGTCAAAATTTATAAGCCTTTTCCCACCCCTTTCCGCTGCTGGAAGAAACACGGTATTACCTGTCCCCACTTGCCAGAGGGCACAACAAAGGTCTGAAAATGTGCGGTGACCTAGAACTAGACTCAGGATGGATGACGGAAGAGACAGAGGGCTCCTGGTGGGACTCCAGGGACTGATGTCCAGGAGACTTGCAAGCTTTGACGTTCATTCCACGATGGCCACTGCATCACACAGACTGTGAACCTGGGCCAGCTAACCTCTCTGGGCCACTTCTCTTGGCACACTCCCAGGCTAGCCATTTCCGTGATGAGCAGGCCGGAGTTAGGAAGCCTGTGTGAGGCTGCATCAAAGCGAAGCTGAATATTTCATTTCCAGCTGCTGGCTATCAGAAACTAATTAAGTGGAGGATGAATGTAAACTTCATATTTAAATTTTTTAAAATTTATTAGGTGTGTACAAGTGTTTGCCTACATGTATATATGTGCACGATATTCATGCCTGGGGCCCAGGGAGGTGATTAGAAGTCACTGGATCCCCTGGAACTGGAGTTATGGATGGTTGTGAGCTGCCATGTGGGTGCTGGAAAATGAACCCAGGTCCTCTCCAAGAGCAACCAGTGCTCTTAACCACTGAGACATATCACTGGCCCTCAACTTCATACTTTTGATGAGAAGTGCCTGGCACACAAGTTGCTACTGATACTCTGGGTGAAGTGTGGTCCAAATCAATGGTGGGAACAACAAATGTGCTTTTGCCGTGAAGCAGGGTGTCTTGATGCAGCCAAGTGCACCTGTGGTGGAGTAAGGACCATTCTTGTATATACCACAGGGACCTGGAGACAGAAAGCAGGAATCTAGAGATGCACTGTGAAGGCCAATCTGAGTGTTCTCCACTTGATTAGGGGGAATGGGTAGTCCTAAACTGACAGATACTACCAAGCTCTGTCATCTGAGACCCAAAAGAACTAGCAGAATCTGAAAACTTTTTTAGCCTCTCTAAGAATGATGATATCGCCGGGCAGTGGTGACATCGAATGTTTTTAATCCCAGCACTCTGGAGGCAGAGGCAGGTGCATCTCTGTGAGTTTGAGGCCAGCCTGGTCTACAAAGTGAGTTCCAGGCAGCTGGGACTGTTACACAGAGAAACCCTGTCTCAGGGAGAAAAAAAAAAAAGAATGATATCAGGCCGGGTGGTGGTCCCGTCAAATGTCTTTAATCCCAGCACTCTGGAGGCAGAGGCAAGCGGATCTCTGTGAGTTCAAGGCCAGCCTAGTCTACAGAGTGAGATCCAGGACAGCCACCAAAACTACATAGAGAAACCCTGTCTTGAAAAACAAGCAAGCAAACAAACAAAAAGAATGATGATACCTGCCAATATATTGTCAGAAAACCCTTAAGCAAAGAAGGTGAGAGGCCCAGGAGCAAAGGATGGACCCAGCATCTTCTGACTCTCGTGCCCTGCGACGCAAACTCCAGCAGAGTTCCCTGAACAATGACTCACTAAGAGAAACAGAGGGAGCTGACAGGATACTCAATTTGCCGCTAAGAGAACGAAGGCAGGCAAGAAAAATGCCAGACACTGAACACCAAGAGGTGCGGCTGTCCTCACTCTGAGAGCATCTACGTCTGAGTCCAGCCCAAATCAGGACCGATGGATCAGCGAGACAGCTCAGCGGGTAACAGCGTTTGCTGCGCAAGCCGGACAGCCTGAGTTTAATCGCTGGAATCCATGCTGCAAGTAAAGAGTGACTCCTGAAAACTGCCCTCTGACCTCCACATGCACTGCCACAGCATGTGTGTCCCATACCTTCCCACACACACACAACAGTAATAATAATAATAATAATAATAATAATAATAATAATAATAATAATAGACAGGGCTGGAGATGGCTCAGTGGTTAAGAGCACTGGCTGCTCTTCCAGAGGACCTGGATTTAATTTCTAGCACCCACATGGCAGCTCACAACTGTCTGGGTGTCTGACCCCTCTTTTGGTCTCTGTGGACACAGGACCTATCCTTGGTATACAAACACAGATGCAGGCAAACACTTATACACATAAAATAAATAAATCTTAAGAAAAAAGAAGACGCACAGGGCCCCCAGGACTGCTTTCTGAACATCTGCTCACAGCACTATTACCACCCCGTGGGTGTTTCAGCAGCACGGCCCACGTGCTGGGACATGGCCAACACGGTCCATGAGGGCGGGCACCGTTAGCCAAGCAGGGACCCACAGGTACAACCCTGGCTTCTGGAGAACCGAAATGGGAGAAAAGCCGCTAACGGGGGTCTCTTCATCTTTCCACATCTCTCTGAACAGTTGTGCAATCTCGGATGAGAGGAGGAATCGACGAGAAATCCTTCCTACACTAGCAATGGAGGGAAATCCAGAGTTAACTGTTCACGTCGTGCAGTGCACCAAGGGTGGAAAGAGATGTCTGTACCAAAGAAAATGAAGAGGAAAGCGGGGTTCACTATAATCAGACCCGACTGGGTGAAACTGAGCCAGTGTTGGGCGTGGTGATGCACACCTTTAATCCCTGCCACTACTTGAGGGGCCGAAGCGCTTGGATCTCTAGAGTTCCAGGCCACAGAGTGAGACCCTGTCTCTCCAGACAGACAGACAGACAGACAGAGAAGCTGAAGCTGGAAGAGCATTTCGGATACGCACAGGATTGAGAAGTTTGAACTCACTGCTTATTGAAAACTAAGTCTCATAAAAACTTTTTAGCCTCTCTTAAGAATGATGCTATCAGGCCAGTGGTGGTGGTGGTGGTGGTGGTGGTGGTGGTGTGGCATTAATCCTTTAATGCCTTTAATCCCGGCACTCTGGAGGAAGAGGCAAGTGCATCTCTGTGAGTTCAAGGCCAGCCTGGTCTACAGAGTGGCTCATAATGGGCTCAACTTTGTAATACAATTTTTAATCCTAGCTCTTAAATTCTCATATACAAGATCCTCTCCTACAACATTAATGGATTATGTCCATTTCTTAGGATGTGATGTGGTACAATGGTTACATTGAATAACAAAACTCTTTTCTAAAAAGAAAAAATTTGTTTTTGAGGGCTGTGGTTGGCTCCTGCCTTTAATCGCAGTACTCAGGTGGTAGAGGTAAGCAGATCTCTGTGAGTTCAAGGCCAGCCTGATCTACACAGTGAATTCCAGGACAGCCAGGCTACACAGTGAGGCCCTGTCTCAAAAACAGAAAGGGGGGGGGAGTGGGAAAACCCATGCAATAGGAGAAAATATGCAACTTATGCATCTGGTAAGAGTCATAGACTTCCTAACCATGGGATTCTTCAGAGGCATAGTCGTTAATGTCTATCCCTCTCCAAAAGAAGCAGACTTCTCTGGCCATACGGACCTCGAATCACAGATGCTGGCCGTGGCGCTGTCCTGGCCATGCCGATAGCAGCGAGGCAGCTCAGAGGTACAGCGTCTGAGGAGCAAACGCAAGAGCTCAGCCCATTGCCAGTGCTAGGGAAAACAGACCGAGGCGGCCCGGAGAGGTTAGCGGGCTCCTGCCTGAACGGTGGGTGCCACAGCCATGTCTGCAATGGCCATCGGAGGCGCTTTAAAGGCAAGATCACTGTCCCATCTGTCACATAAAGGCACTTAAGCTGGGCAGAAGACTGGATGTCTCCTTCCAAAAGACTTACACAAATACCACTAAGCCTATGAAAAGGGCTGTGGCAGAGTGCTTGCCCAGCATATATGAGGTCCTAGGTTTGGTTCTCAGCCCCGGAAAAAGAAAAAACGTACAGAGTCAGGTTTTCCACCCTAAACAATCAACCAAAACAAACAGCAAAAGTCAACACCACTAGTCACTAGGAAAATGCAGATAAAACCTCAGTGAGAAACAGTCACACCCCCTCCTCCATGGTAAAGCAAAACAAAACAACCCACAAGTTAGCAAGTCTTGGAAGTCACGAGAGACCTCAGATCCTCATCTACAGCTGCTGAGGGTGTGAAGGACGCAGCTCCTTCACCAACAGCCCAACCAGCTCCCAAAGGTAAACACGGTCACCTCAACAGCACGTGACCCAGCAACTCTGCGCAGGTCATCGCTGGGAGCTCTGAAAATTTACTGAACACTTGTAGACCAAAGTTCACTGCAGCACTGTTCACACTTACATACCAATGTTCACACTTACAGACCAATGTTCACCGCAGCGCTGTTCACACTTATAGACAGTGGCCCAGCGTTATAAATAAACGGAAAACTACTTTCCCCTAGCTGGACCTCTGAAGGCAAGAGGGTCCTTGCCACCAGCAGGCCTACCACAGTCTCCCAAACACTTCGTCACAGCTGTCCATCTGCTCAAATTGCCACGGTCTGACCAAGAAATATGATACCAGGTGGATCTCTATGAGTTCCAGCCAGCCAAGGCTACACAGCGAGACCCTGTCTCAAAAAGCTGGGGGGCGGGGAGTTGCAGGAAAAGAAAAAAAAATGAGCCCACTGGGCATGGTGGCGCACACCTTTAACCCCAGCACTTGGGAGGCAGAGGTAGGCGGATCTCTGTGAGTTCGAGGCCAGCCTGTTTACAAAGTGAGTTCTAGGACAGCCAGAGCTGTTACACAGAGAAACCTGTCTGGAAAACACAAAATGAATAAACAAAGAAAGAAAGAAAACCAATGCTGGGAAAACACTTCTCTGATATGCAACCTGATGCACAGGCCTCAGGGACTACTACAACAGTCTAAAGTTAACCAAAGCAGATTTTTAATTCCTCCACTGTGGGAGGCGCCAAGGGCACTGGGAAAACCAGGAATGTTAAACACACAAGGTTGTTCCTTCAATTCACAACCTGTTATCAGCCTAGAAGGCTGGGAGTGGGTTAATAGCCTGGTGACCACAACCTATCTTCCCCAGACCCTTATCAAGAATTTGTCAGTCTATAGAACCTGTCTTTATGGAAGGTGTCACATGTAGTCAATCTACAGACCCCATCTTTATAGGAGATATCACGTATACTTTACAAAGAGTTTTGATGCAGTCATGTTTTAATCCTTATTGTGCACATAGGACCGAGCTAATCATCACCAGGAAAGTTTTCATCAAATTGTGCTATGCTTAGATATGCCTAAAATAAATTACTGGGGTCAGACTCCCCAAGTTTGAACTAACACTGGCTACTGAATCATGTTGCAGGAAACTGACTCTTGCGGATCTTACTCTACTGGCTGTGGTGGTCACAGAGGTAACCCCCATCCATTCCACCCCACTCCAATCCGGGCACTCCACTGACATCCTGGGTCCAGGAACAGAGACGTCTCGAGGCTTCCCCAAAGGAAAGCTAACACCGACCGAGTGGTTACTATGCGGCAGGCACCGTTGTTTTAGGAGTATTACCGACAAGCGCTAACTCCCACTACAATTCTATAACAGCATGCTTATTATCCCCATTTTACAGGCAAGGAAACCAAGTTAATCACAGAGCTCGCAGCTCTACGGGCGGTGGGGTGGAGCTCCTTTCTGAGGCAGGGGGTCAGCTCCTCAGCCCTCTCAACAGTGCTGCTTCCAAGGGCCCCACATCTCTGACGAGCAAACAGAGAAACGAATGGAGTTGGGCATAGTGGCTCATGTCTATGATCCCAGGACTTGGAAAGTTGAGGTGGCAGAACTGTTTGGGGTTCGAGGCCAGCCTGGGCCAAGAGTGAAACTCTGAAGGAATAAGAGGAAGGAGGGAAGGGGGGGGGGGTCAGAGAGGGCCTTGCTCTGTTCAGGGGAGGAGAACACAGACTGACTGACTGACTTGTGGCAATCGGAATCAACCTCCACTCTTCTAACACCACCTGCTTCTCATGGCCCAAGGCCCACAAACCACTTCCTTAGCACCTAGGCCAGCATGTCTAGCCTTTAACTACGGGCTCGCTGCCCTTGAGTGAACCCTGCCTGTCCTTGTTCGTGGGAATTATGAACTGCAGACGGGAAGGAGGCTGGAGCTGAGCAAACAAGATAGGCTTCTGAGGAAGTAGACTGAAATGGTCCCAAGCTGCCCACACTGACGGACAGTCAGAGGCTTGCCGCCACAGGTACGAAGAAGCGGACCTTCCACACATGGGGGTAATGAGCCCCTGCCCACCGTGCTGGGGATATAAACAGAGAGCAACGTGGCACTACACTCTCTATTTTAAATGTTCCTGTAGCCAACCCTGTAGTTTTCAATTCTCTGTCCAGGAATCCGACCAAGGCACAGAGAGTAGTATGGTACTGTGCAGGGTGGTTAAACAGAGCGGGAGCATACTGGCATTTTAAAAGATCAGAGGGCTCAGGACACGGCTCAGTGCGGGGAGCACTTGCTGTATGTATAAGCAGAAAGACCAGAGTCTGGATCCCAGCCACACCACTAATCTCATTATATAAGTTATTAACATATAAAAATCACTATTTATGCAAATTACTACATAGGTAGTCCTTGAAAAAAAGGTTAGGTGGGTGATATATAAAAGTTGGCTCCAGGGCTGGAGAGATGGCTCAGAGATTAAGAGCACTGACTGCTCTTCCAGAGGTCCTGAGTTCAATTCCCAGCAACCACATGGTGGCTCACAACCACCTGTAATGAGATCTGGTGCCCTCTTCTGGCCTGTAGTCATACATGCTGTATACACAATAAATAAATAAATCTTAAAAAAAAAATAAAATAAAAGTTGGCTCCAATTGCCACAACTAAATCACTACCTCTCCCTGCCTCCCCCAGCAAGGGGGCCTTCCTTTCTTTATATTCCTTCCTATATTTATAGATTTATATAGGAAGAATCTATAAATATATATTGGAGACAGAAAGGCACCAAATAGACAGCAAACCATACTTTTCCACTTTTTGCTTTAAATCTTTTTGGATTTCTGTATTATCTGCCATTGTTATGAGCATGTGCTGATTTGTGGAATTAAAACCATCAGTATAAGAAAAAGGGGTCACTAAAACTCAGATGAAAGCAGTGAGTTCTTCTCTAGGGAGAAGAAGCAGATGGGAGCCACAGCTGACCTCAGGCCAAGTGGGACCGCTCCAGGTTTTCTGTTCCCACCCTTGAAAGTACATCAGGAGGGTCTGTAAACTCAAAGAGGAATTACTCCACAAACAAGAAAGGAGCAAGCTGGCTGAACTGGCCACCCTGGTCAACTCTATATCCAGTCCCAAAGAACTCCAGTGGTCCTGCCTCCTGATGCAGAAGGTCACATCTGGCAGCTGCCCTCTCAAAAGGACCACAAGGAAAAAGAATAGACAGATCTCCTCCTCAATAAGTCCTCATCTTCTGTTCTTTCTGTGTTTGGTCAGACTGCCAGGGAGAATTAGAGGAAAGTGCACACCTTTAAACCCAGCACTTGGGAGGCAGAGGCAGGTGGATAACTGTGAGTTTGAGGTCAGCCCAGACTATACAGTAAGTGCCAGGAGAGCCAGGGCTATGTAGAGAGACCCTGTCTCGAAACAAACAAAAATTTTATATGAACAAAAGAAACTGGAGGATGGCACCCCAAAACCAGCGTGTTGCCATGCCCAAACTGATCACTTCCTCCATGAACACAGGCTTCCAAGCTGAAAGAATATGTAATAAAAGAAAGTTACAACACAAGATGTTTCTTGCTGGATATTTGAAAATCTAACTAGACGTGTTTTTGTAACTCTATTCTGGGACCCACCCTTCCAAACCACAAGATTTGTGCCAGCTTACACTTCTTTTCACCTTTTCCAAAACAGCTTGTGAAAGTTCAAGCCTATAAAATTCCTGAGATCCTGAAGCAAAACAGCCTCGGCATCATGCCAGCATTGGCCCGGGGAAATGATGGACATAGCTCACCCAGCTTTCCTGGTGTGGTGGTGCATGCTTTCAATCCCAGCACCCGGGAGCAAAGACAGGCAGGTCTAAGTCCAGTGCCAACCTGGTCTACATAGTTACAGAGTGAGTTCCAGGCCAGTCGGGATACACAGTGAGACCCTGCCTCAGAAAAAAAAAAAAAAAAAAAAAAAAAAGCCAGGTATGTCGTGGTGGCACACACCTTTAATCCCAGCAGAGGCAGGCAGATCTCTTGAGTTCAAGGCCAGCCTGGTCTACAGAGTGAGTCCCAGGACAGCCAAGGCTACTCAGAGAAACCCTGTCTCAAGAAAAACAAAAATAAATAAACACAACACACACACACAACTCATCTATTTTCCCACAGAAGAAAGTGTAAGCCGGTGGTTGGTGGTGGGACACACCTTTAAACCTTTAACCCCAGTACTTGAGGCAGAGGCAGGTGGATCTCTGAGTTTAAGGCCAGCCTGGTCTACACAGAGAAACCTTATCTCCAAAAAAAAAAAAAAAAAAAAAAAGAAGAAGAAGAGAAAGAAAGAAAGAATAGTGTGGATAAGAAAAAAGCCAAAAGTAAACACAACTGAGCTGGGAACGTCACTGGGTGATCAGAGTCCCCAAACCCTGTTCCCTGCAGGACTGGTTACAGGAAGTCTTGAGAAGGTGACCTATTTTAATCCCCACATTAAGAGTTCCCCAAACTGGCTCAACAGGCCATGGGGTTCAACAGGATGGGATCCTCTTCCCTTTTCTGACCTCCCAAGTTTCAGTGTTCTGGATTTATCTGTGTTTGTGGTTTTCACATCCCACATACAGTTCAGGCCAGACTCAGCTCCACCTAGTGGAACTGAAAAGCATTTCTACACGGATGCCGCAGGTCCTCAGCTGACACTCTTCTGTCACTCCGTGGCTGGCTGTGTGGTTAAACATGGAACTGGGGGTCCCCAGTGGTATGCAAGATGGAAAATGAACCAGGCCACTGATGGTCACACAATTAGTCCTGGCCACACAGGGCCTAAGAACTAAGACAAGCAATGGACACATTCTCCCAGGGGTCTGGTTGGCGAGACACTCACAAAGCAGGTGGGATTCTGAAGCCGAGGCCACCCGAGGTGTCCCCAACACCCAGGAAGACTTGCCTGCAGGTCCCAAACACAGACTAGCTGCACCTGCAGCCTTGAATGTCGGCTCTCCTTTAGACTTAGCCTAACTCAGCCATCCGGCCTCCCGGGGCGGCAGAAGCCGAGACCACTCAGTGGTTTCCACAGACTGAGAGTGTGCGTGAGAACAAGCCAGGGATCCTATGGCCAAGAGGAGCCAAGCCTTGGAGTGAGCAAAGGAAAAAGTTCTAAAACCCTGACTCAGTTCAGATTTGGTTATGGGGCAAAACCAAATTATGTTCTTAAACTGAAACCACAAGGGCAGATCAAAGCCGGAGAGAAGAAAGTTCAAGACGGGGTGAGTGGGAGGTGGGGGGGAGGGTCACCTGCTCACTGAACCGGAGACCAAAGACTGCTCCATCCAGATGTTGGACGCCGGCTGACAGAACAAAGCTGACTGGTGGAGGGCAGCACTGACTTCACGGCCACCACATCAGCACTCTAAACCGCCCCACCGAAAGCTTGCCACCAGGGCAGAAAGAAGGCTCAGTGGGATGGAGGAGCCATCCGGTAGGAGAGCATGCGTGCACACTCAGAGTGGACACTCGGTCAAGTCAGTAAATCTCTGGCACGCCATCCACACACTGTTCCTCTTGGTAGGAGGCCTGACCTCAAACCGTACATGGCAGACGCTGGAAACCAGAGGGTTTCTTACCTCGGCCAGACCACCCCCTGGTTGTGAGATGCTGTCTTGAGCAGCGGGAGATGGCAAGCGGACTCCTGGTTCTCACAGGTGGGATGCCAGCCACACTCTCAACACATCTCCAGACACTGACAACTGTCCTCTGGAGGGCACAAAATGACCCTTAATGAGAATCGCCATTTTAAACCCACAGAGTCACCATGAACAGTGGTCTACACAGATAACCGATAGGAAACCCTAACTCCAGATACATGAGAGAATCGAGCAGCCAAGTTACACTCCAGACCTGGGTCCCTCCAGCCAGCTGCCAGCAGCGTGCCAAATACAATGCACTCTGCGGACCATCAATAAGAATCACAGCGATGATGATGATGATGATTATGTTTAAGTGCATCTAAGAGTCTTCTCTATATTGTATTTCCCCCTCATAAGTCTGTGCGACACATGCTAATGCTACTCTTATTTTGAAGAGGAGGACACTGAGGCCCAAGAGACTAAATAACTTGCTCAGTAGTGTTATAATTGGAACTCAGATGGCCCAACCACAGAGCCCATGACCCCATGACCTTCCCATGGTGTGGGGCTGTGCCAAACCCACATGCTGGAAGCTGTTAGAACACACTGCCCATGATGTAGTCAATAGCTATATGTAGCTATTCGATGTAAAGTAAACACCATGCCACTCTGGACAGCAGTCTGGCAGTTCCTTGAAAAGTTATCCAGAGTTACCCGTTGACCCAGTAGTGAGGTATCTAGACAGAACTGAGAACAGAAGCCAGTGTGGTTTACACTTATCCCCCAGCACTGGGGTGACTGATGCAGGAGTGGTGAACCTCAGGCAGCTTGGCTACAAAGTGAGACCCTGTATCCAAAACAAAACAAAACAAAATCCGTGAGCCACCAAGACGGCTCAGTAGGTGAGGACGCCCCCAGAGAGCCTGGCCATCAGGGTTCCACTCCTCCAGGCTGCCCTCTGACCTCCACACCCACCATGCACATGCACCCGAATGCAGGTATGCACACACATAATAAACAAACAAATGTGGGAGAAAATCAAAACATGTATCTATGCAAAAATGTCTACACCACCGTTCCCTGTAGCATTATCCCTGACAGCGTCAAAGTGGAAACAGCCCAAACGACTACCAATTGATAAATAGATAAATATAAAATATGGGGCATCCACGCCCTAACAAGAAACCAAGTGGGGCTGGGGAGATGGCTCCCTGAGAAGGAACATTTGTCCTGTAACCACGAGGATCTAAGTTCAAATCTCCGGCGCCCACACAAAAAATACTGGGCAGAGTGTGACCTGAGAACCCAGCACTATCAGGAGGAGCTAGGCAGATCCAAGAGCTCGGGGTCCAGTTAGCACTGCCAAGGCAAGCTTCAGTTCAGTAAGACCATCTCAAGGCAGCGAGATGGGGTGACAGTCCTGCTCCGGCCCACACATGGGCGCATGCGCACACAGACCCATATCCTCATAGGCATGTACCACACACAAACACCACACACAAAGAAACTGATGCATGCCACAACACAGGGCAAAAAAGGCATTATGGTCAGTAAGAGACGCCAGTCTGGGTCCCTGCTTTATATGAAATGAGCAGAACAGGCAAGTCCAGGGAAACAGAGGGACGAGCAAGTGCTGAGGCTGGTGGAAAGGGAAGTGGGATGGGGACTGCTAGCTGTCACGGGCTTCCTTTGGAGGGTGACAAAGTGTTCTAAAATGTTAAGAGCAGGAGGACGGTGACATGATTCTGCGACCGTATGAAAATAGGTAATTTATTAGGTAAGTTTTATTGTTGGTTTTGAGGCAGCCTTGGCTGGCCTGGAACTCACTATGTAAACCAGGCTGGCTTTGGATTTTATGTAAGATTTTAAAGGTGTGAAAATATAATAAAAATGATAAACCAGGCGGTGGTGGCGCAAACTTTAATCCCAGCACTTGGGTGGCAGAGGCAGGCAGATCTCTGTGAGTTCGAGGCCAGCCTGGTCTTGCAAAGAGAATTCCAGGACAGCCAGGGAGCTACATAGAGAAACCGTCCTGAAAAACAAAACAACAACAAAAAGATATAAAAATGAAATATGGTTTCAAACTCAGTTTCTCAGGTACCTTAGCCAAAATACAAGCACTGACAGGCACAGGCAGCGGAGCAGCCACTGGACTGCACAGCCCAGGCAGAAGTCCCTTCCAACACCACGGAAAGTGCCACCAGAGACCACAGGGCTTCCTCAGCGCTGCCTCAGCACTCCACCAAAGCTGCCTGGCCTCCCTGGCCACATCTGACTTTCTGACTGCACACCTCCACTCAAAGCTTCCACATGAGCCGGACATCACCGCTCATGGCTCTCCGGTTTCTCCTCCCTCACACTCTGCCCATATCTGATGCCGCAAGCGCATCAAGTCCAAATGCCTATGTCTCCATGAAACCTTCCCCTGGCTGCTCAGCCTCCACCTGCCCCCGCAGAGTCCAAGGCTTGCCCCTCATCCTACGTTTGCACCTCCACTCAAACACAATCCCTCCGGATTATAACTCATGTGTGTGCTTCTCCTCCTCCACTCCCGATTACCAGATCCTTGAGGTAAGAAGGGATTCTGATGGTTTCCAGAACCTGCTGGAGTTCAGAAATGTCCACTAAGTGGAATTCTAACAGAAAGGTTTACAGAACTCAGGAAATGATTTTCGATAAAATGCTCACTTTGGAATAGCCAAACAGCTTATGAAAACAAGGAAAAGGGGCTAGCTTCTGTAAGACACACAATCCTACTGTTCTACAGGAAGTTAGGAAAGTGACTGCCCAGGAATGCTATTTGTATGACCAGAGACGTTCAAGGCTATCCTAGACTACACAGCAGGTTCAAGCCTGGCTTGGGCTCCACGAAACTTTGCCTCCAGATAACAAGAGAGAGGGTGTGGGGGATGGAGCCCGGTGTGTGGTGCTTCCTGGATCCTAGTACTCAGAGGTGGAGGTGCGAGCATCCCAAGTCGGCAGTCTGGGAATGGAGCAGGGGTTCTAAACTAAAACCTAAGCCACGAGAGACAAGTAGAGTTGGTGTGAACTCGAGGGGCGTAGCAAGAAAAAGCAGGAATGAGGCCCAACTGAACTCCAAGTTTTGAAGTTGGCAGAGGAACTGTAAAGATGGTATCTGCCGGTTGTCCCCAGCCCACAGGATCACCTATGGATAGAGACCTTTCTACTAAAACTTTAAACAAACAGCATCAGAAGGAAAGGAACTCTCCATTAGCTCAAGCATAAATTAACTGGAGGAAACAAATGCCAAGGCCTTCCTGTTTGCAAACTGAAGCTTTTTTATTCTTTTCAGATTCAAGGAATCCCATCTGTGAGTCACGATGCCCTATGAGAGAGTTCCTAATTGTAGGAGTCCCTAGGCTGGTGAACTTTCCTGGTCTGTACGGCAAGAGACGACCATTATGAAGAGCTGGTAACAGGAAAAAGCCACTCATAAATACATATATTTCACATATTCAGTGTGCATATAGCTGGGCATGGTGGTATACACCTGTAATCCTACCACTTGCAGGCTGAGGCAGGAGGATCACAGGAAGTTGGTGATCAGCCTGATCAACACACTGAGTTCCAACCAGGGCTATAGCTAATAAGATCCTGTCTACAGCACTCGGGAGACAGAGGCAGGCGATCTCTATGAGTTCGAGGCCAGCCTAGTCTACAGAGGACAGTCAAAGCTACATAAAGAAACCATGTCTTGAAAACAAAAACAAAACAAAAAAAAAAAATAAATAAATAAATAAATAAATAAATAAATAAATAAATAAATAAATAAATAAAGGATCCTGTCTAAACTACACCCACCCACCCCTACTCTGGCCAACACAGATCCTACCATGTGGCCCAGTGGTTAGACTGCTAAACCCTGTAAAAAAAATAGAGAAAGATGGCATTTGACAGATTCATTTCAGAGAGGGAGACACCGTGATGTACCCATACCACATTCCACACAGAGTTCAAGGTCCCACCTGAGTGACCTGGGGGTCACTATAGAAATGAAGGACTGAAGGATGTTCCCTGACAGATGCTCTCTGCAACGGTTTCCCTTGCTGACATGTACAAAACCAAAACCCCAAACAAAAACCCTAAACTGACTAAGCTGTGTTGGATTCAGAGTTAATAATTATATTGTAACTTCCATTCCAAAGGTTAAAAACCAAACCACAAATTTCACCATAGATAGCTGGCATCACTGATTGGACGGAAGGGCCGGGGGAGAAGGGGTGAGAGGAGAGTGTAAAGGTGTCACGGGGACGTGTGGAAAGGGTAGGGAGAGGTAGGCAGTGCCTAACAAAAACTTTCCCTCTCCACAGGAACTGGACGTAAGCACACGACAGCTGTGGTCAGTGCCAGCACCAACCAAACGGAACAAAGTACAAAAGCCACCCTGTCCCCAGAATGAGTACTGGAAGTGCCAGAAATGTAAGAAAGCAGCCTGTGACTGACAAGCTGTGATTAGGACCATACACGGAAGACGCTTTCCCACATCTCACCATCCCCAGCTCCAGGATGTGGCAGGAACCACCACTTTCCGATTCTTTTCCTTGAAGAAGGGGATCTGGTTCCTACTAGCAACCAGCCCACCTCAAAAGGCTCCACATTCCTAATCAACCCCACCAGCAAAGTGACTGAATGACTATAAGGAACAGCCCTCAGAGACAGCCACAGAAATGGAAGAGCAAATTCATTCCATAGTCTCTTCTGTCAATACCTGTACTTAACTTTACGGTCCTGCCATTTATAGTTAACTAAGAAAACCAAGAACCTCGACAAAGGCCAAAAACTACAGGGTTCCAGCCCTAGACAGGAACATATTCAAGGTCCTTCGCGTCTGATTCCCCAGATAAACATACCCCAGCCCATTAAGACACAGCAATAGATAAGTGACAAACTGTAGCATACACACAAAGGGGAGTATTATTTGGTCACAATATGGATGAACCTTAAAAACATGATGGTATGCGAACATTACACAAACTACCTGGAACAGGTCAATCCACAGAGGCAGAGCGCATGCAGACTGGTGGTGGTCAGAGCTGGGGGCGGGGGGCGGGTGTGGAGACAGGGAGTAGCCAGTTATGGGGACAGGCTTTTCTTGGGGATGATCCAGCTGTTTGGGAACTAGACAGAGGCGGTGGTTGCACAACACGGGGAATGTACTGAATGCCACTGAGCGATTCGCTTTAACACTGTTGGTTTTGCGGCGTGCATGTCAACGCACTGGAAAATCTATCAAATCACAGAACTTGGGGGGATGAAGGAAAAGGATCTTGAGTTCAAGGCCAGCCTGACCTACATAGCAAGATCCTGTCTCAAACAACACAAAACTCAATCATCTGCGGGTTTTGCTTTTTGTCTTAGGAAGAGGACATTCAGGAGCAAAACAAGATCCGTGTGTAAGGGCTGCCCTGAAGCTCTAAGGGAAAGGCACGGACTTCGCTAGCCATTTCTGCTCTTCATCAAAACAGCCAAGTGTTACGTTGTACAGGCTGTCCCTGCACTGTCTGGGCATGTGAGTGCTTTTCTGAAAAACAGACAATGAAGGGAATAAAGTGAAGAAAATAAGAGGAGACGACCTTTGCCAAACTGAACAGAGGAGGGGTTATTCCCCTACAGCACCCCACCCAACTTGGCACCAAGAGTAACGCTTCAATTAGGGTTTCGAAACAGCTAGCCTGAGCTAGAATCAGCACAAGCAAGCTTCCCTGACTGGACAAAGAGCAAGCCACCCAGCAAGAAAAGCCAGGGTGCTCCATTTGCTGCATCAGAACCACCTTTTGCTCAAAAGCTCTGAGCTGGCTCAGATCAGCACCGGTGACTTATTCTAACCAGGACAGCCAGCCTAACAGCATGGGCTTCTCACAGCTCCGATGTGCCCCTCCTCCTGAGGGGTTCTACTCTACCTCAACCCTCCTGCCTTCCAAGAACCCTACCTCCAACAACATACCACCAACGTGCCATGCTTTACAGCACTAACTAAAATAGAGCCAAGATGCCCTCGGAATTTTCCTTTGTCCAGCCTGAAATAAATATCCTGCCGGACCCTCCTCCCTCCGGGGCCAGTAAGTAACCTGTGATCCCTACATACACTGGTGTGCACAGTCTCTGGCTCCTGACTCCACTGCGGAGCAGAAATGAGCCCCACATGCGCCACTGTGCATCAATATCCAGGAATAGTCCCTCCAGCGCACCTACCATACCTGCCCTCTCAGAAGACCCTCAAGTCGCCTGGCACCATTGCCTCTGACATCCAAATCGTCACAGGTGTCCCTCAGCTAAACACCAAAGCCCCCTTCACCCTGTCCATGCCAGGCATGGGCGTTCCTCCCGAGAGGACTCAACTCTTTGCAAACAACTCTCCCTGACACCCACTCCAGCCAGGCCTCGACCACCCCGGACCCCCAGGCTGGCCCAGATGCCCTCCCCTTACCTGCGGGGGCTCAGCCCTGACTGACAGGGAGCTGGGCAGCGCCTGGAGGAGCAGGAGCGCCATGCCACCCAGGAGCCTTCTCCTCTCCATCCCCCTCCTGCTCCTGCTCCTCCGCCACGGCGCCGCCACCCCTCCTCCTCCTCCCTCTCTTCTTCCCTCTGCTTCCTTCTTCCCTTCTTTTCCTGTTTCGCTCTCCCCTCCCGCTTCCGGCTCGGCTCCACCCCGCCCCAGGCAAAATGCCCTCCCAGATACGGAGGAGGGTCTCCAGTTCCCGCGCCTCATTGGCTCCTGTCTCCCATCCATTGGTCCAAATAGCTGTGTGTCTAGTGCTAGTCCCAGCCCCCCTCGTGCTGGGTGATTTAGCCAATGAAAAGTGGGAGGAAGCCGGGCCATCTTGAATGCTGCGAGGTGCATAAAGTGCCGTGCACCCCGCCCCGCAGAGAGTGGCGGAAGTACCGAGGCTCGGGGACGAAATCACCCGGATGCATTGAAAAGGTTTACCGTATGTAGCCATTTTGAGTGTGGCGGAAGTGTTAGGTTCCAAGTTAGGGGGTGGGAAAAGGAAAAGAAAAAAAGAGGTGGTGAAACATGATGATTCTAAAGGGTACTTCTAAAGAGTAAAACAATTGCAATCTAAAAGTTTCTGGTCCCTTTTGTATTAAAGTACAGGCTATTATCAGGATCCCTTTTCCAATCTCATTAACCAAGCAGCAGCTTAGGTCCATTTGAATTATCTATTAGGTAGTAACTATATTAGAGACAGTGCTCTGCCATCCCAAACTCTAAGGACAAAACTCTTAGGACTCTACTCAGAAACAGCTCTGATATCCACCACTCATCGTTTCAGCCATGTTAACTTCTGGCTAAATGAAAATGGCTTCCCTATGCTGGGCAGAGGAGCGGCTTCTCCACCCTCTCAGGTCCCAGCCACACACCACGTCGACATTACTAGTCCACACAAACCCAAACATTACTATGTAGCAGCCTCCCCCTTGACAATGCTCATCCCACTGGGTGGGGTGTACCGCTCTGTGGTAAAATGGCTTGCATGGGCAAGGCCCTGAGTTGAGTCCACAGTGTGAGCCATAAGGAAAAGAGAAAGGGAAGAAATACGGTAGCCAAACGGTGGGGGTGCACGCCTTTAACTCCAGCACTCAGCAGGTGGATAACTGCGAGTTCAAGGCCAGCCTGGTTTATAGAGTGAGTTCCAGGGCAGCCAGGGCTACATAGACCCTATCTCTGAAAAAACAAAAACTATGAGAACAGGCATGCCAAGAGGCTTGAAGATCTGAAAGCTAAGGAAAGCTGATCTTTACAAAGAATACAGTGAGAAAATTCTCTCAAGTTCTAGTGTTTCTTTTCTCGTATGTCTGTGGAATAGAAAAGCTGAAGCCAAATCTCCCATCTTTAAAAAGCTGGCTGGAAGCCTGGTGGCAGTGGTGCACACCTTTAATCCCAGCACACGGGAGGCAGAACCAGGCGGATCTCCGTGAGTTCAAGGCCAGTCTGATCTACAGAGTGAGATCCAGGACAGGCACCAAAACTTACAGAGAAACCCTGTCTGGAACCCCCCACCCCCACCCCCAAAAACAAGCTGGCTGGATGGGCTGGAGAGATGGCTCAGAGGTTAAGAGCACTGGCTGCTCTTCCAGAGGTCCTGAGTTCAATTCCCAGCAACCACATGGTGGCTCCCAACCATCTCTGCTCTCTTCTGGCCTGCAGGCACACATACAGACAGAACATTATACATAACAAATAAACAAATCTTAAAAAAAAAAAAAAAAAAAAAAAAAAAAAAAAAGTTGGCTGGAAAACAGACTTTCCTGCTCACGTACCATGTACTAGCCAACATCAAACTTCCCATAACAAGGAAACCTGCAAACGTGCTAAGTGAGAGAAGCCAGAAACAGAAAAGAAGGCCACAGTGTGATTTGAAGACAGTAAACAGATGATGAGCTGGAAGGGGATGGGGCTGAGAGAATGAGAAGTAACTGCTAATGAACTTGGGGTTTCTTGGAGGAGGGATAATGAAAGTACTCTGAACTACAGTAGCAACAACTGTACAACTTTGTGACTGGACTAAAAAGAACTAAATCATACAATTTTTTGCTGTTTGTTTTTCAAGACAGGGTTTCTCTGTGTAGGCCAGGGTAGCCTTGAACCCACAGAGGTCTGCCTGCTGGGACTAAAGTTATGCGCCACCACTGCCCAGCTTTAAATCATATAATTTAAGGGAATCAATTTGGCTAGGTGTGGAAGAAAAGATAGGAGTCCAGGACAGCCTGGGCTCCATCCGAAAGAAAACATCAGGCCGGGCGGTGGTGGCTCACGCCTTTAATCCCAGCACTCGGGAGGCAGAGGCAGGTGAATCTCTGTGAGTTCAAGGCCAGCCTGGTCTACGGAGCAAGATCCAGGACAGGTAACAAAACAACACAGAGAAAACCTGTCTCGAAAAACCAAAGGAAGAAAAAGAAAAGATCAGTTTCATGGTGTGTGTGTTACATTTTACATTTTAAAATGGGTGTGCAGTCAATTGCAGCTGAAATCTTGGCATCAAGGACGCACTGTCCTTCAGTGGGACCGTGTGGTATCAGATCAACATGACCAGCATTATAATGAGCACACCTGCACATCCTCAGGCTCCATCCACAGAACTGGAAGCTGGGGTGTCTTTCCGCTTGTGTTTCTCAATATCTTTAGGTGACCCTGGGGTACAGTTTTCCTCTTTGTTGCTCTGGCTGGCCTGGAATGTGCTATGTAGACCAGGATAGCCTCAAACTCATGAAGATCCACCTGCCTCTGCTTTCCAAGTGCTGGAATTAAAGGCGTGCCCAGCCCGGCCTACTATACGTTCCTAAGAGCCACAGTTGTAGGGTAGGGAAGACTTATGTTAAAACTTTATATGACACAGCCAGGCGGTGGTGGCGCGCGCCTTTAATCTTATAAAACCATTTCCAAGTGCACAGAGAGAGAGAGAGAGAGAGAGCGAGAGCGCGAGAGCGCACAGGTGAGTTTGGCTGTTATGGTCCACCAATTCCAGTCCCAAGGCAGCACAAATCCCATTCTTGGAGACCAGTGGAGCATCAATACAGGTGGGTGGATTCTTCCCCCTTTTTAGGGAAATGAACAATGGTCTCCAGACACCAGACAGGTCCCCTTACAGCTGTGACATCCTCTGGCATGCCCAGGCTAAAGTCAGACCACTTTCCATCAGGAATCAGAAGCTTGGTTTACAGACAATGTTTCATGGTCTTTCAAATCGTTTATTCAATTCATGGCAGCGTTTGAACACAATCAGCAAATCTTACCAGACAAAACTCATATACACACTGACCCCAGGTAAACTACAGTCCCCAGGGGGCTCCAGGAACAGACAGGAAGTAAAGCGGCCCTTTGCTGTGTGCTCTCTTTGGCTGACTTCCTCTCAGAGACGTCCAAGTACAGCTCCCCTGTCTTACCAGTACTCACCAGTCTTTCTTTGGTATTTAATCTATTGGGCTTAGGAAGGGAGGCCACCAGGAAATCATTCCCATTAAAATGTGTGGCAGATGCCTTCACTCATAGAGGGGACTTGTAAACCAGGGGAGGCAATGAGAGAAGAGACTTCTCTCAGAATAAGGGTCCCAGAAATAGATCTAGACATGATTTTCAGACAAAATAAAGTCATTATCAAAGGGATAGAACTTGATGCCCCACGTAACTTGGGTGAAATGGCAGTCTGGCTGTACACTCTTAAGGCTCTTTGGTCCTGGTTGAACTGTGCTCGGGTGTCCAAGCACAGCTTCCTTTTCCTATGGTACACACCAGTCTAACTCTCACAGCCTGAAGAACTCAAGTCTAGCAGCATTCCCAAGGATGCATCCAGTCAGGGCACAGTGGGGAAGGGTAGAGATGAGTCCCCAAGAGGACACAGACTGACCCCTTTCTGTTCCTGAACAGGGGCTGGAGAGACGGCTCAGCAGGAAAGAGCAGCAGCTGCTCTTCCAGAGGACCTGGACTGGACTTCCAGCACCCACGTGACGGCTCACAGTGGTGACTCCAGTCCCAGAGGATCTGACACCCTCCTCTGACCGCTGTGGACACTGCATGCAGAGAGACACACATGAAGGAAAACACCCATACACATAAAATAAAAGGAAAGTGATCAAAAGCCTTTTCAGACTCACACGGGTAACGTTCCCCTTGCTTGGGAAGGAGGAAGTGGGAGGATAGAGGAGGAGGACTCAGTACATCTACAGTCCTGACTGGAGAAGAGTCACAGGTTTCCTAATCACTCCCAGATACCAGCAGCCTCTGCTCCCAAAGGACAGGGTCAAGGACAAAGCAGACAGGATACCTCTGTCCTTGTTCCTCCCCTGCTTTTTTGAGACACTCTCTCTAACTCAGGCTAGCCTCAAATTCCCCACATACCTAAGGTTGACTTTGAACTTCGAATCCTCCTGCCTCCACCTCCCAAGAACAAGGTCACAAGCATGTACAATCACGCCTGAACCACATGGTGTGAAGGATTAAATCCCAGGCTTTGTGGATGCTAGGCAAACACTACCAACTGAGCTACATCCCCAACCACCTTGATCCCCATTTGAATTTTTGTCCCGGTTGTTTATATGGAAACAGGAACTATCTCCCCACCCACCCACCCACTCTATCTCCCAATCCAGCCTGGCTTTCAGACCTTATTTCAAAGAGGAATATGGACAGCTGCCATCGAAAAGCTGGTCCACACAGGGCAGGGATTGGTCCTTGAAGGCATGGCGCACTTAGAGCCCCTTATTGAAGTAGGCAAAGAGGACGTGTTCTCCATACTTGGCCTTGATGGTGTCCTGCAGCTCGGGTTCTAGATGGGAAACTGCTAATTTGCTGAAAAGAAAACCAAAAGGGAGTTATGAGGATGCTGTTACTCAACACAATCAGCAGTTCACCCTGAGAAAACAGCCCACCCCACGTCCCCTCTAGGAAGCACATCCTAGTTAGCATTAACTATTAACTTGACACAGCCTAAAATCACCTGAGAAGAGTATCAACTGAGTAACTGTCTTTATCAAGTTGATCAGTCTCGGGGCATGCCTGTGAGGAACTGTCTTGACTGTTGACTGATGTGGGCCACTGGGCCACTGTGGGTGGCGCCATATTCCCTGGGCAGGTGGCCTTGGGCTCTGTGAGAAAGTGAAGCATGAGCCTTGTGAACAAGCCAGCAAACAGGATGCCTCCATGGCTTCTGATTCAAGCTCCGGTTTGAGATCCTGCTCTGACCCCCTGCCCTGCCTGGGCACACAGGTACAAGGCAGACAAATCCTTGCTCCCAGGTGAACGTGTCTCCCTGACAGAGGTTTCCTACAGTTCTACAGGATGAGAGCAGCACTGCTTAGAGGTGCACATCCATGGCCTCTCCGTCTCTCACTGCAGAACCCTAAAGACGGACTTGAGGGGTGACCGATCCCCTTTTTCCTCCCCCAGTGAGACCACACTGAGTATTTTTTTTCCTGCTTTTCACTAAAAAAGGGGGAAAGGGACTGGAGCAGGAACTTCCAGAGGATGCTAGTTCGAACCCCAGCACCCATGTAAGGCAGCTCCAACCTGCCCATAATTCCAGCTTCAAGGGATCCAAGGCCCTCTTGTGACCCTTGCTACCACCAGCAGACACAGACAGACACGGGAATAAAAAATAAAGGGACAAATCCCCCTTCGCCTAAACTGCTGTTAGTCATGGTGCTTGTCACAGCAGCAGAATGGGACTAGTGCAGAGCCTTCTGGTTTTTAAAACACACCCTTCTGTGTGTGCGTGTGTGCGTGTGCGCGTGTGCGTGTGTGCACGCATGTGTGTGCATGTGTATGTGCGCGTGTGTGTGCACGTGCACATGTGTGTATGTGTGTGCATGTGTGCATGTGTATGTGCATGTGTGTGTGCATATGTGTGCGCATGTGTGCGCGCGTGTGCATGTGTGTCTGAGTGTGTGTATGTGTGTGCATGTGTGTATGTGTGTGCGTGTGTGTGTGTGTGTGTGTGCGTGTGCATGTATGCATATGTGTGTGTGCATATGTGTATGTGTGTGAGCGTGTGTACAGAGGCCAGAGATTAACTTCAGATGTCTTTCTCAATTGTCCTCTGTTTCATTTTTTGGAGACAGGATCTCTTACTGAACCTGGAACTCACCAATTCAGCTAGGCTGGCTGGCCAATGAGCTTCAGGGATCTGCCTGTCTCTGCCCCCCTAACACTGGGGTTACAAGCACATAGCACTACAGCTAGGTTTGTATGTGGTTTGGGGGGATCTAACTCAGATCCGAGGGCTTGCAGGACAAGCACTTCACCAGCCAAAATCACTATCGGCCTCTCTGTGTCAGAATAAACGTTACATCTCACCCCCACATCATTCTCCCTGGACTAACGTTCTTAGTCTAAACGTCTGTCTTTCTCACAAGTCTGTAAGCATGGTGCTCAGGACACAGGAGGTGACTGGCAGGTGGCCAAAGAACCCATACAGAGAGGGAATGGCTACTATCTCAGGTCATACACCAGCTACACCTGTTTCCTGGAACCAGCCTCCAGCTGACCCCAGGCTGACGTCCCTTTCCCATCATCTCTACCCCACCCCCACCCCCACCCCCACTCTCCCCCGTTCCAGGAAACACAGAGGAAGCCGCCAAGTACAAGTCCGTGCACAGACCCGAAGGTGAGCCAGAAGAAGCAGAATAAGCGCCTTGTTCAGCCAGCCAGAAGTGACCTTCCTCACCCTCGCCCAGCAGGACAAGAAGTTTCCTGTTGCCCCCCAGCATCTCTCTAAGGCACTGGGTGGGAGCAACTCTAATCCTGGCTTCTCCCCCAACTCCTCAGAGCCCCGGCTGGAGTGCCATTCACACAGCTACAAAGCCAGAGTTCAGGTGGCTGGGCACCTGTCCTTAGGAACATCTACTTCCTGTGCGTCCCTCTCTCAGCAAGTCAGCGTGGGAGCAGAAGCAGGGCGTTTGATAAAACAGAGCAGGCAACAAATGGCAGATACCATTCCTGAGGGAAGAGCCCACATGCCACTGGCACCATGAAGAGGAGGCTGCAAGAAAGGAGAAGAGTGTTAGGGACATGTCCCTGGCCTGGCCACACCCCGTCCCTGAGCCCACACATCTGACCTGCCTTCCTCCAGCCCTCTCTATGCCCTGTTTTGTTTTAAGACAGGGTCATGTAGTCCAGGGGCAGGATCAGCGGAGGCCGAGACGGATCTTGAACACTGATCCTCCTGCTCCTACCTCTACTGGGATGGCATACCTGTGTGCCGCCACTGCCCCGGCTGGGAATTGAACTCGGTCTTGTACATACTAGGCAAGCACTCTACCACAGAGCTATGGTCCAGAAAACTAACTCGTTTGACCTGGTGATAAAATCAGTGTCCCTTCCGCACTCCCACCTCCACCTCACCCCATATTCCTCCCCCCCACCCCCCCATTCCTCCAACCTCCACCTCACCCCATATTCCTCCTCCATGCGAAGGAAACAGTGACGGAGGAAGAATGCCAAGGTCACCTGTGCCACACAGGCAAAGAAAGGGACATCGCCAGGAGGGCACGATTAACGCACTGGTCAATGGCCAGGTCCCTAAGATTGCTGCATGACAGGTCATTTTTCCTGTCTGCGAGGCTGGGACGCCTGAGAGCCCCAGCCAACCCTGCCCTTCGTTCTTATTTCTCTAAAACTGCTCTAGACCTGAGGGAGAGGCGGCCCTGGGAAGAACTTCAGCTCGGCCATCTGGGTGCTAGGATGTGACATGAGCCACTGTGCTCAGCCTGGCCACTTCTGAAGACAGGTCCCGCTTTGCGCTCCAGCCAGGAAAGACCCTAAATCACCAAAACCATATACTCACAAGCAGCCGCACAGCAAGACCTGCAGGGGGGCATGCAGCACTCTGACCTTCTGCACAAACAAGAAAGACAGAAACCCCACGGGGCTCAGACACCTGCAGTCAGCCTGCACCTACCCCACCCCTCCTACCCCACCCCTCCTACCCCACCCCTCCTACCCCACCCTTCCTACCCCACCCCTCTTATCCCCACCCCTCCTACCCCACCCCTCCTAGCCCACCAGCTGGCAGCCAGGCTGGGCCCTGCCGCCCTGATGGGGAGACGGCACCCCCTGGCTCTCTGCAGACAAGGTCAGGAACCCTGTTCTCACATCTGACATGGGCTCTACTGGAGGAAGATGGGGTGGTGGCTGTCGGGGAGGAGGGAGGCCATTTCCGGGGCTCTCGGCAGGGAGAACCCTCCTACCTTCATCATCCGGAGTCTCTCCAGCCGCTCCATGATGACTGGTAAGAGGACTGGAAGAGACAGGGCAGCTGAGGGGGGGGGAGACTCTCCCCGAGCCCCAATGTTGCAGTCACAGACCTCAGCTCCGGGAAAACAGAGACTGCGCGGGCACTGCTACCCAGACTCTCCCCCAAGTCCCTGAAAAAGCATGCTTCCCAAAAATGTGTTCACCAGCCACAGAAGGCAGACACACTTGGTTCGGCCCTGGACTCAAGCATCCTTCTCAAAATCAAAACTGCTGCTGTGCAAACGAATTGTGTATCCTATTGTGCATACGCCCCTGCTGAAAACCAGGGGGGCTGAGGGTCTCTGCTTCTACCACGGTCTCCCAGACACCCCCACTGTTGCGTAGTGAGTATCAGCTAAATGAAGTTGACCTGCTCCCCCAAATCGGATGAACTGATGTTCTAAGAACATGTGTGCGTCCCTGGGCCTGCAGTCCTCACAGAAAACAGCCTGAGAAGGTGTCCCACCTCCCAGTTGAAAGCTGAGGTAACTGAGGCCTCTATCAGGTACTCAAGGGTTCCCCCAAGATAGGATGTGTTTCCCATCTTACTCATGCCAGGGGCTGCCATCGTGATCCGAGAAACAACCACTTGGGTGATGCCCACAGCCGCAGCTCTCTGAGGACAGAGAAGGGATGTCAGGAAGCATGCACACAGTGGGTGTGGGCTACACTGCAGAGTCGGGGTTCACGGCCAAGGCTGACGAGGTAAAGGGGGTGGGATGGCCCCACAGGAGCCATGTCCTTACCCAGCCCTCCCACCTGAAATGATGCGGGAAGCCTGTTCTGAACAAAGAAATGGGGGGGGGGGGATTTAAGAGAAAATGAGGGTGGGCCCAGGAAAAGTCTTCTCAAACTCATAATGGCACCCAGGTCACATGTGAGATCACCTAGGAGGGGACAGGGGAAGTCCGGGGAAAGTCTCTCCTCTGCTTACCTGAGAATGGCCAAGCTCATTTTGGTCCCTGTCCTTCACACAGATGCCCTCGATGAGTTCCCTAGACAAACAGAAGTTTCTGGACTTTAGGAGCAATTGCTGGGAATCCATCTGGCATAATTCCCACATCAAGAACCGAAGCTCTAGGAAACCCTCCTGCAGCCTGGCCCTTCAGCCTCCCATCTTGGCTAGAGAGATGGCTCAGAGATTAAGAGCCCTGGCTGCTCTACCAGAGGTCCTGAGTTCAATTCCCAGCAACCACACGGTGGCTCACAACCATCCATAATGAGATCCGGTGCCCTCTTCTGGCATGAAGGCATTCGTGCAGGCAGAACACTGTATACATTTAAAAACAAAAACAAAAACAAAAACAAAAAGAATCCCACAGCCTCCCCTCTTCACTCCTGTGAATGGTACCTCAGAAGTGACCCTGAGCAGTGGCCAAGAGAGTCATCCCCAGCTCCACTGCCTTGGAGGACTCCTGAAGCTGCAGGTCATAGGTGTGACCTTGAGGACGGTCTTTTACCCTTCTAAAGCCTCAGTTTCCCTCATGTGGAGAATGAGGATAATCCTGGCACCTACTTCATGGAACCTAATGAGAATTGTATGAGCTACTGGCCAAGCTCTAAGTCCAGTGCCGACTTAGTATCCACTCCCCAGAGAGTAGCTTTTCTGTTCTCAGACAAACTCTTGACTCCCCAGTTGGAGAGCTAGGCGGCCGAGAAAGGACAGCAGAGTGGAAGGATGTGCCGCCATGATTCTGGCACGCTCTCTCCCCAGGGGCTGCTGTGGGAAACCCCCATTTGCCAACAAAATGTGGCTGCAGATGCAGACAATGATGGCAGTGGCGTCCAAGATAACCTGTCCCGATGTCACTATACTCTAGAAAAGTACAAAGCAAAAGCAAAGACACAGAAGGTGGGCTGCGGATGCGGCTCCACAGTCACCCTTGGGCTCAACACCCAGCGTGGCCAAGAGAAAAAAGAAGAAGCCATTCCTGTAGCGCACGGCCGCAGCCCCAGCGCTCCAGAGACAGAGATCAATGCAGCTCAAGGCCAACCTGGCCTGCACAGTGAGTTCCAGGCCAACCAGGACTACATAGTGAGACCCCGTCTCAAAAAACAAAAATAGCCCTGGAGAGATGGCCCAGAGGTCAAGAGCACTTACTGTTTTTGAAGAGGACCCAAGTTCAGTTCCCAACACCCACATCAGGAAGCTCACAATTGCCTATAACTCCAGGAGAGTTTGAACCAGAATCCAATCTCTGTGGGCACGTGCACTCATGCGCACACACCCACACATACATACACATAATTAAAAACAAAATCTTCAGGCCGTGGTGGCGCACGCTTTAATCCCAGAACTTGGGAGGCAGAGGCAGATGGATCTCTGTGAGTTCAAGGCCAGCCTGGTCTACAGAGCGAGCTCCCAAGTCAGCCGAGGATACAAAGTGAGTCCCTCTCTTAAAAAAAAAAAAAAAAAACCTCTGAAAGAAGACAGAACCGTAAGACAGAAGCCGTTTCTGCATTCCCTTTTGAGGAGAGCTGAGCCGGCTCCTGGGCACGGCTACCTCCTCCCCGCTTCCCGAGCACCTGGTTGTTCCAGCATTAGCTGATCTTCCCCTTTCCCTCCATCAGCAGTCTGAGAGCTTGGGCAGGGGCAGAGTTCACGGCTCTGACAGGATCTAAGCTAGGGTGCAGCATTAGGGATAGAGCGCTTGCCTAGCACACACAAGGCACGGGGTTCAATCCCAGCCCCGCAATAAAAAATGTCCTGTCCATCTGTCCATGCTCAGTCGCCTCACTTAACACACGACACACTGTATTTATATCACCATTCTTTGGGCCATCACAGAGGAAGGGCAGCCCTTGAGGACCGTTCAGAGGCTGGGCCCATTGGTCTTCTCAGGCCTGCCTCGGTCCCAGGAAGCGAGTGGCTCCCTGCCTTGGCTCCTTCCCTCCCCGGCGAAGCCACCCTCGGTGGAGAAGAAGAGCGAGGCCCCTGTACTCACTGCTGTCGCATCATCGGGATATTGACACAGTTAGCTGCAGCCACGGCGGCAAAGGGCACCCATCGGCCCACCAAGGGTGGGGCTCTCTGTCGGAGGCAGGGGATAATGGAAGTTATTCAAGCTCATGCGAAGGTCGGGGTAGAAAAGGCTCTGGGTTATACAGGAAGAAAGGCAGGAAAGCATCGCTAGTGACATGTCCAGACATCCACTCTGGGATCCTCAAACTCCTGCAAGGACCCAAAGCTGTTGTCTCTCGAACTTTGCTGCCCTCTGGTGGCCACTGCGCCCACAGCAGCCCAGCCATACATACCTTGGTCCACATATTCATGCCCACTGCAGTGGCTACGGCAGTGGTAGTGGCTGTGCAGTAGGAGATGGCCATCTGCCTAGAGGAGGAGAAACGCCAGGTGGAGAAGTGCGCAGGTTCTGGAGTGGGGTCCACAGTGGCCGAGGCAAGGCCGGGGCTGCCAGGGGAAACCCTAGCAACGGCACTTCAGGCCTGTGCTGGCTGGCTCCAGAGCCATCTCAGACTCCCTGTTTCCATCAGTCAGTGCCTGGCACCCTTGGTCCTCTTCACTACCTTAAACACATCACTTTTCCTGTCTCAGAACCCATGCACACGGCTGCTCTCTGTCTACAGAACATCCCTGGGCTCCAGCATGCCTGAATCCTTATGCTGGCTAGTTTTATGCCAACTTCACACATGCTGAAATCTTCTGAGAGAAGGGAATCCCAATTAAGAAACTGCCTCCAGCCAGGCAGCAGTGGCGCACGCCTTTAATCCCAGCACTCGGGAAGCAGAGGCAGGTGAATCTCTGTGAGTTCCGAGGCCAGCCTGGTCTACAGAGCGAGCTCAGGACAGCCTCAAACTCAGAGATTTGCCTGCCTCTCTGCCTCCTCAGTGGAATTAAAGGCTTGTGCCACCACCGCCCAGCTTAGGACATTTTCTTATTAGTGACTGGTGGGGGAGGACCTAACACATTGTGGGTGTGGCCATTCCTGGGCTGGTGGGCCTGCCTCCTGCCCTAACTGCTTTCGATGACAAATTGTTATATCAAACTGTGAGTGAAAAAACCCTTTCCTCCCCAAGTTACTTTACTTTTCTTTTCTTTCTTTCTTTCTTTTTTGGTTTTTCGAGACAGGGTTTCTCTGTGTTGTTTTAGTGCCTGTCCTGGAACTCTCTCTGTAGCCCAGGCTGGCCTCCATACTCACAGAGATCCGCCTGGCTCTGCCTCCCGAGTGCTGGTGTTAAAGGTGTGCACCACCACCACTGCCCGGCCCCAAGTTACTCTGCATGATGGTGTTTCACTGAAGCAATAGGAACCCTAACTGAGACTGCCCTTCTCTCTCAGGGCCCAGCTGGCTGCCATCTCTACAGAAAGGGCTTCCCCAGGGCCCGTCTGGAAGAGCTGCAGCGCCGTGCTTCTGCAGTGCTGTGCTTCTGCAGTGCCGTGCTTCTGCAGTGCGCTGCTGTGCTGCCGCAGCTTCTGCAACTGTGCTTCTGCAGCGCTGTGCTTCTGCAGGGCTGTGCTTCTGCAGGCTGGGCGTGCTGTGCTTCTGCAGCGCTGTGCTGCCCTGCCAGTGACTGTGCTTCTGCAGTGCTGTGCTTCTGCAGTGCTGTGCTTCTGCAGTGCTGTGCGCCCACAGTGCTGTGCTTCTGCAGTGCTGTGCTTCTGCAGTGCCGTGCTTCTGCAGCGCTGTGCTTCTGCAGTGCTGTGCTTCTGCAGTGCTCTGCGCTGCCCTGTCACCCATTCATCTGACAACAGCATCGCAATCCGAGTTCACTGTGTTTGTTGGTTAGAAGACTTTTCTGCACGTTGGGTTTGGTGGGTTTGGAGACAGGACCTCAGTCTGCAGTCCTGGAACTGCTATACAAAACAAGCTGGCCTTGAACTCAGAGGTCTGCCTGCCAGCCCGTTAAAAGATCTCAAACAGGCCTGCTGTCTTGCTCATCAGGTATCTCAAGCTTCTAGAACCTTGCCTGGCACACACAACACACTCGGGAAAGTGCTGGATCAAGATGGCTCAGTAGTTAAGCGGACTTGCTGCTCTTCTAGGACTGATTCTCAGCTCCCATGTGGGATGACTCATAACTACCCATAACTCCAGGGCATCTAACGCCCTCTTCTGGCTTCTGCAGGCATCTTTACATATGTGGAGAATAGAAACACAACACACACACAAAATAAAAATAAACCTTGGGGCAGGAGAGATGTCTCTGTGGTTAAGAGCACTTTTTTCTTTTGTTTTTGAGAAGGGCCTCACTCTAGCTCAGACTGGCCTGAAACTCACAGAGTTCTCTCTGCCCTTGCCTCCTGGGTGCTGAGATTAAATGTGTGAGCTACTCTGCTCAGCTTGGTTTTTGTTTTTCTATTTTAAAATTATGTGTGTGCATATTCATGTGTGCATGCCCATAGAGGCCAGAGGTCAGATGGCCCTGGAGCTGGAGCACCCGACACAGGCGTTAGGATTTGGACCTGGGGGCTCTGAGGAGCAGTGCGTGGTCTGAACTACTGAGCCATCTCTAAAGCCCAAGAACTCCTGCTGCTCCTGCAGTGGACCCAGGTTTGGGTCTGAGCAAGCACATGGTAGCTTCCAGTTGCAGAGGATCCAATGCCCTCCTCTGACTTCCGCAGGCACCAGGGATGGACGTGGCACCAGGTGTGCACATCCATACACGCAGGCAAAATGCTCCTACAGTAAACTAAAGTAAATCTAAAAAGTAAAAAGAAATAAATCTTAAAAAAAAGAAAAAGAAAAAAATCTGGGCAATGGTGGTGCATACCTTTAATTCCAGCATTCAGGAGGTAGAGGCAAGTGAATCTCTCTGTAAGTTCGAGGCCACCCTGGTCTACAGAGTGAGTTCCAGGACAGCAAGGGCTATACAGAGAAACTCTGTCTCAAAAAACCAAAACCAAAACAAAATATAGTAGTCAAATGAATGAACTTTTGAAAACAGTCTGGGCAGAAGATACTCTTGGTTGGTCTGAATATTTCAAACACTGGGAAAGTGCAGCCCAGGCACCTGCCAGAGTGGGCCCCACCCAGCAAGGAATGCCGTCTGTCTGTCCGTCCGTCCGTCCGAGACAAAAGGGCCACTCCGCAGGAAGAGGACAGCCTTCACGGCAGGTCTCCTACCTGACTGACGTGGGGGAAGCCGCGTTCCTGTTGGTGTAGTTGACTAAGGCATTGAAGGACTGGTTCACCCACTGCCAGAAGATCACCGCAGGCATGGTCCTACAAGCCAGGGAGAGCAGAAACGATGGAAGAGAGGACCTGGGGTGTGCTGGGCACTAGAGCATCTGCAGCTCCCTAGGCGATCCCACTCTTTTTCATGTCCCTGGACTTTGGATGGGACGAGCCTTTGCCTGGAATAGTCCCTCTTCTTTACACTGGGTGAGATCCTGCCCTGTTGAGATGCTTTTCTTGGAATTTTCTGACCCTTCCTCTCCCGCTCCTGAGACAGTCATTCCATGTGTCCTGTTCCCATGACTCAAAAGTCTCCCCCAACCTTCCACTTCCCAATCTCCACTCTGTTCTGTGTCTCCTGGAGGACAGAGCCTAAAGTCCTTCATCCCTGGCACCTGGCCCAAGGTTTAGCTCAACAACTAACTAAATGAATACTCAGGGGTGGAGACAGGGGGATGGAGAGTCATACATCAGAAGCTTACTCCCTTCCAAACCAAGCAGAGCAAGAAAAGGGCCCCTTCATTTTTCATTTGGAAGTCACATTCAAAGCATAAATCAACTGTGGAATTCTTACTTTAAGAACTTAGGAGAGGGGGCTGGAGAGATGGCTCAGTGGTTGAGAGTACTGACTCCTCTTCCAGAGGACCTGAGTTCAATTCCCAGCACCCACATGGCGGCTCACAACTGCCTGTAACTCCAGTTCCAGGGGATCTGACACCTTCACACCAATGCACATAAAATAAAGTTAAATAAATTATTTAAAAAAAAAGAACTTAGGAAGAGGAACTGGGGAGATGGCTCAGCAGTTAAGAGCACTGGCTGCTCTTCCAGTGGACCCAGGTTCAATTCCCAGCACCCATATGGCAGCTCACAACTGTCTGTAAATCCAGTTCCAGGGGATCTGACACCCTCACATGGACATACATGCAGGCAAAACACCAATGCACAGAAAATAAAAATTATTAGAAAAAAAAAGAACTTAGGAAGAGCCAGGCATGATGGTGCACACCTTTGATGCTAGCACTTGGAGGCAGAGGCAGGTGGATCTCTCTGAGTTTGAGGTTTGGTCTACATGGCCAGTTCCAGGCCATCCAGAGTTACATTGGGAGACCGTCTCAAAAAAAAAAAAAAACAAAAAAAACAAAACAAAACAAAAAAACGAAAACTACAATAATGACAAACAACAAAGAACTTAGGAAGTTGATGAGATGGTAAGGTGGGTAAAGACGCCCGAGTTCTACCTCAGGTCCCACACGGTGGAAAGAGAAACCACTTGTGTAAAGTTGTCCTTTGACCTTCACACACACTCACACACACTCACACACACTAAAATAAACAAATGTAATCCCAGCACTCAGGAGGTAGAGACAGGTGAACTCTGTGATTTTGAGGCTAGCCTGGTCTACAGGATGAGTTCTAGGACAGCCAGGACTACACAGAGAAAGCTTGTCTTGAGAGAGAAAGAGAGAGAGAGAGAGAGAGAGACAGAGACAGAGACAGAGACAGAGACAGAGAGACAGAGACTTAATCCTTTAATCCAAGTACTCTAGAGGCAGAGGCAGTTTGAGTCTCTGTGATTTCAAAGTCAGCCTACTCTACATAGAGTTCTAGGCTGGCCAGGGCTAAATAGTGAGACTGTCTCAAAATAATAATGATGAGGGGCTGGAGAGATGGCTCAGAGGTTAAGAGCATTGGCTGCTCTTCCAGGCGCCCTAAATTCAATTCCCAGCAACCATGGCTCACAACCATCTGTAATGAAATCTGGTGTTCTCATCTGGCCGGCAGGCATACATGCAGACAGAACACTACACATAATAAATAAATAAATCTTTTAAAAAATAATACTGATGATAATAATAACATAAAAAGCTTAGGATGGCTAGCCCACTGACTATTAGGTCTGTTCCCGCGGCAGCAGTGCCCACAGCTCTGACTGTGGTCGTAAACTGTTACTTGGCCTCTAGACTCCCAGCTAGCAAAGGGGAATGAAAACGGCACCTGTGTGTAGGGCTGTTGAGAGGGAAAAGTCCATTCATGCAAAGAACTCAGCAGTGCCCGGGATCTGGTAAGCGACTAGCCGAGAGGTCTTTATCACAAGGGTCCCTACCCAGCTTGCCCCTCCCTCCTCGGTCTCAGGACTCACCTGTAGAACTGGAGCATGAAGCCTGTGATGATCATGCCCCCGGGGACCTGGAAGGACATCCGCCCAATGACGTTCATCTTCTCCCCAGTGTCAGGGTGGAAGGCCGAGTCATACAGCTTCTTAGCATACAGCAGCTGCTCCACCTGAGTGCCAGGGGGCACAAGTCCCATCCTGTGCCCCAATGACAACAGCAGTGACCGCCTGACCTGATGATCCTTGTCTCCTAGTCTTCCCTGCTCTTCTTCCTTCCTGAGACCTCTGCCAACGCCTTCACCTTCGGTTTCTCCCTCCCTCGGAGAGCCCAGCCACGTTGTCGTCCTGCTGGAACCTCCAGCCCCGCCCCTGGCCGCTCACTCACCTGCTCTTCTCCACCATTGCCTTCGCCCAGTCCAGCTCCTGCTCTGATGCAAAGACAGTGCGAGGATCCGTGATGTTAAGAAAGTGCTTCACACGCCCCAGGAACGTGCACTGATCCCAGCGGGGCGCGTCAATGTTAAAGCCAGACAGGTCAGCCTCCATATTGTTCCTGCAGACTTAAGGAACAAAGAGAGTGAGAGCTGGCCCCTAAATTGGTTTGCCCCAGAGGCCCTGGCAGACAGAGACTGCCTGCCTTCACCAGACCCTAGGCACCCCTGGGATGATCTGGGGGCCCTTGTGAATGGTAATCAAACTAAGTAAGTGCTTCCTGGGTCCATGTTAGTGGCCATCAACCCTGATGCTTGATCACACGAGGGAGACAGTATCTGCCCCAGAGGAGCTCAGTCTGACTAGGCAATGAGAGATCACCACGAACTAGCATAATATCCCCCAGCACTCCTGGAAGGGAGACAGGAAAAGTGGCCGTTCTGAAATAGAAGCCCTCGGCTCTTCACCAGGCCTGCCTCCAGAGAAAGTCTTTCTCCACAGCCTACCCACCATGGCAGCGAAGACATGGCAACAGGAGGAGGAGTGAGGTGCCTGGGTACATCGTGTCCACAGTCAGGAAGCAGAGAGGGGTGAATAGTGGTGTCCAGTCTCCTACGGGGCTGAGGAGTGGGGCTCTAGAAACATCTGTGGGACGTGCAGGGCGAGGCTAGCTAGGGACACACCAGACACTTGTCTGACCTCAGTGGCTCTCTAAAGCTTTGGAGCTAGCATTCACAGCCCGGTTACTCCTGTATTTCGGATGCCTGAAAATCCACAAAGACAACTCCAACTCTACTACAAGTTCAAGACTCAGTCCGGCTCCTCCCATGCACCAAACTTGGGAAGGCACCAGATCTCATTACAGAAGGTTGTGAGCCACCATGTGGTTGCTGGGAATTGAACTCAGGACCTCTGGAAGAACAACCAATGCTCTTAACCTCTGAGTCATCTCTCCAGCCTGCAGGGGTTTCTCTTTAATGGCACTGTCTCTTTAACAACTCTAGATGCTTTCTCGAATCTACCCTGTCTACCTGATCCTCATATCATTGTGCTTTTTCTCACTGTAGTTCTAAGATCAGTGAGCAGTAACCATGCCACAGCACAGCCTAGATGTTATGTTGTCTTGAAATTTCTCCAAATAACTTAGTCAATTACCTTTTAATTTGGCCTCACTTAAACTTTCAAGATATGCGCAGAATGCATATTAATTGCCAGAATGGAACATGAATGATTTCTAGCCCTGTTCCCAGTGGGGTCTTGGTTCCCGTCTGGAAGCTCACCAGGCAGGCTACCACTGTCTGCATTATCTGGGCTTTCTTGGGTTCCAAACGCCAATCAAAATGGCCCACTAGGGGCTGGAGAGATGGCTCAGAGGTTAAGAGCACTGATTGCTCTTCCAGAGGTCCTGAGTTCAATTCCCAGCAACCACATGGTGGCTCACAACCATCTGTAATGAGATCTGGCGCCCTCTTCTGTATACACAATAAATAAATACAATCTTTAAAAAACAAACAAAAAAAAAACAAAAAAAACAGCCCACCAGGTTCTGCTTATAACATCTGAGAGCTTTTATAGCCATGGCTCCAAACCCCTCCACGTTGCTCCTGAAACCACAGGCCTGCAAACCAAACGATCGGGTCTAACACAACAGCCCTTCTCCTTACAATACTGGTACTGATACTTTCTTGTTGCCACGACAAAACAAACTATGAAAGTTGCAGGGGAGGGGGAGTTATTGTGGCTTACGGTTCCAAAGAATGCATCCCATCACGGCAAGAGACATGGCAGCAGGAAAGTGAGGTGGCTGGGCACGTGGTGTCTGCAGCCAGGACACAGAAAGATGAATGCCAGTGCCCAGCTGGCTTTCCCTTTTCCTTTTCCTCTTACATTCAGTCTAGGACCTATGCCACATTTAAGGCAGGTCTTTCCTACCCAGTTAAAGCGCTCCGGAAACACCCCAGAGACTGATTCAGAAGGACGTCTCCTTGGCGATTTTAAATGCAGGCAAGCTGATGATGAAGATTAGCTGTCACATGGGTCATTTGTCTTTTTTTTTCCCTAAAGTACCACCTTACTTAATTAGTCACCTGTAAAGTTGGGGAATGTATTCAATTTGCTCAATGATTGTCCTGACGCCTAGCAGAGTATTTAGTGTCTGCTGGGGGACAGTCCAGCTGGCCAGCAGGAAAGTATGAGGGCTTGGAAGTACAGATGTGTAGGCTAAGGAAAGAACTGTGTCCGGAGCACTGAAGCCATTTAAGTGACAATTTTTCTAGCGAGACTACTCAGAAGAGAGAGGGAGGTGAGGCTAAGTAAGCCCCGAAGAACCGCTGTATTTAAGAGGCAAACCAAGAAAGGCCGGCTCTCTCAAAAGATGGGAAAGAATGCAGGAGAGGGAGGCAGGTGGGGGCAGCATGGGGGAAGGAAGAATGGAGGTCAGCTCGAGAGTGTGTGGTTATTAGGGTGGGAAGCCTGATGCAGGAGGTTGACACACTGGGAGCCAGTCTGTAAGCAGAAAGAAACTGAAGAGAAAAGGCCAACCTGCAGCACCCACAGTGTCTACAGTGCCCCCAGTGCCCCCAGCGCCCACAGCGCCCACAGCACCCCAGAGCCCACAGCGCCCCCAGCACCCCAGCACCCCAGCACCCCCAGCGCCCACAGCACCCCAGAGCCCATAGCGCCCCCAGCACCCCAGCACCCCCAGCGCCCCACAGCACCCCCAGCACCCACAGCACCCCAGTGCCCACAGCACCCCAGTGCCCACAGCAGCCCACAGCACCCCTAGCGCCCACAGCGTCCACAGCAGCCACACAGCACCCCAGCGCCCACAGCACCCCAGAGCCCACAGCACCCACAGCACCCCAGCGCCCACAGCACCCCCAGCGCCCACAGCACCCCAGCGCCCACAGCACCACCCCAGAGCCCACAGCACCCACAGCACCCCAGCGCCCACAGCACCCCCAGCGCCCACAGCACCCCCAGCGCCCACAGCACCCCAGTGCCCACAGCACCCCCAGAGCCCACAGCACCCCCACCGCCCACAGCACCCCAGAGCCCACAGCACCCCCAGTGTCCACAGCGCCTGTGCCTGGCCCTAAATGCAACGCCTTAAGTGGCAATCTCTGGAGGAGGCAGGAAGGACTGCAGGTGTGCACTGCAGAACGCTGATTTCTGCCTCTCTCGCTCTACTTGACTCCTGCGAGATGGTTCCAATACCAAAGGTATTTCCCTGAATCTAACAGCACTCATGGTAGAGGAAAAGGGTTCACTTCCTAGATATGACAGGAAGCGTCTCTTGCCTCGACCCAGAACCAGAAGAAAGCTCAAACTCTAGTCCCTGCCCTTCCCTTCCTGTGCATCTTCTCTATCCAAATTGCTGGTGTCTCTATGGCTAATTCCGGTCAGCTAGTTGCTAGCTCTGTCCCGAGTGTCACAGTTATCAGAATATCCCACAACAATATGGGTTTGTGACAGCCATTATCATTCAAACCACCAGATGACTGAGTGGTAACAGAGAGGGCCTGGAGTTCAGTTCCCAGCCTCCACGTGGTGGTTTTCAGAATCATCTGTAACTCCAATTCCAGGGGATCCAACACCTCCTGACCTCTGTGAGCACCAGACACTCATGTAGTGCGCATATATGCAGGTAAGCACATAAGGTAAAAGGGGCCACGAGCAGTGGCTCACAAGAAAGTCTACTCCTGCTGGGCAGTGGTGGCGCACTCCAGCTCCTGGGCTTCCCTGCTCCCGGTTGGCTCAGCCATCCCCTCTCCGGCCCGCCTCTCTCTGGGTCCTCTGTCTTCCTCTCTCACTCTCCTCTTATGGCTGTCCATTCTGCTTTTTTTCTCCCCTGTTCTGGACTCTTCCAGATGTCTCTGACTGTACTCTCTCATATCTACAAAAAACCTTCTCCTCAACCAGACCACCATGAGTGGTCATGTCCTCACTTTACACACATGGTACTTGGTCACCACATACACACACAAGTAAAGAAATGTTAGTTTTTTTTTTTTTTTTTAAATGAGACAGCAGTTGTGAGAGAGACAGTGGAACAAGAGAGAGGAGCAAACAAGTGAAGCAGAAGAGCACTGATGCGTCTTCCTAGAGAATGTTCATCTCCTCTAGCAAACGGTACCAGAGCCCAGAAAAGGGACCCCAGGCAGAGTTCTGAGCTGGAGGACTTGCCCAGCAGGCACCAGGCCTTGGGAGATCTAGGCCAGCTCAAAACTCCAGAAGACCAGACCAAAGACCACTGAAGTAGTGGAACACTGTCAAGGTTGCCGGGAGCAAGCTGGAGAATGGCGGCAATAATTAAACCAGCAGGCACAGGCCCGTGCTTACAGATGTTCATTGGACTCCAAGGTAACTATGATGACAGACGCCACACCTCCAGAAGGAAATCTGAGCATGCCTCTTCCCACAGAAGGGCCCACAGTGTAGAAACCAGATTGGGGGGATGGGTGTGTAGGAGGTGTGTACTCTAACCACTCACCTGTACTTTTTTTTTTTTTTTTTTCATTTTTCAAGATGGTTTCTCTGTGTAGCCCTGGGTGTCCTGGAACTCTGTAGACCAGGTTGGCCTCAAACTCAGAAATCTGCCTGCCTCTGCCTCCCGAGTGCCTGGAATTAAAGGTGTGTGCCACTACCGCCCAGCTCATCATTTTAGTCAAAATTCAGTATTGACTTTTTTTCCCAAAGATCTGATGCAAGTATGCAGGTAGCAGATGTTCTTGTGAAGGGGCCCCAAAATAGCTTGACCACACAGCAGCCATGATAGGCTTAGGGGCCTAGACACAGCTTCTGTGACAGGCTTACTGGCAGGCAACACCCAGATCCAAGAAAAGCCATAAGCTGATACTACCCCCCAGGGGTGAGAAAGTACCTGACACCCCAAACATTCTAACCATTAGATAAAGTGGCCAGATATCCTTGAGTCTAGCACACACCTATTTTTTGTTTTACAGATACCCCTAGACAACTGTCAGCCAGTCAGGGTACTGGACCCTGGAAATCCCCTCACCCCAACCTCTGCTATGATAAAAACTCTGCCCCACCTGAGCTCAGGGCTCTCGGCTCTCACTACTGTGTCGGACAGACAGAGGGACCAAGCTCCAGAGCATAAAATAAAGGTTCTTTGCTTTTACATGCAGGATTCGGTCTCCGTGGTGGTCTTTGGGGGGTTCCCTCGTTAAAAATTACATTCTGGTATTTTTGTAAATTTTGGGGGCTGGAGAGATAGCTCAGCGTTAAAAGCACTTGCTTTCACAGAGGATCTGGATTCAGTTTCCAGCACCCACATGATGGCTGACCCCAGCTCCAGAGTACCAAGCTAACACGATACAAAACACTCACACACATAAAATAGTTGTTTGATTGTTTTTTGTTTTTTTTTTTAAGGTTTTATAAAAAGTACTTTACTTGAATCTGAAAATACCTGAAAACTAACAGGGCATAGTGGTTCATGCTTTAAACCCAGGAGCACCCAAGAAGCAGGCAGACTTGTGAGTTTAAGGCCAGTGTGGTGTACAGTGAGTTCCAGGTCAACCAGAGTTACATAGTGAGACTCTGTCTCAAAACATAACAAATAAAAAACCCTGAAAACCCACTTAAACCTGCCTTTGCTTCAGTCTTAACTAGGTTGGTAGGAAGAGGGGTGAAGCCTGGAACCCAGATTAAACTATTAATAACATGCAGCACTTCCCTTGTGACAGGCAATGCTCTGTGTACTTGACAGATAGATAACAGGTACACGTGCATTAGCAAACTTCCAGAGGTACCATCTCTATCTAGACTACCAGCTGTTAGAAAAGTTCTCTGTTTACTAATAGATATAAACTACTCTGGAGGGAAGGATACAGTGTAGCTCAGTGGTAGAGTGCCTACCCTGCACAAGGCCCTGCATTCAGGGTTCATTCCCCAATGAACTCCTGGCACTCCTACCTGGGCCAAAGTGTTTACAAGTAACACTGTAAAACGAACAGTTTACACATTAGTTCGTGTCCCAAGTCTATCACCTACAATAACTGACTTCTAGAGTTGTACGGAAATAAATTCTGAGTAAGAAGCATTCCACTAGGAAGAATACACTTTCTGCGAAGGCAGATTATACCAGTGTCGAGAACCTGGCCTGGCACAGGGGCAAAGGTAACTAACTCTCCGGTGGTCCTGTGCATGAGAGGAGTTCCAGGGGATCCCAGACAATCTAACACTCCCGCTGTCAGCTAACCTCGATGCTAGGGACCGGTCCTCAATCTCCCTTATCGCCGTCTCTCAGGCGACCTCCCCGAACCCAGCGGAAATCACCTATCCCGGATTCTAAGGAGACTGTGGAGATAGAGGCGCAGCCCATAACTCCGGTACTCCAAAGCCTGGCAGCCGAAGACAACGGGGTCAGAAGCGAGGAGTCCATGGGAGCCCTGGTCCGTCCCACCCGCCACGCGGCTTCTGCAGGAGGAAGTCAGCACGCAGTGCCTGGCAGCCCCAAGAGAGCAGAGGCAGGCTCCCCTCGGAGACGCGGAGACTAGAAGGAGCCGTGCAACCGGCCTGCACTTGAGGCCCCTTACCTGCTCCCGGAGGGATGCACCCGGAGACAGCCACGAGGCGTAGCTGACTCGGAAGGCTGAACTGGGTACCGCGGCTAGGCCGGGGAACACCCCCTCGCACTACGCCCCCTTTTCTGACCAATCACAGGCCTCAGGCTCCCGCCAGCCACGTGGGCGATGTTGCCCCTCCCTCTGGGTCGCACGCCAGCCCGCCCCGGCCTTCCGCCACTCCCAAGACCGCCTGCGCAGTGGGCGGGCACTTTGGTGCGCTTGCGCACTTTGGGTAAAGAGGAGCAGAACCCCGCCCCATCCCGCTGCTTCGCTCCTCCGCTGCGTGCCAGGGACGTCAGGGGCGGCGCCGCAGCAGTTACCCCTGGTAACGGGGGAGGCAGAAGGAGGAGGAGGCGGAGGCGGAGGAGGAGGAGGGACTCGGCTTGAGGATGGTGAGTGTGGGGGCCCCCTGGTCCCTCTGGAGCTGGCCAGTCACCCCCCCCTCTCCTGTCCCCAGGCCCAGGGCGGGGCGCTGCGCTTAAAGCCAAGGGGGACGTGGGATGGCGCTCGCCTTGCTCTCTAGGGTTCTAGATCGGTTTGGGGAGTGAAGGGGGAACCCCAAAGGTGGGCCCTGGAGGAGGGAGGCCTAGGCCTGGGGAGGAAGGAGGGATTGGCGGTGGGTCCGAGGCTTGGGAAAGTGACTTGCGGAGTGCTTGGCTGGCGGGGGAGAAGCCTGGGCTCCATCATTATTCTGGGTACTGAGATGAGGGCGGCTCCGGGGAGCTGCAGAGGTCAGGCCAGGCACACAGGCTTAGATCTTCCTGCGGAGTCGACCTCTCGGCTCCTCGGGACTGTGGGGTCCGTCTGAGACCCGGCCAGAAGTGGGAAGAGGCGCGGTGCTGCGGTCTTTGAGATCACCCTGGCGGCACCAGGGAGATGTAACCTAGCTTTCCTGGATGCACACCAGTGAGGTGTGCCGGGAGTAAGTCCCCGGACAAAAAAGCGGTACCGCTGGGAATGGATGCCTGATTTCACGTCTCTGTGGTGGGTACGCGCCTGCAGTCCCAACTTAATTCGCCGAAAGTTCTGCAAGGTCTAATGGTTGTTGATGAGCGATTTTTCTTCCCATATTTATTCCATGTTGATAGAAGCAAATTAGCCTCCCGTGTCGTAGCATTTCCTTCAAACTTGTTGCAGCGCCCTTTGGCATGTGGCCACACGAAAGGTTTTCGTTCCAGTTAGGCCCCTCAAACTAAAAAGAACGAGAAACTATAGACTGAGCATCAATTTGAAGCAAGCCCTTTCTCCATTAGCTGTAATTAAGGCTTTTCCAAATTGTAAGTTACAGTATGTGACAGATTTAACCGGCGATGCTCAGTTCCTTGTTGATATTTTAAATTATTATTTTATTTAATGTGTATGGGTGTTTAGCCTGCATATGTTTTTGTACCACGTGTGTGCCTGGTGCCTGCAGAAGCCAGAACAGGACTCTGGTTGCCTGGAATTGGAGTTATAGATGGCTGTGAGCCACCATGTGGATGCTGGGAAGTCAACACTGTTCCTCTGGAAGAACGTCAGTACTGCTGAGCATCTATCCAGCCCTCCTTGTTGATTTGTATGTGGTAAATGGAGAGTAAAACTAATATATAGGGGAAATGAATATTTTAGAGCTAGTCGAGGAAAACTAGATTTTAAGGCATTTAGAGCAGGTTGGTTGGCTTACTGACTGGTATGAACCAGTTACCGTTGCTTTCCCCCTACTCCTCAGTATTTTTGTGAAAATCTTGAACTACTTCTGTTGACGTAAGAAGAAAAAGCTAGGATATAGCTCAGTTGATCGAGGTTTGCTTAGCAGGCATGAAGCCCTGCGTAAAACCGAATGTGATTGTACCTGCCTATCTCAGCACTCCAGAGATGGAAGCAGGAGGATCAGAAGTTCAAGGGCTACATAGTGATTTCCAGGCCAGCTAGGGATACCCGACACCTGGTCTCAAAAAAAGAAAAAAATAGATGTCCAGGAGGAGAATTACACATCTACTTTTGGTCAGTTTTGTTTGTTTGTTTTGTTTTTTGAGACTGGGTTTCTTTGTGTATATAGCCTTGACTGTCCTAGAACTAGCTCTGTAGACCAGGCTGGCCTCAAACTCATGGTCAAATTATTGAACAAGTGAATTTTAACCAAAACTAAATAAATAAATAAATAAATAAATAAATAAATAAATAAATAAATAAATAAATAAATAAATTTACGTTGTCAGATTGTTAAGTAGAATTATTTAATCTAAGGTTGTCAATCACAGTTCACACTTGTTACAGTTACAGTTATTTCTAACCTCAGGCTAAACAGATTTTAACAAGTGTTTTCTTTCTATTATTTATAAATGAGCTGTCCATTTAAAGGCTAAGCTTATCTTAACAAATGAGTACAGATGTAAATATTTACGCAGAAAACAAATGGATTTGAGAAAGTGGCCATGGCGGCTCACACTTACAACCTCAGCCCTCGGGAGGCAGAAGGAAGAGGATCAAGAATCCAAGGCTAGCCTGGGCTACATGAGACTGTCTCATGATAAACAGATGATTTTAAAATTAATGAAAATAATTAGAACTGCAATTAAAAAGGCATGCCAGGCTGGGTGTGGTGGGTCATGCATGTAATTGCAATACTCTAGATGCTCAGTTAAGAGGATCACCATGAGTTAAGAGGCCATCCTGGGCTACAGTTAGTTCCAGGGCAGCCTCAGCTAGAGGGAGACCTTGCCCCAGTTGCCATCCCTTAAAGAAAGAGCCACAAGCCAAACCAAGAGCAAATGAGACGTTTTCTAAATAAGAAACATGAGAGTTGTCTTACTTTCTTCAGGTTATCAATTGAGTGGGCTGTATAATTTCGTGATTGTTTAATTATTATTTAATTCATATATTAATAATTATAGGTCATAATAAGTGAACCACTGGTCATGTTTCTAGGTGCAAATTGGCACTATGTGTAAGTGTATAACAAATTGGCCATGTGAGTATAACATTGTTAGATACTACTAAAGTAGTCAATACTCAAAATTAAATTTTAAAAAATTTATGTGTCTTAGTGTTTTGTTTTGTTTGGTTTTTTTGTTTGTTGTTTTGTTTTGTTTCTTTTCAAGACAGGGTTTCTCTGTGTAGCTTTGCGCCTTTCCTAGGACTTGCTTTGTAGACCAGGCTTGGCCTCGAACTCACAGAGATCCGCCTGGCTCTGCCTCCCGATGCTGGGATTAAAGGCTGCGCCACCACCGCCCAGCATGTCTTAGTGTTTTGCCTGAGAGCATGTATGTTCACTCTGGGCATGCCTGGTACCCAAGGAGATCAGAAGAGGGTGTTGGATCCCCTGGAGCTACAGTCAGTTGTGAGCCACTGTGTGGGTGTTGAGAACCGAACCCAGTCCTCTACAAGAGCAACAAGTGCTTTTTTATTATTTATTTTATTTTCTATGTGTGAATATTTTGCCTGAATGTGTATATATGTACTGCATGAGTTTGTGATGCCTTCAGAAATCAGAAAAAAGCTTCAGGTCCTTTGGAACTGGAGTTATAGATGGTTGTGAGCTGCCCTGTGGATGCTGGGAATGAAACCCAGGTCCTCTGCAGCAGCAAGTGCTCTTAACCACTGAGCTATTTCTCCAGCTCCAAAACAAATTTAAAACTTTTTATTGGAGTTAATCATTTTAATTGGTGTGTATTTTGGCTGCATGCATGTATGTGTACCATGTATTCTTGCTAACCTCAGAGGTCAGAAGAGAGTGTCAGATCCCCTAGCCCTGGAGTTATGGCTGTAAATGACCATAGGTGCTAGGAGCTGAACCCAGGTCCTCTGCAGGGGTAACAAGTGCTCTTAACTACTGAGCATCTCTCTAGCCCCAAACAGATTTTTTTAAAGTAAACAATAAGAAACTAGGATTGTGGGATGTGGTGATGCACACACCTTTAATCCCAGCATTTGAGAGGCAGAAGCAGGTGGTTATCTGAACTAGAGGCCAACCTGGTCTACATAGTGAGTTTCAGGCTTGCCAGGGCTATATTGTAAGACCCCTCCGTCTGGAAAAAAGAAAAAGAAAGAAAGAAGAAGAAACTAGGGCAAATTAGTTGAGATTATCTGATTTTACAAATCTATTTTTTTTTCTTCTTCAAAAATGTAAGTTATTCTTAGAACTGGAAGTAGAACACTGAGTTTAAACGGTCAATGTCATGATTAAGTGTGTCTCATATAGTATCCCATGAGTCCTGTGGTTAACCGTACAATTGAAAAGTGAGCTGTGCTGGGCATAATGTCCCACCCCTTTAATCCCAACACTTGGGAGGCAGGCAGATCTCTATGAGTTCGAGGCTAGCCTGGTTTGCATAGTGAAACCCTATCTCAAAAAAGAAAGAAAGAAAGAAAGAAAGAAAGAAAGAAGAAGAAGGAAGGAAGGAAGGAAGGAAGGAAGGAAGGAAGGAAGGAAGGAAGGAAGGAAGGAAGAAAAGGAAAAGGAAAGTGAGCGTTTTAAATGTCAGCTGTGACTAATTTTTTTCTCTCTTTCTAAATTTGGGTGACTGAGGGGCTGGAGAGATGGCTCAGTGGTTAAGAAAACTGGATGCTCTTCCAGAGGACCTGAGTTCAATTCCCAGCATCCACATGGCAGTTCACAACTGTCTGTAACTAGATATACATGCAGGCAAAATACCAATGTACCTAAAATAAAAATAAATACATTTAAATTTGGGTGACTGAAACAAAAAACATTCTAAGCTTCCCTGAACATTTAGGGTCAGTTGTTTTACCCTGGTCTTAGAATCACATTCTTTTAGACTCATTTTATATGTATAAGTGTTTTTGCGTGCCAGAAGAGGGTGTTGGAGTCCCTGGAACTGGCATTATGAATGGTTCTAAGTCACCATCTGTCTGCTGGGAATGGTCCTCTACAAGAAAGAGCAACAGAGGCTGGAGAGATGGCTCAGGGGTTAAGAGCACTAGCTGCTCTTCCAGAGGACCTGGGTTCGATTCCCAGCAACCAGGTGGTGGCTCACAATCATCTATAATGAGATCTGGTGCCCTCTTCTGGCCTCCAGGCAGAATAGTGTATACATAATCAATCAATCAATCAATCAATTAAAAAAAAAAAAGAGCAAACAGTGCTCTAAACTGCAGAGCTGTCTCTCCAGCCCGCACTGGAAGATTCTTGATAAGATACAAGATGATGGTAATTCGGCACATACTAACCACTGTTATTTACCATGAACTCAATTCAGCAATTATTTATGGTCTACTTCCTACTTACGTGTAATTATTATACACGTACGACTTTTGATGAGTGTTACCATATTTATGTTTTGGGGTCAGAAATAGTAAGTGAAAAAAATACAGTTTTTAAAAAGGAGCTGGAGAGGCTTCAGCAGGTAGGTGGTGCACTGCGCACGTGCAGGCAAAACATCACACACATAAATTGAACAAATAAGAGCCCGGTGGTGGTGGCACATCCCTTTATCCCAGAACTTGAGAAGCAGAGGCAAGCGGATTTCTTGAGTTCGAGGCCAGCCTGGTCTACAGAGCAAGTTCCAGGACAGCCAGAGCTGTTACACAGAGAAACCCTGTCTCCAAAACCCAATAATAATAATGATAAGAAAAAGGAAATGGAAAAAGAAAAGAAAATGAGCTGGAGAGACAGCTCAATAGTTAAAGAGAGCTCACCATTCTCTCAGAGGATCAAGGTTCAGTTCCCAGAACCCAGACACACCACAGCAGCACACAGACACACCACAGCACACACAGACACACCACAGCAGCACACAGACACACCACAGCACACAGACACACCACAGCAGCACACAGACACACCACAGCACACAGACACACCACAGCAGCACACAGACACACCACAGCACACACAGACACACCACAGCACACAGACACACCACAGCACACACAGACACACCACAGCACACACAGACACACCACAGCACACACACACACCACAGCAGCACACAGACACACCACAGCACACAGACACACCACAGCACACAGACACACCACAGCAGCACACAGACACACCACAGCACACACAGACACACCACAGCAGCACACAGACACACCACAGCAGCACACAGACACACCACAGCAGCACACAGACACACCACAGCACACACAGACACACCACAGCAGCACACAGACACACCACAGCACAGCACACAGACACACCACAGCACACACAGACACACCACAGCACACACAGACACACCACAGCACACACAGACACACCACAGCAGCACACAGACACACCACAGCAGCACACACACACACCACAGCACACAGACACACACACCACAGCACACAGACACACCACAGCACACAGACACACCACAGCACACAGACACACCACAGCAGCACACACACACACCACAGCAGCACACAGACACACCACAGCAGCACACACACACACCACAGCAGCACACACACACACCACAGCAGCACACAGACACACCACAGCACACAGACACACCACAGCAGCACACACACACCACAGCAGCACACAGACACACCACAGCAGCACACAGACACACCACAGCAGCACACAGACACACCACAGCACACACACACACCACAGCACACACACACACCACAGCACACACACACACCACAGCAGCACACACACCACAGCAGCACACAGACACACCACAGCACACACACACACCACAGCAGCACACACACCACAGCACACACACACACCACAGCACACAGACACACCACAGCACACACACACACCACAGCACACAGACACACCACAGCACACACACACACACACCACAGCAGCACACACACACACACCACAGCAGCACACACACACACCACAGCAGCACACACACACACCACAGCACACACACACACCACAGCAGCACACACACCACAGCACACACACACACACCACAGCACACAGACACACCACAGCAGCACACAGACACACCACAGCAGCACACAGACACATCACAGCACACACACACACCACAGCACACAGACACACCACAGCACACAGACACACCACAGCAGCACACAGACACACCACAGCAGCACACAGACACATCACAGCACACAGACACACCACAGCAGCACACAGACACACCACAGCAGCACACAGACACACCACAGCAGCACACAGACACACCACAGCAGCACACACACCACAGCACACACAGACACACCACAGCAGCACACACACCACAGCAGCACACAGACACACCACAGCAGCACACAGACACACCACAGCAGCACACAGACACACCACAGCACACACAGACACACCACAGCACACACAGACACACCACAGCACACACACACACCACAGCAGCACACACACACACCACAGCACACACAGACACACCACAGCACACACACACACCACAGCACACAGACACACCACAGCAGCACACAGACACACCACAGCAGCACACAGACACCTCTAACTCTAGTTCCAAGGGTACTGATACCCTCTTCTGACCTCTGCAGCTTCATGCACACATGTGGTGCCCATCCATATATTCAGGCTTACAAACATACACATAAAATAAATGTTTTTCTTTTATTTTCCTTTATTAAGAAATTTTCTACTCCACATACCACCCACAGATCCCCCCTTCTTCCTCCTCCCAAAATGTTTTTCTTTAAAGAGAGAAAATACACTCATGGCCACTCTAGTGGATCATTTCTGTAATGTTAGCTCTGTGAAACTTGATAAGGGAAGACTGAGTTTAACTTCAGCCTAGACAAGTGAGTCCTTTCCTAAAATAAAAAAATTTTGAGAAGGATGGGAACATACTTCACTGGTAGTGTTCTCGCCTAGGATGTTCAAGGTTCAATCTCTAGTGTTTGATTTTTGGTTTGTTTGTTTGTTTGTTTTCTTCAAGACAGGGTTTCTCTGTGTAGCCTTAGCTGTCCTGGAACTCACTTTGTAACTAGACTGGCTTCGAACTCACAGAGATCCGCCTGACTCTGCCTGCTGAGTGCTGGGATTAAAGGCGTGCGCCATCACTATCTGGCTGTTTCTTTTTTTTGTTTTTGTTTTTGTTTTGATTAATTAATTTGTTTTGGGGGATATGGTCTCTACATAGCCATGGCTGTCCTGGAACTCACTATGTAGATCAGGCTAGCTTCAAACTCACAAAGATCCCCTCTGCCTCCTGAGTGCTAGGGTTATTACAGGTGAGCACCACCAAGCCCAGCTAATCCCTAGTGTATGCACACATAATCCCCCTAACACACACACACACACACACACACACACACACACACACACACACACACACGACTGGCAGTGTTTATCCCAAGCTCTATACATTTAAAAACATTATTTTTCAACCATATTGCTTCTGTGTGCCTTGCCCTACAACATCACCTTGTTTAATCATCTTAGTGTTTCTCATCAGATTGATCACTGTGCTCATTTTCCACATGAAATCCTGGGGAGGGTTTCTGTCACGGGGCAGCTGAGTCCAGTCTGAAGTTAGAAGCAGCACCCTTTTCATCGGGCCTCTGCTGCGAGGGGCTGACTCCTGAGGAGGAGCAATCTTTGTCTCTGTTGAGTAGAAAGATGATGAGAAAGAAAACAGGTGTGAATGCTGATGAGATGGCCCAGTAGGTAAAGGGGCTAGCCTCAGACCTCTGTTGGATCCCGGGACCCATATAGTGGAAGGAGTGCACTCATTCACACTACCTTTCTGCTGACTTGCACAAGCACTTTGTACTAAGCACATACCCATGCACACACATGAAATAAGTAAACAAATACAATTTTAAAAAATAATTGCAAAAAAGAAGACAGAATTTGAGGTTCTCCCTTTCACATCAATAGGATCCTGTTAAGAGGTGAAATGAAGTGGAAATCTGTCCAGTTAAGCCAGTTAGGCAGTGCATGTGCTAGACAGCTTTGTACTTAAACTTTAGCTGTTCCTCACAGCTAAACATGTTTTCCATAGTTCAGCACATTCCTCTAACGCCTCTCCCCCACTTTGATTTCTTTGAATGACCTAGTTTGTGTCTTTTGGGGTCAGAGCACCATGCCTTTGCCATGAGTTGAGTTTAAACAGATTTTGAGGCAGATAAATTTCTGTGGTCCAAGCCAGGTGTGGTGGTGCACACCTTGAATTCCAGCATTGGAAGGCAGGGGTAGGCCAGCCTGGTCTACAGAGTAAGTTCCAAGACACCCAGGGTTACATGAGAGATCTATCTTAAAAAACAAACAAACAAACAAACAAACAAACAAATAAACTATATAGTCCATAGCACCTCTTCGTGATCTGGTTGTAGAAAAGTTTGTTTAAATGTTTTGTGTCTGAGTCAGAGTGCTTCTGCCCCCCTCCCCCGCTCCCCCACCGAGTACAGAAAACTTGTACATGCCCAAGCTGGCCACGTATGCATACAGTGGACTGGAGTTCTTGTTTCTCATTACCTGCATTCAGTGTCCTAGGAGTATAAATCCTACCTAGAGATCATTCTCTTGCTCACTTTTCTGCTTGGAGAACATTATAGGTGTTAATGACAGTTGAATGAATGGTTGTTTGGATCAAAATTACACTGTAAAAATGAATTTCATTGTCTTTATGCAGTAAAACCCATCCTCATCATAAATTAACTTTTAATGAATGCATCTTTTCATTTGACACTTAAAATAAAGCCTGGCATGGAGACGTACAAGTGCAGGGTGGAGTTACTCGGCTCTCTTTCATCTAGCCTCTTAAATCCTCTTACTTTGTACCTTTCGGGAGAACCCTGCTGGCTATAAATATCCTCTTCCCTATTTAGCAAGCCCTGGTAATCCTGTGATCCCGTCCTCGATGCTTGGGCTGATACAGTGCACTGCTGCTCTGGCCCTTGTATTCCCGGGTCCAGCTTAAGAGCCGTTTATCGTTTTACTGGAAGGAAGAAAATATTAGATGAACTTTCTCTTTCTGTGTCATTTCCTTACTGGGTGAGGCATCTGACGTTACTGGAAGATTATACATTAGAAATTCAAAGTATGTGGGGCTGACTGCTCTTCCAGAGGACCCGAGTTCAACTCCCAGCACCCACATGGCAGCTCACAACTGACTGTAACTCCAGTTCCAGGGGGCCTGACACCCGTGGCAAAACACCAAGGCACGTATCTAGTGATTTCTTCCATGTTTAAGATTTAGTTATTGCAGCCAGGTGGTGGCGGAGGCAGCGGCGCATACCTTTAATCCCAGCACTCAGGAGGCAGAGGCAGGTGGATCTCTGTGAGTTCAAGGCCAGCCCGGGATACAGAGTGAGTTCCAGGAAAGGCTCAAAACTACACAGAGAAACCCTGTCTCGAAAACAAAACAAAACGAAAGAGAGAGATTTAGTTTCTGCTTTTCTAACTATGTGGGTTTATGCATGGGTACAGGTGCCCTAGGAGGCCAGAGGCATCAGATCCTGCTGGAGCTAGGATTATGAGCAGTTTGAAGCCAACCCACACTGGTGCAAGACTTGAACCTGGGTCCTCTGCAAGAGTGGTATACTCTCTTAGCTCTGACCCACCTCTGGCCTTACTCAATGATTTCTCAGTGAAGAGGCAGCTGCTGAAAAACTGAAAATGCTCATTTTAAACTTTGTAAATAATAAAGTATTTTCTATAAGAAGACAACAGGTTCTTCCTTGACAATTTCTGCAGTAGGAGTAATGCATGAAAGTTTTACTTGTGGTATTTAATGTGTTAATTTGATAAATTCCCATTTTTGAGTGTATGTTAGGAGCTAATGAGACCCTTCCTGTATCCAGACAGGGACTCAGGATGAATAATTTAATGTTTCCCCTTGTTCTTCTTGGTCCTTTTATATCCCAGGCCAGAAGGATCTGAAGGGTGGGTTATAAATGAATGATTTCAGTATAGCTAATAAAAAAAATAGAAAAACAGCTTTGTTTAGATGTTGATTATGAATGCCTTGTCCAGTGTCCCAACCTCTCTGCTGTCTGGTTTTTCTGAGACAACTGATCTGTACTCTGCAACTCTCCTGGTCAGGTTCTTACAACAGTTAATGAGGGTCAAGTATTTTGAGCCAATAGTCACCGGGGAGACTCTCATACATACGGCTTGAGAAGGGACTGGAGTCAAGGTAACCAGGGCTAAGTGAGATGAAGATAGAAGCAAGAATATGCCCTTCCTTAAATAACATCACAGATATAAATAAATAAATAAATAAATAAATAAATAAATAAATAAATAAATACATACATACATACATACATACATACAAACATACATAAATAACATCACAGATACTACTTGTCTTTTGTTAGTTCCAAATTGATACAGCTTTTGTCCTAAACCTTTAGAATAACCTTTGTCTGTCTTAGACTAAATCTTCCTTTTTACTGTTGAAAAAATGGAGGCATAGAGAAGTTAATGTGGGCCTCAGCGGTCAGTCCAGGGGCCACAAGGGAACAGAGCCTGGGGTAGGGGGTGTTGCTGATCTGCCTGAATATTTCCAGGTCATTGTCCAAACACATAGCTGCTGAGAAGTATTTCACAGAAATACTATTGGATCTTTATCAACAAACTGGCTTGGATCCTCGCCTGGTGCAGTGGAAATAGCAAACACAGTCATTTTATGTAATTCTAAATTCTAAGACTCAGCTTGAAGGGACTTCTACTCTGGCTAGGAGATTAGATTATATGCCCTTAAAACTGCCATCTTTTGGGGCTGGAGAGATGGCTCAGAGGTTAAGAGCACTAACTGCTCTTCCAGAGGTCCTGAGTTCAATTCTCAGCACCCACATGGTGGCTCACAACCATCTGTAATGAGATCTGGTGCCCTCTTCTTGTGTATATAATAAATAAATAAATTTTTAAAAAATAAAATAAAAAATAAAACTGCCATCTTTTGATTTGTTTGTTTGAGACAGGGCCTCACTATGTAGCCCTGGCTGTCCTGGAACTCACTCTGTAGCCCAGGCTGGCCTTGAACTCACAGAGATCTGCCTGCCTCTGCCTCCTGAGTGCCAGGATTATAAAGGTGAGCATCAACACACCCTTGATTCTTTTTGAGCCCCGTGCCTATTGGTTTGGGATTGTCAGCTGCAGGACGGAACACATAAAGAGCACATACAGTTCTTCTTATCTTTTCCTAAGAAAACAGAGCTGGGGCTGAGGAAATATGTCAGTGGCATGGACAAGGCCCTGGGTTCAGTGCCCAGTGCCAAAGAAAGAGTGTTGATGGGGAGATGGTTCACTGCCTGCTCTTGGAGGGGAGCCAGGTTTGGTTCCCAGCACCCACATAAATGACGGTAAACTTCGGGAGATGTGACTCCTCCTGGCCTCTACAGGTACCTGCATTCATGTCCACATGCTCATGCACAGACACAGGTGGATACACATAAGTCAAAATAATGTGTGGCCGGGCAGGGGTGGCGCACGCCTTTAATCCCAGCACTTGAGAGGCAGAGGCAGGCGGATCTCTGGGAGTTTGAGGCCAGCCTGGTCTACAGAGTGAGTTCCAGGACAGGCACAAAGCTACACAGAGAAACCCTGTCTCAAAAAGTAAAATAAATTATAAAAAATAATATTTAAATACTGATTAAATCATAATTATGACGCCTTTAATCCCAGCACTCGGGAGGCAGAGGCAGGCGGATCTTTGTGAGTTCGAGGCCAACCTGGGCTACCAAGTGAGTTCCAGGAAAGGCGCAAAGCTACACAGAGAAACCCTGTCTCAAAAAAAAAAAAAAAATTCATAATTATGAGGGGCTGGAGAGATGGCTCAGTGGTTAAGACCACTGGCTGTTCTTCCAGAAGACCTAGGTTCAATTCCCAGCACCCACATAGCAGCTCATAACTGTCTGTAATTCCAGTTCCAGGGGATCCAGCACCTTTACACAGACTCATCAATGCAAATAAATAAATCATTAAAAAAAAAACTTACAAAAAAAATCATAATCATGAATGCCTTTTATAATTCCCTAATTGTTCCATCTGATTTTTCATCTGAAAAACAGGGATAATCTATTTTACATACCTGTCCTGTAAAGATGAAGTCATGAACATAAATTGTAAAAAGTAGAGCCTAAGTGTAGCGTGCAGCTACTGCTTCATGCAGCCTGTTTGTGTCTTTGCACAGCACCTTAAAAAGCACTCTGGAAGCAGAGGCAGGCGCATCTCTGTGAGTTTGAGGCCAGCCTGCTCTACAGAGGGAGTCCCAGAACGGCCAGGGTTACACAGAGAAACCCTGCCTCGAAAATCTTCTTTTCAAGTGACCAAACTCTTGTGATCTTACCATCGTCCTAAAAACTGGGCTTTGATCTGCATCACTTAGCCCTTTCTCCTCTTAACCACCTCCCAGTTCACAGTCTTTACTCTCTATTCATAGCCAGGGTTCTCTTTGATCTACAGTGGCGCTCCAGGAGCTCAACTCCAGCACAGTGCTCTTTGTAGGTTAAGCCTTCTTGCTCAGGACGGGCTTGGTCTGCCCACCTTGGTGGCATCTGTTTCCTGTCGTCCCATCACTCTCCCAGCACAGAACTCTTGCCCTTCTTATCCTGTCACTTTGTGGGGATGGTGCGTGCCACACAGTCCTGGAGAGTCCAGTGGGTTTCAGGGACATTCATAATGTTTGCGTGAGGCCTGTTGGCACAATCACAACCTTAGAGTCCTGTATTAACTTGGGCAAGTAATTCTGGCATCTGTCTGCGTGGCAAGAAGCTTCGCTCTGGTAATGGGGAAATGTGAGCAGTGACCTAGTCTGATGTGATAATCGTGCTAGTCTAAGTGTCCATCGAGGGCTTGAGGAACGTGGGTGGGTAGCACTTCACACTTGCAGAAGATCTGGGATGACAGCTCCACCCGACTGTGGGAGGAGCAGGAATAAGCCATGCTGCTTACCAAATTGCTGCATCTTCCTACACTTCTGCTAAAACTTGGAAGGAAGGAGCAGGTGGAACAAACGACATTAGAGTGGAAAGATAGAAGCTGTCCATAGCCGAGAACCTTGTTCAAAAGTCATTCTGATGTCCACTAATGCCGAAGCCACTGCCCCGAGTAATCCGTCTCTCTCACGATTGTTCAAGGGCTTGCTCTCTATTTTGCGCAAATTGAAAAGTGCACCAGACCAGGAGGTGCGAATCCTTCTCCTGGGCTTGGACAATGCCGGCAAGACGACCCTGCTGAAGCAGCTTGCATCTGAAGACATCAGCCACATCACACCTACACAGGTGAGCACTCCCGGGCTCCAGGAGCCGCCACCCAAGGAAATGGAAATAGCTGCCCCAGTTTCGTGTCTCTTGCTGTGATCAAATGCCCTGACTGAAAGCAACTTGGGAGAGAGAACGTTTATTTTAGTTCCCAGTTCCAGGGAAGTAAAGGCAAGAACATGAGGCAGGAGTCCCATCTACAGTCAAGGGCAAAGAGAGAGCAAAGGCTGGAGAGTGCCTACTTGTGCTGAGCCCCTCCCTCCCTGTACCACACAGTGCAGGACCCAAACTCAGGAGCCGCAAAGGGCAGGCCTTCCCACCTTAATTAGTGTAATCATAACAGACCCCCCAGATGTGCTCATAGGCCAACCTGATCAGACAGTCCCTCATTGAGACTCTCTTCCTGGGTGGTTCTAGAATATGTCAAGTGGACTATTAAACCATTACAGCAGCTGTGGGAGATAGAAATGTATACATGGCTAAGGTTTGTTTCTAAGAAAAGTCTATATTGTCTAAGAATAATCGGATTTCAAATACATATACAAGAATGTCCATGTGTGTGAAGTACTTAGAATAGTCCAACTCACAGAGATAGGAAGTAGAACATGGTTACTGGAGCTGGGAATGGGCCAAGAGCGAGCTTTGCCTAATGTACAGAGACAAGTTTTGTAAGATGAGAACCATTCTGGGGGTAGATGCAAACAATGTAAATGTGCTTACCAAACTTTACGTTTTAAAATGGTCAATTTAAAAAAAAAGAAGAAATTAAATGAAATTATTAATCCCAACACTTGGGAGGCAGAAACATAGTGAGTTCTAGGACAACTCAAGTCTTTTTGTTTGTTTGTTTGTTTTGTTTTGTTTTGTTTTTTGTTTTTCGAGACAGGGTTTCTCTGTGTAATTTTGGTGCCTGTCCTGGATCTCACTCTGTAGACCAGGCTGGCCTCGAACTCACAGAGATCTGCCTGCCTCTGCCTCCCGAGTGCTGGATTAAAGGTGTGCACCACTGCCACTCATCTGAACTCAAGTCTGAAGAGAGACCTTGTCTTAAAAAACAAAGGATACAAAGGTATATTTTATGCCATGTACATCCTACCACAATTTTAAGTGTATATATACACACATTTCAATCATTTTTCTTAGGCCTAAATCATCATTACTTAGACACCACACACACACACACACACACACACACACACACACATACACACACACACACACACACACTTTTTAAAATTGTGCTAAGGATGGAACCCAGAGCATGGTACATGATGTGAATTGATGGAGTGTGATGGTATATGCTTGTAATTGCAGCACATGGAAGGTAAAGGAAGGAATATCAGGATTGAAAGTCTTGATCACATAGTAAATTCTAGGTCAGCACGGGCTTCAGAGAATGTCTCAAAAACATGGCAGACATCTGTAACTAAGAGGCAAAAGGAGGAGGATTACTATAATTTTGGGCTATTATGGTCTATATAGTGAGCTTCAGGGCACTGAGAGCCTATCTCAAAGAGCCAAAAATAAAATCTCAGGCTGGAGAGATGGCTCAGTGGTTAAGAGCACTTTGGATCTTTCTGAGGACCTGGATTCAGTTCCCAGCACCACATGGCAGCTCACAAGTGCCAGTAACTCCAGTTCCAGGGCATCTGATGCCACCTTCTGGCTCCACCAGCCCCTGCACATATGTGTGTGGTGCACATAAAATCATGAAGGCACCCAAGTACACATAAATAAATTTTAAATAAACAAACAAAGGTCATAATCAAGGCTGGGAGTGTAGATAAGTTGTAGAACACTTGCCTCAAATGCTTAAGGCCCAGCATCAAAACCAAAAAGATTTTTATCTTTAGTTATAAAGTGAACACAAAGAGATTATATTAGAAAATAAAAGGGGGTGGAGAGATGGCTCATGGTTAAGGGCACTGGCTGCTCTTCCAGAGGACCTGAGTTCAACTCCCAGCACCCACATGGAGGCAGGCTCACAGCCATCTGAAACTCCAGTCCCAGCGGATTCAGTTCATTCTCTTGTCCTCTTTGGATGCTGCATGCATGTGGTACAAAGGCATACATATAGACAAAACACCCATACACATAAAAAAATAAAAATAAAAATAAAAATCAGCCGGGCGGTGGTGGCACACGCCTTTAATCCCAGCACTTGGGAGGCAGAGGCAGGTGGATCTCTGTGCGTTCGAGGCCAGCCTGGGCTACCAAGTGAGTTCCAGGAAAGGCACAAAACTACACAGAGAAACCCTGTCTCAAAAAACCAAAATAAATAAATAAATAAATAAAAATCTCAGAGGTTAAGAGCACTGGCTGCTCTTCCAGAGGCCCTGAGTTCAATTCCCAGCACCCACATGGCAGCTCACAACCGTCTATACTGGGATCTGATGCCCTCTTCTGGCCTGTAGGTATACATGCAGACAAAGTACTCTATATAAAAATAAACATCAATAGGGGCTGGAGAGATGGCTAAGCGGTTAAGAGCACTAGCTGTTTTTCCAAAGGTCCTGAGTTCAATTCCCAGCAAACACATGGTGGCTCACAACCATCTGTAATGAGATCTGGTGCCCTCTTCTGGCCTGCAGGCATATATGCAGACAGAACACTGTATACATAATAAATAAATATATCTTTTTAAAAAAACATAAATAAAATTTTTAAAAAATAATTTTTTAAGGAAGAAAAAGTATTCTGAAAGAAAATCAATTTTTTATTTGCTTATTCCTCTTTTTTTTCCTTTTTTTTTTTTTTTTTTTTCTTTTTCAAGACAGGGTTTCTTTGTGTAACAACCCTGGCTGTCCTGGAACTGAAGCTGTAGACCAGGCTGACCTCGAACTCACAGAGACCTGCCTACCTCTGCCTCCTGAGTACTGGGATTAAAGGCATGTGCTGCCACCACCACCACCTTGATATATAGCCCAGGCTGCCCCTGAACGCAAGTATAGCCAAAGCTAGTCTCCCACTCAGGCTCCTTCTGCCTCACCTTCCCTGGTGCCATGGTTACAGGTGTACAGCATGGTCCAGCCATGTACCAGTTTTTCGAATTTAAAAAAAAAAAAAAAAAACTAGTTTGTTGGTTTTATTTTTATTTAGTTAGTTTATAATTTTTTCGAGAGGAGGTTTCTCTGTGTAGCCCTGGCTGTCCTGGAACTCACTTTGTAGGCCAGGCTGGCCTCAAACTCAGAGACCCTACTGCATCTGCCTCCCAGTGCTGGGCTTAAAGGCATGTGCCACTACCTCCTGGCTTGGTTTGTTGGTTTTAAATCCAAGTTTATCAGCCTTCCTCTTTTCTAAGGGGGCAAGCAAGCAAAATGCAAAGGATAAAGTGTGGTATTCACAGCCTGGGAACTCAAGAACAGGTCCCGGTAAGGAAGCCTGAGGAAACTTGGATTAAGCCCTGTCAGTCAAGAGAGCCTTTAAACGTGAGCATTGGAGGCCCGAGCAAACAGTGTTAGCCTTTTCTGTCCCCAGCTGTGATAAGCCCTGGGGTTGGGGCTGCTGCACTTCACAGCCCGTGAGTCTTAGCGATTCGCAACTCTGCAGAAAAGTCATTTCAGCTGCTACCAAATGAACACTTTTACAGCCTCTGAACAAATTTAATGTATAGCCCAAGGAGGAGCAAATTACAGCAGTCTAGCCTACAAGGCTGAAAACACATATTAGTGTGTCAGGATCTCTGCCAGAAAGAGGAGGGCTAGGGGCTTAGTTCTAGCAATAGCCTGCCTCTGCCCGAGAACTGCCGCGGAGGCCGGGGCGGCGCAGAGCAGGCCTCGCCTGGAGCCGCGTTCTGCGCCACCCCTCAGGCTTTGTTTGATGTACCGGAGATGGCTGGTTTTATAGTGCTGAGATTCCACTGACTCTCGAAAAACACTCTTACTCTATTTTTGTTTAATATTTGAAGACATTAGATGTTTGTTACTGTAGTCAGCAAGGTTGAGAAGCTGGAGAAGATAGCGCTGTTGAGATGCCTCAGTGGGCACGGGTGCTTGCTGCCACACCTGACAACTTGTGTTCAGTCCCTGGGCCCTGCATGGGGAGGAGAGAGAACTTGTCTTCCATGTTCAGGCATGAGGCACAGCACCCCACACACACAACATACACACAAAGAAAGACATTTTTTAGAAATTAAAAAGAAAATATTTATAATGCCTGTGGTGGTTTGAATAAGAAGGGCCCCCATAGGTTCATATATTGAATGTCTAGTCACCAGGGCATGACACTATTTGAGAAGGACTAGGAGGTGTGGCCTTCTGGGAGGAAGTGTGTCACTGGGGATGGGCTTGGAGGTTCCAAAAACCCATCAGGCCCAGTCTCTCCCTCCCTCTCCCTCTCTCCCTCTCCCTCTCCCTCTTCCCCTCCCCCCTCCCCTCCCCCTCCCTCTCCCGATATAGCTCTCAGTTACATCTCCAGCACCATGTCTGTCTGTCTACCACCATGCTCCCTGTCATGATAATGAGCTAAACCTCTGAAACTGTAAGCAAGCCCTAAATTAAGTCTTTCTCTAATAAGAGTTGCCTTGGAAACCAGGTGGTGGTGGTATACACCTTTAATCCCAGCACCTGGAAGGCAGAGGCAGAGGCAGGTGGATCTCTGAGTTGGAGGCCAGCCTGGGCTACAGAGTAAGTTCCAGGACAGCCAGGGCTACACAGAGAAACCCTGTCTTGAAAAACCAAAAAAATAAGAAAGAAAGAAGGAAATAGCATTGTTGAGGAATAGAATTTTCAAATTATAACTGGTCATGGTGACACACTCCAATAATTCCAGCACTTAAGAAATGGAGGTGCTGGGCAGTGGTAGTCGCAGCACTCGGGAGGCAGAGCCAGGCGGATCTCTGTGAGTTCGAGGCCAGCCTGGTCTACAAAGTGAGTTCCAGGAAAGGCGCAAAGCTACACAGAGAAACCCTGTCTCGAAAAACCGAAAAAAAGAAATGGAGGCAGGAGAATTGGAAGCTCCTGCTCATCCTCAGCCACTCTAGTGAGTTCAATGCTCTCCTGCACTACATAGATCCTGTCTCAAGAAAGAAAAAAGAAAGAGTAAGAAGTAGAAGAGAGAGAATGTTTCAGACGCGCACAGGCTGTCCTGTCAGCAAGACACCGTGAGGCAGCCACTGTGACTTCATGGGTTTAAGCCGTCCCGCAGAGTTCTTGAGCAGCTCGTGTATTCGGTCACGGGTGATTCAGGAGAGTGCTAGTCAGCGCCGTCCCCAGTTGTCTTCGGTGAAGGTCCCTCCGTGGAGCTGAGTGGCACTGTTCCCTGGACCACTGCCCTAGGCTGGGCCTGGTGTGCCAGGCTGTGGGGCTGGCATGCTGCCAGGCGAGGCAGATGTTTTTGGAGGCATCCCCAGACCCACATAACTCCGGTTACTCTGGATGAAATGTACTTACGCTGTAGCAAAGTGTTGATCAACTACTTCAAGTCTTGGTTTCCTTTTATCGTTCTTGCAAGAGGATTTTTCCCCTCTTGCTCATAAAGTACCTTCCTTCTGAACCCCAAAGGTCTCGTTAGCTATTTTCCCTCCACTAATTCCCAGTTGCCATGACTTGCTTTCCTCAAGTTTTACTCTAAATAACTGCCCTAAAAACAAAGATTTTTCCCTTTCTCCTTTTTTCTTTTTATTTAATTTATCCATTTTATTTTTTGAGATAGGGTCTTAATCTATAGCCCTGGCTAGCCTGAACTCACCAAGCAGCCCACCATACTGGCCTTGAACTTGCAGTGATCCTCCTGCCTCGGCTTTCTGAGTACTGGAATTAAAGGCATGCACCACCAAGCCTGGCAGTTTTTCTGCTCGGGTTCATCCGAGGTCCTACTAAAGTAGTTTCAGATGAGTATGTGTTTGTTTCCATCACAGTCTGGGATTGAAGCCCCACATGGAAGACCCCACCTCCTCACTCCACTCACGGTCCAGCTACAACCCATCTACCCTACCCTAGCCTCAGCTCAGCCCCCTGTCCTCCTGTTGACTGAGGAGGACATTTCTTTTGATCCTCCAGATGTGCGTGCCTCTCTCTAAACTTAGTGTCTGTTCTTGTCTTTAACTTCACCTTCTGGTTTCTGTCACTTACATGTAGTATCCTGTTAAACTGATCATCCTGAAGGCCTCATAGGGAGGGGCCTGTGTTGATCATTGGTAATCTCATGTCTCATTATCCTTAGCAATATCCAGGTATACATATACATAATATGTATTTTTCTATGCCTTTGGAAAGGTGGAACCCAGGGCCCATGCATGCTGGGCAAGCTCCCTACCTCCAAGCCACACCTCAGCCCTAGTATATGTGTTACTTACTATAAAAAATGTAAGCCGGACTGCAGTGGTGCACGCCTTTAATTCCGACACTTGAGAGGCAGAGGCAGGCTGATCTCTATGACTTCGAGGCCAGCCTGGTCTACAAAGCGAGTTTCAGGACAGCCAGAGCTGTTACACAGAGAAACCCTGTCTTGAAGAAAAGGAACAGAAAACATCATGTGAGCCAGGTGTGGTAGCACACACCTCTAATCCCAGTATTTGAGAAGGGAAGCAGGAAGACAGGGATCCATCTTCTGCTACTTAGCAACTTCTAGTCTAGCTGGGACTACATGGAGAGCTTGACTCAAAAAAAAAAGGAAGGAAGGAAAGAAAGAAAGAAAGAAAAGTAGCCTGTTAGCCTTGATATTATTAACAATGATTCCACTGAATGAAATAAACATTTGTAAGTATGTTTTCTTTATTATCACAGTAAGCCATTTGGAATATTAACAGTATCACTTTGTGTCCTATATGGCAAAGTACTTCAGAGCTAATGTAAAAGTAGCTATTAAGATTCCAATGTTGACTGGGCAGTGGTGGAGCATGCCTTTAATCCCAGCACTCAGGAGGCAGAGCCAGGTGAATCTCTGAGTTCATGGCCAGCCTAGTCTACAGAGCAAGATCCAGGACAGGCACCAAAACTACACAGAGAAACCCTGTTTTGAAAAACAAAATAAACAAACAAACAAAAAAGATTCCTGTGCCTTAGCCAGGTGGTGGTCCCAGCACTTGGGAGGCAGAGGCAGGCATTTGGAGCTAGCCTGGTAGAGTTCCAGGATAGCCAGAGTTGCTTAGTGAGACCCTGTTTCAAAAATCCTAAAAATAAAATAAAAGTATCTGGCAGTATAGCTTAGTGGTGCATCCTATGTGTTGTATACCTGAAGCCCAGGCTCTCTCCCCAGTTTTTGTGAGCTGTTAAATGTAACTGCAAGAATTAATTGGTCTTTTTGTGTCCCACCCCCGTCTGTTTCAGGGTTTTAACATCAAAAGTGTACAGTCACAAGGGTTTAAACTGAATGTATGGGACATTGGCGGACAGAGGAAAATCAGGCCATACTGGAGGAGCTATTTTGAAAATACGGATATTCTTGTAAGTAATCCTGATGTGCCCATCAGTAATTCCATTGCTAACAGTGATCCAGTGAGCAAGGCCAGCAGAGGGCTGAAGCGTGTGAAAAAATATCCTTGTACAAGATGTTTGGCTGTCACTCAGTGACAGTGTTGTGCCCATACTCACCTCGGCAAAATGTTTATTAATCACCACAATGGTACGAATAGCAAAGGAAGAAAGAAGAGCTTGAACTAGCTCTGTCACCCCAAATTAGTCAAAAATTACCTATGTCCAGTCCAGAAGAGAGTGATACAGTCTGTTTGGAGGCATGTTTTCAAGTGCCCTTTTTTCCCCAAAGGTTCTCTTTTCCCAAATGACTCTGGCTTGTGTCAAGGTGACATAAAACTAGCCAGCACACTAGACAAGCACTGTACAAATGGAATTACAGTTTTTTAGTTTAAATTTCTTAGATTTACACAAAGCTCAATAACAAAATAGTATAATGAAACCCAAAATATAAAACTCAGCCAAGCAGTGGTGACACACGCCTTTAATCCCAGCACTTGGGAGACAGAGGCAGGTGGATCTCTGTGAGTTCCAGGCCAGCCTGGTCTACAAAGCAAGTTCTAGGACAGCCAAGACTATTACAGAAAAGCCATGTCTCAAAAAACAAAAAACAAAAAACAAAAAACAAACAAAAAAAAAAATGACATTCAACTCAGCTTTATTCTGTTCAGTTTGGACAATTTTTTTAAATATATTTATTTATTATACATAGTATTCTGCCTGCATGTATTCATATAGGCCAGAAGAGGGCACCAGATCTCATTGTAGAGAGTTGTGAGCCATCATGTGGTTGCTGGGAATTGAACTCAGGACCTCTCTAGGAGCAGCCAGTGCTCTTAACCACTGAACCATCTCCAGCCCTGGTTTGGACAATCTTGTTTCACTGTACTTTTAGTTATTTTAAGACAAATCTCAGGCACTGTAGGGTTTGTTTTATGTTATTGTTTTTCACAAATACTTGAAATATGTGAAAAAAAGTATAAATGGGGCGGGCGTGGGTGTTTGTTGTTTTGATCTCAAAATTAAAAACAAAGTATGACTTAGCATCCAAAATATGGAACACTTAGATATGAAACTTGGGCATAAGTCTTTGTGTGGAACCAGGTGTGGTGGCACACACTTGAATCCCAGTGCTGCAAGGTATTTGATTACACTGTGTAAGATGTGATGTCACTGCAGTTGGTTTAATAAAAAGCTAAACGGCCAATAGTTAGGCAGAAGGTTTAGGTGGGACTTCCAGACAGAGAGAGCTCTGGGAAAAAGAAAGGAGGAGTGGCCAGCCAGAGGCAGGGGAAGCAGGACGGGCAGGGGGAGAGGTGAGCCACAAGTCACGACGTGGCAACACGTAGATTAAGAGACATGAGTTCATTTAAGTTACAAGAGCTAGTTAGGCCGGGCCGTGGTGGCACATGCCTTTAATCCCAGCACTCAGGAGGCAGAGTCAGGCAGATCTCTGTGAGTTCGAGGCCAGCCTGGGATACAGAGTGAGTTCCAGGACAGACTCCAAAGCTACACAGAGAAACCCTGTCTCGGAAAAAAAAAAAAAAAAGAGCTAGTTAGAAACAAGCCAAACCTAAGGCCAAGCTTTCCTAATCAATAAGAAGTCTCCATGTTGTTAGTTGGAAGGTGGCTGGTGGGACAGAGAAAGACTCGTTACACATGACTCCCAATGTGGGTCCACGTAAGGCCTGAGCACTTAGGAGGCAAAGACAGGTGAATCTCTGTGAGTTTGAGGCCAGCCTGGTCCACATAGTGAGTTCAGGTAGCCAGGGCAACGTAATAGAGAGACCTTGTCTCAGAAAACCAGAAAAGAGGCTGGAGAGATGGCTTAGTGGTTTAAGAGCACTGGCTGCTCTGCCAGAGGTCCTGAGTTCAATTCCCAGCACCCAGATGGTGGCTCACAACCATCTGTAATGGGATCTGGTGCCCTCTCCTGGCCTGCAAGGATACATGCAGACAGGAAATTGTATACATAAGAAATAAATTAAGAAATAAATCTTTTTTTTTTTTTTTTTAAAGATTTATTTATTGGCCTGGAGAGATGGCTCAGAGGTTAAGAGCACTGACTGCTCTTCCAGAGGTCCTGAGTTCAATTCCCAGCAACCACATGGTGGCTCACAACCATCTGTAATGAGATCTGGTGCCCTCTTCTGGCCTGCAGACATACATGATGTATACATAATAAATAAATAAATCTAAAAAAAAAAAAAAAGATTTATTTATTTATTATGTATACAGTGTTCTGTCTGCACATATCCTTGCAAGCCAGAAGAGGGCACCAGATCTCATTACAGATGGTTGTGAGCCACCATGTGGTTGCTGGGAATTGAACTCAGGACCTTTGGAAGAACAAGCAGTGCTCTTAACCTCTGAGCCATCTCTCCAGCCCCAATAAATAAATCTTAAAAAAAAAAAAAGATTTTGTCTACAGCTATAGCATAATCCAGACAGCACATGGAAGAATATAAGAATTGGTCAGTGGTGTGAATGGAAGGCACAAAGCTAGACCCCCATATCCCCACCCCCAGGCCACCCCTGAACATAACCAAGCGTGCCCACTAAGAGAATGAGATAGTTCGGAGGAGGAAGGGTGTTCAGTGCGCGTGGTGCTGGGCCAGGGGAACATCCACACACCAAACACAGAACCGTCTAGACACAGACCTTACCCCTCCATAAAAACTCAAAATCGAACCCTTTTTTTTTTGGAGGAGTATGTTGAGATAGAGTCCCACTATATAGACCAGGCTAGCTTTGAACTCACAGAGATCCACCTGCCTCTGCCTCCTGTCCGTGAAAGAAAGAAATAAGCTGGGCTTTACAAGCATTTAAGCCTTCTGTTTTATGAACGGCTCTAGTAAGAGAATGGGGACACCAGTGAGACAGCTGCTGTGAAACGAACTTCAGGGGAGCTGCACCCCAGATAGGCAGCCCTCGACAGGCCACAGTACAGATACCACCACGTCCAACCTGGTGAACCAGTGAGTTTTACTGGGGTCACTACAGGAGTATGAGTAGGGGTTACTTCCAGGAGCAGAAATGACTGTATCACCAGTCACCCCAGCATGGTGAGAGCTCACGAAAGCTGGAGTGCACAGTCTGTGGAGCACACTGCTCAGCCTGCAGGCAGCTCAACAGGGTGGAGAGTGTCCTTGACGGTTTGTGGGGCCCCAGGGACTTCCCTGGCCAGGACACACCGGAGGAAACCCACCCTTGGCACTGAGGTTTTCATTCAGTAACCTTATGGCCTCTGGGAGTGTTCTTTTCCACCCAAGTAGGGATGTTTTTTCTTTCCTTTTAACTAACTGAGTTAACTAACTGAGTTAACTAGTTAGCAGGGTTAGGTAAGTGGAAGTGCCATCACTGCACGTGGTTGTCTCTCCAGTGGTTTTCCAAATATGCAAACACTCAGAGGCTAGCATTACATCATCTATATAGCAAAACCTTTCCAGGGGATGGGCAGGGCAACATCCTGAACCACACGACAGATAGTGGGTTACAAAGATAACCTAGGGAAGGGCTCTGAAAGTCAGCTGTCACCTGTTCTCAGCGGGTGTCAGGTGACCCCAGAAGTTCACAACCAGGAAGTCAAACATAATCAGCTCTAATACAGCAGGAGAGGTTCCATCGTTTGTACCAGTTGCTTCCTCCACAGGTCAAGGTTGGATACACAGCACAAAGAGGAGGTGTTACGTCATTAGCTCCCGGTAGTCCGGAGTCATTCTCTCTGAGCCATTTCCATATCCTGGAGCTCTTCCAGGGAGCCTCCCTACATTTCTCCACACCTAATGAACTCTGTAGCCTGACTTAATCTGCTCAGACCTACTCATGGCCACGGGTGAATGTGGCCCTGCTGTCCCCTGCTGCACCTGATGACTCTGGATCATAGTGGCCCTGGGTCTGCACTGTAGCTCTTGACCCCCCATTTACCGTACCTGACTGTTGGGAGACTTCCTGGCTAGATGAATCATCTCTGTCCTTAGGATGACCTTTGGCTGGAGGGAAATGTACCCTCCCTTCTTCCTCTGGGGGTATTAGCCACCCCGGGACAGGCTTGATTGTCTTTACCTGTGTTGTATCCTGGAGGTCCGCTCCTCGGGCTCCTAGGACTCCTCCGCACACTTCCTCCTTCGGAACTTCGACACAGATGGTGCCCATCTGTCTGAGTAACCCAGACAGACCTCTTTCATGGCTTTGTCTTTTTTAACGTTTCTCTAGGCTGTTCTCTCACCTCCCGGACTCTCATTATGTGTTGTCATTTAGATCTGTCAACGCCTTTTATTTATAAAAATCTTGGCCAGGTGTAGTGATGCACTTTGATCTCAGCACTTGGGAGGCTGAGGCAGGAGGATCTCTGAATTCAAGGACAAGGACAGCCAGGGCTACACAGAGAAATCCTGTGTCGTCCTCCACCCCCCCCCCCCCAGTGTTCCTGGTGACTTTCATAAGCCACCTTCCCTCACGTTGTCTCCATTCTGCAGCCTGTGCCCTAAGGAACGGGAAGTTTACCTCACTTGGGTTTCCTGATTAATCCCGTCCACTCCCATGTCCCACAGCCTCACAGGCATGCTGAGACAGACTCTTTCGTTGCTTGTTTAAACCTCCCTAATTCCAGCAGTTCAAGTGCTGAGCATTTCCTGATTACCCTAGTTTCTTGTACCAAATCATTGTGAGCTCCCCCCAACATGCTGGATCACAAATCAACACACACACCCCCCCCTCTCTCTCTTTCTCTTTCTCTCTAAGATTGGCCCCTTGGGGTATCTTTTATTGCTTTTATATTGGATTTTGTTTTGGTTTTTCACCCTCTGAATCTTTCTGTGGGTTCTGAGTTCTTGGGTCCCTGGAAGGGCTTTTGAGCATGGATCTAACTTGCATTCTCTTTTCCTTCCAGCCCCCATCCTTAAGAAGTAGCAGCCACACCTCCATCCCATCCTCTTGCCACATCTAGTCCACTTGCCACCCCAGAGGCCGGCACGGAGGACGCTGCCTCATCTCCCTCTCTTGTTGCACGTCCTCCTTTACACAAACGAGTTCCGGCTTGACTGCCATCCCAGCCCCATGCACTTCTGACTGCACACCACTGTGGCCGAGCAACCTGGGCTGCTGCTGGTAGACAGACTCGACCCTTGTGCATTAATCCAGGACTGTAACATTTCCTCTAACCCGTAACTGCTTTTAGGGCAGCTCTGTATTCACCTGGTATTCATCAAGCAGGCATGGCACCCGCACCACACAGATGAGGGAGGAGTGCCATCCTGGGATTCCTCCCCCCGCCACACACTCCTAATCCTGACGGCTCAGCCTTAGTTCCACGGCTCACTGCCCCAGCGAGAACCATGCAGCTGCTGTCGCAGCACAGACACGCTAACACACGCCCTCCGGGAAGCGGCGACTGTATTGGCATTTCCTCCACCGAGGCCTCCACTCAGGCCTCTCAGTCTCGGTTGCATATCTTGCTGCACACGGTCAGGACCGTGCACTCCTCCCCAGCTCGTGTTTGGTTCTTTCGTGTCCCTGTTCAGGTGCCAATTATGTTGTGTGACGAAACTTTTCCTGGACAGATACAATACACACATCTACTCGCCCCAGATAGGCAGCCCATGACTGACCCAAGTACAGATACCACCAAAGTCAGGTCAGTGAGTTATATTGAAGTTACTTACAGGAATATGGGCATGGGGTTACTTGAAAGGATTAGCACTGGCTCAGGACTCTCCAAGACCAAGTTCTCAGCACCAAGATTTCTTTTTCCCCAGAGGGACAGAGGGCAGGAATAAGAGACAAAGACAGGAAACAGAGGATGAGGGAGAAGGGATATTTGTCCTGGAGGGACAAAGGACTGCCTTTGGATAGAGGAGACGTGGCCCACAGGCAAATGATGGTTTATAAAGGTAAGGAGGAAACCCCATGTTAGGATGAGGTGTTTAATTTTAATTAGACATGTTAATTAGGTGAGTCAGGGAGAGCTTTTGATTGCTGGACTTCAATGCTTTGATATTTGGACTCAGTAGTCAGCCTCAGGAGGAGGAAGTGGCCACATAAGGGAATAGACCTTGGTGGCAGCTTTAGGGATGGAATCTAACAGTTTTTAGCAAGGCAGAGGGAATGGGGAGAAGGGTAAGGCCTCCAGAGCCATGTTTTCCAGGCCTGGGCTGGCCAGAGTCCCTACATTACTTACAGGAGCAGAAATGACTCAAAAACAGCTGGCTTCTGCTTCTCACGGGCAGCTGTTCTGGTCACAGAGTCTTCTGAAACCTTGGCTAAGAGTCCTCTTTGCAGCTCAGCTCCTCTCCTTAAAGGGGGACCCTTGGCTTTTGCTTGCTATGGCAGGGACAGACCTAGTGAATCTGGTCAGTTTCAGGGACTTCCTGATGCTCTTTTGAGTTGTTTACCTTCCTGCTTAAGGAGCTTCCCTGCAGGATGGAACGTTTCAAACTTGAAGGCGCCTGTTACACAGCAGCAGCCCAGCTGGTATAGACACATGCACCAAGCCACACAACCTGAGTTCACTCTTTGGGATCCCAGGGCGGTAGGAGAAGAAAATCAATTGCTACAGGCTGTCCTCTGGCCTCCACACATGCACTGTTGCACTAGCTTGCATTCACATACACACAAAACATAAAAAAGTAGAGAATGAGAAAACACACTGTGGATTGGGAGATCTTTATAAAACACATATCTGATTAAAAAAAAAAAAAACAAGCTTATGTCTAAAATATACAGAGAACTTAGGTTGATAATAAGAAAACAGCCTGATAATTTACCTGTTTATCAGTGTGTGCCCCCCAATCTCTGCCTGGCAGGGAGGAGTGCTGGGGTTATAGGTGTTTATCAGTGTGTCGTCCCCCATCTCTGCCACTGGCGTTATAGATGTTTATCAGTGTGTCGTCCCCCCATCTCTGCCACTGGCGTTATAGGTGTTTATCAGTGTGTCGTTCCCCATCTCTGCCACTGGGGTTATAGGTGTTTATCAGTGTGTCGTCCCCCCATCTCTGCCACTGGGGTTATAGGTGTTTATCAGTGTGTCCCCCATCTCTGCCGCTGAAGTTATAGGCGTTTATCAGTGTCCCCCCCATCTCTGCCACTGGGGTTATGGATGCTCCACTACATCCACCTCACCCATGTGTTTCAGGGATGAGAGTCAGGTGTCAGCTTATGTGACAAGCACGTTCACCCACTGAATCATCTTCCCAGCCCCAACAACCCGAGTTTTTAAATGAGCAAAAGAGCAATGAGGCACGATGGTTCGTGCCTGTAACCCCCAAATTTTTGGGCGGCTGAGGCAGAAGAGAATACCACAGCAAGTTTGAAGCCAACTAGACAAATAAAACTGTCTCAAAACCATAAACTAATTAAATAAACTAATAGGTAAAAAGGATCTGAGTAACCAGCTCAGTAGAAAAGACAAAGATGATGAATAAACATTTGAAAATAATTGACCTTGTGTCCTTAGGGAATTGTGAAGTACAATATCAGAGAGATGTGACTGCCACCTACTAGAGTGGCTAAAATCCGAAACCTGGACCCGGGACAGATGCTGGCGGGGCTTGTAGCTGTGGAAACGCATTCCCTGCTGGAGGGGGCAGGGCTCTGCAGTCCCTCCGGAAGGCCGTTGGTAGTTTCATTTAGAGCCGAACAGCCTCACAAATACAGCGCAACAACCGAGTATCCAAATTCATTGAGAACTTTTACCCTGCCCTAACCCCGTACGCAAATGTTTGTAGCAGTGTTACTCCCGGTGGTCAAAAACGAAAAGCACTCAAGATGTCCTTTAATAGGTGAATGGATAGCAAACTATAATCCGTCATTTTAGGGGTATTCTTCAATGATAGAGATGGTTCAGCAGGAAAAGGCACTTGCTTGCCAAGCCTGACCACCCAGGGTCTTCATGAGGCCCCACACTGTAGAAGGAGAGAATCGGTCCCACAAGTTGTCCTGTGACCTGCATAGACACTCGGTAGCACATGCAGAATTTCACATCCACAAAATGTAAAAATAAAGCCCACCAAGCTACTTGAGGTAGTGTAAACTTTGGAGCTAGGGGGATCAGAAGTTCAAGGCCAGCCTCAACTACATGAGACCCTGCCTCAAAAAAAAGGGGGGGGGGCAAGCTGACCATGGTGGTACACACCTTTAGTTCCAGCACTTGGGAGGCAGAGGCAGGAGTTCTCTTGAGCTCAAGGCCAGCCTGGTCTATAGAGCGGGTTCCAGGACAGCCAGGGTTACACAGAGAAACCCTGTCTCAAAACAAACAAACAAAAAACTCTGGATGTGATTCCAGTACTCTGGGAGGTAAACAGCCCTCTGTGAGTTCAAGACCAGATCAAGTTCCAGGCCAGCCAGAGCTATAGTGAGACACTGTCTTTAAACAAATGAACTAGCCGGGCGTGGTGGCATACTACTTTTGATCCCAGCACTCAGGAGGCTGAGGAGGATCTCTGTGAGGTCCAGGACAGCCAGGGCTGTTAGACAGAAAAACCCTGTCTCAAAAAATCAAAATAATAATAATAATAATAATAATAATAATAATAATAAAATAAACTGGGAAAAAAAGACAAAGCTGCTTTAGATGAAGTACCCGGAGAAGAGCAGTACATAAGAACATTAATGGTTGAAGCTCCAGAAGGCCTCAGAGCTTCTGGTCTGCACATAAGCTCTACCCTCCTGGAGGTGGCCTGCAGCATGGTAGGGCCCTGGATCTCACATTCTCAGGAGCTGTGAGTGCCCAGGAATAGCAACACCCAGCAAGCATGAGAGCAGCCTTTGGCCACGGTGTGCACTAGTACAAGATATGTAGTCATCCTCATTATTGTCCAGCGCCATTCGAGACTAAGCAGGTTTTGGAAAGCAGCTGAACCATGCTCCTCCCCCCTCCCCCTCCCCTGGGGTTGGAGTCTACAGCCTTGAGACTCAGCTCTGCTTGCCTGCTTGTTTCATAGCAGCCCTGAGCAGGTTGATGGATTCTGTGTTTGTCTGGGTTTAATAATCTTCCATTGTTAGTTGAAAGAGACCTATTACGCTGGGCGCCATACTGCTACAGGAGTAGGACTGAGGCCTGACACTTTTCCTTGCCTGGTTAAATCTTTTCAATTCTCTCTGGAGTGCCGTGGTAAAATCTAGCTTTGGAGCAGAGGTAGACAGATTGATCCGGCCTGCATCCTGTTTTGTGTAGCCTGTGAGCTAGAATGGTTTTTATATTTTGAAGAGGTTGAAAAAAAATCAAAAGAAAAATACTGTTTTGTGGCACCTGGGAATGATGTGAGATTTAAACCCAGCGTCCGTAATGCAGTTCTGTTGGAACCCAGCCGCCAGCATTTCCTGCATTTCCCACAGCTGCTTTCTCACTGCAGCAGCCTGGCTTCGTGGTTGTGACAGAGACTGCATGGGCCACAAAACTCTGATGCTCACAGAAGTTGCCTCCCTCACTTTAGAACATGAAGTTGGAAGGTCAGAGTTACTCTCCAGGACAGTGATGCTGAGAACATCTGATTTCTGCTGAGGAATGTAGGGAAACAACTAAAAAAGAAACATTGAAATAAGATGGAAAGAGGGAGCTAGAACAGTCTTCCAGGTCTCTCTGATAGCCAGGTGTGGAGTGCACTCCGGGAGGCAGAGGCAGAGGCAGAGGCATGGTCTGTAGAAACCCAGGCCAGCCAGGGTTCTGGAGTGAGACCTTGTCTCAGAGAAGAGGGAGAAGGACAGACAGACAGACAGACAGACAGAGGCCCTCCAGAGCAATGGATGTCAAATGTTTTAAAATAGCTCTTCCCTACTTCCGTATTGGTGCTCCTGGAGGACAGAAGGCACCAGCGACTGAGAACCCTGAGTTACAGCTATCTGATTTATCCGTTTCTTTGTCCTCTTAGACCTCAGCTGTGAGGACAGCCACCTGCCTCCCTTGTCACCTCTTCCTGCCTGCCCTCTGGTGGGGAAGGACCAGAAGCAATAAAATGGCCAAAAGGTGGCGGCAGGAGGGAGAAGAACGTCTCCGTTCTCAGAGACAGCTTCCGGAAACAAACAGATCAGAGCACTGTGACTCGATGCCTCAGCTGCCTCCTGGGTGCTGGGGATGATAGCCTTGCTGTAGACAGGTTTCAGGGCCTGCTGTTGGGAGGGCGTTATCATTTTCAACCAGAAGCACACGTACTTAGCTCTCTCTGATACTTACTGGCTAGAGACCAGAAAAAAAAAAATATTAATGATCAGTTTGTTCTGAATTAAAACAAAAAAATTTTTTTTTAAAGTAATCAAGAAAAGGAACTGTTGCATGACTACACGGGAATGTACCCATTATCCATAACTACACGGGAACATACCTATGACTACACGGGAATGTACCCATGATTACACAGGGCGTACTCATGACTATACGGGAACATACTCATGACTACACTGGAACATACCAATGGCTACACGGGAACTTACCCATGACTACATGGAAACTTACCCATGACTACACGGGACGTACCCATGGAACAGAACAAACAGACAAAAGAGCTCCAGGAGGAAGCCGACCCTACCTGGAGAGGGAGAGCAGGAAGCTCACTCGGGAGGGTCTTGGAGGCCACTTAACCCCATTTGTCCCCCAGAGACTCTTAAGTGTGGTAATTACTTTCTAGACTTGATCCTAGGTGTTTTGTTTTGGTTTTTGGTTTTTGATTTTTTTGTTTTTGTAGCAGTGTTTAAATTCTATACAGACGAAAGCTAAGTAGGAGAAAAGAACTGGTGTGTGGTTAGAGCCGTGCTTTGGAACCTGGTATGGAACCTGGTATGGAAACACGAGGTGAAGTTTCGTGTCCAGTAAGAACGGCAAACACTTGGTCAGTGGAAACTGTTCTCTGGACTCCTGGTGTTTGGACGGTCGACTCTTTAAAACCTTTCCACTGCCCGCTGGCCTGTCCGACCACCTGTTTTTGCTTTCCTTTACGTTTATTTGTTGGGTACACGCTTGCCATGGCGCGCCTGTGGGGTCCCTTCTCTCCCTCATCAGGCGGAACTCCAGCTCCACCATGCAGGTTCTGCCGTTTCCTTTCTATCACGGACCGGCCTCCTCTCTTCTCCCTCCGCGTTACTCACACCTTGGCCCCCACACCTTCCCTGCGTTGTCATCTGTGTTCTGTGCAGTGACCTGCACACACCCTGCAGACTGCTGCCTGATTCCAGAGCGTCCTCCCAGCAATCAGCTGGCTTTCCTTCCCTCCTTCCTGTCCTGAACTGTGGCTTCAGTCATGATTGTCCTAATTGAACTGTAGACGTGCAGACAATTCTAATAGAATCATGTTTACACTCCTCCCAGCACATTCATTCTTTCTAAATCTGTATTTACAGTATCAGTGAGCCCCAGGCTGGAGAGGTGGCCCCAGGGTTAAGAGCACATATTATTCTTGCTGAAGGACCTGAGTTCAATTCCCAGCACCCACGTCAGCAGGCTCACCAACTGCCTGTAACTCCAGCTCCAGGGGATATCACACCTATGGCCTCCCCAGGCACCCACACACATGGCCTGCAGACAGACATATGTACATGATTAAAATTTTTTTAATTTAAAAAGATGCCTGGTGGAACCTGGTATTGCACACTTTTAATCCCAGCACTCAAGAGGCAGAGCAGGCGGATCTCTGTGAGTTTGAGGCCAGCCTGGTCTACAAAGTGAGTTCCAGGAAAGCTAGGACTATGTAGAGAAACCCTGTCTCAAAAACAAAACAACAAAGCCTGAGCCCCCAACATACATAACTAAATAAATTTAAATTTTATTTAATTTAAAAATAAATAAGCAAAAATAACGTGGGCCACATGGGCTTTGCCTAGTAAGTTATTGTCACATCAGGTGTAGAACGTCTGTGACATGGGCACCATCTACTGATCATTCACTAGCACTGAGTCTGATGGCCAAAAGAATATTGAAATCCCATCTTCCCCCGACACACACACCCTGTGATTCTCCAAGTGGAAACACAGGCCATTCTTGAGAGACAACATAAACTCGGATTCTGCTGTAATAGTGAGTGCTAGTGACTAAGGGGAAGAACTCTATGCAAAGAAATGACCATTTCCTTTTCCAGAAGAGAACAGGCTTTCAGTGAGACAGAGAATCTGAGTCAACAACAATGCTATGTGCATGGCAGAATCCAATGTTGTAATTTAAATTATGGGATGGAGAGGTTGGTTTCCATTTTTAACTGAATGTGCTTTTTTTAAAGAGAGCCTTCCATTACACTATTAGCTCAATAATAATAATGTTAAGTTTTTTTTCTTTTCTTTTTTTGAGACAAAACAAAGTCTTACATAATTAGGCTGTCCTCAAACTTAATACTTACTGTGTATGTAGCTCAGGCTGGCCTCAGAGTCTTAATCCTCCTGCCTCAGCCTCCCAAATGGTGAGACTGCAGGTGTGTTATCACCAACCTCACCAAGTAGCAGCGTTAATTGTTTAAAGAATTTTAAAAATATACCCAGTGGTGGTGGTGCACGCCTTTAATCCCAGCACTCAGGAGGCAGAGGCAGGTGGATCTCTGAGTTCAAGGCCAGCCTGGTCTACAAAGTGAGTTCCAGAACAGCCAGGTCTGTTACATAGAGAAACCCTGTCTGGGGGGTGGGGGACATGCTGGAGAGATGACTCAGTGGTTAGGAGTACTGACCGCTCTTGCAGAGGATCCAGGTTCATTTTCCAGCACCTACATGGTGGCTCACAGCCATCTGTAACTCCAATCCTAGGAGATCCACCACCTTCTTTCTTCTGGCCTCTGTGGATATTAAGTACACATGTGATACACAGACATGCATGCAGACAAAACACCCACCTGTACATATAAATAAAATGTTTTAAAAGTACGTAATTTTATTTCTGATTTTCTTTTTAAATTTGCCTATGAAGAATTAGGAAAGAACTTCTCTTTTCTTCAAGACAAGGTCTCACTCCAGAGCGAGTTTGAAATTAGCCTAGACTAGCCTCATTCTCATAGCAATCCTCCTGCCTCAGCCTCCCAAGTGCTGAGGTTACAAACATGTGCCACCAGGCTGGGTAGAGCCTTCTGTAGGAAATTTAAATAGCTGATGTGTTTAGAGCTGTAGCTGTGGGTGATTTTCATTCCCTTTTCAACTTTATTTCCCTTACTGTTATGCAAAGTTACTTATGTAGTAACAAAAACTCATGGCAGAGGGGGAAGCTTCAAATATATAACTTACAATGAGTCTCAAATTTTCTTTCTGCTGGGGATGTAACTGAGGCCATTCATGTGAGACCATGTGTTCAGTCCCCAGGACCCCATAAAACACACCTGTACCCAGCAAGTCAGGCAGAATCAAAATTTCAGGGTCATCCTTCAAGGCCACCATGGACTATATGAGACCCTGTCTCAAAACAAATAAACAAAAACATTATCTGCTAGTGTAGCTTACCCATCTATTTCTAGTCTTCAGTCTTGACGTCCCAGCAGCCTGGGAAGGTAATGAAAGAGATGGGAGGAAACTGTCTCTTGTCTCACCCAAAGTCAGCATAGAATTAATGGTCGTACTCTTAGAGAAATGAGGTCCCAGAGTATAGGATTGCAGATGCCGTCACCTTTAGTCCCTCCCATCTGTCCTGTTCTGAGGACATGGGGCAGCACAGACGCATATCGGAGAGAGCTGTGGAGTTCGTTGTCGGGTGTGCTTGAGTTTGAATCCCGGCTTTGTCACATACAGGGTGTAACTTGGGCGCCATTTGTAGCTGAAGTTTTCCTGGTCCTGCCTGGCCCACAGACAAATCTCTCTCACTAGCGTCCCTCAAGGAAACACACAGAGACTTATATTACTAATAAACTGTATGGCAGTGGCAGGCTTCTTGCTAACTGTTCTTATATCTTACATTAACCCATTTTTATTAATCTATACCTTGTCATGTGGCTCGTGGCTTACCAGTAGCTTACATCTTGCTACTCATCGGCGGCGTCTGGCAGCGTCTTCCTGTCTCAGCCTTCCTTTCCTCTCTCCTTATCCCACCTACACTATACTTCCTACCTGGCTACTGGCCAACCAGCATTTTATTTATCAATCAATCAGAGCAACACCTTCACAGCATCCCCAGCAGGTTATTGTTTAGACTTTATGTGTCTTTATGTGCCACATAGGAGAATAGTGTGTCTGTCTCACGGAGCTCTAGGAAGAACTAGTGGACTAGGAAGCCTCACTCACTAGTAAAAGACCAGAGCCCCACAGAATGCAGGGATTTTACCCTCCTTGGCCTGGAGTTTCCCTGGATGTGTTTTCTCAGCATCCTTGGTTAGTTAGTTAATTAAGTAATTAATTTGCTTATTTTGGTTCCCCAGATGAACTGAGAATTGCCCGTCTGTTCCCATATGATAGGTTAATCTGAACTCTCTGAGGACCTTCTGTTCCTTTTGTAAAACTTGCCCCTTCTCTGGGTGGGAGAGATGGCTCAGAGGTTAAGAGCACTGACTGCTCTTCCAGAGGTTCTGAGTTCAATTCCCAGCAACCACATGGTGGCTCACAACCATCTGTAATGAGATCTGGTGCCCTCTTCTGGCAGGCAGGGATACATGCAAGCAGAACACTGTATATGTAATAAATAAATAGATCTTAAAAAGATAAAAAAAACACAAAACTTGTCCCTTCTCTTTCTATGTCTGTTTATTGAAGTAATTCTTGTCTTCCTTTGCAGATATATGTAATTGACAGCGCAGACAGAAAAAGATTTGAAGAGACGGGTCAGGTAAATGATTGTTATGTCAAACTCTTTCCCAAACACGGGCATTCATGACTCTACCTGAAGTATGAGTGAGGAAAGGGGGGACTTCTTGTTATAGTTCAAGGAGGAGGCTCATTCTGGCGAGAGGCAAAAATACCAGCAGTCCAGAGCGAGTGGTTTCGAGTCTTTTACACTGTCCTTTGATGAAAGCCTTTTAGCTTAATCGAGCTTAATATATAAGACATAAGTAGATGGAGTTGGAGAGATGCTCAGAGGTCAAGAGCACTGGCTGCTCTTCCAGAGGTCTTGAGTTCAATTCCCAGCAACCACATGGTGGCTCACAACCATCTCTAGTGGGATCTGATGCCCTCTTCTGGCATACAGGCATATATGCAGACATAACATTGTATACATAATAAATAAATAAATCTTTTATATATATATATATATATACATATGTATGTATATATATACATATATATATATGCAAATGGAACTTTGTACCACACCCAAAAGTCCTTTTGAAGCCGGGCAGTGGTGGCGCACGCCTTTAATCCCAGCACTCGGGAGGCAGAGCTAGGCGGGTCTCTGTGAGTTCAAGGCCAGCCTGGGCTACCAAGTGAGCCTTTCCAGGAAAGGCGCAAAGCTACACAGAGAAACCCTGTCTTGAAAAGCCAAAAAAAAACAAAAACAAAAACAAAAACAAAAACCCTGTCTCGAAAAACCAAAAAAAAAAAGTCCTTCTGATTTTTTCCCAGACCTTGTAGAAATGAACTCACGAACACTACAATTAGCTTTTCTATTCACACTTTGTTTGTTTGTTTGTTTGTTTGTTTCAAGACAGGGCTTCTCTGTGTAACCACCCTGGCAGTCCTGGAACTCGCTCTGTAGCCCAGGCTGGCCTCAGACTCACAGAGATCTGCCTGCCTCTGCTTCCCGAGCGCTGGGACTAAAGGTGCGTGCTCCACCACCGCCGTCGGTATTTACACTTTTCAATACTTAATTGACCAAGAGTAACTTTGGCAAATTGAGGAGGATGAGAAGAAACATACATACAAGCCAGAACTAAGCTCCTCATTTTCAAGCCAGGAGACAAGGTCAACCTTGAACTCAAGCACGGCTTCAACTGCAGGCCACATGTCAACGTGGTTAGATGGTGTGATTTGTGTGCTCAGTCACACACAGAGCCGTGCTGGGCATGGGCCGCTGAGGTCAGAGTGAGGTCACCAGCAGGAGCAGCAAGGGGGGAGGGAGTCCCCAGAGAGGCGTGTTTGGATCTTAGTGCAGAAATTCTGGCCTCTTTCCAAAGGCGGAAGTTCCCATGTCTCTGTTCCTTTTGCTTGGCAAGCGGGTGGAGGAGTCTGCAGACCCCTGGAGACAGCGCTGCTCCCTTCCACACCCAGTGGTTTCTGGGTCATCGCTGCGCTGAGCCCCAGCTGCACGTGAGCTTGGGGCAGAGGTGTCCTCGGAGTTAGCTGCTCTTGAGCTGTCTGGTTCCTTTTTGTCTCTTCGGTTTTGGTTTTGGAGACAGGGTCTCATTATGTAGCCCTGGCTGTCCTAGAACTCACTCTGTAGACCAGGCTGGCCTCAAACTCACAGAGATCCACCTGCCTCTGCCTCCCGAGTGCTGGGATCAAAGGCGTGTGTCACCATACCTGCAGCTTTCCCGGTTTATTTTGAAAGCTGAATGTTTAAAGTAGCTAAAATGTGAGCTTAGAGGGAGCGAGGCGGAGCCTGTCCTTTTGGTAAGTGTATCTACTCATTTGAAATTACTGCAGACAGAATTAGCATCACTGTAGAGTTCAGCCTGTGACCTGGAGGGCCAGTGAAGGTCTAGTCCCTTCCGGTTCTTTCCGGATGAGAGTTTGATGATGTTGATGCATGAGTGCATGCTTTGGAGATAGGGATTAATAGACACAATTATCTCTAATTGTCATTTTCATTTCCATGCATACTTGCGCCTACACACATGCACTGAGTTATTCGTAGGGGTGGGTCCAGCCCAGTGAGGGACACCTGCTTAGCATGTGTGAGGTTCTTTGTTCAATCCCCAGCACCAGAGGAAAAATACAAAAGATATTTGCAGGTGGTAAGCTTGAATAAGTCTGAGATCTCTAGCTGCTGTCTACCTTCTCCCTTAAACAGTGGCTCTCGGGTGTTTCTCAGTGTGGCCTGTGAGTCGCTTACAACAGAATCGCCTGGGGAGTCCGTTAATAGTGCTTCCTGGGCGCTGGCTCTGGCTTTCTGCAGTCAGCACCCCTAGCTGGAGCCCAGAAATTTGCTAGGGAATCTCCCCCAGTTACAGCCTGAGGGTCTCTGCCTTGAAAGTTGCTGCTGATGAACTTACCTGCTAAATGTGTTGTCAGTCCAAGTGCGTGGCTTAAATGTCACAGTTCTCAAACTCCTCTCCTCTTTCCTTCCCAAAAAATGGTCCAGGAACTAACGGAATTACTGGAGGAAGAAAAGCTAAGTTGTGTGCCCGTGCTCATCTTTGCTAACAAGCAGGACCTACTCACGGCAGCCCCCGCCTCCGAGATCGCAGAAGGGCTGAATCTACACACCATCCGGGACCGGGTCTGGCAGATCCAGTCCTGCTCAGCTCTCACAGGCGAGGGCGTCCAGGTGAGACCTTGGCAAGGTTCCGTTCCCGTCAACATGGCAGCTCACCAAGGCAGCCTTCCTCGCTGGTAGGGTTGATCTAGACCAGTGGTTCTCAACCTGTGGGGCACAGCCCCCTTTGGGGTTGAATGACCCTTTCATAGGGTTCCCTAAGACCATCAGAAAACACAGATATTTACATTACGATTCATAACAGTAGCAAGATTACAGTTATAAAGTAGCAACAAAGTATTTTATGGTTGGGGGTCACAACATTATTAAAGGACTGTATTAAAGGGTCAAACCATTAGGAAGAGTGATAACTACTGCTCTAGACAGAAAAAGATTTGAAGCAAATGGCCTTTGATTGGCAGATGAACCATTCTAGAAAGTGAAGGGCACAGAAGGAGGTTGCTGCTTGGCTGCTAGAAACCAACCAGATACCATAAAGTGTTCCAAGGAAGGAATAATCCTGCACCTTCAGCATACTCTACCTGCGTGGAGGAGGGCTGGAGAGATGACCTGGAGGTTGTTCTAACTCTGGAATTGTTTGACGATTGTCTTGGCATTCTGTGTTACATCCATAATATTTTATGGACACTAACAGCCTGTGATCTCACGGTGATTGCGTCACCACACAGGGGCTGCTTGGCCTCTAAAGACCTCTCCCCTGCCCCCGGGCTTGGTATCTGTTTCCAGCCACTGGTGTTGATTTCCCACTGGGAGGCTTCTATGGACACAAAGCCCTGTGCTTTATACTGAGGAACTGTACACCAGAGATTGAACACCCCCTTTTTTAATATTAATTTAGGGCAGAACACAGCCCTGCCCCCGTCATCCGAGAGACTGTATTCTCAAGAAAAGTCACACACTTCCAACTCAGGTGCATCCTGCCAAGCATCATCAACTCAGTGACACGCCATAGCCAGCCCTTTAAGATGACCCAGAGTCCTCCACATTCCTCTTTTCAAGTGTCCTGTATATCTGCCAGGACGTGCAACCATACTGTGAGGACTGGTCCGTACTGCTCCAGGACGTAGCGTCCCGCCTTGCCACGTGGTATGTCGATAATGACATGACAGTTTGCTTTTCTCCCGACTTGGCATGTTGGTTGCAGACCTGAGGTTTGATTCCCGACCTTTGCCCACGGCCCCTTTCCATTCGCTTCTCCCATCTGATGTCGCCTCTCCTCAGACGTTTAACACCCACTTGTCTTTAGATGGTCTGATTGCATTTATCCCAAGCAAATAATCACATCCTAGAATTGTGTTAGTCCTAATATGTTTGCTACATGGTTTTTGTTTTGCTTTTGCTTTTATAACAAAAATAGCCGGGGCTGGAGAGAAGGCTCAGAGGTTAGGAGCACTGGCTGCTCTTCCAGAGGTCCTGAGTTCAATTCCCAGCAACCACATGGTGACTCACAACCATCTCTAGTGAGTTCTGGTGCCCTCTTCTGGCATGCAGGTATATGTGCCGACAGAACACTGTATACATAATAAATAATTAAGTTTAAATAAATAAATAAAAAGAAAGAATACAGAGAGAAAGTGGGCACAACAGTACAAACCTGCAATCCCAGTTCCTAGGGGTAAAGGAGGAGCAGGGGTTCAAAGCCATCCTCAGCCAGCCTGGACTGTGTGAGATTGTCTGAAAAGTAAGTAAAAAAATTATTTTCTTGCTCCTAAGTCCTGCTCTATAAAGGGACTAACTACCATTCTTCTAGAGTCTTCCTTATGAAATTGCTCCCACATAGGTGATTATTTATGTATATGAGCTTGTCTATCAGGCCTTTGATTTAACTGCGTTTTCCAGGGTAATTTACAGCCTAGTCCAAGTGTGCTATGACATGGAATGTTGGTAATAGGTAAATGCTGCTGTGTAGTTTTATTTAACCTCGTCCGATTACAACCCTCTCTAAAGATGGAGTGATCTGAGCCCACACGTGCCTCCTGTCTGTGCACAGGTCAAGAGACGGCAGCTTGCCTTCTTGTTGGTTTTCCATCACAGACGATGGAGCCCAGGTCGTTGTGAGTAGCAGGCAAGCACTGTACCTCCTGAGCTGCAGCCCCAGGCCGGGAGAGGCTTCCCTGTTAGAAAACATTCCAGCATGTGGACTCTGCCCTCCCCATGGCTCAGAACACAGGTGTTAGGAGGCCAAGGGCATCCTGGTGTTGGGAGCTGGAAAGATGGCTGAAGAGAGGAGGCAGGTTGTATGCCACACTCCTCAGAACGTGGGCTCGTGGTCCTGTGACCCCTCTCTTGGCCCGAGTGGAGAAAGCATGAAAAAGCAAAGCCCGAATTCACAGTGAGGCTCCTTCTTCAGCCTGCCTTGGGCTATGGAAAGGGGCAACCAGGGTAGTGCTCTAGAGTCCCTTCTGAGCACAGTGGCCTTGAAGTCAAGGGCACCATAGGAACCTGAGGCAGCCAGGGAGCTCCTGGCTGGGTAATCACACAGGTTCACAGCGCCCCCTACAGGGAGGGCCCCTTCCCTTCCGTTCCCCTCCCTCTCCTTTCATCCAAGCTGGAAATCAAACCCAGGGCAGTGAACATGATAGGCAAGTGCTCTCTCTACCAGTGAGCTCCAGCCAGCCTCCTTTGTAGAACCCTTCGACCACGACAGCAAGCTCCCAGGCAGTGGGACAGTGTGGGCGGGAAGAGCAGGGACAGCCAGTTTGGATAAAGTGAGGTTACAGTAATTTGATTATTATTATTTCTTAAAAAAAAAAAGTGCTTCTTTAATCAGGGACCTACAGGAGCCATGGGCACAGGAAGCAACATCAAAAGAGATCCAGGGGCAGCAGGATGGCTCAGTGGATAAAGGTGATTGCCACCTCACCTGATGGATGACCTGGGTTTGATCCCCAGGACCACAGGGCAAGAGGAGAGAACTGACTCTCAAAAGTTGTCCACTGACTTACCCACAACAGATAATTAATTAATTAATCAAATTGAAACCAAATGAATGAGAGAGAGAGAGAGAGAGAGAGAGAGAGAGAGAGAGAGAGAGAGATATCGAGATCCAGCAAAGAACTGAGAGCAAAGAAAATGATTTTGTACGGAGGACAAATAGTTTGAAGGTCACTTAATTAGTTTATAGATAGTACCAGGGTGTATAGAATTGGATAGTTAAGACTGGGATTTCAAGGTTAATGAGATTAGATTATGGTTAATAGAATGATATAAATTTAGAGAATTTAACCATTATTTGAAATGGGTTATTTAATAAAAATGTTAATTAAGAAGGGAACCTACTGTCTATTGTCCTTCCATGGTAACCTTTGGGGACCAGAGAAAGGCCATGGAACCTTCTGTGGAAGCACTTTTCACCATCAGGCGGCCATTGACCATGTTCCTCCCTCAGGTGATGCCCCTGACCTACACTTCTGTCCACTCAGCCAGTTCCTTGGTTTTTTACCTTTAAAAGAATCACCTCAGTGTAATTCCTTCCAGGGCTGTATGACTAAAGTACAGGCCTTTCATGGCTCTTAATTAAGGCCTAAAATATCCCTAAAAATGAAGAACTCTGCTAGGAAAATGACTGTAATCCAGGCATTTGGGGTTCACTTTCAGGTAGGAATTCAGTATCGTAATGATTAAAGCTCCCCAAATCCCAGCTTTGTTCTCCTCTTCCCGCCGCAGGGCCCCAGAAACTGCCCAACTGGCTGAGCTGCTGACATCTGTACCACCTCTTTAACACCCAGAAAGAAAGCAGGAAAGTCTGAAAAAGGGAAAGGGGCGAAGGTCCAGGATTTGTTTGTAGTTGTGGGGCTGAAGGCATCCCGCCATCCAGCCTGTGCGTGTATACAGGTGTTGGATGAAAACATGCCTGGTAGCCTACAGGAAGGTTCAGCACACTCCCCGTAAACCTGAAGACACAAGTTCAGTCCCTGGAACCTACATGGTGTAAGGAGAGAACCAACTCTGGTGGGTTCTTCTCTGTGCTCCATATACGTGCCATGGCTCACCTGGCCACCCGAACTACACACATGTACACACACACACACACACAATGTCTGAAGGAATAAATGAATGAGGGGCTGGAGAGATGGCTCAGCAGTTAAGAGCACTGACTGTTCTTCCAGAGGACCCAGGTTCAATTCCCAGCACCCACATGGCAGTTCATAACAGTCTATAACTCCAAAACCTGACACCCTCACACAGATATTCATGCAGGCAAAACACCAATGCATATAAAATAAAAAATAAATAAATTATTTAAAAAAAAAAAAAAAGAAAGGGGCTGGAAAGATGGCTTAGCGGTTAAGGGCACTGACTGCTCTCCCAAAGGACCCGGGTTCAGATCCCAGCACCCACATGGCAGCTAACACTGTCTATAACTCCAAGATCTCATACCTTCACACAGACGTACCTACAGACAAAACACCAATACACATAAAACAAAAGTAAATAAATTCTTTTTTTTAAAAAAAAAAAAAAAAAAAAAAAGAAAAGAAAAGCCTGAAGGGCGGTGGTGGCGCACACCTTTAATCCCAGCACCGGGAGGCAGAGCCAGGCGGATCTCTGTGAGTTTGAGGCCAGCCTGGTCTACAGAGTGAGTTCCTGGAAAGGCCCCAAAACTACACAGAGAAACCCTGTCTCAAAAAAAAAAGAAGGAGGAGAAGAAGAAGAGGAGAGATTAAAAATGAATGAATGAATGCATGAAAAGTGAAACATTTTAAACAAAAAGCAGATCTACAAGTGTGTCATACTGACCAATAGCAAGGACCTTCAAGTGGTCTAGTCCAGAGAACAGCCACAATCAGATAGGGATGTGCCAAGCAGGGCAGGTACACTACTTTCTGCTAGTTAAGTGGCTTGAACACATGATCTGAGACTGGGAGCTGGTGACTCCAGGGATGGAATTCCTGGGGTGGAGTTTGTACCTGATACTGTCAAGGCACGCTTGTGTGGTCTTTACAGGACAACACTGTGAGTTCAGCTGTGAATAGAAAGAGTGTTGAGGACATCAAGAGAGCTGGGACAGGTCTTTCCTTGCCTGACTGAGGGCCACTAGGCGGCCAGTCATGATTCAAGTGGGTTTTCTTTTTAAGATTTATTTATTTATTATGTATATGGAAACTCTTCCAGATCTCATTTCAGGTGGTTGTGAGCCACCATGTGGGTGCTGGGAATTGAACTCAGGACCTCTAGAAGAACAGTCGGTGCTTTCCTTTCCTTTTTTTTTTTTTTTTTTTTTTTTTTTGTTGTTGTTGTTGTTGTTTGTTTTTTCAAGACAGGGTTTCTCTGTGTAGCTTTGCACCTTTCCTGGATCTTGCTCTGTAGACCAGGCTGACCTTGAACTCACAGAGATCCGCCTGCCTCTGCCTCCCAAGTACTGGGATTAAAGGCGTGCGCCGCCACCGCCCAGTGCAGTCGGTGCTCTTAACCTCTGAGCCATCTCTCCAGCCCTCAAGTGGGCTTTCATGGGAAACTGTCGTGAGTAGATAACAGTAAAGGGCACCAGACAGACACTGAAGAAGAGGGTCAGTCTTGGCGACTCCTTCCTGCTGAGAGGACTCAAAGGAGTGGTCGGAAGAGACCAGTTACGTCAAGAAGGTGAAGGCAGAGAGAAGTGAAAAATGTGTGAGAGGGATTACCGAAAACTCCCTCAGCCAGGCCCTGCCAGCACGGGGAGGAATCTCCCTCCATGCTTTGCTTTCGAGGCTAGGCTGCTTGCTAGGGCCTCCTAGCATCCGTCATTCAGCACTGGGCCTCTTGTCCTTTTTCTTCTGAATGAGCATCAAGGAAATGGAAGAAAAAAGGGGGGTGGCATACAAATGCTTTGGCTCAGTTAGAGAAAAGGCCCTGCTTCCACCTGCGGCCGGAATCCCCCCCACACTCCCCCAGTGTGCTTGTAATTGGTGGTGTCCTTTCAGGGTTGGAGACATTTCTTTCTGAAACACGGTGTATGTGGTTGTTCTGGCTTTGGATTTCCTTTTAAAGCAGAAGTTGGCAGTTTGAACTTGGTCACCTGCCTGCACCAATGGCTTTGAACGGGCAGTGTTCATAGGTGTTGCTCTCTAGACCACCACCTCCAGGCCACCACCTCCAGGCCACCACCTCCAGGCCACCTTTTCACTTGGCATCTACCCTGTTCCCCCCCCCCACTTCTGCAAACAGGAAGGATGATCAGGTCACAGACTCCTCCACCATCGATTTCTTAAGAGGGTCAGCAGTGGGCACCCAACCAGCCTCATGCCTCTGCTTCTTTTTCCTTGATCCAGGGGAGTCTTTCCTAGTCTGCTAACAGAATTTGATTGGTTTTTCTTTGGGGGGGGGGCGCTAGAAGCAGAACCCAGTACCTTGTTTATGCTAAGCCCTTATTGTACAGTGGAGCTGCTACATTCCGCAGTCCTGAATTTCAGTATTTAAAAAATGACGTCCAGTCCTTCTTTCTAGGCCTGGGATCAGTTGGTAACTCCAGCTTTGTTTGGACCTGCATATCTGTCATTCGGACCTCAGGTTGAGTTTTATATCTGCAGACCTCTGTGAACTAAAGGGAGCCTGTGGCATGTGATTTGCTCCCTCCCTGGTGCAGCTGCCCTTTGTCACCAGAAAAATATGAACAGCAAGCCATATTTTATGTGTGCTGAGTTCAGCTGCTCCTTGACCCCGGGGGCCTAACGGCACAATGGGACAGGCCTGCGGCATTGCTCAGCAAGGGTCTGAGCTCCTTGTCATCTTAAAGCAATTACTGAAGTGACCACACAGTCAGCCCAGCTTTAAAAACCAGCCCGCCCAACCATAGCCACCACTGCTTCCTTCCAAGGGTGCCCTGGACTGAGATCACATTAGAAAGAGTGGTGGAGCCAGCGGCCAGCTCTACCGAGGCAGGTCCTGCACCTCGAACCTCAGGCTGTGCGTTAGGATTAGTAGGTTTCCACCATATTGGAGGGCGGCCTTGCCCCACCTCCCCCACCCACAGTTACGGTGGGGATGTTCTTGCCACACAGAGACATTTATTTCCTCTCCAGGAAGCTGTACAAAGCCCAGTGTTTGAGGGTCTCTGTCTCTCTTTAGTCTCTATTATTGAACTGAAACTAATCAATTCAAATTCAGTTTGAGCCAGATTGGTCGGAAAGGAAAGGGGAGACTATTCACACCAAAGATAGTCATTCCCATAACGGAGATCAAATGTGCAGGAAATCGGTCAAACCAGTTTTTAACAATAAAACGTCTGACCATTAAACAAACCTATGAGTTCATTTCCTTCTTCAGGGACAGCAGAGTCGCCTCTTTAAGTAAGCAATCACCTCTTCTCAGAGAAGCAGAGCCCAGCATCCACTTAAACACAGAGAAGCCCACCGTTCACTTAAAAACAGAAGCAGAAGGCTCCTGTGACCACTGGAGGATGTGGCCCAGGTCACAAATGTCCAGCCTTCTGCAGGCCTAGATCCTGGCAGACTAGGATCTTCTGGTCCCTTTTAGAGCTGTGGCTAAGTAGGCAGGGTTCCTCTACAGGGATACCTCCAGTCTTTGCCCTGTATTCAGCTGAAGGAAGCCATGAGGGAAAACCCCCCACTAGAATGGCCTTCTTGCCTGCCTTCGAAGGGCCGCCCAGCTCCTCAGTGATTAGATGCAGGGCTCTTCCTAGGCCACCCGCAGTCACGGAGAAATGGTGAATAGTCTATGGTTCTCAGTGGGAAGATAAGCGTATTTCAAGGCCCACCTCTGCCCCAAATTATTCTATTCTTCATTTCCTTGTTTGCGATATGGAAACAATAATACATTCACTGGGTGGTTGTGAGAATTAATTTTAAAAACTGAAAGTATGGACTATGTTAAGCCAGACAGCATGCTAGTCCCTTGCTTAGAGCCTCCCGCCCATCTTGGTTTTTGGATAACACTATTATCTTTCCTTTCCAGTGCGCTACCTGACAAAGCTTGCCCTTACTTGATTTATGAGGTATTGTCACAGAGGATTGTGACCTTCCCTCTCCCCCTCCCCTCCAGCCCCCAAATGCTGTGACTCAAAGGAGCCTCCTCCCAAGCTCCTGCAGAGGCCCCGGGCTTTGCTGCAGGATGTCACCAGGGGCTGGGGGCAGCCATGGATGCTGCCCCTGAGCGCCCTCTGTTGACAAGACCGTGGTGGGCCGACCTCTAGATTCTCAGACATCTGCAGGACAGCACCCCTCGGCAGGCTGCGCCCTTTAAGCCCCTTTTGCCTCCACAGTGTGAGGCTCCCTCCACCTTCTGCTTTGAGTGCCTGCAGCTGAGTAAATATTGTCCCTGTCTCTCTGCATGCACTTATGTTCGGTGAGATATAATAAGAGAAACCCCTCTTCACCAGTCATAAACCAAGGAAACAGACAAAGCAGTACGGGCCGGCGTTGTGGGGGGACACTCTCGGTTCCCAGAGAAGCAGGTCTGAGGAGACACGTCTGGAGACAGGAGGGCCTTGAGACGGCACCTTTGGGTGTTCACGCTGCACGTGTGCCGAGCTCTTCAGCTTTGGAGCAAGACAAGATGGTTATCTTATTCATCCCTCTTGTATGTGTAAAAATCCTTTTTGTCTCCTGGCAGGTGATCATTTTTTTTTTTTCCTAGAAACCAATTAGCTACTAAAATTAAACGTGCTCTCTTTAAATGAATCCTTTTCATAAAACGGCTTTAAAATTGTTCGGCTTTTCAGGGTATGCCGCTGACCCAGTTGTAATCAGATGCATTGGGGTCCCCTCACCCAGGCCTCCGCTGCCCAGCTGCAGCCAGGTGCTCTCCACCTGAAGGAGAGAGCTTTGCCAAGCCCAGGCCTCATCTTGGCAAAGCAGAACGTCCCTCAGATCATCGGGTTCTCCTGCCCAAGTGCCCTGATGGCAGCTGGTGGAGTTTTAATCACTATAAATGCAGGTGACCATCAGATTAGCCAGGAGAAGGGGACCTGCTGGTTGTTCTGCAGTGATGTATTGTTTACGGGATTAATGTCCCGGTGGCCAAGGGTGTCAGCTGATATTTATTGCTATAAGCTGTCTTAGCTGTTCCGGTTCAGCGGCCAGATCCACAGCCACCAGAAACGTGGGGTTTAGAGTGTGGGGTGTCACGTGTGTGCGTGTGTGTGATAGCACACGTATGTGAGACCCAGACTCTGGGCAAGATGCCCTGCAGGGCCCACCTTGAGTTCTGTTCTGTGCTCCTGAGGGAGCTTGCACATGCCTGAAGGTCAGGCGTCTCTGGGGAGGAGTGTGTGTCCAGGTATGCTCCAGAGGGGGTTGGAAAGGAGGTCATGTCTGACAGGCCTGCATCTGTGAGGAACTGTGCTGCTACCAGGTGGCTGTCAGCAGTGTGGGTGTGGGTGGGTGTGTGGGTGTTAACCTCAGTCCCTCTCCAGCCAAATAAAAAAGGACACTTTCAAGGTCACTGTGCCTTTAAGGGGACCTTCTCTCCTTGCCTCTCTGTCCCTCTGCGTAGTAGGGCTTAAAGCAACAAGAGGCCACTTTTAAACCTCTCTGCAGACATAAGTGTGTACTGCTCCTGCATGTGTGGACTAACACCCACTGTGGAGGGTTGTTTTTCCAAAGTGAAATTTAATTTAACCCGAGTGTACACTATCACACTGTAAACATGCTGGGGCACCAGATGGGTAGCTCATTGAATTAATGCCCTAGCAAAGGTCAGCTTTTAGAAAAAGCCAAAAATGGCTGGACTCTCTCCTGATAGCTCCTCAGTCAAGCCCTGGACCTGGGCAGGTGTGTTTATTTTTTCAGAGGGAGTTCCTGAGAATGAATCTCAAGTTCAGATGCTGGCCTCCCTGCTCAGACCCCTCCACCCTTCCAAGAGGTCTCGGCCCTGGTCAGCCTGTTGGGCCTCTGGGGCAACAAACTCCGTCGAGTCGAGTCGGTAGTGGCAGTGCCCTCCAGCCTGAGCTCTTGGGATCTTTCTTGCAACTAACACTGCCTTTCTCTGCCCGTTTCCCTCAAAGGATGGCATGAACTGGGTCTGCAAGAACGTCACCGCGAAGAAGAAATAGTCTAGAGCCGTGGAGCTGCAGGAGCTGTAGGAGCCGCGTTCGGCCCGAAAAGCACTGGTCTGCTGTTTTCTGACCAAATGCTTTTTCATCTGCACAGTCGCCGCTGTGTGACGAGGGGACAAGAGCTTCCGAAGAACCCCTCTCCAGCCGTAGGTTTTAACTGATCTCCAAGGTTCAGTATCGTTTTTCAAATAAAGGAATTATATTATTTCCTCTGCATAATTGCAATAGTATTAAATGTCTCAGAGCACATGATCAGGAATGGGTAAGAGCTTGCGCTGCAGTTTAGACAATTTCAGTGAGCTTTTTGTAAAAAAAAAAAAAAAGGAAGAAAAAAGAAAAAAAAGGAAGAAGAAGCTGCTGCTTGCGCTGCGTCCCTTTATTTACTGACCTGTCCCTTTACTCCCTTGGGGTTTGGAAACCACACGCATGGTGGTGCTGGGCAGAGATTTGATTTTTTTTTTTTTTTTTTTGTTCTCATCCCCAACAGAGCCAGGGCTTTAGTCTCTCCAGCAGGAAGCTGCTTGGGGAGGCAAAGGACAGCAGATGGTTAAAACCATCTTGTCAGGTAGGTAAGACACTGTATGTAATCCCCACTTTATAGGCAGAAGAAAAAAAATCCTTGCAAACAGGTCACTACAGAAACATCCCCACTCCAGCCCCCCAGCCCTCACCCCTGCCAGCCACGCGGGGCAGCAGATTCTTATGACTTTTGACTGTAATGACATCTGGAATGTAAGAAGAGGTGGGAGGTTTAATTCCAGAAAAATTACAAGGTCCTTAAAAAGCCCTCACTCACATGGAGAGCTCAGGCTAGCGTAAACAGGCTTTCTCCAGCTCAGTGGAGCAGGGCCAGTCGACTCCAGGTTCGCCGCCCGGCCGCCGACTTCTCCACTGCAGTCCTGTAGAGGGGATTTCTAAAGCTCAAAGAATTCTGTGTTTAAATGATCACAATAGGCCGATGCTATCAGATTTTAAAAATAAATGCAGCTTTGCCATGAACCTGCTCCACTGAGAAAAGCCAGGCAGATCGATTTTGAGAAGAGATCAATTTTTACAGTGCGGGCACTCGGTGGTGTGGGAAGCTCCCGGATGGGAAGCATCTGCTGCGGGGAACATGGGATGATCGCAGGGGTTGTGCCCAGGGAAACCACTCACCCCATGCTGGTCTCCTCTGCTTCTTTCCAGCAAAACGTGTTGGCTGATAGGGAGCGGTGCAGAAGCCCTGCCCTTCCTCCCTGAGCCCTCAGAAATCCCAGCCTCAAACCCCAAAAGCAGGCCAGAGCATCGCCTGCTCCTGAATTAAACTCTGTTCTGGGCATGAGCTCAGGGCTTTTCAGAGAATAAATAAGAGACTATCCAATGCCTGGTAGGTCCAAGGAGGCCAGCTGCCTTCTCATCCTGGGAGGTGGCCCTTTCCAAGTCCACCGTGATGTGTGAGCTAACAGAAAGTGCCACAGAAGCCCCTGCCCCATGGTACCCAGCTATTCTGGACTCTGGGGAGGGAGAAGCTTGTACAGTTTGAAAGGCAGCTGAGATGAAAAGTCTGACAAAGCCTGGGGGAGTGGTGGCTGTGGTTGCAGTGGACAGACCTGTGAGGGCTTGCAAGACAAAAGAAGAAGAAAGTGAGAGGGTTTAAACCTCAGGCTCGTTAGGCCTGCCACCTCTTCCACCGACTTCTCTGCTTTGAAGGGTGGCAGACAGAGCTATAAGGAATCAGAAAAGCCCTTTCTCCAGCCTCCAGATGGAGCTTTGGCCTTGAGACTTGCTCTTCCTTCCAAATAGTGCCCCCAGGATGTTATCTGAAGGGCTGCATGCCTGCTTTGAGGTCTAGTTTTGGAATGCTGCAGCGGGGACTTTGACTCTGAAGAGCAGGATCTGTAAAATGTGTTTGGTCTCTTAGCACCAACTGAAGGAACTGTTCTAAAGAGCTGTCCCCAGGCCCCAGCTAGCGGCCAGAGCTGCTTGCCCTGCTCTGATGGAAGCCGCTGTGAATGTCCACATTGCTTTTCAGCCAGAGACACCAGAGACAACTGTGGTTGTCACAGGCTTTCATCTTGCCTGTGAACCCTGTTGAACCCTCCGGGGGCTCAGGATAGATGAGAGGAGCCTGGAAAATGCAGAGTTTGAAAGCTCCCATTTGTAAAAACAAAATGTTTGTCAAGTCCCCTTTCCTCTCTACGGTGCCACCCGTGCCCCTGTGGCCATGACCAGAGGACAGATTCTGAATCTAGAAAGGGGATCCCCCAGCCCTGGGCCTCCCCCATCCCAGGGAGCCCTGGTAAGACTTTTGCTCTGTGCACCATTGCGTCTGAATGTGCAGGGGGCGAGGGCTGAGGCCAGAGGGCAGGCAAAGTCCACAGTGTGTACTAAACCAGTTGTGGGAAAAACTGAGCCCTCCTCCCACCCTCCCCGTGTGGCTGCTTTTGGCTGGATTCCCTTAGCCCAGTGCAGTACACCCTTTCCCCTTCGCTCTCCCTTGGTTACTATGGAAACAAGGGTGTCATTGATGTGGGCTGAGCTGGGGAACATGTCGGCGCACAGCTGAAAGTCAGCGATTATGCCGGCGCTTAGCTCGGCCCGGTAGAAAAGTCCGCAGCCTGAGATGCTGCACACAAGGACGGTCTTGCCCGAGTCCGCCCTCCTCCTCCTCCTCCTCTGTCCCCTGGCCTTGACGATTTCTTTATTGCCCCTCCGGACTAAAGTGGTGGCTATTTTTAATGCCACTCTGGGCCCCACCCTCACTGTTGGCCGCTCCTTTTCCGGCCTGGCCTGGAGGGTGACACCATGTCACCCTCACCAGGACCCAGGCCTCCATTCCCATCTGCAGTATGCTTTGATTTCCCTTCCTCTCCTTCTCGGGACGCTTCTTCCTTTATTTTTAGCTCTGCTCTCCATGTGGTTTCAGGGTTCAGTGTGATCCATCGAAAGGTTCTTTTTTTATAGTCCCTTTTGAAAATGATAATCAAAGGAAGGGACGTGGTGTTTGGTCATGTGGAAAGCTCAATGTATAATTTAGACGTCTGTCAAAACTGCGACAAATAAAATGTAGCTGAAATGAAGGCAGTCTGCAGCGGCTTGTGTTCTTGCCGAGGCTCCAACAGGACCCAAGAGGCTTTGCCCTTTTGGAGATTAGCTTTCCTCAAGGGAAGGCTGTTCTCAGAAAAATTCGTGAATACCATCACCAGGTAATGCGCTTACCACCCCAGGCACGGCAGCAGCTGGGACAGCAAGCCTTTATTATGCGCCTCCTGCATAACTAGGCAGCATTAGCCCCACTTTGCAGTTGAAGAAACAGAGGCATTTGCCTCGGTTAAGGAATTTGCTGGGATCACAGCGCCGTTCAGGATTGTTGGAACCTGAACCCTGGGTCCCCTGCTGTCTCAGAAGAACAGAAAATAGCAGGGCAGCTCACTTCCCAGCAGTTCCAGCAGCTGCCTCCTCACGTCCCTCTGCACCAAGTGTCTCGCTGATAGCACTGCCCCTGGATTCTGGGTCCCCGGGGCCAAGTCCTCTTGTCACAGCAGTAAGTTGCAGGGTTCTTACCTTCCTCTGCTTAGGTTCGGCCCTGTGGACAGCAAAAAGAGGAGAGAGAGGCCATCAAGGACATTAGGGCTACCAGGGATCCTTGCTGCCTGCTACTGAGTCCTCTTGCAGGAAGCCTTCAAAAGAAGAAAAGAATGCCAGCCTTTGGAAGGTGGAGGCAGGAAGTTCAGGACTTAAGGGCAGCCTAGGCTACCTGAAGCCTCGTCTCAAAAACCCGGAAGTGGCATGGGGGATACTTGTGAAAAGTCCCATGGTTGTTTAGCAGAGGCTCAGGAGTCGGCTTCTGGAGCCAAAGATCTCATCCTCTTTGTCAACGTACTCCTAGGGTCCTTCCTACCCCAAGGGACCAGAACCTGCAGGGTGAGCTGCTGGCAGGAAGGAGGTGGGGCCCAGAGGTGGGAGGAGATAGAGGCGTAGGGCCTAGATGTGTTACAGGACATTCAGTTCAGCTTGAGTTGGGCATCAAGGCTGGCTTTTAATTCGCATATACTCCACACCATATTTGAGAAGTTGCTGTAATACTCAGGGAGATTTAATTGCCATTCTGTTGTTTTCTTTGTCTTTTGATAAACCTGGTATTCCTTCCAAGGACTAATAAAGCCCTAGTGAAGTGCCACGGACATGTATCCTCAGCCAGGCATGGTGGCACGGGCCTGTCATCCCAGCACTCGGAGGCTGACAGGTTCAAGGGCAGCCCAGGCTACATATCAAGACCCTATTTCAAAGCCAACAGGAAAGAGCTGGCTGTGGTGGCGCACACCTTTAGTCCCAGTGCTTGGGAGGCGAAGCAGGTGGATCTCTGTGAGTTCAAGGCCAGCCTGGCTTACATAGTGAGATCTGTCTAAAAAAAAAGGAGAGGAAAGACAATGGCTCACAGAGTAAAGTGACTTGCCCTCCGTCCCTGGCAACCTGAGTTCAATCCCTAGAACCCACACAAAGTTCGAAGGAACGAACTGACTCTTCGGAGAGCAGACACTCTGTGCCTCAGTTTCCTGTGTGTAGAAGAGGGGACCGCTCACCAGGAGGATGCAGACACTGGAGAGCACGGACACACAGTGTGTGGTATGTGTGAACTCTGCAGCCATTACAAAAAATGGCCGACTTTCCCAGGCCCCCAAGACCTCTGCCCCCCCCTCCATTCCTTCTGTTCCTGTGATTCTCCAAGCAACACAAGCAGGTCTGCCAGCAGCCTTCTCTGAGGGCTAGCAGACCCCATCCCACCCCCCCCCAGGCCCCAAGGCCGCCCCAGCCACACCTCTTGCGATTAGATCTGTAAGTGGGAACAGGCTCTTGTCAGGGACTCCTGATCGGCTCCAGGCAAAAACACAGTTTAGCGCTCAGTCAAGCTGCATTTTTAGGGCCTCTGTGCCCCCCCCCATCCCCCTTAATTGCAATCTGTTCTGTAATTTCTTTTTCCAACACTGCAGAACACAGAGAAGCTGCAGCCACCACCAGCAGGGCAGGGAGGAGGGAAAAAGCTCCTGTTCCCTACAGAGCATCTGCTGGTCCAGCACTTGGTGGATACAAATAGGAGTGCAGTGTGGTGTGTGTGTGTGTGTGTGTGTGTGTGTGTGTGTGTGTGTGTGTGTGTGTGCGAGCCTGTGCAAGCGAGCACCAGCCAGAAGCATGGATGTGTGGAGGGACAGTCTGCAGCCAGCAACTAGACCTCTATGTGTCAGGGGCAGCTGAGAAAAAAATGGTTAAGGCTGTATTCTCTTGTCCCAGAAGCATCTCGTTTATTAAATCTTTTTTTTTTTTTTTTTTTTTTTTTTTTTTTGTTTTTCGAGACAGGGTTTCTCTGTGTAGCTTTGCGCCTTTCTGGAACTCATTTGGAGACCAGGCTGGCTCGAACTCACAGGATCGCTGCTCTGCTCCGAGTGCTGGGATTAAAGGCGTGCGCCACCACCGCCCGGCTTTAAATCTTATTTAACCCTCGCAAGGACACTATTAACTGGAGACACTGAGTCAGTCACTTGTCCAAGATTTCACAAGAAGAAGATGACATAGGCAGAATTTGAACCCAGGCCTGTTGGGCTGCTAATCCCAAGATACTTCTTTTCTTTTTGATTTTTTTAAAGACAGGATCTCACTATGTTATCCTGGCTGGCCTGAAATCCATAGACCTGCCTCTGTGGTGGGACTAGCTGGCTCTTTTTTACTTTTTTTTTTTTCCTCTCAAGATAGGGTTTCTCGGGCTGGAGATATGGCTCAGAGGTTAAGAGCACCGACTGCTCCTCCAGAGGTCCTGAGTTCAATTCCCAGCACCCACATGGTGGCTCACAACCATCTGTAATGAGATCTGGCACCCTCTTCTGTATGCATAATAAATAATAAATCTTAAAAAAAAAAAAATAGGGTTTCTCTATGTAACAACCCTGGCTGTCCTTGAACTCACAGAGATCCGCCTGCTTCTGGCTCCCAAGTGCAGGGGTTAAAGGCATGCGCCACCACACCACACCTTTTTGACTTCCAAAGCTGTTCTCTTGGAAGCACAGAAAGGGGCTGGAGAGCTGGTAGAACACTTGCCTAGCACCGGGTGCATGTGGACCACAGACATATGCACAGGCAAAGCACTAATATGTGTAAATAAAAACAGTAATTTAAAAAATTGTTGCTGGGCGGTGGTGGTGCCTGCCTTTAATCCCAGCACTCGGGAGGCAGAGCCAGGCAGATCTTTGTGAGTTCGAGGCCACCCTGGTCTATAGAGTGAGTTCCAGGAAAGGCGCAAAGCTACACAGAGAAATCCTGTCTCGAAAAATAAAATAAAATAAAAAAATTGTTTCAAAAGAAAAAACACAGGAATCTCCTACACAAAGAAATACAGAGTGATTTCTTAGTGTGAAGAGCTGTGTTCCAGGGACAAAAAGCCCTTGCTAAAGAAATTAAATATTAATGACAATTGCAGAGAGCAATGGGGTGCAGGAGCGGGCAGAAGCCTTGGCTGAGGTACCCAAGGCTGGGACCATGCCCCTTCTCGGGATTAGCTGAGCATCCTGCTGAATAGGCATCAGTAGTCATCCGAGGTCCCAGATGAGGAGAGGGAAGCCCCCAGGAGACGCATGTGGCTTGGATTCCTGCTGACTCCAGGACTGGATGCCCTTTTTCTCCATCAGGACTAGGAGCAGCTGGAGGATGGCCTCCAAGGCACGGCAAGGTGGACCAGAGGTGACCTCACTCTTTGCCTTTGGACTTCCCCTGGCTGCTGCTCTTGAGGCCACGTGCACAGGCGTCAAATAGAACCCAGCCCCACCCTTCAAAGAAAGCAGCTGGGGTCACCTGTGAGTGCGATCTGGCCTAAATCTGTCGCCTCCCTTCCAGACCAGCCCCAGAGTCCACTCTGACTGCCTGAGGGCAGAGGAGGAGGGCAGCCTGCAGGACAGACACACCCCTCCAAACGCCCACAGCTTCTGCCTTGTGAGCCTTCTTGAAAACTGAAGCCCAAGAAGTTTGCCATCTGTCCCCATCTTCCTCCTATCACCTCCGGACCCACATTGGACAGATTTTACGCTGGCTGGGATGCAAACCATCCACAAGGCACAAACTGGACATTCACCCGTTTTCTAGTCCCACCTCCGTACACTCTTCTTCCGGGCTGGAGCCCATCAGCCTTCCTTCCTCAGTCTCCCTTGTATCAAAAGGTCAGAATATTCGAACCACAACAGCACCCATACACAGAGCAAGCTGGGCTGATCGGGGGCTTTCCAATATGGATGGGACTTCCCTTAAGCTCCCAGATGACAGGGCTAAAGCAGTTTTCCGCAGATGGTTTTGGAAAGGAGGGGATCAGCTTTGCACGTCGCCACTCGCCCATCTCGAAGCCAAAAGACTTAATCCAGCCCAACTCTTCCCCCAGTTCACTGAGCTCCCACGGTGCAGTCTACAATTCTTCCTGACTCACTCATGGGCCCCTTCCCCATCCTGAGACCTCCAAGAACTAGCAGGGCAGTGAGTCGAGCGAAGAGCAAGTGGGAGGAAGCAGCATTCATTCGGTGGCTGCGAGGCTGATCCGGGCAGGAGGCGGGGCTTGCGCAGCTGCAGGCAGCCCCCTGCCCCGAGTCTGTGAATGGGCACGACACCCTCCCGCCTGCCCAAACTGCTCCTGAAACAGTTGGTCCTAATGAACACTAAGCAGGCAGGGCAGCTGTGTGCATTATCCATATGCATGGGGAGGTGTATATTTATCCTCACATCCCACCCCACCCTGCAGCTGCTGCCAGCTCCTATGCCAGGAGAATGAGTGGGCACCAGGGCTCAGGCTCCTCCGGGTCCCCCGCCCACCCCACTTCCTAGCCTTCCCTCTCCAACCCACACCCACAGCCTTCACTTGACCCATTTAGAGGCAGCGCGTGTGTGTGTGTGTGTGTGTGTGTGTGTGTGTGTGTGTGTGTGTGTTGGAGAGCAAGTGAAAGACGGTATGCACACATCCACACATCATTTCCCCAGTTGGTGCTTTTGATTTTCTCTGAAGCCTCTTGATTGCAGGCACACAATGGCATCTCGCTGCCCTGCTCCCTCAGCAGCTTGGGGCTCCGTGCTGCCTCCTCCCTGGAGCTGAGATTTTTCTGCTGACTCTGGGCCCAGGGCTGGCAAGCGAGGAAGAGAAAGCCTGATCCAGGCTTCCACCCTTGACCCTGGTCCTTTCTGAGCTCTCTCATCCACACTGGCTTGTACTTCCTCTGTCCCCACACTGGCCACCTTCCTCCTGCTGCTTGGCCCCACTTTCCTGGGAGGGTCAGAGCTACTATGCCAAAAGGCTCAGAAGCCTGCTCTCCAGGCCTTGCTTAGGACTTTCAACTCAAAACAAACGTTTATCTTTTTTGTTGTTGTTTTTTGAGACAGGGTCTCCCTATATGGCCCAGGCGGTTTCAAGCTCCCAATCCTGCTGTGTCGATATGGAAAGTGCTGGATTTACCGACACGCACCAACAGCCTTCTGTCCCTTGTCCTTCTATAGACTTTTGACTGTGGACTTCACACAGCCCTTCCTCCTGTTCTAAAGGCACTTTCTTCCCTGCCCCCACTGGGACTCCCACACCTGCTCTAAGAGCGAACCCCTCCAGAGGTCGCTGCCCCTCCTTGGGGTCTCTCTTATCTCTCCTTTAGGGCTGGATCCAGCCCCACCTGCCTAGGAGGCGGGGTCCACACCGGCTGAATGTAGGAACGTGCTTTTCACACCCTTACTCGTTGAGCAAGTAGCTCCTGAGCAGAAGCCAAGCTCTTCCAGTGGCCTCTGGTCCTGGTGCTGTGCCCCCACCGCCTGGATGACCTCATCACCCATGACCCTGTTCCTCCCCCACTCTTGCCAGCCACACTCACCTCCACCCCGTCTCTTCCTGAAAGCATGTGCCCATCCCTTCTGTGTGTACCGCCGTTGCTCCAAATGTCTCCGGATCTTGCCCCATCACATTCTTGAAGTTTTCGGCTCCCTTTTCACCGTCCTGGTAAAGCCTACCCCTCTCCCTATATAAGAACCCCACATCCTTCTCACATCCCCTCCCCTCCCCCACTTGCTTTTTTTTTTGTGGTATCTATCACCATGGTTATTTATTGCTTGTCCCTTCCTCATGAGGCTATCAACTCTAAGATGGACAGAGTTCATGTTCACTTACATGCTCCAACACTGGAGTGATGCCCAACACCAAAGGATCTCTCTCAGTGGATATTTGCTGCATGACTGACTGAATGAATGGATAACAAGGCACGGTGCTAGACTCTGAAACATAAAAGATGACTAATATTGCATATTTCCACAGAGAGTCATATCCTATGTTAGAAATGTAAGCCCTGTGCCTGAGGTGAAAACCACAAGTAGATTCTTTTTTTTTGGTTTTTGGAGACAGGGTTTTTCTGTGTAGCCCTGGTTGTCCTGGACCTCACTTTGTAGACCAGGCTGGCCTCGAACTCACAGACACCACTACCCCTGCCTCTTGAGTACTGGGTAAAGGCATATACCACCACTGACTTTGTTTTTTGTTGTTGTTGTTGTTTTGTTTTTTGTTTTGTTTTTGTTTTAATTATGGATAAGCACATGCAGAGACTGTGGCCTGGAGCTAGAGTTGCAGACACCTGACATGGTTGCTGAGACTTGAATTTGGGTCCTCTGGAGGAGCAGTACACGGTCTTAACCACTGAGCCATCTCTTTACCTCTGTGAATCACATTAGAATACCAAAGAAGACAGGCACATGCGTGGGAGTCTGGTTAGCCCAAAGGATCAGGAACCTGTGATGTCTCCCGTACCTGAAAGCTGGCTAGACCCGCAGCAGCTCTGGCAACTCACAGGACCAGCTCATCACCTCTCCATCCGGGTCTTGGGGAAATGGGGCCGGTGGATCTGCACAGAGGAAATGAAACTGTGATGCTACCCAGAAGAGTCCAATGTCCAAAGCCCCTGGGACACGCAGCCGTGTGGACTGTTTGTTGGAAGACTGAGCCTAAGTGTATGGTTTAATGGGTAGAACCTAGGGAGCTGCAGCTGGCAGGGCTGGTTAACTGATAAATCCCCGTTAGGCTACAAGCTGTCCATTCGCATCCATGCCTACTCTTGTTTGATGCCCTGCAGCAGGGACACATATGGACAGTGTTTGATACCAACATCAATTGACAACCAGGACATCCACGTGTCAAATGACTCCCTGCCATCTTTTTTTTCTGGGTAGACCGGAAGTCCACATCATTCTCAACACTCAGCTCCTGGAAACCCTTCCCCCATTCTAGTCCTGACCTGAAATTTGACATGGTGTCTGTGTAGCCCCCTACCTCCATTCTATAGGTGATACATTATCCCACATATCACCCCTGTCTTGCCTCAGTGTAAATAATGAAAAGTAACCCAGGGCACAGAGCAGATGGGTTCCCTTCCAAGAAAGACCCAATTACTGAAGATCTAATGCAAAGAGAAGTCATAAATATCCCAGTTTGCTGCAGTTGAGAGAAATTAAGCACATAGCAATTAAAGAAAACTGGTCTCCCGTGGAGGAAACCGGCAAAGACCCTCAGCGCAGCACTCTGGAGTCAGTCCACTGCCTGGCCAAAAGCAGCCCTAGGCTCGCAAAGGCTTCCCCGACTCAGGGAGTGTCATGCCCACAGGTCTACTCCCTGGATTTCTACTGTCACTGTGGAAGGGATGTCTTGGGCTGCCAGCCGTCTGCTGAGGTGAGGTGAGCTCCTCAGAGACTACTGGAACACCGGAATACACCGTGCTCTGAAGGAGAAGGAAGGCTTATGGTGCAGCTTGAAGGGAGGGGAAAAACATGAGGAAGAAATGAACGTTCTTGGGGCCAGGTTTTGGTTTGGCATTATTCCTCCCTTATTCTCACCTCTAAACCCTAACTGCCCCTACACCACTTCCTGATGTTTCCCATTGCCTCCAAAGACAATTCTAGAATAATAGCTTTTTGTTGTTGTTTTTGTTTGTTTGTTTGTTTTTGTTTTCCAAGAAAGGGTTTCTCTGTGTAGCCCTGACTGTCCTGGAACTTGCTCTGTAGACCAGGCTGGCCTCGAACTCAGAAATCCTCCTGCCTCTGCATCCTGAGTGTTGGGACTAAAGGCGTGCGCCACCAGGCCCCGCCAGCTGGCCCTCTTAATTGGAAGGAACCAGGCAGGCTGCAGCCCTGTGAGGCCGTGAATAACTGTCCTGTCAGCATTTGGGAGGCTGAGGCAAGGGGAAGTGTGAGTTCAAGCAGAGCCTAGATTGTGCATAGTGAGACCCTGTCTCTCAAAACAGAAAGGGTTGGCCATGGTGACGGACACCAGGACCAGAGCTTGAGCAGAGAGGCTGAGGAGTCTCACAAGTTTGGGACTCATCTGGTCTACAGAGTGAGTTCCAGGTCAGGGCAATAGAGACTGTCTCAAAAAAAAAAAAAAATTAGGAGTGGTGGCTCTCACTAGGGTGGGCAGAGGCAGGAGGATCTCTGGAGTTCAAGGCCAGCCTGACTGTAGAGTTCCTGAGCAGCCAGAGCTATACAGAGAAACCCTGTCTCCAAAAAAAAAAAAAAAAAAAGAAAAGAAAGAAAGAAAAAGAATAAAATGGGATAGAAAGGAAGGAAAGAAGGGGGAAGTGCGATCCAGAAGATTCTAGAACCAGTGTCAGGATTCTAGGGTCTCTCCTTCTTATTCTAGTGGCCCTCCTCTTCCTCCTTTCTCTTCCTCCCCCCTTCCCCCTTACCCCCACCCCAACAGGGTTTCTCTGTGTAGCCCTGGCTATCCTGGAACTCGCTCTGTAGACCAGGCTGGCCTCGAACTCAGAGATCTGCCTGCCTCTGCCTCCTGAGTGTTGGGACTAAAGGCAAGTGCCACCATGCCTGGCCTTCCTTCTTTATTGTTTTGTCCTGTTTGGTTCCAAGACACCCATTAGGTAGATTCTGCTGGATCCTCCTGTCTGTCCAAGCTCCTCCACCAGGCCATCTCTGGAGCTAAGTCTTTCTCAAGCACTTCCAAGGACAGTTCTCCAAACCCATGGAGGCACCCCCTGGTCCAGGACGGTCTATCCAAGAGCCCCTGAGTTTGCGGACTGCACCCCCTTGCACTCAGCACTCCTGGTAACCTTTATTGGTAAAGGAGACTCTCAACGGTACCCTCCCTGCCGGCTCTCCTCCCCAGGAATTTACAGGCTGCAGAGGTCGGATAGGGGATCTCCCAGGGGCCGGGGCCTTCCTGAGTTACTAACCAATAATCCCCACCCTCAGTCCAGGAGAGGTGATTGAGATCCGGTTTGATGACTGAGCTCTGAGTGGGAGGGTGTGAACTGGGCTTGGGAGGGATTCAGAAGTGAAGTTAGAATGACAGAGTCTCCACGTGGGAAAGATGCTGAGATGGCAGAGACAGCCCTTCTTCGCAGGGTGCCCTGGGCCCCCAGGTGTCATGTGAAGCTGGAAGAGGTTTTTTTGTTTTGTGCTTTTTTTTTTTTTTTTTTTTAAATCTTGAGTCTGGGGGTCAAATGCTCCGGGACGAGGGGCGGAGCAACCGACTGCCCCGGGCCTTGCCCCCAGACCAGCTCACTCCCAGGCGAGATGCTTCTGGCAGTTGCAAGCCCTGCTCCCTGCCCTGCAGCTGTTCTCCAGCTGCCCAGCCCCACCCCAAAGACAGCTGGGAGAGGCTGCAGGAGGGGGCGGGAGCCCGCCCAGCTGCTGGCTCTGGCAGGGTCGGGGGAGGGTTGTGACATGAAAGAGCCCGGGCAGACCAGGGTGACGGAGGAACCTCCCCCCACCTCAGTCCCCCTCCTGGTGGCCTCCTCGCGGCTCTGCACATCTGGGCCACAGGAGCCGCCGCCCCCGGTCTGTGGGGTGAGGGGAGGCCGTCGCCTCCCAGCCCTTCCTGGAAAGGGGAGGCGCGGTGGCGTCTGAGAAGGGGTGAGGGTGAGGGGCCCAGGGGCCTGCCTAGGGGGCAGTGCACCTGTGGGAACCCGAGGACTCTGCCTGTCCCTCCAGGTAACCACAGGAAAGGTTTCTTCCTGCTTTCCGGAGCAGGCCTGCGTCCTGGGGGGAGGGGGCTACTTAAGCCCTTTCTGGGCCCCCTCTGCCCCTCATTCTGCTGGGAGGCGGATGACAGCTGCTTCTACAAAGCCAGGACAGCTGGGTAGCTAGGGACAGCTGGATGGAGTTTTCCCTGCTTCTCCGGCTGCCCAAACAGGCCGTGGGCCTACAGCTGTGCAGCTGGCTGTTTGGGGTGGCGTTCCAGTCTAACTTACCCTCAGCGGTGTCCCCTCCATGTCTCAGTCTGACGGGTGCACCTGGAGAAAGACCCCTCCCGTCAGCCAGCACAAACTGGGCCAAGTGGGAAAGAAATTAGGCAGCTTTGTGTTGGCTTCCAGCTCTTGGCATGGAGGATGTGCCAGGGCTCCTGACAAACCAGACAGTGAGACAGGAGCAGATGTGTGTCAAGTGTCTATCTGGCCACCAGTATCCTCCTGCCTCAGACATCTGTCCCCTCCCTTCAGCCCTAAACAGGTGCAGGAACCTGGGCGGCTAACTGTCGTCACAACTGCTCCTGGCTCTGGCTTCTAGCCAGCCTAGGGAGGGAGAAGCCATGGGGAGGTAAGTTTCTAAACTCCCCTTCTCCTGAACAGCACGCGACGCTGGAGGGGAATGGCCTGATCCTTTCTTCCCACTTGGGCCCCTTCTGAGAGGTGGAATGTCACGGGACAGCAAGGTCTAGATAGTTCACAAGCTTACACTAAGGCTCCTTTCCCACACTGTACCAGACTTCCTGATTCCACCCAGACTGGGGTGGCGTGGAGGAGGGGATGGACAGATGGACTAGGTACCAGCAAAGGCCTGCCTCCTACTAGCGTGCAAAAAAAGGTGTGCGTTCATTTTAAAGGATGCATGCAAAACAGGCAGCTGGGCCAAGCATGGTAGTGCATGCTTTAATGCCAGCACTCCAGAGACAGAGGCAGGCAGGTCTCTGAGTTCCAGGACAGCCAGGGCTACATAGAGTCCTTGTCCCCCAAAGCAACCGACCAACCAGGCAGCTGAGCAGAGAACCTTTCATAAGAGGACCAGCCAGTAATTCCAGCACCCAGGAGGACTTAGGGGAGTCTCCAGTTCAGGCTGGTTAGTCTTTAACATTAGAACGCCGCCTTGGTGTGTCCTCGAGGAAATACTAAGTGGAGAGCCTTCCTCAAACCCTGGTGTCTGTAATTACCAGCGGATTCAGGAATGCAAACGCCTGGGTTTTCAGGTGCCCCCTCCCTTTAAATCATACTATCCCTTTATCCCTTCCAGGGTCAAGTCCAAGGCTAAGGAACCCAGTGGCCCCTCTCCCCGGAATAGGGCCTGCTTTGTCTGAGCCTGCAGCCTGTACAGTGCCCAGCACACAGCACATGCTCAAAGTTTGTGGCTAGAAAGCAGGTAAACTTTGCAAGACTCAAAGGTAGTTTCTCTTTCACCTATCTTAGCTAGAAGCACATTGGCAGAACCTCAAAGAGATGCCAGGGGCTTGTGTGGCCTGGGAGGCCTTCAGCAAATATTTCTCAAGTGAACCCAAGGTGAAGAGCAGATGTACTTGGTGCCTGAGGAAGTGGTATTTACAGGTCTGGAATTTTGTCTAGACCCAGGAGGGCAGAATCAAGGAAGGCAGAGCTGAGACAGCAGACGTAGAGTGCCCCTGCCATGGCACTAAAGATACTAAGCCTGGGGTGCCAGTGGGTAATAGGCAAGGCCAGGGCAGGGCTGCGCCATCATGTTTATTAGAAGGTTGGATTTCAGTGTGTGTGTGCTCTAGACAGATTACAGAATAAATACCTGTCTCTTGAGAACAGAAGTCCAAGATTCATACAAGGTGCTCACTATAGGAAGGAGCGCTATCAAAATCCAGGTAGGACCCAAATCTGGGCCGCCCTCCTCCACTGACCCCAATAAGGGCTGTGCTGTTTTATTCATTATTTCTTTTATTTCTCTTTATTATTATTAATATTATTATTATTTGCTTTCGCTGTGGTCACTATCATTGGCAAAGTTCTTTTTTCAACGTTCCTGGACTTGGGGCTCCTGGCTTTGAAAGGTTCCACTCAGGCTGAAGGTGCCAAAAGCTGCTTGAGATGTGGCCTTGAACTCCGTCTGGGAAGATGGTGAGGAGGCAGAAGAAATCATTCTTGGTTTAAAAAAATTAAAAAACAAAACAGAAAAACCCTCCACAATCTATAGGTCATTCTTTACTCCATCAGTGATCAACCTGTCCAGAAGAAAAATTGGAGGAGAAACAGGCCAGTGGGCACTGGGCCATCTCCCAGGGTAAGTGAGGAGAGTGGGTACCCCAAGGCTTCTCCCAGCCATGGGGGGTGTGAAGGGGAGGGAGTGGGATTTAAAAAAGAATGAGAGAGAAGGGGGGGAGGGAGAGAGAGAGCTCAGCGCCTTGAGGCACTGCCCACCTCCAGGGCCACCTGCAGCCCCTACCCAGGCCAGCTCCCACTATCACCTCCTCATCCAGGAGATGCATAAAAAAAAAATCCAAACAAAAGGCCCTAAATAAAACAAAATCCAAAAGGAAAAGACCTGGAGGACTGGAGGACGGGGAGGAGGGTAGAGAGAAGGGCAGGTCTCTGGATGCATAACTCCCGAGCCACCGGGGCTGGGGGAGGGTCCCCAGCGTCCACTGTCTGCTTGGCGTTAGCTTGTCACATAGTGTTTGGTGGACGGCTGCCCATACACCCTGTAGAAATCCTGGTGGCCAGGCTGCTGGGAAGCGTCGAGCCAGTCTCTGACTGCCAGGCCAGGGAGGGACTGAGGGACGGAGGGTGTGGGTGGAAGTGGGTGTGAGTACTCCTGTGAGGGCACTGTCCAAGGGAAGTGGCCGGATCGGGGGTACGGCTGGTGGCCACCATGGTTGGCCACGGAAGAACAGTAACAGTTGTCCACGGAACAGACGAGAATCTTGCGGCCGCCATATTGGGGAAGCATGGGCTGCTGGGTGGCGGAACCATTGGGGTACTGCGATGGGGGAAACACAGGACTCGAGTGTACTGGTTGGGCACCACCTGGCAGGGCCACCAAGTGCTGTGTGGAGCTGCAGGGCCCCAGGGGTTGCCCAGACTGGCCCTCGCCGCTGCCTGTGCCCGCCGCCCCATACTGGCTGCCCACAGGGCCGGATGACGTCTCAAGGAAGCTGGCCTCCGGGAAGGCTGTCGAGTGCTTGCGCTTTTCTGCCCCAGAGCTGTTCACACCACAAGGGTACAGGGGGACGCTCTGTAGGAAGGGCACCGGCGTGCTGAAGGAACCTGCGGAGAGTCTGGAGTCAATGTTGCTGAAGCGCCCAGCCCAAACAACCCTCTTCCTTTCCCATGCAGGCTTTGAACCTCTGTGGGTCCGAATACGTGACATCTTGGTTGACATTTACTATTTTCACTTTCTAGCTGAAAAAACACCAACAAAACGGCTGAAGCTCGAGGAGGCGACGCAATGTCACTTGCCCAAGGTCCCACGCTAGAAGTGGCACGGCGGATGTGCACACAGGCCTGCCAGTGCTAAGCTACACTGCCTCTTGGACATGGCGATGGCTCACCCCTGCCCAGAGGCTTCACCCTCACCTTCCAGCATCTTCCGCAGCTGCTTCTCCTTCTTGGCCACCTCGTTCAGGAAGAGCTTGGAGTTCAGGTGGCCGATCTTAGGGGGAGAAAGGCTGCTGCCCGTGCAGGTCTGGGTCCTGGGGGCAGTGGACGGGGTGTCTGCTGTGAGGAGGCATCACCCGTGAGCCCGCCCTACCTCCCCACCAGCGGGCATGGCCCTCGCGGCCCTCCCTCGGCTAGGTTCGGGAGGATGGGGGGGACAGGGGGGACGGGGACTGGGATGGGGCTATCAGCTCACCTGTCCATTAGGATCTTCACAGACTTGGTGTTCTGCAAGGGAAGAACAGTCAGTCAGTGGGAAGGCAAGGCAAAACGCTCCGTTTACCCAGGACCTGCTATGTGGGCGTGGCTTCGGAGGTTTGTCTGAAACAGGGCCTCATGGATCCCAGTCTGGCCTAGAATGAAGTATTAGGATGACCTTGAACCATCCTCCTGCCTCCACTCCCCAGTGCAGAACTGCAGGAGTGTGGCAAGGAGCCTAGCACATGGTGCTGAAGACCAAACCCGGAGTCTCCCGTGGGCTCGACACGTTCCCACCAAGCACTGCTGCTTCTCTGCAGCCACTGTATCTGGGAGAGGGCTCCACAAGGCCCTTCCTTTTTATTTTTCGAGACAGGGTCTCTCTATTATGTAGTCCTAGATGTCCTGGAACTCACTCTGCAGACCAGGCTGCTCTGGAACTCAGAGATCCGCCTGCCTCTGCTTCTGAGTGCGCCACCACCGCCCGGCTCTGTTTGGATTTTTTTACCACGTGAAACACAAAGACCATTAACTGCCCATGTCAGTTCTACCCAGCGTTTGCTGTTCAATGAGGGGCCAAACTTTGGTTTTGTTTTGTTTTGTTTTTTTAAGTTTTAACTTTAAAAATTCTGGAATACTAGATAAAGGATGGTGGACTGGTACATGTGGAGGCTGAGGAATCATCTACGACAGAGCGGATGACAGGTTCTGGCCCACGCAGAAGGCAAAGGCAGGGGAGCACACTGGTTTGGAAGCAGCTGGAACAGCTGTGCAGTGGCCCCCAGCCCCACCTTCATGAAGCTGACATCTTCTGTCTTATCGAAGAGAAGCTGCAGGGAGCCCAGCAACTTCTTGGCCTCCTGCATGCGTTCCCCAAGGTGCAGCGCCTGCGCCGCGTTCTCGCTGCAGAACTTGGCTTGCGCCTTGTCCAGGACCTCTACTGTTTGCCGCAAGTCCTCGTCCAGCAGCTGGTGAAGCTTTTCAAACTGCAGCCGCACCTCTTCCTTCAGCTGGCTCACCTTCTCCTGGAGAGAGAGACGAGGGCGGGCAGGCACCTGAGCACGGAATGACCTCAGGCGGATGGCACTATCCCAACCCCCACTGCTAATGCTAGGTAGGGTCTGGGACCCTGAGCCCCCTGGCTTCTGAGGGTAACGTGTGACCTGCCAACTCCCCATGCCCAGCACTGGGCTGGCTCTGTGCCAGCCACTCCTAAGAGCAGCGGGATTCCTATTCAGTTCACCTAAGAGCCTGCATCCCCCCAGCCCGCCAGGGGCTCAGGGTTCGCTACCTCCACCAGGCGCTTGTCTGACTCGAGCTTGTAGAGCTGGTCCTCGATGTCCTGCTCTCGCTCCTCCAGCCGCTCCTGCTGCTTCATCAGCATCTTCTGCAGGGACACGAGGTAACGGTGCGGTCAGAACGCGGTGCAGCCAAGCCCCATACCTCCCTCTTGGTAACAGATTCTTCTCAGAGGTCCTTTGACTCCAGGTGACCTAAAACCTCTACTGGCCAGCCTCCCCTGACCCTCACATAGCCCCAGGACCAGCTACTTTCAATCAAAAGAAACAGAGAGGCTTCCCGTGTGTATTCAGACCCTGGGCTGCCTTCTCAGGGCAGGCTCTGCCAGCATGCACACTGAGTACTTGTAGACCCTGCTTCCTATACATCCCTCATCTCATCTAGAAGGGGGTTCATCCAATCACCCCACAGCCATGAGGTAAGGACTGTGTTAAGAGCCTCATTCACAAAGGAAGACACCGAGGCCTGGAGAGGTTAGACCATCTGGCCAATGGAGGGAAGGGCTGGCTCAGCGGTTACCAACGCCTACTGCTCTTGTAAAGGACCCAGAATATGGTTCCCAGCACCCACGTCAGGCAGCTCACAGGTCTCAGGGGAACCTGCCTCCTCTGGCCTTTGCAGGCACGTACAGGCACATGCGCACACACAATTATTAGTAAGTATGTATTTTGGAAGTTGTATCGCCAATAAGTGGCACATACCAGGTAACAAGCCAGGCTACTTCTCCCTGGGGGCACCATCTTGAGTAGAACACCCTAAGGTGCAGAGAGTCAAACAGCCTGTGACACGGGCTCTTGGCCTCACCTTACATTTGCCTTTTTCTATGGTACAGCAACACAGCCCACCCCCTTCCTTGTTCCCGAGGCTGAGCACGGGCCTCAGGACTCAAGTCCTTGCTCTTTATGTCCCTCAGTGAGACCAGGAGAGAGAGAGACCCTGCTGCTCCCAAGAGTGATCTGCTGCCAGGCCAAGCTGTTTTTCCAAGGTCTTTCCTTAAAAATTTAATTCATCAATTATATTTATTTTGTGTATGAGTGTTTTGCTTGTATGTATCTGTAGTGGGTAGCTGTTTGAGCCACGCCCTGAAGCACCGCCCCTAGTGAGGTAGCAGGTAGCTGTTACACCTGCCTATGACCTTGAGGTACATGCCCCTGGGAGGACTCCTAAGACCTGGAATGTGCTCTCATGTGCTCTCTCTTTGCTATCTTGTGGTTTTGGACGCTGGAATGGACCAGGGCTGAACTCATCAGAGAACACCATTGGACTGTGCCTCACCCTTCCAAGATTCTGTGACAAATTCCTTCATTCTGTCTTGTCTTTATTTGAGTTAATCCCCAAATAAATTCCTTTGCTCATTAAATATAATCCCAGTATGTACCTATGTGCACAAGGTTATGTGTGTGTGTGTGGTGCTGGCAGAGGTCACAGGGTTGGCTCCCCTGGAAATGGAATTATGGTTGGTTGCAAACCACCATGTGGTACTGGGAATTGAATGCAGGTCCTCTGCCAGAGTGACAGATGCTATTGATTTCCTATTCTACAGCTCTCTCTTCCCCCACCACCAAACACACCTCTTCAAACAAGGTCTCTCTTGCTCAAGATGACTGCCAACTTTAAATAGTTCAGCATGGCCAAGAATGATCTTTTACACATGACTTCCAGCCTCTCGAGTGTAAGCTAAGTACAAGGTAAGATTTTTTGGCTGGGCCGGGATCTCAATGTGCCTTTAGAAGGTTCTGTGACCCTCTGCATCCAGGACTGTGCTCACCAGGGCACTTCAATTCTTTCTGTCATTTTCTGGGAGCCAACAATGCCTCAGCTCCTTTGTCTGCTTTCTGAGGAACTTTCCATGACCCCTGTTTGTTCTGAGTTGGTGCAGGTCCCTTCCTATCCTGGTCATGTGATGGGCTGTCACATCCTGCCCTACTCAGTGGCTGTGTTCTTTAGCACAGTGGCCACGTTTTTACACTGAAGTTTATACAGAATAAACTAAACCAGAGATGGTAGCAGCCGCCTGTAATACATGTGGATCTGAGATAGGAGGGTTGGGAGCTGGAACCAGCATGGGCTGCCGAGAAAGACCCCCTGGCGGGTGAGAGAGAGAGAGAGACAGAGAAACAGAGAACTGAGCACAGCCTCAGGTTTCCAGTTGCCCCGCTCATTTCCAGTGACTAATGGCTACATGTAGCAAGTGATGGACACATGTTGCGACTCCCAGGAAGCTATGCTACAGCTCTGTCCCAGAATATCCAGGCCGGCTAGGCATGTTGTTTTAGAACACTGGTTGGAACCCAGGGGCTCCACATGCTAGGCCAGCGCTCTACCACTGAACCCCATCTTTACCTCACATTCTGGGTTTTGTTTTTTTATTTTATTTTATTTTAATTTTTTTATCCTGTTTATTTTTTTCTTTTATTTTACAATACTATTCAGTTCTACATAACAGCCACAGATTCCCTTGTTCTCCCACTTCCTGCCCCCCTCCCCTTCCCCCTTTTTTATTTTTTTTAATTTAATTTAATTTTTTTTATCCTGTTTATTTTTTTTCTTCATTCTGGGGTTTTGTATTTGACTCACAGACCATGATCTGATTTCTCCACAAATCCCAACCCTCTTAAGAAACTCAACTTTAGCTTGGGATAGTGGCACACACCCAAAATAGCAGCACTAGGAAGGCTGAGGCAAGAGGATCACCATAAGTTCAAGGCAAGTCTGGACTACAAGGGGAAAAGGGGAGAAGAGGGTGGTGTGGTAGAAAATAAGAACTGAGCCGGGTGGTGGTGGTGCACGCTTTTAATCCCAGCACTCTGTGAGTTCGAGGCCAGCCTGATCTACAGAGCGAGATCCAGGACAGGTACCAAAGCTACACAGAAAAACCCTGTCTTAAAAAAACCAAACCAAACAAACAAACAAACAAACAAAAACCCCCTAAGGCTTGACAGTGTAAGCCTTAGTTTCTGCTCTGGGGACAAAGAGCGGGGAAGATCACCATATTTGAGGTCATCTTTGGCTACATAGGGAGAGACCCTATCTCAAAAAACAAAACAGAAGGCTTTGGGACCGTCCTCTGCTTCCCTTCACAGGTGGGTCTCTCAAAGGCCTGAGGGCCTGGTTGCTGCTGAATACATTTCCAGAAACATCCAGGAGTTGAGCACAAAGCTCTGCAAAGCAGCTCTCAGATACTTGAAGAAGTGTCCACCAGCAAGGGGTGCTTCTCTTCCTCTGTGGGGGCCACAGTCTCACCACATGACCCCTGCTCACACCACACCTACCCTTTTTATAGATGGGAAAACCAAGGCCAGCCAGACTTCAGGCAAACCTGCTCTACAGAGGTTGCTAGCCTAGAAACAAAAAATCGAGATGTCGAGGACAGGGGCTGGGTTGAGGGTAAGGCTCTTCTAAGTTAAGAAAGCCTGGAGCTAAGAGTCCTCGTAGGTGAGTCCTAGCCTAGCTAAGTCCTAGCAGGCTCTTCCCCTTCAGTGACCCAGCAGACCTTGCCCTTGTCAGCCAGAGGGATCAGACTGACAATCCAGCTTATTATATGTGGGCAGTCTCTCTCAGTCAGTCTCTCTCAGTCAGTCTCTCTCTCTCTCTCTCTCTCTCTCTCTCTCTCTTCTCTCTCTCTCTCTCTCTCTCTCTCTCTCTCTCTCTCTCTCCAGCCTGGGCCTTGAACCCCCCTAGTGCACATACACTTGCACCCAATGCCCTATACAAGTAAGGCTGGATCTTTGGAGACCCCAGACAATGAAGGGGCCTGAACAGAAAGCTTTCCTGGGGACTGAAGAGATGGTTCAGGGTTAGGAGTACCAGCTGCTTGGGCAGAGAGGCCCAGGTTTGCTCTCCAGCACTAAAAGACTCACAACCATCTGTAACCCAGGTTCCTGGGGTTCCAACACCTTCTTCTGCGGGTACTGCACACGCATAACATAGTACACCTACATACAGGCAGGCAAAACAAGATGTAAAAAAAACCTTCACTGTGAACAAGACCTTGCTCCCTCTCCTACACAACAAACGGGGCTCACACAGCACGCTGGTGGCCTATAACGTACGGGCGTTGGTGCAGCCCCCACTGGCACAGAGCGCCCCAGAGATAGGAAGCAGGCAGGGTCCAGGCCCTCGCCACTGCATACCTCTCACCAATTTGCCTGTCCAAGTCATGGATGAACAGGGCCATGAACAGATGAGGGAGCGGCCAGGCTGAGTCCCAGGGGAAGGAGACAGATAAGGTCAAAGGTTCCCAACCAACCACATCCCCTGGCCAAGAAAGGATTCTTATCCAGCCCGCCAGTGAGGGCTCCTCCCCACCCCAACTGAGGCCCTCTAGTTTATAGTTGCCCCGCACCCCCAACTCCTGCCTAGTCCTGGTGTGGCTCAGCCTCCTCTCCTCTTAGGCATTCCCAGGAAGCACCCCTCTTCTGGGATCCTAGTGCCTGCCCTTAGCTTCAGGAATCTATGATCCCCAGCAGGGCGACGTTGGGTCCAGCCATGGCCTAGTGAAAACAGTAGCCCCAACAGGTAGGTGGGTCTAACTTCCCCTCCGCCACCTCAGAGACCCCTGGTTTTCCAGTCTGCTGTAAGAGGAGAGGGCAGGAAGGGGAAGGAAGCTCGCCAGGAGACCTGCAAGGCAGGTAGGGCTGGGAAGGCCCCTCCCCCAGCTTCCTGCAGCCAGGGGACGGCGAGAGGTTGCTCACTGAGATTGGTGGGAGGAAAATACCCACCTACCACCTCTTCACCACACCAATTCTACCAGATCAAAACATGCAGATGGGCTGGGCATGGTGGCGCACACCTTTAACCCCAGCACTTGAGAAGCAGAGACAGGGCGATCTCTGTGAGTTGGAGATCGCCTGGTCTATGGAGTGGGTTCGAGGAAAGCTAGAGCTACATAGTGAGACCCTGTCTCAAAAGAACCCCAAAACTAAGAAAACTAAAAACCAAACCAACCAACCAGGAAGATGCTGGAGGCCCAGGGCTGAGGAGGCAGGAACAGAAGCCCATCCTCTCCTCCAGCAGCTCCACTAGCCCAGCTTCTACGGGCCTTCTCAGGGAATCACATCTCCCAGTTGGGAAAAACACACAGCTGAGGCCGGACTCCATTTTCCGGCTTGCTTCCCAGCAAGGCCTCCCAAGACAGGGGAGCCGTGGTGTTCTAAAGTGGCCCACCATAAGCTTCCTGGACTGTGGCCCATTCAAGTGTGTGGGAGGGGACCCATGTCCAGTCTAGAAGCAATGGAGGGGGCAAGGACTCTGGGGGAGTCCCCAGAGCGAGTGCCCTAGAATTGTGGGCCTCAGGCATGATGGGATCAACCGGGCCTGTGAAGAACTCCCATGGCCTCCACGGCTCCAGGGTGCCATGCATCTCAGACCTGCTTCCAGGCCTTGTTGCCCACCCAACCAAGAGTGTATATTCACAGAGCCTATCTTCTGCTCTGCCATCTCAGGTGCCTCTGGAGCCTGACCAGCTAGCTAGGCCCTGTTGGTATTTTGCTGCCAAACTAGACCAGGCAGACGGGTGAGGTCTGGAGAGTAAGGGCTGTGTAAAAGTTAATAAATAATAATAAACCCTCAAGTCAACCTTGAAGAAAAGGAAGGTCAGGGGAGAATGGGCTGAGGGCCAGGGCAGAGGCAGGCCCTAGGTTTGCAGGCAAGGCCGAGGTTGGCTCCAGCAGCCCCTGTGGCCATGGTGAGTAGGGTGGGGGCCGGTCAGGCCAGCACTGGCTCCAGGACTGCTTAGAACCTTGTGGGACTTTCTTCCTAAGCTTTTGTGACTGTCCTTAGGGCCCCACCTCAGCCCTTGTCCCAGGGTCAAACCTGACCTGGCTCCAGGGGACAAGCACTCTCCTCTCCCCTCCAAAAAGTCTCCCTCCCCTGCCACAGTGCTTGCTTTGGACCAGCATGTGAAGCCTCAAGCTAGGGAAAGCAGAGATAAGCGGTGGCGGGCACAGGAGTCAGGGCAAAGAGAAGGCTGGAGCCTCAGCGATCCCCACAGGCCATCAGCGTGAGAGGGCTTCCCAGCTGCAGAGGCGAATTAGCTTTTGCTGTGCACAGAGCAGCCTCTGGGGCAGCAGAACAAAGAGACGAGAGAGAAAGCCCCCCTTTGTCTGGGTTTGAATGCCAGGCCGGCCAGGGAGGAAGGCTTTCCCAGAGCCAGGGATGAGGCTGGTCAGGCCTGCTTGCTCAGCCCAGGGCAGAGGCCCAAGTGGGGCTGCCCAACCAGACTCTCCCCACTCCCCAGCACCCACTGGGGCTCTCTCATCTCCAACACCTGCACAGGCAGCAGCTCACCCTGAAGTGAATCCCTCCCAAAGGTCCCCAGGCAAGAAAGTCACAAGCCCCCTGGCAGGCCCCAGCCCACCTATTACCTGAGCAAGCACTTAGTAAGTGGCAGTCTCCCAGCAAAGGACAGGAAATTCACTAACACCCCGCACTGCACCCCTCCATCTCACCTGACATCCACTCTCTCACAGACACAAACACATGAGCATATTTCTGTCCCCAATGCCACAGCCACACAGGAAAGCAGTGCCTAATTAGTCAGCCATGAGCACACCCTTTCTTGAAGATACTCATGTGGGGAAAAACAACAGTTCCGATAGACAGACTCCCATGCCCTCCACGACAGACACAGACACACAATGAGTCCAGAACTGCAAGCAGGTAGAGTAATCAATAGGGAGTGTATGACGGGCTGTCAGCAGGATCCTGGGGTAGAGGCAGGGGATTGGGCCTCTTTAAGGATTTAGGAGATCACAGAAAGGACAGTACACAGCCCTCACACTACACACACCCCAACACACACACATTTTCTCCACCCTGTCTGCTATTAACAGAGGGGAGAGTGGGTCTGACCTGCCTGAATCAGGCTGTAACCGCAGCCCCAGCTCAGCAGAGACCCACAGGCCTCCCTCTCCCAGGCAGGCAAACTCCCAGGTTTCCCACGTACTCTTCCTGCACAGGCATGTACCCTCACTCCAAAGAACTACAAATCCCAGCAGTGGGATTCCCTTCCCCAGAGAGCACCTCTCCTCTGCATGAGGAAGGATGTAAGGCACAGGGTCCAGGACAACCCCTCCAGCCTGTTTCCGGGATCCTAGACATGACAGAGAAGCACACAAACCACACCAGCTCAAACACCCATATCTGCAAGCCCCTCACACACATGGCCACAACTTCTCTTGGGTCCTTTCTATGTTGAGAGGGTTCCTAAGAGTGCTCCCAACTCCCAGCAGCCCCCTATTACTCAGATGAACCCCTAAACAACTTAGAGGCTGGGAGGGATTATGTCCATTCAGGATTGCTAACCCTGAGCCCACCTGGACGTCTCAATCCTGGGCCTATAGCCCAAAGGGAAAACACTTCAAGGATACAGGTATGTCCCAGAGAGTGATCTCGAGGCCCATCTGGTTGGCATCCAGTCCTCTCAAAGGCAAAGTGGGGCAATGTCCTGGCCTGCACAGGCCTAACTCTTAAGTACCACCTCTTCCTGATGCCCCACCCAGGCCACTGGCTCAAGGACCTAAAAGTGGGTGCTTGTGAATATTGGGGATGGGGCTACCAGGAAGGGCTAAGCCGTGGTTGTGGGTTTTTTTTTTTTTTTTTTGGTGTTGGTGTTAGATTTGTGTTTTTTTTTTTTTTTTTTTTTTCGAGACAGAGTTTCTCTGTGTAGCTTTGCCTTTTGAGCTCTTGTAGCCAGGCTGGCTCCAATCACAGAGATCCGCCTGGTCTGCTCCGAGTGCTGGGATTAAGGCGTGCGCCACAACCCGCTTTGTGTTTGTTTTTTGAGATAAGGTCTGACTGTGTAGCCTTGGCTGGCCTGGAACTCACTATGTAGACCACACTGGCCTTGAGCTCACAGAGACCTTCCTGCCTCTGCCTCCCCAGAGCTGGGATTAAAGTTGTGGGCACGCCCAGCGTGGTGGCGCACGCCTTTAATCCAGCACTCGGGGCAGAGCCAGGTGGATCTCTGTGAGTTCGAGGCCAGCTGGGCTACAGTGAGCGGCTCCAGAAAGGGCAAAGCTACACAGAGACCCTGTCTCGAAAAACTAAAAAAAAAAAAAAAGCTCTTTGGGGTTGGAGAGATGGCTCAGTGGTTAAGGACACTGACTACTCTTCTGGGATTGGTTCAGTTCCAGCACCTATAGTAGCTCACAACTGTCTATAACTCCAAGATCTGACGCTCTCCACAGACACACATGCGGCAAAACACCAATGCACATAAAATAAAAAAATAACCTTTAAAAGTTGTGGGCCACCACTCTGGGCACTCAAAACCCTCAGCAGTTGTTAACTATTTCCAGCCAGTGGATCTCGACCCTAACCCCATGGGGGAGGGCAGGAGAGGAAACACAAGCGGAAACAGATTATTTTTATGGTTCTTTGTGCCTCTGCTCCTGTACCTTGGAAAATTCTGGTGCCCTTTCCACAGCACTGGTAAAGGCCCTTTAAGACAGACCCCTGCTAGGAGGAAAAAACTGGCTGAGGCAAAGACCTCCTGCGTAGCCTAAAGAGAAGGCAGGGTTCTTCCATTCAGCTTCCTCAGGACTCAGCCCGGCCCTCCCCCAGGGCGGGACCCCTACCTCTGCATTCAATAAGTCAGACTCATACTGAGAGACACTGGGCTATGGAAGGGTTTCCAAGCCTAGTGCCCTGGGGCATTAGAGAGAATGGCCAGGAGGAGTATGGAGGAGGATGAGCCTCGGGCACAGATGCTGACCTCACAGAATTGCACATCTGGCCCTAATGCAACTCACTACTTCTGAGCTTGCCCCCATAGGTGCTAGAGCACACAAGCAGACAGTTACACACATCATGGAGCTGCTGGCCAAGTGCAGTCCCTGACAAAAAGAATCCCACAGTACACTCTGCAAGCCAATGCCACCCTTTCCTCCCCAATCCTACATGCAAGACACATCCATTGAGGGTAAATGGAGACATGCATCTAAGGGTGCCCTAACAGCAAGCCAGGTATAATTAAGTTTTCTTCCCTTCCCCAAGACTCCCTAGCATTGAAGGGGTGCAAGCACACGTCCATCCAACAGCCTCTCCCGATCCATTCGGTCACGTGTTTTTTTTTTTTTCTGTGCCCTCTACCCACTTTCTACAGCCAATCCCAGACAGAGAACCGGACGGTCAGCGGTCCTTTCTCCAGCCTTCCCTGCACTTTCCCAGCCTCCGCCCCACCATCTTTATTAATAGCAGCAGCAGCAGCTTCAATACTGGGTAAAGTGTGGGCTATGCTTGCCCCGAGTTGGAGGAGGAGGAGGACCACAGGGCTCCTCCATTTCCCCAGCCCTTGGCCTTTTCCGACACTAGTGGGGAGGAGTGACTCTTCTTCTCCATCCCCCACACTTCCTTTAAGAAACCAGAGGCCTCTCCTGGCACAAACCCCCAGAGCTGGCCCATGCAATTGCAAACTAATTATACAGCAAATTTTGTTATCCCCGCCCTCAGCCGCGGTGGCCCCTCTGCCTTTTGTTGGTTGTAGATCTATGGTTTTTAATTGCTACACAGTGACTCATTTAGATTCTACGTCCCCTCCTCCCTACCACCACGCAAACAGCCCCCATCTACATTCTGGACAGGCCCAGCTTCCTCATACTGCAGAGGCCCCACTGGCCTCCAGGGGCCCCCACCCTAAACACACACTCCCAGTCCTACCAAACCTAACCTTGCTCTCTTATCACAAGACCCCCTGGCCCGAGCTTTCAAGATGGCTCAGATGGCTTAGATCAACTCCTTCCTTCTGGGTGACTCAACCCCAAGAGGCAAGGGACCCGAAAGGAACCTGGGAGGAGCCCCCTTCCAGTGAAAGGGACGGAAGTATGCCCTAGTCCAGTTCCCTAGCCAGGCCCAGAGGCCTAAGAGGGGAAGGCGGTTTTGACATTGGCTGCTGCAGCAGGGTGTATACAATGGGAGGGGGTGCGGTTCCGTAATCACCCAGCCGGCAGCCCAGGGGAGCCAGCTGCCTGAAACCAGATTTCAAGGCGGCTCAACCTTAAACCCACAGGATTCTTTTTCCGTCTTCCACCTCCCCTCCCCAAATGTGGGAGGGCTGTGGAAGAGGGCAGGGCTGGGAGGGAAGGGTTAGACACATACTTTAAGGTTTGTTCATGCAGGCTCAGGCAGCATGCAAGTAGAGAGAGCAGCCTCAGCCCGGAGAGCGTCCGCTGGGACGGCTTGTAAGAGCTGACGGTCGGGGACGACTCTGGACCGCCAGGCCTGGCCCAGCTCGATACCAGAGTTCTGCTCGACCTCCGAAAGCTCCCCCCAACCCCCAGTGTGCTTCCAATAGAGCTTAAAACTAACATGGCTGCTTTTGTTTACTTCCTCATTGGTATGCCAGCATCATGGATCATGTCAGCCACAGCAGCGGCACCAGGACACTCATTACATAAACAGCAGCTGGAGAAGCAGGACCGGGGTCACTGCCTTGGTGACTTCCCGTAGAGCTTACAGAAACAATGCTGGGGGAGGGAGCTGCGCAAAACAGAAAAGCACATTCAAACTACTTCTAACAGCCTCCCTGGATTCCATAAATGACTTGCAAAAGGGACCCTAAGGGCACAGGTGTGAGAATGCACCCAGCAGCCAAGCCCTTTTTCTCAGGACCTTATCCCTCCAAACTTTCACAGAAGAGTTTAGAAGAGGGCCTCTAGGCTAATGCCACAAGAGTCAGCTTGTGGGGATGGGTGGCCCCCAGGCGGGATGTGTGTGTGTGCGTGTGCGCGCGCGCGCGAAGTGTACTTGCCCGTATCTCATTCCTCCGGATCTCCACGTCGCACACCGAGTGTCCCTGATGCGCGCCGCTGTAGTAGCAGCAGTACTGGCACACCGCCACCTGCTCGGCCTCGCAGTGGTACAGGCGGTAGGCGTTGTGCTGCGGGCAGCTCCAGGCCCGCACGTCGTCCGCCTCCACCAGGAGGTGCCCGCGGGCGGTGGAGGGCTGCTGCAGGTGCGTCTGCACGTGGGACTGGCAGCAGGGAGCCTCGCAGCGCAGGCAGACCTTCTGCGCCGGCAGCGGGGGGCCGCGGCGACAGAACACGCAGTGCAGTGCCGTCGGCGGCTTCTCCACGTGCAGGGCGTTGAACTTCTCCACGATGTTGGTGAGCTTCAGGTTCTTCTCCAGGCCCGGCTTCTGATTGTAGGCCTGGTTGCACTCCGGGCAGCGCACCAGGCCACTGTCCTTGGCCCAAGCCTCGCCGATGCAGCCCCGGCAGAAGTTATGCTTGCACGGCAGCTGCACCGGTTCCACGAAGACGTGCAGGCAGATGGGGCAGATGAGCTCCTCCTCAAAGCAGTTCTTCCAATTCTCCGCCATGGCGGGTGCGGGCAGGGGGCCCGAGTAGACCTCCCTAACTGCCCACCCCTGGGGATCCGTCCGGTGCAGCTGGGGACCCACCGAGCCCGGAGCTCCGGTCCCCGCCGGCCCCGCCAGTCGCTCAGTCACCAGCGCCTTCCGCGTGCCCGCCCCCCAGAGGAGGGAGCCTGGGTCCTCGCGCCGCGCGCGCCGCCGGCTGCGTCTCCTCCTCCTGGCGAGTGCCTAGCGGGAGGCGGCGGGCTGCGCCAGGGCCGCGGCCGGGGCACCAGCCCTGGAGGAGAGCGCCGTGGTCCAAATTCCATATAACAGGCCGCCTCCCCGTCGGCGCGGCTAGGGCAGGGGCGGCCCACGGCCTGCACTCGGCCCCGCGGCGGCTGACATCGGGGCGCGCCCCGCGGCGCACCGAGCGGGGGAGCCGCACTCTTCCTTTGGTGGCGGTGGCGGCGACGGTGGCTCCCTCCCGGCTGGTCCGAGCCGCGCCTTCCTTGCCTGGCTCCCGGCCGAGGTCCGAGGGGGGCACGGAAAGCTAGTTGGGCCGCGCCGAAGCTGGCTGGAGCCGGAGCCGGCGAGCGAGGCGCGCCGGCGGTCCCCGGGCCGTGGCGCGGGCGTCCCCCAGCTGGCCGGCCGGCTGCGGGTTACAGGGCGCGGGCGGGCCGACTCCGGGGCGCTGCGTGCGCGCTGGGGCAGTCATTCAGATGAAATTCCAGTCCCCGGCCAGAGACACCAGCCCGCCTCTGCCTTCCTCCTCCCTTCACAAATAGAAACGGAAGGGGGAGGGAGAGAAGTGGAAAAAAAAAAAAAAAAGCAACCAGAGAGGGAGGGAGAGAGAAGCCCGGGAGGTGCTCCGGCCTGACCCCCTCGTCGCTACTTCTGCGCTCCCCGGAGGCCCCGCGCAGGGCGCCCCCGCCGCGGAGAGACCCCGCTCCCCGTCCCCGCGCTGGGCGGGCGGCTCGCCTGCGCTGAGGAAAACAAGGATTGATCAAACTAGAAAGGAATTTTTCTCAACTGCTAATGAACAGGAGGCTCGGCTCCCGGCCCTCCCCTCCCCCGCCCGGTCCTCCCCTGCGCCCCCCACCCCTCCCCCCCACTTTCTTTTCTTCTCGGCCTCTGCTCCGGCCTGGAAGGCTCCGGGCTGCGGTCGGAGCCAGCCTGCGGCGGCGGGGCCGGGCCGAGCCAGCCGGGCCGGGTGCGTCCTCAGCGCCCAGCCATCTTGAGCTCCCAGCGGCCGCGGTGGGGCCGGGGGCCGGGCGCGCGCTTGAGGGTCCTGCGGCTCGCGTCCCCCCCTCCTCCCTTCGGTGGGATTTTTTTTTTTTTTCCTCCAAGAGGAGGGCTGGCGGCCTCCAGCAAATTAGGAGAGAGGGAAGGAGGAAAATGCCAAGTCTTGATTTCTCTCCACCTCTGCTCCACCCATCCCGGTCCTTTCCAAAAAAATCTTTTTGAAAGATTAGAATTGGAAGAAGTCGGCAGAACGGCGAGCGCCTGCGGCCCCCAGCGCTGCCCGGGCGACGCGTCCGGGGCGGGCCCGCGCCCGTCGCTCGGTCCGTGGGTCCGTTTGTCCTCTCCCGCAGCTTCTCAAGTGAGAGGAGGGCGGGCACTCCGGGCAGGGTCTCCGCTGCGGCTGTCGCTTCAGAGCTTTATCCTCAGATCAAAAAAAGAAAAAAAAAAAAGAAAAATGAAAAAGAAAAACGGGGGGGAAAAGATAGAAACCACCCCCAGCCCGAACACTCATCACAGCCACCTTCAGCCATCTTGCGTGTATTATTTCAAGAATAATCTGTTTAATAGAAATAGCTGCGTCTCTGGCCCCCTTCTCCGCATCCTGGGGTCCCGCCCCCTTTTAATAATAATCTCGATAATAAAAATGATCAGCAGGCCGGGCAGTTCGAGGCTGCTTTTCCCTGCCTTGGGTCTCTCCGGCTCTCCCCTAGGAAAGGGAACTGGGGGACTCGCGCTGGGGCTGGGGGTGCGGCCCACCAACCCCCAGCACCAGAGCAGCGAGGGGAGGGCTCTCCCGCCCCAGCCCGGGGCAGCACGGTGGAGGAGGGGCCTAGGCCCGCGGCACCCACTCAGGGGGTGGGTACGCTGGGGTCCCCCGGCTCTGGCCCGGGTTCGCGGCCGCCCCGCATACAATGGGTCGGAAGCAGAGTGAGGCCGGCAAGATGGGGGCGCGGGAAGGCAGGAGGATGGCAGAGCTCAGGGCTGGCGGAGAAAGGTGATAGGAGCGCGGGGGTGTGGGGGGCGTCCCTACATCAAGGCCGGACCCGCTACTCGGGGAGGGGGCGGGGAGACGGGGGGGAGGGGGAAGCGGCCGGCGGCGCCTTTAATCAGCACCCGCTGGCCCAGCCCACCCGGTACCAGCGACATAAACGGGGAGGGGGGAGGGGAGGGGCGTGTTTTCCGGAAGTGCTCTTACAGCTGCTTAGGCCCTTGGCCCCGCCCCTTTCCCTGTCTGGAATTAGGGCTGTTCCTGAAGCGGCTTGTGCTATTGGTCCTCGGGGTGAGGCTCCTCCCCCTTAAGGCGTGGCGAACCGCCGTGATCTCACGTGACTGGCACCAACTTCGGTACATTAAACATTGGGTGCTGAGGGAGGGCCTCTGTCCGAGCTTCTTAAAACGGCGATGAAGGCGCCTGCCTGTGGGACCATTTTTTCCTGGCCTCTTCGGCGGTAGCTCTTTTTACTTGAGAGGAAGGAAGGGTTGTCAATCAGTCTGCTCAAGTGTCTAGAGGAATTGAGTAGGGAATTGCAAAGGTTCGCCGTGGAGCTTTTGCCCTATTTCGTGGATACTTTCCCCTACATCTCTGAAGCTTAAAACTACCCAGCTAGTAATCCCTTTTCCTATGGATCAGGAAATTGATGTTTAAAGAACTGTAGCCATCTCCCTGAGTTAGTTGGTCAGTCAATGAATATACAGTGTAACAAAGACCTCTTATACTGGTGACATTTTTCTAGTCCCGGGGAATTTCCTGGAAAACGTATATTTAAAAAAAAAAATGAGTATATGTAGGATAATTTCTGAGTAAGAGGCACACAAAGGCTCTAAGTAAAAGTGACATCTGAGCCCAGATCTGAATGCACACTACTGACAACCTGGCGAGTACTCTCATCAAAAGGCAAAACAAATGCACAAGCTCGTTCCTGGCAGAAAGAAGGCATCATGGGAGCAAGAGAAATAGGTAGGGGCCAGAACACACAGGATATTGCCAGTCACAGACACAGGAAGGAATTTGGACTCTAAACTGGCTGTGAGCCACTGGGCTTGGTATATATCGGAAGGAGAACCAACAGGACTTACTGTTGGATTAACTATGGGACAGAGGGGAATCCATATAACAATAGGGGCTAGGTAGGAATAGGACCAAGATGTACTTACCATTATGTATAGCCTGCTAAGAATATACACACACGTTTAATTCCTCCATTATCTTACATAATGTTTTATCTAGTTTGTGGTGGAGGCAATTGATGCAGAGCTTTGTACATGTTAGGCAAACCTTGGCCAAACTACATGCCACATTGCGGCATGCACCCAGGCCAGAGCACAGTGTTGGTTGGTGGTGTTCCTCAGGTATGTCTGCTTTCTTTTGAGACAGGCCTCTCACTTGTCTGGAGACCACTAAATAGATTTGGTTGGCTGTCTTCACATCCCCAGCAGGGCACTCAGGAGCACCTGGCTTTTCACATGGGCTCTGGGGAGTCCTCTCTGAGCCTCCCGCCTGCAAGCGTGAGCTATCCTTCATGACTCAAGTTCTTTTTTAAATTCCTTTTTGTTGTTTTGAGACAGGGTTTCTCTGTGTAGTCCTGGCTGTCCTGGAACTCGCTCTGTAGACCAGGCTGGCCTTAAACTCACAGAGATCCGCCTGCCTCTGCCTCCCAAGTGCTGGGATTAAAGGCGTGTGCCATCATGCCCAGACTTTTTAAAATTCTTAATTAAAACATATCATAGTTGTACATAGTTATGCTGACTCATTTTATGTCAACTTGACATAAACTAGAGTCATTTTGAAAGAGGGAATCTCAGTTGAGAAAATGGCCTGTAGGCAAGCCTGTGAGGCATTTTCTTGGTTGATGATGATTGATGGGGGAGGGCCCAGCTCATGATGGTGGTGCCATCCCTGGGCTGATGGTCCTGGATTCTGTAAGAAAGCGGGCTGAGCATGCCAGTAAGCAGCTCTGTTCTATGACCTCTGCCTTTGTTCCTCTCTCCAAGTTCCTGCCATGAGTTCCCGCCCTGACTTCCCTGGATGATGGACTACAGGCTTGTGAGATGAAATAAACCCTTTCTCCCCAAATTGCTTTTGGTCAGGGTATTTCATCACAGCAATGGAAATCTGAGCCAAGATGATACTCATAATTTCTAATATGATAACTCATTGACACAGATATACAATGTGCAATGACTTGTTTCTGGGGCTGGGAATGGGTTAAGCCCCGAGGCTTACTCATACTGGGATGTTAGGTAAGTACTCCATCACCGAACTCTAACTACAGATGTCTTTTTTTTTTTTTTTTTTTTTTTTTTTTTTTTTTAATAAGGTGCAGGGTTTCATTAAGTTGCCCAATCTAGCTTTAAACTTGATTTGTAGCCCAGTCAGACCTTGAATTTGTAATCCTCCTGCCTCAGCTTCCTGAACAGCAGAGGTAACAGGCTTGTACCACCAGGCCTGGCTTGAAACTGTTTTAAATGACTCCCAGAAGTTTCTTGTTAGGCCTGAAGAAGAAAACTCTTTAGTAAGTGGCTACTTACTAAGAATGGGGGACTCAAAGAGCATTCAGTGCTGGTAGAGGCATTTTCTATGTTATATTTGATTGGCTCAGATATCTTTTTTTTTTTTTTTTGGTTTTTCGAGACAGGGTTTCTCTGTGTAGCTTTCCCTTTCCTGGAACTCACTTGTAGCCAGGCTGCCTCGAACTCACAAATCGCCTGCCTCTGCCTCCCGAGTGCTGGGATTAAAGGCATGCGCCACCACCGCCCGGCTTGCTCAGATATCTAATTGCAATGTTGAGGGGTACATCTATGTATCGGCTCAGTGGGAAGTATGTACTAAATGTATGAATTTCAAAGACTTTGTTTGTTTGAGACAGGGTTTCTCTGTATAGCCCTGGCTGTCCTGGGGGAACTCACTTTACAGACCAGGCTGGCCTCAAATTCACAAGAGATTTACCTGCATCTGCCTCCCAAGTGCTGGAATTAAAGGCATGCATCATCACACCTGGCTCAGAGATTTTTCTAAGTCATAGAACTAAGTTCCAAATCCTGTTCATCATGACATCTGGGCCCCTGATCCTCTGAGGACTGAAGACAGCCGTGTCTTTAGTACTTTGCTGCTGCACTTGTGTGAGAGGCCATATGGTGGACAAAGGAATCCATGAGTTCATGCATACACATGTCTGATTGAACAAAGTGAGAAAATGGCTTCTAAGCCATGTTTGCTAGAAGCAGGTGGAGGACATGTCTCTGGCTTCCTTATTGATGAGCTATGGAAGATCAATCTAAAGGATTCTTCTCCCCTCCCATTTTCTCAACTGTGACTTGGAAGACACCAGATTCTTCTGGTTTTCTTCCTCTTCTAAGTTGGAGATGTTGACAGTTCTGAGAGTCCAGCCCTCCATGCCCCTTTTTCTAGTCACATGTCTCCTTTACTACTGAGCCTTTATGTCTGTCTCCCCAGTGAGTCTTTCTAGACCGTTAACTAGTGACCTGCTGCTTGAGAGCTCCACACAGCTCACCACAGATTTCCCCAGGCACTTTGGAGTCCCATGTGTGAGACACCGAGTTTCTCATTCCTCTCCTGCTGCAGCCTGCTCCTGCTCCTGGGTGCACTCCTATAGCTCCATGGACAAGGGACACTTAGCCATTGCCCAGCCAGGTATGAGAGCAATAACCAGGATGTCTGCCTTTCACGCCACCAACCACTCCGCCGGCATCAGGACCTGCAGCTAGAACCTTCTCTTCGGTCTCAGAGCACCCTCCAGGATACCAGCTTTTCATGTGCCTTTTTTCTTTTTCTTTTTTTTCTTTTTTGTCTTTCACGACAGGGTTTTTCTATGTGGCCCTGGCTGTCCTGGAACTTGCTTTGTAGCCCAGGCTGGCCTCAACTGCAGAGATCCACCTGCTTCTGTCATCATGTGCCTTCTTTAAGTGGGAGCTACAAGGATCTCACACCTAACACATCAAAACATTATTTCAGCATTCTCCTAACCCTGTCCCTGCCATGGTCTTCCACCTCTCAGATGCCAACTTGGAAAATCCACTCATTTATTTATTTACTTATTTATTTTAGTTTTTTGGAGACATGGACTTATATAACCCAGGCTGTCCTCAAACTCTATATATCATCTAGGCTAACCTTGAACTCCTGACTCTCCTGCCTTTGTCTCCCAAGTGATGAGATTACAAACCTGTGCCACCATGCCTGACTTTTTACGTATGGTGCTGGGGGCTTCATGCATACTAAACATGTGCTCTACTAATCGAGCTACAGCCCAGCCTGACTCAGCAAAGCATTGATTGCTTTTATTTCTATTGTTTGTGGTGTTGGATATCAGGCCCTGACTCCTGCAATACACGACCAGAGCTCCAGCTCCCAGCCCGTGACTGCTTCAAATATCCAGGATTTCATTATAATCTCTTTCAGTGGGTCCTGTTTCTGCTTCTGTTCTTATCTCCTGGAATTAATTTGTAACATACTATTGAGGATATTCTTTTGTTGTTTTTGAGACAGGGTCTCTCTATGTAGCCCTGGCTATTGTGGAATTTACTATGTAGAGCAGGCTGACCTCAAACCCACAGTGATTGGCCTACCTTTACCTACCAAGTGCTGGAACTAAAGGTGTGTGCCAGCATACCGGGCTGAGTGTATTCTTGGTAAAATATACATCAGGGACAGAGGACAGTTTAAATTGCCTGTAACTCCAGCTCCAGGGACTCCAATGCCCTATTCTCAACTCTGTAGGTACCTACCACACACACACACACACACACACACACACACACACACACACACACAGATTGAAAGTAAAAAAAAGGGCTGGAGAAATGGTTCAGATGGTTCAGCAGTTAAGAGCACTGGCTGTTCTTCCAGAGGACCTGGGTTTGATTCCTGGCACCCATGTGATGGATCACAGCCACCTATAGGTCCAGTTCCAGGGGATCCAACACTTTCTTCTGACTTCCAAGGGCACCAGTCAAGCATGTGGTACACATGCATACAACATACAATGCAGGCAAAACACTCACACACACACACACAAAAAAAATACATCTTTAAGAAAAACAAAACACTCAGCAGTCACGTGTTGTGGCACGTACTTGTGGTCCCACTTGAGGTTGAGGTACGAGGAACATCTGAGCACAGAGTGTGGCGCTCAGCCTGTGCAACACAGAACCTGCCTCGTTCCTCTTGTTGCTGGGACCATTAAATACCCGACAGAGGCAGCTTAAAGAAGGAAGCAAGGGTTCATTTTGGCTCACAGTTCCAGGATACAGTCCAGTGTACTAAGGAAGTCATGGCAGCCTGAGCTGGAGGAGGCTGGTCAGGAAGCAGAGGGAGATAACACTACATTCAATTCAATCCCTCTCAGCTTGCTGTTGGGCACATGGGGGTGGGGGTAGGGGGCTGGCCTTCTCGATTGATCTTATCTTGATATCCCTGACTGTCATGCCTAGAGGCTAACCTAGTCTAGATAACTACTAAATAACTAACTCTCCTAGGTGTGCCCTTCTGTTTATCTCCCAGGAGTTTCCAGATCCTGTCAAGTTGACAATGTTAACCATGACATACTGCTTCAAAAATAAGACTAACCACTTCTCAAAAACAGTGGCACCAACAGGTAATCCTAGCAAATGGGAAACTGAGTCAAAACTAGTCCAGGTTACATTAACTAGACCTTATCTCTAAATAAAATGAACAAGTGGGGCTGGAGAGATGGCTCAGTGGTTAAGAGCACTTAACCTCTTCCTGAAGACTGGGTTCAATTCCCAGCACCCACATGGCAGCTCACAATTGTCTATAACTCCAGTTCCAAGGGATCCCACAGACAGACATACATGCAGGCAAAACACCAATGCACATAAAATAAAATTAAATAAGTTATAAAAAATAAAATAAAATAGCCAGGCAGTGGTGGCACAAACCTTTAATCCCAGCACTAGGGAGGCAGAGGCAGGCAGACAGACCTCTGAGTTAAGAGGCCAGCCTGGTCTACAGAGTGAGTTCCAGGACAGCCAGGACTGCTACACAGAGAAATCCTGTCTTGAAAACCAAAAACTAAAATAAGATGAACAAGTACTATAAATGTCCATGCAGACTCTTCCAGTGGCTGCCCAGATAAAAAGCCAGGGAATTACAGCTGTCCAGAAGACCCCAGACAACCTCACCTCTGCATAACTGGCCAAGCAGCTCATTCAGGCTCTCGCCACTGGCTTCCCTGAGGTTCCTCAAACATGCTGCGTGTCACAGTCCAGTCTGCAGCTGCTCTTCCCTAGCCTGACCCTGTTCTTCGCCCAGAGGCCTCTGCAGCTCACTTCTTCTTTATTCAAATCCACCTATGCCTCGGGCTTTCCCTGACCTATATAAAATGTACCCCTCACTCTCCCTCGTTTCTTCACAGTGAGTATCTCCATGAACATGTACATTCCTTTCTTGTTTGCCTGCTTGTTTGAGACAGGGCCTCATGTAGCCCAGGCTGGCCTCAAACTCTTAACTGTCCTCCTTACACCCCCAAGTGATAGGAATGCTGGCCTGTATATATTCTACCTTAAAAAAATTATTGGGAGCCGGGGTTGGGGGTGGGGTGGGGTGGTGCACGCCTTGAGTCACAGTTCTCCCGAGGCAGAGGCAGGCAGATCTCTGTGAGTTCAAGGACAGCCTGGTCTACAGAGTGAGGAGTAAGTTCCAAACAGCCAAGGATAAACAGAGAAACCCTGTCTTGAAAACAAACAAACCGAAGAGATGAGTCAGCTCTCCTGTTGCTCTCCTTGAAGCCCTGGGTTTATTTCCCAGCATCCATGGGGTGGCTCATAACCATCTATAACTCCAGTTCTAGGAAATCCGATGTCCTTTTCTGACCTCTGAGAGCATCAGGCACATATGTGGTGCACAGACAGAAATACAGGCCTACACAGCAAAATAAATAAGATATATATATAGTTTCTGAAGACTGGACTGGATGCTTTTAAAGGATGGCAGAGTTGGGCCAGGTGTTGTGGTTCAAGACTTTTTTTTTGAGATCCACCTGCCTCTGCCTCCTGAGTGCTGAGATTAGAGATGTGTGCCACCACCACCCGGCTAAAGATAAAAAATTTTAAATATTACATTTATTTACTCATTTTATGTGTGTATGAGTGTATATATGACCTAAGTTAGGTGCCAATTTGCATACATGTATGCACAGCACAGTGTGCATGTGGAGGCCAGCTTGCAGGGTTGGATTTTTTTTCCACCATGTGGGTCCCAGCAATCAGACTCAGGTTGTCAGGCTTGGCGGCAAATGCCTTTACCTACTGAGCTGGGTTTTATTTATTTTTTGACAACAACAAATATATATATATATATAATATATATTAATTATATATATTATATAACATATAATTATATATAATAAACAATAATATAAATAATATATAATAAATAAAAATATATAATATAAATATATATATTATACATATCACAATACAGGGTTTCTTTGTGTAGCCCTGGTTGTCTTGGATCTCACTCTGTAGACCAGACAGGCCTCAAACTCAGAGATCCACCTGCCTCTGCCTCCTGAGTGCTGGGATTAAAGGCGTGCGCCACTAGTGAGGTCCCAGGATCTACCTATTTCCATTCCTTAACACTCAGGTTATAGGCACACATGGCCGGTGTTTACATGCATGCTGGGGACTTGAACTTTGGTCCTCATGTTTTCACAGCAACTACTCTGACCCACTGAGCTGTCTCCTCAGCTTTACAGTTCTTACGCCCTAAGACTTCTCAGGAGACTGAGGTGGGTGTGAGTGGGGTGGGCCAAAGCACAAAAACACGGGACTGTCCTTGACCTTCTGGCTTCAAAAAGACTAGTACCCTAGTTTGGACCCCCTCAAAGTTTCCTTCACCCCATGTGGCTCAGCTATAATCACCCTGGGAATAGTCACTAGCAATTGGGGCCCTTCCCCATTCTGTCTGCCCTTAATTCTCCCAGACATAAAAAAAAATATCGTTGATTTAAATGTTTGTGTGTGTGCAGGGGGCATGGTGGTACATTGAAGTCCAGTGCTCAGGAAGTCGAGGTAGGTGGATCTCTCTGAGTTTGAGATCAACCTGACCTACACTGGGGGTTCCAGGCATGTCAAAGCTATATGGAGAAAATGTCTCACAACAGCCCCCCTCCAAAAAAAAAAATCCTAAATATTTATGTGTGCGCATGTACACATGCCATGATGCCCATGTCAGGCTAGAGGACTATGGAGTTGTCAGTTTTCTCCTACCATGTGGGTTTGGGGGTGTTCTAATTCAGGTCACCAGGCTTGGCAGCAAGTGCAGAATCCTCTCACTAGCCTCTCCCAGATTTCCTGAGTCAGCAAAGGACTGGCTCAGGTCCACTGTGCGCCCCCCCCAGGCCACCCCTCCCAGACCACATCCTGACCTGCCTCTGCAGGCTGGGAACCCATCACTTCATTCTGCTCAGCAAATCACACCCTCACCCCACCCCAGCCTCCCACTCCCTCCTCCCTCTGTGCCAGCAGCTGCCTCAGTGCCTGGCAGGCTGGGCAGTCACTTCCAGCTTGCATTCCCTTGTGGTTGGGCCAGTTTGGCAAATCTCTTGTCAGCCCCATCGTGCTGGAGCAGCAGCTCCCACCGAAGACCAGAGGAGGCGGAATAGATGCCCACAGTAACCAGGTCTTCCTACAGGAGACATCAAGAGCATGCTGCAGATCCTCTCCTCAGTCTTTAAGAATGAGGTTTCTGCTCTAGAGACTGGGTCTCCAGAAAGTCTCTGTCTTTCTAGACACCCTTGGCGTGGTACTGTGTGTCTCCCAGAGACACCGGCACGGGACCTCCCTGCTCTGACTCCTGGGCTTTCCAGGTCAGTTAGGTGAGTTAAGAGGAAAGGCATGACCTGGAATCCCCTGGGCCTATCAATCGGGCCTCAGACACCTCCCACTTGTTCTCTTGTCCTGGGCACCAGAGGGACCAAGGGCCCAGGCATAACCTACTCCATTGCTCAGGGGCCAGCCATTCCAGAGTTCAAGAAGATGTCACAGGGAAAGATGGACACTGACTTCCTTCTTGGGAAGGTCTCCAGATAGCTAAGAGTCGTAGGAAAAGAGGAACGGAGCTTAACACCCCCTCCCTCTGCCTTGTGACGTCTCAGGACTGTCACTAGTCTTGGTGGAGTCCCCCGAGTGCCACCAGCCCATTCTGAAGATCAGGAGAAAGCCCTGCCATTTTTCTTGTTTGTGTTTTTGAGATAGTATTTCTCTGTGTAGCCCAGGCTATCCTGGAACCAGGCTGGTCTCACAAAGATCCACCTGCCTCTGCCTCCCCAGTGCTGGGATTAAAGGCGTGCGCCACCACTGCCTGGCTGGCCCTGCCATTTGCTAGGACAGAAAACTAGGCCTAGCACAAAGGGGAAGAATGTGGAAGGCCTCAGGTGGTTCCGGAGGTTCCCAGAATCCTGTGTGGATGCTGATGCTGCCACGCCTAGGTTGCTCTCTCCTCCTCCAGCGTTGGACTCTATTGATACGGGCCCTCAAAAGGCAGATGCCATCAGGCTGCCCAGGGGAGAATGGCATACCACCCTGCTCTTTACCTAGTTAGAAGGGGGAGCTGGCCTGCGTCATCTGGTTTGGCGATTTTCCAGATCTGAGTGCAGCCCCAGGCCTTGAAGAGGAGGTAGAATTTAGATCCCTAGTAGAGAGTGGCTAGCTGTTAGGGAGAAGACTCCCAGAAACGGAGGTAAGGAAGGCCTGCTCTTCTCAGCTTTGGACGCTTCTGGAACCAAGGGAAAAGTGTACTGATAACGTGGGAAGATGAGGAATAAACAGCTAGAGGTGTGGTTGGGCACCACCCCTGTGATCCCAGCACTCGGGAGGCTGAGGCAGTTTGGGCTATACAATGAGACCCCCTCTCAAACAAAGCAGCAGCAGCAGCAGCAACGAAAATCCAAAGAGGAATGCAGTAGTGAAACAGCAGAGAAAAGGTCCCACCCACCCGTTGCGGAAGACTAGGTTCCAGTCCCAACCCCCCTTGACCTTAAGGGAAACAAGATCTACAAAGGAAGGCTGTGTGTGTGTGTGTGTGTGTGTGTGTGTGTGTGTGTGTGTGTGTGTGTGTGTGTTAATCTTAGCACCTCTTGGCACCCCTGGACTTCCAGCATCACCCCTCGGGCTCATTACACTTTCTTTCTTTGGTTTTTTGAGACAGGGTTTCTCTGTGTAGCTTTACACCTTTCCTGGAACTCACTTGGTAGCCCAGGCTGGCCTCGAACTCACAGAGATCTGCCTGCCTCTGCCTCCAGAGTGCTGGGATTAAAGGCGTGCGCCGCCGCGCCCGCCCCGCCCCCCCCCCCCCCCCCCCCCCCCCCCCCCCCCCCACCTGTCTCATTCCACTTCTAAGTGGTTGCCAGGGTGCTGATCTCGCTCCTTTACTCTAGGCATCCAGAAAGCAGCAAATCAAATGAGAGCTAGAGATAGAACTCAGTGGTGGAGCACTTGCCTAGCATGCAGCAAGGCCATGGGTTCAATCCTGGTGTCATCCACATCTCATCTCTCTCTCTCTCTCACACACACACCAACCACACACACACAACAGCTAGCTATTCACATCTCACACTACACACACACACACACACACACACACACATACACACCTTCGTATGCCAGAAAGAAGCACACAAGCAGACACTTCTGCAGATATGTTTAATGCACTTAGATTACAGAGGAAGAGGGGCAAGTGGGAACAAAATCTAAGTGAGTCACTCAAAATGTCTTACAAAAGTCCTGAGCCAGCTGTAGCCCCAGGAACTGAGTCGCCACTGACATTAAAAACTAATATAAAAATGTACAAAAGTCTGCTCATCGCAGCATTCAGATCTCTGTACAAAAGAAGGGGTCTCCCTATAGGGCTCCTGACTTGTAACAGGGACCCAGACCCCTCACCTGACACCGAGATCCTGGAAGCCAGAGAGGGAAGACAGTTAAAAAAATACAGTTCAGGGAGTAATGGGCTGGTCCACCCCATAGGGGCACAAACTTCAGACCCTCTCCCTGCTCTCAACTCAATCTCAAAACTCAGTCCCAGCACCCAGGGTCTGGACTGCGGATGTCCTGGCCCCTTTGGGCGCCCAAGGCCCCCACAGGCCCTGTGGCAGTATGCCACACTTGGAAGAGGAGAACACTGTTCCCCAGTGTGGCAGCCGGCATTGCAACCCTCTATGGACCACCTAGGCCCAGGGGAGCTCTAGTTAACAGGAGGGCAGAGGTCCTTCCTTTCGGAAGCTCTGGTCCCGAGGACCTGGAAGGTCAAAGGATGGGGACAGCCTGGAGGAAGACCAGGGGGAGGGGGGTACACTCCTGAACCCCTCCTCAGTGGGGCTGCAGGGAGGGAAAGGAAGGCCCCGTACAGAGCACCCATCATGCGCCATGACAAGGTAGGTCTTGCTCCATTGATGTTAGGGGCCCTCCTTCCCAGGCAGCAGCCCAGTGGGCGAACCTGTTCCCTGAGAACCCTCTGGAAGAAACCAGAGCCCAAGGGAAAGGAGGCCTGGTCACACCAGGCCTCTGAGAGCCACTGCACTAAGGAATGCTGGGTTCTGGTCCCAGCAGGATTTTAGACATTCCTGAGGTTCCTGACAGGATCGAGGCAGGAGAGACCTCAGGCCCTGTTGACATTACCTGCCATTTCCCTGCTCCTCAATAGGGCCACCAAGCAGGTGGTGGCAACCATCAGTCTGCAAAGACCTTGTAGGCCTCGGGCAAGCAGTTGACCAGGAGTCACACACACTAAGGACAAAGGCAGCTCATAGCTCACATTCTCGCCCCCAAGCCAGGCAAATGGAGGTAGGGCCGAATGCAGCAGGGTCCTTAGGCAGGTCTCCGGGAGAATGGGGGAGGGGAATTACTACCACACTGGTCAAGATGACAAGGAATGGAGGTAAACTGAGAGCGTCTATTGGCCCGAACTTTCAGAAGACAAGAGCTTTAACAAGGCAGGGTTGGAAGTGTCCCTTGTGGAAACGTCTCCGGCAGCATGGGGTCTGCTCCAGAGAGGCTGGTATCCTGGCTGCTGGGGGCCTGCAGCCAGCCTCTCCGAGTGCTGGCCTTGGAGTTAACGGCTTAGGTTCCTTGAGGGCCCTGCAGGCAGCTCTTTGGCCTCCTGTGGTGCCCTGGCCGCACCGTCTTAGGTGGTGGAGGCAGAGTGGTGGAGCTCTTGCAAAGTCCCTGACAGACAAAATGCCTTTCCTTTGGAGAGATATGAACTTAAAGGATGAAGAAAGAACCCCAGACCTAGAGGGGAAGGCAGGCGTGCAGCAAAGGGGCGTGCCAATGCCAGGTTGGATGGAAGTGGGGGACACCTCAAAAGCAGCCCTCCAATGTGGCCAGAGACAGGCTGGCTCCTGGAAGGCGCGCAGATCTACAGTTCTGGGGGTGAAAGAATGAGCCCACAGCTGGGCGGTGGTGGCGCACCGCTTTAATCCCAGCACTCGGGAGGCAGAGCAAGGCGGATCTCTGTGAGTTCGAGGACAGCCTGGTCTACAGAGCGAGTTCCAGGACAGACTCCAAAGCTATACATAGAAACCCTGTCTCGAAAAAGGAAAAAAGGATGAGGCCCACCCAAGGGGCCAGGCTACAGGGAAAGGCAAGGATGAAGAGTGAGTAAAGAATGGATGTGGGAAGGATGGAGGGCCACAGAGAGCAGCGTCAGCAGAATTAACATGAAAGGGACGAGGAGAGGTTGACGGTTCAGTTTTTAATAAGCTAAAGTCCTTACAGCCCAGCGGGGCTGCGAATCCAGGGGACGGGGGAAATCAAAGCGCTGGAGGCCCTGAGGAGCAGGATGAGGGGCAGTGGGCTTTACCCTCTCCTTGGCAGGCCTGGTTGGGCAGAAAGGGCTGGAAGACAAAGCTGGGGCCACCATGTCCTTGAGTGCCTACTGTCCTCAGAGCCTCGTGGAAGCCTAGTTCATTTGGAAGGCAGTGGCACCCATCTAGGCCATAGCATATCTGGCCCCCAGGCTGTTCCCTAGCTCAGGCTCCTCCAGGGCTCAGAGCTGACAGACAGCACCAGGCACCTTCTTGGGCAGAGGGTGTGGGGGAGGCAGAGCCCCCAGACCCCCGTCTAAGAGAATGACAAAGTTCATCTAAATAAAGTCCTGTTTAAAATCCACTATAGACATGGCTTCTGGACCATCTTTGCTGAGCAGTAAAAAGACCGTCGGGTTTCCACAACAAACTAAGGAAGGAACAACAACCGTGACGGGAGCAATCGTTCCACAGGCTGGAGCAGCCTGACTGCGTTCGCAAAGGCTGCTGGGGTTGAACTGGGCAGTGCGTCCGCGTGTGTGCCCGGCACACCTGGCCGTCTGGCACGGCTGTCTCTTCCTCGGAGCACATCAGTTGAACCTGCGGCGGCAGCAGCAGGTGGGTGGGGAGGTTTGCAGGTGCAGCCTCACTCACCCACTGGCGTGTAGGACAGAGGCCGGTCACGTGGGCTTGGCAGCTGGGAGTGAGGCCCCTGAGCTGGAGGTGAGGTGGGGCCTGGGGCGGGTGCAGCGCTCGGCGGTCCTCCTCACACTCGTCCTTTACACAGCTGTCCCACTGAAGTCACTGGGGGGCGCTGAGCCCCTCCTGGCCCCTGCAGGGCCTAGCCCAGGCTAGTGCAGCGGACTGTCGAACACCACATCAGGGAGGATGGAGACTTTGAGCTTCTTTTCGGGCCAGCTGTACTCTCTGGGCAGTTTAAACTGTGGAGGGAGCAAGCACAGAGCCTGAATGCTCTGGTTAGCGGACTCCATTGCCCCCTAAGACAGTGGTACCCAGAGAGAGGCAGAACACCGGCCAGACCTGTCCCTAGGATGCTGGGGACAAGACAGGCTACTGGAGACCTCCCATGCTAGACCCAGGTGTGTGTGTGTGTGTGTGTGTGTGTGTGTGTGTGTGTGTGTGTGTACACGAACGTGAGTGCATGTGGCTGGTCCAGGTGCTCCTTTCTTCCCACACAGCCAGTAGCCCATCAGACTGGAGAAGGCGTGTTTTTCTAGTTCTTCGACCTCCCTCCTGCTCTTTTCCTTGGTTCTGCCTCCAGCCACAAGCATGTGAGGAATCTGCTCCCTGAGGCCCTGGGGCTGGAGGACAGGGACCCAGCAGGGGGCAGATATTACAGGAAGATGCCTGTCCTTGTCACGGGCTCTCTCTGAGGTTAGTGTGGGGAGGATTCTAGAACCTGTCCTCCACAGCTCTGTCAAAGAGTCAACAAGGACAGAGTTTGTAGTCGGCCCCTGTCAGACCCCAAATGTGACCCTGCTGGGACGTAACCTGTAGTAGGATGGAGGTGGTTTGTGTACATTCCTGGAAGGAGAAATCCTTCACTACCCACCGCCCTCTTCACCCAGCTTTGCAGGGTTCTCTGCTCAGTGATCCCACATGACAGCCGAGGTCTTCCAAATCAGAAATCTAAGACAGCTTTGCAGTTAATTTCTCTCTTACCCGGGGCCTTCTGTTTGGGAGAGGGGAGAAAGTGACTTCTTATTCCTTCTGGGTTCTAGAACCTTCATGTAGCTTAGCACACACTGGTGCTCAGTCCCTTCTCACTGACTTGGTTAGTGCTGGAGTCCTCACACCTCCCACTGCCTCAGGGCTAGGCTGCAACTCAGGGCCAGGGAGAGGAGGCCAGAATCATGTTCCAGCCTGCCTGGGGCTGGGCTGAGGGTAGACAAACCGACACTTCCTGGTGGCTCCCTCTGCCCTCCCTCTCATGGAGGCCTGGAGACCCAGGACAAAGTGGAGACTGGGCAGGGGATGGGGACAGCCTATGGGCAGGAGAGCGGGAAGAGAAGTCATTTTTAGTGACCTACTTTGCAAAGCTCCCCTCGGCTCCTGTCTCTCTTGCCTGGACCCCCCTCCTGCGCACTCCGCACCCAAGCTCAAAGCAGCAGCTTGGCATGACGCCACTGCAGTGTGACAAGGCCTCTCCGGAAGCCCTTCTGGGCAGCTAGCTGGCTTTGGCCTGACTGAATGGGGGAGCTGGGCCTTTGAGGAAGTGACTTGTAGGGGTGACTGGTTGCCACAGATTGGGTGCTTGATAACCTTGGAATATGTAAATGAATTAATTGATCAGGCTGGATCCCTGCCGTGGGGGAGGGAAGACCTAGTTCTGTTCGGGTGACCAGCTCTGAGGAGTTCTATCTACCCTGAGTCTGAGGCTTGTGTGGCCCTGGGAGAGCCGGCCCCTGGGAGGTAAGAGAGCTCTCTTTGCCTCAAGCACATTAGGACAAAGGGAGGGAGGGTCAGGCTCTGCCACAGGCAGCTGGGGGAGGGCCAGAAGGTCCTCCAGAGGCCTGGGAAGCTTGCTAATGTTCCACTGCCCCATGGAGCACTGGGGCCAGGAAGGCTTGCCTGTCTGCTGCCTGGGTGCTGCTTACTGGGAGGCAGGAGGAGGAGAGGGGACTTTCCAGGATGAGGTAAGTCCCCTCAAACGAGGAGGCCAGAAGAAGGAAGAAAAACAAAGGGGATTACGGGCTCCATTCCTGTACCCCGAGAAGGAGCCAAGGGGCGGCACAACCCCACCTGGTCTGCCAGTCCCTCAGGCTCTGAGCTAGCCAAGAAGAGGCAAGCTATCGCTGGAGAAGGAAGGCAGTGTGGCTCTTGGGTGGCCCAAGGCAAGAGCAGGAGTCCCCTTCTGCCCACTAGAACTCCCCAGTGGAATGTTCTCTGGCAGGAGCCAGGGGCTTTCTGTTCAGAACCTGCCAGGGAACAGCAGGGGCTGGGGGGAAACTCTAGCCTGAAGGCCCTGGCTGCTTCTTCAATGAGGCTCTCAAAAGCTGGCAGTTCAGACAGTTTGCTGGGTGTCCTCACAAGGGTGGGGGCGGGCAGGGTGGGTTTCTGTCTCACAAGGGTGGGGCGGGCAGGGGTGGGTTACTGTCCTCACAGGGTGGGGGGGCATTGGGGGTTACTGTCCTCACAGGGTGGGGGCGGGCAGGGTGGGTTCTGTCTCACAAGGGTGGGGGCGGGCAGGGGTGGGTTACTGTCCTCACAAGGGTGGGGGCGGGCAGGGGGGTTACTGTCCTCACAAGGGTGGGGGGGGCAGGGGTGGGTTACTGTCCTCACAAGGGTGGGGGCGGGCATTGGTGGGTTACTGTCCTCACAGGGTGGGGGCGGGCAGGGGTGGGTTCTGTCCTCACAAGGGTGGGGGCGGGCAGGGGTGGGTTTCTGTCCTCACAGGGTGGGGCAGGCAGGGGTGGGTTACTGTCCTCACAGGGTGGGGCGGGCATGGTGGTTACTGTCCTCACACTGGTGGGGGCAGGCATGGGTGGGTTACAGAAACAGAAGAAAAATCAAGTCATTTAACATTCTCAGGGGCGGCTCTCCATATGATCCCTGTCCTTCAGAAAACAGCCCACAGAAGTGTGAGCACGTGCACAGGCACACACCACACACAGGCGCACACACATGCACACAGGTCCATGTTCTGGAGCCCAGGACCCCTCTCTGGGTGAGAAACCAAATCGGCTTACTTCCTCTGGAGAAGTCAGATCCTCCAAGTCTTCCAACATTTTCTCTACAAACTCTTCCGTCAACAGAATCTGGGAAAGAAGGCAAAAGGCAGGTTGTCATGTGAAAAAACACAGCCCTTTCGTCAACTGCCAAGCTAGGGATGTTTCTTTTAGCTCTGGAGGAAGGACGACCCACTGACTGGGTCTAGGGACAGAGGGAAGTACTTGAGGCTTCCGGAAAAAATTGCACACCCTCCAAGGCTCCCTCCCACCCCCACCTGCTTGTAATATTGGCTGGAGAAGGGTGGAGAGGTGGGGTGGGGCAGTGGAGAAAGACATGCCATCTGGAAGGTGGGCAGCGCTGGACTCAGGAGGGGGCTGGAAGGCAGCGGAAACCCACTTCTTTGGGCTGTTCGCCCTGGACGTTGCAGGGCATCAGAGGGGACAAGAAAGCCGAAGGCCATGGGAGAGCCATGGCCAAGGTCCTTGCCTGATCAGGCTCATATGCTCCCACCCACTTCACCATGTAGGACAAAAGGAATCTGTTTGACTTTGGAATCCAAGCCCTGTCTGGGATGTAGATGTACCCTAGTGACGGAACACAAGCCTAATAATGCGTGCAAAGTCCTGGGTTCCACCTCTACCACTGGGAGGATGGGAGAGCAGGTAAAAACCAAGAAAAAAAAATCTGTGATGTCCAGGACCGTCTAGTGCCACTATTTGCCTGCAATAACCACTATCCTTCCGTCCTAAGCAAGTTTTCTCAGCCAATGGGAGCGTCCACAGCTGCTCAGAGCTCTGTCAAGCTGATGGGCCACGTTTTCATCTGACGGCTCCCCCAGGCTGCTCTGCTGGCCCAGGCTGAGCTGGTCCATGCTCTTCTTGCAGATTCTGACCCGTTCTACTCCACCCTCCCTGCCCTCGTCCATAGGGTCTCTCCACCTCTCGGGCAGACCCTGCACAGTGCCCAGAGGGAGAAAGGGGTGCAAAGTCAAATGAAGGGAAACCTCCCTTTGAGCAGGCTGGGAATCCCAAACTTCAGGAAATACCCATCAAGTTTCCCTTGGGAGCTCGTGGAGCATCCTGTAAGGGCAGGAGTTTCCGGACTGTGACCTCGAGAAGTGGCCGAGGAAGGTAAGAGCAGAGGTAAGAGAAGAGGGCCAAGGAGAGAAGGGGAGGCAGGAAGTGATGCACACGTGACAGGTGAGGAGGAAAGCTCTGGCATCCAGAACCATGCTGACTCTTCACACCTTATCTCCTTCAGTCTCCTTCCAGATGGGGAAACTGAGGCACTTGCCCTGTGGGGCCAAAGCAAGACCACAGTCATGTCTTGGCCCAAAACCTGATGCCTTAGACTCTTAGGTGGAGGACATTGACTCAAATATTCATTCTTCTCCAAGGAGCAAGCCTATTTCCCACCCAACTAGCAGCTCCCTGGAGAAACAGGACCCGTCCTCCCACAACAGGAGCAAACAGCTCTGACCAGGAATGAGGGAGAGAGACAGAAGGACAGAGGAGAGAGAGGGGGGACAGAGTGAGAGAGAGAGCGAGCGCACAAACAGTATCCAGGGGAGTGTCCACCCAAGGTACTTATTCCTTTTCCTCCTCCAAGCTCCCCAGAGGGGGTTGGCTGGCTCTTTCCAGTCTGTCTGGCACTTTCTGGTCCTCAGCCACATCCAGTCACACCTGGCCTTCCTTCCTGGAGCCTGAGTCCTCCTCCTCCTCCTATCCCATGGGTCCCCTCCCCCAAGCCAAGTCTCTCCACTGGTTATCACCAGTCTGCTTGAGTAATACAAAGTCACATTCATATTTTCGGCATTTCCGGGGCTTGTTGCCATCTCTGCAAATGCTAGCGCAAACACAAGCATACCTCAAACCCAGTTATGGTACATATATATATGACTCCAGTCCCGGCCAGGCTGGGTTCATTTCTAACCCACAAATAATCCAGTACCGTAAATAGGTCTGGAACTTCGGCCCTGGAGTAAAATGGGCTGGGGGAGGGCTTCCAAGGACGGTGGCCACCCAGGGAGACTCCCTAGGGTGTTTTTCAACAACAGGAAAGGTGAGGCCACCAACAGTCCAGTGCTAAGGCAGTGCCTCTGTCACAGGTCTGGAACTGGTGAGTTATGGAGGCTTCCAGCAGAGCTGCCTCCGAGCGGGGCACCATCTGCGTGTGGACTTAATTTCGTACTCAGCTGGGGGAGGGGATGACGAGACCCCCAAAGAGGACAAATCCTAGCTGTTTCTTCATTTTCACTTTTGATGATTTGCTGGTTTCTACTGGAAACCACATTGTTTTAAAAGAATTAAAGGGGAAAAATTATACATGAGATCCACATGATATTAAGGGTGACATTCTCAGCAAAGGAACACGACAGACTGTCATAGCTCCAGGCACCTGATTTAATTTCCTTTGGGAGTTAAACCTTAGAAGCTTGGACTGAACAAACATGCCCTGTTCTCCGTATATTTCGGAGCTGGAGCTGAGAATGTTAACAGATCTTATCACAGGACACTGGAGATAGGCAGCTATGATGGACAAGCTCCTGGGAGCGCTCCCTGGGAACAGACTCGCTGCTGTGATGCCACTGTGGGAAAAGCCTGTGCAGGTCTAGGACTTGGAGCTCCTGCAGCTCACTGTCCCCTTGGAGGTACTGGCCAGCCTCTGCCACAGTAATAGCAGGACAGTGAAAATGACCAAGCGCAGGAGTGGTACCTGCCTCCTATGCAGACTGTGCTAAGGGCGGCCCTGGATCTCCTCATTGAAGCCTTTAGTGGACTTGCGAGGGAGGGGATCTAGTTCTCATGGGCAGACCATTGGGTCCTGAGAAGAAGACGGTCCTCTTGGCTTCAGAGCAGTGCCTGCCTGGGTAACGAGCATGCTCTTTTCCTGTTTGGAGACAGATCAAGGCTGACTTTTGATGGGGGTGGGGGAGGTAATGGTAGCTCTTACCAATGGCCTGGAAGAACAGCACCCTCAACCTTAGCCAGGAATATATATGTTCTCATTTCAACTGGGCTGTGAGGTGAGATTTTGTTTCTGATCTAACAAATACAGCTTGCCTGGAGATCAGAGGGAGGAGCTAGCCACTAGTTAGCCATAGAGGCCAGGCAGTGGTGGCACACACCTGTAATCCCAGCACTTGGGAGGAGGAAACAGGAAGATCAGCAGTTCAAGGCCACCCAGGGCTACACGAGATTGATCCAGTCTAAAAGAGGAACAGCCAGGTGGTGGAGGCTCACACCTTTAATCCCACCCAGCACTAGAGAGGTGGAGACAGTAATAAAGGGTGGGAGGAGACAGGAGCTCGGCCTCCTTTTTCCGACCTGAGGATTCTGCAGAGGTAATACGTCTCTCTAGAGTCTCTGATCCAGCATTCACCCCTATATCTGACTGCAGCTTTTTATTAAGAGCAGTCAGACTTTGCACTACAGGCCTGGAACCCGAGTATCACACACACAGCTGCTAACAACAAATGAACCAGAAAAGCCTGCTGGGAAGGGAAGCACGCTATGTACCACCGAGCCATCTTGCTGGTCTGAGTCCATACGTTATTTATTTATTTTCTTTGAGACAGGGTCTCTCTATTTAGTCCTGGCTGTCTTGGAACTCCCTATGTAAGCCAGGCTAGTCTCAAACTCACAGAGATCCTCCTGCCTCTGCCTCCTGAGCATTGGGATTAAAGGTGTGGGACAGAGAACCTCACTCTGAGTCCACACATTTTAACAGCTCCGCTAGCCCTGCAAAGAGTGGCAGAGATAATGACATCATTACAACAATTACCACACTGTTCTACTTGCACGCATGAAGAACTGGGACAAAACCCAAGGATTATGCACCAATAGTCCTTGCAGGGAGAAGACCCTCTAAGGAGGGGAAGGGCCCCTGGACCAATATGAGTAACATTCCCCTGGAGGGCTCTCACAGAGAATGTGGTGATGCCAGGCTACACATTCTCTAGAACTGTATACCCAAGGCAATGCAAAACATCTGAGTTTTCACAACACCCCAAGAGACCACAGCGGGAGGAAGCGCCAGGAAAGAGGTCCAGAGGAGGAGGACTGAGCATGGTGCTCAGTCCTCAGCGGCTGCAGCTCCACCTCGATCTGACTGACTGGAGAGAGGGTTTGGAATCCAGGCCCGGCCCATAGCTCACTCCAGTGGGCTCACATCACAGGCCATGCGCGCTACAGTCGGACAACCCGGCTTGTTGGTGGTGAGAAAGGATTGTCAACAACCTCTCAACTCTCCAGGCTCCAGCAAGTTCCAGAAAGGAACCTGAGAAGTGATCTTGTGTCGGTGCCTGTCCTGGGCAGGCCCAGCTGCGCTGCAGGCAGGGGCTCGACAGCTACAGATCCGGCACTCATGCCAAGGTCTGTGGTCAACGGGTTCCTGAGTGGCTGACAATGCCATCCCTTCCCCTCGGTACGACGACAATCCACACTTTGTCTCGGGCCTTGTTTGCTCCTTGTGTTGACACGCTGTTCTGCTTCCCAGCAAGTCTGGCTTTCTTCCCTCCCTTTCCTTTTCTCCAGGAAGGAAATGTGCTCTTTACAGAGGCAGGGCCTGCCAAGGAACAGCTCTGGCACCCACGATGGCGGCGGCGAGGAAGGGGCTAGCAGGGGCTCCTGTCTGCTGTTCCCCTTTCCCCCACCTCAGGCAGACAAAGGCCAGAAAACAGCCTGCAGACGCTCCCATCCCCGCTGGCCGGGAGGGCCCGTGAGCAGTGGGGCACTCACTCATTTCCTGCTCTGGGTGGGTGGTGAGAAGTTGGCTTTGGTGGCCAGAAGCAGGATCGGATTCCTGCTGTTGACACAGCAGGAATTACAGTTTGCTTTAAACCTTAACGGGCAGAGGACTGGACAATGAGGTCGAGACAACCCCAGCCAAAGGCTCCAAAGGAGGCAGGTACAGCCTGGCCCCCCATTAGGAGAAATGCTAGGCATCAGAAAGGGGGCTCCAGGGCTGGGCTTGGGACTCCCAGGTTGCCTTCCACACAGCATCCAAAAGGGTGCGGGGGACAGAGGGCAACCCAGGGCCTTGGCTGAAGGAATCCGAGGAGCCTGTTCTGGGCTGGGAGTTCAGCAGTGGTTCCCCAGCCTAGCTGGGCCATCAGACCCACTGGGAACAGCTGTGAGGTGTCTTCTCCCAAGCCAGAGACCTCCCATTGGGCTGCTGGGGCGTGGCTGGGGCTGAGGGGCCACCTGGGTGAGCTGTGGGACACCACACAGCTGAGGAAGCATTGCAGGCCTGAAAAAAAGAACCTCGTGTTTGGTGATCTGCCCTCTCGGCGACCTCTGGGACTGAAGCTTCCCTCCTTCAGGCTGCCCTGGCTAGGGAGGCTGAGGGATCTGACTCAGCTCTGGGCGGGGCTCTGCTCCAAAGACTGGCAGCTCAGGGTCAACAGGCCAAGGGAGAAGCCTGTTACAGCCCCTAGTGAGGGGATGCTAGGGGCACGAGAGGCCACTGGCAGGCCTGTTCCAGGCTCTGGAGACCTTCTCATGGAGCTCTGGACGTGGCTTCCAGGCCCTATGATCTTGAGGGTGACATGAAGCAGGACGGATGAGTACGGCCCGAGCCGACTTCTGCCTCTGTAGCATCTCCTAATGTGTCAGCTTCCAACTACACCTGCCTTCTTCTTCAGGCCCTGGGTCCTGACTTCCCAGGCCCGGGTCTCCCTGAGGTGGTAGAAAGTGAGGGGCCAGGTGGCAGCCCAGGATGAGGTGGGTATGGAAGCTTGTCTGAGGCCGTCCCGACAGCTCTGAAGAAGGGCTCTGGCTCTCGAGCCTCCCTTTCCCTTCCTTCCTTCCTTCCTTCCTTCCTTCCTTCCTTCCTTCCTTCCTTCCTTTCTTTTTTTTTTTGAGACAGGGTTTCTCTGTGTAGCTTTGTGCCTTTCCTGGAACTCGCTTTGGAGTCCAGGCTGGCCTCGAACTCACAGAGATCCACCTGGCTCTGCCTCCCAAGTGCTGGGATTAAAAACGTGTGCCACCAACGTCCAGCGGCTCCCTTTCCCTTTCAGTCCTCCTTTCCCAGCACAGGGAGAATGGATGCCTTGCCTTGCCTTTCCCTAAGAGATAACAGGCCTGGGCTGGCAGCCAGAGCAAGGTGCCAAGGCTGGGAGTGAGCACGTCGAAGGCTGATGCAGGACAGTCTCCCTGCCGCTCCCTCTTCAGTGGTGACTCACAGGGGCAGTTCAAGCAGCAGCCAAAGGACAGAAGTCTAGGTCTCGACATCCGCTGCCCCTGCTCCTCTGCCATCAATAGGCCTGGGCACAAAAGGCTCCAGGAGACGCCCCAGACCCTGTAAGTGACAGAAGCCCGTGAAGAGGAGAAGCAGCTCTGAGGATGTCGAGTTCTCCCTCCAAACAGGCCTGGGCCCCTTCTTGGTATAGCGGGGCTTAATCTGTGACTTTGAGTGGAACCTCAGGTCCCACAGACTCCTGGGGAGACAGCTGGCCCTTGAGAGGCAACCTAGAGGCCCACAAGTTATTACAAGCCCAGTTCCCACAAGCTGGGGAGCTGCCTGTGACCACAGAGGCAAGACCCTAACGGGAAAGTCAGGCCAGCAGTCAGAAGCAGAAAATGCTGACTGCTCTCAGGACGGGAGGAAAGCTGTTGTGGGTGTTGGCTTCACTGCTGAGAACCCGGCTGGCTGGGGCAGGTCAGATGGAGAGTTTCCCAGGGCTCCTTGCAAAGAGCCTGAGAAACCTCTTGGTGATCAAGGGTGCGTGCCTGGAGGGCGGGACCTGAGCCAGCCTTCCCAGAGCTCTCCTGAGGGGCGGCCCGTGGTGGACCACACTAATGAGCCCATAACAGTCCTTTGATTAAGCGGCTCCCAGCACAGCGACTTGATTGAAACATGCCGAGGCCAGCAACTCGTTCCCACCGCTCCCTGGTTCCCCGGGCAACAGCCTACAGGAGGGGACCCAAGTGCTGGGAGGCAGTGGTGCCGAATGGTGCCGAATGCCCAAACTCACTGAGGGGCTGCCAGCGTGTGTCTGGGCTGGGGGTGCCAAGAGTGGGAACACCAGCAGCCAGGGGATTAAGCACTTGGGAATTGGGTGGGGTGCAGGAGGCTTCCTTCCAGAAGACTGAGGGGCTGCCAGACATCTGCTGAGTCTTCCGGGGGCCCAGGTTCCTGAGCAGGCTGAAAACTAGAGATGCTGACCACCCCAGCCCTCGGGCCGGGGAGATGTTCTCCAAAAGATGACAGAATACAAGGGCAGACACTCTTCGTTAGTCTAGGGAGACCCCCGTTCCTAATTCCCTCCAAATGTGCTTCAACTGCAGACACATACACTCACGAACTACCAGGACACTTCTGCTAAGACCTGCTGGCATTAAATCATTCACTGGAATGATGATCTGAGAACTCTCTGTGGCTGGGGTGATCTTCGGGGTCCCCATCTCCCACCTCCATACTAGTTCTGTCCAGGGGAAGAGACCTGCGACTCTGGTTGTCAGTAGAGACAGGGATGGCAGTCTGGGACATGGCTAGGGCTGGGAGTGAGGGTACCAGGGGCTGTTTCTTCTTGTGCTGGGCTCATTTCAAATGTTACACTTTGAGCTTTTGCTACAGTAACTACCAACACCGCACAGACAGAAATCTAATGTTACCAAGTGGGACTTTTAAAATGTATTTATAACTTTATGGTTCAAAGTAATTTTGTTATGAAACAATGTAATAACAACAGTGGAAAAAGGCAAGATAATTTATGGGACACAATATCCCTAAAGCACTAGCTTCCATTTCTACCTCTGGGCTTAGTGGGAGAGGAGCAGTTGGTATCCTTTGTTTGCTGTTTGTTTTAATTAAGGGTTAGGACTTTGGTGGGGAGTAGGGGAGGGCATCAGCTGCGAGCAGACACATGTGGACGAAAACAAACCGTACTAAGAGAAGTGCAGCCCCCAGACGGGGCTACCCACAAAGCTGGTGTACTTCCTTCCTTTTTACTGTAACTCCGTGTTTTCTCGAACCCACCACAAACAAAGCATGGTTACCTTTGGATGGAGGGCAGATTCTCTTTCTGAAGCCCCAATTCCCTTCCTTCCTTCCTTCCTTCCTTCCTTCCTTCCTTCCTTCCTTCCTTCCTTCCTTCCTTTCTTTCTTTTTTAGACAGGGTCTCACTTTGTAGCCCTAGCTGGCCTGGAACTTTATGTAGGGCAGGATAGCTTCAAATTCATAGAGATCCCCCTGCCTCTGCCTCCCAAGTGCTGGGAGGATTAAAGCTGCGTGTCAACACACCTGGCCTTGATTTCTTTCCTTGATATTCTTGTGAAAGGTAAGTAAATTGCTTTCCCCCTACTCCAAAACACAGTCAAAAGCCAAAAAAGAAGCATGGTGAGTACTGTATGACATCGTCGGCTCTGGCCCTCGCTCCAAGCAGGAGAGCACACTAACAGAATGCTCTGGACAGCTGTCAGGCTCTGCTCAACGGCTTCCATCAGGACAAAAGGCCATGTGGGGTAGCCACTGCGGCCTACCCAGCCCGGCCACGGAGTCCACTTCCTATGAATTCTGGTGAGGTTTCCGTCTAGTCACTGGAGGCTATCCCCACGTTGCCTCACCCTCCATGTCTTGTATCTTGATTTCCCGGGGTATGGGAAGTTTTCTATTCCTCACCCCCGGATGTCCACTGTCATTAGTGGTTCCGGCAGTGGCCAGGAGAGCACCTTGGTTCAGGGAACGGGAAGGAGGTCGGTCAGGACGTGCCCCTGGAGCTGTGAGGTCAGCAGCAGCACCCATTCTCCATAACCACACCCAGAGCTCAGGCTCTGAACCCCAGGGCAGCTCCCAGCTCAGGATGGGTGCCCCAGGGCGCTGCCCTGGGAGGGAGGGAGGGCAGGCAGCGAGGGAAGAGCCGACAGAAAAAGGAAGCAGAAAAGGATGCTTCTCACCTGTAACCAGGGTCCATGAGCTGCGTAAGGGTGCTCCTCAGTGGCAAAGGCGCCTTCCACTCCCGTGGACACGAAGGTGATGGCCATGTCACCTGTGATACTCTTATAGGTGAAGTGCCGGCCATGCAGGAGTCTGCCCCTGGGGATGGGAACATGGACACAGTGGGGATCTGGGCCTAGAAACACAATTCCTAGCCCAGGGGCTGGCGCTACAGAGCGACGTTCGCTGAGGCAGAGTGCCTGGCTGGTGCCCTCCTGAGGGCCCAGCTGCCCTGTAATGGGACTTTTAACCAAACACGTTCACTGGAGCACATTAGTGCAGGCCTCACCAGCTCTCTGAAGGCATCCTTCCAAGTGTGCCTAGCCAGTGGACACTCTAGATCAGCGCTCAAAGGGCCTCAGGGCAGGCGAGAACACTGAGGGAATGGGGGACGTTAAGAGGGTGCCAACATCACGTGCGGAGTGAAGAAGGACTCCTGCCTCCCAGTGGGGTACTTCTGTGCCCAGGCAGGACCTTCCGTTTGTTCCTGGGCTTTCCTGTAACACGTAAGCAGGTACCCTAGAGGCTCGGGGCCAATCTTTAAAGACACAAAAACAAAAGGCTGAAGCCAAGCAGGGTCACTGCATGAAGTCGCCATAATCCCCAGTCTGGAAATATACTTAGAGGAAGGGCGGGCAGTGGCACCCAACGGGCAGGGATGCCAAGTGGTGAAGGAGGTAAAACCGGCTGCTTCAGATTAACCCTTCCCCAGGCTAAACGGGCAAGCTGTGCCCAAGTGGCTGCTAGGAGGACATGGGGGAGTCTGGAGTCATGAGGGAGTCATGGCCCTGGAGGTCCCCTCACCAGCCCACTCGATACCTCTGCCCCGCTGCTCAGGGCAGCCGGCTAAGGCTGGCTCAAATCGTAACTCCTCCCCCACTTCTCCTGGCTCTTGGAACCATGGGCAGGGTTCAAACCATGCAATTCCTTCCTCCTTGTCACTGTCCCCTCCAGTTTAGGGGGATTCTTGCTGCCTCCTGTGCTAGCAAGTTAGGATGGAACTCCAAAGGGTCTGGAGGAAGCCAGCCGCTAGAGATCCAGCCTAGTGCAGCGTTCTGAACAGCTGCGTTCTGGCTCTCACAGCAGAAGAAACACAGCTGGGCTTCCGGTCACTCAACGAGGCTGCTGGGCTGGTCACTGGGCTTTCTAAAGGACTGAGAGGCTTGCACAGGCCAAGCACCAAGCCAAAGGAGGAAGAGCCCAATCTATCAGAACCTTCCCACCCCTGTCAGCCCAGCATGACCTATGACCTGTGACCTGTTTATGGGATGGCAGGGGCCATCCTAGACTCTCTTGGTCACTCGACTTCTCAAATGGGGGGCACAGCGGAAGGACATTTCTGGACAAAAGAGTGTTCTCGGCATCTACTCCCCATGGAGTGTGACTTTGAAACTTCTCAGAAAACCAGAGGATAAGAAAGCCAGGTGTGGGGCACACACCTTCTACCCCAGCTCTCCGAGGCAGAGGATCTCTGTGAGTTCAAGGCCAGCCCGTGTCGGGGGCAGGCAGACTGAGGAGGCTCTGAGGCCTGCAGGGTCCTGTGGGATGGACTGTTGCAGCTCACCTGAGGCAGAGGGGAATGAGGGCCCCTGACTCCTGGTTAAATTTCAGATGGACGCTCTCCAGCTGCCGAGTGCGGATCAGCTCGTGGGGGACAAGGGCCGTGGAACTGTCACTCTCCAAGCTGTCTTTGCGGCTCCTGTGGACAAGCAGGGGACAGATGAAGCACACGGGGAGGAGCACATGGGACTTTGTGGCCGAGTTCCTGGGTAGCAACTATGGTGCCTGCTAACCATGGCAACACCAGGCACTAGCCACGGGGCAGCGTGTGTCTAGCACTTCTCACCGGCTGCCATGCCTCCCCACGGCCCCTAAGGTGGGCACGCTGGGGCTGAAGTGGCTAAGTTACACGTGCAGGGAGCACAGCCCATGAAGACGGGGAGCTGGTCGGAAGTCGGCCAGGTTCTAGAGCCCACATCCTTGGCCAACACACACCACAGTGGCTTGTTTGTCCCGTGACATCAAAAGGAGCTCTCAGGAGCCTTTTTTTCCCACCTTCAAGCCAGGCCAGGCAGCGGTGTCTTCTTCAAGGCAGGGTAGCACAATCCTCGCTGAGGAGTGAGTGCTGGGCCCCTAGGGGTCAGATGCATGTGGCTGGGTGACACTTAGCTGAGCTTCACTGATGTGGTGTGCGCGCACGTGCATGTGAGTGCACCTGTACATGTGTATGGGGTGGTGTGTGTGTGGTTCAGTGTGTGCTGTGTGCATGTGTGGAAATCCTGAACTAGATCCCTCTTGACAGTGACCTTGGTCACACTAAGCTGTCACCGTCACTCCTGTTCCCTCCAGCTCAGCTCCCCACCAACAGCTTGTCCCACAGCTGGGCTACTGGGTCCCTTGTCATTCTAAGTTTTGCTTTTCTTTCCTTTTTTTTCCGTGAGGTTTTGGTGCCTGTTCTGGATCTCACTCTGTAGACCAGGCTGGCCTCGAACTCACAGAGATCTACCTGTGAGTGCGCCACCACCGCCCGGCAAGTTTTGCTTTTTAAATTCAGCCATCCTCACTGACCTCCCAATCTTCCTCAGCAGGAAAAGAGGGTCATCCACTGATACCATTCAAAAGGTGGGGTTCTGTTTCGAGCTGTGAAGCCCAGAACACAAGTATCCATCAAAACACTAGGTGAGGATCATTCGTTTTCTTGTTTGTTTTTATATCATTTAAGCACCAGGCAGGAGCTACTCAGGATATCTCAGGTGGACAGCCACCCAGGAGCAGGCCTCATCCTGCTAACAGAGGGTGAGCACAGGGCCCCCCTGACAGGCGGGCGATGGCTCAGCATGCTCCTCTCCCCAGGTGGATCCACCCCAGCTGTGACCACTGGGTCACACTGTTAAGTGCATTGCCTCCTGCAACTGCCCAAACTACCTTGGGAACTGCCCTTCCCTTGGCAGGCAATTCACAAGACCTGTGAAGGAGACAAACGGGCAAGAAAACCATGGTACTTCAAGACTGGAAAGAAACTCAACCTGCTTAATCCACCTCTTTGCTTTTCAAAGAGGGGACATATCTCCACATGTCTGTGGAGGCCAGCTTGTGAATCGTGGACTTCTGACCACCTTCTACGCTGGCCTTCCAAGGAGGGCAACCCCACATCTCATCCAGGCACTACTGATTGGTTCAAAGGTGATATGGGGGTGCTCCTGGGGCCCAAACAACTGACTGGTTCAAAGGTGATATGGGGGTGCTCCTGGGGCCCACACAAGAGCAGAGGACCGGAAATGACAGCGGCCACGTTTGTCAAGGGCTTCCTCTGTGCCAGACTCTGTTACATGCACAGGCTCACTCAGTGGGTCCTCACAGCAAGTGTGGAAGCTCTCTTGGCCCTTTTACACATAAAGTGAGCAGAGACAACCTCAAGGTCACAGTGGGAGTTTTATTTTGGGGGGTGCTGGGGTTGAAACGCGGAGGTTCATGCATGCTAGGCAAATGCTTTACCACCAAGTCCCACCCTGAGCCCCTCTGAGTGATTCTTATGCTCACTCCCATGTGCATCTGAGGCCTGGCCTGAAGGGGGTGGGGCCTTCTGGAGGATCCCAGCCTCAGTGGGCCAGGCAAAAATGCTGATGAATAGCCATGGGGGGTGGGGTGGGGGCTGGTAGAGAATAATCACATAGTACACAGGGCTAGAGAGTCTCAAGCTGGAGGGAAAAATAAATTGTTGAAAGTCAGCTAAAGTCACCTTGGTAACTGCCACAACACACTCACCCAGAACGGGGACATCAAACCCAACTGCAAACAGCTTTAAAGAAGCGGCAAAGAACTTAATCATCTGAAGAATTAATGTGACAAGTGCCCACATTTACACCTCCCACCAACCTTCAATCATTTGAGAAAACACACTTTAATCTTTTAAGAAAAAAAAAAATCTCAAAATGCTAGATCTGCATTCCTGGAGCCTGGGTATTTCCGGCATACTGCTTCAATGGAAAGGCTTCACACACGCAGGAGCCCAGCTTTTTGCTGATTTGTTTTTTCTGGACATCGATGCAGAAGCATGAATTATTTGTGTGGGCTGGGTGAGGTATTAAATCTGCAGCCGACACAGGTTTGCAATGTTTTGCATGGTTGTCAGCTTAATCTTAGTCATAAAGAAATAAGCAGTGTGCCCGGCAGCATGGCCTGATTTTTCAGCTGGGCTTTCTCCCTGAGCTCGCCACAGAGGATAAGGCAGAGTTTTTGGGGGTGGGGGCTGGGAAGGAGAGGGTCTTCCTGGACCCACAGCCACTGGCGAGGCCTAAGGGACATGGGACCAGGAGCATGCTCTAGGAGGCAGAGTATCACACATCACGGGTTTACGTCCTAGGTGACCTTGGCAAATGACAACCTTTGTCTTTCCTTTTTTGAGACCAGGTCTTGCCATGTAGCCCAGGCTGGTCTTTAATTTTATTACATATTTGGTGTGTATGTGCACACAGATATGCCAGTGTGCACAGAATTAGAGGACAACCTGCAGGGGTTGGCTCTCCTTTTCTCCCACAGGGAGCCCAGGGATCAAACTCAGGCCCATCAGCCTTTTTGGGTCTGACTTTATTTGTTGAGGCATCAGCTCTCCACCTCTCCAACTCCCAGGCTGGTCCTGAACACACTGCTCTCCTCTTGACTCAATATCTGGAGTGCTGGGATTCCAGATGTGTAGCACCGTGTGCTTTCCCTAAGCTTCAATCCCTCCTAGATGGAAACAAACAACAGCAGGGTCACGATCATATTTAAATGAGATGTGTCTGATGAGGCATCTAACAGTGCATGGGGTGCATGGGGTGCTGCAGCTCCTCCTGCAAGAATGGCGATGGCCAATAAAACTTGTTTGTCGTTATCCTGGGTCCAGAGTCTGATTGCCTCTGGCCAGATCAGCTCCTCTGCTGAGCAAAGGTCTGGAAAGGGGGTGTGTCTAAGACTGGCTGGAAAGGGAGGCCAGGAGTAAATGCTTCACCCTGGTCAACCAGTGGTGCTCTGGGAAGGCCAGATTAAAGGCAAAGGAAATCCCTCAAGGCTTTTGTTCCACTGAGGGAGATGGTGGCCAAGCCTTCTTGCAATCGGCCTCTGCAATTCTCAAACCACCAGCCTTTAAGCAGCCCGGCACTTTAATCCATCTTTCCCTGGCAGCCTTTCGCACCCCGGAGGCTGCTCCTGCTCTTGAATCCTATCAACAGCCTCTTTTTCTTGGATACGTGGTCCTAACTTTCAACTACATTCTTGACAAGGTTCTGAAATCCTCCATCCCTTCAAGCCACCTCCCTTGGATTCATTTGAGCTCGTCAAAGCTGGTGTCACGTGTGGCAGTGAAGCGGCACGTGGACACAAATACAGCATGTGGCCTGACCAGTGCAGAGCTCAGAGGCTCTGGGGCCACTCTTGTCTGGAGCAGTTTATTTCTATTAAATCTGTCATCAAATTGTCTTTCTCTGTAACCTCATCATACTGCCAACTCATACAGCACTCCCTCCGTCAACCGAGTCTCACTCAGGTTTCCTTCGACAGGCTACCCTCTGCTCTCCTGTCCAATGTGTGCTGTGGATTATTAGAAGCTAGGGTTTCAGGCAGTTTGGATGAATCTGAACTCTGGCGCCCATCATCTCCGAGTTCCTTCCTGACTTCACATCACTGACATGAGCGATCGACTTGCTATCGACATTCTCAATCCAGTTGATTAAATTGAAAACAGACCTGGGCGGGTCAGATAGATTGGCAACACTGCTTTTTGGGTATATTCATCCAACCGATTAAAAATAAATCCACCTTTCCCATCACCATCCTGTATGCTCTCTGGACATTTCTGTCTTGGCCTGGAATGATGTCAGAGTATATTCAAGATGTCTGGCTGAATGCTGTCTAGGCCAGGCCACAGCACATCTTTCGTCTTACCAGACAGGTAAGCACTACTCCTGACTGCGTCTCTTGGGGTTGTTTCCGATAGCACTCAAAGCTCCTTGCTGAACAGACTTTTCCTGAGAGTGATAACAAGCATTACTGGTCCAGAAAGTACAAGATGCTCTCAGCATCCTCAACTTCTATACACTTCCAGTCTGCTGGCACCTATCTCCTCCATTCCCCAGATGAACATGACTCTCATCTGCCAATTCTTCGCACAATATATGTGACCTACAAGATGTGAAAGCAGCCGGGCAGTGGTGGCACACACCTTTAATCCCAGCACTCGGGAGGCAGAGACAGGTGGATCTCTGTGAGTTTGAGGCCAGCTTGGTCTACAGAGCGAGATCCAGGACAGGAACCAAAACTACACAGAGAAACCCTGTCTCGAAAAACAAAAAACAAACAAACAAACAAACAAGTGAAAGCATGGCTTCTGTGCATGTGGCTTGTTGACGGTTGATAATCATTTGTTTGGAGATGGAAACAGAACACAACTCAGTGCATTCTGCTTCCTTTGTCGCTGCTCAGTGTTACTCCGTCTAAACAACAAAGCCTAGGTGTTCTTCTTGCTCCAAACAAATGAAGTCCTTTATGCCAGCCAGGATTTGTCTGTCGAGACCCAGTCCTTGACTTGAGCTTTGCCTTGTTCTTATGGTTTTGGTTTTTTCGAGACAGGGTTTCTCTGTAACAGCTCTGGCTGGCCTCGAACTCCCAGAGATCCACCTGCCTCTGCTGGGATTTAAGGCATGCACCACCATACCCAGCCAATCTTGCTTTTATTTTTGGCTTTTCTTTCCTTCCTTCCTCCTTCCTTCCTTCTTTTTTGAGACAGAGTTTCTCTGTTTAGCCCTGGCTGTCCTGGAACTCACTCTGTATATCAAGCTAACCTCAGATTCAGATTCACCTGTCTCTGCCCCCAGAGTGCTGTGATTAAAGGCATGCACCACTATGCCCAGAAATTTTCAGCTCTTCTGGGCCCCGCTATTTACATCTGTGCTGGTATAATTCACCTCTCCTTCTAGCTATTATTCAAATGATTTTTAAAAATGTGAATTATGTGCTTAATTCTCTACATACCTACCCTGATATCTAGAGGTATCATGTATCCTTTTCAGGGAACTATTCACATGAATACTGGTATCTCTTATTTTTAAAATGGTTACTGTTTGTTGTGTGGTGTGGGTGCCATGGTGCACGTGGAGAGGTCAGAGGGCGTCTCTGTGGCAGATCTCTTCCCCTTTGCCTGGGTTCTGTTGCACACCCAGTGCTTTTACTCAGAGCCATCTCGAGGATTTTTACTGAGTGGAGACAATGGTGTCTCTCCTGTGCTGAGCTCTTCATATACATCGTTTCCTTTCATTTTCATAACAATCCTATAAATAGGAGTTACTTCCCTCACCTTAAAGCTGAAGAAACGGAAACCCAGAGACCTTAAGTAACAAGCCCAAGTCATGCAATGTGCACTTAAAAGCTGAAGCAACATCTTAGCTCTTTCCGATGCCAACACCACAGCCCAGTGAGGCAGGAGGTTTTTTAAATCCCTGCATTTGAAAGACAGAGCCAGGCCAATCTCTCTGAGTTCTAGGCCAGCCTAGTCTAAAGAGAGGGTTCCAGGACAGCCGGAGCTGTTACACAGAGAAACTCTGCCTTGAAAAATCAAAATAACAAGAACAGGGATGGGAACATGGCCCAGTCAAGTGCTGTTGTTCTGGCCACATGAACATGGAGACTTGAGTTCAGATCCCAGGCATCCATGTGAAAGCTGGGGGTCTGGGGCTAGAGAGTGGCTGGGTGGTCAAGAACTTTTACTGTTCCTGCAGAAGGACCAGGTTTGGGTTCCCAGCACCCATGAGGTGGCTCACAACAGCCTGTAACTCCAGTTCCAGGGGACTGGGTGCTCTCCTGAATTCATGTGCTGCACATCCTCGTGCAGGCTCACACACATTTTTAAGAATCTTTAAAAGTTGACCAGGCACATGTCTGTAACTCTAGCACTGGGCAAGGTGGTAGTCTAGCCAATCTGTAAGCCCAGGGTTCAGGGCAAGATCCTGTCTCAAACACTAAGACAGGGGGACAGCTAGCTCAGTGTCTAGCTCTAGACTCCATATGCACACACACACACACACACACACACACACACACACGCACGCACACGCACGCCGCGCGCGCGCGCACACACACACACACACACACACACACACACACACACCTTCATGCACATACAATTTCCCACGCCTCCGCTGACTTCATTAAACAAAGTCCATTCATGTAGGCAAGGTTGGCCCGGAACTACCTATGCAGCCTAGGCTAGCCTCAAATTTGCATTTCAGGCACTGGGATTATAGACCTGTGCCACCACACCAGGGTCTCTGAGTTCTAAAAGGAGCTGCCTCCCTGGAATACAAGACTGCGCTTCTCGAAAGTTTTGTTTTAAGAGCTGCTTCTAGAAAAATAGATACGGCACGGCTAGATTTGATGTGCTGCCCCTCAGACAGCGAGTCACAGAATGCTGGCACTCTGGACTGAGGGCTACAGAGGAAAAGTGAACTACTTCTATTTTTTTGTAGGCCAGCATTTCCAACCTTTGTCAAGAAATCCCTTTTCACTGAACACCAAAATCCCCCGAGGCTGTGGGGACGCCCTCTGCAGACCAGGCCAGGTGCCACTCTGACAGGGCTCTGGGTTTCCCCTGCTGAGCTCTGCCATGCCCAGTTGCTTCCTCCCAAGGCCATGCCAGTCCTACTTCGTTACACTTCCTGATGGTTAGAAGATCCAGAGTCCCTCACTCCACAACAGACGCTCTTAAAGGGCTACCAGAGGATTCTCTGATGTTCACGCCAACTCATCTGGATTCCAGGGAAGTTGAAGTTCCGAGGACTTGCCTTTGAGGATAGTGGTTTTCATTGTTTTTTGTTTTCTTTTTTTTTGTCTCTGCCTCCCAAGTGCTGGGATTAAAGGCATGCACCACCACACCCAGGAAGTATAAAGTGTTTCTACCTGGAATGTGTCATAAGTCTTTCCAAGGGCAGGGCAAGCTGTAATAGCTCACATAACAGTATTTCTTTTTCTTTTCTTTTGGTTTAGTTTTGTGTTTTGTTTTTTTTTCCGATGGGACTCTCACCACTGTAGTCCCAGATGGCCTTGAACTCATGATCACTTTGGTTAACCTCTCCAGGGTTCCTGGGCAGCTGCTGGTTGCAGGTATGTGCCAGCACACCGTCTCCTCTTCTAAAGAGCCAAATGGTCCTCCAAGGCTCACTACCAGTCCGCAGTACTCCGGGTCCCCTCAGAAAAGCACTCATCTGTTAGCTGCTGCTTCTGTGTTCTTCCAAAATCCAGGTATGTGCTGCCACAGTCAACATGGTGGATGCTTCTGAGCTCTTCCTTGACTCTGTAACCTGTGTTGGCCTCAAACCCACACCAGCCCTCCTGCCTGACCCTCCAGTGCTAGGGTCATAGGCATGAGCTACCACGCCTGGCTATTCCTTGATATGTGTCTCTTGTGTGTATGTAGAGTAGGTAGGCCAGAGGACAACGTTGGGGATCTTTCTCAATCACTATTCACCTTATTGTTGAGACAGCTCTCACTGAACCCCGAGCTTGCTGATTTGGCTAAAAGGGGTGGATGGATCCCCGGATCTCTGCCTCTGGAAGTTACAGGTGTGTGAAGCATGCCTCCATTTTAAGATTTATTTTATTTACAATTATGTGTATTTCTTTATGGGTCTGTGCACGTGGGCGCGAGTGTCTGAGGCCAGAAGAGGGCAGGAGCTCTGGTGCTCGAGCTGCAAGGGGCTGTGAGCCTTCTGCCGTGGGTTCGAGACCGGAGCCGCTCTGAAAGGGCGGCATGTGTTCTTACCCACTGCACCATCTTCCAGCCGCTGCCTCTTGTTCTGTATTATTTTCTTTGAAAAGGTCTGCTGTAAGCCCTGGTGGTCCTTGAACTTACTAAGTATAGAAGGCTGACCTTGAACTCACTCTTCTTCCAGCATATAGTAATTAAAGGTGTGTCCTACTACACTTGACCTAATTTTCAAAAATTTTTAAAAACGTCTTACATTTTTGCCAGGCGATGGTGGCCCATGCCTTTAATCCCAGTGCTTGGGAGGCAGAGGCAGGTGGATTTCTGTGAGTTCGAGGCCAGCCTGGTCTACAGAGTGAGTTCTAGGCCAGCCAGGGCTACACAGAGAAACCCTGCCTCAAAAAAAAGTCTTACATTTTTATTGGAGTGTGTGCATACATACACATGTATACACGGGTCAGAAGAAAACTTCCAATAGTTGGTTCACTCTTTTCACTTTGCCTGGGTCTTTCATTGAACGTGGAGCTCACAGATTTGGCTACACTGACGGTCAGTGATCTGCCTGCCTCGGCTGGCTGCCCAGGGCTGGAGTTACGGACGTGTACTAGGCTGGTTTTTACCTGAGTGCTGCCAATCCCAATGCAGGTCCTCAGATGCACTCAGCAAGGGCTTCACTGCCGATCCATCGCCCTATCCCGACAGCCTCCTAGTTGCGTTAGTTTATTGTCTACGTCTGTCTGTTGTATGTACTGTGTATGGAGGGCAGAGGAACTTTTGGGTGTCTGTTCTCTCGCCCTACCATGTGGGTTCTGGGGACTGAAGTCATATTGTCAGCCTTGGGAGTAAGTACCTTTGCCTGCTGAGCCATTTCATCACACACACACACACACACACACACACACACACACACACACATTTGAGACAGGGTCCCAATGTCTCACTATGTGGCCCTGGCTGGCCTGGAGCTTGCTATGAATACCAAGTTGGCCTCAAAGTCACAGAGATCACCTGCCTCACATAAGGCTTCCCTAGGTTTTAATATATTTTATTTTCGATTGCCAACATTTCTCTTTGTCCCTCACCCCCAGACAGGGTTTTTCTGTGTAACCCTGGTAGCCGTAGAACTCATTCCTGTAGATCTGCCTACCTCGGCCTGATTAGAGTTACAGTTGTGAGTCACTACGTAGCTGCTGGGAATTGAACCTGGGGCTTCTGGAAGAGTAGCCAGGGCTCTTAACCAGAGAGCCCTCTCTCCAGCCCTAATAGCCAGCATTTCTTCTCTCTCTCTCTCTCTCTCTCCTCCTCTTTTTTTTCGTTCTCTTTTCCGAGACACAGTTTCTCTGTGTAACAGCCCTGGCTGTCCTCAACTCATTTTAGAGATCCGCCTGCCTCTGCCTCTCTTGAGTGCTGGGAGCCTGGCAGTCAGCATTTCTTATTTAGGCTTAATCTATGGATTCCACTAAGGGAGCTGACCTTTGAGCTCTCTTCTATCCCACTCACTTCTTCCGACAGTGATTCCCTGGCACCATCATGTGGACCACAGTAAACACTCCCATGGTTGGCTACATTAATGCTTCTCACCACCAAACCATGCAGTCTACTTAAGGAATACCACCCATTCCTTCAGCCAGCCACATGTAAGAAATCGGCCTAGGGAGTGGAGTTCCCTGTAGAGAAGAGACGGGAGAGAGAGATGAGACTCCTCCTCACACAATTCCGTATGCTCTTTGGATTTGCTAACTGTTTGTTTCTGTGATGCTAGAGATGGAACCCAGGGCCTTGCCCACTAACACATGCTAGTCAGGTACCACACTCGCAGTTCGGCTGTCTTAGTGCTTATATATTTATCACCTTAACTGCCGGGACATGGCTCCAGCCTCTTTTCATTGCTTCTTTCTTTTTTTTGGTGTTTTCAGACAGGGTTTCTCTGGGTAGCCCTGGCTGTCCTTGAACTCACTCTGTAGACCAGGCTGGCCTTGAACTCAGGGATCTGCCTGTCTCTGCCTTTCTTGTTGTTTGCCTTTTGTTCTTGCTGCACATCTGTCGCCTGGAGTCATGCTTCACCATGGTCCTGACGCCCCCCCCCATGTTGGAGCCCTGGCTGTTAGGTTAGGTTAGCTTGTGCAGCCTGACACACGCTAACATCATCTGGGAAGAGGCTGGGGTCTCAACTGAGAAAATGCCCCCATCAGACTGGCCTGTAAGCCAGCCTGTGGGACATTTTCTTAATTCATGTATGATGTGGATATGGGAGGGTCCAGTCCACTGGGGCGATGCCCCTCCCACTCGGGCGGTCCCCGGGTGGTATAAAAGAGCAGGCTGAGCAAGCCATGGTGGAGAGCAAGCCATGAGCAGCATCCCTGCGTGACCTCCGCTTCAGCTCCTCTTAGCAGGGTCCTCTGTCCAGACTTCCCTCAGTGACGACTGTGACATGGAAGTCAAGATGAACTAAACCCTTTCTACCCCAAGTCATTGCTTGTGTTTATGGTCTTAATCGTCACAATAGAAAGGGAACTGAGTCCTCCCCACACCTCGCCTGTCGTCCTCACTCACAGCGAGGAGGACTACATTAGTTAGCAGATTTCCTTGACCGGTCAGTATGTTTACCCCAGCCAAACGTTTTCCACTTGCCTGTACCTTCAAGGCTTTCCAGGGAAGTAAAATGCCAGATTCACTCTGCATTCATATGTAGACTTTCATATTATCCGTTATTATACTTTTCTCACCTTTTCTGTTTTACTTTTTGATATGGAAATATAGATATGAGAGGATAAAAGGATAGATTGTTGAACCTACTTTTTTTTTTTTTTTTTTTTTTGGTTTTTTGAGACAGGGTTTCTCTTTGTAGCTTTGGAACCTGTCTTGGAACTCGCTCTGTAACCCAGGCTGGCCTCGAACTCACAGAGATACACCTGCCTCTGCCTCCCGAGTGCTGGGAACTTATTTCTATTTTATGTGCATTGGTGTTTTGCTATGGAATTGGAGTCACAGACAGCTGTGAGCTGCCATGTGGGTGCTAGGAATTGAACTCAGGTCCTCTGGAGTAGCAGTCAGTGCTCTTAACCACTGAGCCATCTCTCCAGCCCCGAACCTACTTTTAACGAGCAACTTGTTTAAAACGTTTTACATTGGTATAGATTTTAGTTTATTTATACAAATTTAAAGTTAATTTTGTTATAATGTATATATATATATATATTTCTACTCTTGTTTAAGTTATTATGTTTATGTAATTCATTTAAATGGTAATGGATAATTAAGAAATACAAAATTAGGGCTGGAGAGATGGCTCAGTGGTTAAGAGCACTGACTGCTCTTCCAGAGGACCTGAGTTCAATTCCCAGCACCCACATGGCAGCTAACAACTGTTTATAACTCCAAGATCTGACACCCTCACATAGACATATCTGGAGACAAAATACCAATGCAAATAAAATAAAAATAAATTATTAAAAAAAGGAAATACAGATTAATAATTAGTCTTCTATGATAGTCAAACTTATAGTCATGTTAAGTTTTCTAGACATACACAGATATAATTCAATTAGGCAAGTAATCTACAAACACTTCAAAGGCCTACAGAATATGGCATTTAAAATGTTTTAAAAACTTAGACTTTCTGGACAGTGAGGCACGTATGCTCCTGGCAGCACTGATTTACTTCAGAGAGGAAGATGGTCATCGAAGACACTCTATATGGAATTTATCTTCTTTTTGGCAAAAATAGACATTTTGGCAAGAAACTGTTCTTGCCTGGACTGCTTGACAAAATGTTGTATTGACTGGACATGCAGGACCCATAGGAAGGTGACCACTGAACTTTGCAAGGCGAGATGGTCTTTCAGGTTCCTGCTTCACAGAGGAGATTGCCAGACATTCTACAGGACACAGAGAGAAAAAAAAAAAAATGACTGAGAAACTAGACCTATGAGCTAAAGATGGATTCCCCAAAGTCACAGAGGAACTTTGGGTGACTGTCCAGGCAGGCAGCTGTCTCTGTCAATTCCAGATTTTTGGAATTTGCTTACAATGCACTTCCTGTTTACTTAGGTAATATTATATCCTTCTGGGGTCTTTAATGTAGTTGAAGACTAGATAGTTATAGGATAAAACCTTCCAGGGCTGGAGAGATGGCTCAGAGGTTAAGAGCACTGGCTGCTCTTCCAAAGGTCCTGAGTTCAATTCCCAGCAACCACATGGTGGCTCACAACCACCTGTAATGAGATCTGGCACTCTCTTCTGGCCTGCAGGCATACATGCAGGAGAATACTGTATACATAATAAATAAATCTTAAAAAAAAAAAGTTAAAACCTTCCTTTTGTTTAGACAGAAAAGAGGAAATGATGAGGGAATGTCTTTCTGTATGCTGTGAATGTGCTGCTCTGATTGGTTGATAAATAAAGCTGTTTGGCCTATAGCAAGGCAGCTTAGAGGCAGGCAGGAAACTCAAAGAGAGAGATAGAAAGAAGGTGTGGAGGGGACAGGGGACACAGACACGGACGGACAGAGGGGGGACAGTGGCAAACAGGGACAGGGACGGGACGCCACGCCAGCCAGCTGC